>NC_086017.1:107207500-109707500 GCF_029281585.2 Gorilla gorilla gorilla | reverse complement strand
AAATGTTTCGTGTATTTATTGAGACTCAAACATGAGCATAAGACGCCTAAAAATTACTCCTAACACTCTGCGTGTACTCTTTGTAAAAATCATTTTTAAATGACAACCGTAAGTTGAATAATAGCCTACGGGGAATACCTTAAGTGTGAGAATCTGCCACTACAAAGTCGTAGATTCAGCTGTCAGTAGAAAATGCCTGAGTTTCTGAAATTCATCTACACTTTCAATCACCTTAAAAGCTGCCTTTGTTTCTATTTACTAAAGAACGTGCATTTATATTTTGAGTTACTTTGTTTATTCAGTGGTTATTTTTTGAAGATTGAACCACCTACGGGAAGAATGTTTTCATCTTTTCAGTAGTAAGGGCATTTCAGACTAGTTTTATAATGTTAGGAACTCTGTCTTAGGGTGGTAGTTTTTTCCTCTGAGAAAAAATGTTAGCGATTGTTTAAGAGTTATTTATCTTACAATTTATTTATTTTCACAGTAGATCTTTTTATATCCCTATGTTTTTAATTTAGCTGATATCCAGCAGAGATATTCAAGGTATTTTCATGCCAGTTTCAGGGGAAATTTGTGGGGTTTTTTTTTTTATGGACTGTGTAACATCCTACATTTTATATTTGCAAAAGACCAGCGGATATATTGCACAGAAATCCACATGTTTATTACATTCTGCCCTTATATATTTTTGTGTTACTGAGTTGCTATGCCTAGTTGTTGTGTGTGAAATGAAAGCAAGTATAGAAGATAGCTAAAATTTAATGTTGATTAAAAACTAAGCTTTGTGTGAGAGATACTTGTTCAGAAAGCCAGATTTCTAGTACTGACCTTTAAAAGTAGACTAAGGAGCAATACTAATATGGATTCAACAATAAAATTTCTTTATCAGCCAAGGATACGATTTTTAAGTATTGTCATAAGAATTTAGGTACAAAGTTGTTCCATCATTAAAGTTAGTTTTGAGACTAATTTGAAATTACTTTTTCATAGATTAATGTACAGTTTCCTTATTCAATTAATAAACATTTATTTAGCATCCACCACTTACTAAAAACTATATGAAGTTCTTATTCGTAGGCTTTTGAAAGCTTTCATCTTTTCTAGCAAATATTAGCACTACATTTGTTCTTAAAAATAATCAACATAGTAGAAAGTTCTGTTACAGCCCTCTGTGTCCCTATTGAGTTTAGAACTCAGCAGTGTCACTTTTAATATAGTTTTTGTGTAAGTGCTGTACTATTCCAAAAGGTGATTTATAAATAACTGTTTTGAAGGACAAAATGCTGTTATTTTAAAGCATATATTCATCATCCTACTAGAAAGAGATTTATTTGAATCTCATTGTTACGGAATGCTGAACAGTACAGTTGGAGCAGCTGCTGAAACTCCTAAATGAACATTAATTTTTCCTTCTGGGTACTCAGTAAAAACAAAATACAAACTTTATGATAAAGAATGCAAATATTTCATTTTTACAAACATGTTGTTAACTAAGTTTCCGTATTTAGCTGCTGAATAAATTTCTGGAGCAAGTAATGCTGCTGCCAATATATAAAGGTCATTTTTTCAAATCTTTAATTTTACTTCTTATTCTATAGGGAAAAAATAAGGTGTGCGGGAGGAACTACTAAAAAGTTAAATTTCGGTAAATATAGAATTAAACTTCATTAAATATTGCTTTAATAATTTCAAGAAGGAGTGCCTTGTAGTCTGTAATAGTCAGTAATCTGCATAATCTTTCGTACATAGTGTTTTTAGAAATATTCAGCTTCTCGACATTTATGCAGCCGACAGACATATGAAAAAAATGCTCATCATCACTGGTCATTAGAGAATGCAGATCAAAACCACAATGAGATACTATCTCATGGCCAGTTAGAATGGTAATCATTAAAAAGTCAGGAAACAACAGATGCTGGAGAGGATGTGGAGAAATAGGAATGCTATTACACTGTTGGTGGGAGTGTAAATTAGTTCAACCATTGTGGAAGACAGTGTGGCGATTCCTCAAGGATCTAGAACTGGAAATACCATTTGACCCAGCCATCCCATTACTGGGCATATTCCCAAAGGATCATAAATCATGCTACTATAAAAACACATGCACACATATGTTTATTGCAGCACTATTCACAATAGCAAAGACTTGGAACTAACCCAAGTGTTCATCAGTAATAGACTGGATAAAGAAAATGTGGCACATATACACCATGGAATACTATGCAGCCATAAAAAAGGATGAGTTCATGTCCTTTGCAGGGACATGGATGAAGCTGGAAACCATCATTCTCAGCAAATTATCACAAGGACAGAAAACCAAACACCACATGTTCTCACTCATAAGTGGGGGTTGAACAATGAGAACACACGTACACAGGGAAGGGAGTATCACACACTGGGGCCTGTCAGAGGCTGGGAGGCTGGGGAAGGGATAGCATTAGGAGAAATACCTAGTGTAGATGATGGGTTGATGGGCACAGCAAACCAACATGGCACATGTATACCTGTGTAACCTGTGCATTGTGCACGTGTACCCCAGAACTTGTATAATTTTTAAAAAGTTTTAAAAAAAAAAAAAGAGCGTCCATTCAGCTTCTCACAGATATTTTGGTTCATGATTTGTAAATAGATGAAGCTGACCACATTTTTATATTTTACATTCACTTTTTGAACAATTACTCTAAGTTGCTCTTCTTTTGAAGATTGGATTTATTATAACATGTATGTGTATATTTAATGACTACTAATTTATATTTACTTTTATTTTTTCAGAATTGAAATCTCCTTGAACTTATAAATTATATAAGTAACCATTGATTATTTTGACCTAACTTGTCTTCTCTTGCCTCCTGTGAATAGATATACTGAGAACAATGTCAGGTCTTGTGATTTGTTAAAGGATACAAAGTTACAGCTAGATAGGAGGAATCTACCACTGCAGGATGGCTATAGTTAACAAAATTATGTAGTTTCAGGTAACACAAGTGATAAATGTTTGTGATGATGCATTTGCTAATTGCCCTGATCTGATCACTATACATCATATGTATCAGAACATCACTGTGAACCCCATGAGTATGTACAATTATTTGTCCATTAAAAAAATTAAAATAGAAAGTATGGGTGGTATAAAATATTTGATGTCGTGCATATTTTTAAATCTTCACAAAAAAATCATTATAGAGGAAGTAAAATATGTGAGAATAATTTATCATTCTTTTCACTTTTTTTAAAGGTGATGGATGTGGACACACTGTACTAGGCCCTGAGAGTGGAACCCTTACATCCATAAACTACCCACAGACCTATCCCAACAGCTCTGTTTGTGAATGGGAGATCCGTGTAAAGATGGGAGAGAGAGTTCGCATCAAATTTGGTGACTTTGACATTGAAGATTCTGATTCTTGTCACTTTAATTACTTGAGAATTTATAATGGAATTGGAGTCAGCAGAACTGAAATAGGTAGGACTTTTTTTGGTAAATGTACATGTAAATACATCATTGTCTCAATGATGTATTTTTTGATATTAACATTAAATAACCATGCAGCGTAAGGTGCTATGTGGGAAATTATTGAATATGTGTAAAAATTTCGAATTTGAATCTTTTGGGAAGAGAAGATTCTTGTCTGTTTACTTTATTTACTTTTCTAATAAGCACATATTGGTACCCTTGCCGAAGATGCCACTGTACTACTAAGAAGGAGGAAGTTAATTCTCTGTTTTTATTTTTATTTTTATTTTTTTTGAGACAGAGTCTCGCTTTTGTAGCCCAGGCTGGAGGGCAATGGTGCAATTTTGGCTCACTGCAACCTCCGCCTCCTGGGTTCAAGCTATCCTCCTGCCTCGGCCTCCCAAGTAGCTGATTACAGGCGCTCGCCACCATAGCCAGCTAATTTTTTTTTGATTTTTAGTAGAGACAGGGTTTCACCATGGTGGCCAGGCTGTTGGCCAGGCTAGTCTCAAACTCCAGCCTCAGGTGATCCACCCACCTCAGCCTCCCAAAGTGCTGGGATTACAGGCGTAAGCCACTGCACCCAGCCAATTATCTCATTTTTAAAAATGTTTTCCTTTCATAGTTTTATTTGCAATTGAAGAATACAAGTATAATTAATGCTTAGGAGACAGTATAGCATGGTGATTAAAAGCAAGGGTTTTGGATCCAAACTTCCTGGGATTAAAGCATAACTCTCATCAGCTTGCTGTGTGACTTTGGCCAGATTACCTGACCTCTCCATTTTTTCTCTTGTAAAAAATACAGGGAATGAACTAGTATGTGTAACGTGCTTAGAAAAGTAAACAGCACCTAAGACATAATATATGCTTAGTAAATGGTAGTGGCCATTGTTGTTGTTCTTGATTAAGAGCAGTGGTTCTCAATTATAACTGCATATTAGAGCCACCTAAGTAGTAAACAATACCATAAACCCAGTTACCATCCTAGACCAGTTGAATCAGAATTGACTAGGTGGAACCCAGGCCTCAGTATCTTAAACGCTTCCTGGGAAAATCTCTTGCAGTCACGGTTAAAAACCTTTGATTTAGGCATCAGTACCTTTCTTAAGCAAGAAAGGTGGAAAAATTTGTAAGGCTTTTTAGGTGAACTAACATTATAAAATTAGGAATTCTCTGTGAGTTTATTTAGAAACATTTTTTGGTTCCAGTGTGTAAAATATCCTTCAGAACTATAATAGGAATCCAGTATACTGTTCTTTAAATACCATACTGTGTTCATCCTCTGGCTTCCTCTCCATCTCTAGTGAAATCCTTCATCTCTTCTTTACTTTTTTGGCCTCTTATCTACCAGAGGAAAAATTCCTGCCCTATCTCCCAGGCTGCTGATTGATAAACTTTGGTGCTTCTCAGTCACTTCTTGATTAACCTGGTGGTTTGAGCACCACGTGCGTATTGCATGAATATATGGTGTTGAACAAAGTTTTAGGAACACAAATTGCCTGAGGATGTAGAAAAACTTACTGTAATATTAACACTAATAGAAGATAACTGGATAGTAGATGTCTCCTGCAGATGCAGTAGGGAGCAGACAGTACCACCTGAGCATTCTTTAAGCAACAGTGAGGAAAAGTGAAACACAGTTTGGTCACCCCTCTAACACTTTACAGGAAATAAGGGAGATAGAGAAATACATTCTACTGAGTGTAAGGACTAAATTAAGGATATGAGAAATTCTGTAGAACAAACGACCTAGTTTCTTCAACATATACATAGCATTTTAAAAAAATAGGAGGAGGGGGAAGGTAACTGTTCTACACTGTGACATATCTTCCTAAAATAATATGTAGACTTTGCTTGGATCTTGATTCAAGCTAACCACTGAAAGAAATTATTTTTAAGATTATCAGACCAAGGTGGGCGGATCACGAGGTTAGGTGATTGAGACCATCCTGGCTAACATGGTGAAACCCTGCCTCTACTGAAAATAAAAAAAAATGAGCCGGGCGTGGTGGCTGGCGCCTGTAGTCCTAGCTACTTGGGAGGCTGAGGCAGGAGAATGGCGTGAACCCGGGTGACGGAGCTTGCAGTGAGCCGAGATCGAGCCACTGCACTCCAGCCTGGGTGACAGAGCAAGACTCCGTCTCAAAAAAAGAAAAAAAGATTATCAGAGAAATTTGAAGCATTGGGCATTCAGTGATGGTAAAGAATGACTGTTTTAGATGTAATAATGTTAAAATTATTTTTAAGTTCTAATTTGTTAGAGACATTCTCAAGTTCAAATGTCTAGGATTTATTTTTAAGTATTTCAGAAATAGGGAGAAGGATAGGAGAAACAAGGGCACATTAGTGAAGCTGAGTAATGGGCAGATGGGAATTGTTACACCCTCTTCTTTCTACTTTTGTGTAATTTTGAAAATTCCAATAAAGAAAAGTGGTTATGTTAAAATAAAACGAGAATTATATATTTAGATAATACATAGTGGCACTGTTGGTAGAGTGGAAGAGTGGCGTGGGGAAGATTCTGAGCACAGGTTTCAAATTGCTCGCTGAATTCTAGTCAAAGCTCCAGGAGTTACTTGCTGAGAGTCCTTTTTCTACAAAGTGTTGAACCTGCCCAGACTTCATAGTCACTTTCTGTACGGTCTGAAGATTAAAAGAAGTAATACTTTGCAGTGTTTAGTGTGTAATAGGTATTTAATAAATCTCAGCTTTCCCTTATTTCCATTGCTTTTTCCTATTCTCCTCATGGGTGAATGGAAAGCTGCAGAAAGGTCAAGGGGCCTGAGTGATGATGGTTCCTGATGGGCTTCAGTTTGTACCCACCCTTCCCCCATCACACCTACCGTATACCCACTGGTCCTCCATTTGGTAGCAGCCTATGGTTAGTGGTAGAAAAGTTTCTTAACGTATTGCAGAGAAATAAAGATAATTCAAGAATAGTCATTTAACATTCTGGTTAAGATAGGTCTGCAGAGAATTACAGGATAGAAACAAATACATTGTGGGCATCAGGATTTCAGGGATAATGTCACTGAATCTTTTTTTCCCCCCCTATATCATATTTTCTCAGTGCCCCTTTAGAAAACAAGCATTAAAGGAGAAGAGAGTTCGTTGGTCTCTCTGTGTTTCTGATGTTCACATTTGAAGTATATGGGCTAATTATTTCGTGGGATGTGTGTCTGATGCTTCCTCATTATTAGATTCCAGTGACAGACTTTTGGCAAGAATACCACAGATGCGATGTTCTCAGTGTATCATATCATGGCACATGAGCACATGAGATTGATTTGTCCCATTTTTGGTGCTATTAACTTTGATATTTTGGCTAAGGTGATGTCTCTCAGTTTTCTACACTGTAACTATGCTGCTCTTCATAACCAATACATGTCTGATTGGGAGACTCTTTGAAATGTTGGAAATATCCTGTTACTCATCAAACTTATACCCACTAGATTTGGGACATATTAATCTTGTATGAATCAATTATTATTTTCTAATTTCATTATTCCTTCTGTATTTATTAGGTTTTTTTTTCATACTAAAAACAGGATCTTTCCCTTCTCTCCCATTTGTTTGTTTATATCAGTGTGAAGTCAATGGATTCCTGTGTTAGGCCATCACTTATCACCCTTTCCTGTCATTATTTTGGTGCTCAGATTGTCCCAAATCTCCAGTGGGAGCCTCTTCACGCTAGCTCCTATGTCCTTTGGTGATGTCCTCATCATTATTTGAGTACTTCTTTATATTCTGGCACAGGATATTCGAGGTTTATCTTGTGATTGCCCTGCTCCAGTCCTGGAATCAGCCATTTCTTCAGGGAACCCTGGTTCTTTTTAGTGGAGAATGGTATTAGAAATCAATGTCTGGTTGCTAGGTTTAGACCAATGAGCTACCATATGCCCTATCAACAAATAGATTTAGTAAATAGACATTTATATATACATATGTATATACATGTACCTGTGTTATATCTTTTTATATTTATCTGCCTGTATTAAAGAGCATGAGTTTATGCTGATACCTTTAATACTAATGCAACATTATAGGGTTCATTCTATCCTTTTCCTATTTTTCTTTCTAACTCACTTCTCTGACAGTGAGAAATCTTGCTCCCATTACCTGTAATGTATTTACTTGTTCAGTGCTATAACCAGAAAATAGTTTTAGAATTGCTAACCCATGACTCGAACTGAAAGAAGCCTGCTACCTAGAATTCGTACCTGAGGACTTAGAGTCTAAATACTACATTAAAAAATTCTTTGGGCTGGTTCTTACTCCACCACCACCTGCCCTTCAATGTGGTTATGTTACTCATTTGAAATATGGTTTGGTTCATTTCTTTCTGTTCATCTTCCATTATAGGTTTTTTCTTTATCCTTGTTGGTTTTCTTTCTCTTTTGTTGAATATGTTAAACATTAACATGATTCTCAAAGTTAAAACTGTACAAAAAGGTAGATAAGTGACATTCCTCCCCTTTACAGTGCATTTCTTCTTTCCTTTTAACCCCATCTCCACTCACTCCCTGTAGCTAACCAATTGCATTAGTGTTTATCTTTTCTGTACTTCTTTATACAAATGACATTTATATTTTCTGTTTTCTCCTTTCTTATACGAACTTTAACATTCTTTCAATATTCTTTTGTACTTTGCTTTCTCCCTACCTATCAGTGTTTTCTGGAAATCACTGTGCATCATTTTGTAGAGATAGTCCTCATTCTTTTTACAGCAGTATAGAACTCCATCATGTGGATGTATCATAGTTTATTTAATCACTCTTTTATGAATGGTTGTATTGGTTGCTTTCAATATTTTACAGTTACAAACTATTTTTGTATTCTTAGAGGTGTCTTTGGTGTAGATTCCTGAAGTGATTGCTGAGTCAAAAGGTAAATTATATACTTTGTTAGACATTGCCAAATTGGAAGTTATACCAGTTTGCATTTCCATAGCATAAAAATGCTTGTTTTCCACAGCCTTCCCAACAAAGTGTGTTGTCATATCTTTTAAGTTTTGCCAACTGATAATGATAAATAGTGCTCAGTATAGTTGTAATTTGCATTTCTCTTACTATGAGTGAAATTGAACTGTTTTTTCCCATATGTTGACGGCCTTTTTTTTTACTTTTTATCTCTTCCTGTCTTTTGCCCGTTTTTCTGTCAAGTTTTTTTTTATTTTTAAAGACAGGTCTTTCTGTATTGCTCAGGCTGGCCTCAAACCCCTGGGCTCAAGCAATCATCTCACCTCAGCCCCCTGAGTAGCTGGGACGACAGGCACACACCATTTGCCCATCTGTCAAGTTTTATTGGTCTTTGTTTCTCTCAGGTTTTAGGACTTCTCATTATCTTTTAGGGATATTAGTCTATAAACATAATAGTGGTATATGCTACAAATAATTTCTCCTAATTTGCCAGTTGTCTTTTGACTTTGTTTATGGTACTTTTTTCAACCGTGCAAACTTTTAAAACTGTATTAATAGTTAGATTCATTAGTCTTTTTTTTAAATTGCATCTAGATTCTAAGTCCTAGTTAGAAAGCTTCTTCCTATATCCCAACTAAAGATAAATTTACCCATTTTTTTCATAGTGGGATTATATGATTTCATTTTTTATATTTAGATTCCTGGTACATCGGGGTTTTTTTCTTTTGTATGGCATGAAGTATAGATCTCATTGTGTTTTCCATATGACTAACCACTTGTCCCATCACCATGCATTTAAAAGTTTATCTTTGTCCCAGTGGTTTGAAATACTGCCTTTATCATATACTGCAGTTCTGTATGTGCTTGGGTCTATTTCTGGACTTTGGGTTGCACTCCGCAGATGTATCTATCCACATACCAGAATGTGACTGTTTTGTAAAGGCTTTCAGAGGCTTTATGGTATGTGTTAATGCCTGATAGGGCTTAGTCTCCTTTCAGAAACGTTCATTTTTAGTGTTTTCCTGGGTCTTCCTTCCTGTTTGTTTATCTATGTGAAGTTTAGTATCAGCTTATCTAACTCCATAAAAAAGCTCGTTGGTGTTTTTATTGACATTATGCTGTTTATAAATTAACTTTATGATGTTGAGTTATCATGTTCAAAACCAAGAGCTCTTTTTTTTTCTCCTTTCTTCACATCTACTTTTGTTGTCTTTAAGGATTGTTTTAAACTCTTTCTCATGTAGGGTTTACACATTTTTTGTTAAACTTAATCCTTAACATCTTATCTGCTTTGTTGCAGTGGAGATGGAGGTGTTTTTGTTTTGCTATTATATCCTGTAATGGGTTCCTAATTATGTGAAGATTGTATTTCTGTATGTTGATTTTTTTCTGATATTTTACTGAGTTTTTAAAATTATTTCAGTTAGTTTTATCATTCACTTTCTAGGGATTTTCAGATACACAATCACATCTGCAGATAGAGATAGTTCTACTTCCTTTTTTTCCATTTCTTATGCCTATGGTTGATTCTTTTATCTAATTGTATTGGCTAACACCTCCAGTCCAGGACTACGTTAAACAGTAGTGGAGAGAGTGAGCATCCTTTCCGGGTTCCTTATCTTAGTGGAAATTTAAAGTGTCTGAGCTCAGGTTGCCGTAACAAAATCTATAGACCGAGTGGCTTAAAAAAACAGCAGTTTACTTTCTCAGAGTTTTGGAGGCTAGAAGTCCCACATCAAGATGCCAAGCAATTCAGTTTCTGGTGAGGGCTCTCTTCCTGGCTTGTAGATGGCCACCTTCTTCCTGTGTCCTCACATGACGAGGTTGGAGGGATGAGGAGAGAGAAACAGCAGGTTCTCTCATGTCTCTTCTTATAAGTACACTAATCCTGTTGGATCAGCGCCCCACCTTAGGAAAACTAAAACCATTTAATTTTAATTACCTCTCCAAAGAGCCTAACTCCAACTCTAGTCATATTAAGAGTTGGGACTTCAACAGCAATTAATTTTGGTGGGGCGTACCAGTATCTGGTCCATAATAGGAAGTATCCACTGATTTCTGTTAAGTGTTGTTATCAAGAAAGATTATTGAATTTTGTTGAAAAGCTTTTTTAGCATCTATGGAGGTAATGATATGGTTTTTCTATCTAAATCTATTGGTATAGTGTATTATATTAATGGGTTCCCTAATATTGAAATAACTGTGCATTGTTGGAATAAGTATCTCTTGGTTATGATGTGGCATTCTTTTAATGTGGCATTGGATTATGTTTCCTAATGTTTTATTAGTATTTTTGCATAAATATTGGTGTGATATTAATTTGTAATTTACTTTGCATTTTCTTTATCAGGCTTAGGTATTGATACTATACATACAAATAAAAAGAAATATGAAGTTTTCCTTTCTTTTTAGTTCTCTGGAAAAATTTACAGAGAATTTGAACAATCTAGTTTTTGAAGGTTTCACTCTGTGAAGCTATTTTAGCCTGGTGCGTTTTTGATAAGATGCTTCCTTAATGACGTTCTCTGTTTCTTCTCAGGAAATTGGTCTGTTTGAGCTTTCTGCCTCTAATGGATCCAATTGTAATAAACTGTACTTGCCTGGTAAATTACCCATTCACCTAGGTGATCTAATATATTGGCCATGATGTCTGTAAAATAGAATCTTACAGTTATTAACATGGTTATTTCAGTGTTTTTCCAATAGTTATTTCCCTCCTGTCATTTCTTATTTTACATATTTATGCTTCCCACCCTCTTTTTTCATTAAATTAGCTAGGGGCATGCCTATTCTGTTAAATTTTTCCAAAAAATGAATGTTGATTTATTAGAACTATTGTTTTTCTGTTGTCTACATTATTAATCTCTATTTTCATGATTTAAAAAATTTTTTTTACTTTATTAACTACTAGTTTTAGCTAGGCATTTAATTCACTTTTTCTTTCATTTTTATTGATAAAAATATCTAAGCCTATGAATTTTACTTTGATCACATCCTTAAGAATGATATCACTGATTAATATGGATCAATTATATCATTTTTTAGGAATTTTTAAACTTTGGTTTATGTTTTTCTTTTACCCAATAATTGTTTAATAGGTTTATTTCTAATTGGAAGGACCTTTCTTTGTTATTGCTAATAATGTATAATTTTATTGCATTATAGTCAGAGAGCATTGTAAAATTTCTACTTTATAAGCTAATGTATGACCAGTTTTTTTGTGAATATTCTATATATACTTGAGAAGGTTTACTCTCTACTGTAAAAAGTTTGATATGCATTTAAAAATCTGTCTTTATTTTGCTGTTTCGGTCTTCTATATTCTTATTTTATCTGTTTGATCTCCTATTTGGTGTGGTTCTTTCTCTTTCTTTGCTGTATCCTGGAGGTTTTGCTTTTATAAAGTTGCTGTGCTGTGTCGACTAGATATTCATAATTCTAATATCTCCATTTTAAATTATGACTTCTCACATTTAAAGGTTTCCTACCCATCATATATTACTTTTTAGTTTGAATTCTCCTTTGTTTGACACCAGTATCACACACATACCCTCCTATTTATTCCTTATTGTTTTCATTATCCTGCTGTGTCTGTCTGTGCCCATCACTTTATTTTTAGCCTTTCTGAATCACTTTGTTTTGGGTGTCTTTCTTGTATATTGCATATTTTGGGGTCTTTATGAGCCAAATTGCAAATATTTTTAATGTCTAAGTTAAATCCATTTGCATTTATTTATAACTGATACATTTTAACTCTTCCATATCTTTTAAAGTTATGTATATTATATTTGTTGTGTTTATTTTTTCTACATTGTTTTCTGTCCTTCTGGGTTTTTTTAAGTGTCTTTTCGTGTTTGGTAAGGTTTATAGTTTTGTTCTAGGTGCTGCTTTTCAATTTATACTTTTTAAAATGCCTGTGGTCCCTATTGTCTTAATCATTTACTATCCGATTTGTCCATTTTTAATGGTATTCTTTATTTTCTACCTATTGCCTATAAAACATTCAATGAACTAGACTTCTTTCCCCTTCCTTCTGTACCCAGTTTCCTCAGTTTTATTCTGTTTAGTGTGGCTACGACAGAATAACTGAAGCTGGATGTTTTATAAAGAAAAGAGGTTTATTTGGTTCATAATTCTGGTGGCTGGAAAGTGCAAGAGTGGACAGCTCATCTGATAAAGGTTTTGTGCTGCTTCAACTCATGGAGGAAACTGGAAGGGAAAGGGGCTTGTGCAGAGAGAGAGGGGACCGAGGAGGCTGACTTGCTTTATAACAACCCACTGTCGTGGTAACTAATCCAGTCCTGTTAGAGTGAGAACTCACTCCCGTGAGATGGCATTAATCAATTTATGAGAGATCTGGCCCCATGACCCAAACAACTCCCATTAGGCCCCACTTTCCAATACTGTCACGCTGGCAGTTAAACTTCAACATGAAGACTATACTTTCAGAGATCACTTCTGTAGTTTATTATTAGAAAGTTTCTCTGAATGTGTAGAACACTGAAAAAAATGATCTAAGACTACCGTGAATATGTCTGTGCACACAAACTAGAAAGTCTAGAGGAAATGGATAAATTCCTAGAAACACACAACCCCACAAGTTTGAATCAGGAAGAAACAGAAATCCTGAATGGACCAAGTAATAAGTAGTGAGATTGAATCAGTAATAAAAAATCTCCCAACGACAACAACAACAACAACAACAAATGCCCAGGACCAGATGGATTCGCAGTTGAATTTTACCAGACATGCAAAGAACTGATGCCAATTCTACTGAAACTATTCCAAAAGATGGAGAAAGAGGGAATCCTCCCTAATTCTTTCTATGAACCCAGTATCACCCTGATACCAAAGCCAGGAAAAGACACAACAAACAAGGAAAACTGCAGACCGATATTCCTAAGGAACATAGGTGCAAAAATCCTCAACAACATTCTAGCAAACCAGATTCAGCAGTATATCAACAAGATAATTCAGCATCAAGTGAGTTTCATACCAGGAATGTAAGGATGATTTGACATATGCAAATCAACAAATGTGATTCACCACATAAATATAATTAAAAACAAAAAAAATCATTTCAGTAGATGAAGAAAAAGCATTTGATAAAATTGAGCATCCCTTCATGATAAAACTCCTCAACAAACTAGGCACAGAAAGAACATACCTTAAAATAATAAAAGCCATATATGACAAACTCACAGCCAACATACTGAATGAGGAAAAACTGAAAGCATTCTTCCTAAGAACTGGAACAAGACAAGAATGCCCACTTCTGCCACTTTTATTCAACGTAGTACTGGAAGTTCTAGCTAGAACAGTCAGGCAAGAGAAAGAAATAAAGGGCATCTAAGTTAGAAAAGAGAAATCAAGCTATCTCTGTTTGCTGATGATGTGATCTTATACCTTGAAAATTCTAAAGACTCCTCCAAAATCTCCTAGATTGGATAAATGAATCTGTAAGGTGTCAGGTTACAAAATCACCATACACACATCAGTACTACTGCTATATACCAATAATGACCAAACTGAGAATCAAATCAAGAACTCAGTCCCATTTACAATCGTTGCAAAAAAAGGAAAAAAAAAACCCTAGGAATATACTTAACCAAAGAGGTGAAAGATCTCTACACATAGAACTGCAAAACACTGATGAAAGAAACCATAGATGATACAAACAAATAGAAAACCTCCTATGTTCATGAATTAAAAGAATCAATATTGTGAAAATGACCATACTGCCCAAAACAATCTACAGATTCAGTAGAGTTCCTATCAAAATACCACCAATGCCTTCCCTTCTTTCTTTCTTTCTTTCTTTCTCTTTTTCTTTCTTTCTTTCTTTTTCTTTCTTTCTTTTCTTTTTCTTTCTTTTTCTTTCTTTTTTTCTCTCTCTTTTTCTTTCTCTATTTCTCTCTCTCGCTCTCTCTTTCTCTGTCTCTTCTTCCTTCCATTTCCCTTTCCCTTTCCCTTTCCTTTCCGTCTTACTCTGTCACCCAGTCTGGAGTGCAGTTGTGCAATCTTGGCTTACTTCAGCCTCAGCCTCCTGCCTTAGCCTCCCAAGCAGCTGGAACTACAGGCGTGTGCCATCATATCCTGCCAAAAACACCATTTTTCTCAGAATTAGAAAAGAAAATCCTAAATTCAAATAAAACCAAAAATCCTGAATAGCAAAAGCAGTCCTGAGCAAACAAAAGAAATCTGGGGGCATCACATTAGCTACCTTTAAGTTATACTGCAAGGCTACAGTAATCAACACAGTATGACAACTGGTATAAAAATAGACACATATACCAATGAAACAGAATAGAGAACCCAGATATAAAGCCAAATACCTACAACCAACTGATCTTTGACAAAGCAGACTGAAACATACAGTGGGGGAAAGGACACCCTATTCATTCAGTGGTGCTGGAAAATTGGATAGCCATACACAGAAGAATGAAACTGGTTCCCTATCTCTCACCATCTACAAAAATTTACTCAAGATGGATTAAAGACTTAACCCTTTCCCCATTTGCTCTGAGAATACTCGCCCCTGGCACTTGCAGCTGCATCATTTACCCCAAAGTAAATTTGCCACAAAATAGCACCCTATGATTATTATTTTTGCATTGCTCTAGTATATCAACTTTGGAAACAAAAGACATTATCCTATTTATAGCACTCCATTTTTAGTAGCGGTATTTCCACTTACAAAATAAAATCTCAACCACTGAAAATGCCAAATCTTAGAAAACAGCATTCCTACACATGATGTTAACATTGTTCTTGAAAAGTTGTTGGCCAAAGATTAGTTTCATGAATTCAGTTTTTCTGAAATAGATTATTCTGATGATTCAGACAATTCTAATGTTAGTTCTGTTTAGAAATAACTCCAAGAACAGTTTTTATATTTTATTTTCACATTGACTATCAGTCAGATTTGCTTCAGCCTCAAAGAACGTGTTTATGTAAAATTAAATGAGCGCTGGCAGCAAGCCACACCTTTGTTTTGAAAACAGGAAAAGGGTCAAATGTAAGACCAGAAACCATAACAATTTTAGAAGAAGCCCTAGGAAAAATTCTGGATATTGGCATAGGCAGAGAATTTATTAGTAAGAGACAGAGCAAATGCAACAAAAATAAATAAATGGGACTCAAAAGCTTTGTACAGCAAAAGAGATAACCTGCAGAGTAAACAGAGAACCTACAGAATGGGAGAAAATATTTGTAAACTACACATCTGACAAAGGACTAATGTCCGTAATCTACAAGGAACTCAAATTAGCAAGAAAATAAATAATCCCTTAAAAAGTAGACAAACAACATGAACAGACATTTCTCAAAAGAAGATACACAAAAGACTAACAAACATGAAAAATGCTCAATATCACTAGTCATCACAGAAATGCAAATTAAAACTGCAACAAGATACCACTTTGCCCTAGTCAGAATGGCCATTAAGAAGTCAAAAAACAATAGATGTTGGCGCAGACAGGGAGCACTTATACACTGTTGGTGAGAATGTAAATTAGTTCAACCTCTGTGGAAAACAGTATGGAAATTTATCAAAGAACTAACAGATCTACCATTCAGTTCAGCAGTCTCACTACTGATATCTGCCCAAAGGAAAATATGTCATTATATCAAAAAGATACCTGCACTAGTATGTTTATCATAGTAGAATTCACGATGGAAAAGATACGGAATCAACCTAAGAGTCCATCAAACCAATGAGTGGATAAAGAAAATGTTATATATATGTGATGTAAACATATAGACACAGTGGAAAACTACTCACCCTTAAAAAGAATGAAATAATGTCTTTGCAGCTCCTTGGATAGAACTGGGGGTCATTATCCTAAGTAAAGTAACTCAGGAACAGAAAACCAAGTACCACATGTTCTCACTTACAAGGGGGGACTAACCTTGTGGATAAATAACAGCATACAGAATGCTGTAATGGACATCGGAGACTCAGAAAGGGGGAGGGTGGTAAGGGATTAAAAAATCACCTGTTGGGTACACTGTACACTATTTGGGTGATGGGTACACTAAAAGCTCAGATTTCACCACTATAAAATTTATCTGTGTAACGAAAACTACTTGTACCCCTAAAGCTATTGAAAATTTAAAAAAAAATAAATTTCAACATGAGATTTCATGGGGACAAACCATGTCCAAATCATAGCACTCTCGGAATATACATTCATAACACACAGCATGTATCATATCTTCTTATTCTTCAACCCCATCTCTAACTTTTCTACATCTATAATTAAATATAATAAATGATCACTGTCAGTCTTTTTCCTCAAGTCCTCCCACTAGTCTATTGTTTGGATGAAGTTCATCTTTGAATAGGTTGATTCCTTAAGAAGGGCTTATGTTGCAGATTTTGCATGTTTAAAACTGCTTACTTTGTAAATTTTTTATGGCCTTTAGGTTTCAGGGGGCTACTTGATAGTATCTAAATCTTGGATTCAAATGTTATTTCTGGTCGGGCACGGTGGCTCATGCCTGTAATCCCAGCACTTTGGGAGGCTGAGGTGGGCAGATCATGAGGTCAGGAGATCGAGACCATCCTGGCTAACAAGGTGAAACCCCGTCTCTACGGAAAATACAAAAAAAAGTAGCCGGGCGCGGTGGCAGGCACCTGTAGTCCCAGCTATGCAGGAGGCTGAGGCAGGAGAATGGCATGAATCTGGGAGGCAGAGCTTGCAGTGAACCAAGATTGTGCCACTGCACTCCAGCGTGGGTGACAGAGCGAGACTCCGTCTCAAAAAAAAAAAAAAAACAAAAAACAACAAAAACAAATGTTATTTCTTTGAGTTGAAAAAATGCTTTTCCATGATTCCCTTACTTCATATTGTTTTTTGAGAAGTCTGATGACAATTGAACTCTCCTGCCATTATACGGTATTTGGTTTTTGTACAGTGACCATGAGGATTTTTTTCTTTACCTTTAAAGTCTATTAGTTTTCTAAGGATATGTGTTGAAGTTGGTCATTACAGGTTTTCACTGGTACCCAGTGGACCCTTTCAGTATGAAAATTCAAGTCTTCCTTTATTTCTAGAAAATTGTCTTGGATTATAGTATTAAAACTATAAATCCTATTTAGTGATTTTTTAAGTAACATGAAAACTGTACATATTTTATAAAATACCTAGGAATCTAACTTACAAGGGCTGTGAAGGACCTCTTCAAGGAGAACTACAAACCACTGCTCAATGAAATAAAAGAGGACACAAACAAATGGAAGAACATTCCATGCTCATGGAGAGGAAGAATCAATATCGTGAAAATGGCCATACTGCCCAAGGTAATTTATAGATTCAATGCCATCCCCATCAAGCTACCAATGACTTTCTTCACAGAATTGGAAAAAAACACTTTAAAGTTCATATGGAACCAAAAAAGAGCTGGCATTGCCAAGTCAATCCTCAGCCAAAAGAACAAAGCTGGAGGCATCAAGCTACCTGACTTCAAACTATACTACAAGGCTACAGTAACCAAAACAGCATGGTACTGGGACCAAAACAGAGATATAGACCAATGGAACAGAACAGAGCCCTCAGAAATAATACCACACATCTACAACCATCTGATCTTTGACAAATGTGACAAAAACAAGAAATTGGGAAAGGATTCCCTATTTAATAAATGGTTCTGGGAAAACTGGCTAGCCATATGTAGAAAGCTGAAACTGGATCCCTTCCTTACACCTTATGCAAAAACTAATTCAAGATGGATTAAAGACTTAAATGTTAGACCTAAAACCATAAAAACCCTAGAAGAAAACCTAGGCAGTACCATTCAGGACATAGGCATGGGCAAGGACTTCATGTCTAAAACACCAAAAGCAATGGCAACAAAAGCCAAAATTGACAAATGGAATCTAATTAAACTAAAGAGCTTCTGCACAGCAAAAGAAACTACCATCAGAGTGAACAGGCAACCTACAGAATGGGAGAAAATTTTTGCAATCTACTCATCAGACAAAGGGCTAATATCAAGAATCTACAAAGAACTCAAACAAATTTACAAGAAAAAAACAACCCCATCAACAAGTGGGCAAATGATATGAACAGACACTTCTCAAAAGAAGACATTTATGCAGCCAAAAGACACATAAAAAAATGCTCATCATCACTGGCCATCAGAGAAATGCAAATCAAAACCACAATGAGATACCACCTCACACCAGTTAGAATGATGATCATTAAAAAGTCAGGAAATAACAGGTGCTGGAGAGGTTGTGGAGAAATAGGAACACTTTTACACTGTTGGTGGTAGTGTAAACTAGTTCAACCATTGTGGAAGACAGTGTGGCAATTCCTCAGGGATCTAGAACTAGAAATACCATTTGGCCCAGCCATCCCATTACTGGGTATATACCCAAAGGATTATAAATCATGCTGCTATAAAGACACATGCACACGTCTGTTTATTGTGGCACTATTCACAATAGCAAAGACTTGGAACCAACCCAGATGTCCATCAGTGATAGACTGGATTAAGAAAATGTGGTACATATACACCATGGAATACTATGCAGCCATAAAAAATGATGAGTTCATGTCCTTTGTAAGGACATGGATGAAGCTGGAAACCATCATTCTCAGCAAACTATCACAAGGACAAAAAACCGAACACCGCATGTTCTCACTCATAGGTGCAAATTGAACAATGAGAACACTTGGACACAGGAAGGGGAACATCACACACCGGTGCCTGTCGTGGGGTGGGGGGAGGGAGGAGGGATAGCATTAGGAGATATACCTAATGTAAATGACGAGTTAATGGGTGCAGCACACCAGCGTGGCACATGTATACATATGTAACCTGCACGTTGTGCACATGTACCCTAGAACTTAAAGTATAATACAAAATATATATATAAAAAAAGAAAATTGTATATATGCTGTACTTTATGTTTTCATATGTGTATACATTGTAGAATGGGTCAATCAGACTAATAAATGCCTTACCTCACATACTTAACGTTTTTGTGGTGAGAACACTTAAAAAATCTCTTAGCAATTTTTAACTATACAATACACTGTTATACAGTGTTTCTTTTTAACTTATCACTCCTGTATAACTGAAATTTTTGTGTCCCTTGACCAACATCTCTCCAGCTCATCCCTCCAACTCCCCCTTCAACCCGTTCTACTCTCTGCTTCTGTGAGTTTGTCTTTTTTAGATTCTACATGTGAGTGAGATCATGTAGTATTTGTCTTTCTATGCCTTGCTTATTTCGCTTAGCATCATATCCTCCAGTTTCATCCATGTTGTTAGAAATGTCAGGGTTTCTTTTTTTTTTTAATATAGGCTGAATAGTACTCTGTTGTGTTCATATACCACATTTCCTTTATCCATTCATCTACTGATGGACATTTAGATTGATTCCATATCTTGGCTATTGTGAATAATGCAGCAGTGAACATGGGAGTGTAGGTATCCTTTCAACATACTGATTTCATTTTCTTTGGATATGTATACCCAGTAGTAGAATTACTGGATCATATGGTAGTTCTATTTTTAATTTTTTGAGGAACTTCCATACTGGTTTTCATAACAGCTATACTAATTTAGATTCCCACCAATAGTGTAGAAGTGTACCATTTTCTCCACATTCTTGTCAACACTTTTGTCTTTTTGATAGTAGCCATTCTAGGAAGTGTGAGGTGATATCTCATTGTGGTTTTATTTTCATTTCCTTGGTGTTTAATGGTGCAGAACATTTTTTCTTTTTTTATTATTATTTAAGTTCTAGGATACATGTGCACAATGTGCAGGTTTGTTACATATGTATGCATGAGCCATGTTGGTGTGCTGCACCCATTAACTCGTCATATACATTAGGTATATCTCCTAATGCTTTCTCTCCCCCCTCCCCCTACCCCACAACAGGCCCCAGAGTGTGATGTTCCCCTGCCTGTGTCCAAGTGCTCTCATTGTTCAATTCCCACCTCAGTGAGAACATGCACTGTTTGGTTTTTTGTTCTTGCGATAGTTTGCTGAGAATGATGGTTTCCAGCTTCATCCATGTCCCTATAAAGGACATGAACTCATCTTTTTTTATGGTTGCATAGTATTCCATGGTGTATATGTGCCACATTTTCTTAATCTAGTCTATCATTGATGGACATTTGGGTTGGTTCCAAGTCTTTGCTATTGTGAATAGTGCCACAATAAACATACATGTGCATGTGCCTTTATAGCAACATGATTTATAATCCTTTGGGTATATACCCAGTAATGGGATGGCTGGATCAAATGGTATTTTTAGTTCTAGATCCTTGAGGAATTGCCACACTGTCTTCCACATGGTTGAACAAGTTTACAGTCCCACCAACAATTTAAAAGTGTTCCTATTTCTCCACAACCTCTCCAGCACCTGTTATTTCCTGACTTTTTAATGATCACCATTCTAACTGGTGTGAGGTGGTATCTCATTGTGGTTTTGATTTGCATTTCTCTGATGGCCAGTGATGATGAGCATTTTTTTATGTGTCTTTTGGCTGCATAAATGTCTTCTTTTGAGAAGTGTCTGTTCATATCATTTGCCCACTTGTTGATGGGGTTGTTTTTTTCTTGTAAATTTGAGTTCTTTGTAGATTCTGGATATTAGCCCTTTGTCAGATGAGTAGATTGCAGAAATTTTCTCCCATTCTGTAGGTTGCCTGTTAACTCTGATGGTAGTTTCTTTTGCTGTGCAGAAGCTCTTTAGTTTAATTAGATCCCATTTGTCAATTTTGGCTTTTGTTGCCATTGCTTTTGGTGTTTTAGACATGAAGTCCCATGCCTATGTGCTGAATGGTATTGCCTAGGTTTTCTTCTAGGGTTTTTATGGTTTTAGGTCTAACATTTAAGTCTTTAATCCATCTTGAGTTAATTTTTGTATAAGGTGTAAGGAAGGGATCCAGTTTCAGCTTTCTACATATGGCTAGCCAGTTTTCCCAGCACCACTTATTAAATAGGGAATCCTCTCCCCATTTCTAGTTTTTGTCAGGTTTGTCAAAGATCAGATGGTTTTAAATGTGTGGTATTATTTCTGAGGGCTCTATTCTGTTCCATTGGTCTGTATCTCTGTTTTGGTCCCAGTACCATGCTGTTTTGGTTACTGTAGCCTTGTAGTATAGTTTGAAGTCAAGTAGCTTGATGCCTCCAGGTTTGTTCTTTTGGCTTAGGATTGTCTTGGCAATGCAGCTCTTTTTTGGTTCCATATAAACTTTAAAGTAGTTTTTTCCAATTCTGTGAAGAAAGTCATTGGTAGCTTGATGGGGATGGCATTGAATCTGTAAATTACCTTGGGCAGTATGGCCATTTTCATGATATTGATTCTTCCTCTCCATGAGCATGGAATGTTCTTCCAATTGTTTACCTCTTTTGTTGAGCAGTGGTTTGTAGTTCTCTTTGAAGAGGTCTTTCACATCCCTTGTAAGTTGGATTCCTAGGTATTTTATTCTCTTTGAAGCAATTGTGAATCGGAGTTCACTCATGATTTGGCTCTCTGTTTGTCTGTTATTGGTATATAAGAATGCCTGTGATTTTTGCACATTGATTTTGTATCCTGAGACTTTGCTGAAGTTGCTTATCAGCTTAAGAAGATTTTGGGCTGAGATGATGGGGTTTTCTAAATATACAATCATGTCGTCTGCAAACAGGGACAATTTGACTTCCTCTTTTCCTAACTGAATACCCTTTATTTCTTTCTCCTGCCTGATTGCCCTGGCCAGAACTTCCAATACTATATGGAATAGGAGTAGAGAGAGAGGGCATCCCTGTCTTGCACCAGTTTTCAAAGGGAATGCTTCCAGTTTTTACCCATTCAGTGTGATATTGGCTGTGGGTTTGTCATAAATAGCTCTTATTATTTTGAGACACGTCTCATCAATACATAATTTATTCAGAGTTTTTAGGATAAAGGGCTGTTGAATTTTGTCAAACGCCTTTTCTGCATCTATTGAGATAATCAATGTGGTTTTTGTATTTGGTTCTGTTTATATGCTGGATTACGTTTATGGATTTGCGTATGTTCAGCCAGCCTCGCATCCCAGAGATGAAGCCCACTGGATCATGGTGGGTAAACTTTTTGATGTGCTGCTGGATTCGGTTTGCCAGTATTTTATTGAGGATTTTTGCATCGATGTTCATCAGGGATATTGGTCTAAAATTCTCTTTTTTTGTTGTGTCTCTGCCAGGCTTTGGTATCAGGATGATGCTGACCTCATAAAAAGAGTTAGGGAGGATTCTTTCTTTTTCTATTGATTGGAATACTTTCAGAAGGAATGGTACCAGCTCCTCCTTGTACCTCTGGTAGAATTTGGCTGTGAATCTGTCTGGTCCTGGACTTTTTTTGGTTGGTAGGCTATTATTGCCTCAATTTCAGAGCCTGTTATTAGTCTATTCAGGGATTCAGCTTCTTCCTGGTTTAGTCTTGGGATGGTTTATGTGTCCAGGAACTTCTCCATTTCTTCTAGATTTTCTTGTTTATTTGCATAGAGGTGTCTGTAGTATTCTCTGATGGTAGTTTGTATCTCTGTGGGATCGGTGGTGATATCCCCTTTATCATTTTTTATTGAGTCTATTTGATTTTTCTCTCTTTTCTTCTTTATTAGTCTTGCTACCAGTCTATCAATTTTGTTGATCTTTTCAAAAAACCATCTCCTGGATTTATTGATTTTTTGAAGGTTTTTTTGTGTCTCTATCTCCTTCAGTTCTTCTCTGATCTTAGTTATTTCTTGCCTTCTGCTAGCTTTTGAATGTGTTTGCTCTTGCTTCTCTAGTTCTTTTAATTGTGATGTTAGGGTGTCCATTTTAGATCTTTCCTGCTTTCTCTTGTGGGCATTTAGTGCTTAAATTTCCCTCTACACACTGCTTTAAATGTGTCCCAGAGATTCTGGTATGTTGTGTCTTTGTTCTCATTGGTTTCAAAGAACATATTTATTTCTGCCTTCATTTCATTATGTACCCAGTAGTCATTCAGGAGCAGGTTGTTCAGTTTCCACGTTGTTGAGCGGTTTTGAGTGAGTTTCTTAATCCTGAGTTCTCGTTTGATTGCACTGTGGTCTGAGAGACAGTTTGTTATAATTTCTGTTGTTTTACATTTGCTGAGGAATGCTTTACTTCCAAGTATGTGGTCAATTTTGGAATAAGTGCAATGTGGTGCTGAGAAGAACGTATATTCTGTTGATTTGGGGTGGAGAGTTCTGTAGATGTGTATTAAGTCCGCTTGGTGCAGAGCTAAGTTCAATTCCTGGATATCCTTGTTAACTTTCTGTCTCATTGATCCATCTAATGCTGACAGTGTGGTGTTAAAAGTCTCCGATTATTATTGTGTGGGAGTCTAAGTCTCCTTGTAGATCTCTAAGGACTTGCCTTATGAATCTGGGTGCTCCTGTATTGGCTGCATATATATTTAGGATAGTTAGCTCTTCTTGTTGAATTGATCCCTTTACCATTATGTAATGGCCTTCTTTGTCTCTTTTAATCTTTGTTGGTTTAAAGTCTGTTTTATCAGAGACTAGGATTGCAACCCCTGCCTTTTTGTGTTTTCCATTTGCTTGGTAGATCTTCCTCCATCTCCTTATTTTGAGCCTATGTGTGTCTCTGCACGTGAGATGGGTCTCCTGAATACAGCACACTGATGGGTCTCGACTCTTTATACAATTTGCCAGTCTATGTCTTTTAATTGGAGCATTTAGCCCATTTACATTTAAGGTTAATATTGTTATGTGTGAATTTGATCCTGTCATTGTGATGTTAGCTGGTTATTTTGCTTGTTAGTTGATGCAGTTTCTTCCAAGCATTGATGGTCTTTACAATTTGTCATGTTTTTGCAGTGGCTGGTATTGGTTGTTCCTTTCCATGTTTAGTGCTTCCTTTAGGAGCTCTTTTAGGGCAGGCCTGGTGGTGACAAAATCTGTCAGCATTTGCTTGTCTGTAAAGTATTTTATTTCTCCTTCACTTATGAAGCTTAGTTTGGCTGGATATGAAATTCTGGGTTGAAAATTCTTTTCTTTAAGAATGTTGAATATTGGCCTCTACTATCTTCTGGCTTGTAGAGTTTCTCCTGAAAGATCTGCTGTTAGTCTGATGGGCTTCCCTTCATGGGTAACCCAACCTTTCTCTCTGGCTGCTCTCATCATTTTTTCCTTCATTTCAACTTTGGTGAATCTGACAATTATGTGTCATGGAGTTGCTCTTCTCGAGGAGTATCTTTGTGGCATTCTCTGTATTTCCTGAATTTGAGTATTGGCCTGCCTTGCTAGATTGGGGAAGTTCTCCTGGATAATATCCTGCAGAGTGTTTTCCAACTTGGTTCCATTCTCCCCATCACTTTCATGTACACCAATCAGACGTAGATTTGGTCTTTTCACATAGTCCCATATTTCTTGGATGCTTTGTTCATTTCTTTTTAGTCTTTTTTCTCTAAATTTCTCTTCTGGCTTCATTTCATTCATTTGATCTTCTATCACTGATACCCTTTCTTCCAGTTGATTGAATCATCTACTGAAGTTTGTGCATTCGTCACGTAGTTCTCATGCCATGGTTTTCAGCTCCATCAGGTCATTTAAGGACTTCTCTACACTGGTTATTCTAGTTAGCCATTCGTCTATTCTTTTCTCAAGGTTTTTAGCTTCTTTGTGTTGTGTTCAAACTTCTTCCTTTAGCTCAGAGAAGTTTGATGGTCTGAAGCCTTCTTCTCTCAACTCATCAAAGTCATTCTCCGTCCAGCTTTGTTCTGTTGCTGGCGAGGAGCTGCGTTCCTTTTTGGGGGGAGAGGTGCTCTAATTTTTAGAATTTTCCGATTTTCTGCTCTGTTTTTTCCCCATCTTTGTGGTTTTATCTACCTTTGGTCTTTGATGTTGGTGACGTACAGATGGGGTTTTGGTGTGGATGTCCTTTCTGTTTGTTAATTTTCCTTTTAACAGTCATAGCCCTCAGCTGAGGTCTGTTGGAGTTTACTGGAGGTCCACTCCAGACCCTGTTTGCCTGGGTATCAGCAGTGGAGGCTGCAGAACGGTGAATATTGCTGAACAGCAAATGTTGCTGCCTGATCATTCCTCTGGAAGCTTCGTCTCAGAGGGGTACCCGGCCATGTGAGGTGTCAGTCTGCCCCTACTGGGGGGTGCCTCCCAGTTAGGCTACTTGGGGGTCAGGGACCCACTTGAGGAGGCAGTCTGTCTGTTCTCAGATCTCAGACTCCATGCTGGGAGAACCACTACTGTCTTCAAAGATGTCAGACAGGGACATTTAAGTCTGTAGAGGTTTTTGCTGCCTTTTGTTTGGCTATGCCCTACCCCCAGAGGTGGAGTCTACAGAGGCAGGCAGGACTCCTTGAGCTGTGTTGGGCTCCACCCAGTTCGAGCTTCCTGGCCACTTTGTTTACCTACTCAACCCTCAGCAATGGTGGGCTCCCCTCCCCCAGCCTCCTGCCACCTTGCAGTTAAATCTCAGACTGCTGTGCTAGCAATGAGTGAGCCTCCGTTGGCGTAGGACCCTCCAAGCCAGGCGTGGGATGTAATCTCCTGGTGTGTCGTTTGCTATAAGACCATTGGAAAAGCGCAGTATTAGGGTGGAAGTGACCCGATTTTCCAGGTGCCATCTGTCACCCCTTCCCTTGGCTAGGAAAGGGAATTCCCCGACCCCACGTGCTTCCCAGGTGAAGCGATGCCAGTACCTCAGTTGGAAATGCAGAAATCACCCATCTTCTGCGTCGCTCACACTGGGAGCTGTATGTAGACTGGAGCTGTTCCTATTCGGCCATCTTGGAACGGAGGACCCAGAACATTTTTTCGTATATCTGTTGGCTATTTGTATAATAGGGGAGGGGATTGTTTTCATAAACTTTTTCTGAAAAATACCTACTTAGGTCTTTTTTCATTTTTAAAGTTACTTGTTTTCTTGCTTTTGAGTTGTTTGACCTCATATGTTTTTGGTATTAACCCCTTACCAGATACATGGTTTGCAGGTATTTTCTCTTTCTGTGTCTCTTCACTCTGTTGATTGTTTTCTTTGCTATGCAAAAGCATTTTAGTGTGAGGTAATCCTATATGCCTATTTTTTAATGTTAATATTTGTTCCATTGCTTTGTGTATTTATTTTTAATACTTATGAGAGGTGACAGCATGCTGGCAGCCCTCGCAGGCCTCGCTCGCTCTCGGCACCTCCTCTGCCTGGGCTCCCACTTTGGCAGCACTTGAGGAGCCCTTCAGCCTGCTGCTGCACTGTGGGAGCCCCTTCCTGGGCTGGCCAAGGCCGGAGCTGGCTCCCTCAGCTTGCAGATAGGTGTGGAGGGAGAGGCGCAGGCGGGAACTGGGGCTGCACACGGCGCTTGCGGGCCAGTGTGAGTTCTGGGTGGGTGTGGGCTCAGCGGGCCCCACACTCGGAGTGGCCAGCTGGCCCTGCCAGCCCCAGGCAGTGAGGGGCTTAGCACCTGGGCCAGCAGCTGCTGTGCTTGACTTTTCGCTGGGCCTTAGCTGCCTCCCCGTGGGGCAGGGCTTGGGACCTGCAGCCTGCCATGCCTGAGCCTGCCCCCCACCGTGGGCTCCTGCGTGGCCCGAGCCTCCCCAACGAGCACCGCCCCCTGCTCCATGGCACCCAGGCCCATTGACCACCCAAGGGCTGAGGAGTGCGGGCGCACGGCGCGGGACTGGCAGGCAGCTCCACCTGCAGCCCCGGTGCGGCATCCACTGGGTGAAGCCAGCTGGGCTCCTGAGTCTGGTGGGGACTTGGAGAACCTTTATGTCTAGCTAAGGGATTGTAAATACACCAGTTGGCACTCTGTATCTAGCTCAAGGTTTGTAAAGACACCAATCAGCACCCTGTGTCTAGCTCAGGGTTTGTGAATGCACCAGTTGACACTCTGTGTCTAGCTAATCTTGTTGGGATGTGGAGAACTTTTGTGTCTAGCTCAGGGATTATAAACGCACCAGTCAGCACCCTGTCAAAACGGACCAATAAGCTCTCTGTAAAATGGACCAATCGGCTCTCTGTAAAATGGACTAATCAGCAGAATGTGGGTTGGGCCAGATAAGAGAATAAAAGCAGGCTGCTGGAGCCAGCAGTGGCGAGCCAGCAGTGGCAACCCAGCTCAGGTCCTCTTCCACACTGTGGAAGCTTTGTTCTTTCACTCTTTGCAATAAATCTTGCTATTGCTCACTCTTTGGGTCCACACTGCCTTTATGAGCTGTAACACTCACCGCGAAGGTCTGCAGCTTCACTCCTGAAGCCAGCAAGACCACGAACCCACCGGAAGGAAGAAACTCCAAACACATCCGAACATCAGAAAGTACAAACTCCAGACACGCCACCTTTAAGAACTGTAACACTCACTGCAAGGGTCCGCGGCTTCGTTCTTGAAGTCAGTGAGACCAAGAACCCACCAATTCTGGACACACTTATATGTCAGTTGAATCTTCTTTGCCATTATATCCCCTTTCATTTCAGCCACATTCTCACTGATCCTTTTTACTTTTTAAATATTCTTTTTAGTCTGCTTTTTTTCTTCTTTTCAACATTCCTTATGTTTTCATTAGAATCTGTAATTCTTTGTGCACTTTATAATGTGGTCTTAATCCTTCTTTTTTGGTATACTTTTGTCTTTTTCTTATATTTCTTTCCTGAGCTCAGCCAACTCTCATTTCTTTCTGCTTTTTTTGTCCATTTCTGCCCCTAGTTTCTGAATTTATGCTTCAAGATGTTTTATCATATCCCAAATGTATGAGGACATTTAATTAACTTTGGAGTGTTGTGCTGTAGTTTCCTTCTGTCACTGTTTTTATAGGGGGAGAGGGTTTTCATAAACTAAATTTTAGGGACTCCCATTTTTTGTTTTCTTTTTATACTGTGTATTTTTAAGTAGATTAACATTGTACCTCTGTATTTCTGTGGATAGGGCTGGCAGTTTGCAGTGGTTTATAAGCTTTGTAGCTCATAATAGGCCCCTTTGTTAATATAGTTTTTTCTTTTTTTTCTTCTGAGAGAGACCGTAGTTCGGGAGAGATTGCATATATATTTGTTGTTTTGTTTTGTTCTTTCAGTATCCTAAATGTTTCCTCTGAGGTTTTGAGGCAGATTATTGAGGAATTGACAACTGTCCATTTCTCAGCATTTAACTGGAGGGAACTTACTCTCCTGTGAGATCCTGCCCCCATCCAAGAATTCCTGTTTGTGAGCCTTTTAAGTGAATATTAAAAGGTTTTGACATCTCCTAAGTAGTGAAGAGTATATTTTTTCAGAAAAGCTTTAAAGAAATTTCTTGATATTCTATGAATGTCTCATCTGTGATGCTTGGCACCACATCTGGTTTTGCTGAAGTCTTCACATTATTATGACTCATTGCTTTTTGTATTAGCATACTTGGCATGAGAAACTGCCAGCTATACTGAAAGAATCTGTCAACTTAGTAAGAGCTAGGACCTTGAAGTTGTGGGGTGTGTACTGATGGCATGTTATACATAGTTTGCTTTGTATTTCCTTGATAGCTGATGATACTGTGCCCTTTTCATACATTTATTATCCATTTAAATATCTTCGTTTATAAAAAATCTGTTTACATTTTCATGCATATTCTCTATTGGGAGATCTTTTTCTTATTCATTTGTTGGAGTTCTGTATATATTCGGGTAATGGGTTCTTTTTAGATGTAGTAAATGTATCTTCTCCATTGCTATGGGCTGCCATTTTACTCCCTTACTGGTATCTTATGATAAATAAACATTAATTTTATGTAGTTTGCGTTTACTGATTATTTTATGGTTAGTACTTTTTGTATTCTGTTTAAGAAATTTTTGCCCATTTCTAGGTCGTGAAGCTCTTCTCAAAGTTTTCCACTTAAAGCCTTATTGGATTTGTTTCTAATATTATCCTCAATCCATCCAGAATTGATTTTTATCTGTGTTGTGTGAGGTAGGAGTCAAAGTGTCAAGGTACATTTTTCCCTTGCAGTGTTTATTCACTTTAAAATGTGCAGATATCAGATCTGCTGCTTAAGAAGAATAACACCAAAATAGCCACTTTTCTAAAATCAAGATGTACAATGACTATGATATGTTGTAGAAAAACATAATTTAAAATACTTTTCTAAAACCACTATATTTTAGGAGAGGCAAATTCATTTTTAGTAATATTGCTAAATCCCTTTTAAACCTAGTAAATATCTGTTATGTCCCATTTTAAATATATACCCAATAGTCTAATTGTTCAAAAAGAAATTAGAGCTATACCTTCCTATCATTATCTTCTGCAGGCAAGTCTTTGCTGAAGCAGCTAAAAGTAAGGCTAAATCCAGCCAAAAGGACAGCTTATTCACAGTATAAGAGAAATGATTATGGGAAGACATTTTAGACATTCAAAAAGAGAACACTCAACCACTCCAAGTCAGGGGGTTAATTTGTACATCTCCACCTCACTCTGGCCCACCAAGCATAAGACAATGGTCCTCAAAGCCAGACTTTTTAAAGAAACTACTGATGGAAGTTATTTAATGATAGCATCTATGGTAAACATTGTTCAGGCGCTATCATGGCCTCTTCTGTACCTTAGAGGATTCAATTGTACATATGATTTGTCCCACTACGCTAAGCTTTCTGAGGGCATCACTGCCTCTCATTCCGTCACTGAATCCCCAGTTCCTGCCTGGCTTAGTGCCTGGATATTCAGAGTTTCAATAAATGAGTTCCTTTGAGAATTCCAAATTTTGTTTTTGAGACTAGAGATGCTCTATACTAGTTAAAAAAAAAAAAAAAAAAAAAAACCTGTTCGTAAATAAGTTTGTAAATTAGGACTGATGCTCTTTAAGCAAGCTTCATTTCCCTCTACTGAAAGTGGACAGAGCTGATGTGCTTTTGTTCTAGCAAGTAACTCTCTACCCTCTGGTTCATCCTTCTAAGTTGCAGATTCCTTAGGAGAGCATTGTTCCGTGGCACACCTCAGGAAGTTGAATGAGCTTCCATTTAATTGAGAACATAAATAAGATTTCTCAAGTTTTGTAACAATATTAATTATACTTCTGGTTTATCAGAGTCAGATGCACTATCTCCCCTCTTTTGAATACAGAATGTTTCCATTTAACACCTTCTAGAGCTTAATTTATTGCTGTTCTTCATCTACTGTGGTTGATGTGGACATCAGAAGAGGCATGGTGACCATAAGGTCTCTAGACTCTGTACAAGTGTCTACAAGCTCACTGCCAACAGGGTCTAGACAGATGAAATAAAGGAGTGAAATGGCCTAGGCATATGAAGAATAACAGCATAGCCATGATGATAAATGATAGCTGAGCTTCAGGACTGGGGGCATTGTGGAGTGATAGGGCTGTGGCAAACTGGAGTGTGACTTTCTTTTTCAAAGGGGACAGCTGCTACTTAAGGACAACCACTTAGAAAACTGGCCTAAATTTCCTTTTTTCCTTGTGATTTTTCAAGAGAAGTTGGAAATTCAGAATTTATGTTAAGTTTCCAGATTTTGAGAACTTTAACACCTAATTTAAACATTTTTGAAGGAGAGTATAGCCCAGAACTGTACAGACCAAGAGGCCTGTGGGCTAATTTGGGTCCTGAACCATCAATTCTAACATCTCCTCCATACCTCTATCAAATTCAGTTATCCAAAAGCACAATATTCTTGGACTGTACACTAAATTCCTGGTTGTATTCTGTTTTATTTTGCTTCATAATAAATTATCACAAGCCTAGCAACTTAAAACAGCGCAGTTTTATCATCTCACTTCCCATGCATCTGAAGTCTAGGCATTGCATGGCATGACTGAATTCTCTGCTCGGGGTCCCACCAGGCTGAAATTAAGGTGTTAGCTGGGAATACGTTTCTCATCTGGGGCTCACAGTTCTCTTCCAAGTGTACTAGTTGTCGGTAGAATTCAGTTCATTGCAGTTGTAAAACTGAGGTCCCCATTTTCTTGGTAACTGTTGGCCAGGGACTGCTGTAACTTTCTAGAGGTGACTTGCAATGGCCCTGATAGGCAAGTTGCTACATAGATGTTTGCATTCTTCCAGGCCACCTGGCATGTGTCTCTCTTATTTCCAATTCTGCAACCTGAGAAAACAATGTGCTTTTAATGGGCCTACCTGATTAGTTCAGGCTTACCCAGAAAAATCTCCCTTTTGCCATATATGTAACATAAAAGAAGTTAAAAATGAAACTGACAGGGAATCCTGGTAAGAAATACCCTAGAAGGCCGGGTGCGGTGGCTCACGCCTGTAATCCCATCACTTTGGGAGGCCGAGGTGGGTGGATCACCACAGGTCAGGAGTTCAAGACCAGCCTGGCAAATATGGTGAAACCCTGTCTCTAATAAAAATACAAAAGTTAGCCTGGCATGTTGGTGTGCGCCTGTAATCCCAGCTACTTGGGAGGCTGAGACAGGAGAATTGCTTGAACCCAGGAGGCAGAGGTTGCAGTGAGCCAAGATCATGCCACTATACTCCAGCCTGGGTGACAGAGCGAGACTCCGTTAAAAAAAAAAAAAAGAAAGAAAGAAATATCCTAGAAGCATTAAAAGATCACATACTAGAGGAAATTTTACAAGTAAACACACATTGGAAAAGTTAATCAAGAAAATAACAAGTTACCAGTTTATTGATCACCAATACTGCTGGGGAGAGGGGGAATAAATTGGTACAGCCTTTTTGTTTAATTAGATTCCATTTGTCAGTTTTGGCTTTTGTTGCCATTGCTTTTGGTGTTTTAGTCATGAAGTCTTGGCCCATGCCTATGTCCTGAATGGTATTGCCTAGGTTTTCTTCTAGGGTTTTTATGGTTTTAGGTCTTACGTTTAAGTCTTTAATCCATCTTGAGTTAATTTTTGTATAAGGTGTAAGGAAGGGGCCCGGTTTCAGTTTTCTGCATATGGCTAGCTGGCCAGTTTTCCCAACAGCATTTATTAAATAGGGAACCCTTTCCCCGTTGCTTGTTTTTGTCAGGTTTGTCAAAGATCAAATGGTTGTAGTTGTGTAGTGTTATTTCTGAAGCCTCTGTTCTGTTCCATTGGTCTACATACCCGTTTTGGTACCAGTACCATGCTGTTTGGGTTACTGTAGCCTTGTATAGTTTGAAGTCAGGTAGCGTGATGCCTCCAGCTTTGTTCTTTTTGCTTAGGAATGTCTTGGCTACATGGATTCTTTTTTGGTTCCATATGAAATTTAAAGTAGTTTTTTCTAATTCTGTGAAGAAAGTCAATGGTAGCTTGATGGGGATAGCATTGAATCTATACATTTGGGCATTATGGCCATTTTCCTGATATTGATTCTTCCTATCCACGAACATGGAATGTTTTTCCATTTGTATCCGCTCTTATTTCCTTGAGCAGTGGTTTGTAGTTCTCTTTGAAGAGGTCCTTCACATCTCTTGTAAGTTGTATTCCTAGGTATTTTATTCTCTTTGTAGCAATTGTGAATGGGAGTTCTCTCATGATTTGGCTCTCTGTCTGTTATTGGTATATAGGAATGCTTGTGATTTTTTCACGTTGATTTTGTATCCTGAGACTTTGCTGAAGTTGTCTTCAGCTTAAGGAGATTTTGGGCTGAGACAATGGGGTTTTCTAAATATACAGTCATGTCGTCTGCAAACAAAGACAATTTTACTTCCTCGCTTCCTGTTTGAATACCCTTTATTTCTTTCTCTTGCCTGATTGCCCTGACCAGAACTTCCAGTACTATGTTAATAGGAGTGGTGAGAGAGGGCATCCTTGTCTTGTGCAGGTTTTCAAAGGGAATGCTTCCAGTTTTTGCCCATTCAGTATGATATTGGCTGTGGGTTTGTCATAAATAGCTCTTATTATTTTGAGGTATGCTGATTTTGAACTTTTTAAAGCAATTTTATTCCTAAGTTTTTTAACTTTTTTGATGCTATTATGGATGGAGTTTTAAAAATTTCATTTCAGATTGCACTAGCATATATGGAAATGCAGTTGATTTTTGTATATGGATCCTGTGACTTAGCTAAGTTTCTTTACTAGTTCTAGAGAGGTTTTGTTTTGTTTTATTTGTCAATTCCTTAGAATTCACTACTCATAAGATCACGTATCATCCTTGAAAATGATATCCTTGGAGGTCCACATTACTCTTATTCAAGTGATGTTGCCATAGCTTAAAACATTTTTGGAAGTCCTTATTCAGGCTTTCTTACACAAATTACCAAGCACATAAGAAAATCAGTTTTTATTATTTATTAGTGTGTGTCTTGCTTTAATTTTTCTTATTCTTCGTTTTTATCTTAGTATCTTTGATCTGTACTGAGGATATGTTATTTTTTATATATCTGATAGACCAAGCTTGTCCAACCTGTGGCCTGCAGGCCGCATGTGGCCCAGGACAGCTTTGAATGCGGCCCAACAGAAATTCATAAACTTTCTTAAAACATTATGAGATTTTTTGTGATTTATTTATGTTTGTTTGTTTATTGGTTGATTGATTGATTGTGCCCAAAAGCTGTCATTAGTGTTAATGCATTTTATGTGTGGCCCAAGACAATTCTTTTTCCACTGTGGCCCAGGGAGGCCAAAAGATGAGGCACCCCTGTGATAGACATTAAAGGATGAAATTTAGGCACACAGTTTTATATATGCATCTGACATTCAAGGAAAAAGCTGTGGATGGAAGGTTAAGCTTGTGAGTTGTCAGATCATAGTTAAAGCCATGGGATCAGATATGATCACCTAAAGAGATTAACTAGAAATCCAACAACCCTCAGAAGTAAAATTGAGTAGGTCCAAAAAAAGGCTTGAGGGATGACCTGAGGCTGGAATCTAAGGGGTTTGAGGGAAGCACGTTAAGAATACTACTAATTAACCATCAATTCATTTATGAGCCACCTGCATGGATGAAATATTTTGTTAATTTTTTTTTAGTCCCTCATTATTGATTTGAAAGAGTATACATGTCTTTCACAGGAAATTAATCTTTATAAGTTCAGTGATGCATGTACTGCTTTTCCTTTTGAATCATTTGAATAGACATTACTTGTCATTTTTTTCCTCCAGAGCAATATGATTGGTAATCATTAAACATTTTAGTCATTATTCCATACTAATTTAACAGCCAGCTTGGTATATTATTCTGATTCTGTTATCTACATTGCAAATATTATTGACTTCATGAGAGTCACGCCAAATAATCTGCTTTTCTTTCATTCCTAGGCAAATACTGTGGTCTGGGGTTGCAAATGAACCATTCAATTGAATCAAAAGGCAATGAAATCACATTGCTGTTCATGAGTGGAATCCATGTTTCTGGACGCGGATTTTTGGCCTCATACTCTGTTATAGATAAACAAGGTAATTTTCACCTTTTGCAATGGCTCCTACAGTTTGTAATTTCTAACAACAAAAATAAAATGCTTTTTTTAAGTACCTGTTTTCTGAAATTGGAATAGAGCAGAAAGACTGAACAATTAATAGCACATACATAAATTTGACAAATAAGGTGAGTTCAGTTTCAAAGTTCCAAAAATAAAAGTACATAAACGTTACTTCCCTTTCCTTAGTAAAGGAAATACTGCTGAAATGCTGATTTTTTTTATTTTTATAAGATTGGAACACGAGCTATAATAACTTTTTTTTTTTTTTTGAGACACAGTTTTGCTCTTGTTTCCCAGGCTGGAGTGCAGTGGTGTGATCTCGGCTCACCGCAACCTCCACCTCCCGGGTTCAAGCAATTCTCCTGTCCCAGCCTCCTGAGTAGCTGGGATTACAGGCATGCGCCACCATGCCCAGCTAATTTTGTATTTTTAGTAGAGATGGGGTTTCTACATGTTGGCCAGGCTGGTCTCGAACTCCTGACCCCAGGTGATCCGCCTGGCTCGGCCTCCCAAAGTGCTGGGATTACAGGTGTGAGCTACTGCACCCGGCCTATAATAACATTTTTAAAATTTATAAATTATTGAAATGTTTTATATCAATTTAAAACATTTTATTCACAGTTTACCACTTCATAGTGCTGTGTTAAAGACCATACTACCATTATTTTCAAAGAATAAGATCTCACATCCCCAGGAGTACCTGAGGAGTGCTGAGACAGCATGAAATAAACATGGGGTATTTCTAAATTGCTAATGTTTAGGAGGAAAATGTGGTGTAAAGGGGGAAAATTAAAAACAAGGTTATTCAGATGCTGGTGAGGTTGTGGAGAAAAAGAAACAGTATACACTGTTTGTGGGAGTGTAAGTCAGTTCAGCCATTGTGGAAGACAGTGTGGCAATTCCTCAAAGACCTAAAGAAGAAATATCATTCAACCCAGCAATCCTATTACTGGATACATACCCAAAGGAATATAAATTATTCTGTCATAAAGACATATGCATGTGTATGTTCATTGCACTGCTATTCAATAGCAAAGACTTAGAATCACCTTAAATGCCCATCAGTGATAGACTGGATAAAGAAAGTTTTGTACATGTATACCATGGAATACTATGCAGCCATGAAAAAGAACGAGATGTTCTTTGCAGGGACATGGATGGAGCTGGAAGCCCTTATCTTTAGCAAACTAATTAATGCAGGAACAGAAAACCAAATACTGCATGTTTTCACATATAAATAGGAGCTAAATTATAAAAACACATGGACATATAGAGGGGAACAACACACCCTGGGGCTTTTGGGAGGGTGGGAGGTGGGAGAGGATCAGGAAAAATAACTAATGGATACCAGGCTTAATACCTGGATGATAAAATAATCTGTAAAACAAGCCTCCATGACGCAAGCTTACTTATGGAACAAACCTGCACATGTATCCCAAACTTAAAAGTTTAAAAACAAAAGATTATCAAATAGAATAGAATCCAAAATTTACCTGAATCTCTAAGATAAAATGCAAGACCTGCATGAACTCTCTCACGTGTGTTAGCTGCTGTGGGATGTGTTCATTTCCCCCTGCTATATAGGGGTACCATGATGAGAAAGTTTAATAAGTGTTACTAGTACAAGAATATATCAAAACAATCATTTAAATTTTTAACAGTTGATTATTTTGATATTCAGCATTGAATTAAGTTACCATTTAAAAGTTTAAATTGGCTTTTACTTCATATTGTATAAATGAGGAGATTCTCAAGAACCTCCTAGTTGTGAGAATGCTGGGCACTGGGAATTATAGGGGAAAGCAAGCGATTCCTCCTCAGCTATGGTGGGCTTGAGATAAACCCGATATGTCTTATTGAAAGTTTCATATAGAAAGTGATAGAGGAGAGAGCTGTTCTGTGTGGAGGAACCTGCCTTTCCTTAGTTTATAAGCAGTAGGGCAAGATGTGAAGGCTAACAAAATCTTTCATAGTAAATGAGAAGGAAAATTCATTTGGATGAAATAATAGAAAAGAACTAGAAACATTATGCCAAATGAACGATTAATATTTTCGACAGAACCGGGAAAACTTGGTCAGTGTGATGTTGTGGAAAGGACTCTTGGTATCCCTGCCTCTGCCACGTGCTAGCTGGCTAACCTCTGGCCAGTCATTTCACCACTGTGAGTTGTATCTTTGAATGGATTCGTTGTGAGGACCAAATCTAATAAAAACATGTGTACTGTTTGTAGGCTCATGACATAGCAGACACATACAATGTTAGTTTCCCCCCTTCTACCACTGTACACATGCATACACGTGTTCCCCACCCCTACCACCAAAAGAGTAATGTAGAAAACACAAGTGAGATGATAATGGATTACCGTCCTTTAAGTTTTACTTATTGAAAGTCTTGGGTTGATAGGTGAGAGGATAGAAAATAAAGTTAATTTGCTTCTTATTTTCATTAAGTTTCTTAATCTTAATATCAGGTTAAATTATTTATTTTGATTCATATTTTTGCTTTTCTCTGTTATTTATCAAGTTGAAGGTTTCTGGAAAATAAGTATCCTGTTTTTTTAAAAAAAAGGCTCTCATATTAGATATTTAAATTATGAGGCTTTTTGGCCCACAGAAACCTTAATGTCCTGCATTAAATTTACTTAAGAATTGGCTATGACCTCAGATAAAAGAATCAGTATGTTGTGTAGCTTACAAACCTCTCTACCAAATTTCAAATGGCTATATTCTATTTTAGATGAATCTTAGCTTCCAAAGATTTTTGAAACAACCACCTTAATCAGGAATTTCTTGATACTAAAACTTTCCAAAGTCATAATCATCTTGGGAAATCTCATTTAACAGCTCCTAAAATCTCATTATTTTTTGCATGTCTTTATCCCATCCATCAAGCATTTGTTTTATCTGAACTAGAATGAATTGCCTGAACTATATTCAAGACAACACTGGTTGAATTTCTTATTACTTCTTCTTGGGTGGCTTTTTGATGACAATTTCTTATAATGACTCATTAATTTGAAGGTTGCTTGGCTTTGGTTGAGGTCCTCAGTGTATTTTTATCCAGGAAACTTAACTGCCACAATGAATTCCATAAATATTTTCAAGGAACCTAGCTACATGTCCCTAGCCTAGAAGTCTAGTTGAAGATTTAGAGTATTTGGGAATGAAAAGATTGTGAAAAATATTGCTTCATCAGCTACTTCATTTGTTAGGCTCTCAAGATGACTTGTGTTATAGCATGGGTTGTTGACAGAGTCATGATTTTGCATGAGATAGACTAATTCTCATTACCTTGTGCAAGAGCCCATTATAAAAATCTATTCCTTTTGATTCCTTGTTTCCTGCCCTATACTTGGCACCAAGGAAACAGCAGTAGATAAGACACAATCACACCTTCATGGGACTTGCAGTATAGGGTTGGAAAAAGATATTAAACGAATACTTCATTGCAACTATGAAATAAAGTATGGTGAAAGAATCACCAAATGATAGGGGCCAGAGGTGTGTGGGGAATGGAAGATTGATAAAAAGCAGAGTTTTCCTGAGGAAGTCACTTTTAAGCTGAGAAGTGAAGGATTGGAGTTTCCAGGCAGACAAGGAAGGAAAAACATTCTACAGAAGGGAACAGCAGGTGCAAAAACCTGATGGTAGAGAAGAGCTCTGGGAGAACTGGAAAAGAAAGCAGAGTAGCTGGAGTAGATTGGGTTGGGGGAGAGTAGGCTTCATTATTCTGAACCTTATAGAAAATGTAAGGGTTGGAGCTTTTTCCTAAGAGTGCATGGAAGCTGTTAAGAACAGAGAAGTGGTGTGACTGTGTTTATGTTTTTGTTTATGCAGTCTTTCCTGCTCTGTGAAGAGCGGGTCAAATAAAAGTAAGAATAAATGTAGAGAGGCCCATTAAGAGGCTGTCCGAGGAGCCAAAGCAGAGATGATTGAATTAAGAGGTCTCGTTATAAATGTAACTAGAATTATGCCAGTTTGTAAAGACTGTAGAGTCAGACATATCTTCTATAGGGAACATTTCAATGAATTAGAGTTTATCTTGGTGGAATTTAAGCTCTAGGAAGAGTCTTTGAGCATTAGGAAGCCCTCTTGGGTAAAGCTCTGAGCTACAGTAATGCCCGGGTTGTATCTTGGGCTCTCTACCTGGAGTCCTCTTCCACTTTCATTTCTAGTTTTCATTAAATTTTTAATAAAGCTTTTTTCCCCCTCTCTGCTATTTTTAATGATCTTTGAGCAATAGTTCTCAGCTTTTTTCATTACCAGTTATGTCTTTCCATTTTCACCTATAAACCTCATTTTTGAAAGATAGTGAAAGGAAAAATTCTCATTTCCTCAAGCAATTTGATATATAGAAATACGAATCAAGACTTCCAACAACTATGAGAGGACTAATATTTCTACTCTAAAGTAGCATAATCTCAACAAATTTCAACCGTTCCACAGAAGCAGCCACTAAATACTTCCTTATACAAACAACCACATCTGTAGTCCTCATAATAGGTATCCTCTCTAACAGTCTATTCTCCAGACAGTGAACTATAATAAATACCGTTAATCAGTTTTCATCTACCACGGCCAGACTTTCTGAAAATTTGAACGTGTATGTGGACCTTTGTGGTATCTTGGACTTTTATACTGGCAACCCCTGTTTAGAAGTTCTATAGAAACTCCTGAGTTACTGCTGGTGTTACTGAGTGAGGGAGAACCTACCACACTAAGGTCCAGACTCACATAACTTGGATCTTTTAATTTAGTATAATAATAAATGTGGCCAGGTGCGGTGGTTCACACTTGTAATCCCAGCACTTTGGGAGGCCGAAGCGGGTGGGTCATCTGAGGTCAGTAGTTCGAGACAAGCCTGGCCAACATGATGAAAACCTGTCTTTACTAAAAATATAAAAAATTAGCCGGGCGTGGTGGTGGGTGCCTGTAATCCCAGCTACTCAGGGCGCTGAGGCAGGAGAATCGTTTGTTTGTACCCGGGAGGCGGAGGTTGCAGTGAGCCAAGACTGCATTACTGCACTCCAACCTGGGCAACAAGAATGAAACTCTGTCCCAAAATAATAATAATAATAATAATAATAAATGCTACTGACATTTCATTCTGAAAAGTAGATTTAAAAACAGTGGTTGTCATTGGAATTGAAAAATAAAATGAATTTTATAGATGATCTAAATTTCTGTTTTTGAATCTGTTCAACAATGACCAGTTTCTAGGAGGAACTGGACATTTGTAGAATGGTTCTGGGTGATGATTTTTTTAAGTTGTAGTTATAAAACAGTGAACTCAAAAGAAATATATACATTTGCATTGAAAGCTTCAAGTCCTTCAAGACAGCATTTATTCATATGTACCATAATTGGGGTGTGTGTGTGTGTGTGCATGCATGATTGGAAAGTGGTGATCCTGGTATTCTTTTTGGAGAACATGAAATTGTCACTTAAAACATAATACTGAATCTTACTACTTTAGATTTCACCAACTCGGAATTTTGTAGTGGTCAGTCTATAAAGTTTGCCTTTATTTTGGATGGGAGAAATAGTAAATAGTTTACAATTTCATGTGAAATAATGTAGATATTAATATAGTTCCTAATCGGAACTCATAAACACATGTTCATTCATTGTCTGCCACCCGTTAGAATCTGATGACAGTGCACTTAAGACTTGTGAACAGCTGAGCCTGGAATATATTCCCATTTAACAAGATTATCATTGCTGTATGATGGATTATTTTTAGAATTAACACCAATAGTATAAAAAATATTTGCTGCATTTTTAACCACATCATTTTTGCAAATATTTGCCATTTTTTCATTCTTACATCAGATTATATCAGTTTGCAAATGAAACGTAGGGCTGACTAGATAATTCCTTTCTAGCAGAGTCCAAATTTCTGTAACCGGTTATTTTTTTCCTGCATGGAATGTTTTCGGCTTTGAAAATAGAGTGTGAATTCCTTAGATTGTTTGCCTTCTTAACCGTACAGTAATTTTATAGAATCTGTTTTGTTTCCAGTACTACAATTGGCTAGGTTCCTATTTGTTATTTTTATATTGGGTTCCAAATTTTGGTTCCTGTATCTGGCAAACATTTTAAAACTCTGATACTATTAAACTTAGTAAGATTTTATTAATGAAGTTTCAGTTTACATTCCTATCTTTAGATATGCTTTTATTTCCATACAAATGAGTATGTATAATGTTTGTATGTATAATATAATTAACACGCAGAAGAATATTTGTAGTTTGGTGCCAATTTGTAGAACAAAGGTGCTGACAAACAAAGTGTTACCAATTTTGCAGAGAAAGAGAATTTAAACACTTAATCTGTTAAGATGGTGTTAACCTGAAGAGGCAATTCACATTACAGGATAGAGTTTATTCCAAGCTGTTAGATAAACCTGAAGAGCATCTTAATGATTTTAATGTTTTCTATGTTTTTAATTTTTTTGGCATATTAGGAGTGCTGAGAAGAGACTACATATGTGTTTGTGCTGTCCTGTGCTGTACAGTGGCTCTATCCTTCACTGTTGATAAATACTAATGTATTTATTAGCTTCCTAGGTACTGTGTAGGTCACAAAATAATTATGCTATATTTTAATGTTTTGTATTCATTTTTTAGTGTATGGAGATTTAGATAAGGAGTTTGATTTGATCCAGTTAACCATGTGTAGCTTATAGCCTGTTTGACTACATAGTTTATTGCTTAGGCAACTGAGCTATGCTTTATATCATCCATAGGAAAGCATTAATTATTTTCATCTGAGAAAAATTTTTTCCGGGCTTCTACTGTGGACTCTGCTTTTGTAGATGACATTGTTATATTCTTAAGAGAAACATAAGGTTTAGTGTCCACTCTCAGTATGTAAAAGGAGAGAAGAGGTAAAATACCTAGTATAGTGTCTGGTACTTAGTAAATGTTAATTGGCTCTGAATCACTATAAATTATGTTGTACTATACTATATATGTAAATTTCTCTTAACAGAATTGCAGATGCTAAAAAATCAATGCCAGATTCCTATAATAGAAGCAAGGAATTAGTCTTAGGACCATACAATAATATTGTCAGGAGAATTTAGCAGAAGACCAGGCTTATCCTACATCCTTTAGCACTTGAACAGAGTAGCTGTTCATATATCTATGATGCAAGGCTATTGACAAGATGAGAACTATGAAAGCAAGACCACATATTGTTTAAGGCTCTGGGAAATTGGTTATTTAAATAATTTTAGATCACATAAGAGAGAAGAATGAATAGGTGTACATTTTCTTGTTTCGGCCTATATTTTCTTATTTCTAGTAAATAATACAGTAACTTAGGAATAGTACTTCTGTGCTTTCTTTTTTGAGATGGAGTCTTGCTCTGTCACCCGGGCTGTAGTACAGTGGCACGATCTCAGCTCACTGCAGCCTCCGCCTCCCAGGTTCAAGCGATTCTCCTGCCTCAGCCTCCCAAGTAGCTGGGACTACAGGCACACGCCACCATGCCCGGCTAATTTTTTGTATTTTTTTTGGTAGAGACGGGGTTTCACCGTGTTAGCCAGGATGGTCTCGATCTCCTGACCTCGTGATCTGCCCGCCTCGGCCTCCCAAAGTGCTGGGATTACAGGCATGAGCCACCGTGCCTGGCCACTTTCTTGAGTTAGAATAAATATAGGCACTTGAGTTCAACTGTGCAAAAATGTTTACAGCAAATATAGTTGGCATTATACCAACTTATTGTGGTAAGTGATGGCTACTGACACTACTGAGGGTCTTTTTCAATTCATTCAAGAACACAAAACAGTATTAATTGAAGGAAAATCTAAATAAATATATTTTGCAACCCTACAATCTCAGAAATAGCCAACACTGTCAATCAAAAATATTTCTATGATAGTAACCAATGTGCTGATATTTTTTGATTCATTTGTTAACATAAAATATATTTTCATGGTATTATATATGGGTCAACATAAGATTTCAAGTTTAAATATTTCATGCAACAGTTACAAAGTTCTCTAGCCTTTGCAGTTATTATGTCTTGAAAATGTTTTTAATTGTACTTTATTTTTTTTAAATGTATATATCAGTTATGGCAGATAATATAGCTAACTAAGTTTGCAACTGTCTTAGGAAATCTGATGTTGGTGTTTTCAGAAAACCTGACGTTCCTCAGGCTGTTATTGATTATTGGCTTGCCTTCACATTTGTATTCTCTCCTGCTCTTTCTCACAATCACATTATCCTGCCTTCAGAGCCCCATCTGAGATCTGCCTGCTCTGGACAGCCCTCTAGGATTAGGGAAGGCAGGTAATGGGGAAGGATAGAAACTCTTTTTATAGATACTATGGTTACACTTCCTTTGGGTTAAACTCTACTGTGAAGACTAGTGTATATTCAACACTGAAGATGCTCTTTTGGGGGCTATACAGAAAAAGAGGGAATGCCAGTTTGCTTCAGCAGAATCCCTGAGGGCATTCAGTTTACTACTGCCATCGCTGTTATCTACAACACCCAAATGAAGTGTACCATATGTGTGATACTTCGTGCAGTAATGTGTTATAGTCATTTGTATGTATTGTTTGATTAAAATTACCAGAATAAAATTCTGTGCAGAGGCTGTCAGTTTAAAACGTAGCAAATACCAGGCATGGTGGCTCACACATGTCTTCTCAACAGTTTGGGAGGTTGACGTGGGAGGATTGCTTGAGGCTGGGAGTTCCAGACCAGAAAGGTAGTGAGACCCCCATCTTGACCAACAATTTAAAAAATTAGTTGGGTGTGGTGGCACATGCCTGTAGTTTTAGCTACTTGGGAGGCTGAGGTGGAGGATTGCTTGAGACCAGGAACTTGAGGCTGCAGTGAGCTAGGATCATGCCACTGCACTCTAGCCTCGGTGACAGAGCAAGGAAAAAGAAATGTAAATTATATACTGCCCAGTACTTTGAACATATCACTGATTTTTCTAGTATTATAGGACATATTAAAGTGGATCCAGCAAGATAAGTGTTTTCTCAGTATTTATTATAATCTAAGCACTTAACATGTAATAAGTTCATCTTTTAAGTTGCTCAGTCCAGAAACTTTAGTGTATCTTTGACTCCTCTCTTTTTCTCAAGCTTCATATTCAGCTGCCAATTCTTCGAATATATATGTACATGTACCAGAATCTGACTACATCTTAACAGCTCTACTACTACCACTCTATTTCAGGTTCCAACTTTTACCTCAATTATGGCAATAAATTTCTTACCTTTGTTTTTGCTGTTTTCCCCCTTCAATCTACTCTGAATTCAGTGGTCAGTATGATCTTATTAAAGTGAAAGTTTCATCTCAGTCTACCAACTATCCTTATCTCCAAGATGCTCTAGCATTCAGCTTCCCATTACTCATCTGACTTCATCTTTTACTTGTCTACTGTGGCCTCAAACATGCTGAGCACATTTCCTTACAGGGCCTTTGATTCCCACTGCCTATTCTCAGATTCAAATACCTAACACCTCACTCCCTCACCGATTTTAAGAGTTTTACTTAAATGTCATCTTCACAGTGATGCCTGATCTGACCACTGTACTTAAAATTGTAACTCCCTAACTTTTTAAAACTTCCTTGTTCTCATTATTTTTCTAAAGTACAATACACATTCTAACACAGTATTTTTTTCTTACTAACATTGTCTTTTACCTCCCCCCACCCCACCCAGAGGTATACTCCCTATACGAAGGAATTTTTATCTGGTTGTTCTTTGTTTTGTCTCTGGTGCCTAGAATGACACCTGGTCATAACACATGCTTATTAAATATATGCTAAATGAATAAATGAACAAACTGCCAGCCCTGGCTCTTTTACTAGGCTTTATTTCACCCATCAATACAGATATGCTACATATGAAAGGACATTGTTATTCTATGATAGTTTCTTTTTATTTTATAACAGTCTTATTAAGTTATAATTCACACACCATACAATTCCCTTATTTAAAATATACAATTCAGGGGGGTTGGCCAAGGTGACCAACTAAAAACAGCTAGTGTGTGCCGCCTTCATGGAAAGAAATAGAAGGGGCAAGTAAATATAGCACTTCAACTGGAACACCCAGGTACACAAACTGGGATTCATCAAGAAAACAACTCTACTCACAGAGAATGGAAAAAAGCAAAGCAGAGCAACCACCCACTCAGGAATGACACAGGGCCAGAGGAGCCTCCCCCACCCAGGGAAATGGTGCTGGAAAATCCGAGGTGACTGGGGACCAGAGCAGGCCCCTAGTTTACTGGAGTAGTCATGGAAAAGTGGCCAGACTGTTTCTTACATGGGTCTCCACTCCCATATCTCCTCACTGGGCAAGTCCTCCAGGCTTGGGTTTCCAGCCTCCCTTCACTGGGACTTTGGAGCGAGTAGCAGCTCTGCAGCAACCTGGGACAGAGCTCCCACTGGGAGGGTGGTGTTTCCATCTTTTCTGCCTTGCAACCCTCACCTTTGCTGTTTCCAGCCTCTGGAGAGTCCATGGGACTGAAGGCTGGTCTGAACCCCCAGCACAGTACCCATCTCACCGAAAAGTGGTCAGACGGTTCTCCATGTAGATCCTGGTCCTCACTTCTCCTCACTGGACAGGGCTGCCTGACCTGGGACTCCAGCACAACCACTGTGCCCCCACCTGACCACTTCAATTAGAGGCAGCCCAGCAGTTAAAGGAACACCCACACAGAGAGATGAGAAAGAACTAACACAAGAACTTCAGCAATTCAAATGGCCAGAGTGCCTTATGTCCTCCTAACGATTGCACTAGTTCACCAATGAGGGTTCTTAACCAGGCTGAGTTGGCTGAAATGACAGAAATAGAATTCAGAATATGCACAGGAATGAAGAGCATCGAGATTCAGGAGAATGGCAAAACCCAATTCAAGGAAACTAAGAATTAACAAAACAATACAGGAGCTGGCAGATAAAATAGCCAGTGCAAAAAAGAATCTAACTGACCTGATAGAGCTGAAAAACACACTACAAGAATTTCACAACCCAATTGCAAGTATTAACAGCAGAATAGACCAAGCTGAGGAAAGAATCTTGGAACTTGAAGACTGGCTTTCTGAAATAAGAGAGTCAGACAAAAGTAAAGAAAAAAGGAATGAAAAGGAATGAATAAAACCTCTAAGAAATAAGGGATTATATAAAGAAGCCAAATCTGCAAATCATTGATATCCCTGAATTGGATGGGGAGAAAGCAAACAACTTGGAAAACATATTTCAGGATATCATCTATGAAAATTTCCCCAGCCTCGCTAGAGAGGCCAACAGTCAAATTCAGGAAATACAGAGAACCCCTGCAAGATTCTACACAAGATCTCCCCAAGACACATAATCATCAGATTTTCCAATGTCTAAATAAAAGAATGTTAAAGGCAGCTAGAGAGAAAGGGCAGATCACCAACAAAGGGAACCCCATCAGGCTAGCAACAGACCTCTCAGCTGAAACCCTGCAAACTGGAAGAGATTGGGGACCTATATTTGACATTCTTAAAGGAAAAAAATCTTCAAGAATTTCATAACCAGCCAAACTAAGCTTCCTTAGCAAAGGAGAAATAAGATTCTTGTCAGATAAGCAAATGCTAAGCAAATTCATTACCACCAGACCCACCTTTCAAGACATCTTGAAGCTAGCACTAAATATGGAAAAGAAAAACCATTAAAACACCACTAGAAAAATACACTCAAGTACACACACCAGTGACACTATAAAGGAACCACACAAACAAGCCAGCATAATAATCAGCTAACAACACAATGACAGGATCATATGCACACGTATCAATACTAACCTTGAATGTAAATAGCCTAAATGCCCTATTTAAAAAGGCATAGAGTGGCATGCTGAATAAAAAAGCAAGACCCAATGATACGCCATCTTCAGGAACCCATCTCACATGCAATGACATCCATAGGCTCAAAATAAAGGGATGGAGGAAAATCTAACAAGCAAATGGAAATCAGAAAAATGCAGGCATTGCAACCCTAATTTCAGACAAAACAGACTTTAAACGAACAAAGCTCAAAAAAGACAAGGGTATTACATAATGTAAAGCATTCAATTCAACAAGAATACCTAACTATTCTAAATATATATGCACTCAACACAGGAGCACCCAGATTCATAAAGCAAGTTCTTAGAAACCTAAAAAGAGACTTAGGCTCCCACACAATAATAGTGGGAGACTTTAACACTCCACTGACAGTATTAGACAGATCATCTAAGCAGAAAACTAACAAAGATATTCAGGACCTAAACTCAACACTGGACCAAATGTATCTGATAGACCTCTGCAGAACTCTCCATCCAAAGACAATAGAAAATACATTCTTCTGATCGCCACATGACACATACTCTAAAAATGACCACATAATCGGACATAAAGCAATCAGCAGATGCAAAAGAACCAAAACCATACCAGACACACTCTCAGACCACAGTGCAATAAAAATAGAAATCAAAACTAAAAAAAATGGCTCAAAACCATGCAATTACATGGAAATGCTCCAGAATAACTTTGGAGTAAATAATGAAATTAAGGCAAAAATCAAGAAGTTCTTTGAAACTAAATGAGAACAAAGATACAACATTCCAGAATCTCCGGGACGCAGCTAAGGCATTGTTACAAGAGAAATTTATGGCACTAAATGCCCACATCAAAAAGTTAGATCTCAAATTAACCTAACATCACAACTAAAAGAACTAGAAAAGTAAGAGCAAACCAACCCTAAAGCTAGCAGAATATCTATAACCAAAATCAGAGCTCAACCTGAAGGACAGTGAGACGCAGAAAAACATTCAAAAGGTCAACAAATCAAGGAGTTGGTTTTTTGAAAAAAATTAATGATAGGCCACTAGCTAGATTAATAAAGAAGAGAGAAGGGCCAAGAGCAGTAGCTCATGCCTGAAATCCCAGCACTTTGGAGGCCAAGGTGGGTGGATCACTTGAGGTCAGGAGTTGGTAATGAGCCTGGCTGACATGATGAAACCCCGTCTCTACTAAAAAAACCAAAAAAAAAAAAAAAAAAAAAAAAATTAGCTTGGCATGGTGGCGTGTGCCTGTAATCCCAGCTACCCGGGAGGCGGAGGTTGCAGTGAGCCAAGATCACACCACTGCACTGCACTCCAGCCTGGGCAACAGAGCAAGACTCCATCTCAAAAAAAAAAAAAAAAATTACTAGCATTTCTATACACCAAAAACGGTCAAGCCAAGAGCCTAATCAAGAACACAATCCCATTCACAATTGCCACAAAAAGAATAAAATACCTAGGAATGCAGCTAACTGGGGAGGTGAATGATCTCTACAACAGGAATTACAAAACACAGCTCAAAGAAATCAGAGATGACACAAACAAATGGAAAAACATGCCATGCTCATGAATTGGAGGAATCATTATCATAAAAATGGCCATTCTGCCCAAAGTGATTTACAGATTCAATGAAATTGTTATCAAACTTCCAATGACATTCTTCACAGAACTAGAAAAAACTACTTTAGAATTCATATGGAAACAAAAAGGAGCCCAAATAGCCAAGGCAGTCTTAAACAGAAAAAAGCTGGAGGAGTCATATTACCTGACTTCAAACTGTACTGCAGGGCTACAGTAACCAAAACAGCATGGTACTGGTACAGAAATAGGTGCGTAGACCAATAGAACAGAATAGAGAGCACAGAAATAAGGCCACATATCTGCAACCACCTGATCTTCGACAAAGCTAACAAAAATAAACAATGTAGAAAGGACTGCCTATTTAATAAATGGTGCTGGGATAACTGGCTAGCCATATGCAGAAGATTGAAGCTGGACCCCTTCCTTATGCCATATCCAAAAATCAACTGAAGATAGAATAAACACTTAAATGTAAATCTCAAAACTATGAAAACCCTGGAAAACAATGTAGGCAATAGCATTCTGGTCATAGGAACTGTCAAAGATTTCATGATGAAGACACCAAAAGCAATCACAGCAAAAGCAAAACTTGACAAATAGGATCTAATTAAAATTAAGAGCTTCTGTACAGCAAAAGAAACTATCAACAGAGTAAACAGACAACCTACAGAATGGGGAGAAAATATTTGCAAAGTGTGAATCTGGCAAAGGTCTGATATCCAACATCGATAAGGAACTTAAACAAGTTTACAAGAAAAAAGAAACGTTGAAAAGCAGGTAAAGAACATGAGCAGACACTTTTCCAAAGAAGACACATATGTGGCCAATAAGCATAAGAAAAAAAGCTCAATATCATTGATCTTTAGAGAAATACAAATCAAAACCACAATGAGATACCATCTCATACCAGTCAGAATGGCTATTATTAAAAAGTAATAAAATAACATGCTAATGAGGTTGTGGAGAAAAGGGAACACTTAAACGCTGTTGGTGGGAGTGTAAGTTCAACCATTGTGGAAACCAGTGGTGATTGCTCAGAGTGCTAAAAGCATGGCCACCCTTTGACCTAGTAACCCCATTACTGGGTATATACCCAAAGGAATATAAATTGCACTCATATTGTTCATTGCAGCAGTATTTACAATAGCAAAGACATGGAGTCAACCTAAATGTCCATTAATGGTAGACTGGATAAAGAAAATGTGGTACATATACACTATGGAATACTATGCAGTCATAAAAAAAGAATGAGATTATGCCCTTTGCAGGGACATGGATGGAACTGGAGGCCATTAACCTCTCACAGGAAGAGAAAACCAAATACCACATGTTCTTACTTTTAAGTGGCAGTTAAATGTAACACATGGACACATAAAGGGGAGCAATTGACACTGAGGCCTACTGGAGGGTGGGAGGAGGGAGAGGAACAGAAACAATAGCTGTGGGATGCTAACTAGGCTTAGTACCTAGATGACAAAAGATACAGCAAACCCCCATGACACAAGTTTACCTATATAACAATCCTGCGCATGTACCCCTGAACCTAAAATAAAGTTAAAAGGAAAACTACCTGCTGGGTACTATGTTCACTCTCTTGGTGGTGGGGTCTGTACCCCAAACCTCAGCACCATGCAGTATACCTATGTAACAAACCTACACATGTACCCTGTATCTAAAATAAAAGTTGAAATTAAATAATAAAATATCTGTATATACAATTCATTGATTTTTCAGTGTATTTAGAGTTGTACAGTTATCACCATAGTCAATTTTAGAACATATTTATCACCCCAAAGGAAATTCCTTAGTTAGTAGCAGTTATTCCCCATTTCTCTCCTCTTAACCCCCTACAATCCTAGGAAACCACGAATCTACTTTTTATTGCTATAGATTTGCCTATTCGAAACATTTCATGTAAATATATCACATAGTATGTGGTCTTTTGTGACTAGCTTCTTTCACTTAGCATATTTTCAAAGTTTATCCATGTTGTAGCATGAATCAGTACTTCATTTCTTTTTATGGCCAAATAATATTCCATTGTATGTATATACACCCCATTTTGTTTATCCATCCATTCATCAGTTGATGAACTTTGGTGTACAAATGTTGGTGGGGACATAGGTTTTTAATTCTCTTGGGCATATACCTAGGAGTGAGATTTCTGGGTCATATGCTAACTCTTTGTTTAATATTTTAAGGAACTGCCAAACCATTTTCCAAAACAGTTGCACCATTTTACAATTTTACTAGTACTGCATAAAGACTCCAGTTTCTCCACATTTTTGCCAGTGCTTGTTATGTCTTTTTTATTTTCGCCATCCTAATGAGTGTATGGTGGTGTCTCACTGTGATTTTAATTTGCATTTCCCTGATGGCTAATGATGCTGAGCATCTTTTTATGTGCCTGTTGGCCATTTGTATATCTTCTTTGGAGAAATGTCTGTTCATATCCATTGTCTGTTTTTAAATTGGTTCCTTTGTCTTTTTAATGCCACATAATAATATTCTTTATGTATTCTGGATATTAGATACATCTGTTTTCATTGATATATCATTTGTAAATGTTTTCTCCCATTCTGTGTGCTATCTTTCTCTTTCTTAATGGTGTCCTGTGAAGTACAAAAGTTTTTAATCTTGATGAACTTCAATTTATTTTTATTTGTTTTCTTGTGCTTTTGGTGTTTTATCTAAGAAATCACTGCTTAATCCAGAGTTGTGATATTCTCATATATTTTTTTCTAAAAGTTTTATAGTTTCAGCTCTTGAGTTTAGATCCACTTTATTTTGTATGTGGTGTGAGGTACGGGTCCAATTCATTTGTTTGTTTGGTGGATATCCAGTTGTCTCAGCATCATTTGTCTAAAAGATAATTCTTCCCCCCATTGAATTGTCTAGGCACCCTTGCTGAAACTCAGTTGACTATAAATTTAAGGGTTTATTTCTAGATTTTCAATTCTGTTCCTTTGATTATGATGACTTATACATTGCTATCAGAAATCTCTGGGGCAGATGGATTTTTTTGGAGCTAGGCTGTGTTCTTATTAGCTGGGAGCATTGTAGTAATGACAATTTTCTGGAAGGCTGTTTACTTGGGAAAAGCTTTTAAGAAAGACATTTTAAAGCTTCTTAATTGCCTGCTTTATTTGATGTTGTTTTCTTTGCCTTTGTAGAGTTATAAAGGTCAAAGTGTGCACTTAAGGCTTTCTTTATCTTCAGTCTTCTTGGCTCTCCTTGTAGCTGTCCATTTTGAATTCTTATTTTTCTCCTTGAGAGCTCTTTTGAACTTCCATGGAATTTGAGAGCAACTTTAGTGAGTTGCACATTTGCATGGCATAGTTTTGGAGTCTCAGCACTGCATGGACTTACAACCAAAGCCCTGTTCTGATCAAATAATCCATAGTTGACCAGATTTCTGGCATGTGGCTGGAAGATAATGGGGCCAGCTGGCAGTCTTCTTGTGGTTTAAGTGCCATATTGGACCACACAGCACCTTTCATCCCAGGCTATTAATCTTAGAAATTCAACTTCTAATCTTAGAAGTCGGAAATTTTTTTGGTGGAGCAGAAAGTGGAAAATTGATTCTTGTTGATGCTGGGCAAAGATTGACAGGAATAACTAGAGAACTGGTAATTCAATTTGCCTGCTCTTCTGGTTGGTCAACTGGGTGGTAGTGAGCCCCTATTTAGGCATCTATCCTATTAAATTCCTAAGCACAGATTTAGCTTAACTGTCATTCAAATGCCTGTGGTTTATAAATATTAATTTATACACTTGCCTTCAAAATACCCCTTTCTTACTGGTACAACACAGTTATTAAGCTCTAGTTCAAGACACATTTTAGTTGAATAGTAAACACAAAATTTCTTCAGAATTATGGAATAAAATGATCGATTATCATATGCTTGCTGTGGTAACCATTAATTTAACAAATATTTACATATTGTTCAGTGTGCTAGGAGCTATCTCCATCAAGGGTATATTGGCTGCCCTTGACACAGTTCTTTAATCAAGCGTTTATATGTAAAATCACTTACTTTTGTGATTGCCTTCGGGTCTTCTTCCAGGTTTTCTTCCCTGCAGGTTAGTAAATAACTGGACTTAGCCAAACATGCTAATGATCAGAAACTTTTATTCATCCATTGATTCAATAAATAAGTCTCCTGTATACCATATGCTGTTATTGCTACTGGAAATACAAAGGTGAGGACAAACAGCCTCAGGCTGTGTCCGGGGACTAGGCTTTATAGAGTGATTTTGCTTATAACTCTATAATTACATCAACAAGTCAGGCTTACATATTAACATAACACATTACCTTTGACAACACAGAATAGTCATCCGTTTATTAAAACAAACAAAACTTAAGTGTCTACTGTGTGCTAAAGGAATTTGACTTGTGAAGCTGAGGGACAGCTTCTGTGAGGAAGTGGCAGTGAAGCTGAGCTCTTAGAGAGGAATCAGCTAGGCTAAGTAGTAGTGGGAAAGCCTTACAAGTCGAGAGAGCAGCTTGTGCCAGGGGACCAAAACAAGACTGGAGTGGCGAGAAGCCAAGGCAGGTACACACAAGACTGCAGAGTAAGACAAGGCCAGCACTTCAAGACTCTGTAGGCTGTGTTGAAGGCTTTGCTGTCTAACCTAAGAGAAGGAAGCCACTGAAATGGTGGTTTTTTGTTTTGTTTTGTTTTGTTTTGTTTTGTTTTTTTAAACAAAGCCACTTTTTACATAGCCTATGAACTTGGTCTTAATTAGAGGCAGATTAGCTCTTGCCCAGCTGTATTGGTTTCTAGGCAGAAAATGTTAAATTTTAGAAGTTTTGTTTCTTTAGAGCAATGCTACTCCAACTTCCGTGTGCTTAAGAAATTACTGAGAGGACTTCTTAAAACAGATTTTTGGGCACCACCGCCAGAGATTCTGTAAGTCTGGATGGAGTTCAAGAATTTGAATTTCTACTAAATTTCCAGAAGGTGCTGATGCACCAGTCCTGTCTCTGGACCAGATTTTAATTAGCAGTTATTAATAGTTAGAGCCATAAAATTAACTCACTTTCTTTGTCGTTGTTTTCCTTATGTGCAAACAGCAAAGGGTCATTTTTAGTTATATAATAACCAAGAAATATTTGTGTGTGTGGGTAGCTGTATTTTACAGAAACCACTTTAAAGCTATAAATTTTACTTATCTATGCATGTTCTAAATATATATATATATATAAAAATACACATATACATATATGTGTGTATATGGTATGTGACTTCCTGAGGTGATGTAGTAAACAGTATTGAGGGGACATTGCTCCAAAAATCAAGAAACTTAATATCAGAAAGAAATTGTGATTAACAAAAGTTGGTAAAGTTTTTAGTACCACTTTGACAGTGCCATTGAGATTTTTGAAAATTAGAGTAGTACAGTTTGGGATTCTGAGACACTTGGAGTTTCAGCAAGGTAATCCTGTATATTAATGGAATCAGTTTTTTATTTTTGTTTTTCTAGATCTAATTACTTGTTTGGACACTGCATCCAATTTTTTGGAACCTGAGTTCAGGTATGATTATATTTGTGAGTTTTTTTTTTTTTTTTTTTTGCTTAAATGTTACTTTTCATTCACTTCTTCATTTTCATTCTGTATACTCTTAGGGTTAATGTATATTGTGTGATACATATCATTGTTCTGAGACTTCAATAAATTAGAGCTTACTTAAAGCATAAAGCCATTTAGTTGCATGTTTACATTTTGCTTTTATTGTAGCATTTAGATCTGCAAAATGAAAGTATCATTTTAATATGCTTTGAAAGTAGAACTAGTTGCTTTTCAAAATCTAGCAAAACTGCTAGTAAAAGTTGAAAAGGTATTTATCTTTTTTCAGAAAATTGAAAGAGCATGGTTTTGGCTGTTACAGAATTCTGCAGTGTTGTTACTCAAGTACCATTTCTACTATTTCTCTTCTTTATGCCTTTGTCTCTTGCCTAGACAACTTCTAATCGAGTTCCTATTTCTGTTTGCTGGCTGCCATTCACACTGCTGCCAAGTTGTTTTCAAAATACATATCTGATCATTTCCCTGCTTAAAAATCTTGAGAAACTACTTATTATGATAAAAAACAGTTGTCCAGATTTCCTTAACCTGGTCTTCTCGTTCTTTCACAAGCAGTCCTCAGGCCATTTTTCCAGTCTCATCTTATGTTCTCCATATTGAAATGACTCTGAGTTATTTACAGTGCTCTGAGCTCACAGAGCTTTTACCAGGAACCACTTGCCTCCTCTCTGCTTGGCAGATCATTCTCATCTTTCAAGAGCCATCTTACTAACTTTTCCGAACTTACTACCACTTCCCCACAAGAACCTTAATTTTGTCTTCAAGAATGGTTCTGTGTGGGAAGGGTGCCCTCTTCAGCATTTGAGGGGGACGTTAGCTGGGGTAACCCTAGCATCAGTGTATGGTAGACAGCCCTGGCAGAGGGTCAGCTGCGCTTGTGCCACTCTCCAGCTCCATGATCTGCCACAACAAATCCAAGCTCCCATTATCTCTGTCCGGGGCTGCTGTACTATCGCCTAATGGTGTCCCAGCCTCCACTCATGATTCCTTGCTATCTCTTTTCTTCCCAGGAGCCAGAATAATCTTTTTTAAAAATACTAATCAGATTATGTATGTAAGCTGCCAAAATCCTTTACTGGCTTCCTATTTTTACTTAGAAATATATTCCATACTCTTCACCATAGCCCACAAGGCTCCTGCATTACCTGCCCGTCTGTCGAGTCTTCTCTCTAACTAACCTTAGTTTTGCTCTCTGGCACGTACTTGCACTGCCGTCCCCGCTTCCAGACACACACTAGGCCATCCTGCCTCATGCTGTGCTCATCCCTCTGACTAATGTGCATTTCCCACCACTTGTTCTAGTGACACCCCTTAGCTCACTGCTGAGGCTTCACTTCCTAAGAGCCCCATCCTGCCACCCCCATTCCCTGACTGGGGGTGGTACAGAGTCCTGCATAAGAGCACGGACTCCAGAGCCCATTTGCTACCTGCTAATTGTGTGAATGGGCATACAGTTCCTTAATTTCCCTGTTTCCTAAAATGAGGACAACACTAGCATCTCCTCCATAGAGTTCTTATATGGATTACCTAAAGCACTTAGGGTGCTACCTGGCAATTCATTAAGTTTACTGAATTACTGTGTTACTTGTATTAAGTTAGATTTCTTCCGGTTATTTCAGCGTGACTTTTCTTCATAGCAGAATCAAAATCAATTATTTGTGTAAGTATTGGTTTAATGTCTTCTACCACTGGAATATAAACTCAGTGAGGACAGGGGCAATATTTGTCTGTTTGACTTTTGTAAACCCAGTACCTAGTACTGCCCTACACTCAACAGATAGCATAATAGACACTCAAATAAATGTGTTGGGTGGATGGGTAGCAGCGTGAATGAATGCACCTCTTTTAATACAGCTTAAATTGGATCAATAGAGGGTTGGTAAAATGTATTATGGCATATCCACAGAATAGAATATCATTTAGCTCTTAAATTTGATGAGTAGGTTTTATAGTAGAAACATGTCTACCATTCATTATGAAATAAAATAATCAAGGCAGTATGTAATAAGACAAAAAAATGTTTCAAATGTGTGAGTGAAGACGTTATATATATATGGATGGAAGAAAGTCTGAAAGGGCTTTTTAGAACTGGTGGTCCTGGCCGGGCACAGTCATTCATGCCTGAAATCCCAGCAGTTTGGGAGGCTGAGGTGGGCGGATCACCTGAGGTCAGGAGTTTGAGACCAGCCTGGCCAACATGGTGAAACTCCATCTCTACTAAAAATACAAAAATTAGCCAGGTATGGTGGTATGCACCTGTAATCCCAGCTACTCGGGAGGCTGAGGCAGGAAAATCTCTGAGACCCAGGAGACAGAGGTTGCAGTGAGCCAAGAAGGTGCCATTGCACTCCAGCCTGGGCGACAAGAGTGAAACTCCGTGTCAAAAAAAAGAACTGGTGGGTCTTTGAGGGTAGTGAAATTATGGTATTCACCTTGAACTGAAAAATGTGTCTGTGATATTTTTGGGGGTTGCTTTTTTCCCTGTAAAAGACAGCATTATGTAACCTTTTGCTTGTTTTCATTTCTCAGTAAGTACTGCCCAGCTGGTTGTCTGCTTCCTTTTGCTGAGATATCTGGAACAATTCCTCATGGATATAGAGATGTAAGCCAGATATAAACTTATTTGAAAATTGTGATATAACTTTATTTTTTTAGAACTCCAGAGTAGAGGTGTGTTAATCATATATCCTTATCTTTTACCTTTTTAAGACATTTTTTAATAATATGTTTTATTCTTTTTCTTCTGCTAAAACTGTTGTGTTACAGTACCAATAATCTATTTTTGTTTATGAAGTTTATGAAGAAACTGCCTAGATTAACTGATTTCTCAGGAAGTAGAGTGTCTTGTTTATGAATTATTAAGAGAAAATTAAAAATGAATCTTTTCTTTTCCCTTCCTTAAGTCCTCGCCATTGTGCATGGCTGGTGTGCATGCAGGAGTAGTGTCAAACACGTTGGGCGGCCAAATCAGTGTTGTAATTAGTAAAGGTATCCCCTATTATGAAAGTTCTTTGGCTAACAACGTCACATCTGTGGTGTAAGTATATATGCAATTTAAAAAATATATGCTATATATAATTAGCATTCTGGGTAGCATTGGGCTAAGAACTAGCTAGAGCTCAGCAGTGTCACTGTTAATGGTGTTCATGAAAGAACATTTAGGCAGTAAGCACTCACATTAGTGTGCTCAGTGTCTTTTGTTTTGTTTTGTTTTGTTTGAGACAGAGTTTCGCTCTCATTGCCCAGGCTGGAGTGCAGTGGCGTGATCTCGGCTCACTGCAACCTCTGCATTCTTGTTTCAAGCGATTCTCCGGTCTCAGCCTCCCAAGTAGCTGGGATTACAGGTGTGTGGCACCACGCCTGGCTAACTTTTGTATTTTTAGTAGAGGCGGGGTTTCACCATGTTGGCCAGGCTGGTCTCGAACTCCTGACCTCGTGATCCACCCACCTCGGCCACCGAAAGTACTGGGATTACAGGCGTGACCCACCGTGCCCAGCCAGTGTCTGCATATTTTGAAGAGTACAGGTGGTGTTGTACTACTTTAGCTTATTGTTCTTCAAAAATGTCATTTGGAAGAGTAATGTGTTTCTTCTGTCTTTTCTAAGTGTTAAAAAAAAGTCTACATAAGAGTCTAGAAGTTTGTTGCCAAATCCTTATTTATTTTACAGATTGAAAGGCTTAACTACTGTGTTCCTTATAGCACATGGGGATTCAAGATAATTGAAATACTTTAAATATAAATTTAAATTTGACATAAAGTGTTACATCATAAGCATTATTGTGAATCTTCCTTTCATTCTAAGAGAATATTTTGAGGATGTATTTTCATGGTAACTATAGTGTTCTACTGTTTTATAAAATGTAGGGTAGGCATCAAAAGCAAGAGAAGTTGAAACATTAAATAGAAAAGCAGTGTTAGCAATCTGTTTTTATAAATCTTGTCTCTTAGATATGCTCAGTCTTTCAGACAACACTAAGCCTAATTGAAACCAGCTTTTCTTCAGAGGTCCTAGGCCAATTTTCATTCAGAAGACACAAGCATCATCCATATCCAGACTGGTATACAACAGGATTCAGCAGATTTGTTCTGTAAAGATCCAGCTAATAAATATTTTAGGCTTTACAGGCCACATGTCTCTGCAGCTTATTCTTTTTTTGTTTTATTTACAGCTCTTTATTCTTAACTCACTGCCCATACAAAACAGGCCATGCGTGGGCAGTCATTGGCCCATCCCTGGTATAGATTCAACTACCTTCCCTTCTTTTTTTTTTTTTTTCTAGATTATTTTATGCAGACCCTTTCATTCCTTTACCATGTTATACCTTTAGAAAGATTTAGTGTTTGTGAATTCTCCCTTTCATACTTTAAAAAAGAAAACAGGGATAAATTGCATCCTCTTGTAATGGTTTGTATGTTGGACTAAAGGCAGGAGTGTACACTGAAACTTCTTCCATGAGATGTTGATTTCTCCTAAAAAAAAAAAAAACGAAAAATAAATCTATTAGTACCCAACTTTTCTCATGTTTATGCGAAAAAACTTGAGCCTCATTATCTGAGAATTAGACCTTTTAGTGTATTTTCGTCAAAAGCATTTGCCACAGAAAAGTGTTAAGAATCCATTTGTTTCATGAAATAAAGTAGTGAGGGATTGACAGTGAACAATGAGTAAATACATATGAAAAAGAAGTACATATTAAAGATTACATAGAGAACTTTTGCACAATCACATATGAAACTGGGTGCTAGATACTGGTAGAGAAAGCTGTTTATGCTGATTTCAGAAGTTGTCCTGCTCAGAAATGAGACTTTTTTCCTACGAACAATATTAGTTGTCTAATTTTTAGCCACACAGTCTTCTTGGTTCTTTTATTGGGTGGGGGGAACCAAATCAAAAAAAATGTTTCACTAAATATGGGGCAATCATGTGTTATGTGAGTATCACCAAAAAAACCCCTTCTCTCTTTCAGGGGACACTTATCTACAAGTCTTTTTACATTTAAGACAAGTGGTAAGCCTTTTATGGACTTTATAATTTTTTATTTATATAATTAATATTTTTGAACACTGTTAGGCACTGTGTCAGTTGCTGATTTATTGTACTTTCTCACGTAGTTGTCTTAATAACACTATGAGGTAAGATAGTTATCTAATAATATAATGAATAGAGCAAATTGAAAGTTTTATATTTATAGAGAAATGGTCATGTAAGCAAGGAAGGTTCCTTAAGAAAGATGACTTTTGAACTTGTCTGAAGAAGTAATCAATTCGTTCAACAGAAAATACTTACTGAGTTCCTTCTCTTTATGTGCCACGCATTGCTCTGGTTCGAGTGATAGAGTAAAGTGAACAAACTCCTGCCTTCCTGGAGCTTACATTCTAGTAGTGAGAGATTGATGATAAGCAATGAATAAATTACTGTTTATAATGTACTGTTTACAATATGATAAAAGATGTAGGAAAATAAAGAAGGAGGACTGGATTGAAGTTGGGAAGGGCCTTCCTCCCAGGGAAGACCTCAGGGAGAATGCAACATAGGCCAAAAACCTGAAGGAGGTAAAGGAGTGAGTTACTCAGTTATTTGGGAAGAGTGTCCCAGGGAGAAGATAATGTATCTCCATTAAACTAACAGTCATGCTTGTAAATGAGCATGTTTGTAGGTTTCCTAATGATACACAAAGACATATGCCCAAGAAACACTTGCCTAGTTTTGAAATTTCTCTGTTACAGTGTATTATTAGTGTAGTGTATGTTAATTAAAGATGGAATAGAAAGTTTTCAGTGAGCAGGTCTACATGCATTTTGAAATTATACCTGGAAACCAAATTTAGTCTTTTCTTTGTTTCAGGATGTTATGGAACACTGGGGATGGAGTCTGGTGTGATCGCGGATCCTCAAATAACAGCATCATCTGTGCTGGAGTGGACTGACCACACAGGGCAAGAGAACAGTTGGAAACCCAAAAAAGCCAGGCTGAAAAAACCTGGACCGCCTTGGGCTGCTTTTGCCACTGATGAATACCAGTGGTTACAAATAGATTTGAATAAGGAAAAGAAAATAACAGGTTAAGAGACAAAAATTTTCTAGAGTAATTTGTAACACTTATTTTATTCAAAAAACTAGTAACATCTAAGATTTTCAGAGAAAATTAAGGCATTAAAATTGTAATTATATGGTTTTATATTTTCTTCACTGATGTTAATATTACTAGAGACACATTTTATGAAACATGGCAGAGAAAAGGAGTTATTTGTGTTGGTCAGGGTTCTCTAAAAGGACACAACTGATAGGACAGATGTATATATAAAGGGGAGTTTATTAAGGTGTATTGACTCACATGATCACAAAGTGAAGTCCCACGGTAGGCCATCTGCAAGCTGAGGAGCAAGGAAGCCATTCCGAGTCCCAAAACCTCAAAAGTAGGGAAGCCGACAGTGCAGCTTTTAGTCTATGGTCAAAGGTCCAGAAGTCCCAAAGCTAAGAACTTGGAGTCTGATGTTCAAGGGCAGGAAGCATCCAGCATGGGAGAAAGATGTAGGCTGGGAGACTTAAGCCAGTTTAGTCTTTTCACGTTTTCTTCTGCCTGTTTTTATTCTGGCCGTGCTGATGCAGATTAAATGGTGCCGACCCAGGTTGAGGGTGGGTCTGCCTTTCGTAGTCCACTGACTCAAATGTTAATCTCCTCTAGCAACACCCTCACAGACACACCCGGGAACAATACTTTTCATCCTTCAATCAAGTTGACACTCAGTATTAACCATCACAGTATTTAATTCGTAATAGCTTTTTGTTTCCATTGTAATGAGACACTTTTTTAAGGTAGTGTTTCAGTAAAGTCTTGAGACATCTAAAATAACGGTCTCTTACAGTCATTAAGAGAAATTTATGTTAAAGGAGTCCATTTTAAATGATGAGATCATTAATTTTCCACATGTGGAGAGTATAAATTTAATTTAGGGGAACTTAGCACATGGTCAGAATAATTGGTTGGGATTGGTTTAATTTTGTTAAAATATTTATTTTGTTTTGGTACTGTAAATAATACCAATAATCATCTTTAATCTGTTCATTCCCAGGAAGTCATCTTACCCAGTAGTCAAAATCTATTTTACGACATTATAAACACAAGACACCAAAACAGAATAGTTCTTTACTTAATTAATGCACACCCATAATCCTTCCTCTCTCTCCAAGGGAATAAGGCCAAGGATTTAGTAATTGTTATGACAAAAACGTGCACTTGGATATGGAAATGAGCCATAATTAGAAACGTTCGAGCTGTGCATTTCAAGTGTTTATACTTTGATGCTGAACAAACTTAGGGAATCAGACCATGTGCATTAATGAAAGCAACTCTTCATTCCCCAGGCATTATAACCACTGGATCCACCATGGTGGAGCACAATTACTATGTGTCTGCCTACAGAATCCTGTACAGTGATGATGGGCAGAAATGGACTGTGTACAGAGAGCCTGGTGTGGAGCAAGATAAGGTAAAATGATTACCAAGGTATTTTTAAAAAACATTTTTAAAATGGGCGGTTGCCAAGTCACAGAGCTCTCCTGTATAAAAAAGATGTAGAAGTTTAGAATGTCTTTTACTACCCTCTTGTGGTTATTTTAGGTAGTGTTATTGGCCTTACTCTACTGACTTTAGAAAATTCTCAGTAGTTCTAGGTTCCTTTTGGTGATTGTAACGGTGAGTACTTTTCTGATTTTTGTCATTGCATTTTTAATTGAATTGTTTAGACACTTTATTAAGAAAGTCTAAAAGGGACCTTGTAATTTCTTATTTTTATGAAGCTTTTTTCAATTCACCAGATGATGGAGAGCCTTTGTTCCCAGATTTCTACTCTGTAGGCAAGAGGTAGAAAAAGAAAAAAGCTGAAAACCAACGTGCATTAAATTATAGGATATTAGAGATGAAAATTCATCTGAAGATCATCTCACCAACTTTCATCTTGGGAAAATTCTGTTTTTTCTTACATGAAGAATTGCTCTAGCATCTAATTATGGAATCTTTGTTTTAGTTAGCAACAATTTATGAAGATGCTGGAATGAGCCAGAGGAAATGATAAGGGGTGGGGAGCAGGCAGAGATGGGTCTTATTCAGATGTGTATCCCTTTGATCTTTAAATGGAGAAGTCCTTGTGCCTAAGGAAGATAGATGTCTCCCATCAGTACCGAAACTATGGGGCTGGGCATGATGGCTCACTCCTGTAATCACAGCACTTTGGGATTGCTTGAGCTCAGGAGTTTGAAACCAGCCTGGGCAACATGGCAACACGCCATCTCCACTAAAAATACAGAAAATTAGCCAGGCATGGTGGCGCATGCCTGTAGTCCCAGCTTCTTGGGAGGCTGAGGTGGGAGAATCACCTGAACCCAGGAGGTTGAGGCTGCAGTTAGCTGTGATCACTCCACTGCAATCCAGCCTGGGTGATGGAGGGAGACTCTGTCTCAAAGTGGAAAAAAAAGAACTGAAACAATGATGACATTTTTTCAAACTTTCCTATGAGTTTGACTTTGATTATATATTTTTGTTTTTTATCATGTATGATTTGCTAAGAAGTCTTCAATTACTACTTTTCTCATCTCTTTGTTCCAAAACCTCCAGGGGCTCATTATCTTTCATATGCATCTTAACTCCTCTGCTTTTATTCAAGGCCTCTTTCTTCTCTTCTACTTGGCGTCACATGAACTTCATCTTTGGTGAGCCTCTCCCTGTTAAAGAAAATAACAATACTGTCTCCATACATATCTTCTACCTCATGCCCCTAAACTTGACTACTCTTTACTCCTACCACATCCATATTCATTTGTATCACATTTATTTTGCTTGTGGAATATAGCTAAATTTTTGGAATGTTAAGAATTGTTCAGGCTTATACTATAAAAACTTCTAACAACATTAAATGATATTTCTGAAAAAGATTCTATGTTGCATTCATTTTTGAAAGGTAATTTTTCTAAGTGTAGAAATCTGGGTTGATCAGTGGTTTTTTTGTTGGTTTTTTTTTGGTTTTTCCTTTCAATAATTGAAATACGTTGTCTGCTATTTGCTGGCTTGCATTGTTTTTGACAAGAATTCTGCTATTATTTCTGTTCCTCAATATGTGATATGTCTTTTTTTCTGTGGCTCCTTTTAAGGTTTTCTTTTTATCATTTGTTTTAAGCAGTTTGATTGATGTGGCTTTTTTATATTTTTCTTCTTTTTTTTTTGCGTGGGGTTCTTTGAGCTTTTTGGATCTGTAGGTTATGATTTGCATCAAATTTAGAAAATTGCAGTTCTTTTTTTTTTTCAAATATTTCCCTTCTCCAATTCTAATTTTATGAATATTATGACCCTTGAAGGTATCTCACCATTCACCAATGCTCCGTTCTTTATTTTTTTCAGTCTTTTTCTCTTTGTGTTTTAGTTTGAAAGTTTTCTGTTTTGTCTTCAAGTTCACTAATCTATTCTTCTGAAATGTCTAATCTGTTAATCCCATCCAATGTATTTTTATCTCTGGTACTGTATTTTTTACCTCTAGATGTTCAGTTTGGGAGTTTTAAGATGTCTCCAATGTGTCTTTACATGCTCATGCTTTTCTCTATCTCTGGAACATGGAGCATATATAATAGCTCTTTTAATATCCTTATCTGCTAATGTTATCCTATGTCATATATGGGTCTTTTTATGTTGATTGATATTATGGATCATATTTTACCTGCCTGAATTTTTTTTATTGGATGCCAGACATTGTGTTGCATTGTTTGGTGCTGGGGTTTTTTGTTATTATTATTCCCTTAAGTATTTTTGAGCTTTATTCTGGGATGTAGTTAAGCTACTGGAAACAATGTGATATTTTCAAGGCTTGCTTTTTAACTTCATTAGGCAGGACCTGGACAGCCTTCAGTTTTCTTATTTTTCTCCCCCACTGAGACAATACTGTTCTAAGTACTCACTGCAGCATCCCATGTATTATGAGGTTTCTCTGTTCTACCTGTTGGCAGTGTAAGGAATTCCCAGACCTACGGAGCTGTGAGACTTGTCCTGCTGACTCCTTCCAGTGTTTCTTTTACTGGCCATAGGTCATTTCTTTACATGCAGCTGAAGATTTCAGGGATAACTCCTTATATATTCTAGAAGTGTCTCTCTCTCTCTCTCTCTCTCTCTCTCACTCACTCTATCTTTATAGCTCTCTTCTCTCCTAATCTCTGCCTACAAATTCTAGCTACCTTATTGGCCTCCCACTCTCAGCTCTGTCTCCGCAACTCAGTGAGACCGGCAGGCTCTGTTAGGGATCTCTCTCCCTGCACTGTGGCCTGGAAACTCTCTACAGACAGTACTGGGGCAAGAAATAGCAGGGTTCACCTTATTTGTTTCCCTTCTCTCGGTCATTATTGCCCAAGGCAGCCTGTTATCCAGTTTCTCAGGTACGTATAGGGCTGAACAATAAGTCTAATCCATTACTCTTATGGTCAGAAATGCAAATCCTCACATTGAATTGTATGAATTAACAGTCTTTTCCCGCTCATGTAAGTCCATCTGCTCCCTCATCACCTCCAACCCAAGGGTAATTGGTGTATTCATTTTACCCCTTTTCTGAGCCTGCACATGTGCATGAGTACACAGAGACTGGTTTTGTTTTTAGAAAATGGGATTTATATATATATATATACAATTTGTTGTCATAATATATCACTTTCTAACATTATGCCATATTTATGTGTGGTAATCAATAAAATTTAAGTTTCTTGAGGGTGGGAACTGTAGCAACCATATCCATTTTCTCTTCATGACACCTCACATACTTCTCTGTACATGAGGATTCTCAGTAAATGCTCATAGGTTGACTATAGCAAATCTTTTTTACTCAGTTGTTACAAAATTGAGACAGCAATATAGAGGAATATCTTAAAGATAGTTTTTATGTGTTAAAGTAATGATTTGTTATCGTCCCTGTTCCACTAATATAGTAAGAATGAAAATAATTGCCTTTCATTTTATTTCAGAGTAATATCTGAGGAAATCACGGGAGCTCACTAGTATGGAAGTTATTGTAACTGCAAAACAAACTTTTTAGGAAATGAAGGATATTAACACATCTTTCGAGATTTATAGTCTAATGCCAAGTGAATTAGCCAAGAAGAAATAGAGCCACAATACTTGGAAATAGCTTGATTGAGAAGTTAAACATTTACTTAATCTCACCTTAGCTGATTAGAAAAAAAATCACTTTGATTTTCGGCAATATATGCTTATTAATGGTCTTTAGAACTACCTAGTTGATCTGACCTAGAGAACAAACAGGGCTCTTTTTAGGTTATTGGAGGCCATACTTAAGTCGGAAGACCCAGAGTCAAGTTGCTGCCCTGTCATTGACTAGCTGTGCAATCCACTTACAGATTCCTGTGCCCTCTTATTTCATAGGGTTGTCTGAATTAGTTACATTAAAGTGTTTTATAAATAATTAAGTGCTGGTCCATTGTAAGATACTATCATTATTTGCTTGAAGTAGTTAAGGGAATGAGACTCACCTAAACTCATATTTTTACCTAGGGATTATTTTTATAATGCATTTGTTGCTATTTAGTTACAAGCATTAAATTAGTCACAGGCCAGGCGTGGTAGCTCACACCTGTAATTCCAGCATTTTGGGGGAGGTCTAGGCGTGAGTATACTTGAGGACAGGAGTTTGAGACCAGCCTGAGCAGCATAGCAAGACCCCTTTCTACAAAAATAAAAAATCACCAGGTGCAGTGGCTCATTCCTGTAATCTCAGCACTTTGGGAGACTGAGGCAGGTGGATCCCTTGAGGTCAACATGGTAAAACCCTGTCTCTACTAAAAATGCAAAAATTAGCCGGGCGTGTTGGTGCACACCTATAATCCCAGCTACTCAGGAGGCTGAGGCAGGAGAGTTGCTTGAACTTGGGAGGAAGAGGTTGCAGTGAGCCAAGAATGCGCCACTGCACACTAGCCTGGGCAACAAAGCGAGACCTCTTTTCTAAATAAATAAGTAAATATTGCCACACATGTTGGCATGCGCCTCTGTAGTCCTAGCTACTCAGGAGGCTGAGGTGGGAGGATCTTTTGAGCCCAGGAGTTCTAGGCTGTATTGTGCTATGATCCTGCCAATGCATTCCTTGGATGACAGAGCAAGACTCTATCTCTAAAAATAATTAATAATTTAAGCATAAAATAGCATTTCAAAGTCACTTCTAGTTTAAATAGCAGCATGGAACAAAAACCGGGATAATAGGAGAACTGTCTTTATGCAGTTTATCCAGTAGGTGGAGGTATAGATCTGTTATATGTTTGTTAGTATATGTTCCTTAGTATATGTTCACCTTCAGCCTGTTGAGAGAAAAATTATGAAAAGTACACAAGCAAAATATTTCCCCTAAGACCTGGCATGATCAATTTTGTTTTACTTTAAAAATAAAAATTAATATATTTAAATAGTTGGTAATTCCACAGGACTAGAGTTACTGATTTATTAATAGGATAAATTGTCTCACTGGATTTGAAACCTTTTACCCAAATGCCAAGTTAGCCCTCTTGTTAAGTTCTTAAATCATCTTAAAATCATTTCTATATTAAATATTTTTGTTTTATAAACTTTTGATAAAAATGTGCAGCATCTTAATATTTTTCCAAATTATGATTATTTTCTTAAAAATTGATCCTTATTGTCATACTTTACAGATGTAATTTAAGGCCTAGAGCAAAGAACAAAAACATGTTTAAGTGGAGAAATTTAGCCCTGACCTCTATTGATTTGAAGTACCAATTTTTTGTTGTTTTTTTAAAGATATTTCAAGGAAACAAAGATTATCACCAGGATGTGCGTAATAACTTTTTGCCACCAATTATTGCACGTTTTATTAGAGTGAATCCTACCCAATGGCAGCAGAAAATTGCCATGAAAATGGAGCTGCTCGGATGTCAGTTTATTCCTAAAGGTAAAGAGACAGTGTGTTTAAGATATGTTATTTTTACTGGATTGCCAATTTAAAATGGTTTTGCTCTTCTCAGAGAGAGTAATTAATAATGTGAGTGTTTTTCTGGTTAAACTCTAATTACAATATCTTCTTAAAGGGATGTTAAAAAAAATGGTTACCATATTAAAAAGTTAGTTATCAGAATGGTTTCCAAAATTATAAGTGGAAGAAGAAATAGCATCATTCATGAGATAATGTAAATGAGATCACTTTCCAAATTTAGTCTCAATCCTAATAATTTTAAATCAGGTCTCATGTACTGTAATATTTGTTTAACATAAGCATGAAAGATTGTAACAATACATTTAAAGCAAGAATAATTTATCTCAATATTATACATTTTAATATACTGTTTACTTTTGTACCCTCAAAGGCTATCACAGTGCCTGACACATCGTTGGCCCTCCATAAATAATTATTAAATGAATTGAATAAGTACTATATCAAAATGTGGATGACTCCTTTATAGCTTTAGCATTCAACATCACTTTCCACCCCATTATTCTTCTTCCTAAGATTATTTTCAGATGATTTAATTATTTAAAAACTGAGAAATCCTGGCATATTTGTGCATTTATTGCAGAGTATAATATTTATCCTTCCAATATATTTCTCTCTGAGAGTTAAAATTATTCTGCAGAATTAAATACTTTAGGAAATATTGAAGACATTTAGCATTACTATTTTTAATTATGATTTTTAAAAACAAAATGTTTAAATTTTTCTAAACCATTTTTCAAGGTCGTCCTCCAAAACTTACTCAACCTCCACCTCCTCGGAACAGCAATGACCTCAAAAACACTACAGACCCTCCAAAAATAGCCAAAGGTATGCCTGTTTTTAATGTGAGAATTTGATATTCCTTGGATTTATGGGGCAACTTTCCAAAAATATATTAAAAGCATTATCAAATAAGTTTATGTTAATCAAGTTGGTACAGATTAAAAAGTAAAGAGCTTTTGAAACTTTTTTAAAGGTCGTGCCCCAAAATTTACGCAACCACTACAACCTCGCAGTAGCAATGAATTTCCTGCACAGACAGAACAAACAACTGCCAGTCCTGATATCAGAAATACTACTGTAACTCCAAATGTAACCAAAGGTATGCAAACATGGAAATGAACGCCTAGTACATAGTATTGTTTTGTTCTTAACTAAAGTTTTCACGGGCATTTTTAAACCTTCAGTTTATTTTCTTCCAACTATAGTTTTTAAGTATAGCAAAAAAAAAAAAAATTTATTTTCTTTCATAGGAAAAGACTGCATTGATCTAAGTTGTAGTCTCTGCTGCCATGTAGAATTGCTCTTTAAATATTTAGAGAAGGCCACTGTGTTGCAGGCCTCTTGTGATTTATTGTTCCTTACAGCTAAACATGTTGACTCTCAGGCTTAGAAATACAATATTTTCTAGAAATAACTGAAATCATAGCAGGAAACAAACTTGTTTCCCTTGATAATATATTAATTTGATGGATAGGGAACTTGATGGCAAAAAGGGGAAAATAAAAACAGAACTTTTAGTAGAAACTAATAATTGTTTAAAAATACTCATAGTTAACATATTCATAAAAGAAAACTTTGGTCTCTTTTTAAGTGTTTGCAATTATATTTTTTAAGATCATAAATAGAAATTTATTAGAATTTACTTTCAAGTTTTGTTATCAGTGATAAATAAGATCTCAAAATATATAAAACATAGTAGTCTTAGTAGTTGTTGAAAAACAAAATTTCAATTGAATTCAAAAAAGTGTCAGTGTCATAGTAGACTAAGTGTCAGAGTTGTCACATAAAAAGCTTGCTTGTTTTCAGGAAAGTACAGAGAGAAAAAGCCGTTCGTCCAAAGTAATTTGTGCCACATAGAACTTCAGTCATTCTCATTTTTTGAAAGTTTGCCTGGATTCAGATAACTTTCTCTGACTTTCCCCATGTTGGTTTCTTTCCCATCTTCTGAAGTATTTTCACAAAGATGAATTACTTTCTCATGCTGCAGGTACAGCTAGAGAGAATCAAGAGTTCTCAGAGGCAGGAGATCTCAGCATCTTTTAACTGCTTACCAGTTGTCAGAAGGCATGTACTTAGGCAGAATCCCAGACTACATGCCTGGATGGAGATCAGTCACTGGAAAGTGTTGCTCATCTTAAAATCTGATTGCATCTCAGACCCTCAAGGCTAAAAAGAGTCCTTAAATAATTTCCTTCCAGAATTAGGATCCCTGTATGCCCAAAAAGAATAACAACGAATGAGTTGGTCTTCTCAGAGACCTCCTGTCTCTTTTTTAGGGGGATGGTAGTATATAAATTTATTTTTTGAACCTAAGAAGATGTTTTAAAGCCTCTGATTAAATCACACAGCATCCATCTAAACTTGATTATCTTCTCTTGTCTCACTAATCTTACGGAAAAAGCACATTTACCGTTGTGAATTCTGAGTGCTTTCTAGTCTAAGTCATTATTTCTGTTTATGGACTTCTCCATTTTTACAGCCAGGCTGAGAGTGATTTCATGGAAAAGATTATGTCATGGTCAGATTTGTGCCTCTGTAGTTTCCAGGTCCTCCCTCAGTGGGGCCCGTGGCACCAGCTGGCTGACCTTCTGAAAGGCTGCAGTAGCTCTTCTGTCTGTTCTCAACTGTAGCTATTTTAAATATTCCCCTTATTTTCAAACCCTTCACCCGGATATCTTCACCCACTCTCAGTTACCGCTCCAACTTCACAGAGAAAGTAGGGAGTTTCCTTCCAGTGAAACTCCCTTTTTGTGGAGCCTACAAACCTATCTGTATCCTCTGTTCACTGCAGTGAAAAGGGGGCTTCCTTATGTTGCCCAAGGCTGATTATATCACCTGTGCCCTGGTTCCCCTCCATCTACCTCTCAGGGACCCAATCTTACTGATTATCCTCTCCCTCTCCTGTATCTTCAGCCTCTTTCTCTCTTTTGGATACAGTTGTTTTAAGGAATAAAGAAGATGGTGCAGGTTAGACTCATTGCGGTGTCCGGCTCTGAGCCCCCAGTAAATATCAGCAGGTGCTGCTATTATCATCTTCATGGCAAGTAGGGGGTTGAGCGACAAAGGAAGAAACTAATATCCCAAGTGACCTTAGGCAGATCATTTTCTATATCTGGGCCCAGAATTCCTTATCTCTGGAGTGAAATTAGGGGATTAAATGATCCCTAAATCTCTCCCAGTTCCAGCATTATGCTGGCTTCTGACCTGGTCACACACACATTTCCAATTGACTTTCTTAACACCACATTGTTACCTTCCCATATATATATATATATATATATATATATGAATGTTTTGCCATTATGATGTAACATCATTTCAATTGCTGGATTATTTTCTCTTGTAAGGAGGATACCATGATTTATTCCCTCTCATTTTGGGGCATTTGGATTATTTCCAATTTTTCACTCTTACGCAGAAACAGGGAGAACACCTTTAAGGATGCATCTTTTTTTAGTTTCTGGGAATAAATTCTAGGAATGGAATTGCCAATAGATTTTTGTACATATTGCCCAAAAATGCCAATCAGTGAGATAGCATCAGTTTATATTTCCATTAAAAAATAACTGTTTCCTGGTAGCCTGTTCATCAATTAGTTGTTGTTTTAAATATTTGCCACTTTGATTAGCAAAAGTAGTATTTTGTTGTTTTAACTTTTTTTGTGTTGGTTGTTTAACTTGTATTTCTTTGATTACTAGTGAAGCTAACATATTTAATGGTTACTTGTATTTTTTAATGTATTACTAGTTAATCTGTACTGATTTTTCTCTTAAATGTTTGGATTTGACTTGTAATGCCCTACAATATAATAATTATTTAAAGTAACTCTTCTCATATATAGAAAATATATTTTCCCAATTTTTCATTTGTCTTTCAATTTTATTGTAGTGATTTAAAAATTTAGGAAAATTTCACATCTCTACACAGATGGAATGAATAGTGTAACAAGCTTTTGTGTATCTGCAAAAGCTTCTACAGTTACCACCACATGCCCAGTCTTGACAAATAATGTTTATGGTATTTCTATGAGGTAGAAAAATGTTGAAAGATGATGTGGTTAATTTTCCCTAGTGATTTCTGCCTTTGGTGTTAATATGGCTTTTGTTTGTCTGTTTTTGTCTTTGTAACTTCAGATGTAGCGCTGGCTGCAGTTCTTGTCCCTGTGCTGGTCATGGTCCTCACTACTCTCATTCTCATATTAGTGTGTGCTTGGCACTGGAGAAACAGGTTAGTACATAACTAGTTCACCTGAGTCCAAAACTACCAAATGTGAAGTAGAAGCTAAATATAGAAGATGAAAATGTTTACCTGTTTGAGAGTGAGAGTTCAGGTAATTATTAAAATGAAAATTTCATGCTTCTCCTTTATTCCCATTAAAAATAAATAAGCTCAATTCCACAATCAGTTACTAAGTACCTTTTTTGTATCAAGTTCTGCATTATACACTGGGATATGTACATTAATATGAACAATTTCTGACACATGATAGTTACATTTACTTAAAGAATGAGACACAATTCCTTTCTCTGAAGTGTTTAGCAGGGTTGACTAACAAGGAACTATATCATGTGGTTTGATGAGTTATGAACCATGAGAATTAACTGAAGTTTTTTTCTTCGGGAAAGGGGACTCCTCAAGTTTGGCTTGCTTTGCCTTAAAGGAATTGTAGTTGGCTAGATAGAGGAAGGTAGATGTCTTTGTTTGGAATCCTATAAGAAAATACCATAACCTGGGTGACATAAATAATAGAATTGATTTCTCACAGTTCTGGAGGCTGAGAAGTCCAAGATCAAAACACTGCAGATGCTATGACTAGTGAGGGCCTGCCGTCTGGCTCATTCATCGACAGTGCCTTCTTGCCCGATCCTCTCATGGTGGAAGGGATAAACACGCTCTCTCAGGCCTTTCCTGTAAGGGCACCAATCCCATTCATGAGGACTCTGCCTTCATGACCTAATCACTTACCAAAGCCCAACTTTCTAACGGGGGTTAGGATTTCAACATATGAATTTTGGAGAGATGCAAATATTCAGACCATAGCAGTAGCGAATGGCCCAACCTGAGCCAATTGTTTGAGTGAAGGCACAGAGATATGGAATGTAGGCAAAATAGTGAGTCATCGCATGTACGCTTGGCGTGGGAGAGTCCTGAGAAATAACCATAGAGGTTCATTCTGGGCCTGGATCAGGAAAGGCTTTTCTGGAAGAGAGAAATTTAGATTTCATTCTATAGATGGAAAGTCACTTGAGTGTCAAGCAAAGAGGTGATATTGTCAGATGATTGTACAAAGATGGTGGCAGTTTTGAAGGGTAGATTGAAGAGGAGAGAGGCTGAGAGACTTAGCAAGATGAGTTAGGAAACCACTGAGGCCAGGCAGGCACATAACACACTGATTCTAGGAAAGGGAGAAGAGATGGAGTGGAGATGTTTCCCAGTAGCATTGACAGGATGTATGACTAGTTGTTTAGTAAGGAAGAAGTGATACAGGAGGAATCTGAGGTTTCTGGCTTGTGCAGCTAGACCAGTAGAGGTGTCATGAGTTGAGATAACAGAGCAGGAGGGACAGGTTTGGTGGAGAATGAAAATGACTTCATTTGTTCAGCCATGCAACAAATATTTGAATATTTGGCCGTTACCCTGTGTCAAGTATTGAGCCATGTGCTGGGGATTCCAGTGATGAACCCCAAAGCTTACAGATTAGGAACGGATGCAATGCAAAAAAAACTCCCAGCTGTAACACCAGCCATAGAATATATGCCATGGGAGGAAGCTAGTAGATCCCAGCTTCATGAGCAGGCTGTCTAAGCAGAGACACAGCAAATTAGTATGAGAACAATAGGGAAAGGAAAGGACTTTAGGAAATTCCAAAGAGGAGAGAGTATGATGCATTTAAGGAACTTAGCAACAACAGTGATAGTAGTGATGAGGCCCGCAGCAGCAGTAGCTAATTTTTATAGAAAATTGAATGCTAATCTTAGTCACTATTCTACGTAATTATTCCAAATACCTGTATTTTCTATTTTCAGTTTAATTTTAGTGATTTAAAAATTTAGGAAAATTTCACATCTCTACACAGATGGAATGAATAGTGTAACAAGCTTTTGTGTATCTGCAAAAGCTTCTGCAGTTACCACCACATGCCCAGTCTTGACAACATGCACCTCTACGCAAATTATTCTAAATACCTGTATTAATTAATTTAATCCTCAAAACAATCTACGAAGCAGGCACTATAATAAGCCCCGTTTTACAGAAGGAGAAAATGAGACACAACATAAATAACTTGCCTAGTTATGGGCAAATAACTTGCCTAGTTTATGGGCATAAATAACTTGCCTAGTTATTGCCTAGTACATGGGCAGAGGGGAGTTTTGGACCAGACTTGAGAGATCGTGCTCTTACCCACTGCTGCTCTGAACACATAATAAATAAAGTATAACTCACTGTTATTAAAGCACAGGGTGTGAGGGGGAGGACTGAGGAGTGCCGCTGTTGAGAGGGCAGGAGTCAGACAGAGCCTGAGGTCAGTTTGGGATAGTGTTGAAAGGACCCTGTGGACATCCAGACTCCTGAGGCAATTCGACCACACACCTGGTGTTAAGGACACAATCTGAGCTGGAGAATTGAAGTTACTGTTAAGAATGTAGTTGAAATCACTGATGAGTGGCTTTATGACAAGGAGTAAAGGAGCAGATACCATTAATGTGCTGTGGAAAATAGGGAGGAGGAGAATGATAATAAAAACAGCTGCAGCTTATTGAATCCAGAGCTCATTCTAAGCACTTTATACATAATGAATAAGTAACCAGGAGCTTTGTCACTTATGTGTATAAAATCCTTTATAGTACAACCTATGGCTAATATTGATGCCATAAATTTGTTGTCCTAGCAATATAGGGCATCTAACTTCTATTTAGAAAAAGATGATTTATTTATTTTTTTTATTTCTAAATCATATGATGATTAGAGCATTTTCAGGGAGAAAGGTGTTTAATCAGTATATTTTTTTATTTCTTTTCCATTCAAGTGTTTCATTAACATCTTCAACACTCATTATCTTTTCCACAAATTTTATATTATACTGTACTTTGAAATAATGAAATAAGTATACCTACACTTTAAAATGAGGATGCATTTAGTATCAAAAATATAGTCTTATACTGGAGAATGTTTCCCAGTAGGAAAAGCACATGGCTTGGGCTTTTTATGAAAACCACATTTGTGGTGCTCACTTCGGCAGCACATATACTAACATTGGAACGACACAGAGAAGATTAGCATGGACCCTGTGCAAGGATGACACGCAAATTCGTGAAGCGGTCCATATTTTTAATTGACCACATAGTTGAAAGTAAAGCACTCATCAGCAAATGTAACAGAACAGAAATTATAACAAACTGTCTCTCAGACCACAGTTCAATCAAACGAGAACTCAGGATTAAGAAACTCACTCAGAACCACTCAACTACATGGAAACTGAACAACCTGCTCCTGAATGACTACTGGGTACATAATGAAATGAAGGCAGAAATAAATATGTTCTTTGAAACCAATGAGAGCAAAGACACAACATACCAGAATCTCTGGGACACATTCAAAGCAGTGTGTAGAGGGAAATTTATACCACTAAATGCCCACAAGAGAAAGCAGGAAAGTTCTAAAATTGACACCCTAACATCACAATTAAAAGAACTAGAGAAGCAAGAGCAAACACACTGAAAAGCTGCAGAAGGCAAGAAATAACTAAGATCAGAGCAGAACTGAAGGGGATAGAGACAAAAAAACCTTCAAAAAATCAGTGAATCCAGGAGCTGGTTTTTTGAAAAGATCAACAAAATTGATAGACTGCTAGCAAGACTAATAAAGAAGAAAAGAGAGAAGAATCAAATAGACGCAATAAAAAATGATAAAGGGGATATCACCACCGATCCCACAGAAATACAAACTACCATCAGAGAATACTACAAACACCTCTATGCAAATAAACTAGAAAATCTAGAAGAAATGGATAAATTCCTGGACACATAAACCCTCCCAAGACTAAACCAGGAAGAAGTTGAATCCGTGAATAGACCAATAACAGGCTCTGAAATTGAGGCAATAATTAATAGCCTACCAGCCAAAAAAAGTCCAGGACCAGACGGAGTCACAGCCGAATTCTACCAGAGGTACAAGGATGAGCTGGTACCATTCCTTCTGAAACTATTCCAATCAATAGAAAAAGAGGGAATCCTCCCTAACTCATTTTATGAGGCCAGCATCATCCTGATACCAAAGCCTGGCAGAGACACAACAAAAAAAGAGAATTTTAGACCAGTATCCCTGATGAACATCGATGCAAAAATCCTCGGTAAAATACTGGCAAACCGAATCCAGCAGCACATCAAAAAGCTTATCCACTGTGATCAAGTGAGCCTCATCCCTGGGATGCAAGGCTGGTTCAACATACGCAAATCAATAAACATAATCCAGCATATAAACAGAACCAAAAACAAACACTACATGATTATCTCAATAAATGCAGAAAAGGCCTTTGACAAAATTCAACAGCCCTTCGTGCTAAAAACTCTCAGTAAATTAGGTATTGATGGGATGTATCCCAAAATAATAAGAGCTATGTATGACAAACCCACAGCCAGTATCATACTGAATGGGCAAAAACTGGAAGCATTCCCTTTGAAAACTGGCACAAGACAGGGATGCCCTCTCTCACCACTCCTATTCAACATAGTGTTGGAAGTTCTGGCCAGGGCAGTCAGGCAAGAGAAAGAAATAAAAGGTATTCAATTAGGAAAAGAGGAAGTCAAATTGTCCCTGTTTGCAGATGACATGATTATATATTTAGAAAACCCCATCATCTCAGCCCAAAATCTTCTTAAGCTGATAAGCAACTTCAGCAAAGTCTCAGGATACAAAATCAATGTACAAAAATCACAAGCATTCTTATACACCAATAACAGACAAACAGAGAGCCAAATCATGAGTGAACTCCCATTCACAACTGCTTCAAAGAGAATAAAATACCTAGGAATCCAACTTACAAGGGATGTGAAGGACCTTTTCAAGGAGAACTACAAACCACTGCTCAACGAAATAAAAGAGGACGCAAACAACTGGAAGAACATTCCATGCTCATGGGTAGGAAGAATCAATATCATGAAAATGGCCATACTGCCCAAGGTAATTTATAGATCAATGCCATCCCCATCAAGCTACCAATGACTTTCTTCACAAAATTGGAAAAAACTACTTTAAAGTTCATATGGAACCAAAAAAGAGCCCACATTGCCAAGACAATCCTAAGCCAAAAGAACAAAGCTGGAGGCATCACGTTACCTGACTTCAAACTATACTACAAGGCTACAGTAACCAAAACAGCATGGTACTGGGACCAAAACAGAGATATAGACCAATGGAACAGAACAGAGCCCTCAGAAATAATACCACACATCTACAACCATCTGATCTTTGACAAACCTGACAAAAGCAATGGGGAAAGGATTCACTATTTAATAAATGGTGCTGGGCAAACTGGCTAGCCATATGTAGAAAGCTGAAACTGGATCCCTTCCTTACACCTTATACAAAAATTAATTCAAGATGGATTAAAGACTTACATGTTAGACCTAAAACCATAAAAACCCTAGAAGAAAACCTAGGCAATACCATTCAGGACACAGGCATGGACTTCATGTCTAAAACACCAAAAGCAATGGCAACAAAAGCCAAAATTGACAAATGGGATCTAATTAAACTAAAGAGCTTCTGCATAGCAAAAGAAACTACCATCAAAGTGAGCAGGCAACCTACAGAATGGGAGAAAATTTTTGCAATCTACTCATCTGACAAAGGGCTAATACCCAGAATCTACAAAGAACTCAAACAAATTTACAAGAAAAAAAAACAAATAACCCCATCAACAAGTGGGCGAAAGATATGAACAGACACTTCTCAAAAGAAGACATTTATGCAGCCAACAAACACATGAAAAAATGCTCATCATCATTGGCCATCAGAGAAATGCAAATCAAAACCACAGTGAGATACCATCTCACACCAGTTAGAATGGTGATCATTAAAAAGTCAGGAAACAACAGGTGCTGGAGAGGATGTGGAGAAATAGGAACATTTTTACACTGTTGATAGGACTGTAACCTAGTTCAACCATTGTGGAAGACAGTGTGGTGATTCCTCAGGGATCTAGAACTAGAAATACCATTTGACCCAGCCATCCCATTACTGGGTATATACCCAAAGGATTAATGCTGCTATAGAGACACATGCACACATATGTTCATTGCAGCACTATTCAAAATAGCAAAGACTTGGAACCAACCCAAATGTCCATCAATGATAGATTGAATTAAGAAAATGTGGCACATATACACCATGGAATACTATGCAGCCATAAAAAATGATGAGTTCATGTCCTTTGTAGGGACATGGATGAAGCTAGAAACCATCATTCTCAGCAGGATGAAGCTAGAAACCATCATTCTCAGCAAACTGTCCCAAGGACAAAAAACCAAACACCGCATGTTCTCACTCATAGGTGGGATTGAACAATGAGAACACTTGGACACAGGAAGGGGAATATCACATACCAGGGCCTGTCGTGGGGTAGGGGGAGCGGGCTTACCGGTGAATTTACTCTATTTGCTAACTTCTCTTCTGTATTTTTCCAGAAAGAAAAAAACTGAAGGCACCTATGACTTACCTTACTGGGACCGGGCAGGTAACTCACGTGGTCTTTGCATCTCATTTCTATCAGAGGGATGTCGCTCCCCTACAGGGGGCAGTAGTGAAAAAAGAGTCATTCTCAGGCCCAGGTGAACTCCCTGACACTGTTAGAACAATGGCATTACTCTTCAGTTCTCACCATTTTTACCCTTCTGCAAAGTCTCTTGTAATTCCTAAGTAATGAAATGAAAAGTACAAATTTCTTAAAACAAGCTCTGTTCTTTTTCTTCTGGAAAACTTGTGTAGTTTGTCCTGTGTATCTCTTTCTCATGAGGAGACCGGCTTTCTGTGGCCCATGTGAACACTGAGTAAGAAACAAAAGACTGTGGTCTCCAGGACGCAGTGTGTGTTTGTCCTCTGCCATGGTTATTCACCAAGTGGAGTCCAGCAGTTTAGGAATCAGGAGGTCTCCCATGATGAGTTGTCATCTTCTGAATTGCTGCAAGTGACACCAAAGGGGCCCCCCCTACCAGTTTCTCACCTCCCAGTCTCACTACTGGATCAGCTCTTAGGAGCCAGGAGAGTTCACTGCTGTGGCTAGGATAGAAAAGGGCAGCTAGTGCCCCAGGGTAGATCTTGGAAAATATTTTTTGGGAAAAATGTAATTAAAGCCACCCCTAAAATAGATACTGTATCTGGCTGTACTATACTAACAGTGATTTGCCTGCATGTGTTTGGTAGAGATTTCTACCATGTACTGCTTGGTGCTGGATAGTCTATCACAGCCAAAAAAAAAAAAAGTTGGATTATAAAGGCAAGTTTGTAGAGATATTTGTTATAGAAATGGCTTAAATGCAACAGAATTTTTCTCTTGATACTACTGTTTGAGATACAGGTTTTTATTTAATGGTCTCTTTGGCTTGCCGTCACAATGAAGGTTGGTGGAAAGGAATGAAGCAGTTTCTTCCTGCAAAAGCAGTGGACCATGAGGAAACCCCAGTTCGCTATAGCAGCAGCGAAGTTAATCACCTGAGTCCAAGAGAAGTCACCACAGTGCTGCAGGCTGACTCTGCAGGTAACTATGTTGCAGCCTTCTGGTACCAGGCAGAGGGAGAAACTGCTTAGGCTTGCTATAAAGTGCTTTGGGATTTACAGTTCTTTGATCCCTTTCATGTTTAAGAAATGAATTGTTTCCTAAAGGTAGAACCACTTTTTTAAAAGGTGACTCTTCAGAGAGTCATTTCTGTATCTTGGATGTTCTGTCTGTAAAGTTGGGACATTGATTTCTAAAGACTCTGGGCATTATGTATGTTAACTGAGGCTTGTGGGGAGACCCAAGATGTTGAGAGGAGAGCGGGAAAGACAGAAGAGGCCTTACAGTGTTTATCCTCTTAGCCTAGTACATACTTATTTTAAACATTTTCTAATATTTGAAAAAAATCTCTGAAATTATTTTTCAAGATTAATATTTATTCCAGTAACTGAATGTTTCTTTTCCAATGAAATATTCTGAAAATAATTCAGAAAGGAAATATTCAGTAAAGAAATATGTTGTCTGTAAATCTAAAGAACATATGTGAAAATTCTATATGCAAAATTACATGAATGAGACTTTCTGGTATATTATTACTATGAGAAGTACTAGACAGTATGTTTAATTTTAATTTTCAAAGTTCTTGCAGATTAAGTATTGATGGCAACAAAAGTACCCTAAAGAATGTTTGCTTTTAGTGTAATCTGCAGCTGCCACCCTAAATTATGCAATCTCTTTACTAGTAAAATGACTTTTCTGTTGTTTTGTGATATCCGCAGAGTATGCTCAGCCACTGGTAGGAGGAATTGTTGGTACACTTCATCAGAGATCTACCTTTAAACCAGAAGAAGGAAAAGAAGCAGGCTATGCAGACCTAGATCCTTACAACTCACCAGGGCAGGAAGTTTATCATGCCTATGCTGAACCACTCCCAATTACGGGGCCTGAGTATGCAACCCCAATCATCATGGACATGTCAGGGCACCCCACAACTTCAGTTGGTCTGCCCTCCACATCCACTTTCAAGGCTACGGGGAACCAACCTCCCCCACTAGTGGGAACTTACAATACACTTCTCTCCAGGACTGACAGCTGCTCCTCAGCCCAGGCCCAGTATGATACCCCAAAAGGTGGGAAGCCAGGTCCACCTGCCCCAGAAGAATTGGTGTACCAGGTGCCACAGAGCACACAAGAAGTATCAGGAGCAGGAAGGGATGGGGAATGTGATGTTTTTAAAGAAATTCTTTGAAGATGATGCTGCTTTCTACAAAGCATCGTTTTAAAGCACATGGCCTTTTTTTTTTTAATTATTAGTGGTAGTAATATATAGAATGTATTACATAACTGTCACTGAAGTGGTTGGGGAAAATGTGGTGACTGAGGTACAGGAAACTACTAATCTTGCCATCTTGCTTTAAGGTGTTATGGTGGCACAGTTACTGCTCGCCTGTTAAATTTCAAATGTCCTGTTTGATACTACTGTAGAACACTATTTTTAATACAGAAAAAGCTCCCTATAATGCACTTCAGAGAAATTAAAAATCACTGAGAGTATTTATTACCAATGCTGCAGGTACATTAATGAACTCGAGATGGCTCTGTAAGCCTGACTGGCAATAACGCACGGTACTGTTCTTGAAATACCTAATGGCTTGAAATTCTAGTCTGTTTGTGAAAGATGGGTACTATCATGATTTCCTCTTCTATTCCTATATTCTTTTCTGGATTTTTTTAAATAATTAGTGATATAAGCATTGTTTTGATTGCAGCCATATCCACTTATCCATCTTAAGATCTATAGCTGGGATTTTCTGACTTGTAATGAGCAGGGGGATTGCTTTTTCACTTTGTGACACTCTTTAGAGCTTTAATGCTTCACAGTATATGGCCTGGTCTCATCCTTGCGTGTTTCACTTGAGGCCCTTTGGTGTCTTGCCCCATTCTTGTGTTTATAAAATGTTTGAGTATTTCTGATGAGTGATGCTTGCCTTAGTCTCATGAATTCAGATCCCTTCATGTCTTTTAACTATGCTCCTCAATGTGTAAACAGGAACAACTTTATGATTTGAAAGCTTTAAAGGAGATTCTTCTCCCACCCCCAACTTTATTTGCAATGGGATTTTTCCTAGGAGAGTTATGAAAAGTTGAAGGCTTCTAAGGGAATACTGTAAACATGACCCACTTATATTTATCACAGTGAAAGGCAAAATTATTCACTCAGAAGTAATATAAATTACCTCTTTAAAAAGTAACCAGAATTTGTCCTTTTTGGTTTTATACATTCACAAACATATACATTTTTCTTGAGTCTGAAGGTATTTTATATTTTTAGTCAGAAAAAATAATTTTTCATTTCAGTTTTCCATAAACTGTTACACAAAATATAAACCTAACGTGTATTTTTCAGGACTGCGTGATCGTGCACTTTGTGTGGTAAGAGGTTTGAGTAGTCCTGTATGTCACCTAGGGAACAGACATTATAGCTTCCTAGCAAATGAATATTCATGCCTTGTTTTTGATACCTCCTGGCAGCTTCCATGTCACCACTTGTTCATACCTGCCCAGAGCTAGTTTTAGACATGGCAAAATAGAAATCATCTGTAATTTATTAGCCAACAATGTAAAACCATCTTTTAAAGCCTTCAGACTGGCAAGACGACATGAGCAGCTCACCATATGATAAAAATACATAAATTTGACATTCCCTCTTCCATAAACCTTTGTTTGTAGATTTAATGTTGAACAGTACTTTTCCATAAAGTTCTAGTCACTTCTGTTGGCCTGAGCCACCAGATTATGATGTTGCCAGAATTCACTCAATTTGAATAAGGATGAACAGTATTTGTTTTCTTGTTTCCATGAATTATATCAGTATTCTAAAACATCGCTTCAGAAAGAGAACTGTTTATTTCTGCAGGCTTCCTGTCCTTTTGTGGTATGGTTTTGTTGGCCTTATTTTCACTGGCTTTTCCTTCTCCAAACTTTGAGGCGCGATTTCATTCATTGAAGAATCAATACATATTTTGTTTCAATTGAAACAAAAGACATAGATGGTAGACTTTTATTAAAACATATATGGATGTGGAAAGCACATATATTAATGCAGTCATCCCTTTTCAGGTGGGAAGAGAGCAAACCAGTTGATTTTTTAATTCATCCTTAGTACACAGAGAATATACTTTTCCTCAAGTAATATACCTGTTTGAAGCTTTAAGAGAGATGTTTTTGGTAACTATTTCACTTTCCCAAAGAAGTTTGCTATTCTTGTGTTAATTGTGTATACCTGATTGTTTTTTCCTGGAGGTTTTTGTTGTTGTTGTTTAGTTTTGGGTTTTTTTTTTTTAAGAGAGGCAAGTGTTTTCTGAAATGATGCATATTTTAAGACTCGATTCATATTGCCACTGTGCTATCCTTGAACTACCAATAATTTTTATAAAATATCTAGTTTTTACTACTTTTATATAAACTTTACTTTCCAGATGAAGAGCTGAGCCTGATTCAAATGGTTTTTCTGCTTTGTACTTCTTTTTAGTTCATTGGTTTTTATAGTAGAGGTTTTCTATTTGTTTTGTTTTTTTTTTTTTTTTTTACTACATTTATATGTCTGATACATATACAGCTTTGGAGACAATCAAGTAACAACTGAAAATGTGAAAGTAACCATATCTGACAAAATTCCCTTGAATTTTTATCCTTTGCTTGCAACATTTAAGACTCAAAGTCACTGGTGTATTGGATTAAGTTTTTTCCTGTTAATGCAATTATAGAAATACATTGGAGACACAACAAATGTGGCCATTACAGGTTTCATAAAATTACACTGACTTGGCTGTTACTTGATCTTAGGAAACAGCACAGTTTAAGATATTGTGAATTCTGACTTATACTTTATTAAATGCTGTAAATCTAAATAGATCCTGTTGGATGTGATGGGTCTAGTCCAGTTTATTTAAGTTCATGTTTCACTGTTTGCACTTTGCATTGAACAATGGGTTTATTCGCTGATGTAAACGGTTCGAGTGAAGAATTAATGCAGTAAGTATGACAACACATACACACTTGCCTCTCCCCATCTCCAGAAGAGGGGAGCAGAGTCCGAGCTTATCTAAATATGAATGTGGCCACAAAGCTGTGGAAAGTGACAAAGCGTTCCACCTTTGCCCTGGCTCTGCATTGTCACCTAGAGAGCAAGAGGTCTATAGAAACATCATGTCACATGAAACGATTCTCTGCTTTTTGGTTCTGAACTTGAAGTCCCTAAACTGCAAAATCTAAGAGTTGGATGGTTATTAAAATGCTTTTAAAGTCAACTGTGGCACCAATTCTAATGTAATCCAACTTGTGACTTTTTTTGTTTTGTTTTGTTTTGTTTTGTTTGTGTGTGTGTGGCACTGGGAAAAGTGGAAACAAACATGTATTGAAATACACATTGGAAATAAAAATGGTTTGAGCGTCAGTGATATTCTCCCAGAATGTACTTATCTTACCTCGGCATGTACTGTAGTCACTCAGTATTTGTATATGTTGCTAGAATTTAGATTGTAAAATAGTGAAATTTTAATGTGTTCATTTGTTTTTTAATGTATATATGTCTTGCTCAGATTATTTGGTTTAAATAAAACAACCTTGAGGTTTGTAGCTTTTCCTTATACTATAAAATGCCAGATTCTTCTTCTATTTTAACCTCACTAATTTATGGCCAATATTGTGCTTCCAGCAACATTTGAAAATGCCACTGTTGGTTTACTTTGACTTTTTCTATGACCAGCGCCATCCTTTTTTTAAAAAAATAATTTCAACTTTTATTTTAGATTCTAAGGGTACATGTGCAGAGTGCAGGTTTGTTACATGGGTATATTGTGTGATACTGAGGTTTGTGGTATGAATGATCCCATCATCCAGGTTGTGAGCATAGTACCCAATACATAGTCTTTCAGCCCTTGCCCTCCCCCCTCCCCTCGCTCCCCCCGCCGCAGTCCTCAGTGTCTATCGTTCCCATCTTTATGTCCTTGTGTACCCACAGCACCATCCTTTTTGAAGCCTGATTTACTTTATATCAATTGAACTTCAGCAGCCACACTGCAGCCTATGGCTGTGTGGTATGAGGGGAAAATCACACTGATTACATGTGATTCCAGTTCTGGTACCTTCCTTTTGCACCTCAAAGTCATAAGAAGAATCAAAACTGTGGGACTCTGCAAACATATGCTGGTATTCATGTCTAATCTGGGTTAGATCAACTACTACTGTTCTCCCCTTTATTCTGCTTTATAAGTACTGCATTCTGTTTCTGAGCCAAATCTAATGTATTTCACCCTTTATACACCCTCTTTAGAGAGGCAGGTTGGTTGTCAGTAATCAAGCCATGGTTTTCCAGTGTTTCCCAATTTTGTATTTATTTATTGGTCAAAAGAGAGTAATTCTTTCTTCAGTTCATACCTCTTCTGACAACTTTTAGTTCCATCCTTATAACCTCTATTTTTCTGTTCCTTCCCCTCTCATTCCCCTACCTCCAGATGGCCTTTGGTTACATTTATTAAAATACAGGAAGGAAGACTAGCTCACCACATTTGTAGGATTTACTGGCTTGCATTGGATCAGATTCTCTGGTGCACCCTAGGTAGCCAGGCAAGCTTTCCATCTGAAGATTAGCTTTAATCATGGGAAAATGAGATACTCTTTTTGTACCATTTAAATCCAAAAATGCCAACTTCACTTTTTATATTTTTTAGAAGACAGCCTCGCTCTGTCACCCAGGCTGGAGTGCAGTGGCGCAATCTCCGCTCACTGCAACCTCTGCCTCCCGGGCTCAAGCAATTCTCGTGCCTCAACCTCCCGAGTACCTGGGACTACAGCGCATACCACCATGCCCAGCTAATTATTTTGTATTTTAGTAGAGATGAGGTTTCACCATGTTGGCCAGGCTGGTCTTGAACTCCTGAGTTCAGGCAATCCAGCTGCCTCCCTCGGCCTCCCAAAGTGTTAGGATTACAGGTGTGAGCCACCATGCCCGGCCTCAGCTTGACTTTTCTTAAGTGTTTACTTGTTCTGTTATCTTCTTTACCTTTCCTAATTTACTTCAAGTGGAAAACCTTCAAAATTTAATGAATAAGTCAGGCAAAAAAAAATAATGTTCAAGATTTTTTTTTTCCTTCTTGAGCTTGCCTAGCTTAGCTTCATTGTATAAAGTTAAACTTCATTTCTTTAAAATAATACAAAGCCATCAGAGTTTAGTAATTGTATTCTTTAGTTATTTACTTATCTAATAAGAACTTTAGCCCATTTCCTTTAACTTAAAAACACTGCCTTCATTGTACCAAATTACTCTTCACAATCATGGTTCATTTAATTCTGGGGGTTGTCAGGAGAGAGCTTAATTAAACCAGTATGAACTTAGATTTCCAGAGCCAAGTGGTTTCAGCTTGCCACATCAAGCCACAATCATGTGATTTTCCACCAGCCATGTTTACAGTAGCCAAATATCCTCCTCAAAATGTCTTATTATAGTCAGAATTGTTGTGGTAAACTAAATCCTTAGTAGGAAGTCATATCCCTTCAAAAATCTAAGATGAAGTAACTATAAAAAGACGTGTGAAAACACCTCAGAAAACTAGCTTATTTTAAAAACAATGCAATCAAAACTTATTTTCCTGATACCTTAACATGTCTTGGTTTTCATAAGTTAAATATACAGTATTCACAGAAATTAAGCTGGTGGTTATGAATCACCAGGCAGCAACAGACAATATACGTAATTAATTATTTGACAAGTGCATCCAACATATTTTAAACTAAAAATTGCAGTACAAAAATAAAACTAACACTGTTAGCATCATCTTCTGAGTCTGTAGAGTCAATCTTGAGTCAAGTTGATTACGAGGTTTTTTTCTATAATGTCCTTCAAAAAGAGCTGCTCTGCAGTCACATTGTGATATGCATTCTAAAGAAGAAAAATACAATTACCATCTTTCTTTCCCAATCTCAAAGTATTAGCAGCACCAATGGAATACTTTATATCTAAAAAATTCCGAATAAAGAACTCGAATGTTAAGTAACGAGTTGCATGTACTTTTAACTTTTGATAGCCTTTTAAATTACTTTCCTTGCTGGTTCTTGTGCAAAAGCTTTCCCTACAGCCCACTCTTTCCATTTCAACTCTCACATAAGTAAGACTCCTTCATATCAAAGCCTGGTAAACCGAATCATGGTACAATACAAATCTGGAGACCAAAATTTTGAGTTGTTCACTTTAATGGAAGAAGCCCCTAGAAATAAGTTTAAAAACAAACAAAAAAAATCAGCCTGGAGATAAACTATTATAATGCCTGGTTCAGTTTAAGATGTGTTAAAAATTACTGTTCTACACAAGAATATCCAAAAGTTTTCTTCCTGAGGAAGTTGTTTTAATATTCTGCTCTTTAGATGACACTTGAAATACCACAAGTGCTACAGGAAAGTTTAGGGCTGAGGAGAAATCAGCCTAATCCAAAGTCTGTTGGGGCACCTCATTCTTGAAATACTTAAGTGCTTGTCTTACGTGGTGGGGACAGAGGGTGGGGGTGAGGGACAAAAGACAATACTAAATCTAACCTGATTTATACCACTTCCTCAGCTTATATAGTGGGGTGATTCAAGGGGACTGATTTCATGAGATATATCCATATACTTTTTATCAAGTAATATTTCAATATTAAAAGTATACAGATAACATTTTAATCCCATCACTTGTGATGCACTACTAATTTAAGTTAGAATTACAAAACTAGGAAACTCCTTCCCAGTCAAGTAAATTACAAATCCTTAGCCAGGCACAGTGGCCCATGCCTGTAATCCCAGCACTCTGGGAGGCTAAGGCGGGCAGATCACATGAGGCCAGGAGTTCGAGACCAGCCTGGCCAACATGGCAAAAACTCATCTCTACAAAAATACAAAAAAAAAAAAAATTAGCCAGGCATGGTGGCGGGCACCTGTTATCCCAGAAACTAGGGAGACTGAAGCAGGAGAATCACTTCAACCTGCGGGGTGAAGGTTGCAGTAAGCCGAGATCATGCCAGTGCAGTCCAGCCTGGGTGACAGAGTGAGACTCTCAAAAAAAAAAAAAAAAAAATTTAAACTAAAATTGTTTAAAAAAATAAATAAAATACAAATCCTCACTATTAATCCCTATTCAAGAGAAGTGTGATCCAGTATGAAAGTTGGTAACCTTTTTGATCATGAAGATTCTCTTGTAGGGTTAAAATATTCTACACCATCTTGTCTACTTAAAAACAAATTAGAATAATTAAGCACGGCAATGCAAGGTGAATTTGTAATATCTCAAACACAGCAGGTTGTTTTCAATAGTGCAAATATAATATCTAAAGTAAGGTTCTGTACTTATATGGGTTTGATTACACTTGGCAATAACCATGAGGCCCATAAATTGGGATTTGATGCTGTAGTAAAATGATCCTGGACATGAGTTCTAGTTACAGCCCTTGGTAGCCCTGTAATCACCATCAAGCCCTCAACCCTTCAAAACGTGGTCCCTCAGTAAAATGAGTGTGAGAAGAGAAAATATGGGCTTTCCATCCCTCAAAGATTAGTCCAAAGCATATGTATATTACCTAAAGTACAGTATATTACCTTATTCATCAAAGACATGGTGGCATTCCCATAGTAGTGCAAAGGACTCTTGAGGTCAGAAAAGTTGTATTTAAAACCAGCTAGGTGAACTTTGTGACATATGTAAAACGCCAATGTGATGGCAATAATTCCTGTTGTTGGGTGTTTAGGTTTCTGGGGGAGGGGATGAAAAAAACTTTTTTAAGCAAAAGGAGCTACTTGTTACCAAAGCATATTTGGTTGGCTGAATCATATAAAACAGGGATTTCTAAACATTTAATAAGGAGAGAAATAACTAAACTCTCATTATAAGGCTCAAGCCCCAAAGAGTATGCATATATACCTTAACTCTAAAAAATATGTAAACTGTGATTGAAATCTTAGGAAGTCTTTAAAATAAAATATAGCTGTGGTATTAGCCCAGAGGACAACTATCCAATGAAAGAATACTGTGAGGCTTAAGGAAGGGAATGTTGCTGTATTGTTTTAAAAAATACAAAAACATGATGAGTCAGGCTCCTTATGGCAAAAGCAAAGCCTGGGAATTTTGAACACATGTATGAAATGTAAGGACAGCTTAATTCACAAACGGATGGAATCATGATAAAAGACTTCATATAAATTCGCCTTCGAATAGCTATATTTTATACTCACCATTTAAACTAACTCTAGGGAAAGGCTAATCTAGTACTTCAATGACAAATTGTAACAGTATCTGACTAGAAAATAAATATTCCAAATGCATACATAGCAATATCACAATCTCAGCTGCACCATTATACTTGTAGAAAGAAAAACCAAGCATCCTCTTTCCTTATCTTATATATATCTTGAAAACCAGTGTGATAGATATTTGACAAGAGGGTCTTGGCTTTCAGAAATTGTAATTCTCACTGAGATGGCCTTCAAAGCGAAAAACAAGATACATCTTAAGCTTTTTACATAACACTTTCAATAAAGTGTTTCTTATAGTTCCCATTGAAATTACATATGACTTACTATGATTTTGAGGAAAAGAAAAAAAAATCGAAGAAGCACAACCAAATCAATTCCAGGAGGCAAACTTGTCCGAAAGCATTAACTGCCTTCAGCATAAACTTTTCTTTATCCTATGTACCATTGTAACCTAGGAGTCATTCAGCCTCATTGATCCCATTGCTTTTTCCTTCTCCTTGCCCCTTTTCATGGCTTCTACTTCCTTTCTTCACATCTTAAGAGTCCTTCATCCGTCTTTATAACCATTCCTTTATGTAGATCAGCTCTTCTGCAGCCATCACCCACAGAACCTATATTACCACCTGACAAACTCTTATAAGAGGAATGAGCACTGCAGTCACCCTGTACCCACACCCCAGCAACAGAATAGGGCAAGAGAAAAATACGTTTACCTGGTTGAATGTTGAATTTATGACCCAACTCTCAAACAGGCAGTAAGTACTGCCCAGCAATCCAGTTACGTTTGACTAGTAAATTTCCATTCCCACTCTCCAAGATGAGAATTTATAACTTTGTATCCTGCAACAGCCCTAGTCTTCTTCCTAATTTGACTAGTTAATCTTTATTTTTTTAAGGAAACAAAAGCAGTCAAAGGAGTGACTTCATCAACTCCAAATCTACCATCTTACCTGTATCTTTACTCACATTTGCAGTGCTTATTCCTCTTATAATGGATGAGATGTAACTTCAGCAACTTTTCACTAGTGTATATTTTATCCCATATCACTTCTCAACAATTTTACTTCTGTACTTAACTCTTTCTCCCCTCATCATCAGTGTTTCTTTCTGCTGAACCATTCCCTTCAGCATATACACACACCAAAAATAAAACACGCTTCTTCGATCCTATATCATCTTCCAACTATTGCTTCATTTCTCCGATCCTTGTTCTAGCAAAAAGTCCACTAAAGATTTGTTGCTGCTTGCTCATGTCCCAGGTTCTCTTCAACCCAATTCAAGCAGGTTTTTTCCTTCTTTCTTGTCAATATATATCACCAATATGACCTCCACGTTTCTAAAACCAGGGTTTATTATTTACATTCAACCTCTGGACAGCATCTGACATGGCTGACTTCTCCTGAAATACAGCATTTGGTTTCTGGGACACCATGTCCTACTGGGACTTTGATGTAGCTACAGCTAGTTCTAATGTCATCACTAAGTATGCTCAGGGTCTTCCTGTGCTTTTGGAATTAAAGATATTACCTAAAATGAAGAAGCAAGAGATATACCTGATCATACATCACTTAGGAATATAGGAAGTGAAAACTCACAAAACACACATTCAGAAGCTGTCCTTTACCCTCAAAATTACTAGGAAGTCAGGTTTAAATTTAAAACATGTATGCTTTTTGACTTGAGCATCCCACTTCCAGAAGTCTATCCTACAGAAATCCGACAAATGGGCAGAAAACCCCTATAAACACATGTACTGCTATATTATTTAAAGAGAAGAAAATGTTGGATATATCTGAGTGTCTATAAATAGGGGAAGAGTTAAAGAGAAAAAAGAAAATAACAACAATACCTATGGTATAATCATAATTATACTGAACAAACAAAAAGAGTATGTGTTTATGAATGCACAGCAAATAGTCTGGAAGCACATAAAAGGTAGAAAAGCTTGAGAGGTTACATGGGTTGTAGAGGGAAGAGAATAGACTGGTGACTTCCTTTTTGATTTTTAATATTCCTTTATTTTCAGTGTGCAACACTAACATTTGTTTTCAGCATATAACACTTTTGAATTTCTTAATCACAATTTTTATCATGCTAAATATACATCATGATGTATATTTATTTCTTTGGATTTCTCCCTACTTTAAAAAGGGGTGAAAAACTCATTTCAACCAAGGTGTCATGTTATACAGTTACTCAAGCTTCCAGTGAAAAATATCTCTGCCACTGTATGGGTCTAGAGTATTGTTTTCTAGGGAAAGAAGGCAAACAGGAGTGAAAGTCAATGAGATTTCATTTTGAAGTTTCAAGAACTCTTTCAATATTGCTGTAGCTACCATTTCTTGAGAATTTAATGCCAACATTTCCTCTGACCACAAAAATGTTTCTGGACTACTTTATTGTCCTCTCACCTTTCCTCTGGCTTTCCTGTGATATTTTTATCAGAGCATCTCAGACAATTCTTTTTAGCCTGCAAAGCCATGCACTTGTCCTGAAGCCAGGCCAGCTACTCTGAGCACAAGCCTGCCCGTCAGCCCACCCAGTCAGACTCTCCTCACTGCAGAACACTGAAGACAGAGTTATGAAAGATAAATTGTTTCAGCATGCACAAAGAGACCCCAGGAAGGCCCTACAAGGGCAGGGAAAAAACCCAACTTAAAATTACATTTCCTTGCAACATAAATGAAAAACATAAAGATAATATCCATAGATAACTACTTTTACTAACTCAGAGATGGCCCTCAGAAATCATCTCATGAGCTGTGGTTCTCATACAGTTTCTGAGAGTTCCCAGGACCCTCTATCCTACCTCAGCCAGATCTGTAGTTTGAAACCATGCAGAGATAAATACATACCTGATTTTTGGGAAACACTTTTGGAAAATGAAGCAGTTCATAAGCTGCTGTTCTGATAATGAAAGGATCTAATATTCGGATTTGATAAGGTTTATAAATCAGGTTTAAGGCTGGTTTCTTCCAAAAACCATTAGTGTTCTGAAAGTAAAAATATAGAGAATAGAACAGTGTGGCTATCTGTTTTTTAAGGAAAAAAAGCACTAAAGGTAATCTGAAGGCAGAACAATTTTGCCTACTTACTATTTTGTCACCCATCAACAATTCCAACAGCCACCTTAAATCATGTGGCTTAAAAGCAGTGAGAATCACTGTCGTATTAGGGTCATTGTGAACAGGATCTGAAAAAACAGATTCTGGATAAAAAAGTCGGAAGGTTGTCCTTCTCCCAACTTCTTCTTCATGTCCTAAAACAGGACCATTATTCATTCTGTGGATAGTAAAACATACAAGATATGTAGACCAAGTGCAGTATCTGCCATTTCCATCACAGTTCTCAGAGGTTTCAGAGTTGGACAAACATCAGCCTTTTATCCTGTGCTCTGAAGCCACAAAGCAATAGATCAATCTTTCACACATAATGGCCAAGGAGATCATTCCTTTTCATGAAATAGTTGGTTGATCAAAGGCAGAAATGTTCATTTGTATTTGAAAATTAATTGTGGAGCCAATGATAACTCAGTCTTACCTCCAGGGGAACTGAAGACTAAATTTAAAAAAGTGGGAACACAGAGCCACAGGATACCAGAGTTGAAAGAGAACTTGGAGGACAAACCCCTGGAGAGAAAATTACTTGCTCAAAGCCACACAGTCATGTAGCACATGGATGTGTGACAGGTAAGAAGAATCACATTTAAGTTGGTTCAAAGACCCATCAAAATTGTTGTACTCTGAAATAAGGTTAACAATATAAATCTGCTATATTATATTCAAGCACAACCAAATGAATGTCTATTGCTAGAGTAAACTAAAGAACCACAAAGGATCTACTGCTGGGTTTGTGTATGCTGAAAGCCAAGGTTGGGCATGCACTATTTATGCACACATTATGAAGGCATGCTTTAAAAAAAGAAATGCTTTGTTTCCAAAACAGTGTCCCCAAGGAGGATAAATACTGTTTTGCCCTTTGCTACTGACTCTACGTAATATAAGACGAACAGACTTATTAACACTTGAGATGACTTTCAAAATGTTGTACCCATGATATTTTCCTGCAAGGGTTTCCTGTGGCTCTAAATTATCAGATTTAGACAATTATGGGTAGAGAAACCTATTGCTTCAAAATTGTTTTGTAGGTAAATTATCACAGCTTCCTCAAAATGGATAGTAAACAGAAAATAAGGTGACCTCACCATGCAGAAACCCTAGGCAGCTTGTAACCCCACAAACCCCCCAAAGCTGCCAAACCATCCTAATGTATTGCCTCAGTATGCTAACTTTGCCATTCTTTAAACTATTCATAGCTACTCCTAACACACACACACACACACACACACACACACACACACACTTATCCCAGATGATGACCTTATCTTGACCTTTCACTAAAAAAATAGAAAGGTCCGTATTTTCCCCTCACTACATCAGAGGGACCCTTGGTAGTTGTAACCACAATCCTGGCTCTCCTTTCCATTACGAAACATTAACCACACTTGTGTTCTGAACCCCCTTCCCCTCTCTTTTACCACACCAATCTCTTTCTCAGTCTCATTTAGGAGATTGGCTGGAGAGTGGTATCATTTATTAAGTTGGGGAAGACTGGTATAGGAGCAGGTTTAGAGGAAAACCATGATATGAACATGTTAGATTTGAGATGCTTGTTAGATTTGCAGTGGGTATGTCGAGTAGGCAGTTGGATAAACAGGTTAAAATCTTGATGGTGTGTGGCCTATAAGCTGTATTTAAACCATGGACTGTGTTCTGAACCCCCTTCCCCTCTTTTTTACCACACCAATCTCTTTCTCATTTCCACCAGTTAACCAATATACTACAGTGCCTCCAATCTTTTCAAAAGAAGAAAACAAAAAAAGCCCCCCTGATTGCATAACCATCTCTAACTGCCATCTGATTTCTCAACTCCTCTTTGAAGCAAAATCCCTGGACTACATTGGTTTCTCTACATCTTCATCTGTACATTCAGGTGTACATTCTCTGCATTCCCTCTTCGACCTAGTCCAGCCGGGCTTCTTGCCACATCACGCCTCTAAACCTGCTTTTATCGGGAGTGTCAATGAGCCTCAGGTCACCAGTCCAATGGTCACCACTCTGTCCTTATCTTGCATGACCTCTCACCAGCACTGGGATACAGTTGGTCACTCCTTCTGTCCTGGAACACTCTGCTCTCTTGGCTTCTGTGATCACCTTCTCCCGATTTTCTTCTTACCTCACTGGTGGATCCTCTTCATCTCTTTTACACATTCCCTTTTCTTTGCTCAACCTCTATATTTTGAGTTCTCCGAGGCTCAGTCCTCACTCTCTTCTCTCTCTCTGTCCCTCCTTGGGAAATCTCACCCAGTCCATGGTTTAAATACAGCTTATAGGCCACACACCATCAAGATTTTAACCTGTTTATCCAACTGCCTACTCGACATACCCACTGCAAATCTAACAAGCATCTCAAATCTAACATGTTCATATCATGGTTTTCCTCTAAACCTGCTCCTATACCAGTCTTCCCCAACTTAATAAATGATACCACTCTCCAGCCAATCTCCTAAGCTGAAAACAGAGTAGGAGGCATCCTTGATTTCTTTATTCTCATTACTCTTCACATCTAATACCGCCACAAATCCCAATAACTCTATGTCTAAAACACATCTGCAGTCAGTCCACATATCTCTTCCTCTCCTACAACAATCCTGTCCCAAGCCACCATCATATTATACCCGAATACAGCAACCTAATTGGCCTCTTCATTTCCACCCTTGTCCCTCACATTCCATTGTCCATGCCACAGCCAGAATATTTAAGACATAACCAGACTGCTCTGTTCTCTTGCTTAAAATCCTTAAAAAGCTTCCTGTTGTACTTAAAATCCAAGTTTCTAATCCTAGCTTACAAAGTCCTATGCAGCCTGATCTTTGCTCACTGCTTCAGCTTCCAATTGCACCACTCTTCCCCTGCCTGCTACTTTCCAGCTTCACTGGGTTTCTTTGCTACTCCTCTCAAACTCAGGATCATCTCCTCCTGAGGCCTGCAGCAAACATCCTTTCTGCCTGGACTGCTCTACCATAATCTTCATATGGCTGTTGCTGTGTGGTCAGTTGGGCCCTGCTTAGATGTCTCTTTCTCAAAGTGGTCAGTCATTACAAAGGAGCCATTCAAAGATTCTCTGTTATATCCTTTTTAAATTATGTATGGCATTTATTATTTTTATATATTTAATTACTCAATTTCCTCCCTCCACAGGGAGCACAAACATTGTTCTTATCCATTGCTATCTCTCCTGTGGCTAGAAGCATGCTGGCATACTAAGGAGACTTAACAAATACTTGCTAAATGAGTAACCTGAAATCTAGGTCTAACTCTAGCCAACAACCAAGAGAGAAGGTTGTGCAATAAAAAAAAAACCAAATGGAAACATCTCCCCTTCCTGTCAAAACACAGCTGTATTAAGGTAAGAAACCATATTCTTTTGAAACAATTCTAGGGTAGCAAATAGAAAATATATTTACCTTATTATTACATCATAGGAGTCGATTTTTTCTCCTAATGTCTTATTCTTCAAAACTCCTCCATTACCAACCACCACACACTTTTTACAGGGTATGCTGTTGGACAGATGGACAAGTGAGAGATTGAGCCATCTTTTACAAAACTGATTCCAAGAATCCATGCATACCGTCAGAAACCCAGTGCCAAATTCCACTTGTTGCGCAAGTAGAAAAAGAACCAACTGCGACTTACAAGTCTAGAGCTGTATTAAAAAGATACAAGATTCAATGAGTAACATTCTATAGGAAGAGCATATCATTGTCAGCAACTATTATCAGCCCATACATGTTCTCTCATTTGATTCTCATACCCACCTATTGAGATAAGTAAGCCTGATATTCCCAGTATACAAATGAAGAAAGAGGTTCAGAAATCTATTACGTAACATTTTAAAGTCATACTCCAAAGTGGAACTAGCATGTGGATTCAGAACTTGAGACTGTGAAACACACCTCCATATAGGACTCTGCATGTGTGTTTTACATTATGCAGGTCTACATTCTTTGCCAGCATTACCCACTCCTCGAAGATTCTACCTCTGGCTCTCTGCTGCAGAAGTGTGGAGATGGACAGTTTGGAATCTGGTGAGAAAAGTGCAGTTTTCTGTACCCTGCCCATGCTCACTTCAATTTCCCAAACATGGACTGGTCCTTGGAGCTTAACCAATACAAACTAAAAGTTCATGCGGTGTTCCTGGCAAAGAGCTTTAAAGTAGAACACAAAGGGGAACTTCGTGTTGCTGGTCCATCTCTCTCCCAGCTCTTACCCTCACCCAGGCAGGCCTGGAGAAATGACAAAATAGACTGTGTCCTTGCCCACTAGGGAACAAAACCACAGAAGGGAAAGTTGTTGAGGCTATCCTTCCAGGGCCCTCATGGCATGGAAAGTCTAAAGAGAACACTGTTTCCCTAAGACCCATGAAATCAGCAGACCAGATGAACTCAAGACCTTAAGGCTTTTAGGAAATCAATGAGTAGCAAAACTGTACAAACACTGTAGAACACGGAAACATGGAGAATGTGAGAATTTGGAAACTGTTTAAAAGAGCCAAGCATTGGCTTTGTCAGGTAAACAGGAGATGATGTACACACTCCTATATTCATTAAATTTACCTTTTTTGAGTAGTACAGTTCATCTGATTGTAAGGTTTAAAATTTAAAAGATACTTTTAACATATTTTAATTGGAAACTCTAGGCTCTCAAATATTAAAGAGTCATGCCTAAATCAGTGTCTACCTAATCAGTCAAGAAAAATTAAGTACCAGTGGCACAGGTTGGTAAGGACTTGGGGGCGGGAAGGACTGTCCAGCAGATGCTCCTTCAGTGTGTGCCTGAAACCTCGCCTTGTGGACACATCTCGTGTCACAGTAGGTTCCAGAAGGGTCTGTTTGTTCACTTAAATTTTCTTTGTTTTTTTTTTATTTCTTTTTTCTGGGAGTCTATAGATTGAGCAAAAATGAAATCAATGTCAGACATATTATATTTGATTTGGTTCAAATGTGGCTGATGTCCATTTGCAGCAGAGAAGAACTGAGGGGAGGAAGGTACACAGTGTTGCCGGCAAGGGGTTGAACAAAAACAGTTTGCCATTCACTGTAAAAGTGGGCGGGCACCACACAGTCAGTGTGAGTCAGTTAACCAAGACAAGGGACTCAAGGTTCAATGAGCAGGGATAAAACCAAAGTAAGCGGGTTGGGGGGTGGGGGGAATAAGTACAGAACTTTCAAGAGACAAGGCCAGAACATTTAGAGAACTAGCTGCAGCAGAGGCTGGCTGGAGAACGGTGGTCAGTGCAGGTCTGCTGGATCACTTGGGGAACATGATGACCACATCGTACCCTCAAGTGGTGTGACTTGCTCCTGGGCATGCTCTTCACAGTAGATTTGATGGGAAAAAAAAAAAAAAAAAGCCCTTCTCTTTTGGGTGAGTGTCACAATCAATGCACACATAACATTCAGGGAGGGGATGATGGTCCCCGCAGCTTTACAAACATGCCTACAATGCCAGGACCGCATTTGTCACACATGGGCACCTTCTGAGCATTTCCAATTGATGCAGCCACTTAGGGTCAGGAGTTTTAACACTTCTGAATCCTGAGGGTTGTTGAGATCCCCTTTTATCTCAGACTCCAGGATTTCCTGCAAAATCAGGAAAGAGGTAGACTGTTTGAGGGGTTCATTCAACTCCTGTTTCTCCTGAAGCATCTTGTAAACTTCAGATTCTTTGTTGATTATGAGACCACTTGGAGGCTGAACATGATCTATGGGCAAGCCATTGGCCTCCTCCCTGCTGGCAGCAGTTTTTGAAATACCAGCAATATGGTATCTCAAAGTATTGTTGAAGTTGGAGATGTTTTCAGAAGAAGAGAGGCCAGCTGGGTTACTGTACTGGTTTGGATGACCCCAGGGACAGTGCTGGAAGCAGGAGAGGCAGTAAAGAGCATGGTACTTGGATTGCAGGCACTTCCTACATGCGGGACCTCCTGGGGTTCAGAGTGTAAATTCATCTTGTATGGATGACACTTCCTTTTCTCCATCACCAGAAGAAACTAGATTTTATATTCAGATCTGGCTATTGTGAGAGTCATGGTACAGCCTTTTGACTTTTTTCTGAGCTTCCAAGTGCATCATATTGCTGATATTTTCCCTATCAATGGCTGTAATTACATCTTTCATACATCAATTAGCTATAGCAGCCTTGCTTCTGAAAGTGACCGGGAAAACAGCTGAGAAGCTACTGGAAGTCCTTGCTGTCCAGCAGGCGGAAGCCTCATGGTCCTGGTCTCTCTGTTTCTAAATAAGAAAGTAACATAACTCTAGATGCTTTTACAAGCAAGTTTGACTTCAATCCCTATTCTAGAAAGCCAACTTTATCAAAGGCTCTCTGCTGTGGGGCCATGTAGTATGGCTGAGATGGGAGCTGCTGAATATTCAAAACCCTTTCCTCTCAGGGTATTATTGCCATTATCCTCCCCAAATCATCCCATGAATATGCTATAGCAGGGAGCGATTCTCACACTCACAGCTTGCTTGCCCTTTCCATAACCTCAGGGTCAGTTTAATTCAGATCAGAGGCTACACCTCCTAAAGCTGGCTCCATCTCCACTAGGAATGTTAAGCAAGGCTGGGCACTGGGGAAGGCATGGCTAAGAACAGACAGGATTGAAATAACAGCTGTTCCCATGAGATAACCTGCATAGGGGTAGAGGGGGAATATCTACAGATGGTATCTAGTCTAATCCTCTCCATTCAATGAAGGCTGTAGGCCAATCCTCTGTCAAGAGAAGGGGCTGCCTCGCCCTGAGCCCAGGTGCCTCAGGGGCTCCTGCATCCATCCTGGCCTGGAGTTCCCAGTCTGACACTGGGCTACCTGATTCCACCTACAAGGAACATGCAGGGGCAAAGGCCAACAAGCCACCAGCATACCACCAGGGCCCCTATCCTCTACAAAAGACTCCTGAACAACAAGCCAAATATCTGAAGTTGACCCCAGAAAGGTTACTCAGCTCAGTCTATTTTTTTTTTTTTTTTTTATACTTTAAGTTCTGGGATACATGTGCAGAACGTGCAGGTTTGTTACATAAGTATACAAGTGCCATGGTGGTTTGCTGCACCCATCAACACATCATCTACATTAGGTATTTCTCCTAATGCTATCCCTCCCCTAGCCCCCAACCCCGTGACAGGCCCCAGTGTGTGATGTTCCCCTTCCTGTGTCCACATGTTCTCATTGTTCACCTCCCACTTATGAATGAGAACATGTGGTGTTTGGTTTTCTGTTCCTGTGTTAGTTTGCTGACAATGATAGTTTCCAGCTTCATCCATGTCCCTGCAAAGGACATGAACTCATTCTTTTTTATGGCTGCATAGTATTCCATGGTGTCTATGTGTCACATTTTCTTTATTCAATCTATCATTGATGGGCATTTGGGTTGGTTCCAAGTCTTTGCTATTGTGAACAGTGCTGCAATAAACATACACGTGCATATAGTATAAAGTCTATATAGTATAATGTCTATATAGTATAATGATTTATAATCTTTTGGGTATATACCCAGTAATGGGATTGACTGAGCTCAGTCTTAGACGTGGTCAGTTATATAACATTGCTCAACAATGAACTGATAGCTTAGACCTTAGTGTTCACAGAAGTTTCCACTCTATCACACTGAGTTACAGATGGTCATCAAGCCCTAGATAACGCGTGGCCCAAAGAGTATCATGGTAAGAGTAGCTACCATCTGTCATATACATGTGCCATTATCACTGGTCATCACTCAGACTCAAGGTCCTGGACCTCCTCCCACATATCCTACAAGCCAAGAAAAAAGAGGGGTCTAGGGTTTCAGGCAGATCTCTTCTGCAGGGCAATTCCTCATACTCAGCCTCTCCTACTTATGGTCCCAGCAATTCAAAGACTTTTAAAAAACAGGAAGAAATAACATAGACATTGCCTCATTTAGAACGCCCATTCCAAAGATTCTTTGCAGCTCTACGTCACCATATTTTTAGGAGTTTCATTTTCTACTTTTTTTTCCTGTCAGCTTACAGGGGACAAACAGAAAGAGAGAAGGGCCTTTACTATAGGAAATCACGCCAATGCTTTTGAAAGGAAACCTTATCAATGAAAGTCCACTTTTCCTCCTGGTAAACGATATTGCAAAGATTTACGCATTTTTCTGAGAATCACATAGAAACTCTTTTGAGGGCATCCCTAGGACTACTCTTTGGCAATAACACTTTATCTACAGCTAGTATTCATAGTACCACCATGGCTCTGGGAAGTAAGGAATGGTACAGATAAGCTGTCTGAATCACACTCCTCATTATTCATTGCTTCCCTCACTCTCTAGCAAGTACCCCATACTCTGAAAGGACTGATTCATTCTCTCCTTGACTTCACCCATTTGGCTTGTGATTCTGGCTTCCTCTGCCTTTTTATGTGTGGAACAATGACTTTCAGTGTCCTTTGGGTGACTGTAAAACTTCACATATTTAATTAACATAACTTTCATGTAGAAATAGCTGCAGTAAATTGTGAGTCCCTAGAGGAAAGAATAGTATCATTTATATCTCTGTATCCTCCCATCTACAACACTTCCTGATTCACAGGCTGTGCATTTTAGAATTCAGTTTGGTTGTTACATTAAGTATATGGAGGTTATTTCCCTACTTTGTGTTTGGAGGAGGAATTACCTTTTATTCCTCCAACCACCCTGGAAACACGTAGGAAAATGTGTATGCTCTAAACTGCTTACCCAGAAAACAAAATAATTGTTTTGGAACAAAATAATTGTTTTGGAACCTGTTAATGGAAACCTGGAAAGCTGCTAAAGCAGTGGTAGTAAGAGATTACACTTCCCCCAGGTGAAAGCTGTGTTTCTCATAAAGTCAGGCAAAAGCTGGAAGAGTCATTACCTTATGCAGAGGGAAACATTAAACACAATCAATATAGAGCAAGCAAACTTGAGTTGCCCATTTCAAATGATCTATGATGTGTTTTATTTTACAAATGCTTTTTGACATGCATTTTCCCTTCAATACCATCATGTACATTAAAATACATGACTCTACCTTCAGTGTAACAATCTATGGCAAATCATACCACTCACATTCCCAACACCCATTACCCCATGTGCCTTGCTAGCAGATCCCTGCTTTCCTAAGCCTATAATAGTGAGCTCATTGCCTCTGCCAATGTTTCATCTAGACATAGCCATGTGACCCATCCCTGGGCAATAAGATATTAGGGAAGTCTATTAGATGCTTTTGGAAGAGATTTTGCTGCTGCCAAAAGAATCATGTGAACAGGATATTCATTACTCACTTATTCCTTTCTGCTTAGACATTGACATGTGATAACAAAAAGTTAGAGCAGCTACACATCAAAGAAAAAGACAGCCACAGAAAAACTACCCTAGAGCCTTGACATCACTGAGCCACTAACTCAATCCCCCAACCAGGGCCACTCCAAACATATGTGCAAGTTGTACACAGTCCAATGTCAGGGAGCACCATTCAGATAACTATATGAATGAATCGGTACTCCCTGGAGTTGTGCAATCCACAGTCTGTACAGCCATAAGCAGCCCCACACTGCAAGCTGGAACCACAAATATGCAGACCTGAATCCACATGTCTATGCAATACAGGAGATAATAAATGTCCACTTAGTTTAAATCACTCCTAGTGAAGACTATTACTTGCAGCCAGAAGATCCTCAAACTACACAAGGAACTGTAGTTGGAGACCTGGTTGCTAGTTCTGGCTCCTCCGCTTAGCACCTCTTAGGACCCTGGTGTAGTAATCTGACCTCTCTGATCTCGGTTTGCTCTTTTGTGAAGTAAGGGAATCACTTAGGTCTTGTATGTTACTCTCTGATGGAAGAGACCATTTCCTTTGGCAAAAGTACTGAGACTTCTATACCTTTACCCAACATCTGACCACAGCCGATGCTAGAAAGCAGGCAGGGGCTGCTTCTGCATATTCACCACAAATGATTCACTCTGTTGATGTAGAATTGCAACTTCCCCTCATCCTCAAGCTCTCCTTGCTAAAAATCCTGCAATGTAAAGAAACTCTGCAAAACAGCAGAATGTCTAAAGTAGGGAGGCAGATATTGATATTCCGTTTAGAGTTAGGACTCTTTTTTAATAAATACACCACTAATGTCTAATTCTTTTTTAAGTTTTCTAAAGACATGCTCCTGGCCTGGCTGGTAGTCAATCTAACTCAGCTTTGCTGATGCTGACATAATGGATGCTGCTTGAGAGAGCAACCAGGCAGCTTTTACAAATCCTTGTCCATTTAGCAGGCAACTGACTTGACACAGGTGCTTTAGTTAGGTAAGATATTTATGTCTAGTTACTATATAACCACCTGTGCTGCAGGACTAAAGCATTCTTCATAAAATTTGGCATGCTTTCAGAAGGAATGTTGGTGGTTGGGGATGGGGAGCTTGTCTGTGCATTTTAAGTGGGAGCTGAGATTTGATAATTTAGGGTTGCTGCTGTTTCTAGCTGTGTGAGGATGTACTTCCACTGAGGAGAAAGCAATAATCCTTAGGACTAGGGGGCAGACTGGTGCTAAGGAGCTACATGGACAGCCAGGAAGGATTAGGGCCTTGGAATATGGCCATATTTTTAGTATTCCTTTTCTGTGATGCAATTCACTTAAAAAAATCCTCAGTCTTCAGTGAAGTTTGTTAAACTTAGTCACCTTATGTTGGCTGTGCTTTGGAGAATAAAGAGAAGAACCTGTGTCCATGAGAAATCAGTAGCAGCAGCAGATAAAAAAGATGCACTGAACTCAGTTGTTAGACAGCAGAGTCAGATATTTGACTTCAGAATCCTGACAGTGACCAGGCATAAAAACAGATGGGGACCAGGGAAATGATGCAGAATATTGGTAAAGACAGCTATTTGTTCCCCAATAATCTTGTTTCCTTCATCTGTTAAAATCACGTTTGCTTTTAAAGGTGAGCACACAGTCACCTGGAATACAAACTACATTCTCCGGTCCACATTCCAGCTAGGGGTGGCCTTGTGATGGAGTCCTATCCAATGGGATGGAAACAGTGGTTGCTAGTCAATGTTTAACAATCAGTTCTGGGGGAGGGGGAGGAGTATGAATGGGCAAAGCCCTGATTTGTAACGTTTGCCAATTCCCATGGTACGAATACTCTCACCTTCGCCATTTCAAGCTTTCACCTTGATGGCACTAAATATGGAGCTGAATACAAAGAGATACAGCTCTCACAAGTTTGTACCAACTGGTTCCAGCACATCATTGGAGGTAAGGAAGTGTTATACACGATTTCTGGGAGATGTCCTTAAAGAAGAAGGCATGTCTTAAAGGGTTGGGGTATGCCCTTCGCCCTTTCCTCCTCCTGGCTGGCAGGGAGGTAGGCATGATCGGTGGAACTCCAGCCATCATACCAGACCAGAAGGAACAAGTTGTATATTTAGGAATGGTGGCGTCAAGATAGAGAAGCAGCCTTGGTCCCTGACGCTCACAGAACCAGCCCTGGCAAGTTTACCTGCAGAGTTCATTTACATGAAAACTAGACAAAAGGAGAACTTCCTTCTTACAATCACAACTGATATTTTGAGTTTTCCCATTCACAGTGGAATCTATCCCAACTGAGGGCATCATACATGCTGGACGAGATAGCTGACAAAACTACAACTTATATCTGGTAGAATCTTAAAGGATTCAGATTTGAAACAATAGCACCAACAACATCTGACCCTTTCTAGAAGGGACAAAGAGGATGGAAGGAGAATAAAAAGCAAGGAAAATAATGTGCTTAGCTGTTACAACTCAAACTACGTCAAGCACCTTCTAGAGCACAGGTAGGAAAAAATGAGCAGAGAGCAAGGCCAGCAATTATATAAATATCAGTAAAGAAAGCAGAAAAAGGAGGAAAGTAACTTGAAAGTAATCCCTTCTACCTCAGCTCCTCCTCTCTGACCTACAGACCCATGATGAAGGACAAGCCAGCCTAAATATCAATACCTTCCTCCTTGGACGTGTGGGCCCAGCTCACAAATCCACAAGCCAGGGGCTCAGGGAGGACTCTCCTGCCAAAGGCAGTCTAAATTCTCTGCCTGAGAAAGAAAGACTGTTCTCAGACATCTTTCTTCTAGAGCTTTATTCCCAGGCTGAGAAGAGCAATGAGAACTACATAAGGTCACTTGAGGAACTAAGTTGACTCAGAGGCAGCATTCAGACAATTCAGTCCATTCTGCCTTTCTGGAGTTTACTAAAAATGTATTGCTCAGGCACAGCCTGGTTTGTTTTTTTCTATGTGTTGTACACTGGGCACATGATAAAGGTAGAATGACTCACTTAAAATATAGGCAAAATTTAATACTACATGTGAACCCCTCTGAAAAGTGCTATGCAAATAGAAGATAATAGTGTCATAAATATATTCTTATCTATTTTCGAAATACTCTAAGGTTTGCCCAGGTCGAACACACAACTCAGCAATGCTAACTGAACATCTGTGATATTACAAAACATGTGTCATTGTGCTCCCTCTGTGGGGATCCTACAGGGTTATTTGCCATTCACTCTTTATCTAGAGTCTCTGACTATACATTTACTTCACTTCAGACTCTTGGCAACTTCAGACTAAAGGACTCCTGCAGTCAGCATGATTTTCAATCCCTCCTCACCAGCTATACTCTACTTCTCTCCCAACAAAGGTAATGCTAAGAAATGAACTTAGCATGATGGTGGGGAGTGGGGAGATTCTGGTGACAGGAGGAAAGGGGCAGGAATCAGCAAGACCAAGTCAGCAAGAAGAGAAAAATTAGCCTGATGGAGGCATACACAAACAGATGAACATCTGTGGGACAAGGGGTTATGAAAGCAACTAAATAAAGCAGTCTAGTTCGTAGATAAAAACTAGGCAAGAACAAAACTTCTAGTCATATATCCTCTAGAATCCTGACAGTAGCTTGCATGTATAGTCAAGCATCTTTACAAATATTTGCAGATAATTGCTGCAAGGACTCACAATTATCTTTTTTTTTTTTGAGATGAAGTCTTGCTCTGTCGCCCAAGCTGGAGTACAGTGGTGGATCTCGGCTCACTGCAACCTCCGCCTCCCTGGTTCAAGCAATTCTCCTGCCTCAGCCTCCCAAGTAGCTGGGACTACAGGCATGCGCCACCATGCCCGGCTAATTTTTGTATTTTTAGTAGAGACTGGGTTTCACTATGTTGGCCAGGCTGGTCTCGAACTCCAACCTCACGATCTGCCCGCCTCAGCTTCCCAAAGTGCTGGGGGATTGCAGGCATCAGCCACAGCACCCGGCCACCTTTATTACTCTTAACTCAGACATCCAGGCACTGGAGTTGAACTATCTAGGTTCACATCCTGGGTCTGGCATTTACCAAGTGTAACAAACTGTGTGCCTAGCCTCAGTTTCTCCAGAAACTTACAGAATTAGAATAAACATAAAGCACATATGTGAAAGGTCTGCAAAAAACAATATTCTACAAATCAGAGCTACATAAATTTGGGGGTTGAAAAAATTTATGGTTGCTGTTGATATGCAATCAAAATTAAAATTGATTAGGTTGATGGCATAGTTTGAAGTTATAAAAAACTGAAATGAACCAATACACATTACACAAATACACACTTCACGTCAAGCATCTTGGTCTCCAACAGAGAAAAATGAGATAAACCTGGACAAAATCTAATGCTGCTCTTATGGCAAACTCTATCTACACTTTCAGACCTCTATCCACTACCCCCACTCTCTGCACCCAAAAAATAGCACTCCTATTCTCTTGGGCAAGAGGGTAATTTCTGCCATTTTCCTTTTTAATGGAGGTCTTACATCTGTAGACTACCCATATTATCACACTGGCACCCTGGCCAAATTCTAAAGTGTGGCTTGAAACTTTGTGAAATAAACCTACCTCTGTAAAATAAGCCCAACATGAAGAAGTCTATTTTTGGCAATTCAATTTATATGGGGTTATTTAATGACAAATTGTCTAAAAACTAAATTACTTTTGTAGTCAGAAAACATCAAAGCAAGTATATTTGTCCTTCAAATGTAATTCTGATTAAAAAAGAAGAGAGCTGCTTCCAAAATCTAATAATCTCCTTAACAAGTGAAACAGAAAGAATCTCATCAGTAGTTTGGAGGATGCATGGAAAAGTATGGGAAACAGCCTAGAAAGGGAAGCCATGAGCTGATTAGCAGGGGGTGAACTAATTCTTAAGTAGGAACAATTTAGAAAAAAATGAATGTAGGTTAAAAATGTCCTGATTTGGGACCAGTGTTGATCATCATCAAGATTCTGCAAACTTTTGAGCCAACCAGTTATGCAGCATCTAAATTAATTTTATAGGTATTTAAGTGTCAAATTACTACTAGAAATTTTGGTTATGCACAAACGCTATGAAATTTTCCTGAGTAAATACACCTTACATTTCTTGGGGTACATATTTTGAACCAGCTTAGCTGATGCTAAAAGCCAGACTAGAAGCAAGGAAATAAACTCACTTGTCAAACTCATCAAAGAGATCACAACTCTGCAGTTTTGAAAGAGCAAGTCGAAAATATTCCGCTAGAAAACAAATGGAGTGTTATGAATAAAAGGATAATCATGTCTTTTTAGTACTTAGTAAACCACCTTACTCCCTCCCACACAAACCCATTTCCAACCAGCATGGCCACATTGATTTATTCTGTGAAAAATTAATGATACAACTGCAATTAGCCAGCACTACTTCAGCAGGCCCATTCAAAATTGTAAATGCTCTAAAGACACTTTCCAAAACCTCCCCAAAAAACAACACATTTAATCTGAAAAACAATCATATAATTTTAAAATAGCACATGATTCTGAAATTGATGTTAGAATAGAAATAGTAAGTTTAACCCAATTAAATTCTCAAATTCTCTGCAAAATAGTTTTAAAATAAAAAATAAAACAAAAAATACAACCCCCGCCCTCACAGGACCAGTTGAATAAGCAAAATCTGACTCACAATGTTGAAGGCTTGTCACCTTGGGCTTTTATGATCCCTCAAAAATCTAGAACTTAATGCTATATAGGGCCAATCACTTATCAACAAGCAGAAGGGAAAGTGTTTTATCATTAGAAGATGGAATAATTATCTCTAAACTTAACAAAAATAAAATATCCACTGGTTAAATTAAAAGACTACTTAAGGAGATAAGAATCGCTGATGAGATAAAACTCACAGGTAAAAAGAAGCCATGGGAAGCTAGGAAGGAAACTAACCCTCAGGTTTTCCTGCTAATTCTAAATTAGAATATAAAGTAAGGCACCAGAACTTACATGGATCACATGGCGGCAGAGCAAATGTAAAAAGTAGTTTCTCAACAACAACAAATCTACCCCTGTTATCCTTTGGTTCTATACTGCCTCAAAAGGAGTGAGAATTTATATTTTAAAATGTAATTCATTTCATTCCATCCCCAAATCATATCCATTGGAAATCATTAGGAAGCAGAAAGAATAAAAGCCCTTAAAATTATATTAACATGCCATTCTCATCAAACACCACTCAAATTTAACAGAACCAGGTAAGAATAATACTACTGACCTGATGTTCTCATCCCATAGGGCAAATCAAACTTATCGCTGCCATACAAGGAAGCAATCTTTCTAAAATCAGCTGCACACAGAAAAGGGTGAAACTGATGAAACCTGGAAGGAAAGGATAAAGAATGATTTTGCCAAATACCTACTATATTTGCAAGCTTTTAAAATCAAAACTAACTACAGCATATAATTCATATCGTTATACTGGCTATACAAAAATGTATAATTTTTTTTAATTTTTAAAAATAACTTTAAACCGTGCTGAAATATTGCATAGAATGGGGTACTTAATGGAACTACACAACTGAAATGAAAACACTTTGCAGCTACTAAGATGAAAATTATGTTACAACTCAGGAAGTAAAAACAAAACTTCAAAACAAATGAACAGCAAGTGATAAAATAATAGCCATATATAGGAAAAAACAAAGTAATATTATAAAAGTGCTGATGCTAAGCTATTTCTAAATTTAAAAGTACCATATATGTGAAGTTGTATCAGCTATGACAAGTCTGGGGTCACTATCCCATAAATGACAAAGCTGAAATCCACACCCAAGCCTAATTATAAGGAAAGATGTTCTCTTTATAACACTGAAGATAAAAGCTCCAGGTTTCCCAGAAGAGCTTCTCCAAATTGCTGCTGGCTTTTCTGTTTCTGAGAAAGTGGCCTCAAGTATACTCTAGGGGACTGCCCTCAGAGAATACTGTCCACATGATAAACATAAATCTACCTGTCGCTTACACTGTAGACTTACATACTTGCTGAATAATCTTGCATAAATACTTTAACCCTTTTGGGTTTTCTCAGAAAGGAAAGGATATCTTTTTTCACTAAAGTTATGGAGTACCTTAATTCTAGAGTAGCATTTTAACCTGTGGTCTGCAACCCGTATGTGGCTCATAAAATCAATTTTGTGAGTCACGATCGGCATCTTTTTAAAAAGTGAATGGAACAGAACACAGTACATCTGGAGTAGTAAAGGTAAAAATTCTTTTTTTTCTTATTATATAAATATGTGTTTGCACTAGATCCCAAGTAAAATGTATTTCTTCCTGAGTCATGTTCAAAAAAGTTTAAAACACTTCCAGTTTTGCAGTGGTCCTCACTAGACGCACACCCCTGGAAAGACTACAAGCAGCCATAGCACACTTGGAATCATATACGAAAAAGTCTTATGTATTTGCAGTTTTCCAGAGAGCTGATTGATTGTAAAGGGATCTGTAGCCCCAAAGAGTTAAAAACCAGTAATAACAAGGTGCAGTAATAAAAGACAATAGGAAAAAAATGAATTTTTAATGCTTCATAGAAAAAATGCTGAACAGATTGTGCCTGTTTTACCCAATTAAACATGCCTTGAACAGATTTTTATTTCTCGTTATCTAGAGCATTTTGACCAGCAATCTGTCAAAGTCAAAGTGATGGAGGAAAAGAACATATGTGAATAGAAGAGTAAATTCTTTACAAAGCCCAAGAGCCACAATCAACAATCATTGACATTTTATGTAGATTAATCATTATTTGCATTCTATGTAGTTCACTAAAAATAAAAGGGAAAATTTCTACTCAAAAAGTTTAACCTAGAGGCAAGGAAGGAGAAGCCACAAAATAATAAGGGTGGAAAAGAACATGGGAGCGACAAGGGGGAAAAATAAAACCCTAAAGAACAATTTGCTTTTTTATAATCAAACACAAATAGACCTCTCTAGCCTCACCTGTGTGAAAAGAATACTGGTTTGATTGAGTTCCTCAATGCCTTTTCTTAAAATATATGCAGAGCTCTGACTAAAAGCACAAAAAGAGACAGGATATTCAAGCTCTTCCTTAAATATGGGGTGTCCACTTTATACTGCTAAGATTTGCATTAAAAAAAATAAACAAGTGTGGAAAATGATTACAAGCACATTTAGAATATTTTGTATGCCACAGGTTTTTCTGGTATATTTTTACCTCAGCAGAGAGGCAAAAGCTGGCTTTGATAAACAAGGCTGGATCTTATTTCTCCGTTTCATTTCCACAGGTGCCACCCTATGAGACAAAAATAATGTCAGTCCGAAACCAGAACCGGGCACCCTGCCCAAAGGGAAGCAAATGCCCTGGGAACTCATTCATGCCACCACTGAGAGGTTCTGTGGCAGCAAACAAAAATACTCCCTGCACCTCTTGAGGTTTGCCAGTACCTTCTCCAAGCCCTACACACACCTGAGATTCATGGATGTAAGGGAAGGGAGGGTGGAAAAGCTGAGGTGATGAGCAACCCAGAAGTGATTCCAAGAGCAATGATTCAAAGGACCTTCAGAGAAGGGCCAGGATTACTGCACTGTAGAAGCCGCAACCAGGCTCACTTTTTAGAAGTCCCTGAAAGCTGGAGAAACCGAAACTCACCCCAAGGGCACGTGGCTATTTACCTCCTCCTGCCACATCTGCTGACGCACACTGGCAGCGAACACCACAGAAACACCTGACCTGAACAGGTCCCATAGACCCTTGCCTTGGGATCCGGGGGACTCTACAAATCACACTACTGAGAGTCATTTCTAACTCTTCTCTATTCTTGGCATAAGTTAGGCCCTTGTGTGCTCCTGAATGGAGTACTTGTCTCCACAATTTAAAAGGGTATTGTGAAACATGACAGAGCACAACAAGGAAAATAAATGAAAGGGGTGGTGGATGGCAGGATCCAGACTTAGCTGGGAAAGAGGAAAACAGCTTAATACAAAAACTTATTAATGATCATCAATTATGTGAAGAATTCATATTTAAAAACTAATCAATTTTCTTCTATAATCAGCAGAATTCAAAATGAAGGAAATATCCTAAACCCTTCATGGACAGACACAATTTTCCATTTTTGTGGGTACAAAATCCCCATAGTTAGAATTGCTAGGTTTCTGAACTATGAGGCTAGTAAACTCCTTACGCAGGAAAACATCTTTTGTGAATACCACAATGGCAAGGACTCCTTGATTTATACATAAGGAAGATACATAAATATGGTGGACCAGCACACTAGACCAAAAAATCTCAATTATATTTGGAGGATAACATGAAGATATTTGATTTCTAAAGTCATTAAAACATAGAAAACAGTTTTAGGATATTGTGAAGACAACCTTTGGATGACTTTTTAAAAGAAAACCACAATTATATGTCTTAAATCATTTTTAAGGAAGCAAGTTCATTGCACAAACAACTGTCTGAGCTAATATCCCAACGTACTTGCTGTGACTATAGTAATGTGTTAGCTGAGGAGTGACATGGTCACTTCAACCCTGATGACAAAAGACTGCTGATTTAGATCCTTTTCATCACCTTCTTTATCATTTTCCCTGTGACCAACAATAGGATTTGTAGGAAAGTAGCAATCTACTAAGCTTTTTGCTTTCTCTTGTATTTTTGTCTTCTACTACTAAGGGTAGGACAGAGAATGTGGCAAAGATATAGGGATAGATCCCCTTGATGTAGTCCTCATTTAGTACATAATCAGACTTCAAAATTCTCTAGCCCGATATTTGGGTCCAAAGCCTAAAACTTTAGGGCCAAAACTATCCACCTGGCATTGGGTTTTTTCCAGTGGCCATTTGCCTAACGTCCTTCCATGAAAAGCATTACAATTATTTTTCAATCAACCAGTAATGAAACCAAATGCAGAAGCATCAGCTTTTTTTCATCGAGTAAGCACAAGTTAGAAACATGATCTAAGATCTACTATGAAACACTGGCAAAAAATACTGACTCTTTGTCTAAGACAGGAAGTTATGTGATTTATTTTAGCATAATTGTGTACTGCCACCCATTTGGGATTTAAAGGTCATCAAAACTTTTTTCCTAGCCAAAGGACTGACAATGAGAAGGTTAAAATCCCTATTACAGAGGCTTTCTCTTCAGTAAAGCTATCTGTGCCTCTTCAACGTTTTATATGTGGTATTTCAAGTCAAAGCTATTTCAGAAGATATATATATCATCGTTCACCAAATATATTTAAACAAAGGAAACCATATGTAATATCTGTATTTTATCAATAATCTCTTAAGCAAGCATTTTAGGTTCCAAAAGTTAAGTACCACTGAGCCCAGTAATTACGCCATTAACTCAAGGAGATATCTATAGCATAAAGAAAGAATGTTATAACCCAAAGATGGTTAACACCATGGCTTCACTGGGAAGTCAATAGAAAGCAGGTGTTGTTTGTCAACTTTTAAATTGTTCGAGCTACAATCTATAGGATACTGGAATGGTAAAACCCCAATTTACAATGGAAAGCAAGAAAATATTCAAAATGTTACAATGGTACAAGTGTTTTTTCATAGGACCCTCTACTATAATTTGTGGATTTGTGTGAAAGACTAGGTTGAGAGTTATTTTTAAATAACAAAATGAAACTTACCAATAGACATTCGTTCCCCATAATATGCAATGCAGTACATAATAGAGGAAGACAGCACTCAGGAATATGGCCACAAGATACCCTCTCATGGCTGGCTCACCTGAAACACAAGGAATGAAGTCCCAAGCAAAGGCCAGGTTGTTATACAAATGGATTTTCACAATGGCTCAAATATAAGCATTATTGGAAAAAATATACAAAAGGAACTATAGAAAAAAATGATGTGTGCATGTAATTTTGGAAATACTCACTAAACGTGCAGAAAGATAAAGTTTTTTCCGTCTCTCCTTTTATCAATAAGCACAACATAATGTATGTTTAGGCCAATAAACAGTTCCACGGTCTCAAAGGTAGGGGCCTCCCCCTACTACTTTCTCATGGTAGGTAAGAAAGAAATAATTCCTCCAGAATAAAATTTTACACATCTATTCCATATCCAAAACTTTTTTCACAAACATTAAAACCTATCTATTTTCTCTCTCAGTAGAAAGTGAATAGATGCCTTAAACTGTGAATATTTCATTTCTTCAGTGCTTGAAATGATGCTAAAATGTTATACATTATAATTTTTACAAGTCATTTTCTAATTTTTAACTGAGGAAAAAAGCTACTGAAAAAACATTTCCCTCATCCTCAATTTTTATATACTTTTAGATCCACCTATTTGATTTTTCCACATCATAGTTCAGGTATATTCAGCTACTTGCTTGTTTTGTATTAAATTGACAATATTGTTCATTACACATTTGCAGACAGACAAAAACCTTGACACAATCCTCTCTAAAATGTAAATGCAAAAAAAAGCCTTTATAGAATATATTTTAAAAACCTATAAAACATGTTTGGTTTTCTCTTTTGCTTCAAAGGAAAAAAGGAAAAGTTTCCACCGTTTTATGTAATTAAATGTAAAAGACAAATTTAACATATGGTTCCATAATAGACCTATTTCAACGCCTGTGACTTTAAACAGGTACACTGCTTCTCTGTCTCCCTTATCAAGTTTCTAGTTCGTCTAAACAACTGCATGTGCCATTCCTTTCACTCCTATCCATGCCTATTAACCTCAATCATGGCGATGCAGTATAGAACCTGGGAGTCTGGTTGAATAAATTTCCAAATAATATGGCATTGCCTTCTTTTTAATGGTAAATATGTTCAAATGGAAATCTTAAAATAAACCACTCCCTTTGCCTTCATAAGTAGAATATACTAAACATAATTTAAACTTTTCTTGATAATATGGGGTCAGCTCAACAAATATAATTGTTCTGGGCTTTCTTACAGTTGAAACCCTCTGCAGCTAATGGGTGTGTGGGACTATTTGCTAAGCAGTCCTAAGCTGGCATGATTATCTGGTTGAGTTGCTTTTCACTCCTCCCTTGCTGTCAGCTGTTGGTTCTTGCTGCTATTAATGCAGTCACCACCCCCACATGCCACTATTCTAAATTAGTTAGAAATGAAAACTATGTCAGGAGAAAGCAAATAAATAAGCAAGTTAATGAGCAAACTTTAGTTTACACATACTTCTAATTAGGTATACATAATTCCTGTGAAGAGTCAACACTGGTTGGAAATCAGAAGACAAGATTCACAGCCTAACTCTACATATGGTGTGCGGACCCTAAGGTAAATCAGTCTACCTCTTCTGACCTGAGGGTCCTCACGTGTTTACAAGTGAGAACACACCATCTACCTCTTTGGGTTATTAGACGGTCCTGGAAGGCAGTTTACCATGGGCCAAAATAGTGAGGAACATCTTATTAAATGCTCAAATTAAACATTTAAGGCTCCACTAAGAATAACTTCATTTGGCTGGGCGCAGTGGCTCACGCCTGTAATCCCAGCACTTTGGGAGGCTGAGGCGGGTGGATCACGAGGTCAGGAGTTCAATACCAACCTGGCCAAGATGGTGTAACACCGTCTCTACTAAAAATGCAAAAAAATTAGCCAGGCGTGACGGCAGGCACCTGCAATCCCACCTATTCAGGAGGCTAAGGCAGAGAATTGCTTGAACCCAAGAGGCAGAGGTTGCAGTGAGCCGAAATCACGCCACTGCACTCCAGCCTGGGCGACAGAGTGAGACTCCCTTTCACAAAAAAAAAAAAAAATGACATTTATGCAAAGATCCAACAAGGATAAAACTTACCAGTATCAGCAAAATTTTTTAATGTATTTACATCTAAGACAGTATATGAAGGTCTAGGGAAAGAAGTCAGTATTTACGAGTCAAAATTCCTATGTATTCTCCAAAACATACTCTTTGGGCAATTTATGTATTATTCTACAGAACACGGAGGTATGGGTAAGCGAGACTTGTGTTATTGTTTTGTTGTTTTTCATTCACTAATATGTGGTCTAATTAAAAACAAAGAAGTGTGAGAGAATGCTCTGTTTTCAAACAATAAAACGAACCCACTCTTGAACAGCTACTGCATACGCCACCTGAAAAACATTTAGGAAGTTAAGGCACTATCGTATTTCATGTACGATTCACAGCTTCAGTATTCAAGTTGCAAAGGACACGGGACAGCCAGGATATCCTTGTGATAAACATGGTTCCTCTGCTTGCTCACAGGAAAAAGCTTCCACAAATAAACCAATTATCTAATTATATTCTATAAGTGGAAGGGCATTTTGCTTTGAGCAAAAACATTCAAAGAAAAAACAGAATTTAAGAGGTTATCTGCTTTTAAAAAGATATAAGGCCCTTTAATATAGCTTTGATTACCAAAAAAAAGAGTTTTCAAGATCTTGACATTAAACAGGACCAATGCCAGCTTTGTGGCTGCAGATGCTCCTAAAATCAGGGTCCCTAAAACATCCTTTACAAAAATGTGGGTAGAGGATGGCAAGGGAGAGAAGGACTCACTGGCAGAGGACAAATGTTCACATATTCTCCAACTAAGATATTAACCCAATGTATAAGTAACCTATATATGCCAAATTAAACTCAATCTTGACAAATGTTTCACTTTGCTTTAATAGTAAAAGCATATTTTGTGTGGAGCATTAAAGTTCATAAAAAATCTTTTATATGTCCATCCCTCCATTTAAGGCTCAAAATAAGCTTGTTAGATGGGTGTGCAGGCGTTGTCTTCTTGATGAATGAGGAAAACTGAAGGTTTATAAGGTTGAGTTGTCTGAGGTTACACAGTTTAAGGAAGACAGAAATAGATTTATGGTTCAATCATTTCTTTCTCAGAGTTCCATTCCTGGTGTTATCCTGTCTCTCAAGATAAAAAGCACAAGGCAAATCTAAAAGAGATAATTCTAATCTGAAAATTCCTAATGGTGTTCCATTGGTATCTTGAAGTCTAGAAGGGTAAATTCAGATATTGGTGAAAGGAGGTGACTCTAGGGCAGGCTCAAGAGTCTGCACCAGGTAGGGACTTGTTAACATGCACACTCCTGAGCCTCTACTTAATCTGAATCTCTGGGGCTCAGGAATGTGCATTTAAACAGCATCCACCAATTTGATTCTTATGCACACTAAAATTTTGAGAATCACTGCTCTAAGACATACAATAGAACCATGGAAGAATTTCTGAAATACAGAGACTGTAACAGATACAGATCCCATAACTAGACGCTTTGTATTTTTTTTTTTTACCCTAAATGCCTAGCACGTGGTAAATGCTCAATGAATAACAACTGATTAGAAGCATTAAGATGTATGAGTGCTTAGCCTGTGCCAAGGCATGTGATAATTGCTTTTGGTGTATTACCTCATGACATCCTGACAACCACCTTGCAAAAGAAGTGGTAGACTTACAATTCGTATTTTGTAGAGGAGGAAACCAAAACTCTGGGAGAAGCAACAACTTTGTTGAGCTGACAAGTAGCAGAACGAGGACTCAAAACTGCCTCTATCAGGCCACAGGCCATGCGTTATACTACCTCCCCCTAGATGTGAGCTTTCACAAGTGAGCACAGGCCCCTCCTTTTGCTACCAGACTAAACATTACTGAACATTTCTCCAACTTAAGCAATCCTGCAAGCTCCTTAAGCAATATCAATTCTAGTAATTGATGAAATGGAGGTAAAGCTTATAATACTTTTGATTCAAACTCAGCTGAAATAAAAGCCTGTTACTCCCAACCCTGTTCCCAGTTCTGCTCCTCCCAACCATGCTAGCATTGTTTATAAAAACAAACTCTAAGGAGAAACACTTGAAAAAATGTCAGGTTTTTTTTTTAGACTCCCCTAATGCTTTCTCAAACCAAAGGGAGCTTGCTTTTCCAACCAGCTAGAAAAAAGCATGTTCAGCAATAATTCTAGAAACATTGTTCTACTTATCAAGCATTAGGTTAGTGCAAAAGTAATTGCGGTTTTTGTCATTTAAAACCAACCTAATAGAAAAACCCGGTGGGTATCTCAGTCAATACGCAACACCAAGGAAGAAAGACCCTTGGCGTTCTCTATTCCAGATGCGGAGCACACACAAACCTCACCTGCCTGTCTCCTCCATCCCCAGTTCCGTTTCAGTCTGGAAGCAGGTGCTTCCTAATGCCCATCTGCAAGCCCAGCCACCCCAGGCACTGGGACTGATTCTGACCCACGGAAAGAGAGTCTGAGGAGCCCTCGACTAGCAGCTTAACAGTTGGGTCAGGTTCCTGTGGATCCAGTAGTGATCCTGGTCATCTCATCCACTGGACCTGGGTTCCTGCTGCTGGGTGCTTAAACTATACCACACTTTTCCAACGTCTGCATTCTCTTTCGTAGTCACCCTAGCAGCTCTGCAGCCAAACTTCCAATTTTTTTTTTTTTTTTTTTTTTTTAGTCACTAGGATCCTAAACCATGTCCCCATCTGCCCTGGGGTGAGGCACCCTTCTGTTCCCTGCTTCCTCAGTGGCAGATATCCTACTCTTTCTACTACTAGGTCTCTTCTCAAACCCAACATGCTGCTGTTCAGTAATACTCCTCAGTAACTCACATCTTTGTGCAAATAAGAGAAGCACATCCCCCTTCTACCTCCACACAGCCTGTGGGCACCTAATGTCTAATATCTCAGCAGCATCTAGATTTCAGCCACAACCTTCCCCTTAAGCAGGTAACCTTGTTCATGGCTCACCTCCATACCTTTACCAGGTGGCCCTGCTGACACCTGTGTCCATTCAGCCCCTGGACAGGCCGTCATCCATCCTAGTCTCTGCTGGTCCTCAGCTCACACTGACATACACTCCAGACTGTGTGGAACATGCCCAACAGATTTCACATCCTGCCTTCCTTCCTCTTTGTACTTATTACTCAATTTGTGATTATAATCTGCAGTCACATGCCTACATGAGCAAATCTACAACACAACCTCCAACTCTAGCCATGCATTAATGTCTAGATTTTTTTTGGTCCAGCCTCATAGGTCCCCTAAGCCTAAGCCTCACAGACCCAGCCATCTCCATATAACCTAAGCCTTAATGTACAGGACTCCATAGTGATGAATGGAAAGGCCTCAGTCCTCAATTCATTTACTACCTCTCTTTTAGGTTTGGTCCTTATTATTAATTAGGTAGTCCAAATGCGTGAGATCAGCTTCATTCATATCCCAAGGATCTACAACCTTTGGCAGCGATGATCATGTAAATGATAGCACAGTTTATTAACCACTTACTAAATGGCCAGCACAGTACTAAGCCCTTTTTCACATAAGGATGAAATCACGGATATTTTCATCCCCATGCTAGATATGTTTAATACCCAGAGCACTGGCCAGAATTCAAACTGAGATCTGATTTCAAAGCCCACACTTTGAAATTGTGGCTTACAGAAAACTATAATAACCATATTTTTAAGAGTATGAACTGTTAAATAATCATTTAATAATATCTTTTAAAAATAAAACAAGGGGATGATACACATTAAATTATGCATTTATCAAACACACTTCTTTAGAAACATTATAATATGAAAAGCTATTGATCTCATAATTAAACAGAGAAATCCTAAGGAATCAGTAGTCTGGTTGATGGGATTTTCTGCTAGAAGAATGAAGAAATTCTCAATGGACCATAATTAAAGAAATAAAAAACAGCACATATAGATTTTTTAAACATACAATATTACAACGAAAAGGCTAAATTTAATCTGAAGTTATAAACTAATGCTATTTAATACAAGTTAAGAAAAACACTCTGACATTGCTGAGTAAATTAACAGAAAATCTGATTTATGCCCCCCTCCAAAAATATTGAGTTGTGTAGTGTCAACAAATTAGATCAGCTGTATACATTTTGACTGATTTCTAAGAATATAACTATTTTCTTTTTGCATTGCAGAAAGGGAACACGTATAATTAACTTTCTTTCCCTCTCCTCCCCCAACCCTTCTGCTAATACAATGATATGAAGCTGGTTCCGACATGCATATGCACAAACACCCTTCTCTTTCAGCTTTTCAACAAAGCCAGTGCTTTCACCAGATATCATCCTTAGCACATGTAGACAGATCTTTTCACTTAATTAAAGATAAGCCCTCTGCCAAAGCAGATGACCAGATCCTCTCCTGAAAGTGGGGTGTGCTCACTGCAAAGAATATAAAAAGGAGAGAAATGACTTCTCAGCAGAATTTTCTTCTTTAATAGCACAACAGGACACACTAAAATCATTCAGCTAATAGCAACTATATGGGATGCTAAAAATAGAAGAACTGGAGTTCCTGTTTTCAAGAACTCTCTCTTCAGACTCAGGTCCATTGCAAGTACACAAGTAAGCTTTTAGGGAACTTCTTTTGTTCCTACTGTTTATTCACATTTTCTTTCCATGCCGATTTATTCTCTTAAAGTAAAAATTGTCCCTGTATTGTCATGTTAACATCCTGCTAATAAGATATCAGCTTCCAAGAAGCATTAGATGTTGTTAACAGGTTGATGACTGTGGCTACTTTTTTTTTTTTTTTTGAGATGGAGTCTTGCTCTGTTGCCCAGGCTGAAGTGTAGTGATGCAATCTTGGCTCACTGCAACCTCCACCACCCGGGTTCAAGCAATTTCTCCTGCTTCAGCCTCCCAAGTAGCTGGGACTACAGGCACGTGCCACCATGCCTGGCTAATTCTTTGTATTTTTAATAGAGATGGGGTTTTGCCATGTTGGCCAGGCTGGTCTTGAACTCCTAACCTCAAGTGATCCACCCACCTCGGCCTCCCAAAGTGCTGGGATTACAGGCATGAGCCACCATGCCCAGCCTGTGTGTAATTTTTAAAATTGCCTTTATTCATTTTTTTCCTTTTCTTGAGACAGAGTCTCACTATACTGTCCAGCCTGGTCTCTAACTTCTGGGCTCAAGTAATCCTCCTGCCTCAGCCTCCTGAGTAGCTGGGGATAAAATTTTTATACACTAAAATTCGCCACTTTTAAGTGTATCAGGTAACAACCACTGAAGTCATGATTCTAAACATTGTCATCAACCTCAAAAGTTCCTTTGTTCCTCTTTGTAGTCACTTCCTTCTTCCCACTTCCTGGCCCCTAGCAGCCTGATCTGCTATCACTATAGTTTTGCTTTTCTAAAATTTCATATAAATTGAATCATATAATATATATCTTATTTCTGACTTCTTTCAATTAACATAATACTTTTTTTAAAAATGCTCAAGTTGTTGCTTGTACCAGGAGTTCATTCCTTTTTGTTGCTAAATAGCATCCCATTGTATGGTCATACCACAATTTATTTATCAGTTCACAAGTTACTTATCAGGCAATACACATTTGGTTTCTTTGCAATTTTTGGTTATTGTAAATAAAGCTGCATTAAACATTCAAGTGCAACTTCTTGGGTGGATATACGTTTTCATGGGCCATATGGTAAACACGTTTAACTTTATATGAAAACTTTATATTGCATTCTGGTGCCTATCTCAGTTATATTGCATGCTGGTGCTTATCTCAGTTTAAAAAAAAGCCCTACCTATACCAATTCAAATGATTACTACTATTGAATAATACGAATCACTGACCGAGGTAAGAATCTCTTATCTATTAATATCAAGAATTTCATAATGTGTACGTACTCGACTTTAGGATATGGAGAATAGAGCTCACAGTCTGGTGAAGGAGCTGTTACACTGTTTCAAAATTATTTCCATTATCTGCTATGAGAATTAAAGCAAACTATTTTACACCTCTGTTATTCAAAGTGTGGTCCATGGACCAGCAGTACTGGCATCACCTGGGAAGTTGGTAGAGCTGCAGAGTCTCAGCTCCAACCTTTGATCCACTGAGTCAAGTGGATTTTGGCAAACCCCATGTGATCTGTGTGTTTGAGAAGCACTGCTGGAGAAGGTCAGAGAAAAAAGGAATTGTATCCAGCCGAGAAGATCAGGGCTTCACAGAAAACAGTTTTTGAGGGGAACTGGCAGCTCATTCTAAGTTTTATGCTACATCTTTTAAGAGTCTTTAGGGCTTGACCTTTGAAAGTTTTCAATCAACAGAAGTTTCTCTGAAGAAACTAGTCAGATTCCCTTTGAAAATAAGTGGCTTTGAGAAAAATTTCCCTCACCACTCTAGGGAATGTTTGTGGGGTTTTTTGTTTTTTTTTTTTTTTTTTTTAATTCCCTGGACACTGTCTTTCCTGTATTATTTTCAGTCTCATCCTTCCATCTACTATTAGTGTCAGTATGATACTACCAGTATTTTTGAGGGAAAATATGTAGGATTCCTCCATTCACATTACAGCTATAGGACACATACCTTATCTTGCATCACCTTCTGATTCACCTAAGTGCCAACTGAATCATTGGCCACATATTTACAACATTTCCAATTATTGCAATTTACAACTTGAACCCAAGAATTACAGATCTTAGAGCTGGGAAGATCACAAGAGTTGGGGGCATTTAGACACAGTGAGGACTTACGTATCATACTACAGAAGAGGCAGCCAGGATTTTGAAAAGTTTAAAAAAAAAAAAACTTGTCAAAGGCTATCTTGCTAATAAGTAGCAAAGTTGGTAATAATAAAGAAGAACATTTTACACGGGTTCCCCTCCAGCACAATTCCTGTCACGTTATGGGTGCACAATAATATTTACTTATTTCATGAGTTAAAAAGTCAATAAATGAATAAATAAATTACTATCTCCAAACCCACTCGTCTTTGTTTTTGTTCCAATCCTCTCTGATCTCTATGGTTTTCAGTTCCAGAATGTCCCCTTGGGTGGCACTACACGGCCTCCCTCCTCTACTTCTCTGCCTGTGTTTCTAGATTTCCTCTTCTTCCTCTGTCCACCTAAATACAGGTGTTTTCAAGCTGTTATCTTAATCCTGTTTCCTAAACCCATGTTCTCATTACTTCTCACCTTAGCTACTAGCAATGATCTCTAATCTTTCTTCCCTTTAAACCAGCCCACACGCTGTACTTGGCATAAAATCCTCGAAGTGCAGCTCTCATCTTGTCACTTTGCCTGGTATTTAAGACTTCCATGATTTGGTCTTAATAATTCATTGGCAATTTATTCTTTGTAGGTAGTAGCATAATTAGGTGTTAAGATTGTTTGCTTGACAATCAGACCCCCTGAGTTTGAGTCTCAGCTCTTCTTCTGATGAGTTGTATCACCCTGGGAATTTGCCTAATCTTTTTACACTTCAGCTTCCTTGGCTGTAAAATAAGAAATAATAATACTTCCTAATAGAGCTATTACAAGTAGTAAATATAAAATACTTAGGTAAGTATCTGGCACATGGTAAAGACTCTCCTAATCTTGTTTCAATTCTTCTTTTAAAATTAGTGAAGTATCAGCTTCCCATGCACCAAGCCCTCCCTAAAAAATTAGCTTCCTAATGTCCTGGTAGAGATGCTAAAGAACTCATGACTTTGTGCTAATAATAGCCTCAAAAAATTAAGTTTCCATTACTGTGCTATTATTGCTGCACAATCATTTTAACATCTTAAAGTATCTGTGACAGGAAGCTTTACTCATCTGCTTTTGAATATAAAGTGAAAGGCATTCAAAATAGTATTAATTCACTGGCAAAACTCATCTTAGAATTAGACCCTATTTCTGGCTATAGAAACCATATCTTTTTTATGCTTTTCATAATAAAACTGCTCTGAAATTTAGTAAAAACAAACAAAAAACTCAGATTTGTAAACAACATTTTAAATTTATGTTTTGAAGCAAAAAAATAAAAATCAAGAACTCTATAAACAATCTGAGTTGGCAAATAGGTTTCATGAAATAGGTTTCATTCTCATTTGGATCCATTATAATGTTGAGAAGGATTCAGATATTGTGTCCTAGGTGTTGAAGCAAATACCATGGTGACTCAAGCAATGTTTAACAAGGTAAGGATAAAGACTGGAATTTTTCCTCACCCTACGCTAGAGAATAAGGACAGAAGAATAAACACTGTATGACAGGTGCCAATAAAAAGTTAAAATTAGGACCGGGCACGGTGGCTCAAGCCTGTAATCCCAGCACTTTGGGAGGCCAAGGCAGGTGGGTCACTAGAGGTCAGGAGCTCGAGATCAGCCTGGCCAACATATAGTGAAACCCCGCTCTACTAAATAATACAAAAATTAGCTAGACGTGGTGGTGCACGCCTGTAGTCCCAAGCTACTTGGGAAGCTGAGGCAGGAGAATTGCTTGAACCTGGGAGGCAGAGGTTGCAGTGAGCCAAAATCGTGCCACTGCACTCCAGCCTGGGCAACAGAGCAAGACTCCGTCTCAAAAAAAAAAAGAAAAAAAAGCAGTTAAAATTAACTAAACGCTTATGTGATAGAACAGTTTTAAATGCTTTAGACATAGACTTATTTTAATCCTCAAAACCAACCTTTACGAAAGGCTTTATCATTATCCCTATCATACAGATAAAGACACCAAAGCACAGAGAAGTTATAACTTCCCCCGGGATACCCAAATCGTAAGTGACGGAGCTGGGACTTGAACCCAAGCACGTACTAGAGTCCAGGAGCATCACAAAGACTCTCAAAATACTTCCATCTTTTTGATGCCAGAAATGGTAAAGATTGACAAGAAAAACAGCTTTACAAATCACCAAGATGATTACAGTCCAGATTCCACTAAATTGAGGTGTTGCTGGCAGTAAAACCTGAGGATCCAGCCCTACCTCCAGCCTTGATTCAGGTCCTCAAGAGTTCTGCAAGTCCAGTGGCTAAGGACCACGCTGGGGAAGGACTTTGAAACCCTCATGAGCAATCTCAGTAGGAACAAGCAAGAGCTTAAGAGGTTCCCTAGGACTAAATCACAAGACCATTATGAGTGTCCATACTGGCCAGCACTACTAAAGCATAATGTTATCAGTCAATAAGTGTCTTTCCCAAAAAGATCTCCAAACAAATTTGCTAGAATAATCATTCTCTGATGAACCTTAACAAATCATTGAGTGCCTGCATATACTCATGGGTAAAACATGTAGTTCATTCCTGGTAGACATCTGAACTCTAGATCTTTTTTCAGAATAAAGTTATACATTGATGTCTGAAATCTGTGCATAGGATTCCAAAAAAAGTAAGAAAAATCAGCCTAAAAAATTAGAAGGTACTTTAATGAAACTATCATTAATTGTTGCACTTAAAGACAGAGAGAGAACTGGAATTAATTCTATTGAGAAAACAAGGCCCAAAGAGGGAAACCCTCTTGCCCAATATAAAGCTGGTTAACAGCAGAATTTCTATAATATTTGTGATGCATATAATGTTCTAATTTTAAGAGTTTTCTACTCCTCACTTATGTATTGGTTAAGAAGAGTCCCAAAGAAGGCCCATTCAATTGAGAATAAAAATAATATTTAAGACTTTCATAGCTCAACTGTGGGATATGCTGAAGGGTCATGGGTTACATTAGCAGTCTTATAGGTCCCCAGCCTGCAAAACTAGTAAGAGAAAAAATAGCAGGCACCTGTATTCATAGAAGAGGGGATTTTAACATCACCCACAAGAGAAACATTGTATAAGAACATTACAAGTGCTCAAGTTTACATTTAAGCAATTTGAGACAATGGTGGTGTTGCCTTTGCTTACCTGCACTTTTAAGAATCTGTGTCCTAAAGACCCTCTGTTCGCAAAGGTGGAGAATTTGCTAAAGAGGGACCAGGCTGCCAAAGACTCAGGACGCTGCCTGCTGAATTGCTGGGGCCTCTCTGTTAGAAATTATCTAAGACCTGGGGTTGTGCTGCTTCCTCACTTGCAAATGCTGAAATAAAACATATAGATAGTATGTTTCTAAGAATGGTTCAGCTGCCCCAGAAAAATGTAAAGTCATTTTTAAAACTTTAAGGAAAACGCCATTTTAGTAAACTCACGTCTGATCTCCTAAAAAATGCTTTACAGGATGATGAAATTACCAAACACAAAAACAAAACAAAAAATCCAACAGTACATATTACATTATTGCCTGCCTTTCAGAACTGGCTTTCCAAAGGACCCAGCTCAGTCTCCTTAAAAATAATAACAAACCCAGCTCAATTAATCCCAAGTAACCTGGTAATGAAAGAACCATCTGTCTTCTTTTCCAGCTTCTCTCCACACATACACGCAGCTTTATTTTGAAATGCAGAGGTGAGGTGAGAGAAGTAGCTATTTCTCTGAACATCATTAGAAGAGGAAGGGACAGAAGGAGAGAGGAGAATGAGGAGGAGATCAAGAAGAATAAAAATATCTAGAAGAAAGTGAGGGAAAAAGAAGTGTGGGTGAAGTATTAGAACAACTAGTTTAAAAATGTGCCGTGGGCTACTTTCTAAAAAAAAAAAAAAAAAATTGAAAAAAATCTCAAACCTCTCTTGCTACAGCTATTTTCACACAAGACTAACACACACACACAGACACACACACACACAGACACGCACACACAAAATGCACGCTCTTTAAAACGTTAAAAACAATTATGCTAAATCTACTCTGCCTGTGTGCTATAAAAGAACAGCATGGTTTATGGAGTATTTTAAGTCCATTATTATGGTATTAATATTCCGGTATTTTGCCTATTTAAGTTAAAGGCACTTGAAAAATAGCAGCTGCATGAATATCTCATTAACCCTTGTGCTGTTTCTTAAGAGCAGAAAATGAAATTCCCACATGGAAGATACCCTCTCTATACTAGAAAAAATGGCAACATCCTTATCTTCAAAGACAAGATGCTGAGACAGAGCTTGTTGAAATAACTCTTATCTTTTAAGCCTCCCCATACAATTTAGCTGCATTTTCACAGTTTATTATGTTCAATCTAGTATATAAGTTCAGGCCGGGCGCGGTGGCTCATGCCTGTAATCCCAGCACTTTGGGAGGCCCAGGCGGGCAGATCACGAGGTCAGGAGATCGAGACCATCCTGGCTAACACGGTGAAACCCCGTCTGTACTAAAAATACAAAAAATCAGCCGGGCGTGGTGGCGGGTGCCTGTAGTCCCAGCTACTCGCGAGGCTGAGGCAGGAGAATGGCATGAACCCGGGAGGCGGAGGTTGCAGTGAGCCAAGATAGCGTCACTGTGCTCCAGCCTGGGCAACACAGCGAGACTCTGTCTCAAAAAAATAAAATAAATCAATAAAATTTAAAAAGAAAGAAAAAATATATATTTTATAAAAAGATCAGTGATCATAGATCACCATAACAGATATAATAATAATGAAAAAATCTGAAATATTAAGATTACCAAGATGTTAACACAATGGTAAGAAGTGAGCACATATTGTGGGAAAATGGTACCAATAGGCTTATTGGACAAAGGGTGGCCACAAACCTTCAATGTGTAAAAAGCACAATATCTATGAAATACAATAAAATGAGCCATGCCCATAACTGGCTCTAACTGCTTCTTTGCGTCTTTACTTCTTTATGAGGGCTCCCATGCCACATAAAACTTGTAAAATTAATGTGCAGGCTTTTCTCCTGTTAATCTAACTTATGTCAATTTAATTCTTGGACCCAGCTGGGACCTTAAGAGGATGAAGGTGGGGTTTTTCTGCCGCTATGGTCTCTGTTAGAATATATTTATTTTAAAAAATTCTTAGAAAACAAATACCTTAAAATTGGCAAATATTTTATTTCATAGGCCATTTATGAACTCTAATGCCCTTAAACAGGGAAATAATTATGCTTGATTATGAAAATCATATAGTAACATAAAAAATAGATTTTACCAAAGAAAGTTTTTAAAAGTTGACTACATGAAGATTATTTCCATTTGTTAGATATATGCATATGTAACACCTTATAGTAAATCCTTACTTATTGTTCATAAGTTCTTGGAAACTATGACTTTAAGCAAAGTAAGGTACATCAAAACCAATTTTTTTCATCAATAATAAAATGACAATGAACAAAAATGTTTTGCTTAAGGTTGTAGTTTCCAAAAACCTATTAATGACATTAAATGAGAATGTACTGTACTGAAAGGCATTAAAGAAAAACAAAATCAGCTGATGTGCTGAATTGTAGATTACAGAGAATTTTTTTAAGTACATAAATGTTTCAATTTTCAAAGAAACTGAAAGTGCTTATTTTCATATATCTCTATATACATTTCACTTTTGAAGTGTTAAGTAGCAAACCCATTTAGAAATCAAGAGAAAAGCAAAGGAGTGCTGTTTAATGCCTACTATTAGAGAAGTCTTCACCATGAGACAGAATTTTGAACCTAAAGAAATTATGGATCATGATATATTTGTGCCTCAGGATTATTCTCTCCTTAAATGTATAGAAAGTACAGTTCCTAAGTTTCCATCATCTTCTATCCACTATTACTTATTACTACAGAATCCATCACAATTTTAAAGTTGGAAGGGTCCTTTAAGATTATTCAGTCTGGGATGAGCGCAGTGGCTCACACCTGTAATCCCAGCACTTTGGGAGGCCAAGGCAGGAGGATTGCCTGAGGTCAGGAGTTGGAGACCAGCCTAGCCAACATGGCAAAACCTCGTCTCTATGAAAAATACAAAAATTAGCCAGGTGTAGTGGCGGGCACCTGTAATCCCAACTACTCGGGAGGCTAAGGCAGGGAGAATTCCTTGAACCTGGGAGGCAGAGGCTCCAGTGAGCCAAGATCATGTCACTAAACTTCAGCCTGGGCAACAGAGCGAGACTCCATCTCAAAAAAAAAAAAAAAAAAGATTATTTAGTCTGGATAAGTTGGTAAAGAAACCTCAAGCACTGTCATACTGGGGGGAACAGGGATTTAGTTACACCTGGGGAAGCTTAAATCAAGGAAAGAAACAAGACAGCCTAGTCACAGGTTTGAAGGTCCTTCATGAAGAGGATTTTACCTGGTTCTGATGGCTACCAAGCAGTTATGCCAAGGCCAGTGAATGCAAAATTCAAGGAGTTAAGTTTGAGCTCAGTACTAGGAAGACCTTGCTAATATGTGGACTGCCTAATACAGGATGCATTCTTGGAAAGTGGGTCACACATTACTAGTATGTTCTAAAGTCCATTTGGCAGGAGTGTGCAGAGCAGTGCTTAACAAACTTTAATAGCCATTGGCATCACCTGAGCATCCTGTTAAGTTGCTCATTCTGATTCAGCATGTCTAGGGCAGGGCCTGGTTATCTGCATTTCCAGCAAGCTCCCAAATCATGCAAAAAAAAAAAAAAAAATGCCAGTGCTGCTAGTCTGAAGCCCCTGCTTTGAGTGGCAAGAATTTAGGGTGAACAGGAACATTCGAATGTTACTTAAACCAGGGTTTCCCAAAGTATGGTCACTGTACAGAGTCTTCTAACTACATTATTTCAAAAGTCTTCAGCCCTGATTTTGAGGCAGATGATTAATAAATAGGTTAAGTGGTTATTAGCAGGGTTTTGTGAGTCCACACATTCAAATGTCCAAAAACATGTTGTATCCTATATCCCCAAGGTCATAACCCAACCAGTAATTAATTTTGCACAATTCTAAAGAAGAGATGTTTCACTTCCATAGAAGAATGGTGACCTTATTCTGAGTTTGGAAAGTACTTAAAACTAAGTAAATGTGCTCTGATGAAGAAAAGAATGAATAAATTTGTGATTTCAGTATACTACCATTAATGAAAATGCAGAATGCAAGAAAACATGGCTCTAAAGTAATTTTTCCAGGGATTTCTGTTAAAAAAATCATGTGTCTCTGAACGGGGCAGGGAAAGTCCCCTAAGGCCACAATTTGCAGTCTTCTTTTTCATTGTAGGGCTTTACATTATATTCCTAGCCCTGGAATTTCACCTCCCAACCACCTATACAAACTATAAGAATTTCTTAAAAGCTTTGAAGGTACTCGTTTATTACTTGGTCATATTTTGCTCTGCTCCTCAACTGATCCAATAGATTTGGGCTTTCAATCAGTTCAAAACTCTCTGATGTCTTTCTTGGAGCAGCATGCTGATATCTGAATACACAGCCCTTCCTTACACTTGAAAGCATTCTTATGTTTTTCTCCCAGGGTAAATAAAACTACAACTAAGGGGGAACAAGTTTCTGTCTTTCCTGATTCTAAAAGTCCTCCTTCCAAAGAGTTTACTGTTTTAGTTTGCTTAAAAGTTATAAATAACATTTCATCTGATATTTGAAAGTTCTGTTTTCAAATACTTATTATGCCAATTTATTCTGAATAAGCCTGGATTATTCTGGCCCTTAGGAAATATCCTCTCCAATCTGAGTTTTTTCCCTTACCTTTTCTGCTATTTTTAAAAGAAAGAAATGAGTTAGCTTAAGGGTGAACAATCAGATAAGCATATACCAAACCTTAAAATTCCTGTGTTGAAACTGTCCTGCTCTCCACGGCAAATGAAAATGTGACAACACATACACCACTATCAATCAGATGATTTCCTAGAGCTAAGTTACAAACATGAGGTGAATCTTAATTTAGGGCAACTTATAATTTATTATTACAAATAAATCAATACATATGGTAGATTTTTTTATGAAATCAAACAATCCTAGATTTATTTCCTAAAACCAGTGGATTGATCCTTAAGTCAAAGTGAATTTCAAAATCATTTCTTGCTAAATTTAACTCTGAATGTTTTCACTTTCTAGGGTAACTTTGTTGATTTCTTCAATAAAGAATTTCTCACTGACTACTCTGTGCCAGACACTGTTTTAGGCTTTGGAGATACAGCAGCAAAGAAGAAAAACAGTTTACAGTTCATCAAGAAAGGCAGAAATTAACAAGTAGTTCACAAGTAATCATCAAGTTCCAATTGTAGGGTGACTAGGGACTGATCCAGATAGGGAAGGACAGGAAGTGTCTCTGAAGGATGAAGAGGAGTTAATCAGATAAAACAGGGTAGAAAGAAAGAACATTCCAGGCAGAGGAAGAAGCATTTGCAAAGATTCTGAGGTGAGAATGAAAATGGTACACTCAAAGAACCGAGGCTGCAGATAGCAGGGGCGGTGATGAAAATAATAATAGCGCAGGCCAGGCGTGGTGGCTCACACCTGTAATCCCAGCACTTTGGGAGGCCAAGGCGGGCAGATCACCTGAGGTCAGGAGTTCGAGACCGGCCTGGCCAACATGGCAAAACCCCGTCTCTACGAAAAATACAAAAAATTAGCCAGGCATGGTGGCGGGCACCTGTAATCCCAGCTACTCGGGAGGCTGAGGCAAGAGAAATGCTTGAACCCAGAGGCAGAGGTTGCAGTGAGCTGAGATCTCACCACTGCACTCCAGCATGGGAGAAAGAGCAAGACTCTGTCTCAAAAAAATAAATAAATACAAATAAGAAAAGAAAATAATAGCTAATCTTTTTTGCACACTTACTACATTCCAGGTTTCACAGGCACAAACTCATATAATCCCCACAACAGCACTGAGATGGAGATGTGCACTACTATTCTGACTCTACAGAAAAGGAGACTGAGACCTAGAGAAGTTAAATGACTTGCCCAAGGTCTTAAGCTAAAAGGTATCAAGGCTGGTTTGCTCTTAGGCAGTTTGCTGCCAGGGTCCTTATTCCCAGCCTGTAAGCTTCCCAAGAGTGAGATCAACATGAAGCTTTCCTCATGTTCAAAATTCATTCTGTTAATTTTCAATTTTGCACAGAATGACATCATGAAATATTAGGTGTGCCTAACAATAGCTTCAGTCTCATTCCCAGAATCTTGATAAATGTATGGCTCCTAGTTGTGATCTATTTCATTAGGAAATATTATGCATATTTATCACAAAAACATTAATAGAGGTCCAAATGTTAATTTAATAAATGCCCATGAGCTCATTACCGAAAATAACCATCTCTTCTGAAAGATATTTTTAAACTAGATTTATGGTCCCTTCCCTACCCCCATTCCTCTCCTCCCAGTATCATGGATTTGATACACAGTCAGTCCCCTTTTTATATATACACACATAAACACATACCCACACATACATATTCATAAACATTATAGAGTATATGATATTGTTTTAAGTGTTAACATTTGAATAGCAAATACATAATATTCTGAAATTTGTGTTTATCACTCTATATTTTTAATTTTTAGGTCTATCCATATGGTGCCTAAAGATCTGGTTCATTCTTTTTAAATGCTCTATTCTATCAAACAAATACATCACAAATTTGTACATTCCTTGGAGTAGAAATTAGGTTGTTTTCAGAGACTTGATTATCTAAATGTCATTTTGGAGCCAAATCACTTTTTGCCAATCTGGTAAAAACAGTTTACTAAGCTAGTGAATCGTACAAATTGCTAGAAATACTTTAGAATTGTCATTTCATTTTTAAATAGAATTTTTTTCTAAAACATACACATGTTTTTGGTAGTTTAAGTCATGTAACATAAACCTTTGGTAGCTCAAGTCATCTGAAGATACCTAGATATTTAAAACACTATGAATCTCTGAAAAAGGAAACAAAACAGAAAAAGATTTCCAGTTTATGTGAATCTATAATAACGCTGTTGAAAACAAAACATATTGAAGAGAAAGTAGATGCAGAAAATAGTCTTCTTACAACCAATTTCTCTTCCTGATAACCATACTGACGGGGCTGAAAAAATGAGCGCATTGAAGAAAGTAGATAAACAAACCAAGGTTTCTCTGGAATGCTTTGTTCTGTGTTCTGGCCAGAAAATAATCCAAGGCACAACCTTACAGGAAGGTTACCACATTGTTTTTAGAATCAAGGGACTGTGAAGTGCCTACCACATACCAGAAACAATGTCTGATAAAGGGGACTATTAAACAGAGCATGAACGAGCCTGGTCTTTAGTCTTGAAGTGGTTAGACTTATAAATGATGTGACTATAAACAATGATCTACTTACATGAACGGCAAATGTTACCTCAAAGACATTGTAACAAGGTTTATTATCAAGTGTAAACTGAAATCTAGTTAACAAATATGTGAAGACTCAAATATCCTAATTATCCTGATGTGATTATATGAATGTATCAAACTATAACATGTGCCCCCAAAATACATACATATAATATGTAACAATAAGGAAATTAAAATAAAATAAATAATATTGCATAATTTTTAAAAATTAAAAAAATAATTTTGTTTTCACTGACAAAAATGTGAAGACTCATGTATGGAATTCTTTCACTGTTAACGTTATTTTCTATAAAGAAGAATCTGAGAAAACATTAAAAGGTAGATCTTTCAAAAGATGGATAACTATTTACTGACGACATTATTCACATTATAAAACAACCCAGTCTAGAAAATACAATACAAAATTCAAAGGGCATTTGTCTTCTGGGGCAGAGGGGAGAAGAAAAGTATCTTCCACAGAAGTGTACGCAATCCCCAAGAAGGTAAATTAAAAAAAAAATCTGGGCTCCCAATGAAAAACGTCACCCCAGTACACTGAGGGTTACAATGGAGTCTGTTTGGCCTCACTTTCACAACCTACTAGAACAATATTTTAGTACATTCCATAGCCAAGCTAAGGAGTTATCAGTTCTAGATCTCTGAAGCTTAAGAAATCCTCCTGGGCTTAGGAAAACGCTTCCAAGCTTCAGGAGGCACCCCTGAAATCAACTGAAATTCATATCACTAGCATAATAGTTTAGTGAGAAAACCGACCAAGCAGATGGAGCAGCCCTATCATTTGTTCATCTATCCATATATCCATGTATCCATCCATCTCAGCCCATCTCATCCATCCATCCATCCAACCAACCTATCTCATCCATCTATCCATCCAACCATCCATCACAGATAATTATACCCATCTATCACATGCCATGAAATCTCAGGGTGTAAGGACTGTCTGAGCCGAGAGAGTATGGATGTACTAAAGGCAAGCCCATGTAGTCACACATTTAAACACAGACAATAAAACATAACATACACATAACCCCTTGCTCTATTCCTGACCTCTGAACTACAAAGTGTAGTGTTTTATATTTTTTCAATTACATAAAATGTGCATTATATATAATATATAATTAGCCTAAAACTCCCTCCTCCAAGGGCAAAATACTTCCCAGTATAAACAACAGGAGCTAGAAGTTGAAAGAGGCTTAACAAGAGAATTAAGAATGTCAAATAGACCAGAAACCAAAACTAGGATTACCTAAACTTCTGAAAGTTGGTGATTTTTAAAAATGTCTTGAAGACTTTCCTATAGTTGCTAGCAATATTCCACTGCTTCTGAACAGAAAAGAAAGGGACAGTTGAAGAATGTACATCCACTCTAGGCTGAGGACATAAAGACCAAAGGACAGTCTGTGCTAAGAGGATTTAAAAGAAATGTCACCAGCAGAGTCCCTAGGTCCCAAAGCAAGAACACAGGAACTGGCCTGAGCCTAGAGAGTCACTCTGGGGACTTCACAACAGTACTGTCCTTGTGATTCCCCTAACACCAGAAACTCAGCCCAAAATAAAAAACAGATAAGTTCACAGGCGCAGTGGCTCACGCCTGTAATCCTAGGACTTTGGGAGGCCAAAGGGGGTGGATCACCTGAGGTCAGGAGTTTGAGACCAACCTGACCAACATGGTGAAACCCCGTCTCTACTAAAAATACAAAAATTAGCTAGGCTTGATGACGAGTGCCTGTAATCCCAGCTACTCAGGAGGCTGAGGCAGGAGAATCGCTTGAAACCCAGAGGCAGAGGTTGCAGTGAGCTGAGATCACACCACTGCACCCCAGCCTGGGTGACAGAGCAAGACTCCATCTCAAAAAATAAATAAATAAATAAAATTTAAAAAAAAAAAGTTGTAAGGCAGTTTAAAGACGATCTTTCAATGAGTAAGGAACATCCCATGTCTAGTATGCTCTGCATGGTTCCCTATTACTAACCAAAGTCTAATTGTTGGGCTGCTTTTTAAACTGAGGGCTTTTCTATTTTATCAAAGAAGAAGGAATCTTTGATATGCCAAAGTTCAGCATAATGAAGCCTTTATTTACAACATGCCACACTATTTGGAAAATCAGGATTTCATTTAAAAAATAAAGTGAGCTGATTTTTTTTTTCCTATCAAAGATGTTTTTGGGGCCAAAGCAACTGGGAAAAACTGGACACCAGAGGTGTGGCCCCAATCCGGTCTGGGAGGATGAATAAGAACACTTCAGCAGAGACCCAGGCAAGGTGCAGAAGGGCAGGTCTGCAAGGCTCAATCTGGAGCATGTCAGGAAGCAAACTGGCTCAGTCTCAAAGTGTAGTAAAGAGCAGAGTCAAGAAATGAAGAAAAACCAATATAATGATAATGAAACTTGTCTGCCCCCAGGGCACATCACAGACAGGGAGTAAGCAGAAGCAAGAGAAGCAGTTTGTGAGTCAGTTTAGAGAGCTACAGCTTGGACAGGGTGTAGCCACTACTCAGTTGGGCCATCTTCAAGACCAAGAACCAAGTGTACTCAGGGGATGCAGAGAAGAGGGATCAGTACCATGGCAGAACCTCTGTATTAGTGCCTAGGACTGCTGAAACAAAGTGCCACATACTGGGTAGCTTAAAACAACAGATATTTACTGTCTCACAGTTCTGGAGGCTAGAAGTCTGAAATCAAGGTGTTAGCAGGGCCATGCTCCCTCTGAAAACTGTAGAGAGGAATCTTTCCTTGCCTCTTCCTAGCTTTGGCTCTGCCACCAATCTTGGGCATTCCTTGGCTTGTGGATGCATCACTACAATTCTCTGTCTTCACGTGGTGTTTTCCCGTGTTTCTGTCTTCACCTGGACACTAATCATATTGTATTAGGGACCCACCCTACTCCAGTGTGACCTCATCTTAACTAATTACATCTGCCATGACTCTATTTCCAAATAAGGTCACAATCTGAGGTACTGGGGATTAGGACTTCTAAATATCTCTTGGAGCGGTGGCGGGGGGCGGGCACAACTGAACCAATTACACCCTCGTTGGGGTGCCCAAGGCTCACCCTCAGCCAGACGGATCCTAATGTCCTAGGTCATTCAGAATACCAGGTGCTAATTAATGTGAAAGAGAAACAGGAAAGAATTAATCTATGGTGGCAAAAGTCAGAGTAGTGGTTACATGTGAGTAGTAATAGTGACTGGGTGGGAACACATTGTACCCTTCTGGAGGGCCTGTATTATCCTATTTCTTCACCTGGAGGCAGCTTGCCTGGGTGCATTCACTGTAAGGAAATTTATTGAACTATACTTATATGCTTTGTGCACTCCTCTGTATGTCTGATATATTTCCATAAAAACTTTACAAAACATTAGAGAAGATGGAGCTATCCAAGAAATAGGGGTCTTGGAAGCCCAGCTAGGACCTCAGGGAGGGGCATTATCTGGGAGGAGTTACACAGCCAGGAGTTGGCAGCTCAGCCCTGAGGGTTCAGACACTTGAGTTGTCTGTTCACCTGAGAAGCAGAATTCTTAAGAGGCTGCTTTATAACTGGAAATGCTGAAGTAATTCATTTAAATAAAAAAAAAAAATTGGGCCAGGCACAGTGGCTCACGCCTGTAATCCTAGCACTTTGCGAGGCCAAGGTTGATGGATCGCTCTGAGCTCAGGAGTCGGAGAACAGCCTGGGCAACAAGATGGCAACAGCCATCTCCACGAAAAATACAAAAAAAAAAAAAAAAAAAAAAAAAATGAGCCAGGCATAGTGGCTCACATATGTGTTCCTAGCTACTCCAGAGGCTAAGGCTGGAGGATTGCTTGAGCTGGGAAGCAGAGGTTGCAGTGAGCCAAGATTGCACCACGATATTCCAGCCTGGGCGACAGAGCAAGACCCTGTCTCAGAAAAAAAAAAAAAACAAAAGAGCCTGGCATGGTGGCTCATGCCTGTAATCCCAGCACTTTGGGAGGCTGAGTCGGGCAGATCACCTGAGGTCGGGAGTTTGAGACCAGCCTGACCGACATGGACAAACCCCGTCTCTACTAAAAATACAAAAAAATTAGCCGGGTATGGTGGCACATGCCTGTAATCCCAGCTACTTGGAAGGCTGAGGCAGGAGAATCGCTTAACCCAGGAGGCGGAGGTTGCAGTGAGCCAAGATCGCGCCACTGCACTCTTGCCTGGGCAACAAGAGCAAAACTCCATCTCAAAAAGAAAAAAAAGAGAGAAAGAAAGAAAAAGAAAAATATAAGGGCCAAGAAGTCTGTATATTTGAATCAGTAGATTGGCAACTTCTATAGGCAAATCTATGAGTGATAATTAAAAAGTTGTTTAGTAAGCATGGACCCCTCAATAAGGGTATGATCTCCCCTGCACAGTGCTGCAAATATGCTGATATTCTGCTTTGCTCTGTTTTCCTAGCCTCCTTGCAGACCTCTCCCCAACATTCCACTTTCAGGCTAATTAAAGTTCAAGTAAGTTATAGAGTTGTTTCTTTCACATCTAATTCTTCTCTGGGAATTTTAAGCTCTTGTGGTTAGGGTGTTTTGGGTCCTAATGCTTAATTTCCAAGGAAGAGGAAACACCACAAAAAGACAGAGTTAAAATCTACTGGACAACACTCAAACTTAGAAAACATATTTTTGGAGTAAAAATGTAAAATTTTTTAGAGCTAAATATTAACATCAGGTATTGCATAAGCTATGAATAACACATTGATATATCAAATCAAAGGAGTGGAGAGGGGAAGGAAGCCAAAACTTAATTCCAATGCCAACAAAGAAATACAAACCAAATATTGATGAAAATGTATTTGTACATTATCATACACATAATTGTGTAAAATGAAGCTGTGAATAGAAAGCACTTGGCTTTCTACTGTGTAAAATATATGAAGAAGGTACTGAAAGGTTCGAGGCCACACATTTGTAGTGATCCTCTTGACTCTTCTCATTGGATGTCTCAATCCCATCAAATCCCATCTCTACTATAAAACTTCATACAGAATCCCTCACCTCAAAAGTCACAAATGACACTTCACATTTCTATCCTTCACTCAAGTTATTAAAAGTGAGAGTGCTAAATATCAATTATATATTACCTTAACTAATGTTTTCATCATATTCTGGTGACAACAGCAATTGGAAAGAATGTATTACATGCCATATTGTAAGCCCCAAGTCCAAGTTTAGAAGCAACATGTAGAATTTACCTGTTATAAATTGTTTATATAGACCTACCTCCCTAAGTGCCTTATAGAGAGACATAAATATATAAGCCATAGGCCTCTAAGTCTGATCCAGCTGGCTCCTACGGCCTGTCCTGCCTCATCTCCTGAAATGCTTGACTCTTGACTCATCTCCTGAAATGCTTGACTCTAGTAACACCAAACTTTGTGCACTTCTCAATCCTTCTTGGCAGTTTCATGTCTCAGTGCCTTTGGTCATACTGTTCCTGCTGCCCGGAATGTTCTCCCTCTCCTCTCACCCTGCCCCCCAATTCCCCTCCCACAACATTCCCACTCCCCAATATAAATTGGAATAATCTGTTAGGATTCTGTTCTTCAAGGAGGACTTCCCTTTCTATCTCTACCCTGCATCTGGATGATGACACAGGAGTCCAAGAAAGCATATGTAAAGCTGTTTCAAGATCAGAGATAACTACAGTGTTCCTACGTTTTGAACCATAAAAAAAAAAAAATCTCAGATTTCAAGAACATTCGGAGAAAACGGTTTTTGCTCCTTAAGCCTAGTTTATTCTGAAAAATTCATAGCTCTATTCAACCTACGGATTTTCTTTCCCTAACTCCACTTGAAAGCATATGTACATACATGCATGCTCACACACACACACACACACACACTGAATCCCTCTACTATATGCCCATGGATCCCTTTATAATAGCAGAGTACTTGGCATATGATAGATGCAAAGTATTTGTTGCTATTTGCTGAAGAACGATGAAAGAAATATAATAACATAGGTAGATTAACATAGTCCAAAGGGAAGCCAGGTGCTAAGAGGAAACAGACCTGAGAAAAAATTAGAGGTATATAAGAACAATCAGAAAGGGTTTCTGGGGAAAGTCAATTTTTAACTAATTGAGGAAGAACAGAATTGTCATAATAGCTATAAAAACAGAGTTATAATAGTAATAGTGGCAGATAACACTGATTAAATACTTGATATTTGGCAGAAACTATGCTCAAATATTTGTATGTGTTTTTTTCATTATCACAATTACTGCGATGTGGATATTATTTCAAATTTATAGATAAAGAAAGTAAGGCTCAGAGAAGTTAGGCTATTTGTTCAGAGTCATGCAGTGATAAGTTATGAAGCTGGAAACTGAACACATGTTATAATCTGGCTTAGATGGGAGAGTGTGGAGGGGAAGGAGAATGGCACTGAGTGTCAAAGAACAGCCTGAGCTGAAGCACTAGGAGACCTGCGTGGCTACAGGGTCAAACAGGACAATAAAAAGAAAGTTAGCAACATAAGATGGCAGAAAACCTCAAAAATCAGTGGGAGAAATTCTCTGGATTTTTAAGCAGAAAAAAAATAATGAAAATCATTGATGGTCATAATTAGAGAGCTTGAATATAAGATTTTTGTAAGAATATGATTTTTTATTCTATGACTAAAGCAGAAGAACCATACACATCAAATTTGTAAAAAAAAAAAAAAAAAAAAAAAGTTTTTTGCAATAAGAGAGCCAGATTTGTCCTCCAAAAAATTCAGTGTGTGCAAAATATTTATAGTTATTTGGTGATCAGAAAACACACATATCTCCTTACATCCCGTTTACCAAAAAATCCAATTATTTATCATTTAATTGTAGTATATCTGGGATAAAAGAATAATAATTAGCTAAATCACTTCGACATCTACCTGAAATATTGGCTTTAAATATTAAAAATATTTTGACAGCAATGTCCTTTATCTCACAAGATCACTTACAACAGAAAGTTCCTTTAATTACCACAATCTATCAATTAAATAAGATTATAAATTACATTTAATTGCTGTTCTAAAATGTAGTTGAAAAATTCATTTGTACCCTACTTGAATGCCTGGATTATCTATCACCTCACTGCTCTCATCTAAATGCAACTGCTTAACCCATCTTACAGTTTTTAAATGCAATGAGTTATCCACAAAAAAGACAGAATTAAAAAAATAAAATCTACAATCTCCTTTTATTCTTTGGCCCTATGCTAACCATAGAAAATGTACACATTCCCTATATCTGCTTCCTCCACCCCTTAATACATTAAGGACTCTTACATATTAGAGTTGCATAAGAGTTTAATAAAAGCATTTGAGACTTCCTTCTAGGTTTCCTGCATAAATATTTGTAATGGAATATTTCCTCAGCTGAAAACCCCACTAAGAGGTCAGAAGCAACAGGCTGATACCTCTTAAGACTAAAATCTAATGGTATTGGGAAAGGTGATTTCATAGAATCAGCTCAAAGACAAGAGGTCTGTGTTTATATGGCATTTTGCATGGGTTTTTTGGGGGTTTTTTTTGTTTGTTTTCTGTCTCAATTTCCTTCAAGTCAAGTCTGCTACTGGTTATTTCTCGTCTTCTGCTAGCTTCAGGCTTGGTTAGCTCTTGTTCCTCTAGTTTCTCTAGATGTGATGTTAGGTTGTTAATTTGGGATCTTTTTGAATTTTTGATGTAGGCATTTAGCACTATAAACTTCCCTCTTAGCAGTGCTTTAGCTGTGTCCCAGAGATCTGGTATACTGTATCTTTGTTCTGATTAGTTTCAGAGAACGTTTTGATTTCTGCCTTAATTTCACTGTTTTCCAAAAAGTCATTCAGGAGCAAGTTCTTTAATTTTCATATAATTGTATGGTTTTGAGTTATTTTCTTAGTATTGATTTCTATTTTTATTGCATTGTGGTCTAAGAGTGTGGTTGGTATGATTTTGGTTTTTTTGAATTTGCTGAGGATTGTTTTATATCCATTTGTGTGGCTGGTTTTAGAGTATGTGCCATGTGCAGATGAGAAGAATGTATATTCTGTCATTTTGTGGTGGAGAGTTCTGTAGATGTCTATTAGGTACATTCTGTCAAGTTCAGGTCCTGAATATCTTTGTTAGTTTTTGGCCTTGATTATCTGTCTAATACTGCCAGTGGGGTGTTAAAGTCTCCCACTGTTATTGTGTGGAAATCTAAGTCTCTTCATAGGTCTTACCTTGTGAATCTGGGTGCTCCTGTGTTGGCTGCATATATATTTTGGATAGTTAGGTCTTCCTGTTGAATTGAACCCTTTATCATTATGTATTGCCCATCTGTATTAGTTCATTCTCACACTGCTATAAAGAAATACCTGAGTTTGGGCACAGTGGCTTATGCCTGTAATCCCGACACTTTGGGAGGCCGAGGCAGGAGGACTGCTTGAGCCTAGAAGTTCAAGACTAGACTGGGCAACTCAGTGAAACCCCATCTCTACAAATAATTTTTTAAAAAATCAGCCAGGTGTGGCGGTGTGTATCTGCAGTCCCAGCTACCTAGGAGGCTGAGATGGTAAGATTGCTTGTGCCCATGAGGCTGAGGCTGCAGTGAAGAATGATTGTGCCACTGCATTTCAGCTTGTTCAACAGAGTGAGACCCTATCCAAAAAAAGAAAAAAAAAAGAAAGAAAGAAATACCTGAGACTAGGTAATATAAAAAGCAAAGAGGTTTAATTGGCTCACGGTTCTTCAGGCTGTACGGAAAGCATGACTGGGAGGCCTCAGGAAACTCACAGAAGTCTCCTGGCAAAAGGTGAAGGGGAAGCAGGCACATCTTACATAATTGGAGTAGGAGGAAAGGTGGGGGGGGGGGGGGGTTGCTAAACAACCAGATCTTGTAAGAACTCACTCAGTATCAGAAGAACAGCACCCAGGGGGATGGTGTTAAACAATTAGAAACTGCCCCCCATATCCAATCACCTCCCATCAGGCCCCACCTCCAACACTGAGGATTACAATTGAATATGAGATTTGGGTGGGGGCACAGATCCAAACCATATCACTATCTTTGTCTTTTGTGGTTTTTGTTGGTTTAAAGTCTGTTTTGTCTAAAATTAGAATAGCAACCCCTGCTTTTTTCTGTTTTCCATTTGCTTGCCAGACTTTTCTCCATCCCTTTACTTTCAGCCTTTGGATATCATTGAATGTGAGATAGGTCTCCTGAGGTTTCAGGTTTTATGCCACTGTGTTAATCAGAAAAGCCATAATTTAGTTGTTTTGTATGTTAGTTAAGTATGTGAGTTAACAATGAGCCAAAGAATCTCAAAAATAATTTTCTCTCTAAAAATTGTGCCAAGCCTCCCTAGATACTAATAGAGTGGTGATGATGAGACATCTTGAAATCAAAGGACAAGAGGATAAAAGGAATACTGTATAGGCGTCTCTGAGCTCTGCCTGTCTTTGTGATATTCCTGTGCTCTGCCCTAGGGAAAAGAGAGGGGAAATCAGTTATGGTAAATTAGTAGAAAGAAAAAAAGGCAACTAAGGGTAGAAATTTGTGTGTTTATGTGTGTGAGAGAGAGAAAGAGAGACAGAGAGACAGGAAGGGGCCGCGTGTGGTGGCTCATGCCTGTAATCCCAACACTTTAGGAGGCCGGAGTGGGCGGATCACCTGAATTCAGGAGTTCAAGACCAGCCTGGCCAACATGGTGAAACCCCATCTCTACAAAAAAAATACAGAAAGTAGCCAGGTGTGGTGGTGCATTCCTGTAATCCCAACTACTTGGGAGGATGAGACAGGAGAATCACTTAAATTCAGGAGGCAGAGGTTTCAGTGAGCGGAGATCGAGCCACTGCACTCCAGCCTGGGTGACAGAGCAAGACTCCACCTCAAAAAGAAAGAAAAAGAAGAGACAGGAAAGCCTGTCATGACTGGGTGAAGACTGAATTAGGCTCTCATCAAAAATCTCCAGGCATGCCAATTCTAACTAGAATACAATTCAAACTCCACAAAATCTGCCTTCCTATCTTACTGACTACATCTCCTCCCACTCCGTCTTTTGCACTCTTCTTTAACTACATATTGTCTTAACCACTCTCTTCTCACACTGCACCTTCTGTTTCTCAAACAACCCAAATTCACTCATGCCTCATGTAGTCGTATCTCATTTTTTGACTCTGCCCCCTATAAAACATAAGCTCTGTAAGAGCAAGGGCTTTGCTGTGTCCAACACGGCACGCTCCCAACCCCACCCACAAGAACATCTCTTGTTACATGGTGGACACTCAGTGAATGTTGGTTGACCATTAGGGAAGTCCCACCTCATGGATGACCACATGGAACATCACCCAAAGTCCACTGAAAAAAACACTTTCTGCTCCCTTGTTGCCCCCATCTTTCAGCATAGTGACTCTGACCCACAGCCATAACAACTCCAGGCCTGCTTCCACAACCTGTGGAAGGTGAGAATAACCCTGCCACTTCTGGAGGAATCTCCAGCTTCCTTGCCATCTCCTCTTCTGGGGGCCTTGTTCTCAACAGGTCCTAAAGATCTTTCCATTCCCAACCAAATAAAAAGTAAATCAATGTTTAAACCATCTTTCAAAGCCCATCACTAAATACATTGCTAAGTATACAATGATGCTATCTGTATACTTTGTCTTAGGCTAAGCATATAAGAAGGGGAAAGAGAGAATGGGGGAGAAGATAACTTTTCACTCAGCTTTTCAATGTTTTTAAGAAAATCTCCTAAGGGCTAGGTGCTTTCCTTTCCCTCTATCTCAATGGTCCAGGAAGAGGAAGGCCCCTGGTCAGATACAAAAGTTTGTGGCAGTAAAAGGGTTAAACTGGACAATCCTCCTAGATGACCAAAAGCTCTCCAAGAAAAAGAAACATGGGCACAAGGAAGAAAACCAGGTCTTACTGATCCTGTTATCTTTTACTTTCATAACCTCACTGCCAGAATCTCAGCACTTCTTAGCCTGATTATACGACAGTCAAGTTCCTGACCAAGTCTGAGACACTGCAGCTGATTCAGTGCTGAGGTGTCACCATCAGGGGAAAGAACTCCAGCTACCCCACAATGGTGAGGGAATTGTGTTTCTGACACCGATATGGAATTGTAAATACAATTTCCTACCAAAACACTATAATATCCAATGTATACATTCTATTCCATGCATCAAGGTCACTCCAAATCAAAATCCATTTTAACCCCTAAGGGTTAAATTGGAAACTGTGATGTGTGATGTGTGCTATTATCCATCACAGTTGGGACAGACAGGAGAGAATGTTTCATTTCAACTGTGAGGGTGGGGATGTAACCCTGGGAAAACCTCTTCCAGGTAACATATAGCTTGAGTAGGAGCTTCAGTGAAAATGTATTCAGAAAGGAAAGAACTTTTGGAATATGCCCATTGAAGACAGCATAAACTCCTAGATTTCGCCAGACCCTGCTCACCTAAGTGACACATCAGAGATGTGCAGAAGATAGAAGGTGGCTGGCTGATGAAAGTCTAAAGCTGTCACAAGGAAGGCAAAGTATGCAGACCACCTATTCAAAAAGCCCAGCCTGGGGATAACTAGAAAGGCATATTCAGACCAAGGTATATATAAATGGAGGATATGCCAGGCAAAGGAGAAAGATATGCACAGGAAATGGAAGAATTTGTGCAGAATGTATACTGCAGAGGATTCCTGGGATGGTGTAGGCAGAGGTAGAGTCAAACCTTTATGTGAGCCACTGCAACTCAACCTAAGGCAATCTTGGTTTTTTAAGCTATAAAATGGGGCTAAAAATTCCTATCTTGCAGGAGTTTTGTCAGGAAGATTAAATAAAATAGCATATGGAAACACACCAAAAATCAGAGTGGGTGCCAAATAGGAGTTCCACGCTTCCTTCACCTTCTCAATAAGCATCACCTAAAATGCATGCTAAACAGATCTCTGGTCACCACTCCTGGATGGAAGCACAATTTCCATGGAAGCCATCTGGCAGTCTGCATGGTTAGCAGATGATGCTTATCAGGGAAATGCGGGAAACATGGCATTACTCACGTCTTCTTCCATAAGGTTCCACATGATGTGGAACACAGAAATGTCTCCAACAGAAGAAAACTGCTGTGAAATCCAGTCGTCTGCCACTGAATGAGAACACCTACGATTTACAATTTCACAGGAGACAGACTAATGTTTTTAAATGGTATGTCTCTTAATGGTATTATTCTGTCAATACTGTCTATTCTTCAGCCTCTAAGGTTTTTTTATTATTATTATTGATACAGGGCATAAGAACAAACTATCTCCAACAAATCTACTGAAATGTAGTCAAAATTGCAGTCCCATTTTACTGCACCATGTAAACAACATATGGTGCAAGCTGGGACTGAGACACTGAGGAACTATAGTAAAAATACAATTCAAGGAAAGCGACATCACAAGGAATGAAGATCTCCCCTCCCAGTCTACATGACCACGAGAACAGCTTAGGAAACCAGACCAATGCAACACTTTCTAGAAAAATTATCTTCTTATAAGCAAAGTTGCCATTATCCAAAGACCCTCTGTGGAATTTGGCCTTACTCAGAGACAATAAACTAAATAACAGTCTAAGGGCATCGTTTTTCGCAGATCTTGGTATGAAAAGCGTTCTTAGTGAAACAAAAAGGAAGCAACATAAACCAACTTGCAAATGTCAAATCGGCATGCTTTCAAACGGAAAATAACCTGGCAGCCTGAGCAGATCTTCCCAAATATTTAACATCTCCCTGTAAATAAAAAGACAGTTTTATGGTCTGCAGCTAGGTGAGGAAGATTGAGGACCGGAAAGTCAAACATTCGGGCTAGCCTAAAAGAGGTGGCCGCTGGAGACCCGAAGAGTTACGAGGTTCAAAGGTCAGCGTGGACACGAGACCACAGACCACGAGGAGCTTTCAGCAGATCTACAGTTTCCTCAACTATCCACCTACTCACAGCACCCAGCTGGTCCTCGTAAGGCAAATGGGACTTACGACTTTAGACTCGGTGTGATTTCTGATACACTAGCAGTCACCATGTTATTTTCATCCCTACCCCCACACACTGTTTTTAAACATTACCTTTCAACAGCAACTTCTTCTCTCCTCCCCACTGCCCCCGCCAACCCTCGCTACTGAAAAATCCTAAAAGAAGGTGCTTTGGGTTTGTTTTTGGTTTCTGGGCGTCGCTTTTTATAGGTTTTCTTTTAAGCCAAAATAACAGCACACAAGAAAGAGGCTTGAGATTGCCGGGATCTCCGGGGCCGGCGGCCTCAAAATGACAAGTTGCTTCTCCCTTATCTTGAAAATTAACAGCAGCCCAAACACTGCAATTTACTCACCGTCCTCCTTTCTCCTAAACTGCCTCGGAGCTTGTTTTGTTAGGTCTAGTTCCATTGTGGAGGGAAAAAGGGTTTCTCGAACAACTTTATACGGTAAGAGACCAGAACCTTCCAGACCCCTCAACCCTCCTCGCGTACAGACCCTTTTACAAGAAAACAATAGTGAACGAGGAGCTGGACACTCCTCTTGGCTTCCCAATTGCACAACCTCGCCGGCGATTCGACAAAAGAGGGTCCCAGAGCAGATTATCTCGGCCCCCACGGCTCCCGGGCTTACCCGCGAGGCTGCGCGTCCCTCCCGCCCTTCACTGGGGCTCCAGGATCCCCAGGTGCCCTCTCGGCGGTGGCTGCGGCGCACGCCGGCTGGCTCGCGGGTCCCAGCGCCCATGGTCCCTTTACGCCTCCGCACGCCACCTCCTTGGTGCTGGCAGGATATGTGGAGGGGCAAACAGCGCTCCGTGTCCCCACCCCCAACCCTGAGCCTCAGAGGCTGCAAAGCCGGAGGGTCGGGGCAGCACAGACCCCAGACCGCCCGGACCCCGGCCCAGGACCGGTCTTCCCGCACCCCCAATCTCCCTCACCCGCGCAGTGCAAACCCGCAGCGAAGCCGGCCGGCAAGAGTGACCCGCCGAGGCTCAGGAGCGACGACCGCAGAGGCGCACCGGGCTCCGCGACCTGGGGGGCCGCTGCTCCAGCCGGCTGCTGCCTCTCTCGCGGCGCCTGCCGCATCGGGCCGCAGAAGCCCGAGGCCGGCAGAAACCAAAGGAAGGTGGCGCGGGCCAGGGGCGGCGCGGGCACGATTCCTTCCCCGCGGATCTGGCGGGGGAGCAGAGGAGGGAGCAGCCCTGCCCGGAGTCTCAGGCTCCCGCCAGCCCCGATCCCGGGCGACTGCGCCGAGCGCCTCCGGAGTCGCGGGAAGCTCCTCCTGCTCCGCGGCTGGCGCCAGTTGCACGGTGGCCGCCCCCAAATTCGAGGAGGAAGGTGCAAAGTGGTGGGAGGCTGCGGTTCTCCCGGAGGGTGAGGCGTTGGGGACCAGGCGGGAGCACAGCCGAACCCCTACCTTTCGGGCGGGGCGGACACCAGCCGCGCGCCCTCGCCGGGCGCCGGGACCGGAAAATCACCGCGAAGGGAGGGACGAGGAAAGGCGGCGGGTGGCTTCAGGACAAGGTAGGAGGATCGATCTCCACAGCCAAGAAGACACTCCCATCCCGCCCTGGTTTGTTTGGAAAGCTGCAGGAGCTAAAGTGAGGGGCGGCCGGGTACTCCCCTTCCCCGCCCGGCTGGCAGGCGGCAGAAGTAAACACTGAGGCTTGTGGCGCCGCGGACTGACTGTGACACAAGGCTCAGCAGAAGGTTTGGTCCCTGTCAGAAGGGGAGGAGTGTTCAGAGAGCTCCTGAATTCCGGGGCTCTGCCCTTCAAGGGCAAATGTGTTCGTACTTTTTATCTTTTGAAGGAGATAATTACTTTAGTGAGAACGAAGGTGGAACGTGCTTTTTGCGTTTTCTTTTCTCTCCATAGGAAAAACCCTACGTTATTAATGTCCTCTTACTTGGATGGCTCTGAATACTTTTTAAAATGTGTTTGTCAAATAATTCCTTGTCTAGAAACATTCAAGTCATAGCTCCAACCTTTGGGCCCTGAGCAGTGTAATCACGTGCCATCAATTGACCCCAGAGAGAAGACCCACGGACTTGGATGTAATTCAAAGTTGGCAATGTGTCACGAACTGGAACAAAGTCCTTCATCTGTGATGGGCTTTCTGGTATTTGTCTTTCTTTTTTTTTTTTTTTTTTTTTTTTTTTGAGACAGAATCTTGCTTTGTCACCCAGGCTGGGGTACAGGGGCATGATCTTGGCTCACTGCAACCTCTGCCTCCCGGGCTCAAGCGACTCTCCTGCCTCAGCCTCCCGAGTAGCTGGGATTACAGGCTGGGATTACCACGCCCAGCTAATTTTTGTATTTTTAGTAGAGATGAGGTTTCATTATGTTGGCCAGGCTGGTTTCGAACTCCTGACCTCAAATGATCCGCTCGCCTCCACCTGCCAAAGTGCTCTGGTATTTGTCTTAATTGTAATAACAGCCCTAGGAGGTACCATTTGTTGTTTTCCCAACCTTACTTTAAAAAAAAAAAAAATGGCCGGGCGCGGTGGCTCACACCTGTAATCCCAGCACTTTGGAAGGCCGAGGCAGGCGGATCACGAGGTCAGGAGTTCCAGATCAGCCTGACCAACGTGGTGAAACCCCGTCTCTCCTAAAAATACAAAAATTAGCCGGGCATGGTGGTGCGCGCCTGTAATCTCAGCTACTCAGGAAGCTGGGGCAGAAGAATCGCTTGAACCCGGGAGGTGGAAGTTGCAGTGAGCTGAGATGGCGCCACTGCACTCCAGCTTGGGCGACACGCGAGCCTCTGTCTCAAAACAAACAAACAAACAAACAAAAAACTCAATGGGTTCAGATAATTCATATTATTTGCCCTTTCTACAGATTGCCTTTGACATAACCCACACAGATTTTGTAATTTTAAACGTGGCTCTTGAGACATCAGGATAGTGAAAGAGTTTTAGGGAATTTGTCTATCTGAACTAATTGGTGTTGAGGTTTACTTTGCTCTTTTAATTTCTCCTGGGTTCTTCACTGACCCCTTGTTCATGATCTTAAAAACTAAAACTGTATTTCACCTCATCCACTCTGGCCTTCTGAACTTCTTGAATCTGCAAAGCAGTGTGCTAAGGAGAGAGGCTATCTGCTGTTCTGAGGTGACATTTGTATTTCATATTTGGTAGTGGCCAGTAGCGACTACTGTTGACCCCAACCTAGTTCAAAAGCTGCCTCTTCTGCTGACCTGCTGTGTGACTTTGGGCAAGTGGCATTACCACAGTGGGCTTCATTTTTTGTCAGGTGTAAAGTGAGATAATACAGCTAGTCTTGAAGGGTGATTAGGATTAAAACAGTCTCTGTTGTAAAGAAGGCTTGGCACAGTGCTTGCCCCCAAAAGCATTAATTCAGGAAGTAAAATGTTGACTTTAAAAATAACGCTAAAAATATTAACTACCAGTCATTGCCCACCATGAGTCAGCCACCCACCATGCACTGTATCTGTTCCTCTCACTCACCCTGCAAGCCAGTCATGGTAGAAAGGAAGGAACAGAGTCAGGTGGTCTAGGGCTGTACTGCCTACATTGGAGCTGTGACTCAAAGGAAAGCACCTGAGGCCAAAATCATTGTTCTTTCTGAGATATCACTGCTGTGTAACTCTCTGTGATGGGAGGGGCTTTTGATCAGTGTAACATTAATTTTTAAAAATTCAAGATATATTATTGTATGGGCACATGATTGCTATTATATAAATATTTTATATTCCTGTGGAAACTGACAAAGGCTTAAGTAGGGTGATGGAATTAAAAGTTTTTAGTCCTCTCTGGGTTAGTGTTTTTGGTCATTGTTTTGGAGAAAATACGCTCCCAATATATGTATATTTAATTTGGCCTTTTGGTAGAAGATTTCTTCTAATAAGCTGGGAGGGGAAAAGCCACAAAGAAGGAGAGGACTCTTGGGACATGCAAGGTCTTTCAAAGGCCCCTAAAATTATAATTTTCAGGCAGTGTACATATAGGGCTGGCCCTGTTTTACTAGGTTTGTTTTTTTATTATGGTGGTGCTGTCTCTTTAAAATAAATGCTATTGTTTCATAGACTGTCGCCTCTGCGCACCAGTGACAGGTAGAGGCCAGGTTCCCCACATTACCATGGGAGGCCATTCAGCACTAAATGTGCACTCTAGAATAGACCAAAGTCTATTCTATCTATCCTCATCCCCATTGTAGGGCCTGCCTTCTAAATTCTCCTGTTCTGTGCCAAGTACAGCCTTTTCTGCCATGACTGATGGCAAGAATGTCTACTCCTTGTAGGAGAGACCTACTCATAAGGGTGTGCTCTCAGCAAGACAATCAGATCAGATCGTAGTAAGTGAACCCCAGGACTGGGGCTACCTATAAAGTGACATGAGGCCACTTTCTTACAACATCCTCTTAGAATAATTTTTAAAACTTTAATTTTTTTTTTCTTTTACAGTACATGATGTTCAAAAGGTTTCTTTTTAAAAACAGTTTTCAAGGTCGAGTTCAATTTTTTTTTTTTAATTTGACACATTGGTCAGAGAACATCAAGTTCAATTTTAAACACCATCTAGCTCATGACTGAGCTTGACCAAGCTAATCATTTTTACATACAATCCTTCCTCCAACTCAAGGAGAAAATCCTGCCAGTGCAGTCTTCTGGCTGTCTTGGAGTTTTATCTCCTATAAGCAATTATTTAAAGAACATGTGCATCTCAAAAATAATAAGCCACAGTGGGTCGGGCGCGGTGGCTCACGCCTGTAATCCCAGCACTTTCGGAGGCCGAGGTGGTTGGATCACGAGGTCAGGAGTTAGAGACCAGCCTGACCAACACGATGAAACCCCGGCTCTACTAAAAATACAAAAATTAGCTGGGTGTGGTGGCGCATGCCTGTAATCCCAGCTACTCAGGAGGCTGAGGCAGAAGAATTGCTTGAGCCTGGCAGGCAGAGGCTGCAGTGAGCCGAGATCCTGTCACTGCACTCCAGCCTGGGCTACAAGCGAGATTCCATCTCAAAAAACAGAAAAAAAAAAAAACAAAAAAACACAGTGCCTAAGCAGTCTAAATCCTGACTTACAGCTATGACTGTCCACAGTGTAGAAAATGTATCACATTAGCAAAAAGCAGTTTACTTGCATTAAGCAGAGTCATACTTCTCCAAAATCTCTATTTCAGACTAGAGTCTCAGCTACATTTTTGCATATGTAAATATCCATTGTGATGATTTTCCCAGTATTGTGATTGTACAAAAAAGGAAGTCACGTCTACCAGGAAGCTTATTTGCAACTTCATAAATGATGACGTCCTCATATTCTACCAGTTTTGTCAAAGTTTCAGGGGTCTTCATTGCTCAGTCTCTTTTACCACAGGCTGGAGAGTGAGGGGAGGTGAGATGGTGGGACTGGGGATAAGTTCATCCCAAACTCCTGAACATGTAGAACATCTGTACAGTGGAAACCGTAAATAGGGCAACTGACAGAAAATAATTGCAATGTATTTTTTTTAAGGGAGAATATCCAGAATATGTTAAAAAAAAAAATGCCTATGGATCAGTACCAAAAAAAAAAAAAAAAGCCCTATTTTAAAATAGAACACAAGCCATAAACAAGCAATTCATACAATAAATACAAGGGCCAGGTGTGGTGGCTCATGCCTGTAATCCCAGCACTTTGGGAGGCTAAGTCGGGCAGATCCCCTGAGGTCAGGAGTTCGAGACCAGCCTGGCCAACATGGCAAAACCCCATCTCTACTAAAAATACGAAAATTAGCCAGGCACGATGGCGGGCACCTGTAATCCCAGGTACTAGGGAGGCTGAGGCAAGAGAATTGCTTGAACCTGGGAGGCAGGGGTTGCAGTGAGCCGAGATCATGCCACTGCACTCCAGCCTGGGCGACAAAGTGAGATTCTACCTCAAAAACAAAAAGAAAAGAAAAGAAAGAACAAATAGTTTACAACCATGTGCAAAAATGTGTGTCCTTTTATAATACTACTACTTTAAAAAAAAAATGAGAAATAAGATTGGCTGAAACTAAAAAAATGAATGCGATACAATTTTGTTAAAAGGTGTCAGAAAACTGTTTATGGAATTGTAAAGTGCTACTTCCTTTTTAGAGAGCAATTTGGTGATTGCTATCAAATGTACAAGGTTGTTTAGGGTTTGAATTTCAAAACCCTAATTAAAGTTTCTTAACTTTTCTCCTTAGAAGACATTTTGGCCTCAAGTCAACAAGCAGTGTAGCAATGTAGGGGGTGGAAAAGAGCTCTTAGCTGACTCCTAGCTACCTTGGTCAACACAGGAGGAAAACTTCCAGTTGCTGAGCGGTTGCCAATACAGACTCAGAGATGGTGGGAGCTCTTCCTGGAGTTGTGTGGGGGCAATCTACAAAATAATGGCAACTTGGGGCAAGGCAGCTTCCTCAGAGCTCTTATTTGATTATGGGAAGGACTAGAAGCCTGAACTACTGTACGAGTTGATGGGCCCCCCTTTCAGGAGAGGAGGGAGGTATCTCACCCCATATGTCTGTGGAGCTTTTCTCCTCATTTCTGCTTCAGAGTCTCATAACTAATAATTCTGTCCAAGTATTACAAATAGCTTTACTTTAGGTATACACTTAATTCATTAGTTATGCTTAACCTTTTTAGCTTACACCTTTGTCTCGTTTGGGGGGGTTTACAGAGCTGGACTTAAAGCAACTTCATGTGAATGTTTGTAAAAATACTTCCAAATGCTTGATTTTCACAATAAGCACCTATTGACTTTGTAGCTGAAAAAATTTTTTTAAAAACATTTAACACCTCCCTCTCCCTCTCCCTCCCCCTCCCCCTCTCCCCACGATCTCCCTCTCCCTCTCTCTCCACGGTCTCCCTCTGATGCCGAGCCGAAGCTGGACTGTACTGCTGCCATCTCCGCTCACTGCAGCCTCCCTACCTGATTCTCCTGCCTCAGCCTGCCCAGTGCCTGCGATTGCAGGCGCGCGCCGCCATGCCTGACTGGTTTTCGTATTTTTTTGGTGCAGACGGGGTTTCGCTGTGTTGGCTGGGCTGGTCTCCAGCTCCTAACCGCGAGTGATCCGCCAGCCTCGGCCTCCCGAGGTGCCGGGATTGCAGACGGAGTCTCGTTCACTCAGTGCTCAATGGTGCCCAGGCTGGAGTGCAGTGGCGTGATCTCGGCTGGCTACAACCTCCACCTCCCAGCCGCCTGCCTTGGCCTCCCAAAGTGCCGAGAGTGCAGCCTCTGCCCGGCCGCCACCCCGTCTAGGAAGTGAGGAGCATCTCTGCCTGGCTGCCCATCGTCTGAGATGTGGGGAGCGCCTCTGCCCCACCGCCCCGTCTGGGATGTGAGGAGCGCCTCTGCCCGGCCGCGACCCCATCTGGGAGGTGAGGAGCGTCTCTGCCCGGCCGCCCCGTCTGAGAAGTGAGGAGACTCTCCGCCCAGCAACCGCCCCGTCTGAGAGGTGAGGAGCACCTCCGCCCGGCAGCCGCCCCGTCCGAGAAGTAAGGAGCCCCTCCGCCCGGCAGCCACCCCGTCTGGGAAGTGAGGAGCGTCTCCGCCCCGCAGCCACCCCGTCCGGGAGGGAGGTGGGGGTCAGCCCCCGCCAGGCCAGCCGCCCCGTCCGGGAGGGAGGTGGGGGGGCCAGCCCCCTGCCCGGCCAGCCGCCCCGTCCAGGAGGTGAGGGGCGCCTCTGCCCGGCCGCCCCTACTGGGAAGTGAGGAGCCCCTCTGCCCGGCCAGCCGCCCCATCCGGGAGGAAGGTGGGGGGGTCAGCCCTCCACCCTGCCAGCTGCCCCGTCCGGGAGGGAGGTGGGGGGGTCAGCCCCCCGGCCGGCCAGCCGCCCTGTCCGGGAGGTGTACCCAACAGCTCATTGAGAACGGGCCATGATGACAATGGCGGTTTTGTGGAATAGAAGGGGGGGAAAGGTGGGGAAAAGATTGAGAAATCGGATGGTTGCCCTGTCTGTGTAGAAAGAAGTAGACATGGGAGACTTTTCATTTTGTTCTGTACTAAGAAAAATTCTTCTGCCTTGGGATCCTGTTGATCTGTGACCTTACCCCCAACCCTGTGCTCTCTGAAACATGTGCTGTGTCCACTCAGGGTTAAATGGATTAAGGGCGGTGCAAGATGTGCTTTGTTAAACAGATGCTTGAAGGCAGCATGCTCCTTAAGAGTCATCACCACTCCCTAATCTCAATACCCAGGGACACAAACACTGCGGAAGGCCGCAGGGTCCTCTGCCTAGGAAAACCAGAGACCTTTGTTCACTTGTTTATCTGCTGACCTTCCCTCCACTATTGTCCTATGACCCTGCCAAATCCCCCTCTGTGAGAAACACCCAAGAATGATCAATAAAAAATAAAAATAAAAATAAAAAAATAAAATAAAAAACATTTAACACTTAGAAAGTTTTACATGCAATTGCTTAGAGACATCAAATTGACTTTTACTTGTTGGGGAAGGGAGATCAATTATTTTTCTGAGAAGTTGTGGCAACAGCTGATATTGTAAAGGGGTGTGTGCGTGATTATCATTAGGATCTTGATAGTTACAGTACTTTGGCTATTTATTCTCATCCTCAGAATTAAAAGAACTCATCTACCCCCAAACTTATGATTCTCTCATCATCATAAGGATACTTAGAGTGGCTTGTCAAGCTGAGACACTACTAATAGGATACAAACTTCGTGCTGGAGAATACACAAGGAATTGCCACACATGCACACTGGGGGCCCTCTCTCAGCTTTTGATCATTACACCTGGAAGTAAACGAAGTGACACCAAGAGAATAGGAAAAAAAACAAAAACAAAAACAAAAAAAAACCCTCACATGTGAGTTCATATTTGCTATATCCCTCTAGATGCTAGGAGATTTTCTATAGATTATATTGTTTATTACACACTTCAACCCTGAGGGCTATCATTATCCCCATTTTCCGGATGAGGAATTGAAGACTCAGAGAAGTTTCATAATTTGTTCAAGGATCTAGAGCTAATATGTGTCAAAACGGGGACATAGTGCCTTTCTGTTCAAGAAATGAAATAAGAAAAATTAATACCTATTATTCTACAATGTGACATTCCAGGAAAACATTTATAGCCATAATAAATTTAATGTGAATCCTGTGAAGACTTAATTAGCCTTTTGTGAATGAGTATCAAGCTGTCAACTGAAATGGAATTGCAGTCATTTCCAGTTCCCATTGTTTCAGTTCTGGTTCTCAAACACCATGATGTTTTCTTCAGGGATATGTAGAATGTAGATTACTGAAAACTTTCTTCAGGACCACAGGCATCATTCCTCCTAGCTGAGTCAATGATCTCTTTCACTCACTCTTCGGGGATGGATCCAATTTTTAAGGTAACTGTAGTGGCAGAAGCAGTAACTAATGGCATCAGGCTCATAGGAAAAATATGTTTAGCAGCTCTCTAGGAGCATGCAAAACCAGTACTTGAGTTCTTCATTCCTGCTTCTTATGGGGAACTGTTTATGATACTACAGAACATTATGAATACAAGAGAAACAGCATTAATAATTAAAGAGCCATACATACAGGGAACATCTTGCGATGAACTGAATGCGTTCCCCAAAAATTCATACATTGAAATCCTAACCTTTCATTCGTTCCCATGATGGTATTAGGAAGTGGGCCCTTTGGGAGGTAATTAGGTCATGAGGGTGGAGCACTCATGAATGAGAATAATGCCCTTATAAAAAGGGCCCCAAAGATCTCTCTCAAACTCCTTCTATCGTGTGAGGATGCGACAAGAAGATGGCAGTCTGCAGCCTGGAAGAGGATCTTCAGCAGAGCTCAGCCATGATCTCAGACTTTCAGCCTCTGGAACTAAAAAATAAATATCCACAGTTTCCAAGCCACGCAAAATCTATGGTACTTTGCTGTAGTGACACAAACTAAGACTTGTGAACATCTGAAATAGAAGTATAAAGAAAGATTTAAATTGGCTATTCTGTCCCAGTGATTTTGACTACTAATCTGTTTTACTACAGTTTTTGTTTGTTTTTACTATATCTTCTTGTAAACCTTTTAGTTTACTTTTTGTACTCAAAAGTGCCATGTTAGCAAAAGTTTTCCAAATCCTGTTCATTAATGGCAGTGACTGTTACTTGTGACGAGTATGTTAACCATATGGTGATATACTGACCATCCAAACAGCTATCTGTAATGCTTCAAAAGTGGTAAATATTGATAACTTCAATCATCATTATAATTTTTTATTATCCCCAAAAATGAAGGGTCTTATGAATCCTTGCCTAAGGACTAAAAAAGAACACATATAATTTGTGCTCTTTGGAGAAAGGGAAGGATGTAAGCAGAATTTAATTGTATGTCTGTGCTTATCACGTAATAAATTAATGCATTTTAACAAAATCAAATGGGTCCTGGACTTTGGACCCACAATATTTTGTATAAGCGATAAAAGATTTTACTGGCTATAGACTACAGAGTTGAATATTTTGAATCTTCCTGGGCCCTTGATAGTGAAGAGTCCTGCTTACTGACAATGTCTCAGACAAAACTCTAATCCACAGGCTGAAAAACAGTAACACACCAATACTAAAGATTTGGAAGTTGTTCCTAAATTTTACTTAACCCCAGGATTATTCACAGGTTCATTTGAACATCACTTCAGAAAAGGTGCATGTCCCTTCCAGTTCAGTACCGCCCACCTCCAACACTTACTCTGTATCTGAGATCTCTCAAGGATTCATTACCCAACTTCCATTGAGGGACTAGCGAGTCTTCTATTCCTAGCTCTGACTACTTTCTTAAGTCTTAGTCTTGTATCTCCAATTGCCTGCTGAACATTCAGTTCAACATGTGTTTATCAGTTCCCAATGTAAAGCTAAACTCTTTAGGCTTCCAGCTCAGCCAGCCATTTAACTTACATTTTTATTGGTGATAATGCTTTTTCTCCCACTTATGAAACCTCAGTCATCCTGGCCTCTCCTTTTTCTCATCTTACTTGAACTTTCCTCCTTCATGTCATTAACATACTTCATATTCAATCATTAAATACATCTTTACTTAGTGCCTACTATTTGCCAGGCACTATAGTTCTAGGTGCTAGGAGTACAGTTTACCAGCAGGAAAATAAAAAGAAATTATTGCTTGCTCTCTCTAGAGGTGCTCTAGAGGTGCTCGCTCGCTCTCTCTCTCTCTCTCTCTCTCTCCCTCTCTCTCTCTGTCTCTGTCTCTCTGTCTCTCTCCTCCCACCCTCGAGAGAGAGCAAACTTTTTATTTTTATTTTATAAAATTTTTAGAGACAGGGTCTTGCTCTGTCACCCAGGCTCGAGTATAATGAATAACACAATCATAGCTGACTATAGCCTCCAAATCCTGGGCTCAAGTGATCCTTTCACCTCAGCCTCCTGAATAGCGCAGATTACAGGTGTGCACCACCACACCGGCTATTTATTTTTTGTAGAGACAAAGTCTCACTATGTAGCCCAGGCTGCTGCTCCAACTCATGGCTTCAAGTGATCCTCCGCTTGGCCTCCAAATGTAATGGGATCACAGGTGTGAGCCACCATGCCTGGCCGCTTACAGTCTAATATTTAATGGTGTCCAGAAAGAGTCTTCAGAGGTCATCTTGTTGATCGCTTTATCTCCGTTTCACTTGTGCTTCCCCTCCCATAGTGTTCATTCGCATTCCCTGTGGGAGGTCACCTAGAGCTGGGATCTGTGCGATGCTATGCCAGGGATCCACAACTCACCATTCTACTTCTCAGTCTTGGGCTAGTCGCCCAAACTCTTTCTCTCCTTAGGTTTCTTTTCTCTTTCTCTGTAAAATAACCTGCCTCTTCCACCTCGCCACACTCATTCCCCTAACGTGAAGCACAACAGTGGACTCCTGCTTCTCTGACTCAATCAGTCTAAGATTTCTAAACAAAAGAAACACAAGTTGAGTTGTCTTCTGGATATCTGGTGACTTTTAGTTTTTATTCTGTAACCAAAAAATCACTGAGCCAACAGAACACCAAAGCTCTGTTACCTTCTTGAGATGGAGGAGTGATAAATATTTACAGCAGGGATGTATGTGGGAACATAAAGAGATTTAAGAGTAATTCCTGTTTAACAGTCATCTATCAACACAAGGCAAAATATGGCCACCCCAAGTATATGAAAGCCCTCAACAGACAAGAAGTCAGATGAAGCAGGGGGGGAAAAAAAAAGGCCGAGCACGGTGGCTCGCGCCTGTAATCCCAGCAATTTGGGAGGCCGAGGCAGGCGGATCACGAGGTCAGGAGTTCAAGACCATCCTGGCCAACAGGGTGAAACCTCATATCTACTAAAAATACAAAAATTACCTGGGCGTGGTGGCGTGGGCCTGTAATCCAAGCTACTTGGGAGGCTGAGGCAGGAGAATCGCTTGAACCAGGGAGTCGGAGGTTGCAGTGAGCTGAGATCGCACCACAGCACTCCAGCCTGCCAACAGAGCAAGACTCCATCTCAAAAAAAAAAGGGGGGAGGGGGGATTTTGCATTCATTATCATATCTAATAGCAACAAATCTAGTAGTTAGCTATTACTGAGGTAATATGATGAGAGCAGAAACAGTCAAGGACAGAACCAGAGGCAAACCTAGGTCTCCGTGGGTCCAAAGCAAAGACACACAAACTCACCTGACAGAAGCGGGGGATCCAGTGCTCTTTTAGGAACCCTCTCAATTGACTCTGACATAAAAATAAAAATTTTAACTGAGGAGAACAGATATAATTTAATTCTCAACTTTCTGAGGTTTGATGAAATATTGATAACAAGTAACTAATTCATGTCATTACTTTTTTTTTTAACTTTAAGACTAAATTTCAAGTTTGTCATTACATTTCCATTTTTTTCCTTGTAAAAATTGTGCTTTTCTTACTATCCTTAAAAAGAAAGATCTGGGAATGGCCTATTAAGTAAACAGCTGTCTGATGCAGCAGCCCAGACCTTACAGTTTTCCCTTCTTTGTAAATGTTATTTCAGAAAAGATTCAGTACTTTAGGAATTGAGTAGCCTTTTCTAAATTGTATCGTGCTGGGAGATGCTAATCTGAGTTCTAAGAACAAAGGATATCTCGCAAACAAGATTGAGTGCTAACCTCGCCTCCCACACCCCTGCCTCCAGGCCATATTCAGTACATATTAGCATATTAAAGAACCAGGTAAAAACAGCAAAAAGGAAAGCTGTTTAACTTTCCTTAAATGTTAAACAGATCTAAACAAGCTTGTTTTTGTGTCAAAGACTTTTTTATTCAGTATTCTATCATAATCTCCTATCTCTATCTCCCAAAGCAAATTAAAACAACAATAAAAAAACCAATTGCTGTAGCTTTGGGTCTGTATATATCCAGTTAGAGGACCAACAGCTGGGATCTTTGATAAAATCAACTGTGACTATAAAGGGTTAAAGATGAAAGTCACTTTATTTCATTAGGAATTTATTTATTAATCTATTAATTTATTTTAGAGACAGGGCTGGAGTCAATGGCACAGTTATTCATTGCAAGCTCAACTCCTGGGCTCAATCCTCCTGTCTCAGCCTCCTGACTATCTAGGACTAAGGGATAATACTACCACACACAGCATATCTATCTATCTGTGTGTCTGTCTATCTATCTATCTTTACTTATTTATTTATTTATTTATTTATTTATTTATTTATTTGTAGAGAGGGAGTCTTGCTATGTTGCTCAAGCTGGCCTTAAATATCTGGCCTCAAGCAATCCTCCCGAGCTGGCTTCACAAAGTACTGGGATTATGGGTGTGAGCCACTGCACCCAGCTCTAGAAATATATTTAGAAGAAAATTGCATGGCAAACTTGCAGTGACAGGTTTAATATAAAATCATCACTGTATTTTTGAAACCATACATCTATCAGCATTTCCTTTTTTTTTTTTGACAGAGTCTCGCTCTGTTGCCCAGGTTGGAATGCAGTGGCGTGATCTCAGATCACCGGAACCTCCACCTCCTGGGTTCTAGACATTCTTCTGCCTCAGCCTCCTGAATAGCTGGGATTACAGGTGCATGCCACCATGCCTGGCTAATTTTTGTATTTTTAGTAGAGATGGGGTTTCACCATATTGGCCAAGCTGATCTTGAACTCCTGACTTCAAGTGATCTACCCACCTCGGCCTCCCAAAGTGCTGGGATTACAGGCATTAGTCACCGCAGCCGGCCAGCATTTTCTAATATTTTATTATATAAGTATTTATGTTTTAGTTCATGCATAATAAAATAGATTCTGGTCCAAATCTGGATAAATGTCTGAAATAATTTTCTATTATTTTGCCTGCTGGCTTTTCTCATTTCTATAGAAGCAGCTTGTGCAATGTAAATTCTCTAGCATTAAATACTTTTACAATCAAAGTCTTAGTGCAACAGAAATTCCTTTGGCATCAACCTATGTCTACTTATTTCCAGCACAACTTGATAGTACATCAGAATGTGAACTGAATATTGGAATGATATTTGATATGTGTATCACGCCTTCATTAATTTATTGCTTTACATATTTCATGAGAACCTATGTGTCCAGCACAGTGGCATTGTAGGCACTGGACATACACAGTTCTAGATGGAGTTTCTGCCTTGGGAGGTGATATGAGGAAAATAGTCATTGAGACTAAAAATATTTACTGAGATTCATACTTGTCATGCATTGAGCTAGGTTCAGAGAATACAGTGGTGAACAGACAGCTTCCCTATCTTGATGATGCTTGCAGACATTGTTCATTCAAGCTGCTATAACAAAATACCATAAACTGGGTAGCTTGTAAACAAAAAACATTTATTTCTTATAGTTCTGGAAGCCGATAAGTCCAAGATCAGGGTGCTGGCAGATTTAGTGTCTGGAGAAGGCTTGCTTTCTCATAGATGACAACTTCTTTGTCCTCCCCTGGTGCAAGGGGCCAACCAGCTCTCTGATGCCTCTTTGATAAGGGAATTAATCTCTTATAAGGCTCTTCCTTCATGACCTAATCACCTCCTAACCCCACCTCTTAATACTATTGCATTGAGGACTAGATACAACATGTTTGGGGGAAACACAAACATTCAGACCATAGCAGATATGTAGACTAATACTATTTCAGCATATTGCAACTATTAGACATAAACAGAATTAATAGAAAAAAGGACACAACCTCCTAGGTACATCAGGAAAGATGGAATTGGTGATGTGCTTTATGCAGAATATAATTGTCTCTTTTTTTCTTAATTTTTCTTTACTAGTATTGCCTTATCTTTGCTTTAAATAAAGCTTGCATGTACCCAAGATTTGCCAGAAGAACGATTCTATCTCAGGATTCTCAGCCACTGAGATGTGAAATGGCTTTCCAAAAAAATCTTCAGTGCTCGGACACTCTGATTCATACCACCTAACATAGCTCAAAGCCATAGCATGGATCACTGATGCCTGCCTAGGGTTTCTGATTCTGTAGGATTAAAGTGTGATATGAGACTTTGTACTGTTAACAGGCTCCCAGAAGTTGCTGATGCTGCCAGTCCAGGGGCCACACTTTAAAAATCATAGTTTAAAAGATTAAATATACCAACTTAAAAGTTAAAATAATTATTGGAAGATTGTGAGGCAGATAATATCTCTGTTTCACAGGATGAATAACAAGCCTAGGTTATTTAGAAAATGCAAAGTTATAAGGAGATAGACAAAACTAAATACAGTAATAAATATTTCATGTCCTCAGTGCAACAGTCTGTTAACTTGAAGCCCAAAGCCTCCATCTATCACTGATTATCAGAATCCAAAATACTTTGAGGTTGAAATGCTTTATTTGACTTGTTATCACTCTCTTTTTTTAATCTCATAGACAGATGTTTTAGAAATTTAAATATTAAAAAGTTGTGACCACATCTGTGACCAGTATTATAATGCTGGACTTCATGATGCGGCCTCAAGGCCACTGCTTTAATGTAGGTAGGCAAATTCCTTTTTTCTTTCTGCAGCCTCAACCTCCAAGGCTCAAGTGATCCTCCTGCCTCAGCCACCTGAGTAGCTGGGGCTACAGGCATGCGCCACCATGCCCAGCTAATTAAAAAAAAAAAAAAAAATGTAGAGATGAGGTCTCACTATGTTGCCCAGGCTGTTCTTGAATTCCTGAGCTCAAGCGATCATCCTGCCTCAGCCTTCCAGAGTGCTAGGATTATAGACGTGAGGCACCGTGCCTGATTGCAAACTCCTTTTAAGACAGCATCAGGCTGGGCGCGTTGGCTCATGCCTGTAATGCCTGCACTTTGAGAGGCTGAGGTGGGTGGATCACGTGAGGTCAGGAGTTGGAGACCAGCCTGGCCAACATGATGAAACCTTGTCTCTACAAAAAATACAAAAGATTAGCTAGGAGTGGTGGTAGTGAGCGCCTGTAATCCCAGCTACTCAGGAGGCTGAGGCAGGAGAATTGCTTGAACCCGGGAGGCGGAGGTTGAAGTGAGCCGAGATGGCACCACTGCACTACAACCTGGGTGACAAGAGTGAAACTGGGTCTAAAAAAAAAAAAGACAGCATCAGTGAGAGCAAACAACAGGGACAATGATGGTGGTAACAGTCCAGAGGAATTTGGCAACATGAAGAGACAGATGCCAACTAAGTGACTTGAAATGAGAAAAGCAAAATGAACATGGAGAGAATTTATATTTTCAGAAGAATCTATTTGAGGTCTGAAAATTCAGTGTACCCAGTATCAAGAGGACTATACTCATAAACAGAGTTATAAATAGAAACATCATAACCAAGTCAAAAAAGAAAGTATCTATACTGTATTTTCCTTCTGCTGCTGCTGTAACAAAGTATCACAAACTCAGTGGTTTAAAACAACACAAATTAATTTTTCTTTTAGTCGTGGAGGTCAGATGTCTGAAATCAACGTGTCAGAAAGGCTGTGTTCCCTTCTGGAGGCCCTTGGGGGCAATTTTTTCCCTGCCTTCTTCAGCTTCTAAAGGCTACCTGCATCCCTTGGCTCTTGACCCCTTTGTCCACCTTCAAGGTCGGCAGCACGGTGTCTTTAGAGAAAGAGTTCTCTGACTTCAGGCCCTGCTTCCCTCATCAGATCTCCTTCTCTGACTGTCTGTCCTGCTTCCTTTTTGTCATCAGATCTCCTTTTCTGACTGTCTGTCCTGCTTCCTTTTTCTCAGGACTTTGTGATTACATTGGGCCCATCCAGATCATCCAGGATCATCTTCCCATCTCAAGATTCTTCACTTAATCACATCTGCAAAATTCCTTTTGCTGTGTAAGGTGACGTATTCACAGTTTCTGGGTATTAGGATGTAGACATCTTTGTGGGTGGAGGGAGGAATTATTTTTCTACACATGCTGTTTATTTTGTTCTATCAAAAAACTCTTGAGGGTGCCGAGCACGGTGGCTCACATCTATAATCCTAGCACTTTGGAAGGCCGAGGTGGGCGGATCATTTGAGGTCAGTAGTTCGAGACCAGCTTGTCCAACATGGTGAGACCCCAGTCTCTACTAAAAATACAAAAATTAGTGGGGTGTGGTGGTGCGTGCCTGTAATCCCAGCTACTCGGGAGGCTGAGGTAGGAGAATCACTTGAATCCAGGAGGCGGAGGTTGCAGTGAGCTGATATCATGCTACTGCACTCTGGCCTGGGCAACAGAGCGAGACTCCATCTCAAAAAAAAAAAAAAACCAACAGAAAACTTGGGGTAGTGTTTTCTGGGCATATTTTCAGGAGGACATTGATTAATGGTGTTATATGGAAGAGTATAGAGAATAACCATGAATCATTCATTCACTTGACAAACATTCATGAAGCATTCCCTATGCACCAGACATACTGATACACAGAGCCAGACTTAGGGCAAGGATAACTCTGGGGATATGGGTAAGAACATGCTGAAGCTGTACAGTGTGGTACTAATGAGCCAGGACTCTGGAGTCTTATGATTTGGCTTTGAATCTTGGCCCCACGATTTATAAACCTTATGACCTAAGCAAATTACTCATCTGTGTTTACCTCAATTTTGTCACTTATGAAGCTAAGAAAATTAATAGCTGTACCATAGGGTTCTAGTGAAGACTAAATAAGGTTATTGATAACGTTTTTGGCACACTGACTGGCATAAAGAGTTCAAGAAGTGTGGGCATGGAGGAGGAACTAGAGAGGACTACAAACAGAACATGGAGTACTTATTGCCATAGGGACTTTGGAAAGGCTTTCCAGAGCTAAGCCTTGAAAGTTGAGTTTCATGTCATCAGTTGGGAGTTGAAGAGATGAGGGTTATGCCAGGAGCAGACATAGTGATGAATTTGGAAACCACGAGGAAGGGCTGAGGAGATTGGGAGGAAAAGGGCTGGGAGTCAAGGAGGACCAATATTTAAATACTGTGCTTCAGCCAGGCACCATGGCTCACACCTGTAATCCCAACACTTTGGGAGGCCTAGGCTGGTGGATCTCTTGAGACCAGGAGTTTGAGACCAGCCTGGCCAACATAGCGAAACCCTGTCTCTACAAAAAATACATAAATTAGGCCAGGCGCAGTGGCTCACGCCTGTAATCCCAGCACTTTGGGAGGCCGAGGTGGGCAGATCATGAGGTCAAGAGATCAAGACCATCCTGGCTAACTTGGTGAAACCCCACCTCTACTAAAAATACAAAAAAGTAGCTGGGCGTGGTGGCGGGCACCTGTAGTCCCAGCCACTCGGGAGGCTGAGGCAGGAGAATGGCCTGAACCCCAGAGGCAGAGGTTGCGATGAGCTGAGATCACGCCACTGCACTCCAGCCTGGGTGACAGAGACTCCGTCTCATAAAATAAATAAACAAATAAATAAATAAATAAATAAATAACCAAAAAAAACATAAACTAGCTGGGTGTGGTGGCATGCACCTGTTGTCCCAGCTAACAGGAGGCTCAGGCATGAGAATTGCTTGAACCCTGGAGATGGAGGTTACAGTGAGCCAAGATCCCGCCACTGCACTCCAGCCTGGGCAACATAGCAAGACCCTATCTCAAAATATCTATATATCTATATCTTTTGATAGATATAGATATATAGTGCTTGGATATTGACACAGTAATGAGAAATTAGACTTATTTTACTTCTATCCAGAAAAATACCCAAGCCTAAGTGGAAATGACAGAAATAACTTTTATCTCCATATTTGAAAGAAATTGTGATTAATAAGGATTTCCTTAATTTTTTGAGGACAATATAAACCCTTCTCTGTGCACCACTCACTGTCAAAACACACTGCCTTCTTTGTGGGGTATCTACTTTATGTCCATTTTCCTCTTCACTTGTGTTAATAGGAGCCCAAGTATTTTCATGATCAGTGGGCCGTAAACTTTAAAGGAGGCTGGGCTTTTCTCCCGCCCCAAGGGTGTAAATCAGGATTCGTTTGAGCCAATCATGACAACCATTGCCTTTGTCATTGGTTAAGACAATGGACATTGGTTACGATGGACGTTTGGCACAATTCTTGCTGATGACATAGGGGAGGAAAGGCTTTGGAAAAGTTTTTCTTATCTCTTAAAAAGATAAATGAAGCTGAGTGCAGTGGCTCACACCTATAATCCCAGCACTTTGTGAGGCTGAGCCTGGAAGAGCACTTGAGCCCAGGTGTCTGAGACCAGCCTGGGCAACATGGCGAAACCGCATCTCTACAAAAAATACAAAAATTAGCCAGGCATGTTGACATGCGTCTGTAGTCCCAGCCACTTGGGAGGCTGAGATGGGAGGATCACCTGAGCCTGGGAGGTTGAGGCTGCAGTGAGCCGAGATTGCACCACTGCATTCCAGCCTGGGCAACACAGGCCGTGTCTCAAAATTAAAAAAATAAAAATAAAAATAAATAAATGAGGGATGTGGCTGCACTCTCTTCTCTTCCAGCTGTGAGATATCGGTGGGCGAGGATGTGATGCCTGAAGATGTGGCATCTACCTTGAAACAGTCAAGGACCTGAGGATGAAGCCAGCATCTGAGGAAGACAGACAGAAAGGATCTGGATACATCATGAGGTAAATGAGCTGCTAAATTATCCAAACCTGGAATAATAATAAAATATGTCATTTAGTATATTTACAGGTAGTATATTCAAGTACATTCAATGTTAAAGTCAATCATGATATTCTTCCCCTTCTTACAGCCTGAAAAGTATCTTGCATACACAACTGGCAGCACAGAATCCTGACAAACCTCTCATCAGAAATCAACCACAGACTCTTTATGCTCTTACCAAAATGCTGGCTTTGAGAACTAATTATGAATGAAAATTACTGATGTGATTTTCAGGTGAGAGACCCTATTAGACAAAATTTTGGATTCATTTTTTTCTCTTGAGTAAAACATGGGGAAAAAATCTTTCTCAATTTTATCTTTGAATCAAACTATATCATGAAAGGGCTATGTTTTTATCCCTTACAATTAATACCATGAAGGGTCCAGCAATAGAATACATCACCTGTATTAACTATATAACTATCTTTCAGAATTAATTCCTGCATAGGTAAATGAGTAATTCTCTAATTCCTACAATTTCTACAACTCTAAGATTCTGTGATATCAAAATTTTCAAGTATTATACTAAACTCTCAATATATATTGATAAGCTGGTTCTTTTGCTATTGCAAAAATTCAACTAAGAGATAGGAAAATGGGTCAATGGCAACAACAAATTAATGGAGACTGCAGCAAAAGATTATTTAACAGACTTTCTTCCCTTTTATGGAAAAGAGAGCTGTTCTCCTTTTTGAACCATATTCCCCTAAATACCCTCACAATCTTCTTAGGCCTCTCACTCCTTCATTTTCTTTTCTAGCCCCTCCATCTCATCCTTATTTTGAATTCAGATGAGTTAATACAGTTTGATGGCCTAGTTCAGATTCTAGAAAGGGACAGCTATTCAGAGATGATAGTGACATGCTTTTCTCTTCTCACATTGCTTCTCTTTAAAGAATTTACAGGACTTCTGCCTACATTTACATCTGAAAAGAATAGTTTCATTTGGTGTCACATCCTTGCCCAAATTTATTGAGAATATTGGTAAAGGACAACATATTTACAAGGATTTCTTTATTAAAAACTGGGGAGATTGGCAAGTGACACTGTCGCTAAATAAATAAAAATAAAAACTGAGAAAAGCAATAACATTTGATTTGTCATTTCCCAGTCTAGGGAAGAATATCAAGTTAAACTTTATGAAGTCCAAGACAATGGGAAAAGAAGAGGTGTTCCTGTCCAGGCCCTCTTCCAGTTAGAAGGTGATGGTTTCCAGAAGTCTGCACCTGTATTTCAATTACCTATAATGGAGTTTATAGGACTAAACTATACTCACTATATTTTCTTATTTTTGTGTGTGTGTTTGATGTGCTGGCAACGGGGGACTTGGTAACTGGGGAGGGATAGCTCTTCTCAGGAAGAGCTAATTCTTAGAGATAGAGGGAGCATGCTTTTCATATGCAAACTACTCAAACTGGAGTCCACACTTCCCCAACCTCCTCTATAGGACTCTTACTCTCCTGCCCGATATTCCCCTGCTCTAATCATCTTGGGGCCAGGTACCAGGCAACTCAGGACGGCCACTACACCTCCAGAGCCCACTGACATTATTAAAACTAGACAATTCTAAGCTGCTTGCCCTACCTTGACCTTATTCCTTTTGTTGCAAAACGCAATAAAGGGTCTTGCCACATTTTCCTTCTGCTCCCTCTGCCTCCGGACTGACCCTGGTGCTTTCCTTTGTGGGCCTTCGTGGCTTACCTCCTGTTTCTAGGAACCTGCAAGTGTAAAAACTTCTTTCTTCATGACAGTCATTTCCATGTCTGCGTGCCTTACTATACCTGATTTAAACAAATCCTGAGCACATTTTAAAACATAAATTCAACATCTGGACCTGCTATGCAGAGCAATTCAGGCGGAGGGAATGGCTCATGCACACTCTCCAAGTACTGTTAGGTATGAGTTCTAAATTTCTCTTCGAAGAATCAATATGTCAGTATGTTCAGTTCTTTGCCTTCTACTGTTAAACTTAACTTCCTCGTAAAGCAACCTTTTTCCATTATCTGCTCCACCCTGACTCATTCCGATTACCTGCTCATTCTCCACCCTGGCTTACTCTGATTTCCTGCTCTGCCCGTAACCATTTTTCCCGCCAAACCACTCACCCTGTCACTCTCTTTAAATTAGCCAATTGGAATTAGTTTAGCCTGTGCAGTCTAACCCAAGCCAATAGGGGAACGATACAGCAGCAGGGACCACGTGCCTCAGGGATAAGAACCCCTTCCCCTCCCTTGTCCAAGTGTGCGCTCACCATTGCTCCATCTGTAAGGGTGCACCCTTCTATAGAAGTACGTTGTCTTGCTGAGAATTAAAAAGAAAATTTTATATTCGAGCGCTATTTCTTTTGCGGCACTGAAACTTTATTTATAATAGTACGAATGAGCCTGGCATGTGCAGGGAAGAACCAGCAGATCGGTCTGGCTGGAGCATATCATACGAGGGGAGCGTAATGGGCAAGGAAGCCAAAGAGGAGGTAGGAGCTAGATCGTTCATCACGCAGGGCCTCGAAGGCAAGGGTAAGGAATTGGGATTTGATTCTAAATGCGAAAGGAAGTAACTAAAATATTTTACGCAAGGAGTGATTGAATCTGACATATTTTTTAAAAAATCACTCTGAGGTCTACTTGGAGAAAGAATTACAATGATGCAAGAGTGGAAGCAGAAAAGCCAGTCTGGAGACTACTGCAGGACCTGAGGCAAGAGATGACAATGGCTTGGACCATGCTGGCGGCTGTGGATATGGAGCCCAGTGCCATCTAAATTTATCCTAAAGAATGCAGAAAATCAAAGACTAGTCTCATATGAGACAAACTCAAGCCCCAGCAGAATAACAAGTGGGACCCTGAGGAGTATAAATAATGCCAGATCATTTCTTTCTTTGATAGAATGATGAGTCACCTTAATCAGGGGAAGAAGAGTTTCTGGTTAAAAATCTTGAGTCACGCACTTTTTTTTTTTTTTACGTCTCAAGGTAGAATTGTCTAATGCTTAGGTGGTCCACATCTTACAGGTTATCTAGTTTGGTTCCCATATTTCATGAGTAAGAAAAATGAAGTGAACTCATCGTGGTGAGGGTCTTGCCCAAATTAAACCTCTGGAGAGTAGATTCTTTAATGCTCAAGAGGCTTTTTGCAAGGAAAGAACATACTCTTTGGGCATTGTTCAATGCTCAGTTTATTAGTCTAATATTCTATTCCCAGTAAAATGCTCAAATTCAGGAAGGATTCCAAAAAATCAGTTCGGGACGGGTGCGGTGGCTCACGCCTGTAATCCCAGCACTTTGGGAGGCCGAGGCTGGCGGATCACAAGGTCAGGAGATCAAGACCATCCTGGCTAACACGGTGAAACCCCGTCTCTACTAAAAATACAAAAAATTAGCCAGGCGTGGCAGCGTGCGCCTGTAGTCCCAGCTGCTGGGGAGGCTGAGGCAGGAGAATGGTGTGAACCTGGGAGGTGGAGCTTGCGGTGAGCTGAGATTGCCCTACTGCACTCCAGCCTGGGAGACAGAGCAAGACTCCATCTCAAAAAAATAAAATAAAATAAAATAAAACATCAGTTCAATGTTTTTTTCTGTTCTTTTTTGTGCTTCTGTTTTTTAACCTCTTCGAGATAAGACTGGATAATGATACCCATCCAACATATTTTCAATATGTTTTGGAAAACAAAGATATTGATAAGCAGGTACTATGCAGAGTGCCAGATTAAAACCTTTAGAGACTCAAAGTTCAAAAATGTTATAGAGTCCATACTCAATATGTAATTCTATATAAAAATAATACTAGTCCATAATGTAAGTGGGAGACCAGCAAGATTCTGATAATTTTCAAATGACTTTTTCTGTAGTTTAAAAATAACCACTTTTTAACTTAAAAAAAGTTCTTTTGATGCCTCTGTTTTTGGTGTCCTAAGAATGTATTTAAGCTGCATTTGGGTAATCCAGTTGCAGTTGAGCATCTGCTGTGCTTTACACTGGATGAGGAAATGGGATATGACAGAGAATGACTGGAGGGCTTCTTGATTGCGTTATCAGAACAGACTTCTCTGAGGAGGGAACTTTCAAGTTGAGGTCTAAATGATGAGGAGAACCCAGCTACGTAAAGATTAATAGAATGAGCAACCCAGGAAAAAGAAAGAAAGAAGAAACAGGATCCTGGACATCAAGTAGCTCCCCATCTAGTCAGGGAGACAGACATAAAAAGAGCTCATTTTGGCCGGGCGTGGTGGCTCACACCTTTAATCCCAACAATTTAGGAGGCTGAGGTGGGTGGATTGCTTGAGGTCAAGTGTTCGACACCAGCCTGACCAACATGGTGAAACCCTGTCTCTGCTAAAAATACAAAAATTAGCCGGGCATGGTGGCAGACGCCTGTAGTTCCAGCTTTCTGGGAGGCTGAGGCACGAGAATCACTTGAACCTGGAGGCAGGGATTGCAGTGGGCAGAGATCGTGCCACTGCACTCCAGCCTGGGCGACACAGAGACTCTGTCTAAAAAAAAAAAAAAAAAGGAAAAAGAGGGCTGATTTTAACACAATGCGGTTCCTGCTGCACCAGGCATGAGAACAGGAATCCAGTGGAAGGAGTGATTAATTAGAACTAAGAATTGAGAAAGGGCTGTGCCAAGCAGAATATACAAAATTATAGAGTAGCATTGTAAAGATTTAAACTCTTGCTTCAACAGAGACATTTGTTAAAAAACAGATTACTGGGCTTCACTCCACATTTACTCAGTCAGAATCTCTGAGTTGGCTGCCTAGAAATCTATGTTTTTGACCAAGCACCTTTCTGATGTGAAGACTTTTTGTGATCCTCTGATTTATGGAATAGGTTTTGAAGTTAGGTGACTCGGACATAGGACCTACATCTCACTTTCATCACCTGTGAAATGAGGATAATAATACAATCTTCCTCACTGGGTAACTTTGAGGATTAAACGAGGTTGTATTTATAAAGTGTTATCTATTATGGCTATTATGTGAAAAGTATAGCTTTGATCATAGCCGAGTGAAGAACTGAACAAGCTGTCTCTGAGCTCACTTAACATATCTCAGAATCTTACTTATAGGTGAAATGATAGTGGCAAGGTCACAGCCATTGGAATAAACTAAGGAGACTAGAAAAGCAACATTCAGGGTTGGGGAGGAAGCCAGTTTCTACTGGAGCAGGAGAAGAGTGCACAGCTGTTGTGTCAAAGGTTTGCAGAAAACAGCTGGCTTTTCCTCCTTCTTGTTTTTTGTTTTGTTTTCTTTTTTTTTTTTTTACTTCCTCCTTTAATTAAAGTACAAATTATTTAAAGACTTCCTTCCCCACACCTGAGCCTAGCCTTGGCTAAGTCAAAAGAGAGTTATCTCCTTAAGAAAGGGAAGCCCCTAGGGAAGTGAGGAAGTTAGCTGGGCCAAGTTTGGCTGAGGAGAGTCAGGACTAGGAAATACCAGATTGATTAAAACCCTTTCTACAGTCCACAGGGCCTGAAAATTGCTTCCAGCAACTGACAAGTTCATCCCCTTCCAACTGGTCTGACAAGCCCTGAAGAAGGAGGAAGACAGTGATATCCACCCCCCGCCGCCCCTACCTCCTTAACTGTAAAATTGTCCATCTCATCTTGAACTATCCAGAAACCAACATGGGACTACACAAAACCACTACTTGAAGTCAGCACCAAAAGAGTTGTCTGTGGAAAATGGTTGACCAGGGTCAACGTTATTTATAGATGTGCAACAAACTGCCTACCTTCTAGTCTTCAATTATCTGCATATGTATAGGAGATGTTGGAAATTTGTTTTCGGACTGATTCTTTGAAGCCTTACCTCCTTGCGTAGTCCTGATAGAATAACAAATTAGGTTCCCAATATTGAGTGAGAAGAGTGGGTTTCAGGAGTCATTCACACACTGCATTCTGCCTTCCAGAGGCAGTAGGAGGCAAGAATAAGAGAAGGATCATGGGCTTTGGGGTTAGCCAGGACTACACCCAAATTTCTGCTGGCCTTGGTACTAGCTGGGTCCTGGAGTATGACACGTTCCCTGTTAAGTGTTTTTGTTTGTTTGTTCTTTTTTTTTTTTTTTTGGTCTGATCTGGTAGCCTGCAGTAAATTGTTATTTCCTTGGCCTTAGGATTTATAGCCTGTGACCAGTTACCAGATTATCTCACCACTGAAGGCCTAGATAGTACTGTGTATAATGAAAGCAAGTAAGGTTATTAACACTTGAAGCTTTTTAACCATAGTATTTCTCAGTTCAAAGCAAAGAAACCCATTCACCTATTTATTTTTGCATGACTGGTGTAGATATCTATAATATTGAGAGGACGTTCCAGCTTGGCTTCCTGGGTCAAGTAGGGGCTCAGAAAGCTGTGAAACTCACTCATTTCCTGCATCAGGACTTATTTCGGTCCTGGATGAATAATATTGAAGATATATGCTTAAAATATTCCTAACACCAGGATTTGTGCATGTGTTTTCTTCCCCAAGAAACCTATAAACAGCAAAAATTTTGCTGTAAGTTTCCCTGTGTCCTCTCTCCCTCTCTCTCTTCCCCCTCCCCTAAAACTAAAAGGAACGTTAAATGCCCGTTTTCTGTGACCAGCGGACCTTATCTATGCTCCTAATTCCAATTCCTTGTAAACATGCTTTGTAAAGTCCTGTGAGATCCTGTCTCCTTTGCCATGCCGCTGCAAGGTCATAAAGTAGATAAAACCTAAGTTGCAATTCCAGTTTTCCTCAAAATCTAAAACATGTCACAAAATAATTTACTGCCTTTGTTTCTGCTCTGGCAACATCTTCCCTCCGCAGGCACGTATTTCCCGCTTTAAAGAGTTTAAAAGGCAACTGCATAATCTAACTCTGGCTACCCGCTGGGGACCCCTTCCACGCTGTGGAAGCTTTGTACTGTCACTCTGCTCAATAAAGCCTACAGCTTTTTTTCTCTTGGTCCGTGTCTCCATCACTCGCCGCGGGCAGCCGCCACACTAATTCTTTGGCGTGGCTAAGGCAAGAACCTTTGGCATTACAATATGTGCTACCATATTTTGTTTGTTTCTTTGTTTAGTAATTTTTTCTTTTTTTACTTTTTATTTTTTATACGATTTTTTTCTTTTTTTAGAGATGGGGTTCTGTTGCCCAGGCTGGTCTCGAATTCCTGGACTCAAGGGGTTGCTCCCACCTCAGCCACCCCCAAAGTGCTGGGATTACAGGCATGAGCCACCATGCCTAGCCCCATGTGTTTTTTAATGATAAGAAAAATGTAAGTTTTATTATTTAATCAGTGTTTAATGGCTGGTTCTGAAAATATGATATTTTGCAGGTTGATTCTGTTATACAAGTACAGAATAACTGCAGTACAAAACAGCAATCAAGTCTGAACAGGAAATCTCTGGACAAAGAGAAAAATACTATCATTGAAATAAGGGACAAGGGATTATGGCAATATTAAATAATGGCACTGATTAGTGAAATGATTCTAGGGGGAAGTGTCAAAAGATTTTCTAAAGAACATGTACTGAGCAGATGATCGCTGACTGCATACTTGCCCTTTCAGGGTAGGTGGGTAAGACACACACACGCACACACACGTTTGGGAGAATTGTGATCATCGGGTTCCATAGTAACAAGATAAGTTATAATAGCCACCTTTCATTGAGCACCTACAATATGTCACAAACTGTGATAGGGACTTTATGTATTTCAATACACTATCTGTTATCTATTTTCCTTTTTTTTGGAGACGGAGTTTCACTCTTGTTGCCCAGGCTGGAGTGTGATCTCGGCTGGTGCTATCTCGGCTCATGGCAACTTCTACTTCCCGGGTTCAAGTGATACTCCTGTCTCAGCCTCCCGAGTAGCTGGGATTACAGGCATGCACTACCACGCCTGGCTAATTTTGTATTTTTAGTATAGACGGGGTTTCTCCGTGTTGGTCAGGCTGGTCTCAAACTCCCGACCTCAGGTGATCTGCCAGCCTCGGCCTCCTAAAGTCCTGGGATTACAGGCGTGATCCATCTCACCCGGCCTTGTTACCTATTTTCTATTGGTAACTGAGGTAAAACCTATTGGAGGCTTAGCAGTAGGTTCATGTGTTAGTACATTTTGGGGAATGTAAGAGAATATCAGGGCAATTGATTATTGCCTTTGTGGGTTGAAAGCAGAAACACAGGAATAGATTGCTGATATGAAGAGTGAGATGACCTGTAGAGTAAGCAATCTAACCATTAACATCAACTCAACTTGGGCAATAAAATTTGATATTTTACTTATGGGACAAATATTTATTGAGTGTCCAGTTTGTGTCAGGTACTAAATACGTAAGCTTTACTAATCCCACTTCTAGAAGAATGATTTCTTTTTCTTTTTGAAATAACTCTTCAGCAGAGCACCACATTGTTTCAGACTTAAGTTTCCTTTTCCATTTTGTCGACACCAACAGTGTTCTTATAATATTAACTCACCAACATTTAGTCTATAATATGATTGCCAGGGATGCGGCAATATGCCCTTGGGAGCTTCAAGCCATATATATCTGGTCCATCTTTTGGAAAGTTCATGACATAGATGGGCAAGGATACAATTTATACTCAGGAGATGCAGCCACCCTAACAGAGTTACAAATGAATGTTAAATGACATAAACTATGCGTAGTGCAAGCATGGAAGCATCTCTTTGGTCTGAGGGATATTTGCAGGGACCTTGAATAGGCAGAGAGAGGGGGACATGTGGTCTAAGCCTCTGAGTTGGGAGAGGACAATGATGGGCATGGGGGAGAATGTATATGCTGTTTGACTTGAGAGGATGACATGTAGGCATTATGGTAGTCTTTTTCTTGACATCTGATACACAATCACTTCTTTCTTTTCTCCATGAAATCTAGCCACAAAGATGAGTTGCTCAAATGTCAAGGTCTACCCCTCTTTAAAGCCCCCATGATTTGCACTCTCTGCAGCCTTGGCCAGGATTGTCCTTATCTTGCCCTGTCGCTGATGGGTTATTTACTACTCATCTTTCAAGGGCCGGGTAGAATTTTACCTATTCTGAGACACCTTCAAGCAGAATGAGTCTTTCCTTTGCTGTGCTCCCATGACACAATGCTCACCTTCAATAAAGAATTATAGTTTTTGTACCTTCAGTGTATCATGTTCATCTTTGCATCCCCAGTTTCCTCAAGAATCCTGGCATGAAAGAATATGCTTGTTGAGTGAATAAATTGGCTGATTCTAATGTTCATAAGGCAAAGTTCACCTGTCCTAATTGCTGATTCAATTCCAATTTGACAGTGTCTTACAGATTCTGGGTAAATTGGGATACTTCCCTTTGTCCTAACATTGGAAAACCTTGGAGAAAAGTATTGTTATTTTCTACATCAAGTACTTTATCTGAGACATGGGCAGCTAAATAAAAAATTGACACCTATTTCCTGCTTTTTGCTGATGTTCTTTTAGCATTCTATTTATATGCTAACACTACCATTTTAGACCCTTGAAAATCATTTTTTTAGTATCACTCTATATATGGTATGATTTAAGGACAGATAGGGAGGCTGTGTCCTCAATCCTCATTCTATACATTTTTTCTGATGTCTATTAGTCCATTATTAATGATACATTCTTTAGGTCAGGATTTCTCAACCTTGGCACTATTGACACTTTGGGCTAGATCTTTGTTATGAAGGGCTGTCCCGTGCATTGTAGGATGTTTAGCAGCATTCTTGCCCTGTAGCAATTGACCCACTAGATGCCAGTAGTGCCCTCCTTCCAGTTGTCACAACCAAAAATATCTCCAGACATTGCTAAATATCCCCTGGAGGATGGAATCATCTCCAGCCAAGAACTTCTTTTTTAGAGAAGAGAGTTTCTCCCTTATAGACACACATGCACTTAAATTTCATTCTTCTTCGAGCCCTTTCTCTTTCCTTTCACTTCTTCCTCTTCCTCCACCTCCTTCTTTTCCATTAAATTTCCCCCGAGACTGTCTCTTTTTCTGAGTACTATATTTGTCTTCTCTTGCAAGCAGGAGAAAGAGAAATTCAGATTCTAGAATTAGAATCCCAAGAACCACTTGTGGGTATGTAAAATATATCATAAGTGTTTGCATTTTAACTAAAGATAATATTTCTATGGACATCACTGGAAGTCAAATGCCATAATAGTTTCTTCATCCTCTAAGCCTTTCTTATGAAAACCAAGAGCTTACTATTCTCCCAGAAAATGTAACACATGGAGCCATTATTAGTCACTAACAACTTAGCGTAAACAACCATCCCAGTTTGACAAAGACTGAAGGAGTTCCCTGGACGTAAAAATTTCAGTGCTAACATTGGGGAAGTCCTAGGAAAACTGATACAAGTTGGCCACCCTAAACTTAGTGTGTAACCCTTTTAGCCTCTGACCTATATGGTCCAGTCCATGCATACAGTCTCATCCATAGAAGCTCAGACCAAATATCTATTTAGTAAGAAAAATGGAATTATGTTCTAATTTTTGTGCTTTTGAAAATGTATTAAAGTTGATTCTTTACGAACCCCCTGGCAACAACCTGTTTACCTTTTTCCCTCTTCCCCAATTATCTTACCTCCACTTTATTCTAGCACCTTTCATTTGCCCTCAATTTCCAAAATCCTCTTATCTGCTTATTTTGAAGGTTAGCTTAACTTCATTCCTTTCTCCTCCACCTCCCAGGTTTCACCTTCACTGCTAACATTCAACATGAATGTATGAAACTGATTTGACAGGGACAGGAGAAAACACTTCTTGGGTCAATGGACGGACTTTTTTTTTTTTTTTTTTTTTTTTGACACAAAGTCTTATTCTTGTCCCCCAGGCTGGAGTGCAATGGCATGATCTCGGCTCACTGCGACATCCACCTCCCGGCTTCAAGCAATTCTCCTGCCTCAGCCTCCCAAGTAGCTGGGATTACGGCACCTGCCACCATGCCCGGCTAATTTTTGTATTTTAAGTACAGATGGGGTTTCACCATGTTGGCCAGGCTGGTCTCGAACTCCTGACCTCAGGTGATCTGCCCACCTCAGCCTCCCAAAGTCCTGGGATTACAGGCATGAGCCACTGTGCCCAGCCAATGGATGGACATTTTGAGGAGAAAAACCAAGTCATCGGATCATCATTCTCTTCTGTGAGAGAAGGAAAATTCCAGAATTGTAGAATATTACATATGTGATGAGCTCCTTCCCAATAAGAATAGCTGGAAGGGAGGCCAGGCGTAGTTGCTCACACCTGTAATCCCAGCACTTTGGGAGGCCGAGGCAGGCAGATCACCTGAGGTCGGTAGTTCAAGACCAGTCTGGCCAACATGGTGAAACACCGTCTACACTAAAAAAAAAAAAAAAAAAAAAAAAAAAAAGAAAAAGAAAATTAGCCGGGCGTAGTGGTGCTTGCCTGTAATCCCAGCTACTCGGGAAGCCGAGGTAGGAGAATCACTTGAACCCAGGAGGCAGAGGTTGCAGTGATCCGAGATCGAGCCATTGCACTCCAGCCTGGGTGACAAAAGCGAAACTCTGTCTCAAAAAAAAAAAAAAAAAAAAAAAAAAAAGCTGGAAGTGGAAGCAGGGAAATAGGGAAATTAGAACATCATAACAGTTGAGATTTGATGAGATGCAAGGATGGGAAGTAAGATATCCACAGATAAGGTACTGCTTGGAGTAGCTGTGGAGGATACAAGGCTGGCAGTACTCAGTTCCTGAGTCTTTAGCAAGGGGCAGAGGTAAAGAGTAAGAGCACTAAGGCCGGGCGTGGTGGCTCATGCCTGTAATCCCAGCACTTTGAGAGATGGAGGCGGGCAGATCACGAGGTGAAGAGTTTGAGACCAGCCTGGCCAACATGGTGAAACCCCGTCTCTACTAAAAATCCAAAAATTAGCCATGCATGGCGGTGCACGCCTATGATCCCAGCTACTCAGGAGGCTGAGGCAGGAGAATCGCTTGAACCCGGGAGGCAGCAGAGGTTGCAGTGAGCCGAGATCGCGCCACTGCACTCCAGCCTGGGTGACAGAGCGAGACTCCATCTCAACAACAACAAAAAAAAGTAGAAAGAGTGAGAACACTAAAAAGGGAAGAAAATGTGCTGTCTCACAGCCCTGGGTGAAGCCAATGTTATGGTCCTCTGGTAACACCCTTATCTTCAGCTCCTTTCCTCACTCAACATTGAGACATTTCAAACGTAGCTACCATTTGGCCAACTAAATTGCCTTTTCTTCAGTGATTTGAAGTCAGTACACCTCCCACCACAAAATCTTTTCCTTAGCCAAAGTTTTCTGAAACACTCAAACTTTGAAAAAAAAATATTAAACTGTAAAGTCACTACTGTGATATCAAAGGTCCATGGACTTAAAAGAAGATCTAACGAGGCCGGGCGCGGTGACTCATGCCTTTAATTTCAGCACTTTGGGAGGCCGAGGCAGGTGGATCACCTGAGGTCAGGAGTTCAAGACCAGCCTGGCCAATGTGATGAAATCCCGTCTCTACTAAAAATACAAAAAATTAGCCGGGCCTAGTGGTGGACGCCTGTAATCTCAGCTACTCAGGAGGCTGAAGCAGGAAAATTGCTTGAACCCAGGAGGTGGTGGTTGTAGTGAGGCAAGATGGTGCCATTGCACTCCAGCCTGTACAACAAGAGTGAAACTCTGTCTAAAAAAAAAAAAAATGATGTAACGCTTCTCATGTGTAAAAGCAGTAGCACTTTTAGCACTTTTAAAAAAAGACTCAGAAGGAGTCCTGGATTTTTTTTTTTTTTTTTTTTTTTTGAGATGGAGTATCACACTTGTTGCCCAGGCTGGAGTACAATGGTGCAGTCTTGGCTCACTGCAACCTCCGCCTCCCAGGTTCAAAGGATTCTCCTGCCTCAGCCCCCTAAGTAGCTGGGATTATAGGAAACTGCCACCACGCCCGGCTAATTTTTGTATTTTTAGTAGAGACGGGGTTTCACTATGTTGGCCAGGCTGGTCACAAACTCCTGACCTCAGGTGATCCACCCACCTCGACCTCCCAAATTGCTGGGGTTACAGGTGTGAGCCACTGTGCCTGGCCTGGATTTTTTTACTCTGTGAACTTCAGTGGTCTGCTCCCCAAATAACCCTCATTCATATTTTGAATGTCATAAAATTGAAATTATTTCCTTAACTTACAAAAACTATTTCTTCCATTTGGGACGCATGATCAAAGCATCTCGAAGATAGGAAGGAACTCATTGCTGGGAGGGGCATCTATTTCTGTTTATAAGATCCTGAATTCCGCAGAATGAAGATATTCTCATGCTTCAGGCATAGTGACTCAGCTCTTCCTTTTCCAGTAAATTTAATTGTTAATGAATCTTGCCCTGCCTTTCTCAGAGGCAGATGACACTTTTAATTTCATCAAATCAAATTCAATTAGTAAGAGTGCTTTGAACTCCTGAGTAGGTTGGGTATGTTTTTGTGTGTTCCATCTTAACTTTTTTTCTTTTTTTTTCTTTTTTTTCTAGACGGCGTCTTGCTCTGTTGCCTAGGCTGGAGTGCAATGGCGCGATCTTGGCTCACTGCAACCTCCGCCTCCCAGGTTCAAGTGATTCTCCTGCCTCAGCCTCCTGAGTAGCTGGAATTACAGTCACGCACCACCATGCCCAGCTAATTTTTGTATTTTTAGTAGAGACAGGATTTCACCATGTTGGCCAGGCGGTCCGAACTCTTGACCTTGTGATCCACCCACCTCGGCCTCCCAAAGTGCCAGGATTACAGGTGTGAGCCACCACACCTGGCCCCATCTTAACATGTATTATAAAAATTATTCTATTTTCTTCATAACCATAATTTCCCCCAACATTTCTGTATTGAAGATATATTATCCCTTTGGGCTCTGTATTACTTTTGTATTGCTGTTGTAACAAATTATCACCAATTTAGTGGCTAGTAACAATGCAAATTTATAATCTTACGGCTCTAAAAGTTGGAAGTCTGGGCTGAAATCAGTGTCAGCAAGTCTGCATTGCTTCTGGAGGCTGTATTGGGGAATCTGTTTCCTTGCCTTCCCCAGTTTCTAAAGGCCACATGCATTCCTTGGCTCATAGTCTTTTCTTCCATCTTCAAAGTCAGCAGGATAGCATCTTCAAATCTCTCTGACTCTTGACCTTCTTCCTCCCTTTTCCACACTTAAAGAGTCCTTCTGCTTACACTGAGTCCACTGGGTAATCCAGGATAATCTGTTTATCTTAAAGTCAGCTGATTAGCAACCTTAATTTTATGTGCAAACTTAATTCTCCCTCTCCATGTAACCACATAGTTGTAGGTTCTGGGAATTAAGACATGGACATTTTTGGAGACAATTATTCATCTACCAGCTTTATACAGGAAGTGGTCCAACTAGACTTCCGATGTTGATGGAAGCTTTATGTCACCAGAACTGGGCTTTACGTCACCAGAATTGAGCATTCATGAAAGCAGAAACTCAGAGTCACTGGGGGTGGGTGGGAAATGGAGGGGTCTGAATGTGTCCTCAGGCAAATGCTGGCTTTGTTTTTTGGTTGCTTCTTAGATTTCCCACTTTTACTTTGATTTTTTTGGCTTTTATGGCTACCTCAGTTTGCTTGCCATGCCAGAGCAACATTAAATATGTGTTATACTTCCTTTTTTAAGGCTTAAGTTATTTTTATTGATTGAAACATTTAAGAGAGCAATGTTCCATTGTGCTAGAGATTTTACAATTGTTCTTAGAAAATACAAGTTCGGTCTTATCTAATATAATTTACCTCTATTCCCTGCAGTTGTAACATCAAAACTGAAATTCTTACCCGAGTAGCTACTCCTTCCTCAGTCTGCTTCAGACTTGCAAATTTATAGTGGAAGAAAAGGGCACTTTGGCTTCATTTCTTTTCTTTCCCTTCTGCTTCCTCTTGTATTTGCAGCTGTTACTTTGGACTCATCCATTATCAAGTATAATGGGAAGAGAAAGAGAAAGCTATTTTCTCTAGATTATTGTCTACATAGAAAATTTTGGCAGGGATATTGTGTCTCATGCCTGTAATCCCAGCACTGCAGGAGGATGAGGCGGGAAGACCTATTGGGTCCAGGAGTTTGAGACCAGCCTGGGCAACATAGTGAGGCCCTGTCTCTACAAAAAGTAAAAAAAAAAAAAGAAAAAGAAAAAAGGAAAGAAGGCCAGGTGCAGTGGCTCACGCCTGTAATCCTAGCACTTTGAGAGGCCGAAGCAGGCAGATCACGAGGTCAGGAGATCAAGACCATCTTGGCTAACACGGTGAAACTCCATCTCTACTAAAAATATAAAAAATTAGCCGGGCGTGGTGACACACACCTGTAGTCCCAGCTACTTCGGAGGCTGAGGCAGGAGAATCGCTTGAACCCGGGAGGCAGAGGTTGCAGTAAGCCAAGATCACACCACTGCACTCCAGCCTGGGTGACAGAGAGAGACTCTGTCTCAAAAAAAAAAAAAAAAAAAAAAGAAGGAAAGAAAAATCCAGGCATGATGGTGCTATTCTTATACTCTCAGCTACTCAAGAGGTGGAGGCAGGAGGATAGCTTGAGCCTGGGAGGTCGAGGCTGCAGTGAGCTGGGATTCTACCACCACTGCACTCCAGATTGTGTTGTGACACAGTGATACCGTGTCTCAAAAAAAAAAAAAAAAAAAAAAGAAAGGAAGGGAGGGAGGAAAGGAGGGAGGGAGGGGAAAAATTTCAGACACCCACAGACAAATTATTACAATTAATAAAAGTCATTTGCACTTTGATACACCTGCCACAATCATTTGGAAAAGTAGAATTTTTAAAATCTAATTTAGATTAGCAACAAAATAATATATTTATAAATAAATCTAAAAGATGTATGAAATGTTTATGTAGTACATTATAAAAGTTTATTAGAAGAAACCAAAGAATGCTTCAATAATGGAGACATATTTATGGATAGAAAGAGTCAACATTAAAAATATGCCAGTTCCTCTAAATGTAGCTATAGATTTAACACAATTCCAGTGAAAATTTCAACAGGTATTTTTTGGTTCCACTGTACTTGATAAGCTCATTCAAAATGTATAGAGCTGAAAAAAAAGCCAAGAATAGCCCCAGGACTCTTCTGAAGGAAAAGGTGTGTATGGTGGGGAGAGATTTGCCTCAGCAGATATCAAGCTATATTGAATTTTAGTATCCAACTGGTGTAGACACAGACAAGTAGACAAACCACCCTCTAGCCAACTCATTTGCCTGGAATAACAGTTATGTTTATTTTATAATTTTTAAGTCAACTATTTTGGCTGGGATCAATTGGATGCTTTTCTCAACTGGCTCATTTAGTTCAGAGTGCCTCTGAGCAGGTAAAACTTGCTCTGACAGCTCTGCTCCTGAAGGTTGATCAGCTGTTGGCTGGGTGACAGCGGTGGTTGGGACACACATCTCTTGTCATCCAGCAGGTACTCCCTGTGGGTTTGCAAGGGGCAAACTGTTATGTTTAGAGCCAAAGTGATCTAGGCCTGAAACTATTCCTTCTGCAGATGAGATCCTTGCACCACAGTCTCATCTAATAATGGTTTGGGATCTCATAATCTAAATCAGATCAGATGAGTCTCTTCAGATATTGCTCTTCTAGTTTTAGAAGCCAATGAACTAAAAAGACAAATTATCTGCCCCAACACACGTGATATATAATGATGAAGCAGGGACAGGATTATTTCAATAAACATATTGAAATATCTGTTTAAGTCTTCTTGTATAATTTTTACAACCATTTCTTTGTCCACATGGTCAAATTCAGATTCAAGGAATAGAACAGAATTTACCTCTTCATGGGAGTAGTTGCAAAGTCACATTGTGAATGGATAAGCATACAGGGATAGATAGAATTTGTGGCCACTTTTGCGATTTATCAATAACATCGATTTTTTTTTTTCTGAGGGGGACAGAGTCTTACTCTGTTGCCCAGGATGGAGTGCAGTGGTGCTGTCTCAGCTCACTGCAACCTCCGCCTCCCGGGTTCAAGAGATTCTCCTGCCCCAGCCTCCCAAGTAGCTGGGATTACAGGCACCCGACACCACGCCCAGCTAATTTTTGTATTTTTAGTAGAGACGGGGTTTCACCGTGTTAGCCAGGATGGTCTTGAACTCCTGACCTCGTGATCCGCCCACCTTGGCCTCCCAAAGTGCTGGGATTACAGGCGTGAGCCACCACGCCCATCCAATAACATGAAATATTTTAAAGTAGTAGTTTAAACATTTATTTTGTGGCGGGGCGCAGTGGCTCACACGTGTAATCTTAGCACTTTGGGAGGCTGAGGCAGGTGGATCATGAGGTCAGGAGTTTGAGACCAGCCTGGTCAGCATGGTGAGACCCTGCCTCTACTAGAAATACAAAAATTAGCCAGGCTTGGTGGCAGGTGCCTGTAATTCCAGCTACTTGGGAGGCTGAGGAGGAGAATTGCTTGAACCCAGGAGGAGGAGTTTGCAGTGAGCTGAGACCATGCCACTGCACTCCAGCCTAGGCAACAGAGTGAGACTCTATCTCAAAAAAAATTATTTTGTATATTAGCCACCTATATAATGATAATGTATATAAATAGATATTTCAAATAATATTCTTGGTAATTTTAGTGTTTCTGGCAACAGCTTGTGGCAGGAATAAAAGTGTTAGCCCTGCAGTTTTCTAAAAAACTGTCTCAGTGGACTTTGAGTGCAGCAGCTTGCTCTCCATAATGTGAGTAGACATCATCCAATTACTTCAATAGAACAAAACAATAGTTTCCCCAGAGAAGGGAGAATTTTCCAGAAGATGGCCTTCAGTAGTGAACTGCACCATTAACTCTCCCCTGGTCTCCAGCCTGCTGGCACAACCTGCAGATTTTGGATTTGCCAACCTCCATATTCATGTGAGCCAATTCCTCTATCTATCTATCTATCTATCTATCTATCTATCTATCTATCTATCATCTATCTATCTATCTATCATCTATCTATCTATCTATCATCTATCTACATATCTATACATGCACATACACATCATGTTGCTTCTGTTTATATATAATTTGTATATAAACATACATATGAAATTTATAAGAAAAGGAAGTAGATGAGTTTAAAGAGAGGTTTACAGCAATGCATTGTCATAGAAAGGAATTTCTGGCCTAATAGAATTTGCCATTCTTTAATTATACTAAAGAAAGATTCTCCTGTGCTTGCTCAGAATTCACCAGTGCTTACGAAATTCTGGTTTGGGGACACTCATTTAGGTTTTGAGTCCAACTGCTCATTAGAATCCTGGTTCTGCCATTTTCTGGCACTGTGACCTTGGGTAAATGACTTCATTTCTCTCACCCCATTTTTCTCATCTACAAAATGAGGCCGTTTATACCTACCCTATGCCTAGGACAGTTGTGAGGACTGAATCAGCTAATTATGAGATGTTTTCAATAGTATCTGGCATGAAAAACATGGAATTTCTTTTACTCTCTTCTTAATTTTGAGTGAGCTTATTTGGTTTCTGTCCAGAGGATACTTGTTGTCTTTTTGCCACACTTTGTACTTTGATTCTTGAAAGGAAAAGTATCATAACCCCTTAGGTTGTGGCAAAAGAATTATCCAGAGATATATGGAAAAAATGGTTTTTATAGAGACAATAAATAACATCCTGAATTTGTATTAGGCGGCCAAAGAGGAAGATGACTCATGAATCATATGAAAATTCTTTCAGAAATGCAAATATTTCTCATCTACTGTTTTAAAGGTTTGGTATGTTCTCTTTTTCACCTCATAGAATTTAAATCTCCTGAGGGTCAAAGGGTTTCAAAGAGGAATTTGCATTAAAAAAATTATTCCTGATATTTGATAGAATTTCTGCTTCTTTGGTAAGTGGGAGTAGAAGGGAGCTGGGAAATTCTTATTTCATACGTTTCTGATGGAATCTTATTGACTGAGTAAGCAGGGGGAAATTTTTATGTAAAGTACTTTTATAATCATCATGATAGGCACAAGTTAGGAGCAGTGTTATAGATTTATAAGAGGATTGGAAGGAGAGATTAATTCTATGTGGATTTTTTGTTTCATTCTGTCACCCAGGCTGGAGTGCAGTGGCGAGATCTTGGCTCACTGCAACCTCTGCCTCAGGGTTCAAGTGATTCTCCTGCCTCGTCCTCCTGAGTAACCGGGATTACAGAATTACACGCCTGCGCCACCACACCCGGCTAATTTTTGTATTTTTAGTAGAGATGGGTTTCACCATGCTGTCCAGGCTGGTCTTAAACTCCTGACCTCAGGTGATCCACCCACCTTGGCCTCCCAAAGTGCTGGGATTACAGGCATGAGCCACAGTGCCTGGCCTCTAACATGGATTTTTAGAGTATTTTTTTCGAGAGAGTTTGGGATTCATTCAGTCCTCACAATTGTCCTAGGCATAGGGTTGGTATAAATGGCCTCATTTTGTAGATGAGAAAAATGGGGTGAGAGAAATGAAGTCATTTACCCAAGGTCACAGTGCCAGAAAATGGCGGAACCAGGATTCTAATGAGCAGTTGGACTCAAAACCTAAATGAGTGTCCCCAAACAAGAATTTCATAAGCACTGGTGAATTCTGAGCAAGCACAGGAGAATCCTTATTTAGTATAATTAAAGAATGACAAATGCTATTAGGCCAGAAATTCCTTTCTATGACAATGCATTGCTGTAAACCTCTCTTTAAACTCATCTACTTCCTTTTCTTATAAATTTCATATGTATGTTTATATACAAATTATATATAAACAAAAGCAACATGATGTGTATGTGCATGTATATGTATGTAGTTAGATAGATAGATAGATAGATAGATAGATAGATAGATAGATAGATAATAGATAGATAGAGGAATTGGCTCACATGAATATGGAGGTTGGCAAATCCAAAATCTGCAGGTTGGGCCAGCAGGCTGGAGATCAGGGGAGAGTTAATGGTGCAGTTCACTACTGAAGGCCATCTCCTGGAAAATTCTCCCTTCTCTGGGGAAACTATTGTTCTGTTCTATTGAAGTAATTGGATGATGTCTACTCACATTATGGAGAGCAAGCTGCTGCACTCAAAGTCCACTAATTTAAATGCTATTTTCATCCATACCCCCCTACCCAGAAATATCCAGAATAATGTTTGATCACATATCTGAGCAGTGTGACCTAGCCAAGTTAACACATAAAATTAACTATCATATATATATGATAAATATATATATATGCACACACACACGTATCTCATAGGGTAGGTTTGTGTATCACTTTTTGTGTACACCATTTGTGTACACCCTTTTTTTGTGTACACCATTTGTGTATCACTTATCTGTGACCTGGAAGCTCCCTCCCCACTTCCAGTCTTCCTGCCTTTGCTTCAAGTTGTCCCGCCTTTCCAGACGGAACCAACGTACTTCTTACATACATTGATTGATGTTTCCTGTCTCCCTAAATGTATAAAACCAAGCTGTGCCCTGACCACCTTGGGCACCTGTCATTAGGACTTCCTGAGGCTGTGTTATGGGCATGTCCTCAATCTTGGCAAAATCAACTTTCTAAATAAACTGAGACCTGTCTCAGATTTTCTGGGTTCACAACTTGTTAAAAAACAAACAAACAAACAAACAAAAAATGCTGTATTCTTTTGGCTGATGGGTTAAAGAGACGGGAAAGGGAATAGATATTTCTACTCAGTCACTCCTTGCCTTTCACTTGATGGACATCCTTTCTCTTAAATCTTAAGAACCCTCTGAGGTAGACATCATAACCTTCATTTTGGTGATGAAACAACTGAGTGATATTGAAAGAAGTTGACCAGCTTGTCCAATGTCACTCTGCTAAGACATGTGGGAGCCAGTATGAAAACCAGATCTGTAGGTCTTCAAAGTCTGTTCTTTTAAAATAAACTGTGTAAATTTATATGCTCCAAGTGTGGGGTTTAAGACAGGAGAAAGATGATAAGTAAATGAAGATGGGGTAAATAAATCTTATATATTATTAACAAGGTGCCAAGAGTGAGCACATTAGCAACCTAGAATGAAGAAAAGGTAAAACACCACTTTCTTGTTAGTCACAAAAATCAAACTAAAGTAAATTTATGAATTCCCCTCTCCTTCCCAGAGGGTTGTTTCAGGATGGGACAAAGAAATGTCATGAAGCTTAATCCAAAATATTACTTTGGTCTGGCCAGACAGACTGGGGAGAACTTTCTTGTTCACTGACCCTAGGACAGCTTCAGATAGCTATAGCAGAGGGCAAAAAAAGGAGGCTGAGAAGCTCGGTGAGTATTTCCTGCTCTCTCAGGGACTCTGATTTCCCATCTGCCAGACTGTCAGCACTTTTCAGTGACTGACCTCACAAGGAAAGCTCCCAACATCATTTCCCATTTGGCTCTGCTGTGTTGAGTCCAGAGGGAACCTGTTTATGTCACCTTTCTCCCAGAACCACCCACGCCATAGTCAGGAATGACATGGGGAGAAGAGAAAGCCAGAGATGCGGCCGGTCTTCGACATGAGGGGTATATTGGTAAAGCCCTTTGGAGCACGTCCTGGAAGCGGGTAGGCAAATAAGTGAGACTGGGCCTAAAGAGCCTGAAACTGTTAGGAGAATTTGAAATCAAGTGTCCAAGTCCCTGGGTGGAGAGCAGAGAAAAACGTATCCTCAGAGAAGAGAAACCGTAGTGATGCAATCCGTGACAACCTGCAGTGGTGCAATCAGTGACAGCAGTTTGGCTTAGTCTCTGCTAGTCCTGTTGGCAGGACAGAAACATTTGCCCTGTGCTGTTTCCCAGTCTGTTCTAGAATTTATTCTGTCACAGCAAAATTGACAATAGTGACAGCACTGTCTGTCCCCTTCCCTTGCCCTATGTATACAGTTCTTTCTTCCTTCTTTCACTGCTTCCCTCCTTCTTATTTTTCCTTTTTTATCCATGTGTTCCATTTAACTGCTAACACCTATAGACACTGTATAGCTTTTTGTTTGTTTGTTTTGAGACAGAGTCTTGCTCTGTCACCCAGGCTGGAGTGCAGTGGCGTGATCTCGGCTCACTGCAACCTCTGCCTCCTGGGTTCAAGTGATTCTCCTGCCTCAGCCCCCCGGGTAGCGAGGTCTATAGGAATGCACCACCATGCCTAATTTTTGCATTTTTATGGAGACAGGGTTTTGCCATGTTGACCAGGGTGGTCTCAAATTCTTGACCTCAAGTGATCCACCCGCCTTGGCCTCCCAAAGTGCTGGGATTACAGGTGTTAACCACCACACCCGGCCTCTGTATAGCCTTCTTGATGCCTTTAGAACAAAAAAAAAAAATGTCTGATTGTCACCTATTTGAGGATACAGACCAAACCTACCACAAGAAGTACCACACTCACATATATATACACACATATATACGCATTTACATATATTTCACAGAATTTTCTATTGGCTAGTGAAATTTATTGTGCTATAGGAGAGTCAAATCAGGAGCTTTTTATATGGGTGCCATGAGAAATTGAACTTAATCTAACCTTACTGAGGACTGTTGACAAATGTGACTAATTGTATGTGCTAGATAGTGTTGGACAACTGTAGGAAGTGCTGACACAGACTTATGAAGAACAAAATGCCAGTAAGCCTGCTCAAGAGGTATGGAAAACAGGATGTCAGAGTAAGCTCAACATAGCTACTGATGCAAACTGAATAATTGCTTACCGTCTACTGAAAGTGCAATGATGAACTGTAGGTTATAAATAGATCTGAATATCCATCATAGCTTTGTAGCCATTTGCTGACTTCTTATAAGAATTCAGGTTTTTTGTGGTTTTTTTTTTCAATAATAAGCTTAGCTAATTCTATTTTTTTTTTTTTTTTTTTTTGAGACAGAGTCTCACTCTGTCACCCAGGCTGGAGTGCAGTGGCGCGATCTCGGCTCACTGCAAGTTCCGCCTCCCAGGTTCACTCCATTCTCCTGCCTCAGCCTCCCGAGTAACTGGGACTACAGGCGTCCGCCACCACGCCCAGCTAATTTTTTGTATTTTTAGTAGAGACGGGTTTCACCGTGTTAGCCAGGATGGTCTCGATCTCCTGACCTCGTGATCCGCCCGCCTCGACCTCCCAAAGTGCTGGGATTACAGGCGTGAGCCACCGTGCCTGGCCAACTAATTATGTTTATTAGTTATGAATTTGCCTATTCCTTTGGGCTTTGATTTCTCCCTACCCAACCCACCCGCCCCCAGTGTTAAATAAATATCATTATGACTGCTGGTTTGGAAGTGGGCTCAAATTCCCTGTTCTGCAACTAGCGGAAATATCAGATAAATTTTAAGCTCTCTGAGTTTCAGTTTTCTCATTTGTAAAATCAGAATGATAATAGCTACCTTGCAAGATTGTTTTAAGGATTAGAGGTGTTTGTGTAAAGCCTCTAGTATATATTTCTTAATACTCAGGTATTCCATAAATGAAAGGAACGCTGTTTATTATGTTAAGTCAACTACAGTTTTTGGTTTTTTAAGACAGAGTCTCACCCTGTTGCCCAGGCTAGAGTGCAATGATGTGATCATAGCTCATTGAAACCTCATACTCCTGGGCTCAAACTATTCTCCTGTGCCTCAGCCTCCCAGATAGCTGGGACTGCAGGCATGAGTCACCATGCTAGCCTAATTTTATTTTTAGTAGAGACCAGGTCTCTCTATGTTGCTCAAGCTGGTAACTCCCGGACTCAAGTGATCCTCCTGCCTTGACCACCAAAATGCTAGGATTACAGGCATGAGCCACTGGGCCTGTCCAATTATAGGGTGTGTGGTTTGTTTTTCTCTTTGTTTCTTTCTTTTCTTTTTTTTTTTTCTGTTGTTGTTGTTGTTGTGGTGGTGGTGGTGGTGGTGGTGGTTTTTTGAAATGGAGTCTTACTCTGTAGACCAGGCTGAAATGCAGTGGCACGATACTGGCTTACTGCAACCTCTGCCTCCCGGGTTCAAGCGATTCTCATGCCTCAGCCTCCTGAGTAGCTGGAATTACAGGCACCTGCCACGATGCACAGCTAATTTTTGTATTTTTTAGTAGAGACGGGGTTTCGCCATGTTGGTCCGGCTGGTCTTGGACTACCGACCTCAGGTGATCCACCCGCCTCGGACTCCCAAAGTACTGGGATTACTGGCATGAGCCACTGTGCCCGACCTTTCTTTCTTTCTTTTTTTTTTGGTATGGAATATGTATCACCATTTAAAATGAAAGTTGAGGCCGGGCGTGGTGGCTCATGCCCACAAATAAATAAATAAATAAATATTAAAAAAAATACCTGGGCATGGTGGCACACACCTGTAATCCCAGCTACTCAGAAGGCTGAGGCAGGAGAATCGCTTGAAGGTGGAGGTTGCAGTTAGCCGAGATCACGCCACTGCACTCCAGCCTGGGCAACAAGAGCCAAACTCTTGTCTCAAAAATAAATAGCCAGGCGCGGTTGCTCACCCTGTAATCCCAGCACTATGGGAGGCCGAGGTGGGCGGATCACGAGGTCAGGAGACTGAGACCATCCCGGCTAACACAGTGAAACCCCGTCTCTACTAAAAATACAAAAAAATTAGCCGGGCGTGATCTCACGCGCCTGTAGTCCCAGCTACTCGGGAGGCTGAGGCAGGAGAATCGCTGGATCTTGTGAGACGGACGTTGCAATGAGCCGAGATCGTGCCACTGCACACCAGCCTGGCGACAGAGCAAGACTCCGTCTCATTAAATAAATTAATAAAAATAAAAATAAATAAAAGTTCAAAAGACTTACTATGGAATAAATGCTTCTGGTACAATATGTATAGATGCAGGTTATAAAATCTGATAGATTTTGCGGGCCCAAATATTGTCATATTTATATGTCTCATCTTGGAGGGGAGAGCCATCTTGCAAGTGTGAAGGTACAGAGCCAATGTACCAAGGAGGGTGGGAGGAGGGTCCCACCTCCTAATGAAATTGCTGAACTGCTCTAATAAACTTGGAAATATTTTTCTCCATACTTCCTGGTTCCAGACTTCTCCTGTTTTTAAAGCTACTTTTAGCAGTGTATTGTTACTTGAAGCTGAGTGCACACTACCTGACGAAAAAATTTAGTCTTAAGACTGAATTTTTTAAAAATTAATTTTTAAATTTTTCTTGTTTTCCACTACATATTATAGGAAAAAAAAAAGAAACTCCGTTATATATATTATATATATTTCTGTATGTATAATATGTTATATATATTTCCGTATATATATTACATATTATATATATTTCCATATATATATTACATATTATATATATTTCCGTATATATAATACACATTATATATATCTCCGTATATATACTACACATTATATATATCTCCGTATATATACTACACATTATATATATCTCCGTATATATACTACACATTATATATATCTCTGTATATATACTACACATTATATATATCTCCGTATATATACTACACATTACATATATTTCCATATATATACTACATATTACATATATTTCCGTATATATACTACATATGATATATATTTCCATATATATAATACATATGATATATATTTCTGTATACATAATACATATGATATATATTTCCGTGTATATATCATATATATTTCCGTGTATATAATATATCATATACTTCCGTGTATATAATATATCATATATTTCCGTGTATATTATATATTATATATATTTCCATATATAATATATTATATATTTCCATATATAATATATTATATATTTCCATATATAATATATTATATATGTTTCCATATATAATATATTATATATATTTCCATATATATAATATATTATATATTTCCATATATATTATATATTATATATATTTCCATATATATTATATATTATATATATTTCCATATATTATATATTATATATATTTCCATATATATTATATATTATATATTTCCATATATATTATATATTATATATATTTCCATATATATTATATATATTTCCATATATATTATATATATTTCCATATACAATATATATTATATATATTTCCATATACAATATATATTATATATATTTCCATATACAATATATATTATATATATTTCCATATACAATATATATTATATATATTTCCATACACAATATATATTATATATATTTCCATATACTATATATTATATATATTTCCATATAAAATATATATATTTCCATATAGAATATATTATATATATTTACATATATTATATATATTTCCATATAATATATTATATATTTACATATATAATATATTATATATATTTCCATATATAATATATTATATATATTTCCATATATAATACATATTATATATATTTCCATAAAATATAATATATATGGAAATATATAATATATATTTCCATATGTAATATATAATATATATTTTCACATATATAATATATGTTTCCATATATAATATAATATATATTATATATTATATATTTCCATATGTAATATATGTTTAATATGTATTATATATATTTCCATATGTAATATATATTTAATATATATTATATATTTCCATATATAATATATATTATATATATTTCCGTATATAATATATATTTCCATACATATAATATATAATATATATTTCCATATATAATATAATATATATTTCCATGTATAATATAATACATATTTCCATATATAATATATGTTTCCATATATATAATATATACTATATATTTCCATATATAGTATATATAATATATATTTCCGTATATAATATATTACATATATTTCCATATATATTATATATCTGCCATATATGTATATAGACATATACACATATATACACATATGTATACATACACATATATACACATATGTATATATACACATATATACACATATGTATATATACACATATATACACATATGTATATATACACATATATACACATATGTATATATACACATATATACACATATGTATATATACACATATATACACATATATACACATATATACACATATATACACATTATGTATATATACACATATATACACATATGTATATATACACATATATACACATATGTATATATACACATATATACACATATGTATATGTACACATATGTATATACACACATATATACACATATGTATATACACACATATATACACATATGTATATACACACATATATACACATATGTATATACACACATATATACACATATGTATATACACACATATATACACATATGTATATACACATATGTACACATATGTATATACACATATATACACATATGTATATATACACATATATACACATATGTATATACACACATATATGCATATGTACATGTATGTATATACACACATATATACACATAGTACATGTATGCATATACACACATATATACACATAGGTACATATATGCATATACACATATACACATATGTATATATACACACATACACATATGTACATATATGTATATATGCATGTATATACGTATATGTATATATACATATATTACCATACATATGTGTATATATACATATGTACATATGTAATGTATGTATATATGTATATACATACACATAATGTATGTATATATGTATATACATACACATAATGTATGTATATATGTACATATATGTATACTTGTGCACATATATGTACCTATATGTATATATGTGTATGTATACATATATAATGGACATATATGTATATATACATACACATATATAGCGGATATATATGTATATATACATATACATATATATAGCGGATATATATACACACACGTATTTATTTATTTATTTATTTATATTATATTATATTATACTTTATATTATATATTATTTTATATTATATTATATTTATATATTTATATTATACTTTATATTTATATTCATATTATATATTTATATTATACTATATTATATTTATATTAGTATATTTATATTATACTTTATATTATATTATATTATACTTTAAGTTCTGGGATACATGTGCAGAATGTGCAGGTTTATTACATAGGTATACACATGCCATGGTGGTTTGCTGCACCCATCAACACGTCATCTACATTAGGTATGTCTCCGAATGCTATCCCTCCCCTAGACCCGTACCCCCCGACAGGCCCTGGTGTGTGATTTTCCCCTCCCTGTGTCCATGTGTTCTCATTGTTCAACTCCCACTTATGAGTGACAACATATAGTGTTTGGTTTTCTGTTCCTGTGTTAGTTTGCTGAGAATGATTTCCAGCTTCATCCATGTCCCTGCAAAGGACATCAACTCATCCTATTTTATGGCTGCATAGTATTCCACGGTGTATATATGCAACACTTTCTTCATCCAGTCTATCATTGATGGGCATTTGGGTTAGTTCCAAGTCTTTGCTATTGTGAATAGTGCTGCAGTAAACATACGTGTGCATATGTCTTTATAGTAGAATGATTTATAATCCTTTGGATATATACCTAGTAATAGGATTGCTAGGTCAAATGGTATTTCTGGTTCTATATCTTTGAGGAATTGTCACACTGTATTGCACAATGATTGAACTAATTTACACTCCCACCAACAGTGTAAAAGCTTTCCTATTTCTCCACATCCTTTCCAGCATCTGTTGTTTTCTGACTTTTTAATGATCGCCATTCTAACTGGTGTGAGATGGTACCTCATTATCGTTTTGATTTGCATTTCTCTAATGACCAGTGATGATGAGCTTTTTTTCATATGTTTGTTGGCCACATAAATGTCTTCTTTTGAGAAGTTTCTGTTCATATCCTTTGCCCACTTTTTGATGGGGGGTTGTTTGTTTTTTTCTCGTAAATATGTTTAAGTTCTTTGTAGATTCTGGATATTAGCCCTTTGTCAGATGGATAGATTGCAGAAATTTTTCTCCCATTCTGTAGGTTGCCTGTTCACTCTGATGATAGTTTCTTTTGCTGTGCAGAAGCTCTTTAGTTTAATTAGATCTCATTTGTCAATTTTGGCTTTCGTTGCCATTGCTTTTGGTGTTTTAGTCATGAAGTCATTGCCCATGCCTATGTTCTGAATGGTATTTCCTAGGTTTTCTTCTAGGGTTTTTGTGGTTTTGGGTTTTACATTTAAAGTTTTAATCCATCTTGAGTTAATTTTTGTATAAGATGTATGGAAGGTGCCCAGTTTCAGTTTTCTGCATATGGCTAGCCAGTTTCCCCAACACCATTTATTAAATAGGGAATCCTTTCCCCATTGCTTGTTTTTGTCAGGTTTGTCAAAGATCAGATGGTTGTAGATGTGTAGTGTTATTTCTGAGGCCTCTGTTCTGTTCCATTGGTCTATATATCTGTTTTGGTACGAGTACCATGCTGTTTTGGTTACTGTAAACTTGTAGTATAGTTTGAAGTCAGGTAGTGTGATGCCTCCAGTTTTGTTCTTTTTGCTTAGGATTGTCTTGGCTATGCCAGCTCTTTTTTGGTTCCATATGAAGTTTAAAGTAGTTTTTTTCCAATTCTGTGAAGAAAGTCAATGGTAGCTTGATGGAGATCACATTGAATCTATCAGTTACTTCAGGCAGTATGGCCATTTTCATGATATTGATTCTTCCTATCCATGAGCATTGAATGTTTTTTCATTTGTTTGTGTCTCTCTTCTTTTGTTGAGCAGTGGTTTGTAGTTCTCCTTGAAGAGGTCCTTCACATCCCTTGTAAGTTGTATTACTAGGTATTTTATTCTCTTAGTAGCAATTGTGAATGGGAGTTCACTCATTATTTGGCTCTCTGTCTGTTATTGGTGTGTAGGATTGCTTGTGATTTTTCCACATTGATTTTGTATCCTGAAACTTTACTGAAGTTGCTTATCAGGTTAAGGAGATTTAAGGTTGAGATGATGGGGTTTTCTAAATATAAAATCATGTCATCTGCAAACAGAGATAATTTGACTTCCTCTTTTCCTACTTAAATACACTTCATTTCTTTCTCTTGCCTGATTGCCCTGGCCAGAACTTCCAATACTATGTTGAATAGGAGTGGTGAGAGAGGGCTTCATTGTCTTGTGCCATTTTCAAAGGGAATGCTTCCAGTTTTTGCCCATTCAGTATGATATTGGCTGTGGGTTTGTCATAAATAGCTCTTCTTATTTTGAGATACATTCCATCAATACTTAGTTTATTGAGAGTTTTTAGCGTGAAGTGGTGTTGCATTTCATCAAAGGCCTTTTCTGCATCTATTGAGATAATCCTGTATTTTTTGTCATTGGTTCTGTTTATGTGATGGGTTACATTTATTGATTTGCATATGTTGAACCAGCCTTGCATCCCAGGGTTGAAGGCGACTTGATCATGGTAGGTAAGCTTTTTGATGCGCTGCTGGATTCAGTTTGCCAGTATTTTATTGAGTATTTTCGCATGGAAGTTCATCAGGGATATTGGCCTGAAATTTTCTTTTTTTGTTGTTTATTTGCCAGGTTTTGGTATCAGGATGATGCTGGCCTCATAAAATGAGTTAGGGAGGAGTCCCTCTTTTTCTATTGTTTGGAATATTTTCAGAAGGAATGATACCAGCTCCTCTTTGTACCTCTGGTAGAATTCAGCTGTGAATCCGTCTGGTCCTGAGCTTTTTTTGGTTGATAGGCTATTATTTACTGCCTCAATTTCAGAACTTGTTACTGGTCTATTCAGGGATTCGACTTCTTGGTTTAGTGTTGGGAGGTTGTACGTGTCCAGGAATTTATCCATTTCTTCTAAATTTTCTAGTTTATTTGTGTAGAGGTGTTTATAGTATTCTTGATGGTAGTTTGTATATCTGTGGGATCAGTGGTGATGTCCCCTTTATCATTTTTTTATTGTGCCTATTTGACTCTTCACTCTTTTCTTCTTTATTAGTCTGGCTAGTGGTCTATTTTGTTGATCTTTCCAAAAAACCAGCTTCTGGATTCATTGATTTTTTGAAGGGTTTTTCATGTCTCTTATCTCCTTCAGTTCTGCTCTGATCTCAGTTATTTCTTGTCTTCTGCTAGCTTTTGAATTTGTTTGCTCTTGCTTCTCTAGTTATTTTAATTGTGATGTTAGGGTTTCCATTTTAAATCTTTCCTGCTTTCTCCTGTGGACATTTAATGTTATAAATTTCCCTCTAAATCCTACTTTAGCTGTGTCCCAGAGATTCTGGTATATTGTGTCTTTGTTCTCATTGGTTTCAAAGAACTTATTTATTTCTGCTTTAATTTTGTTATTTACTCAGCAGTCATTGAGGGACAGGTTGTTTAATTTCCAGGTAGTTGTACGGTTTTGTGTGAGTTTCTTAATCCTGAGTTCTAATTTGATTGGACTGTGATCTGAAAGACTGTTTGTTATGATTTCTATTCTTTTGCATTTGCTGAGGAGTGTTTTACTTTCAATTATATGGCCAGTTTTACAGTAAGTGTGATGTGGTGCTGAGAAGAATGTATATTCTGTTGATTTGGGGTGGAGAGTTCTGTAGATGTCTATTAGGTCTGCTTGGTCCAGAGCTGAGTTCAAGTCCTGAATATCCTTGTTAATTTTTTGTCTCATTGATCTGTCTAATATTGACAGTGGGGTGAAAGTCTCCCAGTATTATTGTGTGGAGTCTAAGTCTCTTTGTAGGGCTCTAAGAACTTCCTTTATGAATCTGCATGCTCCTGTATCGGGTGCATATATATTTAGGATAGTTAGCTCTTCTTGTTGCATTGATTCCTTTACCATTAGTGCCCTTCTTTGTCTTTTTTGATACTTGTTGCTTTAAAGTCTATCAGAGATTAGGATTGCAACTCCTGCTTTTTTTTTTTTTTGCTTTCCATTTGCTTGGTAAATGTTTACCATCTCTTTGCATTGGTATGTGTGTCTTTGCATGTGAGATGAGTCTCCTGAATATAGCACACCGATGGGCCTTGACTCTATCCAATTTTCCAGTCTGTGTTTTTTAACTGGGGCATTTAGCTCATTTACATTTAAGGTTAATATTGTTATGTGTAAATTTGATCCTGTCATTATAATCCTAGCTCGTTATTTTGCCCATTACTTGATGCAGTTTCTTCATAGTGTCGATGGTCTTTACAATTTGATATGTTTTTGCAGTGGCTGGTACTGGTTTTTCCTTTCCATATTTAGTGCTTCCTTCAGGAGCTCTTGCAAGGTAGGCCTGGTGGTGACAAAATCTCTCACCATTTGCTTGTCTGTAAAGGATTTTATTTCTCCTTTGCTTATGAAGCTTAGTTTGGCTGGATATGAAATTCTGTGTTGAAAGTTCTTCTCTTTAAGAATGTTGAATATTGGCCCCCACTCTCTTCTGGCTTGTAGGGTTTCTGCAGAGAGATCCGCTGTTAGTCTGATGGGCTTCCCTCTGTGGGTAACCCGATCTTTCTCTCTGGCTGCTCTTAACATTTTTTCCTTCATTTCAACCTTGGTGAATATGAAGATTATGTGTCTTGGGGTTGCTCTTCTTGAGGAGTATCTTTGTGGTGTTCTCTGTATTTCCTGAATTTGAATGTTGGCCTGTCTTGCTAGGTTGGGGAAGTTCTCCTGGATGATATCCTGAAGAGTGTTTTCCAACTTGATTCCATTCTCCCCGTCAGTTTCAGGCACACCAATAAAACGTAGGTTTGGTCTTTTCACATAGTCCCATATATCTTGTAGGTTTTGGTTGTTCCTTTTTATTCTTTTTTCTCTAATCTTGTCTTCACACTTCATCTCATTAAGTTGATCTTCAATCTCTGACCTTTTCTTCTGCTTGATCCATTCAGCTATTGATACTTGTGTATGCTTCACAAAGTTCTTGTGCTATGTTTTTCAGCTCCATCAGGTCATTTATGTTCTTCTCTAAATTAGTTATTCTAGTTAGCAATTCCTCCAACCTTTTTTCAAGGTTCTTAGCTTCCTTGCATTGTGTTAGAACATGCTCCTTTAGCTTGGAGGAGTTTGTCATTACTCACCTTCTGAAGCCTACTTCTGTCAATTCATCAAATTCATTCTCCGTCCAGTTTTGTTCCCTTGCTGGTGAGGAGTTGTGATCTTTTGGAAGAGAAGAGGCATTCTAGTTTTTGGAATTTTCAGCCTTTTTACACTGGTTTTGTCTCATCTTTGTGGATTTATCTACCTTTGGTCTTTGATGTTGGTGACCTTCGGATGGGGTTTTTGTGTGGACGTTCTTTTTGTTGATGTTGATGCTATTCCTTTCTGTTTGCTAGTTTTCTTTCTACAGGCCCCTCTGCTGCAGGTCTGCTGGAGTTTGCTGGAGGTCCACTACAGACCCTGTTTGCCTGGGTATCACCAGCAGAGGCTGCAGAACAGCAAAGATTGCTGCCTGTTCCTTCCTCTGGAAGCTTCATCCAAGAGGGGCACCCACCAGATGCCAGCCAGAGCTCTCCTGCATGAGGTGTCTGTCGACCCCTGCGGGGAGGTATCTCCCAGTCAGGAGGCGAGGAGGTCAGGGGCTGACTTGAGGAGGCAGTCTGTCCCTTTTCAGAGCTCGAACGTTGTGCTGGGAGATCTGTTACTCTCTTCAGAGCTGGCTGGCAAGAAAGTTTAAGTCTGCTGAAGCTGTGCCCACAGCCGCCCCTTCCCCCAGGTGCTCTGTGCCAGGGAGATGGGAGTTTTATCTACAAGCCCCTGACTGGGGCTGCTGCCTTTCTTTCAGAGGTGCCCTGTCCAGATAAGAGGAATCTAGAGAGGCAGTCTGGCTACAGTGGCTTTGCCAAGCTGTGGTGTGTTCCACCCAGTTCGAACTTCCCGGTGGCTTTGTTTACACTGTGAGGGGAAAACTGTCTACTTAAGCCTCAGTAGTGGTGGACGCCCCTCCCCTCACCAATCTTGAGCATCCCAGGTCGACTTTAGACTGCTGTGCTGACAGCAAGTATTTCGAGCTGGTGGATCTCAGCTTGCTGGGCTCCAGGGGGGTGGGATCTGCTGACCTAGACCGCTTGGATCCCTGGCTTCAGCTAGCCTTTCAGGTGAGTGAAAGGTTCTATCTTGCTGGCATTCCAGATGCCACTAGAGTACACACACACACAACAAAACAAAACAAAACAAAAATGAAAAAAAAAAAAACAAAACAAACTCTTGGTAACTGCCCAGATGGCCGCCCAGTTTTGTGCTTGAAACCCAGGGCCCTGGTGGTGTAGGCACCCAAGGGAATCTCCTGGTCTGCAGGTTGCGAAGACTGTGGGAAAAGCATAGTATTCAGGCTGGAATGCACCATTCCTCATGGCACGGTCCCTCACGGCTTCCATTGGCTAGGGAAGGGAGTTCCCTGACCCCTTGCACTTCCTGGGTGAGGCAACGCCCCATCCTGCTTTGGCTCACCCTCTGCGGGGGTGCACCCACAGTCTAACCAGTCCCAGTGAGATGAGCCGCATACCTCAGTTGGAAATGCAGAAATCTCCCACCTTTTGCGTTGATCTTGCTGGGAGCTGCAGACTGGAGCTGTTCCTATTCGGCTGTCTTGTCAGCCACACCAACTCTGCTATATATATATACACACACACGTATATATATACACACACACACATATATATATACATATATATATGTATGTATGTATGTATGTATTTTTTTTTTTTTTTTGAGATGGAGTTTCGTTCTTATTGCCCAGGCTGGAGTGTAATGGTGTGATCTCGGCTCACTGCAACCTTTGTCTCCCAGGTTCAAATGATTCTCCTGCCTCAGCCTCCCGAGTAGCTGGGATTACAGGTGTGCACCACCATGACCAGCTAATTTGGCATGTTTAGTAGAGACAGGGTTTCTCCGTGTTGGTCAGGCTGGTCTCGAACTCCCGACCTCAGGTGATCCACCCGCCTCAGCCTCCCAAAGTGCTGGGATTACAAGCATGAGTCACTGTGCCCGGCAACTCCGCTGTATTTTAAAGAGGAGATTAATCACCTTTTTTATGGCCCTACTCATGATTAGTACTTTAGTCATAATGGGAATTTCTGTAAGATGAATGATACAGCTAGTGATTAATCTGAATAAATTATATGCAATTAGACATTGAAAACATCTATTGAACTTATGTGAGGAGTCAATATGTAGATATGGGTCAATTTATTGCTGTAGGTGAGAACCTGACCTCTTGGTGACTCATTAGTTGTACTGCGAGGATAATGTCAACTAGTTTTTAGCTATGTTTAGATGTTAGTGGCATATGGGGTTAATACTTTTTATTACTTTAATAAGATCTTTGAAAGACAGCAGAGTTTTTTTTTCTTTTCTTATAATGTGTAGTAGTTTTTAGTTGTAACTCTAGAAACAACTAAATTGCTAGTCAAGTTAAAATTAATGTTCCTTTTACCTAACTTTTAAACAAAAGTGAATTATCTCTGGAAGACAATATTATCTAGAATGTTAAAATATCTGTAAAATTTATCATATACGCTGTCAAGTTGTCAATAAAAAATTACTAGGCATATCAGGAGATGAGACCACAGAACTCAAAATCAACAGTACAAATAGGTTATAAAAATATACCCATTGAAGATTCAAATATTGAAACCATTGTACATGGACTTTAAAATAACTGATATTAATATGTTCCAGAAATCAGATGACAAGATGGAAAATCTCAGCATACAACTAAAAAAATCTAAAAATTCTTCAAATGGTAATTCTGGAACTGAAAAAATCTATAATAACTAAAATTAAAAAGTTAATAAAAGCAAATTAGAAGCAGTCAATGAAAGCATTAGTAAATTGGAATATAGATGGAAGAAAATATTCAGTACAAAGCACACAGAGAAAATAGAAAGAAAAATATAAAAAATAATTTAAAAAAGATAAAATATGGGAAATAGTGAAAATATTTAATATATATGCAATTGAAATCCTAAAATCAGAAGAAAGGGGAGGAGGAGAAGGGGGATGACGAGGAGAAGAAAGTAATGAATAAGTGATGTATGAAATAGAGACAAAATTTGAAGAACAAAATGGCAGAATTTTACAAAACATCAAGGCGTAAATTCAGGAAGTCATAAATCCCATGCAAATTCAATACAGAGAAAACAACATATAAGTGTATCATACCAAGACCGCTAAAAATCAAAGGCAAAGAGGAAATGTTAACACAAACTGGAGGAAAAAGGAGTATAATCTTCAAAAGCAGCAAGAAGACTGACACTTGAATTCTTAACAAAAGAAAGTAAGCCATAAGCATCATAATAAGTAAGTAAGCCATAAAACATAAAAGAAAGTAAGCCATAAACATCTATTAATATAAGGCCAAAGCTAAAAGAAAATAACTGTACTAGGATTCTACACCTGTTAGAAATATTTTTCTAAAGTAAAGGTGAAATGAAGATTTTTGAGATTAAAAAAACATAATTATTTATTAATAGATTCACACAAAAAAATACTAATGGGAGTTCTTTAGTCAGAAGGTACATGGTTCCATATAAAAATTACAGAGCAATAGGATGAAATAAAGGACAACAGAAAGGATAAGTACATGAGTAAATCTAAAAATATGAAATATATCAACAATAATAACATGTGGGTTTAAAATATATGCAGGAGCAAAATCCACAACAACAATAGCACAAAAGCCACAAAAGATAGAAGGATAAATGGTCTTAATGTGCTTCATGAATGTTGCATTTTTTTGGAAGTAATATAAAAGTACTACTTTATATCAGATTTTAACAGGTTAGAATGCACATAGTAATCTCTAGAGTAACAACTAAGAGAACAGTAAAAAAATGTGTAATAAGCTGAAACAGTTGAAAAATAAAATAATAAAGTGTCTAATTAATTCAAAAGGCTATAAGAGAGGAAGAAGGAACAAAGGAAGAGAAAGAGCAAGAGAAAAACACATAGAGAATCAGCACTAAATTTAAACCCCTAAATATCAGAAACTATATCAAATTTTATCAGAGTAAATATTCTAATTAAAAAAACAATCATTTTCAGACCTGATAATAACAGTACTATATGCTACTTATAAGAGACACATTTTAAATATAAGAATGCACAAAAGGCCAGGCTCGGGCCTGTAATCCTAGTGTTTTGGGACTCCAAGGCCAGCAGATTGCTTGAGCCCAGGAGTTCAAGAACAGCCTGGACAATGTGGCAAAATCTTGTTTCTACAGAAAATACAAAAACTCAGCCAGGCATGGTGGTGCATGCCTGTAGTCCCATCTACTTCGGAGGCTGAGGTAGGAGAATTAACTCAGCCCAAGAGGTCAAGGCTGCAGTTAGCAGTGATAGCGCCACTGCCTTCTAATCTGGGTGACAGAGTGAGATCCTGTCTGAAAAAAAAAAAGCACAAAGATTAAAAGTAAAAGGATGGAAACATACAGCCATACAGACACTAAATAAAACAGCGCTGATACACTAATATCAGATAATGTAGGTAAAAACATTTACTTAGAGATAAAGGACACTACAAATGATAAAAAAATTAATCCACCAGAAGATGCAATGTTCTAAATGCCAGAATATTAACCAAATAGCCTTCAAAATATTTAAAGCAAAACCATACTAAACTAAAAAAACCAATGAAGCACATCCACAATCATGGTAGAAAATCTTAACACAAATCTCTCAATAACCGATGAAGCAATAAAAAAAGTAGACATTCAGAACATTTGAACAGCATTGTAACCCGTAGCTATGGAACATACATTCTTTTCACATGTACATAGAACATTTATCAAAATTGATAATATGATAGGCCACAAATGAAGTTTTAACAAATTCTAACAAATTTAAATTATACAGAAGATATTCTCTGACCACAATTCAGAAAAAAAAAACCCAGTAACCAAAAGATAATTAGGGTTTAAAAAAGCCTCAACCCATACCTCACTTCATAGACAAAGATTAACTCAAAATGGACTATACACCTAAATGTAAAAGGAAAATTTAGAAAATTTTTATAGAAAATACAGGACCTTTGTTACCTTTGGTAGACTAAGTTCCCTTATATGATACACAAAATACACTAGGTATAAAAAAGAAAAATTATAAACTGGACTTCATTAAAATAAAAAACATCTAGTCTTCAAAAGACATCATTAAGAAAATAGGAGAAGATAATATAAAAAAATTTGCAACTGAATAAGAGGACAAACAACCTGAGTTTAAAATACGTGCACATGATTTGAATAGACATTTCACAAAAGAATATATAGAAATGACCGAGTACATGCAAAATGCTCATCATCATTAGTCATCACAAGAAATATAAATTAAAAACAATTATATACCACTGCAAAACAATTAGAATGATTAAAATTAAAAGGGTTGACAATACCAAGTATTCGGATGTAAAGCAGCTGGAACTCTCATGTAGTGGGAATAAAAAATGGTACAATCAATTTGGAAAAGAGTTTCATAATTACTAAGTAATTAGTAAACACCATCTCACCCAGGGATTTCACATTAACCAAGAGAAATGGAAGTGTATGTGCACAGAAAGAAATATACTAATATATATTCACAAATGCTCATGTGAGCTTTTTTCAAAAAGCCCCAACCAGACAAATCCAAATACTTATCAACAGGTGAATGAATTAATAAATTGTGGCATATACATACAATGGAATATTTCTCAGCCATAAATGCTAACAAACTGCTGATACCCACAACAAAAATAGATGAATCTCAAAAATATATTGACAAAATAATTCAGATAACAAAAGATAACATTCTGTATTATTCCATTTATATGAAATTCTAAAGTAAGCAAATCTTAATCTGTAGTGACAGAAACAACAATTGTGTTTGCCTGGGGTCAGAGGTCTGGGAATTGACTGCAAAAGGTCATGAGGGAACATTTTAAGGTAGATGGCAAAGTACAGTATCTTGGATTTGTTGGTGGCTAAATAGGCACATACATTTGTCTTATATACTTAAAATCAGTACACTTATGTTAAATTATGTCTCAATACAGCTGAATTAGAAAAGAGAATTAAAAGAAACAAAGTAGAAAATTTCCAAATGCTTGAAAATTAAGCAATATAATTCTAAATAGTGCATGTATCAAAATAATCACAATAAAATATAGAAATATTTAAACTGAATTAGAGTGAAAATACAGACTATTGAAACTTAATTGGATGAAAACGCATGCTTAAAAGAACAATTTATAGCTTTAAGTGAAAATATTTAAAATGTCCATTGTAAGTTTTGGGTTTCTTTTTAAGAATATCTATAGATTATCTAAATGTCCAGCTCGAGAGGTTAAAAAAAGAACTGTAAATTAAACCCATTGAAACTAGAAAGAAGAAAATAACCAAGATAAAAGTAGAAATTAATGAAATACAAATAAATTTTATTATAGAGAAGATGAATATACTCAAAGTTTGGTTCTTTGGAAGGAGTAAAAACATTGATAAATTCCTGGAAAAATTAATCTAGAAAAGAGTAATAAGTCATAAATTATATCAACAATGAAAAAAACCTACTAATTCAATGAATATTAGAAACATCATAAGAGGATGTTTTAAATAAGATTATGCTAATAAATTTGGAAACTTGAATGAAATAGAAAGATTTTCCAAGAAAATCAAAATTGACCAAAATGTATACAACACCAAACAAAAAGTATAAACAATCCTATGTCAATGTAGAATCTATAATTAAAATTATAAAAATAAAATTCTAGGACCACACACTTCAATGGGAAATTCTTCCAAATAACTTTAGGAAGAAACAGGACCATTAAAGAGAGTAGAGAAAGAGGTGACTCTTCCCAACTCATTTTATGAGACAAACACAACTTTAATATTAAATTGGAGAAAGATTTAACAAGAAAATGACTTTATAGGCTAGTCATTGATGGAATAATCCTAAATAAAATGTTTTATATATATATGTTTTGTCATATATATTGTTTTATATATATATATAAAATATATATATAATATATATATATTATATATAATATATATAATATATATATTATATATAATATATATAATATATATATAATATATATAATATATATAATATATATATAATATATATATAATATATATAATATATATAATATATATATATAATATATATATTATATATAATATATATAATATATATATAATATATATTATATATATATAATATATATAATATATATAATATATATATAATATATATAATATATATAATATATATAATATATATTATATATATATTATATATATAATATATATTATATATATATTATATATATAATATATATAATATATATATAATATATATAATATATATAATATATATATAATATATATATAATATATATAATATATATATATAATATATATATATATATGACAATACGTCATGAACAGGTATAGATGTATTCCAGGAGCTCAAGGTTAGTTTGGCATTAAAGAAAAATCTGCCAATGGATTTCACTACATTAAAAGAGAAGAGAAGATAAATAATATAATCATTTAATAGAAACAAAAAAACATGAGATAAAATTTCAATGTTTTTTCTTCTTTGACAAACTTGACAAATACAAGCAATGGGGAAAGGATTTTCTATTCAATAAATGATCCTGGGATAACTGGCTAGCCATATGCATAAAATTGAAACTTGAACCCTTCGTTACACCATATACAAAAACTAACTCAAGATGAATTAAGACTTAAATGTAAAAACCAAAACTGTAAAAACCCTGAGAGACAACTTAGGCAATACCATTCTGAACATAGGCACGGGCAAAGATTTCATGCTGAAGATATCCAAAGCAATTGCAACAAAAGCAAAAACTGACAAAGAGGATCTAATTAAACTAAAGAGCTTTACTCAACAAAAGGAACAATCAACAGAGCAAACAGATGACCTATATATAATGGGAGAAAATTTTGCAATCTATGGATCTGATAAAGGCCTAATAAGGAACTTAAACAAAATTTACAAGAAAAAAACAAACATCCCTATTAAAAAGTAGGTAAAGGACATGAACAGACACTTCTCAACAGAAGACATACATGTAGCCAACAAGCACATGAAAAAAAGCTTAACACTGATCATTAGAGAATGCAAATCAAAACCACAATTAGATACCATCTCACACCAGTCAGAATGGCTATTAATAAAAAACAAAAACAGATGCTGGTAAGGTTGTGGAGAAAAAGGTACGCTTATACACTGTTGGTGGGAGTGTAAATTAGTTCAACCATTGTGGAAGACAGTATGGCAACTCCTCAAAGACCTAAAGTTAGAGATACCATTTGACCCAGCAATCCCATTACTGGGTATATAACCAAAGGAATATAAATCATTCTATTATAAAGACACAAGTATGTGTATGTTCATTGCAGCACTATTTACAATATCAAAGACATGGAATCAACTTAAATGTCCATCAACGACAGACTGGATAAAGAAAATGTGGTACATACACACCATGGAATACTATGCAGACATAAAAAGGAATGAGATCATGTCCTTTGCAGGGACATGGATGGAGCTGAAGGCCATTATCCATAGCAAACTAACACAGGAACAGAAAACCGAATACCGTATGTTCTTACTTAAAAGTGGGACCTAAATGATGAGAACTCACAAACACAAAGAGGCGAACAACACATACTTGGGCCTATTGGAGGATAGAGGCTGGGAGGAGGGAGACAATCAGGAAAAATAACTAATGGATACTAGGCTTAATACCAGGGTGATGAAGTAATCAGTACTACAAATCCCCATGGAACAGGTTTACCTATGTAACAAACCTGCACATCCTGCACATGTACCCAAGAACTTAAAATAAAAGTTTAAAAAGTCAATGTTTATCCATTATAAAAATTCTTACAAAATTAGGGATAAAAAAGGACTATCCGATAAAGATGCCTTAAAAAAACTTACCACAAACATCATGCTTAATGGTGAAATATTGAAATATCTCCCCCAATTTCACAAATAAAATAAGAATGCCTGCTACCATCTTTTCTGTTAAACATTTATTCTGGAGGAACCAGCTTGTGCAATAAATCAAGAAAAAAAGTCGTAAGCATTGTAATGGAAGAAATAAATAATTGTTAGTGTGTACAAAAAACCCAAAAGGATCTATAGGTGAACTATTAAAATTAATAAGTGAATCTGTAAGATTACTGAATACATGCCAATATACATAAATCTATATTTCTTGATACTAAAGTCTTGAGAAATTAACATTTTCAATAGCATCAAAACAGCAAAATCTAGATATAATGTAATGAAATGTGTAGGTTCTCTACACAAACCATAAAGCATTATTGAGGCCGGTTGTGGTGGCTCACACCTGTAATCCCAGCAGTTTGGGAGGCCAAGGCTGGTGGATCACTTGGGGCCAAGAGTTCGAGAACAGCCTGACCAACATGGTGAAACCCCGACTCTACTAAAAATTAAAAAATTAGTTGGATGTGGTGACAGGCACCTGTAATCCCAGCTACTTGGGAGGCTGAGGCAGGACAACTGCTTGAACTCAGGAGGTGGAGGTTGCAGTGTGCCAAGATCATGCCACTGCACTCCAGCCTGGGTGACAGAGTGAGATTCTGTCTCAAAAAAAACAAAAACAAACAAACAAACAAAAAAACCAAAAAAACATTATTGAGCATAATTAAAGAAGATATACATAGAAACATAGAAGAAAACCCATGTTCATGGATTATAAGACTCAACATTTTCAATATGTAAAATACATCCTAAATAGTTCTATACATCTATAGATCTAATGCAATTTCAGTGAAAGCCCAAGCAGTTTTTGTGAAAAAATTGACAAGCTAATACTAAAATGCGTATAGCAATGGAAGAGACAAGAAGAGCCAAGGTGATCTTGAAGAAAAATAAAAGAGTTGTAGAAGTTATAGTACTAAATATGAATACTTACCCTAATGTTACAATAGTTAAGAATAAACAATTGACTACTGGAATGAAATAGAGAATCTGAACAGACTCATACATACAGAACTGAATTAGTGAGAAAGGTGGCTCTGCAAAGAAGTGAGGAAACAATATTCTTTACAAATAGAAGGTGCTACGTCTATTGGATCTCCATATGCAGAAAGAAAGTGAATCCTGACCCCTTTTTAACACCATGTTAAAAATCAGTTCCAGGTGGATTTATACCAAATATAAGGGTTAAAATGCAAAGCTTTTAAAAGAAAGCACATGAGAATATTATCACGATCTTGGGGTAAGAATGATTTCTTAAGCATGGTGAAAGCACCAACAAACAAAAACAAGATAGACAAATTGGGCCACGTTAGACTTGGAAACTTTCTTTTCAATCAGAAGACATTTTTAGTATAGTTACTAGGCAAACCACAGAGTAAGAAGGGTTATATATAAAGAAATCCTTAAAAAAAAAAACACAGATAACCAAGTAAAAAAAATGCTCAAAAGACATTTGAGCAGACACTTCACAAAAGAAGATAGCTAAATGTAAATCAAACCCCAGTGGAATAGTAATCTATCTGTCTCTAGCAGAATGGCTAAAACTTAAAATTATAAATACCAAGCGCAGAGATGTGGAACAAAAGGAACTCATATACTTGTTTGAGAGAGAAAATTGGCACAACAATTTGGAAAACTATGGCAGCGTATACTAAAACTGTACCTGCACATAACACGTGATCCAGCAATTTGGTTCCTATTCATATTCCCAGCAGAAATGCATACACATACAAATTGTCACACAGTACTATGTATAATAGCTCAAGTCTGGAAACAACATGAATGCTCACCAACGTAAGAAAGGATAAATGTAATATGGCACATTCAAACAATGGAAAAACTCTTGAAAAATGAACATGAACAAATTCCTGTTTAGTGCAAAATCAGAGCAAATTTTACCAACATAATGGTAAGTGAAAAAAGCCAGATACAGAATGATATAGACTATATGATTCAATATGTATTAAATTTTATAATCAGGCATAACTAAATGATAGAAGTCAGGAGATTGTTTACATTAGGGGATGAGGTAGAGGAGGTAATGATCAGAAAGGACACAGGAGGTGCTTCCCTGACATTGGGATGTCCTAGTTCTTGATATTACGGTGATTATTAGGATATGTTCTTTCTGTGATAATTCATCAAATTCTATGCTTATGATAGTCTTTTCTGTATATATATCAACAAGGTTTGTTAAAAAGGGAGATCAAAAGAAACCATTGTGGCTATCACAGAGAATAAAATGAGCATTTCTTGAAGCCTATGTCCCTTTAAGTATGTATTTGTTTTCTTCTTCACCATCATCTCATGAAAAATATACTTAATTTTTTTATTTTACAGTTGAAAATACCAAGCCTTAGAGAGAGTAAACAACTTGTCCAAGGTGGCAAAGGTTGTTTTTTTGTCTCCAAAACTTCTGTTTTCTGCACCGTATGTATATAGTTTTAGTTTGCTTCAGAGTTCACACATTGTCTTTTCAGACAATAACTATTTTAATAATCTAGATGGTTGAATCTAATCACATAAACTCCAAAGAAAAATAATCAATTTTATATAAATCTGTCTTTGCTTTCCAGATAATCCCTTGAGAATGCAACTTCTCAAAATAATAGGGAAGCCAAGGGTACTTCTCAGCAAGCATAGGAATCCTTGCTATGAGTTGAATGAAGCTGAAATGGGAGAGTAACCAATGTGATTTATTCCAGGCACTCAAAGTAAAGAAAATGTAACATTATTTTATTTTCCAAATAAAATCAATCTGACCTCCCTTCCCCAACAACACCCATCAAAGGTGGAAGAAAATCTAATTTTTATGTGGTAGAAAATCTAAATTTTAACTGACAATTCTACAGGAATCCTAGGGCTTTTGTTAATTTAAGGATGAACTGCTGATCTTGACCCTATGTTTGCCACATGAAAATGTTCATTTTCCAAACTGAACAATGCATTCTACACTAAGCTTTAGAATCAGGAACCACTGCCTGTTCTCACATAGGGGATGCCCGCATACCTGCACCACATTGAGGTTGTGCAAAAAGATTTCCACCACTCCCCTTCCTCAAGTCCAGGCCACTCCTTTCCCTCTCAACCCCTGGAACCCTGACCTTTTCAAACAACCCACCTCCTAGATGACATTCTAGTTTTTTGTTGTTGTTGTTGATTTTTTGTGTATTTATTTATTGAGACAAGGTCTCATTCTGTTTGTTGCCCAGGCTGGAGTGCAGTGGCACAATTTTGGCTCACTGCAACCTTGACCTTCTGAGCTCAGGTTATCCTCCCACCTCAGCCTCCCAAGGAGCTGCGACTACAGGCGTGCACCACCACACCCAGCTTTTTTTTTTTTTTTTGTATTTTTTGAAGAGATGGGGTTTTGCCATGTTTCCCAGGCTGGTCTCAAACTCCTGGGCTCAAACAATCCATCCACGTCAGTTTTCCAAAGTGCTAGGATTACGGGTGTGAGCCACTGTGCCTGGCCCATTCTAGGTTTTTGAAAACAAAGCCCTCAACTTTTTTCTTTTTTTTCTTTTTTTTGGCAAAAGTGAAACTCAGGCTCTCAATGGTCAAAACCTTGCCAAACCTCTTTAGAGCAGGAAAAAAAAAAATGTTTGAGTTCACATCTAAGAAGAAAACACACACACTCACACACATACTTATGCACATATAGTTACAGGAATTCTGTCGAAAGGACCTGAGGGGTTTATAACCAAAATACTTTGGGAAAATCTCAAAAATGTTTGGGGTGTAGTTTAAGCAGATGTGTATGTGTGCAGGTGTGGAAATGTCCAGCAAGTAGGTTGGTGAGGTTCCTGCCAAGCCAGTAGGGAAGTTTAACTTGATTCTGTAATCACAGCTGGTGTGGCTGGGTTATTCCCCCAAGGAACAAGACCATCTTTTGAAGTTTTCCAAAAGTTATGAATGGGAAAAAGCAGAACTATATACTTGGGATGAGGATGGCACTTTGGTGAGACAGGTCATCAGTGCTAGAGGAAGATGAGTAGCGGTGGCACTGTTGATGCAGGACAGCTCTGTGGACACGCACAGACAACCAAGGAGGAGGTGTGTGGGGCATCCCCTCTGTTCTGCAATGGTGTTCGCCACAGTGAGAGTCCCAGGAAAAGGGAGGGGTGCAGAAATAATTCTTTAATTGTAACTCATGCCTCTATTTGGTTTTCTCATGGTTGGTGCGGTCTGGGAAACAAAGCTCCAGTGTGTGTGGCTCTGTGCTAATTAATCAGGGATTTATCATCAAAGTAGTTACTCCAGGGAATGAGCCTCACCAACATTCCAGCTTATTGTGCTAAGTGCTTTATATTTATCAGGTCAATTACCACCCTGCAAAAAAGTGACATTAGCCCTATTTTATAGACGAGGTAACTGGGGCAAGTAAGCCTCAGAGTACATAACAAATAGCAGAGCTTGAGTTCAAATCCAAGTGTAAATCCAAAGCCTGTGTGTTTATCATCATTCCACATTTTTTCTTAAGATAAAACCAACTATATCATGTTGCTTCCTTCTTCCTAACAAAGCAGAATGTATGACAGACTGTAGGCTCTAGAAGTGACATTAGACATAGTGGATTTAAACTTGCTGGGACCAGTTGGGACAGAATACAAACCTTATGTGAGCTGGGAAATAAAGAGGAAATTTACTGCCAGTAATGGACTCAGATTTAAAAAAAAATCTTGTTGGACTGGCTTGATATCTATTTGGATGTTAGATCCAAACATAGTATTTGGAATTACGTTCACTACATGGACACAGTAGCAATAATTTTTCAGTAGAGCTTAAACAAATTCAAATGTGAGTCCTCTTTGTACCAGGCAATTAGATCTACTGATCTCTTGCCTCATCTTAAAAGTTGGGGGCCGGGTACGGTGGCTCATGCCTGTAATCCCAGCACTTTGGGAGGCCGAGGCGGCGGATCACAAGGTCAGGAATTTGAGACCAGCCTGAACAACATGGTGAAACCCCGTCTCTACTAAAAAAATAAAAAATTAGCCAGGCGTAGTGGTGCGTGCCTGTAATCCCAGCTACTCAGGAGGCTGAGGCAGGAGAATTGCTTGAACCCGGGAGGCAGAGGTTGCACTGAGCCGAGATCCCACCACTGCACTCCAGCATCAGCAACAGAGAGAGACTCTGTCTCAAAAAAAAAAGAAAGAAAAGAAAAGCAAAGTTGGCTGGGTGCGTTGGCTCATGCCTGTAATCTCAGCACTCCAGCACTTTGGGTGGATCATTTGCAGTCAGGGGTTGGAAACCATCCTGGCCAACATGGTGAAACCCCGTTTCTACTAAAAATACACAAATTAGCTGGGTGGTAGTGGCGCGCACCTGTAATCCCAGCTACTCAGGAGGCTGAGGCAGGAGAATCACTTGAGCCTGGGAGGCAGAGGTTGCGATGAGCCAAGATCGTACCAACACACTCCTGTCTGGGTGACTGAGTGAGACCCTGTCTCACCAAAAAAAAAAAAAAAAAAAAGTTTAAGTCATTTTTAAAAATAAGCATTCTATATATGTATTAAAACCATTCAATAGCACACTTTAAACAGATGAATTTTATGACATGTAAATTATATCTCACTAAGCTGTTAAAATAAACAAATGCTTTCATATTAAAGAATTATTTATATCTCTACATGGCTTCTTCAGTTGTATACATGCATGCATTGGCTTTGCCTAGTCATAATCACTTTACCCTCGTTTGTACTTAAGATAGTTTTGCATTCACTTTTCTACAATCTTGTATTTGTGTTGTTAGTGGTTGCACAAATTTCCTCATGACACCTGTCGTTTAATCAGCCTTGTGTAGCTGCTACACAATCAGATTGTTTCAAGGGCTTTGCTCTTACAAATGCCGCTGTTTTACAAAGGTGTACAAATAAAGCTTTTATTCTTTAAATTTCCAATATTGGGATTATAACGTTGAAGCTACAAACTTTTTAGGGTTCTTGCTACATATTGCTAGAAATAGTGTATCAATTTTTATGCCAGTAGCAACTCTTGAGTTCACACATATCTTATTGGCCTTTCCAGCTCCTACCTTGATTTAACATAAGTATTTGAGTGTCTAATATCCATGATATAGTCTATAATTTTAGAAAAGCTCAATTAGTATTTCTTATTTCTCCCCTGTGCAATAGGAAGTTTCATAAAAGTTAATATTTTATTATTTTATCTTATTTATTTATTATTGAGATGGCGTCTCACTCTGTTGCCAGGCTGCAGTGCAGTGGCGCAATCTCTGCTCACTGCAACCTCCATCTCCTGGGTTCATGAGATTCTCCTTCCTCAGCCTCCCAAGTAGCTGGGACTACAGGCACACACCACCATGCCTAGCTAATTTTTGTATTTTTAGTAGAGATGGGTTTTCACCATGTTGGCTAGGATGGTCTTGATCTCTTGACCTCGTGATCCACCCGCCTCAGACTCCTGAGGTGCTGGGATTACAGGCGTGAGCCACTGCGCCTGGCCAAAAGTTAATATTTTAAAGATGAAATATTTCTGGACTCTGTATTCTGTTCCATTTGTCTATGTGTCTGTTTTTATGCCAGCATCATGCTATTTTGGTTCTTATAGCTTTATAGTAGATTTTGAAATCACACAGTGTGTTGTTCTAGCCTTATTCTTTTGGCGCAAGATTGGTTTGGCTATTCAGAGTCTTTCGTGGTTCCATATGACTTTTAGGATTGTTTTTATATTTCTGTGAAAAATGTCATTGGAATTTTCATAGGGATTATATTGAATCTCTCTGTTACTGTGAGTAGCATGGATATTTTCACATTATTAATTCTTCTAATCCGTGGACAAGGGATACCATTTCAATTATTTGTGTCTTTTAAAATTTCTTTTATCAATGTTTTATAGGTTTCAGTCTTTCACTTTCTTGTTAAATTTATTCCTTAGGGTTTTTTTTTTTTGGTATTATGAAATTATTCTCTTAACTTTTCTCAAATAGTTTGTTAGTATATAGAAATGCTGCTTTTTATGTTAATTTTTGTATCCTGAAACTGTCCTGAATTCCTTTATCAGCCCTAACAGTTTTTTTGGTGGAGACTTTAGGGTTTTCTATACATAAAACCATGTCATCTACAGAGACAATTTAACTTTTTTTTTTTTTTTTTTTTTTTGAGATGGAGTCTCACTGTTGCCCAGGCTGGAGTACAATGGCATGATCTCAGCTCACTGCAACCTCTACCTCCCAGGTTCAGGCGATTCTCCTGCCTCAGCCTTCCCAGTAGCTGGGACTACAGGCGTACACTACCACACCCAGCTAATTTTTGTATTTTTAGTAGAGATGAGGTTTCGCCATGTTGGCCAGGCTGGTCTCAAACTCTTGACCTCAAATGATCCACCTGCCTTGGCCCCCCAAAGTGCTGGGATTATATGTGTGAACTACCTCGCCTGGCTTCCACCATACCTGGCCTGGATGCCTTTTATTTCTTTTTCTTACTTAATTGCTCTGCCTAGGATTTCCAGTATTATGTTGAATAAAAGTGGCAGGAGTGGACATCCTTGCTTGTTCCTGATCTTAGAGGAAAAGCTTTCAATTCTTCTCTATTGAGTACAGGAGTCCCTCCTTATCTGCTGCAGTTTTGCTTTCCATGGTTTAGTTACCTGTAGTCAATCATAGTCCAAAAATAGGTGAGTACAGTTCAATAATATATTTTGAGAGATTGAAAGAGAATATATAAGGAACTCAAACAACTCAATAATAAAAAAACAAATAACCTGATTAAAAAATGGGGAAAGGATTTGAATACACATTTCTCAAAAGAATACATACAAACAACAAACAGGTATATGACAAAATGCTCAACATCACTAATCATCAGGGAAATGCAAACTAAAACTGCAATGAGATATCATCTCATACCTGTTAGAATGTCTATTACCAAAAAAACAAATGATAACGAATGTTGGTGAGGATGTGGAGAAAAGGGAACCCTTCTACACTGTTGGTGGAAATGTTAATTAGTACAGCCATTATGAAAAACAATATGAAGGTTGCTCAAAAAATTAAAACTAGAACTACCATATAATCCAGCAATTCCACTAAATGAAATTAGTTTCTGCACTCTCACGTTCACTGTGGCATTATTCACCATAGCCAAGCTAAGGGATCAACTTAAGTATTATAATATATCTATCAGTGGACGAATGGACAAAGAAAATGTGGTATATATACACAATGGGATATTATTTAGCTTTCAAAAATAATAAAATCCTGTCATTTGCAACAACAAGGATAAATCTAGAGAATATTATGTTAAGGGAAACGTCAGACACAGAAAGACAAATACCACATGATCTCCCTTATATGTAGAATTGTCAGACTCATAGACCAGAGACTAGACAGAGGCTAGAATGGTGGTTTCAAGGCACTTCGGAGGAGGTTGTAGAGATGGTCAAAGGTGTAAAATGTCGGTTAGACCCAAAGTTTGTTGTAAAACGTGATGGCTATAGTTAACAATGTATTGTATACTTGAAATTGTTAAGAGGGTAGGTTTTAAGTATTTTCACCACAAAAAAGTAAAATAATGTGTATGTTAATTAGCTTGAATTGGCCATTCCACAATGTATACATATATCAAAACATCATGTTGTACATAATAAACATACACAACTTTTGTTTGTCAAAATATATTAAAAAGATGAAATACTGCTAACTCTCAGTTAAACCAAAATGAAACATGCTTTTACAACTTTTCTAAATAAAAACAATGAGCTGCTTCCCTTACTTTTCTTTCTTACATTTATTTTTTTCCTGTTTGCAGTACAATTTCTTCTTTCCTTGTTGTTTTAAAGCTGATTATAACTTCCCCAGGTAATTAAGACAATACTGAAAACTTTAAAAGCATGGCTGGCTTATCTCATTTCCTAAATGTAGTTACAAATTGTGTAGAATGTTGGTGCAAATGCCCATCTATATTTAATATTTGGCCATATCTTCATTCTATATATTTAAATAAGAATTTGCTAAAAAAAAGTGGGGTGAAATTAATATAACTTTTGCATTAGCATTGAGGAGTTTAAATTAAGACTGCAGAGTAAACTGTGGCAACTGGATTGCAAGAAATTCAAAGGCTTAAATGATGTCTTATATCTTATATCATGTATTTTCATAGTATAAAGGAAGTGGTTAATATGTGCTCATTAAATGGAATTAAAAATTTAGTACTGGGAATATTTTCATCATTCCAGATCAGTAGGAGGATATTTCAGATGTGGTTTCAGGCTGGGTCTGTTTATAGTAGAAATAAGAGTCTGTCTTTCTAGTGAAAACTAGAAAGAAAAGGTCCTAATGACAGCATTTATCATCCAACAACAATATGTTAGTCATTAAGAAATTACCAGCTTCTTTTGTTTCACTACAATCTCTAGAGGTACAGTGTAATTATCAGTGATTACATATGATAAAGCTGAAACCTCAGAAGTCAGGTGATTTGTGGAAGATCACACAGTGAGTGGAAGAATTAGGACCAAGCCACAGGTCTCTAGCTCCAAATCTTAGGTTCTTAGCACTTGATAAGCTTTTCCCAAACTGTTGTCTCAGGACGCTGATCCAGGGAGTACCTGCTGTGTGCTCCATTATCCTATTAGAAAGTCACGGCCGGGCGCGGTGGCTCACGCCTGTAATCCCAGCATTTTGGGAGGCCGAGGCAGGCAGATAACGAGGTCAGGAGATCGAGACCATCCTGGCTAACACGGTGAAACCCCATCTCTACTAAAAATACAAAAAAAAATTAGCCAGGCGTGGTGGCGGAAGACTGTAGTTCCAGCTACTTGGGAGGCTGAGGCAGGAGAATGGCGTGAACCTGGGAGGCGGAGCTTGCAGTGAGCCGAGACAGCGCCACTGCACTCCGAGACTCCGGCAAAAGAGCGAGACTTCGGCCTGGGCGAAAGAGCGACACTCCGTCTCAAAAAAAACCAAAAAACAAAACAAAACAAAAAAAACAAAAAAAACAGAAAAAGTCACGGCCTGGCTTGGTGGCTCAGGCCAGTAATCCCAGCACTTTGAGAGGCGAAGGCAGGTGGATCACTTGAGGTCAGCAGTTTGAGACCAGCCTGACCAACATGGTGAAACCCCACCTCTACCAAAAATACCCAAATTAGCCAGGTATGGTGGCAGGAGCCTGTAATCCCAGGCTGAGACAGGAGAATCGCTTGAACCAGAGGTTGCAGTGAGCCGAGATCGCGCCACTGCACTCCAACCTGGGCGACAGAGCAAGACTCCCTCTCAAAGAAAAAAGAAAAGAAAAGAAAGTCACACATACCAGAATATTAAATATGCCAACACATAAATCTGCTCAATTTAGTTTATCTTGGGGTAGAGGATATTAAAATATCAAAATTCATTTTTTAAACATTTAAGAATTTATTTAAAATAACTTAAAGAGTACAGTTGAATTGTTTGTAACTCAAAGGATAAATGCTTGAGGGGATGAACACCCTATTTTTCATGATGTGCTTATGTCACACTGAATGCCTGTATCAAAACATCTCTTGTACCCCATAAATACATATACCAACTATGTACCCACAAAAATTTAAAAAATTAAGAAAAAAATAAGAATTTAGTTAGGACCATTTTTTTCCTTGTGAAATAAATAGCAATTTTATTTACTTATAAGCTCATAAGTGCTTTTTGGAATGCCATGTCAAACCAAACTGGTCTACATAAACCATTATACTACTTTACTAGAAGGAAATAAAATTCATTTGCTGTTCTTTTATTTGGCTCTCAGTGAAGTATCATATAACCCCTCACATTATGTTAAAACAAAACTGTAAAGAACATAAAAAAAATTCTCCTTGCTCTTTGCTTTACATCTTGGGAAATGTTTTGGGTTTCCTCAGTGAGTGTTTTTTGTTCATAGACATGATCATCTATTATGTGTGTTACGGGAGAAATGAGGTTTAGAATTGATGAGCCAGCCACCCTCCTCCCCAACTTAGAGGTGAGAACTCTGATCCTAGAAAGGTAACAGGACTTGCCAAAAGTCGTTGTTGGAACTGAGCTTCTCATCAGGACTTTCGTTCCATGTCATCTGCTGTAGTATGAAGTGTTTTGCCTGACCCAACCTAGGATATCATTAACAATGAGTTCGAGTTCTTGTGGGAATTAAGGATATGAGCCTCTTTTAAGAAAATAAAATATGCTGGCCAAGCACACTGGCTCATGCCTGTAATCCCAGCACTTGGGGAGGACGAGGCAGGAGAATTGCTTGAGGCCAGGAGTTCAAGACCAGCCTGGGCAACATAGTGAGACCCTACCTCCACAAAAAAAGAAAAAAAAGAAAATTAGCTGGGTGTGATAGTGCATGCCTGTAGTCCCTGCCACTTGAAAGGCTGAGGCAGGAGGATCACTTGAGCCTGGGAGGTCGAAGATGCAGTGAGCTATGATTGTTCCACTGCACTTCAGCCTGGGTGATGGTGAAGAACGAATGAAGGAATGAACGAATGAATGAAAGAGAGAGAGAGAAAGGAAGGAAGGAAGGAGGAAGGAATGAAAGAAGGAAGGAGAGAGAAACAGAGAGAAAAGAAAGAAAGAGAGAGAAAGAAAGAAAAAAGGAAGGGAGGAAGGAAGGAGGGATGGAAGGAAGGAAAAAAGAAAGAAAGAAAGAGAAAGAGGAAAGAGAGAGAGAGAGAGCAAGCAAGCTAGCTGTTGAGAGGCACAGAAAGACAAATTTTATAAGGACCAGCCCTGAACTGAAAATTTCTACTTCTTTTTTCTCCCCTTTCCAGCCAGAACTGCAGGTCACCAGCAAAGGTCACAGGTAGGCAGACAGGGCAGCTAATGATACAGTGGAGGAAAATTCTTTCCTTTTGTTTCAGGACTAATTTGAAAGAACATAGCCATATAATAATATCATGAAATCTTGTACTTTATTTTTGCTGGGTTTCTAATTCAGTTAAGTACTATAGAGATGTATTAAGATTTGGTCTTTTTTCTTGAAACCATTTTGTAAATTTTAAAATAAGTTAGAGAATTAGAAGTTTAAAATTTCACAAACAAAATTTACTACAAAAACTATCAGGTTTAGATCTCCTAATAGTTTTCCATTGAAATTGCTCTGTTTCTATAAAATGATGAGATAGATTACCTATCAGTAACTGATACCATCTCAGAATCTTTGAACAAAAACTAGCCCCACTAGTAAATGCCTTATTAATTTCAACAAAATGTGACTTCCAAAGCCAAGAAAAATAATTGAAAATACTACACAAATATGTGATAAAAAAGTTTATTTCCAAAAAATATGGAATGTGTTTAAAACACTGCCAGCATGATATACATGTGTCTGTATCAATGTAATTTCCCTTGCTTTGGTAGTATTATTTGAAATATTTAGCTATCATAGTTTGTTGTTGTTGTTCTGATCCAAAAGAGAAATAAAAATTTAGGTATGGACTAATTTTATGGCAATATGGAATTGATGAGTTATGCTGTTATGTGAAGTATCTATCTGAAATATTAAGAAAAAGAAAGGAAGGCATAGTCTTCCTCATTTTTGGAACAGAAGACATTATAATTTATTCCACCTTTCAGTTCTTCCCATTTGGTCAATATTCTGTCTATCCATAAGTACTTTGATGCTACCAAATGTATTGTTTTTATCCTTTTTACTGTTTTGTGATATCTACCTATGTTGTTTGTTGGTGGTTAATCTTCCCTGCAAGCCACAAAGCACCATAAGATTTTATGGAATACCTACAAAATGGAGACTTCAGCTCATCTATGTCTTGCAAAGATATAAACATAAGAAAAGAACAGCATTGAATTCCAGAGGCTGATGTCACTTCTTTTTTTAAATATGCTTATTTAATTCAGATAAATAGAACTGTTATGAATTTGAGAGGAATGAAGATATTCAAACACTAACAGAAAATCGTTAGCCTCATATTAGAGCACTCAAATGCTTATGTAACTCTTCAATCCATCTGGCTTCATAAAACCGAAACTTTGAACACAAAACAAGTGGCAGAGTTCACATTACCTTTTATATGTTCCTAGGTATGAAATTGCATCAATTTATTATGAATTAAATTTGAAAAAATCACAGATTTAAAAACAAAGTACAGCAGTGCCTGATTCTTTTTAATTCCACAAATATCTAGCATCTCAAAGTAACATGTAAACAAACTTCTATGCTGCTCAATGAATCCTTCCAATTTCGATAATAAACTAAATAGTATCGGATCTGGTATATGACTTTCATGTGTAAGTTATGGTTTTATCCATTACTTTGACAATATCACTGATGTAACAGAGAAAGAAAAATTTTCAACTATCTATTTAAAACCAACTGACAGGTTCAAGCACCTGTCTTCAGAAAAGGCAGCAGCATTTTTTTTTTTAACATACTCAAAGTAAGATTTGGCCTAAGCCCTTAATACCTTCCTGAACAGACATACAACTAAACACCCTCAGGAGATGTTACACAAGGGAGAGAAGAACATGGAGCAATTTGCACTTTTTTGCCTAGATAATATTAACAAGGTAAAGCAAATCCAGATCTTTATGAATGAACAGCTGTCATGTTTAATACACTTGCAACTCTATAAAACTAGAGCCACTATCACATATGCTTATATAGATACATATGTATTTTTAATAAAGTCTCTCACTTGCTTCAAAATTTAAGGATGATTTTTTCCTAGTCAATCATTTCAAAGGAACAACAAATAAAGTAGAAAAGGATGAAATATGTTTTGCATATTTCTGTGGAAGAATGGAAAACATACTTTGAGAGGTTCAGAAAATTCACTGTACAGAATGAACAGCTTATATACACTATGTGCAATTTTTCTTGGCTGGGGTATTTGAATGCAAGAGATCCTCCAAAATAAGAAGCCACATTCATTCTTGTCCATATCCCTCTGTCTCTTCTATTGCAAAAAGAAGTTTTTCCTTTAGTTGTTCATAACTCTTATATGGTGGTAGATCCAAGAGATTAAAACATGTATGGCTTCTTGGTAACCAAGTATCTTTGCCAGCTTTTTCAATGCAAAACTTTTGAGGCCCATTACTTCCCATGAGCTCAGCAAATCCTCCTAGAGATAAACGGCAGGTTCCAGTGACGAACTGCAATAGTAGCATTCTTACTTCATTGTCTGTCTCTTTCACAAACTGCCAGAACCGAATGATTTGCTTGCTGTTTCTTGTATAATGTTGATAAACAGTATTTCTCTGCCAATCTGCCAAGTCAACCTCCTGCATGCCACACAACATAACCTCTAATTATTTTTCATTGAAGTACTGTAGCCACTGATGAGGAACAACTCCATTAAAACCATCAAGGAAAGCTTTGGTCTGTTCTTGTACTCCTCGAGAAAAATGCCATTCTGTCATTAAACCAATATATTCATCTTTGTTCTCCTCAGTCACCAGAATATTGGAAACTCCCAACTTCAGGTCATGTGAAGTAACTTTTCCCCAACTCTCCATGTCAACAGAAAAGTACAGTTCTAAGCCACATTCTTCAATGTTGTTATCTCTTATCCAGATAAGGGAGTTATAAAATTCAGTATCAATAGATTCCAAATCCTTAATAGTAAGTTTTTTACTTAACATATGCTTGTAGAATGGTAAAGAGAAACCAGTATCGATAAGCTTTCCATGAAATAGTGCCATGGCAATAAAACGACCAATGAAACAGAAGTATGAAAGATGGTCTGGATTAATGGTTGATGCTGGATTTATCTGCAGACAATAGTTGTTCTTCCCCACATACTCAAATAAGCAATACATTGGGTTCAAAACTTCATGTGAAAGCAAGAAAAGCCATTCTCTTGCTAGGCCACCATAATCAAGTCCTTCTTCTCCTCTAAATATTACTTATAAGCACCTCCTCAAGTCATAAGGTTTTAATGCCATAATCTGTTGGAAGGAATCTTCAAACAATGTCTGCCGGGACACATTGATCTTTACATGACTGGGTAGTGCATTAGACTGGCACAAATAATGGAAGTGAGCAAGTTTCCGCCTAAAGCTGTGTTCATAATCAATTTGTGGACCACCTTTAGTCACAGATGACTTCCCATTGCAAGGATCTTTGAATGCTGTTGTTCTTGCATTATGATTAACAAAGTACCTTACACCTTCACGAGTATATCTAATTTCCCAGCCTTCTGGCAGAGGTTCTTCATTCTGTAAGCCTTGAGTTCTTGGATCTTCCCACTGGGTTGTTTTTGTATTATGATTCACAAAGTAAACCCTGTCTGTTGAATCCACTCTTTTTTCCCGGCCTGGTGGCAAAGGTCCATGAGGGTCACTTTCTGCAGCTAACATTGAAGCTGAATAGAGGTATCATTGGTTAAACTGTTGCATAGCTCCCTGCAGTTGGTTCCGCTGAGATTGCCACTGTTGAAAATTTCTGACCGATTCCATGGTAGGCTGCTGCCATGTTGTTGTTCTGGTGTTATGATCCACATAATAAACTCTTCCACGATCATCAACTCTTCTTTCCCAACCTGAAGGTAAAGGTTGTGGTCTCTCCCGTGTGGTAGTTTGAGTATTATGATCCACATAATAGGTTCTACCATGAGGATATTTTCTTTGTTCCCACCCTAATGGCAAGGTTTCTGTGTTGGCATTCCCAGACTCCTGCTATACCAGATCCATACACCCGTCTGGCTGTCTTGATTTGGCTGTTTCAAAAGCAGAACTACTTCCAGAATTAGAGGTGTCAGGGTCTAATATACTTCTAGATTCAGATCCCAATTCTGCACTGGTAGAAGGAATGCATTCATTGTTTTCTGAGGAAGTCAGTATTTCTTGAACTGGAGGATCTTCAACAGTAGTACTAGTGCAATTTGGAGACAAGGCATTTTCTTCAGACACTACTGGAATACCCATGACAGAAGCATTATCAATTGGTGCAAATGAGGATGATTCTCCATTAACAGTGTCATCGGCAGGCTCAGATGTGAGTAGTTTTGGGGCTGGTGTATTTTTGGGTCTGGCAGCAACCTGAGATGGAGATGAAGGTATGTTGTCTCCATTAACTACATACGAGCAGCATGAGTTTTGGACTAGAGTGCTTGTAGGTACGTGATTATCTATTCCATTCGTGCCTTCAACAGCCAACCTGGCAGTTGTCCTTGCTGAAGGCTCTCCATTTTCATGTAAGGCATCACCATTTTGCTGTATTTCTATGGCTGGAGATGAGCGGCGGTTTGTTATATTTTCTTGCTCAATCACCAATCCATCAAGCACAACTGTCAATTCACCAGTTTGTGCTATGCCATTCTTGTTTTCTAAGGAAAGTTTTAATTGCTCTTTCACTCTTTCCAGTTTCCTATTGTGTATCAACAGAGCTTGTTTCAAATCTGTTGTTGCATTTCCTAATTAAGCATCTGCTTTTGAAGTGTGATGACTCCAAACTCGAAATTCCAATGTAGTCTGTGGCGTAACATTTACAGTTAGCTGTTCATCCCATTTTGGATTAGAAGAACTACTGGATTTTGCTGTTTTCCTAATTTCTCCATCTACAACTACTTCTGTATATATTGCTGTTCCGAACCAGTTCTTTCTTCTCTTAAGTTTGGCACTAGAAACAGTTACCTGTAACTGCAACCTTCCACTGTGGTTATTACTAGTATCAGACTTTGGTGAGGCAGTGGCCATGTCCCAAAATTCAGCTAAAACTATGTATCAGGAACTGCTAGACACTGGAGATACAAAGATGAGTAAGACACGATTCCCTGTTTCAAGGAGCTCACAACCCAGGCGCGAAGCTTTCGGCTCCCGGCAGCCAGGCGGCCGCGGCACCTGCACCTCCTCCTGCAGCGGGCGCCCTCACCCTTCAGCGACGAAGATCACCATCTCGCAGCAGGCGCGGCGGCGGCAGCCACACAGGCGTCGGCCCCAGCAGCCCAGGCCGCCAGCAGTCACTGGGAGCCGGCACACCGAGCTCCAGCTCGCCGACACCTGACTCTCCCCCGACCCCCACCCCTGCCCTGATTTGCATTTTTCTGATGATTAGTGATACTGTGTTTGTGGTCCACTTGTATGTCACATTATTCCATCTGTACTTAAGTGAGCTCCTGCCGGAAGGAATAGGCACAATTCCTCTTTTACCTGCAGAATATCAAGGGCTTTGGGATTCATGATGTTTTCCTATAAATTGTTACAGAAACAAGTTCTGCTCTGGGCAATATGGAAGACTAGTTTGTATATTTTTATACGAATGAAAATTTATATCAAATCATTATGTATTTAAATTTCATCGGAAGCTAGACGCGATGGTTCACACCTATAATACCAGCACTTTAGGTGGCTGAGGTGGGAGGACTGCTTGAGCCCAGTAGTTCAAGACCAGCCTCGGCAACATAGCGAAACCCCATCTCTACAAAAATTAGCCAGGTGTAGAGGTGCATGTCTATAGTCCCAGCTACTCAGAGGCGGAGGTGGGAGGATTACTTGAGCCCCGGAGTTTGAGGCTGCGCTGAACCGTAATTGCACCACTGCACTTCCAGCCTGGGTGACAGAGTAAGACCCTGTCTCAAAAATAAATAAATAGACCGGGTGCGGTGGCTCACGCCTGTAGTCCCAGCACTTTGGGAGGCCAAGGCAGGCGGATCACCTGAGGTCAGGAGTTTGAGACAAGCCTGGTCAACATGTCCAAACCCTGTCTCTACTGAAAATACAAAAATTAGCCGGATGAGGTGGCAGACGCCTGTAATCCCAGCTATTAGGGAGGCTGAGACAGGAGAATCGCTTGGACCCAGGGGGAGGAGGTTGCAGTGAGCCGAGATCACGCCATTGCACTCCAGCCTGGGCAGCAGAACGAGACTCTGTCCGAAAAAATAAATAAATACATAAATAAATCTCATTGAATATATTTAAAACAATGATTTGACAGTTTTATTTTAAAATGTAAATTTTTACATTCTACTGAAAATTATGTCCTTTACAACTATAAAGTTATGATAAAAAATTGAGACATTAACTTTGAAATGTGTGATGGAGGCACATATTTTTACAAAATAGTTTTAGTAAATTTGTGAGCAAAAGTTTGAATACTATCAACCTACATCACATTTAACAAAGTCCTATCCATCAGAATTTGAGAAGAAATGGATGAGAGAAAGCAATGTGAGAGAGTGTGAGAGAGAACCACTATCGACCAAAATTTATTCAAATCATGTGGGAAAATTAAACAAACATGAGAATGGAAATTCAAGTTTATAAAATTATTTTTAAATTTGAAGTATATTACTAGGAATGAAAAGAGAGTGGGTTTTGATTTCATTTTCTCTGATCTAAGAAGTGACCACTGAACCATTGGCATTGATCATTATGTCCATTGCTTAGTAGTTGGTAAGTAAGTGGTATTTGAGTCTAACTCACATTGATAAACACTTGCATTATAATTTTCAAACAGAGTAGTGGGCCCTAAGAAATGCATTTTCCACTCTGATCAGTGTTTTTCATAAAATATTATAATTAAAGCTTAACTTTAATCAACATAGAGAAGGGGATCTGTTGTGGTCATGTAAGAGCAGACACAGGAAATATTTACTCATGGAGTCAGAAGTTAAGACTGACGTATCTGGAAATGAGACAAGGGCTGGGTGGAGCTAATCAGGCCGTTTTATTTGTAGCTGTTGCCATGGTGTAAGCGTAAATTTGTGGCCCTGTCTGCTACTAACAGTGAGCCATGCCTAAAAATAAAAAAAATTAATAACTTCAAATACGCAGTATACTTTCTATAAATCCTATCAGTGGTGTTCCAAGAAATAACAAGTGTAGCAAGAAAGTAAGTCCTTAGATTGGCATTTTCCATGTGATTCTGTGTAGTGCTATTAATCTTGCTACAAGATTTGAGTGTCATGTTGCTTAAATATAAATCATTAATGTTCATTGGTGTTTACCAGAGTTCGAATATTTGCTATAGGATTTACTTATTTGTGAGTGCTTTAAAATATATAACTTTTTATTTATTAAACAATTTTTGGCTATTCATAATAGGAAGAAAAGAGTATGAAGAATGTTGGAAGCATTTTACAAATAATTTGTTGTTTTGAGAAGTTTCAAGAAATCTTGAGTACCAATGTCTTCTTCTTCTTTTTTTTTTTTAGACAGGGTCTTACTCTGTCACCTAGGCTGTAGTGCAGTGTGGCCATCTCGGCTCACTGCAACTTCCACCTCCCAGGTTCAAGCTATTTTCCTGCCTTAGCCTCCCGAGTAGCTGGGATTACAGGCACCCACCACCACACCCAGCTAATTTTTGTAATTTTAGTAGAGACAGGGTTTTACCATGTTGGCCAGGCAGGTCTTGAACTCCTGACCTCAGGTGATCCTCCTGCCTTAGCCTCCAAAAGTGTTGGGATTACAGGCATGAGCCACCATGCCCGGCCCACTGTCTTATTCTTGCATCCAGAAGATTAACATTTTTCAGACATTTGGAAACATTATTCTCAGTGTCTGCTAAACATACAATCTTCTGAATGCTAGTTTATTACTTTTTTAATAGGAAAAAGGGAGAATCATGTGACGATATTGGGTAAATTCTGTAATTGGGCTTAGTATTTATTGTAAATGAACACAATGGAATTCCAATTTATAAGTCTCTTGCATTTGACCAGCTTGACAAGTCAGTCTGCTGGATTCTGATTACCTCTTGGTGAACTGATAGAACTGAGTGGCTGTGTGGTGCACAGTATGTGAAAATGGTGAAGCACTGCCTCCTATAAGGTACTGCATGAAGCAGTCCATTTCCTCCACATTTGAATGTAAGTTGTCTTGATTTTTCTACCAGAGGAAAACAAACTATTAAAAAAAAGACTGAACACAAACTAAAACCATAGGACTGAAAAAGTCTTTAAGAAAGAAAAAAAATGATCTTATACTCAAGGATCCTTGACTTTTAATAAATCACAAGATCCTACTGACGAGGCCTAGATTATATATTTTGAATCTGTCTTTTCCTACCGCTCCACTGCCAGCACTATTTTCCCACTGAACCACTGAAGTTGAACCCTAGTCACTCTCTTTTTTTTTCTGGAGGTGGGGTCTTGTTTTGTTGTGCAGGTTGGAGTGCAGTGGCACAATCCTGGCTCACTGCAACCTCCAAACTCCTGGGCTCAAGTGCTCCTCCCTCATAGGCCTACCAAAATGCTGGGATTACAAGTGTGAGCCACTGAGCCCAGCCCCTAGTGTCTATTCTTGACTTCCAAATCCAATCCATCAGCTACAGTGCTGTGACAGATTGTGTCATCTAATAAGTGGCAAATCTGATCAAATCATGTCTATGTTTAAAACTCCTTGCATTGCTGTCTCTCTTTTTTTTTGAGACAGGGTCTTTCTCTGTCACCCAGGCTGGAGTGTAGTGGCACGATCTTGGCTCACTGCAACCTCTGCCTCCTGGGCTCAGGTGATCCTCCCAAGTAGCTGGGACTACAGGTGCACACCACCACACCCAGCTAATTTTTCTACTTTTAGTAGAGACTGGGTTTTGCTCTGTTGCCTAGGCTGGTCTCGAACTCTGGGCTCAAGTGATCCCATGGCTCAGCCTCCCAAAGTGCTGGGATTACAGGTGTGAGCCACGGCACCCAGCCTTCTCATTTCTTAAAGAATGAAACTCAAGCATGTTAAGACGGCATGACAGGCACTTCCTGATCTGACTCAATGCCATTGGCTAAGCCTGAAATGCTTGATCGCTCAATCCCATCCAACTGACCTCTGGGTTATTCATTTAATCCTACTCAGGAGCTTTTTTATGCTGTGCATCCGTCGGTAGCCGAGCACAATTGGTCATGCTGCTCTATGTTCCTCTCTGCCTCACATAGGCTTTTACTATTGCATTTACCAAACAGAATTCTAGTTCTTTGCAAATATATGTATGTGTTCTCTATTATATTATGCATGTCTTGATGTCAAGGCCTATTTTAACTTTGTATTCCCATCTTCTAGATGAATAGAATCCCATAATGAATAGGAGGTGCTCAATAACTTGTTTAATTGAACTGATTTAGTATGACTGAAGAGGTACAAAATCTAACAATTTTGTTTCTGATGTGTAAGAAGCTGTCTCTCTGCAACGTTTTAAAGAAATTACTTTCTACTGGTAACATCATATTGCTGGAAGTTAACCAGAGGCACAGATAAATTATTTGCAAAGACATAATTGCTCTTATTTCTCTTAGTATTAAAATGAACACAATGATAATGGTAATAAAACTATCTGCAAACACAAGCAAACCTCCAAGCTGTGGCCCAGTAATCTTTTGATAACAAGCAGTGTGCTGGAGGGTCTTCAAGTATTTCGTGTTGCCCTTCCAAGAGATTGCAGTGAGATTATTTTCTTCATAATCAGACTCAGTTCTGTTCCCATAGAGGACCACAGCATATTTGTCTACATAATCTTTCTTTCCTTCTTTTTCTTTCTTCCTTTCTTCCTTCCTTTCTTTCTTTCTCTTTCTTTCTTTCTTTTTTCTTTTTCTTTCTTTCTTTCTTTCTCGCTCTCTCTCCTTCCCTCTTTCTTTCTTTCCTTTCTTTCTTTCTCTCTCTCACTCTCTCTCCTTCCTTCTTTCTTTCTCTTTCTTTTTTTTTTCTCTTCTTTTTTTCCTTTTTTTTAAAATAGGGTCTCACTCTGTCACCCAGGCCGGCATGCTCATGGCTTACTGCAACCTTGACCTCCTAGGCTCAAGCAATCTTCCCACCTCAGCCTCCCTAGTAGCTGGGACTACAGGTGCCTGCCGCCATACCTAGATAATTTTTGCATTTTTTGTAGAAACCGGGTTTCACCATGTTGCCCAGGCTGGTCTTGGACTCCTGAACTCAAGCGGTCTACCTGCCTTGACCTCCCAAAGGCCTGAGATTACAGGTGTGAGCCAACATGCCTGGCTTGCTTATATAATTTTCTAACAGTTTTAAACATTTTCTTTTCACAATCATAGGGAAATGGAAATTAAACTACAATGGGATATACTACACACTCACAAAATGGCTAAAGATAAAATATTTGTTTATAGTTTTCATCTGTTCCATGTTAAAGTATTCCTTATATGTTAATAAATTGTGCTTAATTTGTCTCCCTTTTTCTTTAATACTACCTATATAGATGTCATGCCATTTCTCCTCCTCCTCTTCTCTTCTTTTCCTCCTCCTCATCCTTTTCTTCCTCCTCCTTCTCCTCCTTTTCTTCTCTTCTCCTTCTTTTCCTCTTCTTCTTCCTCCTCCTCCTGTCACTGTTGTTTGAGTTAGAGATTTCTGGATCATCTATTTGCAAGAATTTCCTATAGGGGCCAGGATAACAATCTATGCTGAGAGATTTTTATTTTCCTAATGCTTTATCTTTCTTTTCCACAGTCAGAAAATCAACTGGCCTTCTTCAATTTTATTTTCATGATTCTTTATGAGCCTTGTCTCTTTGCATTTATGTACTTAACTGGTTCCAGAGGGGCCTTCTGTCACATCCAGTCCTGTTCACGGGCCCTCTTTGTTGGACAAAGGGTATGGATTTTGCCCTCAAGAGGAATTGCTCACATGTAGAAAGTATATGTTTTATTGTTTGTGTTTTATGACTAATGGTTTCTCTCTTCTGAACCTCCCTTCCTTTGTGTATTCCAGGTGATAACTGTTTTTGACATCTGAATTTAGCAGTTTTGGTATAAAAAGCCACAAGAGCATTGCAGGTGTGTTTAAGAACAGGATGTACCAAAAAGTTTTAGAAGTGGAAGGTCTGAGAAATCAACAGTGAATATGCACTCCCAAAAAAGTGGGGCCTCATCCTCACTGAGACTGCTGTAATTGAAGACAGTGGGTGCAATGGGAGAGTTGAAGATAGAAGGGTTAGAATGTGTTTGGGTGAGGAGGCAACCAGAAGTGATAGATTCAAGAAAATAGCACTTATAAGAGGGAGAAATTAGTGGAAGTTTGGAACAGGATCCGTTGATGAAGGTAGCTTCTTCCCTGGAGGTGGTGAAGGAACTGTAGAAGTGTGGAACTAATTGCAGGAGCTTCTGTGAGGAAGTTAAGATCTGAAATTCAGGTGAGGCCTGTTACCTGAAGTGAGCTCTTGAGCTGAGAAACTGGAAAAGCTACTCCTTCCCTCACTTCAAGAGATCCTTCTTTCAGCTGAAAAAATGTCAACTCCTTCAAATATGATTGACAAAGTAATTGTGTAACTAGAACATCCAAAGAAAGATATTCTAGGAAATTAAAAGGGCAAAAAAGGAACTGAAAATAGACACAAAACTTCCCTGAGGACTAAGAATACTTGCTAACAAAATATTGCTCCAAAGCAGAGAAAAATTGTAACACAATATTTCAACATGCATAAAGGAGAAAATATGATGTAATTGCAGTAACGGAGGAAAACAAACAAACAAAAAAGATCTCAGGGGAGACATGTCCAAAAAAAAAAAAAAAAAAGGTGATGGCCAGTCAACAGAAGGTAATGGTCAGTCAATACAAGGATATGAAATGGTAATTGGTAAAATTTAGGAAAGAAATTGGAGAAACAGACAGAATCATTTCATAAGTAAAGACTAAATTACAAGGGTCATATAGGAAAATAGACACCACAGAAAGCACAGCAAGACAGAGTATACACATGGGAAAAGTGAAGGAAATTAAAGAGAAGCAAAAATAATTTTTAAAGAGAGAAAGTGAAAGTTATAAAAGACAATAAATGATCTAAAATATTAGTAATTGTAGGTTCTCCAGAGAAAAGCCAAAAGAATAGAAAACAAACATTAGAAAGTATTCTTAAACTAAGATTTGAATATTTTCAATTTTTTTTTTTTTTTTTTTTGGAATGAAGTTTTGCTCTTGTTGCCCAGGCTGGAGTGCGATGGCACGATCTCGGCTCACTGCAACCTCTGCCTCCCAGGTTCAAAGGATTCTCCTGCCTCAGCCTCCTGAGTAACTGGGATTACAGGCACCCGCCACCATGCCATGCTAATTTTTGTATATTTAGCAGAGATGGAGTTTCACCATGTTGACCAGGCTGGTCTTGAACTTCTGACTTCAGGTGATCCATCGGCCTCGGCCTTCCAAAGTGCTGGGATTAGAGGCATGAGCCACCACGCCTGGCAGATTTGAATCTTTATATTAGATGCTATATCCAAGATCTGACAAATCTGTCCCAGAATTATCAATATCAAAGCTAGTAACATTGGTTAGTAGACATATCCTACTAATACATATCTTACGAACACTAGACATGTCCTACTAATATTAGTAACAAACTTTGGGCATCTGGGCAAAAAACATTGTGTCTTTTCTAAGGGAAAGAAGCCAAGATGGCACAGCTATAGTCAATGCTAATGGAAATGGAAAATTTGAGCCAAAGATTTAAAATCCGACCAAGCTGTTCTTCAAGTGTCAAGGCTACAGGCAAACTTTTTTTTTTTTTTTTTTTTTTGAGAGAGTCTTGTGCTGTCTCCCAGGCTGAAGTGCAATGGCACGATCTTGGCTAACTGCAACCTCCGCCTCCCTGGTTCAAGCGATTCTCCTACCTCAGCCTCCAGAGTAGCTGGGATTACAGGTGTCCGCCACCACCATGCCCAGCTAATTTTTATTTTTATTTTATTTTTTTAGTAGAGACAGAGTCTTACTATGTTGGCCAGGCTGATCTCGAACTCGTGACCTCGTGATCCACCCACCTCAGCCTCCCAAAGTGCTGGGATTACAGGCATGAGCCACTGTGCCCAGCCACAGAGAAACATTTCTACAAATTCAAGGACTCGGGAAATATCGTTCACATTAGCTCTTACTGAATCATCTCCCAGAGTATAAGATTCACCCAACCATAAGGTGATCAGAGTAACCTCAGCAAAAGGACTGAGATAAACATTGAATATATGAGGGGTCTTCAAAAATTTTATGGAAAATGCATATTATAAAAAACTGTGCATGGATTTCAATATGATTTTGCACCGAAATAAACTTGTACTAACAACTCTGAACAGGCTCTTAGTTTGAGGCACTAATACATCAGTTTAAAAAGAACCCCTATCAGAGTAACATGGATTCTGCTAAACGTGAAGCAAGAAAAAACATCAAATTTATGATCAGATTTGGTAAATAATGGTGACGTCATTCTTGCTTTACAAAAAGTTTATGAGGACAATGCCCGAAATAAATTTGCAGTTTACAAATAGATAACTTGATTTAAGAAGGGATGAGATGAAATTGAGGATGAAGCCCATAGTGGCAGAACATCCACACCAATTTTCAAGGAAAAAGTTTGTGTTCTAATTAAAGAGGACCAATGATTAACTGCAGAAAGAACTGCCAACACCGTGGACATCTCAATTAGTTTATCTTACACAACTGATTGAAAAATTAAACAGACTTTCCACCCAATGGATGCCAAAACCCTTGCACCCAGATCAGCTGCAGACAAGAGCAGGCCTTTCAATGGAAATTTTAAACAAGTAAAGTCAAGATCCTGAAGTGTTTCTTTGAAGAATTGTAACAGGACATAAAATTTGACTCTACCAATATGATCCTGAAGACAAAGCAATATCATAGCAATGGCTACCAAGAAGTAGAAGTGGTCCAGTCACACAAAAGCAGACTGGTCAAGAGCAAAGGTCATGGCAAATATTTTTTGGGCTGCTCAAGGCATTTCACTTGTGAATCTTCTGAAGAGCCAAAGAATGATAACATCTGCTTATTATGACAGTATTTTAAGAACGATAGCCAAAGCTTTAGCAGAAAGATGCCCAGGAAATCTTCACCTGACAGTCCTTCTCCACCACAACAATATTCCTGCTTATTTCTGTCATCAAACAAGAGCAACTTTGTGAGACTCTTGATGGGAAATTATTAGGCAAATCCACCTTAGCAACCTTTATTTGGCTCTTTCTGACTACTTTTTGTTTTGTAATCTTAAGAAGTCTTTAGGGCCGGGCATGGTGGCTCATGCCTGTAATCTCAGCACTTTGGGAGGCCGAGATGGGCAGATCACGAGGTCAGGAGTTCGAGACCAGCCTGGCCAACATGGTGAAACCCTGTTTCTACTAAAAATGCAAAAATTAACTGGTCATGGTGGCGGGTGCCTGTAATCCCAGCTACTCGGGAGGCTGAGGCAGGAGAATAATTTGAACCTGGGAGGCGGAGGTTGCAGTAAGCCAAGATCACACTGCTGCCCTCCAGCCTGGGCGACATGAGCGAAACTCCATCTCAACAACAACAACAACCAACAACAACAACAAAAACAAAAGAAGTCTTTAAAGGGCACCCATTCTTCTTCAGTTAATAATGTAAAAAAACAAAAAAACAAAAACAAAACCAAAAAAACCCTGCATGGTTAAATTCCCAGGACTGTCAGTTCTTTAGGGATGGATTAGATGGCTGGTATCATTGCTTATGAAAGTGTCTTGGACTTGATAGGGCTTAAGTTGAGAAATATAAAATAAAGTTTATATTTTATATTTTTATTTCCATTTTTCATGAACTTCCTGAAGTCCCCTCATACCTATAAATAGAACTAGGACTAAAACAAGGTCTAATATAAAGTTTGGAAAATACAATGTAAATATGAACATTGTATTATATAAACTTTCAGACTATCGAGACTTTTTTAAATTGTAGTTTTTATGATATTTTTAATCTAGTGTCTGCATTTATAATGAGAAATTTATATAGTACCCTTAACCCCTTTTGTTTCAGACAGTATCCATTGATTTCTACTAGCATCACATGAATTACCTTGTAACTTCTTCCTCCTCACCTTTCTCCCTAGCTTTCACTACTCAATTTTAGTCAACAAAATTATCATTTGTTATTGGCTGACTTGTGTTCTCACAAAATTCATATATTGAAGTCCAGTACCTCAGAATGTAACAGTATTTGGAGGTAGGGCCTTTCAAGGTGTAATTAAGCTAAAATGAGCTCTTTAGGTGAGCCCTAATCCAACCTGACTGGAGTCCTTATAAGAAGAGGAAATCTGGACATAAGGAGGGACACCAGAAATGTGTGCACACACAAAGCAAAGGCCATGTGAGGACACATTGAGAAGGCAGCCGTCTGCAAGCCAAGGAGATGCCGCAGGAAATACCAAACCTGCTGACGCCTGACTTCCAGCTTCCAGAACTGTGAGAAAGCCATCCAAACTGCGGTATTTTGTTATGGCAGTCCCAGAAGACTAACACATTTGGTCTTAGTGTTTACCTGTATGTTCTGTACTCTTAATACTGTGCATACATAATAAAAATAATATAGAGTAATGTGACAAAATACACCTGAATATCTGTCATACTGGTAAGTATAAATATGCTTCATTTACCATTTATAAAATTACACCAAAAGTAAAATATCATTCTGACTAAAAGTGTAAAAAGATGGATGAATGAAAAGTTAGGATTTCCATATCAAGGAAAGCACTATACTAGGCAAAGAAGAGTTCACGTTGGGAAGGGAAAGAGGATAGACTATAATAAATCCACAGTAAAATATAATAGTCATAGATATCTGTTTATTTGACAGTGAATGTTTCCACATATGCCAGTATTGACAGATGACCTCCCTGTTCTTCACCACGTGCATCCTACTCCTGTGGTTTTCTGCCCCAGTTCGGCTGATAGCAGCTGCTTTTGGTGCATCTGTAATTTGAGTTTGCAGGATTTTTTTCTGTCTCTTAGTTTCATAAAAGTTATGTTTTGTGGGTATTTGTCTTCATTGTTGTCCCTTTTAAAATTTGAATTATTTCGGAAGGAGTGGTAGAAATATTCAGCACCAAGCAGATGACACAAACCTATCAGAAGTTTTCTTTACATTTAATTTTGTTGTATTGGCAAGATTTCCAGGATAAAATTAAACAAAGTAGTTATAACAGGAACCCTTGCCTTGTTCCAGACTTCAGTGAGAATACCTTTAAAGTTTCACCACATGTGATGTAGGTTCTTGATAAGGATTCTTTATTAGGCTCAAGTCTCTCCATCTATTTCTAGTTTGCTAAGAGCTTTAAAAATCAGAAATGAACCTGGGTGCGGTGGCTTATGCCTGTAATCCTAGCACTTTGGGAGGCTGAGGCGGGTGGATCACTTGAGGTCAGGAGTTCGAGACCAGCCTGGCCAACATGGTGAAACCCCGTCTCCACTAAAAATACAATTAGCGGGGTGTGCTGGTGGGCACCTGTAATCCCAGCTACTCAGTAGACTGAGGCAAAAGAATCGATTTAACCCAGGAGGCAGAGGTTGTAGTGAGCCGAGATCACGCCATTCTACTCCAGCCTGGGTGACAGAGTGTGACTCTGTCTCAAAACAAATAAATAAATAAATAAAAATAAATGATTGTGATGATTAAATGACTACATATAAGCCTCTCCTCAATAATCTTACAATGTTGTGTATTGCCGAAACTTCTATTCTTGAGTTATATTTTATTTATCAAAATGGATTGATCTTTATACACTGCTACATTTCTCTTTGTATTTAATTGATTTTTGCATTGTAGTATTTGTATTTAATAGTTTTACTTCTGTCCTTTTTGGGTTTTTATTTCAATAAATAATAACTTTATAGGAAAAGCTTGTGACTTGGCAGACAAGGAAGATGGTGGTAGGAGATGGGGCTGACGTGCAGCTTCCACTTGGATGGACAGAACAGTGTGTGGACACTATCACCATGGACATATGATCCAGGAACCACTTCAGGAGTGTACCAGGGAAACCAAAATAATTCCCGGATCCTTCAAAAGAAGCTGCAGGCTGCTGCAAATTCTTCAAGACACGTGAAAAACTGAGTTCCCAAAGTGTGAGGTGTGGGGAAACCTGCCTCCAAACACACGTCGCCACTGGGGAACTCGAAAATCCAGATTACAGGAGAAGAATTTAACTTTACCTAGAGCTGAAATGGATTTAGAATGAAATATAAAAGTAGAAGCACAGTGGGAAGAGCCTTGTAGGCACTCCCCATCTCCAGCTCGAGCCCAGGGGAACCATCCCTGGCTGTATCTCACAGGGGACCTGGGGGAAGGCAGCCAGCAGAATTTGGGAGGGGTCACAGGGTGAAAGAAGCTTCCAATTGAAATGTGTACTAATTTTGACTGGGTGCAAACTCTCTTGAGCAGAATCTGGAGCCAATGGGAACTGATGCAGAAAGGAGAGCAGGAGTCGTCACTGACAGTGTGGGCAGATGAGGAGGGGTGTGGCCTGAAAGCCATGCTTGCTTTCTCAGTGGGGAAACTTACAGCCTGGGGCTAGGTCTGAGTCCCACGTGCAGGCTTCCTGGAGATACACTTGGCACTGTGAGCGGGACACTGCAGGAGTGAAACCGGCCTCACCAACTGTGTAGGAAGTGGGTATGGCCTGTTGCTACCGGCTTTCCCCCACTTCCCTGGTGACAGAGGCAGCTATAATCCCCTCTGGAACATAACCCCACTGGCCCAAGAACCACTCCCCAATCCCTCAAAGTGGCATGGCAAGCCCTGCCCAAGGAGAGTCTGAGCTCAGACAAGCCTACCCCTGCCCCAACTGTATGGTATTTCTCTATCCACCCTGGTAGCCGATCACAAAAGACAAAAACTCTTGGAAGCTTTACGACCCACCCATCACCTGAGAAACCCAAATACTTATCCTGGTCAACTTAGGGCGAGCTTATATCCCCTTTCTACTATCAAGAGCTGGTGATCTCTCAGAAGTGCCACCTCCTGGTTGGAGGCCAACCAACTCATGACATTACAGCAACTCATGACAGAATAACCCTGCTCCAAATAAGGATTAAACAAGAGCTAATTCCACAGTCTACAACATCCTGCATAACCAGTGGCCCTGAGTCTGTCCACGTGACAATTTCACTGTTAGCATAACCAGCATTGGAGAAAGCCAGCACACTAAACCCATCTACAACCAAGGACTCTGAGTCTACTTCTCTCCCGTGTCACCTCCACCAGAGCAGATGCTGGTATCCGTGGCTGGGAGACTGATATGGTTTTGCTTTGTGTCCCCACCCAAATCTCATGTCAAATTGTAATCCTCACATATCAGGGGAGGGGCCTGGTGAGAGATGATTAGATCATGAAAGTGGATTTTCCACTTGCTGTTCTCATGATAGTGAGTACGTTCTCATGAGATCTGATGGTTTAAATGTGTGTGGCACTTCCCCTTTGCTCTCTTTTTCTCTCCTGCTCTACCATAGTAAGATGTGCTTGCTTCCCCTTCACCTTCTGCCATGATTGTAAGTTTCCTGAGGCCTCCCAGCCATGCTTCTGTACAGCCTTCAGGACCGTGAGTCAACTAAATCTCTTTTCTTTCCTTTTTTTCAGACACAGTCTTGCTCTGTCGCCCAGGCTGTAGTGCAGTAGCACAACCTTGGCTCACTGCAACCTCCACCTCCCAGGTTCAAGTAATTCTCGTGCCTCAGCCTACCAAGTAGCTGGGATTACAGGTGTGTGCCACTATGCCCTGCTAATTTTTGTATTTTTAGTAGAGATGGGGTTTCACCATGTTGGCCAGGCTGGTCTTCAACTCCTGACCTAAAGTGATCTGCCTGCCTCAGCATCCCAAAGTGCTGGGATTTCAGGCTTGAGCCACCACACCTGCCCTAAACCTCTTTTCTTCATAAATTACCCAGTCTCAGGTAGTTCTTTATAACAGTGTAAAAATGGACTGATACTGAGACCTGAAGACAGGTCACATCACAAGACTCTTTACAGACGTTCCCCAGCACCAGCCCAGAGCCTGGAAGTCCTGCTGGGTGGCTAGACCCAGAAGAGCAATAACAATCATTGCAGTCTGGCTTGCAGTAAGCCCCATCCCTGAGGGAATGGGGAGTGCAACACATCAAGGGACCACCCCATGGGACCAAAGAATCTGAACGGCAACCCTTCAGTTCCAGATTTTTCCACCGAAATAGTTTACCCAAATGAGAAGGAATCAGGAAAATAATTGTGGTAATATTATAAAATAAGGTTCTATAACACCCCCAAAAGACCACACTAGCTCCCCATCAATGGATCCAAACCAACAAGAAATCTTTGAATTGCCAGATAAAGAATTCAGAAGGTTGATTATTAAGCTATTCAAGGACATACCAGAGAAAGGTGAAAACCAAATTAAAGAAATTTTTTTAAAAAATACAGAATATGGATGAAAAATGCTACTGAGAAATATATATCATAAAAATAATCACAACTTCTGGAAATGAGTTTCAGCAATAGAATCAAACAAATAAAGAAAAAACATCAGAGCTCAAAGACAGGGCTTTCAAATTAACTAAATCTTGAGGGAAGAGAGAGACCCTCTCATATTGTTTTATATTGTTTTATACTCAGTACCTGTTTTAAGAAAAAATAACAAGGAAGTAAAACCAAAGACAGGCAGCCCAGCACCAGGCCCGAAACCAGGCCTGGGCCTGCCTGGCCTAAACCCAGTAGTTAAAAGTCAACTCATAACTTAGAAACCGATGTTATTCATAGATTCCAGACATTGTATAGAAGAACATTGTGAAACTCCCTGCCCTGTTCTGTTTCTCTCTGACCACTGGTGCATGCAGCCCCTGTCACGTACCACTTCCTTGCTCAAATCAATCACGACCCTTTCATGTGAAATCTTTAGTGTTGTGAGCCCTTAAAAGGGACAGAAATTGTGCATTCAGGGAGCTTGGATTTTAAGGCAGTAGCTTGTCAAAGCTCCCAGCTGAATAAAGCCCTTCCTTCTACAACTCGGTGTCTGAGAGGTTTTGTCTGGGGCTCGTCCTGCTACAATCTGACAAAGACAAAGAAAATAGAATTTGCAAAAAATGAACAAAGCTTCCAAGGCAATCTGGGATTATGTTAAATGGCCAAACCTAAGAATAATTGGTGTTCCTGAGGAAGAAGAGAAATCAAAAACTTTGGAAAACTTATTTGAGGGAATAATTTAGAAAATTTCCTGGTCTTGCTAGAGATCTAGACATCCAAACACAAGAAGCTCAAAGAACACTCAGGAAATTCATCACAAAAAGATCATCATTCAGGCACATAGTCTTCAGGTTATCTGTAGTCAAGACAAATAATTTTAAGAGCTATGAGGCAAAAACATCAGGTAACCTATAAAGGAAAACCTATTAGATTAACATCAGAATTCTCAGAAGAAACCCTGCAAGACAGAAGGGATTAGGGTCCTATCTTTAGCATCCTGAAACAAAATAACTGTCAGCAAGAATTTTGTATCCAGCAAAACTAAGCTTCATAAATAATGGGGAGAAAAAGTCTTTTTCAGACAAACAAATGCTGAGAGAATTCACCACCACCAAGCCAGCACTACAAGAAATGCTAAAAGGAGCTGGGCATGGTGGCTCATGCCTGTAATCCCAGCACTCTGGGAGGCCAAGGCAGGTGGATCATTTGAGGCCAGAAGTTTGAGACCAACCTGGCCAAAATGGTGAAACCCTGTCTCTATTAAAGATACATAAATTAGCTGGGTGTGGTGGCAGGCATCTGTAATTCCAGCTACTCGAGAGGCTGAGGCAAGAGAATTGTTTGAGCCTAGGAGACAAAGGTTGCAGTGAGCTGAGATCATGCCCCTGCACTCTAGCCTAGGCAACAGAGTGTGACTGTCTCCAACAAACAAACAAACAAACAAACAAAGAATGCTAAAAGGAGTTCTAAATCTTGAAACAAAACTTCAAAATACACCAAAATAGAACCTCCTTAAAATGTAAATCTCACAGGGCCTATAAAACAATGACACAAAGAAAAATCTGAAGGTATTCAGGCAACAACTATGGCAATGAACAAAACAGTATCTCACATCTCAGTGCTAACGTTACATGTAAATTGCCTAAGTGCTCCACTTAAAAGATACAGAATGGCAGAATGGATAAAAATCCAACAGTATCTGCTGTCTTCGAAAGACTCACCTAATGCATAAGGACTCATATAAACTTAAGGTAAAGGGATGGAAAAAGATATTCCACACAAATGGAAACCAAATGTGAGAAGGAGTAGCTATTTTTATACCAGACAAAACTGACTGTGAAGCAATAACAGTTAAAAAAGACAAACAGTAACATTATATAATGATGAAAGGATCAGTCCCACAGGAAAATATCACAATTCTAAATATACATGCACTGAACACTGGAGCTCCCAAATTTATAAAACAATTATTACTAGGCATAAGAAATGACACAGATGGCAACACAATAATTGTGGGGGACTTCTCAGTACTTCACTGATGGCACTAGACAGATCACCAAGACAGGAAGTCAACAAAGAAACAATGGACTTAAACTATACCCTAGAACAAACGGACTTAACAGACACAGAGCATTCAACTGCACAACTGCACAATATACATCCTTTTCATCAACACATAGAACAATCTTTAAGACACACCATATGATAGGCCACAAAACAAGTCTCAATAAATTTAAGAAAATTAAAATTATATCAAGTACTCTTTCATACCACAGTAGAATAAAATTGGAAATTAAGTCCAAAAGGAACTCTTAAAACTATACAAATACATGGAAATTAAATAGTCTGTTTCTGAGTGATCTTTGGGTCAACAATGAAGTCAAGATGGAAATTTAAAACATTTTTGAAATGAATGATAATAGTGACACAACTTATTAAACTCTCTGGGACATGGAAAGAGCACTGCAAGAGAAAGTTCATAGCATTAAATGCCTATATCAAAAAGTCGGAAAGAACACAAATAGACAACTTAAGGTCACACCTCAAGGTCTAGAGAAAAAAGAACAAACTCAAACCCAGCAGAAGAAAAGAAATAAGAGAGATCAGAACAGAAATAAATGAAATTAAATAAAAAAGAGACAAATGAAACAAAAATGTGATCTTTGAAAAGAAAAACAAAATTGATAGGCCATTACTGCGATTAACTGAGAAAAGAAGAGAGAAGATCCAAATAAACTCAATTAGAAACAAAATGGTAAAATTACAATCGATACCACAGAAATACAAAAGGTAATTCAAGGCTACCATGAATACCTTTATGCACAAAAACTAGAAAGTCTAGAGGAGATGGATAAATTCCTAAAAATATACAACCCTTCTAGATTAAATTGGAAGAAACAGAAACTCTGAATATACCAATAACAAGTAAAGTGATTGAAACAGTAATTTAAAAATTGCCAACAAAAAAAGTCCAGGAACAGATAGATTCACAGCTGAATTCTATCAGGCATTCAAAGAAGAATTGGTACAAGTCCTACTGAAGCTATTCCAAAAGATAGGGAAAGGAGGAACCCTTCCTAAATCATTCTGTGAAGCCAGTATCACCCTAATACCAAAACCAGAAAAGGACATAACAAAAAAGGAAAACTACAGACCAATATCCCTGATAAACATAGATGCAAAAATCCTCAACAAAATACTAGCTAACCAAATCCAACAGAATATCAAAAAGATAATACATCATGATCAAGTGCATTTCATACCAGGGATGCAGGGATAATTTCATATATGCAAGTCAATAAATGTGATACCTCACATAAACAGAATTAAAAACAAAAATAATACGATCATCTCAATAGATTAAAAAAAAGCATTTGACAAAATCTAGCATGCTTTATGATTAAAACCCTCAGCAAATTTGGCCTAGAAGGGACATACCTCAAGGTAATAAAAACCATTTATTACAAACCCACAGCCAACATTATACTGAATGGAAAAAGTTGGAAGCATTCTCCTGAGAACTGGAACAAGACAAGGATGCCCACTTTCACCACTTCTACTCAACATAGTACTGGAAGTCCTAGCCAGAGCAATCAGACAAGAGAAAGAAAGAAAAGGCATCCAAATCAATAAAGAGGAAGTCAAACTGTCACTCTTTGCCAATGATATAATCATATACCTAGAAAACCCTAAAGACTCATCCAAAAAGCTCCTACATCTGACAGGAATTAAGTAGTTTCAGGATACAAAATCAATGTAGACAAATAAATGGCACTGCTATACACCAACAATGACTGAGCTAAGAATCAGATCAAGAACTCAACCCCTTTCATGACAGCTGCAAAAAGAAGACAAACAAACAAACAAAAAAACTTGGGAATACACCCAACCAAAGAGGTAAAAGATCTCTACAAGGAAAACTACAAAACACTGCTGAAAGAAATTATCAATGACACAAACAAATGGAAACACATCCCATGCTCATGGATGGGTAGAATCAATGTTGTAAAAATGACCATACTGCCAAAAGCAATCTACAAATTCAATGCAATTCCATCAAAATATAATTCTCCACAAAACTAGAAAAAACAATCCTAAAATTCATGTGAAACCAAAAAAGATCCCCCCATAGCCAAAGTAAGACAAAGCAAAAAGAACAAATTTGGAGGCATCACATTACCTGATTTCAAACTATAGTACAAGGCAAAACAGCATGGTAGTGGTATAAAAATAGGCACATAAACCAATGGGACAGAATGGAGAACCCAGAAGTAAAGTCAAATATTTACAGCAACTGATCTTCAACAAAGCAAAGAAAACATAAAGTGGGGAAAGGACACCCCATTCGACAAATGGTGCTGGGGCAATTGACAAGCCATATGTAGAAGAATGAGGCTGGATCCTCATCTCTCACTTTATACAAAAATCACTCAAGACGGATCAAAGACTTAAATATAAGACCTGAAACCATAAAAATTCTAGAAGATAACATCGAAAAAAACCCTTCTAGACATTAGCTTAGGGAAAGAGTTCATGACCAGGAACCCAAAAGCAAATGTAACAAAAACAAGGATAAATAGATGTGGCCTATTAATAATTAAGCTAAATTACAGAAAAGATAAAGATAAATAGACAGGACCTATTAATAATTAAACTAAAAACTTCTTCACCAAAAAAAGAAATAATCAGTACAGTAAACAGACAACCAACAGAGTTGGAGAAAATACTTGCAAACTATGCATCTGACAAAGGACTAATATCCAGAATCTACAAGGAACTCAAAGAAATTAGCAAGAAAAAAACAATACCATTAAAAAGTGGGCAAAGGACACAAATCGACAGTTCTCAAAAGAAGATATACAAATGGCCAACAAATATATGAAAAAATGCTCAACATCACTAATTATCGGGGAAATGCAAATCAAAACTACAATACAATGTCACCTTACTCCTGCAGAATGACCATAGTTTAAAAATAAAAAAAAAAAAATAGTTGTTATTGTGGATGTGGTAAAAAAAAAAGAACGTTTTTACACTACTGGTTTTAATGTAAACTAGTACAACTACTTTGAAAAACAATATGGAAATGTCTTAAAGAACTGAAAGTAGAACTACCATTTGATCTAGCAATCCCACTACTGAGTATCTACCCGGAGGAAAAGTGTGTGTGTGTGTGTGTGTGTGTGTGTGTGTGTGTGTATGTGTGTGTGTGTTTATGTATGTGTGTGTGTGTATGTATATGTGTGTGTATATACACATATATATATAAAATAAAATACGACTCAGCCATTCTCAGCAACTTGGTTGGAGTTGGAGACCATTAATTTAAGTGAAGTAACTCAGGAATGAAAAATCAAACACTGTATGTTCTCACTTATAAGCAGGAGATAAGCTGTGAAGATGCAAAGGCATAAGAATGACATAATGGACTTTGGGGATTCAGGGGGAAGGGTGGGAGTGGGGTGAGGGATAAAAGACTACACATTGGGTGCAGCGTACACTGCTTGGGTAATGAGTACACCAAAATCTCAGAAATTATCACTAAAGAACTTATTCATGCAACGAACTACCATCTGTTCTTCCCAAACTATTGAAATAATAATAATAATAACCCTATAAATTATGCTAGGTTACCTTTTCTTGAGTCAATTTGACAACTTGTATATTGTTTATTATTATTATGTTATTTTATTCAAGTTTTAATATTTTAATGGCATAATTATTTATAATTTCATCTTAACATTGAAAAACTCTGCTATATTCATAATGTTTCTTTTTTCTTCTGGGATTACAGGCACCCACCACCACACCTGGCTAATTTTTTGTATTTTTAGCAGAGACAGGGTTTCACCATTTTGGCCATGCTGGTCTCGAACCCCTGACCTCGTAATCCACCCGCCTCGGCCTCACAAAGTGGTGGGATTATAGGTGTGAGCCACTGCACCCAGCCCATGTTGTTCAGTTTCTATCCATTTGTACAGTTTCCAAAGTTCCACTTGTTATTGATTTCTAGTTTATCTCCACTGTGGTCTGAGAAGATGCTTATTACGATTTCATTTTATTGATATGATATATAACAAATTTTTAAAAATTTGTTGAGACTTGTTTTTATAGATGTAACTTATGTCCTGTCCTAATGTTGCATGGGCTGATGAGAAGAATGTGTATTCTGCAGCTGTTGGATAAAACGTTGTGTAGATGCTTGTTAGTTCCGTTTGGTCTAAGTGCAGTTTAAAACTAATGTTCCTTTGTTGCTTTTCTGTCTAGACGATCTGTCTAAGGCTGAGAGTAGGGCGTGAAATTTCCCAACTAGTATTGTATTGGAATCTATCTCTCCCTTGCAATCTAACTTTCTATTTATATCTGGGTGCTCCAGTGTTGGGTGCATACATATTTAGAATTGTTATATCCTCTTGCTGAATTGATACCTTTATCATTATATAATGACCTTCTTTGTATCTTTTTGCTGTTTTTGACTTAAAGTGTGCTGTATTTAATATAAGTATGGCTACTCCTGCTTGCTTTTGGTTTCCGCTTGTAGGGAATGTCTTTTTCCATCTCTTTATTTTCTATCTATCTGTGTCTTTACAGGTGAAGTGAATTTCTTGTAGGCAGCGTATAGTTGGGTAGTTGAAAAAAATAATTCACTCAGCCAGTCTATATCTTTTAAGTGGAACATTTAATTTATTTGCATTTAAGATTATTGATATGTGAGGACTTATTCCTGTCACTTTGCTAATTGTTTACTGGTTTTGTATATCAGTTGTTCCTTTCTTTCTCTTATTGACTATCCTTGCAGTTTGATGATTTTCTGAAGTGGTAACATTTGAGTCCTTTCCCTCATTTGTGTGTTTGCTCTATCAGTGAGTTTCTTATAGGGTGGTATAATAGTGATGAATTCTGTTTTTGCCTCCTGAGAAAGATTTCTCCTTCATTTATGAAGAATACCTTTGCTGGATACAGTGTTTTTGGCTATTTCTTTCAATACTTTGAATATATAACCCAACTTTCTCCTGGCCTTTAAGGTTTCTGCTGAGAGAGGAGTCCAGCTGAAATTTGTCTCCTTGTTCTGGCTTTCAGGCAGTAATTTTATTAGAAAAGGCTTAGGAGGTGGATTCTGGGATTAGTAGGTGACTGATGGAAGAAAAGGCAAGGTGTAGAAAGTTCTAAGGCATGCAAAGTTATCTCCTCATGCTACCTCATGGAGTGCATGTGCAAATTCAGGTGTAGTTAGTATGAAACACATAGTGGATTGCTTCTTGGCCTTTTGGCTAAGATCAAGTGAAACACACAGTGGAAATTCAGGAGGTGAGGTCAGCAAGCTCATTCTGTGCAAACTCCAGTTGACCATATTGGTTCCAACCAATTTCAGCAAGTTTTTGAAATCTCACAAGTGGACAGAGTTTCAGTGTTTCAGCAAGTTATTTCTTATCTGCCCTCCTGCAAACTCAAGTATTTGTTAGTTGTTTCTTACTCTTTGAGGTACAGCTTCAGTTTCAACTATTCAGCAAGTTGTTTTATATCTGCTATCCCATAAGCCCAAGAATTTAATCATTAAAAAAAAAAACTGTTGGAACACTTTCAAGTTCTGACCAGTTTATGCAACTTAATCATGTCAAGATATAGAACATTACCATCACCCCAGAGAGGTCACTCATACCCCTTCTTAGCCAATCCTTGCCTCCCCAAGATAGCCATTGTTCTGACATTTTCCTTTACAGAAGTATTTTATATGTTCTAGAATTTCATGTAAATGGAACTCTAAAGTATGTACTTGTTAGTATAAAATTCTTTCTTTCAGCATGTTTTTTATATTCTTCCATGTTGTATCTGTAGTTGACTCCTGTTTATTACTGAGTAGTATCCTATTGATATGGTTTGGCTATGTGCCCACCCAAATCTCAGCTTGAATTGTAGCACCCATGGTCCCTACGTGTCATGGGAGGGACCTGGTGAGAGGTAATTGAATCATGGGGGGGCGGGTTTTTCTTGTACTTTTCTTGTGATAGTCAATCAGTTTCATGAGATTTGATGGTTTTATAACCTAACACATGCTCTCTTGACTACCACCATGTAAGACATGCCTTTGTTCCTCCTTTGCCTTCCACCACGATTGTGAGGCTTCTCTAGCCGTGTGGAAATGTGAGTCCTTTAAACCTCTTTTTCTCTATAAATTACCCACTCTTTATTTTTTACTTTATTTATTTTTTTTTTTTTTTTGAGACAGAGTCTTGCTCTGTCACTCAGGCTGGAATGCAGTGGCATGATCTCGGCTCACTACAACCTCCATCTCCTGGGTTCAAGCGATTCTTGTGCCTTAGCCTCCCAAGTAGTTGGGATTACAAGTGCCCACTACCACACCTGGCTAATTTTTGAATTTTTCGTAGAGATGAGGTTTCACCATGTTGACCAGGCTGGTCTCAAACTCTTGGCCTCAGGTGATCTGGCCACCTCAGCCTCCAAAAATGCTGGGATTACAGGCATGAGCCACTATGCCCATCCCTTTGGGTATTTTTTCATAGCTCTATGAATATGGACTAATACACTTATTATACAAATATACTACAATTTGTTTATCCATTCTCCTATTGATAGGCTATTTCAATTTTTTAGTTATTATAAAGCTACTGAACACTCTATACAAATCATTTTGTGAACACATACTTCCATTTTTCTTGTATGATATATAGGAGAGGGCTCCTGGTTCATGAAGTATTAATAGGTATATGCTTAGTTTTACAAGAAAGTGTCATAACTTTTTCCAAAGTGGTTATATAATTTTACATTCTCACCAACAATGTGTGAAAGCTTCAGGTGCTTTACCAAGTTGCCAACATATGGTGTTGGCAGTCATTTTAAATGTAGTCATTCTGATGAATATGTAGAGGTATCTCATTGTGGTTTGGGTTTGCATTTTCCCATAACTAATGATGTTAAGTTTTCTGTGTGTCTCCACGTTTTTCCCCATGATTGAGGTTTATTAATTCTTTAGCATTAATTTGTCTAGGCCCTCAAAATTCTGTTGGGATTATGACCAAAATTGCTTTAGTTCTATTGATTTTGGACATATCATCTTCATAATACTTAATCTGTCTTTGTTCTATTATATAAAGCTTTCATCTCCTCTAGGAAACGTTTTACTTATATAGGTTCCCAACTGGACTTGTTAGGCTTATTCATATATATTCTTATTTGTGGATATTATATGATTTTTTAAAAACTGTTTTCTCCTTTTATTGTTGTTACATATGGAAGGTTTGTTTGTAGCTGTTTATCCTATATCCAGCAACTTTATTAAACTTTCCTGTAGGTTGTAATAGTTTCTCAGTTCTAGTTATGTTAAATAAATCAGTCTTTTTGCAAACAAATATATCTATAATGCAAATTTTGTATTGCATTATCTAGAATAGTGATTCTCAAGAGTAGTTCCCAAAAGTGGATTTTACCTTTCAAGAGACATTTGGCAACATCTGGAGACTTTTTTTGGTTGTCACACTGGGGGGAGGAACTATCTGGTAGGTAACGGCCAGGGATACTAGTAAACATCTTACAATACACCGGACATCCCCCCATAACAAAGAGTCATCTGGCTCAAATTGTCAGTAGTGTTGAGGTTGAGAAACTCTGCTTGAGAACTTCCAGAAAACATTCAATAGTATTAGAATAAAGCAATGTTGTTTTACTCCTGATTTTAATGTGAATGTCTAATATTCATTAATAAGTATAAAATTAGATATAAATTAGTGTGGTCATAAGTATACAAGTGAGACATTTATTCACGAGTACTTTGTAAACTAGTAATTATTCAATGGTGACAGAAGCTCACCATGGCACTAATTCTCAGGAAAGTTGCAGAAAGGTGTGAAGAGGGAGGTGAAAATGTTAATTACATGGCTGATTTTCACCTGGAGACATGCCTTTGCTACTAGAATTACTCAGGCATAAGAATTATACAAGATTGGTTAATATCAGCCAGGCTACTTTGGGCCTGCAGGTAGAGGAAACCCATGATATTGATAGTGAATGTCTTCTGTAGGTTGCAAGCTTCTATAAGCTTTCTTCATTGTTGTATATCTAAATAGTCCTATTCTTCCCTTACTTGTTATGATTCACCCAACTTACCAGCATGTAAAGATGTTTTCCATTTGCTTTCTGCTGCTAGTATTAAGAAAGCTCCTATTAATTTGTCAGTTTTACATTCTTTGTAAGTAATATCTTTTATGGAGAGCTTTCTCGTTGTTGATGCTCTAAAATTATACTACAGTGAGTTTAATATTTTGTCAGTTTCTCTTTCTTGCTGAAGCTTCAATTAGATGTTTTTGTTAGAACTCCATTTTATAACATTTTAAATACCATTTTTAAATTCTTTTGGCTGACAATTTCTGAGATTACTTCTAGGTCACTTGTTTGTTTAGCTGCGTTTATTTGAATATTCAGTCCATTTGTTAACTTGATTTTTTCCAAGATATCTAATAGGTCCATTCTTAGAACCACTTGTTTCTATTTCAAACAAGATACTCCTTTCTGTCTAAAGATATTCAATCTTTTAAGATTCTGCCTCTGTAATCCCAGCACTTTGGATGGCCAAGAGGGTAGATCACCTGAGGTCAGGATTTCGAGACCAGACTGGCTAACATGGTGAAACCCTGTCTCTATTAAAAATACAAAATTAGCTGGGTGTGGTGGTACACATCTCTAATCCCAGCTACTCGGGAGGCTGAGGCAGGAGAATCACTTGAACCTGGGAGGCAGAGGTTGCAGTGAGCCGGGATCGCGCCATTGTACTCCAGCGTGGGTGACAGAGTGAGACTTTGTCTCCCCCCAAAAAAGATTCTGCCTCAATTCTAGTGATGTGTTTTCTTATTGGAAATGCTTCTGTTATGTATCGGCTTTCCTCAAGTTTAAGTAGAAGCACTATTTATTACTAACGGAATACAAAATTTGAGCATGTGCTGTTCTAGACACTTCATATTCATTAATGTACTTATCCTTTTGTTAACTTTATAAAGTACTATTAACCCCATGTGATGGTTAATACTGAGTGCCAACTTGATTGGACTGAAAGACACAAAGTATTGATCCTGGGTGTGTCTGTGAGGGTGCTGCCAAAGGAAGTTAACATTTGAGTCAGTGGGCTGGGAAAGACAGACCTACCCTTAATCTGGGTGGGCACAATGTAATGAGCTGCCAGCTCAGCTAGAATATAAGCAGGCAGAAAAATGTGAAAAGAGAGACTGGCCTAGCCTCCCAGCCTACATCTTTCTCCCATGCTGGATGTTTCCTGCCCCCAAACATCAGACTCCAAGTTCTTCAGTTTTGGAATTCGTACAAAGAGCAAGAAGAGCTCCTCAGCCTGCAGACGGCCTATCGTGGGACCTTGTGATTATATGGGTTAATACTTAATAAACTCCCCTTTATACACATATCTATTCCATTCGTTCTGTCCCTTTAGAGAACCCTGACTAATACAGATTTCGGTACCGAGACTGGGATAGTTCTAGAGGAACAGAATATTAAGGATGAAGTTCTTTCATTGGCTTTGGGTTTCTAGAGTTGGCTTATTAGACCCCAGAATGCTAAGGACTCTACTTCTAATAGTATGGAGAACACTGATAGTCCTTGGCATGAACTGTTTAGAGAGTTATACAAAATAAATGCATTTAACACTCCTGATTCGTTGCTCATGAGAGGCAAGGAGTTCAGTGACTCTATACATAATACTTTTGACTATATGTGGAGAACCAAGGAACATAATGAAGCTGGTTGGTTCCTCCTAAGTTCAGTGGACAAAGTGATTAAAGACAATGAACTCAGGCATTCTATATCCCGGCTTCAGAAGCAGATACTGAGCCTCAAATCTGCTAAGATTGCCTGAGTGAGAGTCTTATCTCCTGTAGAGAAAGAGTTGAAATTCTGGACAGACAGACACAAGCTCTTATCATGTGAGTGGCTGACCTGCAATGAAAGGTACATGCACAGCCTCACCAGGTGTCTACTCTTAAAGTGAGGGTATTTATTGGAAAAGAATGGGACCCTGCAGTATGGAATGGGGATGTGTGGGAGGACCCTGATGAAGCTGGGGATACTGAACTTGTAAGCTCTAATGAAACTTTTTTGCCAGAAGGAACAGCTTCCCCATTCCCAGTAGTGGCAACATCGCCTCCCCCACCCATGCTGCCATCAGCCTTTCCACTTTTGTCTGAGGAAATAAACCCTGTGCTGCCTGAGGCAACAGTGGCGGCCTCCCCTGAGGCAGTTGCCAGGCAAGACAATGTTGATTCTCCTCAGGAGCCACCCCCAACACCCCTGTTTGCTTCTAGACCTATAACTAAAGTCCTGGCCGCCCCTAGAGGTGAAGTTGAGAGTGTGACCCATGAGGAGGTATGCTACACTCAAAAGAACTGCTTGAATTTTCCAATTTATATAAACAAATCTGGAGAACAGGCATGGGAATGGATATTTAGGGTATAGGATAATGCTGGAAGGAACACAGAGTTGGATCAGGCTAAATTTATTAATTTGGGCCCACTAAGCAGGGACTCTGCACTTAATGTTGCAGCTCAGGGAGTTAAAAGAGGTTCTAAAGGCTTACTTGCTTTGTTAGCTGAAGTATGGATTAAAAGATGGCCCACTGTGAGTAAGCTGGAAGTGCCTGATCCCCCTTGGGTTAATGTAGAGGAAGGGATGGAAAGGCTTAGGGAGATTAGGATGGTGGAGTGGATTAGTCGCTTTAGACCTACTCATCGCTGCTGGGAGGGTCCAGAAGATACACCCTTGACCAATGCCTTGCAAAATAGGCTTGTGAGAGCAGCACCTGCGTCTTTGAAGATCCCTGTAATTGCTCTTTTCTTTATGTCAGATCTAACAGTGGGAACCACAGTCCCTCAACTACAAAATTTAAATACAGTGAGAATAATCGGATCCCAAGGTGGCAGGGGGCAGGTGGCAGCACTAAACTGTCAAAAGCAAGGTAGATGTAGCTACTGTAATGCACAGCAGAGGCAAAGCGGCAATCAGAATAGTCTGATTGTACAGAACTCAGGCATTGGCTAATTAATCACGGTGTTCCTAGAAGTGAAATTGATAGGAAGCTTACTTCATTCCTACTTCATTTATGCAAGCAAAAACCTTCTAGGTTGAATGGACAAAAGACTAATTTGAATTATGGAAACAGAATCACAACCCCTCAATCAATTTCCAGACTTGAGCCAGTTTATGGACCTGGAACCCCTTAAATGAAGGGGAGGCCGGGTGCCCTTGAGGAAGGACCCCACTATATTACCGACAATTTATGGAGTGAATCTTTCTCCCTTCCCTCCCAAGGAGACTTACAGCCTTTTCCCAGAGTAACTGTGCATTGGGAAAAGGGAAACGATCAGACATTTTGGAGACTACTGGACACTGGCTCTGAGCTGACATTGATTCCAGGGTACCCAAAACGTCACTGTGGTCTGCCAGTAAAAGTCAGGTAATTAACGGAGTTTTAGCTCAGGTCCAACTTACAGTGGGTCCACTGGGTCCCCAGACTCATCCTGTGGTCATTTCCCCAGTGCCAGAATGCATAATTGGCATAGACATACTTAGCAGCTGGCAGAACTCCCACATTGGCTCCTTGAATGGTAGGATGAGAGCTATTGTGGTGGGAAAGGCCAAATGGAAGCCATTAGAACTCCTTCTACCTAGAAAAATAGTAAATCAAAAATAATATCGCATCCCTGGAGGGACTGCGGAGATTAGTGCCACCATCAAGGACTTGAAAGACGCAAGGTGGTGATTCCCATCACATCTCCATTCAACTCTCCCATTTGGCCTGTGCAGAAGACAGATGGATCTTGGCAAATGACAGTGGATTCTTGTAAGCTTAACCATATGGTGACTCCAATTGTAGGTGCTATACCAGATGTCAACTCCAATTTCTTCAATTTTGGAACTCAGACTGGCTCTCCTTGCTCCTCAGCCTGCAGACAGCCTATTGTGGGACCTTGTGATTGTGTGGGTTAATACTTGATAAACTCCCCTTTATATATACCTATTCCATTAGTTCTGTCCTCTAGAGAACACTGACTAATACACCCCACTTTACAGATGACCAAACTGAGGCAATGAAGAGGTATAAACTCAAGGCCAAGGAGTTAGTAAGTTTTGGAGCCAGCGCACAATCCTATAGAGCCCCTATTTCTTCATAGAGGGTACTAGTCACATGAGGCCCTGAGAAGCCTGACTCAAGCTTGCATGCTCATTCTTTGCTCCTGAAAGTAATTACCCTAGTAGCTGCTAATTGGCTTACAGTGGAATGGATAGGGGCATCCACACACTTGGCTGCAATGCATTAATTGCCTCTGTGTACCCTCCTGTTGCCTACACCTACCTTGGCTATGAAATGGCACTGCACCATCCTTCACGTGAAAATCACCCTTTCTAGACCAAGAATTGTTTTCAATCTTAGCTCTGCGTTTAATATGAAGGAACCCCTATTATATTGTATACTTAAAGTACATATACAAATAAGAGGAGAACATTGAGACTTAAGGTTTCACCACTTAATTTCTAGTATATCCACTTGTACTGCTTGCATTTACTAAATCCTGACTCTGGGTGCTAAGGTAAGATGGGGGCATGGTAGAGGGAAGATTTTTTTTTTTTAGCCTAACACACCCACTGTCTCAGGAAGCTTTTCATACCAATTCCACATTGCTAATGGAGCACTGGAAGCATTAGTTCTACCAATATTTTTACACGTAGTTATAATGCAAAGCAGATTTATTTGCATGCATAGCAAAGAGGATTAGGAAACTAGATAAAAAGGAAAGCAGTCTTCAGGCAAGTGGAACTGATCAAGACTCTTAAGTAGCTGACTCTGAGATCACTATAATGGCAAGACTTGCTGTGCTGCTGCCTTCAGAAGTTAGGTCTCTTCAACTGATGTCTCAGCAGACTCAGCAGACTTTTCAGACAGGCCTTTCTGCTTGAGGGACTCTTCTAATAGCTTCTGATGGTATTCCAGAAAAGCTATGCTTGCTGTCTGTTTATCTATGAACTCCTTTACGAAGTCTATGAGCTATAGAAATAAAACAGGGAAGCACCCACATTGAGGACCATGTCTGCAACAAGAATCTACCTATATTGTAGCCCAGGGACCAGCAGTCCTGGGAGCACGTCAGAAACTCAAAATCTCAGGCTCCACTCCAGATTTACTAAACCAGCCTCTGAATTTTAAGAAAGACTAGGTGATTCATATGCATATTGAAGATCCAGCAGCACTGATCTAAGATATTCAAGACCTTTAGGTGAATACAAGCACCTACTTTCAATGGGTATGAGTATTAGGTTGTCTTATCAAAAGTACAGGTTACTTTAACAGGCTACTACTGCAATGGTTTTCAATCCTGATTATTTGAATCACATAGAGATTTTGAGTAGCTGCCCAGACCTCATTCCTAAAGATTAAAATTTAAGTGATCTGGCATAAGGTTCGAGCATTTGTACCATTTCAGAGCTCCTCACTGAGTCTAACATGTGTCTAGAGTTGAGAACTATTGTAACTAGGCCCATTTTCTTCACTTTGACTTCCTGAGAAGCTAGGAAGTTAGAAAGAAGTTATCACTTTGAGGTAGAGTACTTACCAATAACCAGGAAGACCTCAGAGAAGTCTGTATTGTAATAGGTCACCATTAACATCTACTTTTGCAGTAACAGTCTAGAACAGTGGTTCTCAAACTGTGGCCATCAGCCAGCAGTATCACCACCTAGATTTGTTAGAAATACATTCTTGAGACCTATACAAAACCAACCCAATAAACAACTTTTGGGAGTGAGCCCTAGAAGTGTGTTTTAGTAAGCACTCCAAGTGATTCTTGTGCTCGGTAAAGCTTAAGCATTTCTGGTTTAGGATATTTACAAGCCAACAGCAACAGAACCATTGTTTTATTTAATTTTACAGAGTGCATTACTCCTAGGAAGATGTTTTCACCATTCACTAAGTTTCACTTTTCTTCACCAGGACAGCTATCTCCCCACTCCCGAACTACTCCTAGAAATAAGTTCCCAGACTTCCTTCCAGGGAAAAAAACACATGTTGGGTGATCTATTGCCTTGGTTCCCTTTCCCAGAAGCAAATCATAATCCAGAAGTGAAAGATGACACTATTTGTCAGAACCAGCTAACTACTTACACCAGTTTCATCATCCTTAGTAGCTGTGATTTTCAGGTCTTGTAGGACATTGGTTAATGTGTTCTCCAACTGCACAGCAAACTTCAGGGCTTGTAAGCCATTTCCCCAGTTATCTATGTTGGGCCTCTGTTGAAGAGGAACAGGAGAGTCGCTTTTTAACTTCAGGCACAGTTTTGTTGCATTCTCCTTCCTGCATAGGACCATGACTAGGTTTGCATAGTGTAATGGTCTCCAAACTTTGAGGTGCAATGGAATCAGATGAGAATCTTAAATGTTAATACTTGGCTCTCAATCGTAGACACTGTGACTTAATTGGTATGGGATGCAACATGGGCATCATGAGTTTTAAAAGATTCCCAGGTGATTTTAATGTGCTACAGAGCAAGGGTACTACTAGCACAGGTACACATACAAGTATTCCATTAGCTTTGGAATTCTATGATGGTGGTCCATCTCTCATTAGCACACATTTACTTCTTTTTATAAAGCAGGAGTTAAAAAACAACCAAAACAACCACCTTAGGAAAATTAGGGATGTTCCTGGATGTAATAGTCCCAACTAAGGCTCAGGTTGTTTCTTTGGAGTGTGTGCCCAAACAAACAAAGTTTGTTTTACTACTTTAAAGAGACAGCCATATTAAATACCTGAACATGTACCTGAATTAGATCAACAATCTGAAATAGGACGCCAACACCTCTGAGAAGAAGGCATTAGAGTAGCGCTTCTCAAACTACACATACCATTAGGATCATCTGGAGAGCTTGTTAAGATGTAGCTCTTTGGGCCTGCGTCTGGGGTGAGAGCCACAAATTTGCATTTCTAGTGAGTCCCCAGGTGATGCTGACAACCCAGCGACCAAACTTTGTGACGCTCATTAAGACAAGCCAAACAGGCATTTAGTGGCTAAAATTTACCCCAAATGATGTTGACATATACTTGCTTTCAGAGTCAGTTAGTTGCTAAGAAGCCCATGTAGGAACATGAGTAACCTAAAATGTTACATAGCAACTAATCAGTTTAATTCTCTAGACCTGGCAAAGGCCCCACAGAAGTCAAAACAAAGTTTGACATTCACCTTAATAACCGGAAGGCAGATAATACCCTCACGTTTTCTTAGATATCTTAGGAACTGCTTTGCATGCTCCCTTTTCAGCTCAGCCTGCTCCGAGAAGAACTTGGCAAAAGGAGGCATTCTCATATCTTCACTGTAATAACAGGCCTGGTCAAATGTAAGAAAAGGGGGAGGCTGAGGATGAGGTAAAATAGTTTTAAGACCTGAATTGCATACAAACTCACTTTGTTGTCTCAGCGGTTATCCAGGAAGAGGCCTTCTTTGGTCAGTCTTGGATCCTGTTTGTTCTTTGTCTTCCAGAAGGCTCTGGCTGTCCCCCAGAACCTAGTCTACCTCAAAGATCAGCCATCCAGATCCTAATATGCTGATGCCTAATGTCTTGCTCTTATGGCTTCTTCAAGGGTCATAGTTTTGAACTTAGATGCTAGCACTTATATCCTTTAATTGTGTAGATATGACACAAATCTAGCATAAATTTACATTTTAAAAATCTATTTCATCAATCCTAACACATCTATGTTAATTTTGAAATAGCATATAGGTATAAAATTGTTTATTCAGTCTGTCACCAGTGTTTGATGCCCATGTAGTTTTGGCAACACACTGGAAAGAACTGTAACTTTCCCTATCAAAGCCCGTAGCTTTTAATATAGGGCCACAGAGCAGCAATATCCCAACCACTGAGTTGCTGTTTCATCTGGTATCCAACTACCAATATGGCCATAAGAACTATTATTAAGAAGATAGAAGATATATTATCACCCAGAGCAGAGCTGAAACCTCCCTCTCAGTTGCTCAAGAACCCATACTAACCATGGATAAGTAAGCATCACTGATATGCAGCTCATAAGATGCTACTCGGTTAATAGCAACTCCACATTCTTCAGAGAAGGGACCGTGGATTTCATATTCCATCTCAGCTTTAGGGAAATCCAGCCATAAAAAGTACCACCCACTAAGGTAAGGGACTTCTTAAATACTAATAGGAATATAGCCGGCCTACTTCTTATAAGCTGAAATTCCATTCAGCTGAGATTAACAGCTACTAATCTACCAACGAGGACATTGTTTCTAGATGAAAGAACCAATCGAACCAGAGAAAACAGTGAAGAAAAAGGGGGTTAGTGCTCTTACTATCCCAGTCAGTGTTCAGTGTTTTCTTTCTTCTTCTCTCTGATTGTGGTTCTCTCTGATATATTTCCTAAGTAGTGAGGCATTAACAGAAAGGATGCATTACCTTTAATTTTTTTTTCTTTCTTCAAAAACTATTATGACACCACATGCTGAATCCCATGGCGAATCTAAGAAGACTGGCTAAAATGCATTTTGTCTATGAGGTACCATTACACCTCCCTCCTTTCTCCATAAGACCTCAATACACATAACTGATCTTAAGGTGGGATATGACGGGAGTTCTGAGATGTCAACACCATTATTAGCTGAGGGGAAGAGGGCAGGTTTTATTAATAAATTGGCATTTTAAATTGGCCCTGGAAAGTAAACAAGAACGTAGAGAAATGGAAATGGAAGATGGGCATTCCACCTGGAAAACAAGCCTACATAGGCTGTAAATATGAGAGGGGTTAGTGGTTTCTCCAAACTACAGAAGACCGTTTCAGCTGGGAACATTTTGGCCCCCTCCTTTTACTATATCCCAAAGGTCCCCACCTGCCCCAACATACACCTTAATTTGCATCCTTTGAGGGCAAAGACTGTTTCACTTGTTTTGGTATATGTACAACCCATAATGGAGTATTTTGTAAATAATACATGCTGAAACAATGTTGATTAAATAAAAATATATTTCATGTGTAAGTAAAGAGCAAGATTTCTCATACATCTGGTGGATTCCTAGTTTGAGCCTAAGCTGAGTCTGCTTGAACCTCATTAGAAGTGACAGGTCACCAAAGTCTATCTCTTGAGGCAGTGAAGAGTGAGGCAGCCTCCTGAGAACTTTGTTTCCTGACTGCTCTTGTCCCCAATTGAATTTAATGCCTTAGTCCCAAGAAGAGAGAGGTGCTTTGAGTCAGTGCTTCTCAAAGAGTAACTTGCATATGAATCACCTGGGGCTGTTGTTAAAATGCAGATTCTGATTGTGGAGGCCTGAGATTCTGCATTTTTAACAATGCTGCCGAATGCTATTGGTCCATGGACTACACGTTGAGTAGTAAGGGTTTAAGTACATTCCTAAAAAGTTGTTTCAGTAAAAATTCCATAAGACAGAAATGGCACTACCAGTGGACCCTGTAATAGGAGAGGAAAAGAAAACAGTCTATGCTTCTTCTCCACAGACCCCTGTACTGCCTTGGCATGTGAGAGCTCACAGGACCTTCATGGCAGCATCTCTGGGGAGGCAGCAGCTCCAGGGCACTCTGCAGTATCCCGCCTATGAGGTTACAGCAGGTGAAGAGGAAATAAAGTGGTAACTCATTAGATAATTAATTGTTTTTTTTTCATAGTATATGTAAAACATTACCTGAACTTCCTCCAAAATTTGGGGAAATTTTAAGGAGATTAGGATCCTATGTGAGCAGATGAACAAGTGTCAATGAAATCTGAATTATTACTGTTACTATTAAATCTACAAGATACTAAATCTGAAAGATACAGATTTTACTTACTGGGAGATGTTATGAGAGTTTGGATATTTCTGGGTGATCTATTGTATTCTTCCATGTAGACATTCCAGGATTCTATCATGCCACCTGGGCCAAACACAGTGCTGGATACATATGAATAAACTATCCCTGTTGGATATGGTTTGGATATTTGTTCCCTCCAAATCTCATATTGAAATGTGATCTCCAGTATTGGAGGTGGGGCCTACTGAGAGCTGTCTGGGTCATGGGGGTGGATCCCTCATGAATGGCTTGGTGCCCTCCCCATGGTAATGACTCCATGGGAGATCTGATTGTTAAAAAGGCTCTGGGACCTCTCTGTCCTCTCAATCTTGCTCCCCCTCTTGCCATGTGACATGCTGGCTCCCCTTGCCTTCCACGATGAGTAAAAGCTTCCTGAGACCCTCATGATGCTTCTTGTACAGCCTGCAGAACTATCAGCCAAATAAACCTCTTTTCTTTATAAATTACACAGCCACAGGTATTCCTATATGGCAGCACGAAGGAACAAACACACTGTTCTTGTGGTTAGACATTATTAAGAAATATTGCTATCTAAACACTTAAAACCAACCTTAGCAATTTGTAGAGGAAAAGAATGGGGCCGGGTGCGGTGGCTCATGCCTGTAATCCCTGCACTTTGGTAGGCCAAGGCGGGTGGATCATCTGAGGTCAGGAGTTTGAGACCAACCTGGCCAACATGATGAAACCCCATCTCTACTAAAAATACAAAAATTAGCCGGGCGTGATGGTGGGCACCTGTAATCCCAGCTACTCAGGAGGCCTGAGGCAGGAAAATCACTTGAACCCGGGCGGTGGAGGTTGCAGTGAGCTGAGATTGAGCTGCTGCACTCCAGCCTGGGCAACAAGAGCAAAACTCTGCTTCAAAAAAAAAAAAGAATGGAAAAAACCACATCATCAACATCAGTAACAGTGTGCTATTATGGTATATTTACAGGTGACTTTTTTCCTTTTCTCTTTTCCATATTTTTCAAACTTTTATAATCATATATATATATTATTCATTTTGAAAAAGGAACCTAACAAATGCCTTTTCTAGAGAATTAGCACCATGCCTTTCCTTAATAGAAGTGCCACATAGGCCAGGTGAGGCAGCTTGCGCCTGTATTCCGAGCAGTTTGGGAAGCCCAAATGGGCAGATCACTTGAGGCCAGGAGTTCCAGACCAGACTGGCCAACATAGTAAAACCCCAACTCTACTAAAAATACAAAAAATTGGCCGGGCCTGGTGGGGTGCACCTGTAGTCCCAGCTACTTGGGAGGCTGAGGCAGGAGAAGTACTTGAGCCTGGGAGGTGGAAGTTGCAGTGAGCCGAGATGGTGCCACTATACTCTGGCCTGGGTGACAACAGCGATACTCCGTCTCAAAAAAAAAAAAAAAAAAAAAAGAATATCAGAAAATATAAACTTTCATGTGTGTTCAGGTAATATATATGTATTTTTAAAGCTAAGGCCAACAAAAAGAGTTTTGAAGAGAGAAGTATATGGTAGGTCTAGAAGAGGGAAAATTTTTGACCAAGAAGAACAAGGTAGGGAGGGAGACAGACACTAATAGGACAAAAAGTGCAACATTTACCAAGAAGGGAGAGATAGCAGAGCAACTAGAGTTGTATAACAGAGAGAATCATATGTAAAAAAAGCTCCCTTAGATATTAACAGAGAAACATAAATACAGTAGAAGAGAAGTCCAGGTAGGGTAGTACCAAAACCAAACCAAAGTGTCTAGATGATTTACATCAGGATACATGTCCAGGTCTAAGTGAGCTTTATTCTTTGGTTGAAATAATGACTTCCAGAAGTGACTTGGGAAGCGCTATTGGTAATGTTTAAAGAATACTGGAGGGAAATGCCAAAATATAACTAAAGACTTTTATGATATCTTCATGGCAAGATGCAGACATTTGCACTGGATGATAACATAGGCCAACTGGCATCTGAAAATCAAAGAAGGCTATTTATTGGATTGGGAATAATTTAGCAAAAGTTTTGGTGATATGATATAAGGCATTGCATCAGTCATGTCCTTTTTTCTAAGCGAAAAATTTAGCTGCATTGAGTTTTAACATCTAATTAGATGTAAAAATTTCACAAATCTGAAAGGACTAATTAGCATGCTGAGTGACAGAAACAAGGTCAACAGAACTTGACAGGTTAAACCAAATAGGCTAAAGTTAATATCATTAAACATAAGTAAAAATAAACATAAAATCCTATATTTCAGCCAGGTGAGGTGGCTCACACCTGTAATCCCAGCACTGTAGGAGGCCAAGGTGGGCAGATCACAAGGTTAGGAGATTGAGACTATCCTGGCTAACGCGGCGAAACCCTGTCTCTACTAAAAATACTATATATATATATATATATTAGCCGGGCGTGGTGGCGGGCGCCTGTAGTCACAGCTACTTGGTAGGCTGAGGCAAGGAGAATGGCGTGAACCCAGGAGGTGGAGCTTGCAGTGAGCCGAGATTGCACCACTGCACTCCAGCCTGAGTGACAGAGCAAGACTCTGTCCCCCCCCCCAAAAAAAAAAACCTATATTTCAGATTGGTAAATCAATATCTTATCAATAGAAAGAGGATATCTTATTAAACAGTAGTTCATGTGAAAAAGACCTAGATTTTTACTTGGTTGACTGGTCAATATGACCAGAGAGTTGACAGGAAAGCAAATGCAATTCATTTTTTTCCTTCTCAGGTAGATAGAATTGTTTTATTGAATGATTGATTTATATAATTGATGAAGCCACTATGTACAGACAAGAGAGGGGATTATTTATTTATTATTTATTTTTTGATTTAGCCTTGATGATCTCCTCCTTCTTGGTCTGAAGATGCTCCTCATGGTACTTACTTGCTCCTTTGAACTTAGACCTGTGAGCCTCAGCCTAGTCAGCCAGAAGCCCTTGTAGGCCTTCAACATGTAGGCATGTTCCATGAGAATCCACTTGTTTTTGAACACATTTCCTTTCGTGTTTAAGTATGAGCTATGAAACACGTGGGGTTAAACTAGATCCACAGCATTTTCTGAGCAGCAGGTGCAGAAATCTCATCCTTCACATTCAAGTTAACTTCTTAGGCAGTCAAGCGTTGACAGTCCCCTTTTGCTTACCTTCACTTATATGGCTGCCCTTTCAGGGGACCAAGGTATTTTTCTGGCTTCAATCCTAGAATGAACAGTCACAGGCTTGCTGGTGTTCAGGCCATCTTTTGTCAGCTTCTGGCATCAATCCTAGAATGAACAGTCACAGGCTTGCTGGTGTTCAGGCCATCTTTTGTCAGCTTCTGGATCTGCTGATGGGCATTGGTTTTGGTGATTACATTGGTCTTGCCCAGGTCTAACCAGTCCTCCTTTTAGCAGCAGAGGACTCTGGAGGTGAGCCTCTTCTGAAGCTTCAGGGCTGTTGTTCATTTTTCAAGAAGCAGTTTAGTGACCAGATTCTAAGAGATGCTCATCCTGTTGTAACCATGCAGTTACTCACATTCTAAGGGTCCAGCCATCTAACACACACTTATACCTAGGGCCTCTCAGAAGTAGGTGACCAGTGCTACATGGTAATAGGAGATAAATAAGGACTTGAGGAGGTTTTGCCTACTATTTTGTCATATTTGTATTTTATTTCAGGTGTCACATTTTTGTTATGTTTATATTTTAATTTTGGCACTATATTTTTGAGACATTGACAACTGTAGGATAACTGGGTGAAGGAGAGGTTTATTTATTTCAATGCTTGTGTTATAGAGTTGTAAGATTTAGAAATGCTTAAGTGTTGAAAAATTGATGCATAAAATCATTTTCAACAACCTTGCTAGGCAGCTGCTATTACTCCTTTTGTGACGGTGAAAAACAAAATCTAAGAGAGGTCAAGTTACTCACCTACAGTTGCACAGCTAGTTAGTGGCAGAGTCAATATTTGAACTCATCCAGCTTTGACTCTAAAAATCCAGGTTCTTTCTAATATATCATTCATCTCATTGTATTCAAATAAATGCTTTCTTTTTCTGATTTGTTAATGTTAAAATATGAAAAGAACTATTAGGATACAAAAATTTAAAATGCATTTAGTGATACTTATGAACTCATCTATATTAAAAAATGAAAATATAGTAAACAAAATATTCAATTTGATAAATAGTAAATACTCCTATGTACAATATTGAAATTTATTTCTTAGTCCTCTAAATATGCCTGTGTTTCTTCTAAATTATTCTCTACAGCCTGGAACTTTATTATATATAGTCCAAATAAAAGCATGTGAAATTAGAGCTTTCAAAATGAATATAGTTTTGTGACTGAATGAAAGATTACTGTATATAAGCTTAACGCATTCTAAGAAAACTATACATAATTCACTTTCAATAGGCTCAGTGAAATAGCAATAAACAAGCATGTTAATTTCATATGATGATGGATATATATACACATAAGTATATTTCATAGAAAATAAAATGAACAGGAAATTGAAAATCGTTAGTATTTTAGACTGTGTGGTTTCTCTGGAGACATAATCACAGATACCAAAAACTTGTATCTAAAGTCACCGTAATAGCCACTTCAATTGACAAATGTTGGTTTGTGATCCATTTAAATGCACATTTTAATGAAAAATTATGAATAATAATTTGAATATTTCCCTCATCCATCAAAATACAACATGGCCATCTCCCTAGAGAAGGGAAATTGTGATATCTCAAAAGAGGCTTGTCTGTATTCTATAAACTTATACTGGTAATCATCTCTTAAAATAGGAGTACACTATTACATGAACTTTTCTACGTCTGTTTCAAACACCTCCCCACTGCCACCACCACCACCGTCAACAAGACACTTCTACAATGATCGATAGTTTGGACACTCATTTCTTGGCCAGCATCCTTGAACTCCTGGAGTTCCTGGACTGCTGAGGAAGAAATGCTCAATATTCAGCGTGAAAACCCTGGCTGTCTGCATCTTAGAGGAATATGTATTTGGTTTAGATTTCAGCTTAATACGACCCAGGGGCTGGAAACAGGACTGCTGAACTAACAGCCAACACCAACATGTCCTTCACCTGGAAAAGGGTCATGAGGGTATTAGGTTAAGGTGCTGGGAGAAGAGTGATGAAGGTGGGTTTCTGTAATCTGCGAAGTTCATTGGCAAGGGCTAAAATGCTGGCTGGAAGCAATAGGAATATGATCTTAAATAAACCTGGTGGGGAAGAGAAGTATTTTAAAACATTCTTCAGGTCTTTGATTTCTCTCACCCTCCTTTCCTCTAAGAAATCTAGATTAATGGATGAAATTTTGTGATTATTTTTTATTTTCCTATACTTGTATTATCTTCATTCTTATAGCTTGGATCTGAATAGGAGATTTTAAATGAATGAGTGATATTGTGAGCTATGTAATGCCATGGTTAAGAATGCAGGCTTTACCAGAGACAGTCTGGGTTTGAATCCTTTCTTTGTATTCTATTCAAGGCAATTTTCTGGGCACTAGGAATGCAGCAGCAAATGAAATAGACAAAAATCCCTGCTTTCATAAACCATGCTTACCAGCTTTAGGACACTAACTAGTCTGTAACTCAGCTTCCTCTGCAGTAGGAATTGTAAGTGTCCCCACTTCTTTGGCCTGATTGAAGTGTTAAGAGAATCAATGCACAAAATAATGCTTAGAACTAAGCTTTGCACATAGAAAGCATTTAGTAAATGTTAACTGTTACATGTAAGACCAGATTTTTCCCCTTTGTTTTCTGTTAATTTGAATTGTGAAGTATAAGCATACCAGAATCTCTGGAAGCTCCTGCACACAGCCCTTTTCTCAGCCCCTGCTTTCAGTGAATCCCAAACTTAGACACAGTCCTTCATTGATGATATTTGCTCCATATGCCTTCTCTCACTCTGTGGCTTTCATTTCACTTTTTAATAGAATCTTTTAATAAAAAGATGTTCTTAATTTTAATCTAGGTCATTTTCTCAATCTTAAGGGGTTTTTTTGTTTTTTTTTTGTTTTTTGTTTTTGTTTTTTGTATTCTGGCTATGAAATTCTTCACTACCCCAATATCATGAAGACATCCTTCTATATCTTCTAAACCTTTATTTTTCACTCTCACATTGAGAGTTACAGTCCATCTGGAACTGATTTTTGTGTGTGGTGAGATAGAGAAATGTTTCCTATTTTTTACATAGGAATGTATAATTGACTGTGCTAGGCAGAATGATGGCCCCACAAAAATGTCCATGTCCTGATCACTGGAGACTGTGAATATGTTACCTTTCATGGCAAAGAAGACTTGGCAGATGTGATCTCGAGATAAGGAGATTATCTTAGATCATGTCAGTGGACCCAATCTAATTAAACGGGTCCTTAAAATGCAAGAACAATTTCACGCTGTAGTAAGAGGGGACTGTGACTAGGGAATGACAGAGAGATATAACATTGCTCACTGTGAAGATGGAGAAAGGGGTCATGATCCGGTGTGGCACATGGTGGGAACGTGAGTGGTCTTTAGAAGTTGGAAATAGCAAGGAAATAATTCACTTCTAAAACCTCCAGAAAACAGCAGAGCTCTACGAACACTTTGATATTAGCCCTGTGAGACCTGTGCTTAAAATAGTAAACTGATACTGTTTTAAACCATTAAGTTCGTGGTTATTTGTTACAACAGCTATAGAAAATTAACACATTGGCCTGGCATTATTTATTAAAGAAACCATCTTTACCCATTGTTCTTGCAGTTACTTTTGTCACAATTGCATAGTCTGTTTCTGCATTTTTTAGTCTGTTTCAACAGTCTGACTGTGTTTTTGTGCCAGTACTACACTCTTAATTTCTGTAGCTTTACAATAGGACTTGGTACTCAGTAGAGCAAATTCTCCTCTGGTGTTCTTCTTAACAGTGACTTGACTATACTTGCCTCGATATAAATGATATCATCAGCTTGTCTATTTCTTAATAACAACAAAAATAACTTATTGGGATTTTGGCTAGGATTATATTGGCTCCATGGGTCAGTTCCAGAAGTTGACATTTTTATAATATTGATTTAAAAATCTATGTCTTATATTCTCTAATTTACTTGATTGTCCTTAATTTTTCATAATAATGCTTATAGTTTTTTATGTAGAGGCCTTGTACATACATTTTGTGTTATATATCTCTAAGTGTTTAACATTATTTGATTATGTTGTAAATGGCATATTTTCTTTTTTTCTTTTTTGGCTAGTGTATAGAATTGATTTTTGTATATTGATTTCACATCTAGTTTCTTTGCTAATACACTTACAAATTCTAAAACTACCCATAATTCTTTTGGAATGTTTACACATACAACCATATGACTTTAAATAATGATTTTTTAAAAAACTAATAAAGATACCTTCTTATTACTGTATTTTTATGTCTCAAGGTATTAGGATTACTGTTGGTAATGTGGGACTAGTCATAGTTTTTTAAAAATATAGAGTCCATCAATAAACAAAAGTTATTGCCATGCTTTAAGTCAATACACATGAAACTTGTGCTATTTCAGTTGTAGCATTGTTTCCATTATAAATATGTCTGAAATTTGTTAATTAGTAGGTTGGCAATTCAAAATTAATTTTCATCAATTCAGAAAAGGATAAGGCTAAATTTATCTTTCTTCTCACAGTTAAAAGGCAGACAGTTAAATAGCATTAGAAAGGTTAAGAGGAGGCTGGGTACAGTGGCTCACATCTGTAATCCCGCACTTTGGGAGGCCAAGGTGGGCGGATCACTTGAGTTCAGGAGTTCAAGACCAGCCTTGCCAACATGGCGAAACCCTGTCTCTAATAAAAATACAAAAGTTAGCCAGGGCTGATGGCACATGCCTGTAATCCCAGCTGCTCAGGAGGCTGAGGCAGAATTACTTGAACCCGAGAGGTGGAGGTTGCTGTGAGCCAAGATTGCACCATTGCACTCCAGCCTGGGCAACAGTGCAAGACTCCATCTCAAAAAAAAAAAAAAAGGTTAGGAGGTATATTCACCAACTTCTTGTAGCGTATCTCAGCTAAAACCCTTATTACTTCATTTAATTAACCTTTTAACCAGCCTCCCTTTTTCTAAGCCTTTAGTGTGTTTCTTCATAATGTTAGAAAAGTATTATTTTCCTTTTTAAAAAGACTTTATTTTTTACAGAAGTGTTTAGGTCCACAGAAATACTGAGCAGAAAGTACAGTTCCCCCATTGTCCCTCTTCTACCTGCTCCACAAACAGCCAGGAAGAGTCCATGTTGCAGTTGAAATGTGAAGACCACCTGCTGACAGAATTCCCTTTTGTTTGGGGGAAGTCAGTTGTTTTTTCTATTAAGGCCTTCCACTAATTGTACGAACCCAACCCACATTATGGAAGACAATCTGCTTTATTCAAAATCCACCAATTTAAATGTTGATCTCATTCACAAACATCCTTTTGGAAATATCCAGAATAACATTTGACCAACTATCCAGACACTGTGGCCTAGAAGGGTTGATACAGAAAATTAACCATCACAAGCTCACTCCTTGTCACCTTGGCACTCATACCCATCTCCTAAACCATATTTAAATCTTCAAATAAGGACAATAACAAGGTTATACCTCTACCTAACATGAGGTATGGAATTATGTGGGTACAATTGAAAATGCACCAATCCTTTCCCCAGAAGAAGATGCAAAGTCTCTGGCTGATATTTACTCTTCTTGATGTCCTGTAACTTAAACACTATGATGCAAAATTAATAATACTTAAATTCTATGATATAAAGTCAATATATCTTATGCTACATGTTAAGATGATAAGAAAGGAAAAATATTTGCTTTGTACACACACATACAAATGTATTTATAACAAAAATGAGCAAATATGACAATTATAGTTCTGATTTTGGTAACTGGTCATGTGGTCATAGCTGGTCTTTGTAACTACCTACCTTCTTCCACTCTACCTCCAATATTCCCTTTGCCTCAGCAAGTCCCTCAGTTGGCTGTGGTTCTTTACCTGGTGAGGTGACATTGAAGGATTTAATGTTATTTGATTAGATTGAAAATGACATATTTAAATTTTTTTCTAGCATATGGAATTTATTTTTATGTATTGACTCTGCATCCAATATCTTAGCAAATGCATCTATTAATTAAAAAATTATCTCTCCTTTTTTTGGAAGTTTTACATGTATAACCATGTTATCTGTGAATACTGACAGTTTTAATTCTTCTTTTCCTGATCTTATAATTTTTATGTCATCTTGCTTTATTGCACTAGCTAGAACTTCTAATAGAGTGCTGGATAAAAGTGGTGAGAACAGGTACTTGTCTTGTTCATGATATTGAAGAAAAACTTTTAATATTTTCACATGAAGTATAATGTTTGTTGTATGTATTTAGAACTATTTTTTAAAATCAAATTTGGAAGTTCTAACCTATCCCTACTTTGCTAGGAGTTTGTTTTTTAAATTGTATTTTATTTTAACATAATTGTGATTAACATGTAGTTGTAAGAAATAATGCAGAGAAATCCTATGTTTTCTTTACCAGTTCCTTTCAATCATAATATATTAAAAAATGATGGTACCAAAAAAATGGCAGATAGGAGGCAGGACTAACTTGCAGTTCCCACTTGGATGGACAGAGCAGCGTGTGGAGACTCACACTGCGAACTTTTGCTCTAAGAACTACCACAGGAATGTATCCGGAGTGCCGAGAGAATCCACAGACTCTGTAAAGGAAGTGGATTGGTGCTGCAGGTTCCGTGAGACAGCTGAAAAACTATGAGTGCCCAAAGTGTGAAAGTGTGAAAGGGGGATCGTCTGCTCTGCCCCCAAACACACATCCTCACTGGGGAACCTGAAGGCCCAAATCATGGGAGAAGTATTTGACCTTACCTGGAGCTGAGACAAATTTAGAGAGCCAGTGAAATACAGGGGTCTCTACTTCTAAGCAGCAGGAAGAGCACTGTGGGCACTCTCGGTCCCCAGGAAAGCCATTTCTGACTTTGCTCACAGGGGTCCTTAGGGAGGGCTGCCTGTGAAATTGGGGAAAGACCACAGGGAGAAGGAAACTTTCAGCTGAGCTTTGTAACAATTTCAATCCAATGTGAAGTTTTTGGGACGGAACCCGGAGAAAGGGAGGAACTGAGAGTGCGGACTCAGCACATAAGCTGTGGCAGGCGGGGAGGCATGAAACCTGAAAGCCCTGCTTTCGTTCTCAGTGGAGGGGCTTGCAGCCTGGGACAAGTTCTCAGCCCTGCTCACTGGCCGCCTGGCTATAAACTTGGTGCTGTTGTGGGGGCAGGGTGGGAGTGAGACTGGCCTTTCTGGCTGTGTGGGAACTGGGTAAGGCCTGTAACCACTAGCTTTCCCCCACTTCCCTGGTGAACTGCATGACACAGCACAGACAGCCATAATTGCCCTGGGAACATAACTCCATTGGACTGAGAACCACACACTCATCCCCTACAGCAGCTGCAGCAAGCCCCGCCCAAGGAGAGTCTGAGCTCAGACACCCCTAACCCTGCCCCAACCTGATGGTCTTTCTCAACCCACCCTGGTAGCCAGAGATAAAGAACATACTCTGTCCGGAGCTCTACGGCTCCACCCACCACCTGAGAAACCCAAATCCTTATTCAGGTGTCACTAGGGAAAGCCTGTATCCTCCTTCCCTCTACTACCTACAGCTGATGCTCTCTTGTAAGCGCCACCTCCTGGCTGGAGGCCAACCAACACAAAACTTATCCAGACAACCCTAGGGCAAACTTGTATCCTCCCTATACTATTGCTGCTGAAAGACCTGAAGACAGATCACATCACAGCACCCTTTGCCAACGCTCCCTAGTACCAGCCCAGAACTCGGAAGCTCCACTAGGTGGCCAGACCCAGAAGAGAAATAACAATCACTGCCGTTAAGCTCTCAGGAAGCCCCATCCCTAGGGGAAGGGGGAACAGCACCACATCAAGGGAACACCCTGTGGGACAAAAGAATCTTAAAGCAGCCCTCGAGCCCCAGATCTACCCTCTGACATAGTCTACCCAAATAAGAAAGAACCAGAAAAACAATTCTGGTAACATGACAAAACAAGGTTTTTTTTTGTTTGTTTTTTTTTTAAATCACCCCCAGAAGATCATACCAGCTCACCAGCAATGGATCCAAACCAAGAAGAAATCTCTGAATTGCCAGGAAAAGAATTCAGAAGGTCGATTTATTTTATTATTTTATTTTATTTTATTGAGACAGTGTCTCACTCTGTCCCCCAGCATGAAGTGCAGTGGTGCAATCTTGGTTCACTTCAACCTTTGCCTCCCGGCTTCAAGTGATTATCCTGCCTCAGCCTCCTGAGTAGCTGGGACTACAGGCACACGCCACAACACCCAGCTAATTATTGTATTTTTAGTAGAGATAGGGTTTTGCCATGTTGGCCAGGCTGGTCTCAAACTCCTGACCTCAGGTGATCTGCCCGCCTTGGCCTCCCAAAGTGCTGGGATTACAGGCATGAGCAACCATGCCTGGCCCAGAAGGTCGATTATTAAGCTACTTAAGGAGGCACCAGAGAAAGGTGAAATCTTAAAGAAATCTTAAAAATGTTACAGGACATGGATGGAAAAATTTCCAGAGAAGTAGATGGCATAAATAAAAAAAATCTCAACTTCTGGAAATGAAGAACACACTTAGAAAAATGCAAAATACACTGGAAATTCTCAGCAATAAAATTGAACAAGTAGAAGAAAACAGTTCAGAGCTGGAAGACAAGGCTCTTGAATCAACCCACTCCAACAAAGACAAAGAAAAAAGAATTTAAAAAATGAACAAAGCCTCCAAGAAGTTTGAGATTGTGTTAAATGACCAAACCTGAGAATAATTGGTGTTCCCAAAAAAGGAGAGATATCTAAAAGTTTGGAAAACTTATTTTAGGGAATATTTGAGGAAAACTTCCCTGGCCTTGCTAGAGATCTAGACATCCAAATACAAGAAGCTCAAAGAACACCTGGGAAATTCATTGCAGAAAGATCATCACCTAGGCACATAGTCATCAGGTTATCTAAAATCAAGACAAAGAAAATAATCTTAAGAGCTGTCAGGCAAAACCAGTAGGTAGCCTATAAAGGAAAACCTGTCAGCTTAATGGCTAATTTCTTTGCAGAAACCCTACAAATTAGAAGGGATTGGGGTCCTATTTTTAGCCTCCTTAAACAATTATCAGCCAAGAATTTTGTATCCAGCAAAACTAATCTTTATAAATGAATAAACAAATGCTGAGAGAATTCATCACTACCAAGCCAGCGCTACAAGAACTGCTAAAAGGAGCTCTAAATCTTGAAACAAATCCTTGAAATACACCAAAATAGAACCTCCTTAAAGCATAAATCTCACAGGACCTATAAAACCAAAACACAATAAAACAACAACAGCAGCAACAAGTTATTCAGGCAACAGATAACACAATGAATAGAGTAGTACCTCACATCTCATTACTAACATTGAACGTATTAATAAATGGCCTAAATGCTCCACTTGAAAGATACAGAATGGCAGAATGGGTAAGAATTCACCAACCAAGTATCTGCCATCTTCAAGAGGCTTACCTAACACATAAGGACTCACATAAACTTAAGGTAAAGGGATGGAAAAAGATATTCCATGCAAATGGACACCAAAAGCAAGCAGGAGTAGCCATTCTTACAACAGACAAAACAAACTTTTAAGCAACAGCAGTCAAAAAAGACAAAGAAGGACATTATGTAATGATAAAAGGACTAGTCCAACAGGAAAATATCACAATCCTAAATATATATGCACCAAACACTGGAGCTCCCAAATTTATAAAACAATTACTACTAGACCTAAGAAATGAGATAGCAACACAATAATAGTGGGGGGCTCCAATACTCCATTGACAGCACCAGACAGGTCGTCAAGACAGAAAGTCAACAAAGAAACGATGGACTTAAACTATACCATAAAACAAATGGACTTAACAGATATTTATATATTTTAAATGGGCGAATTGTATAGTATGTGAATTACATCTTCATAAAATTGTTAATAAATCTGTTATGCGTAAAAATCAAAAGTAACTTATAAACTGCATTAATTGTAAGTACAAAAGGAGTTCAAAGAAAGTAAGACTTGTAGTGTCAAAAAAAAAGCAAACATTCATGCTGTTTTTAGTAATCCCTTTCTTCTTTTGATGAAAATGAGTTGTTTTTCATATTTGCATCTATCCTTTTTGTGTTTTTAGAGAAAAGCATAACATTTAGATTATTTCATATTTTGAACATTGAGTCATATGATTATAAGGTTTTAAAAATCAGACTCTCAAGAGCAAATTAAATTTCAAGGAAAATTATTTGCTTTATTTTTTTAAATGGAATTAGAAAATGACTTCTTGATACTCCTCTGATCAGAAGCCTGATAATGAACATTGATAGAGTTATTGGCTGATTCTGTGGCAGAATTTTTGAAAAATGTAATGGAACTAGACACTGAGTAAAAGGATATTTGTGAGTGAAATGAATACTAATTTTCTGGTTTTAGTTCTGGGTATTCTGATTTTCTCACATTGTATAACATTTGGTTATGACTTTAGAGTTAGTTTTTCATCTTAGTAAGCTTTAAGGAGGATCAATTCATTCTAAAAATTTCTATGTAGTCAATAGCAAATTCATTTCTTTTGATTTTTAAAATACGGCATGAAAATTAAGGGACTAAAAAAGAACTTCTACTGATAAAACATTCAATAGATCTATACCTAGGTTATCGAGGCTACAAATAAAAACATTACTTTTTCCAAAGTGTTTATTTACAAACTACTTCTCTAGGGAGCACTTGCTAGAACAATCAATAGTAATAATAGAGTGAGTTCACTTACTCTTGGACCAAAATTAGCAAGTTTTATCTCATCATTTGAAGAATGATTATGGACACTAAAATACTGATAAACTTTTGAAGAAGACTGTTTCTAGGAACTTCCATGCTAATTCAAGTAAATACTATTATCCTAGGTATAATCATCTGTTTCCTGATTCCCAGATTTGAACACATGTCTGATAACTAAGCACATACTTATAGGATTGTTCTGGAATTTTGGTTACAGTAAACATTAGCATCATCACACCTGAAATTGAGATCATCATATACACCAGTCATGCTGTCACTTCCCACTCCCATACAATACCCATGGCTGACATTAAAGCAACTATGTCTAATTGGAATTGGCCCTCATCAATAAGAAACTTCTTTGCTATCTGATTTAGATGTAGTTTATGGTGACCTCTTGATCAGTTGGGACTATGTGGAAATGATTAGATCAATAGGTCAGGAGGCAAAAAAATTATTTGAAATATGACAAGAAATTGTAAAATTGCTTGAACCTACTCTTGGCTACTTATGGTTTTTTATCCAAATAGGAGCAAACAAGACTTCTAGAAGACCCTTAAATTGAATTGCTAGTGAATTTGAAGGTCTGCATAGTTTTCATCTCTTCTTCTATTTTACCACAGTACTAATCCTCGAGGAACTTTAGTAGAAGGAAAAAAATAGTAAACAAATACTTATCATGCAAGGTATAATGTAAAAAAAATTTGTGAGAATGATAAGGGGTTCAGAAAAGGGAGTGTTCCTTTCTACTATTTGAAATGACTGAGAAGGGTCATCTTGCTATTTGATTTCTGTTTCTTCCATGTCTTTACTCCTCTATTCCTTCTTTTGAATTAATCAAATTGTTTTTAGTATTCTATCTTCATTTATCTACTATGTATTTAGCCATTTTTTTTCTAAAGTGGTTGTTCTAGTGATTACAGTATTAATCCTTAAATTATCATAGTCTACTTAGAATTAGTATTGTGTTACATTATATAGTTATACACTGTATATACAGTTATATACCATATATACTGTATATACAGTTATATACTGTACATACTATATACTTTATATATACTGTATATACTTTATATATACTGTATATACTTTATATGCCATATATACTGTATATATACAGTGTATATCTACTGTAGATATACTGTATATATACAGTGTATATCTACTGTAGATATACTGTATATATACAGTATATCTACAGTAGATATACACTGTATGTCTACAGTATATATACTGTAGATATACTGTAGATATACTGTATGTCTACAGTATATATACAGTATATACTGTAGATATAAAGTATATACACAGTATATACTGTAGATATAAAGTATATACAGTATATATACTGTAGATATAAAGTATATACAGTATATATACTGTAGATATAAAGTATATACAGTATACATTGTATATATAAAGTATATATACAGTATATATAGGATACAGTATATAAATATAGGATAATAGTATTTACTTGAATACAAAGTATATACAACATATACTGTATATATACAGTATGTACAAAGTATATACAGTATATACCTGGTATATATACAAGTATATACTGTATATACCTTGTATATATACCAGGTATATACTGTATATATACCAGGTATATACTTATATACTTTGTATTCAAGTAAATACTATTATCCTAAGTATAATCATCTGTTATATATACAGTATATATACAGTATATACTATATATACAGTTACTTTATATATAGTTAAGAACTTTACAACAGAATAATCCAGTATGCCTCCTCCCTCATCCTTTGTGCTATTGTTGTCATTACATATATGTATATATATATACATACACACATATGTTATGAAATCAGTCACACATTTTTGTTGTTTTAGCTTTAAGCATTTGGTTGTTTTTTCAAAAATATTATGAAAAAAAGTCATTTTTTATAGTCTGAAAGTGACTAATTCCTTCCACTTTTTTAAATCTGAAAAAAGTCTTCATTTTACCCTAATTTTTTTTTTTTTTTTTTTTTTTTTTTTTTTTGAGACGGAGTCTTGCTTTGTCGCCCAGGCTGGAGTGCAGTGGCGCGATCTCGGCTCACTGCAAGCTCCGCCTCCCGGGTTCACGCCATTCTCCTGCCTCAGCCTCCCGAGTAGCTGGGACTACAGGCGCCCACTACCACGCCCGGCTAATTTTTTGTATTTTTAGTAGAGACGGGGTTTCACCGTGTTAGCCAGGATGGTCTCGATCTCCTGACCTCATGATCCGCCCGCCTCGGCCTCCCAAAGTGCTGGGATTACAGGCGTGAGCCACCGCGCCCGGCCATTTTACCCTAATTTTTGAGGAATATTTTCACTGGATATAGAATTCTGGGTTGATTGATTTGTTTTTCTCTTAGGACTCTGGGTGTGTCATTCCATTGTCTTCTGGCCTCCATCAGAAGTCAACCATTGTTCATCTTATTTTTCCTTTTGTATGAATGTGTCCTTCATGTTTGGTTGCTTCCAAGCTTTTCTCTTTATCTTTGGTGGTCATGAGGTTGACTATAATATTCCAAAGTGTGATTTTCTTTGTATTTATACTTCTTGGTGTTTGTTGAGCTTCTTATATTTGTAAACTGATGTTTTCCACCAAATTTGGAGGGATTGGAGCCATCATGTCTTCAAATATTTTCTCTGCCCCATTTCCCCATTTCTCTCTCTCTCTCTGTGACTACAAGGATATATAGATCTCTTGATATTGTCCCACACATCATTGAGGCTCTGTCCATTCTTATCTCAATCTTTTTTTCTTCTCTATTATATTGATTAGATAATTTCTATTGATTTGTCCTCAATCTCAAGATCCTCAATCTCCAGACTTCTTCTGAAATCTTGAATCTGTTGTTAAGTGCATCTTCAAACTTTTCATTTCAGATATTGAATTTTTCAGTTCTAGAATTTCCACTTGAATAACATGGGTAAATTTTCGCTCATCTGAATTGACCATAAGTTTATTTTCAGAGATACTTACCCTTGGTCAAAGCTATAGAATTTGTTAACTAAAGATAAAAGATGTTTTCTAACCACCTAAAGATGAAAGAAGCATTAGAAATGTGAATGTTGGCTGGGCACGATGCTCACACCTGTAATCCCAGCACTTTGGGAGGCCAAGCCTGGCAAACTCCTAAGGTTAGGAGTTCAAGACCACCCTGGTCAACATGGAGAAACACCATCTCTACTAAAAATACAAAATTAGCTGGGCGTGGTGGTGGGCACCTATAATGCCACTTACTCAGGAGGCTGAGGCAGAAGAATCAATTGAACCTGGGAGGCGGAGGTTGCAGTAAGCCAAGATTGCACCACTGCACTGCAGCCTGTGCAACAGAGTAACACCCTGTCTCAAAAAAAAAAAAAGAAAAGAAAAAGAAATGTGAATGTTTTAGGAAAAGAAATTCTAAAAGCTTTGTAACTAAAGGTAAACTACAGTGTTGAATATGGGTATCAACTTTAGTCTCCACTTTCTTTATATCATCAGTTAACATTGTTGTTATTATTCCAGAATAAAAGAAAAAAGGGAGGAATGGATGAAACAAAAAGTAACAGGGCCTAGAAATTAGAGTGGATTCTAAAAGAAAAGATGGGAAGATAAAGAGAAATTTGATCTTTTTCTAATTCTTTGCAGATCCATAGTTTAGACAGACAGCAACATGGCGATTTTCTGATGACTCATGGGAGGAACATTAGCCAGTTCCAGACTTTTTCTGTTTCCCCTCTGTGTTGAAAATTAAACTCAAAACTTAACAGGTCAGGAAATGTCCACCCACCTGATTCCACTTGCTGCTGTAGCAACTTTTATTCTTAATTTACTTTGCTGAACCTCTGTTATGCACCGGTAAGATAGGAATAATAAGAAAATTTCTTATTTTGATAGAATATTTGACTGAGTCAGCCAGGCGTGGTGGCTTACGCCTGTTATCCCAGCACTATGGGAGGCCGAGGCAGGTGGATCACAAGGTCAAGAAATCAAGACCATCCTGGCCAACATGGTGAAACTCCGTATCTACTAAAAATATAAAAATTAGCTGGGTGTGGTGGCACATGCCTGTAGTCCCAGCTACTCGGGAGGCTGAGGCAGGAGAATCTCTTGAACCTGGGAGGCAGAGGTTGCAGTGAGCCAAGATTGCGCCACTGCACTCCAGCCTGGGCGACAGAGCGAGACGCTGTCAAAAAAAAAAAAAAATTGACTGAGTCAAATTAATAAGTCATTAGTGATTCACGTCAGAGGAGAAACTAAAAGTTTTTAGATAATTGCTAAGTGTCAGGCACTGTGCTAAACAGCTAAGATAGGTTGTTTCCTTTTTTTCATACAAAAACAGTGAGAAATTTTCTTATTCCTATCTTATGGGTGAGGAACAGAGGTTCAACAAAGTAAATTAAGAATAAAAGTTGCTACAATGGCAAGTAGAGTCACGTGGGTAGACATTTCCCGAACCAAGTGAGTTTTGAGTTTAATTTTCAACACAGAGGGGAAAGAGAAAAAGTTTGGAACTGGGTAATATTCCTCCCATAAGTCATCAGAAAATCACCATGTTGTTGTCTGTCTAAACTATGGATCTGCAAAAACTGTGTCCAGAAGGAAAAGTGCCTTTGTGTCTAACTTGTAAAGACTTTTAGTGGATGTTTGATAATGCCAAAGATGATGGTGACTAACAGCTGGTTGATAGTCTCCACCTGAATATAAGGCTGTAATTAAAACTAGTTTTTTCATTCTATCTAGACAGATATGCAGCTTTGCTACATTGAACAGATTCCAGGTCAGTGACTTCCAAGTTGCAAAGTTTTGTACCCATTTCTATTGGAAATCCTTCTCTGCATCTAAATTGAACCTTCTTCTTGGCCAGGCATGGTGGCTCATGCCTGTAATCCCAGCACTTTGGGAGGCCGAGGTGGGTGGATCACCTGGGGTCAGGGGTTTGAGACCAGCCTAACCAACATGGAGAAAACCCATCTCTACCAAAAATACAAAATTAGCCGTGCCTGGTGGTGCATGCCTATAATCCCAGCTACTCGGGAGGCTGTGGCAGGAGAATCGCTTGAACCTGGGAGGTGGAGGATATGGTGAGCCTAGATCCTAAATATCTCTAATCTCTATTCTCTACCATTAATTTGAACCAGTGACCTTCAGCTTATTGCTATGCACCCTCCCTAAGGGTCTCTCACTCTACTTCACTCTACTAAATTAATTGTTAACCCTCTGGGACTCATTTTTGTCCTCTGTAAAATGGAGGAATTCATTTAATCATGACTTTCAGACTTAGCTCTTCTTGGTCCTAGGGGTTCAAAGAAGTGATTCAGATAATCCTGTGTTAGAGGCTGACAAACAGGAGAGTCATTGCCCAGCCAGAACACTCCTGCAACAAAAGCAGCTCTGCTTTCTGTTCACATAGGAATTGGACTTCTTCATAAGATTTTATTTAAAGAGATCTCATACTAAATCAAGTCTGAGAACCACTGGAGTAGGTTCCTTTTAGCTCTAAACAGTCTAAGACAATATCCCATGATTCTGCAATCTCAAAAACTCTAACAGAAGGAAGAGCTGTTTCACTGTTTACATTTTGTATGTTTTCAGCTGAAAGATTAGAAATGTGGGTGATACCCATGGAATACTATGCAGCCATAAAAAATGATGAGTTCATGTCCTTTGTAGGGACATGGATGAAATTGGAAATCATCATTCTTAGTAAACTATCGCAAGAACAAAAAACCAAACACCGCATATTCTCACTCATAGGTGAGAATTGAACAATGGGAACACATGGACACAGGAGGGGGAACATCACACTCTGGGGACTGTTGTGGGGTGGGGGGAGGGGGGAGGGGTAGCATTGGGAGATATACCTAATGCTAGATGACGAGTTAGTGGGTGCAGCGCACCAGCATATCACATGTATACATATGTAACTAACCTGCATGTTGTGCACATGTACCCTAAAACTTAAAGTATAAAAAAAAAAAAGAAATGCGGGTGATACATAAAACTTGGCTGAGTACATAAGTAGGAACTGCTCCTGGCAGAGGGACCCCCAGGAATGAATTCCTTTCTTATGAAATCATTCATACTCACTCCTCAGGTACTGGAAAAAATACTCACATTGTTATTTTCCCTGGTGCTGATAATTTAATGGTATCAGAATGGCATCAGAATTCTAGGCAGAGTCAAGGAGAGCAGAACCCTAGATCACCTCTCCTCCTCTGGCCTCTCCCACCCCTGTGGCAGCTCCTCGCATTCTAGCCACTGGCATGATAAGCAGAACTGAAGTTTATTTCAGTATTTCTTAGGTCAAACACTTCAAAGCTGCCACAGTTCCTGAAAATCTACTCCAACATCTACAGGATCACCAGGTGAGATGATGGATGTACCCCTTTTCAGCTTCTGGTGCTACAGAGAACAGTCCAGTTTTTCTTTGGTGACTGCATAGTTCACAGGAGTTCTCCTTGCAGAATCTGCTGCTCAAAACCTAGGGAAGATGCCTGCCAGGTACGCTATCCTATATGTTTGTATAAAACAGCGGGGTGTGGTTGAGGCAGAGTACTTTATTACAAGCTTGAGCTCTGGTTTGAACTCCAAAGAAGGAAGGATTTATAATGTTCAAATTATTGTGAGTCACTGATGTGGATAATCCTAAAGTTTTCTGGAAACCCTTTCTTGGTTGGAAAAAGAGCAGCATTACGTCTACCTGATCTCCCTGATATACTGCCTCCACTCTCTTCCCTTGCCTCCCACGCCCCCATTTCACTTCCAGAATAATCTATCTCAGATATAAACCTCATGAAGCCATCTTCTGCTTTAATGCCTTTTGATGGATTTCTATGGACTTATGAATAATGTACAAGTTCTTTAACAGAGCATAAAAAGACCAGCCTCATTTCGCTCCATTTTCTATTCTGCAATTTTTGTTGCTGCCATTCCATTATCACTGTAGCTAAGAGTCGGAACATGAGGTCTTTGCCTGACTGGGTACGCACTATTAAGAAGATCCTTCTTTATTTATTGATTGATTGATTGAGTCAGAGTCTCTGTCACTCAGGCTGGAGTGCAGTGGAGCAATCATAGCTCAATGCAGCCTTGAACTCCTGGACACGAGCGATCCTCCTGCTTCAGCCTCCTGAAGCTGGGACTACAGGCGTACACCACCACATCTGACTACTTTATTTATTTAATTTTTAGTAGAGTTGAGGTCTTTCTACGTTGCTCACAGGGTTCTCGAACTCTAGGCTTCAAGCAAAACTCCTACCTTGGCCTCCCAAAGTGCTAGGAATACAGGGTGAGCCACTGTGCCTGGCCCCTTTTTAAATTTTTAAAATAGTTCTGTATTTCTCAAGAGTGATTCTAAGGTCCCCTGCTATACAATCAATAAATATGATTATTAAAAATAATACTTATAATAATAGAGCTAATATATATTGCTAGGCACTAGGTTGTGTTCTAAGTTAACTTATCTAATCATCACAACTACCCTAAGAGGGAAATGTTATTTCTAACTTCATCCAGTGGATGAGGAAATCCAGGCACAGGGAGGTTACCTAATTGCCTAAGTTCACAAATGCCAAAGCCAGTTTTCAAACCCTGGCCATCAGACTCCATGAGCCATTCCCTTAACTATGCTCTTAGAGAGTATCCTACTAAAAAGCAGGTTCACGGGCTCCTCTACACCCTCGAAACATACACTTTTAACAAGATCCCAAGCGCTAGATGCTGGTTTGCAAATTAATAGGTGAGTGCCCTCTAGTGTACACACATGAGTGTCACACATTTGTTGTATCATGTTTTCTAATGTGCTCTGTAAAAAAGAGCCCAATTTCATTATGCACATATTTCAGTGGTTGTAGTTGGATAAATTATATTCATGTCGATGACTAAACTGGTTTGTACCACCTTAAATTTATTTTTGACACAAATTCTATAAACACAAATTCTATAAATTGCCATAAACGCTGTCTCTCTCGTTAGACCCCAGCAGCTCCTAAAAATTCAATTTAAATATTGGAGGCCCCCCCTTCCCAATACAGCTGGTTGTTAAGAATGGAGGTTCATAGCCTTAGTGCACAACAAATGCTAAGTGGAAAACATCACATCCACTCTGCAAGAGGCAGGTTTTATCCATCCTCTCTATGTTGGTTGCACTAGACCATTAATTGTCTTCAGTAGGCCCCACTCAGCTTATTCCCTCTTAAGGGGATGCCATTACATTCGAGGCCCTCAGTCTTTCTTCCTGTCATCTTTAAGTGAAAGTTAGAATAGAGATAATCCATCCACTATTTAGTGTGATGTGCATAAACTCCCTATGTTACTACGTTAGGCTACTGGTTATTCTCAGAAAGGATTCCATTCATGTATTTATTAGGTTATAATTTAGTGTTTATAACAAAAGACCCCAAAATTCAGTGGCTAAAACAAAAGTAAAGTTCATTCTGTCTGATTGAACTTTCCAGAGTCATAGTCCAAAATGCATAGTGTTGCTCTGTCATCCTCACTCAACACACAGATTTTATTTCTGGGTTCAAAGTGGCTGTTCCACTTCATGCCTTCACAGCTGTATCCTAGCCAGTAGCGAAAAGGCCAGAGGAAGCACATTTATTCCTTTTAAGAATAAACTCAGAAGTGACACACAATAGTTTTATTCACATCCTACTGGCCAGGATTTGATCATAAGCTTCAAGAGGGGATACGAGTGTAGTGGAAGCATTCTGCTCTACTATAGCTGCTAGCTGAAGCTGCTATATGCTCCACTGAAACCTAGAGAATGATTATTAAAGTAAGAAGAGAAAAATGGATTTTTGTTGGACAACTAGTTGTCTCTGCCACAAACCATTTCTTCTGTTTGTATATTTTTATGTGATTCTACAAGTGTCAATTATTCACTGAAAATAGGCAGAAAAATAAGTCTCCATTATTTTAAGAATTCAAATTAAGAAAATAATAGAATTTTTATGGAGATGCTGCTGATTCTGTTGAGAACCTTGTTTTCTTTGGTTCATGGTCCTTCATGGTAGGTAGAGACTTCTTTATTATGAACCTAGGCAATCAGTTGAAAAGTAAATATAGGCAGTCATGGCATTGCATGGTTCCAAGAGGCACAAATTACATTTCGTTATCATGATTTGGTTAAATATCACCAGCTCCCCAATGGAGTTCAAATTTCAGTTACCACATTAGATAACTGTGGGTAATTGTGTAAAGTTGTGTAAAGTACAAATCTGGTGCTAGCTCTTCAGTCCACAAATCACTACATAAATAACATATATGCATCATGTTCACGACCAATCATGCTACTTTTTTTCAAAGTCTGTTGGTGATTGGTCAGTGCCCATCTGTTATTCAGTTTATGCACAATTTATGCAAAGTGTTTAGCTATGTTGTTTCTTTGTTGCCCCATGATAAACGCATGTGACATTTTACAAAAATGGATCATTGAAAGAGGGAATTGGTCAACAAAGATGAAAGTGCAGCAAAGAAACAGAAAGCAACAAAACTGGAAGTGAAATTCTAGTTGAACCTAAATGGAATTACTGAATAAATAGCTAACCAGGGCAATGTTAACATTGTTGCCTTTTGAGGCACTTAGATATTCACCCAGAAGAAAGGGATCAGTCAAGGTTCTCCAGAGAAACAGAACCAATAGAATTATATGTGTTTACATATATGGAGACAGAGAGGAATTGGTTGATTGATTTTAAGGATTATGGAGGCTGGAAAGTCCAAAATCTGCAGGGTGGGCCAGAAGAAATCCAGGGAATAACTGATGTAGCAGTTCAAGTCCGAAGGCCATCTGGTGGCAGAATTTGCAAAATTCTTTCTTGCTCAGGGGAAGTCAGTCTATTGTTGTATTCAGACCTTCAACTGATTGGATGAGGCCCACTTACATTTTGGAGGACAATCTGCTTCACTTCAAGTCTACTAACTTAACTGTTAATTTCCTCACAAAGACATCTGGAATAATGTTTGACCAAATATCTGGGCACTATAGCCCAGTACATTTGACCCATAAAATTAACCATCACAGGAACATAGTGAAGGCAAACTTACTGACATACATGAAGAAAGTGTTTGTGTTGGATGAAGATATTTCAGAGGAAGTGATGCTGGAAAAAAGAAAACAAAGAAAAAACCCATTTCACATTAAAGAAACTATTAGAATATTTCACAACACTGAAGGCACAAAGGATCAAATGTTAAAAGCTGATCCAGACTTAGAAAGTCTGACAATTCACTGAGGCATAGAAAAGATACTTGTTTCATATCTTTAGTTATACAATAAGAAAAAGAAGGGAAGCACTGTTCAAACTACTCTATAGAAGTGTGAAAAAATAAAACACATTAATTCTCAATGTTTCTAATGTTTTAAAGTACAATGCACCAACAAAAGTAGTTTTACTGTTTTTCATCTACAACCTACAGTAACTGAGTTTTTAATGTTTCTATTAAAAATTAAATTAAAGATCACGGCTAGGTGTGGTGGCTCATGCCTGCAATCCTAGCACTTTGGGAGGCTGAGGCAGGTGGATTGCCTGAACTCAGGAGTTCGAGACCAGCCTGGGCAACACGGTGAAACACCGTCTCTACTAAAATACAAAAATTAGCCAGGCTTGGCAGCGTGTGCCTGTAATCCCAGCTACTTGGGAAGCTGAGACAGGAGAATTGCTTGAACCTGGGAGGCAGAGGTTGCAGTGAGCTGAGATCGTGCCACTGCACTCTATCCTGGGCAACAGAGCGAGACTCCATCTCAAAAAGTATGTATATATAAAAGATCACATAACAGTCCTAATTTCTTCCTATTGATTATTAAGAATGATATGTCTGGCTTCTGCTTGCAAGGTCACTGTCATGGTCCCACAACTATTACAAATGCCTATGTAATAGTTCATTTGAAGAGATTATTTGGTGGCTCAAATGGAATCCTTTTTTCCTAGGAGGATGGGAAAGGCTGGCAGCTCCTCTGTGTGTCCTGAAGTTCCTAGTAAGGTGCGGGTGTTTAGTAAATGTTATTGACATTGTATTAGCATACAATGACTCTGGGTCAGATGAAGAGCAATGTTGCAACATTAATAAAGCCTTAGAGACGAGGTCTAGACTTGGTCTATCACTAAACCCATCTAAGCCTCAGTTTTCTAATCTATCATGTGAGTAGTGACAATAGTGGTCCTGTCTACCTTATGGGGTTGATTGGAAACTAACACATAGAAGGTGCTAAGTAAATGTCTATAAAAAGAATAAACGATTCAGGACTCAGTTTGACCAACAAAGTTGGTCAGTTACCCTACAAAGTTCTCATAACCCTTCAATTATAGTTGAGTTCCTGTTTTACACAGGAAGGCTGCCTGAGTGCTGGTTAGAATGAAGGTGAGGACAAATATTTGGAGAAAGCAAGCCAGATCCATTGAAGGTACATATATTAGAACCCCAAATGGCTATTCCTTTGCTCAATCCTCTTTCTCATTCCCCTTGACCTTTATACTCCTTGAATGCAGCCTGAATGGTGCAATTTGGGAAGAGAAGAAAATAAAACAAACCTTGAGTCTGACCATGAGGTCTCTGAGTGGCACATATTCTTGTGTTTTTAGTTCTCTCTGTTGCCTCACTTCCTTAAGCAAAAAGAAACAGAACCATGCTCTAGTCTTCCACTCCAAATAAAAGATCAATATCACAACTTCCCACCCTGAGCTACTGTTGTTCTATACGTTCTTTCATTTCAGCTGCCACCCCAACAGGTTTTCCGAAACTCTTGTTTCAAAGGCAGCCAGTGACTTCATTATTTCCCGTAGCCTCTACTCGGTACTTCTGTTCTCTGGATGATCAGAGAGTAAAGCTTTCTGCCTGCTGACCCCACTCTCCTCTTTGTCTCCCTCCATGTTTCTGTGACATCACACTCAAGGCCCCAAGACTTCTTGCTTTTTGTCCCTAATGTGACTGTTTTCCCATGTTCTGACATTGAGCCCTTTATCTTTTAGTTGTAAGAGTTCTTCTGAATGAGCTCATCATCCCAGCACTATGGGTATCTCAAAAATCTATCTCTCCAGCCCTCATCCCTTTCTGGCCTCATGTTTCCATTTATATAGCTACTAATGTCTCAAGTTCAACATGTCTGCAGTAAGTCTGCAGTAAGAGAATATTTCAAATGTACTTTTCCCTCCTCCTGCATTCATTCAACCTCATTAATTCTAGAAATAGGTCCTGGCCCAGGCTAAAGAGTTAGACATGGGGGAAGAGATCACTCTAGACAGATGCAGAGAACAAAGGGAATTGATTTTTGACTCCCAAGTTTACATGGATATTGATATGGGTCTAATGTAAAAGGTCTTAAATGTGTATTTTTCAAGAGAGTATTCCAGTCCACCAGAGGAGATGAACTCTCAATGACATGAATGGAAGTAGCTTTATGTTTCTTGAGCAAGTACTACTGGTTGCAAGTGCCCTGAAAGCATCATGGAGGCAGGTACAGGAACAATATTAAATATCTTTCTTATTGCTGCCTGATGAGGACCATTAAACATGTACCCAATACCCATTGTTCTTTGATTGCCTCACAGGAGGAACACCTATATATATCCCAACACTTTGTCATCAGCATCTTCTCAAATGACCCACCTTTTTGGTTGGCCCATAACATTTTGAAGACTCTGAGAATGGATGGTAAGAGCATTTTATACTGAAGGGATGGAGTGGCCAGGAAGCTCCTGTATCTGGGCAAATGGAACAGCCAGAGAGCTTTAGCTAAACTGGTGGGAATACTTCTATTAAGAATTGTCTCTATCAAACTGATTATCTCCTGTCCTCCCTATAAACTCCTGCTCTGTACCTGCTAGTTCTTCTTTCTAAGTTCCCTATTTTTGTTAGTCTTAGATATGTAGGCTCAAAACCCTAGAATCATATTCAAAAATTTCTCCCTCTGGTGGGCATTTATGGTACTTTCTGCTCATCACATTTCCCTTTGTCTAGAAATGATACCCCACATGGTATCTCCAACTTCCCTACCCCAAAACACTAACGGGAGAGTCCATGTTCTCACATGATCCCATTTTTTCACTCATGGCTATTTTTTATTGGTTGGTCCCAGGGTAGGTATTTGAACCAAGGTGGGAAAGAGTCTATATCAGAAAGGCTTAAGCTGCAACAAAACACCTGGCAGACAGTTCTTTAAATTATTTTTTCTCATATAACAAGAAGTTCAAAGGTTAGTGGCCCAGTGCTGGTGCATCTGCTCATGGATGTCATCAGGACCAAGGTTCTTTCTTTCTGACTGCTCTGCAAACTTTTACATGGGACTTTCAGAGTCTTAGTCACAAAATGGTTGCTGCAACTCCAGACATTACATCAATATTACTATAGGGAAGAATTAGGGAGAAGCCACAGGGACTGAAAGGATAGGTACCATGAGTTAGTCCCTTTCATAAAACCTCCCTGAAATGGTATCTATACCTTTGTGAAAAAATAATTTTAAAATTACACCAGTTAAAGAAAAAGCAAGTTGACAACACCAAATTGCATTGGATATTTAGACTATAAATATAAACAGCTTTAAGAACCAATTATTTTAATAATCTAGGTAAGCATTTGCTACTATAGACCTAAAAGTTTAAAATACAAATTCTAGGAGAAAAAAATGAATTAACATTTTAAAAATTCTACCTCCTTGGTAATCCTACCACCCCTCCCATCACCCCACCAAAATTTCTGATGAGTTGGGCAGAAGGATGCCAAGGCAAACACAGATTTTCAGCAATATTTTGTTACTAATTAACCTGAGTTTCTGTGTCTATCTGAAAGCAACAGAACTGAGTGAATTTGGTAATACATTTCTTAACTTTGGCTTTCAGAATTTTATAATTGTTGAAAATAGTATAGTTTAGTAAAAATAGTGAGAATTCTAGGGCATGTGTGTGTGTGTGTGTGTGTGTGTGTGTGTGTTGTTAGAAGGCAGTAAAGCTACCAGAGGGATAAACATTAGAACTCTCTCTAACATGCACCAGCAGGCCTAAAATAAGTTATGTTCAACAGGGCTTTAGGAAAAAGTTCGTAAGGATTCTGAGAAGCATGTGGAGTTTGAAAAATGATGTTTATGTACTAATACCTATAAGGCTAGGTAGAATCATCTTTGCAATAGGGTCACATAAAAAATAGTTGGAAAGCAATGCAAGAAACTAAGCTAAAAAACAGACAAGAACTTCTACTTTACACTTTACTTTCTACAACTTATTAGAAACTTTTTATTTGTCCCAACTAGTTTTCTGATGTAAGAAATTACTTAGATAGGTGATGTCTTTTTTTTTTCCCCCATACCGACAAATACAACTTAAATGTAAGTATCCCACTTGGGAACAATTTGAACCTCCAGAAAGGTGATTTAAACTCACACTAACAAAGTTATTGAAGCCTTTCTTAAGCATTGAATAACAGTTTGCCAGTAGGCAGGGTGCTAGGAACCAGAGGAAGAAAGGAGTGAGGCCCTTCGTATAGAGAGGCTAAGGATGAGAGGGATGGAAACCTGGAATCTAGTATGCAATTTGCTCAGGATCAGCCTTTGTGACCGGGCAAATGTTCAAAACAGTCTGTTCTTACTTAGCTTTAACCAACTTTATGGGCTTTACTAACTTTATGGGTATTTTTGGCAGAATTAGAGCAATAATGAGGGGGTTTCTTACAAATAAACGTACCAGGGAGGTTCCTTTTCATTTGATGAGGTTCATTTATCATCACCAGGCCCAGCCCAACCCCATCACAGGCATCCAGTAGAGGCCATCAACCCTTCCTACAATGACAATTCTTATTTCCTTTCCTCCACTTCTAACTTGGCCTCCTGGCAGGTTGCACCATGACCAAAACTAATTGTTTTTCTTCCCTAAAAGTCGCTTAGTCACTTCTCAATCCAAGCCTTTACTTTCACAGACTCTCAGTGGTGAGGCTTGGGCAAGCACACCCACTTTGCTAACATCATGTCCCAGTGAGAGCTGCCAGGTACAGTTGTGTGTGGATAAGATGCCAATTGATCTGACTCAAAAGCCATTGAAGTTCCATCAGTGCATCCTGCCACAAAGAAAACACTTGTGGGAAAAGCTACCAGTGGCTTAAATTATTATCTACTACTAGAAATTAAAATCATCCCGGAGACTTATGGGACAAATTAGCCCATGACAATAGTTCTCACACTTTTACGTCCAGGAACCATGGAGCTGTGGTATGGTTACAGGGGAGACAAAGACCTGCCTGTCAAATCTATTAGCTTCTTTCCTCATTTCTTTAAAGGGTGGGGAAGGGAGACAGAGTGGGAGGAAGTGTGGATATTTGCCCTGCCTAGTTTATAGCAGTTGTTGTAAGTATTAAACGTGAGCAATATTTGGGAGCACCCTACAGTAGTAGAATAACTATTTTTTAAATTCTTATTTGTTAATCACCAAAACACACCAAGTCAGGAATTTTCTACTGGTTAACCAAAACAGTCACGTTGCTTTTCCTTTTTCTAAAATAATCAAGTAGGCACTATAGAAGCAAGGCCTGGGGAAACCTTTTTTTTTTTTTTCTGAGACAGAGTCTCACTCTGTCACCCAGGCTGGAGTGCAGTGGTGCGATCTCGGCTCACTACAACCTCTGCCTCCCGGGTTCAAGCGATTCTCCTGCCTCAGCCTCCCGAGTAGCTGAGCCTACAGGCGCACGCCGCCACGCCCGGCTATTTTTTTGTATTTTTAGTAGAGACAGGGTTTCACCATGTTGGCTGGTCTCGAACTCCTGACCTCATGAGATCCAACCGCCTCGGCCTTCCAAAATGCTAGCATTACAGGCTTGAGCCACCGCGCCCGGTCCCAGCCTGGGGAAATCTTAAGGACAGAACTGTGATGTGTACTCGATCACAGAAAGTCTTCTCCTCGACTCTCTTCCGAGTCCATTACTAGCTTCTCCCACTCTCTTTAGAAAACCATCCTTAAGCAAAGAGTTTCCCAGCCTGCCCATCCCCTCTAAAAACTCTAGAGGTTCAGGACCCAGGGCGAAGGGCGGGTCTATACAGATCCTGAGCCAGGCTCTGTATTCTGCAAATCCTGTTTGAAAATGTAAGCGGGACTGGGATCTCTGCCACATTTCCGCCCCAGTCCGCCCTCAGCCTCCCAGCCCTACTCTATCTTCTCTCCTTGGCTGAGTAAACAGCCGACCCGAGGTTGTACGTGACAAGAAAGCCTCTTTTATCTCTCCTGTCCCTTCCACAGCACCGTCCCCGCCCCACTCTCTTCCCTTCGGACCAGCCCTTCTGGGCGCGTCGGATTCTTATCTCCCGCCCCACGCAGGGCGCCGCAGGCGGCGATAGGATCCGGACTACAGCTCCCAGCGCGCCCCACTTCCCGCCCCCGCCTCCGGAGCCCGCCGCTGCAGCGGCTCTTCCCGAAAGGTTCTTTCCGCCTGTGCGGCTCGCCGGCTCGATATTCCGGGGGTCTGGGTGGGCGGCTCAAACGCAGGGCTCTGGGACGCAGGCACTGCTCCAGGTGATAGTGCGGGAACATGGCCTTGCAGCTGGGCAGGCTGAGCACCGGCCCCTGCTGGCGCGTGGCGCGGGGCGGCTGCGGAGGGCTCCGCGCCTGGTCCCAGTGCGGCGGCGGAGGGCTCCGAGCCTGGTCCCAGCGCAGCGCAGCCGGACGCGTCTGCCGGTCCCCTGGCCCGGCTGGCGCGGAGCAGAGCCGCGGGCTGGGGCACGGCTCGACGTCGAGAGGCGGCCCCTGGGTAGGGACAGGGCTGGCCGCGGCGCTGGCGGGGTTGGTGGGGCTGGCCACCGCCGCCTTCGGGCATGTGCAGCGGGCGGAGATGTTGCCTAAGACCTCGGGGACGCGGGCCACTTCGCTGGGGAGGCCGGAGGAGGAGGAGGATGAGCTGGCCCACCGCTGCAGCAGCTTCATGGCCCCGCCTGTGACCGACCTGGGCGAGCTGCGGAGGAGGCCGGGCGACATGAAGACCAAGATGGAGCTGCTGATTCTGGAGACCCAGGCCCAGGTGTGCCAGGCTCTGGCACAGGTAGACGGGGGCGCCAACTTTTCTGTGGACCGGTGGGAGAGGAAGGAAGGTAAGGAGGCCGGCCCCTGGCGGGAGTTGGAGACAGGGAAATAGGGTCAGGTTCCAGGCTGCAGGCAGAAAATATAATAGTTCACAATATGGGATGGGGTAGGTAGGGGGTACCCACAGAGAGGCCGCTTGGTTAGAGGCCGCTGATAAAAAGATGGACACGAAAGGGTCACTAGCCCTCTGTTTGCAGGTATGGACCCGGATCAGCTGTCACTGTAGTACTGCATTTCAAAATCTTTGCAATTCCGTAGCAGCATTTTTTTGTAGAACTCTTAAGGGGTATTTGCAGCTAACAAGCTTAGATGTCCAAAGTTCGTTACTGAAGATAAATTTCAATAGATTATGGAACACATTTTCTCTCCTTCTCTGGGTGAATTTGCCCTTTTTCCTCTTTAGGAGATGGAAAGAACTCATCTCCTGTGCGCTAAGTGTCGGCTAAACTCCTCCAGCCAGGATGTCATTGTGTCAGAATCTTCCTACTTCTTTTTACTGTTACACAAGATATATTTGATTGGTTTCTCAGTAGCACTACCAAATGCACGCATCAGATTTCCTGCTAGGAAAATCTCTTCCAATATCAAAATACTTGAGCATCAAAACCCAGTTCTCATAGAGGCATACATTCATGACCATGTTGTTGCCCATACAGTGAAACCCCACATCTTGAGTGGAAACTTGAAAGATTCCTGACTTTTCCTAGCTGGAAATACAACAGCAGCTTCTCACCGGCAGATTTTGAGCTGTGATACTGACACATCTATATTAAATGAAGTTCAGTCTAGTTTTCCATCTTATGTTTTCAAGCAAAGACCACTGAACCAGGACACAACCTCAAGTACTAGACCAGCTGTGTGATCCTCAGAAGTTACTTTTTTATGGCTGTTTTCCCATCTATGAAATATATATGTATTTCATCTCATTTAATCCTCATACTACATATATATATATATATCCATATACATATATATATATATATGGATGGAATATATGTGAAGTGCTTAGAATATTGTCTGAAGCATAGACAGCATTTAGACAAATTGTTGCAGCCACTTGTCAGCAGTTTGATCTTGGATAAGATGTTTTGCCCCTCTGGTCCTCAGTTTTCTCATTTGGAATATATGAGGGTTGTACTGGATCATCTTATGTCCCATCCAGCTCTAAATGTTCTTAGAAATAAAACAAGCCAAACATGAACTTTCATGAAACATTGCCCTTGCAGTGACCCTAATACCTTAAGAAAAAAAATTAGTAAGGCTGATACACGTGAATACTAATGTGCATCTCACTCACTCTAAGGTTCTGAATCCCTTCAGAGTTTGATTACCTACTGTTTCTTAATTGCTTGTAAATTAAAAGGCAAGCAGCCCACTGAGAAAGAAATTTTTGAAACAATATTGATCTCTTAAATTCAGTAATAATAGAACACCCTTCAAGTCTACCCATTCCTATTTTTAACCTTAGCTTTCTCTCATATATCATAACTGATAGATGCCATTCTGAACAGTAGAATCTGCAGGGAGAATATTCCAGTGATTTATTTTAGATGATGGCAGGAGAATGTTGAAGAAATATTCAGTTTAGTGATATGAGAAGGTCCAGTATTTGCCCAATATTAATAGCATATGTCATAAAGCTAAGCTAGTTATCTAATTGTATTGTACATAAAATGATAAATACACTGATATAAAAGATTTGGGAAACGGGAAAATAACCATCTTCATGCAAGTGTTGCTTTCAGTTTTGCACATACTCTTACGTTCTCTCCTTTTTTACATTTCTATACATAGGAGGTGGCGGCATCAGCTGTGTACTTCAAGATGGGAGTGTTTTCGAAAAGGCTGGGGTGAGCATTTCTGTTGTTCATGGAAATCTTTCAGAGGAAGCTGCAAAACAAATGAGAAGCAGAGGAAAAGTTCTGAAGACTAAAGATGGTAAATCAGACAGTCTTGATAGTCTCTAATAGTCCCTGCAAACCTTATTTTGCCCACAAGTTTTATTTATAAAATAAATATTGCTTCTGAAAAAAGCCATTTGGGTTCATATGCCGCACGTTGACAAATACTTTTTTAAAATTCTGTTTTTAAGTGACAAATTAAAAAGCAGCTTTTGAAAATTGACTTGGAAATCATATTAGAGTGAAATTGTATCAAGGCGTTCAAGGTAACTGAATATAGCTCACGACTCATATTTTACTTTCCAGGTAAATTGCCATTTTGTGCTATGGGCGTGAGCTCTGTTATCCACCCCAAGAATCCTCATGCTCCTACTATCCATTTCAACTACAGATACTTTGAAGTAGAAGAAGCTGATGGTAAGGGTCTCAGGAGCTATGGAAAGTACTATCATGCAAAATGTGCATTTTAAAACAGATAAGAGGGCATAACATCTAAAAGTGAGAAAGAATAGTCTTAATTAGGTCTTTCAGGAGGCAATGTAAAGGCAATTTCTTGGCAAGTGCAATGGATTATGCCTGAGACATGACAAGTAAGAATGGGGCCAGGCATGGTGGCTCATACCTGTAATCCCAGCACTTTGGGAGGCTGAGGTGGGCAGATCACCTGAGGTCAGGAGTTTGAGACCAGCCTGGCCAACATGGTGAAACCCCCTTTCTACTAAAAATACAAAAACTTAGCTGGGCGTGCTGGCGCACACCTGTAGTCCCAGCTATTTGGGCGGCTGAGGTGGAAGAATCACTTGAACCTGGGAGACGGAGGTTGCAGTGAGCGGAGATTGTGCCACTGCACTCCAGCCTGGGTGACAGAGCGAGACTCCGTCTCAAAAAAACAAAACAAAACAAAAAGAATGGTATTGACTGACTCTAACCTTCCCATATTTCCTCCAACATAGAAGGAATGAACCTGAACTTCACTGTGCACCCAGAGTTCTTTGCAAACATAAATTCATTACATCTGAAGGAATACCTTATGTACGAGGTTAAATTGAAATTGAGAACTTGCTTTTGGGAAATATTTTACATATGCATAGCTTTGCTAGTCACCAGGGCATTGGCAGTGGGTTTAAAATGGGATGCAGTTGATCATGCCTCCTGTGCACATAGTTCCAGCCTGTCTTTTATCTGATACCAGATATCAGAGTACATGTGTAGTGCCACACCTATTCTTATTGGTGTCTCTGTAGGTGATGGCATTTAAAGTCACTGCTTTAACTTTTCATTTTGAAGCCATTCAGCTTGGTTCAACCTTTTATGTTTAAAGTTGGTAACTGGTATTGACAACTCATGGACCTGTGAGCACATGAAACAGTTATTCTCAAGTGGTAAGTTACCTCAGCAAGTGTTTTTACTCTTTCTAGGAAAGGGGAGGGGTTGGCAATGGTTCTTAATACAAGGAGTGTCAGAATCTCCTGGGGAGTTTTATAAACTACAGATTCCTGGGCCAGAGATGTGTGTGTGTATGTGTTTATTGTGATCTAGAAGAGCTATTTTAAGCTCGTCATGTGATTCTTATATACAGCCAGAGTTGCAATCCACTTCCTGATCCACCAGTGTACTGTTTTATCATTCACTGCCCTGCATATCATTCCTTGCAAGTTCCACTCTTTCTTTCTTTCTTTCTTTCTTTCTTTCTTTCTTTCTTTCTTTCTTTCTTTCTTTCTTTCTTTCTTTCTTCTTTTTTGTTGTTGTTTTGTTTTGTTTTATTTTGTTTTTTGAGATGGAGTCTCACTCTTGTTGCCCAGGCTGGAGTGCAGTGGCGCAATCTCAGCTCACTGCAACCTCCACCTCCTGGGTTCAAGCGATTCTCCTGCCTCAGCCTCCCGAGTAGCTGGGATTATAGGTGGCCACCATGCCCGGCTACGTTTTGTATTTTTAGTAGCAACGAGGTTTCACCATATTGGCCAGGCTGGTCTCGAACTCCTGACCTCAGGCGATCTGCCTGCCTGGGCCTCCCAAAGTGCTGGGATTACAGGCATGAGCCACCTCGCCTGGCCGCTTTTACCTCTTTTTTTCTGCCTAGGCCTTACTGGTCTTCAGAGCTAAAATCAGTTAAAATTTTTTTTATTGTCATCCATTTTATGCTGAATAAATTAAGCTGCTAAATTAAGTATCCTAATATAGCCAGTAATGCTGAATCTCAAAAGTCCACATTAGAATCCCATGTCTTGATTTGGTAGGCAACAAGCAGTGGTGGTTTGGTGGTGGATGTGACCTCACTCCAACATACTTGAATCAAGAAGATGCTGTCCATTTTCACAGAACTCTGAAGGAGGCTTGTGACCAGCATGGTCCAGATCTCTACCCCAAATTTAAAAAATGGTAGGTAAAGTTACTGAACTTTCATGACCCCAAAATTACACTGTGTTCCTTCTGAAGGCAACTATTATGTCACTAAATACCCTCTTCTGCTTATGAAAATGGAACTAGTTTTCTTACTTTGCTCATCAGAAGAATTAGAATACTAGTTTTAAGTGGTTGTATTAAATTATTTACTTAGAAATATTTAATATAAATTGAGTAGTAATATCTTTTTATTCCAAATGATTTAGAATGGTAGACTATAAACTATAAGGTGATCTATGCTTGAGAATGAGAGGCTTTTTAATCTGGAGTGGGTTGTTAAATTCTTATTCCAGATGAGAATTATTATTCCTGATGTTGACTTGGGAATGTCTAAGGGCATTGGAAGGGTTGGAGAACCACTAGAGGCAGATGCCAACATATCAGAGATTTTGGCCAAGGGGAAAGAAGAATTGGAGAATTTGTTAAAGAAATTCTAATGATAAAATAAGAAAACAAACAAACAAAAGTTGGGAGAAGACCCAGAATATTTGTTATCATCAAATGGAATCTTGGCACAAATTGTTTGGAATATGAGTAAAGTACTCAATTCTGCTTAGAGCTAATTGGCATTCTTGAAAAAGGAAGGACAAAGAATTTTTGTCTTTTTGCTTTGTTTTTAGAGCTAATAGTTGTGGAATGTTAATATTTATGCAAGAGTATGGAGTTCAGCTTTAAAATCGTCAGGAAAGATGAAACATTTGAATATTCTCTTGATTTAATATTACTACTGAAAACTACACAGCCATGGATGCATGCAGATACTGGTTTTTTGTTTGTTTTTTCCTCTCAGAACTTAGCATCCTTCCAGGAGGACTAATAGAGTAGACAGTCCTCTTTTTTGGTTCCTTTTTCTAGCTATTACTGAGATGACTTTAAGCAGTGTTAGGTAATAAAATATCTAGGATGGTAGCTAGTTAAAAAGAAGTTTTTAGTATAAATGCTTTGGTTTGAATATTTGTTCCCTCCAAAACTCATGTCAAAATTTAACCCCCAATCTGGCAGTATTAAGAGCTGGGGCCTTTAAGAGGTGATTGGGCAGAGCCCTGATGGATGGATTAATCCATTCATGCATTAATGGGTTAAATTCATGGGAGTGGGACTGGTGGCTTTATAAGAAGAGACCTAAGCTAGCATGTTCAGCCCCCCCACCATGTGATGTTGTGCACTGCCTCAGGACGCTGCAGAGACCCCGCCGGCAAGAACATTCATACTAGATGAAGCCCCTCAACCTTGGACTTCTCAGCTTCCATAACTTAAGAAATAAGTTCCTTTTATTTATAAATTATGCAGTTTCAGCTATTCTGTTGTAAGCAACAGAACACTGACTAGGAAATAAGTAGATCACTTAATTTTGTAATGTTTTAAAGAGAGATTTTGAAATAGTATGATTTGGGTTAAAAACTGACTTTACAACTTTACTCAGGATATACTTTTTTAGACTATGTTAATAAAATGTGCATATAAAGAAGGCCAACAAGTCACGATTAAGGTGAATTCTACCGATGCGTCAGTTCTAGGGATTTGCATCTGTTGTTTTTTGTTGTTGTTGTTTAAGCAATTGAAGCTGTATTTAAGGTAACCTTTTAAATAGCTTTTAGTTTTTGTTTGAATATGTTTTTCTATTTAAGGACCCTTATGCAGAGATTATCAAAAGAACTACTTTTAGGATATAAACTATTTTACAAGTTTAACAGTTAGGAAATGGCTTCTTTTTTGTTTGTTTGTTTTTTGAGATGGAGTCTCACTCTGTCGCCCAGGCTGGAGTGCAGTGGTGCGATCTCGGCTCACTGCAAGCTCTGCCTTCCGGGTTCACGCCATTCTCCTGCCTCAGCCTCCCGAGTAGCTGGGACTACAGGTGCCCACCACCACGCCTGGCTAATTTTTTGTATTTTTAGTGGAGACGGGGTTTCACCGTGTTAGCCAGGATGGTCTCGATCTCCTGACCTCGTGATCCGCCTGCCTCGGCCTCCCAAAGTGCTGGGATTACAGGCGTCAGCCACCGCGTCCGGCCCAGGAAATGGCTTCTTAGGAAACCTGTTCTAGTAGTCATAGAGGGGAAAAGACTCAAGAACAGATTAATAGTTTTATGTGCTGCCTCACAGGGTAAACTTTCATATGTCTGATATGACATATGAAATAATAAAAGATATTATCTGAACCTTTTTTTCCACCAACTTTTCCCTGTCTTTCATGCTATAGAACCATCAGATTTTATTTCTGAAAGAGACCTGAGAGATTGTTTATAGTACCTTCCTTTGGTGAATAAAGAACTCACGCAAGAGAGCTTGGATTTGCACCATGGTTGGTGTCATTGTTAGTGGAAGATTCCTGTCCTCCTGCCTCCTACAAAAGCAGCAGTGCTTCCGAAGGCAGCAGCTTATTCCAAGAAATACACTATCGATATTGGACTGTTTCTCTTTTCACTAAAGTTCTTAGAGTTTCACATCCTTTACAGAGACTTGTGTGAAATTGCCTGGTTGCTTTGAAAATAAGAGGATAAGCAGCCAGGCGTGGTGGCTCACGCCTGTAATCCCAGCACTTTGGGAGGCCGAGGCAGGCAGATCACGAGGTCAGGAGATCGAGACCACCCTGGTTAACACAGTGAAACCCCGTCTCTACTAAAAATACAAAAAATTAGCCAGGTATGGTGGTGGGCACCTGTAGTCCCAGCTACTTGGGACGCTGAGACAGGAGAATGGCGTGAACCCGGGAGGCGGAGCTTGCAGTGAGCCGAGATCGCACCACTGCACTCCAGCGTGGGGGACAGAGCAAGAGTCCGTCTCAAAAAAAAAAAAAAAAGAAAAGAAAAAGAGGATAAGCATTTTCTACCTTGGTGATATCTGCAAAAAATCTATCTGTCTAAAGTCCTCATTTCATTTTCATAGTTGGACAGCAAGTAAGGACACCATCCTGACATTAGTTGAGGATAGTGCTGTAACCTGAAAGGCTCACATTGATTTTCATGTCTGTTTTTTTCCATTTGATCCCTGGTTTGGCGCTGCTGTGTTTTCCAGGTGTGATGATTACTTCTTTATAGCCCATCGTGGAGAGCGGCGGGGCATTGGTGGTATCTTTTTTGATGATCTTGACTCTCCGTCCAAGGAGGAGGTGTTTCGCTTTGTACAGAGCTGTGCCAGGGCTGTAGTTCCTTCTTACATTCCCCTTGTGAAAAAGCACTGTGATGACTCATTCACCCCCCAGGAGAAGCTGTGGCAGCAGCTCAGAAGAGGACGGTAAGTGACTGGAAAACGAATTCTTTCATGGCTAAGTGGGGGAGGTGGAGCAGCTCTTAATAATAGCGGGTGTTGTGTTGTCAGATACTTTGTAATAGTTGTGTTAATTTTTTTTCATAGCTAGATGAATATTCAGTAAATTAAAAGACATTGTGTAAAGTAATATTATAATTATAGCAAAGTTCATTTAATTCATCTATACATTAGAGACTCATAGTAGGCATGTAGTAAGTACTTGATGAATTTAATTCTGCTGATTTCTCTTAGTCTTCTTGTAATACCCTCCAGCCTTATGTCAAGATGTAGACTTCATTTAATGTCTTTGCTGCTTTGTAAATTTGGAATCACACCTTTTTTCATTCATCTTAAAGATTTCACGGAAGTTATTTTAATGGAAATAATTTCAGAAATTTTGCTGGCCTCTACATTAGGCATTTTGTATCTGATGTTTTTCAACAAACCTGTCAGATAGGTGTAATCATCTTTTTTCAGAAAGTTAAGTCTGTTGCCCAAGAGACACAGCTGGTAAATTTAAGATCTCAGATGTGGAACTGGGTCAAAATGACCTCAAAACTTATAGTCTGTGTGTAGTGCCTAAAGTTAAGCAGCTGAAGCAGGTTTGTGCTTCTTACCATGATACTCACTTTAACCACCCTGTTCTGTGCAGTGAGCCTGGTGAGCTCAGTGGGGTGTCCAGTCTGAGGCTGTCTCCAGCCACGGTGTACTTGTAAATCCACTCCAAGTTATACAGCCTGCTGGCCCCAATCAGTTTCTCATTGCCACCTTAAATGCCTGTATACTACTGAAACATGGCTATAAAATGGATTTTCTCATTGACGTTAATTCTGTGTTAGGCAAAAGAAGCTTTGGGTACTAAAGAGGTAAAGCTTTTGCCTTAAAGAGGTCAACTTAAATAATGTTTCCAGTCTAAAGATAAACATTTGTGTATATCCTTTATTATGACTGCCTGTGCTATCTGGTTCCCATTTATTAACTTGAAAAACATGAGAGTAAATTTTTAGAAATTTCTTAAAGAATGCATCTATTTTGGAACATGTTTTTTGTTCGCTTCCATAATTTCTTAAATATACCTTTACCACTCTTTCCTTCTTTCACTTGATACTTATTTTGGGGCCCCTGTGATGAGGCACTATCTTGGCTACCTGGTGGCTGTAACATGGACCTGCCAAAAAGAACCTCATAGTTCAGTGGGGAAGACATACCCAAGAGGACAATTTAGAACTGTGTGCAAAGTAAAGTATTCTAGTTTTGCACAAGATTTCGTAGGCAAAACTTGGCAGATTTTGTCATTACTAATTAGGTGAATCCTTTAAAACTTCATAGACAAGAGTAATGGTTTGTTTTGCGGTTTTGTTTTGTTTTTTATACATCGTTTGATGGCAGATCATTCTGAAAGTCGTTGTTGTGTATCATTGCATGTCTGGTGTCATGAGATAGGCAGAACTGTGGGGTATTAGATTAATTTTCTATGGTATGGTGTGTGACTGTTCTTCAAAGACGGCTTCTTTCTGCCTCCCTTATCTCTGGTCCTTAAGATGGCAATAAACTCTGGGGCCTAAGATAACTCCAGCTCTTCTCTGGGGCTATCAACACTGTCTTTGGTTTCTAATACTGCAGTCATGACCAGTTTTCTGTATCCTTTTCACTTACTGTTACCCACTTTGCCTTGTCTTCACCCTGTCCAAACACCGGTCTCCCTTTCAGCAGTCAGTCTCATTCCCTTTTGACTTTACAGTCTCTTATTTGGCAATCTCATCCAGTTTCTTGCCCACAGTTACTGCTATCCTCCCCCAGACCTTGAACGTCAGTCTTACAGTTAGCCTTTTCATAGGAAAACAGAAATTAAAGACTTAACTTACTTGTTCGTTGTATTCTGGGAAAGGGAAACAGGATAAAATTTAGGCATTAGTTAAATTGAAGGGATTGGTTAAAGTCCCTAACTTATAGGCACCCCAGAGAGGACAGATGTATGGAAAGGATCAGAAAAGATTAAATAATATTATTTAAAAGCAAATATGAAAATGCTGCAACTCAACACTACTTTTATTATGATTGCTGTTAATCTGCAGAGAGACTGAATTATATGACTGCTTATTAATGTAATTAACTACTTTAAGAAAGAAGAATATATAGAATATCAGATCTATACCAGGAATAGGAGATGGAAATTTTTTATTAAAAAAGAAAAATCAGATCTAAGTGCAACTTGGTGGGAGGTAGAGAGGCCAATGTAGAGAAAGGGGCATCGTTCACTCAATAAAGGAAAGGATCCAACAGAAAATTCATTAAGGAATCTTTACAAGGGTCTCTGCGATAGGTCTTCAAATACATCAATATAAACTAGAGAACCATACCCATCCCTTAGAGAGATGTTTCATAAAGATAATATCAGGTGAAAAAGGTAGCCAAAAGATGAAATTATTTTCCATGGTCTTAGAAAAGGATTCAGAAGATTCACTTAAATTATTTTTTGAAACAGACATAAGAAGGTATTAAATAGTTTTTTATACATAAAAGTCAATGATAAATGGTGAGAGAAAGGGAGCATAGATAAAATTCTTTACACTTTTGCAGGGCTTTTGACAAGTTCCACATGCAAAAGGTGCTTTTAAAAAATTAAAGTATTGTGGGCCGGGCGTGGTGGCTCACACCTGTAATCCTAGCACTTTGGGAGGCTGAGGCGGGCGGATCACGAGGTCAGGAGATCAAGACCATCCTGGCTAACATGGTGAGACCTCGTCTCTACTAAAAATACAAAAAATTAGCCAGTCATGGTGGCGGGTGCCTATAGTCCCAGCTACTTGGGAGACTGAGGCAGGAGAATGGGTGAACCCGGGAGGCGGAGCTTGCAGTGAGCCGAGATCGCGCCACTGCACTCCAGCCTGGGCAACAGAGTAAGACTCCATCTCAAAAAAAAAAAAAAGAAAAGAAAAGAAAAAAAAATTATTGTGGGAATCTAGAGGATATTTTGCTATAGACGGGCATCAAGATAGTAACCAATAGGTAAATAAGAATATGTGAGTGAAGTTTAGACCAAGGGAGTAATTTCTGAATAAGATAAGAAATGATCTGAAAGGGGCACTGTTTATTGAACTTTTCAGATTATGAATCAGTCTAAATTCTTTTGAGTAGTAGAAATTATCCTTTTGAAATCGGAGAGGTAGACCCTTTTACATCCTATGTTAAAGGCAGATGCAGGGTTTTAAACTGGATGGAGTCCAGATCTGACTAGGGCAGTTAACATATTGAACCAAGTTTTAGTTGATGCTAAGGGTATTTAAAAAAAAAAATGAAAACACTGCAACTCAACACTACCTTTTATTATGATTGTTATTAATCTGCAGAGAGACTGAATTATATGACTGCTTATTAATGCAATTAACTACTTTAGGAAAGAGGAATATATAGAATATCATAGTCCATTATTAATAGATTATTGTTAGCTGTAGTTGGCCTTTCAGGTCAGAAGTTTTACACCATCTTAGTAGTAGTAGTTGTGGGTTACAGGCAGTGAAATGAAATCTTTGAGTCCAAAACATTCCAGATGATGAGGAAGGCCAGAAAGAGCTGGGTTATCCTGAGAAGGGATGCATTTCTTTTTCTTAATTGTTGTTCTGCTTTAAACTTCTCAGCTTTGTGTCAATTCTGTTTACTTATGGGAAAACATAACCTTGTATTGTGACTGCTCTATGTTGGGGCAGAATCTATATTCTATTGTTTGGTGGGTAGAATACCCTTTTATTTCTGCCTGTCCAGATGGAGAGCTCTCAATGGACTGTAGGCTGGTGTCCTCTGTGCCAGTTCCAGCTGATGGGAACTGGGGGGAAGAACCCACCCCTTTTTAAGTATTTGTTATGGATTAGTCTTAAGATTTTATTGAGCTGGCCCTTAATGTTATTTGATGTATTTATGGCAGGTATGTAGAATTTAATCTGCTGTATGATCGGGGCACAAAGTTTGGCCTCTTCACTCCAGGATCCAGAATTGAAAGTATCTTGATGTCTTTACCTCTAACTGCCCGGTAAGGAGATAACTCATTTTAGTAGTTATCCCTACACTCCCAATTCCCAAACACCCACAAAATATGAAAGTTAACACTGCAGATGTTGTGCCTAGGTCTTTGTTAGTTTTGACTTTGCTGATTTTATAAGAAAATCACAGTCAAATAAGGCAAATCAAATTGGGTATTTTAAGCGGTGACATGGTGAATCCCACAGCTCTATGAGGGCAAGGAGAGACTAGAGGGAGAGAGAACACAGGCTGAGTCATGGTGGCTAGGAGGTGAGATGGACCTTCTCTGCCTATTTGTTTTTCTGAGAAGCGGTATGCATAAGTATTAAGCTAAAGAAGGTTTGCCCGTGGATCACCGGAGGTTCTACACTTTATGAAACCCTGGTTTATGTTAAAGGTGTATTTTGGCTCTGGGATATTAATACTAGCCAAAGCATACCCAAGAGTTGTTAAGAAACTATTTGTTTGGCAAATAGTTTTTTTAAAGGTCAAATTGGTACAAGGCACATCAGGCACAGTAGGGACAAAGAAGTATAAGGCTTTTTTTTTTTTTATTCTTAGGATTTTATTTTTCATTTATTTTAAGTAAAGAGGTATGTGTGTCATTATTTTTTATGATTTTTTTGCTTTTGTTTTGGACATGCATAGATGGGAGTACATGCATTCACCCTCAGAGAATTCCAAAGAAGCTGAAATTCTGGAAGTTCTACGCCATCCAAGGGACTGGGTGCGTTGATGCAGGCAGAGTGGCTGTGCAGGGGTTTGGAGGGCACAGGATGTGTGCTCCCCATGCCACTGGTCGGCACTTTGCCACTGTGTGGCAGTTACCTGTGCCTTAATCTTCTCCACTCTGCACCCTACCTCGTGGGCAGATGATAACGTGTTTTGGATGCTGTCAGTGATGAATGGTGAGATGGCAGATTGTCAGAGTCAACTGATTAAACCTCATTTATACTTTTAGTGTCATTTTATATGACTAGTTTACAAAATAGGACATTGAGTTTCCAAGTATTGAGATAAGGGAATATAAATAGTATTATATGTATCAGGAAATCTCTCATCTTGTTTTTGTTTCATGTATTTTTTAAAGTTTTCATTTCTGCCACAAAAATCTGTCGTGGAATATATTTTATTTTCATTAATTCAGTGAAGTTGAGACTTCATAGTAATTTTAGAATGCAACTTGAAGGTAAAAATTTTACTTTGTCAATACTGAAGTCTCTGCTGTAATCTTTATATATCTTTCTCCAGAGAACGTAATATTGTCAAGTAGATACACATTTTTCTAATAGGTATTTAGAAGCACTTGAAATATTCTTAATCTCTGCATGTGTTACAATTCAGTTATTTCTGTAGTTTGTAAACTCTAAAGTGACATTACTATTATTTTAGAGATGTCTAAGTTGTAATTTTGATTTTTGTGGAACCATTGTTTGTTAATGTTGGGATTCTCTGCACTTTTGAATGTGAAAGCTTATATCCCTGAATTCTGATACTTAGAGTTTTCTATTTCAGACATCTCTGTGTGGAAGTTAAGACTAAGAATAATCCTAGGGATGTCATGAATTTAGGCAATGTTTCTCATTTGGAAAATGAAATGAGAAATAATTTCCTTCTTTAAAGCAAGTATATATAGTATGAGAAACTTGGAGGCATTTCATACACACGTTTCTTAGGAAAATGGACACATTGAAAATGTCCTCTTTTTTATATTAGAGATTCTGCAGCTCTTTGCTCTTAAGAGAAAATCACAACAGGATTCTTAATGTATGATTTCTTTGTTCATATATTATGAATGTATTATTTTATTTGCTTCGTAATAAAGTTTATAAGGAAGAGGATCTCATACATATCATTATCGTGGAACACGTTGAATGTTTGTGATTCTGTGTGGCCTTTTTGGGGCTGGAAAATGTATGAATTCTTCAACTGTCTTACAAGAGATCTGCTAATAAATTTTATTATGAAATAAGACTAAGAAATATTTATATTTTTTGTTGCCAGGATAATATAGGAAAACGCAAATATTTCTAGTACAGTTGATCCTTGAACAACATTAGGGCTAGGGGCCCCAACTCCTCCTTACCGCATGCAGTTTCAAATCCTTGTATAACTTTTGACTCTCCCAAAACTTAATTGCTGATAGCCTACTGTTGAATGGTAGCCTGACCAATAACATAGTCAATTCACACATGTTTTATGTTATATGTATTATATACTCTTCTTACAAGCTAAAGAAATGAAAATGTTATTAAGGAAATCATAAGAAAGAGATATATTTGCTATTCATTAGGTGGAAGTGAATCATCGTAAAGGTCTTCATCCTCATTGTTTTCATGTTGGGTAGGCTTAGTGGGAGTAGTAAGAGGAAGAGTAGGTCTTGCTCTCTCAAGGGTGGCAGAGGTGGAAGAAAATCTGTGAAGAAGCAAAACTCTTCAAACCTGTGTTGTTCAAGGCTCAACTATGCTAATGCCATAGTTCCTCATTCCTAGGTATTTTACTCAAGAAAAATAAAAGTTTTGTACTCAATTTTCATAGCAGCTTTATTCAATAGTTGAAAATTAGAAACAACCCAAATGGCTAACAGCAGGTGAGCAGATAAACAACTTGTGATATATGCATATATTAAAATACTAAGCAATGAAAAGGAATAACTATTGCTAATGACAGTAACATGGGTGAACATCAGAAACATTATGCCAAGTGAAAGCCACACATAAAAGTACTTACTATATGACTACATTATAGGAAAACCTAGAAAAAGCAAAGCTTTAATGACAGAAAGCAGATCAATGGATGGCAGGGGTTAGGGGATGCAGATTTGTGAAAGGGAACAAAAGAGTATTTTGAGGTGATTTAAATGTTTTACATCTTGATTGTAATGGTTACTAGACTGTATATACATTTATCAAAATTCACTGAACTTAAAATGGAATTTTATTGTATATGTGAATAATACTTCAATAAATCTAATACTAGGAAAAAACAATATAGGCATATAGGAACAAATGTTCAGATCAACCTCAGTTTAGCTTTTAAAAAATAGAAAATCACTACATAGTGATGATATAATGCTAAAATGCTAGCCTATTTAGTTGTGTTTAAAGCTGTGGCGGGTAAATGAAGATAAAATTTTTCTGTGCATTTGTTTTCAGTTCTTCAATAACCACGTATTTCTACTATGGATTAGGCTATGTCTGAAAAGAATTGCATAACTACTGGAAAACAGATTATCCTACTGTTATTCAAAGTGAATTTCTCTTTCAATTTCTTACTGGTGTTAATTCAGTCTACCTGAAGACCACAGTGCACCTCCAGATGGCCTGAACACCTAACTGTCTTATGCATGCAGGTTCATGGTAATAAAGGGTGTCTGGAGGGGAGAAATGTAAATTCTCTGGAGCAAATTTTTAACCACTATTTTCTGTTCATCACTGTACTCTGCTGACCCTCCTAGTCAGCAGAGTATTTGAGATAAGTGCTTCTGCACGCTAAGGAGTACAAGATTTGAAAAGCCAAATGTTTCTTTATGACTTATCCTTCCATGTGTCTTTTGCTGTTACAATATTTAGAGACAGGAATCTTCTGCAGGTTTTTGACTTGCATGTCTGTACATAGGTGAGGATGACTCAAAGGCTCAGCTCATCTTGGACTGCAGGCTGCATTGCCTATGGGTGGCTCAGAACACGAATTCCATGGAACAAGGCAAAGGCAGTATGGTGGTTTTCTGTTCTAACCACTGAGGTTATGTAGTGTCACTTTCTTCACATTCCACTGGACTCCTGACAAGTCTGTCATTAAGGACAGTTCCAGATTCGAGTGGAAGGGAATTGGATCCCAGTCATCTTCAAAACCTCCACACAGCCTTCCACACTCAAAACCACAAAATAGATTGGACTCAACCCTCCACATTGCCCTAATTAGTTCCTGTTGAGTCCCCCTTTCAAATGGCTCCTGGTTTCCTTCCTCTGCCCTTTGCCACCACCCTACTTTAGTCTCACATACTTTCTCATCTGAACTTTTGCAATGCTCTCCCTGCCTCTGGGCACTCTGACCTTTCCCTCTCTTCAGAATTATTTTCCTAGGTCCCATTATCACCACCCTGCTGAAATAGTCAAAGAATCTCCTCTCCGGACAGAATTCTAAAGTCAGTCTGACATTCAAGCAATCCACCATTTAACTCCTATCTCGTGTTTCAGACTTATCTTCTACATTTCTCTGTGCACTTCAGTCTCAGACCATATACTCACCACTCACCACTTTTCCTGAACTTCCCCCAAATTATACCCCCTCTGGCCTTTTCTCAGGCTGCTGCTATCTCTGCTTGGAATGTCTTATGTGCCTGCTCATCCTTCCATGCCCATTTTAAATCTTCTTCAAGAAACCTTCCTTGGAGTCAATCTCTTCTACCCTTTCAGCACATTTTACTTTTAGTATTGCTCTCAACATATTCTATTTACAGTCATTCAATCCACATCCCACTTATTACAAAATATTGAAGGTGGATCTTTCCTTATTTATAGTACCTGCTACCTAATGAATGATGTGTTAACCTTTGTTTTCCAACACTGTTTTGCAATATATTGTAGTATCAAGCTTAGTGTTGTTTAGTTGTCTGTATAACTGTCTTATTCCTAGTCTGTGAAAACAGAAGTTCCCAGTATCTCTAAAAGCCCATTTAGAAATTGTTTTCAAGGATGTATTATATTATCCCTGCCACAAGTATGAATTATGTATTTGAAATCTCACATTTTAAAATTTCATCTTTCTTCCCAAAGAAACACATAACAATCCAATTTCATAATAAACCTAAATTAGCACATTTAAGTTAGTGACGCTTAGACATTTGTAAATGGCTTGACTAAATTCCCTTGTATTGTTACCTGAAATCAAGTCATAAGTTGTACAACATAAAACCTCACTGATATGGTTAGGGTTTGTGTCCCCACCCAAATCTTACCTGGAATTGTAATCCCCCAAGTCCCCAGGTGTTAAGGGAGAGACCAGGTGGAGGTAATTGAATCATGGGGGTAAACCACCCCTGTGCTGTTCTCGTGGTAGTGAGTGAGTTCTCACAGGATCTGATAGTTTTATAAGGTGCTCTTCCCTTCTTTGCCCAGCACTTCTCCTTCCTGCCACCTTGTGAAGAAGGCGCCTTGCTTCCCTTTTGCCTTCTGCCATGATTATAAGTTTCCTGAGGCCTCCCAGCCATGCTGAACTATGAGTCAATTAAACCTCTTTCCTTTATAAATTATTCAGTCTCGGGCAGTTCTTTATAGCAGTATGAAAACAGAATAATACACTCACAGACCTGTTTCTACAAGTGTTTTTTTTTTTTTTTTTTTGAGGCAGAGTTTCACTCTTGTTGCCCAGGCTGGAGTGCAATGGTGTGATCCTGGCTCACCACAACCTCTGCCTCCTGGGTTCAAGCGATTCTCTTGCCTCAGCCTCCCGACTAGCTGGGATTACAGGCATGTGCCAGCACGCCCGGCTAATTTTTTGTATTTATTTAGTAGAGACAAGGTTTCACCATGTTGGCCAGGCTGGTCTTGAAATCCTGACCTCAGGTGGTCCACCCGCCTTGGCCTCCCAAAGTGCTGGGATTACAGGCATGAGCCAGCACACCCGGCTAAATTTTTGTATTTTTTTAGTAGAGACAAGGTTTCACCATGTTGGCCAGGCTGGTCTTGAAATCCTGACCTCAGGTGATCCACCCACCTCAGCCTCCCAAAGTGCTGGGATTACAGGTATGAGCCAGCACACCCGGCTAATTTTTTGTATTTTTTTAGTAGAGACAAGGTTTCACTATGTTGGCCAGGCTGGTCTTGAAATCCTGCCTCAGGGAATCCACCTGCCTCGGCCTCCCAAAGTGCTGGGATTACAGGCATGAGCCACGGTGCCTGGCCTACAAGTGGTTTTATACTGGATATTCACTAACATATACCAGCAGAGCAAGGTAGTTGAACTGCATTTCCTCTTCCGATCAGTGTAGCCAGCTCTATTCTAGATCTTAAGCTCATTCAAACAGTATTTTCAATAATTCTTTTACTGTTAATCCCTTCATATTTCAAAATGCGTTTGAACATAAAACTTGTCATAATCTAACCCATCATGGTTTCAATAGGTTGATGCAAATACAGCCACTTAGGAAAGTAAATTGACTTTTCAGTCATTTAGAGTTGCAACATTGACTCTGTCGTGGATGTGTTTTCTTATGAGATGGTTGAGAGGTATCAAAGTTCACAAAGCTGTACTGGCTGAATGCCTCTTATGTAATATCAAGTGAATAATGCTTTCATAAATAAAAGTCTTTATAGCAATTTATCTATGCTCAGATCTGGTCAAGATTGCTTCCATTTTCTGACTTGATGAGGGAGACAGGCTTTTAGAATCTGTTCCACACCTGCTGCTTGACATTCTTCTAACCATTAGTATAATATGCAAATTCAGCAATTTCTTGTGGTTCAAACTGTAGTTTATTAAAAATAACTAGTTCAGCTGTCCTCAAAGACCATTTAAATTAATACTACCTGAATACAGGCTGGGCACGGTGGTTCATGCCTGTAATCCCAGCACTTTGGGAGGCCGAGGTGGGTGGATCACCTGAGGTCAGGAGTTCAAGACCAGCCTGGCCAACATGGTGAAACCCCATCTCTACTAAAAATACAAAAATTAGCCAGGCGTGGTGATGAGCGCCTGTAATCCCAGCTCAGGAGGCTGAGGCAGGAGAATCTCTTGAACCTGGGAGGCAGGGGGTGCAGTGAGCCAAGATCGTGCCACTGCACTCCAGCCTGCGCGACGGCGCGAAACTCTGTCTCAAAAAAAACCAAAAAACAAAAAACTACCTTAATACAAATTCTGCTGAAAGTACTCTTTGTTTTTTAATGTGTACTTGATCTTATATGCTATTCAACGTGAGTGTGGTGCTTAAAAATAATGTATTCCTAAGAAGCAAAAATAAGGACCTACTTTCATCTTTACCTCTCTGCCGCCCACCCCGACTCTTCATCTTAGTAATGTGTGGGAGATATGGTATCTCCCCAAACAGCAAGAGGCAGTCTTCAGCTGACGTGCCCTCGTGTGTGGAGCAAAGACAAGCCATCGCTGCTGTGCCCTATCAGAATTCCTGACTCATAGAATCTGTGAGCGTGATAAAATGGTTGCTGTTATATGTCATTAAGCTTGGAGTGGTTTGCTAAACAGTAATAGATAATTGAAGCAGATTAAATGTCATTAACAAAAACGAGAAGAGCAGTTTTGAGGTGCTTGAAATGCTTGCAAGCTACCTGTACCAGTATTTAGAGATGTGAACTCAGGAGAGCTCAGTCTAGAAACACAAGTCTGCCAATTTCGTAAAAGTGATAATCGAAGAAGTGGAAGAAGGTAAGCCACCCAAGGAAGTGCATGCAGTGTAATAAAAGAGCATCACAGACCAAACTGGGGGCAGAGAAATGAACACGGGATGAGGTATCAGGAAAGACAGCTGAGAAGCAGCTATCTGAACAAATAGAATAGGAGGAAGGAAATTTAAAGAGACAAGTGGGATGTGATTGTAATAAAGGCTCAAATATTACAATGGTTGTTTCCAAATAGAAGATGTTAACATGATCTATACTCTATGTTAATATGTTTGATAAATTGGGATTTAAGTTAACACTTAAAAATGATCCTAGTCTATACATTATCAAGGTCTTCTCAGATACTAAAATTTAGATGATAAAATTATCTCCATTAACATACCAGGTAGTGTCTTCAGTTTCTCAAGAATATGAGATTCTTGAAAGAACCAGTAGGTGGAGCAGAAAATCTAATCTGCAGGGGGTTTTTTGTTTGTTTTTTTTGGCAGGGAGTGGAGGAGGAGAAAGTAAAGAAAAGCAAGGAAGGAGGGAGAATGAAAAAGTGCTGGGAGGAAGAAGGAGAAACGAGAGAGAAGAGGTGGAGAACAGGACAGAAAAAGAGGAGAGGCAAAGACGGAGGGAAATGAGAAAATTATTTGAAATCTGACTCTTGTTGAACTATGCTGTTGGACAGATTATCTAAAGGAGTTATTACATATTTAATCAAGCATGGCTAATTTGACTATGCTGTTTATGTCTTGTCAAATGTCTCCACTGTGTTTCATGTCTCACTTTATGATTGGGAGATTCTGAAGTTGGCAATGTCTACAATTCCAGTAATGCTGAATGTCTAAATGCTTAGCATCTGAGTTCCTTGGCCATCTCTGAACTGCGAGTTGCCTGAGAAAATGTGAACATTTTTGTCTGAGAATGAATAATGTTAATTTGACTCTCAGAGGAAACATAATTCTAAAAAGATTGAGGACTATTCATCTGAATGTGTGTATTCAATTTAGAGTTTATACCCCAGGGGGTGTGTGTGATTCAGTGAAGAAAGGTAGGAAAACATTTTTATCATTTCAAAAGCTCTGTTTGTGTGTAATTTTATTATGTCTACAATACATTAATTTAATTATGTGGGTATATCACAAATAAGCACATTTTGGGTGTAAAAATATCAGCAGCTTGTAATTGAAAAATTGCTTATTCAAATAGTGTATACGTTTTTACAATTTGATGGACTAAAAATGAAAGTGGAGAAGAAAGCAGAATGTCTTGATAAACCAAAGAAAGAATATAATGACCATAAAGCTTGGCTTCTTACCTCTGGCTGGAGTTACAGGGCAGGAAGTGAAAGGATGCTAATTTCCCATTGGTTTTAGAGAAAACTAATGGACACTGTCTAAAGAAATGGAGAATGAAGATGTTAAATACAGTATAGTAAAGGTAATCAGTAGACTAGAAATATAAACCAAACTTAAGTGAGAGACTTTAAACTACAAATTTAGAAAATAACAAGAACCATATGATAAAGCTATAGCAAACATACCCATCCTATCAATCAATAAAAAATGACATACATATCAATAAATAAAAGTTTCATAACATACTGTTAAAATATTTCAAGTGGGACCATAAAGAAATAGATGCTATAAAAAACAGATACCTTTAAGACAAAATACTTCAGAAAGTAAAAAACGATAGCTATACCAGGCAAGTACAAACTTAAAAAAATGAAGGAGTTATGATACTCATATCAGCCATCATGGAATTCACATCTAAAAGCATAACATAAGAAAAAGAAGGGTACTTAAAATGTGAATGTAAAACACTATAAATATCAATGGACCAAAGTACATAACTATATTCACAAGGAGAAAAAAATCTAGGAGCTAGACTGATGCACACTTGTAGTTGTTGAATTATTTCACTTAGTCCCTGACAGAGCAAGTCAGGGGAAGCACATTAAAGATGTAGAAGATGTAAATTACATGAGTAACAAAGTATCTCTAAGTTATATATATTTTGAACTCTGAACCCTGAAAATAGAGACAACCCTTCCAAGTACCTAGGGACATTCATAAAAATTGACAAAATTCTTTACAAACTCCATAATAAATTTTAAAAAACAAATTATACTGACAATATTCTCTATAATACAACAAGACAAAAATGAAAAAGCAAATAAAAAACTAAAAACTCCAACATCTTGTAAATTACAACAGCTTTTTTTCTTAGCCCAGTCTTGGATCAAAGGGGAAATATAAACCAAAATTACTCATATCTAGGAAATACTGATGATATAAACAATACCTACTACACCCTATGAGACATAACTAATACAGTGTTTTCTTAAAGGCTTAAATATTTATATTGATAAAGAAGGAAAAATGAAAATAAACTATTTCTCAATCAAGAAATTTTACAAGACAACCAAGCAAACTGAAGAAAAAGAAAAAGAGAAATTAGCAGGCAGAAACAAGATAAGGATCTTCAGTATCACTATATTCAATATTGTATTAGAGATGCTAAGCTAATAAGTTTAGACAAGAGAAAGAATTAGAAATACAAAGATTAGAAAAGAAGAGGTAAAATTGTTTGTAATGACAAAATCTAGAAGCAACCCAAGTTTAATAAATGGAAGAATAGATAAATAAATTCTGGTATATTAATAAAATGAAATGCCCTAGACTCATGTTATGTGTATATAAATTACAGAACTGGGAAAATTAATATGGATGAATATCACAGACATTGAGTGAAGATAAAATAACCTGCAGAACAATACATGCAATGTGGTTCCATTTGTACAAAATTCAAAAGATGCAAAGCTAGGCCATAGGCTATTTAAAGATACACATAAGTGATAAAACTAATGAAAAGCTAATGACAAATACCAAATTCAGTGAATGGAGAATGGAACTGAGGCAGGATTCACAGATGGCTTCAAAGTTCTTAGTAGTGTTCTACAGCTGGATTCTGATATACAAGTGGCCATTTCAACATTTCAATATATTAATAGGATATTTCTTAGTATCCTACTCATTTTATAAATATTAATGTGTATATCAAGTATTTAATTAAAATCTTTTAAGCTATGATCAGAAAAACTCTTACTCTGATACTAACATTCACTTCTGTGGGTTTTCTTGTTGGCATCCTGATACATGTTTCTTTAAAAATCAAGTATTTTTCCCACGTATTTAAATTAGTGTGTATGCTTTGTGGAAATCTTGGAAAATAAACAATGGTATTAAGGGTATAATTACATTTGATTCCACCACTCAGAAGTAACCATAAATACCCAAAATTTTGGTATATTTCTTTCTAGGTATTTTATGCATATTTTAATGTAGTTAAATCATATTGCATATATAATTTTGAATACTCATTGTTTTCTTTTTTATGCCTTAAGCATCTCCCCCTGTTATTTAAACCTTTCAAAGGCAGATAATCGACTGGGGCTGAAAATAAGGGGTTTCTTGAAAGTGAGCAAGTGAGCTACTGACTGAGGGCTCTAGCCCATCGGCTGCCCCGTTTCTTTATGGGAACTTGGTCTCCAGCTGGGCAGGAGATTCAAGGGCTTTTTTTTTTTTTTCCAAATAAATAATGAATAGTTCTGGAGAAAAAAAAAAATACTGCTGTAGGCTTTGACATTTTCACTACAAACTGATTAACTCTTTTCTTTGCCCCTACTTTACAAAGTAGAATTTACAAAGAACTTAAAAAAATTTACAAGAAGAAAACAACCCCATCAAAAAGTGGGCAAAGGATATGAACAGACACTTCTCAAAAGAAGACATTTATGCAGCCAACAGACATATGAAAAAATGCTCATCATCACTGGTCATCAGAAAATTGCAAATCAAAACCATAATGAGATACCATCTCACGCCAGTTAGAATGGCAATCATTAAAAAGTCAGGAAACAATAGATGCTGGAGAGGATGTGGAGAAATAGGAATGCTTTTACACTGTTGGTGGGAGTGTAAATTAGTTCAACCATTGTGGAAGACAGTGTGGCGGTTCCTCAAGGATCTAGAACTAGAAATACCATTTGACCCAGCAATCTCATTACTGGGTATATACCCAAAGGATTATAAATCATGCTACTATAAAGACACATGCACATGTATGTTTAATGTGGCACTATTCACAATAGCAAAGACTTGGAACCAACCCAAATGTCCCTCAATGATAGAATGGATAAAGAAAATGTGGCACATACACACCATGGAATACTATGCAGCCATAAAAAAGAATGAGTTCATGTCCTTTACGGGGACATGGATGAAGCTGGAAACCATCATTCTCAGCAAAATATCACAAGGACAGAAAACCAAACACTGCATGTTCTCACTCATAGGTGGGAGTTGAACAATGAGAACACCTGGACACAGGGAGGGGAACGTCACACACCGGGGCCTGTTGGGAGGTGGTGGGCTGGGGGAGGGATAGTGTTAGGAGAAATACCTAATGTAAATTATAAGTTGATGGGTGCAGCAAAACCAGCATGGCGCATGTATACCTATGTAATAAACCTGCACGTTGTGCACATGTACCCTAGAACTTATAATAAAAATAAGAGCAAACAAAATTACTTGAATCAATGAGAAAACATTAGAAAGAATAATAGATAGCCAGGGTCATCAGATATTTGAGGAAAAATCTCCAAATATAAGAGAAAGAGAAAAAATAAGTAAAGAGACCACAGACAGGCAGGCTTCTAATGAATACATAATAGAACAGATAAGAGATTAAACTTAGAAATACAGAGGTAAATAGAAAGATCAAAAAGATTTAAAAGTTGCTGCTTTGGGGCAGCAGGGCTGAGGTGAATAGAAATGGAAAGGGAATTGCTGGGTTTTGTCATAACCTTTTACTACTATTTGATTGTTTAACTGATTTTATTTATTAGATTAATAAAAATATTAAAGAGTAAAGGCCATGGATTTTTAAGCCCTCAAAACATTTTAATTGTGCATATTTTTATCATATAGATGCTTCTTATTAGAAAAAACTTTCCATTCTGTTACATTAATTTTTATCATGTGTTGCCATTACATTACCACTGTTCTTAAAGACCTCTTCCTGTTTTTGACCTCACTGTTGAGCTCAATTAAATACACGTTATCGTCTAACTAGTTTTAACTTTAAGAAGTAAGATATGTTCTGAGAAAAGTATTCTTTAACAGGTTCCAATCGTTCTTAAAGATTCATAGAACTTTATACATGGTGCCCAAATGTCTTTTCTGTCTATGTTAATAATAAGTAAAACTATTGTTTATAAAATGCAAACTAAGTCACAGATTTTGTACACCTCAAGGTATAGGGGAAGGTATTTTATAAAGTGGGTGCTGGACAATGGTCCAGATGTGTGACCTTTTTCAAGTTTTTGCTTGAGAGTTTAGAAGTTACATTTAAATAAATGATCACTGTGTCTAGGGTTATGTTTTCTAAACACAGCAGCCCTCTGGCTCTATCATGAAGATATCTCATGAGTTCCAGAGGAACTTGGGTATATTTCTGTTTGTATAGAAAGACACTAAAAGAAAAGCATATTCTGGTTTTTACAGCTCTACCTTATTTTCTTCAAATTGTATTTTAGTGACAACTTGAAGGAAATGCTATCAATGCTTCAAAACTCCAACACAGTTTTTTTGTGCTGCCACCACAGCATCATCACTTCATGGTCTGATTGGTGTAAATACCACAGGGATAAGCAAAAGCATGAGACTGAAGACACTTTCTGTTTAGGAAAAATGGGTAACAAGTTGAATAATGCTTCTCCCTGAAAAATCTTTGGGCTTCCTCTCAATGTTGTTCCTGTTGTGTGGGTAGCTCCACCCCAGCTACCCACACAAGGACTTGGCCAGGGTAAAAATCAAACCCTGTGTCTCAGGCCACAACAGAGTTTGATTTTACCCTGGCCCGGTTCCTGTGTGGGTAGCTGGGGTGGAGTCCTCTCATTCTTACTCTGCTTTTGTGGTGTGAAAGTCTAAGTTAACTGCTGATTGTTCTTCAATTTATTAGTGCTTTGCTATAATCTTAGGTAAAGTCAGAAATCCCATCGACTCATCTTATTGACATAGGGCAAAAGTACACCTGAATTTTTATTAGTTCAGAATTTTTTTACAGTAAGAAGTCTTACTCTATAGTCTTTGTACATATGTACAAAGAGAACACAGCATTATGTTTTCATGACCTCGTACATCTTCATTCTCGAACCTTTTAATTTTCTCCCATCAGAAAATATTTTAATTATATAATGTTCAAAAAATTTAGGTGGGCATACTAACACAAAATGCATTTTCACTGATTTGTAAACCTTTTTTTTTAAATGAAGTTTTTGCTGCTTGCTTATATCTCTGTGGTTTGATGTTTTAGCCTCTTGATTAATCTCAATACTTTCTATCCTATGACTAAACTACTTTCCCTTGCATACACACTTGGATTGCTACTGCACATCTTTTAAATTTTATGTCATTTATCATCTATATCTCTTCATCATTGTTTCTTAGATTTGTGTAATTCATGTCCCTTCTTTATTTGTAGAGAATCTAAATCTAGTCTTAATGTAATTGCTCCAGATGATAATAATCTATTTATTTATACTTCTAATTTGTCCCAGAAAGGACTTAAGGTGACATATATAATAATGCATAAAATATAGTGAGATGAATTCAATTAAAAATAAGAAAAGTTGACAAAGGGAAACTAATGGTGGGAAATTAAGATGAGGCCAAGAGCAAGGTCAGTGTTCAAATGCCTGCCTAATAGAGCCGCAGTTTGGCTTCCTGCTATACCCTGTTTTTTGTTCACCAGCTTCATATCCCTCCCTATGTAGCTTGATGACCACAGCCTGCTTGTGATAGTTAGGGTTTTCCAGAGAAACAGAACCAATAGGATGCATGTGTGTATGTCTGTATATAGCTTTATTTAAGGAATTGGTGAATATAGAGACTGGCAAGTCCCAAATCTGCAGTTCATGCCTGCTGCCAGAATTCTCTCTTGCTCAGGAAGGTCAGTCTTTTGTTCTACTTAGAACATCCACTGACTGGATGAGGCCCACCCACTTTATAAAGGGCAAACTGCTTTCCTCAAAATCCACTTATTTAAATGTTAGTCTCACCCAAAACACTCTTACAGAAACATCCAGAATAACGTTTGACCACATATCTGGGCACTATGGCCCCACCATGTTGACATAAAATTAATCACCATGCCACTAAAACCTGCGACTTGCCTTTAACCTCCACCTTGTCTTTCTTTTCCTTCCTACATGCACCCTTTCCATTTTCTCTAATTCCTGAAGCTTCAGTTATACTTCACTTTACTCCTTTTTTCTCATGCCTTCCGCTAAAGACACAGGATTCCCAAGGGGTCGTTAGGCCACGGGTTCCTATTTCCTGGGTTGGGTGAAATTCTTCTCCCTTCTGGTTGTTAACTACCGCTTTCAAATAAGTTCCTGGTCCATCTTGAGTGTCCCGCTTACATCTCCCCTAATGGCCCTTCCCCACCCTTTCCCTGTGCCCTACCCCTGGCTCTTTGTAAAAATTCCTTACATTATTACAGGCCCATCGTGAACCATTTCTGCTAAAGGACTTTATGGTAGGAATTACCTTTGCCACATTAGGCCACGTTTTCTGGGTGCTGATGCAGCTGTATACAGGGTTACGTGAGTGCTTGTTTGAGTGTGTGTTATTGTCGTGAGAGTGGAGCAATAAAGACAGTCCCTGGGAAAAGTTTCCCAGGACCCAGTGGTCCAGTGTGTCTCTGCTACTAGAGGAAGAATGTGGTCCGCCACTCTACTTCTTGTTCCCTGAAGCCCAGACCACAGAGAGGGGTTGTGGGAATCAGTCTCTGCCTGGCAGGTTTTTGAAACTTGTGAGGGGAAATAACTGTCTAGCTTTCTTTCAGATAGAAGAAAAAAAAATGAAATAAAAGTAAGACAAGTGGCTGTAACACAAAAAAACTTTATAGACAGAGATTCAAATATAAATCTGAATTGTTCACCCTTTTACTTTATAACCAGGCACCAGAGGACCCGTGAATGCATAATGATCATTTCTGAAATCTTTGGTAGTATTCCCATACAACCTGAGCCCGTATTTCAGACCAGTCATAGCTGTGTGATTTAGGGGACATCACACAGACTCTACTCTTAACTCCTCTGTAAAAGAGAATGAGTAATGTGTACTTCCAAAAATTACTGTGGGAAGTCAATAAAATAACATATGGGAAAGAGTTTTACAAGCTGTTAAGTGTTATGTGGACATTAGGTATTCAGGAAATCAGTTAAAGCCACACTGAAGACATTAAAACAATCAGATATTTGATACATAGAAAGCTGGGCAAATGACTGTTCAGCACTTTAAAGGTAGGAAGAAGAGGAGACTAGATCAGTCAGAGAGAAAGAGTTTAGTCATTTTCATATCATGATTCTTCCCTTCCCAGTGGAAAGTATATATGAGCATGTATGTTTATGTAATATAGATAGATGTGGCAGTAAATTGCCTTTCACTTTCTCTAGTCAAAATCAAAAATAATAATTTTTAAGCTAGGAAAATTCAGTAATTTGATGAGGGAATTTGGCTGGAAAAGTGAAAAACAATTCAAGGATAGGTATTTATAAATATATCAGAATATTATATATGTATTTTTGTATGCACATGTGTTTTATTTAGGAAGGAAATAACATGTTAACTTTTGCGTATTTTAATTTTTTATTCAGCATTGACTTCCCACCTGTTGTTTAACTTTTTCGTTCTTTTTTTTTTTTTTTTTTTTCCGTTGTGGTCAAGCGCATATTGAAGACCACCTTAGCTTAGCTGAGAACGTTGTACTTGTGAAGCATTTGAATGTGGGCCACATCAAAGGTGAACAAAATAATTCATTTCCTGGCCCTGCTCAAGTATCCTCACCCTGAGAGTCTGCCCCTGTGGGCCACAACACTGCCACCCATAACAGTCACACCTCTCTTTAAACCCAGGTATATTTGGTATCTGTAACTCTCACCTGACTCTCACATAAAATTATTTATCTCTTTGTAAACTTAAATTTACATTTATATGCTCTATCTCTCTTCACACCAGGTAGTGCTAATACCCAACACTGACGGTGCCAGACAGTGTTCTAACATTACTTAAGTTAACTTAGTCAATATCTGAAATAACCCCGAGGAAGTTATTCTCATTGCATGCATGAGAAAATTGAGGTGTGGAGGGTTGAAGTTTTTGCTCACCCCCACAGAGCCAAGTGCTGAGCAAAAGGTAGTCTGGGCTGGGTGTCGTGGCTCACACCTGCAATCCCAACACTTTGGGAGGCCAAGGCAGGCAGATCACTTGCGACCAGGAGTTTGAGACCAGCCTGGCCAACATGGTGAAACCCTGTTTAGTCTCTGCTAAAAATACAAAAGTTAGCCAGGTGTGGTGGCATGTGCCTGTAATCCCAGCTACTTGGGAGGCTGAGGCACGAGAATCACTTGAGCCTGGGAGGTGGAGGTTGCAGTGAGCTGAGATCACACAACTGCACTGCAGCCCGGGCGACAGAGAGGGACCCTGCCACAAAAAAAAAAAAAAAAAAAAAAAATAGTCTGGCCTCTGACATCACTCTGAACCAGAATTATGAAAGCTCAATAGGAATCAATACCTTGTCTCACAGTTTAGGTGCCTCCAGCCCCTAACCATTATTTGCATTCAAGAAAGGAACTGTAAATGTCTTATGGTTGTTACTCTTTGAAAACAAATCCTATAGTTATGGAAACAAACAAATAAAAAATGCTAGAGAACTCGTATTCTCCTAATACCATCTTTGATTAAGCTTTTACTGAGTTCAGAATTAAGGAATGTTAATGATATGAAAGCTTTTACAGCACTGATTTTTTTCAAAGTACCAACCTGTGGTTTGGTGACACAACTATAGAAACATGGATAGAAACTCCCTATTATGCAACAAACCACTTCCTGCATCTGTTTATTCATTTATTTACAGTGTTTTAGCTAAACTCTTATCCACTTGTAGGGTCATATACTTGCAACTGTATCACTATATGTAGCATAAATATCACAAACTGCTGAAGAACATGGACTTGGTAGCTAGATTTTGAGGTTAGAATTCAATGTAATTCTGTATAAATAATACATACCTCAATAGGATAGTAGAAAAGATGACCTATGTTAACAAATGTAAAGCAATTAAAACAGTGCCAATCACATATTAAGTGCTTTATACATGTTTACTATTACTATTAAAACTCCAAAATTTCAGGAAATATACTTAGTTCAGCCTTCTGTAATCAGAAGTTTTGACTCAATTTAAACTGAGAGATAACAAAGTGAATGCCAGGCACGGTGGCTCACACCTGTAATCCCAGCACCTTGGGAGGCCGAGGCAGATGGATCATCTGAGGTCAGGAGTTTGAGACCAGCCTGGCCAACATGGTGAAACCCCATCTCTGCTAAAAATACAAAAATTAGCTGCGCTTGGTGGCACATGCCTGTCCCAGCTACTCAGGAGGCTGAGGCAAGAGAATCACTTGAACCTGGGAGGCGGAAGTTGCAGTGAGCAAAGATCGTGCCACTGCACTCCAGACTGGGCAACAGAGCAAGACTCCATCTCAAGAAAAAAAAAAGAAAGAAAGAAAAGAAGGAGAGAAAGAAAGAAAAGAAGGAAAGAAAGAAAAGAAAGAAGAAAGAAAATAAAGGAAAGAAAGAAAGAAAGAAAAAGAAAGAAAGAAAGAAAGAAAGAGAGAAGGAAAGAAAGAAGGGAAAAGAAAAGAAAGAAAGAAAAGTGAAGCCTCTTCTCAGAGAACATCAGATCTTAGTTTTGGAAGGAAATCCAGTTGTATGCTGCTCACACTTCTAATATACCTAACAGGTAATAATAGTGATTCTGCTTGAACATTTCCAGTGATGGAGAACTTAACTACCCCTCAGAAAATTTCATTTTATAATTGGATAATTTAGTTATGAATAAACTTATATTTTATATTGAACAGAAATCAACTTTTCTGTAAATTCCACCTACTGGTTCCAGTGGTTAAATAGCAAAGCAGTGGTTTTTAAACTGTCTTGTGCAGAAATGTTTCAGAAGTTCTTAAAATGTTTGATCAAAATTTCATTTTTTTAAAGACATTTTTGAATCATTTGTTAAAACTGAAAAATTTAAAGGATGTGTAATATCCTTGGGAAGATTGCCTAACTTCTCCAATTCTCATCTTTTTCATCTACAAAATGAGTATAATTAGTAGATGAAAAATAAGTCTTCAATAAATGTTAACTGCATCTGTATAATTCTTATATTATTTGCATTTTGATACAAGCTATTAGAAGGCTTCCTTTAAAGCTCTATGACTCAGAGGTTTTGTGGTTTCTCGCTGCAGACAATTCTCAGCTATCCTTTTCCTGAACTCCGTGGAGGATTTCTTTTGAGGGTTCAAACCCCCAACTTGGCCTTTTAATCAACTGAGCACGGGCTGACCTGGGTCTCCATCACTTCAAGGTAATCCATCAAGAGTGCTCACTCAACTCCCAGCCGCTACTGTTCCTGAAAATCTTCTAAGACAGGTGTTCAGATGCCCTGGCCTTGCTATAATAGTAGTGGATGCTTTGGAAATCCACTGGAGCTGAGTTTTGCTAACACCAAGGTGCTGAGAAGTTTTCCACTGTGGTGTGATCCTGTGTAACTGCTGCCGACTGCATACCCTGCCATCCCTGCAGATTCTCAGCTTCCTGATTCTCTGATGGACCCTATGGCTTCAGAATAGGGAGAAATATGCCACAATAGAATTCTACTTTTGAGATAATTACCATCTTGTTAATCCAGCTTTGCAAAGGCTGAAGACTAGAGATTGGGTAGCTCTCAGTTCTCTATTCAGAAAACCAACGTATGTTTCTCCTGCCTACATACTCAGCTCCTCTGAGCAGGAGATAGTCAGGGAGAAGTCTGTCTGAGCTTGGCTCAAATGATATTCCCCTTTGGCTATGTGTCCTGTAGAGCTCTGTGGAGCATAATTTTGCTAGTTTTAAATATTATAAATGTAATATACTTTCATTGTAACTTTTTTTTCAAACATTACTAGTGTAAGTATACGGCATAAAATAAAAAGTTACATATCCCTACCACTATCTCACCCCCAGGTTTCACCACCCACTGATAGATCTCCTTATAAATCTTTGAGGAAATTTCTCACTCTTATGCATATAACTATGCATAAATGTCTATTTTTATAAAAATATTGAGGGAGTCTTATAATAAATATATAAATATGTGCTTTATATACTTTAGTGTATTTTGGGCATTTTTTCATAGCAACACATTTAGGCTGCTTCCTTCTTTTTAATAAACACCTTATAATTTTATATTACATATTAAATATATCTTAAAAGCTCTATAACATTTAATTAATATATTAAATGCTCTATAACATTTAATTAAGTTTAAAAATACATTTACCCAGTACTTTATCAATGGATATTAAGATACTTTTCCTTTCTTTGCTTTTTTTCGTCCTTCCAAACTGTGGCAGCCAGTCTCAAAAGATGGCCCCCAATGAGCATTATCTCCTTGTGTATTCCCTTCCCTCATTGAATTAGTCTGTCCTGTGTAACAAGAAGACGTTGTGCAAATGGCAACATATGACTTCCACGACTAGGTTATAAAAAGCATAGTGGCTTCTGCCTTGTACTTTCTTGAATTACTCATTCTGGGAGATGCCAGTTAACTTATCATGAAGATCCTCCAACAGTTATATTGGGAGGCAAGGGGTGAGGAGCTTGGCCCTCTTGCAACTTGTCAGCCCACAAGTCAAACTGGAATTGGATCTTCCAGCCCCAGTCAGACTTCGAGATGACTGCAGTCTCTGTCAACACATTGACTACAACCCCATGAAACAGCCACTCAACTAAATTGCTCTCCAATAACTGAGACACAGAAACTCTATGAGATAATGATGTCTATTATGACTTTAAACTTTTAAGTTTTGGGGTAATTTTTAAGCACAGGAGTAGATAACTAATAGACAAACAATGTCACAATGATCATCCACGTCTACTTATTTTTGTGAGAATACAAAAAGTCTGTAAAACAAATTCTTAGGAATAGAATTGAAAATAGTTGAAAAGAGTGTGAATTTTAAATTTCACTTAATAATATGCAATTTAATTTAACAGTGTCCCACAGTGAATGAGTGGGCTTCCCCATACCTACCCTCAACATTGAAGCTCACACTATAATTTTGCCATTTTATAACTTTTAAAAAAGTTTTTTTTTTTCCAACTTGGACTTAGTTATGCAGGAGGTTGAGCATTTATAAAATATTCATTGACAATTTATATTTATATTTCTGTTAACTGCCAATTTATATCTTTACTTGCTTGATATTGAATTGATCTTTTTGCTATTAGATCTTTTTGTATAATAAGAAAATTAGCCCTTTTTTATAAGTATGCATGTTTTTCCCCATTTTGAAATTTTTATTGTAACATAGTTTATACATGTTTTTAGGGCAGAAAATGTTTACTTTTTGTAGTAAAATGTATCTTTTATTTTTTCATCAATTTTTATTTTAAGTTCTGGGGCACATGTGCAGGATATACAGGTTTGTTACATAGGTAAATGCGTGCCATGGTGGTTTGCTGCACAGATCAACCTATCACCTAAGTGTTAAGCCCAACATCTATTAGTTATTATTCCTGATGCTCTCCCTCCCCCTGCCCCCACGACACACCCCAACATGTGTTGTTCCCCACCGTGTGTCCATGTGTCCTCATCATTTGGCTCCCACTTATAAGTAACAACATGCAGTGCCTGGTTTTCTGTTCCTGCATTAGTTTGCTGAGGATAACAGCTTCCAGCTCCATCCATGGCCCTGCAAATGATATGATCTAGTTCCTTTTTATGGCTGCATAGCATTCTATGGTGTATATGTATCACATTTTCTTTATCCAGTCTATCATTGATGGGCATTTGGGTTAATTCCATGTCTTTGCTATTGGGAATACTGCTGCAATAAACACATGCATGCATGTATCTTTAAAATAGAATGATTTATTTTCCTTGGGTATATACCCAGTAGTGGGATTCCTGGGTCAAATGGTATTTCTGCTTCTAGATGTTTGAGGAATTGCCACACTGTCTTCCACATGGTTGAAATAATTTACATTCCCACTGACAGTGTAAAAGTGTTCCTTTTTCTCAGCAACCTCACCAGCATCAGTTGTTTCTTGACTTTTTAGTAATCACTATTCTGACTTGCATGAAATTGTGTCTTATTATGGTTTTGATTTGCATTTCTCTAATGATAGGTGATATTGAGCTTTTATTCATATGTTTGTTGGCTGCATGAATGTCTTCTTTTGAGAAGTGTCTATTCGTGTCCTTTGCCCACCTTTAAAAGGAGTTGTTTGTTTTTTTCTTATAAATTTGTTTAAGTTCCTTGTTGACTCTGGATATTAGACCTTTGCCCATCAGATAGATTGCAAAAATTTTCTCCCATTCTGTAGGTTGTCTGTTCACTCTAATGATAATTTCTTTTGCTGTGCAGAAGCTCTTTAGTTCAATTAGATCCCATTTGTCAATTTTTGCTTTTGTTGCAATTGCTTTTGGTGTTTTCATCATGAAATCTTTGCCTGTGCTTATGTCCTGAATGGTATTGCCTAGATTTTCTTCTAAGGTTTTTATCGTTTTGGGTTTTACATTTGAGTCTTTAATCCGTCTTGAGTTTTAGTTTTGTAGAAGGTACAAGGAAGGGATCCAGTTTCAATTTTCTGCATATGGCTAGCCAGTTCTCCCAGCACCATTTATTAAATAGAGACCCTTTTCCCATTGCTTGTTTTTGTCAGGTTTGTCGACGATCAGATGGTTGTAGGTGTGCAGTCTTATTTCTGAGTTCTCTATTCTGTTCCATTGGTCTATGTGTTTGTATAAAATGTATCTTTTAGAAAAAGATTTTAGATTTTATAAAGCTTTCCCTACCACACTGGGAATTGTTCAAAGGAAAACTCCCATATTATCTTCTGAGTTAATAAGATACGAGTTTTTTCCTACCAGTAGCAATGACTACAAAATTGGCTCTCAAAACAACAACAAAAAGCTCTGAATTGTAGTATTTGCCAATTTCCAAAGTGTAAATACTCCCATCATGTCCAATTTCAAGCTGCCCATGTGACTTCGCTGAACACAGAGTTAGGAAAAGATGTGCACAGTTGGCTCTTGCCAGCTGATATATGCCAACTCTAGCACATCACTGCACCAGAAATGTATTTTGACATAAGGGTTGAGAGAGATCCAGCTTCTTATTTTGTTCTTTTTTTCTTTTTTTCCAAACAGCTGAAGTGAATGCTGAAGTACATATAGGACTATAAATCTGATTAAAATAGCTATGCTTTTATTCTAACACAAATTTATGTCAATTATGTTCTTACTAATATGTGATGTATATATATGTAAGCTTTGACTTCAAGGTAGGGTTTTTGAACACATGTACACAAGGAGGGGAACAACACACACTGGGGCCTGTCAGAGCCGGGGGAGGGAGAGCATCAGGATAAATAACTAACGCAGGCTGGGCTTAATACCTAGGTGATGGGTTGATAGATGCAGCAAACCACTGTGGCACACGTTTACCTGTGTAACAAACCTGCACATCCTGCACGTGTATCCCAGAACTTAAAATAAAATTAAATTAAATTTAAAAAAATGTTTGCAAACCACTGAGCTGAGTCTTTATCAAGACGTGAGGATGGGTGGGGAAGAGAAAGATGTGTCTCTAATTCACTTACAAAGTTGCAGTTTCTCCTCAGATCTTCAATTCTCCCACCCACATAACCCCACATATTTTAAGTACTAAATGCCCTCATCTTCTGTATTTCTGTTTGTTCAAATTTTCATTTTTTTCCTACCGTTAAAAACTCATCTCAGAGTAAAAAAATGAGTGGTTGTGGGGAGTAGGGGGGATTAATAGGTGGCACACAAAGGATTTTTAGGGCAGTGAAACTACTCTATACGATACTGTAATGGTGGATATATGTCATTACGCATTTGTCCCAACCCATAGAATATACAACACCAGGGGTGAGCCCTAATGTAAACTAACAACTTTGGGTTATTGCAATGTGTCACAAAAAAACCTCATCTCATATCCTTTGTCATATTAAGGTGCAAATAATTGATGAAAAATTCAAGTGCTACAAGGAAGCTGTGTAGCTGACAGGCTAAAGCTCCAGTTCAGCTTGCAAGTGGGTGTGAGAGTCTACGGCAGCTCACAACCTTCCCATGAATCATAAGAGGATGGGAGTGGAGATGAGAGGTGAGAGGCAAAACTGAAAGAGGAGAGGATTTGATTTGAAGGCACAAGATTTGGGTTCTGGTGGTGGCTCTATCACTTCCTGGATGAGTGATCTTGAGAATTCCCTGAAACTCATTTTTCTCACCTGAGTAACAAGCTTAAGAATAGCACATTCTATCTGTGCTTTAATGAGGATAAATTGAGATAATATATGAGGACATGCTTCACTAATTGTAGTTATACAAAAATGCTGGTTATTGGTCACAAAAAAGGCAGATGTGCTTTTGAAACATTCAGACTACAGATTGACAATGGGGCCAGTCTGCCTGGATTCCATCATTTTTACTCTCCTTTTCTATTAACTCCATGTGTCCACTTTCTCATCCTAAAATTGGAATAAAAATATTTACTTTCCTGGTTGTTTAAAGGATTGAAATAGAAATGCATGTAAAGTAGAAAAGTATCTGTCTCTCCCCGTCTCTACTCCAGTAAGTGATCAAGCAAAGTTGTTGCAATTTCCTTCCAAAATCCACAGGCAATGACATTAATCTGTGTTATGCTCAATCAAAAGGCATGCCCCAGTGACCCAGAAAAGAAGAAACCTGTGACATTCCCATTATTTCCCACAGGGCACTGATCACTTTCTACTTCTCCTAGCTCACCGTGTCCATCACTCATTCCTCAACCCTTTGGGTGGGCATGAGGCATTTGCCCCTACCAGTCTATTAAAATTGCAACTAAATTTACCTTAGAGGAAGTAAATTATAAAGAGCTCTTTGGACTGTTAAAAGTGAAGTGATGTATTTAGAAAGCGAGAGAATTTAAAAATACAGAACCATGATCAATTCTGTTTTAACTTGCAGTATATAGTTGAGAGCATGGTGTACAGGTGGGAACTGGAAAACCTGATTATTTGTTACAGTTGTTATATTTCTGAAAAAGGTGTTTATTCTTGTTTTCTTCACATCTGTTTCCAGTTGCCACTTGTCTTCTTGGGTGGAAATAACTTCTTTTCTATGAACTGGCAGAGTTTCTCTGGGTGTGGGGAGGTTCTGAACCTTGCGTGTGAGTGCTCTCCTTAGTTCAGTAATGAGATCAGTCACCAAGTCACCCCTTTGCTCTCTGGTGATGGCTGCCACCTCTTGTTTTCATGAGAAATGATAAAGCAAATGAGTCAGTGCCTAGGACCCTTCAAGAATGGCACGCGATGCTCAGCTAACCTCAAACCTTAGCTCTAGCTAAGGAGGTTTCAAAAAAAAGCCTTTGAGAAACTCTCCTTCCAGAAATACAGGCATGCATCTGGCTTCCTTCTCTTTTTCTCTATTGGCTTTTTATTTGACTTTCTGGATTTCATTTAACTTTTTAAAAACACTGAAGTATGATTTTTAATTTGAATAAAAAAGCAGTGATGTAGTAACCTGTGATCTTCCCCTTTAAGGTAAGATTCTGCAAAATTTTATGAAAAGACAATGTAGTTTTGCATAGTAGATGAGGGCGGAAATGTTTACTCTCCTAATTACCAGTTACCTCCTGGTCAACAAGTACAATCTGAGATCTTTTTGCTTACGTAGCACTGTCAATTTCTTTTTTTTACCTGAGATAATCTTTTGTTTCGATAACTGTTTTCATAACCCATGCCGTGTTTTTTCCTCTGTTGTTTTTCTTTTTCTTTTTCTTTTTTTTTTTTTTTTTTTTTTTTCGGACGGAGTTTCTCTTTTGTTGCCCGGGCTGGAGTGCAATGGCGCCATCTCGGCTCACCGCAACCTCCGCCTCCTGGGTTCAAGCGATTCCCCTGCCTCAGCCTCCTGAGTATCTGGGGTTACAGGCATGTGCCGCCATGCCCTGCTAATTTTGTATTTTTAGTAGAGACGGGGTTTCTCCATGTTTGTCAGGCTGATCTCAAACTCTCGACCTTAGGTGATCCGCCCGCTTCAGCCTCCCAAAGTGCTGGGATTACAGGCGTGAGTCACCACGCCTGGCCCCGTTTTTCTATTTTTTAAACTACAATAATTCTCTTTGTTTTAAATATTTGTAAAGATATGTACAATAAAACTATTCTTAAATCATAGGAGAAAACAAAATATGGAGCAATAGAGCAATTCTAAATGAAATGCAAGCCTAAACTACTTTTTTAACAAGCTTTGTAAATAATCACTTGTTTACAAAGGAGGTGGTGATTCATGTGAGAGGAGTAGAAAGAAAGATTTTGGTCCCTTTGAAATTTTATTATTGTTCTTCTAAGTACATCGTCTAGAAAGAAAGCAAACCAATAGCATTTTGGAATTGTTTAGTCACTAATTGTATTCCATGAGCATTCTTTCTGGTTCACTGGAATTCAGTGTATAAGTCTGGGGACAAAGTGAAGCTCTGAAGTTATGAGCTTTGGACAGCAGGATGGTGAATTAAGGTGGTGGAAAAGGAAACTTTGATATTGGAGAAACTGGTGTAGCTCAGAACACAGAACAGAAAAAGCCAACTATTTGGCCAAAGTATCCATCTTTTAAAGAGATACAGTTTTAATCAAGTGAACAGGTAGGACTTCAGTCTGGGTGTTTATTTTTGTCTATTTATACAAATTCTTTGTCACTCAGATCAAAGAGTTTACATTAGGTGGTATTATGTTTCTATATTTTCTTAAATCAATATACACAATGAATTGTTATTAGATTATAAGACATGCCAAACTGGATCAGATTTACAATTCATCCACCCAAATCCTACCTGTTTTAGACCAATCCAGGGATATTATGTATGGCGACCTGGTAGTTACTCTCCAGGCAATTTTTAAAGTCTAGGATGAGCCTATATACAATGCCTAAAACAGTATCTGGCAAGTGTTTGGCTTGGTAATGGTTAATGTTTGTTGAACAAATGAGTGAAAGATAAAAATCTACCATCATGCAATTATCTATATTCTCTTGAAGCTAATCTTTTGTGTTATGTATCGTGTATGACAAGTCTTTTGTTCTAAGTGTATTACGTTGTCTTTTTTCCCTTTTTTCTTTCCTTTCGTTAAAGTGTATTTACATTGTCTTATAAATTACTTATCTCAAGCATCAAGAGAGTTCTTTTCCAACTTTAGTGTTACAGAATTTGATTTGATTAGTCTTAAAGCATTAGACAAGGAGGGAATGGCGTACCCCCTCATTTGATGTGCTCCCCACCCCAGTTGAACCCCAGTCTTACTTGGAAGTGGAAGGATTCTGGCTCAGGTTGTAAACAGTAAACCATAAGAAGACAAACTGTTTTGCGGAGTATTTTTAGTAAGTAGCCTGGCCTACCTAAAGGATAAATGTTAATTAGTTATGATTTCTTCTTAACATATGGAATGTTACAAGATTAACAGGAGCAGATAAGAAAGAGAAGCATAATTGATTAGTAATGCTGGTAAAAGGTTAATTACAGGGAATGATCTATTTCTATGAGGTAATGATTTATTACATAGATCCTAACAAAGCTTTTATAGTATATATTAATAGCACTTTGAAAGGCCTGAAGGGACTAAAAGAGGAAGGACACAGAAGCTACTTCCTTTGGCCAACAGAGAATTTGTTGACAGAGAAACTCACTACCATATTTTACAATTTCCAGGAACTGGAAACAGTTGATTAGCCACATCTGTTGTGAGTATGGGTGTGAAGTGAGGAAGTACTTTGCCGTATATTCGCTAGTCCAGTACTTTGCCATATATTTCCTAAACCTTGCAGGAATTTGGCTTATTCTTTTGGGTAAAAATGCAATTAAGAGAAAAGATCTAACTGAAGTTTTTAAATGAAGAAATATACTGGGTAGAGCAGGACACACGAGAAGGTCCTCAGATGAAACAACTCTATGCTAAGGCTATGAAAGTTTGACTCCAGTGGCCTTCTGAAACAATGCTGGGAATTTAAGATAGGGCTCTAGAGCTTACTTCCTTCCAGTTTAAATCTAGGAATTTGGTCCATGAGTTAATTTTATTCACACTGAACGTATCCAAAGAAAAATAAGTTTTTCCTATATTTCATTAGAAAGAATAACAAGTAGCAAACTTTCAGAACGTTTTTTCCCCCAGTACCTTAATCTCAGGTAGAGGAGCATATTTAAGGAGTCATTTTAGATTAAGATTGTACTCACACCTAACCCACATCAGAAAGTCAGTGTTGTTTTGCATGTGCATTGCCGGAAGAATTTTCTGCCTCTGGCTTCTCCTCAGTGAGGATACACTTTCAACGAACTGTAAGCATTAAGAGAATTGCTTTGGAAAGTACTTCAACTAGCAAGAACTGGGATGACTTCAAAATGTCTTTTACTGGCTTCACGGGTACTTATTTTGGCACTTTCCCTTTGGGGCTGCTTCAAGTTGGAAGCCTTCTCTAGAGAAATGTGGAGAGGGCAGCACACTGTCTTCTTTCAAGGGCTTAGAACAGCTCTTTCTTCTTCTTTTTGGACATAGATAAAAGTTTTGTTGTTACAAACCCCAAGCTACCGCACTATCCCTTGTGATCCCCTTTGGAAAGCACCCTTTGATTAATTTTGGCAAGCTGTCTGTTTCCTCCTGGGATCCTGATACATCACCTAATACCACAAAAGAATATGAGGCACTTTTAGTGTAATCTAAGAGTTTTGTACAATTAGAGAGAGAGAGCGAGAGAGAGAGAGAGATTCCATTTCCATTAATGGATTACCTGACGAGATAGGCTTTGGACTCAAACTTGGTGAAACTCACCCAATAGTTTCATAGACAGTTATTTGGATAAACATAGAAATTGTCCCTTCTCTTCTTAAAGCTTGAAACTTACATTTGTTTTATCTGTGTTTCTTTCTGAGGATAGGACCCCTAGCCCTCTCAAAAAGTAGAAAGAACTGAAACTCACCAGATCGTAGCATCCAGACACTGAGACTCAGGGCCCCTCATTCATCATGATTGCACCCTTATCCCTCCCAGGTTCCTGTTTTTCCATACATAGTTACACTTCTTTCCTGCTATATAAAGTCCTAATTTTAGTCAGTCAGGGAGATGAATATGAGACTGACCTCCCATCTCCTAGGCTATAGCACTTGATTAAAGTCTTCTTCCTTGGCAATAACCATTATCTCAGTGATTGACTTTCTGTGCTGTGAGCAGCAGGACCTAGACCAAACCCCTGGTGTTTCAGTAACACTGGCAGAGCATGGACTATGGAAAGTGGCCCAGGTACAGTGAGAGACGCCAAGGTCTCTGCTTGCCCAGTGAGATCCACTGCCTGGGAATGGCTTGGTCTGCTGTAGTTACATATCTTACTTCTCTATTTCCAAGTAGGATCATTTAATTCTGCCACATTTTCCTTAGGAAGCTACCACGAAAACTTTCTACCTTCGTCAGTGTCACTCTCCTTTCAGTGAAGGTTCTTTTAATTCTTAGAATTAACCTAAGGTATAAGACTATTGCAGCATCCATGTCCTACTCCCTGATGAATTTAGAATCAAAGTCATCTGTTTTTCAGGTTGGAGGGGTCATTTGAAACTATGTAGTTCAACTTCCTCCTTTCACACCTAAGAAACTGAGGTCTTTGTAGCCGGATGAGGAAGCCTCTCACCTAAACTTCATAGTTAGAGGTTATTATAGGTCCCAGATCCCATGAAAGCCATACTCCTGTTTTACCCAGTCTAATCTTTCTATTCAGGGACCTTGGACTTGACACGTGGCACTACTTAGATAAGAAGCCTGAGGAGCAAAGGCCTCTGTGGAGGAGTTTTGTAGAATGAGATGGGAGATTAGAAGAATACAATAAAGGGAAATGTTTTTAACTCCTGCAGGAATTTTTTCTGCAGGTTTGGTTTGAGGACTGTGGTTTCACCAGGAATCTTACAATAATCCAGTCCCCTAAAAATCCTGCCATTATTTTGTTATAGGGAGGATATTTTCGGCAAATAGGAGTAGAGGTCATGCATGAGACAGCCAGTCTAGGAAGGCAGTTCAGCTCTCCTTCAGGTTTGCTTTAGTCATGCTATATTAAAAGTTGTGAGAATTTTCCCAGAAAAGAAAGCTATATAACAGAATGTTAAAATTGAAATTTCAACAAGGCATAAAGATAAAATAAATGCAAAAATCTCAAGTAAGTTGTTGCTAAGTCACTATATGCAGATGGTACAAGCATAATATCTGGGAATGGATTCCAAACTCTTGGATCCCGTCAGAGAATAAAGAGAGGGTTTTTGTGAGCTTTCCTTAAAAGTGACTAGTAGCTGTGCTATGGGGCCTCAGCTTTTTCCACTTGGGAAAGTTACTGTCTCCTACGCCAAGCCCAGCAAGCTGGGAGGGGCTTCCGTGGGACTACTCTTCAAGAGCTTAAGTGTGTTTGCAGTATGCCAGAGCACTCTAGACAAGTTGATTCTCTCCTGAAAAGTCTAAATGCAAAAGTTGGTTCATTAGGACTTCGATGGTCAGGCCAGGAATTCGCTGTTGCGTGGGGACAAAGATGCTTTGGCAATGTTGCATGGGGGCAAAGATGATCAGGCCAGGAATCCACTTTGCATGGGGGCAAAGATGCTTCATTGTTGCCTGTGAACCAAGGGTTGGTGATGGGGGGTAGTAACTGGTGTATAGTCCCTCTGCTGGTGGACCAGAGGCTAAAGGGGGGTGGGAATCCTGGGGAATGAGGAGTATCACTTAAGTATTGAGAGTTGATGTTGGAGATGTCTCCTATGATGGGATGTTCAAAGAACCCTTAAAATTGGCTCAACTGCATAACCTTCGCTATCTGCCATGCCCAAAGAACAGGAAGTTGCTCAACAAACCAAATCCCCCTACCTTTCCTCTCTGCCTCACCTAAGGTTATCAGAAAAAATATAAGGCTCTCAGTTAGATTTGAATTTCAGATGGACAAATAATCTTTGGGACATACTTATACTAAAAAATCATTTAATATTCATTTAAATTCAAATTTAACTAGGCATCTTGTATTTCTATTGACTAAATCTGGTAACCTTACCCCCACTCCACCTTTCTTTGAGCAGCTGGTGAGTAGGTGAATAGTGAGAGGAAGGAAAGAACGAAATTGACACTGTGTTTTATGCTTCAAAGCTCTTCCCAAAGAGTAAGAAGAAAAGTCAATGGACCTGCCACATTCTTCAGGCAAGGGCAGAAGAAGAGTGCCATAATGAATAAATTTTAAAAGGTTAGAATGGGAATAATAAATAAAAATTATGTTTTGCGTATACCACAAATCTTTGTTAAATAATACAGGTCTGTCTGTCTAACTCTGTTTATTGAGCTGTTCCTCTCCAGGACCATAATTATTAATTTCTCTTGGAATTAGTACTTTTCAGAACATATTTAGGGAAATTTTACCTTATCATATAACTAAAGGATTGTATTAGAGAATCTTGGCAAAGTTTTGGTGGGGAACTAGTTTATAAGGTAAGTCCTTTAGGATTTCAAGTAAAAGAAAATTCAACTCAAACAGGCTTAAATAACAAAAGAAGTGTATAGGTTCAGTTATTTGGAAGGCTCAGGTGTAGGCTGGTTAATCTAGAAGCTCAGTCATACCAACAAGGACTCCAATTTTATGTTTTGTTTTGTTTCATTTTGCTTAGTTTTGACTTTGTCTTTTCTTTTTACAGTCAACCATGTAAACTTTATTCTAAGTCTGGCTCTCTTGTTTAATAGGGTGGCTTCAATAGGGCACAGAGAAAGAGAGAGCAATGCTGTCTTGGCATTCCAAACAGCCTGGTTGGTTGGTCACATGCCCACCTTATAGTGAAGTCTATCAAGGCTTTGCCAGGAGGCTAAGAGTGGGTTCAACTTTTACAAAAACACATGAGCTGCATGGGAAAGACCAGATAGATGACTGCCTAGGCATAAGAGTAGGGAGGCCTGAATTATTTTGAGAAAAATGAAAGCATGAGAATGGATGCTGGGTCAACTGGCAAGTTTCCACCACTGTTGATTATTTAAATTTCTGCCATTGACTGCATGCAGGGGAGATACCAAAAACTATTTATCTGTCTGCATGTTTATGCAATCAACCAATCTGAAAGGACCTGGCTGTCAGTGGAGAAGCCTGGCTCCCAAGGGTCTGTTGTTTGCAAGGTGTTAACTCCTTAGTTGCTATATTGAAGTGTCCGAAAGCTACTAGGGAAGGTGACAGAAGACCATGATAGAGTGGGGCACTCAGAGGACACAGGGCAGTGGCAATTTACCAACTGAAGCAGAAATATATCAATATATTTTAACAACCTTTATACTTGTACCCATGTGTGCCAGCTGAATTTTTTTTAAAAACCACAATGTGATTTTGCTTCTGAATAGACTCTCCATTTCTCTTAGTTTTCTCATTTTGAAAATGAGTGGATTGGATTAGATGATTTTAAGAATTCCTCTGAAAACAATGTTTGTGTTGTAGTCTATAACAATTTATATAAATGACCCTTTAATTCTATCATGTACATTGTGATATGTTTCAAATAGAATATCGTAAGCAGTTGTTACAAATTTTAAAATGCAGAGAACCAAATTTCCATTTGAAATTTGGCACGTTAAATTTAACTGAATTTAAATTTAACTGGATCTGCACGCTGAAATTTTCAAATAGATTGTTTTTAAGACCATGAGGGATTTCTTGTTGTTTCTTATTTTCTGTGTTTTGCACGTAAAATGTGAGAAAAAGACAACCAACTTAACACCTTAAAAACCACTAATGTTGTTTTGACCTTAACGAGAACTCAGGAGGCACAAAAACAGAATTGGCTAAAGGAAAATTAGAGTTAAGATGGAAGCCATTCATTCGCCTAAGGATGGTTCAGTGGCTGAAGTCATTCATTTCTGGCAGCTGCCGTTGGCCAGGTTACCCAAGGATGGAGAGAGAGGAAGGGAGTAGTAGACACAGGTCGTTCCCACTTCCCCACCCCCACAGGTTCAAATGCCCTCACAGATATGGGTTTTTCTCCAGGGTTTCACCTGCTACTATAACACTTCCTGAGAAGTCTACCCAATCTCTTAGGTTTTTACCTGGCTTGTTATCTTAGATACAAAAACCTCAGAGGACAAATTTTTTTACTAAAATAAATGGGAAATCAGCAACAATGATGATGCTGTTTCCTACCTCCCACCCCTTTCTTTGTCCTCCTTTACCCATCTCGCCCAAATCAGTTGATCATCCCAGAGGACAGGGTTGCAGGCACTAAAATTATAGGCAAGAGGAAAGAGTAATATAGATTATCTTTTTCTGCAGAGACGTGAGTGTTTGTAGTATTTTGAATTTTTGGTCTGTCCGATGGAGCATTTCAAACATTTGCAGATCTAGATTTGTAGATTTTTCTGAACAAGTTGCCAGAGCTATCAAAATTAAGAAAAGCTCTTGACCTTTGAAGAGAGAACTTCTTGTCTAAAGCTAGCATTTTCTTCTATCTTCAGAGCAAAACTAGTGGCTAAGTAGATCCGTAAGTCCCCCTCCTTCTCTTTATATATAATTTCTGATATAGTTGTATGTATATACACATCTACATTAATCAACTCAGATGAAAAACTTTACTAAGAGAAACTTCTAAGGGAAAAGAGCCACAGGTATAGGGATGAATGATCTTATCTTTCTAAATGTGTTTTCTGTTATAGCACTGGATATAGATAAAAATGCATTCATAATGCTCTTTACAAAAATAGTTCTGAAATATAATTTATAAAATCTGTTGCCCAGAGGCTAAAATAAATTTATTAGTCACAGATGAGTACTGTGGTTCTAATAGGTCTGCACATGTGGGTAAGTATATATCATGCCTAATGTATGTTATATATAGTTTATATATATTCCTCCAACAACAGCTTGATAAACATTGTCTCCACAATTAAATTATCTTTAAATCAAAATTCATTTTTGAATATTTATAGATCTGTCTCAGTGCATACAGGGCCAAAAAAGAATATAAAATAAAAACAAACATTACTTGTAAGACCGACATAAGTCGCCTCACTTACTGAGTTTTCAATAATCCCAAGTTAAATAATGTTATTTTCATTTTACAGATAAGAAAACTGAAGGAGAAAAATGTTAATAACTTGTCGAAGGTCTCACAGACTTTGCTAGTGGTAGGCTGTTATGGTTTCAAACTCAGTTTTTCTAATTTTAAAGCCTTTATGTTTTCCACTCTATCACACTATCATATTATATATTTTTTTACTTTACCCTCCTTTTTTTTTCTTAGTAAGGGGAACTAGCTATGTTGCCCAGGCTGATCTTGAACTCCTAGCTCATGCAATCCTCCTGCTTTCAGCCTCCCTAGTAACTGGGACTACAGACACGCCACTGTACCCAGCTCATTATTATTATTGTTATCATTATCATTATTATTATTGAGATGGAGTTTCGCTCTTGTCGCCCAGGCTGGAATGCAATGGTGTGATCTTGGCTCACTGCAACCTCTGCCTCCCGGTTTCAAGCGATTCTCCTGCCTCAGCCTCCCTAGTAGCTGCGATTACAGGTGCCAGCCACCACACCTGGCTCATTTTTGTATTTTTTTTTTTTTTTAGTAGAGATGGGGTTTTGCCATGTTGGCCAGGCTGGTCTCGAACTCCTGACCTCAGGTGATCCGCCTGCCTCAGCCTCCCAAAGTGCTGGGATTACAGGTGTGAGCCACCGTGGCCGGCCCCAGCTCATTATTTTTAAGGCATTCCTCATTGTAATTTTCCAGGGAAATAGGAAAAAAAGTTTGGAAATAGTGGAAAAGTCAATAACTTTAAACTAGTGTTTATTTAAAAAATAAACACTAGTAATAGTAATGACATTAGTCGTATTTATAGTATTAAAAATTACTACCTATACAGCCTAAGAAGTCATTGAGGACTATTTTATAAAGCCAGTTAACCAAGAGACACATTAGGGGCACATTTTTACAATTCTCTACTTTGCTTAATATATGACTTTAGTAGCATGAAAATGTACAAAACACTTATCATTCCGTTGTATAGTATGCTATGCCTTTGTCATACTTGAAAGCATTTCTCAAAAAGATGTTTGAACCTTCAGAAAATTTATATTCTCTCAGAAAAAAAAATTGTTCTATATATGTTAGCTCAGGTTTGCACAGAAGACCCCAAAATGGGATTAGGCAAGAATTGGGGAAGGGAGCTAGAAGAGATGGGAGAACCCTCAGACTGAGGTCTGATTTGCATGGGGAGAAAAAAGGAAAGGGAGGAGAACTGGGTACCCAGATTGTTTTTCATGGGTTGTTTTGTGAATTCAATTGAGATAATACATGTGAATGATTTAACAGTTCCCGGGTGCTAAATAAATACTCCACAAACATAGGTTTTGTTTTTAATTTCAATTTTTAGAAATCATTGCAATGAGAATTATAGATACTTGGTGCAAGTCATCTGCCCTGTGCATTTTTCTTGTAACAAAGCTGTACCGTTATAATGGAAAATTGGTGTCAGACTAGTGGTTCTCCTTCCTTGACTGCTTAGTGAGCAATCTTCAGACATCCTTGAAGCTAGAAAACTTTCTAGGTAAACCCGAGGTTTACCTGCGAAAGCACTCAGAGTCAACATTTTCCTCTTATGTCTGCTTAAATAAAAATTTTATTCTAGAAATATTTTACTTTAAAAATCTTTGTAGTTTTATAAAATATCATGCTCTTTGCAAATATTTTAGAATAGAACATTTGGAAAAAACAGTAAAACTGAAAGTATTATTCTGTCCAACCAATTCTAATTTACACTTAATTTAAAAGTTGAAATATTTTAAAATAAAATAGAAGTTGTGTCTACATAAACAAATTAAATTGACCTTTGATTTAACAGACAAGTCAATTTAGTAAAAGTAAAATTGAAGCTTTGAATCAAAACAATGATTTGCTGTGTTTGATATGAGAACAAATATTATTTGATTGAGCTTTAATTTACATCATTTTTTCAGAACTTAAATTATATCAAAGTCATGGATGTTAAACTTAAAATTGGACATGACATTTAAAAAATTCTTATTTTGACTTTGAAGGAAAAGGCAAAACTTGTACCTATTATTGTAATATAATAAATATACAAAATAAATATTATATTTATATTTTATATAATAGATAAATATATAATAAAATAATATTTGTTTTATGTGATGCATGACATTTATTTCAGCATCCTTTATTTTAACATTTTAAAAAAGTACATACTCATTATAGAACATGTAAAATATTCAGAAAAATAAGAAGAAAAACAAATTAAGGATAAAAATAAATTTGCCCTTGGTTCTACTACCTAGAACAGCCATTGTTAGCATTTTAATATATTTCCTAAATAAAGTAAGCTGGGATAATTACTCCTTAATGTTAAAAATAAGTGTTAGGATTAATACTCTGGTATCATGTTCTTTTATTCAAAATTATGTTTAATTTTTCTCTTTGGTTGTGGGTCAATGATTATTAACTCATTATTTTACCTCATAACATCCTTAACTTCTCTTAAAAGTGATACACAGAAAATGTTGTTTCTTACTTAAAGAAACTTTAAATCAAGTTTCTGTGTTTGGGGCAGTTTATAATATACTACATAGAGAAACCCTTGTCTCTTAAAACTACAATTGGGAGTTGCTATTAAAACGAGGAAATTATTAACACAAATGTGCCTTCCAAAAGTGTAATTGAAGTTCCAGAAAGACAAGGGCATTGTCTACCAAATTTCTTCTGCACGTGGCCCAAGGCAACTCATTGTCTTAACAAGTAACATTTAATAAAGAAGATGGTAAAAGTTTAAATTCCTAATGTCAGTTTAGGTTCCATATGTCACAGGCACAAAATCTAGAGCGTGAGATTTGGGATTACATTTACTTTTCTTTCTTTGTCGCCATAGATATATAAGAAATCTGTGACCAGAAAAATTTTAAGGGATAGAGAAAATGAGATAATAGAATTTAGTACATATCTACCATTTTTTTGGTTTTAATTTTTTTGAGATGGGCTGTTGCTCTGCTGCCGAGGCTGGAGTGCAGTGACACAATCTTGGCTAATGGCAGCCTTCGCCTCCCAGGTTCAAGCCATATCTACTCTTTCTAAAAAACGTTTTCTGGTGAAGGACACTGTCGTAGGTGTCATAGCATTTGTGCTTTAGTGTGGACTTGGGTGTTACATTGAGCAAAATAGATAACTGTCCATTTCCTATGTGCAACATACTTTTGAATCAATTACAGGCTTCAAGTGGCCATCAGTAGGATAGAAAATGGCATTTGTGATAGATCACAATTAAGAGATTATATAACAGAAAAGAAAACATGTTACAGTTTTTAGAAAAAGTTATATTTTTAATAAAATGGACTTCCTCTTCCCTCAAGAAGCATCTTTTTTTAGTATTAATTGTGAATAGGCAAAGGATTTGTTTATTTGAGATATTTGCTTTGGAAAAAATAAGAAAAATAATTTGAGTGAAAATTATTGCAATTAGGCAAAGGTAGTGGGGAGAGAGAGAAAGAGAAAATCTGGGAATCAGGAAAGAATACAGTGAAGTGGAAAGGCCATGAGCTTTGCGATTATGTAGGTCTGAGCTTAACTGAAATTGGGGTTTCATTTCTGGTTCATTACATTAATAATTATGTGAAATGATTCCTCTGAGGGCTATTTTCTTCATCTATAAAATGGGAATGTTTCCTCGACTATCATTTATTAAACTCTTAGTATGTACCAGGTAATTTGCTGAATTCCTTACATTTTCATCTTAATTAATTAGAGGTACTACTGTTTTCTAAAGCAAGTATAATTGTTCCTATTTTATAGAGATAAATCAGGCTCAGGAAAGTTATGAAACTTGCTCATCTTCCATAGCTAATAAATGGCAAATTCAGTTCTGTCAGTGTTCTTTAACCACAATGCTATCTTACCCTCCCAATGGTAACAGTTAAGTCATAACAAAAATTATGAATCGATGATTTAAACATTTTATATCATGATAGTTGAGATAACTCTGTTCTTTTTAGGAAGTGCCAGCAAGGGAAAATTAGTCAGAATAGCATTTTGACATCTGTCTTATTTCATTTTCTGCTGCTGTAACAGAATATCACAGATTAGGTAATTTATAAACCAAAGAAGTTTGTTTGGCTCATGGTTCTGGAAGCTGGGAAATCCAAGAGCATGGTGCTGGTATCTGCTGAGGGTCATCCCATGATGGAAGAGCAGGAGGTGGAAGGGCAAAAGAAAGGGAAACAGACAGCCAAAGTCCCATGATAACTAACCTATTCCCATAATAATGGCATTAATTCATTCATAGGGTGGAGCCCCCACCCAATCACCTCCTAAAGGTCCCACCTCTCAACACTGTCACAGTGGCAATTAAATTTCAACATGAGTTTTGGCAGGGACACTTAAACCACAGCACTTCATCCCTGTTGCCCCAAAATTCATCTTATTCTTATGTGCAAAATACATTCATTCCATCTTGATAGCCCTCAAAGTCTTAACTCATTCTGGCATCAACTCAAAAGTCTCATCTAAATCAGACACTCAACCTACAATTTATCTTGAGGCTAATACTCTCCAGCTGTGAGCCTGTGAAATCAAAACAAGTAATCTACTTCCACAATACAATGGTGAGATAGGCATAGAATAGACATTTCCATTCCAAAAGAGAGAAGCAGGAAAGAAGGGGTAACTGGTCCCAGGCAAGTCCAAAACCCTGCAGGGAAAGCAACATTAAGTCTCAAATTTAGAGAATAGTCTCCTTTGGCTCCATGTCCTGCATCCGGGGTACACTGAGGTGGGAGTTGGGCTCCCAAGGCCTCTGACAGCCCTGTCCCTATGACTTTGCTGGGCTCAGTCCATGCTTTAGCTGTCCCAGGCTGGAGTTTCACACTGGTATCCTATAGTTCTGTAATCTTGGGGGTCACTCCACTTCCACAGCTCCACCAGGCATTACACTTTGAAACCTAAATGGAGGCAGTCATGCCTCACAGCTCTTGCATTCTTCATGCTTACAGACTAAATACCACACGGGCATTGCCAAAGCTTATGGCTTGTACCTTCTGGAGCAGTGGGGCTGAGCCAAAACACAGCAACAGCCTTTATAGAAGTTATCTTCTGATCAATTGTTTGACTTCATAATCCCACTCTCAGTCTCTCTCAAAAGTGCATAGTCATATAAGTTACTTATTATCTAACGCGGAATATAGGTTTGGAGTTTGTGGAAAGATTTATAATACCCTGGCAATAGCCGGTGGAACTCCCGACTATCACACAGTGACTAGAAATCACTATTTTTGGTCCAGTACTAGGCATATTGGACCTGAATTCAGAAAAGTTTTCCATTTAAATAGAAAATCAATGTTACACCAAGAAAGGGCTGAAGTAAAGGATATTGCGTCAGTTATTTCTCTACTCAAGTACAGGTGGAATGATCAAAAAAGTTAAAGGACAGTGGCAAGATTGTTCCTGATGACCTGTGACTGTAATAGACTCCCTGTGTCCCTCATAGTTACAGCATATCATAAACAAAAGACATTCAAGCAAAAATATGAATATAAAAATTTAATATTTAACATTTTAAATGTTTTTCATTTTTATTTTAATCAATGGTGAGATTTTTCTAGCATGTTCAGTTTAGTTCAACAATGACAAGCGCTTGATATGGAAGAAGCCAAGCATATGGCTACACAAAAATGAAGATGTGGCTTCTTCTCTTCCCCCACCCCCAGGGTGGAGGGAGCTCTCTTCCTACCTGGTGGACAGACATGGCACCAGATGAGTCACTATGCAGGATGCAATAGTTGCTGTGCTAAGAGACATTATGGGAAAATAAAGGTCCTGCCTGCATGCTGAAATGTTCATCACCATTTTCAAATTTTAAATGCATAGCAGTTCTAAAACTGTTGCTTTTAAGGAATTGGGTACTTGTAAAGGAAACAGAGGGTCATCCTAGAAAGAAACAGATGATTACTAGGGGAGGTCTCAAGGCCAATGTAGGGATTATACTCACAGATCAGAAACACAGTAATTGAAAAACTAGAGGACCTACAACTCAGAAATGATGTTTTATAATAAATTTAGCTACTATTTTTATCTTGTGTACTTCATTGAAAGCCTAAACTAAATTTTAGCTTTTTTTATTACTGCAAAATTAATGCATTTTTTTTGGAAAATACAAGTAATAATAAATATAAAAATCACTTGTAACTTCACAAAGTTAACATTTTGCTGTATAGGGTTCCAGTATTTTTGCATTCATATATGAATAAAATAGTCACAAATAATGTGGTCATCCTATAGATATAGTTTTGTAGTCTGCTTTTTTCACTTAATTTCATTGGATTTATTATTAAGGTCTTTCCACTTCAGTATATGGTACAGTATTTTTAAAGGCTGCATAGTATTCTGTTGTAAGAAAGTGCATGAATTTTAATTTACTCAGTCAATTTGGACATTTGGATTATTTTCACTTTCCTGCTTTTATGAGCAATGCTGCAATAAAAATACATGTGCATATGTCTTTTCACCTGGCCGTAATGATTTTTTAGGGCAAAATCTTAGAAGTGGAATTGCTTTTGATATAGGTTTCTAAATTTTTTCTACAAAGCTTAATCAATTTACACTCAATAAGCTTCCCTCACACCCGCAGACCCAATCCTGGTCAACCTTAGTATTTAATATTTCACTCTTTGTCAGTTTAATAGGTAAAACCATATTTTGTTTTTTTAATATTATGTATCATGCTAAATATAAATTTACAAACTTTTTGGCAGTATTCTTTTCTATGTTTGAATTATTATAGGAAAGACACATTGATTTGAAATCCTGAGGACTAAGTTATACAGTTCTGAATTGACTTTTACTCAATTCTTTACTGATTTTCCGATTTTTAAGCTATTTCTATTAACATACACAAGTCAGGTCTGAATTGCATAAACATCTTTTTTATTAGAAATAAGGTAGCCATTCTCATCTATCTTCAAGTGCTCTGAATCTGTATTTTTGCTTTAAACATGAAACCACAGGCCAAGTTTCGTTTCTCATTTACCACTTCTCCACCTGAGTTGTCAGTTTTGCTTTTGCTCTAACTCAAGGGCAAATGAAAGGGCATCTCATTAAATCACTGTGCTGGGCAAGGTTCATGTAAAGTTATCTACTTTGCTTTGCATACTTTTTTTAGTTTGTCATTTGGAAATAAATTTAAACCTAATACTGTTCAAGATGTGTTCTTGTGTTTAAAATAATGAGTCTATACGTTTAAAGTCTTAAAGATTTTTAAGACTCGAGAGTCTTAACATCTATAAAGACAATGATAGCATTTTCATTTGAGGATGCTAATGTGAACACTTTAAGGAAATGTAATAATGTTTAGGAAATAACCATATCAAAATGACAATTACATAAGTGACTTGTATATGGACTAAGTATGGGCTTCTCCTAAACATTGGAAAAGACCAAGGAAAGTTATTCGACTTGTAATTTTCATTGCATATACCAAGCTCTTCTTGGGTGTCACTATTTCATTCTTTGATTAAAAAAAATAAGCAACTATGTGGATTCTAAACTCCATGAAAAACAAGTTCTGCTTCTACCTTTTTAACTCCTATACAGTCGAATAAAGTGATATACATATATCACTATATATATTTATTGTGAACAAATACAAATATATATACATATTTGTTCAACCTTTTTTTTTTTTTTTTTTGAGATGGAATTTCGCTCTTGTTGCCCAGGCTGGAGTGCAATGGTGTGATCTCAGCTCACTGCAACCTCCACCTCCTGGCTTCAAGCAATTCTCCTTCCTCAGCCTCCCGAGTAGCTGGGATTACAGGCATTTGGCACCATGCCCAGCTAATTTTGTATTTTTAGTAGAGACAGGGGGTTTCTCCTTGTTGGTCAGGCTGGTCTGGAACTCGCGGCCTCAGGTGATCCACCTGCCTTGGCCTCCCAAAATGCTGGGATTATAGGCGTGAGCCATCACTCCCCGCCTCAACTTTTTTTTTTTTTTTTTTTACATAGAGATGGGGTCTCACTATGTTGACCAGGCTGGTCTCAAACTCTTAGCCTCAAGTGATCCTCCCATCTCAGCCTCCCAAAGTACTGGGATTACAGGCCTGAGCCACTATGTCCAGCCATGTTCAACTCTTTAGTAGAAATTTCAATCCATTTATATGCTTTTTGTAATTGCTGATATATTTATGCATACGTATGCCATTTTATTTTGTGTTCTTTATTTACTATGCTTTTTCTTTGCTTTATTTTCTCCTTTCTTGTATTCTGTATTTTGTCAGTGGATAAAATAGTTATATTCATCTCAAGTACTTCAGTCTGAATATTAACAGCAACATTCAACAGATGCTTTTCAGCTGCAACGGTATACGGTATGTTTGTGTGTTTGTGTATGTGTATAAGAGAAAGAAAGAGGCTGGTGCAGTGGCTCATGCCTGTAATCCCAGAACTTTGGGAGGCCAAGGTGGGCGGATCACTTGAGGTCAGGAGTTTGAGACCAGCCTGGCCAAAATGGTGAAACTCCATATCTGCTAAAAATACCAAAAAAAAAAAAAAAAAAGGAGCCTAGCATAGTGGCGCATGCCTGTAATCCAGCTACTCGGGAGGCTGAGGCAGGAGAATCACTTGAACCCTGGAGGCGGAAGTTGCAGTGAGTCAAGATGGCACCTCTGCACTCCAACCTGGATGACAGAATGAGTGAGACTCCATCTCAAAAAAAAAAAAAAAGAGAAAAAAAGATATTTTGTGAATGTGTAACTGCAATATGCCTGTTTTAGAATCCACCAGTTACAATAAAAAGATTTAACAATTTTTATGGTTGTCATAGTGTATTGTGTACGATAGACATTTTGCATTTACAGTTTGATGTTTGAGATTTTGACTGAAACTCCACAGTTGTATGACATAAAAAGCAGACATTTAAACCACTGACCTATGAGGTTATGCGGAATGAGTCACTTAACTAGTGAGTCAGGCCAAACACTTAGGATAGATATCTCCTTTCAACTTTTCTTTTTATACATTTTGCAATAGCTCTGAAAATATTACAGTTTATTCAATTTGTATGAAGTAGATTATATGCTATATTGGAGTTGGCAAATTTAGGGATTTGTGAAGGTTTTACAATGGATGGTTATGAAATACAAAGGGTCTATATATACTCTGTAAGGAAAAGAGCAGTATTGCTTGCTGAAGACTTTGCCACAGATTTTTTTAAATTGAAAATAAAGTCTCCAGTCATATGTAATTTTTGATGCATAAAATTTTAATTTCTGAATAAACATCACAATAGTAGTTTATATCTCCTGTTTTGTATATAATTAAGAGCAAACGAAAGAGTGCATTTATAGTATACAGATCACAAATATGCTAGGCAGGAGCACTTTCTTGTTTTATTTTGAACTAATAGAAACACAGAAATAAAATATTTTAAATCAGAATTGATAGGGCCGGGCGCGGTGGCTCAAGCCTGTAATCCCAGCACTTTGGGAGGCCGAGGCGGGCGGATCACAAGGTCAGGAGACTGAGATCATCCTGGCTAACACGGTGAAACCCCGTCTCTACTAAAAATACAAAAAAAAATTAGCCGGGCGTGGTGGCGGGCTCCTGTAGTCCCAGCTGCTCGGGAGGCTGAGGCAGGAGAATGGCGTGAACCTGGGAGGCGGAGCTTGCAGGGAGCCGAGATCGCGCCACTGCACTCCAGCCTGGGCGACAGAGCAAGACTCCGTCTCAAAAAAAAAAAAAAAAAAAAAAAAAAAAAAAAAGAATTGATAGGACCTAGCAAGTAAAAATGTTAAATTTCCTATCAATGTTGACAAACATGAGATGCTCATAGATGATGTTTAACTCTAACATGGAAGTGTTAGAAAACTAGTTAATTATTACATATATTTAATTAGCAAATAAGAAAAATCACCGAATAATATCAAATTGATGAACATCCTTTACTAGGTTGGCAGATAATTTTAATAATAATGTGAATATTTTATCGTAGATCCTTAAGCATATGCAGCTAACTCAGAAAGTTTCATTGTAATTTGAAAGTACCTTTGGATCTTAGAAACTTGGTGCTTATGTATATAAACCAGAAATTTTTTAGTTTAATAATGTCTGCCCAACTAGCAGAATACTTTCCCCCTACTTTTAGATGAACAATGAACATTTTATGTAAATTTACATTTCACTACCATTTACCTTGTCATAAGAACCTTTATGAATAGTTTGATACTTTGGATATTTAAAGTAGGGTTTTTTTTTGTTTTGCATTTTGTTTTTAATGCTGTAGGTTTATCTTAGGATGCAATTTGCACTTGTCATATACGTTTAGGAAATATAGCTCTATTAAGGAAATGACAAAGATAGCAAGAACTAATGAGTGTAACTCACCCTAGGGTGGATTTTTACATTTGCAATATAAAATCAAGTCAGTGGCACAGTTGTTTTTCCCTGTACACTTATACGTAAAGTCTAGTCATAATCGTTTACTTCTAAAATTGATAAAAACAAAGAATATTGGCTCAAAAAAAAAAAGCTTTAATAACCGGCATTTGCAGGGGAAAATCCAATCAACATCAAACTCCGTGAAAGACAAAAGGAACTCGCAGTAGTCAGTAACTGTTCGCAAATATTTTGGTAGTTAAAATTACTCTCTTGCTTTTTCTCCTATGGCACCTCTTTCTCTAATGGGGCTGGAGCCATTATCTTGCTGGCAGGTTACACCAATGGTCTGGTTTTAGAAGCAAATTTGTGATTCTTTTAGTTTTGCTTTTATGAATGAGCTCTGTAGGAAAACAGGTTCTTTGTGGCATGCACATTTGACAAGTCATTTCTCTCTTCTGAGATCGCTAGGTAGAATAGAGAGTGATTTGAGGAGTCAAGATGAATCACAGAGGAAGATTTTTTTCCACTCACCTTACCACCATACTGTGCATTTATGCATCTATTTAAAAATTAACTTGTGACCCCTAGTAATGGTCGGTTCTCAGTCACGCACATAGCTTCCCTTTAAGACTGCTGTTAAAACTTTTCACTACAGAAGTGATTTTGACTTGTTAAGAGTGGACAGGTTAAGGGACTCCCAGGAATATCAGGTTAGTTTCAACCTTTCAATACAACCCAAATGGAGTAAATGTGTTTGGGACTATGTTTGCGACTATGCGTGTCTTGATTACATTTCTTTTAAAATTAATTATAAAGTATCAGACAACACATTACCTAGGATTTAATGGAGAGCTTTTCTGGGGTAAGTTTCAAAAAGTCATTTGAGAAATGCTTGAGAGATCACTATCCTTTTATATTTGTCATTTACATCCTCGCAGTAACTTTGGACTACTTATGCAAATGACAACAAATAATGTTAATCTGTAGTGATTTCCTTGTGTATTACTCTGAATTGTAAAAATTTTATTTTGTTTTCCTAACTGGATATAACTGGCAAGGCATGATTGTGTTAGGATGAAAGAGTAATTTTCTGGAAATTCTTGGCAATGTATTGATTCGTTCTTTAACGACATTAAATTATCACAAACTAGCCTTTAGGCTAGTTTAATTCAGGTAATAAAAATAATGAAAAGGTATAAATATGAGTGTGTGATTCTATGTATATCTGAATGTATATGTATATGTAGAATATCTACGTAAGTATAGAAATAGAAATTGTTCAAATTAAAAATGAAGAAATATTATTATTATTATTATTATTATTATTATTTTTGAGACAGAGTCTAGCACTGTCACCTGGGCTGGAGTGCAATGGTACAATCTTGGCTCACTGCAACCTCCATCTCCTGGGTTCAAGCGATTCTCTTGCCTCAGCCTCCTGAGTAGCTGGGATTATAGGTGCCTGCCACTATGCCCGACTAATTTTTTGTATTTTTAGTAGAGACGGGGTTTCACTGTGTTGGTCAGGCTGGTCTTGAACTCCTGACCTTGTGATCCACCTGCCTCGGCCTCCCAAAGTGCTAGGATTACAGGCGTGAGCCACTGCACCCAGCCTATGGTTTTAAAAATATGCAAAATGTCAGACAACTAATTTGTAATAAACTTTTTAATGCTATTATAATGTAAATTACATTTCATACCAGCAGAATTCATATATGACAAAATAACATGTGAACTTAATCAAGCTTTGAACTTTTTTCTATTAGAGTTATACTACCTATAAAATTATATCTATTTTTTCTTTCACAACTGGTACATTATGAATGTAAAATAAACTAAGATTTTATTAAAGCCTACAATTATTATATCTATTTAAAGTACTAAAAAACCAATAATACATATTTTTATTTGGTGTTATTTTAAATATTCTCAGCAAAATTAAAGTGAAGAAGTAGAAATAAAATCTCAATATTTTAAAAATGAGAATGATTAAGTATTATTTGATGTTAGTTTGAAAATTTGTAAGGAGTAGCCAATAATTAATAATAGAAATCAAATCACTTTATAAAGTAACTTTTTACTCCACATTTAAAACTTTATATTTATTATTTTTACAGTATCCTTGATAATTCTATAGACATAGATATTACCAACTACATTTAAGTATAAAAGATTAAAATGACCTTATTAGTGTCACAACATTAAGGGTGAAGCTAAAATTAATAGCACAGGTTTTCTGCTTTCCCAACCAATAACTTAGCCGATTGATTCAGCTATTTTTTAAAGGCAGTATTTTTCAAAGGCAGTAAGTTTCATGATTAGTAACAGTGCTTTTGCCGATTTGTTTTAAAGAAATGTGTGTCTTCTACCTTCTGTATTTTGTTTTTGTTTAACTTTTGGAGATCTATTCAATTGCATTGAATTTAGTTTTGAAGTTTTCCAAGAATATTTATTTGTTATTATTTACATGGTCTTTTTTTCTATAACCATAATAATTTACTAAAAGGTTATTAGAATTAGTATTAACATTAATATGTTGTTAGAAATTAATACAGTCCAGAAGAATACTTATGTAAGAAAATTATATTTTTATTTAATAACAGTTTAAGAAAAATTAACAAGTTAGCCAATTTATAAAACCAAAAACTGTATTTTCAGCTTCTAATTAGGCTACAAGGAGATGTCCGATATTTGAGGTTTCTCTTAATGTGAAAGATACATGAGATGAAATTAAATTGGCTAGTCTTTGAAAGGATTCTAAGTTTTTTCTGATTTTCAAATCTAATATTTAGAAGTAAAATGGTAATTCATTCAAGTCAACAGTGGAGGTAAAAACATAACCTGCTTTCCCTTGAATCAAAAGATGTTTACAATAGCATGCTTGCTGCTGCAGAGTCTTTTGTGGTTGCCACTAATTACATGTTTTTCACATCAAAGTCTTCAAAAGGAATATAGGTACAAATTGACTCAATAAATATTTATTGGGTAAAGGAATTCAAGAAGGTTTCTGGGTATGGAAAAAATATATATAAAATACTAGTGAGATCTTTGTTAGAGATTTTCTACTTCGGCTAAATACAGAGCAGCCTGTCTCCCTATATTACTGGATCTTATCTTGAAATTATAGGCACCAAGCAAATGATACTATAGGGAATGTGTAGCACTAACATTTTAATTAAAATACAAAATAATAATCTGCATCGGGGTACAGCTAAGCATTTTATGAGTTCCAATTATATTAGTAATAACATTTTCATTTGATAACTAGATAACTGGGTAATTAAAAACATGTAATTAAAGCAAAGTCAAATGCTAATTTATAAAGCCAATGAAAACAAAAGAGCATAGTAAAACCCCATTAAAAAGTAGTTGCTACACCATTATGAATGAGATATATTTTTATCAATATCTTATAAAGCAAATAGAGGTTGAATCCTGCTATATGCTTATGTGTTAAAATACTAGAAGACCATATGATAAAGTAAGTCCCAAATCATAAACACAATACGAAATCCCCATAAGTTTTTTTTTGCCAGTCCAAAGCCATTGTGAATAGGCATAGGATGAAGCACAATGTTGGAAGATGATGAAGAATCACGATACAAAGCTTTAAAGATTGAGGTCAGAATCTAGCTTAGTAACTCAGAAACAATTAATTGCACAGTGCAGGTATATTATATTTTTGTTACCTGCATTGTTACTGCATTTCTCATCAGATGAAAGTAGGCAGAATCATTTAAATGTAGTCCAATTGAGAGCCCAGTATGAAGGGTGGTGGGGATGAAGGTACCATGGTTTTTGAGAGAGGAAAGGCCCAAATGTGCATTAACAATCACGAAGAAAGGGACTGGTTCAAGCAGGAGTCTTTATCCAAGAGTTCAAGGACAGATGGGAATTGGATTTTGTCTGGTGGACTTGATTGGCAAGGGTCGAAGAAGGCTGCTCAGCTGAGAAAACAGCACATGGCCAAATTATATCCACAACACAGGGATTTTTCAGTCCTCTCTTTAAAAATGAACTCTTCCTTGCATCTATGAAGCAATGTGAATCCTATCATTAACACTTCTTTCTTTGTTGCTGACAAAAATTAACTCCTAAACCCACCAACAGAGCTTGAAATGTCACAGTTCCCTTTAGAGTGACACAGACCTCTTCCTCCTCCTGGCAAAATCTTCTGCATGAATGAAGGTGGAGAGAGCCTTAGTGAGGTGACTATCTGATGTCTCAGTGCTACTCCCAAAGTCATAGTTTTTCAGGCAAGGGCACAAGCAGTGGACAATGGCCCGGCGGATGTAGCTGTCGAAGATATAGTAAATGAAAGGGTTGACACAGCTGTTGGCAAATGCCAAGGGTCCACTCACCTCCATACCAAGCTGAAGAATGGCTGAGGGAAAATAGTGTTCTTGCCGCAACCCAGAGACAATGGCCAGGAACTTGAAAGTATTGAAGGGCAGCCAGGAGACAAGAAAGGCTGCCACGACAATAAAGATGATCTTTATAGATTTCTTCAGCTTTTTGTTGTGCTTTCCTGATTGCTGGTAATGGGCACACAGCTTCCTTGCAATGCAACAGTAGCAGGTCACAATGCTCAACAAAGGGACAAAAAAGGTGAAAATTAAGGCCACCAGGGACCATATGAGTTTAACTGGAGTTGCCTTTTTCTCTGCACAGTACGGCTTATCATCAATCAGCGTGAGCTCCCTGGACAGAAGAGTAGGCAACCCCAGCAGGCAGGAGATAAACCAGATGCTGGCACAGACTACATATGCACAGTCTGTCCTTCTGAATTTCCTGGATACGACTGGCCACACAATGGCCAGGTAGCGGTCAACACTCATGCAAGTGAGCAGGAGGACACTGCAGTGCATATTGACGGAGATCATGTAGGAGCTCCCTTTGCACAGGAAGGAGCCCGTCCTCCACAGTCCTAGAGATGCTTCTTTATCCACCCAGAGAGGCAATGTGACAAGAAAAATGAAGTCAGAGGCAGCCAGATTGATGATAAAGATGTCGATCAGTCTTCGGCTGCCGGGTTTGAAATGCAACGCTCCCATGAGAACAAGGTTCCCCAGCACTCCAGTCAGGAACACAGCTGTGTAAAAGACTGGAAGGAAGACAGAGGTGTAAGGAACATGGGAGTGGGTCTCCCTGATGTCAGAGTTTGGGCTCGTAGCATAGTAATAATCCAAATAAACTGAAGTTTCTTCTGGGTCCATCACCAAAGAGCAGATGCCAAATCTGGTGAGTTTACTTACATATGATGTTTTTGTATGAATTTTAGAAACCTCAAGGAAGCTTCTTTTATACAGTGCCTGCCTCTCTCTCTCTTTTTTCCCCTCCCTTTAAAGATCTTGGACAAACATGAAAGCCGAGATTAAAAAATGCAGTTTCTACCAATCCTCAGAAAGGGCACACAAGGAGCACCACTCTGATTGGTGTTGGTTGGTTGTGGTTGTGGTTTTTTTTATTTGCATTTGCTCGTGAAACTGAGGTGCTTTTTGAGTTCTTTTTTCAAGATATTCAATTTATTTCTTTAAGGCCAGTAATTAAGAAGTGAATTAACTTGATTTTTTCACTTCCTTTAAAGACCTCCTTTGCTTTTGACACTGAAATTTATTTTGATCTAGCCTTCTGTTTCACATAGAAGATATTGTTCTGCTTTTAGAATTGTAAGGCAATGATAATGTATTCTTTTTATTTACTTTGTTGGCGAACTAGGAAGAAAACTAGTCTTTCATTGTGTAAAGAGTGAATGAAAAGTTTCCCAAATCACACCAGTCTACAACTAGGTCAAACAACATGATTCCATTTAGGGCATGAGAGTCTCCCCATCTATGTGGCTCTTTAATTTGACATGTAATCAATCCTGTTTCATAAGTTTTTAAAAATCCCCCAAAGACTGGGGCCACGTTTTGTGCTCTTATTATTTTAAGTTTTCCACTACAACTTGCATAGCATCTTGCATATAGTTGGTGCTTTGGAAATAGTAGTTTATTAGGTTTGATTCAGAAAATTCTTTTTGTTATCCAGCATAACTAGTAGAAATGAATTCATTGGGGTCTAACTTCAGGTATTGTTGTTATTTATGTAACTTACAAACACAGGTTTAACAATCTCAAGTTGCTATTTTTACCCTCCTATCTGCTATTGTATTTTTTCTGTTAAGAGTTAACATCATTGATTAGGAGATTTTCTCCCTATTAACCCTCAAATACGCTTCATCAGACTCTGGATCCCCTCTGATCTTCTCTTCATTATACCACACCTGTGTAGCACTGATTTTTTTAGCTTTTGAGCCATGGCCTTCTGGTACCTCCACACATGAGTGAACATCACTTTTGGAATTGCTGATTGCCGATCTGGCAACAGATATACCTATAAGTGACATCGTAATGGAGGTGCCAGCATGGACACTATAAAAGGGAAGATTTTTTAGTACATTTAAAACACTTGGGGAACAGGCTAAAACAGAAAGAATTCTATCACATTTTTCTCTCCTATGTTTCCTTTTATATTATGATGACCATAGTAAAATATAACACATTTTGAAACGGACTCCATTTATTTCAGCTCTTTACTGGTCAAAGTGACTCAAGGCTCTCTTGCACTCTTCTTCTCTCCTATCTGATTTAATCTTCAGAATTCTAGTTTCAGGTTGATACTGCTATTCATAGAAAAATGTATGTTTGTAGATGAAAATATAGTCATTAAACATTTGAAGTCCTTTCTTAAGTTGTTTTTTCGTTTGTTTGTTTAATTTTTGAGACAGGGTCTCACTAGGGTCTCACTTTGTCACCCAGGCTGGAGTGCAGTGTCTTGGACACAGCTCACTGCGAGGCCCATGCAATCCTCCCACCCCAGCCTCCTGACTAGCTAAGACTACAGGCATGCACCACCATGCCCGACTAATTTTTGTATTCTTTGTAGAGACGGGTTTTCGCCATGTTGCCCAGGCTGGTCAGGAACTCCTGAGCTCGAGCAATCTACCCGCCTTGGCTTCCCAAAATGCTGGGATTACAGGCATGGGCCACCAAGCCTGGCCCTGCTGAATTGTTATTTCTTCAGTAATTAGTATATTAAAAAGAATCATCCTGCCGGTTGTACTTCCTCCTTCCCTCTTCCTCCTGATATGGTCTAGTGTCACCTGAGTCTTAGGCAAGTAAGCTGAGGTCAGGGAAGGATAAAGGCTCCTCTGACCTGGGACAGTCCCAGAAGTCACTCTGGAGTTGATTTGTGGGCCTGAGCCTGCCTTCTCCTGTGTCCCTGGCTGCTGTGCGCAATTCATTTAATTTCATGGAGGGCATATTCTTTACTAAATATAGACTACAGATCAGAGAAACTAATTAACCGCTTTGACATTTCTGGGACAGAAATCTTTCCCACTGGGTAAGCTTTAATTATTTAATAGAATAATTCATTCTGTCAAAAATTGAAGTAGGACAATATTTACTCAAAAAAGATTAATAGGGTAATATAGAATATTTAAACACATCATCTATATCTGTGTGCCTGTGTGTTAAAGTACTAATCATATATATTCTTTCAGTGTACTGAAATTTTAATATTAGAATTTTGTACCCTACAATCATGAGTTCTTTTGGCATTTGAGAAAATAAGGTTGATTCTGGGTCTACGGTTTTTCTTCTTTTTTTTAATCCTTTGATATGTCTCAAGAATTCAACATAAAGGTATTATAAAATGGAAAAAGAGTTCATGCTCATACTGTAGAGGAAAATATTTGGCTGCACATTCATTCTGTATCTCTTAAATTTTTTTTTTCAAATTTCAAAAGTTGCTGGACCGCTGATGTAAACTATCTCAAATCCAATTTCCTCAGCAAACTATTGAAGCAGTTGTAGATAAAATAGTTTGCTTTATCATATATGGCCACCTTGAAGTATGATATTTAATGGTAGAATGTTACAATGTGAGAATACCCACCGTGGATCAACAGCATCTTTGTACCCAAATCAGAAAACAAATTAAATGTTTTAAGCCAAAAACGGTCACATAGCATAGTGCCGGTCTTTTAGTACCTCAGAGTACAATGCTAGTACAAGACAGAATCCACAATAAAGCTGGCTAAAGCGGGGTTGTAAATAAGCTGGTGCAACGGTCAATTTTAGGACTTTGAGTTTTCTTTAAAATAAACATGAAGATACTAACAATAAAACAGAAACCTACACATAGATCAAAACTCAAAAGCAACACTGGGTTCCATAAACATATGAAAAGTCAATGTAAACAGAATGATGGCAAAAAAAAAAAAAAGAATAAGATGTAAGTATTAGTAACTGAATTAGAGCATATATGCCACCTCTTTGGAATTTTTTTTCTCAGAAAATAACACTCAACTTTCCTCCCTGACTCCTGGCAGAAATAACTGCTTCTTCCTTTGTATTTCCTAAGAACTTTACTGGTTACAAAGTACTTGTCTCTTTTCACACTGTTAGTTGTCTTTGTATCTGACCCCTGGAGCTGATAATGAGCAACCTGAAGACAGAGTCCATTCATTATCTCTGGACTGGCCTCTAGCATACAGAAGTTACCCAACTAAAGTTCTTTTAGGACTCTTAAAGCCGTTGTTTTGAACCTGTGGATACCAGATCGTATTACCCAGATTAGAGTCATCAGGGACACCTGCTGAGCTGTAGATTGCCAGACCCTATTCTAGATGTCTTCAGTCAGAATCACTGGAGAAGAAGTCTAGGACTTTATATTTAACAAGCATTTGAGGTGATTCTTATACACACTAAAGTTTAGAATCACTGTTCTAATTTATATAAGTTAACCAACATTATATATTATGCTTTGTTATTATTTTGACTAATTTTTAAAAAAGACTTAAAAGTTACCTCAGAATTTGAAATTTGTGGAAGTCTTTTAGTCTGAATATCACAAAATTTGAGGAATTAATTTAGATTTCTAGGCCCTGCTTATTCTATGTTCCAATTCCTCAGTTATGCTCAGAACTGGTTCAGGTGTTGAAGATGAAGACAGAGAAAGGTTTTCTCTACTGAAACGTCTGCTCGTGTGAATCCATTATTATTTGCTGTGGCTTGCAGCCTCTGCTTCACAAGCAGGCTGAAGATTTAATAATAGAGCCACCCCAATTAGGCTTATTGAACTTATGATTATATTACTTCGGCCTCTTCCCTGTCAACCACCGTATCAGGTGGAGACTCATCAGATTACATGCATATAGCACAGAAGAAAGAAATCCCTGGATACGAAGCCTTTGATTCACACATGCTCTGCTGATATGTCCCAGAATAAATGGCAAAGAGCATGAAGCAACTAATTATTTCTCATTAATCTCATCAGTCAAACGGTGTCATTATATATTCACTTGTTAGATACATTATCTTGTCCATTTCTTAAAGTGCAAAGTCAAATAGTTAAGTTTAAGAAAAACGATTATACTGTTTATACTCTAGGAGTTTATTTTTATTTTTAAATTCTCAGTTACTTGGAGAATTTAGTACTATATAATGTAATATCACATCATGCCAAATTAAGTGGCATGTATTCACTATTATGAGGGCCCCCCACTTAATTTACTGGGTTATTTCCATTGGTAGCTAATATATAGATAGAAATGATGTTACTATTCTAGGAATATATACTTTAGATTTCTTTGAAATAGTAGATTTAATCTGAATTTAGGTTGTGCATAACAAAAATTATGTTTATTTATGTTGGTGTCCTTGGCATCCAGCAGAGTGTCTGGCAAGCAATAGATGGTCAATAAATGATTATAGATCTGGGATGAATCATGCTTGAATTTTGAGTTATTTCCGCAGAGTAGGGACTTTTCACAAACTTCTTAGACAGCTTCCATTTTCTATTCAATCCTGGGATCTTTGTCACATCATAAACTAATATGAAGAGATGTTTCTAAGTTAATGCAGCATATTTTTTGTCAACTTATGCTAATGTTTTCATTTGGTACATCTTGTTGAATCAGAAGCAACTTGCAAACCAATAAATGTAAAAAATATCATTATCATGGCCTCATAATAAGTATGACGGATAGTGATGAGAAGAGGACTCTCTCAATGAAGACTCTTAAGTTTTTTAATAATTAAATTAATTGATTATATTAGTTTCTTATCTGCAATAAGATTTTTTTTGAAAAGTTATTTTTGGGAGGCCCACAATTCATACTCATAACTCTATACTAATAAGTATCAATTAGAAGAAATCAGAAAAGTTTCGTTCTGTAATTTTACCTTCATAATTACTGTTAATCTTTGAAATAGCAAGGGCTGTTTTTCGGTATCTTTTCTAATCAGAATGCACATAGTCTTCCTCCTTTTCCTTTGCAATCTACATTTGCCACTATCTCTGCTTCTAGTACATTGCCTAGGCTTGAGGTATAGGGTATATAAATTCTGCAATGAAACTCTAATGCTGTGGATCTATGAAAAACCGTATTTTGTAGTTGCATTATTCTTCTTCCAGTAGAATTATAAACTGTAAAATTTTAGAGCTTCAAGCGGTGTTAATGATCATTAGTACAACTGTTTTACTAATGAGGACCCTAGGGTCCAGAAAGGGGGGTCATTAACCAAAGATCCATTGATAATTTTTAAATAAAGGATAATTTAAACTTAAACTTCTCATTTACATATGGCTCATTCACTGTCTTTCACAAGCATGGGCATCTAAAAATTATAGTTTTTTACTATATGTGGCACTTTACAGGAATTACTAAAAAAAAAAAAGGAGACATTTTAGATGCACTTTTCTATTTGCCTTGATCTTGATTCTGTTATTGTTCTACAGTGAATGGGTGCAAGGAAATTCAAAGACAGGTACATTTTTAAAAATGGTTTTTGGTTGGAACCCAGAATTGTACATATTCCCATTTTTTTTCCTTTCTGAACTCCAAAGTTCACAAGGAAAACAACCAGGAAAAAAAATTACATGAAAAAACATAATGTAAATATATCTTATAATGTAGATATAACTTTTAATTCCTAAAAATGTGCAATTAAAAATAAAATATTAAATGTATTGGGGAATTTAGTATTGATGGAAATTCTAGTGTGAAGGGTTGTTTCATAAGTACATAATAAAAACAAGTTACAACATCTGAGTATCTAGATTTTCAGTTATCAGTTTTATTTTAAATGTGCTATAACTATAATACTTTCCGGTTGAAACTAGAACCATCTTTAACAAGTTAAGCTAGATGTCTCATTTAACTTCGCTTTTAAACCTAAATTCCATAATCTCTACATGGTTGCACAAAATTATCTTTCATATTTGTGAAAATATGAGGCTAGCTACCGTTTCTCAAACAGCAGAGTAAGAAGCAGAAGTAGAAATTTAGCTCCATTAATTAATTAAGGATTTATTTTACCTACTCATACAACAAGCAAGCATAAATAGAAATTAGGAAACACCAAAGATGCAGAGATAAACCAGAAATACGGTTGTGTTGTTGGTGAAACTGGGTGTGAAGAGGCCGTTCAGGTCCTCTCTCAGGATGATCAAAACCACAAACACGTAGACACCTCCAGGTTCACACTAGGTTGGTCAGTGAAATGCGTCCTGAGTGTTTTCTAGGCATTCTCAAAACTTGAAGGGTGCAAGTGTCATCCTCCTTTGCAGGTCTTCCCAGAAACATCCACCTCCTGAGTCATGGCGACTTGTGTATGATACGATCCCAGGCCTGGGAATCTCCTGAGAAGGGTTAAACAGGGATGCCCAAAATACTAGCCCTGGCAAATCTTTCCTAGTCATTTGGTGGTTAGTCCAGAGCTTCTCAAACCTGCTGAAGCGAGCAGGAACACCTCTCTCTATAAATGGCTTATCTCCATTTAGGGGTAGCCTCTAGGGTTAATCCAGGAGCTTTAAAAGCTGTCTGTCTTTTTCCGTCCTGTTTTTCCCGGTCGCCGCTCGCTGTCCCGGTCCGCGCCTGCTCCCTGTGTGCCTTGTCGCCATGCCTCCGAAAATTGAGGAAATCAAGGACTTTCTGTTCACAGCCCGACGAAAGGATGCTATATCTGTCAAGATCAAGAAAAATAAGGACAATGTGAAGTTTAAAGTTCGATGCAGCAGATATCTTTATACCCTGGTCATCAGTGACAAAGAGAAGGCAGAGAAACTGAAGCCAGTCCCTGCCTCCTAGTTTGGTAGTGAAGGAGTTGAAATGAACCAGCCACACTGATTTGAACTGTATTAGAATACAAAAAAAAAAAAAAAAAAAAAAAGACTGTTCTCACTAAGCTTAGTCAAATATTATATTCAACAAATATTTGCAAATACTAATAACTTAATGATTCTTTCCTAAACCTCAGGTCCTGTGCTGGGCGTTTTATATGTTTTTCTCAATCTTCACAATGATCATGTGGGATAGATGCTACTGTCAACATCCATATTTTGGAGAAAAGACAACCCAGACTTAAAGAAGGTTAATTCTCCAAAGTCACAAAACGAGTATATTCAAGTGTGTTACCATGGTAGTCAGTTACTCTAATATCCAAGTTTGCTACCAAGTCAGTTACTCTCTCTAGTTCCTTTATCTGTAGACTGAAGTTGTTTCTTCTCTCTCCTTTAAACTTCTCTTTTGCCTGGTTTACTGACCACATGATCTCAGTGGAGAGGTAAATCTGAAAGTGGGGAATTTCTTTTTGAGGCAGAGTCTTGTTCTGTCGCCCAGGCTGGAGTGCAGTGGCGTGATCTTGGCTCACTGCAAGCTCCGCCTCCCGGGTTCATGCCATTCTCCTGCCTCAGCCTCCCAAGTAGCTGGGACCACAAGCGCCCACCAACACGCCTGGCTAATTTTTTTGTATTTTTAGTAGAGACGGGGTTTCACCGTGTTAGCCAGGGTGGTCTCGATCTCCCGACCTCGTGATCTGCCGCCTCGGCCTCCCAAAGTGCTGGGATTACAGGCGTGAGCCACCACGCCCGGCGGAAAATAGGGGATTTCTAATGAAGGCCAATGGATGAAGACATTTCCTGGAGTATAAGGGCATTTATGTGTCTTACTACACATTGACAATTTGCCTGTGCCTCTCCGCCACTTTCTCTAGTTGGTGCCTCTGACAAATTTTTTTTGATTATATGCTGTATATGAAAATCCAGAGTCATGTTTGAATATATTTGGCTACTACCTTACTATGTGCTGCATATGAACATCAGTTTCACCCACTCAGGTCAAAGAAATGTAACTACAGATAGAGAAACATATCATGCCTTTAATCTGTCAAAGTGGTAGAAATTTAATATCAACCTGAAGCTCCCATCTTTCTCCTGTGCTAAATTACAAGGCATTAGGGGACAGAGTGGGGGTTTGAGAGCCCCTCTGGTCCTTGAGTCAGCTTTCTCTGTCGGTTACTGTTGAGAAATCCACCATTTGCTGGTCCCAGGCCACGTTAATAGTTCCACTCATGTTATTGTTAAGATGTCCCTGCTTCCTGTCCATGAATTGCTGTGTTAAACCTGAGGGTTCAGAATCATTGTTGCCCCTGTGCCACACATCATCTGCAATCTCCAATGCTGTCCATGACCTTATCTGCTTGAGTGATGTTCCCCAAATTTCAGTCTTTTTCCTACTATACCCACAATTTTTTATTCATTTTTTGACATATCCGGTATCCTCAGTATTATTAACTTAATAGTTTTTAAATTAAATGAAAAGAATTTAAAAGGAACAACATTGCTGCAATAGAAAACTAGTATCACTTGTCATAAAAAGAAGGCAGTTACAAACACATTTTATGAAACCCAAATAATGTCGTTACATTCTTGATGGATACTGTCTGCCAGGTCACATACTTCTTAGCCTAAACTTATGCAATAAAACCAGAGGGATGCTCTGCTCCAATGGGAGGGATTCTGGGAGAGGGAAATAAAATGGGTCAACGTTTCACAAGTAGAATCCCATTTTTGTTCATTTATACTTAGATCTAGAGGCAGGGTGGTGTGATAGGGAAAGCACAGGCCTAAAAGTCAGACCTAAGTTATACAAGTCACGGTCATTGACTCGAGATGACCGGAAACAGGCCCTCTTTACTTTCTGGACCATTCTCCCTTCCTCCCTAAAATGCAAGAATCCAACAGCCTAGACTTCCCTTCTGCGTACCGGCTTGCCTTGAGGAGCTGAACTACATCTCCCACAATGCGCCGCGCGCGGCGCCAGGAATGCCTATCGCCGCCTCAGACAGCTTTCAGTCTATCCCTCCTACAACTCCCACAAGGCCCCTCGGCCCCGGGCCGCGGCCCGGCCCGGAGTGGGGGCGGGCGGAGGCGCGGGAGTTATGGAGGGGGCGGGCTCTGCAGGGAAGTGCGTCAGAGGAGGCGCGGGGAGAGTAGGGTGCTGTGGTCTGAGCTAGAGGGTGAAGCTGGCGGAGCAGGAGGATGGGCGGTGAGTGAGCTGACCTGCGTCGCCGGGCAGGGGTCGCGTCGCGGTTCCATGTTCCCGGCGGTTTGAAGAGGGGCCCCCTTCCCGGGCGTGGTCGGGCTGGGCGGGTTCCGAGCGGCGGATTTGTCCCAGGGCCGAGCCCTCTAGGGCGGGGCCTGGTCGGGTACCGGGGGACCCTGGCCCGGGGCCGAGCACGGCTGCCCCGCCTCAGCCCTGGCCTTCTCCGGCCCCGCCGTGAGGCCCGGGAGGTGACTGCTGCAGGCGTCCGGCTTGGACGAACCGCCGTTCCCAGTGCTGGGACCCTTTAAGGTCATTTGAGAGCACCAGGATGAAGGGGGGATTTTTAAAAAATCAAAATACAAATCCAACTTTTTGAGTTATCGTTGTCATTGCCCTTATCTTTCCTGAGTCACTTCCCATTTTCCAAACTCAGCAACCCCAGTTTGCGAGTCTGTTTTCATGCACCTTTGTAAGGTGTTTGGTGCGGTCACGGTGTATACTTGCCGTGTAGTATTTGACTCAGCGCGATCCGCCTTGAGTCATTTTACCGCGGCCATTTACTACTGCCGTTGAGCCCTGTCCACGCCTTGGGAGTGTTGATATGTTGAGAGTTTTCTGTCTGGCTGAGGAGGGATCATTTAGTTTTTGCGGACGTATGTTGCACTTAGGATTTAGGGAGAGAGCAAGATTTCTGTTGAGGAGGTTCAGAAGTATAAGGAATCGGGAGAGTAGATAGGAGTGAAGCATTTGGCAGCGTAAAGAAGCTTGGCTTAGCTTTAATGGATTAGGGAGAGATTGCTATCTAGCATTATTACATGTTATTGTTCTCTTTGCTATTTTATACACCTAGAACAACCTTTCCCTCGGGGTTAACAAACATCTTCAACTCTGTTTTCCGTATCGCTCCTGACTCTTACCTTTGTTTTAGGAGGCTTCCCTCTTCAGAGGAAACTGGGAGAAGCCAATTTCCACTGCTTCTTTTTCCTGTGCCTTTTTAACACTCAAACCCAGAACACTTAATCCTCTGCAGCTCGTGCAAAAATTCAGTCTGTAATTTAAAATGTGTGCACGGTACACTGCTGACCATGGGCATGTTTATTGTTTGTATCTGTAATGTGTATGTCCATTTCAGTGTTGTCTGTTTTAGTATGCAGGTGATAGACTAGAGAACAAGACCTCTGTCTCCGTAGCATCCTGGGTATGTGAGCATTCAATAAGTACTTTTATGAGAATGAGTTTTTTTTTAAGCTTAATTAAAAACATGCTTGCTTTCTAAAAAAAATTCTTAATGGTTATATGTACGAAGGGATGGGGAATTGGGTAAAGGGTGCTTTTGGAATAATTCAAAATAATCTTTCTTATTTGTCCGTAAAGTCTAACTTATCTTCTTTCTTCAACTTTTAAACAGAGCAGTCTGAATGCCAGAATGGATAACCGTTTTGCTACAGCATTTGTAATTGCTTGTGTGCTTAGCCTCATTTCCACCATCTACATGGCAGCCTCCATTGGCACAGACTTCTGGTATGAATATCGAAGTCCAGTTCAAGAAAATTCCAGTGATTTGAATAAAAGCATCTGGGATGAATTCATTAGTGATGAGGCAGATGAAAAGACTTATAATGATGCACTTTTTCGATACAATGGCACAGTGGGATTGTGGAGACGGTGTATCACCATACCCAAAAACATGCATTGGTATAGCCCACCAGAAAGGACAGGTATTTCTCTTATTTTAACTTCTGTCTTCTTCACCTGGTTAATAATTGACAAAACGACGTAATGATTGCCCAATTACATGTAAGCAGGTTTGTTGGTTCTCTCTCTCCTTAAAGAAGTAAATCGTGTATCTTCTCTTTCTACCGCCTTCTCTCCCCAACTTCTTTGCATTACCATGGTACTCATCAATATTGGTTGGATGAGGAACTTTTCTTATCTTGGGAAAGCCTTAATGGCTTTTTTTTTCTTATTTACTCACTCATTAAAATACTTTTCATTACTCTAACACATGTTATAAAGAAATAGTTGGAAAAGTACATCGAAAGACTTTTAAAAATATTTGGTAACTACTAAAAGGACTACCATCGAAAATCAACTCAACAAATTGTCCTTTTATGGGTTAGCTGTATTATAATACATACCTATCATTTGCCCCTGTGTCTTAGAGGATATAATTTGACCAGCTCTGCATTTAATCTGTGTAATTATGAGACTGTTTTACAACAGTCTTGATGCAGAGTTGGTAGGTTAAGAAATTTGTATTACAGAAGTTAAAAAAAAAAAACAAAAACTAGATTTTTAGGTTTATTTTGCAGGCATTCTTATTTAACACTTAAAGATTTTAATTTCCAGTTATTAAAATGGTAGCTTTAGAACTCTTTGTAAGGAACAACTTTACAGTTTATTTATGACTACTTCTGTTGGCCCCTTAGTGGGGAAGCATTGTATTCAAATCATAGCAGGACAGGCTTGAGTTATGATATATCAAAAGGATGATAATATGTCACTGTGTCTGGAAAAAAAGATAATTTGGAAGGAAAGGAGAGAAAGTTGGTTAAAATTCATTGTAAAATGTTCAGTTTGACTCATGAGGTTACAGGAGCACTTGATATTGAAATTGGAGTTGGAATTGGAGTGTTACCATTTAGTCATTCATTAAACAAATAATTTATTGCATGTCTCCATGTTCCAGGGCCTCTTAGCTGGGAGAACATCAGGAAAGAACAAAATCCTTACTCCTGGGGAGCTAGCATTCTAATAAAGGATGACAGGCAGTGAACAGAATATAACAGTATAAACAGAATAAATGATTATTTAGTATGTTAAAAGATGACATGTGCTATGGCAAAATAGAACACAAAAGGGATTTGGAAATATGTGGGAAAAGGAATATTGGTGGCCATAGGTTATGATTTTCAATAGGAAACTTAAAGTAGGTCTCATTGAGAAGACACCACTTGAGTAAAGAATGTAGTTAAAGACTAGACAAAAGAGTTGGCCATATGGGTAAATGGGGAGGAAGTCATTTAGGTTGGAAAGGACATCTACTGCAAAGGCTCTATGGCAGGAGCATGCCTGAAATATTCAAGGACCAGTAAGGAAGCCACTGGGCTGGAATGGAGGGAGAGATGGGAAGTTGGGTATGCTGTTAAAGACCTATTTTGGGAGTGGGACTGGGGCAAATCCTGGAGGACTCTAGGCAGAATGAGAACTTTGGTGTTGACTCCAAATACAGTGCTGAGCCATGATCTGGTCACCCTGGCTGTTGTGAGAACAGAGGCAGCAGACAAAGGTGGAAACTAGAAGACTATGGTTAGGAGGCTATAGAAGTAATTCAGGTTAAGTGATGATTATGACTCACACCAGAATGGTAGCACTGAGCAGCAGCTGGATTCTGGACATAGTTTGAAGGAAGAATTCCTGGGATTTCCTGATGGAGTGTAAATGTACAAGAATTACTCTAAAGTTTCTGGTCTGAGGAACTGGAAGTATGGATTTGGCATTCCCTGAGATGGGGATATGGTTGGTAAAGCACGGTTGCATGAGAAGATCAACATTCCTATTTATTTCGGTCTTTGTTCCCTCCCCTTCTTTCTAGGCTTTCTACATAGCTATTCTGCCATTCATTTTACTGCTTCCACTTTATTTTTCTTCCTTGTGCCTATGTCTTCAGCCTGCCACTGAGAACCAGTGGCATCCATTGGACATCTATGAAACCTGTGTGTCAGTCAGGGCCAGAGAAGTTGCTGACCCCTCTGGAAACATCCTTTACTTTTTACTTCAGAGAATAATTACTGAAAGAGATTTTTGTTAAATGTTTATAATTAAAACAACAGGCAATTGTTCTTGTTCCAGAGTCATTTGATGTGGTCACAAAATGTGTGAGTTTCACACTAACTGAGCAGTTCATGGAGAAATTTGTTGATCCCGGAAACCACAATAGCGGGATTGATCTCCTTAGGACCTGTGAGTACTTTGATTTCACCAGGACAGTTGGGGGAACAAAGATAATTTTATTTGTCTCTTTTTGGACTATGTTTTTGGAATAAGATGAGTTAGTAGATTGTGCCAACGTGAGATAAAATCTCTAACAGTATCCAGTGAACTCTATTCTGTTGATATTTTAGCAGGTAGATACATGCTTACCAAATTTCAAATGATTTGAAGTTGACAGGGCCAACTACTTCATTGGATGATGGGATCTAGACCTTCAAAAGATGTTATTAATGGGCCCATTTAATAAAAGGAAATTTAGTTGGGATAACTTATACATTTCTATATTTGAATTAAACACTTTTCCACTGCTTGAGTTCAGATAAGTATATGTGAAAAAAGTTTACTGCAAGCTCTAAATGAGTCAGTGAGTTGTCAGGCATGTCAAAAGTGTTTATCCAGTCTTAGGTGATAGTAACAAAAGGGTAGATGTCAAAAAAGATGAAAGTATTTATTAGGAACAGCCTATTCCTTGATGGTCAGGCAGCCCATGAAATACTGTCTTCAGATTTGAGCCTCAGTTTTCAGGGCTATAGGGACTTGCCCAGAAGAATGACCATGTTGTAAGAGAAAAGGTTGAGTAAGAGGTAGGTATTCAGTTTTATAAAGAGAATGTGTAGCAAGCAGTTTATTACTAGGAGAGTTTGAAAGAAAGTAAGTTAGAAAAACACTTACGAAGTTCCAGAAAGCAAAACCAGCACCAAAAGGTGTAAAGTTTGGTCAAGATTGATAAGAATGCATTTCTAATAATGAATATTATTGGAAAATGGAATGGCATGTTTTGTGAGGTCATCAGGTTTCCTTCCCATGTTGATGAGAGATTTATGATAATTAAAACTACCTTTAGATTCTCTGCTTTGTGCTTTATGTATATTCTTCAACAGTCCTATAAGACAGGTAATTTATAATTACTATTAATTTACTTGTTGTTACTGCCTTTAGATCCTATAAAGACCTAGATATTGTTGGTAGGTAGAGTCAGACTGATTTTTATATCAAATCCTGGCTCTACCACTTACTGTGTTATTTTTACAAGTTATTTATGACTCTTGCCTCAGTTTCGTTAATTACAAAATGGAATTAATAATAATACAGCTGTAGCTATGGGGGATTGGATTCAGGACCTCCTGCTAATTCCAAGGTTGCTAAAGTACCTTATATAAAATGGCATAATATTAGCATATAACCTACACAATCCTTCTGTATACTTTAAATCATCTTTAGATTGCTTATAATACCCAACACAATATAAATGCTATGTAAATAGTTGTTATATTGTATATTTGTAAATTTGTATCATTTTTTTTTCTGAATATTTTTAACTCTTGGTTAGTTGAATCTGCGGATGTGAAACCTGCAGATATGGAGGGCTGACTGTACCTACTTTCTAGGGTTTTTGGGAGGATTAATACAGAAAATGTGTAGACAAACATAGCATGGAACATAGTGAACCCTCAGTAATTGCTACTACCTGTTAGTGTCCTTTTATCAGGACAAGAGTAGCATCCTTTTGAATAATGTGCTTTAGAAAAGAGGCCTCAATGTTAAAATACTTTCACACTTTTTGAGAAAAGATCTAATTAGAATATGAAAGAAATTGCCATTGCGGGGAAAATGGTCTGAAATCACGGTAACATTTCTTTTCTCTCTTTTTAAAAATCAGATCTTTGGCGTTGCCAGTTCCTTTTACCTTTTGTGAGTTTAGGTTTGATGTGCTTTGGGGCTTTGATCGGACTTTGTGCTTGCATTTGCCGAAGCTTATATCCCACCATTGCCACGGGCATTCTCCATCTCCTTGCAGGTAGGTTTTGTCATCATACTTACCTTTTAGCTTCTTCCTGTCTCTTTAGGGACCAAAGAGTTATAAATCTGAAATGTTCACGTATTAACTGCCCTGTCACGTTGCCTGAAAAGCTCTTCACTGTGCTTTTACCCAGCCATGTTTTGTTTTGTTTTCTAAATTTTCCCCCAAGGTCTGTGTACACTGGGCTCAGTAAGTTGTTATGTTGCTGGAATTGAACTACTCCACCAGAAACTAGAGCTCCCTGACAATGTATCCGGTGAATTTGGATGGTCCTTCTGCCTGGCTTGTGTCTCAGCTCCCTTACAGTTCATGGCTTCTGCTCTCTTCATCTGGGCTGCTCACACCAACCGGAAAGAGTACACCTTAATGAAGGCATATCGTGTGGCATGAGCAAGAAACTGCCTGCTTTACAATTGCCATTTTTATTTTTTTAAAATAATACTGATATTTTCCCCACCTCTCAATTGTTTTTAATTTTTATTTTATTTGTGGATATACCATTTTATTATGAAAATCTATTTTATTTATACACATTCACCACTAAATACACACTTAATACCACTAAAATTTATGTGGTTTACTTTAAGCGATGCCATCTTTCAAATAAACTAATCTAGGTCTAGACAGTAAGAAATGGATAGAGACTTGACACAAATTTATGAAAGAAAATTGGGAGTAGGAATGTGACCCAAAACAAGTTGTGCTAATGTCTGTTAGACTTTTCAGTAAAACTAAAGTAACTGTATCTGTTCAACTAAAAACTCTATATTAGTTTCTTTGGGAAACCTCTCATTGTCAAAACTTTATGTTCACTTTGCTGTTGTAGATAGCCAGTCAGCCAGCATTGTTAGTGCTGTTTTCAAAGATTTAAGCTCTATAAAATTGGGAAATTATCTAAGATCATTTTCCCTAAGCATTGACACATAGCTTCATCTGAGGTGAGATATGGCAGCTGTTTGTATCTGCACTGTGTCTGTCTACAAAAAGTGAAAAATACAGTGTTTACTTGAAATTTTAACTTTGTAACTGCAAGAATTCCAGTTCAGCCGGGCGAGGATTAATATTATTTTTAACTCTACATAAGATTTTCAGTACCACCAAATTGTTCTGGATTTTTTTTCTTTCCTCTTCACATACCAGGGTTATTAAAAGTGTGCTTTCTTTTTACATTATATTACAGTTACAAAGTAAAATTCCCCAACTGCTATTTATTCCAGCCCAGTACCATAAAGAACGTTTCACCATAATGACCCTCCAGAGCTGGGAAACCTACCACAAGATCTAAAGTTCTGGCTGTCCATTAACCTCCAACTATGGTCTTTATTTCTTGTGGTAATATGATGTGCCTTTCCTTGCCTAAATCCCTTCCTGGTGTGTATCAACATTATTTAATGTCTTCTAATTCAGTCATTTTTTTATAAGTATGTCTATAAACATTGAACTTTTAAAAACTTATTTATTTATTCCACTACTGTAGCAATTGACAGATTAAAAAAATGTAACTTCATAATTTCTTACCATAACCTCAATGTCTTTTTTAAAAAATAAAATTAAAAATGAAAAGAGACTCAATTGTATATAGAGTGTCTGAATTGATTTAAATCTCAACGCTTTAGGATAAAGAAGTGGAGGCAATCTCTGTGGTTGTCTGTGGAAAGTGCATCTTGCTGTACAGGGCTGTCGATACATCCTGTGTTTGGGTCTCTTGTTTGATCTTCCGGAAAACGTAGGAATCCCTTCCCCCTATTAGAAATAAGAAAATCTTTATCTTTTATTTTTCAGAATTTTAAACCATGTTCTCAAAAGTAGTTTTGTTATCTCTACATGTCATACTTAATGTGGCTAGTTTTCAGTAAAGTCATTTAGTGGCTGTGGATGTTTGTGTTCTATAGTAAATAACCAAGTCAGCTTCTGACTTAGAACAAAGTCAGCATTACTCTGTAGCCAATTATTGCCTGTGAAATGGCTGGTTACTCAGGTTTCTATCTAATCTTAATTCTTGAAGATTCATTACCCTTCAGCGCCTTCTGTGGAAGGTGGAAAAGAGAAAAGCTAAATGAACAAACAAAACACCTCTGGGAATGGGATAAGAAAATTTTTGGCAGCATGACATTTTTGTATTGGTCAGTTATTTTAAACAATGTCCCTGCCTCTTGATACCCCAGAGTTACATGGGAAGCTACTAGCTCCATAACCCCTGGTGCTGCATTGTAGTTGGTATTTTTAGCATGTTGCAGGGTAGCTGAGGTTATCTTTCCTGCAAAGACTTTTTTTCTTTGGAATATATAGGGCTGTATTGTTTCATTTAATGTGAAACTGATTCTAATCAGGTTGAACCATTTGAAACTGCTGATATTCAACCATTTTTGATCAACCTAATAGATAAAATCAGTGGCAAGGTGAACCCTATTAAATTTAATCTTTGAAAGCAACCCCCAAAGTAAAAAATTAATTTTCAGATTTTTCAGAATGAATTTTTTTTTTTTCTTTTGAGATGGAGTTTCACTCTTGTTGCCCAGGCAGAGTGCAATGGTGTGATCTTGGCTCATCACAACCTTTGCCTCCCGGGTTCAAGCGATTCTCCTACCTCAGCCTCCCAAGTAGCTGGGATTACAGGCATGTGCCACCATACCCAGCTAATTTTGTATTTTTAGTAGAGATGGGGTTTCCCCATGTCAGCCAGGCTGGCCTTGAACTCTCGACCTCAGGCGATCCGCCCGCCTCGGCCTCTCAAAGTGCTGGGATTACAGGCATGGGCCACCATACCCGGCCTCAGAATGAATTTTGTGGCAATTTAACACATGTGTTTTAAGACTTTAATTTTATAGCTCCTAACTAAATGATGTGGGTAAATATCCTCTATGATTTTTAGCAAAAGACTCATTTCAAAATTTATTAAGTATAGCCATAAAACACAATTTGGCACAACAACAACAAAAAAGGAATTCTAGAAGAATTTATTCAGATAACACTTAGTGTGCCTTCTGTCTGCATCATATTACACTAGGATTTTAAATTTATAATGTAATGGGAATGTGTTAAAATTTTACCTGCTGTAGTTGTGTGTGTGCACATGCACACGTGCATTAAGGGAGAGGATAGGGTTGACAATCACTCCTAGGTGAACTCATTTAGTCATATGATTTGAGAAGAATGAGATGACCACAAACCATGTCAATTTAGTTTGTTTTTCCATTCCAGAAACATCACCAAATTGCAGACTAGCACAGTTAAAACCTATAGACCCTGTCATGTTCAATTGACTATAACATATATAGATCAGGTCATTTTAATACTTAGCCTTCATATAAACTTTCACCAAAAATGAAAACCTGTTAACCTAATTTTGCTGATTGAAAAACTTTCTTTTGTGTGAAATGGAGTCTCACTCCGTCACCCAGGTTGGAGTGCAGTGGCCCAATCTTGGCTCACTGCAACCTCCGCCTCCTGGGTTCAAGGGATTCTCCTGCCTCAGCCTACGGAGTAGCTGGGATTACAGGTGTGTGCCACCATGCCCAGCAACTTTTGTATTTTTAGTAGAGACGGGGTTTCACCATGTTGGCTAGGCTGGTCTCAAACTCCTGACCTCAAGTGACTCACCCACCTTGGCCTCCCAAAGTGCTGGGATGACAGGCGTGAGCCACTGCACGCGGCCTGATTGCAAAACTTTCTGAAATTCTCTAGCAGCTAAAAGAGCAGTTAATGGGTGCAGCTCTGAAGATGCAAATTGTTATTTCACAAGCTTGATGCAGCTGTGTCCTGGCACAGATGGGTGGAGGCTTTTGTCCTCCTTTCAGCACTCTTCTCAGAGGGAACAGTGATTCATACCTTGAAAAGTGAGGAATAAACAAGGAAACGGATCTAAATTATTTTTCTATTGCTCATCAGGTGTTCTTATACTCCATCATAATAAGATACATTTTTCCCTGGGGCCAAATTACATGCCATCATCCTGCAAATTCATGATGTGAAAATGCTCAATTGTAAAAAGAGTAACAGAATTATTTGCCCTATAGAAGAAGTTACCATAGAGTGATTACATTCTCTTCAGTGCCAGAATTTCTATTACTAGCATCACGTGTATACAAATATACATTATTTGACATATAAACATTTACATACTTTCAGCAAACTTCTATAAAAGCAAGATCCAATTTATATTACTTTGTATATTTGCAAAGGTTTAGAAATGTGAAATGATAATTTTCTTTCTGCCGTACACCTTTTAAAATATCTGAGTTACTAAGTAATGTGTCATCTTTACTAGTCCAGTGTTAGTGTCTCAGTATGTGAGCTTTACCTCACCTGCCTTGCAGCCTTTCAGCCCCTCCCAGTCTTCCGCATTTTGTTCGTTTCTTTCCCCCCTTAGCTTGTATTGTCATTGTATGTTCACAAACATCTTGGTTCTCTTGCTCCCATAATTTCCTATGACACCTTCCTTCACAATCCTTAGCCCTATCTTCATAGACTGTGCTGTCCAGTTTTCTTAATCTTAAGATATCAAGGATGGCTGTTCAGAACTACTAAGTTGATTCTATAAAAAAGTATGCTGTTTGACTTCAACTGCTTTATAATTCTAAGCATCTCTAATTATTGATCTTTTAACACCCTGCAACACATTTTCCAAGTCTTTACAAATGTTAGTTGTTGGAAACCTTTATTCTTCCTGCTTAACTTCCATGGAAGGAGTTTATGCTCTCTTTTAGAAGGGAATACTGGAGTCAACTCTTGTAGTATCTCCCAGCCTTATTTGCTTCTCTATATAAAAGAAGAATGTATTATCTGGTTGGAGAGATTGCTGGAATCAGGGCATCCACAAGGAGCAGCATGGTATATGGTGGTTAAGTATTTAGCTTGGGAGACAGAATGCGAGCTTTGTAATCCCAGGTCTATCTTTTGTCTCTTAGCCTTTTTCCAAACACCCCTTTTCCCATCTGTGAAATGCTTTGATTATCATGTGTCTCTTAGAGTTGTGATGAGGATTATGTAAATTGCTTAGCATAAAGTAGTCCCTCAAAAACTGCTAGTTATGACTGGCTGCATTATGAGGGGTTGGGGTTGCCAAGCCTATAAAGTGGTGGCTCTTAGCCTAGGCTGCACATTGGAATTTCCTGGAGAACTTAAATGTTTTCGTTCCAGAGAATCTGATTTAGTTGGCCTGGGCTATGGTCGGGTCATTGAAATTTTTAAAACCTTTCCAAGTGATTCCAATGGGCAGTTATATTTGAAAGCTATGTTTAAAAACAAGAAATAGGATTCTCTCTCTCCTAGGCAGATTATGAAAGAGTGGGCTGTGGAGTAAACCGACCTGGCTCGGTGTCTGCCTTCTAAAAGCCATTTCTCTACTGTGCTTTCCACACTCTTCTGTTGACTGGCTCTTTGTGACAGGTCCCAATCCATCCCACCTCTGATAGTTGGCGATGCGTATGAAGAGTCTGCCCTGCAGATCCAGTGCACCCCTGGTTCTCAGGTTCAGATTTGGCAGGATGTAATAGGAAGCCTTGTTTGTTTTGGCTTCAATTCCAAATTATTTTCTCTAATCCGGTACTTTCAGGGACCCTGTAATTTGAGGTCATTAGGCCTCTATAAAGAAAGTGAATATTCTGATCCCTGTCTGCTTATCAGTTCATTGTGTTCATACTCTTGGTTAGAAAGAGGCATGCATGAGTGATTGATGTTAACTTCTACCCAAGCTAGAAATTCTGAGGATGAACATATAATAGCATTATCTATAAAATGGGATATTATCTGCCTCAATAGGTTTTTGTGATGGTTAAATAAGAAGGTATATGTGCAAGTGGTTAGAACACCTTTGAAAACATAAGAGCTCAAAAAGTGTTTGGTACTATTATTTGGACATTAATGCAGTGCACGGGAAGGAGGCAGCCTTTGCTTGCCCTGTGTGGTCCAGCTCTAGGGCATGCGGGACTCTGAGCTGTTGGGGTTTACCACAAGGCTACACTCCAATGGGGATTAGAACTGGGGCTGGTGTTACATTATTGGGGAAGTCTTCTGTTTCCAGTAAAGGTTTGTTTCAAAACAGAAAGAGCTTCATTACATGGGCTTTTTAGCCATACAAGCCTCTCAAGGTGGAAGAATTTTTGCTTTTAAAACTCACATTTTAATCCTTTTTTTTCAAGTAGGACAGCAGTGGGGTGGAACTTTTGGCCTTTCAATGATTGTGCTATTGGTAAATCGAGATAAATGCATCAAAAACCTTTCTATTAGTCCATTTGTGATTCTATAACAGAATACCTGAGACTGAGTAATTTATAAATAATAGAAATCTATTTTTAATGGTTCTGGAGGCTGAAAAGTCCAAGATGCCAGCAGATGTGGCAATTCTGATTCCAAGACAACACTTTGCATGCTTCTTGCTTCAGAGGAGAGGAAAACTGTTCCTCACATGGGAGAAGAGTAGAAGGGCAAAGAGGGTGAGAGTGGGCCAAACTGTACCAATTCCATCCATGAGGGTGGAGCCCTCATGGCCTAATCACCTCTCAAAGGTCCCACTTCCTAATAGTGTTATAATGGCAATTGAATTTTGACATATGTTTTGGAAGGGGCAAACTTTCAAACCATAGCACTGTCTTTATGTTGTTTAAAATTGGACTCAGGTCCATTGAGGGAAGTGGAAGAACTTGGATTCCTGCAGCTTGTTTGCAGGCTCCTGAAATCAGCCTCTACAACATGCAATCCAATTAGATTTGGATGGTTCATTTTAAGTTCTGAGGGTGGAAGTAGATTTCAGGGATCCACACCATGGTTCCACTGCTGAGTAATGGTGGGTATTATTCATGAGCACTTAACAAGATGCCAAGTGGCACTTGTTACCGTGGACTCAAAGGAGGATTCAAAGATATGAAAGATAAGACATTATCTAAAAAATTCTAGACAGAGTTCCAACACTTGATGCTAAAACACCCTTGTAATGGTTAATATTAAGTGTCAACTTGATTGAATTGAAGGATGCAAAGTATTGTTCCTGGTGTGTCTTTGAGGGTATTGCCAAAGGATATTAACACTGGAGCCAGTGGACTGGGAGAGGCACATCCACCCTCAGTCTGGGTGGGCACAATTGAATCAACTACCAAGACAGCCAGAATAAAAAGCAAGCAGAAGAATGTGGAAAGACTAGACTGACTGAGTATTCTGGCTTCCCTCTTTCTCCTGTGTTGGGTGCTTCCTGCCCTTGAACATTGGACTCCAAGTTCTCCAGCTATGGGACTCTTGGACCTTTGACCACCGACTGAAATCTGCACTGTTGGCTTCCCTACTTTTAAGGTTTTGGGACTTGGACTGCCTTCCTTGCTCCTCAGCTTGCAGACGGCGTATTGTGGGACCTCACCCTGTGATCATGTGGGTCAATACTTAATAAACTCCCCTTTATATAAACATCTATCCTATTAGTTCTGTCCCTCTAGAAAACCCTAATGCAGCCCTCAAGGACTAATTTAGAGCAGCAGTACCCAATTTGTCATCTTAACCATTCACCCCAGGCCTTGTACCCTCCACCTAAAACTCTCAACCCCCAAGCATTTGAAATAAGATACCTGGGGGAAGGAAAGGGAGGGAAAGGCCTTGAGCCTTTGAGTGGAGAGTGCTGTGGCCTCTCCCTCTTACTCCCTCCTATGCATTAGGCATTATTCTAGGTGAACAAGTAGAGCTACTCTGTAATTAATTCCTGACTTTAACATCCACAGAACTACTCTGGATTTAAACAGATCCGTTTGCAATCCCAATTCTTTTTACTAGTTGAGAAACTTTGGGCAAGTTCTGTCATTCTTTAGGTCTCAGTAGGATAATAATGCCTATTTTTCACGTTCACTGTGAGGCTTATAAGGTAATATATGTAAAGTGCTTAGCATGGAGTCTGGTACAATTTAAGCTTTCAATCAATGGTAACTGTTATTAATCTTCAGATGATTTCAAATCCCCAGCCCTGCCTTCTCCCTAAACTCCAAGTCCAAATTCCTAGGTGCCTTCAAGGCAGCTTCATTTGAATATTTTCATGATACCTAAAATGTAATATGTTTAAATTTATACTCATTTGTCTTCTCATAACTGCACCAATTCTCATTTGTTTTACATGTTTTCCCATCAACTAGACTTTTAATGTTGATATCATCTTTGACTCCTTCTTTTCCCTGGCCTTCTATATCCAATTAGTTATCAAGATTTTTTGATTCTATTTCAGTAATGCCTATGTCACTGAAACTCTCCTGTCTAGTCACCTTAGTTCAGGTTCCTTCCTGGATGATGACAGTAGACTCTCTGCTGGTCTCTTTGCCACTAACTAGCTTACCTGAAACCCATTTTACACATCCTACCAGCCTAATTTGCTAAAGCATAGATAGTATCGCATCAACCTTTTACCCCAAAACCATCAACAACTCTCTACTGCTTACAAAAGCAATCTAGAATAAAGTCTAGATTTTGTCTAACATCAAAGCTGTAACATTGTCTAGCTCTATCTTTGGATCATTTTCTCCTATTCCTCTCCTTTAGTCACAGTCATTGTTACGTTTGGACTTTCTTATATCTGTGATTCATCTTATATTGTCTTTATTTATGGAATGCTATTCTCCACATACTCAAATCTTGATCTATACCACTTCACTGCAATTCCAGTTTCAAAAATCATGACCACTTCTTTACCAATTGAAATAACTGAAGACTCATCTCGAATGTCTTGCTCTTCTGAATCCCTGTGGCATTCGGAGTAACCCCCTTCTTGCTGCTTTTGCCACTTTCTACTTTTTGTGTAACAGTGATTGGTGTGCATATCAACCTTCCTACTAGAACTTATTGCCTATTTAATCTTTGTATCCCTCCAACATCTTCCACATTGCCTTGCAAAGAATAGTCCCTCAATAAATGAGAGAGTTGCTTCTGAGTTATAATCCTTGAAATTGTTAGAAAGCTGCATTGTAAAATATATACATGAAAGTAGATTAACTAGGGAAAAATTAGAATTGATAGACTAGAGCTCAAATTGAACACCTTGGAGAGACTAGGCTATGTAATGGGTCCTTCAAGGTGATTTTGAGATTTACACCTCCCCCACTTCTTGCCCTGGAGCTGGAAGAAGATGAGAGTTTGGTTGTTTGTCTATTGTGATATCAAATCCACAATTTTACCCAATCACATAGGCTTTTGTGATTTTTGTTCACTTCATATAAAGTGCTTATACTAGAAAATGTTTAAAGAGTTTTGTTGACATAGTTAGAAGATAAAAATTCAAAGCTGACCACTGTTGGCAAAGTTTGATGAAATAAATGTATCCTAATCTGTATTTAAACTATGAAATAAAATTCTACAATGAAATCAGAGTATTGCTAGTTGTAAGTTTAAGAGATGAGCCCAGGCGTGGTGGCTCACACCTGTAATCCCAGCACTTTGGGAGGTCGAGGTGGGCAGATCACGAGATCAGGAGACAGAGACCATCCTGGCTAACACAGTGAAACCCCGTCTATACTAAAAATACAAAAAATTAGCTGGGGGCGGTGGCAGGCGCCTGTAGTCCCAGCTACTTGGGAGGCTGAGGCAGGAGAACAGCGTGAACCCGGGAGGCGGAGCTTGCAGTGAGCCGAGATAGCGCCATGGCAGTCCGGCCTGGGAGAAAGAGCAAGACTCCATCTCAAAAAAAAAAAAAAAAAAAAAAAAAAAAAAGAGATGAATGGAGGGGAACATAAATACTTTAACAAACCTCAAAATGGAGATGGCTCTTATTTCAAATGCACATTCATCAAAAGGTAAATTTTCATGAAGAGGAAACTTTACCTTACATTTCCAATCTGGCCTGGCTACCCCCAAATCTGCCCAATACTATGCAATGTGTCTTGACTACTATAGTGGTGCTTGTCTTGATTAAAAGTAGATTCTTAACAAGCAATAATTTATTTCTTTCCATAGGAAATTACTCAGATTCTTGGCTCCATGAATAATTTTAATGATCTTCTACATTATCCTTTATAATTACTCATTTCTCAATAATCTTTTAATTTCATCCCATGACTCTGAGGATAGCTTCCAAGCTCTTTAAATGGCCTTACAAACTCATTGGCAAGTTCTATACTTCAGGCACACTGACCTTTTAGTTTTTCCAGTGGGCCATGCCTATGGTAGTTTAAAAACATGGCCTTAAAATCCTTTGATCAATCTTGCATTGAGATTCCCATCCCCTTGAATCTAGGCTGGCTTGTGATGGTTTTGACCAATAGAGTGTGCCTGAAATGACACTCTTCTCATGAGGTCCTAAAGATCATGTGTCCTTAAACCAGTTCTCTTGGAACACTCAGTCTTAGAACATTCCCTCTCCAAACCCAGATATCATGCTGTGAAGTCCAGGCCACATGGAGGTGTCGTGTGTAGATGCTCCAGCTGAAATCCCAAGCTAAGCTCCCAACTGACAGCCAACATCATTTCCAGCCATGTGTAGGAGCCATCCTGGATGTCCAGCCTTAACAAGCCTTCAGAGGACCACAGCCACAGCTGTTATCTTACTACATCCTTGTGAGACTCTAATAAAGAACCAACTAGCTGAGCCCAATCAACCTATAGAACTGATAGAAATAAAATGAATTGTTGTTTTGTGCTGCTATGTTTTGGGGTCATTTGTTATGCAGCCACAGTATCTGCAACAATGCTGTTTCCTACCACAGGCTTTCTCATGGTTTTTTCCCCCCTTTTTCCAAATAGCTTTTTCTGACCTTTACGCTCCCGCATCCCACTCCTTTTACCCAGGTAACACTTATTTTTCAGATGAAAACTTAATATTTGCTTCTTCAGTCAAGTTTCCCTAATTATCTGTTTTAGGTTAGTTCTCTTACATTTCATCGCGTTGTGAAGTTCTTGAATGTGGTAGTTATTGACTGCAGTAGACCATTAGGTCCAAATGTAAGAGTGATTCCACTTGCTACTACTCCTTTGAGACTCTGTAGATCCATTTTTTCTATACCTCCATAAGATCTAAGGTAGGTTTTTTAGTCATTTCATAGTTAATTAGCCAGGCACAGTGGTTCATGCCTATAATTCCAGTTCTTTGGGAAGCTGAGGTGAGAGGATGGCGTGAGGCCAGGAGTTTCAGACCAGCCTGGCCTTTGCCTCTACAAAAAATTACCAAAAAAAAAAAAAAAAAAAAAATTAATGAAGTAATCCCTTTTGAAGTAGAGGAGCACTAAAAAGTCAGTCTAATAATCACACTCCAGTTCAATTAGGGAGGTATAAAAACTCACTATTCAGTGTTAAAACTCTTCTCTCTCTTAGCTTTGGTTTGCCTGTCGTTGGGAGGCCCACAGTGGGGGAGGAGGCTTTCTCAGCCTCTTCTCTGTGTCCTCAGTCACTGACTGTTTCCGACCTCTCTATGGTCAAACCAGTGGGAGAGTAGATTAGGGCAAAGTATATTTCGACTGTGGTTGGTACTGTTGTCATCTGAACCTGGAGCCATGGAGGGCCCATGCATAATGCAGGCTCTTTCTCTTTTTAGAGCCATTCTGTGAGTTTCTCAGAGACTTTCCCTCTGCAGATCTTCAGACTGCAGCTTTGCTAACATGTAAAATCAATATCTGTCCTTCATCGGGCTGCCCCTCAATCCCATTCCTGGCAGGCTGGTTCCCCTCTGTTGGAACCACATTGAAGAATTCTCTTTGGGTCTGGGCACAGTGGCTCATGTCTGTAATCCCAGCACTTTGGGAGGCTGAGGCAGGAGGATCACTTGAGGCCAGAAGTTTAAGACCAGCCTGAGCAACATGGCAAGACTTCGTCTCTATAAAAAATTTAAAAAATAGGCATGGTGGCACATGCCTGTTGTCCCTGCTACTGGGGAGGCTAAGGCAGGAGGATCGCTTGAGCCCGAAATTTAAGGTTGCAGTGAGCTATGATCTTAGCCTGGGTGACAGAGTGAGATTTTGTCTCTAAAAACTTTTTTAAAAAGAAAGAGTTCTCTTTTATTAGGGCCCCAGGCCAGCTCCTTCTCTTAGGAAGGCTTTTAACCCACAAGAATCATGAAGGATTAATGGATAGCTGGACAGAGGGAATGCAGGTCTCTCTCAACTCACCTTGGGGTCTCAGTATTTCAGGGCTGTCTAATTAAGCCCTTTCACCTTTTGGACCCCTCAATGGGGAGTCATATATTCTTCTATAGGTTTCCCAAACTCCAGGGGACATGTATCAAACTCTCTGAGTAAAGACCGTCTCAACTGGGTAAGTAGAGTGAGCGGGGCCAAGCCTCCTCATTGCAACGGGTGGGACTAGAGGAAAACCCGTTAAGTCTTTCTAGAGAATGTCTGTGTCTGAATTCTCCAAATTCTGATTAATTCCCAAGACTCATAAATAGTTGTGGGGGATAATGAGTCAAAGGTCACAAGATAAGTTTTTAAACCACTCTCTGAAAATCCTGCACAGGAGTCTGGTGTCTTAATTTGGAATGTGGAGCTTCTGATAAAACTAAATTGAGATGTCAGGAGAAATTGCACATAAATCTTAAACATTTATTAAATTGTAATGATTTTAGTTTAACATCTTCCTCCCAGGACTTCTGTAAGACCCATGAGAGAAGAAATCTTGGCTGGCTTTACTCATAGTGTGTGGTGTATTTTAAAAATGCTCAGTAAGTATTTATCGAATGATGGATGAATAAATAAATATATTTAGATTATGCCACTGGCATTTCATTGTCTATGAACTAATTATTAGTTGGTTATCCATAATACACATTTTTCAAATGTAAAAGTACATAGTCATAATTATTACATTTTGAGCTTCATTGTTTTCTATCAGTCCTTAAACAAATAAGTTACTTTCTTGGTGTATATTTTCTGAGGGAGAGTAATAAATCTTTCTATCTCAAAAACAGTAATTTCCCTTTAAATAAAGGTTATGTATTTAAATATGAAGTTAAATAGAAGAAAAAATTGAGAAGGGAAGTATTGTGAAGGATAAAGTTCTATTAGGTTTACTATAAGTCAATTATATTAATGTGCTATAAATATCCTATACCATTTTACTTTCTTTTTTAATAGCCTGATTAGATACATTTCTAAGAAGCAGGGATTGTGCCTATGTAATTATTTTTACTGTGTGTGTAGCCCTTCATCATTACTCATGTGATATGGTTTGGCTGTTTCCCCACTCAAATCTCATCTTGAATTGTAACTCCCACAATTCCCACGTGTTGTGGGAACCCGGTGGCAGGTGATTGAATTATGGGGGCAGGTCTTTCCTGCACTGCTCTCGTGATAGTGAGTGAGTCTCACGAGATCTGATGGTTTTAAAAATGGGAGCTTCCCTGCACAGACTCTGTCTCTCGTGCCGCTGCCATGGCCATGTAAGAAGTGCCTTTCACCTTCCCCCGTGATTGTGAGGCCTCCCCAGCCATGTGGTACTGTAAGTCCATTAAACCTCTTTCTTTTGTGAATTTCCCAGTCTCGAGTATGTCTTTATCAGCAGTGTGAAAACGGACTAACACACCATGTTAAGAGGAACTAACTCAATACATACTTTGCTGGGATGAAAGAAGACATGCTCTACAGGAGGGCATGAAGAGGCAAGGAAGAGCAGCAGCAAAGGAGAACAGCCGTCAGATTGCTGAGGAAATTATACCAGATTTCATCTCTTTGGTGCTCATTGCCTGACTCTCTGCAAGAATTCTCATCATGATACATTTCAGTCTTACTTTTTGTGTGTGTGTGTGTGACAGTGTGAGACTGAGAGTGCTCAGGTAATGGGGTTTTTGGAGAGTCACACGCCTAGTTCACCCAACATAAAACTAAGAATAGAGCTTGTATGAGGGTCCTCCTCCCACCCACTTTTAGAACTACGTCTTCCTGTGAACACAGCTGCCCCTGGTCTTCCAGGAACCTCAGTTTGGGACATTATCTGGTCTTGATCTCTGAGAATTAATGGCTTCCTTGATATGTGCCTCATTCATCAGGGGTGTGTCTTGTTGAAGAGCAAGCAATATAGATTAATTGATTTGTGCTACTGAGACAATGAGTTTCACCTCCCAAAGTTTTTGCCATTTTGACACTTGGACTTTCAAGACCTTAATCTTAATTTTTTGCTTCTTGTCTTTCATGCTTCTTACCTGCTTGCCTTTCTTTCTTAATACAGTTTTTGAGCACTTCAGCTGGTGCCATGCATTTAATAGACCCTGAGACACAGACTGCATCCCTCCCCTCACAAATAACATGGAATATGTGCTACCATGTTTGTTTTAAAAATAAATAATTTTTAAAAAATATGGAAGCATAACACATTTCATTTCTGAGTCCAATCAATCATCCTCTTACTCATTTGGCAGGAAAGATAAAATCTATTCATCATGTTTCCCTCAATTTAGTATTCTAATAGTGGAATATGTACTTGCTATAGAGTTGGAGAAATATTTTGAATAGAATAGTTCAGGTGCCCCTCATATTACATTACTTGACCTACACATTGAGTTAGTCTATACATATTTGCCTTCCAGGCATGAGTAAATCAATTTTCCCTGCCCTGTTATCCCTACTTGTGGTAACCTAGAGTAACTCATTTAGTCTATATTCAGATTGATTGCAAACATTCAAAACATGTCTCCTCTCCACCCCAGACCGCCCATCTTAAATGGTATACCAGTAAGCTCCGACGCCTGCATTCAGGTTAGAATGTCCTAGCATGCCCATCAGGGCATCATAGCCAGAAGACTGTTGTTTACTTCTCATGTTAATTCTCTGATTTTATGAAGAACTAGTTCCCCATAGATGCATATCTCTGTATAAAGTCATGTTTAAAAAAATCCCCAGTAAGTTATTCTCCCAGTAGAAATTTTGTGGTTTTTATCTCAGTCAGTTTTCCTTTATTTCGTATGTATTATTTTATCCTTATCTTCTAAAGGGAGCATCAAACAAAATAGACCTGTAAGTCATATCGGCATATGACTCATTTCTCCAAAGTTATCATACTAATTTGATAATAAATACTTTCCTACATTAGTATTTGGCTTTCTTTCCTTTATGAAAAGGGAGCTACCTTTATTGTTAACACCTTAAACAGGACTAACTGGTATCTGTTCTCTCTGTTCCCTGGGATTGATGTTGATTCATCACTATAAGCAAAACATAAAATTATAATGCAGCGATGAAGCTAATTCAAACCAAATAAAATAGCAAGTTTATAGTTAACAAAAAGGGTTGGTCAATAAGCATATTTAGTAAAATATATTTGCTTAAAATGAATTATACTGATTATTGTTCTACCATATTTCTATCAAGTTCATACCTATATCTCCTGCCCAGTAAAACTGAATAATTTTTTTATAAAGAATGTACAGCTCAACAGTTAACTGTTTACTGTATAAGATTTTCTTTTTTAAAATAATGTATTTGGCTTATTTTTTTCTTTTAAGGTTTTCTTAAGGTTTAAAGGAACAATTAATATTTTATCTCTTTTTTTGTTAACTTCGGTACAAAAATGCAGTTGATGACTTGACAAAAGGGCTGCATCTATGGCTTGAAGGTGCAGCCCTTTCATCAAGTCATCAACTGTATTTTTGTACTGTTGAATTTCTCCAACAGTGACAAAGGAGAGCATGCTTCCAGCTGGAGCTGAGTCCAAGCACACAGCCACTCCTGCACACGCATGCGTGCAAACAGGGAAGCCCAAGTAGGAGAAGAGGAAAGAGGTTGTAGGGATTTGGGAAGAACCTTGATTATTCCCTGGAGGAAAAGACAAATCTACTTCCCTGAAATCACCCTCAAATCTACTTCCACCCTGAGAACTTAAAATGAACTGCATCCTTTTTTTCATCTTCTTTTCTTCTCCAGTGAATATGATCTCCAAACCCTTATGTTTTCTTTGAACTGTAAATTTTCCACTCATGGACGATGCAACCAACAGATGCAATCTCTGAGAAGATGAAAATTGGGACCTCTTATTATAAAATTGACCTAGCTGGACTCAGGAAACCAGGGAAGAAGTCAATGCAGGCATTTAAAATGTAAAGCTTCTTCTGGTTAAATCTATTTATTTTTCTTGTAGGTTGAGTATTTCTTCCCAGTTTTTCCACTCTGGTGTATAACAAACAGGTCAAAATTTCCCATCTTTCCTCCTGATACTAGTTGAATCCTACCTTGCATACTTAATGCGTAGTGAAATGGCATCTAGCAGAAATACACACCCCCAAAACACACCACCATTTCATTAGGTGCCCCAAAAATTCTGTATTTAGCTTATTTATTTATTGTTATTTTTGCTTTTTCTTAACCCACTATATATTGACTGCAAACGAATTAATAAATTATCCCTTCTGGAACTTTTTGGTCGTTTCTTTTTTTTAATGTTTTCACTATAAAAGGTAAGCTGAAACATTGAGAAATTGTTTAAATCAGCATATTTTATAATTCACAACTACAACTTGGTAAATATTTTTACTGTAAGCACTGAAATAATGAAGTATGATGAGAGGCAGTAGTTTTTAATGCAAAGATGCAAAGTTATAAATTTAAATGTTCAGAGGGGCCAGGGAGGTGACATAAAAATTGTTGCCACTTTTTCAAGAAAAGTCAATTTTTGCTTTTATAAAAATTTTTAATAAAAATTTTAAATAAAAATTCTCCTGATATTTAAATCTCTTAAAATTAATTTTCCAAAGAACACTATGCTGTTCTGCATTGCGTGGGATAAACAATTCTGTGCAATCTCTGGGTGACCTTTTGTGATTTCTTATGTAATAATTGAGAATGTAGTTTTTGTAGTCAGGCAGCCTGGGGTTCAGGTCATGCAGACTCCTGTGGGTCACTGAACAAGTGACTCAACCATACTGTGCTTCATATTCTCACCTGTCACATGGGATAATAATTGCAATTCTCTCACAGGATTTATGAGGGTTAGGTGAGGTAATGTGTATATACAGCTTAGCACATGGACGCATAGTAAGTATCCAAGTACATTTGGTGATGCTGATGGAAGTGCATTAGGCAAAAACTCAACTGATGAGGTTTAAATTTGAAACAGGCAAGGAAATACTGAAATGTCTGAGTATAATTGGAATGAACTAGGTTAGGTTTTCTTGGAGGTTACAAATATACACTATATTTTTATAGTTTTGCATTCATGATTTAGGGAATTATATCTAGAAATATATCTGTTTTCTACTCCTTTTTCTATATAGACTCAGCATGCTGATTTTCCATGTGATGCCAGCCTCTGGTGGCTGGCTAGCTTGAGGCCCACTGCAATCTGACAACTGCCTTCTGGAAATTTAGATGTGACCACAGAGCATCAAGAGAGGAGGTGGAAGGGAGAATTTTTCTGTTACTTGTTATGGGTCCTCCTTGTTCCAGAAGTTAGTAATTAAAATAATGGCAATGTTCTATTATTTAAGAAGATGAAAAGAGTGGTGTCTTGGTCATTAATATGTCTCAGCATCTAGAACAGTGCTTGCACATAGCAGAATCTCAATAAATATATGTAGAGCGAATAATTGGAAAGTATCTCTTTAATGATGTCACATAAGATTATTAGGTTCTATCCATATTAAACAACTTTAAGTTTTGCAATGGTGAAGGAATAAAAGAAAATATTTGAGATAAGCCCTGTCCACAGTCCAACAATCACACTTTTTTACATGTCTATATATAATATACCCAAAGGTTGTGTCTCCATTGTTTAACCCCTTCCTCACCTCTCAGGAATGGGCACAAAGAAGTTTAGCCTAACTCACTGACAATGAAGGCTCTTAAGATCTCCATGAAGTTTGAAATGTTTGTCTAGAACTTTATGATATGGTATCTTTATGCATGTAGGTTTTGGAGTAAATAAAACTTAATGTAACCTATCTTGAAATTTGACATTCTGATTTTAATTATTTAAATGTTTAAATCATTTAACAACAACTTCAATTTGGAAATATAATATTCACTTTTATTGGCACAATCACTTCCTGACTACCTCATTCTAACTACAATAATGTCCCCCACACGCTATTACATTTTGTTCCTCAAAATTCACTTGCCATTTTTGTTGCTCATGGATATAAGTGATTTCGTTGGTTGACTGTTCACATGATCTTAAACACTTAACTGTAATGCACATGTTGTAAGCTATAGAGTGGGCTGGTTATCAAAGCCCACTTTGTAAATGGAATGGCTTTTTATATTTGTAACTGGTAGTTTTTCTGTTGTTTTGGGTGTTGATCATCATTGATACTAACACAGTCTATAGGCATGGTGGCTTTCTACAATTGCTGCTTGAGTGAATTCAATGTCTGCATGTGCTTTTAAATTCTGAGTAAATATTTAGCACAGTTCACTCCTTTCTGTGAATTTTCCCTGTCACATATTTCTGCTTCATTTGATTGTATTTTGATATGTTTTAATATTTTGTATACAATTAGTACACTTCCTCTGTGTAATTTTATTTAGAAGTTTTTTGAGCATTAAACCATTAAGCTAGGATAGATGTCATTTGTTCACACTTTCCTGAGATTTTATTTTCAGCAGAATTTTTCTTAAGACACTTATTACTTCCTTGTTTCTCAGACTATAAATGAAAGGATTTAGTAAGGGAACTACTATTGTAAATAAAATAGCAGCTGGTATATCTTTATCCCCTTCTTCATGCAAATTTGGTCTAATGTATAGGAAAAAAATAGATCCATAGAATAATGAAACTGATGAAAAGTGGGATGCACAAGTAGAAAAGGCTTTGGCCCTTCCCTCCTTGGATTTCATTCTGAAAATAGTAAGAATATAGAGATAAGATATTAAGACACTACCTATGGTAAAGACTTGAACTGAACCTGAGAAGATGAATAGAACCAGTTCATTGATGAAAGGGTCAACACAGGAGAGTCTATACAAGGGAAGAATATCACAGTAAAAGTGGTTGATGTGATTCGATCCACAGAAAACTAACCTAAATACAAGCCCTGCATGAATCATGGAATGCAGATTTCCAGCTATGAAGGCGCCTGTGGTCATCTGAATGCAGAGTTTCTTGGACATCATGATGTGGTACTGCAGTGGGTTGCAGATGGCCACATAGCGGTCATAGGCCATTGCTGCCAGAAGAAAGCAGTCTGCAGTTTCCACAGTGCAAAGAAAATAAAACTGTACTGCACATTCATAGAGGGAAATCCTTTTGCCCTCAGAAAAGAAGTTCTCTAACATTTTGGGGGTAATAGCACAGGCACAGCAAGAATCCACAAGAGCCAGATTTCCCAGAAAGATGTACATTGGTGTGTGAAGCCGATGTACATTGGTGTGTAAATATCAGTGCCACCAAACTAATATTCCCCACCACGGTGATCAGATAGATGGCAAAGAACACCACAAACAGCAGAGTCTTCAGCTCAGGGTGATCTGTAAATCCTGTGAGGATAAACTCATTTTTCATGGTATGATTTTCTTCAGCCATTCCTGACCTCTCTGAAAAAAATTGTAGAGGAATAAGGCACTAATTTATAATATGCCACAATTATTGAGGTCTCTTTGGCTTAAAAGAAGGAGAGCATCTTCCACAATGTCTCCTCATGTTGCCTGGAATTTGGTGCATGCCCAATTCACTGCGAGAATGAGTCTCCTGAGGCTACTACTTTTGTGGCTATTGGTCGAACATGTTTCTATCATATTTTGAAAAAATATCTGATTGGGTGCGCAAGGATGACTTTTGAGGTCTTGAGAGAAATATTCAGAGCACAGAACTTCTCTATATAATATAGGTAAAGCTGATTCGTAATTTAAGTGTCAGTAATTGGTACCAGTGTTCCCGATTTCAATGTTTGTATATGTAGTGGTTAACAATGTGTTTAAAAGACTATTTTTGTATGCTAATGTTAACAGCAGCATTACCTTCAATAACCAAAAGGTAAAAACAACCCAAATGTTCATGGACAGGTGAATGGATAAATAAATTGTGGTGGAATATTACTCAGTCTTAAAAAGGATTGAAATTCTCATACATGTTACAACATGGATTAACCTTGAGGACATAATGCTGATTGAAATAAGCCAGACACAAAAGGACAAATATTGTATGATTCCAATTACATGAGAAAGCTAGAGTAGTCGAACTTACAGAGACAAAAAGTTGAATGGTAGTTGCCAGGGGAAGGGGTCTACTGGGAGCTATTGTTTAATGGGTACAGTGTTTCTGTTTGGGAGGATGAAAAAGTTCTAGAGATAAATGATGGTGATCATTGCACAACAATATTAATGCACTTAATGCCACTGAACTGTACACTTAAATATGACTAAAATGATAAATGTTATGTTGTGTATAATTTACCCCAATAAAAATATCTTTAAAATACTGTTTTCATCTGCTTATTTCAGCAAATTATTATCTCCAATACTAGTGGAATATACACTTAAAAATAAGATGCTCTGGGGGAAAAGCGAATATTTACAAGATATTTATATTCCTGGGAGTTGGGGAGTAAAAGTGTTATGGATGGAAGCTGGGAGAAAAAACAAAACGCTGTATTTAAAAAGTCTGGCTAGCACAGTAGCTTATGCCTGTAATCCCAGCACTTCAGGAGGCTGAGGAGGGAGGATCACTTGAATCCAGGAGTTCCAGACCAGCCTGGGCAACATAATGAGGCCCTGTCTCTTAAAAAAAAAAATAAAGTATATAAAATTACCAGGGCATTGCGACATGCTCCTGTAGTGCCAGCTACTGGGGAGGCTGAGGTGAGAGGATTCATTGAGCCTGAGAGATGGGGGCTGCAGTGAGCCATAATAGCATTACTGCACTCCAGCCTGGGTGACACAGTGAGACCCTGTCTCAAAAAAACCAAACCAAAACAAAAAAGCCTCCTATGTTACTAATGATACTATGGGTAAAACTACTTATGTGCATAAAGAAATTAATGTTATTAAAAGCAATTGGAGAAATCCTGAGTTAAAAATATATTCAGTTGTCTAACTACATATCAAAAAATTATGAATAGAATGTCAAACTGGGAGATTATCTGCAGTAAATTTGATAAAGTTTCTGTACCTTTGTTCTAAAAGATCTCATACAAATGAGTAGGAATAATTACTAGAAAATAGGTAAAGCCCAGGAATAGAAAAATCTCAAAGAAAAAAACCTTTTTAAGTAAATTAAAAATGTTTGATTTTATTACTAATCAGAGAAACACCATTCAGAAACACCTATGAAGCTATATTTATTTTGCCTATGAAAATAAGATTAAAAAAACTGATAATATTGAGCGTTATCTAGAATATAGTAAAATGGCAACCTAATTGCATTCCTGGTAAATGTATAAATTGGTGTAATCATTAGAAAATAATTTGGCGATAGATTAAAGAAACAAGGTTCATACCTTTTGATCAGTAAAAATAAATGCGTCAAAAAGAAATAACTAAAACTTCAGAAAATATGTACATATAATGATGTTCATTATAATCTCACTCATAATAGTGAAAAATTTAAACACCTAAATGGTAACCAGTTAGTTAACCAGTATGATTAAATAAATGTGAACCATCCATATGAATGTATACTGACAAATATTTTAAATGGTGTTTAGCTCTAATATCTATTATAATAAAACAGACACAAAAATATTGCATAAAAACAAAATAAAAAGTTTTACGTGCAGTATAACCGGAATTACCGAATAAATATTTACATGTAAATGTAATAGAAGGTAGTACAGAAGCACATCAAAATGTTTTTACTAGTTTTTGCTATGTAATAAAAATTATTGGTCATTTTTTCCTCTTTATATTTTTCTCTATTTTAAATTTTCTATAATAACTGTTCCTCATATTCGGAAAAAATCTTAATTTTAAGTACATAAAGTGATGTACTCTTACATCTGCTATGTTTTATACTTTGATAAGTCCATAGAAATCATTGGGGATTCAATTAACGTTTTCTGCACTTTACAAATCTACAGTGGAGAACATCACAATGCACTTACTGAACAAGTGCCTGCTTCATTCTCATGATGATGACATTGGTAGTTACAATAATTATTTGCTGACAGTCTTGCACGTATCTCAAAACATTAAGGGATATGTTTGCATCTTGTGGTAATGCATTCTTACAGTACTTTACGTATGAAAGCAGTATCACCTTAGTGCCAACTTTTACTCTTTTGAACATCATGATTCTATGGTATTCCTAGATTCTATGATGATCACATTTGTTAAAATTTGAGAATATTTTTAAAACTTCTGTTACCAACCCCTTAGGTATGTCCTTAAACATGGAGTTCTAACCTGCTGGAGCATGTTTTATTTCGATCTACCTTCATTTATTATAGCTACGTTTGGAAGCATATATGCATTGTCCTGATGTTGGATGCCTGTTTTATGTTACTTTCTTTAAAAGGTAGTTGAGACTGTTCTAGATATTTACAGATTGATAATTTTCTGGATAGTTATTGACCACAAGTACACTCCAAATTTCAGGAACAGAGAAAATGTTTTGGAGAGACATAGAAAGACCCCTTCTATTTTAGTTTCCTGAAAATATTGCTGACTTTTAAATATCAGATTATTTGGGGGATGGTATCTTTAGAAACAATATTTTAAAATGAACTTTGAAATGTATATAAATATAATTTGAATACTTTTTCATTAACTGGTTACCCTTGCCAGTTTAAAGTCACATAACATAAGGTTTCCTTCAGTTTTCTCAGTTCATTATAGTAAATTAAACAGAAATAAGGTTTATATTGGTATTTGATTTCTCTAAGAATCAAAAGAGAAACAAGAACACTCCCTAAAATTATATTGGGGGTTTAAAAGGTTGGTTTGAAATTATAGTCCTTGCTCATATAATTTTTTTAATACATAGGGAATGCCAAATACATTTTCAACACTATTTCACTGTAGAGGTTACCACATTATTTAAAGAAGTTTAAAAATCTTCCCTAATGTATTCTGTTATTACTACAAAAGTATGCTCTTATTCATTTTTGAATCAGTGTAGGCTCCTCTTGAATTCATAAGTGATACAAATGAATGATAGTAAATTGTCTAGAGTTTACACAATAGACTTTAGATTTAGAAAAAGAATACAAAAATCTGAAAAAATTGAAAAATTAGAAACATAAGGAAAAAGAAAACCATAAATAAAGAAAAAATGTTTCAGGATATCAATTTTTCTAGTTTCTAATTTAATAATAAGTGTTAAATTCTCACCTCGATTTTCCTGATAAGAGTTGTATAGAGACCAGTTGGTTGCCTGGTACTAGTTTTTAAATTAGATGCAGCAATTAAACTATCTTCTTGATCATTTAGGAGAATATATGCACAATGAGATCAATGTTAATATTTATGTTGTTGTAGAGAATGGCCCAACTATTCAAAATAATTCTAAGAGGATTTATTTGGCATTGACATCAAAGTATAGCCTAAGAGACTTAATCTTCTGAACATTACAAACATACTAAATTGGATTAATTAGCATATCCTTTGAGACCTGGAGAATAAGCCAAAAGCTGATTAATAAACAAATTTTAAGGGCCATATTTTGATTTCCATTCATTTGAGTTTATGCCACTTATCCTTATCATCAATCTGAATATAAAATCCTTAGTGGGAAAAAATATTCATACTGGAGAGGTCAGCAAAGGCTTCATGGAGGAATTGGAAACCAGGATTTGTTGCCTTAGAGGGGAGATTGCTTTTTGTGAGCAGAGGTTGGAAATTAACACATTCTCCATATTTTTTTCTTTGGTTAGTGATAGTATTTTATTTCAGGAGCTCTGGCCTTACTGTAATTTTTAAAATGTATTTTTTAATCGGCTCATAAAAATCGCGTATGCTTATGGCATACAACATGATGTGTTAATATATGTATATATTGTGGAATGGCTAAATCAGGCTCATTAACACGTATTGCCTAAACACTTATTATTTTTGTGTGAGTGATAACATTTAAAATTTATGTTCAAATATTTTCAAGAAATCAATACATTGTTTTAACTATAATCACCATATTGTACAAAAGTCTCCGGAACTAATTCCTTCAGTCTAACTAAAAGTTTGAATCATTTGAGCAATATCTACCCACTTCACTGTCCAACCGTTCATAACCACTCCACTGTACTCTGCTCTATGAGTTTGACTATTTTTAGATTCCACATATAATCAGATTATATGGTACTTGTCTTTCTGTGTCTGGCTTATTTCCCTTAACCTAATGTCCTCCAGGTTCATACATGTTGCAAATGACAGAATTTTCTTCTGTTTTAAGCAGAATAGTATTCCACTCGGTATATTTATGATGTTTTCCTTATTAACTCGTTTGTTTATGAACAGTTAGGTTGATTCCATATCTTGGCTATTATAGATAATGCTACATGGTTATAGGAGTGTAGTTTTTTTTGACATATGGATTTCATTTCCTTTAAATATATACCCAGTAATGAGATTGCTGGTTAATATGGAAGTTCTATTTTTAATTGTTTGGATTTGCCTCTATATGTTTTTCACAATGGCTGTATTAATTTTAATTACCATTAACGGTGTGCAAGGATTCCATTTTCTCCATATCCTCACCAAACCTTGCTATCTTCTGTCTCTTCAATGATAGTCATTCTGATAGATGGAAGGTCATATCTCTTGGTTTTAACTTGCGTGTATCTGATGATAGTGATGTTGAGCAATTTTGTATATATCCATTATTCATTCCTTTGAGAAATGTCTATTCAGGTCCTTTGTCCACTTGTAAAATCAAGTTGTTTTCTTACTATTGAGTTATTTGGGTTCCTTATGTATTTTGGATATTAATCCCTTATCAGATGTGTGGTTTGCAAATATTTTCTCCCATTTTGTGGGTTTCCCTTCATTGTATGCATGCTTCCTTTGCTGTGCAGCAGCTTTTTAGTTTAATGTAGTCCTATCTGTCTATTTTTGCTTTTGTTGTCTGTGAGTTAAAGGTTATATCCAAAAAATTATCATCTAGACCAATGTCAAGAAGCTTTTTTCCTATATTTTCTCCTAATAACTTTATGGTTTCAGGTTCTACATTTAAGTAATAACATTTTGAGTTGATTTTTGAATACAGTGTGAAATAATGGTTTAACTTTATTTTTCTTCATGTGGGTATTTACGTTTCCCAACACATTGAATAGAGGACTGTCCTTTCCCCACTGTATGTTCTTTGCAATTTCATTAAACAGCAATTGATCTTAAATGCATGGATTTATTTCTGGGCTTTCTATGCTATTCTACTGGCTTACATATGGAATGTCAGTACTATGCTGTTTTGATTTGTAGTAAATTTTGAAATGGGGCCAGTTTTGATCTTTTTGCTTTAGACTGCTTTTGTCATTTGAAATTTTTTATGTTTCCCTTGTAATTTAATAATGTTTTCTATTTCTGTGAAAAATGTTATTAAAATTTTAATATTTCGTTGAATCTGCAGATAGTTTTGAGTTGTATGGACATTTTCACAATATTAATTCTTCCAATACATAAACATGGGATGGCTTTTGTTTTATTTGTGTCTTCAATCTCTTTTATCAATGTTTAATAGCTTTCAGTGTACAGATTTTTTGCCTCACTGGTTAAATTTATTCTTAAGTATTCTATTTTCATTTAATGTTATGTTAAATGATATTATTTTCTTGGTTTCTTTTTCAGATACTTTGTTGTTACTATTATATAGAAATAGTAATTTTTGTATGTTGATTTTGTATCCTGCAAATTTATGGAATAATTTATTAATTCTAATGGTTTTTTGGTGGAGTCATTAAAGTTTTCAATACTTAAGACTATGTCACCTTCAAATACAGAAAATTTTACTTCTTCCTTTCCAATATAAATACATTTTATTGGTTTTCTTGCCTAATGTCTCTGGCTAGGACTTCCAGTTCTATTTTGCATACAGGTAGTGAGGGTGGACATTCTTGTCTTGTTTTTTTATCTTTCAGAAAAAGCTTTTAGTTTTTCATGCTGAGTATGATGTTACCTCTGGGTTTGTTCTATATGGCCTTTATTATTTTTAGGTACATTTCATCTATACCTAATCTGTTGAGAGTTTTTATCATATGAAAGCATGTTGAATTTTGTCAAATGCTTTTCTGCATATATTGAGATGATTTTTTTAAACTCTCTCATTCTGTTAATGTGGTATATCATATTTGTTGATTAGTATGTCAATCTTCTTTGCATCCCAGGGGAAAATCACACTTAATCATGGTGTGTGACCCTTTTAATATGCTGTGGTATTCAGTTTGCTAGTATTTTGTGGAGGACTTTTGTGTCTATGTTCGTCTGGGAGAGTAGCCTTGTAATTTTTTTTTCCCTGAAAAGTCCCAATCTTGCTTTTACCAGTATAATGCTGGGCTCATAAACTGTGTTTGGAATATTTCCCTCTCTTTAATTTTTTTGAAAAGTTTGAGAAAAATTAGCATTAATCGTTCTTTAAATTTTTTCCTAGAACTCACCAATGAAGCTATCAATTTGTGGACTTTTTTTCATTGTAAGTTTTCTGATTACTGATTCAATCTCTTTACTTGTTATTGATCTTTTGAGATTATTTCTTTATGATTCAGGCTTGGTAAGTGTTATGCTCCTAAGACTTATATATCTGTTTCTTCTAGGTTAACCAATTTATATATATATATATATATATAATCATTCATAACAGTCTCTTTTGATGCTTTGTATTTTTATGATACCAGTTGTAATGTCTCCTCTTTTATTTATAATTTTATTTTTGTGAGTCTTCTTTTTATTTTTCTTAGTCTAGCTAAAGGTTTCTTGATTTATCTTTTCAAAAACAACTCAGTTTCATTCATATTTAATTTTTTTTCTAGTTTTTGTTTTATTTATTGATGATCTGATATCTATTATTTTGTTCTAGTTCCTCGAGATGTAAACTTATGATTTTTATTTGAGATCTTTACTCTGTGTTAATATTGGCATTTATTGCTATAAACTTATCTCTTAGAACTGCTTTTGCTGCATCCGATATGTTTAGGTATGTAGTTTCCATTTTCATTTGTCTCCAGATATGTTTTTATTCTCTTTTGATTTTCTCTTTGTCCTATTGGATGCTTAGGAGTGTGTAATTTAATTCCTATGTGTTTGTGTGGATTTTCCAATTTTCTTCCTGTTATTGTTTTCTGGATGCATACCATTGTTGTTGGAAAGGACACTTGATATTATTTCAATTTTCTTGAATTTTTAGACTTGTTTGGTGGCCTAACATATAATCTACACTGGAAAATGTTTCATGTGCACTTAAAAAAAATAATACTGCTCAAGTATACTGCTGCTGTTGGTTGAAATATTCTGTATATGTCTGCTAGGTTCCTGTGGTCTATAGCGTTGTTAATGTCTACTGTTTCTTTATTGATTTTTTGTCTTAATTATCTGTCCATTGTTGAAAGTGGGGTATCGAAGTCCCTGACTATTATTATATTGCTATCTATTTCTTCATTCAGTTCTGTTACATTTGCGTTATGTATATTTAAGTGTGTCATGATTGGTGTATATATATTTATAATTGTTACATTATTTTGTTGAAGTGACTTCTTTATCATTATATAATGACCTTCTTTGTGTTTTATATCAGTTTTTGACTTAAAGTCTAATTTGTCTGATAAAAGTTTAGCCACTCTTGCTCCCTTTAAGGTCAATAATTAAGTAATTATTGATAGGTAAGGACTTATTACTATGATTTTTTAGTTGTCTTCTAATTATATTATAATTCCTTCATTTCATTCCTCTTCTTTTGTCATCTTCCTTTGTAATTTAATGATTTTTTTTTGTGGTGGTATGCTTTAATTTCTTCTCTTTATCTTTTGTGTATCTGCTGCAGGGCAACCGTTGTTGTTGTTTTGTGTGTGTGGGTGTGTGTGTGTATACTTACCATGAGGTGTACATAAAATATCTTATAGCTGATGAGTTTAAGCTGATGACAACTTAGCTTTGACTGCATACAAAAACTATACATTATATTTACTTCTACCCTCACATTTTATGTTGTCAATGTTACAATTTACTTACTTTATATTTTGTGTATCCAAACCTAAATTATAGTAGCTATAGTTATATTTATCCTTTTATCTTTTAACTTCATACTATAGTTAAACGTCATTTGTGTATCACCTTTACAGAATGAGAGTATTCCAGATTTGATTATATTCTTACCTTCACAGTGAGCTTTATACATTCATATATTTTCATGTTGTTAGGTAGCATTCATTTGTTTCAAGTTGAAAAACTCCCTTTAGCAATTGGGCTTTATTTTTTTTTGTCTGAAAAAGTTATTATCTCGTCTTTATTTCTGAAGGATATCTTGCTGAGCATAGTATTCTTTGTTGGTGGTTTTATCCTTTCAGCACTTTGAATGTATCACTCACTCTCTTCTAGCCTGAAATAATAGCGCCGAGAAATCTACTGATAGTCTAATTGGGCTTCTCTTGCATATAACAAATTGCTTTCCTCTTGCTGCCATCAAAATTCTGGGTTTGTCTTTGACTTTTTGGGCATTTTAATATAATGTGTCTTAGTGCAGATTTCCATATACTTAATGTATTTAGGGTTCTTTGGGATTCATGGATTTAGATGTTTATTCCCTTCTTCAGATTTGAGAATTTTTTTCATCATTATTTTTTCTAAATAAGCTTTCTGTCTCATTCTTTTTTGCTGACACTTCTGGATCGTCCATAATGTATGTATTGGTTCACTTAATGATGCCCCATAATTTTCATAGACTTTATTCCCTCTTTTTCTTTCTTTTTGCCCTCTGTTTCTCTGACTGGGTGATCTCCAATGCAATGACTTTTCTTCAAGCTCACTAATTCATTGTTTTACTTGATTGAGCCTGCTGTTGAACTCTTTGTGGAATTTTTCATGAAGTCATCTAAAGCTCCATAATTCCTGTTTGGCTCTTTTTAATGGTTTCTATTTCTTTAAGTTTCTAATTTTATTTATTGATTTCATTATTACATTTATTTGTTTATCTGTGTTCTCTTGCATCTTACTAAGCTTCTTTATTATTTTCATTCTTTTTAGGCAGTTCATAAATATCCATTTCTTTAGGGTCCAGTTATTGGTGCTTTATTTTGTTCCTTGGTTAGTTTCATTTCCCTGATTGTTCATGTTCCTTGTGGCTGCGTATTAGTGTCTGTACGTTTGAAGAAGTAGGCACCTATTTCAGTGTTCACAGACTGGCTTCAGCAGGAGATGCCCTTCAGAAGTCAACCAGTCTAGAGATTCTTGTTAGGCCATTTGGTGGAGTTCATGGGTGGGTGGACTTACTGTTGGAGTTCTTGGCAGTTTGGCCTGGAGCTAGCGTTCACTGGGATGGGTCAGGATCTTGGATCCATGGGGGGAATTGCCTACATTGTTGGGCTGCAGGGTTTTGCCTGGATGTTGGGTTGTTCTGGGGTGTCCTGGGGCTCTGGATGTCAGCTTAGTCCATGGAGCTGCAGGTGTTATCCTGGAACTGGGTTGGGCATGGAACCTGGGTCTGTAGGAGGTTGGGCTGGAGTCATGGGTTTTGCAAACAGGTCTGTCACAGGGTTGGCTTGAAGCTTGGGGCCGCAGGAGCTGGCCTTTTGATGTGGTGGGCCTGCAGTCTAGGGCTTCAGGGTTGGCCTGATACCTGGGTCCCTGCATACTTACCTGGAGCCTGAAGTTGCAGGGGCCAACCTGGCATGGATGTCAGCCTGAAGTGTGGGACTACAGATAGGGGCATGGCACAGGGATGAGCCTGAATTCATGGGCTGTGAGTGCTGGTCTCATCTGGGTCTGCAAGGGCTGGCCTGGTTCTGGGGTAGGTCTGAGACCTTGGAATGAGAGGCAATAAGTAAATGAGGCCAGCCTGGAGGCTCAGCTCCTGTGTACTGGATGGGAGTCTGAGGTCATAGGGGATGGCCAAGCGCTTGCATCCATAGTAAATTTGGGTAATTATTTCAATCTCCTTTCCCCAAGCAGAGTCTACCTCTCTCATAGCTGTGCATATCATACAGGCATAGGTATGTGTTGGGAGGGCGTGACGTGAGACATATGAAATTGTTCTTTTTACTCTCTTTAATCTGTCTTATTTCTGTTTTATGCCCATGTTCTGTAACCTTCAACCTGGTTTCCTTAGTTCTTGTGAAGGTATCTTCATGCATGGATAGTTGTTCTAATAGATGTTTCTCCTAGGAGACAAACACTAAAAAGTCTTATTTCACCATTTTGGTCTACCTTCAAGCTTTATCTTCTTTTTTTTTTTTTTTTTTTTTTTTATTTTATTTTATTTTATTTTATTTTTTATTTTTTATTGATCATTCTTAGGTGTTTCTTGCAGAGGGGGATTTGGCAGGGTCACAGGACAATAGTGGAGGGAAGGTCAGCAGATAAACAAGTGAACAAAGTTCTCTGGTTTTCCTAGGCAGAGGACCTTGCGGCCTTCCGCAGTGTTTGTGTCCCTGGGTACTTGAGATTAGGGAGTGGTGATGACTCTTAACGAGCATGCTGCCTTTAAGCATCTGGTTAACAAAGCACATCTTGCACCGCCCTTAATCCGTTCAACCCTGAGTGGATACAGCACATGTTTCAGAGAGCACAGGGTTGGGGGTAAGGTCACAGATCAACAGGATCCCAAGGCAGAAGAATTTTTCTTAGTACAGAACAAAATGAAGTCTCCCATGTCTACCTCTTTCTACACAGACACGGCAACCATCCGATTTCCCAATCTTTTCCCCACCTTTCTCCCCTTTCTATTCCACAAAACTGCCATTGTCTTCATGGCCCGTTCTCAATGAGCTGTTGGGTACACCTCCCAGACGGGGTGGTGGCCGGGCAGAGGGGCTCCTCCCTTCCCAGTAGGGGCGGCCGGGCAGAGGCGCCCCTCACCTCCCGGACGGGGTGGCTGGCCGGGCGGGGGGCTGACCCCCCCCACCTCCCTCCCGGACAGGGCGGCTGGCCCGGCGGGAGGGCTGACCCCCCCACCTCCCACCCAGACGGGGCGGCTGGCCGGGTGGGGGGCTGACCCCCCACCTCCCTCCCGGACGGGGCGGCTGGCCGGGCAGAGGGGCTCCTCACTTCCCAGTAGGGGTGGCCGGGCAGAGGCGCCCCTCACCTCCCGAACGGGGGCGGCTGGCCAGGCGGGGGGCTGACTCCCCCACCTCCCTCCCGGACGGGGCGGCTGGCCGGGCGGAGGGCTGACCCCCCCACCTCCCACCCAGACGGGGCGGCTGGCCGGGCGGGGGGCTGACCCCCCACCTCCCTCCCGGACGGGGCGGCTGGCCGGGCAGAGGGGCTCCTCACTTCCCAGTAGGGGTGGCCGGGCAGAGGCGCCCCTCACCTCCCGAACGGGGGCGGCTGGCCAGGCGGGGGGCTGACCCCCCCACCTCCCTCCCGGACGGGGCGGCTGGCCGGGCAGAGGGGCTCCTCACTTCCCAGTAGGGGTGGCCGGGCAGAGGCGCCCCTCACCTCCCGAACGGGGGCGGCTGGCCAGGCGGGGGGCTGACCCCCCCACCTCCCTCCCGGACGGGGCAGCTGGCCGGGCAGAGGGGCTCCTCACTTCCCAGTAGGGGCGGCCGGGCAGAGGCGCCCCTCACCTCCCGGACGGGGTGGCTGGCCGGGCGGGGGGCTGACCCTCCCCACCTCCCTCCCGGACAGGGCGGCTGGCCAGGCGGGGGGCTGACCCCCCACCTCCCTCCCGGACGGGGCGGCTGGCCGGGTGGGGGGCTGACCCCCCCACCTCCCTCCTGGACGGGGCGGCTGGCCGGGCAGAGGGGCTCCTCACTTCCCAGTAGGGGCAGCCGGGCAGAGGCGCCCCTCACCTCCCGGACGGGGGTGGCTGGCCAGGCGGGGGGGTAACCCCCCCACCTCCCTCCCGGACGGGGCGGCTGGCCGGGCAGGGGGCTGACCCCCCCACCTCCCTCCCGGACGGGGCGGCTGGCCGGGCGGGGGGCTGACACCCCCACCTCCCTCCCGGACGGGGCGGCTGGCCGGGTGGGGGGCTGACCCCCCCACCTCCCTCCCAGACGGGGCGGCTGGCCGGGCAGAGTGGCTCCTCACTTCCCATTAGGGGCGGCCAGGCAGAGGCGCCCCTCACCTCCCGAACGGGGGCGGCTGGCCAGGCGGGGGGCTAACCCCCCCACCTCCCTCCCGGACGGGGCGGCTGGCCGGGCAGGGGGCTGACCCCCCCACCTCCCTCCCGGACGGGGCGGCTGGCCGGGCGGGGGGCTGACCCCCCCACCTCCCTCCCGGACGGAGCGGCTGGCCGGGCAGAGGGGATCCTCACTTCCCAGTAGGGGTGGCCGGGCAGAGGCGCCCCTCACCTCCCGGACAGGGCGGCTGGCCGGGCGGGGGGCTGATCCCCCCACCTCCCTCCCGGACGGGGTGGCTGCCGGGCGGAGACGCTCCTCACTTCCCAGACGGGGTGGCTGCTGGGCGGAGGGGCTCCTCACTTCTCAGACGGGGCGGCTGCGGGGCGGAGGGGCTGCTCACTTCTCAGACGGGGCGGTTGCCAGGCAGAGGGTCTCCTCACTTCTCAGACGGGGCGGCCGGGCAGAGACGCTCCTCACATCTCAGACGATGGGCGGCCGGGCAGAGACGTTCCTCACTTCCTAGATGGGATGGCGGCCGGGAAGCGGCACTCCTCACTTCCTAGATGGGATGGCGGCCGGGCAGAGACGCTCCTCACTTTCCAGACTGGGCAGCCAGGCAGAGGGGCTCCTCACATCCCAGACAATGGGCGGCCAGGTGGAGACGCTCCACGCTTCCCAGACGGGGGGTCCGCCGGGCAGAGGCTGCAATCTCGGCTCTTTGGGAGGCCAAGGCAGGCGGCTGGGAGGTGGTTGTAGCGAGCCGAGATCACGCCACTGCACTCCAGCATGGGCGCCATTGAGCACCGAGTTAATGAGACTCCGTCTGCAATCCCGGCACCTCGGGAGGCTGAGGCTGGCAGATCACTCGTGGTTAGGAGCTGGAGACCAGCCCGGCCGACACAGCGAAGCCCCGTCTCCACCAAAAAAATACGAAAACCAGTCAGGCGTGGCGGCGCGCACCTGCAATCGCAGGCGCTCGGCAGGCTGAGGCAGGAGAATCAGGCAGGGAGGTTGCAGTGAGCTGAGATGGCAGCAGTACCGTCCAGCTTTGGCTCGGCATCAGAGGGAGACCGTGGAAAGAGAGGGAGAGGGAGACCGTGGGGAGAGGGAGAGGGAGAGGGAGAGGGAGAGGGAGAGGGAGAGGGAGAGGGAGAGGGAGAGGGAGAGGGAGAGGGAGAGGGAGAGGGAGAGGGAGAGGGAGAGGGAGAGGGAGAGGGAGAGGGAGAGGGAGAGGGAGAGGGAGAGGGAGAGGGAGAGGGAGAGGGAGAGGGAGAGGGAGAGCCAAGCTTTATCTTCTAATTCTTAATTTTTTTTAAAAAAAATCTGCTTTTTATAATTTAACATTTCAAATTTTTTAATATTAAGTTTCACTTCTATATTGCTTCTATTCTTGTATTTTGAATGCTACAAATTTTTAATTTGTTTGTGATATGATTACTTTTGGAAATTTTATTTTGTTTTCTGATTTGCGTCTTTTTCTCAAAGTATTTTTCCTTCTTTCCTTTTTGTTTTAAAAAAAAAGTTTGCTTGTTTTCCCATGAGATCTATGAAGCCCTTCTATGTCCAGGACTCCTGTGGGGTTGATTCAGGCTGTCAAGTGTCTATTGTATTGAATTCCTCTAGCTACCAAATCCTTTTTCTTTCATCCCTTCCATAAGAATTGACTCCAAGAGCATTCCCTATTAAACATCCACACACTAAACTCTATATAATATCTTATTGCTCTTGAAATCCAATCACTGACAATTAGTTTTGAGAGAGATGGTTTTGGCATAAGAAGGAGAATATATTTTTCATTTCTGGTATGGCCCCTACTTGATTAAGCCCCTCTAGAGAGAGATGTGAGGCAGAACTTAAAGTCTGCGTGAAGGATCTGCTGAAACTGTCAGCAAAGGCTGAGGGCCAATCTGCTTATGGAATATCTCAAAGATATTTTAATGAGATTATAGTTTTAAGAAAAGTTTGATGATCATGCCTCATATTGGAATTATTTGTGAAAAAATATATTTTGACGAGCCATCAAGTTGCCAGTATTATACCATTTTTTTGGTTAACAAAAAGGTTTCATATGGGTTAGTCTAAAACATTTTAGCTTCTTGAGTACAAGTTTTACTCTTTCAAGTTGACACCAGGTCTTATTTAATTTTTGTTTTAACTCAGCACCTACCTTAATGCTTCACATATTGCAAACCTCAGAAGTGGGTTGGCTGAATAAAGGAATAGATCTTGCACATATGGAAAAAATAAAAATGAAAGAAAAAGTCTTCTGAATTGATTAAATTAATGGAAAAACAGTAAACAAGGAAATAGTCAGACAGCATAATAAGAAAGGAGTGATGTTTTACAACAGTCTTAGGTGAAAATTGGAATTGCCATTTATATGTTATCTCCAGGGAAGGTGAGAAGAGGCCGTGTGGAAAAATATTTGTACCATATAATACTCTGAACTTACCCAACTTAGCACTGTAAGAAGTATAGACAGGAGAAGAGCAGCAGAAACCAGAAGCTTAGCCTAAGATAAATTTTGAAGAAATAAAAATGACTGATCTTTGCTACTACCTAGGAAACTACAAAGTTCTTGGTTAGGCAGAGCCAACATGGAAAGATTCAGGTATAAGTTGCAGGCTGTATGTTTAATGTTTAATAGAATGAATAATTAGTAAATGTTTCTTTAAGAAATATTAAAAAACAAATTATTATAGAGTCTTAAGGTTTTTATAATTATTTTAAAAATTATCTTTAAAATTTGGTTTTCTGAAGTTTTGAAAGTGGGTTATTCATTAACTACCAAGGACCAAGGAGGATCAATATATTTTGATAGTATCAGGACAATATAAATGTTTGTAGGAAAATGTAACCTCTTCTACTTGTGACTGAAGAGCTACAGAAAATGGAACTAAGTTATGAATATATGTATTATGTATATGCACATGAAATATCTTTTGAATACAGGTAGTAAATTTATTGTATATTTTTGTTGTTTTTGTATCACTGCATACATTTTTTCTTGCTATAATTTAGTACGTATCTTTTGAAGAAAGGAATAAGTTCAGCCCACTAACAAGGCTATTCCCTTTGAAAAAGAAATAGAAAATTATATTTTCAAATAGTTAAAATTTTATTATTTATTTTTAATTTTATTTAAATAAACACATTTATGACATTTCAAATAATAGAAATAATTCATCATAATATCAGTTTTAAATCTTTGAAAGACAGGCAAGACTGACACATCAAAAGGTAGAATAAGGTCTTTTATTTGCTCTGATACAGAAACAATTTCCTAGTATTACATATAACTTTTTTCTCCTCCTGTACATAATCTTAATACAGTCCCATCTTAATATATTACAATTACTACCTGAGAGTTATATTAAACTGAAAAATTAATATTTCAACAGTTAGTATGACTCTAGAGTTGAATGGGCTATAGTTATTACATTCTACTTCTCAAATGTTTAATCAGCATCACTTATGACCCAACATTTAAAATTGTGTTAGCTGGGCATGGTGGCTCGCACCTGTAATCCCAGCACTTTGGGAGGCTGATGCAGGTGGATCACTTGAGGTCAGGAGTTTGAGACCAGCCTGGCAAAAATGGTGAAACCCTGTCTCTCCTAAAAGTACAAAAATTAGTCTGGTGTGGTGGCAGGCCCTTTTAATCCCAGCTACTTGGGAGGCTGAGGCAGGATAATTATTTGAACCCAGGAGGCAGAGGTTGCAGTGAGCCAAGATCACACCACTGCACTCCAGCCTGGGCAATGGAGTGAGACTCAGTCTCAAAATAAATAAATAAATAATAAAATAAAATAAAATTAAGTGTTGAAATAGGCTTGCTGATAAAGCAGACTTCTACAAATAAACAGTGTCAACTTTAGAGCACTTTTCCTGAGCTGGAAATGTGTAGGAATTGAAGACTAATATGATCTGAAGGGGCATGATCTGTGGAAGGGAGATATATGGTGTCCCCAGAGATGAATATATAAAATAAATATTCTTGAGTCTACCAAACTTTGGATACTCAGTTAGTTGGCAATTCATCCTGGATGACAGGAAATGGCATATTAGGATTTGGGTAATACCTCAATAATTAAAATGTAAAAAGAAAGTGTTAGCAACATTAAACATTTCTACAAATTAGTTTTTCTTTTTTGAAAATAATGGCAGACAGGAGGCAGGACTAACTTGCAGCTCCCTCTCGGATGGACAGAACAGCATATGGAGACTCACATAGTGAGTCCAAGAACTCCAAGAACTAGCACAGGAACATACGAGGAAAACTGAAAGAATCCACAGACGTTTTGAAAGAAGTAGCTTGCTGATGCAAACTTTGTGAAGCAGCTGAAAAACTGTGAGTGCCCAAAGTGTGAGTGGGGAAGGTCCACCTCCTAACACACATCCTCACATCCTCACCGGGGAACCTGAAAACCCAGATCATGGGAGAAGAATTTAACCTTACCTAGAGCTGAAAAGAATTTAGAGAGCTGAACAAAATATAAAAGTAAAAGAAGTACTGAAAAAGCCCTGTAGGCACTCCTGGTTCGCAGGGAAGCCATTTCTGACTTTATCTCACCGAAGACATTGGGTAGGGCTGCCAGGGGAATTGGGGAAGGACAGGTAGAAGAAAACTTTCAGCTGAACTTTGTAATAATTTTGACCGAGTGCAAATTTTCCTGGGCAGAATCCGGGGTGGAGGGAATGGGAAGTACAGACAGGAGCACAGAAGCTGTGGCAGGTAGGGAGGGGTGGGGCCTGAAAGCCCTGCTTGCTTTCTCAGCTAGAAACCATGCAGCCTGGGGCAATATCCCAGCACTGTTCGTTGGCTGCCTGGATATAAACTAGGTGCTATTGGTGGGGCATGGTGGGATTGAGACTGGCCTTGCTGGCTGCAGAGGAGACGAGTGAGGCTTGTCATTGCCAGCTTTCTCCACTTCCCTGAGAACCCGTATGATGCAACAGAGGCAGACATTATGCCCCTGGGAACATAGGTCCATTGGCCTGAGAACCACACCCCCATCACCCACAGCAGCTGCAGCAAGTCCCACACAAGGAGAGTCTGAGCTCAGACACCACGAACCCTGCCCCCACTTGATGGTCTTTCTCTACCCACTCTGATAGCCAAAGAAAAAAGATACTATCTTTTGGAAGCTCTGTGGCCCTGCCCATCACTTGAGAAACCCAAATATTTATCCAAGTGACATTAGAGCAAGCTTGTATCTCCCCTATACTACTGCAGCTGATGCTGTCTTGAAACTGCCATCTCCTGGCTGGAGGCTGACACACTCAAGTGATTATATCAACTCATAAAAGAAAATCCCTGCTCCAAGAAAGGAGAAAACAACAGCTAATTCCACCACCGAAACATCCTGGCTAACCAGAGGTCCTGAGTCTGTCCAGGTGACAACTTCACTGCTAGCACAACCAACATTCAAGAAAATCAGCACACTAAAAACTACAATCATGGACCCTCAAAGAGTCTACTTCATATCCCTGCTACCACCACTGGCCCAAGTGCTGGTATCCATAGCTGAGAGACTTGAAGATGGATCACATGACAGGACTCCTTGCAGACACTCTTCAGTACCAGCCCAGAGCTCAGTAGCAGTGCTGGGTGGCTAGACCCAGAAAAGCAGTGACATCCACCGCAGTCCGAATCTCAGGAAGCCCCATCCCTAAGGGAAGAGGGAGAGCACACATCAAGGGATCACCCTGTGGGACAAAAGAATCTGAATATCAGCTCTTGAGCCCCAGATCTTTTATTTGATATAGTCTACTCAGATAAGAAGAAACCAGAAAAACAATTCTGGTAATATGACAAAGCAAGGTTCTTTAGCACCCCCAAAAGATCACACTAGCTCACCAGCAATGGATCCAAACCCAGAAGAAATCTCTGAATTGCCAAAAAAAGAATTCAGAAGGTTGATTATTAAGCTATTCAAGGAGGCACCAGAGTAAGGTGAAAACCAACTTAAAGAAATTAAAAAATAATACAGGATATGGATGAAAAATCTCCAGAGATATAGGTAGCATAAATCAAAAACAATCACAACTTATAGAAATGAAAGACACACTTAGAGAAGTGCAAAATACACTGCTAACTTTCAGAAATAGAATTAAACAAGTCAAAGAAAGAACTTCAGAGCTTGAAGACAAGGCTTTTGAATTGTCTTTGAACAAGGCTTTGAATCTGACAAAAGAAAAGGAATAAATGAAAAATGACCAAAGCCTCCAAGAAGTTTGTGATTATGTTAAGCAATGGAACCTAAGAATAATTGCTGTTCCTGAGGAAGAAGATAAATCTAAAACTTTGGAAAACTTATTTGAGGGAATAATCAAGAGAAATTTCCCTGGCTTTGCTAGAGATCTAGACATTCAAATACAAGAAGCTAAAAGAACACCCTGGAAGTTCATCACAAAAACATTTCATCACCTAGGCACACATTCATCAAGATATTTAAAGTTAAGATGAAGGAAAGAATATTAAGAGCTATGAGGCAAAACATCAGGTAACCTATACAGGAAAATCAATCAGATTAGCAGCAGATTTGTCAGCAGAAATCCTTCATGCTAGAAGGGATTGGAGTCCTATCTTTAGCTTCCTTAAAGCAATTATCAGCCAAGAATTTTATATCCAGCAAAAGTAATCTTTATAAATGAAGGAAAGATACTGTCTTGAAAATTAATAAGGATATTCAAGACTTGAACTCAGCTCTGGACCAAGCGGACCTAATAGACATCTACAGAATTCTCCACCCCAAATCAAGAGAATATACATTCTTCTCAGCACCACATAGCACTTATTCTAAAATTGACCACATAATTGGAAGTAAAACACTCCTTAACAAATGCAAAAGAATGGAAATCACTCACTCAAAACCACACGACTAAATGGAAACTGAACAACCTGTCCCTGAATGACTACTGGGTAAATAATGAAATTAATATGAATTAAAATGAAGAAATAAATAAGTTCTTTGAAACCAATGAGAACAAAGACAAAATGTACCAGAATCTCTGAGACACAGCTAAAGCAGTGTTTAGAGGCAAATTTATAGCACTAAATGCCCACAGGAGAAAGCGGGAAAGATCTAAACTCAACATCCTAACATTACAATTAAAATAACTAGAGAAGCAAGAGCAAACAAATTCAAAAGCTAGCAGAAGACAAGAAATAACTAAGATCAGAGGAGAACTGAAGGAGATAGAGACATGAAAAACCCTTAAAAAATGAATGAATCCAAAAGCTGTTTTTTTGAAAAGATTAACAGAATAGGTAGATCACCAGCCAGACTAATAAAGAAGAAATAGAGAAGAATAAAATAGACACAATAAAAAATGATAAAGGGGATATCACCACTGATCCCACAGAAATAAATACTACCATCAGAGAATACTAAAAACACCTCTATGCAAATAAACTAGAATATCTAGAAGAAATGGATAAATTCCTAGACACATACACCCTCCCAAAACTAAACCAGCACAAAGTTGTATCCCTGAATAGACCAATAACAAGTTCTGAAATTGAGGCAGTAATTAATAGCCTACCAACCAAAAGAAGCCCAGGACCAGATGGATTCACAGCCTAATTCTACCAGAGGTACAAAGATGCCCTAGTACCATTCCTTCTGAAACTATTCTAAACAATAGAAAAAGAGGGACTCCTCCCTTATTCATTTTATGAGGCCAGCATCCTCCTGATAAAAAAACCTGGCAGAGATACAACAAAAAAAATAAATAAAATTTTAGGCCAATATCCCTGATGAACCTCGATGCGAAAATCCTCAATAAAATACTGGCAAACCAAATCCAGCAGCACATCAAAAAGCTTATCCAACACGATCAAGTCGGCTTCATCCCTAGGATGCAAGGCTGGTTCAACATATGCATATCAATAAATGTAATCCATCACATAAACAGAACCAATGACAAAAACCACATGATTATCTCAATAGATGCAGAAAAGGCCTTTGACAAAATTCAACACCTCTTCATGCTAAAAACTCTCAATAAATTAGGTATTGATGGAACATATCTCAAAATAATAAGAGCTATTTTTGACAAACCTGCAGCCAATATCATATTGACTGGGCAAAAGCTGGAAGCATTACCTTTGAAAACCAGCACAAGACAAGGATGGCCTCTCTCATCACTCCTATTCAACATAGTATTGGAAGTTCTGGCCAGGGCAGTCAGGCAAGAGAAAGAAATAAAGGGTATTCAAATAGGAAGAGAGGAAGTCAAATTGTCTCTGTTTTGAGATGACATGATTGTATATCTAGAAAACCCCATCATCTTAGCCCCAAATCTCCTTAAGCTGATAAGCAACTTCAGCAAAGTCTCAGGATACAAAATCAATGTGCAAAAATCACAAGCATTCCTATACACCAATAACAGACAAACAGAGAGCCAAATCATGAGTGAACTCCCATTTACAATGGCTACAAAGAGAATAAAATACCTAGGAATACAACTTACAAGGGATGTAAAGGACCTCTTCAAGGAGAACTACAAACCACTGCTCAAGGAAGTAAGAGAGAAGACAAACAAATGGAAAAACATTGCATGCTCATGGATAGGAAGAATCAATATCGTGAAAAATGGCCATAATGCCCAAGGTAATTTCTAGATTTAGTGCTGTCCCCATCAAGCTACCAATGACTCCTCACAGAATTAGAAAAAACTACATTAAATTTCATATGGAACCAAAAAAAGAGCCCGTATAGCCAAGACAATCCTAAGCAAAAAGAACAAAGCTGGAGGCATCACATGACCTGACTTGAAACTATACTATAAGGCTACAGTAACCAAAACAGCATGGTACTGTTACCAAAACAGTTATGTAGACCAATGGAACAGAATAGAAGCATTAGAAATAATGCCACACATCTACAACCATGTGATCTTTGGCAAACTTGACAAAAACAAGCAAGGAGGAAAGGGTTCCCTATTTAATAAATGGTGTTGGGAAAACTGACTAGCCATATGCAGAAAACTGAAACTGGACCTCTTCCTTACACCTTATACAAAAATTAACTCAAGATGGATTAAAGTCGTAAATATAAGACCTAAAACCATAAAATGATACCTAGAAGGATACCTAGGCAATACCATTCAAGACATAGGCATGGGCAAATACTTCATGACTAAAATACCAAAAGCAATGGCAACAAACACCAAATTGACAAATGAGATGTAATTTAACTAAAGAGCTTCTGCACAGCAAAAGAAACTATCATCAGAATGAACAGGCAACCTACAGAATGGGAGAAAATTTTTGCAGTCTATCCATTTGACAAAGGGCTAATATCCAGAACCTACAAGGAACTTAAACAAATTTACAAGAAAAAGAACAAACAACCCCATCAAAAAGTGGGTGAAGGATATGAACAGATACTTCTGAAAAAGAAGACATTTATGTGGCCAACAAACATGAAAAAAAGTTCATCATTACTGGTCATTAGAGAAATCCAAATCAAAACCACAATGATATACCATCTCATGCCAGTTAGAATGGTGGTCATTAAAAAGTCAGGAAACAACAGGTGCTGGAGAGGATGTGGAGAAGTAGGAACACTTTTACACTGTTGGTGGGAGTGTAAATTAGTTCAACCATTGTGGAAGACAGTGTGGCAATTCCTCAATGATCTAGAACCAGAAATGCCATTTGACCCAGCAATCCTATTACTGGGAATATACCCAAAGGTTTATAAATTATTCTAGTATAAAGACACATGCACACACATGCATATGTCTATTGCAGTACTATTCACAATAGCAAAGACTTGGAACCAACCCAAATGCCCATCAATGATAGAGTGGATAAAGAAAATGTGGCACATAGACACCATGGCATACTATGCAGCCATAAAAAAGGTGAGTTCATGTCCTTTGCCAGGACATGGATGAAGCTGGAAACCATCATTCTCAGCAAACTAACACAGAAACAGTAAACTTAACACTACATGTTCTCCCTCACAAGTGGGAGTTCAAAAATGAGAACACATGGACACGGGGAGGAGAACAGCACACAGTGAGGCCTGTCAGGGGTTGGGGGGCTAAGGGAGGGATAGCATTAGGAGAAATACCTAATGTAGTTGAAAGGTTGATGGGTGCAGCAAACCACCATGGCACATGTATATCTATGCACCACACCTGCACATTCTGCACATGTATTCCCGAACTTAAAGTATAATAATAATAATAATAAAAGGAATGGGAAAAAAAGATACTGTCTTTTTTAGACAAACAAATGCTGAGGGAATTTGCCACTTCCATGCCAGCACTACAAGAACTGCTAAAAGGAGTTCTAAATCTTGATATAAAACCTGAAATACATCAAAATAGAACCTCTTTAAAGCATAAATCTCTCAGGGGCTAGAAAACAATAACACAATGAAGAAAACCCCAAGGAATTCAGACAACAACTAGCACTTTGAATAGAATAGTACCTCACATCTCAATAATAACGTGGAATATAAATGGCATAAATGCTGCATTTAAAGGACACAGAATGGTAGAATGGATAAGAATTCACCAACCAAATATCTGCTGCCTTCAAGAGATTCACCTAACACATAAGGACTCACATAAACTTAAGGTAAAGGAGTGGAAAAATATATTCCATGCAAAAGGACATGAAAACCAAGCAGGAATAGTATTCTTATATCAGACAAAATAGACTTTAAAGCCACAACAGTTAAAAAAGACAAGGAGGGACATTATATAATGATAAAAGGACTAGTCCAACAGGAAAATATCACAATCAAGATGTTTATGCACCTAACACTGGAGCCCCAAAATTTATAAAACAATTACTGCTATACCTAAGAAATGAGATAGATGACAACATAATAATAGTGGGGGACTTCAATACTCTACTGGCAGCACTGGACAGGTCATCAAGGCAGAGAGTCGACAAAGAAAAAATGGACTTAAAATATACCCTAGAACAAATGAACTTCACAGATATTTACACAGCATTCCACTCAACAACTGCAGAATATACATTCTATTCATTGACACATGAAATATTCTCCAAGATAGACCATATGATAGGCCACAGCACAAGTCTCAATAAATTTAAGAAAATTGAGATTATATCAAGTACTCTCTCAGACCACAGTGGAATAAAATAGGAAATCAACTCCAAAAGGTACCCTCAAAACCATGCAAGTACATGGAAAGTAAATAACCTGCTACTGAATGATTATTGGGTTAACAATGAAATGAAGATGGAAATTAAAAAATTATTTGAACTGAACAGTAATAGTGACACAACCTATCAAAACTTCTGAGATTCAGCAAAAGCATCCTAAGAGGACTGATCATAGCATTAAATACCTACATCAGAAAGTCTGAAAGAGCACACATAGACAATTTAAGGTCACACCTCAAGGAACTAGAGAAACAAGAACAAACAAAGCCCAAACCCACAAGAAGAAAGGAAATAACCAAGATCAGAGCAGAAATAAATGAAATTGAAACAATAACAAAAAATACGAAAGATAAATGAAACAAAAAGCTGGTTCTTTGAAAAGACAAATGAAATTGATTGACTGTTAGTGAGATTAACCAAGAAGAGAGATCTAAATAAGCTAATTAGAAATTAAATGGGAGATATTACAACCAATACCAGAGAAATACAAAACATCATTCAAGGGTACTATGAACATCTTCACACGCACAAACTAGAAAACCCAGAGGCGATAGATAAATTCCTGGAAATATATAACCCTCTTAGATAAAACCAGGAGGACACAGAAACTCCAAAGAGACCAATGAGAATCAGTGTTATTAAAATGGTAATTAAAAAATTGCCAACAACAAAAAGTCCAGGACCAGATGAATTCACAGCTGAATTTCATCACACATTCAAAGAAGAATTGCCTCCAATCTTATTGGAACTGTTCCAAAAGATAAAGAAAGAAGGAATCCTCCCTAAATCATTCTATGGAGCCACTGTCATCCTAATACCCAAACCAGGAAAGGACATAACAAAAAAAAAAAAAAAAAAAAAAGAAAATTACAGACCAATATCCACGATGAACATAGATGCAAAAATCCTCAACAAAATGCTAGCTAACCAAATCCAACAGCATATCAAAAAGATAATCCACCATAATCAAGTCGGTTTTATACCAGTGATGCAGAAATGGTTTGACATATGCAAGTCAATTAATGATACATCACATAAACAAAATTAAAAACATAAATTCATGATCATCTCCATAGGTGCAGAAAAAGCTTTTGACAAAATCCAGCATCCCTTTATTATTAAAACCCTCAGCAAAATCGGCATAGAAGAGACATACCTTAAGGTAATAAAAGCCATCTATAACAAACCCAGAGCCAACATTATACTGAATGAGGAAAAGTTGAAAGCATTCCCCTGAGAGCTGAAACAAGACAAGTTTGCCCACTTTCACCACTTCTATTCAACATAGTACTAGAAGTTCTAGCCAGAGCAATCAGATAAGAGAAATAAATAACAGACATCCAAATCAGTAAAGAGGAAGTCAAACTGCTGCTGTTCACTGATGATGTGATTGTATGCCTAGAAAACCCTAAAGACTCCTCCAAAAAGTACCTAGATCTGATAAATGAATTCAGTAATATTTCAGGATACAGAATTAAAGTACACAAATCAGTAGCACTGCTATACACTGACAGCGACAAAGATGAAACTCAAATCAAGAACTCAACCTCTTTTATAATAGCAGAAAGAAAAACAAAACAAAACAAACAAACAAACACTTAGGAATATACTTAACAAGGAGGTGAAAGACCTCTACAAAACTGCTAAACACTGCTGAAAGAAATCATAGATGACACAAATAAACGGAAACACACCCCGTTTTCATGGATGGATAGAATCAATATTGTGAAAATGACCATACTGCCAAAAGCAGTCTACAAATTCAGTGCAATTCCTGTCAAAATACCACCATCGGTCTTCACAAAATTAGAAAAAAAAATGCTAAAATTCATATGGAGCCAAGAAAGAGCTAGCATAACCAAAGCAAGACTAAGCAAAGGGAACAAACTTGGAGGCATCACATTACCTGACTTCAAACTATACTATAAGGCTATAGTCACCAAAACAGAATGGTACTGTTATGAAAATAAACACATAGACCAATGGAACAAAATGGAGAACCCAGAAATAATGCCAAATACTTACAGCCAACTGATCTTCGACAAAACAAAGAAAAACATAAAGTGGGGAAAGACACCCTATTCAACAAATGGTGTTGGGTTAATTGGCAAGCCACATGTAGAAGATTGAAACTGGATCCTCATCTCTTGCCTTATACGAAAATCAAGTCAAGGTGCATCAAAGACTTAAATCCAAGATCTGAAACTCTAAAAATTCTATTCTAGAAGATAACATCAGAAAAATCCTTCTAGATATTGGTTTAGGCAAAGACTTTGTGACCAAGAACCCAAAGCAAATGCAACAAAAATACAGATAAATAGATGGGACTTAATTAAACAAAAAATCTTCTGCACAGCAAAAGAAATAATCAGTAGCCTAAACAGACAACCCACAGAGTGGGAGAAAATTTTAACAACTTTGCATCCAACAAAAGACTAATATCCAAAATCTACAAAGAACTCAAACGAATCAGCAAGAAAAAAACAAATAATACCATTAAAGTGGGCTAAGGAATAGATAATTCTCAAAAGAAGATATAAAAATGGCCAACAAACATATGAAAAAATGCTTGACATCACTAATTATCAGGCAAATGAAAATTAAAACCACACTGGGATACCACCTTACTCCTGCAAGACTGCCCATAATTTAAAAATAAAAAATATTAGATGTTGGCATGGATGTGGTGAAAAGGGAACACTTATGCACTGCTGGTGGGATTGTAAACTAGTACAACCACTATGGAAAGCAGTATGGAGATTCCTTAATGAACTAAAAGTAGATCTACCATTTGATCTAGCAATCCCACTACTGTGTATCCACCCAGAGGAAAAGAAGTCATTATATCAAAAAGACACTTGCACACACATTTATAGCGGCACAATTCACAATTGCAAAAATATGGAAACAGCCCAAATGTCCATCAATCAATGAATAAAGAAAATGTACACCATTGAATACTACTGAGCCATAAAAAGGAAACAAATAATGGCACTCACAGCAACCTAAATGGAGTTGAAGACCATTATTCTAAGTGAAGTAATTCAGGAATGGAAAACCAAGCATTGCATGTTCTCACTTATAAGTGGGAGCTAAGCTATGAGGACGCAAAGGCATACGTATGATACAATGGACTTAAGGGGCTCAGGTGGAAGGGTGGGAGGGGAGTGAAGGATAAAAGACTACAAATTGGGTACAGTGTACACTGCTCCAGTGATGGGTGCATCAAAATCTCAGAAATCACCACTAAAGAACTTATCAATGTAACCAAATACCTCCTGTTCCCCCAATACCTATTGAAATAAAAATAAAATAGAAATACCTACAAATTAACCCGTGTTAATATTTGTATACATAATGAGGTAAAATTATGATATTAACTGATGAGTCAGCAAGGAGATTCACATTATCATGTCATTCAATATGTCAGTTCCTGAAGTGACAATGCTGTCTAGGCAAGTAAGAATTGTCAGAACACAAATATTTCTACGTGAACCAACCACTTCTAGAATTACTTTCCCCTTAACCATTTCTCCATGCTTCACTCTAGTGTCTATCTTCAGCCATTGTTCCAATATCTCACCCACTAATTTTCTGATACAGTAAACATGCTTGAACTTTAGTGTGAAATGATCTTGAGAAAGATGTGATCGATTTCATGAAGTGGATGAAAATTGTGTTGGATTGCCACTTGAATGAAATGTAAAGCCCTATTGACAAGTAGGTCCTTGCAGACATAAAACAATTAAAATGTGAAAAAAGAACAAATGAGAAAAATATAAACAAATTCAAAAGAGAAAAATTTGTACAATAAAGAAGTGATGCCCCTGTAGTGTCACTGACTGTTTTTTTAAAAAATCAATCTATTATTATTATTATTATTACTATTATTCCTTGAAGTAAAAAAGTAAAATAAAGGTTGTTTTGAATTTTCATACTTTAATTTTCTGAAAAATAATACCAAGGAAAATCCTTTATGTTTGATTCACTCTTTTTAAAATTTTTAAAAAATTATGTACACATTTGTGATTATAACTAAACTTTGATTAAGGATGAGATAAAATATTTATAATTTTTAATTTTATTTTTCAAAATATTGTTTTAAACATGTCTGTTTTCCTCTGCATACTATGAGTTGAGATTTTAAAAATATTCATTTTATCAGATATTTTTCTCCCATAACCAGTAATTCTCAGATAAAGCCTGCCTGTAATTCTGTCTTACCCAATAACTATGCCTGCCGTTTCAGACAGTAACCAGGGCAGTTCACATTTATTGATATAAGAAAAGGAGGCCAGAGCCATACAACAGTGTTATCCCTCACTTTTTTTTTTATTTCTGAGCATACCTTTGATATTCCAGACAGAGAGAATAGACTAAGACGGAGTCTCATTTTTGAGTCCAATTTTACTCCATAAAAGTACATCCGGGAAACATTTGTAATGATGTGAAAACTAAGTATCATCCTAGAATTAAGGATTCAGTCAGTTGGGAAAAAAAGCAACATCAAGAAGGGAAGAGTTCGTGTTGCCTGGAAAAGGTTCTGTGGTTTCAATTCCCAGGGGGTGTCCTGGCATGGGAGTGGGGTGACAATTGCTCAGGGAGGTTTGGTGACCTATGTGCAAAAGGGACCTTCAAAAGGGACCCATGTAAGCTTTCAAAATCCTACATTGTACTGGTATTGTGTAGCATCGGAAGTGCAAAAATGATGCATTTCAACATTTCCTGGACCCACTGGGAAGAGGTCAAGAGAATTTACTCAGAAATTAGCAGATGAAGAGTAAGAGAGAGAGAGCCAGCCAACCCAAAGCCTTGTGGGTTGGATAAATAGACATTTTAGCTGAAAATCAATGCAGCCTGAGGAGTAGACATGGACGTAGATACCTGAAGTGATGGTGGCATGAAGAAATAACCAACGGGTCAAATAGGCTCAGACATCTCACAGAATCATAGCTTGGACAGAGCTCATATATAATCTGGCACCTGTGCTCAGTGCCATGATACCAGGCAAGGACCTATACATTTATATGTGATGAAGGAAAGATGTAGGTAGTGTTGGGTAAATCCTAAATTGATGGAATTTAATTTGAAACAAACAAGATCTTCACGTGTCCAAGTATAATTGGAATGAACTAGGTTAGATTTTCTTGGAGGTTACAAAGAAAAACTAGGTGGTTATATTTTTGCATTGATGAGTTAGGGAATTGGAAATTCATCTGCTCTCCTATTACTTTTTCTGTGCAGACTCAGCATATTGATTTTTCCTGTGATGCCAGCCTCTGGCTAACCTGGAGCACTTGACAATTGCTTTCTGGGAATTTAGACAGGTCCTCAGAGCAAGAGGTGGAAGGGAGATTTTTTTTCTATTATGTGACATAGGTCCTTCTTAATCCAGAAGTTAGTAATAAAAATCGTGGTAATATTCTATTCTTCAAGAAGATGGAAAAACTGGCATTTTTTGTAACTGATATGGCCCAACACCCAGAACAATGCCTACCTATAGCAGGATTTCAATAAATATATGTTGAGTGAATAATTGGAAAGTAATTTTTAAAATGATATCACATTAAGGTCATTACTCTACCCACAATCCCAACTTCAGGTTTTGCAATAGTGAAAAGAAAAAAAAATTAGATAAACTCTACCTACAGTTTAACAACACTACGTTTTACATTTCTATATATAATATACCCAGGGTAGTGGTCTCTATTGTTGAAACCTTTCCTCACCTCTCAAGTAGGAGCACAGAGACATTGCACCTAACTCACTAACAAAGAAGCTCTTCAAATCCTACATGAGGTTTGAACTGCTTTTCTGGAAGTTTATGTTATGGTATCTTTATGCAGGTAGATATGGGAGTAGATAAAACTCTCTTAATGTCTTGAAAATTGACATTCTGTGTTTAATATTTAACTCAGTAATAATTTAAATTTGGAAATCTGATATTCACTATTATTTGACACCTTCGTTTTCCTAATACTTCCTTTCTAACTATAGTAATGTCCCCATAATGCTATTAAAATTGATTTCTCAAAATTCGCTTGTCACAATTTTGTTGCTCATGGATGTAAGTGATTTTACTGGTTGACCATCATATGATCTTAAACTCTTTCAGTTTAACCATAATGCTCATGCTCTAAGCTATTAAAATAGCTTATCTGGTTATCAATGCTTAATGGAATGGTCCTTTGAACTTGTAACTTCCAGTTTTGCTGTGTTCTTTTGGATGCTTATCATCCCTTATGCCAACACAGACCAAGAGCTTGACAACATATTACATTGTTACTTGAATGAGTTCAAAATTAGAATTTCATTTTTGTTATTTTGAATTAAGATTTACCACAGTTTACTCTTTTTTGTATATTCTACCCTTACCTCTTGCCACTTAATTTGAATGTATTCTTATATATTAAAATTTTACTTATAATTTGTGCATTTCCCCTGTGTAATTTCACATGGAAGTTTTTGCTGCATTTAAATCATTAAGCTATAGTAGATGTCACTTGTTTCCATCTTTCTTGAGATTATTTCTTCATCAGAATTTTTCTTAAGACACTTATTACTTCCCTATTTCTCAGGCTATAAATGAAAGGATTTAGTAAGGGAACTACTATTGTAAATAAAATTGCAGCTGGTATATCTTTATCCCCTTCTTCAAGCAAATTTGGTCTAACGTACATGAAGAAAAGAGATCCATAGAATAATGAAACTGACAAAAAGTGGGATGCACAGGTAGAAAAAGCTTTGGCCCTTCCCTCCTTGGATTTCATTCTGAAAATAGTAAGAAGAATATAGAGATAAGATATTAAGACACTACCTATGGTAAAGACTTGAACTGAACCTGAGAAGATGAATAGAACCAGTTCATTGATATAAGGATCAACACAAGAGAGTCTATACAAGGGAAGAATATCACAGTAAAAGTGGTTGATGTGATTCGATCCACAGAAAACTAACCTAAATACAAGCCCTACATGAATCATGGAATGCAGGTTTCCAGCTATGAAGGCCCCTGTGGTCATCTGAATGCAGAGTTTCTTGGACATCATGATGTGGTACTGCAGTGGGTTGCAGATGGCCACATAGCGGTCATAGGCCATTGCTGCCAGAAGAAAGCAGTCTGCAGTTTCCACAGTGCAAAGAAAATAAAACTGTACTGCACATTCATAGAGGGAAATCCTTTTGCCCTCAGAAAAGAAGTTCTCTAACATTTTGGGGGTAATAGCACAGGCACAGCAAGAATCCACAAGAGCCAGATTTCCCAGAAAGATGTACATTGGTGTGTGAAGCTGACGGTGTTTAAATATCAGTGCCACCAAACTAATATTCCCCACCACGGTGATCAGATAGATGGCAAAGAACACCACAAACAGCAGAGTCTTCAGCTCAGGGTGATCTGTAAATCCCATGAGGATAAACTCATTTTTCATGGTATGATTTTCTTCAGCCATTCCTGACTTGTCTGAAAAATAAATGTGGAGAAAGAAGGCACTAATTTATAATATGCCACAATTATTGAGGTCTCTTTGGCTTAAAGGAAGGAGAGCATCTTCCACAATGTTTCCTCATGTTGCCTGGACTTTGGTGCATGCCCCATTCATGGGGAGAATGAATTTCCATAAAGGAATTACCTCTTTGGCTAGTGATGAAATATATTTTCAGCATCTTTTAAAATCATTTTTAAACCATTTTAATAGTACCTAATAGTAGTTTTTCAGTCTCTCTGTCCTTCCACCCTCCACTGTCAAGTAGGCCCCACTGTCTGTCATTCCATTCTTTCTGTACATGTGTACTCAGTGTTTAGCTCTCACTTATAAGTGAGAACATGCAATACCTGGTTTTCTGTTCCTCCATTAGTTTGCTTAGGATAATGGCCTCCAGCTCTGTCCATGTTGCTACAAAGGACATGATCTCGTTCTTTCTTATGGCTGCATAGTATTCCATGCTGTGTATGTACCACATTTTCTTTATCCAGTCAATTGTTGATGGGCATTTAGGTTGATTCCATGTCTCTGCTATTGTGAATATTTCCAGCACATTTTGAGGAAGAAAGACATCAGATTATCTTCACAAAGATGGCTTTTGAGGTCTTGACAGAAAGATCCAGAGAACAACATTTCTCTATATGGGTTAAGTAAAGCTGATTCATAATTTAAATGTCAGCAATTAGTATCAACATTCCCCAAAATTTCAATGAATATATATGTACTGATTAACAATGTTGTTTAAAAGAGTATTTTTATATGCCAATGTTAATAGCAGCATTATTCATAATAGTCAAAAGGTGGAAACAACCCAAATGTCCAAGGGTGATGAATAAATAAATGGTGGTATATACATATAATGGAACATTATTCAACCCTAAAAAGGGAAGAAATTCTGACATGTTACAACATGGGTCAACCTTGGAGACATAATGCTAATTGAAGTAAGCCAGTCAAAAAAGGACAAAGATTCTATTATTCCATTTACAGGTACCTAGAGTAGTCAAATTTATAAAGACAGAATACAGAGTGGTGGTTGTCAGTGGGAGGTGGGAACAGGGAGCTATTTCTTAATGGTTACAGAGTTTCAGTTTGGGAAGATAAATAAAGTTCTGGATGAGTAGTGGTGACGGCTGTATTAATACAACATTGCAAATGTACTTAATTCTATTGAACTACACTCTTAAATATGGCTAAGATGATAAATTTTATGTATCTTCTATCACAATAAAAAATTTAAATGCCTATTTTCAGTTGTATATTCTTAGTAATTAACTATCTCCAATACTGCTGGAGTGTACACTTAAACATAACATGCTTTGGAAGCAGGCTATTTTTAAGGTTTTTGTACCCCTCTGGGGTGGGGAGGAAAAGGGATGTGGACGGAAGTGGGGAGGAGACAGAGAGATTAGGGGAAATGAGAAAAAATGCCTATACTAGAAACCATTCAGGTTATTTACAATACAATTTATGCATACAATGAAGAATTATTCATGTGTGCATGAAATTTAAATGCTATCAAAAATTCAAGAAAAAGGTTAAAAATTGACAAATTTATTTATATATGTCAAAAATCATGAATAAAAATTAAGCATCAAACAAAAACTGGGTGACTGGAATAAATAGGATATTGTTTCTCTAGTTGTATTCTAGGAAGGAATCAGTACAAATAATCACTAGAAAATAGGTCAATGGCGGAACAGAAAAATCTGAAGGAAATATAATTTTTTACAAATTAAAAATTTTTAACTTCATTACTAATCAGAGAAACATAATTTAAAATGGCTATGAGGCTATATTTATTTTGCCTATTAAAATGGCAAGATGTTTTTAAAAAGAAATGATAATATATAGTGTTATCTAAAATTGGTGCAATTACTGGAAAATAATTTGTAATAAATTAAAGAAACTCTTAAACATTCACATCCTTTGGCCAATAATAATGAATTGACCAGAAAGAAATAATTAGACTCTTCTACAAAGATTGACATAAAATGATGTCCATTGTAATTTCATTCATAATCATAAAAAATTCAAAACATCTAAAAGTGGTGGTATAACCATTTAGTAAGTTATGATGAAATAAATGTGAATCATTCACACGATGGCATATTGTACGATCATTAAAAATGCTGTTTACCTTGAAGATTATTGTAATGATAAAATAGATAGAAATACGTTATGTAAAAAACAAAATAGAAAGTTTTATAAACAAAATAAATGCAATTTCCAAATAAATGCTTACATATGAAGGTTAAAAAAAGCAGCATGACAATACATCCAAATATTACTAGTTTTTTCTATGCAATAAAAATTAGAGGTCAATTATTTTTCTGCTTTATATTTTCCTCCATTTCAAATTGTCTGCAATGGCTATTGCTTCAATAATCAGGAAAGAAATTTTTTATTAAGTAAATAAAAAGGCATGCTCTTAGGTCTGCAGTGTTTTATAACTTGATTAAGTGCACAATAATCATGGGAATTTAACTAATGTTTTCTGCACTTTACAATTCTACTGTGAATAACGTTACAACGGATTCATTGAGCAAATGCCTACTCCACTTTTACGATAATGGCATCACCAGTTATAAATAATAGTAGTTTGCTTGCAATCCTGCATCTCAAACTATTCAGGCATATGTCCACATCATGTGGTAGTGCAATCTTAAGGTCACCTCCTCTATGGAAGCAATATCTCTTTGGTGTCAACTTTTACTCTTTCAAATGTCATGTGTTTTCATTGTATTCCTAGATTCTAGGGTGTTCACATTTATTAAAATTTTGGGATATTTTAAAAACTTTCATTATCTACTCATTATATGTACTTATAGACAAAGAGTTCTTACCTATTGGGGAGCATTTTGTTTCAATCTACCTTATTTATCTTTGTTACTTTGGGAATCATGTATTCATTGAGCTGATAGTCATTGGATGCCTGCTTTATGCTACCTACTTGCTTTGAAAGGTTAACTGACCCTCCTAGATATTTCTAGATAGACAGTTTTCTGGATATTCATTGACCACAACTATACTCCGAAGTTTGGGAACAGAGGAAAACCATTTTGGAAAGATATAAGAAGATCTCTTCTTTTTGGTTTCTGAAGGTGTTACTAACTTTCAAATCTCAGATTACTTGAAGATGGTGTGTATATATAATTTTTAAAGTTTATTTTTTGAAACGGGGTCTTACTGTGTTGCCCAGGCTGGAGTGCAGAGGTACAATCTTGGCTCACTGCAACCTCCACCTCCCAGGTTCAAGGGATTCTCCTGCCTCTGCCTACCAAGTATGAAATTACAGGCATGCGCCACCTGCTTGGCTATTTATTTTTTGTATTTTTAGTAGAGGTGGGGTTTCACCATGTTGGCTAGGCTGATCTCAAACTCCTGACCTCAAGTGATCCTCCTGCCTCAGCCTCCCAAAGTGCTGAGATTACAGGCATGAGCCACTGCACCTGGCTGATGTAGCTTTAAGATCAATATTTTTAAAATAACGTTTGAAACTTATGTAATTTGAATAACTTTTTCATTAACTGCCTTGCCCTTGCCAGCTTGAAGTTATATAATATAAAATTTCCTTCAGTTCACCCAGTTGTCCATTGGTCAGATAGAAATAAATTTTACATTGATATTTTATTTCTCTAAGAATCAAAAAGAAACTAGAACATTCCCCAAAATTATATTGGGATTTGAAAGACTGGTTTGAAATTATAGTCCTTACTTATATAATTTGTTTAATACATAGGAATGCCCAACACAAAAATTTTAAACACCATTTCATTGTAGAGGTTAATAATTCATTTCATCAAGTTTATAAGTAATAGGACAAACTACATTATTCAAATAAGTTTCAAAGTCTTCATTAATGTATTCTGTTATTACTATAAAAGTGTGCTTTTATCTCTTGGTATAAATTTAGGCTTCTGTTGAATTCAGAAGTGATACAAATGAATGATAGTCATTTGTCTAAAGCTTACACAATAGACTTTAGATTTAAAAATAATTTAACAAGCTTAAAACATTGAAAAATTAGAGTTTTAAGAAAAAACCCTTAAATAACTTAGAGAAAGAAATGTTTCATGTGATTAATATTTCTAGCAAAAATAAGTTTTAAATTCTTTCTCACCTGAATTTTCCCTGGTAAGAGTTTTAAAGGGGCCAGTAGGTTGCCTGATAACAGTTTTTAAAGTAGATCCCGCAATTAAGCTCTATCTTCTTGATCATTTAGGAGAATAGTTTTACAAAGAGGTTGATGCCAATATTTATGTCACCGGTAGAGAATGGTTCAGATGTTCGAAATAATTCTAAAGGGATTTAGTTGGCATTGACTTCAGAGCACAGCCTGAGAGACCTAATCCTTTGAACATCAGAGACCTACTAAATTGTAAGAGCACAGTCTGAGAGACGTAATCCTCTGAACATCACAGACCTTACTCCTTTGAGACCTAAAGAGTAAGGCAAATTCCAATTTCTAAACAAATTTTAAGAGCCATGTTTTGGGCACACATTTACCTATGTAACAAACCTGCACATCCTACACATGTTTCCTGGAACTTAAAATAAGATTTAAAGAAAACAGAAATGTTTTAATTTTTATTCATTTGAGTTTATACTATTTATCCTTACCACTAATCTGAACATAAGATCTTTAGTGGGAAGAAAAAATTCCCACTGCAGTGGTCAGCCAAGGCTTCGTGGAGAAAGTGGGAACTGAGCTAGGATTGAGGGCCTCAGAGAGGCGATTGCTTGCTGTGATAAGAAGATAAAAGTGGCACGTTTCCCACCTCTTTTTAATGGCAATATTTAATTTGTAGAATCTTCCTTTGACATTTTATTCATAATGTTGCTAACTTTATACCTTAGTTACTAAAATAAACTTTAGAAAATTTCTTCCAAATCCAGAAGCAGCTGCATGAAAGCCTTCTTTCTTCATAATACCATCCCTCTTTCAGGACTCTCCTATCATTTTGATGTGTTTTTTTGTTTGTATGTTTGTTTCTTTTCTTTTTTTTTTTGATGGAGTTTCGCTCTTGTTGCCCAGGCTAGAGTGCAATGGCGTGATCTTGGCTCACTCCAACATCTGCCTTCCAGGTTCAAGCGACTCTCCTGCCTCAGCTTCCTGAGTAGCTGGGGTTACAGGCACGCACCACAATGCCTGGCTAATTTTGTATTTTTAGTAGAGACGGGGGTTTCTCCATGTTGATCAGGCTGGTCTTGAACTCCTGACCTCAGGTGATCTGCCCTCCTTGGCCTCCCAAAGTGCTGGGATTACAGGCATGAGCCACCATGCCCAGCCCACTTATGGTGCTATGACACCTACTGTTTAATTGATTGCCCACCAATTTCAAGTGTCCATTTGTTTAGGAGAGCTCATCAGGATTTACTGGGGGAAAGCCTCCACCAAAGGAACAATGGAAGAATGATGAATATTGCTCCTACCCAGGAAACTATGTAGAGTCAGTGGAAAGATTTGTAGGAGTCAGTGAAAAGAATCATGTAACTCATTTCTTGTTACTCTGATTTTCCTACAAATTTATGAAAATTTTTATGCTTTCTTTGAAATTACGTAAAGTCCTCATATTCAGAACTACAAATCAGCTTCCACTTATTGTATCATTTATTCATGCATTCATGTAGTAAATACTATACGGTGCCTACTTGTTACTGTCATAATTATAGATTCTGTTCTCATGGAACTTACATTCTAATAGAGGGGAGCAGGCAAGCATATATAAATAAATACATGAAGAAGAAAAAAGCAGAAATTACTAAGTGCTATGCTGGAGGTAAGATAGGGTGGATGTGATAAAGAATGCCTAGGAGTTACTTTAGATACAATGATTAGAAAACATGTATAGGAAAAGGTGAGCAGTCAAGCTGAGACATGAGTAGGAAGAAGTCAGCCATGGCAGATGGACACGGTAGGTTATGGAGGAGAGGCAGTGAAAATTCCTCAAGGCAGAAATCACCTATGCATATTTGAGGAACCCATAAAAGACAGACCACAGTTGTTGGTGATGGGATTGGAGACTTGATCTTTTTGGGTTTGTAACATAGATTATGAAATTTGTATTTTATTTTTAGAACAAATGAGAAGACTTGGGAGAGTATATTGGGAGAGTATATTAGTTTCCTATTGCTGCCCTAACAAATTATCACAAACTCAGTAGTTTAAAACAACAAAAATTTATTACTTCACAGTTCTGGGGATTAGAAGTCTGAAATATGTCTCACTGAACTAAAACCAAGATGTTAGCAGGGCTGAGTTCTGTTTTGGAAGCTCTGGTGAGAAATTTACATTTTTATCTTTTCCTAGATTCTAGAGTCGCTCTTATTCCTTGGCTCGTGGGCCCCCTTCCATCTTCAAACCCTGAAATGATTGGTTAAATTTTTTTCACATTTTCCAGCCAAAGTGAATGGCTTAAGTAAAAAAAAAAAAAAAAAATTCTCACACTGTATCACTTTGATTTAAACTCTTCTGCTTCTGTCTTCAACATATAAAGTATTATTTTGGACCCATCTGGATAATTTTTTTATTTTAAAGTTAGCTGATTAGCCACTTAATTCCATCTGCAACACATTGCAGTTTCCCGGGATTAGAATGAGGTTATCTTTGGGTGGCCATTATTCTGCCTGCCAAATGAGAGATTTTTAAAGCAGAGAAATGGCGCACTCTTATTACATTTTAAAAAGGAACATTGTGTCAGTTTTTAAGAAAGTGGGTCAAGAAGCATTTATTGAGTTGAAGGAGATTGGAAGAGGAATAATCTCTTTGGGGAAGTGGGGAAGTAAAAATATGAGTTCTACTTTATCCATATTGTGTTTGAGATACCTATCAGTTACCTGAGTGGGGATGTCAAATAGGCAATTGAATATAAAAGACAAAGCTGCAGATTGGAGGTTATCAGCACATATAAAGTGCTAGAACTGAATAATATCATCTAGGTGCAGTAAGAAAGTAGAAAAGAGAAGGGTGACTGGCCAAGAGCCCTCTGGGTCTCTATGGTTTAGACTAGACCACAATGTCTAGCAATGGCCTGGTGGGAGGAAAATTCAGTGGTATAGAAGTTACAGGAAGTACCCTAAAGCAGATGAAGCCAGAATGCAAAGTTACAGAGCTTGACATTTCTTTAGTTGGTCTCGAATAAATTTGTCAAGGTTCTGACTCTATTAAATCTGAGTTTCAGGAAAACAACTTTGTGTTTGACTCATTGCTTTATTCTTCATGCTACATTTTGCAGGTTAATATGACATAGATGAGAAATCAATCAACAAATATTACATTGAGTGCCTTCTATGTACCACAAAAGATTAAAACTATGAAATAAAAGTAGCTTTAAACTGAGATTGTTATAAAACAACAACAAGAACTCAAATTGAATGTAATGAATATTGGTTTTCTTTTCTGATCATGTTCGCCAAAAAGCTCTTTAAGCTGATAACTTCAGTAAAGTCTCAGGATACAAAATCAGTGTGCTAAAATCACTAACACTTCTATATACCAACAGTCAAGCCAAGAACCAAATCCCATTCACGACTGCCACAAAAAGAATAACATATCTAGGAATACATCTAACCGGGAAGGTGAAAGAGCTCCACAAAGAGAACTACAAAACACTGCTCAAAGAAATCAAAGATGACTCAAACAAACAAACAAAATCCATTTTCATGGATAGGAAGAATTAATATTGTTAAAATGGCCATACTGTCCAAAGCAATTTATAGATTCAATGCTATTCCCATTAAACTGCCATTGATATTCTTCACAGAACTAGAAAAAAACCATTTTAAAATTCACATGGAACCAAAAAAGAGCCTAATTAGACAAGGCAATCTTAAGCAAAAATAACAAAGCTGGAGGCATCACACTAGCTGACTTCAAATTATACTATAGGACTACAGTGACCAAAACAGCATGGTACTGGTACAAAAACAGACATAGAGACCAATGGAACAGAATAAAGAACCCAGAAATAAGGCCACACCTACAACTATCTGATCTTGAAGAAAACTGACCAAAACAAGGAATGGGGAAAGGACTCCTTGTTCAATATGTGGTGCTGGGAAAACTGGCTAGCCATATGCAGAAGATTGAAGCTGGACACCTTCCTTAAACCATATACAAAAATCAACTCAAGGTGGATTAAAGACTTAAATCTAAAACCCAAAACTATAAAAATCCTGAAAGACAATCTGGGCAATACCATTCTGGACATGGGAACAGGCAAAGATTTCATGACAAAGGTGCTAAAAGCAAAAGCAAAAATTGACAAATGGGATCTAATTAAACTAAAGGGCTTCTGCATAGCAAAAGAAACCATCAATAGAGTGAATAGAAAACCTACAGAATGGGAGAAAATCTTTGCAAACTATGCATCTGACAAAGGTCTAATATCCAACTTCTATAAGGAACTTAAACAAATTTATGAGAGAAGAACAAACCCATTAAAAAGTGGGCAAAGGACATGAGCAGACACTTTTCAAGAGAAGATATACATGAGGTCAACAAGCATATGAAAATAAGCTAAACATCACTGATCATCAGAGAAATGCAAATCAAAACCACAATGACATACCATCTCACACCAGTCAGAATGGTTGTTATTAAAAAGTCAAAAAACAAGGATGCTGGAGAGGTTGTGGAGAAAAAGGAACACTTTTACATTGTTTGTGGGAGTGTAAATTAGTTCAACCATTGTGGAAGACAGTGTGAAAATTCGTCAAAGACGAAGAGACAGAAACACCATTTGATCCAGCAAGCCCATTACTGGGTATATACCTGAGCTAATATAAATTTTTCTATCATTAACCTGCACACGTATGTTCATTGTAGCACTATTAACAATAGTAAAAACATGGAATTAACCTAAATTCCCGTGAATGGTAGACTGGAAATGTGGTACATATATGCCATGGAATACTATGCAGCCATAAAAAATGAGATCATTCCTTTGCAGAGACATGGATGGACCTGGAGGCCATTATCCTTAGCAAACTAAATGTAGGAACAGAAAACCAAATACCACATGTTCTCACTTATAAGTGGGAGCTAAAGGATGAGAACACATGGACATGTATCGGGGAACAACACACACTGGGGTCTATTGGAGGGTGAAGGATGGAGGGTAGGAGGTGGAAAAGGATCAGGAAAAATAAGCAATGGGTACTAGGTTTTTACCTGGGTGATGAAATAATCTGTACAACAAACCCCCATAACACAAGTTTACCTATATAACAAACCTGTACATGTACCCCTGAACTTAAAAATTAAATAAAAAGAAATATTTGCTGGTTCTTATTCCAATGCCAAGCATAGTGACCATAAGAAATAGTAATTCAAGGCAGTGTGAGGCCCAATCCCTGCTTGCTGTGACTTCTCAATGTACTTGGGAAGTGTTCATGTAAACAAGTAATTAGAATGCAAAGTGATAAAATCTATACTATCACACATTCCTAACTATGGGAGGACAGATGGGATATGACTTAACTTGCCAAGGGGAGTTAAGAAAATCTTTCTGTAAAAATAATTTCATTTTCCATAATAAAATAACACTTTTAATTTTGCAGTAGAGAGCAAATCTCCATGTGAAAGGAGTCATGGGCATTATAACCCCCAAACCTTTTCCCAGATACTTGTTTTCCCCTTGGGGAAGTAGTCACAACTGCTGCCCAAACCATGGTGATCGCAAGAAGGCACTGCTCTTCCATTCACATTCACTCTGGCCCAGATGATCCCCTGTAGCAGAGAAGAGTAGGAAGGATTATTTACTAGATCTAGGAGATAACCACTGGGAGCAAAATTCAGTAATATTCAACTAGAAGAACAGTTCTTCTTCTTCTTTTATTATTATTATTTATTATTATTATTATTTTGAGACGGAGTCTCGCTCTGTCACCCAGGCTGGAGTGCAGTGGCACGATCTCGGCTCACTGCAAGCTCCGCCTCCTGGGTTCACGCCATTCTCCTCCCTCAGCCTCCCGAGTAGCTGGGACTACAGGCGCCCGCCACCACTGGCTATAGCCCGCCATCACCGGCTAATTTTTTGTATTTTTTTTTTTTTTTTAGTAGAGAAGGGGTTTCACCATGTTGGCCAGGATGGTCTTGATCTGACCTCGTGATCTGTCCGCCTCAGCCTCCCAAAGTGCTGGGATTACAGGCATGAGCCACCGCGCCCGGCCTAGAACAGTTCTTACTTAATCCTTTCACCCTACTTAGAAAGCTGGCAAGCTGGCAGGTGACATGACTTTATGACATACTCCCATGTGCCCCCCAGGTTTTGAACAATTGCCCGTTAGCTAGCTAGCTAGCTGGCTCTGATTCCTCTTCATTTTCTCCCAAAGAGAGCATATTGTTTTGCAGAGCAGTGAGGAAGTTATCACTGAAGTAATCTGGAATCCACTCTACTTACTTTTTTTTCCCCCTGGAGATGGAGTCTCGCTCTGTCGCCAGGCTGGTGTGCAGTGGTGCTATCTCAGCTCACTGCAACCTCCTTTTCCCGGGTTCAAGCAATTCTCCTGCCTCAGCCTCCCGAGTAGCTGGGACTACAGGCATGCGCCACCACACCTGGCTAATTTTTGTATTTTTTGGTAGAGACAGGGTTTCACCAGATTGGACAGGATGGTCTTGATCTCCTGACGTCGTGATCCACCCGCCTCGGGCTCCCGAAGAGCTGGGATTACAGGTGTGAGCCACCACGCTTGGCCCACTCTACTTACTTTTTAAAAAGTTAGTCATATTTCAACTATGGAACTTTATTATTAGTAACACTTTAGTTGTGATACATCTCATAACCAATTGTGACAGGTCAGGGTGTTGAAATATTAATAGTATGAAAGCTGCTGATCGTGATAATCTGGTTTATACGACTGAGTTGCTCATCTTGTGCTTATGGTTCACTATAGTGAGACCTCCTTACCCATCTCCACATCTACCTCTGAAAGACAGTTGCTGCCTTTTCCTAGTCATCTGGCATAGCTCAGCTCCAGAGATCCATTTCCAAGAGTCTGAGGGACAGACGAGCAGGAGGGAGACTCACTCCTTTTTGTTGTTTAGGGCTTAGCTCTTCCCCTGTGTAATTGACACTAGGAATGGCCAGCTCTTCAGGGGAGAGTCCAACCTTAATAACAAGATTGTAGCCATATCTTTAATAGTATAATCATATCAAAATATCCTACAATTAAGCTTAGCATCTGTGTAAGACTGGGAGATGACATTTAATCTTGACCTTGAAAGATACATAGACATTTTCTCAGCAAAGAAGGGTTGGAAATGGAATAACAAGCAATATACCAGAGGCATAAAAGCCCATGAAGTTTTAGAGGAATGAAAAGTAGTCTCCAGTCTTGCTGGATGTAGGATGTATTAGAGAACTTGGTATTCATAATTATGCGATGGGTAAATTACTCAATGGTGATACAATTTTGATATTTTCTGCCTGAAATAAATATTAAATGAATCAGCTATTCATAATCAAGTAATTGCTCAGGAGAAGTTCTAAACTCATTAGGTACATACCAGAAAGGATGTCTGATTTTATTGTAGGCAGAGTAAAAGTCAGATTTCCTAAGGTAAATGTAGGAACCAAGATAGAATGTGGTAGACCAAGCTGTGCTCAATAGAGAAATTCATAGCTAGAGACATGGGACCCACTTTCTTTCACTTTTTTCTTTCCTTCTTTCCCTTCATTCTTTCTTCTTTCATATATGCATACATTTATTTTGTATCCTTTCCCCCAAATATATTACATGTCTACTTTATGCCAGCCACAATTCTAGGCACCATGATTAAGCAATAAACAAAGGTAGATATGGTATCTGCACCTCCCCTTAAAGAATTTGGGGCAAGGTATAAGAGAAAGACATTAACCAGTCACCCAAATGCTGTGGAATTACACCTTCTCTATTATGAAGATCCCTGGAGATATAAAACTTGTAATAAAGAATTGTAGCCTAGTCTGAAAAGATCATATAATGTAGCAGTTAACCCCATGAACTCTGGAATCAGGATGCCTAATTTTGAATCTTAGCTCTATCACTTTCTAGCTGCTCTTGGGAAAATTACTTAACCTGTCTGAGCTTTAATTTTCTCATAGAATAATGTATATTATAATGAATTATGTTCCAAAAATGGAGACTAAAAAAGATAGTTTTAAAAATTTACTACATTATTAGGTGTAAAGCACTAGAAAAGAGCCTATTACATACTAAGTGCTTGATAAATGCTAAATGTTCTCACCATCACCATTATTACTTATGGTGAGTCACAGTCGGGTTGCGGGGGGTGCTTAACAGAAAGATTTCCTTGAAGAAGTGATAACTGAGCTGAAATCTGGAGACTGAAGAGAAGTTACCAGGGAAGGGTAGACTGAGTGAGTTGTGAGGAGAACCTATATAATAAAGGCTTTATTTCTGGAGGGAACATGGCAAGTTCAAGGTACTGAAAGAGGGTCAGTTAGGCAAAGAGAGTTGGGGAAAATTGTGCAAGAGAGGTGAACAGGGAAGAGATAATACGTGGTATTGTAAACAATATTAATAATTTGGGTCTTTATTCTAAGAGCAATGAGAACCCATGGAAGGTTTTGATAAAGAAGGCTGACATAATTAGATTCTCATTTTGTAAAAAATCTGGGCCAGGCGCAGTGGCTCAGCCTGTAATCCCAGCACTTTGGGAGGCCGAGGTGGGCAGATTGTCTGAGCTCAGGAGTTCAAAGAAGGGTCTAAAATTCTGGCTTATGCAAGAGGGTGTTGATGACACTCACATAGACTGGACCATGGAACAGGATTAGGTTTGAAGAAAGAGGACAGCAGGAAGTAAGTTTGATTTCACACATGCTGAGTATGAGGTACATTTTTTTTTTTTCTTTCCAGAGACAGTGTTTTGTTCTGTCGCCCAGGCTGGATTGCAGAGGTATAATAGCTCACTTTTACCTTCAACTCCTGGGCTTAAGCAATCCTCCCACCTCAGCCTCCCAAGTAGCTAGGTGCACATCACCATGCTCAGCTAATTATAAAAAATATTTTTTAAGAAACTGGATCTCACTATGTTGCCCAGGCTGATCTGGAACTTCTGGCCCCAAGTGATCCTGCCACCTCAGCCTCCCAAAGCCCTGGGATTACAGGTGTGAGCCACATTGCCTGTTCCTGGGACTTCTAAAAGAAGATGTCTAGAAGGTTTGAGGCATAGCAATGATGTCTGAATGTGTTTCATGTGAAGATATGTATTTGCATATCAATTATTTAGAGGTGGTGTCTGAAGCCTAGGGAGAATGTATAGATAAGAAAATCTAGAGCAATGCTGTCCAATAGAACTACAATGTAAGCTACATATGTAATTTACTATGTTCTAGTAACCTAATTAAAAAATAATAAAAATGTGAAATTAATTTTAATAATGTTTATTTAATTTAATATATCAAAAATATTGTCATTTCAACATGTAATAATGTAAAAAATTAATAGGATATTTTACTTTGCTTTTATCTCACCTAGCTTTAGAAATCTGATGGGTTCATCACACTTAGAGCACATTGTAATTCAGACTATATACATTTTAGGCACTCAGTAGCTACATGGCTGGTGCTACCAGTTGGACAGCACTTACTTGTCTTGGAAAGGAGTGGAAAGGGAGGATAAAAGAAAGAGAAGAAAGAGGGCAAATGGGAGAAGAGGAGAGATAGTGCAGTGTGGTAAAAATCAAGGAGATAGTATATCCTAGAAGAAGTGAGTGGTCAAAATGTTCAACTGACTTCAGCCTTCGCTGCTGTAATAGGTATATTTTCCCCTGAAACTGCGTAGTTCTGCCATATTTTGGAAAACCTTAATTGACTGCACTGTCAATTCTTTAGTTCATGACTCATTTCTCTCATTTTTAACATTAAACTTCTTAAAAAAGAGTCTATACACGCTGCTCTTATTAACAATCTGCAACCCAACTTTTGTTCCCATCATTTTTCAAAAACTGGACCCTGTAGTGACCTATTCATCAAGTCAAATGATCTTTCCAGAACTTTTTATCCTTTCCTCTCTAAAATACTGAATAGCTTAAACATTCTTTCATTATTAAAATGGTTTCTTTCCATCTCAATATGGGCATTTGTTTTATCTCTGACCATCTCTTCTCTCTTAGAAAACATTAACTCATAGCTGGATGCAGCTGGTTCTCAAATCTTCATTTGCAGTCCTAATCATGTTGGATATGTGGGATAGTCCCATAATATCTAATTATTGCCTCAAATTCACCATGCTTGAAAGGGAAATTACTTTGTCCAATAAAAGAAATTTTCTTCCTGAGTAGTCTGTCACAGAATACAAGAGATGAGTCAGAAAGGGCATCCCTGAGGATGCTCACATAAGGTGAGGCTGGGGTGTACTTTGTAGTGAACCAGATAGCAAGGAAAGCAGGGAGAGAAACAGCATTTCAGGTTGTAGAATCTGTTTGTTCACTCATTCTTTTGTGCCTTTATTCAACAAAGAGCATCAGCTGCTTGCTACATGCCATGCATTGTGCTACTCTCTTCGGATAGGCAGTGAGCAAGTCAAGCACGGACTCTTCCCTCATTGGGCTTATCATCTCGTGGTGGAGAGAGACACATTAAATAAATCATGACAACTGGATTAAATAGTGTGAAGATAGCATTTGGAGGCTTTGAGTTGGGAAGTAGCTTAGTGCGTTCTGGGAACTGAGAAGTCAGTGTGAATTATGGGAATAGTAGCAGCAAATGGGGCTAGAACAGGAGTCAGTGTCAGCTATCATAGGGTTTTATAGTCCAGGCTCAAGACTCCCAAGTGTATACTGAGACCAATCGGAAGACTTCAACTTCTCCAGGCTCTGTACTATCATCTATGGCACTGCCATTATCCTCACTCCCTGTATCCAACTTATTATCAAGTTGTCATCAAGTTCCATGGATTCTTCCCTAATAAACGTCTCTCATTCTAGTCACTTGTGTTGTTGTTCAGGTCTGTATCCTGTGATTCTCATCTCATGTAATTCAGGGCTCTAAAATACCATAACAAACATTGTTCAGTACCATAACATTGAACTGGTACCAAAAATATTAAAATTCTGTCTCATAAATACTTAAGAGAGCTTGGTCATATCAGTGAGCAGTTCTGTTAAGACAGAAACAGTATGAGGGACAACAAAGAAAAGATTTCATTAATCATGGATACTTTTATAGACATTATAAAATGTTATTATACTATAGTAGTAATTTTGTTGGAATTATTGATGTCTTATTTAATGCTCTTGTGTCTTCGTGTTTTAGATAATGGTGCTAAAATAGCTAATATTTAAAGTGTATTATAAAAAACACAAACATGTTTGAGAATCATTTCTTTTTTTTTTTTTTTTTTTTTGAGACGGAGTCTCGCTCTGTCACCAAGGCTGGAGTGCAGTGGTGCGATCTCGGCTCACTTCAAGCTCCACCTCCCGGGTCATTCTCCTGCCTCAGCTTCCCCAGTAGCTGGGACTACAGGTGCCCGCCACCACGCCCGGCTAATTTTTTTTGTATTTTTTTAGTAGGGACGGGGTTTCATCATGTTAGCCAGAATGGTCTCGATCTCCTGACCTCGTGATCCGCCCACTTCGGCCTCCCAAAGTGCTGGGATTACAGGCGTGAGCCACTGCGCCTGGCCGAGAATCATTTCTTTATTGTCTCATTACTGCACTATTACAATACTGCCGCATGTGATGGTTCTTTGTCTTGCTTACATCCATTTTATACATAGGTATATCACATTTTATTGCATTTCACTTTATTATACCTCACAGATATTGTTTTTTTTACAAATTGAAGATTTGTGACAACCCTGTGTCAGACAAGTCTGTCCATACCATCTTTCCAACAACATGTGCTCACTTTCTGTCTCTATGTCATGGTTTTGTAAGTGTCACAATATTGCAAAACTTTTCATTATTATTCACTCTGTTATGATAGTCTGTGATCAGTGATCTTTGATGTTACTACTGTAATTGTTTTGGATGCTACAAACTGCACTCTTATAAGACAACAGACAATTAATAAATGTTGTGTGTGTTCTGACTATTCCACTGATTAGCTGTTCTCTCATTTCTCTCTCTCTTCTTGGGCCTCTCTATTCCCTGAGCCAAAAAAATATTGAAATTAGGCCAACTAATAACCCCATGATGGACTCTTAAGTGATCAAGTAAAAGAGTCACACATCTCTCACTTTAAACTGTAAACTAGAAATGATTAAGCTTATTGAGGAAGTCATGTCAAAAGCTGAGATAAGAAGAAGGCTATGCCTCTTGTGTCAGTTAGGCAAGCTGCAAATGCAAAAGAAATTAAAAGTTTTTCTCTAGTGAACACACAAATGATGAGCAAAACAGCCTTACTGCTTATATGGAGAAATAAAACAACAAAATTGAGGTGACAGCAAACCTATTTACAGTATGGTTTACTCAATATTGTAAGCCCATTGTTGAGACCTATTGCTCAAAAAAAAACCCAATTTATTTCAAAATATTATTGCTCATTGACAATATGCCTGTTCACCCTAGATCTTTGATAGAGATGTATAAGGAGATTAATGTTGTTTTCATATCTGGTAACACAACATCCATTCTGCAGCCTGTGAATAAAGTAGTAATTTTGACTTTCTAGTCTTATTATATAAGAAATATATTTCATAAGGTAATAGGTGCCATACTTAGTGATTCTTTGGATGGATCTGAGAAAATTAAATTAAACTTTCTGGAAAGAATTTATAATTCTAAATGCCATTAGGAACATATGATTGGTGGGAGGAGGTCAAAATATCAAAAATAACAGGAGTTCGGAAGAAGCAGATTCCATGGACGATTTTGAAAAGCTCCATACTTCAGTAGATTAAGAAACTGCAAACGTGGCAGAAATAATGAAATAACGAGACCTAAAATTAGAAGTGGAGCTTGAAGATGTGACTGCATTGCTGCAATACTGTGGTAAAACTTGAACAGAAGAGCTGTTTCTTATGAATGAGTAAAGAAATTTTTTTTTGAGATAAAATCTACTCCTGGTGAAGATGCTGTGAACATTGTTGAAATGACAACAAAGGATTTAGAATATTACATAAACTAAGTTGTTAAAGCAGCGGCAGGGTTTGAGAGGTTTGATTCTAATTTTGAAAGAAGTTCTACTGTGGGTAAAATGCTCTCAAACAGTATCACATGCTACAGAAAAACCTTTTGTGAAAGGAGGGTTCAGTCAATGTGGCAGGCTTTATTTTGTCTTTTTTAAAGAAATTGCCACAGCCACGCCAGCCTTCAGCAAACACCATCCTGATCAGTTGATGGCTGAAGCCGTCAACATGAAGGCAAAACCCTCCACCAACAAAAGATCACTATTCGCTGGTCTCAGATGATGGTTAGCATTTTTTAGAATTAAATTATTCTTTAAGATATATACATTGTTTTTTGACATAATGTTATTTATTGCACAATCAGTGGACTATAGTACAGTGTAAACATAACTTTTATACGTACTAGGAAACCAAAATATTTTATATATTCATACCTTCTGAAGATATCTGCATATATGGCCCCTTGTTTATAGAAACTTTCCTACAACGGCCAAACTTGTGAGCTACCCAACTAGGCCACAGGCTTTCCTGCTTCCTCTTCTTGCCTTTGCCAACCTACCTAGCCTGTTTGTTACTCATTTCCTTCTAGAATCTGCCTGATGTCAAATTGATCTTCAGTGTTTTTCTCGGTTATCCGGGTTAGAACTCTGTGCCACTTTTTAGGTCCTATGATAGACACAGTTGCCCTGCCCTTTGCCCCGGACCTACTCTGTGGGTCACACGCACACAGTTGCCCTGCCCTTTGCCCCGGACCTACTCTGTGGGTCACACGCACACAGTTCCTGTAGAAATTGACTAAGGCTTTTCGTGCCTTTTTTTTTTTTTTTTTAAAGTTCCAGGCAGAACTTGCAGGTACATTTGTGCCCTGGTGGTTTGCTGCACCTGGTAACCCATCATCTAGGTTCCCTCCCCTCATCCCCCACCCCCCACTCCCTAACAGGCCCCAGTGTGTGTTGTTCCCCTCCCTGTGACCATGTGTTCTCATTGTTCAACTCCCACTTATGAGTGAGAACATGCAGTGTTTGGTTTTCTGTTCCTGTGTTAGTTTGCTGAGGATGATGGCTTCCAGCTTCATCCATGTCCCTGCAAAGGACATGATCTTGTTCCTTTTTATGGCTGCATAGTGTTCCATGGTGTATATGTACCACATTTTCTTTATCCAGTCTATTATTGATGGGCATTTGGGTTGGTTTCCATGTCTTTGCTATTGTGAATAGTGCTGCAATAAACATACATGTGAATGTGTCTTTATAGTAGAATGATTTATATTTCTTTGGGTATATACCCAGTAATGGGATTGCTGGGTCAAATGGTATTTCTGGTTCTATATCTTTAAGGAATTGCCACACTGTCTTCCACAATGGTTGAACTAATTTACATTCCCACCAACAGTGTAAAAGCAGTCCTATTTCTCCACAGCCTCACTAGCATCTAATGTTTCTTGACTTTTTAATAATCCCTATTCTGACTGGTGGGAGATGGTATCTATTGTGGTTTTGATGTCCATTTCTCTAATGATCAGTGGGTTTGAGCTTTTTTCATATGTTTTTTGGCTGCATAAATGTCTTATTTTGGGAAGTGTCTGTTCAATCTTTTGCCTACTTTTTGATGGGGTTGTTTGTTTTTTCTTGTAAATTTGTTTAAGTTCCGTGTAGATTTTGGATATTAGCCCTTTGTCAGATGGGTAGATTGCAAAAATTTTCTCCCGTTCTGTGGGGTGTCTGTTCACTCATGATAATTTCTTTTGCCATGCAGAAGCTCTTTAGTTTACTCTGGCCATGCAATTTCACTTCGCTTTGGAAAGGGCCAGGATGACATCATCAGAAATTTAACACTGAGGGAATGACCCTCAACCAATAAAAATGGGGGCTGGGGCTGGGCGCAGTGGCTCACACCTGTAATCCCAGCACTTTGGGAGGCTGAGGCAGGGGGATTACCCGAGGTCAGGAGTTTCAGAACAGCCTGGCCAACACAGCAGAACCCCGTCTCTACTAAAAATACACAAAACTAGTCTGGCCTGGTGGCGCATATCTGTGGTCCCAGGTACTCAGGAGGCTGAGGCAGGGGAATCGCATGAACCCGGGAGGCGCAGGTTGCCGTGAGCCGAGATTACAGCCACTGCACTCCAGCCTGGGCAACAGAGTGAGACTCTGTTTCAAAAAAAAGGGGAGGCGGGGGTGGTCAGTGGATATGTACTTTGACTTTCACTTTCTCACTGCATGGTGAAAAATGTTGACGTGTGTTTTTAAGTCTTTCAGAAGGTCCCTGATTTCTTATAGATGTAACCTACTCATTAATGCATTAACGGGCTTTCCTCCTTCCTCTATCTCACTTCTTCATGCTCATTATGCATCTTGAATTACTAACCACATAAACTACTTGCACCCCTATCCTTTTCTCAAAGTCTGCTTTTGGAGAAACTCAAAGTAAGATTGGACTGGACAACATACTCACCAGCACTGTTTTTTTACATTTTCTTATTCAACCCTTACTTACCCAACTGTCATGTTATCTCTTTGAAAGTGAAACTTTGGGGTTTTGTTGTGGGAGTTTTATTAAATGATATTTGTAAAAATCTTAAGTTCTCTGTAAGAGGAGCCATTATGGTTGTTACTGAGTGTTTTTGTAGTTGAAAGCCCTCACAACATTATATAAGAGAAGAAGAGCAAGGAATAGTTATTGACTAAATTATTACAGTGTGATGGTGCTAGAAGGAATTCAGGCCAAAACCAATTCAAGGTCCTTCACTAAAGGGGCTATACCATTTTAAAGCTGAAGAGTGTAGAGATACTTTATGAAATAAACCTTTGATATAGATTACCCTGGAGACAGGGCACTAGGGTGATTTGTCGGAGGTTAGATTGTTGTAGGTTTTTTTTTTTAAAATAAAATAAATTATTTTAAAAAATCAGCTTTCTGAAGAGATTTTCTAGGGTTCTCTGTTTCATATAATAAAAATGTAATCCTCAAAGAGTAAACTTCAGCTCTGCCAGCTAATGATGTCTCTGGGCCAAAGGGATGACTCAATTCAAATGCTCTTCTCATTCTGTCTCACTAATGTATCTTTACCAGAAATCCCTGTCTAGTTCCTAATTACATCCATTGTGCATTGCTTACAAGTGAAACACAACCTCCTTACAGTTATGGAACTTGTCCAATTCCCAATCTCTGAGAGGCCAAACTTTTAATAAAGTCTCCAGTGAGGACATTCAGGTTTACTAAAACTTTCACTGAATATTATCAATTTAGGCAAATCTCCCCAGCTAACCAGTTAAAGTTAAAATTAACCAAGTCATACACAGATTTAATAATTCTCAGTGAGCTTAATGTCTTTTCCAAGAGCAGTACCCAAGAAAATCTTCAATTTTTTTTCTAGTCTGGAGTAAAAATAAAAAACAAAAACAGAAAGAAGCACCTATAAACTGGGCTGTTTAATGTATTTTGGTACTCTGTATTAGAATCTTTTATTTATATTTATATAGACATAAAATAGCAATATTAATATATTAATATACAAATATAAATATAAAGTTATTTATATTTATAAACTTGGTGGTGATGATAACATCCAAGCCTAAGGTGAAAGACTGAAAAGGGATTTCCATGTGATATTGTTTTTGGAAGAAGCCATAGTTTTTCTTTTCTGTTTTTTTGTTTTCTTATTTATTTGTTTTTACTTTGCTTCCAATTAGCAGGAATGGATTCTCTCTGACTCAACTCTTTAATTACCAAGGCATTTTCAGCCATCATACCCTGAGTTTACAGCTGAGGCTTCATGTATTTTTAAAAATTAAGATATAATACACTTGGGATATAGTATAAAAATCTTCTGCATATCGATGAATTGTTATTTATCCACCTGTGTAATATAATCACCTTAGTTGTTGATATCCTCTAATGTACAGCACTTTTCTTCATTGTATATATCCTTTTCTTCTGCCTCACCTTCTTTTCCATTTTCCCTCTTCCCATCTCTATGTTTATCCCTACTACCTCCCATTTCTCCACATTCTCTACATCTCTCTCTACTTACAGCTGCTCTCCACTTCTATTCTCCCTTTTGTTCTCCTACCTAGTCTCACTTCCTCTTGTGTAGGTGTATCTGGAAGTTCCTGTGCTGGTTATAACCTGTTGCTTGATTTTATTACTCACCACTGTAGAGTCTTGCTGAAGCTCTAATTGAGCCCAGGATCAAAGCACTTCTATAGAGGATAAAGTGGGACGGCTATGATTGGCCATTTCGTACCCACAGTGTTTGGGAGAAACAGTCCAGCCCCTCTTTTAAGAAATGAGCAAGACACTGATTCCATCACATTGACTCAAGCTGGCTTTCAAACCAGAGGACTGGATGCCGAATCAAGCTGCCTGATCTGTCTGGACATGTCACTCTGACACTGGCATTAAAAACAGTAGGTGAAGGTAGCTTTACGGACAGAAGAAAGAAAGCCAGTATTTACCAGTTCCTTATGTATTTACATTTTTTTCAAAATGAAAAGTTTTTATCATAAAATTGTAACTTTTATACACCATGCATAGGAAAAATGAAACAAAAGAAAACACAGCCAGAAATGTATAAAAAAGAACTTAAAAATCTATGAAATATACACACTTGGTGGCTAACTAAAAATAAGTATTATTGACATTTTAATTTATATCTTTCCAGAATTATTTCTCCTATTGTTTTAGAAACTTGGAATCATATTGGAAAGAGTGTTTTAACTTAACATATTAGAGAAATATGTCTCTATCAGCAAGCAAAAATTATATAATTAAACATAATCAATATGTACCACTATTTTAAATTAATTCCCTTTTAATGGGTATGTGGCTTAATTCAATTTTTCTATTATAAATAAGCTACTAATTAATATCCATTAAATATATCCTTGCTCTCTAGTCTAATAGAAATGAAATATTTGGATCAAAGTGTATGAACATTGTAAAGGCTTTTGATCTACTTTGCTGAAGTGCTCTCCAGAAAGATTGAGTTAATCTGGGAAAAGTCTCTGCCCTATTACACCACCAACAAACTGACTAACATCATCCTTTTTAGTTTTTGCCACACTGATATTTCTTCTTTTTCCTTGCTTCAGGAAAATAAAATAGATAGAACCCCAAAACTTGTTTGCCATTTGTATTTCTTCTTTGATAAATGTCCATTGATCTTTCCTTTTATTCAAATGTTTGCCTTTTTCATCATGATGTGTTAAGAGCCTCTTATACGTCAAAGGTGTTAATATTTCCCTTTCTCCCATAAATGTCCTGAATATTTTTCTTATAATACTATTTGTCTGTTAACTGTTTTTTTTTTGTTTGTTTGTTTGTTTTACATATAGAAGTTTTAAAGTTTTACATTGTCACTGTATCAGGGTATACTCAGGAAAACGGAGCCCTTGCCAACTATTTAAATAGAGAAAATGCAATTCAGGAAATAATTACAAAGGCTGTGAAAAGTAAAAATTCAAACAAGGTAAGCTGCGATAAGCTCCTACTGGGAGGACTGGTGTTAACAGAACTCAGAATTCTGTCCATAGGAGAGGTTATTCTGCAGAAGCTGGAACCTCTCTGGGGATACAGCCAAGTGCTAGAGACACTACCTATAGCAGACAAAGAGTGCAGAAATATTGTGGCTTATATCCTCCACTCTCCAATTTCTTATTAGTGTCTGCCACTGGGAAAATCTAGCCAGAAGTCATTTGAAAGAAATTCTGGGAAATATAGCATACAAAGGCAATTTGATTGTGATACAGAACTGACCAGGGGAAGCCGAGAAATAGAAGGGGAAGCTGAGAAATAGATTGAGGGTAAACAGTGAGTGTTTAAGAGAATCATATACATTAATTATTTCTATTTATGACTTCTGGCTCTGGCGTTAATAAAGTCCTCTTTTTCCCCAAGATTATTTCTTTTATTTGTATTTAATTTTGAGTCTTACATTTTTAGTTTACATAAAATATATGTTGGTGTAAAATGTGAGTATGTTCCCTGACAGAGGAAGGTCCAGCTGATTGTTCTCGAGTTCTAATAACGAGATGCAGACAAACTAGGAAAGATGGGAGTTTATTTCTGCAACCAGTTACAGGGAGAAGGTCAGAGTAACTCACCAGACCATCTCAAAGTTACAAGTTTTTTTCTGGTACTTACATACATTTTAAGCTCCATGCTATGTGCGGGATTGCACCTACAAGCAGAAGAGTTTCATTCAATCTATGTCTAATCTTTAACTAGGGGGTCTGGGGTCTGGAAAGCTTTCTTTAGAGTCTTAGTTTCTTAATCTTAAGACAGAACCAGGTGTATATGTAGGAATGCTATTACTATTCAATCACACTTCAGGGTCTGAGAAAACCCAGGGGGGATCTTAATGGGTTTGTTTTCATATTCCCATCCTCATACTCAGGCACCAGTTTCTCCAGTTCTTTATTTAACTTATCCACTCATCAAAATTATAGTAAAGGGTAATGGAAACTAACCGCCTGGTTGCTAATGGAAACCTGACCTGCCACAAGTAAGGATCTAACTAGATTGTTTAATGACAGCCTAGTTGGCCCAACACCATCATTTGAATTAGATCTTTACCATATTGATAATTTTTAAAGAAGTTTGGGTTTATTTTTGTACTTTTTACTTAGTTCCATATATCTCTTTGTATGTGTTACGGAAGCTAAATTTCAGGTAAGTGTGAGCAAAAGTTTGGGGAATTCCTTTTGCTACCCATTCATAGGGTAGAAGCTATACCTTAGGCATGGCATGACAACAATGCAGAGACAACAATCACTTTTGCCCCCCCTCATTGGTAAGGCAGAGGTTCCACACTGGGAAGCCAAGCTTAGAAAATAAGAGGCTATGGTCCACACCCAATGCCTACTCCTAAAGCAGGGATGTCACTCACAGAGAAGGAGGCCACTGTTCCCACCGCCAAGCTTGGGAGTGTAGTCTCAGAAATTTTCCCAGGAGAAAATATGATTATTCACATACAAAAGAATGAAATTGAACCCCTATTTCACAACATACACAAAAATTAGCTCAAATGGCTCAAATACCTAAATGTAATAGATAAAACTATAAGCTCGAATAAAAATAAGTATAAATATTGTGACATTGTGTTATGCCACAGTTTCTTAAATATGACACCAAAAGCACAGGCAAAATATCAAAAATAGGTGAGATTTCGTCAAAATTAGGAGTATTTTTGCTTCAGAGGACACCAGCAAGAAAGCAAAGGACATTACTAGATTTGGAGAAGATATATGAAAATCACATTTATGAGAAGAGAGTTTTATCTAGAATATATAAAGAACTCTTATCACTCAATAATCAAACCTCAAATTACCCTGTTTAAAAATTGGCAAAGGATCTGAATAATTATTTCTCCATAGAAGTTATACAAATTTCAAATAGTACATGGAAGATGCTCAGCATTATTAAACACCAAGGAAATGCAAATCAAAACCCAGTGTGACACCACTTCACATGAAATATAATAACTATAATAAAAAGACAGAAAATAGCAAGTCTTGGCGAGGATGTGGCAAAATTGGAACCCTCATGCACTACTCTTGGGAATGTAAAATGGTTCAGCTACTTTGAAACACAGTCAAGCTATTCCTCAAAAAGCTTAACACAGAGTTACCATAAAACCCAGCAATAACACTCCTACCTTAATACCTAAGAGAAATGAAAAGATATGTCCATATGCAAAGTTGTATGCAAATATTCAGAGCAGCATTATTCATAATTGACAAACTAATGCTAAAGCTTATAATGAAAGATAAAAGACAGGTATAGCCGGCCGGGCGCGGTGGCTCACGCGTGTAATCCCAGCACTTTGGGAGGCCGAGGCGGGTGGATCACGAGGTCAGGAGATCGAGACCACGGTGAAACCCCAGTCTCTACTAAAAATACAAAAAATTAGCCGGGCTTAGTGGCGGGCGCCTGTAGTCCCAGCTACTCGGAGAGGCTGAGGCAGGAGAATGGCGTGAACCCGGGAGGTGGAGCTTGCAGTGAGCTGACATCGGGCCACTGCACTCCAGCCTGGGCGACAGAGAGAGATTCCGTCTCAAAAAAAAAAAAAAAAAAAAAAAAAAAAAAAGGCAAGTATAGCCAACACAATACTGAAGAAGAACAAAGTTGAAGGAAATCACACTACTGATTTCAAGATTCACTATGTAGCGACAGTGATCAAGATAACATAGTATTTCTGAAAGAATAAACACAGAGTTCAAGGGAACAGCATAGACAGCTCAGAATTGACTCACACAAATGTCGTCAGTTGATCTCTGACAGAGGAGCAAAGGGAATCTATTGAATAAAGATGGCTTTCAACAAATGGTGCTGGAACAATTGGACATCCATATACAAAAGCTATAAAGCTAGATATACATCATACGTAATTCACAAACATTAAGTCAAAATGGATCATAGGTCTAAATGTAAAACTAAAACTACAAGCTTCCGGAAGAAAGATAGGAGAAAATTTAGATAATCTTTGGTGTGATTATGAGTTTTAGATACAATGCCAAAAGCATAATCTATAAAAGAAAACATTGATGTTTGTTATAGTAAAATAAAAACTTCTGCTATAAGAAAGACACTTTCAAGAGTGTGAAAAGACAAGCTGCAGACTTAGAGATGACATTTGCAATACACATTTTTGATGAAGAGCTTGTATTCAATATATACAAATAATGACTAAAACTCAACAATAAGCAAATAAATAATCCAAATTTAAAAGGACCAAAATATAGGAATAGGCATCTAACAAAATAAGATATACAGATGGGAAACAAGCATATAAAAATACACTAGACAAAATCCAATAATTCTTAAAATACAAAACGCTAATGAGGATGTGAAGCAAGAGACACACACATACATATCTTCAGTCTGCCAGCTGAGAGGGCCTAGAAACAATGATACAGAAGAAGCAATGAACACACCTATTACCCAGATCTTGGTTTCTAATACCATTCTTCAATAAAAGGAACTAGAGTTCTTGATTCTAGCAATGGAGCAAGAAATATACAGTATGAGTCTGGAGCATCTGGCAATGACCAAATAAAAAGATGCTAAAAAACCCCAACCCTATAAATAGAACTTGGGAGAAGGATTTTAATCCATATTTCAATAAGAATGCAGTAAAAAAATGGAGCAAGACAGGGTAGGGGCACATGTACATAAATGAACAAAATACATACAGCTAGAACTAGAGTCTGATGAACTTTTTTTGCCCTGAAGAGAGTCATCCCATTGAAAACAAAATTCCTGGGAAAAACACACCAGATGACCAGGACCATGCACAGAGACAAATCAGACACAGTGATTTTGAAGAAAACATGTTGTCCTTTTGTTACCAATATAACTGGACTTATTTTTTTATTCTATGTTAAGTGACTGAACTTCAGTTTTTACCTGTCAAAAGTAAAGAGAGCCTCTTTTAAGAAAAGCCCAAAGCAAACAAACAAGCAAAAATACAACCCAATATATACACAATGACGTGTATATGTACAGGGACGCAGGAACCAATGGAAACAGCTTCCAGTAGCCAAAGATTACATGATTTGATCAACAAAATTAAGGAAGTAATATTTGGATATGCTCAAGTTATAGAATAAATATTGTGTGTCAATACTAACGTCAATGAATGATTGAATAAGTAAACAAATAGGTTGAATAAACAAATATTCTGTACAAGAATTTCAACTGATTTATGTAAATATTTTGCCTTCAAAGAGTTGATGTATAAACTCTCCATTCCTTAAGTGTGTTTTGTTTGTAGTGACTTCATTCCAAAAAGTACAAGTTGGAAAGGGGAGAATCAGTTGAGTTTATGGTAGAGAAAACTGGCAAATACTGCCTTAGCCAGGTGGTCATAGTCAACATCAAGAGTTATGAGTCATGACAATAATATTTACCATTGATACAGTGTGATAAGAATGGCAGTTTGTTCATAGTCTTTATCCCCTAAACCCATAACTCTAGTCTAACTATGAGAAAAATATCAGAGAAATTCCAATTAAGTGACATTCTATAAAATGCCTGACTAGTACTCCTCAGAACTTGCAAGGTGATCAAAAACAAGGAGTGGCAGAGAAACTGTCACAGCCAAGAGAGGCTAAAAAGACACATGAATAAATATAATGTGGATCTTAGATAGGATTCTGGAACAGAAGAACAACATTAGGTGTAAACTATGGAAATCTGAGCAATAAAGCATGGACTTTAGTTCATAACAATGGATCAATGTTGGTTCACGAACTATAAAACATATACCATACTAATTAAGATGCTAATAAAATGGGTAACAGCTGTGTGATATACGGGAACTCTCTGTATTATCTTTGTAATTTTCTATAAATCTGAGGCTGTTTATTTATTGAAAAAGGCTTGGAGATAAAGTTCTACTTTTTAGAATGAATCCACATAGCAACTGGAAACATTTCTCAATTTTTATATCCTCAAAGGTAATATTTTGATTCATGCAAGAATTTTCAATGGGTGCTAACATCATTTATAAAAAATTATTGAGAACAGTAAATTCACACAATATCAGTGCATCAAACCCTACAAATTAGATTTTAATTAGTAAGGAAATAAGTTATCTTTTCATGAAAAGATCTGATGGACACTGCCTTGACCAAGTTATCAAACTTAGCATCCAGTAAGAAGAAAAACTGATGTTATGAATCTCTTGTGATGCAAAAGGGAAAATACAGCATACCTATATAGCCATAATTATTTAACTTGAATGAGTCAAATTATGAGGAAACATCAGAAAAATATACATTGCAGGATATTTTATAATACATCTGACCAAAATACTTGAAAACTTAAATGCCATTGAAGGAAAAAAATAGGTAAGATAATTCTCTAGATCGAAGGGGGCTAAAATATAATAGTAACTAAAAGCAAATAGTGACCAGTAATTGAATGTTTAATTAAAAGATAAACTGCTATAGGGAACAATTTTGGGATTATTGGTGAAAATTCAAATGTAAAATACATATTAGTGATGTTAAATTTCTTTGGGATAATACTGATATGATGACTATGTAGAAAATGTCTTTGTTCTTTTGAGATATACATTATTTATTGATAAAGTGTCCTGATATCAATTAACTATATATGTATTACATGTACATATATATATATGTATACATGTATTATATGTATGTACATACATATTTGTAGATAGGCAAATGTGGTGAGTTGTTAAAAGTGTCCAGCTGTTAACAACTATTTAACAATTGTTTAAATGTTTAGTTGGTTGAAAAACCAAAAATGGGTATTAATTGTATAATTCTCTGGGCTTTTCAGTAGGTTTTAATTTTTTCTAAATAAATTCAAGGGAAAATGTTATTGATCCATATCTCTCTTGAATTTCTGTGCTATCTGCCTGCCCATTTCACAGGTTAACTTCTGGAAAAGTTTTCTTCTCATGCTACACTTTTTAATGTTATGTATACTGTGACTTAGTGGTAAAGCATCAAAATTCTGGAGGCAAGCAGCCTGGGTTTGATTCCTGAGCTCCACCTTTGTATTTCTGTGGACAAATTGTAAAATCTTTCTGTACCTTAATTTTTAAAAGTGTTTTTTTAGAAATTAAAATGTAGTTGAGTAAAAAGCTTAATAGATATGCTAAATAGTAAAATAGATGCCTCTGATAAGTCACTAAATGTTTCAAAGTATGAGACTTTTATTGAGGAAAAGCATAAAAAATAATGCCTAGCTAATTTGTAGGTAGTATATACGGAAAGTCCAGTGACTAAGATTCTTTGCTTGGCCAAACTTTAGGCCACTTCTAAGCCTTCTTCTAGGCCCATCTGTGCACTTTTTTGTAAAATCCAGTTATAGAAAATAATGCTGCTAAGACAGTTCACAAGAATCCCCCACTCTCAATACCTGATCACCTTTGATATCTGATCAAATTGTTTCACTCGTTACCCCTGATATCTGATCACCTTGGCCTGCCCTCAGCAGGAATCCTGGTAGGTTGGTTTATTCAGCCAGAATTCTCCATATACTTGATATGTCTTCTTAGTAATTTTCCATCCATGAAACCCCCTTGTTCCTTGGCTACAAATCCCCACTTGTCCTTGCCATATTGGAGCCCAGTTCTATACTAGGGTCTCTCTCTCCCTACTGTAATAGTCCCGAATAAAATTTGTCTTCACCACTTTACTTGTCTGGCTGCTTTTCTTTGACAGTTTTTGGTGCTGAGATGCAGATCTGGATCAGAACTACCACTGGATTCTCAGATGTAGCAACAAGACCTCTCAGCACACACCAGGACCCTTGTCTCCAGACTGTCTGCTTGCTCATTCAGGTACTTGATGGTGAGCCCAACTCCAAAATCCATTGCTCCAGATAAATGTCCACTGATGCATGGTGAGGACAAATTTCGATTATTAAGATTTTGAGTATACTCTCTGAAGCTGGGTTAGAGTCTCGGGCTTCTTTTGAAAGGTGCCTCCTAGGCTGGAAGGGCTTCCTGCCTCCTTGTTCAGAGTGGGAATTATTATTCCCTGCTTCCCTAGGCTTAATGTCTTTCTTCCTGGCTCTCTGTGAGGCCTCTCTAGTCTTTCTCTTTTCTCTATTGGATCCTGCTTCTCCCACGAGAACTACTCGGTCAGCTGAAAACCCCTAGTTTAAAACCTCTGCTGACTATATAGTCAGCCACTATGGTCTAAATACTGTTTGCTTTCTTTCCCGTGGACAAAACTTTACTGAAAACTTTCCTGAGCCACAGTGGCTCCTTTGGTGCTCCTGAGATCTCTTCAAATTAGTCCACCTGAAAGGGAGTCCTAGAGCAAAACAAAACACAAATTTCAGATGCACATTGGCCTACTTATTTTGCCTGGTATGAAGAAGGCAAAAAATGGCTAAATCATTCAAATCTTACTCAAACTACTGAAGTTATTAGACAACATCTCCAGAAAAAAATTTCCAAGCTGATAAACTTCCTAGAGCCTCCACAACTCTTCCACCCTCCCCCTTCAGCTTTCTTTTGTATCAGTTTCTCCCAGAATGTCCCTCACCAGCTGCATCGCCAGCCCCTGAGTTCTCTGTAATCATAAGGTTCACTGAGCTTCCATCTCTTGCTGATAATAAGGGTGAGGCTGGTACACATTCTCAAGCAAGGTTAACAGAAGAAATTACATTTAAACATAGGTCTTGATTCAAATTATATGCCATCGCTAAGGACTTTCTGACCCCAGAAGGAAAGGGATTTATTAAACAATTTAGAATATTTCTCAGGGGACACTCTCTAAGATTCCTTCACTTACCACAACTTATCTACCTACTGGTTGGACCTGGAGATGCCTCCCTTTGGTTTGAAAAAGCCAAATGGACCACTATCTCTGAAGACCTTCAAGGATATTGGACTATTACTGATTTTCATCAGAGAATGAGGCAAATAAGAGAAAAATTACTAGGAGCCATCTCTCAAGTCTATCCCACCAAAATTGATTGCTTACATATCCAAAATTGTAAGCAACTAAAGGATGAAACTTGCTATCGTCATCAACTATAGATAACATGGGAAGAACACTTAAAGCTGGAACTGACTTACTTGACAGTTACTGCTCTGCCCACCAGCTTTGTAAATGGTCTCAGACTGGAGATTCATGATGCATTAAAGAAAAATCATATTAACTGGCAAAATTAAAACATAACTGAGTTCCACACATTAGTCTAGCATTATGTAAATAGTATTTCAGAAAGATTGGAAACCACACGCCACAAGCTTATGGCATCGCAAATGAAACAGTTAAAACAACCTGAGAATTTAAACTCACAGGAAGCTCCAAAATCACTGGCTCCTATTGATTTAGACACTTGCTGATATTATATGGAAAACAGTATCTGTGCCTGGGATCCTGCAGACCTCAAGAAAAAAACAACAACAACTGAGTACCCTCCACATCAAAGATTGTTCCCTCTCTTCCAGGGAAGTAAATGTCCAGTGCCTTCGGCTACCACTAAACCACAAGGAGAAATACCTTCTTTAGGCTTTAGCAAAACAAAGGTCAAAAAGTGGCTAGAGAAAAAATTCAATTATGCTCACTGTTTTTGTTTTATATTTTGTAATATATATATACACATATATAAATATATAAAATATATACATATATAAAAATATATGTATATAAATATATATGTGTATATATATATATATAGTTTGTTTCTTTTTTGAGACAAAGTCTTATTCTGTCACCCAGGCTGGAGTGCAGTGGCATGATCTCGGCTCTTTGCAACCTCTGCTTCCCTGGTTCAAGTGATTCTCCTGCCTCAGCCGCCCTAGAAGGTGGAACTACAGGTACGCACCACCATGCCCGCCTAATTTTTTGTATTTTTAGTAGCGACAGGGTTTTGCCATGTTTGTCAGGCTGGTCTGAAACTCCTGACATCAAACAATCTGCCCGTCCCAGTGTCCCAAAGTGCTGGGATTACAGGCATGAGTCACCGTGCCTGGCAACTGTGTGTTAAATATCCAGGTCATGATATTTCATCTTCAAGTAAAATCATTAGGCTGAGTCTCTCCTGCTAATCACTTTTATCTCCCTGAAACAAAATGACGATAGAAAATGTTGGGGGTTCTTGTGGCATATTGTAAAGTAAATACCTAATTTCTGTATGACTGCCTCACTCTTTATGACTAGTGATGAGGGATTTATCCCCAAACCCAGTAGCCTGGGACCCTCTAATCAGATTCTTCGGAAAACTTTAAGGACTCTCTACTTTCACCTCTCACTCTTAGACTTCCCAATTACTCCCTGCCCTTTTACTTGTTTTTGCATGAATGGGAAGAACATGTCCTTTGAGCGTTACCTCAAAAGCATAATGGACACCAGAGATATCTAGGGTATTATAGTTTAGCCTTAGACCCATTAGCTAAGGTATATCCTTGTTGCCTGCAAGCCATGGCCACAACCACCAAATTTGTCCAAGATCCTATTATTAATAAAGCACAACACTTTTCTGCATCTGTACTGATCTCTTATGAAACTGTAAAATTCTCCGCCTCCCACATCACTGTACATCACTTTTAAAACATTAACCTTGCCACTTGCTTCCTTTACCAACTGATGAGAAACCTCACAATTATGTCACTAACCCTAGATCATTACCTTATTCTAGGCTAAGTTTATCAGAAAGCCCCCTTGTTCAAGTTTGTGTTGATGGCTCCTACCTCAGAAGGCACGATGGGACTTGTCAGGCCCTATAAGCTGTCACTGATCAATATAAATCTCTTGAATATCATGCTTTGTCAAACTTAATTTATATTTAAACTTTTTCTCAGAATTCAGATTTATTGATTTCTGTTATGTTGACTTTTAAAATGGTATTAAGCGGTCAGATTGCCAGTCAGCAAGAAAGGGAACTGGTGATTTCAAGAGAAAATTAAGCTGATGGTATAAGTACATCACCACTGGCTGCAGTCATCACGTCTTAGATTGAATATGGATTTTTTTTTTTGAATAAAGTTCCAGAGCTCTGATATCCACGGACGCTGCAGATGTTTTCTGGCAATATCCTTCATTTTGGTCAGTCTCCTGAGCCAGCAGTGAAAGTGCTTTCAAAAACACTGTCATTTTCCCAGCACAGTGTTTTTGATTGCATCAACATGTTGAGTTGGAATCCAGCAGTAAGAGCCTCCTGTGGGACCCTACTGAAATATCACCATGTTGTAGTATTCATGACCCTAGTTTCGCTGATCGCATTTTTAATGAAGCCCGTGGGCACTTTCTCAATCTGCCCTTGAACTCTGAATACCTACAGTGCTGGCCAGAAACTGGTGAATTAGGCATGTTTGCTTCTGTCCAGGAATCTTTAGTGCTGATCTGGCCTTGTTCTAGCTTAAGTGAAGTCTCACTTTTCCCCCAGACTAATTGTACATGCCAGACAGGGGTAGTGTTGGAAGGGTTCCTGGGCACACCTAACAGATCATATCTTTAGGTTTTCCTTTATTTAACACTTATCTGTGTTGTTTCTGCCTGCAGAGAGGCTCCTTCTCGTTCTTTCTGGCATTTGCATCCTGCTGTGTAGTATCTTTGGGTGGGTTTACTGCTTAAACACCGCATTGTGGAGCCAACCACCATGATCTTGGCCCTACTGGTCACTTTTATTTCTCTCAATGGGTCTTATACTCAATGTCCTATTCTCAATATCTTGTACTTGGGGACCAGTCCCTTACACATGACTTTCTGCATGGCAGGTGGAAGACCTGTAATCAAGTGAATTTTCTCTTTTAGCTTGGAGCTTGTGCTGTCCAAAGGGAACTTCATGTTGTGTTTGGTTTTGTTTCAGAGGACCTTCGGGTGGTCCACCAACTCCCTGTCTGTGCTGCTTCCCATATCCTCGCTTTTGCTGACCAAGGCCTGGGCCAGGGGACTGGGCTGAGGCCAGTAGCAGGCTGCCTCAAGTGGCTCAGGAGTCCTTGGCCACCATCCCCACTGAAGCTTCAGCCTCTATGCAGTTGAGGGGCCAGGTGGGTGCCTCAGGCACCACTGTCTCAGTTACCATGTCCATGCCAGGTTTTTCCATACCATCTCGGGCTCCAACTGCCACTATGATGATTGTGTCACCAAATTTTAAATCAGCCCAAGTGGCTGCTAATTGCTCTTACTTGTGCTTGCGTAAGAGCAGAGGGAATGAAGGTTAACATTTATTGTGATAACCACTCTTCCTTTGGATAGTACATGACATTGGCATGTTATGGAAACAGAGAGGATTCATGACAGCAGCTGGCATCTCAGTCAAAAATGGAACCCAAATAGCAGAACTCTTAGAGGTAATGCTATTACCCCCAGCAGATTGCTGTATTTTAAAAGATGGACAAAAAATTCCAACGAGGCCTGGAGAAATGGATTGGTTGATAAATATGCTAAATTATCAGCTTTTTCCACAATCACCCAAGACATTCAGGTGGTTTCTAAGCCTTGATATTATGCCTTTGGGTCTCACTTCAAGGCCCTAGACTCCCAGTGGGATTATTCACCCTCCTTTGAAATAGTTCTTTGGACACCTGCTAAGAAAATAATAAAAGAAATTGCCATGGAGAAAACAACAGCTTCAGACACAGAAAACAATTGTATGGGTGAAAGCCAAACATTTCATTCACTTGGATGGGCCATGGAAACACGAAGGTGGCCACATGGTAGCTTCTAAGTTCGTGGCCATGGCTTGCAGGCAACAAGGATATACCTTAGCTAATGAGTCTAAGGCTAGACTATAATACCCTAGACATCTTTGGTGTCCATTATGCTTTTGAGGTAACGCTCAAAGGACATGTTCTTCCTACTCATGCAAAAACAAGTAAAAGGGCAGGGAGTAATTGGGAAGTCTACTAAGTTTATCTCCCAAGTTTTTGTATATGGTTTACTTAATGTGACCCACCACAGAAATGACAAAATGGGAGATATATTAGATAAGTAGTGGTTTGCACTGTTCAGTTTTTATTTGGATCAAGTCATTGCCACACTTGACTCATCTGCCAGAAACATAACCCTGGAAAAACTGTAATGTGGGGCAAGGAAGGGAAGTGATTCCCCTGGAATCTTCTTTCACTCGCAAATAGATCTTATCCAATTACCAAAAGCACAAGGTTAATGATATAGTATAGATATTTGTCATCTCCAAATCAGATGTTGAAATTTGATCCTCAGTTTGGAGTTGGTGGCTAGTGGAGGTGTTTTGGTCATAGGGGCAGATCCTTCATGAACATCTTGGTGCCAAGATGTTCATGGCTAAGTTTATCAGAAAGCCCTCTTGTTCAAGTATTTGTTGACGGCTCCTACCTCAGCAGGAGCTCACAGTAATGAGTGAGTTTTCACTCTATTAGTTCCTGTGAGAACTGATTGTTAAAAAGAGCCTGGTATCTCCCTCCTCTTTTTTGCTCCTTTTCTCACCATGTGACACACTGGCTTTCCTTTACCTTCTTACATGAGTGGAAGCTTCCTGAAGCCCCCACTAGAACCAAATGCTGGTGCCAGGCTTCTTGTACAGCCTGCAGAACTGTGAGCTAAATAAACATTTTTTCTTTTATATTTGTGTAAATATAAGGGATACAAGTGCAATTTTTTTACACAGCTATATTGCACAGTGGTGAAGTCTGGGCTTTTAGTGTATCCACTGCCTAAATAATGTACATTGTACCCATAAATAATTTCTCATCATCTACCCCCCTCTATCCCCTGTCACTGTTCCCAGTCTCTGATGTCTATCAGTCCACACTCTATGTCCAGGTATACACATTATTTAGCTTCTGCTTATAAGACCATGCTGTATTTGTCTTTCTGCTTCTGAGCTGTTTCACGCTTAAGATAATTACCTCCAATTCCATCCATGTTGCTGCAAAATACATGATTTCATTCTTTTTTGTGTCTGAATGGTAGACTATTGTGTACATATACCACATTTTCTTTATCCAATAATCTGTTGATGGACCGAATATTTAAGTTGATTCCCTATCTTTGCTATTGTGAATAGTGCTGTGATAAAGATATGAGGGCAGGTATCTTTTTGAGATAATGATTTCTTAATCTTTGAGTAGATACCTGATGGTGGGATTGCTGGATTGAATGGTAGTTCTATTTTCAGTCCTTTGAAAAATCTTCCTACAGTTTTTCGTAAAGATTGTACTAGTTAGCTGAGCACTGTGCCTCATGTCTGTAATCCCAGCACTTTGGGAGGCTGAGATAGAATTGTTTGTGCCAAAGAGTTTGAGACCTGCCTGGGTAACATAGTGAGACCCTGTCTCTATAAAAATAAAAAAAAATTAGCTGGATGTGGTGGTGCACGCTTGTGGTCCCAGCTACTTGGGAGGCTGTTGTGGAAGGATGGATTGAGCCCAGGAGATCAAGGCTGCAGTAAGCTGTGATAGCGCCACTGCACTCTAGCCTGTGTGACAGAATGAGACCCTGTCTCCAAACAGTCAAGCAAACAAACAAGATTGTACTAATTTACATCCTCACCAACAGTTTAATAAGCATTCTCTTCTCTTCATCCTCACCAACTGTAATTTTTTGTCTTTTTAACAGTAGAATACAGATCTGATTGGTATAAGATGATATATCATTGTGGTTTTAATTTTCATTTCTGTGATGCTTAGTGATGTTGAACATTTTTTCATATGTCTGTTGGCCATTTGCATGTCTTATTTTGAAGCGTGTCTGTTAATATCCTTGGCCCACTCTTTAATGATATTATTTTTATTTCATTTTATTTTAGTTGTATTTGGTTGTTGAATTGAGTTCCTTATAAATACTGGATATTAGTCCCCTGTCAAATGCATAGTTTGCAAATATTTTCTCTCGTTCTGTAGGTTGTCTATTCAATCTGTTGATTATTTCTTTTGCTGTGCAGAAGCTTTTTAGTTTAATGAAGTCTCATTTGTCTATTTCTGTTTTTGTTGTTTGTGCTTTTGAGCTTTTAGTCATGAATTATTTGCCTAGACCAAGGTCTTGAAGAATTTTCCCTAGATTTTCTTCTGGTTTTCTCATAGCTTCACGTCTTATGTTTAGGTCTTTAATTAATCTTGAGTTGGTTTTTATACAGGGTGGGAGAAAGAAGCCCAGTTTCATTCTTTTGCATATGGTAGTTCAATTTTCCCAGCATCATTTATTGAAAAGAATGTCCTTTCCCCAGTGTATGTTCTTGTCAACTTTGTCAAAGGTCAGTTGGCTGTAGATGTGTGGCTTTACTTCTGAATTCTCTATTCTATTCCATTGATCTATATATCTATTTTTATGCCAGTACCATGATGTTTTGGTTACTATACCCTTGTAGTATAGTTTGAAGTCAGGTAATGTTGGTAGAAGAGCTGAGGCAGGACTAGCTTGCCTGTCATAGTGTAAAAGAGTCTTGGAAGATGTCTGGAGTCCAGGGTCTAAAACCCCTTGTGGACTTTGGAACACCAAGCTCTGTGCCAAAGGGTGGAAGGCTGCCCTGCCGCACCACAGATCTAAGCCCAGGGCATAAAACCCCTTGTGGCTTGGATGGAACCCAGGACTCAGGGCATAAAACCCCTTGTAGCCTCTGGAATGTGCACAGACACAGAATATAGCTAATTGGGCTATATTTAAGTTATTAAAGGAATTTAAACAAGCCATTAGTCCGTCTCAGTACTTGCAGTTTAAAACTTGGTGGGCTGATGAAGCTCAAATTCAGGCAAGAGAAAACAGATTTTGTTTCCTACCCTGAATGTTGTTTGTTTACCTGCATTAATTCAACTTTTAATAAAAATTAGACTATCCTAATAATTAAAGCCAGGTAAGGAATCTGGATCCTTATGTCTTTAAATGGACCATGGGAGGCATCTCCATCCATTCATATAGTAACTGAAATCCTTAGAAAACTTTTATCCCATTCAAAAAGATTTATAGTTGCTCTCATAGTTGCTATAATTGGCCTCATTGCTGTTACTACTACTACTGCAATAGCTGGTGTGGCTCTACATTCATCTGTACAAACTGTTAAATTTGTCAATAAGTGGCAAAAGAATTGCACAAAATTATGGAACTCTCAAACTCAAAAAAATCAAAAAATAGTTAACCAAATTAACAATCTCCATCAAACAGTAATTTGAATGGGAGATGGTACTATAAGTTTAAAAAGTAAAATTCAAATGCAATGTGATTGAAATACCTCTGGTTTTTACATTACTCCTCATCTGTATAATGAAACAGAGCATGAGTGGAAAAAAGTTAAGAAACATTTAAAAGGTCATATTGGAAATTTATCTTTGGATATTGCAAAACTAAAGGAACAAATATTTCAAGCCTCTCAGGCACATCTGACACTAATGCCAGGAACTAAAGTGCTTGAAGGAGCTGCAGATGGATTAGCAGCTATTAACCCGCTAAAATGGATCAAGACACTTGGAGGCTCTGTGATTGCAATGGTGATTGTGCTTTTAATCTGTGTTGTTTGTCTTTATATAGTCTACAGATGCGGAAGCCACCTCTGGAGAGAAAGCCGCCACTGGGAACAAGCAATGATAGCTGTGGCGGTTTTGTAAAAAAGAAAAGGGACACATGTTGGCAGAAGAGCTGAGGCAGGACTAGCTTGTCTGTCATAATGTAAAAGAGTCTTGGAAGATGTCCAGAGTCCAGGGTGTAGAACCTCTCGTGGCCTTTGGATCATCACGCCAAAAGGTAGAAGGCTGCCCTGCCGCACCACGAATCTAAGCCCATGGCATAAAACCCCTTGTGGCTTGGATGGAACCCAGGACTCAGAGCATACAACTCCCTATAATCTCTGGAATGTGCACAGACTTGTTGGTTCCTTGCTTCTTACTTGTAAACATGTTCTCTATTATCTCAAGCAGCAGAGCATATTCTATATGAGTCAAAGAAAATGCTAAACCGTCACAGCTATGCTTAATGCACCACTGCCTTTCTACCCCCATGTCCTCACACCCTCACCTGTTTACCCTCATGTCCTCACCACCTGTTTCTTTGATCACCAATAAATAGTGTGGGCTCCCAGAACGTGGGGCCTTCGCAGCCTCCAATCTAGTGCTGGCCCCCTGGACCCACTTTATGCACTCTTAACTTGTCTTTTCTCATTCCTTTGACCCCACCAGAGTTTGTAGCCCCCACGACCTTGTGTTGCGCCTGATCACCCCAACAGGTAATGTAACTGTTCAGGGTTTCCATCTCTTTCTGGCTCAATCTTGGGAAGTTGCATGTTTCCAGGAGTTAATCCATTTCCTCTAGGTTTTCTACTTTGTGAATGTATAGTTGTTCATTATAGTCTCTGATGATCTTTTGCATTTCACTAGTATCAGCTGTAATATCTCCTTTTTCATGTCTGATTTTATTTGTTTCTTTACTTTTCTTGTTTAGTCTTACTAGTGGTCAATTTTGTTTACCTTTCAAAGAACCAAATTTTCATTTCATTGAATGTTCTGTAAATGTCTCTTAGTTCCATTTGGTCTAAAGTCTAATTTTAGTTTATTTATTTTTTGTTAATTTATTTTTTGAAGATCTATCTAGTACTGTAAGTAGGGTGTTGAAGTCTCCCACGATTAATGTATTGTTGTCTCTCTCTTTAGGTCTAGTAACATTTGCTTTATGAATCAGTGTTCCAGTGCTGGGTGCATATATATTCAGGACTACAATGTCCTCTTGCTGAGTTGATGCCTTTATGATTATACAATGACCATCTGAGCTTTTTTCTTTTTTTTTTTTTACTGCTTTGGATTTAAAGTTTGGTTTATGTGATATAAGCATAGCTATTCCTGCTCACTTGGTTTCCAGTTGCATGGAATATTTTTTTTCCATCCCTTTACTTTCAGTCTATATGTGTCTTTATGAATAAGTTGAGTTTCCTGTAAGAAGTATATAGTTGGATCATGGTTTTTTACTCATTACACCAATCTATATCTTTTAATTGGAATATTTAATCCACTTACATTCAAGGTTAATATTGATATGTGAGATCTGGTTTCTGTCATATCATTAATAGTTATCTAGTTATTTTATAAATTTTTTCTTGGTTCCTTTTTTCTCTGCCTTTTTCTTTGTGGCTTAGTGGAATTCTGAAGTGTGAACATTGATTCCTTTTTCTTTCTCTTTTGTGTGGTTGTTTTATAAGATCTGTGAGTTTTATACTTTTGTGGTTTTAAGATGGTGAATATCAACCTTTTGTTCCCATGTTTAGAACCCCTTTTAGCATTTCTGGTGGGACCAACCTAGTGGTGACAAATTCCTTCAGTGTTTGCTTGTCTGGGAAAGACTGCTTTTTTCCTTCTTTATGAAACTTATTCCAGCTGGATATAAAATTCTCGGCTTATAGTTTTTTTTTTTTTCTTTTGCACTTTGAAAATAGCATCCTATTTTATTCTGGCTTCTAAGTTTTTTTCTAAGAATTTGGTTTTTAGTCTGATGAGATTTCCTGTATAGGTGACTAGATGATTTTCTCTTGCTAATGTATTTTAAAGATATTCATCTCCTTGGTAAGTTTCTTGTTCATATTCTTAATTGATTTTTAAAAAATTTCTTTGTATTGTTTTTCAGATTTATCTTGCATCTCATAAAGCTTCTTTAAAATTAGTATTTTGAATTCTTTTTCTGATGTTTCAAGGATTTCTCATTTTTAGGTTCCATTGCTAGAGAATTACTGTGTTCCCTTGGAAGTGTTGTAATATCTTGCTTTTTTGTGCTTTCTGTTTTATTACACTGATTTTTGTGCATCTGGATAAATAGTTGCTTTTTCTTATTTTGAGTTTACTTTTGTTGGGGTAGGACTTTTTATTTTTTAGGGTGTGACTATGATGTATGTTGACTAGGACCATTTGGCTTTGCTTCTGATTTTACAGGCTCATGGGTGGAAGGAACTTGCCTTATCTCAGATGAGACTTTGGACTACAGACTTTTGAGTTAATGCTGGAATGAGCTAAGACTGGGGGTCTGTTGGGAAAGCATGATTATGTTTTGAAATGTGAGAAGGACATGAGATTTTGAAGGGGCCAAGGGCAGAATGATATAGTTTGGCTCTGTGTTGCCACCCAAATTTCATGTTTAATTGTAATCCCCAGTGTTGGACATGATTGGATCATGGGAGTGGTTTCTAATTGTTTAGCACATCCCCTTAATGCTGCCTTGTAGTAGAGTTCTCATGAGATCGGGTTGTTTAAAAGTGTGTACCACCACCTGCTTCTCTCTCTCCTGCTCCACTATGTAAAGACATGCCTGATTCCCCTTTTGCCTTCTGACATGATTGAAAGTTTCTTGAGGCCTCCCCAGCCATGCTACCTGTACAGCCTGCAGAACTGTCAGCAATTAAATCTCTTCTTCATAAATTACCAAGTCTCAGGTAGTTCTTTATAGCAATGCAAGAATGGACTAATACAGGAAGCCTGCACTTGAGCCCCCCATTGGCAGGTACAAGTACTGGCCCTGATAGTGATTGGGAGACAGTCCTCAGGCTTCCTGAAGAAATGTCTAGGCAAAGAGCAGAGTGACTGCTACTGCACTGATGTGTCACATGGGGGATGGAGATCCTGGCACCACATCCTAACAAGTAGGAATTGGACCTACTTGCCTCTCTTGCCGCAGACCCTTCAAGGTTTAATCCCCTGCTACAACCATGGCAGCAAGTTGGGACATTTAGTCATGGGAGTTTGCTTTCACTCTGCAAAGCTCCTCTGGGCCACAGAACTCACTGCCTGGGTTAAAACCATGCCTCCCCAGCAAGTTCCTCCTGCTTCAATTCTGTGAAAAGGGGATACTGGTTCTCACACAAGCAGCTGATGTCCATACTACACTCATTTCTCAGTTCTAGCTGTGGGAGCCCCTCCCACCTCAAGTCCTAGCTCTCTAATCTTTGACCCAAGTCTCTCTCATGCCAATGGCTACCACCATTGTTAGCCTGAAGAATCCTGCACAACTTGCTATGAGCTGGGATGAAGAAGGGCATCCAACAATCAGCCCTCAGACCTGGAAAAGTGAGTGAGACACTTCCCTGGAGTTGTTCTTTCTCACAGTCTGTTGGCTGCTTTCTAAGTTAGATCCAAGGCTTGGGAGGATCAAGATGCTCTCTTGTGAACTGAATTGCATGATTCCCTGGTTGGAAGTTGGATCACAGAGAGACATTCATCCTCCCTCCCCCATAATGGGCATTCACCATTTTCAGCCAGACCTGGCTGCACAAGCTATCTGCTCATCTTCTCTATACCAGTCTCAGAAGTTTTATTTTGCTCTTCTGTGTTTCTCCCTGGATAAAAGTTCAAAGTGCAGATCTCTACAAAGGGTTTTGCTTCTTCCAAATGAGTGAGACAGGTTGGAAAAACTTCTAGTCTACCATCTCCAGAAAAAAACCTCCAAAACCTATTTTCTTTATAAATCACTCAGCCACAGATAGTCCTGCATATCAATGCAAATAGACTGAGACAGAAAGCAATATGTACTCACTCTAGCCTGCATGTGTTTTAAATAGCTAAACTTTTTTCTTGCTAAAATGCCCCAGAAACATCAGTTGCCAAAGTTTTTCTGTAATAAATCTTCCCAACTTTAGGTGTACTCTCTACCACTTCTACCAACTCTAAGCTAACATTTTATTGGTAGAATTATATAGGAAATAGAAAACACAACACACAGTACTCAAAGACTCCACTGCCCCTACCATGCTCAGCCATCAGGAGACACAGAAAGAGCCGATGGGATTCTCAAGACCAAACAGACTAAACTAGCTAAGGAATTGGACTTACCATAAACATGAATCATAAGATCGTCACTTTTGGAATTATCATGGGAAATCTCATGAGGATTATTTATCTTGGCTAGTGGAGGACTTTAACCTAACTCTATCTGACATTTTTAGATGCTGTCAAGGGTTAATAAAATATGCTAAATTCTATAATCAACAAGTCAGGACTGTCTTCATTTTAGAGCTTCCTCATCAACAATTACTCAATTTACAAGCAAGCAGTCTGGTATTCTGGAAATGCCACTTTAGGAAAACTATTCTTGAGTTCAGAAGAAAAGGACATTATGCTGTTTTATTTGGGCTAACGCAGGTACCAAATTACAGGGTGTTTAACCTTAGATTTATGCTTAAAAACTAAAGAAATACAAGAGCAATTCAAACTGGAAAAATATTCAAACTGGAAGCCTCCACTGAGGCTCTACTAGGAGTTTCCCAAAGCAGACAAAGGCTACAGAAAGACAGTTACTTTAACAACCTCAGAACAAGTAGATATCTTTACAAGGTAATCAGTTTCTGCCCAAGACCATGGAACAAGACCCACCTGGATGCCCCCATCTCTTTATTTCTTTAAAAAATCATTGATACATAATAATCATACATATTTTATGGGGTACATGTGATATTTTGATACATGAATACAATGTATAATGATAAAATAAAGATAATTAGTATATAAATCACCTCAAACATTTATGACTTGTGTTAGAAAAATTTCAAATCTTTTCTTCTAGCTATTTTGAAATATTCAATAAATTATTGTTAACTATAGTCACCTTACTGTGCTATTGAACACTAGTACTTATTCTTTCTATTTACCTGTTTCTTTATAAGAGTAACCAACCTCTTTTCATTCTCCCAAAGACTTCCTATCTCCAGTACCATCATTCTACTCTCCACCTTCATGAGAACAACATTTTTAGCTCCCACATGTGAATGAAAATGTGATATTTGTCTTTCTCTGCCTGGCTTATGTCACTTACCAAAATGACCTCCAATTACATTCATTTTGTTGTCAATGATATAATTTCATTATTTAAAAATTTTTAGTTTTTCATTTATTAATACATATATTATGCATATTTATGGGATTCATGTGAGTTTTTTTTACATACACAGAATACATAATGATCAAGTAAGTGTATTTGTAATATCAATCATCTTAACTATTTATTATTTAGATGGGTCGATAACATTTCAAGTTCTCTATTCTAGCTATGTTGAAATATAAAAGGCATCATTGATAACTATAATCATCCTAGTTGCTGTCAAACAGTAAAACATTTTTTTTTATTTAACTATGTGTTTATACCCATTAATCAATCTCTCTTCATTGCCCCTTGCCACCCAAACACTTCTCCAGCCTCCAGTGTCTATCACTCTATTCTCTATCTTCATAAGATCAATTTTTTAGTTCCCACATATGAGTGAAAACATGTGGTATTGTTCTTCCTGTGCCTAGTTTATTTCACTTAACTTAATGACCTCCAGTTCCATTTGTGTTGCTGCAATGACATGATTTTCTTGTTTTGTATGGCTGAATAGTACTCCATTATGTACATATACACCACATTTTCTTTATCTATTCATCCATTTATGGACACTTAGGTTTATTCCATATCTTTGCTCTTGCGCATAGTGCATATGGATTTGAAAACCTATCTTCTTTTGTCCCTTTACCTTCAATCTATGTGTGTCTTCCCTGGTAAGGGAAGTTTCTCATTTGCAGTATATGGTTAGATCATTTTTAAAAAATCCATTTAGTGAATTAATATTTTTACGTTGAAGATTTAATCCATTTACATTCAAAGTTACTGACATGTGAGAGTTTATTCTTATCATATAATTTTTGGTGGTTTTGTGTATTATTTCCTTATTTTTCTTTTATTGTTTCTTATAATAGTTTAATAGTCCTCTGTAGTGGTGACATTTTATTCTTTTCTCTTTCTTGTTCATGTGTTTGCTCTACCAGTGGTTTTTATGTTTCCTTGTGTTTTCATGATAGTAGGTACTATTCTTTTGCTTCCAGGTGTACAACTCCCTTTAACATTTCTTTTAGAATGGATATAGTAGTGAAAAATTCCCTCAGCAATTTCTTATCTGGAAAAAACTTTATTTCTTCTTCATTTATGAGTGATAATTTTGCTAGGTATAATAATCTTGGCTGGCAGTTTTTTTCTTTCAGCACTTTGAATATATTATTTCATTTTCTCTTAGCCTATAATGTTTCTGCTGAGAGGTTCACTGTTAGTCTAAAGGGAGTTTCTTTATAGATGACTAGACTAAATGCTTATCTCTGGCTGTCTTTAGTATTCTCTGTCTTTGACTTTAACTATACTGTGCCATGGAGAAGACCTTTTTGTATTGTATCTGGGGATCTTTGAGGCTCCTGTATCTTGTTAGACTTGGGAAGTTTTCATCTATTATCTGGTGAAATACGTTTTCTAAACTTCTCATTTTCTCTTTGTTTTCTGGGACTTCAAAAATTCAAATATTTGGTTCCTTTATGGGGTGTCCCATGTGTCATGTAGGATTGCCTCACTCTTCTTCCATTTTTCTTTATTTTTGTCTATGTTATTTCAAAAGACTGTCTTCAAATTTTAAGATTTTCTTTTCTACTTGATGTAGTCTATTGTTAAGACTTTCAAATGTGTTTTGTATTTCATTCAATGAATTCTTCAGTTCCAGAATTTCTGTTTGGTTTTCTGCTATGATATTTATCTCTTTGGTAAATTTATCATTTATATCTTAAATTGGCTTTTTTATTTCTTTATGTTGTTTTTCAGAATACTTGTATTTCATGGGCTTCTGAAAAATCAGTATTTGAATTCTTTTTCTGGGATTTCTTAAATTTGCTTTTGGTTGAAATTTTTGGCTGGAGAATTATTATTTTTCCCTTTGGAGGTTTCATATTTTCTTACTTGTTAATGTTTCCTGAGTCCTTATATTAATATCTGGGCATCTAATGTAACATTCACTTCTTCCAATTTTTAAATTTGCTTTCATTGTGGAGAACTTTTTCTTGAAGATTTATCTATGGCTTTGCTTCTGTATGCTTGCTTGCAGTAGTGTTGTCTTTGTATAATTTGTTTGTTGGTTTGTTTTTTTGGCTGTAAACAGTATCAGTGATATATGTGATTTCCTTGGTGGTTTAGGTTGTGGTTATTAGTAGAGGCTGTGATAAAGGTTTGCTGGGTACTGGGACAACAGGTGGGCTAGTTTTCAAGCCCCAGTGGTGACAGCAGTGGGCCAAGTATGCCTGTCCTTGGGCCCCAGGGTGACATGGGACACCAGTGTTAGTGGGTCCAGATGGCCCAGTACTTGGGTCCTCAGGTAGCTAGCTTGGATGTGGATAGTGATAGTGGTGAGCCAGTTAGTGGGTAAGTTTTTGGGCCCCTGAACAGTTGGTGTGGCATGGGTGATGGCAGTAGCAGTGGCAAGACAAGCTGCTGATTCCAGAGTGGTAAGCAGTTGTGTTGTCAGTGGTTGTGATGCAGTTGGTGAAATAATAATTAGGCCTGTGTGTGACATGAGCAGGTAGGTGCCAGCTGTGGTGGTGGTGGCAGGGTGATAGGCTCACCATGGGCCCCCAGGAAGAGTGCTCCAGTGTCAACATTGGTAGACTGGGCCGGGAAATCTCCAGGCCCCCAGATTGCATGCTGTGGCATAGGGGGAGTGAAGCTGAGCTCAGTGGGCTTGTCCTTGTGACCTCTATGATGTGGGACCTCTATGATGTATGTACCAGCTATGGTAGTAAGGAATGGGGCTATCCCCAAACACCTGACAGTGCTCAGGTGAGAGGCAGCAGTGGCCTCACTGTGGTACTGCCACCCAGGAGGTGGCAGGAGGTGCCTTCATTGGTGGCTGTCCAGGCCAGAAGGTGTCACATTCATGCCTCAGCCAGAGAGAGTAGCCCACAACTTGTTCATGCCTCAGTCCATACAGCAGTATCCCATGCCCATGCCTTGCTTATGCCTCAGCCCCAGCTATCTCAGCCACATCTCACTTAAAGTTCAGTTCCAGTGGGAGCAGTCCATGCTTTGCTTGTGCCTCAGCCCCAGCACCTCTGGGCCCCAGGACAGTGTAAATGGAACCTTAGGTCTCAGGGAGTGTAGAACACAATATAAACTCCCTCTCTGAAGCAGTGCCATTGCGTAGTTTTCCAGCAGCTCCTTGTGTCAGCTTCAGGGTCTGCAAGGATCAAGGGATTCTCCTGTGGCTGGGCTTGCAGGAGTCCACAGCAGGAATGTGCACTACTGGAGGCTTCTCACTTAACATTTTCCCTGTGTCAGGAAGTCTCTTCTGGCTCTCAGCTGATTCCAGCTGAGCAGGCTGGCTTGCTTCACTCTTTTTCCTTTCTTTAGGTGTTTTCCGTCACTTTTCTCTTGAATTCTAATATTCTCTCTTGGACAATGTATTCAAAGTGTTATTATCTACTCACTATTTTGGTTCTTCTTAGTGGAGAAGGCATCTTGAAGCCCTGACAACAAATTTTATTCTTTTTTTAATGGCTGAATAGTATTCCATTGTGTATATATAAAACTTTTTTTAGTTAATAAAGAGATTTTTACATTCGTGTCAGCCACTGCAAATAAGAATGGAATGTGATTTGCAAATTTACTATGCCATTTGCATTAGCAAATAGTAAAAGATGCACTTTTTTTTTTTTATTTCCACAGGTTATTGGGGAACAGGTGGTGTTTAGTTACATGAGTAAATTCTTTAGCAGTGATTTGTGAGATTTTGGTACACTCATCACCCGAGAGTATACACTGCACCCTTTTTTTACTCCTTTATCCCTCACCTCCTTCCCACTCTTTCCCCCTGAGTCCCCAAAGTCCATTGTGTCATTCTTATGCTTTTGTATCCTCATAGCTTATCTCCCAATTATAAGTGAGAACATACAATGTTTGGTTTTCCATTCCTGAGTTACTTCACTTAGAATAATAGTTTCCAAAGTCATCCAGGTCACTGTGAATGCCATGAATTCAGTCCTTTTTATGGCTAAATAGTATTCCTTTGTGTGTTTGTGTGCGTGTGTGTGTGTATATATATATATATCTCTATCACAGTTTCTCTATCCATTCCTTGATTGATGGGAATTTGGTTGGTTCCATGATTTTGGTTGGTTCCATGATTTTGCAGTTGTGAATTGTGCTGCTATAAACATGCATGTGCAAGTATCTTTTTTGTATAATGGCTTCTTTTCCTCTGGTAGATACCCAATAGTAGGATTGCTGGTTCAAATGGTAGTTCTACTTTTAGTTCTTTAAGGAATCACCACACCATTTTCCATAGTGGTTGTACTAGTTTACATTCCCACCAGCAGTGTAGAAGTGTTTCCTGTTCACTGCATCCACACCAACATCTACTATTTTTTGCTTTTTGATTATGACCATTCTTGCAGGAGTAACGTGGTATCACATTGTGGTTTTGATTTGCATTTCCCTGATTATTAGTGATGTTGAGCATTTTTCATATTTTTTGGCCATTTGTATATCTTCTTTTGAGAATTGTTTATTCATGTCCTTAGCCCACTTTCTGATGGGATTGTTAGTTTGTTTTTTTCTTGCTGATTTGTTTGAGTTTGTTGTAGATTCTGGATATTAGTCCTTTGCCAAGGGTATAGATTGTGAAGATTTTCTCTCACTTTATGGGTTGTCTGTTTACTATCTTGACTGTTCCTTTTGCTGTGGAAAAGCTCTTTAGCCTAATTAGGTCCCATCTATTTATCTTTGGTTTTTATTGCATTTGCTGTTGGGCCCTTGGTCATGAAATCCTTGCCAAAGCCAATGTCTAGAAGTGTTTTTCCAGTGTTATCTTGCATTTTAATAGTTTCAGTCTTAGATTTAAGTCCTTAATCCATCTTGAGTTGATTTTTGTATAAGGTGAGAGATGAGGATTCAGATTCATTCTCCTAAATGTGGCTAGCCAATTATCCCAGCACCATTTGTTGAATAGGGTGTCCTTTCCCCACTTTATGTTTTTCTTTGCTTTGTCGAAGATCAGTTGGCTGTAAGTATTTGGGTTTATTTCTGGATTCTCTATTCTGTTTCATTGGTTTGTGTACCTACTTTTATACCAGTACCATGCTGTTTTGCTGACTATGGTCTTATAATATAGTTTGAAATCAGGTAATGTGATGCCTCCAGATTTGTTCTTTTTGCTTAGTCTTGCTTTGGCTATGTGGGTTCTTTTTTGGTTTCATATGAATTTTAAAATTGCTTTTTTCTAATTCTGTGAAGCATGATGGTGGTATTTTGATGGTAATTGCATTGAATTTGTAGATTGCTTTTGGCAGTGTGGTCATTTTCACAATATTGATTCTACCCATCCATAAGCATGTGACGTGTTTTCATTTGTTTGTGTTGTCTATGATTTCTTTCGACAGTGTTTTTGTAGTTTTTCTTGTAGAGGTCTTTCACCTCCTTGGTTATGTAAATTCTGAAGTTTTTTTTTCAGCTATTGTAAGAAGAGTTGAGTTCATAATTTGATTCTCAGCTCGGTTGCTGTTGGTGTGCAGAAGAGCTACTGATTTGTGTACATTAATTTTGTATCCAGAAACTTTGCTGAATTCTTTTATCAGTTCTAGAAGCTGAATTTTTTTATCAGTTCTAGGAGGAGTCTTTAGGGTTTTCTAGACAGTCATATAATCAGCAAACAGCAACAGTTTGACTTCCTCTTTACTGATTTGGATGCCCTTTATTTCTTTCTCTTTTTTGATTGCCCTGGCTAGGACTTTCAGCACTAGGTTGGAGAGGAGTGGTGAGAGTGGGCATCCTGGTCGTGTTCCAGTTCTCAGAGGGAATGCTTTCAAGTTATCCCCATTCAGTATTATGTTGACTGTGGCTTTGTCATAGATGGCTTTTATTACATTGAGGTATATCCCTTGTATGCCAAGTTTGCTGAGTTTTAATCATAAAGAGATGCTGGATTTTTTGAATGCTTTTTCTGCATCTATCAAGATGATTATATAATTTTTGTTTTTAATTCTGTTAATGTGGTGTACCACATTTATTGACTTGCATATGTTAAACCATCCCTGCTTCCCTGGTGTAAAATCCACTTGCTTATGGTGGATTATCTTTTTGATATGTTGTTGGATTCTGTTAGCCAGTATTTTGTTAAGGATTTTAGCATCTGTATTCATCAAGGATATTGGTCTGTGGTTTTCTTTCTTGTTTATATCCTTTCCTGGTTTTTGTATTAGGGTGATACTGGCTTCATAAAATGATCTAGGGAGGGTTCCCCCTTTCTCTATCTTGTGTAATAGTGTCAATAGATTGGTACCAATTTTTCACTGAATATCTGGTAGAATTCTGTTATGAATCTGTGTGGCTCTGGACCTTATTTTGTTGGTAATTTTTAAATTACCATTTCAAATTTGCTGCTTGTTATTGGTGTTTTCAGGGTATCAAATTCCTTTTTATTTAATCTAGGAGGGTTGTATCTTTCCAGGAATTTATCCATTTCTTCTAGGTTTTCTAGTTTGTGTGCAAAAAAAAGTACATAGTAGCTTTGAATGATCTTTTGTATTTCTGTGATGTCAGTTGTAATATCTCCTGTTTCATTTCTTATTGAACTTATTTGGATTTTCTCTCTTCTTTTCTTGGTATTTTTGCTAATGGTCTATCAATTTTATTTATCTTTTCAAAGAACTAGCTTTCATTTGATTTAGCTTTTGTAATTTTTGTTGTTTCAATTTCATTTAGTTCTGCTCTTATCTTGGTTATTTCCTTTCTTCTGCTGGGTTTGGGTTTGGTTTGTTCTTGTTTCTCTAGTTCCTTGAAGTGTGGCCTTAGATTGTCTGTGCTCCTTCAGACACTTCAATGTACGTGTTTAGGGCTATGAACTTTCCTCTTAGCACTGCCTTTGCTGTATCCCAGAGGTGTTGATAGGTTGTGTCACTATTGTCACTCAGTTCAAATAATTTTTAAGTTTCCATCTTGATTGCACTTTTGACCCAATGATCATTCAGGAGCAGGTTATTTAATTTCCATGCATTTGCCTGGTTTTGAAGGTTCCTTTTGGAGTTGCGTTCCAGTTTTATTCCACTGCGGTCTGAGAGAGTGCTTGATGTAATTTCAACTTTTAAAAATTTATTGAGGCTCGTTTTGTGGCCTATCATATGGTCTATCTTGAAGAAAGTTCCATTGACTGTTGAATAGAATATATATTCTGTGGTTGTTGGATGGAATGTTCTGTTTGTATCTGTTAAGTCCATTTTTTCCAGGGTATAGTTTAAATCTGTTGTTTCTTTGTTGACTTTCTGTCTTGATGACCTGTCTGGTGTGGTCAGTGGAGTATTGAAGTGCCCTATTATTACCAACACAATAATATTATTGTGTTGCTCTCTATCTCATTTCTTAGGTGTATTAGTAATTGTTTTATAAATTTGGGAGCTCCAGTATTAGGTGCATATATGTTTAGGATTGTGAAATTTTCCTGTTGGACAAGGATTGTGATATTTTCCTGTTGGACAAGGCCTTTTATCATTATATAATGTCCCTCTTTGTCTTTTTTTTAACTGCTGTGGCTTTAAAGTTCGTTTTGTCTGATATAAGAATAGCTACTCCTGCTCACTTTTAGTGTCCATTTATATGAAATGTCTTTTTCCACCCCTTTACCTTAAGTTTATGTGAGTTATGTGAGTCCTTATGTGCTAGATGAGTCTTTTGAAGGCAGCAGATAGTTGGGTTGGTGAATTCTTATCCATTCTGCAATTCTGTATCTTTTAAGTGGAGCATTTAGGCCATTTACATTCAATGTTAGCATTGAGATGTGAGGTACCATTCCATTCATTGTGCTATTTGTTTTCTGTATACCTTGGTTTTTTGTTTTTTTAAATTGTATTTTTACAATTTTGTTTTTTAAATTGTATTTTTGTGTTATAGGTTCTGTGAGATTTATACTTAAAAAGGTTTGGTTTTGATGTGTTTCCAGGATTTGTTTCAAGATTTAGAGCTCCTTTTAGCAGTTCTTGTAGTGGTGGCTTGGTAGTGGTGAATTCTTTCAGCATTTGTTTGTCTGAAAATGACTGTATCTTTCCTTTATATATGAAAGCTTTTCTGGATACAAAATTCTTAGCTGATAATTGTTTTGTTTGAGGAGGCTAAAGATAGGGCCCCAATGTCCTCGAGCTTGTAGAGTTTCTTCTGAGAAACCAACTGCTAATCTGATAGGTTTTCTTTTATAGGTTACCTGGTGCTTTCATCTCACAGCTCTTAAGTTTCTTTCCTTCATCTTAACTTTAGATAACCTGATGACAATTTACCTAGGTGATGATCTTTTTGTGATGAATTTGTGCTTCTTATATTTGGATGTCTAGGTCTCTAGCAAAGCTGGAGAAGTTTTCCTTGATTATTCCCCCAAATATGTTTTCCAAACTCTTAGATTTCTATTCTTCCTCAGGAATACCAATTCTTCTTAGGTTTGGTCATTTAACATAATTCCAGACTTCTTGGAGGCTTTGTTCATATTTTCTTATTCTTTTTTCTTTGTCTTTGTTGGATTGGGTTAATTCAAAGGCCTTTTCTTCGAACTCTGAATTTCCTTCTTCTACTTGTTTGATTATATTGCTGAGACTTTCCACAGCATTTTGCATTTCTATAAGTGTGTCAATTGTTTCCTAAAGTTTTGATTGTTTTTTATTTATGCTATCTACTTTGTTGAATATTTCTCTCTTCACTTCTGATATCTTTTTTTTTCCCTTACATTAGCCTTCATCTTTTTCTGATGTCTCCCTGATTAGCTTAGTAACTAACTTCCTCAATTCTTTTTCAGGTAAATTAGGGATTTCTTCTTGGTTTGGATCCATTGACGGTGAGCTATTGCAATTTTTGGGGGGTGTTAAAGAACCTTGTTTTGTCATATTACCAGAGTTGGTTTTCTGGTTTCTTTTCCAGTTTCCTCTGGCTCTGTCAGAGGAAAGGTCTAGGGCTGAAGGCTGTTGTTCAGATTCTTTTGTCCTCTGGCATGTTCCCTTGATATAGTACTCTCTTCCTTTTCCTATGGATGTGGCTTTCTGAGAGCTGAGCTGTAGTGATTGTTGTCTCTCTTCTGGATCTAGCCATCCAGCAAGTCTACCAGGCTCCAGGCTGGTACAGGGGGTTGTCTGCACAGTCCTTGATGTAAACCTTCTATGGGTCTCTCAGCCATGGATACCAGAACCCATTCAAGTGGAGGTGGCATGGGGGTGAAATGAACTCTGTGAGAGTTCTTAGCTTTGGTGTTTTAATGCACTATTTTTGTGTTGGTTGGCTTCCTACCAGGAAGTGGTACTTTTCAGAGACCATCAGCTGTAGTAGTATGGGGAGGAAGAGGTGGTAGGTGGGTCCCCAGAATTCCCAAAAGTATACGCCCTTTGTCTTCAGTTACCAGGGTGGGAAGGGAAGGACCATGGGTGGGAGCAGGGCTAGGCATGTCTGAGCTCAGATTCTCCTTGGGTGGGTCTTGCTGTGGCTGCTGTAGGGGATAGGGGTGAGGTTCCCTGGTCACTTGAGTTATGTTCCTGGGAGAATTATGGCTGTCTCTACTGTGTCATGCTGGTTGTCAGGGAAGTGGGGGAAAGCCATCAGTCACAGGCCTCATCCAGTTCCCGCGCAATCCAAAGGGCCAGTCTCACTCCTCCTGTGCCCCCACCAACAGCACCAAGTCTGTTTCCAGGCAGTGGGTAAGCAGGGCTGAGAACTTGCTCCAGGCTACCTGCCCCCCAGCTGCAAAAGCAAGTATGGCTTACCTTCTTCCTCTGTCTGTGGAGTCTGCACACCAGATTCATGCCCTCCCCTGAGTTCTGGCCAGGAGACTTCTCGATCAGTACAAATTGTTCCAAAGTTCAGTGGAGATTTCCTTCTCCCAGTGGCCTTTTCCCAGTACCTCTGGCTGCCCTTCTGAAGGATTCCTGTGAGGCCAGGCAGAAATGGTTTTCTAGGTGACCCAGCAAGGTCACAAGGCTTTTCCTGCTGCTTCCTCTACCCCTGTATTTTGCTAAGCTCTCTAAATTGATTCAGTTCCAGTTAAGGTCAGAATCTCCTCCCATAATCTAGACCTTCGGTTTCCCCAGTGGGGGTGTGTGTTCTGGGGTGGACAATCTTCCTTTCCCACTTTTACAGTTTGGGCACTCACAGAATATGGAGTGTCTCCTGAGTCCTGCAGGAGCAATCCACTTCCTTCAGAGTGTCTGTGGGTCCTCTCAGATTTCCTGATTTATTCCTGCAGTCGTTCTGGAGCAAAAATTCATGATGTGAGCCTCCACACACTACTCTGTCTGTCTGAGTCAGAGCTGCAATCTAGTCCTGCCTCCCTTCCACCACGATCCTATGATCTCCCCACATTTTCTTTATTCATCCATTGATGGGCACATAGGTTGATACAATAGCTTAGCTTTTGTGAATAGTACTGCAATAAACATATGAGTGCAAGATATTCTTTACAAAAATAGCACAGGCAATCCTAAAATGAGTATATACCTTTGATATACACTTTTCTTTTCTTTCGGATAAATGTCCAGTAGTGAGATTGTTGGAACACATTGTAGTCAGATTTTTAGGTTTTGAGAAACCCTCATACTGTTTTCTATAATGGCTGTACTAATTTACATTTCCCCTAGCAATATGTAAGAGTTCCCACTTCTCCACATTTTTATCTTCATGTGTTATTTCTTGTCTTTTTGATAACAGCATTCTAACTGGGATTAGATGACATCTTATTGTAGTTTTGATTTGCTTTTCCCTGATAACTAGTGATATTGAGTATTTTTTCATTTACCTGTTGGCCATTTGGATGTCTTCTTTTGATAAATGTTTATTCAAATCTTTTGCCCACTTTTTAATGAGATTATTGGGTTTTGATGTATTTTTGTTTGAGTTCTTTGTATATGCTAGATATTGGTCTTCTGATGGAAATATAGTTTGCAAATACTTCCTCCCATTCCACAGATGTCTCTTCACTTGGTAGATTATGTCCTTTCCTTTGCTGTGCAGAAGCTTTTCAGCTTTTCTGTCCCATTTCTTTATTTTTTTTTAACTGTGTTTGCATTTGAGGTCCTAGCCATAAAATTTTTGCAAATATCCCAAAATGTGTTCCATATGTTTTCTTCTAGTTTTAAAAGATAGGTTTGAGTGTTACATTTTAGTTGTTCACATATTTTGAGTGATTTTTGTATATGATGAAAGTATGGGGTCTAGGTTTATTTTTCTGCATATAGATATCCAGTTTTCCTAGCAATATTTGTTAAAGAGGATATCTTTTCCCCAATGGATGTTCTTGGCACCTTTGTCAAATATCGGTTGATTGTCAATATGTGGACTTATTTTAAGTTTTTTATTCTGCTTCATTTGTTTATGTGTCTGCTTTTATACCAATACCATGATGTCTTGATTAGTAAAGATTTGTAGTATATTTTAAAGTCAGGTAGTGTAATGCCTAAAGCTTTGTTCTTTTTAATCAAATTGCTTTGGCTATTCAAGTTATTTTGTGGTGCCATACAAATTTTAGGATTGCCTGTACTATTTTTGTAAAGAATATCTTTTGTATTTTGATAGGGATTGCATTGAATCTGTTGATTACTTTGGGTAGTTTGATCACGTCAACAATATTAATTTTTCCAACCCATGAGCATGGATTGTCTTTCCATTTGTTTGTGTCCTCTTCAACTTTCATCAATGTTTTCTAGTTTTTCTTATAAAGAATTTTCACCTTCCTTTTTATATTTATTCTTACTTTTTGAAGCTATTGTAAATGGGATTTTTTTCTTGATTTCTCTTTCATCTAGTTAATTACCGATGAATAGACATGCTACTAATTTTTTCTATTAAATTTGTATCCTGAAACTTTACTGAATTTGTTCACAGTTCTAAGAGTTTTGTTGTGATGTTTTAGATTTTTCTGTATATAAAACCATGCCATACGCAGAGAGGAACAATTTGACTCCCAATTTCCGATTTAAATACCATTATTTCTTTGTCTTTTCTCATTGCTTTTGCTAGGACTTGCAGTACCATGTTGAATGAAAATGGGAAAAGTGGTCATCCTTGTTTTTGTTCTTAAGGAATGGCTCCAGATTCTCCTCATTCAGTATGATGCTAGAAGTGGGTTTATCACATATAGCCTTTATTATGTTAAAGTATGTTCCTTCTATGTATAATTTGTAGAGAGTTTTAATCACAAAGGGAATTTTATTAAATGCGTTTTCTGAATCAAGTGAAATGATCAGTTGTTCTTTAGTTGTTGGAGTGATGCATCAGATTTATTGATTTGCCTGTTGAATCATCCTTGTATCCCTGAGATAAATTCCACTTGATCATGGTGCATTATCTTTTTGATATGTTATTGGATTTAGTTTGGTGATTTTTTAAAAATGAGTTTTGTACCTATGTTCAGCAGGGATATTGGCCTGTAGGGGCCTTTGTGTTTGGTTTGGCTTGTTTTGTTTCTGGTGGTGGTGTGTTCTTGTCTGGGTTGGTATTAGGATAATGCTTGATTCATAGAAAAATGTATAAAGAGTTCCCTGTCCTTCAAATTTTGGGGAACACTTTGAGAAGTTTATACATGTTAGTTCTTCCATATATGTTTGGTAGAATTCAGAAGTAAAGCCATCTGTTCTTGGACTTTTTGGTGGGGGAGATTTTTATTATTGATTCGATCTCCTTACTGATTATTGATTCCTTCAGGTTTTCTATTTCTTCCTGATTCAATCCTTGTAGTTTGTATGTATCCTGTAATTTATCAATTTCCTCAAGAGTTTCTAACTTGTTAAGATATGCTTGTTTGAAATGGAAGGACATTCCATGCTCATGGATAGGAAGAATCAATATCGTGAAAATGGGCATACTGCCCAAGGTAATTTATAGACTCACTGCCATCCTCATCAAGCTACAAATGACTTTCTTCACAGAACTGGAAGAAACTAAAGTTCATATGGAAACAAAAAAGAGCCCGCATTGCCAAGACAATCCTAAACCAAAAGAACAAAGCTGGAGGCATCACACTATCTGAATTCAACCTATACTACAAGGCTACAGTAACCAAAACAGCATGGTACTGGGGCCAAAACAGAGATATAGACCAATGGAACAGAATAGAGACCTCAGAAATAACACCACACATCTACAACCATCAGATCTTTGACAAAACTGACAAAAACAAGCAATGGGTAAAGGATTCCCTATTTAATAAATGGTGCTGGGAAAACTGGCTAGCCATATGTAGAAAGCTGAAACTGGATCCCTTCCTTACACCTTATACAAAAATTAATTCAAGGTGGATTAAAAACTTAAATGTTAGACCTAAAACCATAAAAACCCTAGAAGAAAACCTAGGCAATACCATTCAGGACATAGGCATGGGCAAGGACTTCATGTCTAAAACACCAAAAGCAATGGCAACAAAAGCCAAAATTGACAAATGGATCTAATTAAACTAAAGAGCTTCTGCACAGCAAAAGAAACTACCATCAGAGTGAACAGGTAACCTACAGAATGGGAGAAAATTTTTGCAATCTACTCATCTGACAAAGGGCTAATATCCAGAATCTACAAAGAACTTAAACAAATTTACAAGACAAAATCAAACAACTCCATCGAAAAGTGGGCAAAGGATATGAACGGACACTTTTTAAAAGAAGACATTTATGAAGCCAACAGACACATGAAAAAATGCTTATCATCACTGGCATCAGAGAAATGCAAATCAAAACCACAATGACATACCATCTCACACCAGTTAGAATGGAGATCATTAAAAATTCAGGAAGCAACAGACGCTGGAGAGGATGTGGAGAAATAGGAACACTTTTACACTGTTGGTGGGAGTGTAAACTAGTTCAACCATTGTAGAAGATAGTGTGGCGACTCCTCAAGGATCTAGAACTACAAATGCCATTTGACCCAGTGATCCCATTACTGAGTATATACCCAAAGGACTATAAATCATGGTACTATAAAGACACATGCACACGTATGTTTATTGTGGCACTATTCACAATAGCAAAGACTTGGAACCAACCCAAATGTCCATCAATGATAGACTAGATTAAGAAAATGTGGCACATATACACCATGGAATACTATGCAGCCATTAAAAAAGGATGAATTCATGTCCTTTGCAGGGACATGGATGAAGTTGGAAATCATCATTTGGAGCAAACTATCGCAAGGACAGAAAACCAAACACTGCATGTTCTCACTCATAGGTGGGAATTGAACAATAACACTTGGACCCAGGGCAGGGGCATCACACACCGGGGCCTGTCATGGAGTAGGGGGATGGGGGAGGGATAGCATTAGGAGATATACCTAATGTAAATGACGAGTTAATGGGTGCAGCAACCCAACACGGCACCTGTATACATATGTAGCAAACCTGCACGTTGTGCACATGTACCCTAGAACTTAAAGTATAATAAGAGAAAAGAAAAAAAAATACAAAAAAATATATATTTGTTTGTAATTTTCTCTAACAACCCTTTGTAGTTCTGTGATATAAGTTGTAATGTCACCTTTTTCACTTCTGATTTTATTTATTTGAGTCTTCTCTCTTTATTCTTGGTTAGTATAGCTAAAGTATATTAATTTTATCTTTTCCAAAAATATACTTTTCATTTTGTTTTCTATTTTGTTTAGTGTGCTTTGCTCTTTATCCTTTTCTTCTACTAATTTTGGTTTTGCTTTTCTAGCTCTTGAGGTGTGTTGTTGGGTTGTTTATTTGAAACATTTCAATTGTTTTAGTGTTGTAATTTACTGGTATAAACTTCCCTCAAAATTCTGCATTGATTGTATCCCACTAGTTTCAATATATTGTGGTTTTTATTCAACTTTTATTATAGGTTCGGGGGCACATGTGCAGGTTTGTTACAAAGGTATATTGCTTGCATGATGCTGAAGTTTGGAGTAAGAATGAATCCATCTCCCAGGACCCAAGATGAAGTTTTTCAGCCCTTGTTCTCTCCCCCTCTCCTCCTCTCTTGTATTCCCCAGTGTTTATTGTTCTCATCTTTATGTCCATGTGTACTCAATGTTTAGCTCCCACTTATAAGTGAGAATATGGGATATTTTATTTTCTGTTTCTGCATTTTCATTTGTATTTGTTGCTAACATTTTTTTGATTTCCTTTGTAATTTCTTCTTTGACTCAGTGGTCATTCAGGAACATGTTGTTTAATTTCTATGTATTTGCTCAGTTTCCAAAGTTCCTCTTGTTAATATTGAATTCTATTATATTCTCAAAGTTACTTGATATGATTTTTTTAACAATTTTTGTTGAAGTTTTTTTCTGTGGCCTAACATATTGCCTAGCCTGAAAAGTGTTCCATGTGATGAGGAGAAAAATGTGTATTCTGTAGCTGTTGGGAGAAATATTCTGTAAATGTTTGTTAGGTTCATTTGGTCTAAAGTGAAGTTTAAATCCAATGTTTCTTTGTCAATTTTCCGTCTAGATGATCTGTCCAATATTGAAAGTTAGATGTTGAATTCTCCAACTATTATTTTATTGGGGTCTCTCTCAGTGGTTCTAATTATATTTGCTTTGTATATCTGGGTTCTGCAATTTTGGGTGCATATATATTTGAATTGTTACATATCTCTGATGAATTCAATTTTTATCATAATATAGTGACCTCTTTGTCACTTTTTATGTTTTTCTGACTGAATTTCAATTTTGTCTGTTATAAATATAGCTTCTCTTGCATACTTTTTGTTTCCATTTGTATGAAATATTTTTCCCATCCCTTCACTTTCAGTCCTTGTATATCTTTGCAGGTGAAGTGAGTTTCTTAAAGGCGGGACATAATTTTTCCCCATCTATATTAGTTCATTCTTGCACTGCTATAAAGAATACCTGAGACTGGGTGATTTAAAAGAAAAGAGGTTTAATTCACTTATGATTCTGAAGGCTGTACAGGAAGCATAATGCTAGCACCTGCTTCTGGGGAGGCCTCAGGAAGCTTGCAATCATGGCAGAAGGTGAAGGGGGAGCAGGCATCTCTCATGGTGGGAGCAGAAGCAAGAGAGCGAGTGGCAGAGATGCTACACACTTTGATCAGATTTCACGGGAACTCACTCACTGTCATGAAGACAGTACAAAGAGGGATGTTGATAAACCATTCATGAGAAAATTTCCCCCAAGATGCAACCACCACCCACCAGAACCCACATTCAACATTTGGGGTTACATTTCCTCATGAGATTTAGGTGGGGACACACTTCCAAACAGTCACCATCCATTTGGCCAGACTATATCTTTTAATTGGGAATATAAATTGTTCACATTCAAGGTTTTTGATGATAGAGGAGATCTTACTTCTGTCAATTTTGTTCATTGTTTTCTGATTATTTTGTATATTCTTTGTTCCTTTTTCTGTTTTATTGTTTACCTCTATAAAATGATGTTTATTTGTAGTGAAAACATTGCACAGAGGTACTTAGAAGGTGCTGGCAAGTATCTCTAATGGTGGTTAGGGTGAAACAATTCCCAGACCCTCAGACAACCTGTGTAGGTGGCAGCAGCAGTGGCAAGCTGGGCAGGTCTGTCAGGATCCCAGATGGAACATGATGACATTAATGGCAGTGGCTGAGGTTGGCCTGTCCTCAGGCACCTAGATGATATGCAGAGAGGCCCATACTCAGGCCTCCTAAAGGTGCGTGGAGGTGCAAGGCAGCTCTGCTCCTGGGGGTGGAGTTTTACTACAGCTGCTTGGTTTTGAGGGTTGTGTGAGATCTGTCATGAATGCACTGTCTGAAACAATACTTGATAGTATTATTGGACTGCCATGGACTCCAGGCAGCTCCTGATACTAGTCTCAGAGCCCATGAGGGCTGAGGAGTCCTATCATCAATGATAGACTGAATAAACAAAATGTGGTACATGTATACTATGGAATACTATACTGCCCCGGAATGAGATCTTGTTCTTTGCAGGAACATGGATGGAGCTGGAGGCCATTAACCTTAGCAGGCTAATGCAGGAACAGAACACCAAATACCACAAGTTCTCACTTACAAGAGGGAGCTAAAGGATGAGAACACATGGACACATAGGGGAAAAAACACCCACACTGGGGCCTGTCAGAGGGTGGGAAGTGGGAGCAGGGAGAGGATCAGGAAGAATAGTTAGTGGATGCTAGGCTTAATACCTGGATGATGGGGATAATCTGGGCAGCAAACCACAATGACACATGTTTACCTATGTAACAAACCTGCACATCCTGCACATGTACCCCTAAACTTAAAATAAAAGTTGAACATTTTTAAAAAGAAGCATAAATAAACTACGAATTGTTTCAAATGAGTGAACGTTCCTATATTCTTCCACATAATCAGGAAAAGCTTCATGGGATGGGTAACATTTCACATGCATCTTGAAAAAAGATATCATTTCAGGAGTCTACAGTGGGAATGTGGACTGCTGGGGATCTCTCATTTATCTTTTCTCCACAATGGGGAATTCTCCCTGGTTCCAAGTGGAGCTCAGCTGGGCTGACTGCTTTGATTCCCTCTACTTTCTTCTATAATTGATGGAAATTTAGGTGGATTCCACATCTTTGCTATTGTGAACAGTGCTGCAGTGAACATACATGTGCATGTTTTTAATAGAACAATTTATATCACTTTGGATATATACTCAGTATTGGGATTGCTGGATCAGATAGTATTTCTGCCTCTAGGTCTTTGATGAATTGTCACACTGTCTTCCACAATGGTTGAACTAATTTACACTCCCACCCACAGTGTCAAAGCATTCTTTTTTCTCCACAACCTTGCCAGCATCTGTTGGTTTTTGACTTTTTAGTAATAGCCATTCTGACCGGTGTGAGATGGTATCTCACTGAGGTTTTGATTTGTGTTTTTCTAATGACCAGTGATGTTGAGCTTTTTTTTCTATTATTTTTGGCCACATGTGTCTTCTTTTCAGAACTGTCCATTTATGTCTTTTGCCCACTTTTTAATTTTTTTTTGCAAATTTGTTTAAGTTCCTTATAGATGCTGTATATTAGATCTTTGTCACATGCATAGATCACAAAAATTTTCTCCTATTTTGTAGGTTGCCTGTTTACTCTGTTGTTAGTTTCTCTTGCTGTGCAGAAGGTCTTTTAATTAGATCCCATTTGCCAATTTTTTGCTTTAGTTGCAATTGCTTTCAGTGTCTTCATCATGAAACCTTTGCTCATTCCTATATCCTGGATGGTACTGCCTAAGTTGTCTTACAGAATTTTTATAGTTTTGGGTTTTACATTTAAGTTTTTAATCCATATTAATTTTTGTATGTGGTGTGAGGAAGGAGCCCAGGCTCAATTTTCCATATATGATTACCCAGTTAACCCAGCACCATTTACTGAATAAGTAATCCTTTACCTGTTGCCTGTTTTTGTCAGATCCGTCAAAGATCAGATGGTTGTAGGTGTGTAGTCTAATTCAGGCATTCTTTATTCTGTTCCATTGGTATGTTTCTGGTCTTGTACCAGTACCATGCTGTTTTGGTTACTAGAGCCCTGTAGTATAGTTTGAAGTTGGGTAGTGTGATGCCTCCAGCTTTGTTATTTTTGATTAGAATTGCCTTTGCTAGTCAGGGTCTTTTGCAGTTCCCTATGAATTTTAAAATGTTTTCTTCTAGTTCTGTGAAGAATCAAATGATAGGAATAGCATTGAATCTATAAATTGCTTTGGGCCATATGACCATTTTTTAAAAATTTTTTTATTATTATTACACTTTAAGTTTTAGGGTACATGTGCACAATGTGCGGGTTGGTTACATATGTATACATGTGCCATGTTGGTGTGCTGTACCCATTAACTCATCATTTAACATTAGGTATATCTCCTAATGCTATCCCTCCACCTTCCCTCCACCCCACAACAGGCCCCGGATTGTGATGTTCCCCTTCCTGTGTCCATGTGTTCTCATTGTTCAATTCCCACCTATGAGTGAGAACATGCGGTGTTTGGTTTTTTGTCCTTGCGATAGTTTGCTGAGAATGGTGGTTTCCAGTTTCATCCATGTCCCTACAAAGGACATGAACTCATCATTTTTTATGGCTGCATAGTATTCCATGGTGTATATGTGCCACATTTCTTAATCCAGTCTATCATTGTTGGACATTTGGGTTGGTTCCAAGTCTTTGCTATTGTGAATAGTGCCACAATAAACATACATGTGCATGTGTCTTTATAGCAGCATGATTTATAATCCTTTGGGTATATACCCAGTAATGGGATGGCTGGATCAAATGGTATTTCTAGTTCTAGATCCCTGAGGAATGACCACACTGACTTCCACAATGGTTGAACTAGTTTACAGTCCCACCAACAGTGTAAAAGTGTTCCTATTTCTCCACATCCTCTCCAGCACCTGTTGTTTCCTGACTTTTTAATGATTGCCATTCTAACTGGTGTGAGATGGTATCGCATTGTGGTTTTGATTTCTCAGATGGCCAGTGATGATGACATTTTTTCATGTGTTTTCTGGCTTCATAAATGTCTTCTTTTGAGAAGTGTCTGTTCATATCCTTCACCCACTTTTTGATGGGGTTGTTTTTTTCTTGTAAATTTGTTTGAGTTCATTGTAGATTCTGGATATCAGCCCTTTGTCAGATGAGTAGGTTGCAAAAATTTTCTCCCATTTTGTAGGTTGCCTGTTCACTCTGGTGGTAGTTTCTTTTGCTGTGCAGAAGCTGTTTAGTTTAATTAGATCCCATTTGTCAATTTTGGCTTTTGTTGCCATTGCTTTTGGTCTTTTAGACATGAAGTCCTTGCCCATGCCTATGTCCTGAATGGTATTGCCTAGGTTTTCTTCTAGGGTTATTATGGTTTTAGGTCTAACATGTAAGTCTTTAATCCATCTTGAATTAATTTTTGTATAAGGTGTAAGGAAGGGATCCAGTTTCAGCTTTCTACATATGGCTAGCCAGTTTTCCCAGCACCATTTATTAAATAGGGAATCCTTTCCCCATTGCTTGTTTTTCTCAGGTTTGTCAAAGATCAGATGGTTGTAGATAAGCGGCATTATTTCTGAGGGCTCTGTTTCTGTTCCATTGATCTATATCTCTGTTTTGGTACAAGTACCATGCTGTTTTGGTTACTGTAGCCTTATAGTATAGTTTGAAGTCAGGTAGCTTGATGCCTCCGGCTTTGTTCTTTTGGCTTAGGATTGACTTGGCGATGCGGGCTCTTTTTTGGTTCCATATGAACTTTAAAGTAGTTTCTTCCAGTTCTGTGAAGAAAGTCATTGGTAGCTTGATGGGGATGGCTTTGAATCTGTAAATTACCTTGGGCAGTATGGCCATTTTCACGATATTGATTCTTCCTACCCATGAGCATGGAATGTTCTTCCACTTATTTGTATCCTCTTTTATTTCATTGAGGAGTGGTTTGTGATGTGAGGACTTACAAGGTCCTTCACATCCCTTGTAAGTTGGATTCCTAGGTATTTTATTCTCTTTGAAGCAATTGTGAATGGGAGTTCACTCATGATTTGGCTCTCTGTTTGTCTGTTATGTGTGTATAAGAATGCTTGTGATTTTTGTACATTGATTTTGTATCCTGAGACTTTGCTGAAGTTGCTTATCAGCTTAAGGAGATTTTGGGCTGAGACGATGGGGTTTTCTAGATACACAATCATGTCATCTGCAAACAGGGACAATTTGACTTCCTCTTTCCCTGATTGAGTACCCTTTATTTCCTTCTCCTGCCTAATTGCCCTGGCCAGAACTTCCAACACTATGTTGAATAGGAGTGGTGAGAGAGGGCATCCCTGTCTGGTGCCAGTTTTCAAAGGGAATGCTTCCAGTTTTTGCCCATTCAGTATGATATTGGCTGTGGGTTTGTCATAGATAGCTCTTGTTATTTTGAGATACGTCCCATCAATACCTAATTTATTGAGAGTTTTTAGCATGAAGCACTGTTGAATTTTGTCAAAGGCCTTTTCTGCATCTATTGAGATAATCATGTGGTTTTTGTCTTTGGTTCTGTTTATATGCTGGATTACATTTATTGATTTGCAAATGTTGAACCAGCCTGCATCCCAGGGATGAAGCCCACTTGATCATGGTGGATAAGCTTTTTAATGTGCTGCTGGATTCTGTTTGCCAGTATTTTACTGAGGATTTCTGCATCAATGTTCATCAAGGATACTGGTCTAAAATTCTCGTTTTTGGTTGTGTCTCTGCCCAGCTTTGTTATCAGGATGATGCTGGCCTCATAAAATGAGTTAGGGAGGATTCCCTCTTTTTCTATTGATTGGAATAGTTTCAGAAGGAATGGTACCAACTCCTCCTTGTACCTCTGGTAGAATCTGGCTGTGAATCCTTCTGGTCCTGGACTTTTTTTGATTGGTAAGCTATTGATTATTGCCACAATTTCAGATCCTGTTATTGGTCTATTCAGAGATTCAACTTCTTCCTGGTTTAGTCTTGGGAGGGTGTATGTGTCGAGGAATTTATCCATTTCTTCTAGATTTTCTAGTTTATTTGCGTAGAGGTGTTTGTAGTATTCTCTGATGGTAGTTTGTATTTCTGTGGGATCAGTGGTGACATCCCCATTATCATTTTTTGTTGTGTCTATTTGATTCTTCTCTCTTTTCTTCTTTATTAGTCTTGCTAGCAGTCTATCAATTTTGTTGATCTTTTCAAAAAACCAGCTCCTGGATTCATTGATTTTTTGAAGGGTTTTATGTGTCTCTATTTCCTTCAGTTCTGCTCTGATCTTAGTTATTTCCTGCCTTCTGCTAGCTTTTGAATGTGTTTGCTCTTGTTTTTCTAGTTCTTTTAATTGTGATTTTAGGGTGTCGATTTTGGATCTTTCCTGCTTTCTCTTGTGGGCATTTAGTACTATAAATTTCCCTCAACACACTGCTTTGAATGTGTCCCAGAGATTCTGGTATGTTGTGTCTTTGTTCTCGTTGGTTTCAAAGAACATCTTTATTTCTGCCTTCATTTCGTTATGTACCCAGTAGTCATTCAGGAGCAGGTTGTTCAGTTTCCATGTAGTTGAGCAGTTTTGAGTGAGTTTCTTAATCCTGAGTTCTTGTTTGATTACACTGTGGTCTGAGAGACAGTTTGTTATAATTTTTGTTCTTTTACATTTGCTGAGGAGTGCTTTACTTCCAACTATGTGGTCAATTTTGGAATAGGTGTGTTGTGGTGCTGAAAAGGACGTATATTCTGTTGATTTGGGGTGGAGAGTTCTGTAGATGTCTATTAGGTCTGCTTGGTGCAGAGCTGAGTTCAATTCCTGGGTATCCTTGTTAACTTTCTGTCTCATTGATCTGTCTAATGTTGACAGTGGGGTGTTAAAGTCTCCCATTATTATTGTGTGGGAGTCTAAGTCTCTTTGTAGGCCACTCAGGACTTGCTTTATGAATCTGGGTGCTCCTGTATTGGGTGCATATATATTTAGGATTGTTAGCTCTTCTTGTTGAATTGATCCCTTTACCGTTATGTAACGACCTTCTTTGTCTCTTTTGATCTTTGTTGGTTTAAAGTCTGTTTTATCAGAGACTAGGATTGCAACCCCTGCCTTTTTTTGTTTTCCATTTGCTTGGTAGATCTTCCTCCATCCCTTTAGTTTGAGCCTATGTGTGTCTCTGCATGTGAGATGGGTTTCCTGAATACAGCACACTGATGGGTCTTGACTCTTTATCCAATTTGCCAGTCTGTGTCTTTTAATTGGAGTATTTAGCCCATTTACATTTAAAGTTAATATTGTTATGTGTGAATTTGATCCTGTCATTATGATGTTAGCTGGTGATTTTGCTCGTTAGTTGATGCAGTTTCTTCCTAGCCTTGATGGTCTTTACTATTTGGCATGTTTTTGCAGTAGCTGGTACCCGTTGTTCCTATCTATGTTTAGTGCTTCCTTCAGGAGCTCTTTTAAGGCAGGCCTGGTGGTGACAAAATCTCTCAGCATTTGCTTGTCTGTAAAGGATTTTATTTCTCCTTCACTTATGAAGCTTAGTTTGGCTGGATATGAAATTCTGGGTTGAAAATTCTTTTCTTTAAGAATGTTGAATATTGGTCCCCACTCTCATCTGGCTTGTATAGTTTCTGCCGAGAGATCTGCTGTTAGTCTGATGGGCTTCCTTTTGTGGGTAACCCAACCTTTCTCTCTGGCTGCCATTAACATTTTGTCCTTCATTTCAACTTTGGTGAATCTGACAATTATGTGTCTTGGAGTTGCTCTTCTCGAGGAGTATCTTTGTGGTGTTCTCTGTATTTCCTGAACCTGAATGTTGGCTTGCCTTGCTAGATAGGGGAAGTTCTCCTGGATAATATCCTGCAGAGTGTTTTCCAACTTGGTTCCATTCTCCCTGTCACTTTCAGGTACACCAATCAGACATAGATTTGGTCTTTTCACATAGTCCCATATTTCTTGGAGGCTTTGTTTGTTTCTTTTTATTCTTTTTTCTCTAAACTTCCCTTCTCGCTTCATTTCATTCATTTCATCTTCCATCACTAATATCCTTTCTTCCAGTTGATCGCATCAGCTCCTGAGGCTTCTGCATTCTTCATGTAGATCTCGAGCCTTGGCTTTCAGCTCCATCAACTCCTTTAAGGACTTCTCTGCATTGGTTATTCTAGTTATCCATTTGTCTAATTTTTTTTCAAGGTTTCTAACTTCTTTGCCATTGGTTTGAATTTCCTCCTGTAGCTCAGAGTTGTTTGATCATCTGAAGCCTTCTTCTCTCAACTCATCAAAGTCATTCTCGGTCCAGCTTTGTTCTGTCGCTGGTGAGGAGCTGCATTCCTTTGGAGGAGGAGAGGTGCTCTGCTTTTTAGAGTTTCCAGTTTTTCTGCTCTGTTTTTTCCCCATCTTTGTGGTTTTATCTACTTTTGGTCTTTGATGATGGTGACGGACAGGTGGGTTTTGGTGTGGATGTCCTTTCTGTTTGTTAGTTTTCCTTCTAACACACAGGACCCTCAGTTGCAGGTCTGTTGGAGTTTGCTAGAGGTCCACTCCAGACCCTTTTTTCCTGGGTGTCAGCAGCGATGGCTGCAGAACAGCGGTGGCTGTAGAACAGTGGATTTTGGTGACCCACAAATGCTGCTGCCTGATCGTTCCTCTGGAAGTTTTGTCTCAGAGGAGTACCTGGCCATGTGAGGTGTCAGTCTGCCCCTACTTGGGGGTGCCAACCAGTTAGGCTGATCGGGGTTCAGAGACCCACTTGAGGAGGCAGTCTGCCCGTTCTCAGATCTCCAGCTGCATGCTGGGAGAACCACTACTCTCTTCAAAGCTGTCGGACAGGGACATTTAAGTCTGCAGAGGTTACTGCTGTCTTTTTGTTTGTCTGTGCCCTGCCCCCAGAAGTGGAGCCTACAGAGGCAGGCAGGCCTCCTTGAGCTGTGGTGGGCTCCACCCAGTTCGAGCTTCCCAGCTGCTTTGTTTACCTAATCAAGCCAGGGCAATGGCAGGCACCCCTCCCCCAGCCTCACTGCCGCCTTGCAGTTTGATCTCAGACTGCTGTGCTAGCAATCAGTGAGACTCCGTGGGCATAGGACCCTCCAAGCCATGTGCAGGATATAATCTCCTGGTGTGCCATTTTTTAAGCCTGTTGGAAAAGCACAGTATTAGGGTGGGAGTGACCCGATTTTCCATGTGCCGTCTGTTACCCCTTTCTTTGACTAGGAAAGGGAACTCCCTGACCCCTTGCACTTCCCGAGTGAGGCCATGCCTCGCCCTGCTTCGGCTCATGCACGGTGCACTGCACCCACTGTCTGGCACTCCCTAGTTAGATGAACCCAGTACCTCAGATGGAAATGCAGAAATCACCCGTCTTTTGCGTTTCTCACACTGGGAGCTGTAGACCGGAGCTGTTCCTATTTGGCCATCTTGGCTCCACCTCATGACCATTTTTATGATATTGATTCTTCCTATCTATGAGCATGGAATGCCTTTCCATTCATTTGTGTCATCTCTGATTTCTTTGAGCAGTGTTTTTTAGTTCTTGTAGAGATCTTTTACCTCCCTGGTTAGCTTCATTTCTAGGTATTGTGTTCTTTTTGTGGCAATTTTGAATGAGATTGCATTCCTGATTTGGCTCTTGAATTGACTGTCATTGGTGTATAGGAATGCTTGTGATTTTTGTACATTGATTTTGTATCCTGAGGCTTTGCTGAAGTTGTTTATCAGCTAAAGAAGCTTTTGGGCTTAGACTCTGGGGCTTTCTTGATATAGAAACATGTAGTCTGCAAACAGCGATAGTTTCACTTCCTCTCTTCCTATTTGGATGTGTTTTATTTCTTTGTCTTTTCTGATTGTTCTGTCCAGGACTCCTAATACTATGTTGAATAGTAGTGGTGAGAGTGGGCATCTTTGTCTGGTGCCGATTTTCAAGAGGAATGCTTCTAGCATTTTCCCTTTTAGTATGATATTGTCTGTGGGCTTTTCATAGATAGCTCTTATTATTTTGTGGTACATTCGTTCAATATCCAGTTTCTTGAAAGTTTTTTTAACACAAAAAACATGTTGAATTTTATCAAAAATCTTTTTCTGCATCTATCGAGATAATCGTGCATTTTTTGTCTTTAGTTCTGTTTATGTAATGAACCATATTTACTGATTTGTGTATGTTGAACCAGACTTGTGTCCCAGAGATGAAGCGTACTTGATAAGCTTTTTGATGTGCTGCTGTATTTGGTTTGCCAGCATTTTGTTGAGGATTTTTGCATCAATGTTCATCAAGAATATTAGCCTGAAGTTCTCTTTTTTCTTTTTTTTTTTTTTTGTATCTCTACCAAGTTTTGTCATCAGGTTGATGCTGGCCTCATAGAATGAGTTAGGGAGTAGTCCCTCCTCCTTGATTTTTTGCACTGGTTTCAGCAGGAATGACACCAGCTCTTCTTTGTACATCTGGTAGAATTCAGCTGTGAATCTGTCTGGTCCTAGTCTTTTTTTAATTGGTAGGCTATTTATTACTGACTCAATTTTTGACCTTGTTATTGGTCTGTTCAGAGATTCAATTTCTTCCTGGGTCATTCTTGAGAGGGTGTATGTGTCCAGGAGTTTATCCATTTCTTCTATAGTTTCTAGTTTATGTGCATGGAGGTGTTCATAATATTCACTGATGTTTGTTTGTATTTCTGTGGTGTCAGTAGTAATATCCCTCTTGTCATTTCTCATTGTGTTTATTTGAGTCTTCTCTTTTTTCCTTTATTAATCTAGCTATCAGTCTATCCATTTTATTAATTTTTTTTCAAAAAATCACCTCCTGGATTCATTGGTTTTTTGGAATGGCTTTTTTGTGTGTGTCTAAATTTCCTTCTGTTCAGCTCTGATTTTGTTTATTTCTTATCTTCTGCTAGCTTGGGATTTGTTTGCTCTTGGTTCTCTAGTTCTTTCAGTTGTAATGATAGGTTGTTAACTTGAGATCTTTCTAACTTTTGATATGGTCATTTAGTGCTATAAATTTATCTCTTAACACTGCCTTAGCAGTGTTCCAGAGATTTGGTACATTGTCTCTTTGTTCTCATTAGTTTTGAAAAACTTTTGGACTTCTGCCTTAATTTCTTGTCCCAAAAGTACTTCAAGAGCAGGTTATTCAACTTCCATGTAACTGTATCATTTTGAGTGAATTTCTTAGTCTTGATTTCTAATTTGATTGCACTGTGGCCCAAGAAATTGTTTGTTATGATTTTAGTTCTTTTGTATTTGCTGAGGAGTTTTTAACTTCTGATTATGTTATCAATTTTAGAGTACATGTCATGTAGTGATGAGAAAAATGTATATTCTGTTATTTTTGGGTGAAGAATTCTGTATATATATATCATGTCCATTTGATTTAGTGCTGAGTTGAGGTCCTAAATATTTTTGTTAATTTTCTGTCTTGATGATTTTTAATTTTCTGTCTCAATGATCTGTATAATATTGTCAATGGGATGTTAAAGTCTCCCACTATTATCGTGTGAGAGTCTAAGTCTCTTTGAAGGCCTTGAAGCACTTGCTTTATAAATCTGTGCTCCTGTGTTGGGTCCATATATATATTTAAGTTAGTTAGGTTGTCTTGTTGGATTGAACCCTTTACCATTGTATAATGCCCTTTTTTGTCTTTTTTGATCTTTATTGGCTTATTGTCTGTTTTGTCAGAAACTAAGATTGTAACCCCTCCTTTTTTTCTGTTTTCCATTGGCTTGGTAGATTTTCCTCCATTTATTTTGAACCTATGTGTATTATTCCACATAACATTGGTCTCTTGAAGACAGCATAACAATGGATCTTGGTTCTTTATCCAGCTTGCCATTGTGTGTCTTTTAATTGGGGCATTTCACCCATTTACATTCAAGGTTAGTATTGATATGTGTGAATTAGATCTTACCATCATGATGTTAGAGGATTATTTTGCAGACTTGTTAATGTTATTGCTTTATAGTGTCACTGATTTCTGTACTTCAGTGTGTTTTTGTAGTAGGTGATAATGGTCTTTCCTTTCCATATTTAGTGCTTCTTTCAGGAGCTCTTGTAAGGCAGGTCTAGTGGTAAACAATTCCATCAGAATTTCTTTATCTGAAAAGGATCTTATTTTTTCTTCTCTTATGAAGCTTAGTTTGGCTGGATATGAAACTCTGAATTGGAATTTCCTTTTTTAAAGAATATTGATATTGGCCTCCAATCTCTTCTAGCTTGTAGGGTTTCAACTGAGAGGTCCACTGTTAGTCTGAAGGGCTTCCCTTTTTAGGTGACCTGACCTTTGTCTCCAGTTTTCTTTAATATATTTTCTTTCATTTTGACCTTAGAGATGATTATGTGTCTTTGGGATGATCTTATTGTAAAGTATTTTACTGGGGTTGTCTGCATTTCCTGAATTTGAATATAGGCCTCTGTAGCTGGATTGGAGAATTTCTCATGGATGATATCCTGGAATATGTTTTGCAGGTTGCATCATTCTCCCCGTCTCTTTTAGGAACATCAATGAGGTATTCTTTTTTCTCTATTCTTGTCTAACTTTCTTATTTCAGAAAGCTAGTCTTCAATTTCTAAGATTCTTTCCTCTGCTTTGTCTATTCTGCTAGTAATATCTGTGATTGTATTATGAAATTCTTGTAGATGTGTTTTTCAGCTCTATCAGGCCAGGTACATTTTTTCTATACTATCTATTTTGTCTGTCACCTCCTGCATTGTTTGTCATGACTTTTTAGCTTCCTTGCATTGGGTTTTAATGTACTCTTGTAGCTCAATGATCTTGTTTCCTATCCATATTCTGAATTATATTTCTGTCATTTTAGCCATCTCAGGCTGGTTCAGAACTCTTGCTGGAGAGGTGATGTGATCATTTGGAGAAAAGAAGGTACTCTGGCTTTTTGAATTTTGAGCATTTTTGTGCTGATTCATTTTCATCTTTGTGGGCTTATCTACTTTTAATCTTTGAAATTGCTGGCCTTTGGATGTTTGTTTTTCCTTTTATCTTATTTGATAACCTTGAGGGTTGGATTGCGGTATAAGGTGGATTCAGCCAACTGGCTTCATTTCTGAGTGATTTTAGGGGGCCAATGCTCAGCTCCCAACTCCTGAACTGTGCGCTCTAACTCTGGAGGACTAGTATTTGGCCCCAACTTTCACTCTTCAGGGTTTGGATCCACTGCAGTTGGTGGGGGGTTGCTGAGGTGCAGCTGTGACAGAGTGATAGTGGGTGCTGGGGTGCCTGCTTTCCTGCAGGTACTTACCGCAGTGGCAGAGGAAATGCAGCTGGGGGGAGGATGGGGAGCCTCCCCCTAACTTTACGGTGTGTGTGATTGCATTGAAGGTGGTGTTGGCTTGGGGGCAGGGTGCTTGTGGGTGCAGGTCTGGGTACTTTCTCTGTGCCTCAAAAGCAAGAGTGATCATTCAGGTTAGGGGAGGATCTGCTGTTCTCTTTGCAGTGTTAGTACAAGTGCAGCATGCTGACAGGGCAATGGTTGCTGCCTCTGGCCCTGCCAAGGCTCCATCTGCAATGGTGGTTGGTAGCAGAGAGGCAAACTGCACTTCCATGTGCTGGTGAGGCAATGAAGTAAAACCCACCTGTGCAGACGTGTGCCAACAAAGTGATGTGGGGAGTCACTGTGGGCCTGGAGGAAGCTGCAGTATGGGAAGGGAGTGGGCAGACTAATGCGTGGCTGTAGTGGCCACTTCACTGGGGCTTGCCACTGGTCACGCACAGTCTACAAGCAGAGAAGCTCTAATGTAGGCCCCCAGTGTACCCAAGACTGTCCTGCAAGCAGACATGGCCAGGCTGTGGCCCTGGGAGAGGCCAGCAGACCAAGGGGTGCGCAGGTCAGACCAGTCTCATCTGATGGGCAAGACTGCCCTGTGGATATCAGGTCTGAAAATTCCCCTAGGTCTAAAGCCTCCTATGGGAGCAAGTCTAGCCTAGGGGGATGGACCTCCCTGACTATGCTCTGCTACAGATGCTACCAAACCAAACCCTCTGGGCTTTACCTCAGCTGGCTTGCTGCCCCTGCTACTTTTTAAGGGGTCTCCTCCTGCTGGGGCTCCAGAAGCCCATGGTGAGAGCTGCCATGGTCCAATAATGCAGTCCTCATTTTGGCAATGAGTATTTGTCTCTACATTTATCTAGTTGTCACTAAGTCCAATATAAAGCCTCAAAGCCACTATAGATTCCCAGGATATCCATAATGTAAATGGAAATGTTCTCATTCCCCCTCCCAGCCTAATTTCCAGCTGCATGTAGACCACATCCAATAAGCCCTTTCTACATCCTCAAAATTTGTATCCTGTTGTCACCTTAAGATATCAGATAATTATTTTTATGAACATTTGTTAGCTCCTGATGTTTCTTATTTTGTCTGTGGAACCTATGCTTATTGTCTTTTACTGACCTACTGAACCAGATCTTCTTTTCTTACCAATTTTACTAATCCCTTTATGTTGCTTGATTTTCTACAATTTTCTTCTTTTATTGAACTATCACCCACCTTCTCCAGTTTACCTAATTCTCACTATTGGAAAAATAAGGTTTTCAGAAACTCAGAGGTATTTTTGTAGCTGATCTCAGTTCCTAAGGAGATAATTTAGGAAAAACAGCTATAGAACAAGTTCCTTTCATGATCTAATTACATTTTCAGAAAGGTTTGCCACCCTTTGGGTACCATTCCTAGGAATCTACCACCTGGCTGAAAAAGTTAGACTCAACAAAATAGAATCATTTAGTCATTACTTATACAATTCATCATGGCCATGGACAACATCACAGCTGCTGTCAAATCAATGGCTCACCAATTCTGAGGTAAGTCCCTTCTACTAGGTTGGTTCAAAAGTAAATTGTGTTTTTTTGCCATTACTTTTAATGGCAAAACAGCAATTACCTTCTGCAGCAACCTGATATAACTACTTTATTGAAGGTTTTTATCATAAAGTGATGCTGGATCTGATAGAATGCTATTTCTGCATCTATTGAGATGATCACATGACTTTCGTTTTTAATTGTGTTTACGTGATGTATCACATTTATTGACTTCTGTATGTTAAACCAGCTCTTAACCCCAGGATGAAGCCCGTGTGATCATGAGGTATTATCTTTTTGCTGTGCTGTTGGATTCAGATATTTAGTATTTTGTTGAGGATTTTTGCGTCCATCTTCATCTGGGATATTGGTCTGTAGTTTTGTTGTTGTTGTTGTTGTTGTTATGTCCTTTCCTGCTTTGGGTATTAGGGTAATACTGGCTTCATAGAATGATTGAGGGAGGATTCCCTCTTTCTCAATCTTTTGGAGTAGTTTCAGTAGGATTGGTACCAACCATTCTTTGATTGATTGGTAGAATTCAGCTGTGAATCCATCCGGTTCTTGAATTTTTTTTATTAGCATTTTTTTTTTTTTTGGTACTGAGTCAATCTTGCTGCTTGTTGTTGATCTGTTCAGGGTTTCTGTTTCTTCCTAATTTAATTAAGAGGGTTGTATGTTTCCAGGAATTTATTCATTTCCTCTAGATTTTCTAGTTTGTGCACATAAAGGCATTCATAGTAGGCTTAAATGATCTTTCATATTTCTGTGGTACTGGTTGCAATGTTTCTAGTTTCATTTCTAACTGAGTTTATTTGGATCTTCTCTCTTCTTGGTTAATCTGGCAAATGGTCTATCTATAAATTTTTGTTGCCTTTTTAAAGAATCAGTTTTTTGTTTCATTTATCTTTTATACTTTTTTGTTTCAATTTCATCTTGTTCTGCTCTGAACTTTGTTAGTTTCTTCTGTTGCCTTTGGGTTTACTTTGTACTTACTTCCTTAAGGTGTGACATTAGGTTGTCAATTTATGCTCTTCAAGACTTTTTTGAGGTAGGCATTTAATGCTATGAACTTTCCTCTTAGCACTGCTTTTGCTGTATCCCAAAGGTTTTGATAACTTTTTCATTATTATTATTTCATTTGAATAATCTAAAATTTCCATCTTGATTTTATTGTTGATCCAAAAATCATTCAGGAGGAAATTATTTAGTTTCCAAATATTTGTACAGTTTTGACTATTCCTTTTGGAGTTGGTTTCTAGTTTTATTCCCCTGTAATCTGAGAAGATACTTAATATAATTTCAATTCTCTTATATGTATTAGACTTGTTTTGTGCCTATTGTATGATCTCTTTTGGAGAATGTTCCATGTGCTTATGAGAAGAATATATATTCTGCAGTTGTTGGGTAGAATGTTCTGTAAATATCTGTTAAGTCCACCTCTTCTAGAGTGTAGTTGAAGTCCATTGTTTCTTTTTTCTTTTTTTTCGAGATGGAGTCTCACTCTGTCTCCCAGGTTGGAGTGCAGTGGCACGATCTCTGCTCACTACAACCTGTACCTTTCAGGTTCAAGTGATTCTCCTGCTCAGTCTCCCGAATAGCTGGGACTACAGGTACCCACTACCATGTCCAGCGAATTTTTGTATTATTAGTAGAGACAGAGTTTCACCATGTTGCCCAGGCTGATCTCCAACTCCTGACCTCAGGTGATCTGCCCCTGTCAGCCTCCCAAAGTGCTGGGATTACAGGTGTGAGCCACCATGCCCAGACTAAATCCATTATTTCTTTGTTGACTTTCTATGTCAATAATATGTCTAGTGCTGTCAGTGGAATAGTAAAGTCCCACACTATTATTTTGTTGCTGCCAATCTCATGTCTTAGGTCTAGTAGCAATTGTTTTATACATCTGGGAGCTCCAGTGTTAGGTGCATGTAAATTTGTAATTTGATATTGATTGTAATATCTTCTTGTTGGATTGACCCTTTTACCATTACATAATAACTTTCTTTGCCTCTTTTTTTTTTTACTGTCGTTGCTTTAAATTGTTTTGTTTGATATAAGAATAGCTGCGCCCACTCTCTTTTGGTTTTTATTTGCATGGAATATCTTTTTCCACCCCTTTACCTTGAGTTTATATGAATCCTTATGTGTTAGGTGAGCCTCTTGAAGACAGCAGATATTTGGTTTGTGATTTTGTATACATTCTGCCATTCTGTATCTTTTAAGTGGAGCTTTTAGGCCATTTACATTTAATGTTAATATTGAGATGTTAGGTACTGATCTCTTCATCATGTTCATTGTTACCTACATACTTTTTTTTTCTGAGTTTTATGCTTTCAAGAGGTTCTATTTTTGTGCATATCAAGCTTTTGTTTCAAGATTTAAAACTCCTTTTAGCATTTATTGTAGTACTGGTTTGGTAATAGCAAATTACCTCAGCATTTGTTTGAAAAATAACTTTTTCTTTCATTTATGAAAGTAACTTATTTTGCTGGATTCAAAAATTCTTGACCGACAGTTATTCTGTTTAAGGAGACTAAAGATAGAACCCCAATACCTTTTAGCTTTAATGGTTTCTGCTGAGAAGTCTGCTGTTAGTCTGATAGATTTTCCTCTATAAGTTACCTGATGCTTTTTTCTCCCAGCTCTTAGTATACTTTCCTTCATGTTGATTTTAGATAGCACAATGACTATGTGCCTTGGTGATAATCTTTTTGCAATAAATTTCCCAGGAGTTCTTTGAGTTTGTTGTATTTGGATTTCTAAACCTCCAGCAAGGCCAGGGAAGTTTTCCTCAATTATTCCCTCAAGTAAGTTTTCTAAATTTTAAGCGTTCTCTTTTCCCTCAGGGACACCGATTATTGTAAGGGTTAGCTGTTTTACATAATCTCATATTTCTTTGAGACTTTGTTAATTTCTTTTTTTTCATTTTTCCTTATATTTGTCTGATTGGGTTAATTAAAAATCTTTGCCTTTCAGTTTTGAGATTCTTTCTTCTACTTGTTCTAGTCTATAGTTGAAACTTTCCACTGCATTTTGTAATTCCCTAAATGAGTTTTTCATTTTTGGAACTTCTGATTGGTTTATGATACCTATTTGTCTAGAATTTTTTAATTTGTATCCTGAATTTTTTAAAATTTTCTTTATGTTGGTCTTCACCTTTCTGTAGTATCTCCTTGAGTAGCTTAATAATTGACCTTCTAAATTCTTTATCTGGTATTTCAACAATTTCATTTTGGTTTGGATTCATTACTGGGGGAATCTTTTCAGAATGTTATAGAACCTTGTTTTGTTATATTTATTACCAGAATTACTCCTCTCGTTCTTTCTTATTTGGGTAGACTATTTCTTCTAAGTGTGCTTGAATTTATTTTTGATTTGACTTTTTCTAAAATTTCATTTTTTCTCCCTTAAGGATGCGACTTTAATGTTTATAGTTTTCTTTTTACCCTAATTTTGTTCTTGATGGTGCTTTTAGGGGTGAAGACTCTGTTTGAGGAAGACTCTGTCTGAGTTCCTTGATTATAGTCTTTGTATGACGGCTTCCTCAGATATTAGTTGTAGTAGCAATGTACTCAGTGTGTGGGCAAGTTCACTATCTCCTATAGAATTGGAATGGCAGAGGTCTTTTGAAGTTTATCTCATTCCCCCATAGTATGTACTTTTTAATTTATTTAATTTACCCCCAGTATTTTATTTACTGAGTTGATGGTTCAGACTTCAGGCCAGTAGAGGAGGTGTCCCTGGGTAGGAACAGGTTGTAGCTAAAGCATATGGATAAATGCAATACCCAATGGTGTGCAAAGATCTTAGCCTTGATGAAGGTGGCTGGAGGCGCTCTCAATTAGGCACACTGAGGTCTTATCAGGGAGAAGGATGGGAGCCAATTCAGTTCTTCCACCAGGTCAGCAGTAAAGCTATCCACCTTCAAGACTCACTCGTGTCCCAAGAAAGGCACCTTTTTTCATCTGTAAGGATGTTGATATTCCAAATAAAGAGAAATTGTGACTCTGCCTCTCATGCAAACCTCAACCTTGGGAGTGCTCCTTCTGTGGGAATACAGTACTCTGAAGTGTTCCAGGAAGACTGTCTTTCATGCACGTCCATGTGAAGAGACCACCAAACAGGCTTTGTGTGAGCAACATGGCTGTTTATTTCACCTGGGTGCAGGTGGGCTGAGTCCGAAAAGAGAGTCAGCAAAGGGAGATAAAGGTGGGGCCGTTTTATAGGATTTGGGTAGGTAAAGGAAAATTACAGTCACAGGGGGTTTGTTCTCTGGTGGGCAGGAGTGGGGGTTGCAAGGTGCTCAGTGGGGGTGGTTTTTGAGCCAGGATGAGCCAGGAAAAGGACTTTCACAAGGTAATGTCATCACTTAAGGCAAGGACTGGCTATTTACACTTCTTTTGTGGTGGAATGTCATCGGTTAACGTGGGGCAGGGCATATTCACTTCTTTTGTGATTCTTCAGTTACTTCAGGCCATCTGGGTGTATACGTGCAAGTCACAGGGGATGCGATGGCTTGGCTTGGGCTCAGAGGCCTGACACTCTCTACAGGTGCACCCATGCTGAGCTCCCATGGGAGAAGACCCAGCTGTGTCTGCAGTGGTGGACAAGGAGGGAAAGAATTCCCCTTCTGTAAGATCTTTCATGAGCACCAAGGCTGCCTGACTGTTAGAGTAGAGCTGCAGAATTTCCCTCCAACGCCCAACACTGCAACTGTGTCTCTGCTGAAAGAAGCTTCCCACCAGTGGAAAAATCTGGGATTTAAGGCTTGCCATCCAGATTCTTTTGTCCCAGGTATTTTAATAACTCAAGTTAAGGAAACAATGGAATTTTTATAGAGATGCTCCTGATTCTGTTGAGAATTTTGTCTTCTTTGCTTCAGGGTCCTTCATGGTAGGTAGGGACTTCTTTATTAGGAACCTAGGCAATCAGTTCAAAAGTAAGTGTAGGCAGTCTTGGCATTGCATGGTTCCAATATGCACAGATTTCATACTAGTTGAACATATATGGAATTACAGAAAAAAAATAGCTGACCAGGGAAATGTTGACATGGTTGTGTTTTGAGACAGATATTCACCCAGAAGAACTGGATTGTTTTGTCCCATGGGGTGTTCCATTGATGAGGTGCTCTCTCCCATACTCTAGGAGTATGAGTTCCTGAGAGCCAGACTATAGTGATTGTTCTTCTGGGTCTGACCACCCGGTGGGGCTGTTATACTCCAGGCTGGTGCTGGGGAAAGTCTGTAAGGGTTCTAGTGATGTTACCTTTCCTCAAAACCACAGCAGTTGGTACCAGTACTGGCTGTGACGGGAGTGGCAGGGGAGTGATGTAGACTTTGTGAGAATCCTTGATTATAGATAGCCTTAGTGTGTTGTTTTTCTTGAATGTTGATTATGATGGTAGTGAACTCGGCATGTGGACAGACTCAGACCTCTTGGTTAGCCAGTGTGTTGCAGGCAGTGGTGGTAGCTGAGGTCAGATACCAGTTTTCTTATTTCTAGGCACACTCTTATTCTATCTAGAGATGCTGTAGTGGACTGTGTTGGCTGGCCTTCAGCCAGGAGGTAGCACTTGCCAAAGAGTACCTGCTCCTGTAATAGTAGCAGGATTTGAGCTTTCCCTGCTTTGCCCAGAGGAGATATTCTGGTTTCTCAGGTGATGGGAAGGGCCATAAAGCTCCTAAATGTTTCTGTCATTTGTGTTACACTACCAGGGAGGGTGGAGGGGCACAGCCAGGTTGGGGCTCCACATGAGTGGCAAGCTGCAGCTTCTCTGAGGGTCAGAGGGCATTTATCAGGCTGCTGGGGTAATGCTCCAGAGGGGAGTGTAACTGCCTCTGTTGCACAGAAGAGAGTTTGCACAGGGAGTAAAGAGTAGCAGGTGGCAGTAAGCCTCACCCAGATCCCACACAGTTGGCAAAGTTGTTCTCACTCCTGAAGTGTTCTGCTAGCAGCACTGAGCTAAGCTCCAGGCAGCCTTGGCAGCCTGGCTCCTGCACTCATGGCTGCAGTGTACTTCCCACTTGCCCCTGGGTTCTGGCCAAGGGAGTTTGCTCCCACTCAATATTATATCCCAAAATTCAATTGGAGGCTTCTTTCAAACTGTGACCACTGTCTGAGCTACTTGGCTGACTTCCCTGAGTCCCTGTGAGGTATAATAAGGAATGAATGGTTTCCCCCAGTCCATGCTAGAGATTGGGAATGCCTGCAAGGTGCTTTCCACTACTGCCTCTACTTTTATATTTCTCACTATTCCCTAAATCAGTCCCAGCTCTGGGTAGGGTAAAGGCCTTCCCCCATGGCCTGGATTTCACGTTCCCTGATGGGAATGTGTATCCTGGATGCAGTCTGTCCCTTTCTCACACTTTGGGGACTTAGAGTTTTTTGGCTGTTTCACAGTGTAGGCTATAGCCTGCCACTTCTTTCAAACAGCCTGTGCTTCTTTCGGTTTTCTTGTTAAGTTCCTGTGTTGCTTCTTGAAAAAAGTTCACAGCATAAATCTCTACATGCTATTCTGTCCTTTCAAGTGGGAGAGGTGTGCTAACACTGCTTCTAAGCTTCCTTCTTGGAAGAAAAAAAACCCAGCAGAGCAGCCTCTAATATTTATCATTCTGTTTTTCTTTATGGGTATCCCTCTCATTAAATGTCTCATTGATCTCACAATACAATTAGCAACCTGCACCAGGTACCAGCAGATGGTTTTGCTAGTCATAAATGAGCAAACTGGAGGAGAAATAAACTTAAGGGAAGAATGCCTCTTTTTCCCTTGAACAAACTATAGTCAGGCTTCTGAACCTTCTCTTCGGCTGACTTGTGTACTTTCTTGTAAATCTAGTTCTAGTAAATAATGCAGAAAGACAATCTAGCAAGAATCCTCCCATCCTCAATACCTGATGACCTTCTATATCTGATCAAAATTCTTCCCTTCCCATTCTTGGTATCTGAATACTCTGGCTTGCCTTCAGCAAAAATCTTGTTAGGATTCAGGTACTATGGATTCAGTGGGCTATGATCATACCACTGCACTCCAGCATGGGTGACAATGTGATTTATTTATCTCAAATATAAATAAATCAAAGAATAAATAAATCCTTTTCAATTGGTTCAACCAGAATTCCCCCTAGATTTGATGTCTCTTCTTAATAATTTTTCATTCGCTGGCCACCCCCTGCTTCTTGGCTACAAGACCTCCCTTTTCCCTGCTGCATTTGAAATGAAGCCCAGCTCTACACTGGGGTTTTTCTGCCCCTATGGCAATAGTCCTGAATCAACTTTGTATTTAGCACTTTAACTTTTGTCCTGCTCTGGTTTTCTTTGACACTAGCTTAGTGCATAGCAAGATAGCAATTTCTCAGTAAATTTTTTTTCATATTTGTGTATTTAATAAATAAATATTGTTTAGATGCTTGGAATCCCTATTTTCTGCATCATTTATGCCTAACAACATCTTAATGTTTTGTTATTGCTGTGAGCCCATCAATAATTTACAATTAAAGTAGTTCAGGTTGGTGGAACTTCTAATAACAAGCCAGTGCCCTATTTAGATGTTTTGATTATTAAAAAATGTATCTATGTATATATGTATTAACTGTATGTATATATGTATTGTAAGTATATATTTATGTGTATATGTATCATTTGTATAATATCCATATGGACATGTAATATATATGTACATTTGTATTACATTAATGTATATATGTATTATAAGTATGTATATAGGTATTATATACCTATATACACATTTGGTGATAGGCAAGTATTGTAAAATGTTAACAATTGTTCAATAATTGTTAACAATTGTTTGATTGCTTAATTGGCTAAAAGAAGTATATGAATGTTAATCATATACTTTTTTCAACTTTTCTGTAGGTTTGAAATTTTTCAAAATAAATTTGGAGGTAAATGTCTTTGATCCATATCTCTTTTGAATATCTGCCCTATTTCTCTGCCCACTTCACAGCTTAGATTGTTAAAATGTTTCCTCTCCTGCTTTTAGTTTGTGCTATGTACAGTATGACTTAGTGGTTAAGACCATGGATTCTGGAGCCAGATAGCCTGGGTTTGGTTCCTGAGCTCTACCATTGTATTTCTGTAGACAAGAAATTTCTCTGTCCCTCATTTTTTTTAAAGTAAGGTTATTAGAAATTAAAATAGTAATAAGAGTAAAAAACCTAATAAATTTACTGAACAGTAAAATGGATACCACTGAAAAGTTATTTGAAAACTAAAAGATCACCTGAGGATTAATTTAAAATAGAATATAAAGAGACAAATATGAGTGATAGTCAAGAAGCAGGAATGTATCCGTTAGTATTTATTCAGTCATGAATAAAACATCTTTGCCAAATAAGCTTAAAAGATAAGAAGGTCTATTGGATTATACAGTCAGAAGAGATGGTTTACTCCAGAGATTTTGGGTCTATTTCTGTGTGATTTCTTCAGCTTTGCCCTCATTTGAGTATTGACTACAACCCCAGGCTGGTTTTCCTCTTGATGGTGAAAGGGAATTGGCTCTGCTGGGTTTCATATCCGCATACTATAACACTCAGAGAGAGAAAGACTATTTTTTGTGGCTCTCTTTTAAAATAAGAAAACTCATTTTTCAGGAAAAAATCACCTTTTCTGTCTCACTGGCTCCATATAAGTCACAAACTCTTCCCTGAATAGATGTCTGGGATTCAGTGTTACTAAGAGTTGAGAGTGAATGACACAGAAACACACTTTTTATTTATTTCTATATATTTTTTGAAGCAGAGTCTCACTCTGACACCAAAGCTAGAGTGCAGTGGCCTGATCTAAGCTCACTGCAACATCCACCTCCAGGGTTCAAGCGATCCTCCTGCTTCATTCTCCTAGGTAGTCGAGATTATAGGGATGCACCATGCCTGGCTAATTTTAAAAATTTTAGTACAGATGGAGTTTCACTATGTTGGCCAGGCTAGTTTCAAACTCCTGACCTCAGGTGATCTACCTGCCTTGGCCTCTGGAAGTGCTAGGATTACAGGCATAAGCCCAGATTACCGTGCCAAGCCCAGAAATACATTTTTAAAATTATGGCATTATAGAAAGGGAAAAGCAATCAATACAGGTACTCTGTTTCATAGAACTTGAGAATGTAAAATGACTAGTGAGTAACACTGAATATGAAAATATTATTGATTAGAGAATACATATTCTGCATGAATAATTTTTCAAGCAATCTCTTGAAAGAACTCAAAAAAAGTTAGAATCAAATTCAAACAGACAATTTACTTCTCACAGATGATTCTGCTTAAAAAGGGACTAATGTTTGAGAACTTGGAATGTGCCTGAGTTTGTAAAATTATGCTTTAAGATTCCAGAAATTTGCCAACAATAGTAAATGCACACTACCGTTATATGTACTGACATTTATTCCTAGTATTTGTTGGATTTGCTGAAAATTGTAACTAATTACACTCTGACACAATCTGAGACTTCATGAATAATTTAGTTCACTTTTGATGAACCCTAGTAGCTTAGATTTTGAAGTATATTTTACAGGAATTTCTCCTTTCTGAACATTTTGAACTCATATATCATTATTTTTAAATAATTTAATATTTTATATTCAAAGTGGCCTTGTACACTGCCTCACTATCCCTTGATTTAAAATAAAGTATTATCAAGTTGCCAGAGGGGATGACACTTGTTTCAGAATGTTACAAAATTTTCTCTTCTTCATAATTTTTTTCATAATATTTATTACTTCCTTATTTCTTAGGCTATAAATAAAAGGATTTAATAAAGGCATAACTAAAGTATAAAATATAGCAACAGGTATATCTTTATCCCCTTCATTAACTGCACCTGGTCGAGCATACATGAAGAGAAGGGAACCATAGAATATTGACCCAGAGAGAAAGTGAGATGCACAAGTAGATAAAGCTTTGCCTCTTCCCTCCTTGGATTTCATTGTAAATATTGTGAAAAGGATGTAGAAATAAGGGACTAAGACTATAGTAAAGATTTGAATTGATCCTGCCAAGATAAATAACACCAATTCATTGATATAAGGGTTAATACAAGAAAGTCTATATAATGGAAGAACATCACAGAAAAAGTGATTGATTTGATGAGACCCACAGAAAGTTAACCTCAACAGAAACCCTACTTCAATCATGGGATGCAGGTTGCCAGCTAGGTAGGCTCCTGCAGTCATCTGAATGCAGAGTGTCTTGGACATCATGGTGTGGTACTGCAGTGGGTTGCATATGGCCACATAGCGGTCATAGGCCATTGCTGCCAGAAGAAAGCAGTCTGTAGTTTCAGCAAGACAGAGAAAATAAAATTGTGCCATACATTCATACAGGGTAATCCTTTTGTTCTCAGAAAAGAAGTTCTCTAACATCTTGGGAGTAATAGCAGAGGAACAGCAGGAATCCATCAGAGCTAGGTTGCCTAAAAATATGTACATTGGTGTGTGAAGACGTTGCTCTATATAAATCAATGCCACCAAACCAATGTTCCCCACCATGGTGACCAGATAGATGGCAAAGAACACCACAAACAGAACAGTCTTCAGCTTTGGATGATATGTAAATCCCGTGAGGATGAACTCAGCTACCAAGGAGTGATTCTCCTTATTCATCTCCACCTTGTCTGTTGAGAGATGAATGAGGGGTTATAATATTGTAATTGAGAGCATATTATTGTTCCTTCAATTTTTTTCCTTTTACAACAAGTAGAGGAATTTCTTTGTCATATTTCCCCTGCTGTTTCTAAATACATCCTCACATACTTCTAGGGGACATTTGTTCTCCTAAAGTGTCAGTGTCTATGACCTCAAGCTCTGACCCTTAGGATTCACAAGGATATTTTGAAAATTCCAGGGAAGATGTTTAAAGTGGAAATGGTTCATCTTTATAAATTTATGCAAGGATAGCATAAAAAACTAGGGGACCCCTATCTGGTTCATTGTTCTCAAATAATTTCACTGTCAGTTTTGTATTGAAGATCCTCCTTAAAACAAATTTATAATACATATATGTGTCATATAATATAGAATATATATATTATATGGGGCTATATATATATATATATGTACACACACACACACACACACACATCTCTCTCCAAGAAAATAATTTTTATATATTCTTCCAGTAGATTGAATGTTTTAAAAAAGCATATAACAGATATGTTAAATTTATATCTTAGGAACTGTATAAAATTCACTAAGAACTGAGGAGGAAAATATTTATCTTTAAAGAAAATTATCTTGTAAATTTAAAGAAATAAACATCCGTAGATTATCACTTGTCTCATCCCTTTCCCCAGTGTCACACCCATTTCATAAACATTGACTCTATCCATTCTATTATTCCTGTTGATTTTCTCTTACATGCCTAAATCCCTCCTCCTTTTGATAAGGAATACTTTTTATATAATGCTACTTAAAGTTTTAACTAATTGCCCCAGGCCACACAGATTTCCATTTTCTGAACAGTAGACGCTCTCTTATATACTCCATACAATTCAGAATTTCTTGCCTATATATACACTGCTTCTTTAAAATGTCAGTCTATTCAATTTTCTTATATTGTAAGCATTTTGAGGTTAGTTGTGATTTATACTTCTGTGAAAAGAGCTGTAAAATACTATGGGGGAAAAGGCAGTATTAATTTCAGTATTAGCTCCACCCTGATGACCTGGAATGAGTAAAGTTGCTTTATGAATTCTACTAATGATCCTTAATGATTCTTTGGTTTCTGCAGACTATTAGCTTTAAAGGAAAGTCTACAAAGAAATATATAAAATCATTACATAAAATTTTAGGTGTCTCTTTTATCTAAATTGACTCTTTTCTACCATTTTTCTGTTTCTTCAGAAAATTATATAAGATTTTCTGAAGTATACTATAGCAGATTAAAAGCTGCTAAGTAAAAGCAAGCTCACCTTTATACTATAGCCTTCTAACACAGGAAAAAGGAGAAAATCCTTTATATCTTAATAGGATTTTTGAAGTCAAATTTTGTTTTGCTTTAAAAGGCTATTTCCTTTCCCTGCATAGTGATTCATTAGGACATACTGACTGATAATTCGAATCATATAAGTTCTATGGTCAAAATAGACATGTTTTTATATTCAAAATATTAAAACAAAAACATGGGCTATTTTATTAATTTGTTTTAAAATAATAAATGTAAGCCATGTAGTCAGTTAAGTTAGCAATAACTTTCTATGTACATGCCTAAATTATTTAACAGAATTTCTTTGTAGCTTTACCTATGTGTTTTGAAATTCTATGTTACAATCAGAAAGTCAGACAAATTGCAGTATTGTGTCTCATCCTAGTTCTTCATAGCATTCAATTTTGAAAAGTGCTAGAAAGATTAGAAAAAAGCTGAAATTTAAGAACAATAAAAGATACTAAATAATTCAGAGGTACTAAATAATTCACAGATTTATGGTTGCTAAAATTAGAAGTAAAAATAAGTTAGCTCGCTTCTCTTACCTAGATTTTACTGAGAAGAGCTTTGTAACAGCTTTATGATGTGGTTTTCATAAAATTAAAGAATATAAACCTTGGCCTCTAAAACATTTGGGATTAAAAGAATGAAAATCTAGGAGACTACTAGTAGGTCAGTGTTGATAATTATATCTGTTATACTGCAAAGTTAAAGTTTTCCACCAAATCCTAAAGGGATTTCTCTGCACTGACATCAGTGTAATTCTGTGGACTCAGTCCTAAAAATATATAAACCACTTGAAATTAATTAAAGATGTCTTGTGAGATAATGAGGTAAAAACAAATGACCTTCACTAAAGTCTGTTTGATGATCATCTTGCTGATTCATATGAAACCGATCTCATTTTTACAATTTTATTCACTATTCTGAACATACAAGATAAAACAGGCAGAAAATAGTCTCAGGCTGGTTTGACCTCTTACTGGGGGAAGTGTGACTAATATGCTTTGTAGAAAATAATTAGCATTTAAAGAGGATCCAAGAAAGTGTAGAAAGTGCGGCCAAGGTCATCAACTTCTTCACTCTGTGAGGTGAATTTGTTCCCACATCCTACAATGCCCTCAGGGAAACTTTGATATTATTATTATCTGGCTCCCCATATGAATTATTGAGATTGCTATACTGTCTTTTCTGCTCATACCAGCTGTCCTTTATCCTGTTGTTTCCTTCTTCACACTTCACTCCTCGATATACTATATATTCGTTAGGACATCTATAATCGGTCACTCCTGTCTCATCACTATCATTAGCATATAGGCTTAAAGGGAAGGGGTTTCTTTGACACATTCAGTCCTGTATTTCAAATATCTTGAACAGTGTCTGGCACTCTTTTTTTTTTTTTTTTTTCTTTTTTGAGACGGAGTCTCACTCTGTTGCCCAGGCTGGAGTGCAGAGGCACGATCTCGGCTCACTGCCAGCTCCTCCTCCCAGGTTCACGCCATTCTCCTGCCTCAGCCTCCCGAGTAAGCTGGGACTGCAGGCACCCGCCACCATGCCCGGCTAATTTTTTGTATAGTTAGTAGAGACGGGGTTTCACCATGTTAGCCAGGATGGTCTCGATTTCCTGACCTCGTGATCTGCCTGCCTCGGCCTCCCAAAGTGTTGGGATTACAGGCGTGAGCCACCACGCCTGGCCGTGTCTGGCACTCTTTAGTGCTAACTGAGGACTTGCTGAATGAAAGGGGGAAAAAATAATACTGCACTGCTCAAGAATTTATAAAATTCCCATTACTTTTCAAACCAAATCAATTTTTCTTATTTTGGTGTTCTAGATATCCCATTGTTTTCTGTATCTTACCATCAACTTGTTTTCTCCTCCTTATCTCAGCAAACTCGGCCATGTGCTCCCTTCCTTGTTTCTTGTGCATTTGCTTCAATTAATTTGCTAGTAATGTTTCGCTTATCTAAAACAGCTTCTCCCTCTTTTCCATCTCAATAGTTGAGTTCAAAGAAGATCTTGCAGCCTTTCTTAATCTTTGAAATCAAATTGATTTTTCTTCTTCTTGAAATACACAATACTTACCTGCTCTAGAATATACTTATCACTTAATAAGGTGTGAGTAGTATATCCCATGATTGTGTAAATCTTGATTAAATATCATCAAGTCACAGACCAATTCATAAATCTTTTGGGCACTTTGTAGCAAACTGAGCTAGATCCTCAGACCCTCAATTCATACTTACTACATTGATTGCTAAAATTTCAGTTTTATTTTCCCTTTATTAAGTACTTACAACATACAGGGCAGTGGAAAAAAAAATTGGCATAGGGGTACTGGGGTGTGAACAGGGTGAGGATAAGAACTTCTTAAAAATGGCTCCTGACAAGAAGCTCATAATCTAGTTGGGAAGAAAGACACATAGATTGCTAACTAGAGTATAATTCAGGCTGTGATATAAAAAAGGGTAAATAAGTTTTTTTGTTTTTGTTTTTATTTTTATTTTTTTGAGACGGAGCCTCGCTCTGTCTCCCAGGCTGGATTGCAGTGGTGTCATCTCAGCTCACTGCAACCTCTGCTTCCTGGGTTCAAGCAATTCTTTTGCCTCAGCCTCCCAAATAGCTGGGACTACAGGCATATGCCACCACGCTCAGCTAATTTTTTTTTATTTTTAGTAGAGACGGGGTTTCACCATGTTGGCCAGGCTGTTCTCGAACTCTTGACCTCAAATGATCCACTTGCCTCAGCCTCCCAAAGTGCTGGGATTAAGGGTGTGTAATCCCAGCACCTGGCCAAAAAAAGGGTAAATAAGTTTTATAAAAATATAAAGAAGAAAGTGCATAGTGACCCGAGGAATAAAGAAAGATTTCTCAATGGAAGTGTCAGTTGAGATAAACTTTGCAAAATAAGTAGGATTATAATAGGCAGAGAGAATGAAGAAGAGGAAGAGGTGAGGGAATCATACCACAAAAGTCTGGAATTTTGAAAGCACAAGAGCTAATCAAAAAATGGTTTGTAAACTAGGGTGGCTGCATCTTACAAGAACTCATAAGCAACATAAGGGGAATGGGCAGTTAGATTACAAATTGTTCTACTTAGATCCCTCAAATTTATGGTTTCTGCCCTCACCATTTCACTGAAACTTTTCTCTGAGTAAGATCGCAATGAACTCTAAATGTCACCTTCAAAGAACATCTACCTGTCTTCCTAACCAAGCTGTAGTGTTTGGTGCTATTGAAAGTCCCTTCACCTCTGGGTTCTGTGATAATACTCACTGGTTCTATCTTCCTCACTTTCTCACCTCAGTCTTTGATGCTGGGCCATGTTTCTCTCTTTCCCCTTAATGATGCTTCTATTCCCCTCTGTTGTATTCTTGGCCTACCTCTGTTATTCTACAATTCTCCATAGATTGTCTCATTTACTCTTATTTTTTAACTGTTGTATACTCTTGTGGCTTCACTAGAGGGGGGATTTACAACCATTTTTATTGTACATTCATATCAGTAAAATCATTTGGAGTACATCTTAAATATATACATACTTATGTAAATATTAAATGTCACTGTACTAAATTATTATGTATAGTACAACATCAAAAATAAAAATTTAGAAAGTACAAGATTAAATAAAATAATTAAATTTTTAAATTTTATGTAGTAATGATACAAAATATTGTTTAACAAGCACCATTATTAAAGTAATAATAATTTTATATTCAGCAAAATAAGTGTAATGATATGTTGCTTATTATTCTTAAAATCTTAGTCCAGCAGTGTAATGCAGTAATTTAAGGACTTATTTAAAAATTTTCCAAAACTTTTCTTAATGTCTGACACAGTTGTAAAAATTCTACTCATAGACACATCTGTCTAAATGGGAGAATAATGACAGTTTTGAGTGGGTTCCAGGACAGAAAAGGGCTGTCCACGGTTCAAGCTGTGGCTTAAGCAGTCCTGACATTTGGGCAATATGACTTAGCAGACCTATGATAATAGAGATATATGACGTTGGAAGAGATGTGGAATTAATGGAAAACTTAAAAAACTTAAATTGAGTCACATTAGTCCTTTTGAGGCTATTTGAACAAATTGCAATTTATGAATCTGGCATTATTCAACTGAGGATTGTGGTTGGGGGTCTACTGGGGATGCTCAAAAGAAAAGCTTTATAGGATGAATAGAGAAGGAAAGTCAAAAAAAAAAAAAAGATCAGTTTGTTACAGTAATATAATTGCCTTATTTGAATTACCTATGTGGACGATCCCTAGTTATGTAATTAGAGGTTATTTGATGGTTTCTGATTGGTTGAACTTAAGTTTTACTTTCTCTAAGTTAGTCACTTAATGACAAACACATTCACGTTAGATTTTGGTTTGCTTCCATGGGAACACAGGTCTCAGGGTCCACCTTAGCCTAAAAGCATCCTATTAAATTATTTTAATAAGTCCTCCCTTCTGATCAGCCTCTTATTTATTAATGATTGGCCAAAACTTGGGTGTGTGTGTGTGACTGTCACAATCGTGGCTGGTTGGCCTTTGTTTCAGCATGGAATTCATAAGTCATGATGTCAGGTTCATTGAGTAAACTTTTCTTGTGTTGTTTATCTTGTTCCTTGTTCTCACTGCAACAAGATAACCTGGTGTATTGTTGATGGTTATGAGCATGCATTTAAGGTTCTTGAGAGGACACAGCATACCAGGGAGATTAGAATGGTTACTATTAAGAGAATAGTACAAAGAAACTAAAGTATGCTTCTTAGCCAAGCCCCCAAGGAACCAACCTAACTACAATCAAATAAATCAAAGAATGAACTAGAGGAGAATTTAACCTGTCTTAACTAAATGGCTTGCTTATTAATTTTTTTTGTAATTGAATTTTTACAACACCAGATGTGTTTATCCAGGTATAACAAGAAATATTAGCCATTGCAGAGACACCTCCTTGTTTAGCCAACAAATAATCTAAAGCAATTAAAACAACTTGAGCTGGAGAATCTAGAGATTTTTATTTGTCAGCTATAGCTTTAGTTGTGGAATCAGTTATACTAGCTAATGTGAACGACAAATTTTATTTATACTAGTTGAAGCCATGGAAACACCCAGCGGGATTGATACCTGCTGATAAGTTCCTTTTTTATCTATAGTTTAAGTTTAGAGGAGAGGACCAATGCTTATTTTCTGATTTGTTATGAAGCGACAGTGGCACTAGTCTGCATTAGTTTTTCATTCTCCGTTTGTTAAGCCATGGAGTGACCCATGCATATGATTGCTTGTTAAAACTTCCACAGATAAAAATGTGTACCCTGACAGTGCTACTAAGAATTATTTATGGAGCCATTTGTTGGAATAAAGACATTGGCTATTTCTAACCAAGGACTGAGTTGTTACTTATTGAGAGGCTATCAAAATGTAGCTCAATAGGCATTCTTGCAAAGAGTTTTATTTAAGCTTTCCTTTCGGTTGCATATCTCCCTTAGACTATTGTCAGAGGATCTGGTATTTCAATTCTGGCTTAAGTTATGACAAGAAGTAAGAGTTCCTCTGGTACCAAAAACAGACAGACACTATAAAAAAGTAGAAACGAATACCCCTGATGAAGATAGATTCAAAAATCCTCAAGAAAATACTAGCATGCTAAGTCCAACAATATATCAAAAATATAATATACCATGATTAGGTGGGATATAGCCCAGCGATGCAAAGATGTTTAACATATGCACATCATGGAACATGATACATCATATCAACAGAATAAAAGACAAAAAACATGATCATTTTAATAGATGCCAAAAAGCATCTGATAAAACTCAACATCTTCTCGAGATAAAAACTCTTAGACAAACGAGGGACATTACGTCAACCTAATAAAGGCCATATATGACAAACTCACAGTTAATACACTGAATGGGAGAAAGCTGAAATTCTTTCCTGTAACATCTGGAACAAGACAAGGATGCCCACTGACACCACCCTTATTCAAATGTTGGCAAGGATGCAGAGAAAAGGGAACTCTTTTACACTGTTGGTAGAATGTAACTTAGTACATTCACATGAAATGTATGCGAAAAACAGTAGAAAGACTTCTCAGAAAACTAAAAATAGAACTGCTATACGATCCAGCATTCCCATTATTGGATATTTCTTTAAAGGAAAAGAAATCAGTATATCAAAGGGATACTTGCACCCCCCGTGTTTATTGCAGCACTATTCATGATAGCCAAGATATGGCTTCAACCTAAATGTCCATCAAGGGATGAACAGATAAAGCAAATATGGTACATATACACAATGGAATACTATTCAGCCATGGAAAAGAAGAAAATCCCATTATTTGCAGCAACATGGATGGAATCAGAGGTCATTATGTTAAGTGAAATAATCCAGGTGCAGAAAGACAAATATCACATGTTCTCATTGATATGTAGAAGTTAAAAAAGTTGATTTTCATGAAAGTAGAGAGCAGAATGATAGCCACCAGAGGCTGGGAAGAGTGGGCTGGAGGAAAAAGAGAGGTTGGTTAATAGATACCAACATGCAGTTAGACAGAAAAAATGTTCTAGTGTTTGTTAGCACAATAGGGTGACTATAGTTAACAATAATTTATTATATATTTTAAAATAGCTAGAAGAAAAGATTTGACATGTTTTGACACAAAGAAATGATAAACGCTCAAGGTGTTGGGCACCCAAATACCCTGGATTGATCATCATACCATCTATGTGTGTAGCAAAATATCACATTTACCCCATAAATATGTACAATTATTATGTATCAATTAAGAAAGTTTTAAGAAGAATTAATGTGTCTTGAACTCTAACTTCATAACGTAGATCAGTAGTGCAATCTAAACAGATGGTCAAATTTGGGATTCTGGTAAAATCAGTTAAGAATGGGCTAGAACATTCTTTTCCTCATGTATTGATTTGGATTTGGCATGGCAAACACAACACTCAGTTAAAATCTCTGCTGAAACTACAAACTATAAAATTTCAATTATAGCATTATTTTGCAATGCACACATGGAAAGAAAAAGTGAGAACCAAAAGAGAAAAGAAGATTGGAGTTCCATGAGGGGACAGGGAAGAGGTTTTTGATCCATGATCTTTAAAAATCTGTTCACCTCAAGGATACCATCTTCTTTTGGGGGGAGAGATCTCTCTGGTCAGTTTTACTTTGAGATCTCCAGGTTGCATACAGTTCCAACAATCTCGAGGAACCCTTTTGAGCTGAGAGACTGGAACCCAAGTCTTGAAGTCCTGAAGCTTTACCATAGTATGAGTGATGATAAGAACTTGTTATGGTTCATTCCAATGAGACTCAAGAGAAGTATTTATTTGGTGTCATTTCTAAAAGACCCAATCTTCAGGTTCTATATTATGGAAGGCCTGGTCATCAGTCAGTGGGTCACAGAAAGCTTCCTTTACTTGGTGGAAATATTCTTCGCCATAATGCATCAAGATGTTGCAATACCTACTCATACAGAGTTTAGAAGTATAAGAGATAAATGAGGTTCTATAATTAAGGTCATAGGTCTTCCTGTTACTATTGTATAAGCTGTTAGCATGTGCTTTTCAGCACAGATATGACTGCAACTAAGGCCAGTGGTAAAAGTTTTGGCCAAGGCAATCCAGATTATTTTGTTAGTTTAGGCAACTTAGATTTAAGATATAATTTTTTCATTCAATTTTTCCAGAAGACTAGGGATGATAAGGACAACGGTAGTGCCATCGTACTTGTAAAACTTTATTTCATTGTTTAATAATTTTTCCAGTAAAAGGAGTTCCCTTATTGCTGGAAATTTCTCCAGGAATGCTCCATAAAGGCTATGTATGCCCCATAGTAATTTAATTTGCTACTGTTATGGAGCTGGTCTTTATGCATGGAAAGGGTGCAATTCATCCTGAGAACGAAATACGATTACAAGACTATATTGGTAAGTCATTGAGAGTGGCAACTGCACGAAATCCATCTGTAGATGCTCCACTGGTCTAGTGGGAGGCGGAGACATTCCATCTGTAACTGGACTTTGGTTACAAACCAATTTTTCAATCCAAGAGCTATTATCACCTCACCAATGCTCTTTTCAAAATTTGGACCATTTTCTCTACACTATGAAGAGTTAAGGAGTATAGAAAGGGCTTTTAATAGCAGTAGTTTTAAAGTCTTTGAAACCAATGAGAACAAAGACACAACATACCAGAATCTCTGGGACACATTCAAAGCAGTGTGTAGAGGGAAATTTATAGCACTAAATGCCCACAAGAGAAAGCAGGAAAGATCCAAAATTGACACCCTAACACCACAATTAAAAGAACTAGAAAAGCAAGAGCAAACACATTCAAAAGCTAGCAGAAGGCAAGAAATAACTAAAATCAGAGCAGAACTGAAGGAAATAGAGACACAAAAATCCCTTCAAAATATTAATGAATCCAGGAGCTGGTTTTTTGAAAGGATCAACAAAATTGATAGACTGCTAGCAAGACTAATAAAGAAGAAAAGAGAGAAGAATCAAATAGATGCAATAAAAAATCATAAAGGGGATATCACTACCGATCCCACAGAAATACAAACCACCATCAGAGAATACTACAAACACCTCTACGCAAATAAACTAGAAAATCTAGAAGAAATGGATAAATTCCTCGACACATACACCCTCCCAAGACTAAACCAGGAAGAAGTTGAATCTCTGAATAGACCAATAACAGGAGCTGAAATTGTGGCAATAATCAATAGCTTACCAACCAAAAAGAGTCCAGGACCAGATGGATTCACAGCCGAATTCTACCAGAGGTACAAGGAGGAGCTGGTACCATTCCTTCTGAAACTATTCCAATCAATAGAAAAAGAGGGAATCCTCCCTAACTCATTTTATGAGGCCAGCATCATCCTGATACCAAAGCTGGGCAGAGACACAACCAAAAAAGAGAATTTTAGACCAGTATCCTTGATGAACATTGATGCAAAAATCCTCAATAAAACACTGGCAAACTGAATCCAGCAGCACATCAAAAAGCTTATCCACCATGATCAAGTGGGCTTCATCCCTGGGATGCAAGGCTGGTTCAATATATGCAAATCAATAAATGTAATCCAGCATATAAACAGAACCAAAGACAAAAACCACATGATTATCTCAATAGATGCAGAAAAGGCCTTTGACAAAATTCAACAACCCTTCATGCTAAAAACTCTCAATAAATTAGGTATTGATGGGACGTATCTCAAAATAACAAGAGCTATCTATGACAAACCCACAGCCAATATCATACTGAATGGGCAAAAACTGGAAGCATTCCCTTTGAAAACTGGCACAAGACAGGGATGCCCTCTCTCACCACTCCTATTCAATATAGTGTTGGAAGTTCTGGCCAGGGCAATTAGGCAGGAGAAGGAAATAAAGGGTATTCAATTAGGAAAAGAGGAAGTCAAATTGTCCCTGTTTGCAGATGACATGATTGTATATCTAGAAAACCCCATTGTCTCAGGCCAAAATCTCCTTAAGCTGATAAGCAACTTCAGCAAAGTCTCAGGATACAAAATCAATGTACAAAAATCACAAGCATTCTTACACACCAATAACAGACAAACAGAGAGCCAAATCATGAGTGAACTCCCATTCACAATTGCTTCAAAGAGAATAAAATACCTAGGAATCCAACTTACAAGGGAGGTGAAGGACCTCTTCAAGGAGAACTAGAAACCACTGCTCAAGGAAATAAAAGAGGATACAAACAAATGGAAGAACATTCCATGCTCATGGGTTAGAAGAATCAATATCATGAAAATGGCCATACTGCCCAAGGTAATTTATAGATTCAATGCCATCCCCATCAAGCTACCAATGGCTTTCTTCACAGAATTGGAAGAAACTACTTTAAAGTTCATATGGAACCAAAAAAGAGCCCACATTGCCAAGTCAATCCTAAGCCAAAAGAACAAAGCTGGAGGCATCAAGCTACCTGACTTCAAACTATACTACAAGGCTACAGTAACCAAATCAGCATGGTACTGGTACCAAAACAGAGATATAGATCAATGGAACAGAACAGAGCCCTCAGAAATAATGCCACATATCTACAACTATCTGATCTTTGACAAACCTGAGAAAAACAAGCAATGGGGAAAGGAATCCCTATTTAATAAATGGTGCTCGGAAAACTAGCTAGCCATATGTAGAAAGCTGAAACTGGATCCCTTCCTTACACCTTATACAAAAATTAATTCAAGATGGATTAAAGACTTAAATGTTAGACCTAAAACCATAAAAACCCTAGAAGAAAACCTAGGCAATACCATTTAGGACATAGGCATGGGCAAGAACTTCATGTCTAAAACACCAAAAGCAATGGCAACAAAAGCCAAAATAGACAAATGGGATCTAATTAAACTAAAGAGCTTCTGCACAGCAAAAGAAACTACCATCAGAGTGAACAGGCAACCTACAAAATGGGAGAAAATTTTCACAACCTACTCATCTGACAAAGGGCTAATATCCAGAATCTACAATGAACTTGAACAAATTTACAAGATAAAAACAAACAACCCCATCAAAAAGTGGATGAAGGACTTGAACAGACACTTCTCAAAAGAAGACATTTATGCAGCCAGAAAACACATGAAAAAATGCTCACCATCACTGGCCATCAGAGAAATGCAAATCAAAACCACAATGAGATACCATCTCACACCAGTTAGAATGGTAATCATTAAAAAGTCAGGAAACAGCAGGTGCTGGAGAGGATGTGGAGAAATAGGAACACTTTTACACTGTTGGTGGGATGGTAAACTAGTTCAACCATTGTGGAAGTCAGTGTGGCGATTCCTCAGGGATCTAGATCTAGAAATACCATTTGACCCAGCCATCCCATTACTGGGTATATACCCAAAGGACTATAAATCATGCTGCTATAAACACACATGCACACGTATGTCTATTGCAGCAGTATTCACAATAGCAAAGACTTGGAACCAACCCAAATGTCCAACAATGATAGACTGGATTAAGAAAATGTGGCACATATACACCATGGAATACTATGCAGCCATAAAAAATGATGAGTTCATGTCCTTTGCAGGGACATGGATGAAGCTGGAAATCATCATTCTCAGTAAACTATCGCAAGGACAAAAAACCAAACACCACATGTTGTCACTCATAGGTGGGAATTGAACAATGAGAACACATGGACACAGGAAGGGGAACATCACACTCTGGGGACTGTTGTGGGGTGGGGGGAGGGGGGAGGGATAGCATTAGCAGATATACCTAATGCTAAATGATGAGTTAATGGGTACAGCACACCAGCATGGCACATGTATACATATGTAACTAACCTGCACATTGTGCACATGTACCCTAAAACTTAAAGTATAATAATAATAAAATTAAATTAAATTTAAAAAAATGACTTTGGGAGAATGAAGCAGTGGTTCAGGCTCTCAGTCAGTTCCTATTTAATATTAAATTTCATTCTTTTAAGAGCCAATTTTGTTTGTTTTGCTGATTCAGGTTCATAGCATTCTTTATTAAACAAATTATAGATTTGGATCAATTTTGTGGAGTTCATTCAAAGTGTTTTTCATTCAAACATCTCAGTGGTATCAGTACTAGTTTATTTAGCATGAAACACTTCTAGGGTATTTTCTCGGTATTCAGTTTCAGTTTTATGGGTGTGGCCTTCCATTTTAATAGCCATTTATGAAGGCAGCAAAACAGCAGAAAGACACTCATCTACTTGGGGTGCATTTTTGATGGGGGTTCCACCAAAGGTGAGGAACTCTCTTACTTTTCATAGCATACCAAACTTATAAACTACGCCAAAATATATCTACTATCTGTAGAAATGTTGACTGATTTGCCCTTAGATATCTGACAGATCCAAGTGAGAACTTACAGCTCTGCCTTTTGGGCTGACTTAAATTGGGGAAAGAGTTACATTTTCTATTACTTCACATTGAGTTGTCACAGCATATCCTGCTTGGTATTTTCCTTTTGCATTTTTGGCATAAGATCCATAAACAAAAAGCATTAACTCAGGATTGTTTAATAAAATGTCTTGTAAATCAATGCAAGGGGTCAACAACGGCAATACCATATTTATACAATTATGGTCTTCATCACTGTCAGGAAAGGGTAACAAGGTAACAGGGTTAAATTGATTACAGCACTGAGACAGAGATTAGAAGATGATGGGAGCAAGTTTCTTAAGATGTTAGTCTGCTCACAGAAAAATGTTGCAAGAGTGTTAGCAGCTAACAGTTGTCAACTGAGTCCCTTGCTAGGAAATGGCCTGAGCTGAAGAGAGCTGTCTTATCAAAGTTGTATCTCTTCCTTGGGGACAGCTTGCAACCAATGACTATTCATGGGAGGTGTAAATTCCAGAACACCTAGCCCTAATGCAATTCGGTCTCTGAAGGGACATCCAAAATCCTCACTTCCCCGCAGTAGTGGCTAAGGCTCTTGTTGTGACTACATTCAGCTATTCTTTCCTTAATAAATATAGGCCTGAGGATATTCCTCAACAAGTTTTTACATGTACATCTCCATCTCAGAGTCTGTTTCCTGGAGACTGTAGATTAAACAATTTGCTACACCCAAAATAGAAAATTACAAGATCAGAAGATGCAATTTATAACCCTCATAGATAAGCCATATATTAAAATATATCAAGTCACTGTACCAGCAAAGGATAGTGTCCCAAACTAATGGCTTTCAAAATATATTATTCCCTTATCCCTGATAGAATAAGCTATCATTATGATCCTAAGAAAAAAGGCATTTCAAAACAAACAGAAAAATAATAGACTACATCCACACAAAAATAATATTAAAAGAAGATAGAAAATGAAAATCAAAGCATTCCATTTGATAAAAACTTTTTCAAAGAATCTAACCATAGAGAGAAAAACTGACACAATGCCGCAACCTGAATTCATTATATTTAAGCACGTACTTCCTGATAGGTAAAATCATATTTTATGTAAAGTAAAAAATTAGAACAGAGATGGACAAGAAGAAATATATAAAATGGGAACTGGCTAAATGTAAAACATAAATTGGAGAAATAGATGCAATTATTTTAAAAAACTAATACTAAATTTTAAGATTTTCAAGGAGTAAGAGATTCTACAATTTACATAAGGGCTGTTGAAGAGAGAAAATAAAACTACTAGGGGAATAAAAATAAACACCAAAAGTAATAAAAAGAATTAAAGTCAACCTGATCAGCCTATGAGATTAGCAAGGGCAATACACAACACATAAAATTGGAATTTCCAAAAAAGAAGAAAATGGAGAAAAAATAATATTTTAAATGATAATCTAAGAAACTTTGGGAAATAACAGAAGACCTGAATCTGCCTATTGAAACACACTTGTCATAAATCATCCAGAATAGTGAGCTCAAATATATATCCTAATAAAAGTGTTAGACTTTAAGATAAAGAAAAATCATATGCACCTTCACATGAAAATACAAACTCACTTCCAAGGAAAGAAAATCAAAATGGTATCTGACTTCCTAACAGTAACATGCAAAGCAAGATAACTGTGGATCAATATTTTCAATAAACTCATACACAATGTGTGTGCCAAGAATTTTACACCTAGCAAAGCTATACTTTCCAATTTATACATATGGAAAGAATCAGAGAAATAGAAAATAGCATTAGAGCATCACAGTTATAATTATTGAAAACAAGATCAGCCAGTGGATAAAACTTTGAGAAACAGGATATCTGTATAGTTTCAATGTATCTCCCCAATATGTTCATCAAATATTGGGGTGCTGTTATAATGTTTTCACAAATTATTTGATAGTTCTGTTTCTAGGTGATAGAGCATAGTTCCTATCCCCTTGAGTGCAGCCTGGAATTAGTGTCTTATATGTAATGAATGAAGTGGCAGACCCTTCTTTAGCCAAGTGATACAGGCTAACAAAACCGGTAGTAAATCATGTTGATATCATGTACCCTCAGATACGATACAATGACAAAGACTCTTCCATTCTGTGATATTCTTCCCTTAAATCCCTAACAAAAGCCTAATCATGAACAAATATCAGACAAACTAAAACTAAAGGACATTGTATGAAATACGTAGCCAGTAATCTTCAAAAGTGTCAAAGGCATGAATGGCAAGAAAAGACAGAGGAACCTGTCATAGATTGGAGGAATCCAAGAAGAGTTGACAACTTTGGCTTCTAATAGGATCTCAAAACAGGAAAATGACATTAGTGGAAAAATCTCAAGTTCAACATAAAGCCTATATTTTAGTTAATGGTACTACAACAATATTAACATCTTAGTTTTGATAAGTGTGTCACGATTATGTACGATGTTCAAATTAGGGAACTTGGATGAAGTCTACATAAAAGCTCTCCATACCATCTTTGTGACTCCTCTGTAAATCTTAAATCTCTGTAAGTAAGGCATAATCATTATTATGATGAATGCATCATAATAAAAAAGTAAATGAAAAGTAAAAACAAAATAAGTAGAGGTAAGGAGAGAAAGCTAAAATAGAACAATCTCACTGATTGTCATATAAGTACTAGTGGTAGTCAAAAAATATTATTTAAAGCAGAGAAACCAAAAATAGCATTATAAGTGCAGACACAGAAGAGTGAGTATGTAATAAAGGTGTTAATGTAAAGATAACTAAAACAAAAATGTAAACTGTCTGAAATACCAGGAGAAATAAAAATCATATAAAACAAGATATAAATAAACAGTAAATACAACATCATTGATAAATATTAAATGAAATAATATGATAGAATTTGGACTAAACATGTCAGTCATTGAAGTTAATAAAAATGAATTCAACTAAACTATTACAGGAAAGATATTTTCAGACTTGCTTCAAAAGAAAAAATCTAGCTCTATACTTTGTACAAGAGATGTAGCTAAAACAAAGGAGAGTCAAAAAGTTACAAATAAAGTGATGATTGAGATGTATCAGATAAAGTATTGGAAAGAAACTGTATCTATAGATATAAAAACAGTTAAATAAATGCACAGTGGAGTGCTATGTGAGCGTTAAAAAGGAAAATATTAATACCTACTGATATGTAACAATTTACAGGTTATGTTGTAAAGTAAAAAAAAATAAAAATGAAGAGCAAAAGCCAAAATCAAGGCAAAATATGTGTTTGGATGCACACACACACACACACACACACACACACACATACACACAGTCTTATGAGTAAGAAAGAAGGGGAAATAAGAGTGTGTATATTTGTGTTTGGAAAGTTTGTTTCTTTTTTAAAAAAAGAAACAGAAATTACAAACCAGAAAACTGTGAAAATTATTACCTATTGGCCTCTGGAAAAATATCTAATATCCCATTGTGAGGCAGAAAAAAAAATACACATGAGTAGCCTAGACATTTTTTCTTTTTTTGTGAGACAAAGTCTCACTTTGTCAGCCTTGACATCTGTACCAGACAACAAGAAATCTGTCAGAGACTACTGAGGTCATATCCGAAGGACTGAGAAACCAATATGGTATTTTTGATTTGAGCTCCTATCGGTCAAAGAATAATAATTATAATTTATTAAGTTGATAACATGTTAAAATCTATGAATTCATAGTGATAATTTTGAAAATAATAATCTTCATAGGCTATTAGACAACACTTATTATTCTGAAAACTGACAGGTTTATTTATTCTGCTTTTTAATGTGGATTGTATCTATTTGGAGCTCTCAGGTTTGTATTCACTGAGAAAATAAAACTGAATTTGTAAAGAGTAAGAGAGAAAGAAAGGCCGGGCGCGGTGGCTCACGCCTGTAATCCCAGCACTTTGGGAGGCCGAGGCGGGTGGATCACGAAGTCAAAAGATCGAGACCATCCTGGCCAACACGGTGAAACCCCGTCTCTACTAAAAATACAAAAAATTAGCCGGGCGTGGTGGCGGGTGCCTGTAGTCCCAGCTACTCGGGAGGCTGAGGCAGGAGAATGACGTGAACCCCGGGGGGCGGAGCCTGCAGTGAGCGGAGATCGCGCCACTGCACTCCAGCCTGGGCAAGAGCGAGACTCTGTCTCAAAAAAAAAAAAAAAGAGAGAGAGAAAGAAAGACAGGAGAAAAAGAGGAAAAGAAAAGGAAAGACATGGGAAAGGAAAAAAAGAGTAAAAAAAGTAAAGACAAAACAGGAAAAAATAGAGCTAGGCAGAGAAGGAGGACAGATGCAAGGAATCCAACACAATCTAGAAAAATTAATTTTTTTAAATGCCAAAAGTATTCATTCTGAGATGCCATTAAGCCTGGGATAAAGAAAATCTTCTTAATGTTTCCAGAGAGATAATCAAGAAATGGGAATGAGAAAAACATACAATTTCTCAAAAGCAACACAGCATGCTAGACTATAAAAGAAAAATGCCTTCAGAGTGCAGAAGAAAAATTATTTCAAATTTAGATTTCCACACAAATTAAAATATAAATCGCGTGTGAACAAAGGCTGCCAAAGAGCCCGTCAAGATTTTTTAGTAAAATGATAGAATGAACCATGAAGAGGAAGATGGAGAGTTTGGAAACAGAATATCTAACAGGGAAATCAGCAAAAGGGAAGTCTCTGCTGGAAGGATGAGCATTGGGTCTAGAGTGCAACCTGTCTGGACTGGAGCAGGCGGACTGATCAATGAACAGGGGGAGGTAATATTGAGCACCTTTTCTTTTCTTTTCTTTTGTTTCGTTTCTTTTATTTTTTCTTTCTTTTCTTTTCTTTCTCTTTTCTTTTCCCTTTTTCCTTTTCTTTCCTTTCTTTTCTATTCCTTTCCCCTTTCCTCCTTCCTTTCTTTCCCTTTCCCCTTCTCTTTCTTTCCTTGTCCCCTTTCCTCCCCTTCCCTCCCCTCTCCTCCCCTCCCCTCCCCTCCCCTGCCTTCCCCTTCCCTTTGACCATGAGAATGCAGGTATTTCTTTACGATTTTGATTTCATTTCCTTTGAATAAATATTCAGAAGTGGGATTACTGGGTCATTCGGTAGTTCTAGTTCTAATATTGTGAGGAAATTCTTACTGTTTTACATAATGGCTATACCAATTTTTATTTTCACCAACCATGTGCAAAAGTTTTCCTTTCTCCTCATCTTCATCAACACTTGTTATCTCTTGTCTTTTTTTATAATAGCAATTTTAACAGGTGTTAGGTGATGTCTCACTGTGGTTTTGATTTGCATTTCCTGGAGAGTTAGTGATATTGACTGACCACCCTTCCCTTCCCCTTTCCCTTTCCTTTCCTTTTTCCTCCTTTCTTCCTTTTCTCTCTCTTTCTTTTTCCTTCCTTCCTTCCTTTCTTTCTTTTTCTCTTTCTTTTTTTCTTCTTTCTTTCTTTCTTTCTTTCTTTCTTTCTTTCTTTCTTTCTTTCTTTCTTCTCTCTCTCTTTCTTTCTTCTTCCTTTTTCTTTCTTCTTTCTTTCTTTTTTTCTTTCTTTTTGAAATAGGCTCTTGCTCTGTCACTCAGGTTGGAGCAAAGTGGTGTAATCACAACTCATTGTAGCCTCAAACTCGGACTCAAGGGATCCTCCTGTCTCAGGCTCTTGAATAGCTTGAGTAGCTGGAACTACAGGCACATCCTATCACACGCACTAATTTTTAAAATTTATTGTAGAGATCGGATCTCTCCATGTTGTGCAGGATGATCTTGAACTCCTAGCCTCAAGCAATCCTCCCCACTTGGCCTCCCGGAGTGTTGGGATTATAGGTGTGAGCCACCACCCCTTGCCTGAGCACCTTTTCTTACACTTGCTGGACATTTGTATATGCTCTTTGGAAAAATATCTTTGGAGGTCCTTTTTCTATTTTTAAATTGGCTTGTTTATTTCCTATTGACTTGTATGATTACTTATATATTTTAGACAATCTCTTATTGAATCATGGTAGGCAAGTATTTTCTTCCACTTGGTAGTTTGCCTTTTCATTTTGTTAATCTTTTTTTCTTTTTCTTTTTCTTTCTTTTTTTTTTTTTGCTGTGCAGACAGATTTTAATTTGATGTATTCTGTATTCTGTTCACTTGTTTTTCTTGCTTGAGATTTTGGTGTGATTTTTAAAAATAATCAAGGAACTTATTTGTTATTTTTAAGGAGTTTTACAGTTTCAGGTTTAAGTCTTTAATCCATTTTGAGCTGATTTTTGTGTATGATGTAACCTAAGAGTCCAATTTTATTCTTTTGCATGTGCATTTCTACTTTTCCAAGCATTGGTCATTGTTTAGATTATCCTTTCCCCAGTGCGTATTCTTCATGCCCTTGTGAAGATTTTTGATTATATATGAACAGTTTTATCTGTGGGCTTCTATTCTTTTCCATTGGTTTATTAGTCTATTTCTTTAATAATAAAAATAAAGCTAGGGGATTCACATTTCCTGATTTCAAAATGATTAAAAATCTAAAATAATGAAAACAGTTTGGCACTGGTGTAAGGATGGAAGTATAAATCAGTTGGGAAAGAATAGTCTCCTCAACAAATTGTGTGGAACAGCAGGGAATCTACATGTAAAAAATGAGTTTGGACCCCTATTTGTAAACTAAAGCTGTAATGTGTTAGTAATAAAACTATAATGTGTTAGAAGAAACACAGATATAAATATTTGTGGCCTTGGATTTTGCAACATTTTCTTAAATAAGACACCAAGATCATAAGTGACATATCAAAAATAGACTAGACTTCACCAAAATTAGAAACTTTACCTCAGAGAATGCCATCAAGAAAATAAAAGACAACCAATGGAATAGGATAAAATATATGAAAATCATATGTTTGATAAGGGAAATATATCTATAATTAATAAACAGATCTTACCACTTAATAATAAAATTACAAGTTACTTCTTTATAACAATGTCAAAGGATCTGAGTAGTTGTTTTTTCAAAGAAGAGATGTGAATAGCTAATAGTACATAACAAGGTGCTCAACATTATTAGCCATCAAGGAAATGCAAATCAAAACCACAATGAGATACCAGTTTACATGAACTCTAATGGCTATAATAAGAAAGACAATAACAGATGTTGAAGATGTGGCAAAATTGGAAGAATCATATATTGCTATTGGGAATATACAACACTGCAGCTACTTTGGAAAGCAGTAAAACATTCCTCAAGAAGTAAACAGAGTTGACATATGACCCAGCAATTTCACTCCTAGTATGTACCCAAGGGAAATGAAAACACTTGCTCATACACAAAATTCTACACAAATGTTCAGAGTAGCATTATTCATAATTAAAAATATTATTCTAAAGTTTATATGAGAAAACAAAAGACTAGCAGAGCCAACACAACACTGAAGAAGAACAAGGTTGGAACACTCACACTACCAGATCTCAAGACTTCTATAAAGCTAAGGTAATCAGTACAGCATGGTATTATTAAAAGAATATACACAAGTTTAAGATAACAGAATAGACAGACCATAATAGGCCCACATAATTATAGTCAAGTAATCTTTGACAAACTAACAAAGGCATTTCAATAAAGGATGATCTTTACGCAGATGGTGCTGGAACACTTGGATGTTCATATTCAAATAACGTAAGCCTAGACATACACCATACATATTTCACAAGTGCTGACTCAAAGTGGATTATAAGTCTAAAATGTAAAACTAGAACTATAAAACTTCCAGAAGAAAACATAGGAGAAAACTTAGGTGCTCTTCAGTATGCTCATGAATTTTAGATACAACACCAATAGCACAATCCATAAAAGAAAAAAAAAAAGAAAAAAAAATAGGTAAGTTTAAGTTATATTAAAATGTAAAACGTCTTCTCTGAGAAAGACACTTTTATGAGTATTAAAAGATAAGCCGTAGACTCTAAGTAAACTTTAACAAACACATTTCTGATGAAGGGTTTGTATACATAATATAAAGTTCAACAATAAGCAAAGAAACAATCCAATTTTAAAAAAAGGTAGCCGGGTGCAGTGGCTCATGCCTGTGGCCGGGTGCAGTGGCTCATGGCTAATCCCAGCACTTTGGGAGGCTGAGGCGGGTGGATCACCTGAGGTCGGGGAGTTCAAGACCAGCCTGACCAACATGGAGAAACCCTATCTCTACTAAAAATAGAAAAAGTGAGCTGGGCATGGTGGTGCATGCCTGTAATCCCAGCTACTTGGGAGGCTGAGGCAGGAGAATTGCTTGAACCTGGGAGGCAGAGGTTGCAGTGAGCCGAGATCGTGCCATTGCACTCCAGCCTGGGTGACAAGAGTGAAACTCCATCTCAAAAAAAAAAAAAAGGGTAAAAGATCTGAACAAACATCTGACCAAAGAAGATATAAAGAAGGTAAATAACATGAGAAGATGTTCAACATTATTTTTCATTAGGTAATTGCAAATTAAAACAATAAGTAGATACTTAGAATGGTTACAATAAGAAATTAAATATCAATTATCGGCAAGAATGTGGAGCAGCAAGAAGACACATATGCTCACTCTGACAGCTGAGAGCACCTAGAGCAATAATACTCTAGAAGCAGTCAGCACATCTATCACCCAGATCTGGTTTCTAATACCATCCTCCAATTACAAAAATCCAGGGCTTCTGAAAGAAATAGCTGATTCTAGGAATGCTGCGGGAAATATATGAGATATACTAGCAGCCAATAAAAAAGTGCCAAAAAATAAACCAACAAAAACACATCCCATATACACAATTATGGGTGTTTGTCAAAAGCACACAGGAGGTGAGGGAAATAGCTTCAGTGGCCAAAGTTTGAATGATTTGAGCTACAAAATCAACAAAGTAAAAGTAGAGGGAGGTAGAGCAAGATGACCAAATAGAGTCCTCCAGTGACTGTCTCTCCACACAAACACTAAATTAAACAACTATCCACACAAGAAAGTACCTTCATAGGAACAAAAAATTGAGTGAGTGACCTCAGTACCTGGTTTAAACATAGTATTAAGAAAAGAGGCACTGAATAACTTGGGAAGTAAAGACCTGCATTGTCTATACCACCCCTCCCTCAACTGCAGGTAGCATAGCATGGGAGAGATCATCTGTGTGCTTGGGGGAGGGAGAGTGAAGTGATTGTGGAACTTTGCAATGGAACTCAGTGCTGCCCTGTCACAATGGAACATAGCACAGAGCAGAATTCTGCCAGCTCACACAGAAGAAGCATTCCAACAAGCCCTGGACTAGAGGGAGATTCCCTGCTTCAGTGGTAAAATCTTGAGTCTTGGCTTCACCATTTGCTTGCTAAGGTGGTCTGGGGCCTGGAAAAAATTTGAGTGCTAGTCAGGCCACAAGGTCTACGGTTTAGGGTAAGCTCTGGTGATACACTTGGAGGCAGAGAACATATGGTGTAACCAAGTGTGACACCAGCTGTAGTGGTCAAGGGCTCACCTGTATTACCTCTCCCCAACTCCAGGCAGTGCAGTTCCAGGAGAGACTCCTGCTTGGTGGATGGAGAAGGAAAGATGTGGAGGACTATGGCCTACAGCATGGATACCAGCTCAGCTCCAGCAAAATAAAGCACCAAGCAGATTCCTGAAGCCCTGGATTCTAGGTCTTTGCTTTGCTCCTGAATGACATTTCTAGAACCACCCTGGGCCAGAAGAAAATTCATTGTCCTGATGGGATGAACCCAGTCCTGGCAGAATTCACCACCTGCTGACTAATGTCGTCTAGAGCCTTGAATAAATATCAGTTGAAGCCAGCCAGGTAGTAGTGGCTGCAGACCCAGGTGCAACCCTGCACAGTGCCAGCTGAGCTGGCCACAAGGGTGCACCCATCACCCCTCCTCCAACTCTAGGCAGCCCAGGGTGAAGAGATACTCCTTCTGATTGCAGAAAATAGACAGAAGAGAGCAAGAGATGTTTCCTAGTAACCCAGCAGATTCTCCCTTATCTACGAACCCCCAAAATGTGAGATAGGTCTCAGTTAATTTAGAAAGTTTATTTTTCCAAGGTTGAGGATGCACCCGTGACACAGCCTCAGGAAGTCCTGATGACATATGCCCAAGATGGTTGGGGCACAGCTTGGTTTTATATATTTTAGGGAGACATGAGACAGCAATCAATATGTAAGAAGTACATTAGTTCCATGCAGTAAGGCTGAGACAGCTCAAAGCAAGCCCCCCTACCCCAACCCATGAACATTTCAGCTCTCCATGAGTCCTGAAAGTTTTTCCTCTATTCTGATGTCACAATCTCCAGAGTTATCAGACACCTGCATTTAAGAGCACCTGTAGGAGTTTTACAGCTGATTATAAAGCTACGTTCTAAACAAGACCTAAACAAGACAATCATGTCCAAGAACACTCCAAGAACAATTGTCTGTGGATGAAAAAAAAGGTGTGAGGCAATCATAGTCAAAAGACACAATTGACAAGGAAATTTGTTATATCTGTGGTTCACAATAATTTTGACATAATGATTATGATTATTACTGATAATGTACAATAAGTTTTATCAGAATTACAGGAGTTTCCCATAATTTTGGAACACATACTAATAACATATTTATACAAATACAGCCCAAAGAAAACCAAACACTATTTCATATTTGACAATGCTTCCTGTATAATTTTTATACCCAGTAAGCCAAACTATGTCATTTTTTTGGACTTTAAAGAGCCTAATGTCTTAAAAGATTAATTAGGTTACAAAAAGACATAATTTATAATTTGATTTTGGAAAGTTTGTCAAATATAAAAGGTTTTAAACACTTGATATTACAAAATAAGATTACAGGTCATTGTAAAGTCATTTAACCAAAGTGATAATTCAAGGATTTCCAAAAAAGTAAAAACCTTCATTCTTTGAGCAAGGAGACTTAATTTTCTAACTAAAAATTCTAATTAAAAACAGCATGAAGCCAATTAGTTTTTCAAAATTTTGTAAACAATCAATAAAATTTAATTTTGATTATAAAATATAACTTCCATAAGCCTTTTATAACCTTTATTAAGGAGTTGGTTAATGTTTCAAGAAAACCTTATTCATCTGACATGGGAGTCTATATACTGGTTTTGCATCACTGTGCCTTCTATACTAATGATTAATTTATAGAGGAATGGAACTTATTTTATCTTTCAAAATTTGCCCTTACAATCTTATGTTCTCACTTGTTCTGCAGTAGTCCTTGGCCTGGGCTTTGAGGAATTGAATAGCTTATTCTTTGCCCTGTGTCTCAGGAATGCAGTTTATTTTGATTGGCATCTTCTATGGGGCCTGAAGATGAGGCTTTAATTGCTGTCAGTGTTTAAGATTTAGCAGGACTCTGTGTCCTTTTTAGACCCAGGAGTTAAAGCCCTGTAACCCAATGTTACAATGACTTAAAAGAACATACAGGAAAATACATGGATGTAATAACCTTAATTTAAAAAAATTATCTCAGTTTTTGTTTTCCTAAGCAAAGCAAAACTGACCATATAATACTTTTTCTTAAATAAAATTATTTTTCCTTAAGCATGCCTATAAGATTAAGAACATAGCCACAAAAGGGTAAATCTAAGAGTTATTGGCCTTAAAGGTGATGCAGAGAGAGAGATGCAGTAGAAAGTTTATTTAAAAAATAACAGCGAGAACTTTTCAAACTTAGAGAAAGACATGAATATCTAGGTACAAGAAGGTTAAGGAACCTCAAAAGATTCAACCCAAATAAGACTACCTTAAGGCGATGACAATCAAATTCTCGAAGATCAAGGATAAAGAAAAGACCCTAAAAACAGCAAGAGAAAAGAAGCAAATAAAATATAGAAGAGTTTTGATACATCTGGCATCAAGCTTCTCATAGGAAACCTTACAGACTAGAAAGGAGTGGGATGAAAGGTTCAAAGTGATGAAAAAAAAATTCCAACTTAGAATATTATGTTCATTAAATTATCATTCAAACATGAAGGAGAAATAAACCCTTTCCTAGACAAACAAAAGCTAAAATATTTTATCAATACCAGACCTGTCTTATAAGAAATTTTAAAAGGAGTTCTTCAATCTAAACAGAAAGTACCTTAACAAGCAACAATAAATCATCTGAAGGTATAAAACTCACCGGTAACAGTAACACAGAGAAATACAGAATTCTCTAACACTGTAATTGCAATGTGTAAAACCATGTATACCTTTAGTGGGAAGACTAAAAGACAAATCAATAAAAAAAAATAGCTACAACAACTTTTAAAGAGATAGACTAGATAAAAAGATATAAATAGAGATAACAAAAAGTCAAAAGGCAGGGGAAATGGACTTGAAGACTAGAGTTTTTTACTTTTCTTTTTGTTTTTTGTTTGTTTCTTTGTAATCACAGTTAAGTTGTCATGAGTTTGAAATAATTGGTTATAGAATGTTATTTGCAAGCCTCCTGGTAACATTCAAAAATACCTATAAAAGATATGAAAAAAATAAAAGCAAGAAATGTAAACATATCACCTGAGAAAAATCACTTTTACACAAAGAAAAATAGGAATAAATAAATAAAAGTGAGAGAACCAACAAAACAACTAAAAAACAAATAATAAAATAACAGTGTAATTCTTACTATCAATAATAAAATTGAGTATAAATAGTCTAAATTCTTCCCGAAAAAGATGTGACTGAATAAATAAATAAATAAATAAAACCCAAGGCCCAACCATATGCTGCCTACAAGAAATTCACTGCACCTATAAAGACACACATAGACTAAAATTTAAGAAATGGAAAAAGACATTTTATGAAATAAGAACCTAATAAAGCAGGAGTAGCTATATTTCTATCAGAAAATACAGATAAAATACATTTGAAGATAAAAACTATAAATAGAGACAAAGAAGGCTATTATTTAATGAGAAAAGGGTTAATTCAACAAGAAGATATAAAAATTGCAAATATATATGTACCCAATGCTGGAGCATTAGAAGAAATAAAGAAGATATTATTCAAGCTAAAGACAGATATAATAATACCTGGCACCTCAGCGTCCTATCCCAGAATTGGACACACCATCTAAACATAAAATTAGCAAAGAAATATCAGATTTAACTGCACTATAGATCAAATGGACCTAATAGACATTTACAGAATATTTTGTCTAACAGCTTGCAGAATACATATTCTTCTCCTCAGCACATGGAACATTCTCAAGCTTAGACCACATGTTAGGCCAAAAAACAAGTCTCAGTCTTTTTAAAGAAGTTATATTAAGTATATATTCTGACCACAATGGAATAAGACAAGAAATCAATAACAAGAGGAACTTCGGAAATTCTACGAACAAATGAAAATTAAACAATGTGGTCCTAAACAACATTGAATGAATGAAGAAATTAAAAGGAAAATTTAGAAATTTCTCAAAATAAATAAAAATGGAAACACAATGTATCAAAACCCATGGGATATAGCAAAAGTGGGGTAAGAGGAAAGTTTATAGCAATATGCGGCTATATCAAAAAAGTAGAAAGATTCCCATAAACAACTTAATGATGCATCTTAAAGATCTAGAAAAGCAACAGAAAATGAAACCAAAAATTATTAGAAGAAAAGAAATAAGATTGGAGCAAAATAAATGAATTTGATAATAAAAGAACAGAAAAGATTAATGAAACAAAAGTTATCCTTTTTCTAAACTCCAAAGGATGTAAAGAAAAGGCAATATTGACTCAGAGTCTATCTCTATCCAGATGAGCTGAATGAATTTGGGCAAGACATTCAGGATCTCAAGACATGAGATTTCTACTGAGGAAATGTGTAAGAATTAAGGCCTAATCGGTAGTTTATATATATAAAAAGTCTAGTAGTGCCTAGCAGATAGGTGGATAGGTGTATAAATTAGTTTTCTTTCATGTTTGTACTTTTAAGTGATGAAAAGATATTTTTGTTTAGCTATTAGGAATTTTTATAGGGAAAGAAAGGGAGATCAGACTGTTACTGTGTCTATGTAGAAAGGAAAGACATAAGAGACTCCATTTTGAAAAAGACCTGTACTTTAAACAATTGCTTTGCTGAGATGTTGTTGATTTGTAGCTTTGCCCCAGCCACTTTGACCCAACCTGGAGCTCACAAAAACATGTGTTATATGAAATCAAGGTTTAAGGGATCTAGGGCTGTGCCTTTTTAACAAAATGTTTATAAGCAGTATACTTGGTAAAGGTCATCGCCGTTCTCTAGTCTCAATAAACCAGGGGCACAGTGCACTGCGGAAAGGCGCAGGGACCTCTGGCCTTGAAAGCAGGGTATTGTCCAAGATTTCTCCCCATGTGATAGTCTGAAATATGGCCTCATGGGATGAGAAAGACCTGACCGTCCCCCAGCCCAACACCCGTAAAGTGTCTGTGCTGAGGTGGATTAGTAAAAGAGGAAAGCCTCTGGCAGTTGAGATAGAGGAAGGCCACTGTCTCCTGCCTGCCCCTTGGAACTGAATGTCTCGGTATAAAACCCGATTGTACATTTGTTCAGTTCTGAGATAGGAGAAAAACCGCCCTATGGTGGGAGGTGAGACATGTTTGCAGCAATGCTGCCTTGTTATTCTTTACTCCGCTGAGATGTTTGGGTGGAGAGAAACATAAATCTGGCCTACGTGCACATCCAGGCATAGTACCTTCCCTTGAACTTAATTATGACATAGATTCTTTTGCTCACATGTTTTTTTGCTGATCTTCTCCTTATTATCACCCTGCTGTCCTACTACATTACTTTTTGCTGAAATAATGAGAATAATAATCAATAAAAACTGAGGGAACTCAGAGGCCGGTGCTGGTGCAGGTCTTTGGTATGCTGAGCGCCGGTCCCCTGGGCCCACTGTTGTTTTTCTATACTTTGTCTCTGTGTCTTATTTCTTTTCTCAGTCTCTCGTCCCACCTGACTAGAAATACCCACAGGTGTGGAGGGGCAGGCCACCCCTTCACCTAATAGCTTTGTTTAGCTATTAGGAATTTTCACTACTTTCTGCCTCACTTATGCATGTCGAGCATCCCTTTCTGTGAATGCTGTGAACACATCAACAACATTCATTGAAATCACGGCAGATTGGTGGAATTTCTAACAAATAAGACAAGAAATAATACTAGGGTGAAAAGCAACTTGATTTAATCAATACTGTCAGAAATGGCGCTGTCATATATGATGAGCAATTAAGCAAACTATATGAAAAATTTAAATCCATAGGCATTTCGGTAAAAATAGACTTATTTTCAACCAGAGATAGAAAAATCACCATCATACAGATACTCTATTTCTGAGAACTTGAGAGAAAGTTTTTAAAATTTTAATTAAAACATTTAAATTTAAAATTAAAATTTCCATCAGTAAATATAAAAATTTTCTTCGTTAGAACATAAAAATCCCATGTGAATCCATATTCAATATAATCTTTTGAATGAATTCAAAGGAAGTTGAGAATAATATTCAAACATGCGATTTACTTCTCACAGATAGTGTTGATTTAAAAGGGATTAATAGTTTCAAACTTAGAATATGACTGATTTTGCAAGATTATGCTCAGGATTCCAGAAATTTTTCACAAATTTTGAATGGAAGTAACTTATATATGCTGACTTCCATTCCAGTATTTGTTGAAAATTATAACTACTTACAATGTGACAACTATTTCCTCGGGTAAGTAACTGAACTCTGAATCCATTTGTAACCTCAAATTAAGTATTTAGAAGCAAGATGGTGGGATAAGAGGCTTCCTTGATCATCATCCTTTCCCAAGGACACAGATTTAACAACTATCTAACAAAAAACCACCTTCATTAGAACAAAAAATCAGGTGAGTACACACAGTACCTGGTTTTAACTTCATGCCACTGAAAGAGGCACTGACGAGATAGAAAAAACACTCTTGAAGTGCCAATGCCACCCCTCCTCCACACACACTCCTCTCAAGGCAGTGGCTTGGTACAGAGAACATTGTTGTGTCTTGGGGAGAAGAAGAGTCAAACTATTGTGAGGCATTGAACTCAGTGATGACCTGTTATAACAGAAAGCAAAACCAGACCAACTTAGCTGATGCCTGCCCTCAGAGAGAACATTTAAACGAGCACTAGCCAGAGGAGAGTCGTGGATCCCAGTGGTCAGACCTTGAGTTCCCACAAGCCTTGCCACCACAGGCTAAAGTGCTATGGGGACCTAATAAACTTGAAAGGATGTCTAAGTCACAGGGACTGAAACTTGGAGGCAAGTCCTAGTGCTGAACTTGCCTCAGAGGCAGTGGAATGGGGGGGTCACACAACCTACTCAGACACCAGTCAGGATGGATAAGGGAGTGCTGGCATCATCACCCTTCCAGTAACCCCAGGCTGCACAGCTCATGGCTCTAAAAGAGATTCCTTTCTTCCACTTGAGGAGAGGAGAGGGAAGAGTAAGGGGGACTTCGTCTTGCATCTTAAATACCAACCCAGCCACATAAGTTAGTGCACTGGTCAGAGATGTGAGGCCCTTTTTCCAGGGCCTGGTTCCTGGATGACATTCCTAGACACATCCTGGGCCAAAAGGGAATCCACTACCTTTAAAGGAAGGATTTTAAAGGAATGCTGCCAGCCCTGGCAGCATTAATCATCAACAAACTGAAGCGCAGTTGGGCCCTAAATGCCAGCAGCGATACACAGGTACCCATCAAAGGCCTTGGGTGAGACTGTGAGACTTGCAGACTTCAGGTGAGACTCAACACATTTCCAGCTGTGGCAGCTATGGGGCAAGATTTTTTTCCACTTGAGAAAAGCTGAGAGAAAAGTAAGGGGATTTGTCTTGCAGCTTAAGTGCCAGCTTGGCCACAGGTGGGTAAAGCATGAAGTGGGCTCTTGGGGTCCCTGATTCTAGAACTTGGTTCTTGAATGGCATTTCTGGACCTGCCCTGGGCCAGAGAGGAGCCCACTGACCAGAAGGGCGAGTACCAGGCCAAGCAGCATTTACCACAAGGTGACTTCAAAGCCCTTGGGCCTTAAGAGAACATCAACAGTAGTCTGGCAGTATTCCCCATGGGCCTATGGTGGTGGTAGCCACAGAGTGAGGCTCCTCTGCCTTTAAAAAAGGGAGAGAAGAGTGAGAAGAACCGTATCTTGTGATTTGAGTTTCAAACAACTAGCATCGGAACAATAGAATACCAGGTAGATTTCTAAAGTTGTTGACTCCAGTCCCTGGCTTTTGAACAGCACCTCTCAACCCTCCCAGGGCCAGCACCTGTAAAACTCTCTAAGAGCCTAGGGGAACTCATCACCCTGAAGGGAAAGACACAGGCCTGGCTTGTGCTGCCATCTGTTGATTGTAGAGCCCCAGGACCTTGAGCAAACAAAAGTGGTAGCCAGGGGGTTGTTACAGCAGGCCTTGGGTGAGACCCAGGGCTGTGCTGGCTTTAGGTCTGACTCAGCACAGTCCTAGTGGTGGTGGCCACAGGGGTTCTTGTGTCACCCTATCCCCAACTTCAAGTTCAGAACTGAGAGGGAGAGAGACTCCATCTGTTTGAGGAAAGCAAGGGAAGAGAACAAGAGTCTCTGTCTGGTAATTCAGAGAACTCTTCTGGATATTGTCCAAGACAATCAAGGTGATAACTCTACAAGTCTGCAAGAACCACAGCATTAGTGGGCTTAGGGTGTCTCCAAAGCAGATAAAACTTATATCAAAACATCCATGTCCTTGTAGATATCTGTAAAGCCTTTTCAAGGAGTACTGGTACCAACAAGCCCAGACTTGTAAAGACTACAATATACCTAATCTTCAATGCCCAGACACTGACAAACATCTAGTAGCATAAACACCATCTGGGAAATCATGACCCCACCAAATGAACAAAATAAGGCACCAGGAACCAATCCTGGAGAAACAGATATGTGACCTTTCAGACAGAGAATTCAAAGTAGCTGTGTTGAGGAAACGCAAAGAAATTCAAGATAATGCAGAGAGGGAATTCAGAATTCTATCAGAAAAATTTAACAAAGAGATTCAAACAATTTTTAAAAAGCAGAAATTCTGAAGCTGAAAAATGCAATTGGCATGCTAAAAAATGCATTAGAGTCCTTTAATAGCAGAATTGATCAAGCAGAAGAAAGAATTAGTGAGCTTGAAAACAGGCCATTTAAAAATGTACAGTCAGAGGAGAGAAAAGTAAAAAAAAATAATAAAAATAATGAAGTACACCAACAGGATCTGGAAAACAACTTCAAAAGGGCAAATCTAAGAGTTATTGACTTAAAAAGGAATACAGAAAGAGATGGGGTAGATAGTTTATTCAAAAGGATAACAGAGAACATCTCAAACCTAGGGAAATATATCAATATCTAATTACAAGAAGGTTATAGAACACTAAGCAGATTTAAACCAAAGAAGACTACCTCAAAGCACTGAATAATCAAATTCCCAAAGGTCAAGGATTAAAAAAAAGATCCTTAAAAGCAGCAAGCAAAAAGAAACAAATAACATACAATGGAGATACAATAGGTGTGGCAACAGACTTTTCAGAGGAAACCTTAGGACCAGGAGAGAGTAGAATGACATATTTGAAGTGCTGAAGGAAAAAAAGTTTTACCCTGAAATAGTGTGTCCAGTAAAGATATCCTTCAAACATGAGGGAGAAATGAAGACTTTTCCAGAAAACAAAAGCTGAGTTCATAACGGCAACTTTTAAATTGTTAATGTTTTCACAGTCATTAAGAAAACATTTATGATTCTGAAAACTGGTAATTTATTTATTCTCCTCTTTCTATGTAAATTTTATCTGTCTTGTACATTCAGGATTGCCTTAATTAAGGAAGTAAAACTTTGAATTTTTAGAGAGAAAAGAAGGGAGGGAAGAAGGGAGGAAAGAAAAGAGGGAGAAAAGACAAGGCAAAGGAAAGGAAAAGACAGCTAAGCAGGGAAGAACGAGTGAAACAAGACTCCACTACTATCTAGAAAAAGTGATGACAACATTGCTAAATTTTTTCATTCCGATACTTCATAAAGTCAGAGATAAAGAAAATATTCTAAATGTTTCCAGGGAATGAACAATTAAGAGAAAGATGGAGAGCTTGAATACTGAGTTACTTAAAACAGGAAATCAAAAATAAAAGTCTCAGCAGGACGGCTGAAAATTGGGTCTAGAGAGCAAATTGTCCAGACTGGAGCAGGAGGGTGGAAGCCACCGGAAAAGAAGTCTCCAGGGTAAAAAAAGAACTCATGATTATTTAATATGGTTGATTAATTTGATGGATACATAATGGATGTGAATGAGCAAATAGGAATATAAAGTTTTTATTAACTTTAAAAAAATTTACAGGTGTAAAGAAAAAGAAATATAAGCATGGTAAACTAGTTCTTGTATTTGCATGTCCCTCATAAAAAGTGGTTATTGAATTATAAAAAATTTTGTTGGGCCGGGCACAGTGGCTCATGCCTGTAATCCCAGCACTTTGGGAGGCAGAGGCAGGCAGATCACGAGGTCAGGAGTTCAAGACCAGCCTGGTCAACATGGTGAAACCCCCGTCTCTAGAAACAAATATAAAAAATTAGCTGGGCACAGTGGTGTGTGCCTGCAGTCCTGGCTACTCGGGAGACTGAGGCAGGATAATTGCTTAAACCCGGGAGGCAGAGGTTGCAATGAGCCGATATCATACCATTGCACTCCAGCCTGGCCAACAGAGTGACATTCTATCTCAAAAAAAAAAAAAAAAAAGTTATATCATCAAGGATGAAGGGAAGGGGAGGTGTTTAATAAATAACTTAATATTCATTTACCATAATGGGAAATTGATTAATATGACTAAAACTGATACTGAGAAATATAAGGATAAATTTTCAGAGAAATAGTTTAAAAAATTAGAAGGTTGTTGTGGATGAAACACCTAAGTCATGGTAGGCAAGAGACTGTAGTTTTTGGAATTCACCTTTTAGTACTATTTTTAAATCGTATTATAAATATACATTAAAAAATAAATATAAAGGAGCAAAAGCACAGAGACGAGTTTGAAGCTAATGATATTGTTCAGGTGAGAGATGAAATTATGTACAGGTGGTGTAAGTGGAGAGATTTGGCACATTTAAGATAGACTTCAGAGACTAAGTTGACAGATATCATGAAAGTTTGGTTGTGATAGGAGAGAGAGTTGTGTGGGGTTCTCTTAATTTCTGCCTTGCCCAGCTGGTTGGGCATGTGACCATCATAATGGAGAAGACCAGGGAGGACCATGTTTAGTGGGAAATTCAAGACTTGTGCTTTGATCATGTTGAATTTGAGATGTCTTTGCAACATTTAAGTAATTATGTGAAGTAGGCAGTTGCACATGTGAGACTGGAGAGCAGGGAGGATATCAGAGCTGGAAATATACATTCTGAGCCATCTTCATATTGATGAAATTAAAGGCCAAAAAAAAAATAGATGAGGTCACATAGAAAGAAAGAATAGAGTGAATAGATATTTTATATATAAATGTTATAGAGCCCTAACAATAGACTTTAGGTAGAAGCAGAAGAGTCTTCCTCAATTATAACTTATAGCTTTTTAGTTTGATTGCCTTTTAAAATGTCCATCTTCCCTCCTGAGACAGAAGTGTACGAACTAGAACGGTCTTGTTTTTGTTGTACAAACAGGCTAGAAATAGACCTCTCTGTGTATGCATGTACATGAGAATGTATGAGCATAAATGTACAAAAAGGAGGCATAAGAAATCAGTTAGAGAAGAGTTTGTCAATAAATGCTTCTGGGACTACTGGTTAGCCATAAATCAAATTTTAATTCTCACCTTATAACATTATAAAATAAATCCCAGTTGGGTGCTGTATATTAAAAATCAAACTATGAAAAATGAAGGAAATACACATTTTGTCTATAAATATACATCTACATTTTAACACGAATGGAAGAGATAGTTACCCAGTTGACCCAGGGCTACTGAACAATCCTTTATTTCCTTGTTATTTGTGATGCCCTTCTTATTTTATATGAGAGTTTACTTTTGAACAATCTGGTTTGTTCTGTTGGTTTGTTTATTGATTCTTGATTTAAAACCAAACTGTTATCATTATTGGAATTTTATCATATATTTTAATATATAACATATAAGGTCTATTTTTTTATTTTCTAGAAAAATCTAGAATATGAAAAGATTTTAAATTCATTTTGCCAGGTTCCCAAAGAAGTTCTCCTGAGTGTTTATTTGAATTAAATTAGTTTATAAATATTTTTTAGAGAAACAGCCAAATAAAGTTATATCTTTAATATGCCATATACTAAATAAATTCCAGGAAGAATCAAGAGTCAAGTTGCAAAATTTTAAAATATCAAAAAAGGAAGGAGGAGGAAAATAAGGAGAAGGAGAAGAAGATAAATAAGAAAAGGAGAAAAAGAAATATTGGTTAATAGTAGACTGGATTAAAAAAGAAATTCTGGATGAAATGCACGAAAGAGATCATAGAAAAAATAAGTAAATATGAGTATATTAAATTAAAATGTTTATAAATATCAGAAACAAATACCAAGACTATCAACCCACAGAGGAATCATTTGCCACAAATAGCTGTGATGTCTTTTCTCTGTAAACAATGATATAAATAAGAAACAAAACAAAGCAAAAATGACAGTTCATAAAAGTAAAAATGGTCAATAAACACATAAAATATTGGTACAGCTTACAATTACTCAAAAATAAAACAATGTCATTATTAATGTGTTTTAAAATGTTTAATGAGTGTTTAATATGTAAACTGCAGTTCTATAATACATAGCAAATAACATGGTTGATGCCTTCAAGAATGAAAAGGACCTTAATTATGCTTCTGGCTAAAGTAGACCTTAATATACTCTGTCCAATTTGTTATAAGTCACTATTAATTATTCTGCAAAAAAGAATATTTTGTGGGTGAGCCTCTTTGCATGTGTGTATGTGTGTGTCTGTGTCTGTGTCTGTATATGTCTGTGTATGTGTGTGTGTGTTCCTTTTCATTTTATTTTTTTCATTCTTGGAATCTTATCTAAATAAAACTTTATTACCTTAAATATAAATTACTGCAGTTAGTTTGCTTCTCGTCTTTTCCACTCTAAAGTAATCCATATGTGTCTGTCAGGTCAGTTTTCTGAAAGAAAACTATCATTTCACTTTTCTGCCAGGAAATTTTAAATGTTTCAAATGCTCTACATAGGATTGGATATAATGTCTTCCATTAACTAGGAAACATTAATCAAAGAAGACTCTTCTACACATTTAAACATTTAACTTTCATGCTATGTTGATTAATTGAGGTTTAGGATAATACTCTCTGACAATTCCATGAGAGTCATGAAAGGTAGTAATAACAGTTACCAGTGAGTTTCCCCGATTCATTCTGGTTGTGGAATTTGGATAAAGATTTGTCAAACAATTTTGAAATTCCATTGATATATTTTTTAAACAAACATAGCCTAATGATTTAGAAGCTTACATTTTGTGTAAAATCACATATTAATTTTTCTATGTTCCCTATTTATGAAAGCATTTTAATAAATTAAAAATCAATTTGCTATAGAGCAAGTTGGTTTAAGAATGTTATAATTCCTCATAATTTTTTTAAGAACATTTATCACCTCCTTATTTCTCAGACTATAAATAAAAGGGTTTAGTAATGGGATCACTATTGTATAAAATATTGCCACTGGTATATCTTTATCTCCTTCTTCAAATGGTCGAATATACATGAGAAGACAAATGTAAAATATTGAGACAGAGAGAAAGTGGGATGCACAGGTAGAAAATGCTTTACCTCTTCCCTCCTTGGATTTCATTTTGAAAATAGTCAAAAGGATGCAGAGATAAGAGATCAAGACAGTAGTAATGGTAAATATTTGAATTGGTATTGAAAAGATATATATCACTAGTTCATTGATAGAAGGATCAGTACAGGAGAGTCTATACAGTGGAAGAATATCACAAAAAATGTGGTCAATTTTATTAGACCTGCAGAAAGTTAACCTTAGTAGAAGCCCTCCATGAATCATGGAATGCAGGTTTCCAGCTATGAAGGCCCCTGTGGTCATCTGAATGCAGAGTGTCTTGGACATCATGGTGTGGTACTGCAGTGGGTGGCATATGGCCACATAGCGGTCACAGGCCATTGCCGCCAGAAGAAAGCAGTCTGTGGTTTCAGCAAGACAGAGAAAATAAAATTGTGCCATACATTCATACAGGGAAATGATTCTGTCCTCAGAAAAGAAATTCTCTAACATCTTGGGGGTAATAGCACAGGAACAGCAGGAATCCATCAGAGCCAGGTTGCCCAGAAAGATGTACATTGGTGTGTGAAGACGACGCTCTACGTAAATTAATGCCACCAGACCAAGATTCCCCACCATGGTGACCAGATAGATGGCAGAGAACACCACAAACAGAAGCGTCTTCAGCTCTGGATAATTTGTAAATCCTGTGAGGATAAATTCAGCTGCTAAGGAGTGATTTTCCTTAGCCATTCCTGGCTTCTCTGCTGAGACATAAATTGTAAAGAAATGTGAGATTCCAAAGCAGAATGTTTCTAATTCTCACCCTCTAATTTCCCTGTATACAAAAGGGAAGAAAGTCTTCTTCAAATCATCCTGTGCCATCTCCTAAACACTAGCACACTCACTGTGGGCCAAATCAAGTGAGAAAAAATGTATCACGGATTGTGTACCCAGGGCTTGTCTGAAAATATCTGTGTGAATTCCTAGGGCAGGAAAGCTTTATCTGCATGAATTATCCTATGCCGATGTAAAATTTGTGATCAGTACATATAATTTTCCATTTCCAAAATTAAGACATTTTCTTATGGTATCTTTTCCTCCAGGTAAAAGTAACCAAGTTTTAAATCGTATCCTATTAGATCAATGTGACGCTTAAAATGAATTACTCTTTAGGCATTTTAAATGTCTACATTTTAAAAACTGCACAGAAACACAGTGATTTGAAGAATGCTTTTGCTAGCTTAGTAACGCTTTCCAGATAAGGTCACCAATTGCATATTTTATGAGATATCTACTCATCCTTTTAGAAAGGATAAGAATATGAAACATCTATGAGTGTTCTTAATCATTGTATTGGATATCATTTTTATGTTCATTTCAACATATTCTAGATACTATTCCAATCTTGGTATGACAAATTTCCCAAAGAGTTATTACTCTTAATTGCTCACTTATCCTAATACTTTCTGTCTCTAGTTTTAAGAGTTTTACATGCATGTCCAACATTGTAAGATTTGGTGGCAAAATCTCCACTCATAATGTGAATATTCTTCATGGTAAATATCTATTTTGTATTCACTCAGACATCTCTCATAGAAAGTAATGTCTTCATTTTCAGTGAGTTCCATGGAGGTTCTCCATTTATTTACTTAAGTTTTAAATTTATTTAAATTTACAAACTCATTATCTACTCTTTACTGGCTATATATTTATTTGAGTTTAATGATCAACTAAATTTATTATATAGTTCTCATAGTTTGGCAACTATACATTAAAATATTTCAGGTACAGAAACAATTTGAGTTTTAAAGAATAATAAAATTAACTTTCTTTTCTTTTAGAAGTTTCTAAAAGTCTGTAGCCTTAGCATACTCCCAACAGACAATTTTGGAGAAGAGCCTACAATAGTTAATTCAAAGCACATTTTTGTTTTTTTGAGACAGAGTTTCAAGCACTTCTCCTGCCTCAGCCTCCCAAGTAGCTGGGATTACAGGCATGAGCCACCATGCCTGGCTAATTTTGTATTTTTAGTAGAGACGGGGTTTCACCATGTTGGTCAGGCTGGTCTCGAACTCCTGACCTCAGGCGATCCGCCCGCCTCGGCCTCCCAAAGTGCTGGAATTACAGGCATGAGTCACCTCGCCCGGCCAGTGCATTGCTTTGAAAACATTTTGGTTAGGTTTTCTCTGTTTCTTACTTTTGTTTTTCTATTCACTCACATAATATGATGAGGTTTTCTGGAGTTTTATCACTAGAGACTTGTAATCAAATGAATACAATAAAATGTCCTTTATATTTTAGGTCTATACCTCTTTTAAAAAATCCTTCAGAATTATATTTTTAAAAAAACTTTGTAAAAGTGTAAAATGCTGCTCTTTATCATTATTTTAGTAACACCTAATGGAAAATCAACTGAAAATATTTATCAGGTGGACTGTGGAAAAATGGATTTATTATCAATAATTATTTTATATAGATCATATTTCAGAATATAATGAGTAAAATCTCATTTTCTCTTCACCAATGTAAAATATAATTTTTGAACTAAATCAAAAATTAATTTGCCTATAGATCCCAGAATTACTGTACAAGGTCATCATCAGCCTTATCTGTGTATTTGCTGATAAAATTATGGTACTTTTGAACAAAGAATAGGTCAGACTTATCCACTTACTGTGTCTCCTTATGGCTTTCTATAATGGCTTCACTTTAGAGACAAAGAGAATTATTAAGTGGATAAAATTTAAAAACAATAAAAATACTGAAGTATATTAGAAAATTTATATTCTGCATTTTGATACTATAATATACATAAATTAGTAAATAAAATTAAGTCCTCATATTTTGAGTTCACTGAGAAACATTTTATAGTAGCTGACTGGTCTCCTGATGTTTTTTCTTTGTAGGGAAATTAAGAATAAAAACATTGGTTTTTAAATCATTAGGGAATAAATTATAAAAATCTAGGACACTCCCTACCAATAGGTCAGTGACAATAGTTATGCAAGTCTCAGGCAAAGTTAAAGTTTTCTATTCTAAAGGGACTTCCTCGGCATTGGCATCAGAGTGTTTCTGCAGAGACTCTAATCTGATGAGCATGGTTCCCCCAGCACCAGTAAATCAAACAGCATGTAAAGATGGATGCATTTTGAGATTCGGAAGTTAAATCAAAATTGCTATCACTAAAAACAGCTTAAGGTTCATCTTGATTTTTCACATACTTGGAATCTCTCTCTTTCTCTTACACACAGACACACACACACACACACACAGACACACACACACCCCTTGATTACCTGAAAACTATGATGGAGAGAAAAAGATTTACATTGATCAGTTGAGGTGGAAGTTAAACAGAGATTTGAAGAGAGATTTGTATTTGTGGACAAGAGGCAAAAATGTGGCAGCATCACCCAGGGTTGTATTCCTTTCTTTTGCTCCCCAAATTAATCTGGTCAAATCTTGTATATTCATCCTCTGAAGTAAGTCTGACATTATGTTCTTCAGTTTCACTTATTTGTCATAAGGTAACTTTAAAAAACTTAATTGAGGTATGATTTATGTGCAAAAAGCTATACACATATAATGTATACAACTTGATAAATTGGGACATAAGTATACACCCACAAAACTATTACCATAATCAATGCCATCATCATAAGATAACTTACTTGTTAATTGGTCTCCTATCCCCATCTTTTCTCTAGCGTGTAGATATGCTCTTATGCATTAGAAATATTTTTGGCTTCTCATTAGTCTTCAGACCAAGTTTTGTCCTTTATCTTGGTACTCCAAGGGCTCCATACAGAGGGCTTATATCACTTAAGACTATTTTCTACTATTCACCTTTAAGAATCCATCTCCAGAGACACGCCTATAACTTATCTATTCCTTGATGTGTTAGAGTTTAACCTTGACCTCAGAATATTTACTCAGAATCTACTCTTCACATGAAATGCCCTCTTTGATTTATTCTTCTATCCAAATCTTACTCAATTTTTATGAGATCTGATTCTCATTATGAAGACATCCTCAACTTTCTGATCTGCAAGATAATGACTGTTTGTGTGATGCAAAGAGCTCTCAATTGTACTTCACTCCTGTGTTCATTCAGCTGTTCTTCATGTGCAAGTTTTGTTTATTCTCAGATAGATTGATTTTCTTTTTGGTTTTCCACACTGCAAATCCCTCATAGTTCCAGAAAATGTAGGCCGTCGGTGAATGCTTATTGAATAGCTTGCAGAAATTTCAATTAAATTAACTTCAACATTATAGAGTGACTACAATAGAGAAGTCATGGAGTAAGACATTGGGCAAGGAGGGGTATGTGGTAGGAGTGAGTTAGGGCAGGAACCTGAATAGATAAATAAGAAATAATCCTGCCCTTGGAGAGCTCCCAATCTAGAGGGTAAAATCACTTATACAATGATATAATACAGAAACTCAGGCTGAGTTAAGTATTACAAACTGAACTACAAGCAAGGTATATGAGAACACAAAGAAGGACTTAGAGGTCGGGCGCGGTGGCTCACGCCTGTAATCCCAGCACTTTGGGAGGCCGAGGTGGGCGGATCACGAGGTCAGGAGATCGAGACCACGGTGAAACCCCATCTCTACTAAAAATACAAAAAATTAGCCGGGCGCAGTGGCGGGCGCCTGTAGTCCCAGCTACTCGGGAGGCTGAGGCAGGAGAATGGCGTGAACCCGGGAGGCGGAGCTTGCAGTGAGCCGAGATTGCACCACTGCACTCCAGCCTGGGCGACAGAGCGAGACTCCGTCTCAAAAAAAAAAAAAAAAAAAAAAAAAAAAAAAGAAGGACTTAGAGAACTAAGGGAAGACATTATACAAAATGACATTTCTCATGATTCTTGAAGGACAAATTAAATTTCAATAGGCAAGAAGAATGTGTAGCAAAGAATTACAGGTTGAAGGAGTGGCATGATTAAAAGTAAAAGCATGGAAACTTGAAAGCACAAAGCATATTTAGTGAATGGAGAGTGAACCAGAGTAGCCAGAGTCTGGGCTCATGACAGGAAGGAGCTGGAGGTTCTCATCGCCACTCTCTCACTAAAATCACTACTCAACTCCTAATTACCACACCTAAAGCATTTTTTAAAATTATTATCTTAACTAATTAATTTTATGATTTGGCACCATTGACCACACTCTGAAGCATATTTGCTTCTCAGGCTTCTGTGATTTAATACTTATTTATTGCTACATCTCGGGCTGTTCTTTCTCCATGTTTTCTCTTAGATCCTCTTTTCTTCCTTTCCTCACACGCACAAATTCCTTAAAATAAAAGTACAACCTTGGGTACTTTTACAAAATTATGGCACTTTGTTTTAAATACTAGACACTAATTTATTAAAGGCTTGCCTGATATTTAGCCAGTAAATTACCATATTCTCTGATGTCAATCAGTTGTTTTGTAAGCAAATTAAAAAGTTCTGAATTTTTACATTTGAAAAACAAGTTCAAATTTCTCTTAAAATATGTGGAATATTTTTATGAAGGTGGAAACATTCTGTTTCCAAATTTTTTTAAAAATAAGCAAACATGAGAGTTTTTAATATGTTATCAGATAATTTTTGCCCAGAGTATTATATGAGGATATATAGAAACACCCTAAACATGTTTTCAAGATTTTTTCTGTGTTGCACGATTTCATATTGATAGTAGTTACAGTTCACTTAGTTAAATATCATACTGACATCAAAGGACAAAATAAAGGTTTTAATCATTTAAAAATATTTGTTGAATAGCTACTTATCATCAGAGAATGATTAGCAAATTTGGAAAACCTATCTTTTATTAGAAGAAAAATAAATAATTCATCTTAAATTCAGCAATTCTTTTAAGTATTGACATGATTCCCAGTGAACCTCCATGTGGCATGTGGTCACTCATTGTAAGATATCATAAAGTTTCTAGTATTTTAAATATCGTATTTATTTTAAAAAACTAATCACATCAGTGACATGCATTTCATGCACTCCTGGTGTCAGTTTCTTTGCTGTAATACCTTGTCTATCAATGATGAAAATAGTTATTTTCAAATGAAGTGATACCTCTACTTGTTCTATTCATTGATTCATCATGAAAGTTTTTTCATGATAAATAAACACATTTTACTTTGTTGCCACATTGCTTTTCTGCATTATTTCCACTATTTTTTAGTCCAGTGTAGGTATTTTTACTAAGGAAGAATAAGCATTTCTCTAATGATAAATTGCTTTAATTTTCACTTTTAACTAAATAACATGAGTAATAAACTTTTTAACTTAAAAAATTGTAATTGATACATAATATTTTTTCATAGTCATGGGATACATGTGATATTTTCTTACATGCATAAAAAATACTTAATGATCAAGTCAAGATTTTTAGGATATCCATCACCCTGAGCATTTATTTCAATGTGTTAAGAGCACTTCAAGTCCTCATTTCTAGCTATTTCGAAATATGTGATACATTGTTGTCAACTATAGCCACCCTGTTCTACTATTGAACATTAGAACTTATTCATTCTATCTGACTATATGTTAGTACCCTTTAATCAACCTCTCTTCATCCCCTGCACTTCCCAATTTCTTTCCAGACCCTGGTAACTATCATACTCTCTACCTTTATAATATCAATGTTTTCTTAGCTCCCACATATGAATAAGCACATGCAATATTTCTTTTTCTGTGTCTGGTTTATGTTACTCAACATAATGAGCTCCAGTTGCAGCCGCGTTACTGCAAAGAACAGAATTTCTTCGCCTTTTATGACCAAAAAGTATTCCATTGTATAAATATACCACATTCTATTTAACCATTCAGCCATTAATGGACACTTAGGTTGATTCCACAGCTATTGTTAATAGGGCTGCAATACAAATGAGGTCACAGATATCCCTCTGATATACTGATTTTCTTTCCTTTGGAAAAATACCCAGTAGTGGGATTCCTGGATTGTATGGTAATTCTATTTTTAGTTTTTTGAGAAACCTCCATACAGTTCTCCATTATGGAAAACAGTTCTAATTTACATTCCCACTAACAGTGTATAAGACTTCCCTTTTCTCTACATTTTTGCCAGTATCTGTTATTTTTGTCTTTTTGATAATGGCGATTCTAGCTGGGATAAGATTATATCTCACTGTGGTTTTGATTTGAATTTCCTTGATGATTAGTGATGTTGAGCATTTTTTAATATACCTGTTGGCCATTTGTACATCTTCTTTTGGGGATGTATTCAAATTCTTCGCCCACTTTTTAATGGCATTTTTTTGTAGGGTTGCTTGAGTTTCTTGAATATTCTGGATATTATTTCTTTGTTGGATACATAGCTTGCAAATATATTCTCCCATTCAACAAGTTATCTCTTCACTTTGTTGATTGATTCCTTTGCTATGCAGAAGCTTTTTACTTAGATGTGACCCATTTGTCTATTTTTGGTTTTGCTGCCTGTGCTTTTGGGGTTTTGGCCATAAAATCTTAGTGCAGACCTATGTCCTGGAGTGTTTTTCCTTTGCTTTCTTCTATGTGTTGTCTTTAAGTTTTTAATCCATCTTGAGTTGACTTTTGTATATGAGGAGAGACAGGGGTCTAGTTTTATTCCTCTGAATATGGATATTCAGTTTTCCCAGGACCGTTTATTGAAGAGGGTGCCCTTTTCCAAATGTATGTTCTTGGCACCTTTATTGAAAATCAATTGGCTCTAAATACATGAGTTTAATTCTGGTTCTCTAATCAGTTCCATTCTTCTGTACATCTGTTTTTTTATACCAATACCATGCTTTTCGGTTGTGATAGCCTTGTAATATATTTTGAAGTCTGGTAATGTGATGCCTCTAGCTTTCACATTATTTTTTTTTCCTCTCAGGATTGCTTTGGCTATTTGGGCTCTCTTTTGGTTCCATACAAATTTTAGAATTGTTTTTTCTATTTTTATGAAAAATGTCATTGGTATTTTGATAGGAATTGCAATTAAGCTGTGGATTGCTTTAGTAGTATGGTAATTTTAACAATATTAGTTTTTTTAATCCATGAGCATGAGGTGTCTTTTCATTTATTTGTGTCCTCTTTAATTTCTTTCATCGGTATTTTGTAGTTTTCTTTGTAGAGATCTTTTGCCTCCTTGGTTAAATTTATTCTTAGGTATTTTGTGTTTCTTGTAGCTATTGTTTATAATATTCCCCCTCTTGATTTCTTTTTCAGTTAGTTTGTTATTGGTGTATAGGAATGCTACTAATTTTTGTCTGTTGAGTTTGTATCCTACGACTTTACCAAACTCGTTGATCAGATCTAAGTGCTTTTTGGTGAAGTCTTCAGGGTTTTCTAAATATGAGATCCTGTCATCTGCAAAGAAGGCCAATTTTACATCGTCTTTACAATATGGATGCCTTTTATCTCCTTCTCTTGTCTTATTGTTCTGGCTAGGACTTTTAGTATTACGGGTTTTCAAAAATTTTTAATTTTAGTTTTTATTTTAAGTTCCTGGGTTCATGTGCGGGGCTTAGTATTATGTTAAATAGGAGTGCTGAAAATGAGCATCCTTATCTTGTTGCAATTCTTAGGGGAAAGGCTTTCAGCTTTTTCCCATTCAGTATGATGTTAGCTGTGGGCTTGTCATATATGGCCTCTCCAGACAAAGCTGTCTGGTTTGCTTCCCTCTCCTTTGGTACCTCATGTGTTTCCTCCTGTTACTTCTCTACTGAATTCCAGCATTATCTCTTAGATATACTATTTGAAATGTAATTATCTACTCACTATTCTAGTTCTTCATTTTGAAGGAGGCTGCTGAGTGGTGCCTCCAGTCAGTCATTATGAAGTCCCTCCTGGGCTTCTTAACATTTTATCGTTTAGTTAAATTAAATTTGTAAAATCATTAAATGAGTAGGGCATAATGATAGTTGGCATTTATCAAACAGTTGCATTTCTCTAGGCACTCTTGTAAGAAATTAAGTTTACTAACTCATTTAACCTTTATAATAGTCCTGTACAGTAGGTTATATTTGAGTTTTGTAGATGAGGAATCAAATGTACAGAGATGTTGAGAAACTACCTCAGGTTCCTTACCCAGTAAGTGAAAAAAAACTGTATTTGAACCCAGTGGGTTTTATTCCAGAGTCCAGAGTCTGTGCTCTTAAGCACTATAATATATTATTTTTTTGTTGTTGTTAAATAGAACTCTGGATTCTGAACCTACAGTAACCCTTCTAGGAAACCAACCCTTTGTCTACAATAAACAGCCTAGGAAGTCACCCAGCCGTAAGTCAGACTGGCAGGAAACCAGATTGCTATTTTTGGTAACAATTCAGGAAGCTACACAATAACTTTTGTAAAGATCAGCTGGAAATGATCAGGACTTGATTAATAAATGTCAGCTTTCTAATTTTTGTTTTCACTTCCAATTTAGGATGATCCGGAGAATACCAAATATGCACCCCTCATCAGTCACATTGCATAGGCTGTCCCAATCCAGTTAGCATGGCTACATCTTCCCCATGGCAGCAGCCTCAAATCAAGGCACACATGAAATCTTCCTTTTTCTCCACTCCTCTGTCTGCATTTGAGTCTCTGGCAAGACACAAGTGATGGTGGCTGACTCTCTTGCTATAGCAAGCTATGAATATATAGCCTTTGTCTTCCTCATTTATTCATTTTTTAAAATTATTTTCATAGGACAATCACTAATGCTAGGAGACATTAGGAATCTACTTTGTATCTGGCCTAGGCATAAACTAGAGAATAAGTCCCCTGACTAAATTTGGTTAACTAAGAGTAATCAGTTGGACCTTATCTTAATTGACTGATGGTAACACTTTTCCTAAACTTTCCACCTAGGCATCAGTTATTGTCTTGCCTGGCCGATAAATAATTGAGACCTTTCTCTTATTTAGAACTCTTACAGTCAACAAAGCCATGCTAGTGTCTAGGTGTGTTGCATATGTACTGGTAAATTATCACTTCAGGCCCTCAATGAGTAACCAGAAGATTTGTTTTATATACATGGAAAGGCCAGTCAATATCAACAACAATATCCAGTGCAAACATTTTGCACTGGAAAGCATTGAAAGGCCATCTGATTACAGAAGGATAGTGCTGTGGGTATATTCTCAGAGGATAAAAAATTGCAATTGCAGTCTGAATTTAATCAGTGAGTCTGATTTCTAAAATTCTTTATGCAAAAAAAAAAAAAAAAAAAATGGCCCTGTTGAGGCACGTAGATGCCTTGGAGTTAATCCTGATTAGAAAGCACACGGGCTGGTAAACAAATCTGACAGATGAAAATATTAACAGTCATGGCAAATTTTTAAGAATGAAATTAATGAGTCCAAAGAGTTTAAAGAAATAAGGCAGCTTAGGGAAGACTAAAAAGCACTAGGAATTATTTTTGAGGCTTTACCGAGATATAATTTATGTATAGTAAATTCATCCATCTTAAAAGTACAATTTGGCAAGTTTTAGAAACTGTGTGCAGTTGTGCCACTACCATAGCCAAACTTTAGGACATTTTAATAATCTCAAAAAGTTCTCAAATGTTTCTTCGCAGTCAATCTCTGCCCCTAATCTGCTTCCAGGCATCCATTAATCCTGTCTGTCACTATAGGTTTGTCTTTTCTAGAATTTTATAAAAATGGAAACATACGGTTTATAGTCTCTTGCGTCTGGCTACTTTTATTTAGCCTACTCCTTCAAAATTCATCCATATTGTGGAATGTATCAGTAACTTGTTGCTTTTCCTTGCCGAGTACGACTATCCTTTACCAACCATATTTGCTGGAGCTGGCTCCAGGGAACACATCTCCTTCTTTGGCTGTCACCATGATAAACTTTGTCAGTAGAGGGCGCTGGAGAGACACTGCAGGACAATGAGTGTTTTCTAGTTTTCTTTCACTTTCTCTCTTTTTGCTGCAGTAACCGAACTACCTGTGGCTACCCATGGCATGCATCAGGAATCCTCAGTGACTCTCACCCTCCAACAAATTTTGTTGCTAAAATCACCTCCGTTATAGGCTCACCAATTGACAATCCTGGCCCACGGCGTCGCCTTTGCTTGCCTCAGCTAGCTGACTTCAGATGAGCTCTGGCACAAGAGGACCCAGCAAACTTCGCCATACAGTAATCTGCAGATCTTGCTCTCTCCAACAAGGTCTGGATCTCAACGGTGGGAAGGAAGTTTTGCTTCTAAGTTTGTCTCTTCTTTGGGTACGTTTTCTCAACCTCAGGCTATTATTTAGCCTTGTCTTTTAATTTCCTCCTACCTCCTGACTTCTCCTCTGTTTTCTAACTGAAAATTTACTGATTCGGATTTGGTGTTGGGAGCTGCCCAAGATGATAGACTTCTCAATATGGGATCATGGAACAGATTTGGCCCTTGGGCTTGAGCCCTGTGCTGAGACTGAGATCTTTAATAATGGCTGGTTTGTTGTTGTTGTTGTTGTTGTTTTGAGATAGGGTCTCAATCTGTTGCCCAGGCTGGAGTGCACTGGCACAATCCTGGCTCACTGCAGCCTCCACCTCCTGGATTCAAGTGACTCTCCTGCCTCAGCCTCCCAAGTAGCCAAGATCACAGGCATGCACCACCACACCCAGATAATTCTTGGATTTTTAGTAGAGATGGGGTTTTACCATGTTGTCTAGGCTGCTCTTGAACTCCTGACCTCAGGTGATCTTCCTGCCTCAGCTTCCCAAAGTGCTGGGACTATAGGCATGAGTCACCACACCAGGCTGATAATGACTGATGCTAATTCATAGCATAGCAATATCACAGTTAATCAAGCTAACACCTGTAGTAGCAATTGAAGCATGTGCCTTGGAAATCCAACTGGCTAGTTCATTTGGCCAATAATGACTTCAAGGACTGTGGTGTGGGATAGATTCTCAGTGCACTAGAGTGCTTACAGAAATAAAATGGCATATACAGGTCTTTGCCTCTTAACTGAAATCACAGCCTGATGGGATGTCAACAAGAGGGCACAATAGGAAGCCCTAGACCCTCCTCATGGACACACGGATTCAACAGCAATACACAGACCAACTTCCTTTGTAAGAAATCCAGAGACTAGTTGAGAGGTTTCTGTAGCCCAGGCAAGCATAAAACTGCCACGTTGAAGCCAGTAGGAAAGTTCAAGACAGCCTCTTGCCATAATCCCTGCCCCTGGCACAGCACTATGATTAGGGAGAATCCTCCAGCTCCCCACTTCTCCCTGGGGAAGTAAGATAAGAACTATACGGCATGTTCAATTTTCTGATTTCTCTGGGGGCTGCTTGAGGCACTAAGTTTTGGTTTTCTGAAAAGACAACCCAACTGAGAAAACTTTAGCTAGACTTACTAAAAGAAGAAAAAGGGAGCATGAAGACAAATAAAATGTACATGAAAGAGGAGACTTTAAAACTGATGCCACAGAAATACAAAAAGATCATGAGACTACTATGAACAATTTCACATATATAAATTGGATAACTTAGAAGGAATGGATAAGTTTCTACAAACATACAACTTACCAAGAGTGAGTCATGAAGAAATGAAAAGTCTGTACAGACCTATAACAAATAAAGAAATTGAATCAGTAATCAAAAATCTTTTAACAACAGCAACAACAAAAAACCCAGGACCAGATGGTGTCACTGATGAATTCTACCAACTGTTTAAAGAATAACTAATGCCAGTCCTTCTCAATCTTTTCCAAAAATCAGAGAGAAGGAAACACTTCTAAACTCATGTCAGGCCAGTATTACTCTAATACCAAATCCAGACAGAAACAATACAAGAAAGAAAAGTTGCAGGCCAATATTGCTGATAAACATTGATGTAAAACTCCTCAACCATACACTAGCAAACCGAATTCAATAACATATTTAAAGGACCATACACCGTGACCAAGTGACATTTATCCCTGGGATGCAAGGATGGTTCAACATACAAAAATCAATTAATGTGATAAGCCATATTGATAGAACAAAGAAGAAAAATCACGTGATCATGTCAATAGATGCAGAAAAACCATGCGACAAAATTAAGCATTTTTTCAGGGTAAAAACTCTCAACAAACTCAGGATAGAAGGAAATTACTTCCAGCTACTCAAGGGGCTGAGGTGGGAGGATCGCTTGAGCTCGGGAGGTGGAGGTTGCAGTGAGCCATGATTGCACCACTGCACACCATCCTGGGTGACACAGGGATGCTTTGTTCAAAAAGAAATAAAAATAAAATAAAGAAAGAAAAGAAATTGAACCCTTATCTTAAACCATCTACAAAAATCAACTCAAAATGAATTAAAGACTTAGATGTAAGACCAGAAACTGTAAAATTCCTGGAAGAAAACACAGGGGAAAAGCTTCATGGCATTGGTCTTGGCAATGATTTCTTGGCTATGACACCAAAAGCAAAGGCAATTACTGTCCGATGCTGAGGCCTCCAGTTACATCCACATTACTGCAAATACATGATTTTCTTCTTTACGGCTGTGTTGTATTCCATGGTATATATGTACCATATTTTCTTTATCAAGCCATCGTTGGTGGGTACCTAGGTTGATTCTATGCCTTCGCTATTGTGAATAGTGCTGTGATGAACATATGAGTGCATATGTCTTTTTGGTAGAACTTTTTTTTTTTTTTTCTTTTGGAGAAAGAACCCCATCTATGGGATTACTGGTCAAATGGTAGGTTCTGTTTTAAGTTCTTTGAGAAATCTCCAAATTGCTTTCTACAGTGGCTGAACTAATGTATTCCCACCAACAGCGTATAAGCATTCCCTCTTCTCCACAGCCTCTTATGATTAAGCAATTCAAAGGAAGTATAGCAATGGGCTCATGACCATAAAATTAACTTATCTTACTCCATTACCTGGAAGCAACGGGCCTACATGAAAGATTCAATTCTTTCTGAAGACTCGGTTACATAATAAATTGGAGACAACACCCTCAAAGTATGAAATTTTGTCTTACATGATTGATTATATTCTTTTAATTAAATTCTGTTATATAGTGCAATCTCCCCATAGCCAGAATACATGAGTCCAGAAATAATTGGATAGAACCACAAATGGGCAGGTCCTCTCACTATTTTCCCAAATAACCTACACACAGAATTTTGGAATTTTGCTCTGGCAACTAAGCTCTGGTATTTTGGAGGTCTTGGTCTCTAAGATGGAAATGCTTCCATCAGGGATGAAACAATGCTTCCATTGAACTAGAAATTGAGACTGTTGCCCGACCATTTTGGGTTCTTCATGCTACTGAACCAACAAGTTAATTAAAGGGCTATTATACTGACTTGAGTAGTTGATACTGTTTAGTAGAGAAAATTGGATTGCTACTCTACAATGGAGACAGAGATAGCTACTTTGAAACACATGGGATTCTCTGGGGCTGCTCATAGCATTTCCTTCCTTATAGTAAATTTTAATGGAATATTACAACCACCAAATAAATGAATGGCTATTAAGGACTCAGACCCCTTGGAAATTAAGGTTTACAGCACTCCACCAGGAAAAGAATTCCAACTAGGTGAGGTTTTGTTTGATGGCAAGGGAGACTTAGAATGTGTAAGTGAAAGGAAAAGGTCACAGATATCGACTTTAGCCTCATGACCAATTACAGAAATGAAGACTAGTGTCTTTACCCACTTTCTTTCTATGTGTTGTATTAGTTCATTGATAAACGCTGATAAAGACATACCCCAGAATGAGCAATTTACAAAAGAAAGAGGTTTAATTGGACTTACAGTTCCATGTGGCTGGGGAAGCCTCACAATCATGGCAAAAGGCAAGGAGGAGAAAGTCACATCTTACATAGATGGCGGCAGGCAAAAAATGAGAGAGCTTGTGCAGGGGAATGCCTCTCTTTAAAACCATCAGATCTCATGAGACTTATTTACTATCATGAGAACAGCATGGGAAAGACTTGCCCCCATGTCTCAATTACCTCCCATCGGGTTCCTCCCACAACACATGGGAATTCAAGATGAGATTTAGGTGGGGACATAGCCAAACAATATCAGTGTTATACTCATGTGTTTATTGGTATATGCTAACCATTTTCTTCTCTGTTTTTCTCATTAATCTTTTACATAGAAATTGTTGGAAGAAAACTTTTCCATTTAGTCTTTAGGCAAAAGAATATTCAATGGGACCATGACTGAATTTTAAGAGTAATTAATAAAGCTGGCAACAAATACAATGACTTTTGGGATGGTACCTCTTCTCCTATCTTGTCAGGCAGAGATATAGAGTTGCTTTATTGCTGTACAGTTGTCCAAATGCACACAGTAAGGTGCACATGGAAGCTGAATAGCCAAAGTGATAGACTAAGTTTCTCAGTTTCAAATTCTCCCTTAATTTCTTTGCTTTATGATACTAGAGCTGAACCCTGTCAACATTCCTTTCTCAGCTGGCAAAATATTAAGTTTTACCGGTAAAATACACTTTAAATATACTTTAGGAGAAAAGGACTTCTCTTACTGGATGTGATGAGCTACTCCTTTTGCTCCCATTGCACACTTTCCAGTGACATGTATGACGGACATGCAGTTACACTCCCATCCAGTAACTTTTGTTGTCAACCTTGCCTGTGATGTCCTTCTCACAAGGTATGGTTCTCTGGTCCACCAGCTCCCTGGAAGAAAGGTTCCTGTCATTCCTGGTCTCAGCCTGCAATTCCTGCCACACCAGCCTCAATCAAAGGTTGCTGACAAGCTCTGACCTGCACAATCCGACAAATTTCTTTATCATCCAGTAGGTAGCAGAAATACACTCTCCAGATACACCTGATTCACAGCTTTGAGGAAGATCCTTTCCAAGTTTGTTCCTCCCTTAGGAACTGTCCCTCAGCCCTAGGGTATTTTTAGCATTCTCTTTTATCCCCTCTTAAAGGCTAACCTCCTGATAGCAGTTGGGGATTTTTTTTAGCAAAAATTCCCTATTAAAATTACTGAGTGGTTCCTCTGCCCTGACTGGATTCTGACTACCACAGTAATATTCCACTGTATGTGTGGCATGCTACAATTTGCTTATCCGTGTACCAGTGAAAGGATATTTCGGTTGTTTTCAATTTGGGGCTATTGTGAATTAAACTACTATCTGCATACAGATGTAAGTTTTTGTGTGGAAATAATCTTTCATTTCTCTTGGTAACACACCAAGAAGTGGGATTGTTGGTTTGTGTGGTAAATGTATATTTAGTATACATTTTAAGTGGCTTCTTGTTTTACAAAGTGGCTGTCCTAGTTTTGCATTTTTAGAATTATATGAAGATTCCAGTTTCTCCACATTAGTATCAGCACTTGTTATTATCGGACCTTAATTTTAGCTATTCTGGTGGGTGTATAGTGATATCTAATGGTGGCTCTAATTTTTCATAATCCTAATGAGCAAGGGGTTGAGGATCTTTTCAAGTGCCTTTTGGTTTCTCCTATATCTTCTTTTATGAAGTGTCTGTTCAACTCTTTTGCCCATGTGTTTTCGTTTATTTGCCCTTCTGGTATTGAGTTATAAAAATTTTCTATATATTCGGGTTACAAGCTCATTGTCAGACATATATTTTGTAATCTGTGACTTTACTTTTTATATTTTTTAATGTTTAAGGTAATCTTTCAACAAAATTTTTAGTTTTGATGAAGTCCAGTTTAACCCAACTTAACATTTTTTCTCTTTTATGTTTTTATGTCCTATTTAAAATATTTTCTTAATAACATCACAAAGATATTCTACTATATTGTCTTCTAAAAGTTTTAAGATTTGGGCTCCTATGTTTTTTGAATTCATCATCCATATTTTATTTTTTTTTTACTTGACACGTGGTAATTGTTCATATTTATGGAGTAAATAGTGATATTTTGATATATACAATGTATAGTGATCAGATGAGGGTAACATTATCCATTTTGAATGCATTTTTGGTCACAAAGTGAGTAAAATTTCAAGGCTAGGTTTTTTTCCAGCTGAATACTCAGTTATCCCAGTACTATTTATTGGAATGTATATCCTTTCTCTATTGAATTACCATGGTGCCTTTGTAAAAAATCAATTGACAATATGAATGTATATTTATTGCAGGAAGCTATCCTATTCCATTAAAATACATGGGTGTTTTTACTTATTGAAGTAGCAATGATTATTGTAGCTGTACAGTAAGTCTTAAAATCAAATGGTATATAAATTTTAGAATCAGTTTTTCTACTTCTGTAAAAAGCCCGTTGGGTATTTGACTAGGATGCATTGAATCTACAGATCAATTTCACAAGACTTGCCATCCCAACAATATTAAGTCTTTCAACATTTTTATTTTGATATTACTTGATTTTCCTAAGCAATTTTTGTATTTTTTAAGTGTACCAGATTTTGCACATCTGTTATTAAATGTACTATGTTTTCTACTTTTATATGCTGTTATGAATGGTGTTCTATTTTTAATTTCATTTTCTGTTGCTAATATGTAGAAATAGTTGATTTTTGTTTACACAGTATTGTGACATTAAATTAACTTACTAGTTTTATATATCTTATATAATTGCAGTGGGTTTAATTTGGATTTAATTTAAATCCATTAACATGGATTTAATTTGCTAGTATTTTGTTAAAGATTTTTGTGATTATGTCCAATGTAAATATTGGTCTGTAGTTTTTCTTTCCTGTGATGTCTTTGTCTAGCTTTGGCATAAAAATAGTACTAGACTTCAAACCTGATACATGAATTGAGTAACTGAAAATCATCTATCAATCCAGTTCAAATATAAAATCCAGCTCAATTAGTTAAGGGCTGAGATCATGAGATACATTTCAAATTCTACTATTAGCAACCTTACTGATAACAAAGAGGCCATATGCTTTGTGTGACTATTTGGATTTTTGCATTAGTATATGGATATATTAGTACATATGAAGTTCTTATTAGTTCAGATACATAAAGGGAGCAAACATAAATCTATACTTAAATTGAGTACAGAACAAAAACTTGTTTTGAGAGCCTCAGAGAGGGCTTTCTCTTAAGCAGTGCCATAATGGCCGTATGATCCTAAAGCAAAATGACTTTGTAAGGAAAGTATCCCTATATATGCAGACTAGAGTCTTTGGCAAAAGGTTCATGCTGACTCCCAGTGCCCCCCAGCCCTCAGCACTGACTAGTGTGATTTTGCGATCAAATGCTCTACATCTGAGCTGTACCTTTTCATCTAGTGTGATTTTGGATTCATAAGTCTACTGAAGCTAGATACAGTTCCTTCAGGAGTAAATGACTAGTCTGTTAGTGTACTTTGGTGGAGCCAGCTTTCACCACTAAAAGCAATCAAATAATTCTAATACCCCAAATGCCTGTTTTATAATGGGTAATGCCAAAGACACATTCCAGTAAGAGTAGATCACTGACAAAAGGAGAATGGTCATCTCTAGAGGAATATATTATATCTATGAGGGGTTTGCAGCCTTGTCTTTGGTACTGTCAATAGAACCTCTCAAACGACTGTCAATACCAGCTTCTAAAAGGTGTAAACTCTATGATTCTCTCTCTGCCAGGGGAAAACAAGCTGACTTAATTACTAGTGCAAGTCTCTAAACGGAGGAACATGATGCCATTTAGAAGTCTACAACCTTTTCCCCATAGATCGTAAAACTAAAACTGGTAGAAAACAGAAATGCAAAAACAGAATAGACTCCTCCAAAATTTTATGAGGTTTCCACAACCTGGTTATGAGAGAGAAAATTTACAGGAAAGTCTCATTTATGAACATACACATTAAAATACTTAAAAATCAGCAGACTGAATCTTGCATTATACAAAAACTGTAATATTACCAACAAGGTTTCTTCCAATGCTGCTTTGGTGTTTGAAAATGTATTACTATACTTTTCCCCCTTAATAAATTAAAAGAAAATATGCAAAAAAGTATTGGACACATTTAGTAACATTTATATGATAAAATTGTTAGTGGGGAGGGAAGAAGAGGAGTATGGATTGAAAAACTAACCTATCAGGTGCTATGCTCACTACCTAGGTGACAAGATTCATTTCCCAAACCTCAGCATCATACAATATCCCCAGGTAACAAACCTGCACATGTGCCCCCTGTATCTAAAATAAAAGCTGAAATTTAAAAAGTGCTCCAAAATTCTAGAAAGTCATAAAAGAACCTGCTTATGCACCAGAGTGTTCAATACCTATATATAATGAAAGATTCCACAAGTCCATTTGTCATTAGCCTCTTCTCTGACCTGGAATAAGTGTGTGCTTTCAAGAAGGCTTCAGTGTTGTCAAGAACATTAGAGTGTTCTGACTAGCATTTACTGGGCTCTATTTGCCAGACTCTGCCCTACATATTTCACAATGGTCACCCTTGTACATCTTCATAACAGAGTTCTACAGCTAATGGTATTATTCTCACCCCCTCCCCACTTACAAACGAAGAAAGAGGCAGAGAGAGTTTCCGATTTAGTCAAGGTTATATGGTTAGTAAGTGGTAGAGCCAGACTTCAAAACCCAGGAGTCTAAGCCTAGAGTTTATGTACTTCAGCACTCTCTTTTGCCGTAATTGATAATTGAGGCTACTTCTGCCCTGTCCATTTCTTGTATGTAATAAGTTCAGGGAGATTAGGGCATGGAGGGTGTAATTAGACGTACTAATGAACTCTTGATACAAGTTTCAATTAATGTAATCTGTGATCAGCTTTGGATTCAGATAAGGAAAATAAGACCACTCCTTTGGAGATTTGGTTAGATCCCCTACCACATCTAAGGGATCTCCAGTAAGATGTGCAATAGAGCACAGAGCTAGATATTGTGGGGGGAAAAGAATAAGTGCTAAGAATTAGAATGAACAGAGTAGAGTTATAAGAAATTTCAGAGAACAGCCATTATCGCTAGCATCTTGCTCTAATGAGCTTGATAGCAGATGAGAGTGTGTGAATGTGCAGTCAGCTTGGCTTAGTGCCCGAGTAGAGAAGAAATCCTCTTTCCTTCATGCCAAGATTGACTCTTGGGTCTCCTCAGTATTACTTAAACAGTGTTCTCATTTGATGACAGCAATGTTGCCCTTCCTAAGAAATCCCTACTGATTCCCTAATAATGTCTGCTGAGTATTGCATGTAAATTACGAATACATATTTACAATTACAGAAGTTTCCCAATTCCCAGTCTCTAAGCATCAAACTTTTAATAAGTTCTCTAGTGAAGACTCTCAGATTCACTATGATACTTTGAACAGGGAGTGTTAATTTTCTATGTATGTCCAGGGTTAACAAGTGAATTACAGTGTTAATCAGGATACTGTCCCCAGTGACTCTCAGTGGATGGATCATTTTTTCAAAGACTAATGATGATAATCTCAAAAAAGGAAATATTTTAGTCATTTCTGTTCTGAGAAATAAATGAAGATGCCCCTCCCCTTCATTTCATAATAAAATAAGAGAAGAGTCTCTGGGTCTCCTGTATCAGATTTGTTGAAGCTATTTATTTATATTTATAATACATGAAAAATCAGTATTAAATATTAGGGACTAGCCTCTAATAGCAAACTTTGAGATAATAAATAGATTGAAAGAAACTGGAAGAAGCCATTATTCTTAATTTCATGAATGAAAGCCTTGATTTCTTTTCACTTTTAATGTAGTAGGGAACTTTAGTGGGTAAAAGGCATTAGAAAGTGACTATGACTCTTTTCTTCCCTTTTAAACCCCTTCTTCTCTTTCCCAGTCTCTAGCTCTGGCACTTGTACTGAATTAAATAGTTCTCTTTTCCTCATCTCCTGTCTCTCTCCCTAGTCTTTTTCTTGGTTCCTTTTCTTAGAACTCTCACGCTCATTCTTTTTTTTTTTTTCTTCTGTCTTCAGGTGTGGGACTGAAAGTAGGAAGATTCCATGTTTAATCCTGATCTTCCCAACACCTTCAATCTTTATATTAGGTTTATGCTGGGATTTCTTTTTTTAGATGCTTTGGGTTTATCTTGGACTAGATCAGATTACTTTCAAAGGCAGATTGATCTGATTTAAATGAGAGGAGTAGAAAACTTTCATTGTTTTTCTTTAAGTTCTGCAGTGAGAAAAACAGAAACTAGCTCCTTGATTATAGATTAGCAGATTCACCATATTAATTAGTATATTCAGCTGCCTGCTTTACATCTCTATGTAAATGTCTAATAGGCATCTCAATTATTTTCGGGGCCAAACCCAAGCTTCTCTATAATTGCCACCCCTTAATATTTCTCCTGTATCTTCTCCATTTAAACAATAATGGTGATTTCATTTTTCCAGTTTTTTCCATTTTCCAGGTGATTTCATTTTTCCAGAACAATGCCTGATACATAATAAAGATTGACAAAGAATAACTTTGGTTTCCATATCCCAGGACTATGGTTTGAATACAAGCTAACCAGAACCAAACTGAATTTTTTAATAACTGATAATAGTAAAAGAGAAGCATGCTTTGTGGGTGAAGAAAAGCTGAAGCCCAGGTCTGAAATGTTAAGACTCCTACACTCATTAATACCTTGTCCAGACCGCAAATGCTATACGAAAGACAGTGTGTGATTTTATTCTATGTTGTCGTTTCTGATTGTGCTTACTTGGATCTTCTCTTTTTTTTTGTTAATCTAGTTAGGGGTCTATCAGTCTTAATTATTCATCTGAAGAATGAACTCTTGGTTTCATTGACCTTTTGTGTGGATTTTTGCATCCCAATTTCATAAAGTTCTCTAATTTCACCTACTTATTTTCTGGTGCTGGCTTTGGAATTGGTTTGTTCTTGTTTTGCTAGTTCCTTTAGGTGCAAAGTTGGATTGTTAATTTGAGACCTTTCTGACTTCTTGATGAAGGCATTTAAGGCTGTAAACTTTTTGGGTGGATCCCAGTGATTTTGGTAAGTTGTGTCCCTATTTTCGTTTATTTTAAAGAACTTCTTATTTCTGCTTTGATTTTGATGTTCACCCAAGAATTTTTCAGGAGTAAGTTGTTTAATTTCCAGATATTTGTGTCATTTTGAGAGATCTTTTTAGTACTGATTTTCTTTTTATTGCACTGTTGTCCAAGAGTACACTTTGTACAATTTCATTTTTTTGGTTTATTGAGGTTTGCTTTATGACGGAGTCTATGGTTGATCTTAGAATATTCCATGTGCAGATGAGAAGAATGTATACTCTGTGGTTTTTGGGTGAAGTATTCTATAGATGTCTATTAGGTCTAATTGGTCAAGTTTTGAGTTTAAGTCCGGAGTTTCTTTGCTTGCTTTTTGCTTGATGATCTAACACTTTCAATGTGGGTGTTGAAGTCTCCCACTATTATTGTGTGATTGTCTAGGCCTTTTTGTAGGCCAAGAAGAAGTTTCTTATGAATCTGGATGCTCCAATGTTGGGTGCATACATATTTAGACTAGGTAAGGCTTCTTGTTGGTTTGTACCTTTTATCATTATACAATGCCCTTCATTCTCTTTCTTAATTTTTATTGGTTTAAAGTCTGTTTTATGTGATATAAGAATAACAACTCCTGCTCTTTGTATTTGTTTTCTGTTTGCATGGTAGATGTTACTCTGCCCTTTTAATTTGAGCCTGTGGGTGTCATTACCTGTAAGATGGGTCTCTTGAAGACAAGAGATGGTTGGATTTTGACTTTTAATTCAACCTGCCACTCTGTGTCTTTTCAGTGGGATGTTTAGCACATTTACATTCAAGGTTAGTATTTGTATGTGTGATTTTGAACCTATCATTGTTTTGTTAGCTGATTGCTATTTAAACTTTATTGTGCAGTTGGTTTACAGTGCCTGTGGGCTATGTGTTTAAGTGTGCTTTTGTGGTAACTGGTGTCATTCTTTCAAATCCATGTTTAGCACTCCCTTAAGGATCTCTTGTAAGGCTGGTCTAGTTTAAATATATTACCTTGGCATTTGCTTGTCAGAGAGGATTTTATTTCTCTTCAGTTATGAAGCTTAGTTTGTCAGGATACGAAATTCTTGGTTAGAATTTCTTTTCTTTACCGACACTGAAAATAGGTCCTCAGTCTCTTCTGGCTTGTAAGGTTTCTACCGAGAGGTCTACTGCTAGCCTGATGCTGTCCCTTCTGTAGGTGACCTACTGCTTATCTCTGGCTGACTTTAAGATGATTTCTTTTGCATTGATTTTAGTGAATCTGATAACTGTGTGTCTTGGGGATTGTCATCTTGTACAGTATCTGGCTGGGATTCTCTGTATTTCTTGAATTTGCATGTCAACCTCTTTGGTGAGATTAGGAAAGTTTTCATGGACTATCTCCTAAAGTATATTTTTCAAAGTTGCTTATTCTCTCTCCTTCTCTCAGGAATGCTGATGAGTTCTAGATTTGGTCTATTACATAATCCATATGTCTTGGAGGTTTTGTTCATTTTCCTTAATTCTTTTTGCTTTATTTTTGTCTGACTGAGTTGATTCAAAGACCCAGTCTTTGAGCTCTGAGATTCTTTCCTCAACTGGATCTGTTTTGCTGGCAATACTTTCAATTATATTATGAAATTCTCATAGTGAATTTTTCAGCTCCAGAAGTTTACTTTGGGTCCTTCTTAAAATGGGGATTTCATCCTTTAGCTCTTGAATCATTTTACTGTATTCCTTGGCTTCTTTGGATTGAGTTTCAATGTTCTCTCAATCTAGATGAGCTTCCTTGCCATTCAGATTATGAATTCAATGTATGGTCATTTCAGACAATTTAGGCTAGTTAACAATCATTTCTGGGGAGATAGTAAGGTCATTTGGAGGTAAGGGGATATTCTGGCTTTTTGAATTGCCAGAGTTCATGTACTAATTCTTTATCATCTAGAAGTGGCGGTATTCCTTTAATTTTGGTATAAAGTGAATATACCAAATTGGCTTAGTTTCTGGAAGTTTTCAGAGGGCTAAGGCTCTGAATAGGATCTCTTGCTGAGATAGGATCTCTTGCTGAATAGGATCTGTTGAATTCTTGCTCTTAGTTTCTCCGTGAGGGAGAATAATAATTTTTGGTGGTGTGGTTAGGGATGTGATCCAGCAGATGGCGCCTGAAGGCAATGGACAGTAAACAGGCTTTGGTCATGCAGTTCCTTTGTGTATCTTCACGTTTTTTTATCTGTTCTGTGGTGCAAGGCAAGAGCTGTGATCCCCTCACCAGGTCTGCTCGTGGGCCTTGGGAAGTCACCTCTGATTGCTGGCACTCTGCCTAAGATTTTTGTTATTGTCATTGTTGTTGCTAAGTCTTTCAGGCCATGGGGCTCCCTTAGGGAGAGGCCAGGTAGGGAGATAGGCCGCACCCTTACCAGACCAGCCCTGTGGAGGCCGACACAGCTAGGTCCCACATCAGCCTTCGAATCTGTGCAACTCAGCCCTCTCAGTCTTCCGAGAGAGTGTGGGATCCTCCTCCATTCAAGTGCAAAGCACAGATTCCACCTCCTTGGCACTCCTGAGCCACATCCTTGGGGCGCCAGGACCTGTTCTCAGCTCCCTCCTTCGGATGCTCAGGGTTGGGTTCCAGGTTTGCAATGGCTCCCAGCTGGAACGCACTCAGGTGGAGCAAAGCATCTAGGCTGGGTAGTGGAGGTTGCACTGTGTAACTGCTCCTTCCAGGCAGCCAGGCAGGGGCTCTGGGAGGGTCTGGTGCTCAGTCAGCCTGCAGAACAGATGTGCCCCAGGCCCATGGGGAAGCAGGCCCTGCTTTCTCCCAGGGGTTACCTGGGGCTAGACTTTCTCAGAGGCAGACAGGCAGCCCTGGCTGGTGGGCTTTCATGACTGGGTTCTGCTGGAGCTAACCTGTGCTCTGCTCCATCTAATCTCTGAGAGATCCCCCTTGCCAGCTCACACATCCTAGGGGTGTGGGGCCCCTGTATTAGGATCCCAGACGTTTGTGGTGAGAGTGGGCAGTCCTCCAGTCCTCTCACGCACCGCTTCCTCAGGTGCTGTTCAGGGCTGGGAACCAGTTATAACATTCAGGCATCCCATGAGGAGTTCCCAGCTCCCTCCCTCTTCAGCCTCAGCAACTGCATCTTTTCTGTATCCATACTTGGCATTTTCTCTGCAAATAATCTGTTCAAATTATGTTGGTGTAGGTGAAATCATTGTCTTTTCCTGTGGAAGTAGCACTTCAGCTCCATCTAGTTGGCCACCTTGGTAAAACCTAAATTTTTAAAAATTAAATACCTTTTACTGTGCCAAATAGCCTTCAGGAAAGGGAAACTGGAATCAGGCACACTAACAAGGAAACTTAGTTACTATTGTCCAATGTGTCTCAAACAAGATTATATATCAGAATAAACTGGGTACCTTTTTTTGTGCAAAATATGGATTATAAGGTATTACTGTAGAAATAGTAGTTCAACAAGGAGGCCTAAAAGTCTCCATTTTTAACATGCTCCCCAAGTGACTCAAATGCATGCAAAGTGCTTAGTCCTTGTATGATGTGACTTTGGGGGTGATAAGGAGGACAAGGCAATAGATTCAAAAGAATTTAAAATGTAGTGTCATAAGGACTTAATGACATTTTGGATATGTAGGGGGTGACCAATGAAGGAGAATGGAATTATATGGGCTGGGCAGATGGCCATCAAAAACGCAGATTGAGAGCTCAGATGCGTTGGCAAATTTGTGGAAGGAGAATGTAAAAAGTAAAGCAGAGGTTCCTCTTCAAAGACTTTCCTCCCCGTCTAATTAGGAATAAATAGTAACTTCTCTTAGAAGCAAAATGTATTCAAAGACCTGTGCTAACATTCTTAAATATCTGCTAGCCATAATAAAGAAATCAACGTACTTTATGTTCTTAGCTTCCACAATTTAGCCTAAATATTTGCCCTGGCATACTTATACTGGTCCAAGCAAGCGTTAGGTCATAGCCTGTTCCTCTTGCTTATTTAAAAGTGTTTTTACCTTTCTCAACATTCCACAAGTGTCTTCCTCCTTTCTTTGTTCTCCTCTACCTTTGCCCCTTTTAAAAAGTTCTAAGTTGCTAGCCAGTCGGGACAAATACAGAATGTGAGGTCCTGTTCCAGCCCACAGAAACCTGACACAGCACTAGGGTGGATGCGTCAGGATGCATCTCCTTTGTTTGGTGTACTCTTGTGGCAGAACTGCTGGTGAGTGTACCGTTTGTTTCTGCAGAAAGTAAAAATGACCTTACTAAATAAATTAAATTTATGTTCAAGTGCTATTTCTTTATGGCACGGGAACAAGCATTTCAAACAGAGAATCATCTGAATATCCAGGTCAGATGAACTTAGTAGTATGAATTTACTGGAACTTACTAGAAATAATGACTTGGTTTGGAGTAGATGAAGGCATCATTATGGAAGACCTAGCAATTGGAGAGTACACAAAGAGGAAGGAAACACTCAAGGAAGTTGTATTACAGAGGTGATAATATGTATATGCCTCATTTATTAGAATTATTAGCCATCCCCTTTTCGTCTACATATGTCTTGGTGGTGGGAAGAAGTTACCACCCATTCTAGAAACCAGAGAGGTAGAAACACACTTTCACATTTATCTTGCACCTAGAGTGAAACACTTGATCTGAGTTTAGCCAGTCAAATTGTAACTGCCAGAGGGGTTCTTCCTGCTTGCTGCACAAACAAAATCAATTCACAGAGATGATGGCATTGCAGTAAAGGAAGAGTTTAATAGACATCAGGCCAGCTACACCACGTGGGAGACAAAGTTAGTACCCAGATGAATCTCCCCAAAGGCCTGTAGTTAGGGGTTTTTCAGTGGCAGTTTGGGGGAAGGAGTGGGGGTGGCCAGGTAATGGGTGCTTACTGCTGATGTGTTGGGTCAGAGATGAAATCGTAGGGGTTTGAAGCTGTCCTCCTGTGCATTGAATCACTCTGAGTGGGGCCACAGGAGATGGGTTGGTGGGTCCAGGTGGAGCCATGGGTGTCAGACATGCAAAAAAACCTGAAAAGATATCTCAAAAGGCCAATCTACAATACTGGTATTATTTGCAGGAATGGTTGGCAATCATTTATGTCTATACCTTAGCAGAATTGATTCCTCTCCTCCCCCAACCTGAGGGCCTTTCATTAGCTTTACAAAGGTTGTTGAGTTTTGGGGAAGGCCTATTATCATTTAAACTATTAACTAAATGTCTGTCAAAGTTAGTTCAGCCCAAAATCCCAGGAATAATTAAGGGAAAGGCATAATGGGAGGTGGGTTAGATAGATCTCTTTTACTGCCATAATTTTCTTACTGTTATAATCACTGCAAAGATGGTTTAAAAACCAACCCTCCATAGTTTTGCAATTTGGAGAGGGAAGATAAAGGTACAGGAACAAAAGAGAATTTGGTAGCAAAGGCAGCAATGACAAGACTCTAGCTAATGCATCCTTGACTTTGGCAACAGTGGCATCAGCAGTGGAGGCTGTGGCAACCAAGTTCAGCAGCAGTAAGAACAGCCCTCATCAGCTAGTGTTGGAACGTGGCTTTAGCTGTTGACTGGCTGTCTTGCTTCCTTCTGTTTCTGCCTGTTTTTCCAGCTGATCCTCCAACTTCCTTAGCATTTCTATTTTAGACAGATTTCCATGTAATTAGCTTACTTCCTGTTGTAACTGAGAATCCTGGCTCAAACAAAAGAGAGACAACAAAGAGACCAGAAAAAGATACTGAAGGAAGTGATCAGAGAAGCAGGAGGGAAACTGGAAAGCTGAGAGTTGTAGACATAAAGAGGGAAGGATATTAAAGAAAGACAAAATATAGTACAGGGCTAAATGCCAAAAAAAATGCTACAGCAAGACAAGGAGTGAGAAGAGATCTTTGAGTGTGAAAATTAAAAGATTTTTAGTGATGTTAGTAGAGCACTTGCGTCAGAGTTAAGGTCAGAGAGTAATTCAAAATAAATGGGAAACAATGGAAAATGCTACAGAAAGCTCCATGAAATGTGAAGAATGGTTGGCATGTTTTTACTGCCCATAGACAAATGTAAAAAAGAATTTCCCATAGAACAATTTAATAAAAGTTTTCAAAGGAAGAGAGGAGAGGAATACATTTAAAGGAGAAAGGGGACAGAAAAGTGGAAAGAGAATTTGGGTAGGTGAAAAGAAAACAAGATGGAGAACAGAGAAATAAGCAGAGAATTATGGGGTCGTAAATGGAAAAGTGCAGGAAAGACAAGCCAGAGAAGGAGAGGGGAAGTACCAGAGAAAGACTGAAGTGGAAAAAAATGGAAAGGCTCAAAGGCTTTAAGATAAATATTTATCCTAATGAAGCGGCATTGTTTGTCTGGGGTAATATCTGAGGTTCGTTGCCTCATGCCAAGGAAAACAAGGACGCGGACACACCAGAGTGAAATTAAGAGCAGAAGTTTAAAAGCAAAAGAAAGAGAAGAGCTGTCTGCGCAGAGAGGGGTCCCGGAGAAAAATGGGTTGCCAGTTTCATGGTTAAGTGCACAGGGTTTTGTAGAGGAGCTTGAGGAGGCAGCGTCTGATTTACATAGGGCACGAGAGATTGGTCAGGCCAGGTGTGCTGTTTGGATAGCCCGCTAAGAAGCTGGCCGCCCCACCCTAATCTTTTACTATGTATATAAGTTCTCTACCTGGCTGGCACCACGTTGCCTACTCCCTGACTGCACACGTGGTGACAAAGAAAAGCAAAGAAAACGGAAGATGGCGCCTCCATGTTGAACATGCCTGGCTCCCAGGTAGCCTATTCTATCGGCACAGCTGCCAGCATTTATCTATGCAAGCTTCCAGGTTGCTTATCTATGTTTGCAGCTTGATATTTCAGGCTGCTCTTTGTTAGAAAAGAAATGATTTGGGGGCTGCTTTTTATTAAAAGGGAAGCCTTACCCAGGACTCCTTTACCCTCACTGTCTGCCTAAATAATTTCTTTTTAGCTCCTGTATCACTAACTTTGGTGTTAAAGTGTCAATTCTGGGAATCTTTTCTTCTCTCTTAATTCAAATTTCAAAGTTCATTTTCTGAGCAGAATTTGTGTTTGAAAGGGAAATCTGACTTTAAGTTTTACTTTACAAACTTCAAGTTGTTTATTAATATATTAGCATTATCTGAAAGTTCTTTCCATATTTAAAAGGTTATCATTGTGATTAGTTATTAAAACAGACTTTTTCTAGTAATTCTGCTGGTTTTACTTGAAAGTAACTTTTTCTCCCCCATTTTTATTAGCAAAAGAAAGTTGAGCCAAAGCCTTGAATCTTACTCAGGATATAATAAGCAGTGCTGATAATTCCAGTTGCTAAACGTATTTTTATTTGGAATAGGTTTTCCTCTGTATAATCCCAAATCAGTAGATAATTGAGAATTCTTTAATTCATTTTGTTTGGGGTTACTTATTATGTTATAAATACTGGAAATAGTATTAGAGTAGTGAAGGTGTATTTTCTGCATATTTTCCACTATATATTAAATAATCAATAAAATAATAGAAAGAAGTGGATGGAAGGATAGAAGAGTTAATATTTAAATGACTTAGCTAAAAGTGTTAACCAGAGTTATGGTTTATGATACAGAATGAGTCTTTTTATAAAGTTATCAGAAAGGTTTCCATATAAGAAGCATTAGGACCCAAGTCTTTAAACCCAGTTTTAAATTGTTTAAAGTTCTAGTTCACCACAACATCTCTTAAAAAGTCATTATAGTGAAAGTAACAGGTGAGAAAATATAATTAGAGAAATTAATTTACCTTTGCAGCTATTTTGCATATTCAGATTTTAGTTCATGAAAATAAAATAGATAATTCACTAATAGCTTTGACGTCTTACATCTGGCTATTTTGGCATCTTGTAAACCCAATCTAAATTTACTATAAATTAAACAGCATTTTCAATCTTATATGTAAAGAATAACAAATATTGTATAAATCATTTCTGTCTTACCCATATCTTGAAAGAAATGGTCAAAATCCTTTAAAAGTATTAGGTTTTCTAAAGTAGAAAAAAATACAACAGCACAGGAATGACAATAACACAGGTAGCAATTCTTTGTACATAAATTTGCTATGGAGGCTTCATTTCCCACATTCAGAAAAATGTCATTTATATAAATTTGCTTTAAGTGGAGGGGTCAACCAATTGCATGTACTACCATGTGCTTTTGACAGAAGAGGGAGGAGTAGAGAACTGAAACTCCTCTAATAGCACCCAAGGGTTCCCTTTAGGGCAAGTTAGGATGTATTACTGGGCATTATAGATTTGAATGTGTATAAGAAGTCTAGGCTGTCCCACAGGGCATTATAGACTTTGAAACCATAAACATCAAGTCATTGTATACAGGTCTAGTTTAACAACTGAAACTGAAATTGCACTTTGTGCCACTATTTTCTACTATAGATGACACTTCTCACATGTTTATATAAACCTCAGATTATATGTAATATTCCTTTCCCTGTGATCTTTGATTAGGCAGTCTTGTCTGAGTTAATCAAATCATGATTTTAATAAGGCTGAAAGTCTAGATTACCCTCAGGAGCCAACTCCAAATGAAAGTGTCCTCATGAAAACTGCAAATTAAATTCCAGACATATCACTAGTTCCCAACTTTGAGTTGAAATCTGATGAAAAATCTTATTAGCAAAGATCAAAGAGAAAGAGAAAACAAAGACCACAGTGGGAGGTGGCCTAGGTCTCTGTTCCCCAAATTTCAATGTCCGTACATATTTTGGAGATCTTGTTAAAATGCATATTTGGTTTCAGTAGTTCTGGCGTGGGGCTCAGAATCTTCTTGTCTAACAAAGTGATGCCTGCTGTCCACAGGGCCTTCATCATTGAGGACTTAGATTATCAGAGAGGCTAGATCATTGAGAAACAAAAAATTATAAATGTGGCTGACAATCAGAGAGAGAAGCAGGGAGGAGCCAGATGAGGCCAGGGAGGTGGTATGAATGGGCCTGCATAGCTCTTGGGAGCTAGGTCAGGGACTTTGTTCTTTACACGAAGAAAGGAAAACTATGGAGAAATTGTAAGTGTAGTGGTAACATGTTTAGATTTGCATTTTTATCTTTAACAAAGTATTCAGCAAACATTCACTTAGAAAAATAAAACAGTTTACTCATTTGTGACATTTAGACTTTATAAATGAATAATGCTATGTAACTATCTCTACAATAAAAAATGTTCAATCTAAACTTGGGTTATGGCTGGCAAGACACTGGGAGAAAGCATAGGGCATGTTTTATGGTAGACTCATTAATCAATTATCCTCCTTTCTTAAGATTTTGCTAGTGAAAGACAAAGAAGCAGAAGAAAATAATAAAGAGGAGTCAGTGTGAAACCTCTGCGGAAGTGTGGAGTAAGCAGCGTGATGTGCAGAGGTAGCTTTTAACATGACCAAAACTTGACTTAAATGTATTGCCCTCTTAAATTTTGTATGATTACCTCCTAACTCATTTTGTTGCCTATCTGTGAGGACAAAAGCACTATAGTTCTGCACTGACAATAGGTAGTCTTTTCAATTTTGGTCTTTCAAATGATTGGGTCATGGCATCTCATTGTGGTTTTAATTTGCATTTCCCTGGTAACTAATGATTGTGAGTATCCTTTTCTGTCCTTATTTGACATCTGTTTGTTTTAATTGGTGAAGTGTCTGCATAATCCTTTTGTTTATATTTCAATTAAATTATTTATTATTTAGTTTTGAGAATTCTTCATATATTCTGGATACAAGTCTTTTTACAGATATGGAATGTGTAAATATTTCTTCATGATTGCCTATCTTCAACAACAAGGTATCACACTGATTCATTACACTGATGACATTATGCTGATTGTACCTAATGAGTAAGAATAGTGGCTACTCTGGACTTATTGGTTAGACATTTGTGTAACAAAGGATGGGAAATTAATCTGACAAAAATCAGGAGACTTCTACCTTGGTAAAATTTCCAGGGCTCCAGTGGTGTGAAACATATGATGATATCCCTTTTCAAGTGAAATCTGGCTCTTCCTACAATCAAATGAGAGAAACATATTCTACTGGGCCCTTTTGGATTCTAGAATTAACATATTGCCCTTTTGGTTGTATTACTTTATTCCACTTACCTAGTGACCTGAAAAGCTGTTAGTTTTGAAAAAGGTACGAAAAAGGAAAGGCTGTATAATAGGTCTGGGCTGCTGTGGGAGATGCTCTGCCTCTTGAGCCATGTGATCCCACAGATCTAATGGTACTGGAAGGGTGAGAGGCATAAAGGGATGCTGTCTGGAGACGTTGACATGCCTCTACTGATGAATCACAGCACAAGCCCTTTGAATTTTGAAGCAAAACCTTGCCATCCTTCATAGATAACTATTTTTCTTTTGAGAAACAGCTCTTGTTCTGCTACTGGCTGGGCATTAGTAGAGACTGAACACTTAACTATGGACCACCAATTTACTATGTGACATGAGCTGCAAATCATGAACGGAGTGTTTTCTGACCCAATAAGCTGTAAAATTTAGTATACACAGCAACACTCTAACGTCAAATAGCAGTGATATATACATGATTGGGTCTAAGCAGGCTCTGAGGATAAAAGTGTATTACATAAAAAATGGCCCAAATGCACATGGTCACCACTTCTGCTACACTGCCTTTTCTCTCTTGGCTTGTACCAATGGACTCCTGAGTTGTTCTCTGTGAGCATTTGAAAGAGGAAGAGAAGACTGGAGCCTAGATACAGACGTTTCTATAGGATATGCAGACTCCCCAGAAAGTGCACAGCTGCATCACTGGACACCCTTTCTAGGACATGTCTGAAAGAGAGTGATGAAGGGAAATCCTCTCAGTGTGCAGAACTTAGAGTGGTGCACTTGGTCACTTACTTTTCTTGGAAGGAGAAATAGTAAGACTTGTGATTATATATTGGCTTGTGGGATGTGGCCAATGGTTTGGTTGGATGCTCAGGAACATGGGAGAGAAATAATTGGAAATTTGGTAACAAGGAAATTTGGGAAAGAGGTATGTGGATAGACATCTCTGAATTGGCAAAAAATGTATAAATATTTGTATGCTATGTGAATTCCAACCAAAGGATGACCCCAACAGAGAAGGACAGTAATCATATGGATAGAATGATGTATTCTGTGGACATGAGAAATCCACTTTCTCCATCCACCCCCATCAACACTCAATTGACTCATGAACACAGTGGCCATGGTGGCAGGAATGGAGGATAGACAAAGTCTCAGAAACATGGACTTTCACTCACCAAGTTTGTACTGGACATGGTCACTGCTGAGTGCCTAATTTCCTAACAATGGATAGCAACAGAGTCATCAATTTGTCACCATTCACCAGGATGATCAGCCAGCTACATTAGACCACTCCCAAAAAGGAAGAGTCAGTGTTTTGTTGTTACTAAAAAACTACTTGTGGCTGGGCACGGTGGCTCACGCCTGTAATCCCAACACTTTGGGAGGCCAAGGGCAATGGACTACCTGAGGTCGGGAGTTCAAGACCAGCCTGACCAACATGGAGAAATCCCGTCTCTACTAAAAATACAAAATTAGCTGGGCATGGTGGCACATGCCTGTAATCCCAGTTATGCAGGAGGCTGAGGCAGGAGAATCGCTTGAACCCGGTAGGCGGAGGTTGCGGTGAGCCAAGATTGCGCCATTGCACTCCAGCCTGGGCAACAAGAGTGAAACTCTGTCTCAAAAAAAAAAAAAAAAAAGCTACTTGCTTTGGATACACATTTGCCTCCCATACACCAATGCTTTTGTCAAAACCACTGCCCTTGGACTTACAGAGTACTTACACACCTCACGGTATTTCACATAGCATTGCTTTTGATCAAGGAACTCACTTCACAGCAAAAAGGTGAAACACTGAACCCATTCTCTTGGAATACACTAGGCCTGCCATGTTCTCTACTATCCCAAAGCCACTAATTTGATGAAAAAAGTAAATGGCTTTTTGAAGACCCAGTAACAGCATGGTATTGTCACATCAGAGATGTGGCAGTACCTGATAGGGCTGGGACAAAGTTTTCCAAAACACTGTACATGCTCTGAATTAGAATCCTATATATGGCACTGTTTCTGTCATAGGATGCTTGGGCCCAGGAAAGGAACTGGTGAAAATGAGAGTGGGCCACTCACTATTAGCCCTAATGATCTTGTTAGCAAAATTTTTGCTTCTGGTCCCCTGACCTTATTTTTCTCCTGGCCTAGAGGTCTTAGTTCCAGAGGAAGGAATGTTCCACTAGGAGACAGAACGATTCCACCAAAGTGAAAGTTCATACCACCACCTGGCCACTTTAGGTTCATCATTTCTCTGAATTCCCTAGCAAAAAAAAGAAGTAACTGTGCTGGCTTGGGTGGTTGAGATTTGGGTCACTATACCAGGTGAAGAACCATGTCCAACAGAAGTGCTTACTAAAAGCAATTAGAATAAAGTATGGGTAATGGAAGAAGGTTATATATACCAGCTTTGACCACATGAACAGTTACAGAAATAAAGAATGTAATTGGCATGAGTATTTTCTGTTTGTTTTGAACGCATTTGTGTTTGCGTGTGTGTATAGTAAAAGTCCTTGTTTTCTTTCTTCGATTATTTCATCATGTAACATAAGATGTATTGACTTTATATCACAGTTTTTAACTATTGTTAATTTTGCATCATAATATTTTAGTTCCCAGATATTAAAGGAAAGAGTAAATATTAACAAAGATCTTTACCTCCAATCCTGTGGAAGTTGCATTGACAAGTGGTGGGCAGGGGATGATTTTATGCGTCAGCTTGACAAAGCCAGAGATGCCCAGATATCTTGTTAAACCTTATTTCTGTGTGTGTCTGTGAGGGTATTTCTAGCAGATACTTGCATTTGAATTGGTGGACTGAGTAAAGCAGATGGCTCTCCTCAGTGTGGGAGGGCATCAGTCAATTGATTTAGGGCCTGAGTGGCATAAAAAGACAGGGGCAGGTCAAATTTGCTCTCTGGCTGACTGAGCTGGCACATTGATTTTCTCCTGCCCTCAGCACTCCTGGTTCTCAGATCTTCAGACTTGGAGTATAGCTTATAACACATGTATATTTTAACTCTTTCCTAACATCTCTTGAAATGACAAAAATGACAAAAATATTATATCTATAAAGAAATAATTTGTGTCGGGAAGACATAAAATAGTTGGAATTATATTCAAGGACAAACCAGAGAACAAGTACCTGTAGACTAGACATACGCAAGAAAAAGGCTTCAGAAGAAGTCTGAGTTTCTGAGAGGACCTCTTTCGTACTCATCCAACATGAAGTATGACTTAACCTGCTACACACATTGCCACATGCTCAAAGCTTGATGTCCACCTTTTCATTGAAGAAAAAGGCCAATCAGGGAACTAGACCTTTAAAATGGCAAAAAAAAAAAAAAAAAAAAAGTGGACATCAGATGCTCACATTACCAATCTAATCTTTGGGTTATAACAATGAACAAACCACCAAAAAGACAGATAATTCACAGGAAACCATCAGTACATTGAAAATATTACATAGCAATAAAAATTTTTAGAAAAGCTACAGACACATGTAGTAACATGGATTCTCTAAGGGAAGGAGTAATAGCAGTTGAAGTGTTCCATATTCACTCTGTTTCTTGGAGTTTGGTGGGATTTCTTGGGAGAACAAAAAGAGGGTAGATGATTTTGTTAAGTGGATGTCCACAAATGTAGAATAATATTTATTTTAAATATTTATATATTTTTATCCTTTATACCAAACATCTAACTGAATAGCTTCCCCTTGATACTTTCTCCTACTCTATCCCAGAAACCAATCCTAGTAATAAGAATATAAATAATTTATTTAGCTGTATAATATTTTCATTTGTCATGAAGGAAACATAAGGCAAGTTGCCTGCAGCAGACATCCCAGGCTCAGTAATCTCCTTGGGCTCCTATCAAGGTTAAAAAAGACTGATGCACTCTTGCTGCATTCTAGGAATTTGTGCTGTCAGTTTCATTTTAATTTCACAAATATTTCATAAATGCTTATTTAGGCCCTTATGTGAATAAGCCACTGTCTAAACACTGCAAAATACAGAAAGAGTAGTTAGACTATATATTGTAATCTACAAGATCCTTTGGGCCAAAAATAAATACTATGCAAGGATAATTTTGGCCTTAAAAGAAGAAAAAAATTGCTAAATATTTCAAATGAGTTAGTAGGAACATTTGAGATAGATCTTGAAGAAAGAGTGCCATTTCAATTGTAAATGAGGATGGACGCAGTCAAGGGAGGAAAGTTTCTCTGTGGTTGGACCTATCTGAGAAAAAGCATGTACCTGAGAGACTAAAGTATGTCCAGAAGTCTCTCAGTAACTGATGTTGGCTACAACACAGATTCCATTAGGACAACTGTAGAGGAGACTCCAGTTAAACCAAGGTTTCATTGGAAATGAACTCAATGTCAGGGTGAGCAAATGCAGTGTGACAAAGATCTATCTATCATCTATAAACACACACACACACACAAAGACAAGCACATATAGTTGGCTCTCTATATCTGTTGGTTTTGCATTTGTGGATTCAAGCAATTGTGGATCAAAACTATTCAAGAAAAAATAATTGCATCTTTACTAAATATGTAGAGACTGTTGGTTTTGGTCACTATTTGCTAAACAATACAGCATAACAACTATTTACTTAGTGATTACATTGTGTAGGGAAAAGAAAGAGAGATCAGACTATTACTGTGTCTATGTAGAAAAGGAAGACATAAGAAACTCCATTTTGATCTGTACCCTGAACAATTGTTTTGCATTGAGATGCTGTTAATCTGTAACTTTACCCCCAACCTTGTGTCACAGAAACATGTATTGTATGGAATCAAGGTTTAAGGGACCTAGGGCTGTGCAGGATTTGCCTTGTTAATAGTATGTTTACAGGCAGTATGCTTGGTAAAAGTCATCACCATTCTCCATTCTCAATTAACCAGGGGCACAATGCACTGCGGAAAGCCACGGGGACCTCTGCCCAGGAAAGCCGGGTATTGTCCAAGGTTTCTCCCCACGAAGATAGCCTGAGATATGGCCTCGTGGGATGGGAAACACCTGACCATCCCTCAGCCCGACACCCTCATCCCGACACAGGATTAGTAAAAAAGGAAGGCCTCTTGCGGTTGAGATAAGAGGAAGGCCTCTGTCTCCTGCATGCCCCTGGGAATGGAATGTTTCAGTATAAAACTGATTGTACGATTTGTTCTATTCTGAGGTAGGAGAAAACCACTCTGTGGCTGGAGGTGAGACATGCTGGTGGCAATGCTGCTCTGTTATTCTTTACTACACTGAGATGTTTGGGTGGAGAAAAGCACAAATCTGGCCTACGTGCACATCCAGGCATAGTACCTTCCCTTGAACTTGTGACACAGATTCCTTTGCTCACATGTTTTCTTGATGACCTTCTCCCCACTTTCACCCTGTTCTCCTGCCACTTTCCCCTTGCTGAGATAGTGAAAATAGTAATCAATAAATACTGAGCGAACTCAGAGACCGATGCTGGTGCTGGTCCTCCGTATGCTGAGCGCCGGTCCCCCGGGCCCACTGTTCTTTCTCTATACTTTGTCTCTGTGTCTTATTTCTTTTCTTAGTCTCTCACCCCCATCTGACGAGAAATACCCACAGGTGTGGAGGGGCTGGCTGCCTTCAACATTGTATTAGGCATTTTAAGTAATCTAGATATGATTTAAAGTACATAGGAGGATTTGCAGAGGTTATATGCAAAATGCTATACCATTTGATATTAGCGACTTGAGCATCCATAAATTTTGGTATCCGAGGGCAGTGCTAGATCCCCAAAAGATCCAGAAGCCCCAGGGATTCAGAAGGATGACTGTATATCACACTTATTTATTTATATTTTATATTTATATATTTTTATGTGTATGTGTATCTATATGTATATCACAAAATCTGTACATACAAATTAACAATTAAGCATATGGATAGTTACATGCAGTCATGCATCGCTTCATGATGGGAATATGTTCTGAGAAATTTGTCATTATGATTACATCCTATAGTGTTCTTGCAAGAAGTAAGTGATTTTGTCATTGTGAAAACATCCTAGAGTGTACTTACAAAAAATCTAGATGGTATTGCCCACACACCTAGGCTATACGGTATCACCTATTGCTCCTGGGCTACAAACCTGTACATCATGTTACTATACTGAGTACTGTAGGCAATTGTAATACAATGGTAAGGATTCGTATATCTAAATACATCCACACATATAAAAAGTAGAGTAAAAAAACGACATAAAAGTTTAAAAATTATACAACTTACCGTAAATGGAGCTTGCAGGATTGGAAGTAGTTCTAGGTGAGTGAGTAAGTGATGAGTGAATGTGAAGGCCTGGGACATTTCTGTCCACTACTGTGGACTTTATTTTATAAACACTGTACATGTAGGCTACCTTAAATTTATTTCAACATTTTTCTTTCTTCAAAATTAAATTAACTGAGCTTACTGTAATGTTTTTGCCTTATAAATTTTTAAACTTTTTAAAACTTTCTGACTTTTTTGTAATAGTACTTAGCTTAAAAGGCAAACGTTGTACAGCTATATGACAATATTTTTCTTTAAATTCTATTCTATAAGCTTTTTTCTATTTTTAGAATTTTTATTAAATTTTTTATTTTTAAAATGTTTTATTAAAAACTAAGACACAAACACACACATTAGGTTAGGCCTAGTTAGGGTCGAGATCATGAATATCACTGTCTTCCACCTCCACATCTTGTGCCACTGGAAGGTCTTTAGGGGAAATAACATGTATGTACCTCTCATCTCCTATGACAACGATGCCTTCTTCTGGAATATATCCTGGAGGACCTGCCTGAGACTGTTTTATAGTTAACTTTTTTATATAATTAGAAGGCATATACTCTAAAATAATGATTAATAGCATAATAAATATATAAACCACTAACAGTTGCTTATTGTCACTATCAAGTATTATTATGGACGGTACATAAATATATGAGCCATACATTTATATGACTGACAGTGCAGATTTGTATACACCAGCATCACCACAAACACATGATTAATGTGTTCTACTGTGACATAATGATGGCTATGATGTCACTAGGTGATAGGAATTTTTCAGCTCCTTTGTAATCTTATGGCACCACCATCCCATAGGCAATCAAAATGTCATTATGCGGTACACGACTTTATTCAGCTCTAGGAACATATATCTTATACGCATATAATCTGGTAGCAGTGACAATCCATTAAAGGTTATTGAAGAGGAATATGATTCAATGAGAGTCTTGTTTATGAAAAATTATCTGGCTACAGTGCTTAGAAGGTAAGACAGTAAGAGCTAGATGAAAAAGATAAGAAACTTGAGTTTTGCAAAACACACAGCTGAGTATGTTTTGGGGTGGGAACCTGAGTGGTACCAGCGTGAACTTACAGAATTTCAAGTGTGAAGAGAATAAGGGCAAGGATGACCTAAAGATGAATCACTCATTATATTTAAAGAACACTGAGTTTGAGGAAAGCTATCAAGGACCTTTCAGCAACAGAATATCCAAACTCTTGCTCATTTTCATGTCTTTTCTATTAACCTCTGTGCAGTATGACAAAATATATAATAACTTTATCTGTGCTTTTTTTCCTGAAACAGTGTCTCACTCTGTTGCCCAGGCTGGAGTGCAGTGGCATGATCATAGCTCACTGCAGCCTCCACCTTCTGGACTCAAGGGATCCTCCTGCCTCAGCCTCCCAACTTGCTGAGACCACAGGTGCACACAACCATGCCTGGCTAGTTTTAAGTTTTTGTTTTAGAGATGGGGTCTTCCTATGTTGCCCAGGCTGGCCTAGCTATACTTTTATAATATAAAGTTCTCATCATTCAGTCCCCACATCTAAGTGAGAACATGTGTTATTTGTTTTTCTCTTCCTGTGTTAGTTTGCTAAGGATAATGGCCTCCAGCTCCATCCATGTCCCTGCAAAGGCATAAAGTCGCTCATTGTTAAGGAATATAATTACATTACAATTACATTACAATATAATTACATTATAATTACATGTAATATAATTACAGTATATTCCTTGTAATATAACCTATAAATATCACTGATTTCTTGATCTTACAAGGTTCCTTTCTTTTTAATTCAGGGAAAATTTAGACCATTTAATTCTTATTCTACCGCTTCTGTTTTTTTTTTTTCTCTGCACTCAACTTAATTATTAAGTCTAATGTGTTAGCTTTCCGAATTAGTAAAGGTTTTCAGACTGCCAACAAACATACAAACACAGCTGGAAATGTTCTTAGAAGGCATCACAAACAGGGAGAAGCAACTGGACTCTCCTCACTCACAGAAGCACACTGAACTAAGAGAATCCTCTCATAGTTTCCTATTTCTGTTCATTTCTGTCTATGATATGTGAATTGAATCTCTACAAGAGAAGAAATTAACCATTTCCCAATAAAGTGGAATAAAACACTTTGTGATGGTTAGCTGAATTCATGAGATTTGTTTGGGTTCATGCAAACACAGACTTGTTCTATGGAGGAATTGTGCTATGAATCTCCAGTTTATAAACCTGGATTAGTAACAAAGACATCATACTCAAGTTGTTATTAAAGGATCTACTATTGTAGCACCTGATCCGTTTATAAAGCCACATTAAAGAGCAAGAAACCTGTAAAATGTTTTTATTTTTTTCTGCTCTAATCTAGTATGTCATGAACAGTTGACAAAATTTTCTTGTATGCTTTTCAATAATATATACAAATATCTTAAAGAATTCATTAGATACTAATGACTTGAGTCGTAAAAAGTTAGGACAATTGTAACTGCAAAAAACTTTAAACATACACTAACATATACTGACATCTAGCCTGCATGATTATGTGACTTTAAATAGAGAATACATTCCAGTATGAGATCTAAACATTTCCTTTTAATGCTTTTGTCAGTGAATCTATGACTTGCTTATTTCTCAGGCTGTAGATAATGGGATTTAAGAAAGGAATTATGACAGTGCAAAATAGAGACTCCACCATATCTTGATCATCTGCTTGTGGAGATGCAGGGCGCACATACATGAAGAGAAGGGGGCCATAGTATAAAGAGACAGATAAGAGATGGGCTCCACAGGTGGAAAAGGCTTTCCTTATGTCTTTGGCAGACTTTTTTTTTAAGATTGTAAAGAGGACAAATGTATAAGAGACAAGAACAGTCAAAATAGTGAATACCTGTATTGAACCAGACAAAATAAAAAGCATTAAAAAATTAATAGAAGGGTCAGTACAGGAAATCTTTAACAATGGGATAATGTCACAGTAAAAGTGATGTATTATGTTGGAATTACAGAAGGTTAATCTGAATAAAATACCTTCATGAATTAAGGCATGAAGAAAGCCACCTATAAATGACAAGACTAATAGCCGGATACACAGTCCATTGGTCATAATGACTGGATAAAGTAAAGGTTTGCATATGGCTACATAGCGATCATACGCCATTGTTGCCAAGAGAAAACATTCTGTGGTTCCACTGATTCCAAAGGAAAAAAATTGTATCTTGCATTCAGAGACAGAAATAATCATACTCTTAGCTAAAAAGCTGATCAGCATCTTAGGGGTCACTGAGGATGATAACCAAGCATCCACAAAGGCTAAACTCCCAAGGAATAAGTACATTGGAACATGAAGGTGTGAGTCTTTCCAGATGACAGCAATCAGACCAAGATTCCCCATGATGGTGATGAGATATATTACCAAGAATGCCAGGAACAGGGGTATTTTCCACTCTGATTGATATGTAAGTCCTGTGAGAACAAACCCTGTCAGCAATGTTGCATTTTCGTCATCCATGTCCTCGTTGGATGTACCCTGAGTGAACTGAAATAAATATAAAAAGAATATTCAATAAGAATTTATAAAGTGAATACTGGAGGAGAGGAGTCAAAATAAAATCATACACTCATCAGAATGTCCTCTTCATGTATTTATTACACTGTGCTGACGAAAACTATAGTAGGGGAACTGAAGAGGTGGAAAAATGCAATTATTTGAGTTTATAGAATGTTGCGGGAAGTCAGGGACCCTGAATGGAGGGACCAGCTGAAGCCATGGTAGAAGAACATTAATTGTGAAGATTTCATGGACATTTATTAGTTCCTCAAATTAATACTTTTATAATTTCTTATGCCTGTCTTTACTGCAATCTCTGAACATAAATTGTGAAGATTTCATGGACACTTATCACTTCTCCAATCAATACCCTTGTGATTTCCTATGCCTGTCTTTACTTTAATCTCTTAATCCCATCATCTTCGAATGCTGAGGAGGATGTATATCACCTCAGGACCCTGTGATGATTGCGTTAACTGCACAAATTGTTTGTAGAGCATGTGTGTTTGAACAATATGAAATCTGGGCACCATGAAAAAAGAGCAGGATAACAGCAATGTTCAGGGAACAAGAGAGATAACCTTAAACTCTGACTGCCAGTGAACCGGGCGGAACACATCCATATTTCTCTTCTTTCAAAAGCAAATGGGGGAAATATCGCTGAATTCTTTTTCTCAGCAAGGAACATCCCTGAGAAAGAGAATGCATCCCTGAGGCCTTTAAAATGGCCGCTTTGGGGGGCGGCTGTCTTTTACAGTCGCAGCTGTGGGAAGAAATAAGCCCCCATCTCCCATAGTGCTCCCAGGCGTATTAGGACAAGGAAATTCCCACCTAATAAATTTTGGTCAGACCGGTTGTCTGCTCTCAAACCCTGTCTCCTGATGTTATCAATGATAATGTGTGCCCAAAACTTCATTAGCAATTTTAATTTCGCCCTGGTCCTGTGGTCCTGTGATCTCCCCCTGCCTCCATTTACCTTGTGATATCTTATTACCTTGTGAAGCATGTGATCTCTGTGACCCACACCCTGTTCGTACACTCCCTCCCCTTTTTGAAAATCACTAATAAAATCTTGCTGGTTTTACGGCTCAGCTCAGGGGACATCACAGAACCTGCTGACATGTGATGTCTCCCTCGGACACCCAGCTTTAAAATTTCTCTCTTTTGTACTCTGTCCCTTTATTTCTCAGACTGGCCAACATTTAGGGAAAATAGAAAAGAACCTACATGAAATATCGGGGGTGAATTTTGCCTGATAATAGAATGTGCATGAGTAAACATATTTAAGCAAAAAGAGAGTCATTCTATAGATGTGATTAATTTATGTGGACACTGGAGGATGGTACAAAATTTCTGTGTCTGATACATGGAAACAAGGTCAAGGGAAAAGATCTTTGTAAGGTCAGAAACACAAAAAGAGTTAAAAGCCATGTGAAGGACTTTGAACTTTATTCTTCAGGAAATAGTCAGGAATTTAAAATTCTAAGACAGACAGTGGCATGTAAGATGTATTTTAAGTTAAATAATTGGTGTTATAGAAAATAGGCTGCAAGGAAGGGAACCTGCAGTCAGAGATACTAATCCGGAAGCTGTTTCTATTGCAAAGGAATCCCAAGCCAGATTACATATCAGAATTGTCTGGGGAACTTTCTTACCAAAATATAGGACATGAGGGATTACTAATAAACTCTGTAGTTCAAGAATGAGGTCTAGGAATATGTATTTTTAAGAAAATGCTATTCATGTGATTCAAATGCAGGCAAAGTACCTACTTCATGTGTGATAAGGAAGTGATGATGAAGACAAAGAAATAGATTGAAAAGAATTCAGAATGTAGAGTCAACAGGGCTCCATGACATATTAGATGGGAAGAGAATAGTCACTGAAATAAAGAGGACTCATTTGGTGATTCAAAATGAGATTCAGAACTCAGGTTCGTTGGCAGATATGTGGAAGAAGCATTCACTGAACATCCAGGTGAGGTGTACTTAGAGATGTGACTCTACTAGAACTTAATAAAAATAATGATTGAGAGGCATTGGGGGTAGTTTAGGGCATAGTTATAGATGTCTTATGCATTGGAGAGTGTATCAAACATAAAAGAGGATCAGAGAGGCAATACATTTAAATTACATTAAACAGGTTATAAAGTGTATCCAATTTACATGTCATTTATTAGATGGCCAGCCCCCGGTCCTCTTTTCTACCACATGAATCTTGGTGGCCGAGAGAGAATACTACCCATTCTAGAGCTAGAAACTTACTTTTCCATCCTTCTTGCACCTAGAATGAGGCTACTTGACTAGGTTTGGCCAGCCAAACCCACCAACATAGATTTGGAATTTGGAAGGTGGGAAACAAAGGAACAGCAATCAAAGAGAATGTCTGATGCAAAAGCAGCCAAAGCAGCAATATCAAGACCCTGACAAAAGCATCTGCACACAACAATGGAACTGACAGTGTGAGCTGTGGCATCTGAAATTTCAACCATGACAATGGGAGCTTCTGTTGAGCTAGCGTTGGGCCATGATTTGGGCTGTTGACTGGCTGTCTTACTTCATTCTGTTCCTGACCATTTTTACAGCTGATTCTTCCAATTTCCCTGGCATTTCTATTTTAGATAGCTTTCCATTCAATAAACTCATTGTCCAATGCAACCAAGAGTCCTGGCTCAAACAAAGAGACAAGGGCGATGTCAGAAAAAAATACTGAGCAGAGTGATCAAAGAAGCAGGAGGGAAACTGGAAAGCTGAATGTTGTAGACATAAAGAGAGGAAATATACTCAAGAAGGATAAAGTACAGGGCAAAATGCCAGAAGAAATGCTCTGGTTGGACTAAATATGAATAGAGATCACTGATTGTGGAAATTAGAGATTTTTAGTGGCTTCAGTGAGAGCAGTTTGCATTTTCTGATAGAATTAAAGTCAGAAAAAAATAAGAAGTGAATGGGAAACAAATGGCACAACAAATGAGGGGAATGAACTACAGCACTGCACTCCAAGTAACGTGAACAACATTTGCCATTTGCCTACTGTTGTAGAAATGTAAATAAATTAGTCCAACCATTGTTGAAGACACAGTGGTGATTCCTCAAAAACCTAAAGACAGAAATACCATTCAACCTAACAATCTCATTACTGGGTATGTACCCAAAGGAATATAAATTGTTCTACTATAAAGACACATGCCTGTGTGTGTCCACTGCCGCACTGTTCACAATATCAAAGATATGGAATCAATGACGGAATCCAGTCCATCAATGATAGACTGGATAAAGAAAATGTGATACATATACATGATGGAATACTATACAGCCATAAAAAAGAAGGAGATCATGTCCTTTGCAGTGACATGGATGGAACTGGAGGCCATTATCCTTAGTAAACTAACACAGGAACCAAAAACCAAATACTTCATATTCTCACTTATAAGTGGGAGCTAAATCATAAGAACACATGGACACATAGAGGAGAACAACACACACTGGGGCCTGTCAGAGGGTGGAGGGTTAGAGGAGGGAGAGGATCTGGAAAAATATAATAACTAATGGGTACTAGGCTTAATACCTGGGTGATGAAATAATCTGTACAACAAACCCAAATGACACAAGTTTACCTATGTAACAAACCTGCACATGCACCCCTGAACTTAAAAATAGACATTTTCTGTAAGCCTTTTAAATAAAAGTTTTCAAAAGCAAGGAGAAGAAAGGAAGGCAAGGAGAGGAGGAAAGGAACCAGAGAAGTGGAAAAGAAAATCTGGGTAGTGAAAAGAAAATAAAAAAGAGAAAAATAGAAAACAAAAAAGGCATATATGAATGAATGTACAAAAGACAAGAGAAGCAGAAAAGAAACTGGAAAGCTGAGTGTTGGAAAGCCGAAGAATAGGAAGAGAGGAAGTATCAGAGAAACACAGAGGATTGGAGGTAAATAGATGTTTTAACCCTAAAGTTCATTAAAAGATGTGAATTAGATGTGAATTCTAGGAATCTTTTCTTTACTGTTACTCAAAATTCAAACTTTAGTTTCATATGGTCTTTTTGTATGAAAACAAGATCCAATTTTAAATTTTACTTACAAACTTTGTATTATTCATAGATACACTAGCACTGTCTAAAAGTTCTTTCCGTATATAAGTCATTTTGTCTTTGTTATTCTAGTGGTTAGAACTGACTTTAGGAATTCTGCTGGCTTTACTTGAGAGCACTTTCTTCTCCAACAATTTTTTTTAAGCAAGATAATATTGAGCCAAGACTGCAACCTGAAACAGGCTATAAAAATAGCCAACAACAATAATTTCAGTGATTTTTAGATGTATTTTAATTTTGAATTAAATTAAATTAAATCAAATTGGGCCCCATTCATGCAATCTCAATAGAAAAATAATTGAAAATCTCTAATTCTATTTGTGTGTGGATACTTTTTAAGTCATAAATATGGAAAAAGCAAGCATTGGTGGGACATTTTTCTGCATTTTTATGTATTTTCTGCACATAAATAAATATAAATAATGAAATTATTTGCAAAAGTGGGTAAAAAACTAAGTATTAAGTGACACCTTAAAAGTTTTAATCATAATATGTATTTAATTAAAAAATAGATTATTTTATCAGAATCAACAAAAGGATATCTTATATAGTGATCATTATAATTGAATCTTTAAACTTAATTTTAAGTTGTTCTGGTTCACCAAAACTTGCCTTATAAAGTCACTATAATTGGGTTAACAAGGTAATAAAACATCATTGAAGGGAGCAAATCAGTATTACAGCTATTTTGCTTGTTGAGGCTTTATTATTATTTTTATTTTCTAACTACTAGAGAAGTAGGGAACAGACTTTAATTGTAAAAATAAATTATGCAAAAAAATTTTTAAAAGTATGCAGATAATTCACTAATATTTTTCATATCTACCTATTCTGACATCTTGTAAACCTAATCTTAAATTATTATTAAACAAATTTTAAACTTTCTACCTAAAGAATAATAAATACTATAGAAATTATTTTACTCTTACCCATTTCTTGGAGGAAATTGTGGAGATCCTTTAAAGGTGTTAGGTTTTCTAAAGTAGAAATAAACACAATTATAGCACTAAAATGACAAAAACATAAGTAGCAATCGTGGCACGCTGATTCGTTTCAGAGGTTTTATTTCCCAAGTTGAAGAAACATGTGTATAAATTTTCCTTGAACGCCAAGTCAACTAATTGTACAACTGTGCACTTTTGCCAGAACAGGAAAAAGCGGAGAACTGAAATTGTCCCAAGAGAGCTTGAGGATCCCCTTAAGGACAAAGTTAGGGGTTCTACTGGGCATTGTAGGATTGGACATGTATGAAAAGTTCAGATTGTTCCACAGGGGATTACAGACTTTAGAGTCATAAACATCAAGTTACTGTAGACAGTTCTAGTTTTAAGAATTGAAATTATACTTTATGCCTTTTTTTTTTTAACCACAGATGACACTACTGACATATTTGTACAAACTTTGGTTTACTTACATAATTTGATGCTCTGAGTTCTTTGGTTAGTATGGTCTCATCTGAGTTAATGAAAACATGATTTTAATAAAACCGAAGATCTAAATTCCTTTCAGAAGCAAACACCAAGTTGTCCTCCTCATGCAAACTGCAGCTCAAATTCCAGACATATACCTAGCTCCCCAAATTTACCTAAATATACCTAGCTCCCCAGATATACTTAGCTCCCCAAAAGTCTGAGGAGAAATTTTTCTAGGCAAAAGTTAGGGGGAGGAGCAAAGAAAATAAAAGACAAAGGACCTCTGTGGAGCGGGCATAGATCTGTGCTTCCCAAATTTCAATGCCTATGAATTTCCTGGGGACATTGTTAAAATGCAAATTCTGTTTCAGTAGTTCTGAGGTGGGGCTCAAGAGTCATCTTGTTTAGGCCTGTGCGGTGACTCACGCCTGTAATCCCAGCACTTTGGGAGGCCGAGGCGGACGGATCATTTGAGACCATATGAGACTAGCCTGGCCAACATGGTGAAACTCCCCTACTAAAAACACCAAAAAAAAAAAAAAAAGAAAGAAAGAAAAAAAAAAGGTGGGGCATGGTGGCTCACGCCTGTAATTCCAGCACTTTGAGAGGCCAAAGCGGGCGGATCACCTGAGGTCAGGAGCTCGAGACAAGCCTGACCAATATGGAGAAACCCCGTCTCTACTAAAAATGCAAAAAAGTAGCTGGGCATGGTGGCGCACGCCTGTAATCCCAGCTACTCGGGAGGCTGAGGCAGGAGAATCAATTGAACCCGAGAGGCGGAAGTTGTGGTGAGCCAAGATTGTGCCATTGCACTCCAGCCTGGGCAACCAGAGTGAAACTCCATCTCAAAAAAAAAAAAAAAAAAAGAAAAGAAAAAATTAGCTGGGTGTGATGGAGCTTGCCTGTAATTCCAGCTACCTGAGAGGCTGAGACACAAGAATTGCTTGAATCCAGGAGGCGGAGGTTGCAGTGAACCGAGATGGCCTGGGCTACACAGTGAGACCCTGTCTCAAAAAGAAAGAAAGAAAGAAAAAAAAAAAAGCAGTTTTCCTGTCTGAGCGATGCCTATGGACACTTGCCTTCCACATAACATTTATCATTGGAGGGCCTAGATTATAAGAGAACCTATATCACTGGGGAAACAAAAAATGACAGATGTGGCTGGCAATCAAAGAGAGAAGCAGGAAGGAGCCAAATGTGGCCAAAGAAGCAGTATGAGTGGGACTGCACAGGGTTTGGAGACTAGGTCACAGACTTTGTTCTTTAATCTCAATTTGGAGGAAAACTATTGAGAGATTGTAATTGTGGTAGTAATACGTTCAGATTTTCTTTTTGAGAATTAACATAGAAATTTGTCAATGAGCATTTATTCAGAAAAGTAAAAATGTCCTTATTTTTGGCATTTAGATTTGATATCTGAATAGTGATAAGTAACTACCTACACATTAACTTTTTAAAAACTTTAATCTCCACCAGCAAGATGGGAGAAAGCAAAGGGCATAACTTTTGGTAGGTTTATTAATCAATTATCTGACTTTCTTAGAATTTTTCTAGTGAAAAAAATATACAGAAGAAAATTGCCTATATAGAAGCAAAGTAATTGTGACTGCACCGCAGAAAGATGGAGTAAACAATATGATGTGCCGAGTTAGCTATTCACCCAACCAAAATTTGACTTAAATTGACTACCCCTTTAAATGTTATGTAATTATCTCCCAACTTGTTTCCCAGTTTTTACTACCAAAAGTCTGCATCATTGTTTTCAGTATAAATAATCTTTTCTTTTCAATTTTGTTAATTTAAATACGTGGCTCATAGCATCTCATTGAGGTTTTAATTTGCATTTCCAAGATGACTAATGATCCAGCATGTATTTATGACCTTATTTGGCATATCTGTATTATTTTTGGTGAAGTTTCTTCTGTTGCTTATTTAATAAAACTGGGTTATTAGGTTTCTTTTCATTGATTTTGAGAGCTTGCTGTATATTCTGGATACAATTCTTTTGTCGGATATATGAGTTGCAAATATTTGGGAACTTGATCCTCTTTTTTTTCCCCGAGATATTCCACTGATGATATACTGATGACATTGTGCTGATTATTCTGATGACATGCTGATTGTCCTATTAAGCAAGAAATAGCAACTACTCAAGACTTATTGGTAATATATTTGCATGCCAGAGAGTTGGAAATAAATTTCACAAATATTCAGGGACTTTCTATTTCAGTGAAATTTCTAGGGATCCAGTGGTGTGGGGCATGTTGAGCTATCCCTTCTAAAGTGAAGGAAAAGTTGTTCCATTGAACCTATCCTGCAGGCTAGAAAGAGGCATAAAGCCTTAATAGGTTCTTTGAATTTTGGAGACAACATGTTCCTAATTGGAGTGTGTTATTCTGGCCCATTTAACCAATAACCCAACAAGTTGCTGGTTTGATTGAGGCTCAGAATACAAGAAGGCTCTGCAACAGGTCTAGGCTGCTGTGCAAACTACCTAGAAGGATAAAGGGGATATCATGATGTTACCATTATCTATTGCCCTCAAATAAGTCTCATGTAGAAGGTACTTTAGTAGATGTGGTAAATACCATACCATTATAGCAAGTGCACATCTTATAAATGAACTTTTAAAAAATTTTAAAATAATTTTGTGGGTACGTAGTAGGTGGTATATATTTATGGGGTACATGAGATATTTTAATAGAGGCATACAATTCATAATAATCAGATCAGGGTAAATGGGTTATCAATTGCCTCAAGCATTTATTCTTTCTTTGTGTTACAAACAATCCGATTATACTCTGTTATTTTTAAATGTACAATAAGTTATTGTTGACTGTAGTCACAATGTTGTGCTATCAAATACTACATCTCATTCATTCTACTTAACTATATTTTTGTGCCCATTAACCATAACCACTCCTTCCTGCCTACTATCCTCACCAACCTCTGGTAGACATTCTTCTACTCTATCTCCATGAGTTCGATGTTTTAATTTTTAGCTCCCACAAATAAGTGAGAACATGCAAAGTTTGTCTTTCTGTGCCTGACTAATTTTACTTAACACAAAGACCTCCAGTTTTATACATGTTGTTGCAAATGAAAGGAGCATACTTTTTAATGGCTGAATAGTATCTAATATCTAATATATTAGCTCCAGAATTTCTGCCTGATTCTTTTAAATTATTTTAAATTATTTCAGTCTGTTCGTTAAATTTATCTGACGGGTTTTTCTTTGTTTGGAGACTTCTTATTAAAGCTTCAGTCTCCTTACTTGTTATTGGTCTGATCAGGTTTTGGATTTCTGCATGGTTCAATCTTGGGAGGTGGTATCTAGGATTTTATCCATTTCTTCTACATTTTCAAATTTATTTACATATGGTTACTCATAGTAGTCCCTAATAATCATTTGCATTTCTGTGGTATCAATTGTAATGTCTCCTTTTTCATCTCTGATTTTATTTATTTGGGTTTTCTGTCTTTTTTTCTTAGGTAGTCTGGCTAATGGTTTGTCAATTTTGTTTATCCTTCTCTAAAACCAACTTCTCATTTCCTTGATTTTTGCATTGTTTTCCTTTTTTCTTTTTCATTTATTTCTGCTCTAATTTTTATTGTTTATTTCCTTCTACTAATTTTGGATTTGGTTTGCTCTTGCTTTTCTAATTCTTTAGGATGCATTGTTCTGTTGTTTATTTGAAGTTTATCTATGTTTTTGTATGTAGACACTTATGGCTATAAACTTTCTTAATACCAATTTTGCTGCATCCTATAGGTTTTGGTATGTTGCATTTTCATTTTTATTTGTTTCAAGAAAATTTTCAGTTTTCTTCATTGACTTACTGGTCATTCAGGTACATATTGTTTAATTTCTATGTGCTTGCATAGTTTCCAGAGTTCCTCTTGTTATTGACTTCTAATTTTATTCCATTATGTTAAGAGATGATACTTGATATTATTTCATTTTTTTAAAATTCTTTGAGACTTGTTTTGTGCCATAACATATAGTCTATCCTTGAGAGTGATCTATGTGCATAGGAGAATAATGTGTATTCTGCAAGTGTTGGATGAATTGTTCTGCAAATATCTATTAGGTCCATTTGGTCTATAGGGCAAATCACATTTAATGTTTCTTTGTTGATTTTGTGTCTGAAAGATCTGTCCAATGCTGAAAGTGGGATGTTGAAGTCTCCAGCTATTATTGTATTGGGGTCTATCTCTCTCTTCAGCTCTAGTAATATTTGCTTTATATATCTGGGTGCTCTAGTGTTGACTGCATATATATTTACAATAATTATATCTTATTGCTGAGTTGACCATTTTATAATCGCATAACCTTCTTAGTGCCCTTTTATACTTTTTGCCTTAAAATCTATGTTGTCTGATATAAATGTAGCTATTCCTCCTTTTTTTTGTTTCCATTTGCATGCAACATCTTTTTCCATCCCATTATTTTCAATCTGTGTGTGTCTTTATAGGTGAGGTGTGTTTCCTGTATGCAACAAATCATTGGGTCTTTTTAAAAAAATCTATTCAGCCACTATATATCTTTTGATTGGAGAGTTTAGTCTATTTATATTCCATGTTATTGTTCATCAGTAAGGTCTTACTCTTGCCATTTTCTTATTTGTTTTCTGGTTTTTTTTGGTGGTATTCTGTCTTCTGTTCTTTTCTTCCTTCTTGTTTTCCATTTAGTGAAGGTGATTTTTCTTTGGTGGCATGTTTTAATTTCTTGATTTTTATTTTTTTGTGTATCTGGTGAAGGTTTTGTGATTTGAGATTGCCATGAAGCTTGCCAATACTGTCTTATAACCCATTACTTTAAACTAATGATAAATTAACACTGATTGCATAGGCAAACAAACAAATCAACAAAGATAAACAAATACAATTCACCTTATCTCCCCACTTTTCAATTTTTTATTGTTTCTATTTGTATCTTATTGTACTGTCTATGCTTGAAAAGTTGTAGTTTTGATTATTGATCATTTCATATTTAGTCTTTCTATTCAAGATGTGAGTATGCCACATTTACATTATATGCCATACATTATATGCCACAATTACAGTGTTGTTCTGTTTCTCTGTGTACTTACTACTACCAGTGAGTCTTGCATCTTCACATTATTTCTTATTGCTCATTAATGTTCTTTTCCGTCAGATTGAAGAACTCCCTTTAGCATTTATTATAGGACAGGTCTGATGTTGGTTAACTCCCTCAACTTTTGTTTGTCTGGGAAAATCGTTATTTCTCCTTCATGTTTGAAGGATATCTTCACTGTTTGTATTATTCTAAGATTAAAGTTTTTTTCTTCAGCACTTCAAGTATGTCATGCCACTCTCTCCTGGCCTGTAAGGTTTCTACTGAAAAGTCTGCTGCAAGACATATCGGAGCTCCATTGTATGTTATTTTTTTTAATTTTCTCTTGCTGCTTTTAGAATTATTTCTTTATTTTTGACCTTAGGGAGTTTGATTGCTAAATGTCTTTAGGTAGGCTTCTTTAGGTTAAATATATTTGGTGTTCTATAACCTTCTTGTACTTGGATATTGACATCTTTCTGTAGGTTTGAGAAGTTCTCTGTTATTATCCCTTTGAATAAACTTTCTACCCCATCTCTCTTTTTATCTACTCCTTAAGGCCAATACCTCTTAGATTTTCTCTTTTAAGGCTATTTTCTACATCTTTTAGGCATGCTTCATTCTTTTGTATTATTTTTTTCTTCCATCTCCTCTGATGGTGTATTTTCAAATATCCTGTCTTCAAGCTCACTAATACTTTCTTATGCTTGATCAGTTCTATTTATTTCAATTGCATTTTTCAACTCCAGAATTTCTGCTTGATTCTTTTAAATTATTTCAGTCACTTTGTTAAATTTATCTGACGGGATTCTGAGTCCTTTTTTTGTGTGTTATCTCAAAATTCGTGGAGTTTCCTCAAAGCAGCTATTTTGAATTCACTGTTTGAAAGGTCACATATCTCTGCTTCTCATGGATGGATTCCTGGTGTCTTACTTAGTTCATTTGGTAGGTCATGATTTTCTGGATTGTCTTGAAGCTTTTGGATGTCTTTCAATGTCTGGTATTTATTATTGTCTTTGCAGTCTGGGCTTATTTGTACCCATCCTTCTTGGGAAGACTTTATGGGTATTTGAAGGAACTTGGGTGTTTTAATCTAAGTTTTTGGTCACTACAGCTATATCTGTATTAGGAGGCAATCCAAGCCAAGTAACACTGTGGTTCTCACAAAGAGGTAAAACCTTGGTGGTCTTGGATAAGATCTGGAAGAATTCCCGGGGTTATCTGGTAGAGACTCTTGTTCTCTTCCCTTACTTTCTCCAAAACAAATGGTGTCTCTGTCACTCTGCTGAGCTGCCTGAAGCTGGGGTTTGGGTGCCGTACACTACTGGGGCTGTGCTGGGTTAGAAATGAAGCCAGCACAGCACTGGGTCATACCCAAGGCCCATGATAACCACTACCTGTCTACTGCCTATGTTCACTCAAGGCCTTAGAGCTTTACAAAGAGCAGGTGGCAAAGCCCTCCAGTATTCTTTCCTTCCCTTCAGGGCAGTGAGTTTCCCTCATCCACAGGTGGATTCATAGATGCTATGTGGGAGCCAGGACCTAAAGTCAGAAACCTTAAGAATTTACCTGGTTTTCTGTTCTGTGGCTGAACTTGCACCCAAGCCACAAGACAAAGTCTTTCTCACTATTCTCTTTCCTTTCTACAATTAGAGGTGTCTCTCCTCATGGCTACTACTGCCCCAGTCCCATGATGAGTACTGCCTGGCTACTGCTAATGTATCCAGTAATGTAATCCAAACGCAAAGGCTCATTAGTCAGCTTGTGGTGAATGCTGCCAAGTCTGGGACTCTCTTTCAGAGCAGTGGGTATCCCTCTGGCTGATAAAGGACCAGAAATGCCATCCAAGAGCCAAAGCCTAGACTCAGAGACCACAAGATCCTGCTTAGTACTCTATCCCCCTGTGGCCAAACTGGTACCTAAGCTGCAAGACAAAGTCTCCTTTATTCTTCCGCTTTTTTTCCTCAAGCAGAATGAATGTTCCACCATAGCCACCACAGCTGTGAATGTAATGGGTCACATCTGAAACCAGCACATCTCTGAGTCTTACCCAAGGCCCATGGTGAGTACTGCCTGGGTACCACTGATGACTATTCAGGGCCCAAGAGCACTTTAAATAGCAAGGGATGAATCCTGCTAGGACTGGTTTCTTCCCTTCAAGGCAGCAGGTTCCTTTCTGGCCCAGGGTGTGTCTAGAAATGTCATCCAGGAACTTGGACCTGGAACTGGGGCCTCCTGGTGCCTTATCCTACTCTGATTGAGCTGGTATCCAAATTGCAGATCAAAGTCCTCTTTACTTTTTCCTTTCTGCTCCTCAATTGGAAGGAAGGAATGATTCCTGGATTTGCAGTCATTCCTGGATCTGCAAGAATGTACAACCTGGGGTTGGGGGAGGAGTGGCACAAACACTTGCTTGGTCACCGCAGCTGGTTTCTCACTAGGTTGCAAGCCCCTCAGGTCTACTGGCTCTTAGTCTAACACAGCAGTAGGACTTGCCCAGGAATTATGGTCCTTGTGGCCTAGACTGCCTTTCAAGTTTATTTAAGATGACAGAGCACTTTAGACTGTAATATCGAGGCTTGCCAGAACTCAGGTACCAACTGTTGGGATGAGCAATTCCGTGCTGGCTATGACTGGTCTAAATGTTTCCTCTGTGGGCACTGAGTTCTGCCTGGTGTTGCTTTCCTCTCTGACAGGCCAGCACAGAGTTCCAATGAAAAGTCCCACAATCAGTGTTCTCTCCCTCCCCTAAGCACATGTATCCTTTCTCCTTGCCATAGTGCTGCTGCCAGAGGATATGTGAGGGGTGACATCAGCAATTCAAAACTGTGTTTCCTACCCTCCTTAGCACATCTTTTAATGATATGAAGTTGTAACCAGATACTGTGATTACTCACCAGAATTTTGGTTCTTATGAAGGCTTTTTGTTTGTTTGTTTGTTTGTTTTCCTTTTTTTTTTTGACATGGAATCTCACTCTGTTGCCCAGGCTGGAATGCAGTGGTGCGATCTCGGCTCACTGCAAGCTCTACCTCCCGAGTTCACACCATTCTCCTTCCTCAGCCTCCCGAGTAACTGGGACTACAGCTGCCCGCCACCATGCCTGGCTAATTTCTTTTGTATTTTTAGTAGAGATGCGATTTCACCATGTTAGCCAGGATGGTTTCGATCTCCTGACCTCGTGATCTGCCCACCTCAGCCTCCCAAAGTGCTGGGATTACAGGTGTGAGCCACTGTTCCTGGCCTGAAGATGTCTTTTTAATGTGGATAGATGTTGAATTTGGTGTTCCTTTGGGGAGAATGATCATTGGAGGCTTCTATTCAGCCATCTTGCTTCACCTCCTCCGTAGGTTAAATGTTTTGAGAAAATTCTTCCAAAGCTTGATTCCAGCTACACATTTTTTTTTTTTGCCTTTAATCAGTTTATTTTTATTTTTATTTTTATTTTTTATTTTTTAATTTTTTATTATTATTATACTTTAAGTTTTAGGGTACATGTGCACAATGTGCAGGTTAGTTACATATGTATACATGTGCCATGCTGGTGTGCTGCACCGATTAACTCATCATTTAGCATTAGGTATATCTCCTGATGCTATCCCTCACCCCTCCCCCAACCCCAAAACAGTCCCCAGAGTGTGATGTTCCCCTTCCTGTGTCCATGTGTTCTCATTGTTCAAATCCCATCTATGAGTGAGAACATGTGGTATTTGGCTTTTTGTCCTTGCGATAGTTTACTGAGAATGATGATTTCCAGTTTCATCCATGTCCCTACAAAGGACATGAACTCATCATTTTTTATGGCTGCATAGTATTCTATGGTGTATATGTGCCACATTTGCTTAATCCAGTCTATCATTGTTGGACATTTGGGTTGGTTCCAAGTCTTTGCTATTGTGAATAGTGCCGCAATAAACATACGTGTGCATGTGTCTTTATAGCAGCATAATTTATAGTCATTTGGGTATACACCCAGTAATGAGATGGCTGGATCAAATGGTATTTCTAGTTCTAGATCCCTAAGGAATGACCACACTGACTTCCACAATGGTTGAACTAGCTTACCGTCCCACCGACAGTGTAAAAGTGTTCCTATTTCTCCACATCCTCTCCAGCACCTGTTGTTTCCTGACTTTTTAATGATTGCCATTCTAACTGGTGTGAGATGGTATCTCATTATGGTTTTGATTTGCATTTCTCTGATGGCCAGTGATGATGAGCATTTTTTCATGTGTCTTTTGGCTGCATAAATGTCTTCTTTTGAGAAGTGTCTGTTCATATCCTTCGCCCACTTTTTGATGGGGTTGTTTGTTTTTTTCTTGTAAATTTGTTTAAGTTCATTGTAGATTCCGGATATTAGCCCTTTGTCAGATGAGCAGGTTGCGAAAATTTTCTCCCATTTTGTAGGTTGCCTGTTCACTCTGATGGTAGTTTCTTTTGCTGTGCAGAAGCTCTTTAGTTTAATTAGATTCCATTTGTCAAGTTTGGCTTTTGTTGCCATTGCTTTTGGTGTTTTAGACATGAAGTCCTTGCCCAGGTACACATTTTTTTCGGATGAACATAGGTCCCTCCTGTTACCCTTACTGAAATGAGACAATAGAGTTTTGATTGGATATCATCAGTCAATAGTAATTCCCACAAAAAAGTATTTTAAAAACACCACAATACTTCATCCTTTGCAACAGATGTCCTATTGAATTTTACATCTAACTGTCAAAATAGTGAGGAAAGGAAAAAGTGGAGGCTGGAAATTCCAAATTCCCAGGCTTAGAACAATGCTGTTTTAGTTTTTATTGCTGTTTGCATTTACCTAAATTCTAATTATATTGTTTCTTTGAGCACAGTATAGGATAATTTGTCAGCAGTCTCATGAGCAGTAGAAGATAAGACAAGAAGTAAACAAATATGCATAGAGAGAGACACAGAGAGACTATATATGTATATGTATACATATATATATAGAGAGAGAGAGAGAATGAGAAATCTATGAATACTTAAATGTCAAGATTAAGTAAAAGATACATCTTCATAATAAAGAGTATTTCTACTGCTATTGGTAGTTCCATAGGGTGCTTTCAACCCAACATGAGCAGTGTTATAGGCAACATATGAAATTTCAATATGATATTATTCTTTATGTCTAAATACTCATTAAATAATATATATATTTCTATAATTTCTTTTTAAAAAATACAGACGAATATCTTGTCCAAAATGGGAGGGGTTTCCCAAGTGTATAATTTATCTATTTTCTAATATCCCACTAAATACAAAAATAATGTACTAAAAGGAATAAATCTATAACACAAGTGAGAATGAGATTATATCAATGGACTATCAATTTTGGTGAATTTCTTGAAGGCATAAAATAATTGGGATTATACTGAAGGAAATGCCAGAGCAGATACATTTTTTAACTAGAAATGTACAGGACAAGGCTGCAGGGAAATTCTGAGCTCTTCAGAGCTCCCAATTGCCTGTTCCATTTCCCCCGCCCCCGACCCCACCTAAAGTAAGACTTGTGACGCTATATATCCTGCCCATGTACTCATAGTTTGTTTTCTACCTTTTCATTAAAAGAAAAGCCAACTGCGGAACTAGGCCTTTAAAATGGCAGAAGAGACACCAGATGCTTGTATTAATATTATCAATCTTGTCTTTGGGTCACAACAGTGAACAAACAAGCAAAATATAGATAATTGACTGAAAACCATAAGTACATAAAGAATGTTATACAGCAATAAAAATCAATAAACTATAAACATATGCAATAACATGGATTCTCTGCGGAGTAAAAATAAAAGCAGCTATACTGTAATCCATTAGCTCTGTTTCCTGCCACTTAGCAGGCACCTCTCTGGGGAACAAAAAGAGGGCAAATGATCTGGTCTAATTTTGTCAGCCGAGCTCTGCAAATATAAAATAATGAATTTTTTTTAAACATTTATATGTTTTATATCCTTCAATTTTTAAGATTGAGTAGCTTCTCCATGATATTCCTCATAGTCTATACAAAGAGTCAATCCTCGTGAAAAGGAAAGCAAGAATAATTCACTATATTCTATGCATTTGTACTGTTGGTTTCTATTTGATTTCACAAATATTTCACAAGCACTTATTTTGGGCTTCATATATGTAAGCCATCGAGTCTCCCATAGCAAAAGAAAGAAAACGTAGTAGGACTTCTGATTTGTAATGTAAAAGATCTTTAAGACAATAAATAGAAAGCCAAATGTAGCTTAAGAAGAATAAATAAGGAGGGGACCAGGATGGCAGATTAGAAGCAGCTGCAGTGTGTTGCAGTCACAGAGAGGAATGAAAGGATCAAGAGGATATAGCACCTTCAGCTGGAATATTCAGGTACTTGCAGTGGAACTGATCAGGGAAACAACTCAACCCACAAAAAATAAAGAAAAGCTGGGCAGGGCAATGGCCTTCCCAAGAGTGATAGTGATATGTCGCCAAGGGAATACCCACCTCCCAACCAAGGGAAGCAGGGAGTGAATGTGCAACCCTGGGAAGTCACAGTGCAACCCTCAGATCAGAAGATCCCCTTGTGAGCCCACTCCACCAGGGTCTTGGGTCCGACACCCAGGGCTGTGTGGAGTCTCAGCAGAGCACCTGCTTAAGCACACACAGAGACCCAGGAGCTTTACATACAATGGCTCCGGAATCCCCAACTGCAACTCAGGCAAGGTGGGAGGTTCATACATATCCCTAGGAAGGGAGCTGAATCCAGGGGACCAATCAGCGTCAGTATGTGGGCCCTACTTCCATGGCACCTCACAAGATAAGACTAGCTTGGAATTCCAGCCAGCCACTGGCAATAGGGTAGAGCCTGACTGAGACAGGACAGAGTCCCCAGAGGAAGGGAAGGGAAGGCCACCATCTTTGCTGTTTGGACAACTCAGCTATTCCAGCCCGCAGGCTTTGGAGATTCCAGCCCGCAGGCTGTGGAGATTCCAGCCCGCAGGCTTTGGAGAGTCCAAAGGGTCCAGACAAGGAAGAGACTTCCCAGCACAGCACAGCTTGTTTAACAAAACATGGCCAGACTACTTCTTTAAGTGGGACCCCGATCCATTACTCCTCACTGAGTGGAACCTCCCAGCCAGGGCCTCAAGCCATGCCTGCCCATATTCTTTGGACAGAGCTCTGATCTCTCCTTGGGACACACTTCCTGGGCAGAAGGGCAAGCTGCCACCTTTGTTGTTTGGACAACTCAGCCATTCCAGCCTGTGGACTTTGGAAAGTCCAAGCTGATCGAGGCAGAGGCAGTTCTCCAGCATGACACAGCTCTTATGTTGAGGTGTGGCAATGCTGCTTCTTTAAATGGGACCCTGATCCATTCCTCTTTGCTGGGCGGATCCTCCCAGCCAGGGCCTCCAGCCACCCCTACCCATGTTCTACGGCTGACAGAGTTCTAATTTCTCCCTGGGATGGATTGCCCAGGGGGCAAGGCCAGCCAATGCCTTTGCTGTTTGGGCTTTTCACCCAGTCCAGCTTGCGGGCCTTGGAGAGCCCAAAGTGATCAGGGGCTGAAGGGATCCCCAACACAGCACAGCTGCTCTGCCAAAACGCAGCTAGACTGCTTCTTTAAGCAGGTCCCTGATCCTGTTCCTCCTGACTGGGTGAGACCTCCTACAGGTGCGTTCAGGCTGGCGACAGGTCAGTATTCCCCCGGGACAGAGCTCCCACAGGAAGGGGCAGGTTGCCATTTTTGCTATTTTGCAGCCTTCACTGGTGATACCTCCAGGTACTAGAAAAACTGCAGTGACTAGGGTCTGGAGTGGATCACCCAGCAAACTGCAGCAGCGCTACAGAAGAATGGCCAGACTGTTCAAAGAAAAACAAACAACAACAACAACAAAACACAAAAATCCCATCCAAAGGTCAGCAACCTCTAATATTGAAGTTAGATAAGCCTACAATGATGAGAAAGAATCAGCACAGAAACACTGAAAACTGAAAAAGCGAGAGAGCCTCATTTCCTCCAAATGACTCTAGCAAGGATTTGAAATGGGGCTGAAGCTGAGATGATGGAAATGACAGATGAAGACTTCAGAATGTAGATGAAAATGAACTTCCCTGAGCTAAAGGAGCACATTATAGCCCAATGCAAGAAAGCTAAGAATCATGATAAAATGATGCAGGTGGTGACAGGCAAAATAGCCAGTACAAAGAGAAATATAACTGACCTGACATAGCTGAAAAACACACTACAAGAACTTCACAATGCAATCACAAGTATCGATAGCAGAATAGACCAAGTGGAGAAAAAAATCTCATAGCTCGAAGACTATCTTTCTGAAATAAAACAGGCAGACAGGAATAGAGAAAAAAGAATGAAAAAGAATAAACAAAACCTCAAAGAAATACGGGATGGGATTATGTAAGGGACTGAATCTATACCTGATTGAGGTACTCAAAAGAGACATGGAGAATGGAACCAACTCAGAAAACATATTTCAGCGTATCATCCAGAAAAACTTCCCCAACCTGGCTAGACAGTCAACATTCAAATTCAGGAAATGCAGAGAACCCTGGTAAGATACTACATGAGAAGATAATCCCTAAGACACATAATCATCAGATTCTCCAAAGTCAAAATGAAAGAAAAAATGTTAAAGGCAGACAGAAAGAAAGGTTAGGTCACCTAAAAAGGAAAGCCCATCAGACTAACAGTGGATCTCTCAGTGGAAACCCTACAAGGCAGAAGAGATATGGGTCAATATTCAACATTCCTAAGGAAAAGAAATTCCAACCCACAATTTCATATCCAGCCAAACTAAGCTTAATCAGTGAAGAAGAAATAAGATCCTTTTCAAAGAAGAAAATGCTGAAGGAATTCATTTCCACCAGGCCTGCCTTACAAGAGCTCCTGAAGGAAGCACTAAATATGGAAAGAAAAAGCTGTCACCAGCCACTACAAAAAACACACTGAAGTACACAGAGCAGCGACACTATGAAGCAACCATATAAACAAGCCTGTAAAACACCAAGCTAGCATCATGATGACAGGATCAAATCCACACATAATAATACTAACCTTAAATGTAAAGGGACTAAATGGCCCAATTAAAAGACACAGAATGGCAAGCTAGATAAAGAAGCAAGATCCATTGGTATGTTGTCTTCAGGAGACCCATCTCACATGCAAAGATACACATAGTCTTAAAATAAAGGGATGGAGGAAAATTTACCAAGCAAATGAAAAAGAACAAACCAGTGGTTACAATCCTAGTTTCTGACAAAACAAACTTTAAACCAACAAAGATAAAAAAAGATAAAGAAAGCCATACGTAATAGTAAAAGGTTCAATTCAACAAGAAGAGGTAACTATCTTAAATATATATGCACTCAATACAGGAGCACCCAGATTCATAAAGCAAGTTCTTAGAAACCTTCAAGGACACTTAGACTCCTACACAATAGTGGGAGACTGTAACACCCCACTGACAATATTAGACAGATCATTCTGACAGAAATTTAACAAAGATATTCAGGATCTGAACTCAGCTCTGGATCAAGTGGACCTAATAGATGTCTACAGAACTCTCCACCCCAAAACAACAGAATATACATTCTTCTTATTGCCACATGGCACTTCTTCTAAAATTTATCACACAATTGGAAGCAAAACACTCTTCAGCAAATGCAGAAGAACTGAAATCATAACAGTCTCTCAGATAATAGCACTATTAAATTAGAACTCAAGCTTAAGAAATTCACTCAAAATCATACAACTACAAGAAAATTGAACAACCTTCTCCTGAATCACCTTTGAGTAAATAATGAAATTAAGGCCGAAATCAAGAAGTTCTTTGAAACTAATGAGTACAAAGACACAATGTATCAGAATCTCTGGGATGAAAGTAAAGCAGTTTTAAGAGGAAAATTTATAGCACTAAATGCTTACATCAAAAAGCTAGAAAGATCTCGAGTTAACAACCTAACATCACAAGTAAAACAACTAAAGAACCAAGAGCAAATAAACCCCAAAGCTGGCAGAAGACAAGAAATAACCAAGACAAGAGCAGAACTGAAGGAGATAGAGACACGTAAAACCTTTCAAAAGATTAACAAACCAAGTGCTGATTTTTTAAAGAAAATTAATAAAATAGATAGACCATTAGCCAGACTAATAAAGAAAAGAGAGAAGATTCAAATAAACACAATCAGAAATGATAAGGGGGATATTACCACTGACCCCACAGAAGTACAAACAACCATCAAAGGATATTATGAACACCTCTGGACATAAATTAGAAAATCTGGAAGAAATAGATATATTCCTGGACATCTGCACACTTACAAGACTGAACCAGGAAGAAATTAAATCCATGAATAGACCAATAATGAGTTCTAAAATTGAGGCAGTAATAAATACCCTACCAACCAAAAAAATTCCAGAACCAGACAGATTCACAGCTTAATTGTACCAGACGGGTGGAAAAAAAAAAAAAAAAAAAAGGCTGTACCAGTCCTACTGAAACTATTTTTTAAAAAAATTGTGAAGAAGGGCTGTGGTGGCTCACACCCATAATCCCTGCACTTTGGGAGGCCAAGGCAGGCAGATCATGGGGTCAGGAGTTCATCACCAGCTTGGCCAACATGATGAAACCCTGTATCTACTAAAAATACAAAGATTAGCTGGGCGTGGTGGTGGGTGCCTGTAATCCCACCTATTTGGGAGGCTGAGGCAGGAGGTTGCAGTGAGCCGAGGTTGTGCCATTGCACTCCAGCCTGGGTGATAGGGCGAGACTCTATCTCAAAAAAAAAAAAAAAAAAAAAAGAAGAAGAAGAAGAAGAAGAAAAAGAAGGGACTCTTCCCTAACTCATTCTATGAGGCCAGCATCATCCTGATACCAAAACGTGACAGAGGTACAACAAAAAAAAGAAAACTTCAGGCCAATATCCTTGATGAACATCAATGCAAAAATCTCAACAAAATACTGGCAAATCCAGCAGCACATCTAAAAGTTTATTCACCACTATCAAGTAGGCTTCAACCCTGGGATGTAAGGTTGGCTAAACACAGGCAAATCAAAAAATGTGATTTATCACATAAACAGAACTGAAGACAAAAACTACATGATTATCTGAAAAGATGCAGAAAAGGCCTTCAATAAATTTCAACATCCATTCGTGTTAAAAACTCTCAATAAGCTAAGTATTGAAGAATCAAGCCTTAAAATAATAAGAACCATATATGACAAACCCACAGTCAATATCGTACTAAATGGATAAAACCTGGAAGCACTCCCCTTGAAAACTGGCACAAGACAAGGTTGGCCTCTCTCACCACTCCTATTCAACAAAATATTGAAAGTTCTTACCAGGGCAATCAGTCAAGAGAAAGAAATAAAAGTATTCAAATAGGAAGAGAGGAAGTCAAACTATCTTTGTTTCCAGATGATAAGATCCTATATCTGGAAAACTCATTGTCTCAGCCCAAAAGCTTCTTAAGCTGATAAGCAACTTCAACAAATTCTCAGGATACAAAATCAATGTGCAACAATCACTAGCATTCCTATACACCAACAGACAAGCCTAGAGCCAAGTCGCAAATACACTTCCATTCAAAGTTACCACAAAAGAATAATATACCTAAGAATACAGCTCACCAGGGACGTGAAAGATCTCTACAAGGAGAACTACAAAACACTTCTCAAAGAAATCAGAGATGACACAAACAAATGGAAAGACATTCCATGCTCATGGATAGGAAGAACCAATATCATTAAAATGGCCATACCGCTCAAAGCAATTTATAGATTCAATGCTATTCCTATCATTAGATTCTTCAAACAACTAGAAAAAACTATTTTAAAAATTCATATGGAACTAAAAAAGGGCCTGAATAGCCATGGCCATCCCAAGCAAAAAGAGCAAAGCTGGAGCCATCATGCTACCCACCTTCAAACTATACTACAGGGCTACATTACCCAAAACAGCATGGTACTGATACAAGAACACACACATAGACCAATAGAACAGAATAGAGAACCTAGAAATAAAACCACACAGCTACAACCATCTGGTCTTCCACAAACCTGACAAAAACAAGCAACAGGGAAAGGATTCTTTATTTAATAAGTGGTGTTAAGAGAACTAGCTAGCCATATGCAGAAAATTGAAAATGGACTCCTACTTTACACCATATACAAAAATCAACTCAAGATGAATTAAAGTCTTAAACGTAAAACTCCAATCTATAAAAACCTTAGAAGAATACCTAGGCAATACCCTTCACGACATAGGCATGGGCAAAGATTTTATGATGAAGACACCAAAAGCAAAAAAGCAAAAATTGACAAATAAGATCTAATTGAACTAAAGAGCTTCTGCACAGCAGAAGAAACTATCAACACCGGGTAAAGAGACCACCCAAGAATGTGAGAAAATTTTTGCAATGTGTGCATCTGACAAAGGTCTAACATCCAACATCTATAAGGAACTTAAACATATTTACAAGAAAAAAACAAACAACCCCATTAAAAAGTGGATAAAGGACACGAGCAGACACTTCTCAAAAGAAGACACACATGCAGCCAACAAGCATATGAAAAAAAACTCGACATCACTGATCATTAGAGAAATGCAAATCAAAACCACGATGAGATACCATCTTGCATCAGTCAGAATGGCTATTACTAAAAAGTCAACAAAAACACCAGATGCTGGTGAGGTTGTAGAGAAAAAGGAATGCTTATTCACTGTTGGTGGGAGTGTAAATTGGTTCAACTATTGTGGAAGACTGTGACAATTTCTTAGAGACGTAGAGGTAGAAATACCATTTGACCCAGCAATCCCATTACTGTGTATATACCCAAGGGAATGTAAATCCTTTTATTATAAAGACACATGCACACACATGTTCACTGCCACATTATTCACAGCAGCAAAGACATGGGATCAACCTAAATGCTCATCAATGATAGACTGGATAAAGAAAATATGGTATGTATTTATCATGGAATGCTATATAAACATAAAAAGGAATGGAATCTTGTCATTTGCAGGGACATGGATGGAGCTGGAGGCTATTATTCTTAGCAAACTAGCACAGGACCAGAAAATCAAATACTGCATGTCCTCACTTATAAGTGGAAGCTGAATGATGAGAATACATGGACATATGGCAGGGAACAACGCACACTGGGACCTGTTGAAGGGTGGTTGGTGGGAGGAGAGAGGGGGTCAGAAAGAATAGCTGACGGATGCTGGGCTTAATACCTGGGTGATAGGATGATCTGTACAGCAAACCACCATGGCACACATTTACCTATGTAACAAACCTGCACATCCTGCATCCCTGAACTTAAAAGTTGAATTTTTTTTAAAAGAAACATAAATAAAGTGCTAATTGTTTTAAATGAGTGAACACCCCCATCCGCTTCCAGGTAGGCAGAAAAAGCTTTGTGGATGAAAGCTTTATACAATGGTAACATTTCATACACACCTCGAAGAAAGTTATCATTTCAATTGCAAGTGACTTAGAGGTGAGTTGCAGTAGTAGGGATTCTCTGTGGAGAGAGCTATATGAACGAAAACATGCACCTGACAGAGTAAGGAGTGTACAGAAGTCTCCTGGTAACTCACTTTGGCTGCAACACAGGTTCCATTAAGATAATTGTGGAGGAAGAGTCTCCAGAGTTAAACCAAGAAGTTTTTTTGCAAAAGATCTCAAATAATTCAGGGTGAATAAATACTAGCTGAGGAATATATATGCATATTATACAATCTGTACAGACATATAAACAAACATATAGATATGTATATATTCATATATAGATATATGTACCACATATGCGTATAATCTGCTAGCAATGACAATCCATTAAAAGGTAATTAAGTAGGACATGAATTAATTAAACTTAAATTCACAAATTATATGGCAGCATTGTTTAGGAAATAAGAGACTATAAAAGGATAAGGGAGATACTAACTAGAGTCTTGCAAAACAGACAGGTGAGTTGTTTCAGGTTGGGGACCTGGGTGATATAAATGGGAATGTGATGAAATGATATACATAGTAATATAGATGAAATTTTAGTGTTGAAAGAGGAAGAGTAGGGGTGACCTGAAGATGGATCACTCATAATACAGCAAGAGGATGTAGTGTGAGGAAAGCTAAAATGTAAGGACTTTTGAGTCACAAAACATCCATACTCTTGCTTATTTTCACATGTTTCCCAGCCACCCACTGGACACGATGAGATCATATCATTTTAGCATTATTTGATCTTTGGTAATATGCATTTAAGGCCACTTTTTATCCATAACAAATGCTAATAATTATGGAAATATTACTGATTTCCTTTTCTTATTGTTTTCATTTTTTTAATGCTAGAAAAATTGATACCATTTACTTTCTATTCTGGCATTTTTCTTCTCTACATCCATGCTAACTTAATTTTTAAATTATCTGTTAGCTTTCTGAATTCGTTAGCAATATGAATCTTTTCATGTTTTCCAGTATCATACAAATACAACTGTAAAAGGCCTCTGAAGGCGTCGTTAATAAAGAGAGGCAAGTTGCCTCTTCTTATTACTCATAGAAATGAATAGAGATAAAAGTACCCTCTTAGAGTTTGGCCTTGCCTTGACGATTTTAACTCACTTCTCATTTTATGATTGCATTTCCCATTCTATTTATTGCTTCAAGTGATACATGAATTAAATTCTTATAAGAAGTGAAGTTTGCCAATTCCATAATCTAGAGTAAAAGACCTTTTGAGGGACAGCTGATTCCTGAGATCTTTATCGGCTCAACCAAACACAAATCTGCCACTGCAATCCAGTTAAATGTGATGTTTCCAGACTATACAATTCTGTCAGCTGTATTATATTTCATACTCAAATACTTTTGAGAGGAACTACAGTGCTTTAACACTTAAGGCATTTATAAAGCCACATGAAGAGTATTTAACCTATAAATGTTTTCATTTGTTTTCTGCTTTAATTATCCAATATAACATGAACACCAGGTTAAAATTCCTTGGATGCTTTTGAATAACATATATAAATATTTTAAGGAGTTTATTAGGTATAAAACCCTAAGTCATTAAAATGCTAAAACAATTATATTTACAATAACTTTGAACACTTAGCAAAACACCTTATCTAACTGCAAAATTCTTTTTACTGAAAATGAGAGATATTACTATGAGATCTAAACATTTCTTTTTACCATTTTTGTGAATGAATCTATTACTTGCTTATTTCTCAGACTGTAGATAATGGGATTTAGCAAAGGAATTATGATTGTATAAAATAGAGAGTCTATCATATCTTGGTCATCTGCTTGTGGAGATGCAGGGCGCACATACATGAAGAGAAGTGGGCCATAATATAAAGAGACAGATAAGAGATGGGCTCCACAGGTGGAAAAGGCTTTCCTTACGCCTCTAACAGACTTCTTTTTTAGGATTGTGAAAAGAGCAAATGTGTAAGAATTAAGAACTGTCACAATGGTGAATACCTGAATTGAGCCAGACAAAATAAAAACCATTAGAAAATTAATAGAAGGGTCAGTACAGGAAATCATAAACAGTGGTATAATATCACAGTAAAAATGATGTATTATGTTGGAATTGCAGAAGGTTAATCTGAATATAAGGACTTCATGAATTAAGGCATGGAGGAAGCCACCTAAAAATGAGAAGGCTAACAGCCGTATGCATAGTGAATTGTTCATAATCACTGGATATAGTAAAGGTTTGCATATGGCTACATAGCGATCATATGCCATTGTTGCCAAGAGAAAACATTCTGTAGTTCCACCAAATGCAAAGGAAAAAAATTGAATCATGCATTCAGACAGAGATATCATCCTGTTTTTGGCCAAGAAATTAACCAACATTTTGGGAGTTACTGTGGAAGATATCCAAGCATCAACAAAGGCTAAACTCCCAAGAAATAAGTACATGGGGATGTGAAGTTGTGGGTCATTCCAGATAAGAGCAATCAGACCAAGGTTCCACACAATAGTGATGAGTTAGATCACCAAGAACACCAAGAACAGGGGCATTTTCCACTCTGGTTGATATGTAAGTCCTGTGAGAACAAACTCTGTCAGCAATGTTGCATTATCCTGTTCCATGTCCTCATTCGACATCCCTGAAATGAAGTGCAGTAAATGTAAAAGAGCATTCACTAAGACTTATACAGCAAATACAGGGGGAGGGAAGTTGATAGAAAAACATACTCTTATTACAATACCCTTTTAATTTTCTTTCATATTCCTGTAATAGATGGAAACTGTTTTGGGAAATATAAGAAATCAAAATAAATGCAATTATTTTAATTCTAAAAATGTGATCAAATAATCTACTTTTAAAATGCAGATGATAGAAATGCATGTAATGTGTGTTAACTTAAGAAAATCACTATTTGTAAATTTAGAAAAGGAAAGAAGACTTATTTCTTATAAGGGTTATAGTCTGCAAGGTGGCCATCAAGTATGCTGGGAAGCATGCCTCTGGCCAAGACCAGAGACAGGCACATCAAAGGAGGAGGGCTTGAGGTAGGAGCTTTAGGCTAAATAAGTTGGCTAAATATACATATTCAACAGGTTACGGGAGGATCTGTGAGTATTCATGAAGGTAGTCTTGGCACATGCATATTGAACAAACATGTATGTAACATACAACCCATGTTCACATTGGAGTGGAGACTTAACATTTAAATTTGTTACAGTTAGGCCCTATACATCAAAAGGTCCTCTCAGGACATGAAGGCACATAAATGCACTGTCTCTGTAAACCAGCCAGAACCAGTCCGTGGTCAGTTTTCCTCTTAACTGGAGAAAGTTACCGACATCAGTCTCTTGTCCAATCAAAGCTGTAGTTATGTCTGGTAGCAGGGGTTCAGTTACTGAGCATCTGGTGCAGCTGCAAATTGTTTTAATCTTGCTTGTCTTGAGGCCAGTGCCTGTTTAGCTACTAGAGAATAAGAAAAACCTTGTGGCAGTTAGAACACAGTTTATTCTTTAAGTGTAGAGGTGGCTGACTTAAACCTTGCCTGGTGTGGCCTTAAGTTCTGTTTATAATTTGGAATCTTATTGTCACAAAGAATATGTTCTGTCAGTCTTATAATCTCTATCTTAACATTAATACCGGTCAGTTGTCATGTCTAAACTGCAAAAGAGAGGAAGTATAACAAGGCACATCTGACTTCCCACCCTGTCATGGCTGAGAACTAAGTTTTTACAGTTTTTCTGGAGAACTTTTGGCCAAGAGGGGGTTCGCTCTGTTGATGGGGGGCTTTGGATTTTAAGTTTTTAAGTGCCTAGTCCATGTGTATTATAATCTTGCAAATAATGAGGATGAAGAAATAGATTCTAAAGCCTTCAGAAAGTAGTGTCACTAGGACTTAGTCACATATTTGATAGAAAAGTAGTATTCAGTGAAGGAAAAAGGAGTCACTTTGTGAGTAGGTAGATTGTCATTCAAAATAGAGACTGAGAACTCAGGGGCATTGACAAGTTTGCAGTGTGAGCATGACTTGAACATGTAGGTGAGATGTTTAGTATTAGTAATACAATTCTACTAGAGTGATAGAAATAACTTGGGAGTCACTGGAGTAGTTGAAGGCATAGTAATGGATGTCTTACCTATTGGAGAGTACATTAAGAAAAGAAAAGCATAGCACCAAAAATACTTGATAGTATAATGACCTAATTTCCTTTGGGTATATACCCAGTAATGGGATTGTTGGGTCAAATGGTAGCTTTGTTTCAAATTGTTGAGAAATCTCCAGGCTGCTTTCCACAGTGGCTGAACTAAAGTATTTCCACCAACAGTGTATAAGCCTTTCCTTTTCTCCACAGCCTCATCAGCATGTTTTGTTTTTTAGTAATAGCCATTATGACTGGTGTGAAATGGTATCTCATTGTGATTTTGATTTGCATTCCTCTGATGATCAATGATGAGCATTTTTTTTATGTGTGTTGACTGCCTGTATGTCTTCTTTGGAGAAGGATCTGTTCATGTCCTTTGCTTATTTGTTAATAGGGTTACATTTTTTTGGTTGCTGATTTGTTTAAGTTCCTTATAGATTCTGATATTAGACCTTTATTGGATGCATAGTTTGCAAATATTTTCTGTCATTCTGTAGGTTGTCTGTGTACTCTATTGATGATTTCTTTTGCTGTGCAGAAGTTCTTTAGCTTAATTAGGTCACACTTGTCAATTTTTGTTTTCATTGCAATTGCTTCTGAGGACTTAGCCGAAAATTCTTTGCTAAGGCCGATGTTGAGAAGAATACTTCCTAGGTTTTCGTCTAGGATTTTTACATTTTGAGGTCTTACATTTAAATATTTAATCCATCTTGAATAAATTTTTGTATATGATGAAAGGAAAGGATTCAGTTTCATTCTTCCACATATGGCAAGCCGCCATCCCAGCACCGTTTACTGAATAGGGTATCCTTTCTCTGTTGCTTGTTTTTTTGTTAGCCTTGTTGAAGATCAGATTATGCCAAGCGTGTGGCTTAATTTCTGAGTTTGCTACTCTGTTCCATTGGTCTATGTGTCTGTTTTTGTACCAATACCATGCTGTCTTGGTTGTTAAAGTCACATGCACTCCTATGTTCATTGCTACACTATTCACAATGGTAAACACATGGAATCAATCTAGGTGTCCAGCAGGGGTGGATTGGATTTTTAAAATGTGGTACATATACAAGATGGAATACTACTCAGCCATAACAAAGAATGAAATCAGGTACTTTGCAGCAGCATGGATGCAGTTGGAGGCCATAATACAAAGCAAACCGACACAGGAGCAGAAAACCAAATGACACACGTTCTTATTTACAAGTGGGGCTAAACATTGAACACACATGGACATAAACATGAGAACAATAGACACTTTGGACTAGTACATGGGAGAGGGAGGGGAGAATGGGTGGAAAAACTATTGAGTACTCTGCTCACTAACTGCATGCAATATACCCATGTAACAAGCCTGCATATATTCTCTCTATATCTAAAATAAAAGTTGACTTTTTTAAAAAAAAAAAAAGAAAAACAGCTTGAGGAGTTATATTGAAAGGTAACATAGGGAATAGATGTCATTTATTGGATGGTCAACATCTGATACTTTTTTCTCTCCCACACGGATCTTAGTGGCAGACAAAGGATTTGACTTTGGTATGTGTAATCAAACCCACTCAACCTAGCTTTGGATATAGAGAAATGGAGACAAATGTACATGGACAATAAAAAAAAATTAGTATGAAGGCAGTTGAAGCAAAAATTTCAAGATCTCAGAACATGCACCCTGCATTTAAAAAACAATGGTACAGATAATATAAGCTGTGTCATTGGCAGTTCAGCAGCAGAAAAAACCACACTCATGAAGCTACTGTTGGAACAGGATTTTGGCTGTTGCCTGGCTGCCTTGCTTCCTTCTGTTCCTGCCATTGTTTTCCAGTGAATTTCTCCAGCTTTCCTAGCATTTATATGTTAAACTCAATATCCATTCAATAACTTATTTCCTGTTGCAACCCCCAAAACCTGGATGTTCAAAAGAGAGATGAGGGAGAGAACAGAAAAGGATATTGAACAGAAGGATCAAGGGAAGAAGCAGGAGGGAAACTAGAGAATTGAGTGTTGGGGACATAAAGAAAGGAAAGATACAAAGAATGACAAAGTGAAGTACAGGGCCAAATGCCAAAATAAATGGTTTAGTAGGACAAGAAGTGAAGGAAAATCACTGTGCTGAGAATGTACATGATTTTTAGTGGCTTTAGTGAGAGCAGTTTCCCTTATGTAATGGAATAAAGTTCAGCAAATAAGACATGAATGGGAAACAAATGGCAAAACAGTGAGGTGATGAAATAGAGTACTCTATGAAATGTGGAGAATGGTTAGCATTTGTCTGCTGCTCATACACTAGTTCAATATTTTTTATTCTGTAGAATATTTAAGAAAAGTTCTCAAAAGAAAATATAGACAAGACAGAGGACAGCAAGATATTTAGAGGAGAAAAGGGACAGAAAAAGTGGAAAGGGAAATTTGTGTGGGTGAAAATAAGAAGGAGGAAGAAAAATAGGCAGAGAATAATTATGCCATATAGGGGTAAGTGCAAAAAAGACAAGCCAAAAAAGAGATAGAGAGGAAGTCTGAGAGAAACATAGAGGCAAATAAAGGGAAAAGCTCAGAAGCTTGGGTTGAATGTGTGCATTAACTCTGATGTTCGTGAATATGACAGAGAGCTCTGAGCATATTTTCACTTTCTTTTTTAAAAAATTCAGTTTGTTTTCCTTTGGAATTTGTGTATGATGAAGAGACTTTTACTTAAAATTTTACCCATAAATGTTCCACTGCTCATGACCATATTGGCACTGTCTGAAAGTTCATTCCATATTCAAATGTTGCTATATCTTTATTATCATGGAGCTTAAAATGAAATTTCTCAAGAAATCTTGCTGATAGTGAGAGCACTTTATTCTCCATCAGCATTTTGTTTGATTGCTTGTTTTTTAGCAGAATTAAATAAACCAAAGACGGGATCCTGAGACAGACTATATAAAGAACAAAGGGCAATAATTCCGCTTGTTATGTAAATTTTTATATAATTGGTTTATTCCATTCAAACCCAATTAACAATATAATCAAACATTCTCAAAGTCAATTTATGCAGGTACTTTTTAAAATTATAAATGTCGAAAAAGGTAGGGGAAGTATATTTGCTGCATATTTTCTGAGATGTATATATGTGAATTACTAGTATTATTTATAAATAAAATACTCAATAAAAATATATTTATTTCTATGTACTAATTTTCTATATTTATTTATATGCCTATATTTAATATGATCAATGAAATTATTGCCATAAGTGGTGATGATATAGAGGAGTTAATATTTAATTAACAGATCTTAAAAGTTTTAATCAGAAATGTTGACTACACAGAATAAACCTTTATGTCAGAATCATCAGAAAGATTTCTTATATAACCATAGAAATGAATTAAAGCTTTAAACCCAGTTTCAAAGCATTTAATGTTCTAGTTATCCAGAATTTATCTTACATAGTCGTTAGAGTTGGGTTTAAAAGATAATATATAAGGGTTCAAAATTTTATTTTATAGTTATTTTGCTTATCTAGATTTTAGATAAGATTTTAGACATAGATTTTAGTTATTTTGGTTATCTAGATAATAAAATAGGAAGATTATTCACTTCTTTTGTTCCATTTGCCCCTGGCAATTTTGGTATGCTGTAAACCAAATACAAAATTATTATAAATTAAACAGCATTTTAGACTTTCATTAAAAATAATAATATGAAAAATAATTTCTCTCTTACCAATATTATAAGAAATTACGGAGATCCTTCAAAAGTGTTAGGCTTTCTAAAGCATAGAAAAATGCATAATAGAACAGAAATGACAATAACACAGGGAGGAATTCTTTGCACACTGATTCATTATGGAGGCTTCATTTTCAATCTTAGGAAAATGTTGCTAACATAAATTTGCTTTCATTACAAGGGTTCACCAATTGTATCTCTTTATTTTTGCCAGGAGAGGATGGTGTGGAGAACTGAAATTCCCCTAAGAACACCTTAGGATTCCCTATAGGGTAAAGTGAAGATCTTCAACTGGGCGTTGTGGATTTAGATGTGTATGAGAAATCCAGATTATCCTACAGGGTATTACAAAGCTCAGAATGGTAAACTTTAAGTCACTGTAGCTAGTTCTGATTTTTACAATTGAAATTACACTTGATGCCACTATTTTCCACAAGTGATGCTTCTGACATTTTATGCAAACTTCAGTTTATATATAAAATTGGATGCTCTGAATGCTTTGATTAGCATGGTCTTACCTGAGCTAGTTAAAACATGATTTTAATAAGACCAAAGATCAAGATTTCCTTCAGAAGCCAACTCCAAGGGAAGTTGTCCTCCTCATGCGAACTACAGCTTAAATTCCAGACATAACAGCTTAGCTTCCAGGTGAGCTGATATCTGATGATAAATTTTACTAGACAAAGCAATCTTGCAATTTATCACTACCCAGTTCATGCTGTAGGTATGTTTTATAATAAAAATGTTATCATAGGAGAAACTGGGGAGGTTAGGAACCTTGTAGCCTCTGGCTGCAAGACTCTAGTGCCATAATTTCTAATTCTGTGGTGGTTAGGTCCACGACTATGCTAAATGTCATGCCCAGGGTTAGGTTCCAGCCCATGCTGAGGTTCTGGGGAAGTGGGTGGGTGGCAGATAGCTGAAAGACACTTGGCGGGGTGGTGTAGGCAGATGAAATGTAGTTTTATTCAGCAGCTTTCTGGTCAGCAGCTCTCTTACACTGTCTGTCTTTATGTCAGCTGCCTGTCTTTATGTCAGCTGCCTGTCTTTATGTCAGCTGTCTGCTCCGGCTCTGCAGCTCCTACCGCCCCTGTGCCTGCAGCTGCACTCCCTGGCCTACAAGCTGCACTCCCTGGCCTCTCTCTTTATGGGGAGAGCAGCTTAACTCTTTCACTCTGGGCACAAGGTGATTCCTAGCTCCCTCCTGCCAACCTTCAAGGCAACTGGCTCTCCCTTACAGGGGTCAGTAGTGTTACTCTCTCTTCAGGTGCATGCAAGCTGAGTCTGTGCAGTGTCAGCAGGGCAGTTATACCCTTTTCAAACAATAGTGGCTCCAATCCAAGTATGAGCTTATACAAACAGATTATATAACAAGTGGAGTTATATGCCTGTGCTCCAAACTCATGCAGGCCTAGATGTCTGCCTTAGCCTAATTCCCTGTACCTTACATTGGCTAATTGGTTAGTTTTACAAAGGTGGTTTGGTTCCCAAGGAAGGAGGGGGTTTTTGTGAGGGGCGGTTATCATCTTTGTTGAAACTATAAACTAGTTCAACTTAAACTAAATTGATACCAAAGTTAGTTCAGCCTACATGCAGGAATGAAGAAGGGTAGCTTGAAGGTTAGATGTAGTGTCTCATTTTCTTATGTCAGATTCACTATCATAATTTTCCTATGTGAGATTTTTCTCATTGTTATAATTTTTGCAAAGATAGTTTCATCTATATTGCAGGGGATTATCCCTTACCTCATAATCCTGAATCTACTAAACATTTGCTTTGTTATGTTTTCACTCCTAATAATAAGAAGAAACTAGGCAAATGCCTTATAAAGTCAGTTTCTCCGATTAACCAGGTCTGCTTGCCTTTGTTTTTTTTTTTTTTTTTTTTTTTTTTTGAGACAGAGTCTCACTCTCTTACCCAGGCTGTAGTCCAGTGGTGCACCCTCGGCTCACTGCAACCTCCACCTCCCGGATTCAAGCAATTCTCCTGCTTCAGCTTCCTGAGTAGCTGGGATTACAGGCATGCGTCACCACACCTGGCTAATTTTTTTTGTATTTTTAGTAGAGGCAGAGTTTCTCCATGTTGGCCAGGCTGGTCTTGAATTCCTGACCTCAGGTCATCTGCTCGCCTTGGCCTCCCAAAGTGCTGGGATTACAGGTGTGAGCCACTGTGCCCGTCCCAGGCCTGCCTTCTTTAACTACTTTTACAGGTTGGTCAAAATCTGGCTCAGAGCAATGGTGAAAAATGTCCCTGTGATGCAGGATTGTTTTCGCTGTCACTTCACCAGCCAGAGACCTCTGCAGCCAGTGACACCCACGCCTGGGCCTTGCTTGGGTCCTGGGCTTGCTGCAGGAGACACCCCACCCACTCAGCCTGGTGGGCTGTGCTTGCCTTGCCCTCCTGCCTGGATCCTACACTCGCTTCAGAATCCGTGCTTAGCCTGCAGCTGGGCCAGGTGTGCTGTGACCTGTGTCCACCTTAGGAGTCAGCATCTGGACAAGGGGAATGTGATGGCACCTGAACAGAGATTCCCTGAAGCCCCAGAGTGGGTGTTACAGCATGCTAATAACTCTTTTAGTCCTTCCATCCACAGCCCAACAAATGGGGCATGTTAACAGCTCTGTCAGTTTCATCGCCCTGCTATGGCCTGCAGCCCTGGGGCTGGGTCCGGCCCTGCATCTGCTTCCCATTGCAAGGGGCAGCCACTGAGTGCTGGCAGGAGCAGAGGACTATAGTCTTACAGGCTTTTTCATACCTGCATTCAGCAAGTCCCTAGTTCTTGTCTCATATCCAAGAAGAATGAGGTTATGCTGACAGCTGATGGGTGCACAAGGTGAAGAGTTTTATTGAGTGACAAACAGCTCTTAGTGGAGAGCACCCCCTTACCTGAAGTCAGATGGTCTCTCTTCTCTCGCCCATAGGTGGGTAGTCCCTAAGTGTAGCTGAGTCCAGTTCTTTTATGGGCTCAGAATGGGGGAGTGCATGCTGATTGGTTTGTGAGTATGCAAAAAAGGCTAAAGTCACCACTCAAAGGTGGGCATGACAGTGTGAAAAACCAATTAGGGAAGGGTAGTTATTTGTAAAATAGGTGAAGGGTGAGGATTAATCAGAGGAAAGTGCACCAAATGGGAAGAGAGGTTCTCAATCCAGTCCATGGATTTATCTGAGACTTGTAGCTTGGATTTCAGGCTTTAATCTGTCTTTGGTTTGAAGGTGGGGTTTCATCAGGGACCTTCCCCTGTCTGCCTATGAATTTGTCTGCCTCCTGCTGCTATCACCTGTTCCAAACAAAAGCTCCAGAAATTTTCTGTGAAATTTTGAATTCTTCTTGGATCACATGATCCGGGACTCCCTGATCTTCACCAATTCATTCAAATGATACTGGAAGCCGGTGAAGCTGGTAGCAGAAGCAAAATGTGTGGTACCTAAGATAGGTAGCAAAGATCTACCCCTCAGTCTTCCAGAGAAAGACAAAAAGTGCTGGGAAAATAACAAATAACCTCTTAGAATCCACCCTCAAATTATTTCTTCAACAACTCACTGGTCTGTCATGCAATCTTGTAAAGAAACAAGGATGAACTAGTCTTTGACTCTAAGGAAAGATTAGAAATACTATTTGTAAAACATTCTGGTCAATCCATGTTGAATGCAGGCACAGAAAATACTTGTCCTATTTATTAATGGGATCCATGCTGAATTCATTGATCTAATTATTAAACAAAGCTGGATTGGGAAGCTGGCCAAATTAATACCCAAAATATTTTGCCTCTCTGGCATAAAGACTATTTCAAGCTGGTTATTTTAAGGTAGCATTAGAAGAGAAATTTAAAGGAATTTCCATTTTTAGGATGTCTCCCTTTCTGGTCCAGAAAGAGTTGGAGAACTAAATCACTAAATAATGGAGAAAGAATTGATTCAATCTACACCACAAACCTGACCTTTTTAAGGTGTTTATCTTGGTTATTTTGTCTTAACTGGGCTTTTACCAACACATTTTTTATTTTTTTGTTTTCACAGATGACTGTACTTAAGCCTGAATTCTAAGCATTGTGCCTTTGTTATATAAATTTTCTAGCCTGTCTGTGCTAGGGCATGAGGGTAAACAGGTTAAAAATCTATATGCAAATTTCAAGAAGATGACACGTTTGAAAGAAAAAAAAGGTATTTGTAAATTGGGCAAGTAAAAAATAGTAAAAGTATTTTCCACAAATATTAGTAAAAAGCTTTAGTCAACTGGACAAGACATCTTAACTTGTTCCAACTACCAGAAACACAGTTCAAATCTAGGTATTCTTCTATAAACTAGTGAGTTCAGCATTATTATACCTGACACATGGCTACAGTTTTAGGATAAACACTATAAGATTTGCTTCTTTCTGTATATTTATGTATGTCTATGTATGTTTGTATGCATGACACTTTTCTAACTCTAGATGATACTGCCAAAATTAAATTGTATTTGAACTCTATTTAACTAGCTTATGGAATAATATATACTTATATAAAGTAAGAATTCCTTAAACTCTTAGAACAACAAAGACTAACCAAAATATTTTTCAAGTTCACATGATCTAGGATAATCTCTGGTAAATAAAAGCTATTTTAAATTTGCTGGTTTAATTAAAATAAACATCTCTAGAGTTTTTAGCATTAAATATAATACAAGAACACAACTTCCATTCAACATGGGTTTACTAGTCAAATAAGTTTAGGTTATCTTTATCTGATGTTCAGCCTAACACAAAATGTGAAAATTCATGTTTACTTCATATAAATCAAGCACATCAGTAAAACAAAAAACTCATGTACTTGACTTTTAGGTTTTTGCTTTCATGACTGACATGCATGTGCAGTAAATATAATTAACAAAAAGTAATGTGAGATGTTGGCTAGCTATGTCTACTGTCTCATGGAATTTTCATGACTAATGCACACATAGTTGTTAGGAACAAGTGAATTAGGACTAGCAAGTGGAGCAAGATGGCACAATAAAAGGCTCCACTGACCATCCCCTCACAAGGACCTCAATTTAACAACTATCTACACAAGAAAAGCCCCTTCATAAGAACCGAAAATCAGGTGAGCACCACAGTAACTGGTTTTAACCTTGTATCACTGAAAGAGGCAATAAAGAAGTTAAAAAAAAAAAGTTTTGAATCTCCAAAATTACCCCTCCCCAACCCGTCCGCACTGTCAGCCTGCTGCAGAAAGTGTTTCTGTGTGTTGGGGGAGGGAGAGCACAGCAATTTTTGAACTCAGTGCTGTCCTATTAGAGCTGAAAACTGAACCAAACTCAGCTGATGCCTCCTTATAGAGAAAACATTTAAACCAGCCCTAGCCAGAGGGAAATTGCTGATCCCAGAGGTTAGAATTTGAGTGCCTGCAATCCTAACCACCACAAGCTGAAGTGCTCTGGGGCACTAAATAAATTTGACAGGAATTCTAGGCCACAAGCACTGAAGATCCTAGGCAAGTCCTACTGCTGGCTGGATCCAGAGTCAGTGGACTGAGGAGACATATCACCTACTGAGACATTGTCCAGGGTGGGTAAAGGGTAAGGGAGTGTCAGCCTTGCCCCTACACTAACCCCAGGCTGCACAGCTCGTGCATCCAAAAGAGATTCTTTCCCTCCACTTAAGAAGAAGAGAGGTAAAAGTGAGGAGGACTGTGTCATGCGTCTTGGATACTAGCTCAGCCACAGAAAGATAGGGCACCAGTAAGAGTTGCTGGGCCCCCTTTCCAGGTCCTAGCTCCCAGATGAAATTTCTAGACATAACCTTGGCCAGAAGAGAATCCACTGCCCTGAAAGGAGGAACCCAGTCCTGACAGGACTCCATCACCTGCTAACAGAAGAGCCCTTGGGCTGTAAATAACCAGAAGCCTCAGTACTATACTGAGGGCCTTGGGAGAGACTCTGAGACTTCTGGCTTCAGGTGAGACTCAGCACATTCCAAGCTGTGGTGGTTATGGGATGAGATGCCCTCTGCTTGAAAAAAGCATAGGGAAAAGTAAAGGGGATTTGGCTTGCACCTTAGGCACTGGTTCAGCCATGGGGGTCGAGCACCCTAAGTGGGTTATTGGGGTTCCTGATTCCAGGACTTGGCTCCTGGACAGGATTTCTGAATAAGCCCTGGCCTGAAGAGGGGCTCACTGCCCTGAAGGGTAAGTCTCAGGGCGGGCAGCACTCACCACAGCTCACTATTTATTTATTTATTTATTTATTTATTTATTTATTTATTTATTTCAAAACGGAGTTTCACTCTTGTTCCCCAGAATGGAGCGCAGTGGCACTATCTCGGCTCGCTGCAACCTCTGCCTCCTGGGTTCAAGTGATTCTCCTGTCTCAGCCTCCCGTGTAGCTGGGATTACAGGCACCTGCCACCACGCCTAGCTAGTTTCTGTATTTTTAGTAGAGACAGGGTTTCACCATGTTGGTCAGGCTGGTCTCCAACTCCTGACTTTAGGCCGTGGTCCACGCCTGTAATCCCAGCACTTTGGGAGGCCGAGGTGGGTGGATTGCCTAAACACACAGCTGACTTAAAAGCCCTTAGGCCTTAAGAGAATATTGGCAGTAATCTGGTAGTACTGCCCATGAGCCTGTAGTTGTGGTCATGGAGTGAGGTTATTATGCCTTTGGAAAGGGTAGAGAAAAGTGGGAAGGACTGTGTCTTGTGGTTTAAATACCAGCTCAGTCATATACAACAGAACACCAGGTACACGTCTAAGATTTTTGCCTCTAGTACCTGGCTCCTGGATGGCAACTGTGGACCTCCCAGGACCTGGGGGACTGGCAACGCTGAAGGGAAGGACACAAGCCTGAGTGGATTTACCACCTGCTGATTGAAGAGCCCCAGGAGTTTGAGGGAACATAGGTGGTAGCAAAGGAGAAATTAAAGAAGGCCTTGGGTGAGACCTGGTGCTGTGCTGGCTTCAGGTCTCACATAGTGCAGTACTAAAGGTGGTGGCCACAGGAGTGCTTGGGTCACTCCATCCCCAACTCCAAATGTCTCAGAATAGAGAGAGAGAGAGAGACCTTTTGTTTGGGAGAAAGTAAGGGAAGAGAACAAGAGTTTCTGCCTGGTAATCCAGTAAATTATCCCAAATCTTTTTCAAGACCGTTAAGGTGGTACCTTTACAAGACCGCAAGAACCACAGTGTTACTGGGCTTGAGGTGCCCCGTAAAACAGATATAGCTTAGATCAAAACACTCAAATCTTTTCAAACATCTAGAAAGCCTCCCCAAGAAGAATGGGTACAAAGAAGCCCAGACAATGAAGATAACAATAAATACCTAACTCTTCAATGCCCAGAGACCAAAGAACATCTACTAGCATGAACACTAATAAGGAAAACATGACCTCACTGAATGATCCAAATAAGGCACGAGGGAACCAACCAATCCTGTAGAAATAGAGATATGGAAGCTCTCAGACAGAGAATTCAAAATAACTGTGTTGAGGAAACTCAGAGAAACTCAAAATAACACAAAGAAGGAATTCAGGATGATATCAATGAAATTTAACAAAGAGATTGAAAGAAGTAAAAATAATCAGACAGAAAATCTGGAGCTGAAAAATGCAATTGGCATACTGAAGAATGCATTAGAGCCCTTTAATAGCAAGATGGATTGAGCAGAAAAAAGAATTGAAAACAGGCTATTTGAAAAGACACTCGGGGGTCAGACTTGGTGGCTCATGCTTTTCATCCCAGCACTTTGGAAGGCCGAGGTGGGTGGATTGCTTGTGGTCAGAAGTTCAAGACCAGCCTGGCCAACATGGTGAAATGCTGTCTCCACTAAAAATACAAAACTAGCCAAGTGTGGTGGTGCATGCCTGTGATCCCAGATACTCAGGAGGGCAAGGCAGGAGAATCACTTGAACCTGGAGGGTGGTGGCTGCAGCAAGCTGAGATCATGCCACTGCACTCCAGCCTGGGCAACAGAGCAAGACTCCATCTCAAAAAGAAAAAAAAATACACAGCCAGAGGAGACAAAAGAAAAAAACAATGAAACACACTGACAGGATCTAGAAAACATCCTCAAAAGGGCAAATCCATTATTGGCCTAAAAGAGGAGGTAGAGAAAGAGATAGCCCTAGAAAGTTTACTCAGAGAGATAATAATAGAGAACTTCCCAAACCTAGAGAAAGATATCAATATTCAAGTATAAGAAGGTTATAGAACAACAAGCAGATTTAACCCAAAGATGACTGCTTCAAGGCATTTAATAGTCACTCAAATATCAAGAACAAAGAAAGGATCCTAAAAGCAGCAAGAGAAAAGAAACAAATAACATACAATGGAGCTCCAATACATCTGGAAGCAAACTTTTCAGTGGGAATCTTACAGCCAGGAGAGAGTGGCATGACACATTGAAAGTACTGAAGGAAAAATAACTTTTACCCTAGAATAGTTTATCTGGTGAAAATATCCTTCAAGAGTGAAGGAGAAATAAGGACTTTCCCAGACAAACAAAATATTTCATCAATACCAGGCCCATCCTACAAGAAATGCTAAAGAGAGTACTTCAATCAGAAAGAAAAGAACATTAATGAGCAATAAATAATCATCTGAAGGTACAAAACTTACCAGTAATAGTAAGTACACAGAATAGGATAACACTGTAATTATGGTGTTTAAACAATTCTAATCCTAAACAGAAAGACTTAACAATGAACCAATCAAAAATAATAACTACATCAACTTTTCAAGACATAGTACAATAAGATATAAACAGAAACAACAAAATGTTAAAAGGCAGAGAGATGAAGTTAAGGCATAGAGTTCTTACTAGCTTTCTTCTGATTGTTTGTTTGTATGTTTGCTTATATGAAGTATTATGCTATTATCAGCTTAAAATAATGGGTTATAAGCTAGTAGTTGCAAGACTTATGTTAACCTCAAACTAAAAACCTATAATGGATACATCAAAAATAAGAGGCAAGAATATAAATCATATCACCAGAGAAAATCACCTACACTAAAGGAAGACAAGAAGGAAGAGAAGACAACAAAACAACCAAAAAACAAATAAGATGGCTGAAGTAGGTCCTTACTTATCAATAATAACATTGAATGTAAATGAACTAAACTCTCCAATCAAAAGACATGAAGTGGCTGAATGGATAAAGAAACAAGACACGTTGATCTGTTGCCTACAAAACACACATCTTACCTATAAAGACACACATAGACTAAAAACAAATAGATGAACAAAGATATTTCATCCCCCCTTAAAAAAACAAGAAAGAGCAGGAGTATCTGTACTTATATCGGAAAAAATAGATTTTAAGACAACACTATATGAAGAGATGAAGAAGGTTACTATATAGTGATAAAGGGGTCAATTCAACAAGAAGATATAACAATTTTAAATATATATGCGCCCAACAGAGGAGACCCACATATACAAAGCAAAAAATATTAAAGAAAGAGCTAGGCCCCAGTACAATAACAGCTGGAGATTATGATACCCCACTTTCAGCATTGGACATATCTTCCAGACAGAACATCAACAAAGAAACATTGAGGTTAATCTGCACTATAGACCAAATGGATATAACAGATATTTACAGAACATTTCACCTAACAGCTACACAATATACATTCTTTCCTCACCACATACATTATTGTCAAGGATAGACCATATGTTAGATTACCAACATGTTTTAAAATATTCAAAAAATTGAAATATTATCAAGTATCTATTCTGAACACTATGGAATAAAACTAGAACTTAAATATCAGGAGGAATTTTGGAAACTATACAATCACATGGAAAAGAAACAATATGCTCCTGGGTGACCAGTGAGTCAATGCAGAAATTAAAAAGGAAATCACAAAATTTCTTGAAACAAATGATAATGGAAACACAACATACCAAAACCTGTCTGATATACCAAATGCAGTACTAAGAAGGAAGGTTATTGCTATGATTGCCTACATCAAATAAGAGAAAAAACTTCAAATAAACAATTTAATGATGCATCTTAAAGAACTGGACAAGCAAGAGCAAACTAAACCCAAAATTAGTAGAAGAAAAGAAATGATAAAGATTAGAGCAGAAATGAATGAAATTGAAATGCAAAAAATACAAAAGACTAATGAAACAAAAAGTTGGTTTTTTAAAAAACTAAAAATTTACAAATCTTTAGCCAAACTGAGGAAAAAAGAGAGAAGATTCAAATAAATAAAGTCAGAAATGGAAAAGGAGACATTGCAACTGATATTGCAGAATTTCAAAGGATTATTAGTGCCTACTATGAGCAACTATATATATATACACCAATAAATTAGAAAACCTGGAAGAAATGAACAAATTCCTAGACACAACTCACCAAAATTGAACCAGGAAGAAATTCAAAATCTGAACAGACCTATAACAAGTAACAATATTGAAGCCATAATACAAAATCTTCCAGTAAAGAAAAGCCTGGGACCTGATGACTTGACTGCCAAATTCTACCAAAGAGAACTAATACCAATTCTACTCAAACTATTTCAAAAAATAAAGGAGGAAGGAATACTTCCAAACTCATTGACAAGGCCAGTATTACCTTCATACCAAAACCAGATATCAAAAAAAAAAAATTAACAGGATAATATCTCTGATGACTATTGATACAAACATTCTCAACAAAATATAAGCAAACCAAATTGAAAAATATGTGATAAAGTTCATTCATCATGACCAAGTGGGATTTATCCCAGGGATGCAAAGGTGGTTCAACATACACAAATCAATCGATGTGATACATCATATCAAGAGAATGAGGACAAAAACAGTATGATTATTTCAATTGATGCTGAAAAAGTATTTAATAAAATAAAACATCCCTTTATGATAAAAACCTCATGAAACTGGGTATAGAAGGAACATACCTCAATATAGTGAAAACCATATACAACAGACCCACAGATAGTGTCATACTGAATGGGGAATAATTAAAGGTTTTTCTCTCAGATCTTGAAAATGACAAGGATGCCCGCTTTTGACACTGTTGTGTAATAGTACTGAAAGTCCTAGCTACAGCAGTTGAGAGAAAGAAAGAAAGGGTATCCAAATTGAAAAGGAAGAAATCAAATTATCCTTGTTTTCAGTTGATATGATCTTCTATTCAAAAAACCTAAATACTTCCCTTAAGAAAGCATGAGAACTGATAAAAAATATTCAGTAGATTTTCAGGATACAAAATCCTAGAAAATAAAGTTACTGAGAATAGAGAATTCTAGTTAATGTATGGTAATTAAAACTGCTAAAGAACATGAGAAACAATCCTGTATGCAAAGTAAGCAAGTAAAGTAAGAAATGTTTTTTTATAAGAAAAGCCACCAGGTATGAGGATATGTGGGGTTTTTTTGTTTGTTTGTTTTTTTAAAGTGGAGTAATATTGTCTAGTTTGGATGGTAGCTAAAAGCTGTTTCAGAATAGATGATGAAAGACAAAAACCAAATGAATGCAGAAAGTTGGAAGAGAAAGAGAATCTTTTGCAGTTAAGTTGCCAGAATTCAAGTTATTATGAGTTTTTAAAATGAGTCTTAATATTAAAACTAAACTAATCAAAAATATAATTTGGTCTTTTCAATTAAAATCACAAAGTTTTAACAACGTGTTGGTCTGCTCTTACTAGACACTGGTTAAGTTTTCTCTTGGCCCTTTAAGTGCTTGGCCTGTGAAACAAAAAGATTTTATGTTTTATCAAGATGATGCTCTGTGATCCATGTTATCTTTAGCCAGTATCTGATTACTTAAGAAAACTGAGTTTTCTCAATATTAAAACAGTTAACTTTTTTGTTTTTTTTTCACAATAACATACCTTTTTTCTACTTGCCTTTGAAATCTTTGTCATTTTGGTATTCTTTCAATTTGTGACTATATTTAACCAATTATTGCAGGTCAAGACAAATGGTATGTTCTTACTGTGACATCATAGCCTGGAGAGTTAGCCTGGAGAGGCTATGATGTCTAATTAAAGATTAAAGTCTAATATGAGATTATTTATTAAAGGTCCTAACATGGCCAAATTAAAAAGAGATGGTCAGTTGCTATTTTTACTGCACTTATACTCAAGTCCTTGTTAGATGACCTAGACTATTTTAGCATTTAATGCATTTATAAAGCCACATTGAATAACATACAACTTTGTAAAATATTTTTATTTGCTTTCTGCTAATATTATTCAATTATGATATGAACATGATTAAAATTTCTTAAATGCTATTGAATAACATTAAGGATATATTTATTAGTTCAATAGGTACTAAAACCTTAGGCCATTAAAGTGCTAGGACTTTGCATCATCTTTGAATGCTGGCAAGACATAGACACCTCTAACTTGCACAATCTTGGGACAATTTTAGTAAATAGAGAAGAGAGATTGTATGAGATCTAAACATTGCTTTTGAACATTTTTGTGAATGAAGCTATTACTTGCTTGTTTCTCAGGCTGTAGATCATGGGATTTAATAAAGGAACTATGACAGTGTAAAATAGAGACTCCATCATATCTTGGTCATCTGCTTGCGGGGATGCAGAGCCCAGATATTTGAAGGCGAGGGGGCCATAGTATAAAGATACAGATAAGAGATGAGCCCCACAGGTGGAGACAGCTTTTCCTATCCCTTTGATAGACTTCTTTTCTAAGATTGTAAAGAGGATAATTGTATAAGATATAACAATAGTTCCAATGGTAAAAACTTGAACAGAACCTGCGAAAATGAAAACCATTAGAAAGTTAATAGAGGAATCAGTACAGGAAATCTTTAACAATGGGATAATGTCACAGTAAAAGTGTTTTATTATGTTGGAATTACAGAAAGTTAATCTGAATAAAAAAGCTTCATGGATTAAAGCATGAAGAAGGCCACCTATAAATGACAAAACTAATAGCTGAATGCATAGTTCATTGGTCATAATGACTGGATAAAGTAAAGGTTTGCAAATGGCTACATAGCGATCATACGCCATTGTTGCCAAGATAAAACATTCTGTGGTTACAGTGGTTACAAGGGAAAAAAATTGTATCATGCATTCGGAGAGAGATATCATCTTACTCTTAGCTAAGAAGTTGATCAACATCTTCGGAGTCACTCTGGATGATAACAAAGCATCCACAAAGGCTAAATTCCCAAGGAATAAGTACATTGGGATATGAAGGTGAGGGTCTTTCCAGATGAGAACAATTAGACCAAGATTCCCCATGATGGTGATGAGATATATTACCAAGAATGCCAGGAACGGCGGTATTTTACAGTCGGGTTGGTGTAAAAATCCTGTGAGAACAAACTCTGTCAGCAATGTTGCATTTTCCTCTTCCATCTCCTCACTGCATGTCCTCTCAAAAATGAAGCAAAGGTAAAGGAACATTTGCAATGGAATTGTGAGTTGAAATTGGGGAAGAGGTGTTGAAATAAACTATGTACTTATCGAGCCCTCTTAATTTTTTTTGATCAGTACTATAATTGATGAACCCTATATCTGAGGATTTAAATACATGGAAATAATAATGAACTTTGGTTTGAAAATTGTGTAGGAGTTAACAGACTGAGAGTTAAAAAGACGCATTATCTGAATGTACTAAATTTTTATGGACTCTACTGAATGTAATGAAAAAATCTGTCTGGGACATGGATGTAGGGTGAAGGAAAAAAGATATTTGAAAGACGCAGGTTAAAATAAATGGAATGAATGCAATGTGAGGAATCTCAAATTTTATTCTTCACACAATAAACATGCACCAAATATTTTAGGATACAAAATGGCATCATAATATATTTTTAAAATTTAGTTCGTGGTAGTGTAAAAGTATGCTGCAGGAAGGAAACAGTGATTCAGGAGTCCTAATTAGAAACTTGATACTAAGGTCAAAGGGAACCCAAATTAGATTACACATGAGAATCATCTGGGAGAGTGTTTTTTAAAGAAAAATACAGATTGTGAAGTTTTATTGTAGAAATTGATGATTTCAGGAATGAGGTCTAGGAATCTGTATTTTGGAAATACCCTCAAGGTGATTGAAATGCATGTGAAGTCTCTAGTCCCAGTTTGAAGTGACATTGGAAGACGTGGTAGGACAAATGAATAGATTCAAAGGAATTCAAAATGTGGAGTCTCTAGTATTCTGTGACATATTCGGTTTGAAGTATGTGGTCAGTGAAGGAGAGAGAAGTCACCTGGTGACTAGGTAGGTGGACATTTAACATTTAGGATGAAAACTCAAATTGCTGGCAAGTTTTTGGAGTGAGCATTACATCTGAACAACTAGGTGAGATTCAATCAGTAATATGGGCCTATTAGAGCTTAATAGAAGTAATTACCTGGAATCATTGTAGTATTTGAAGGCATCATTAGAAATGATTTACAAAGTGGATATAATCTTTTATAAGATGGTGAAGATCTAATCCTCTTTTTTGCCACCCAAGTCTTGGGGGCTTTCTGAGGTTACCTATTGCTATTGCTCTAGAAGCCAAAAGGATTAGAAAGTCATTTTCCCATTCTTCTTGCCTGTAGAGAGAAGAAACAGTGACCTAGGACGACAATGAAACACATTGATCCTACATTTGGAATATGGATAGAAGAAGAAAAGTGGATCAAAAGTGGATTTTAGTTGTAAATTCAGCCATGGCAGAAATACCATGAATCCACTGAATGCATCCTTCATCTACATCAATAACACATACAGTGTGAGCTATCAAATTATGGCCAGAAGTGTGTATATGAATACAAAAGTTAATTTTTAAGTGACTAGCCTTAAGAGTTTTAGTCCGAGAATGTGCATAATTAAAAATAATGAGTATTTTTATCAGAATAATCTGAAAAAATTCTTAGAATCATTATGATAAAACCAGTCTCATTTGTTTAATGTCCTACATCATCACAAATTGTCATATAACATCATAATAAGGTTAACAAAAAAATAAAATATCATTAAAGAAACAATGTTGTCTTATAACTATTTATCCTATCCATATCATAGTCATGAAGCTAAAATACAGAGATAAGCCAGTAATAGTTATCTAATTTCAACCTGGCTATTTTGACAGCTTGTGTACCCAATCTAAAATTATGGTAAGTTAAGTAGCATTTTCAACATTTCTACAAAGTATAATGAAAATTATAGATACTTTTTATTTCTCACCCATATTTTGAAAGAAATTTAGGAGATCCTTTAAAACCATTAGGCTTTCTAAGACAGAAAAAATATAATTGCACAGAAATGAAGATAGCACAGGTAGCAATTCATTGCATATTCATTCTTTATGGTGGCTTCTTTCCCCAAGCTCAGGAAGCTGCTGTTTATATAAATTTGGATTAAACAGAAGAGTCATTCAATTGTACAACTCTGTAGTTTTGCCAGAAGATGATGGAGTGGAAAACTGAAATTCTCATAAGAGTGCCAAAGGAATCCCCATGGAACAAACTGAAGCTGTTCTAGTGTGCATTTGGCATTTGGACATATGTGAGAAGTCCAGATTGTCCCAAAGGACATTACAAACTTCTGGAAACATAAACATAATTTCATTGCGGAAAATTCTAGCTTTAACAATTGAAATAATATTTTATGCACTATTAACCACCACAGATGACACTTCTGTCATGTTTGTACAAACTTTAGTTTACATATGAAAATTACTCAGTGCTTTGATTAGTATAATCTTGTCTGAGGTAATCAAAACATAATATTAATAAGGCCAAAGTTTCTGATTCCCTTCAGAAGCCAAACCTAAATACAATTGTCTTCCCCATGAAAATTGCAGCTCAAATTTTAGACATATACTTAGTTCTCCCATTTTATGATAAAATATGATGGGAAATCTTATTAAAGGCCAAGGGATGAGCCAATGAAAAACAAAGACAAGGACTGCAGTGGGAGGTGCCCTAGAACTTTGCTTCTCAAATTATAATAGCTAAGACCTCTCTAAATGCAGATTCTATTTTAATAATTCTGGTGTGAGTTTCCCAGGAGCCTTTATTTCCAAAAAAAAGTAATATCCATGGACATTTGCCATCTAACAGGCATTCACCATGGGAGGACCTGGATTATCAGAGAACCTTGATCATTGGAGAAACAATAAATAGCAAATGTGGTGGGTATGCAAAGAGAGAAGCAGGGAACGACCAGATTTGTTCAGGGAGTCCAGCATGAGTAGGTTTTTGAGGGATCTTTGAGGGTAGCTCAGGGCTTTGTTCTTTACCCCAACTTACAGAAAAATCAGTGATGGATTTTTGAAGGATTTTGAAAATGGAGGTAGCATGTTCAGAATTTTCTTTAGCGCATTAATAGAGCAATATGTTAATGAGCATTCATTCAGAAAATAAAATCTAATGTACTTATTTATAATATTTATATTCATATTTAAATTTTCTTGGCAGTGAAAGGACTCTTTAAAGAAAAAAAAAAACTTCCTCTTGGAAAGATGGTAGGATAGGAAGGTCTACTGCTCTCTCCCCTGTCCACCTGCACTGCCCTGCAAGGACACCAAGTTCATACCCATCTACTCGGAAAAAAATACCTTCACTAGAACCAAAAGTCAAATGAGCACTCACAATATCTTGTTTTAATGTCATAGCTCTGGAAAAAACACAGAAATGATAGGAAAAAACAGTCCTGAATCAGTAACACCACATCTCTCCCACCCACCAGTAGCAGCATGGTGCTGAGGGACTCACTGGGCCTGTGGGAGGGAGAACAGAGCTATTGTCAGGTATTGAACTCAGTGCTGTCCTATTAGAGCAGAAAGGAAAACCAGACCAAACTCAGCTGAGGTTTGCCCACAGGGGGAACACTGAGACCATCCCTAGCCAGAGGGGAATCACTGATCCCAGTGGTCCAAATGAGAGTAGGCAAACCTCACCAACAAGGGCCAAAGTGCTCTCAGTCTCTAATTAAATTTTAAAGGCAGTCTAGGTCATAAGGACTGCAAGTTGTAGGCAAGTCCTAGGGGAGAACCAGGCCCAGAGACAGTGGACTGGCGGGGGCACATATGATATACTGAGACACCAGCTGGAACAGCTAAGGGAGTGCTGGCATCACTCCTTTCCTAGCTGTCCAGGCTGCACAGCTCACAGCTCTAAAAGAGACTACTTCCTTCAGCTTGAGGAAAGGAGAGGAAAGAGAGGGGAGGACAGTGTCTTGCATTCATGGATACCAGCTGAGCCACACCAGTATAAGGCACTGGTCACAGTCAAGAGGCTCCCATTCCAGGTCCTGTCTCCCAGATGACATTTCTAGACACACCCTGGGCCAGAAGAAGACCCAGTACCTAGCAGGAAAAGACCTAGTCTTGGCAGCATTCATCAACTGCTTACTGAAGAGCCCTTGGGCTCTGAATAACCTGTAGTGATACCCAGGTACTACATCAAGGGACTTCATGAGCCTCTGACACTTGCTAACTTCAGGTGAGACTTAGCACATTATGAGCTGTGTTGGCTATGGGACAAAATTTCTTCTGCTTGAGAAAAGCAGGGAGAAAAGTAAATGGAGCTTTGTCTTGCACCTTAGGTACGAACATCACCACAGTTGGGTAGAGCACCAAGCTGGCTCTTTAGGTCCTCAATTCCAGCAGTTGACTCTTCAACAACATTTCTAGACTTTCTCTGGGCTTGAGGGGAGCCCACTGCCTGAAGGGTGAGTCTCAGGCTAGGCAGCTTTACCACAAGCTGATTTAAGAGTCCTTGGACCTTAAGGGAACATTCAGGGTAGTCTTGCAGTACTCCTTGTGACCAGGGGTGGCAGTGGCAACAGGTGGAGGCTCCTCTGCCTTTGGAAAGGGGAGGGAAAAGGGGTAGAATTGTGTCTTGTGGTTTGAGTGCCAGCTCAGCCACAAACAATAGAATACCGTGTAGACTTCCAAGGATTTTGACTCTAGTCGCTGACTCCCGGATGGCACTTCTGGACCCATCTGAGATTAGGGGGACCTTGCTTCCTGAAGGGAGGGACACAGGTTGGGCTGGCTTTGCCACCTGCTTATTGTAGACCCCCAAGTCCTTGAGTGAAAATAGGCAGTAGCCAGGGAGTGGTTACAGCAGGCCCCGGATGGGACCCAGAGCTGTGCTGGCTTCAAGTCTGACCCAGTGCAGTCATAGTGCTGGTGGCCCCAGGGGTGTTTGCATCACTTTACTCCAGCTTTAGGTGGCTCAGAACAGAGAGAGAGAAAGAGAGACTGTTTGTTTGAGGAAAAATAAGGGAAGAGAGCAAGAATTCTCCTGGATCTTGTTCAAGACCATCAAGGTGGTACCTCTATGATTCTGCAAGAAATGCAGCATTACTAGGCTTGAGGAGGCCCCTAAAGCACATACAGCTTAGATGACAATGCTGAAGTTCTTTCAAATAACTGGAAAGCCTTCTGAAGTAAGACATCTACAAATAAGCCTAGACAGTGAACACTACAATAAATACCTAACTCTTCAATGCCCAGACACTGAAGAACAGCTACTAGCATCAACTCTATCCAGGAAAACAAGACCTCACCAAATGAACAGATTAGGCACCAGTCCTGGAGAAACAGCGATATGGAACTTTTCAGACAGAGAATGCAAAATAACTGTGCTGAGGAAACTCAAAGAAATTCAAGATAACTCAGAGAATGAGTTCAGAATTCTATCAGAAAAATTTAACAAAGAGATTGAAGGAATTAAAAAGAATCAAGCAGAAATTCTGGAGCTGAAAATGCAATTAACATACTAAAGAACGCATCAGAGCCCTTTAATAGCAGAATGGATTGATCAGAAGAAAGAATTAGTGAGCTTGAAAACAGGATATTTGAAAATACACAGTCAGAGGAGACAAAAGAAGAAAGAACAAAAAATAGTGAAGCGCACTGACAGGATCTAGAAAACAGCCTCCAAAGGGCAAATCTAAGTGTTATTGGTCTTAAAGAAGAGGTAAAAAGAGAGATGGGGTAGAAAGTTTACTCAAAGGGAGAATAACCGAGAACTTCCCAAACCTAGAGAAAGATATCAATATTCAAGTACAAGAAGGTTATAGAACCTCAAGCAAATTTAACCCAAAGAAGACTGCTTCAAGGTATTTGATAATCAAGCACCCAGATGTAGGGACCAGCCCCACAGGGTCGATGGGTCTCTCCCTGTGTGTGGCGATGAGAGAGTGTAGAAATAAAGACGCAAGACAAACAGATAAGAGAAAAGGCAGCTGGGCCCGGGGGACCACTACCACCAATGCGCGGAGACCGGTAGTGGCCCCCAATGTCGGGCTGCGCTGTTATTTATTGGATACAAGGCAGAAGGGACAGGGTAAAGAATGTGAGTCACCTCCAACGATAGGTAAGGTCACGTGGGTCACCGGTCCACTGGACAGGGGGCCCTTCCCTGCCTGGCAGCCGAGGCAGAGAGGGAGAGGAGACAAAGAGAAAGACAGCTTATGCCATTATTTCTGCATATCAGGGACTATTAGCATTTTCACTAATTTACTACTGCTATCTGGAAGGCAGAGCCAGGTGTACAGGATGGAACATGAAGGTGGACTAGGAGCGTGACCACTGAAGCACAGCATCACAGGGAGACGGTTAGGCCTCCGGATAACTGCGGGCGAGCCTGACTGATGTCAGGCCCTCCACAAGAGGTGGAGGAGCAGAGTCTTCTCTAAACACCCCTGGGGAAAGGGAGACCCCCGCTTTCCCAGTCTGCTAAGTAGCGGGTGTTGTTTCTTGACACCTTTTGCTACCGCTGGACCATGATCCGCTTGGTGACGGGCATCTTCCCAGACGCTGGCGTCACCGCTAGACCAAGGAGCCCTCTGGTAGCCCTGTCCGGGCATAACAGAAGGCTCACACTCTTGTCTTCTGGTCACTTCTCACTATGTCCCCTCAGCTCCTATCTCTGTATGGCCTGGTTTTTCCTAGGCTATGATTATTGAGTGAGGATTATCATAATATTGGAATAAAAAGTAATTGCTACCAACTAATGATTAATGATACTCATATATAATCATATCTAAGATCTATATCTGGTATAACAATTCTTGTTTTATATTTTATTATACTGGAACAGCTCATGTCCTCTGTCTCTTGCCTCGGTGCCTGGGTGGCTTGCCACCCACACCAAAGATAAAGGATAAAGAAAGGATCCTAAAAGCAGCAAGAGAAAATAAACAAATGACATACAATGGCTCTCCAATACATCTGGCAGCAGACTTTTCAATGGAAACCTTACAGGCCAGAAGATAGTCACGTGACATATGAAAGTGCTGAAGGAAAAAACGTTTTACCCTACATTAGTATATCTGGTGAAATTATTTTTCAAACATGAAGGAGAAATAACTTTCTCAAACAAACAAGCTGAGGGATTTCATTAATACTAGACCCATCCTACAAGAAATGCTAAAGAGAGTATTTTAATCAGAACAAAAAGGACATTAAAAAGCAGTAAATAATCATCTGGAGGTAGAAAACTTACTGATAACAGTAAGTACACAGAAAAAAACACAGAATATTATAGCACTGTAACTGTGTTGTGTAAACTATGCTTATGCTAAGTAGAAAGACTAAACAACAAACCAATAAAAAATATAAGGTATGAGAGTACAAAGGCAGAGGAATGACACAATGGATTTTGGGGACTCGGGGGAAAGGGTGGGAAGGGGATGAGAGATAAAAGACAACAAATTGTGTGCAAGGTATACTGCTCAGGTGATGGGTGCACCAAAATCTCACAAATCACCATTGAAGAATGTATTCATGTAACCAACAGCACCTGTTCCCCAATAACTGATGGAAATAAAAAAATATTAAAAAAAAAATAACTACAACTTTTCAAGACATAGTCAACAAGATAGTATATAAATAGAAACAACAGAGAGTTAAGAAGCAGGAGGGCTAACTTATGGTGAGTATTTATTAATTTATTTATTTTTTGCTTATTTGTTTGTTTATGCAATTAGTATTGTTATTAGGTTAAAATAATGTGTTATAGATAGAAATAAATGAATTATTTTCAAGCCTCGTGGTAACCTCAAGCCAAAAGGCACACACCAGATACAGAAAAAATAAAAATCAAGAAACTAAATCATATCACCAGAGAAAATCATTTTCACTAGAGGAAGACAGGAAGGAAAGAAAGAAAAAAGAGAAGACCACAAAACAAGCAGAAAACAAATGAAAAAATGGTAGGTTTAAGTTATTACTTATCAATAATAATATTAAATGTATTACAAATGGGCTAAACTCTCCAATCAAAATATGGAGTGACTGAATAAATAAAGAAACAAGACCCATTGATCTGTTGCCCACAGAAAACACACTTCACCTACAAAGACACACATAGACTGAAAACAAAGGGAAGAATAATAATATTTTATGCCAATGGAAATCAAAAGAGAGCAGTAGTCACTATACTTATATCAGACAAATTAGATTTCAAGACAAAAACTATAAGAAAAGTGAGTTACTATATAATGATAAAGGAATCAATTCAGCCTAAGGATATAACAATTTTAATTATATATGCACTCAACAGTGGAGCCCCAGATAGATAAAGCAAATATTACTAGAGCTAAAGGCAGAAATAGGCCCCAATACAATAATAGCTGACATTACAACTGATACTGCAGAAATTTAAAGCATCATTAGTGCCTACTATGAGCAATTATATGCCAATAAATTGGAAAACCTGGAAGAAATGAACAAATTCCTGGACAAATTCAATTTACCAAGATTGAACCAGGAAGAAATCCAAAACCTGAACAGACCAATAACAAGTAACAATACTGAAGCTGTAATAAAAAGACATCCAGTAAAGAAAAGCCAGGGATCTGATAGCTTCACTGCTGAATTCTACCAAACATTTTAAGAACTAATACCAATCCTACTCAAACTATTTCAAGAAATAGACAAGGAACCTCATTTGACAAGACCAGAATTATTCTGATACCAAAACCAAACAAATACACATCAAAAAAAAAGAAAACTACAGGCCAATATCTCTGGTAAATATTGATCAAAAATCCTCAACAAAATATTAGCAAACTGAATTCAACAATACATGATAAAGATCATTCATTATGACCAAGTGGGATTTATCCCTAGGATGCAGGTATAGTTCAGCATCCACAAATCAATCAACATGATACATCATATCAACAGAATGAAGAATAAAAACCATATGATCATTTCAACTGATGCTGAAAAGCCATTTGATAAAATTCAACATCACTTTATAATAAAAACCCTCAAGAAATTGGGTATACAAGGAACATACCACAACATAATAAAAGCCATATACAACAGACTCACAGTATCATACTGAATGGGGAGAAACTGAAAGCCTTTCTGTCAGGTCTTTGAGCCCAAGCTAAGCCATCATATCCCCTGTGACCTGCACTATACATTCAGATGGCCTGAAGTAACTGAAGAATCACAAAAGAAGTGAAAATGACCTGTTCCTGCCTTAACTGATGACATTACTTTGTGAAATTCCTTCTCCTGGCTCAAAAGCTCCCCCACTGAGCACCTTGTGTCCCCCGCCCGTCTGCCAGAGAACAACCCCCTTTGACTGTAATTTTCCACTACCTACCCAAATTCTATACAATGAGCCCACCCCTATCTCCCTTTACTGACTCTCTTTTTGGACTCAGCCTGCCTGCACCCAGGTGATTAAAAAGCTTTATTGCTCACACAAAGCCTGTTTGGTGGTCTCCTCACACAGACGCATGTAACACTTTCCTCTCAGATTTGGAACATGACAAGGATGTTTACTGTCACCACTGTTATTCAATATAATACTGGAAGTACAATCATAGAGGAAAAGGTATAAAAGGCATCTAAATTGGAAAGGAAAAAGTGAAATTATCCTGCTTGCAGATGATATAATTATGTATTTGGAAAAAATGAAAAATTCAAAAAAAATTATTAGAACTGGTAAACAAATTCAGTAAACTTGCAGGATACAAAATCAACATACAAAAATAAGTAGCATTTCTATATAGCAACAGTGAACAATTTGAAAAAGAAATACAAAAGTAATCACAGTTACAGTAGCCACAGGTAAAATTAAATATTTAGGAATTAACCAGAGAAGTGAAAGATCTCAGTAATGAAAGCTATAAAACATCGATGAAGGCAGTTAAAGATGACATCAAAATATGAAAAGATATTTTATGTTCATGGATTGGAAGAATCAATATTGTTAAAATGTCCACACTGCCAAAAGCAATCTACAGATTCAGTGCATTGCCTATCAAAATACCAATGACATTCTTCAAAGAAATAGAAGAAACAATTCTAAAATATATATAGAATGACAAAAGAAAACCCAGAATAGCCAAAGCTATCCTAAGCTAAGAGAACAAAACTGGAGGAATCACGTTACCTGACTTTAAATATAGTACAGAGCTACAGTGTTGTGGGAAGACAGGGACCCTGAATGGAGGGACTGGTTGGAGCCATGGCAGAGGAACATAAATTGTGAAGATTTCATTTTAATATGGACATTTATCAGTTCCCAAATAATACTTTTATAATTTCTTATGCCTGTCTTTAATCTCTTAATCCTGTTATCTTCGTAAGCTGAGTATATACATCACCTCAGGACCACTGTGATAATTGTGTTAACTGTACAAATTGATTATAAAACATGTGTGTTTGAACAATATGAAATCAGTGCACCTTGAAAAAGAACAGAATAACAGCAATTTTTAGGGAACAAGGGAAGACAACCATAAGGTCTGACTGCCTGCAGGGTCAGGCAAAAAGAGCCATATTTTTATTCTTGCAGAGAGCCTATAAATGGACGTGCAAGTAGGCAAGATATCACTAAATTCTTTTCCTAGCAAAGAATATTAATATTAATACCCTCAGAAATGAATGCATTCCTGCGGGAGGTCTATAAATGGCCGCTCTGGGAATGTCTGTTGTTTAAGATGTTTATCAAGGCAATACGTGCACCACTGAACATAGACCCTTATCAGTAGTTCTGCTTTTGCCCTTTGCCTTGTGATCTTTGTTGGACCCTTATCAGTAGTTCTCCTTTTCGCCCTTTGAAGCATGTCATCTACTCCCTGTTCTTACATCCCTTCCTCTTTTGAAACCCTTAATAAAAAACTTGCTGGTTTGAGGCTCAGGTGGGCATCACAGTCCTACCAATATGTGATGTCACCCCTGGTGGCCCAGCTGTAAAATTCCTCTCTTTGTACTCTTTCCCTTTATTTTTCATCCATCCAACACTTATGGAAAATAGAAAGAACCTATGTTGAAACAATGGGGACAGGTTCCCTTGATACTATAGAAAAAAAAAAAAAAAACCCAGCACGGTTGACATAAAAACAGACACACAGACCAATGGAACAGAATAAAGAATCCAGAAACAAATGCACACATCTACAGTGAACTCATTTTTAACAAAAATTCCCAGAACACATATTGGAGAAAGACAGTCTCATCAATACGTGGTGCTCAGAAAACTAGATATGCATAAGCAAAAGAAAAAAACTAGACCCCTATCTCTCACCATATAGAAAATTGAGATCAAAATGGATTTAAAACTTAAATTCAAGACTTCAAACTATGAAACGAGTACAAGAAAACATTGGAGAATATATCCAGAACATTGGGCAGGGCAAAAATTTTTTGAGTAACAACCCAGAAGCACAGCAAACTAAGCAAAAATGGACAAATGACACCACATCAAGTTAAAAAGCTTCAGCACAGCAATGGATACAAGCATCAAAGTGAAGAGACAACCCAGAGAATGGGAGAAAATATTTACAAACTACCCATCTGACAAGGGATTAATAGCCAGAATATATAAGGAGCTCAAACATCTCTATAGGAAAAAAATCGAATAATCTGATTTTTAAAATGGGCAAAAGATTTGAACACACATTTCTGAAAAGAAGCCATATGAATGAAAAACGGGCATTTGAAAGGTGCTCTACATGATATTGATCATTAGATAAATGCAAATTAAAACTACAATGAGATATCATCTCACTCCAGTTAAAATGGCTTGCCTCCAAAAGACAGGCAATAATAAATGCTGGCAAGGATGTGGAGAAAAGAGAACCCTTATACACTGTTGTTGGGAATGTAAATTAGTATAAACACTATGGAGAACAGTTTGGTGGTTCCTCTAAAAACTGAAAATAGAGCTACCATATGATGCAGTAATTCCACTGCTGGATATATACTCCCCCCAAAAGGAAAGCAGTATATTGAATAGATATCTGCATGCACATATGTGTTGCAGCATGGTTCACAATAGCCAAGATTTGGAAGCAACCTAAGTATCCGTCAACAAATGAATGGATAAAGAAAATGTGGCGTGTATACCCAAAGAGTCTCAATTCAGCCATAAAAAAGAATGAGACGCTGTCATTTCCAAAAACATGGATGGAACTGGAGATCATCATGTTAAATGAAATAAGTCAGGTAAAGAAAGACAAACATCACACATTCTCACTTATTTATGGCATGTAAAAACCAAAACAATTGAATTCATGCACATAGAGAGTAGAAAAATGTTAACCAGAGGCTGAGAAGGGTATCGGGTATTTCAGGGGGACTTGGGGATGCTTGATGGATACAAATAATAGATAGAAAGAATAAATAAGACCTACTATTTGATATCGGAAAAGGGTGACTGTAGTAAATAATTTTTAAAAATTATTTATTAAGCTTTAAGTTCTGGGATACATGTGCAGAACGTTCAGTTTTGTTACATACGTATACATCTGCCATGGTGGTTTGCTGCACCCATCAACCCATCATCTAGGTTTTAAGCTCTGCATGCATTAAGTATTTGTCCTTATGCTCTCCCTCCCTATGGCCCCCACACCCCAACAGGCTCTGATGCTTAATGTTACCCTCCCTGTGTCCATGTGTTCTCATGGTTCAACTCCCACTTATGAGTGAGAACATGCAGTGTTTGATTTTCTGTTCTTGCATCAGTTTGCTGAGAATGATGGTTTCCAACTTCATCCATATCCCTGCAAAGGACATGAAATTGTTCTTTATTGTGGCTGCATAGTATTCCATGGTGTATATGTGCCACATTTTCTTTATCCAGTCTATCACTGATGGGCATTTGGGTTGGTTCCAAGTCTTTCCTATTGTGAATAGCACTTCAATAAACATACAAATGCATGTGTCTGTATAGTAGAATGATTTATATTCTTTTGGGTATATACCCAGTAATAGGATTTCTGGGTCAAATGGTATTTCTGGTTCTAGATCCTTGAGGAATTACCACACTGTCTTCCACAATAGCTGAACTAATTTACACTGCCACCAACAGTGTAAAAGCATTCCTATTTCTCCACATCCTCTCCAGCATCTGTTGTTTCCAGACTTTTTAATGATCGCCATTCTAATTGGGGTGAGATGGTATCTCACTGTGGTTTTGATTTGCACTTCTCTAATGACCAGTGATGATGAGCCTTTTTTCATATATTTCTTGGCCATATAAATGTCCTCTTTTGAGAAGTTCATATCCTTTGCCCACTTTTTGATGGGATTGCTTGTTTTTCTCTTGTAAATTTGTTTAAGTTCCTTGTAGATTCTGGAGATCACACCTTTGTCAGATGGATAGATTGCAAAAGTTTTCTCCTATTTGCTAGGTTGCCTCTTCACTTGTATGTTTAAAAATAACTGAAAGAGTATAAGTGGATTATTTGTAACACAAAAGAAATGTGTAAAAGGATAGATACTCTATTCTCCATGATGCGATTATTAATACCCAGTATTTGGTAGACAGAAGGTTTACTATAGTCAAAATAATTTAATTGTACATTTTACAATTACCAAGAAATACACTTGGATTGTTTGTATCACTAAGGATAAATGGTTGATGGGATGGATACCTCATTTTCCATGATGTGATTATAATGTGTTGCATACCTATATCAAAATGTCTCATGTACCCCATGTATATATATATGAATATATATGTACCCACAAGTATTATATATAATATATATAGAGAGACTAACACATCAATAAACACACAAATGCATGTGTCTGTATAGTAGAATAAGTATATATATATATAAAAAAACTTGAGGGTACATATATACATATACATACATATACATACATACATATACATATATACACATATATACATATACATATACACACACACACTCACATACATATATATATGTATCCACAAGTATTAAAAATAAAAATTTTAAACTTTTAAGTTCAGGGGTACATGTGAAGGTTGTGCAGGTTCGTTACATAGGTAAACGTGTGTCAAGGGGGTTTGCTGTACAGATTATGTCACCAGCCAGGCATTAAGCCCAGATTTCATTAGTTATTTTTTCGATATTCTCCCTCCTCCCACCCTCTACCCTCCAATAGGTCCCAGTGTGTGCTGTTCTCAACTAAGTGTCCATATATTCTCATCATTTAGCTCCCACTTATAAGTAAGAACATGTAGTATTTAGTTTTCTGTTTCTCCATTAGTTTGCTAGGGATGACGGCCTCCTGCTCTATCCATGTCCCTGCAAAGGACATGGTATCCTTCCTTTCTATGACTGTATAGTATTCCATGGTGTATATGTACTGCATTTTCATTATCCAGTCTATTATTGATGAGCATTTAGGTTGATTCCATGTTTTTGCTACTGTGATTAATGCTGTAATGAACATACACATGTATGTGTCTTCATAATAGAACAATTTACATTCCTTTGGGTATACACTCAGTAATTGGATTGCTGGGTCAAAAGGTATTTCTGTTCTTATGTCTTTGAGAAATCACCACACTGTCTTCCACAGTGGTAGAGCCAGTTTACACTCCCATCAACAGTGTCTAAGTGTTCCATTTTTCTCCACAACCTCACTAGCATATATTATTCTTTGACTTTTTAATAATAGCCATTCTGACTGGTGTGAGATGGTATGTCATTGTGGTTTTGATTTGCATTTCTCTAATGATCAGTGATGTTGAGCTTTTTTTGATATGTTTTTTAGCCACATAAATGTCTTATTTTAGAAGTGTCTGTTCATATCCTTCACCCACCTTTTGATAGGGTTGTTTTTTTTTCTTGTAAATTTGTTTATGTTCATTATAGATGCTGGACGTTAGATCTTTGTCAGATGCACACACTGCAAAAATTTTCTCACATTCTTAGGTTGTTTGTTTACCCCATGTTGATAGTTTCTTTTGCTGTGCAGAAGCTCTTCAGTTTAATTAGATCCCATTGGTCAATTTGTGCTTTTGTTGCAATCAGTTTTGGTATCTTTGTCATGAAATCTTTGCCCATGCCTATGTCCTGAATTGTATTGCCTAGGTATTCTTCTAAGGTTTCTATAGTTTTGGGTTTTACATTTAACTCTTTAATTTATCTTGCATTTATTTTGGTATATGGTGTAAGGAAGAAGTTCAGTTTCAATTTTCTGCATAAGGCTAGCCAGTTCTCTTAACACTGCTTTTTAAATAAAGAATCCTTTCCCCATTGCTTGTTTTGTTGAAGACCAGATGGTTGTAGGTATGTGGTCTTATTTCTAGGTTCTCTATTATGTTCCATTGGTCTATGTATCTGTTCTTGTACCAGTACCATGCTGTTTTGGTTAATGTAGCCCTGTAGTATAGTTTGAAGTAGGGTAGCATGATGGCTCTGTCTTTGTTCTTTCTGCTTGGGATGGCCTTGGCTATTCAGGCTCTTTTTCCATATGAATTGTTCCATATGAATTCTAAAACAGTTTTTTCTAGTTCTCTGAAGAGTCTAATGATAGGAATAGCATTGAATCTATAAATTGCTTTGGGCGTTTAGGCCATTTTAATGATATTGGTTCTTCCTATCCATGAGCATGAAATGTCTTTCCACTTGTATGTGTCATCTCTGATTTTTTTGAGAAGGGTTTTGTAGTTCTACTTGTAGAGATCTTTCTGTTATGCATGCCCGTATGAGACCATCTGAGCAGGCTTAGTGTGAGCAACAAGGCTGTTTATTCACTTGGGTGCGAGTGGGCTGAGTCTGAGAAAGAAGTCAGCAAAGAGTGGTGGGATTATCATTGGTTCTTATAGGTTTGGGATAGGCGGTGGAATCAGGAGCAATTTTTTGCTGGCAGTGGATGGATGTTACAAAATACATTCTCAAGGGTGGGGAGGATGTTACAAAGTACATTCACAAGGGCAAGGAGGGTGTATTGTCAGAAGGGTGGGGAGGATGTTACAAAGTACATTCACAAGGACAAGGAGGGTGTATTGTCAGAAGGGTGGGGAGGATGTTACAAAGTACCTTCACAAGGGCAGGGAGGATGTATTGTCATAAGGGCGGGAAGGAATGTTACAAAGTACATGCACTGGACAGGGAATATCACAAAGTACATTATCACAAGGGTGGGGGGAATGTCATGATGGCTTGACCACGGTGCAGCCAGATCAAAGGACCTTACATTTCTGTTTTTTAATGTTAATAAGGAAGACATAAAACAAGAAAGAGTAGTGAAAACTTGGGGTGAAAATTTTGGGGGTGGTATGGATGGGTGATGGGTGATGTTTCTTAGGGCTGCTTTGAACAGGATTAGAGGTGGCACAGGAACCTTAAGTGGGAGAGATTAGACTTAAGTAATACTTTGGGGTAAGGGGTGATATTGTGGGATTGTTAAAAGCAGCATTTGTTGTATAGAGTAATGAGTGATAGCCTTGATGTGGTTTCGTAGGAATTGAGAGATTAATTGGAAGACACAAAGCCTGAATAAGAGAAGGAGGAGGATAGGTATTGAGGACTAACGATTGGAAGAAGCCAGGATACCCAGTTAGAAAGTGGCCAGGTGGGTCCAGTGTAATTAGTTGCCTGATTAGCAAGTTTTTGAGCTCTGTCTTTGAGTTTTTTGATGTTATCATATACCAGGCCAGATTGATTTAAGTAAAAACAACACTCCTCTTTAAGAAATATACAGAGTCCTCCTTTTTCAGCAGTGAGTAAATCGAGGCCTTGGTGGTTCTGAAGGACAACTGTAGCTAAAGAGTCAAGCTGAGCTTGCAGGACAGATAAAGTTTGTGATATATCTGTAATGCTAGCAGAGAAGTCATAAGAGAGGCTGCAGAATGTTGTGACAGAGGTTGAGACAACTGCTATTTCCAGTTCCAAGTGCAATAGTGGAGGCACAAAGTCCTAGACCCACAAGTAAAGGGATTAGTGGGATGACTCTTTTTTGTCATGTTGGTGTCATGAGGAGGACAAGCAGTTGTTCATTCCCATCTGCAAGCTGGATTTTGGGGGTAAGGAAGATTAGAGTACATGTGCCTGTCCACTTGACAGGTAGGCACATGTAGGTGGAAGAGCCACATAAAAAGAAGAGATGTTGTGTCAGGCAGAACTGGAAATGTAAAGTAAAAAGGTGACAGGGTGTACTGAAAGAAGAGTCCTGCACCCCAAATCCTAAAGATCCAGCAAGGACAGCAGCCATCAGCGGTTGTAAGGGGATTGATGGTGCAACTGCATAGAGGGAGAGGTTCAGTTCTCATGGAATAAGAGAAAGCACATAGTGTCTACAAGTAAGCTTTCACTGCTATTCATGGGTTTGGGCATAAGCAAGCAAGAGGAGGGGCCAGGAGGAGAGACAGATGAGCAGCGGGACGGTAGCCAAGGATGCACGGTAGGTGTCTTCCTAAACAGTAGTGACTGCCAATGTTTTTTAGTTTGTCAATAATGATAGAGGGCTTATCAGTAATGCAAAGTTGGAATGCTCCCATCTGGTAATGTGTGGCTGGAGATAAAGAGTAAAGGAATATTTAGACGGTGGAAGGTTGCCTAAAGGGATTCCAGCAGGCTGTTGTCAGGAGATGCATAAAGAAGCAGCAACAGGGATAGTTGTTTGTGTGGTTAGGGGTCCAAATATGGGGAAGGGGAGTGGAATTGATGTAGGAGAAAGGTGCCATGAGTAGATGTGGAGAAGTGTGGCAGCTTGTTGGTGCAAAATGTCTGGGGAGTTCTCACCAAATCTGTCTAGAAAGTAAAGAAGTTCCTCAGGTGGGTAAAGATGAGGGCTATTAAATGAGGTTTGGAGGTGCAGGGAGACAGGAGAGGTAGCCCAGTTGACCCATAGAGTGGGGATGGCTGTCTAACAGCAGGAAGAAAGGGAAACGCATAGCCAACAATTCTTTGCTAGAGAAGGATTGGAGGCAGTGAGGAGAGAGTGGGTGAGATTTACAGTGTGCTGGAGGTAACTAGGGAGAGGTAGAGAGTGACTGGAGAATGGGGGCAAGGATAAGAGTGAGTAGAAAAGTAAAAAAACTAAAAAAGGACTTCATCAGGATAGAAGAATTGGAGTGTACCTTGCCACTGAAGATCTTCTATTCACTCCAAGAGAGAGTTAAGGGTGGCAGTTTGAGGTAAAACCAGGAGATTTCAGTTAGGATGGTTTGGAGGAAAAGTGTAAACCAGCAGTGTAAACAACGGCAGGGCATTTACGAATAGTTGAGAATGGTGAATAGGAGTATAACTAGACAGAGATAGTAGGGATGACAAATTTATGGGGCACAGTCCAAGAAGTGGTGGCTGACCACGTAAAACCCTGTTGCAAAAAGTAGGGTAAGGCCGAATAGACGTAATAGAATGAAGATCCTGAACCAACCTGTAAGATGTACACATATGTAACAAACCTGCACATTGTGCACATGTACCCTAAAACTTAAAGTATAATAATAATAATAATAAAAGAAATAAAAAAAAAATTTGTCCAATTTCTGGACAGGTAGGATAGGGGAGTTGTAAGGAGAATTGGTAGGCTTTAAAAGGCCATGCTGTAACAGGGGAACAGTAACAGGCTTTAGTCCTCTTAAAGCCTGTTGTGGGATGGGGTACTGACGTTGAGCTGGGTAAGGGTGATTAGGTTTTAATGGGATGGTAAGTGATGCCTGATTGGTCACCAGGGAGGGAGTAGAGGATCCCATACGTGTGGATTAAGGTAGGGATACACGAGAGGAGAATTCAAAGGAGGCCTTGAATCAGGCAAAAGTGCAGCAATGAGGTGTGGCTGTAGTCCAGGAATAGTCAGGGAAGCAGATAATTTAGTTAAAATGTCTCAGCCTAATAAGGGAACTGGGCAGGTGGAGATAACTAAAAAAAAGTGCATAAAAGAATGTTGTCCAAGTTGGCACCAGAGTTGGGGAGTTTTAAAGGGTCTAGAAGTCTGGCCATCAATACCCACAACAGTTAACGGGGGCAAGGAAAACAGGCCTTTGAAAAGAAGGTAATGTGGAGTGGGTAGCCCCCATATCGATTAAACAGGGGATGGACTTACCCTCCACTATAAGAGTTACCCGAAGCTTGGTGTCCGTGATGGTCCAGGGGGCTTCCAAAGTTATTGGGCAGTGTCAGTCTTCAGCTACTAAGCTGAGGAGATCTGGCAAGGAGTCAGCCAAGGAAAGTTGGGTTTGAGCTCCAGGAGCTTTAGAAGCAGCGGAAATGTGAGTCAGACAGTCCAACTTCCAGTGGGCCCCGCACAGACAGGGCATGGCTTAGGAGGAATCCCGGGCTGCGGGCATTCTGAGGCCCAGTGGCCAGGATTTTGGCATTTGAAGCAAGGTCCATGAGGAGGTTTTGAAGGAACCCCCAGCAGCTGTGGCTTAGATGTTCTGAAGGTTTTGTATGCTGGAGACGTGATTGTGGGTTGTCTTACAGTGGAGGCAAGTAGCTGTAACTCAAAGATATGTTGCCGCTTGGTGGCTTCTTCTCTGTTATTGAACACCTTGAAGGCAAAGTTGATTAAATCCTGTTGTAAGGTTTGAGGGCCGGAATCCAACTTTTGGAGTTTTTTTCTAATGTCAGGAGAGAATTGGGTGATAAAATGCATATTAAGGATAAGGTGGCCTTCTGGCCCCTCTGGGTCTAGGGCTGTAAAACGTCTAAGGGTAGCTGCTAAGTGGCCATGAATTGGGCTGGGTTTTCATCTTTACCTGGGGTAATTTCCTTCAGCTTGTCATAATTAACTGCTTTCTATGCTGCCTTTCTGAGCCCCTCAACTAGGCAGGAGACCATGTAATCTAGCCTACCTATACCTGGGGAGTCCGTCTGGTATTGCCAATGGAGATCCTCTCGGGGAACTGCCCTGGTGCCCTCTTGGAGGCCTGGCTCATGAAGCCAGCAGGTGTCTGAGTAGGACTGGGCTAGAAAATGAACTCTTTCTCGTTCATACGGGGAGAGGGTAGAGGTCAGGATGACATTTAAGTCACTCCAGGTTAAACTGTAGGACTGAGTTAGATATTGGAATTCCTATATATACTTAGTGGGGTCTGATGAGAAAGAGCCTAAACGCTGGCTGATATGGGAAAGGTCTGACAGAGAAAAAGGCACATATGCCCTGACTATGCCTTCAGCTCCAGTCACCTCTCTAAGAGGAAATTGTTGGGCAGGTTGCGGGGAGCTAGTTGTGGAATGAAACTGTAAGCCAGACTCGGTGTGAGGAGGGGAGGTAATAGAAGGGTTATAGGATGGTGGAGTGGAGGCTGCGGAAGAATTGGCACCTGATTCAGCCTGTGAAGGAGCGGCCAGGGGAGGAAGAGAGAGGTCAGAGGGGTCAGTAGAAAAGGAGGATTCAGAGGACTCTGAGCTTGGGGTGGAGACCGAAGGAGCGAACGGGAAAGAAAGAAGGAAAATCTGGGAGGAGTCGCACTGGGAGCAGAGACTAGGGAGGGAATGAAGTGTAAAAAATGCCTGGACATAAGGTACCTCAGATCATTTGCCCAGTTGTCGACAAAAATTATCTAGGTCTTGTAGGATAGACAAATTGAAAGTGCCATTCTGTGGCCACTTGGAGCTATTGTCGAGTTTGTATTGGGGTCAAGCAGTATTACAGAAGAAAATAAGACATTTAGGTTTTAAGTCAGGTGTTAGTTGAAGGGGTTTTAGGTTTTTAAGAACACAGGCTAAGGTGGAAGAGGGAGGAATGGATGGTGGAAAGTTGCCCATAGAGGAGAAGGTAAGTTTAAAGAGGAAGGTAGAGACATGGAGAAATGGAGGTGGGAAGCTACCAGGCTTCCAGTAGGCACCCCTGACTGAGTCCTGGGCTGTAATGTGGGTGAGCAGCCAAAGCAGGTGTCCGTGCGATTGACCTGCCACCAAGGGAAGGTGGGTGAATGACCACGGCAGGCGTCACCGCGGTGATCAGACACCAAGGGAAGACTGTCTTCCCATGTCCGTGACCGACGTCGGAGTTTTTGAATGCACGGATAAAATGTGTCTCCTTTTGTCTCTACCAGGAAGGGAGAGAAACTGAAATTGAAAGGAGAGAGATTTAAGGGAGGCAAGAGAGGTTAGGTAGAGAGCAAAAAACCACTTACCCAATTGCGAAAACCCACTTACTGATTTGAAATTGGTGAGATGGTCCTTGGGCTGGCTGGTCTCATGACCCGAGGTCACAGGTGGATCTCCTCACCGTGGGAGCACGAGGACAGGGGACTGCTCTCCCGTAGGAGTTCCCCTGTCACGGGTCTTCGACACCAAATGTTACGCGTGTCTGTACAAGGGACCACCTGAGCAGGCTTAGTGTGAGCAACAAGGCTGTTTATTCACTTGGGTGCAAGTGGGCTGAGTCTGAGAAAGGAGTCAGCCAAGGGTGGTGGGATTATCGTTGGTTCTTATAGGTTTGTGATAGGCAGTGGAGTCAGGAGCAATTTTTTGCTGGCAGTGGATGGATGTTACAAAATACATTCTCAAGGGCGGGGAGGGTGATACAAAGTACATTCACGTGGGGAGAGGATGTATTGTCACCAGGGTCGGGGGGGGGGGGGGGGGGGGGGGAGTTACAAAGTACGTTCACAAGGATGGGGGAGGGTGTATTGTCACAAGGGCAGGGAGGAATGTTAGTTACAAAGTACATTCATAAAGATGGGGAATATCACAAAGTATATTATCACAAGGGTGGGGGAATGTCATGATGGCTTGATCATGGTGCGGCCAGCTCAGAGGAACTTACACTTTCACCTCCCTGGTTAGCTGTATTCTTAGGTATTTTATTCTTTTTGCGGCAATTGTGAATGGGATTGCATTCCTGATTTGGCTCTTGGCTTGACTGTTTTTGGTGTATAGAAATGTTAGTGATTTTTTAGGTGTATAAATATATAAAATATATAAAACATATAAAAATAAAAATAAAAATAAAAATTTAAGTAAAAGGATGTAAGTACAACAAAATTTATAAAGATTTAAACTTTGTTTTATAATTTATTTATAAACTATTTATAATTGTTTTTAAATTATGTTTTATAATGTGCCTGCATAAAAATATCCTCCCAAATCTCTATGGTAATTTATACCCTTAGAGGTTCACAAAGCTAAATTAAATGATCAACATTCATTGAATACCTGGCTGATTTCCAAATAAGACAAAATGTTAAAACATTAATTTCTGAAAATAGGCTTATCTGCTTTGGGCTTCCTATTACATAGGAAATAAAAATATTTGAGGTCACTAGCAAACATATTTCATTGCTACAGTGAGAAATTGTGCTGTGAAGAAACATATGCTTCTACAAATTATAAAATGGTGTATTCATAGGTTTCCACATCTACAGATTTTGGATGTGATATGTACTAGGCAATCACTTATATCCAAGAAAATAAAGCTGCTGAGAATTGAGAGTTCTAGTTAATGTGTGGTAATTAAAACTTCTAAACAGCATAAGAAAAATAACTCTGTATGCAAAGTATCCAAGTAAAGTGAAAAATGTTATTGATAAGAAAACCACCAGGTATGAGGACATATATTTAAGAAAAAAAGAAAAGTGGAGTAATTTTGTCTAGTTTGGATGGTACCTAAAAGTTGTTTCAGGATAGATGATGAAGGACAAAAACCAAATGGATACAGAGAGTTGGAAGAGAAAGAGAATCTTTTGCAGTTAAGTTACCGGAATTCAAGTTATTATGAGTGTTTCAAATAAGTCTTAATATTAAAATTAAACTAATAAAAACTATAATTTGGTCTTCTTAATTAAAATGGCAAGGTTTTAACAATGTGTTGGTCTGCTCTTATTAGACACTGGTTAAGTTTTCTCATGACCCTTTAAGTACATGGCCTGTGAAATGAAAAGAATGTATGTTTTGTCAAGATGACGTTTCGCGATCCATATTGTCTTTAGCTGGTATTTGATTCCTTAAGAAAACTGAGTTTTCTCAATATTAAAAGATCTAACTTTTTTTTCAATAACATCACTTTTTCTATTTACTTTGAAATCTTTTGTCATTTTAGTATTCTTTCAGTCACCAGTGCCTATACTTAACCAATTATTTAAATCATTTGATAGTTTTAACAAACTTCCCAAAATAAAACTGTAAATTAAATCTTTTTTGACCTCAATTAACTTTGAGATTTCCCAGATGAGCCTCTAGAATGTCGAAAGAGAATTTTCATTATCTGTTACAAAAAGAGAGATGTTAAGCTAATGAGGCTTATATAATATGTGAAATTGAGAAGTATTGTCCAATTAAAGCAATCAAGGGAACAAAGAATGTGAGAACTCATCAATTATCATGAGAATGGCATTACCATTCATTAGGAATTCTAGCTCTTGACCCATACACCTCTATTCTGTTTCACCTCCAACATTTGATTCAGATTTCAACATGAGATTTGAATGGGTCCCTCAAATCAAACTACAGAAAGTTTCTCAAGAGAAACTGGCCTGATATCTGCTCACACCTTTCCAACCTTACTGACTGAGAGGAAGGTCACTTTCTAGAAGGCCCAGGAAACTGAAAAAACTTTTTAGGACCTCTTTTGAGTATAAGGGAATTTACCTAAATCTATGGATGTTGCAGGTCAAAACAGATGCTATGTCCTTGCATGACATCATAGCCTGGAGAGAATATTAAAGTCTAATATGAGATTATTTATTAAAGGTCCTAACTTGGCCAAATTAAAAAGAGATGATCAGTCACTATTTTTACTGCACTTATGTAAATACTCAGTTGAAGTTTAATGAGAGTAGACTTATTTTGTAAAGAAATTAGTCTTTCTATAATTATGTTTGGTAGAAATGAAGGGAACTGTAGAGGAAAAAATAATGTTTCAATAGAAAAGTATAGTGCGCCCACTGTTAAATTCTTGTTCTGTCCATTGTCTTTGAGGTTTTATTATCTACCTATAAATTGCCCTATTCCTGAAGCCCTACAAGCTAGGGCTGGGCAACTGGATGTAAACTATAGAGGACAATCTTTATGAATGTAGCTGACTTGGCTGCTCAGGTAGTTGACCAATGACGTAAACAGAAACATTCAGACTGCAAACTAGAAAAATTATCATATTGCAACTGCCACTTTATTTCATCACCTAAAGATGCTTTGAGCTTAAATTTAAAAGTCTTCTCAAATAACTGCCCTCAGGGCTCAGATACTAAGTTTATAGATTGTTATAACCATTGATCTTTTGTTTTTATTGGGTTTATTTCAGTTGGTTCGTGCACACTTTGGCTATGGAGTATACCCCCATTCTCTTGGGACTATCATTGTGACTATTATCATTGTAATCTTCCTGGTGTGCTGTAGTCTCTCAAGAGTCTTAAATGTGAGTTCATAGCCATCACAGTACACCAGGTTTCCTCACTGTGATTAGAATGACAACAACAAAGAAAAAATAGTAAAAGAAACACTTCTGCAAGAGACTGGACATTATGACATGAGTTCCATGTTGACACAAAGCTAAACCAGCTGTGCTCGTCACAGAAAGTGGCCCATGTGCCTAAGTTTTAGTCAATATCCCATAACTGGGAGCCTAACCAAAAGGGAAAAAATAGCTAAAATAGTTAAATAAAAGGATATTGGGCTGAGGTGGGTGCAGCAAAGTGGGTTCCTGCCTAAGCAAACAGAAATCCAACTCAGTGTAAATGGTAAAACAAAAATTAACTTAACAACCACCAACTCACCTCTAACTATTAAATTTCCACATGATCCAAATCATGCCACTGCTTCACTTTAGCCAATAAAATATTTCTTTTTGCCTTACTTTCTCATTTACCCTATAACAGCTTCTTTTCTTTCCTCTTCAGGAAAGCACCAAAGCACCTGCAGTCTGGTGGTACCAAATAAATCAGTTTCCTCAAATAAACTCTGAATTTTAATGCCACTACTTTATACATGTGTATATATACATATATTAGATGACTATACATACACATAAAAAAATGTATATTTACACACACACAGATATAGATACCTAAACCATATATGCATATAATTTGGTAGCAATGACAGTCCAACAAAAGAAACTGAAGAGCTACATAAATTATTAGAGTTATGTTAGCAAAAAACCGATCTGATGGCAATGTTAAGGGAATGAATGAGTACTAGAAGAATGGAGAAAATAAGTAACCAGAGATTTGCAAAACAATACATGAGTAGTTTTTAGGTAAAGGCCTCATGGTATCAGTGAGAATGTAAACAAAATTTCAGTGATGAAAGATGAAGGGCAGAGTGGACTGCTAGATGGATGACTCATGCACTTCAAGAGTATGAGGTTTGAAGAAGGCTAACAAGCAAGGACTTTTTGAGGCAGAAATGTTCAAACTTCCTCATTTTCATGTTTTTTCCCTCCACTCACTAGGCACTATGATGTCAGATCATCTGATCATTATTTGAACTTTGGTAATAAGAATTTAAAGTCTCTGGTTGTCAAAAAATCATTCCAATAATCTTGCAACATCACCGAATATTAAAAATCTCATAGCTTCATTTTTTTTTTCTGGGAAGATTAAGGCCATTTTGTTCTTATTATGCCACTTTTCTTCTCAATGCCTACTTCAACTTAGTTCTTCTAGTTCATCTTTTAATTTTCTGAATTAAGGGAGCTTTTCAGATTATCTAAATACATACAGCCACAGCTGGAAAAGGCATTAGAAACCACTGTAGAAAGTTAGAGGCAACTTACCTCTTCTTACTTTTGCAAGCACACTACATAAAGAGTACCCTTTTAGGCTTCGGCAAGATCTTCACTGTTAACTCCCTTCTCAGTTTTTCTCCTCATTGCATTTCCATTTTTGTTTATTTCTTTACCTGATATGTGAGTTGATTTTCTACAAGAAGTAGAATTCACTCTTTCCCAATGAAGTGGAATAAAAGATCCCTTGATGGCTAGCAGAATTCTTGGGATTTACCTCTGTTCACCAAAACACAAATCTACTTTCACAACAGAGTTAAATGTGTTGAGTGTCTCAGGTAATATAGTTGTATTAGTATCAAAATCATCATACTCAAGTCCTTATCAGATGACATAGACTATCTTAGCATTTAATGCATTTATAAAGCCACATTGAATAACATACAACACTGTAAAATATTTTTATTTGCTTTCTGCTGACATTATTTGCTTATGATATGAACATGACTAAAAATTTTTAAATGCCATTGAATAACATTAGGAGTGTATTTATTAGTTTACTAGATACTAACACCTTAGGTCCTTAAAGTGCTAGGACTTTGCAAAATCTTCAAATGCTAGCAAAACACAGATACCTTTAACTTGAACAATCTTGGGAAAATTTTAGTAAACAGAGAACAGAGATTGTATGAGATCTAAACATTTCTTTTGAACATTTTTGTGAATGAATCTATTACTTGTTTGTTTCTCAGGCTGTAGATCATGGGATTTAATAAAGGAACTATGACAGTGTAAAATAGAGACTCCATCACATCTTGGTCATCTGCTTGCAGAGATGCAGAGCCCACATACATGAAGACAAGGGGCCCATAGTATAAAGATACAGATAAGAGATGAACTCCACAGGTGGAGACAGCTTTTTGTATCCCTTTGACAGACTTATTTTTTAAGATTATAAGGAAGACAAGTGTATAAGATATAAGAATAGTTCCAATGGTAAAAACTTGAATTGAACCTGCGAAAATAAAAACCATTAGAAAGTTAATAGAAGAATCAGTACAGGAAATCTTTAACAATGGGATAATGTCACAGTAAAAGTGTTGTATTATGTTGGAATTACAGAAGGTTAATCTGAATAAAAAAATTTCATGGATTAAAGCATGAAGAAGGCCACCTATAAATGACAAGACTAATAGCTGGATGCATAGTCCGTTGGTCATAATGACTGGATAAAGTAAAGGTTTGCAAATGGCTACATAGCGATCATATGCCATTGATGCCAAGAGAAAACATTCTGTGGTTACAGTGATTACAAAGGAAAAAAATTGTATCTTGCATTCAGAGAGAGATATCATCTTACTCTTAGCTAAAAAGTTGATCAGCATCTTTGGAGTCACTGTGGATGATAACCAAGCATCCACAAAGGCCAAACTCCCAAGGAATAAGTACATTGGGATATGAAGGTGAGGGTCTTTCCAGATGAGAACAATTAGACCAAGATTCCCCATGATGGTGATGAGATATATTACCAAGAATGCCAGGAACAGGGGTATTTTCCACTGTGGTTGATATAAAAATCCTGTGAGAACAAACTCTGTCAGCAATGTTGTATTTTCCTCCTCCATGTCCTCACTGCATGTCCTCTGAAAAATGAAATAAATGTAAAGGAACACTTGGAATGGAGTTGTGAGTTGAAACTGGGGAAGAAGTGTTGAAATAAACTATGTAATTATCAGAGCCCTCTTAATTTTTTAATCAGTACTCTAATTGATGCGCCCTATATTTGAGCATTTAAATACATGGAAAAATAATACATTTTGGTTTGAAAATTGTGTAGGAATTAACAGGTTGAGATTTAAAAAAATGCATTATCTAAATGTAATAATTTTTTGTGGACTCTACTGAATGTAATAGAAAAACCTTCTGTCTGGGACATGGATGTAGGGTGAAGGAAAAAAGATATTTGAAAGGCCTGTGTTAAAAATGGAATGAATGTAATGTGAAGAATCTCAAACTTTATTCTTCACACGATAAACATGCACCAAATATTTTAAAATGGGAAATGGCATATATATATATATATATATATATATATATATATATATATATATTTTTTTTTTTTTTTTTTTGAGACAGAGCTTTGTTCTTGTTGCCCAGGCTGGAGTGCAATGACATGATCTCAGCGCCTCCCAAAGTGCTGGGATTACAGGCGTGAGCCACTGTGCCCAGCCCATCATAGCATATTTTAAAAATTTAGTTCTTGATGGTGTAAAAAGTGTGCTGCAGGAAGGAGAAACTGATTCAGGAATCCTAATTAGAAACTTGATACTAAGGTCAAGGGGATCCCAAATTAGATTACACATGATAATCATCTGGGAGAGTTTTTTCATGAAAAATACAGATTGTGAGGTTTTAATGTAGGAATTATTTCAAGAATGAGGTCTACGAATCTGTATTTCAAAAATACCCTCAAGGTGATTGATATGCATGTGTAGTGTCTAGTCCCTGTGTGATATGATATTGGAAGAGATGGTAAGACAAATGAATAGATTCAAAAGAATTCAGAATGTAGAGTCTCTAGTTACTGTGACATATTTGGTATGAAATACATCATCAGTGAAAGAGAGAGAAGTCACTTGGTGACCAGGTAGGTGGACATTAAACATTGGGGATGAAAACTCGAATTGCTGACAAGTTTTTGGAGTGAGCATCACATCTGAACAACTAGGTGAGATTCAATCAGTAATATGGGCCTATTCGAACTTAATGGAAATAATTACTTGGAATCATTGTAGTATTTGAAAGCATCATTAGGAATGATGTACAAAGTGACTATACGTTCTTTATAAGATGGCCAAGATCTAATCCTCTTTTTTGACACTCATGTCTTGGGGGCTCAGAGGTTACCTACTGCTATAGAAGCCAAAAGAAATAGAAACTCATTTTCCCATTCTTCTTGCCTCTAGAGTGAAGAAATAACTATCTAGGATGGCAATGAAACACACTGATCCTACATTTATAATATGGATAAAAGAAGAAAAAAAAGACAGGATCAAAAGTGGATTTTAGTTGTAAACTCAGCCATGGCAGCAATACAATGAATCCACTGAATGCATCCTTCATTTGACAGTTAGAGTTGTCAGATTATATCCAGAAGTGGGGATAAGGATACAAGAGTTAATTTTTAAGTGACTGACCTTAAGAGTTTTAGTCTAAGAATGTGATTAATTATAAATAATGAGTATTTCTATCAGAATAATCTGAATAATTCTTAGAATCATTATAATCAAAACCAATTTCAATTGTTTAATGTCCTAGTTTGCCACAAGTTGTCAAATAAAGTCATAATAAGCTTAACAACAAAATAAAATATCATTAAAGGAACAATGTTGTCTTATAACTATTTATTCTATCCATATCATAGTCATGAAACTAAAATATAGAGATAAGCCAGTAATAGTTATCTAATTTCAACCTGGCTATTTTGACAGTTTGTATACCCAATCTAAAATTATGGTAAGTTAAATAGCATTTTCAACATTTCTACAAAGTGTAATGAAAATTATAGATATTTTTTCTTACCCATATTTTGAAACAAATTTAAGAGAGCCTCTAAAACCATTAGGCTTTCTAAAACAGAAAAAATACAATTGCATGGGAATGCCGATAACACAGGTAGCAATTCGTTGCCTATTCATTCTTTTTGGAGGCTTCTTTCCCCAAGCTCAGGAAACTGCTGTTTATATAAATTTGGATTAAACAGAAGAGTCATTCAATTGTACAACTCTGTACTTTTGCCAGAAGACGATTGAATGGAAAACTGAAATTCTCATAAGAGTACCAAGGGATTCCCTGGGGAACAAACTGAAGCTGTTCTTGTATGTATTGTGGATTTGGACATATATGAGAAGTCCAGATTGTCCCCAATAGCATTTAACTTCTGGAATCATAAACACTATTTCATGTAAACACTTCTAGTTTTAACAAATGAAATAATATTTTATATACCATTTACCACCACAGATGATACTTCTGTCATGTTTGTATAAACTTTAGTTAAATGTGAAATTTACTCTTAGTGCTTTGATTAGTATAAGCTTGTCTAAGGTAATCAAAACATAGTTTTAATAAGGCCACATTTTCTGATTCCCTTTAGGAGAGAAACCCAAATACAGTTGTCTTTCCCATGAAAACTGCAGCTCAAATTTTAGACATACACCTAGTTCTCCCATTTTATGCTAAAATCTGATGAGAAATCTTGTTAGACAGAGGTCAATGGATGAGCCAATGAAAAATAAAGACAAGGACTGCAGTGGGAGGTGCCCAAGAATTTTTCTGACATAAAAAGAGACACACAGACCAATGGAACAGAATAAAGAACCAGAAGCAAATCCACGCATCTACAGTGAAGTCATTTTTAACAAAGCTTCCAAGAACATACATTGGGGAAAGACAGTCTAATCAATAAATGGTGCTGAGAAAACTAGATATCCATATGCAAAAGAATAAAACTAGACCCCTATCTCTCACCATATCCAAAAGTAAAATCAAAATGAATAAAAAGCTTTAATCTAATACCTCAAACTATGAAACTTCTACAGGAAAACACTGAGGGAAATCTCCAGGACTTCTGGGCAAAGATTTCTTGAGCAATACCCTACAAGAATAGACAATCAAAGAAGACATGGACAAATGGGATTACATCAAGTTAAAAAGCTTCTGCACAAAAAAGGATACAATCAACAAAATGAAGAGACAACCCACAGAATGGGAGAAAATAGTTGTAAACTACCCACCTGACAATGGATTAATAACCAGAATATATAAGGAACTCAAACCGCTTTATAGGAAATAATCTAATAATCTGATCAAATTAAGGGTAAAAGATTTGAATAGACATTTCTCAAAAGAAGACATACAAATGGTAAGCAGGCATATGAAAAGGTGGTCAACATCCCCGATCATCACAGAAATGCAAATCAAAATGGCCTGGCATTTAGTGCCTGTGGTTTTTCCAGGCACACAGTGCAAGCTGTCAGTGGATCTACCATTCTGGCATCTGGAGGACAGTGGCCCTCTTCTCACAGTTCCACTAGGCAGTGCCCCAGTGGGGACTCTGTGTGAGGGCTCCAACCTCACATTTCCCCTTTGCACAGCCCTAGTAGAGGTTCTCCATGAGGGCTCTGTCCCTACAGCAGACTTCTTCCTGAACATCCAGGTGTTTCCATGCATCCTCTGAAATCTAGGCAGTGGTTCCCAAATTCTTTCCTTCTGCACACGCACAGGCCACAGGGAAGCCATCAAGGCTTGGGGCTTGTACCCTCTGAAGCAACGACTCAAGCTATACCTTGACCCCTTTTAGCTACAACTGGAGCTGGAGTAGATAGGATGCAGGGTGCCATGTCCCAAGGCTGCAAAGAACAGCGGGGCCCTGGGCCCAGCCCATGAAACCGTTTTTCCCTCTTAGGCTTCTTGGCCTGTGATGGGAGGAGCTGCCATGAAGATCACAGAAATGCCCTGCCGACATTTTCTGTACTGTCTTGGCTATTAATATTTGGATCCTTGTTACTCATGCAGATTTCTGCAGCAGGTTTAAATTTCTCCCCAGAAAATGGGTTTTTCTTTTCTGCCACATGGCCAGGCTACACATTTTCCAAACTTTTATGCTCTGCTTCCCTTTTAAAGATAAGTTCCAGTTTCAGAAAATCTCTTTGTTCACACATACAATCATACATTTTTAGAAACAGTCAGGTAACAAAACATCTTTAATGCTTTGTTGCTTAGAAATTTCTTCTCCCAGATACCCTAAATCATCTCTCTCAAGTTCAAAGTTCCACAGATCTCTAGGACAAGGGGAAAATGCCACCACTCACTTTGCTAACGCATAGCACGAGTGACCTTTATTCCAGTTCCTAATAAGTTTCTCATCTCCATCTGACTATCTCAGCCTGGATTTCATTGTCCAAATCACTATCAGCATTTTGGTCAAAACCATTCGACAAGTCTCTAGGAAGTACCAAACTTTCCTTCATCTTACTGTCTTCTTCTGAGTCCTCCAAACTGTTCCAACCTCTGCCTGTTACCCAGTTCCAAAGTTGCTTCCTCATTTTCTGGTATCTTTATAGCAGTGCCCCACTCTTTTGGTACTAATTTTCTGTATTAGTTCATTCTCACACTGCTATAAAAAACTACCTGAGACTGGGTACTTTATGAAGAAAAGAGATTTATTTGACTCACAGTTCCATAGGCTGCACAGGAAGCATGGCTAGGAGGCCCCAGGAAACTTACAATCATGGCAGAAAGTGAACGGGAAGCAAGCACGTCTTACCATGGCAGAGAAGGAGGGAGAGTGAGCAGAGAGAGAGAGTGAGCAAAGAGAGAAGTGCCACACACTTTGAAACCGCTAGGTCTCGTGAGAACTCACTCACAAGAACACTAAGGGGGAAATCCGCTCCCATGCAATCACCTCCCATCAGGTCCCTTCCCTGACATATGAAGATTACAATTTGACATCAGATTTGGGGGAGAACACAGAAACACAGAGCCAAACCATATCAATAAATAACACAGAAGTCACTGAAAACTCTTCAGAAGGGTGCACTAAGCAGTATAATATGCATACATAGTTACTGACATTACACAAAATTAAATTATATTCCCGTCTACTTGTGTAACATAATGCTGGAAATAATGAGGAGGATGAAGAAAGAGATTTAAGGTGTTCGGAATGTAGCATCACTAGGATATTGTAAGGCATTCAGAATGTAGCAACACTAGGATGCAAATATTTAGCCCCATACTTGATGGGAAAGTAGTATTCACTGCGGGAAAAAGGAGTCACTTTGTGAGTAGATAGTCATCCAAAATAGACACTGAGAATTCAGATGCATTGACATGTGTGCAGCGTGAACATGCCTTGAACATCGAGATGAGCTGGTTAGTATTAGTAATATAATATTACTAGAGCAATAGAAATAAAAAAATAATTTGGGTGTCATTAGAGTAGATGAGGGCATAGTTTGAATTATTTATCTATTAGAGAGTATACTGAGAAAAGAGAAGTATAGCAAGAAAAAAAATGATGGTATAATGACCTAATTTTCTTTGGATATAGTAATAGGATTGCTAGTAATAGTATCGCTGGGTCAAATGGTAGCTCTGTTTCAAGTTCTTTGAAAAATTTACTGACTGCTTTCCACAGTGGCTGAAGTAATTTACGTTCCCACCAACAGTATATATGTGTTCCCTTTCTCTGCAGCCTCTCCAACATCTGTCTTTTTTTTTTTTTTTTACTTTTTTTTTTGACTGGTGTGAGATGGTATCTCATTGTGGTTCTGATTTGCATTTTCTCTGATGAGTAGCGATAATGAGCATTTTTTCATATGTTTTTTGACCACTTGTATGTCTTCTTTTAAGAAGTGTCTGTCATATTTGCTCATTTCTTAATGGGGGTATTTATTTATTTATTCTCATTGATTTAAGTTCCTTATAGATTGTAGATATTAGACCTTTGTTGGATACACAGTTTGCAAATATTTTCTCCCTTTATGTAGGTTGTTTTTATTCCCTATTGATAGTTTCTTTTGTTGTGCAAAAGTTCTTTAATTAGGTCCCACTTGTCAATTTTTGTGCAATTGATTTTGTGGACTTAACCAAAAATGCTTTACCAAGGCCAACATTAAGAGGGGTATTTCCTAGGGTTTCTTCTAGGATATTTATAGTATGAGGTCTTACGTTTAAAAACTTAATCCACCTTGAGTAAGTTTTTGTATATGTTGAAAGGTAAGGGCTCAGTTTTGTTCTTCTGCTTCAGGCTAGCCAGTTATCCTATCACCATTTATTGACTACAGAATCCTTTAACCACTGCATGTTTACCTTGAACTTGAAGGTCAGATGGTTGTAAGTGTGTGACTATCTTTCTGAGTTTTCTACTCTTTTCCATTGGTCTATGTGTCTGGTTTTGTACAAGTACTATGCTGGCTTAAAGGAAATCACTGCGTGTAGAAATTAGGCAATTTTTAATGGCTTTAGTGAGAGCAATTTTCCTTAAGTAATAGAATAAACATCATCAAATAAGAAGTGAATGGGAAACAAATAGCACAATAGTGTGGGAATGAGATAGAGTACTCAAAGAAATGTGAACACTTAGCATTTGTCTGCTGCTCATAGACTAATTTAATATTTTTTCTCCTGTAGAATATTGAAAAGTTCTCAAGAGAAAAGATAGACAGATTGAGAGGAAAGAAGAGGAAGATGTTGAAAGGAGAAAAGGGACAGGAAAAGCAGAAACGGAGATTTGTGTGGGTCAAATAAAACAGGAAGGAGGAAGGAAAGATAGGTAGAGAATCATGAAGTCATAGACGGGTAAGCGCAAAAAAGACAAGCCACAAAATAGAAAGAGAGGAAGTATCAGAGATTCATTAAGGCAAAAATAGAGGCAAAGACTCAGAAGTTTCCTTTGGATGTGTGCATTGACCCTAATGTTCATCAATACCACCTTGAACTCTGAGAGTCTTTTATAAAAAATTAGAAGTTTATTTTTCCTGTGGAATTTGTGTATGATAGTCTTGGACTTGAAATTTTACTCACAAATTTCCCACTCTTCATGAAAATATTGAAACTGAATGTTTAGTTCATATTTAAATTTTGATCTTCCTTTTTATTAAAGTAATTAAAACTAAATTTCCCAAGAAACTTTGCTGGTTTTGAGAGCACTTTATTCTCCACCAGCTTTTTGTTTTTGTTTTTGTTTTTTTTTGCAGAAAGAAATCAGCCAAAGACTGAAGCCTGATACAGAAAATATAAAAAACAAATGGCAGCAATTCTAATTTTAAGTAAATTTTTATATGGAAAACATTTTCTTCCACGCGATCCCAAATCACAAAATAATGAAAAATTCTCAAAAGTTTTTACTGGAATACTTTTAAATTTGTAAGTGCTGAATAAGTTGGGGAAAGTATGTTTTCTGATATGTATATATATATATATATATATATGTATTACTATTCATATATAAAATGCTGAATAAAAATGTATGTATCTCTACATACTGCTGTATATATGTATCTATATAAAAGATATTTAAATTATTGCCAGAAGTTATAGAGAAGTTAATGTTTAATTGACAGATCTTAAAATTTTAATCAGAATGTGTGATTACACAGAATGTACATTTATATCAGAATCATCAGAAAGCTTTTTTATATAAGAACCATAATGAAAGGAAAGTTTAAACTGAGTTTTAAACCATATCACATTCTACTTAGGCCAGGGATGGTGGCTCACGCCTGTAATACCAGCACTCTGGGAGGCCAAGGTGTGTGGATCACCTGAGGTCAGAAGTTCAAGACCAGCCTGGCCATGGTGAAACCCCATCTCTACTAAAAATACAAAAAATTAGCCAGGAGTGGTGGTGTGCACCTGTAATCCCAGCTACTCAGGAGGCTGAGGCAGGAGAATTGCTTGAACCTGGGAGGTGGAGGTTGCAGTGAGCCGAGATTGCGCCATTGCACCCCAGCCTAGGCAACAAGAGTGAAACTCCGACTAAAAAAAAAATTCTACTTAACCAGAACTTATCATAAAAAGTGATTATAGTTGGGATAACAAGCTAATAAGTCATCATTATAAAAACTCATTTATCAAGAATTTTGCTTATCTAGATTTTAGTCATGATAATAAAACATGAAGATTATTTACTCTTTTTTAATTTGTCCATAATTTTAGCATGCTGTATATTAAATCTAAAATTATTATGAATTACATTGCATTTTAAACTTTAAGAAGAATAACAGATATTATAAAATAATTTCTCTTTTACCAATATCATAGGAAATTATGGAGATCCTTTGAAAGAGTTTGGCTTTCTGAAGTAGAGAAAAATATATAATAGTACAGAACTGATAATAACACAGGTAGCAATTCTTTGTACACTGATTCATTTTGGAGGCTTCATTTCCAATCTCATATAAAATGTTTATATAAACTTGGCTCTATGTGGGTTCAACACAAGGGTTCATCAATTGTATATCTCCACTGTGCCGGGACAGGAAGGTGTAGAGAACTGGAGCATCCCTAAGAGCACCTTAGGATTCCCTGTAGGAGAAAGTGAAGATCTGCAACTGGGCATTGTGGATTTAGATGTGTATAAGAAATGCAGATCATCCTACAGTGTACTATGGACTTCAGAATCATAAACATTAAGTCACTGTAAGCCAATTCTTGCTATTAACAATTGAAATTACACTTTATTCCACCATTATCCACAACACATGACACTTCTGACATCTTATGCAAACTTCAGTTTATAAAATTGGATGCTCTGAATGCTGTGATCAGTATAGTGTGATCTCAGCTAGTTAAAACCTGGTTTTAATAAGGCCAAAGATCTAGATTCCCTTCAGAAGCCAGCCCCAAGTAAAATTGTCCTCCTCATGCAAACCGAACTTCAAATTCCAGACATATATCTTCCAGGGAAACTTATATCTGATGAGAAATAAGGGGTTTTACTAGGAAAAGGTCAGGAGGAAGAAAAAGGTAAAATAAAGACAATCTTGCAGTGTATTGCCTCTTAGCTGGTGCTGTCACTATGCCTTAATACTGCCATTCTATCATCCTATTCATTAGTATATATATATATATTTTTTTTTCCAGAGGCCAGGTGTTAAGTCTTTGACTGACAATTCCAACTCCTTCTCTCTGTATAACCGCCAACTGGGATCTTCTTGCCTTCTACCCACATAGAGTCAATTATCAAGACAGAGGAATTATAATAGTGAAAGAGTTTAATAGTCATAGAGCTGGCTAAATGGGAGACTAGAGTTTTATTATTACTCAAACAGCCTCTCCAAAAATTCAGAGGCTAGTGTTTTTTAAAGACAATTGTTAGTTTTTAAAGATACTTGATCGTTTTAAAGATAGTTGTTGGCAGGGGCAAGGAAATGGAAAATGCTGATTGGTTGGTTTAAGGATGAAGTTATAGGGGGTCAAAGCTCTCCTCTTGAGGTGAGTCCAGACGAGCCGGTCTACAAATCAAAGTGGTGCCTGCTAGTTCATCAGAATACAGTGTCTAAAGATATACCTTGAACACCAAACTCGGATTTGACAATAGTCGTGATATCCATAGGAGTAACTGGGCAGATTAGGAATCCTGTGGCTTCTGGCTGCATAGCTCTTGAGCTACAGTTTCTAATCTTGTGATAATTTGTTAGTTTTTCCAATGTGGTCTGGTCCCCAAGGAAGGAGGGGGTTTGTTTTTAGTAAGGACTGTTATGCTCTTTGTTTCAAAGTCAAACTTAAATTGCTCTCAAAGTTAGTTTGGCCTACACCCATGAATGAAGAAAGCAAGCTTGGATATTAGAAGCACTGTCCAATTATCCTATGTCAGATTCACTGTCATGATTTTCCCATGTGAGATTTTTCTGTCTAAATTTTTGCAAAAGCAGTTTCATCTATATTTCTCTTTATTATCTTCTACCCATTAACTCCAAATGTACTAAGCCTTTTGCTCAATTACCTTTTCACCCCTGACAATAAAAGGAAACTAGACAAATGCCCCATTAAGTCAATTCCTCAGATCAACCAGGTCTGCCTTCTTTAACCACCTTTACACCTTGGTCAATGTCTGAGCTCCAAGCAATAATGAAAAATGTCCCTGTCCCAAATAAAAGCCCCAGAAATTTCCTGTAGAACTTAGAATCCTTCTTGGATCATATGATCCAGGACTCTCTGAATTTCACCAATTTATTCAAATGATACTGGAACCTGGTGAAGCCTGCAGCTGAAGCCAAATGTTAGGTAACTAAAATAGATAATAAAGATCCACCCCTCGGCCAGGCGCGGTGGCTGACGCCTGTAATCCCAGCACTTTGGGAGGCCGAGGCAGGCGCATCACGATGTCAGGAGATCGAGACCATCCTGGCTAACACAGTGAAACCCCGTCTCTACTAAAAATACAAAAAAATTAGCCAGGCATGGTGGCAGGCGCCTGTAGTCCCAGCTACTTGGGAGGCTGAGGCAGGAGAATGGCGTGAGCCTGGGAGGCGGAGCTTGCAGTGAGCCGAGATCAGGCCACTGCACTCCAGCCTGAGCGAGAGTGAGACTCTGTCTCAGAGAAAAAAAAAAAAAAAAAAGATCCACCCTTCAATCTTCCAGGAAAACACACCAAAAGCTGAGAAAATAACAAATAATCTTCTAGAACCCATCCCATAATATTTCCTCAATAATTCACTGGTCTGTCATTCAGTCTTGTAAACACAGAAAGAAGAACCAGTTCTGTAAGGCAAAATTAGAAGTACTATTTGTAAAACATTCCGGTCAATCCATGTTGAGTTCAGGCATAGAAAGTACTTATCCTGTTTATTAATGGGATTCACCCTGAACCATTAATCTAGTTATAAAATAAACCTGGTTTGATAATCCGGCCAATTAATACCCAAAATATTTTGCCTCTCTGGCACAAAGCCTATTTTATGTTAGATATTTTGAGATCCCATTATAAGAGAAATTTAAAGGAATCTCCATTTGTAGGATGTCTCTCTTTCTGGTCCCCAAAGAGAAGTTTGACTAAATCACTAAATAGTGGTGAAAGCACTGATTCAGTCTCTGTTACAAACCTTACCTTTGTAAGTGTGGTTATCTTGGCTATCTTGTCCTAACTGTGTCTATCAACACTCTTTTTGTTTGTTTTGGCAAATAATGACATTTAAATGTGAATTCTAAGCACTGTGCCTTTGATATATAAGGCTGATGGTATCATGAATGTTTAGGTAAGTAGCTATGATCAAAATCTTGACAAGCACATGGAAAAGGCTCTGAGAAGTAAAGATTTCTGGTAACATTAGAACCACAACATCGTACCAGATTTAAAGAATTTTTATCAGAAATTTGGTCAAGTATACCCTTTGTAAACAGAATTAAAACATTTACCTATCTCTCTCTAGCTGATCTATCCAGAATTCAGAAACTGAGTATTCTACTTTTGATGACAATATAGGTATTTGTGAAAGTTTAATAAGAATTTGTTCTTCTTGTAAGATAACACATTTGGAAACATTGGTTGTATGACCACAACTTTGACTGGAATGTCATATTGGAGAATGTGTATAGAATTAGATATGACTAGACAGTTTAAGAAACTGTCTTTATTAAGGAATTGACTTTATGAAGCTAATTATGCCTTGCCTTAGTCCATTCAGTGTTGCCTTAAAGGAATACTTGAAGCTAGGTAATTCATATATAAAAGAAGCTTATTTGGCTTAAAATACTGCAGGCTATAAAAGAAACATTGCACTAACATCTGCTTCTGGTGAGGGCTTCAGCCTGCTTCAGTCATGGAGGCAGGTGAAATGGAGTTGGCATGTGCAGCGATCACATGACAAGAGAGGAGGCAAGAGAGGAAGCAAAGGTGTCAGGCACTTTTTAACAATCAGCCATCATAGGAACTAAGAAAGTTAGAACTCGCCCATTATCATGGGGGATCCATACCCATGACTCATACACGTCCCATTCTGTCCTACCTCCAACATTCAGATTCATATTTCAACATGGGATTTGGAGTGGTCCATCCAATCAAATAGCAGCAAGTACCTTCAGAAAAACCGACCTGATATCTGCTCACAAGTTTTCCAGCCTTATTGTTTGAGAGGAAGGTCACTTTCTGGAAGGCTCAGGAAACTGAAAAATATTTTTAGTAACTATTTTGAGTAGAGGAGAATTTAGCTAATTCTATGGATATTGCAGGTAAACACTGATTGTATGTTCTTGGTATGACTTCATAGCCTGGACAGGCTTTTAAAGTTGAATCCAAGATTATTTATTAAAAGTTCTAACAAGGTAAACTTAAAAAGAGATGATCAATCCTATTCCTACTGCACTTATGTAAATACTCAGGTGAAGTTTAATGAGAGTAGACTTGTTTTGTAAACAAATTAATCTTACTATAACTATATTTGAAAGAAATGGGTGTGAACTATAGAGGGAAAATTTATGTTTCAGTAGATAACTGTAATGCACCCATTATTAAGTTCTTGTTCTGTCCATTGTCTTTGAGGTTTTATTATCTACCTATAAACTGCCCTATTCCTGAAGCCCTACAAGCTAGGGCTGGGCAACTTGATATAAACTTCAGAGGACAATCTTCATGCATGCTGCTGTGTGGGCTGCTAAGGAAGTTCACCAAAACATCCAATGACACAAACCAAGCTTGTCCAACATGTGGCCCACAGGCTGCGTGCAGCCAAAGATGGCTTTGAATGTGGCCCAACACAAATTAATACACTTTCTTAAAATATTATGAATTTTTTTGTGATTTTTTTAGCTCATCATTTTTTAGCTATCATTAGTGTTAATGTATTTTATGTGTGGCCCAAGACAATTATTCTTCTTCCAATATGGCCCATGGAAGCTAAGACATTGGACATCCCTGACATAAACAGAGACATTCAGATTACTAACCAGAAAAATCATTAGATTGCAACTACCATTTTATTTCATCATCTAAAGTTGCTTTGAGCTTAAATCTAAAAATCTTCTCAACTAACTGCTCTCTGGGCTCAATACTAAATTCACAGATTGTTATAACCATTAACCTTTTCTTTTTATTTGGTTTATTTCTGTTGGTTTGGTTCACTGGCACTTTGGCTATCGAGTATATACCAGTACCTTGTTGTTTTCCTTGTGATAGTCATCACTGTAATCTTCCTGGTATGCTGTATTTTCTCAGTAGTCTTATAGCCATCAAAGTATGCCAGGTTTTCTCACTGTGATTAGAACGGCAAAAAAAAGAAAATAAATAAAATATTTAATAAATAAATAAATAAAAATAACTGAAAAAGAAGCTGCCTTAAGAGACTAGAAATTATAACTTATGAGTTCTATGCTGAGACAGAGACAAACCAGAAAAAGCGGCCTGTGTGCTTGAGTTTCTGTCAATAATTCATAACTGAGAGGGCGGCTGACCAAAAGGGAAAAAATAGTTAATATCAGTAAGTAAAAGTTCCTTAGGATAAAGTGGCTCCAGCAAAGTGGGTTCCTGTCTAAGCAAACAGAAATGCAATTCAGTGTAAAAGGTAAAACAAAAGTTAAATTTAAACAACCAGAAAATGCCAACTCACCCCTAACTAGGGACTTTTCACTGGAGTGAAATAATGCTACTGCTCCACTTTAACCAATATAATATTTCTTTTTGCATTCCTTCTGCATTCACCTTATAAGAGCCTTCATCTCGCATGTTCTCACTCATAGGTGGGAATTGAACAATGAGAACACTTGGACATAGGAAGGGGAATATCACACACCGGGGCCTGTTGTGGGGTGGGAGGAGGGGGGAGGGATAGCATTAGGAGATATACCTGATGTAAATGACGAGTTAATGGGTGCAGCACACCAACATGGCACATGTATACATGTGTAACAAACCTGCACGTTGTGCACATGTACCCTAGAACTTTATAATTAAAAAAGAACCTTCATCTCCTCTCTTGCCCCTTCAAAAAGCCCCAAACCACATGCAGTCTCATGTTGCAAAATACATCACCATCTCCTCAAATAACCACTAAATTCTAGTGCCACTACATTCATATTTTAACTATATATGTATCTATGTATATATATTACATGACTCTACATACACATAAAAAATAAACATGTGCATAGATATTGATACCTGAAACATACATGCATATAATCAGGTATCAATGACAATCCAACAAGAGGCACTGAAAAGAGATATAACTCATTAGAGTTTTGTTTGCAAAAAACAATCTGACAGCAATGTTGGGGAAGTAAGTGAGTGCTAGAGGATGGAGGAAATAAGTAACTAGAGGTTTCCAAAACAATATGTGAATAGTTGTTAGAGTAAGGGCCTCAGTGGTATCAGTAAGAATGTGAAAGGAATTTTGGCGTCTAAACATCTTCATCTTTTGACAGAGTGGAATGGTCGATGAATAACATATATTCAAGAGTATGAAGTGTGAAGAAGGCTAACAATCAAATACTTTTTGAGGCAGAAAATATCCAAACTCTTTCTCATGTTCATCTTTTCCCCTCTACTCACTGGGCACTGTGATGTCATATCATCTTAACATTATTTGAACTTTGGTGATGTGAATTTAAAGCCCCTGGTTGTCAAGAACACATTCCAGTAACTTTGTATTATGACTTATTCTTTAAAAAATCTTAGTAGCTTCATTTTTTTTCTAGGAAGATTAAGACCATTTTCTTCCCATTACGCCACTTATCTTTTCTTCTCTATGCCTACTTCATATTAGTTATTCCATTTAACCTTTTAATTTTCTGAATTAGGGAAGAGTTTCAAATTGTCTAAAACATAAACATGCTAGAAAGGAAGTTAGAAGCAAATATAGAAAGTTAGGGGCAGCTTTTCTTTTCCTGCTCATATAAGCACAATGAGTTAACAGCATTCTCTTACACCTGTTAACACCTTTCTCATTTTATTTCTAATTGTGTTTCAATTTCAGTTTATTTCTTTACTTGAAATGTGAGTTGATTTCATACAAGAAGTGGAATTCACCCTTTCCCAAAAGTGAAATGAAAGTCCTTTTGAGGACTAGCAGAATTATTGGGATTTACCTCTCTTCACACAAACACAAATTTGCCTCCACTATGAGTTAAATGTGGCGGGCGTCTCAGGCAATATAGTTGTAATAGTATCAAAAGCATCACACTCAAGTCCTTATCAGATGAACTAGATAATTTTAGCGTTTAATACATTGATAAAGACATATTGATTAACATACAATACTATAAAATATTTTTATTTGCTTTCTGCTGTCATTATGACATGATTAAAATTTCTTGAATGCTTTTGCATAACATATAGGAATATTTTAATTAGTTAATTAGGTTCTAACATGTTAAGTCATTATAGTGCTAGGACAGTTATAATTACAAAAAAATTTGAAAGTTGGCAAAAACGTAGGTACCTCAAACTAGCATAATTTTGTAACTATTTTATTGAATAGAGAAGAGAGATAAGTATGCAATGCAAATATTTTATTTTAACATTTTTGTGAGTGAACCTATTACTTGCTTATTACTCAGGCTGTAGTAATATGGTTTAACAAAGGCACAATGATAGGGTAAAATAGATACTCCATCATATCTTGATTATCTGCTTGTGGAGCTGCAGGGCCCACATACATGAAGAGAAGGGGGCCATAACATAAAGAGAGAGGTACGCAATGGGCTCCACAGGTGGAAAAGGCTTCCCTTATGCCTTTGTTAGACTTCTTTTTTAAGATTGTAAAGAGAACAAACATATAAGATACAAAAACAATCCCAATGGTTAAAACTTGAACTGAACCTGAGAAAATAAAAAACATTAGAAAATTAATACAAGAATCAGTACATGAAATCTTTAACAATGGGATAATGTCACAGTAAAAATGTTGTATCATGTTGGAGTTACAGAAGGTTAGTCTGAATAAAAAACCTTCATGGATTAAAACATGAAAAAGGCCACCTAGAAATGACAAGACAAATAGCCGGATGCATAGTTCATTGGTCATAATGACTGGATAAAATAAAGGTTTGCATATGTCTGCATAGCGATCATATGCCATTGATGCCAAGATAAAACATTCTGTGGTTACACTGATTGCAAGGGAAAAAAAATTGTATCATGCATTCAGAGAGAGATATCATCTTACTCTTAGCTAAGAAGTTCATCAGCATCTTCGGAGTCACTGTGGATGATAACCAAGTATCCACAAAAGCTAAACTCCCAAAGAATAAGTACATTGAAATATGAAGGTGAGGGTCTTTCCAGATGAGAAAAATCAGACCAAGATTCCCCATGATGGTGATGAGATCTATTACCAAGAATGCCAGGAACAGGGGTATTTCCCACTGTGGTTGACATAAAAATCCTGTGAGAACAAATTCTGTCAGTAATGTTGCATTTTCCTCTTCCATGTCATCACTGCATGTCCTCTAAAATAAAATGCAATAAATGTAAAAGAAAATTTGCAGTGGTGTTATGAGTTGAAATGGAAGAAGAGGTGTTGAAATAAACTGTACAATTATCAGAGATTTCCTAAGTTTATTTATCAGTGCTATAGTTGATGAATATACATTTGAGGCATTAAAGAAATAAAAAATGATAAATTTTAGTTTGACAATTTTTCAGGAATTAACAGATTTAGATTAAAAAGATGGATTCTCTACATGTACTAAATTTGTGTGTTCACTATGGAATGTGGCAGAAATATCCTGTGTCTGGTACATGGATGCAATGTTAATGGAAAAGGATTTTGAAGGTTTTGGATTAAAAATAAATAAAATGAATGCCATGTGAAAAATCTTTAACTTCACTCTTCACATAATAAGCATGCACCAAATGTTTTAAGATGGGAAATGGCATCATAACATATTTTTTAAATTTAGTGATTGATAGTGTAGAAAATGTGCTACAGGAAGGGGAAACTGACTCATGGATATTAACCAAAAACTTGTTACTAAAGTCAAGGTAATCCCAAATCAGATTACACATGAGAATCATCTAGGGGTGTTTTTTCTATGAAAAATACAGATTGCAAGGTTTTAATGTGGAAATTATTTCAGAAACAGAGTCTAGGGATCTGCATTTTGAAAATACCCTCAAAGCGATTCAAAAGCATATTAAGGGTCTAGTCCATGTGATGTCATTGGAGGAGATGGTAAGTCAAAGAAATAGATTCAAAAGAATTCAGAATGTAGAGTCCCTAGTATTCTGTGACATATTTGGTGAGAAAAAAAGTGGTTAATGAAGGAGGGAAGAGTCACTTGGTGACTGGGTAGGTGGTCATTAAATATTGAGGATGGGAACTCAGTTGCGCTGGCAAGTTTTGGAGTGAGCATCATGTGACCAATTAGGTGACATCCAATCAGTAATGTGAACCTACTATAGCTTCATAGAAATAATTACTTGGAATCATTGTGGTAGTCAAAGATATAGTTAAAAATGATGTATCCATTGGAGATTAGACAAGTAAAAAAAAGAATGACAAGAAAATAAACTTAAGGAAATTATATTAAAAGAGGTAACAAAGTGGATATGCATCCTTTATAAGATGGCCAAAATCTGATCCTCTTTTTTGCCACCCAAGTCTTGGCAGCTGTCAGAGGTTACCTACTGTTCTAAAAGCCAAAGAACTAGAAACTCACTTTCCCATTCTTCTTGCTTCTAGAGTGAAGAGACATGATCTAGGATGGCCAATGAAACACACTGATGCTACATTTGGAATATGGAGAAAGAGGGAGAAAATAGTATAGGAACAAAGGCAGATTTTCTTTGCAAAGTCAGCTAAGGCAGAAATACTAGGACTCCACCTAATGCATCTTTCATCCACAGTAAAAACATTTACAGTGTGAGCTGTCAAATTATTGTCAAAATGGGTATAAGTTTACAAGGGTTAATATGTAAGTGACTCACCTTAAAAGTTTTAATCAGAGAATGTAATTAAGTAAAAGAATGGGTATTTGTATCAGAAAATTTAGAAATAATTCTAAGAATCATTATGATCTGAATCCTTAAACCCAGTTCTAATTATTTAATGTACTAGTTCACCAGAAGTTGTCTTATAAAATCATTATAACGTTAACAAAATACTAAAATATCATTAAAATAACAATTTAGTCTTATAACTATTTACCCTATCCATATTATAGTCATGAAACTAAAGTATAAAGATAACCCAATATTTGTTGTCTAATTTCAACCTGGTTATTTAGACAGATTGTGTACCCAATGTAAAATTATAATGAAATAAATAACACTTTTAACATTTCTATGAAGCATAATGAAAATTATAGAAATTATTTCTTCCTTACCCATGTTTTGAAAGATATTGTGGAGATCCTTTAAAACTATTAGGCTCTCTGGCCAGGTGCAGTGGCTCACACCTCTAATCCCAGCACTTTGGGAGGCCAAGGCGGGTAGATCACCAGAGGTCAGGAGTTCAAGACCAGCCTGGTCAACATGGTGAAACCCCATCTCTACTAAAAATACAAAATTAGCTGGGTGTGGTGGTGTGCGCCTGATAACCCCAGCTACTCGGGAGGCTGAGGCAGGAGAATCTTTTGAACCTGGGAGCCAGAGGTTGCAGTGAGCCAAGATAGCACCATTACACAACAGCCTGGGTGACAGAGCGAGACTCTGTAAAAAAAAAAATAAAATAAAAAAAAATAAAAAATAAAAAACATTAGGCTTTCTAAAACAGAAATAAAATATTACAACACAGGAATGCCAACAACACAGGTAGTAATTCATTGCATATTCATTCTTTTTGGATGTTTCTTTTCCCATTCTCAGGAAAATGTTGTTAATATAAATTTGAATTGAACATAGAATCATTCAGTTGTACAACTCTGTACTTTTGCCAGAAGATGAAGGAGCAGAAAAACCAAAATTCTCATAAGAGTGCCAGAGGACTCCCTGTAGGACAAATCGATGCTGTTCTAGTGAGCACGGTGGATTTGGTCATGTATGAGAAGTGCAGGTTGTCTCAAATGGCAGTACAAATTCTGGAATCATAACCATCATTTCAATGTAGACACTTCCAGTTTTAACAATTGACATAGTACTTATGCCACTATTCACCACCACAGGTGGCACTTCTGGCATGTTTGTGCAAGTTTTAGTTCACATATGAAATCTACTCTTAGTGTATTGATTAGAATGGTCTCCTCTGAAGTAATCAAAACATAATTTTAACAAGGCCAAAGTCTCTGATTCCCTTCAGGAGCCAAACCCAAATACGGCTGTCTTCCCCATGCAAATTACAGCTCAGATTTTAGACATAAACCTCGTTCCCCTGTTGTAAGCTAAAATCTCACGGGGAACTTTATTAGGCATAGTTCAACAGGAGAGCAAATAGAAAAACACAGACACCACACTGTAAGGTGTCCTATATCTGTGCTGCTCAAACTATAATGCCTATAACTTTCCTAGTCATGTTGTCAAAAATGCAGATTCTGTTTTAGTAGTTCTGGCGTGAGTCATTCAGGAGGCTTTATTTCTAACAAAGTGTTGACTGTGGACATTTGCATCTAACAGGCCTTCATCATGGGAGGACCTAGATTATCAGAGATACTTGATCATGGAGAAACAATAAATGATAAATGTGACTGGTATGCAAACAGAGAAGCGGAGAAGGGTCAGATGTGTTCAGTGAGGCCAGTATGGGAAAGCTTTAAACGAACCTTGGAGTGTAGTTCAATTTACAGAAAAAAACTATTGAAGGATTTTGAAAATGGTGGTAACATGTTCAGATTTTTCTTTGGAGTACATATAGAGTAACATTAATGAGCATCCATTAGGAAATAAAATGTAATATACTTATTTGAAATATTCATATTTCATATTTAAATAGTCCATGTAAATTTTTTGGCTGTAAAAGGACTCCTTAAAGAAAAAATATAACTTACATCATGGATGGTAAGCTAGTTGGTATGCAAAGGGCATATTTGCTTGGTAGACATGTAAATCAATTATCTGTTTTCATAGGATTTTTCTAGAAAGAGACAAAGAAGTGGGAAAATACTACATAGATAATAAAGGAGTCACTGAAAACTCTTCTGAAGACTGGACTAAGCAGCTTAATATACAGAGATAGATAATGACATGATACAAAATTAAATTAAATTGCCTCATCCCTGTGTAATATAATGTTGGCAATAATGAGGAGAATTCAGAAATAGATGCTGAAGCATTCAGAATGTGGCACCACTGGGACTTAGTCACATATTTGATTGGAAAGTAATTTCAGTGAAGGAAAAAAGGAGTCACTTCGTGAGTGGGTAGTTTGTCATCCAAAATACAGACTGAGGACTCAGATGCATTGACAAGTGTGTAGTGTCAGCATGCTTTGAACATGTAGGTGAGCTGTTTAGTATTAGTAATATAATTCTACTAGAGCAATAGAAAAAATAATTTGCAAGTCAGAAGCCATAGTTATGGATGTTTTACCTATTCTAGAGAACAGGAAGAAAGAGAAACAAAGCACAAACAAAAACGCTTGGTGGTATAATGATCTAATTATCTTTTGGTATATATGCAGTAATTGGATTGCTGGGTTAAACGGTAGCTCATTTTTAACTTCTTTGAGAAATCTATAGACTGCTAATCACAGTGGCTGAACTAATTAATACACCTTCCCACCAACAGTGTATAAACACTCTCTTTTCTCCACAGCCTTTCTGGCATCTGTTGGTTTTTTACTTTTAAAAAAGCCATTCTGACTAGTGTGAGATGGTATCTCATTCTGGTTTTGATTTGCATTTCTCTGATGACTACCGATGATGAGCATTTTTTCATTGTTTGTTGACCATTTGTGTCTCTTCTTTCAAGAAACATCTGTTCATGTTCCTTGCCCTATTATTAATGGGTTTATCTGTTTCTTTCTTGTGGATTTAAGTTCCTTATAGACAGATTACAAATATTAGCAAATTGTTAGATGCATAGTTTGTGAATAATTTCTGCCATTCTGTTGGTTGTTTGTATACTCTGTTGATAGTTCCTTTTGTTGTCCGGAAGCTCTTTAGTTTAATTAGGACCCATTTTTCAGTTTTTGTTTTTATCGCAGTTGCTTTTGGGAACATAGCCAAAAAATATTTACCAAATCTAATGTCAAGAAGAATATTTTCTAGGCTTTCTTGTATGATTTTTATAATTTGAGGTCTTACATTTAAATATTAATTTATCTCAAGTTAATTTTTTTATATGGTGAAAGGTAAGGATCCACTTTTTACTTCTGCATATGTCTAGCCAGTTGTCCCAGGACCATTTATTGAATAGGGGATCCTTTCTCTATTGCTTGTTGAAGATCAGATGGTTGTAAGTGTATGGATTAATTTCTGAATTTTCTACTCTTTTCCATTGGTCTATGTGTCTGTTTTTGTACCAGGAACATGCTGTTTTGTTTATAAAGATACATGCACTCATATATTCATTGCCATGCTATTCAAAATAGCAAGACATGGAATGAAACTTGCCATTCACCAGTGGTTAATTGGATTAAAAAATGGGGTAAATACACACCATAAAATAGTATGCAGCTGTAAAGAAAATAAAATCATGTCCTTTGCAACAGCATGGATGCAGCTAGAGGCCATAATCCTAAGCAGGTTTAATCCTAATTCAGGAACAGAAAACCAAATGACGCATGTTCTCACTTATAACTTAGAGATAAACATTGAGCACAAATGGAAATAAACATGGGAATAATAGGCACTGCGGACTAACAGCGTGGTGAGAGGAGGGTGGAGTAATGGGTTGAAAAACTACCTGTTGGGTACTATGGTCACTACCGGCTTGCAATATGCACATGTAACAAACCTGCATATGTAACCTTCATATCTGAAAAAAATATTGATTTTGTTTGTAAAAAATGAAAAAACAACTTGAGAAAGTTATGTTAAAAGGTTATGAAAGGGATGAATGTCATTCATGAGATGGATAAAATCTGAAACACTTTTCTACTACATGACTGTGGCAGACAAAGAATTTCACCTAGATTTTCCAACCAAACCCATCCGAGATTTGGAGATAGATGGAGACAAATGCACACGAATAAAGAAAAAAATAGTGTAAAGTCAGTTGAAGCAAAAATATCAAGATCCTATCACGTGCATCCTGCATCTAGAACAATGCCATTGAAAATGTAAGCTGTGTCATTGGAAGCACAGAAGCGGAAACAACCACCCTCATGAAGCTGCTATCAGAATAAGATTTTGGCTGCTGACTGGCTGGTTTGCTTCCTCCTGTTGCTGCCATACTGTCCAGCTGACTTCTCCAACTTCACTGTGATTTCTATGGTAAATATCAATTCAATAACTTACTTCCTGTTGCAACCCAAAGCCCTGGGATTTTCAAAAGAGAGACCAGGGAGAGAAGAGAAAAGGATACTGAGCAGAGTGTTGAAGGGAAGAAGTGGGAGGGAACTAAAAAGCTGAGTGTTGTGGACATAAAGAGAGAGGGAAGATGTGAAGTGTGACGCAGTGAAGTACAGGGGAAAATGACAAACTAAATGCTCTAGTAGGACAAGGAGTGAAGGGAAATCACTGCATATAGAAATTAAGTGATTTTTTTGTGTGATTTTTTTTTTTTCCAGGCACAGTGGCTTACTACTGTAATTCCAGCACTCTGGGAGGCTGAGGTGGGCAGATCACCTGTGGTCAGGAGTTCAAGACCAGCCTGGCCAACATGGTGAAATCTCATCGCTACTAAAAATATTAAAAAAAAAAAAAAGAAAAATTAGCCAGGCATGGTGGTGGGCAGCTGTGATCCCAGCTACTCGGGAGGCTGGGGAAGGAGAATCTCTTGAACCCAGGAGGCAGAGGTTGCGATGAACTGAGATCATGCCACTGCACTCCAGCCTGGGCAACAGAGCAAGATTCCATCTCAAAAAGCATAACAAAACAAAAATTAAATTAAATTAAGTGATTTTTAGTGGCTTTAGTGAGAACCATTTCCCATATGTAATAGAATAATGGTCTGCAAATACGAAGTGAATGGGAGACAAGCAGCAGTGAAGGAATGTGATAGAGTCCTCTAAGACATGTAGAGAACAGTTGGCAGGTGTCTACTGGTCACAGAGTAATTTAACATTTTTCCGCCTGTGGAATATTTAAGAAGAGTTCTCAAAAGTAAAGATAGACAATTGAGAGAACAGGAGAAGATGATGTCGAGAGGAGATAAAGGATAGGAAAAGGGGAAAGGGAAATTTGTGTGGGTGGGTGAAGTACAACAAGAATGAGGAAGAAAAATAGGCAGAGAATAATGAAGTCATAGGTGGGTAGGTGTAAAAAGACAAGCCACAAAACAGGGAGAGAGGAAGTATCAGAGATGCACTAAGGCAAAATAGAGGGACGGGCTCAGAAGCTTGTGTTGAACCTGTGCATTAACTCTGGTGTTCATGAATGCCACAGAGAGCTCTGAGAGTCTTTTCATTTTCTTTAAAAAAAATTTCAAAGTTCATTTTCCTATGCAATTTGTGTATGATAAAGAGACTTTGAGTATAATTTTCACCCATAAATTTTCCACTGTTCATGAATATATCAGCATTTTCTGAAAGTTTACTCCATATTTAAATGTTGCTTCATCTTTGCTATTACAGTGATTAAAACTAAATTTCTCAAGAAATGTTGCTGATTTTGAGAACACTTTCTTCTCTGTCAGTTTTTTTCCTTGATTATTTTTAGCAGAATCAACTAAGACAAAGACTGGATCCTAATACAAACATTGTAATAAATAAAGGACAGTAATTCTACTTGTAAATTTTTAATAGACAATCTCATGCAATCCTTCCCTGCAATCTCAAATTACAAAATAATGAACAACTCTAAAATTCAAGTTGTTTCAGGGTGCTTTTAAAATTGTAAATGCTAATAAGTTTAGGGAAGTACATTTTCTGCATATTTTCTGAGATATATGCATAGATATACATACACTATAACTATTGCTAGTATTACCATGTGTATCTAAAATGCTCAATATGAAAAATGGGTATTTCTATGGATTTAATTATTTATAATTTATGCACCATATATAAGAAATAATCAATGAAATTATTGAGAGAAGTGGTGAAAGTATAGAGGAAAAAATATTTAATTGATGGATCATAAAATTTTTCATTGCAGAATGTGATTATATGGAATGAAACTACATAACAACCATCAGAAAAGTTTCTTATGTAACAATCAGAGTGAATTGAAGATTTAAACCCAGCTTTAAAAATTTTAACGTTCTAATTAGCCAGAACTTATAACATCATTATAGTCAGGTTTAAAAGATAATAAATTATCATTTTAAAATTTATTTTAATAAGTGTTTTGGTTTTCAAGATTTTAGACATAATAATGAGATATCAAGATTCTTCACTCTTTTTGTTCCCAGCAATCTTGGCATGCTGTAAACCAAATACAAAATTATTATATATTAAATAGCATTTTAAAATTTCTTTAAAAATAATAATGGATATGATAAAATAATTTTCCTCTTACTAATATAGAAAGAAATTACAGAGATCCTTTAAAAGTATTAGGCTTTCTAAAGCAGAGAAAAATACATAATAGAACAGATCTGATAATAACACAGGCAGCACATCTTTGCACACTGATGCATTTTGGAGGCTTCATTTCCAAACTCAGAAAAATATTGTTTGTAAAAATTTGCTTTCAACACAAGTGTTTACTGGGGGACCTGCCCCGATAATCATTTAGGTTCTTTTCTATTTTTCCTAAGCGTCAGCTGGCTTGAGAAATAAAGGGACAGAGTACAAAAGAGAGAAATTTTAAAGCTGGGCGACATCACACGTTGGTAGGATCCGTGATGCCCCACAAGCAGCAAAAACCAGCAAGTTTTTATTAGAGATTTTCAAAAGGGGAGGGAGTGTGTGAATAGGTGTAAGTGACAGATATCAAGTGCTTAACAGGGTAATAGAATATCACAAGGCAAGTGGAGGCAGGGCGAGATCACAGGACCACAGGACCGAGGCGAGATTAAAATTGCTAATGAAGCTTCGGGCACCATTGTCATTGATAACATCTTATCAGGGACAGGGTTTTGAGATAAACTGGTCTGACCAAAATTTATTACGTGGGAATTTCCTCTTCTTAATAAGCCTGGGAGCACTATGGGAGACTGGAGTTTATTTCATCTCTGCAGACTGGACCATAAGAGATGACCACGCCCCCGGGGGGACCAGTGTAGAGACCCACCCCCAGGTGTGCATTCTCTTTCTCAGGGAAGTTCCATGCTGAGAAAAAGAATTCAGTGATATTTCTCCCATTTGCTTTTGAAAGAAGAGAAATACGGCTCTATTCTGCCCGGCTCACTAGCAGTCAGAATTTAAGGTTATCTCTCTTATTCCCTGAACAATTGCTGTTATCTTGTTCTTTTTTCAAGGTGCTCAGATTTCATATTGCTCAAGCACACATGCTGTACAATTTGTGCAGTTAATGCAATTATCACATGGTCCTGAGGTGACATACATCCTCCTCGGCTGACAGGATTCAGAGATTAAAGTAAAGACAGGCATAGGAAATCACAAGGGTATTGATTGGGGAAGTGATAGGTGTCCATGAAATCTTCACAACTTATGTTTAGAGACTGCAGTAAAGACAGGCATAAGAAATTACAAAAGTATTAATTTGGGGAACTAATAAATGTCCATAAAATCTTCACAATCCACGTTCTTCTGTCATGGCTTCAGCCGGTCCCTCTTTTTGGGGTCCCTGACTTCCCGCAACAAGTGTTGACCAATATTATATCTCCATTTTCACCAGGAAAGAAAGAAGTAGAGGACAAAGTGAAGATCTTCAACTGGGCATCATGGATTTAGATGTGTATGAGAAATACAGATTATCCTACAGGGTATTGCAGAGTTTAGAAACATAGACATTAAGTCACCGTACCCAGTTTGGGTTTTAACAATTGAAATTACACTTTATGCTACTATTATCCACAACACATAACACTTCAGACATTATATGCAAACTTCAGTTTGTACATAAAATAGGATGCTCTGAATGCTGTGATTAGTATAGTCTCATCAGAGCTGGTCAAAACATGATTTTAATAAGGCCAAAGATCTAGGTTCCCTTCAGAAGCCAACCCCAAGTAAATTCGTAAAATTGTCCTCCTCATTCAAACTGCAGCTGAAACTCCAGACATATATCTAACTTCCAGGTGAGGTGAAATCTGATGAGAAATGTTAATAGGCAAATGTCTGGGAGAGGAAAAAAGCAAAGCAAAGACAATCTTGCAATGCATTGCCACCCCGTTGGTTCTGTCGCTATAACTTCATAATGGCATTCTATCATTCTATCCAATTAGTTTATATATAATTTCCAGAAAGTCTAGGTATAGATCATTGACTGACTTAACTCAAACTGCTCCCTGTCTCTATGGAACCACCCAATAGGATCTTTTTGCTTGACACCTAGATAGAGACCATTAGCAAGACAGAGGAATTGCAATAGAGAGTTTAATCCATATAGAGCTGGCCAAATGGGAGATTCCAGTTTCATTATTACTCAAATCACCCTTTCCAAAAATTCAGAGGGTAGGGTTTTCTAAACACGGTTTGTTGGGCAGGGGTCTAAGGAATGAGGAAAGCTGATTGGTTGGGTTCGGATAAAATCACAGAAGTTGAAACTGTCTTTTTGTGAATCCTGTGTGGCGGTCTCAAAACTAGAGGAGTCCTTTTACCATTCTGGATGGTGCCAGCTGATTTAGAATTCAGGATCTACAAAATACCTTGAACACCAATCTTAGATTTCACAATACGACTATTATCTGTAGGAGCAATTAGGAAGGTTAGAAATCTATGGCCTCTGGTTGCATGATCAGGAGCCATAATTTCTAATCTTGCGATAATCTGTGAGTTTTGTAAAGGTGGTCGGATCCCCAAGCTAGGAGGAAGTTTACTTTGAGGAGAGACTGTTATCATCTTTGTTTCAAAGTCAAACTATAAATTCCTCCCAGAGGTAGTTGGACCTGCATTCAGGAATGAAGAAGGAGAGCTTGGAGATTAGAAGCACTGCCTGATTTTCTTATTTCAGATTCACCGTCATAATATTCCTATGTGAGATTTTTCTGTCATTATTTTTGCAAAGGTGGTTTCAACTATATTTCACTCTATCATACTCCACCTTTTAACTCTGAGTCTACTAAGCATTTTGCTCAGTTACATTTTCACCCATTAAAATAAAGGAAACTAGATAAATGCCTTAAAACATCAGTTCCTCAGATCAATCAAGCCTGCCTTCTTTAACCACCTTTACACCTTGGTCAAAATCGGAGCTCAGAGCAATAGAGAAAAATATCTCTGTCCCAAGCAAAAGTGCCAGAAGTTTTCTGTGGAATTTAGAATTCTTCCAGGATCATATAAACCAGGACTCCACGATCTTTATCTATTTAGTAACATGATAGTCTAACCTGGTTAATCCTATAGCTGAAGCCAAATGTGAGGCACCTAAGATAGATAGCAAAGATCCAAACCCTCAATCTTCCAGAAAAGGAATAAAATAGGGTGGGAAAATAACAAATAATCCTCTAGAATCCATTCCCCAAGTATTTCTTTAAAAATTCACTGGTCTGATACGTAATCTTATAAACAAAATGGGAGGAACTAATCTCTGACTATAAGGCAAGATTAGAAGTATGATTTATAAAACATTCTGGTCAATTCATGATGAGTTCAGCATAGAAAATACTTGTCCTATTCATCAGTGGGATCCACCTTCAACTCATTAACCTAGTTACAAAACAAAAGCTACACTGGGAAGCTAATGATCTGCCAAATTAATACCCCAAAATATATTTCAGTAGAAAATTATAGTGCATCCGCTATTAAATTCAACTTCTGTCTGTTATCTTTGAGTTTTATTATCTACCTATAAATTGCCTTTTTCATGAAGCCCTGTGAGGTTGGTGTGGAAAACTTGATATAAACTTCAGAGGACAATCTTCGTATGTGCAGCTGAGTGGGCTGCTAAAAAGCTCACCAAAATATCCAATAACATAATCAGAGACATTCAGACTACAAAACAGAAAAATCAACAGATTGCAACTGCCATTTTATTCCATCATCAAAAGATGCTTTGAGCTTAAAATCTAAAAATCTTCTCAACTAACTGCCCTTTGGGCTCAGACACTAAGTTCACAGATTGTTATAACCATTAACCTTTTTTTTTTTCCTGAGACAGAGTCTGGCTCTCTTGCCCAGGCTGGAGTGCAGTAGCACCATCACTGCAACCTCGGCCTCCTGGGTTCAAGCGATTCATCTGCCTCAGCCTCACAAGTAGCTGGGATCACAGGTGCCTGCCACCACGCCCGGCTAATTTTTTTGTATTTTTAGTAGAAACAGGTTTCACCATGTTGGCCAGGCTGTTCTGGAACTCCTGACCTCAAGTGATCCACCCACCTCGGTCTCCCAAAGTGCTGGGATTAGAGGCGTGAGCCACCAAACCAGGCCTATAGCCATTAACTTTTTATTTGTTTTATTTCATTCATGGGCACTTTGGCTGTGGAGTAATTCTGAGTCCCTTGATATTTTCCTTGTGAGGGTCATCATTGTAACCTTCCTGGTATGCTGTATTTTCTCAAGAGTCTGAAATGCAAATTCATAGCCGTCACAGTTACCAGATTTTCTCCATAAGATTAAAATGGCATGAACAAAGTGTCCAATAAAAGAAACACTGCTTTAAGAGACTAGAAATTGTAACTTATGCTGAGACAAAGACAACAAGCTCTGGTGGTGAGAAAGTGCTCGTGTGTCTGAGTGTTGGTCAATATCCCATATCCCATAATTCCCATAATATCCCACCAATATCCTATAATTGAGAAGTGAAACAAAAGGGAGAAAATAGGAAATAATATATTTGAATAATAATTTATTCTATAATAAAATTGAACATTAGGCTGAGGTGGCTCCAGCGAAGTGGGTTTCTATGTAAGCACACAGAAACCCAACTCATTGTAAATGGTAAAACAAAAATTAACTTTTTCTTTTTCTTTATACTTTAAGTTCTGGGATACATGTGCAGATCGTGCAGGTTGTTACACAGGTATACATGTACCATTGTGGTTTGCTGCATCCATCAACCCGTCATCTAGGTTTTAAGCCCTGCATGCATTAGGTGTTTGTCCTAATGCTCTCCCTCCCCTTCCCTCTACCCCCTGACAGAATGAGAGCACGCGGTGTTTGGTTTTCTGTTCTTGTGTTAGTTTGCTGAGAATGATGGTTTCCAGCTTCATCCTTGTCCCTGCAAAGGACATGAACTCATTCTTTTTTATGGCTGCATAGTATTCCATGGTGTATATGTGCCACATTTTCTTTATCCAGTCTATCCTTGATGGGCCTTTGGGTCGGTTCCAAGTGCCTGCTATTGTGAATACTGCTGCAATAAACATATGTCTTCATGTGTCTTTATAACAGAATGATAAATAAGTCTTTGGGTATATAATCAATAATGGGATTGATGGGTCAAATGGTATTTCTGGTTTCAGATCCTTGAGGAATCACCACACTGTCTTCCACAATGGTTAACTAATTACATTCTCACCGACAGTATAAAAGTGTTCCCATTTCTCCACATCCTCTCCAGCATCTGTGGTTTCCTGACTTTTTAATGATCGCCATTCTAACTGGTGTGAGATGGCATCACATTGTGGTTTTGATTTGCATTTCTCTGATGCCCAATGATGATGAGCTTTTTTCATATGTTTGTGGGTCGCATAAATGTCTTCTTTTGAGAAGTGTCTGTTCATATCCTTCACCCACATTTTGATAGGGTTGTCTTGTAAATTTGTTTAAATTCCTTGTAGATTCTGGATATTAGCCCTTTGTCAGATGAATAGATTGCAAAGATTTTCTCCCATTCTGTAGTTGCCTGTTCACTCTGATGGTAGGTTCTTAACAAAAGTTTACTTTAACCAATCTGAAATCATCAACTAGCCTCTAAGTAGGAACTTTCTACTGGAATAATCCAAATAATGCTACTGCTCCACTTTAACCAAAAGAGTTTCTTTTTGTCTTACTTCCACATTAAGTCAACAAAAGCCTTTCTCTCCTCTCATGTATACATAAGCGTATGTATACATATATTGACACCTAAAACACATGTACATATAATCAGGTAGTAATGACGATCCAACAAAAAAAAAATTGAAAGAATTGAAAAAATAATCTGACAGCAAAATGGGGGAATAAATGAGTGCTAGAAGGATGGAGGAAATAACTAGAGGTTTTCAAGACAACATGTGAGTAATTTTTAGGGTAAGGGCCTTGGTATCAGTGACAAAGTGAAATGAATTTCAGTGTCAAAAGATAAAGAGCAGAGTGGAATGGTAGATGGATGACTCACATACTTCAAGAGTATGAAGTGAAAAGAAAGGTAACAAGGGCTTTTTGAAGCAGAAAATATCCAAACTCTTCCTCATTTTTCACGATTTTCTTCCCAATCACTGGACACTATGATGTCGTGTCATCTTAAAATTATTTGAACTTTGGTGATAAAAATTTAAAGCCCCTGGTTGTCAAGAACACATTCCAATAACCTTGTAACATCACTGACTTTTAAAATCTTAGTAGCTTCATTTATTTTTTCTAGGAAAATTAAGACCCTTTTCTTCCTACTATGCCATTTGTCTTTCCTTTTCTACGACTACTTCAAACTAAGTTCTGTATATTCATTTGATTTTCCGATTTAGGGAAGCTTTTCAGATTGTCTGAAAACACTATCACAGCTGCTAAGTCCCTTAGAAGCCATCTTAGAAAGTTAGAGTCTGCGTGCCTCTTCTTACTCATACAAGCACACAGAGTTAACAGCACCCTCTTGCCTTCTTGCACATTGGCAGTGCTTTCACTGTTAAACACTTCTCATTTTGTCCTCATTGCATTTCCATTTCTGTTACTCTGTTTGATATGTGAGTTGACTTCCTACAAGAAGTAAAATTCACTCTTTTGCAATTAAGTGGAATGAAAGACCTCTTGAAAGCTAGCAGAATTCTTGGGATCTACCTGTCTTCCTCTAAACACAAATCAACCTTCACTATGAAGATAAATATGATAGATGTCTCAGGTAATACACTAGTGTTAGGATCAAAAACATGATACTTAAGTGCTTATCAGATGAACTAGACTATTTTGCATTTGATGCATTTATAAGACACATTGATTAACATACCATACTCTACAACATTTTTATTTGCTTTCTGCTATCATTATTCTATTATGAACACGACTAAAATTTCTCAAATGCTTTTGAATAACATAGGAGTATTTTAATTAGTTAAATAGGTACTAACATCATAGGTCATTAAAGTGTTAATACTGTTATAATTGCAAAATCTTTTAATGCTGGCAAAAACATAGGTAACTCTAATTTGCACAATTTTGTGATTATTTTAGTAAACAGAAAAGAGAGATGAGTAAGAGATCTAAATTTATTTCTTTTGAACATTTTTGTGAATGAAGCTATTACTCGTTTGTTTCTCAGGCTGTAGATCATGGGATTTAATAAAGGAACTATGACAGTGTAAAATAGAGACTCCATCATATCTTGGTCATCAGCCTGCGGGGATGCAGAGCCCACATACATGAAGGCAAGGGGCCCATAGTATAAAGATACAGATAAGAGATGAGCTCCACAGGTGGAGAAGGCTTTTCTTATACCTTTGACAGACTTCTTTTTCAAGATTGTAAAGAGGACAAATGTATAAGATACAAGAACAGTCCCAATGGTGAAAACTTGAATTGAACTTGAGAAAATAAAAACCATTAGAAAGTTAATAGAAGAATCAGTACAGGAAATTTTTAACAATGGGATAATGTCACAGTAAAAGTGATGTATTATGTTGGAATTACAGAAGGTTAATCTGTAAAAAAAACCTTCATGAATTAAAGCATGAAGAAGACCACCTAGAAATGACAAGACTAATAGCCGGATGCACAGTCCATTGGTCATAATGACTGGATAAAGTAAAGGTTTGCATATGGCTACATAGCGATCATATGCCATTGTTGCCAAGAGAAAACATTCTGTGGTTACACCAATTGCAAAGGAAAAAAATTGTATCTTGCATCGAGAGAGAGATATCATCTTACTCTTAGCTAAGAAGTTCATCAGCATCTTTGGGGTCACTGTGGATGATAACAAAGCATCCACAAAAGCTAAATTCCCCAGGAATAAGTACATTGGGATATGAAGGTGAGGGTCTTTCCAGATGACAGCAATCAGACCAAGATTCCCCATGACGGTGATGAGATATATTACCAAGAATGCCAGGAACAGGGGTATTTTCCACTGTGTTTGATATAAAAATCCTGTGAGAACAAACTCTGTCAGCAATGTTGCATTTTCCTCTTCCATGTCCTCACTGCATGTCCTCTAAAGTAAAATGCAACAAATGAAAGGGAACACTTGCAATGACATTATGAGTTGAAATTGGGGAAGAGGTGTTGAAGTAAACCCTAAAATGATCAGAACCCTCTCAATTTTTTAATCAGTCCTATAACTGATGAAACGGTATTTGTTGCAATGAAAAAATGGCAAAAATGATATATTTTGGTTTGAAACTGTGCAGTAATTAACAGATTTTAACAAAAAGAGGCTCATTCTCTGTATGCAGTATATTTCTATGGACACTATTGAGTGCAGTAGAAAAATTATGTGTCTGGCATATGATCCAGTGTCAACAGGAAAGATTTTTGAAGGGTCTGAATTAAAAAAAATGAAATAAATGCCATGTGAAGAATTTTAACCTTTATTCTTCATATAATAAACATGTGCCAAAAATTTTAAGATGGGACATTATATCCTAATATATTTTTTAAATTTAGTTTTTGATACTGTAGAAAATATGCTGCAAGAAAAAGAAACTGGACTCAGGGATACAAATTAGGAAGTTGTAGTAAGTTCCAGGCAATCCCTAATCAGATTACCCATAAATACTATCTGAGAGAGTTTTCTTTGAAAAATATAGGTTGTGAGGTTTTAATATAGAAATTATTTCAGGAATGAGGTCTTGGGGTCTTTATTTGAAAATACCCTCCAGTTGATTCAAATGCATGTTAAGTGTCTAGTCTTTGTGTGATATGACATTGAAAGAGATGGTAAGACAAAGAGATATATTCTAAGGAATTCAGAATGTAGAATCTCTAGCATTCTGTGACATATTTTGTGGGAATGAAGTGGTCAGTGAAGGAGAGAGGAGTTACCTGGTGACTGGGAAGATGGAAATTAAACATTGAGAACTCAGGTATTCTGACAAGTTTTTGGTGTGAGCATCATCTGGACAACTAGGTGTGTTCTGATCAGTAATATGAGCCCATAAGAGTTCAATAGAAATGATTACTTGGATTCATTGCGGTAGTCAAAGGCATAATTAAGAATGATGTATCCATTGGAGAGCAAAAAAGAAACAAAAAGGATGGCAAGAAAATCAACTCAAGCCAGTTATATTAAAGAGGTAACAAAGTGAACATATGTCCTGTAAATGGCCAAGATGTGACCTTATTTTGCCATCCAAGACATAGAGGCTGTCAGAGGTTATCTACTGCCCTGGAAGCCAAAAGAACTAGAAACTCATTTTTCCATTCTTCTTACATCTAGAGTAAAGGGAAATGATCTAGGATGGCCAATTAAACACATCGATCCTGCATTTGGAATATGGAGAGAGAGAGAAATACAGGGACAAAAGACATTGGTTTCAAAAGTAGCCAAAGCAGAAATACCAGGACTCTACTTAATGCAACTTTTATATGCATCAATAACATTTACAGTGTGAGATGTCAAATTATTGTCAAACATGAGTGTAAGGATACAGGAGTTAATATGTAAGTGATTTACCTTAAAAGTTTTAATTGGAGAATATGGTCAATTAAAAGGAATGAATATTTATATCAGAACAATTCCAAGAAATAATTCTAAGAATCATTGTAATCTGAACTTTTAAACCAAGTTTTAATTGCTTAATGCCCTAGTTCATATTAATTCATTATAATAAGATCAAGAAAATAGTAAAATATTAAAGGAACAATTCAGTCATAACTATTTATCAATATTATAGTCATAAAACTATAATATAAAAATTGTCCAGTCAGAGTCATCCAGTTTAGTACTTGCTATTATGACAGCTTGTTACCCAATCTAAAATGTTAATGAATTAAATGGCATTATCAACATTTCTATAAATGATAAGGAAAATTAGAGAAATTATTTTTTCCTTACCCGTATTTTGAAGGAAGTTGTGGATATCCTTTAAACACGTTGTGCTTTCTAAAAAGAAATGCATACAGTAGCACAGCAATGTCAATAACACAGGTAGCCATTCATTGCATACTCATTCTTTTTGAAGGTTTCATTTTCCAAGCACAGTAAAATGTTGTTTATTAAATTTCATTTGAGCATATAAGTGGCCCAGTTGTGCAACTGGGGACTTTTGCCAGAGGAAGGAGTGGAAAACTGAAATTCTCATTAAGAGTGTCAGAGGACTCCCTGTAGGACAAATTGAAGCTGTTCTAATGGACATTGTGCATTTGCACATGTGTAAGTCCAGGTTGTCCCCAAGGGCATTACAGACTTCTGGAGTCACAAACATCATTTCATGGTAGACACTTCTAGTTTTAACAATTGAAATAACACTTTCTGTTACTATTTACCACCATGGATGACACTTCTGGCATATTTGTTCAAACTTTAGTTTATATGTAAAATTTACTGTTAGTGCTTTACTTAGTATAGTCTTATTTGAGGTAACCAAAATATAATTTTAATAAGGCCAAAGTTCTAGATCCTCTTTGGGAGCAACCTCAAATACAGTTGTTCTTCCCATGCAAATTTCAGACATGCAAATTTTAGACATATATGTAGATCCCCCACTGTAAGCTAAAATCCGCAAGGAAATTTTACTAGGAAGAAGACAAGGAGCAAATGTAAAACAAAGCCAGGGAGTGGCTTGCAGTGGGAGGTGTCCTAGGTCTGTGCTTCTTAAAATATAATGCCTATGACTTTCCTAGTGATATTGTCAAAATGCAGATTCTTTTTCAGCAGTTCTAGTGTGGGTTTCTCAAGAGGCTTTATTTTTAACAAGGTGATGCCTGTGGACATTTGCCATTCAACAGGTCTTCATCTTGGGGAGACCTAGATTATCAGAGAGCCTTGATCACTGAAGAAACAACAAGTGGTAAGTGTGGCTGGTATGCAAAGAGAGAAGCAGGAAGGACCAAGTGTGTTCAGGGAGGCCAGCATGGGTGTGACCTCGACAGATAGTTCAAGGATATGTTCTTTACCCCAACTTACATAAAATCCAATGAAGTATTATTGAATGATTTGAACATGGTGGTAGCATGTTCAGAATTTTCATTAGAGCATTAACAAAATAACATGTTAAGAAGCATCCACTCAGAATATAAAATTGAATTTACTTTCTTGCAATATTTATATTTCATATTTAAATAGTGACATGTAACTTTCTCGATAGTAAAAGTATTTATTAAAGAAATAAATTCATCTGCACTTGGATCATGGATAGTGATATGGTTTGGATTTGTTGCTCCACCCAAGTCTCATGTTGAATTCCAATCTCCAGTGTTAGCAGAGGGGCCTGTTGTGTGGTGATTGGATCATGGGGGCGGACTTCCCCCTTTCTGTTCTCATGATAGTGAGTTCTCATGAGATCTGGTTGTTTAAAAGTGTGTAGCACCTCCCCCCTTCTCTCTCTTCCTCCTTCTCTGGACATGTACAACATGCATGTTTCCACTTCAACTTCCCCCATGATTGTAAGTTACCTGAGGCCCCCCCAACCATGCTTCCTGTACATACTTTGCAACTGTGAGTCCATTAAATCTCTTTTCTTTAAAAACTACCCAATCTCTGATAGTTCTTTATAGCAATGCAAGAACAGACTAACGTAAGAGGTAAATTATATGAAGTGGCCCATATGCTCATGGTCCCTACCCCTGCTACACTGCCTTATCCCTGAGAGCCTTCAGCAACAATCTCATGGGGAGGTTCTTATAATCAACTGACACTGAAAGAGAGACTCAGACCTGGATACAGACGGTTGTGCAACATATTCAAGCACTGCGGAAAATTTTGGTGGCTACCGTACTACAGCTCCTTTCTGGGACTTTTCTGAAGGACAGTGGTGAAAGGAAATCCTCCCAGTTAGAAAAATCCTAAATGATGCACTTAGTTGTTCAATTTGCTTAAAAGGAGAAATGAATAAATGTGTGATTATATATCAATTTATGAGCTATGTCTAATGATTAAGCTGGATGATCAGGGACTTGAAAGGAGCATAATTAGAAAACTGGTGACAATGATATTTGAGGCAAGGTGCTGGGAGAGATGTCTTTAACTGGGTGTAAATTATATAGATATCTACTATGGTTTGAATGTTTCCCCTCCAAAATTCAGGTGTTGAAACAATGGCCAGTGTGATAGTACTAAGAGGTGGGGCCTTTAGTAGGTGCTTAGGTCATAAGGGCTTCTTTCCTTGTTGATGGGCTTAAAGCCCTTATAAAAAAAGTTTTCCCACAGCCTTCAGTTTCCTTGCTCTTCTGCCTTTCACCACATGAGAATCCAGTGTTCCTCTCCTCCAGAAGAGCTTTCAAGGCACCATCTTAGAAGCAGGGACGGGACCCCTACCAGACATTCAAACCTGTCAGTATCTGGATCTTGAAAATACCAGCTTCTAGAGTTGTGATAAAATCAATTTTCATCATTTATAAATACTCAGTCTCTGGCATTCTGTTATAGCAGCACAAATAGGCCAAGACAGAAATAGGTACCAAGAAGTGGAGTGTTCCTATAACAAATACCTAAAATGTGGAAATGTCTTGGATAGGGGTAATGAGTAGAGGCTATAGCAGTTTTGAAGTGAATGATGAAAAAAGCCTGTATTTTTCAAGAATGAATCACTAAGGACAAGTCTGGTTAGAATTCATAAGGGAAGAGTGGTAGGGAAAGCCTTATTCTTCTTAGAGATTACTAGAGTGGTCATGAACAGAATGTGGGAAGAAATATGGATGATAAAAAATATTCTGATGATGTCTTAGATGGAAATGAGGACTATCTTATTGGAAATTAGAGGAAACACTCTCCTTATTATAAAATGGCAAAGAACTTGGCCGAGTTGTATCTGTGTCTTAGGACTTTGTGGAAGGCAAATCTTAAGTGCAATGAATTATAATATTTGGCAGAAAAAATCTATAAGCAGCAAAGTGTTGAGGGTGCTGCATGGCTTCTCTTAATGGCTTATAGTAAAATGCAAGGAGAGAGGAGCTATTAAAAGATGGAATTTGTAATCAAAAGGGAAGGATAATGTAAAGATTTAGAAAATTTTCAGCCTGGCCATGTAAAGAGTAATGATGGATGTTCCAAAAAGAAAGCCAATGGTGTGACCAAGTGACCATTTGATCATGATATTAGTCTATTTATAATAGAAGAAAGCCAGCTGCTATTCATCAAGACAACGAGAGAATGAGTCCAAAAGTATTTCAGAGATCTTCAAGCCTGCCATATCCCATATCTGGGACTGGACTCTGCCAGTCCCAGAGCGCCAGGACTTTGAGGGGACCTGGAAACTCACTGCCGAGGGCCCCCTTAAGTCTCTGCTCTCTGCATTATGACACAGAACTCCTTTGCCAGCTAAGTTGAATGGAAGTTGTGTCTCAGGTGTGCACACCTGCAGCTGAAGCTACTGCCCCAGAGTGCAGAATTGGTAAGGCTTGGTGACATCCATGTGATGCTAATTCACAAGCCTGCAGAATGGACACATGGATTTCTCCACCTAGATTTCAGAGGATGCCTCAGATAATCTCAACACCCAAGCAGAGACCTGTCACAGGGTCAAAGCCACCACAGAGACTCCCAAATGGGGCAATTTTCCGTAGATCTATGGAAACAGAGCTGCCAGGAGACCTCAGACCAGTATAGCCACTAGCTACAGTGGCATCCTGAGAACTAAAGGCACTGGACTGCAATCCATAGGAGTTGCGGTGTAGGATGCACTCAACAAAGACAGAGAGGCAAGGAACCAGGAGCCTTATTGATGCAACCCCTAACACAGTGTATTTGGAAAGCGGGACATAACATCAAGGCTATCCTGAAGCCGTAAGATTTAATGTTGTTTGCACTGCTGGGTTTTGGACTTAATTGAGACCTGTTATTCCTTCTTTTCTATTTCTCCATTTTGGAATTGAAATATTTGTTCTGTCCCAGCATGTATTTTGGAAGCACATAACTTGTTTGATTTCATAGGTTTATATTTAAAGAGTAATTTACCTCAGAATGAAAAATACTTTATGTCTTACTCATAATCTGATTTAGATGATATCTAGATGAGACTTTAGCTTTTAGACTTTTGAGTTGATGCTGAAATGTGCTAAAACTTTGGGGCTATTAGGATAGAATTTAATGTATTCTGCATATGAAAAGAATATGAATTTTGGGAAGCCATGAGCAGAATGCTTCAGTTTGCTTTGCCATTCCACCTTCAACCATGTAAGGATACAGTGTTTCTACCCTCCAGAGGATGCAGTAAGAAGGATTCATTTTGGAAGCTGATAGCAGTCCTCACCAGAAAATCCAATCTGATGGCATCTTGATCTTGACTTCCTACCCTCCAGAACTCTGAAAAAGTACATTTTTGTTTTTTTGTAAATTACTCTATCTGTGGTATTCTGCTATAGCAGCACAAGTGGACTAAGACAGTATTTGTAGCTCATGTGGATGTTGACCTTTGTATCCTCTTGATTATTAAAATCCTCAGCTGAGGAGAATTTTAATAATCAAGAGGATAGAATGACCCATCTATGGATACCAGTAGGCCTGAGGTGGCTGTGGTAATAGGGATGGAGGTTATGCCTGGGCTTAGCTACATGGATTTCCACTTACCAAAGCCAACCTGTCTAGGGCCATTGTGAGGTGCTCAATCAACCAGCAAAAGAAACCAACACTGAGTCCCCAATCAGTAATCATTAAGCTAGATGTCAAGTTGATTACACTGGACTTCACCTATCATGAAAGAAGTAGTGTTTTGCTCCTAGTGGAATAGATACTTACTTGGATACAGAAATGTCTTCCCTATGCACAATGCTTCTGTTGAAGCTACCATCCATGGACCTATAGAATTCCTTCTTGACTGTCATGGTATTGACACAACATTCCTCCTGATTACGGAGCTCACTTCACAGCAAATGAATTGGAGCAATGGGACCAAGTTCATGGAATTCACTGGTCTTACTATGTTACTATGTTCCCCACCATCCTGAAGCAGCCAGTATAATAGAAACCCAACTCACTGTGAATGATAAAGAAAAAGTTAACTTTTTTTTCTTTATACTTAAGTTGTGGGATACATGTGCAGATAGTGCAGGTTGTTACATAGGTACACATGTGCCATGGTGGTTTGCTGCACCCATCAACCCATCATCTAGGTTTTAAGCCCCACATGCATTAGGTATTTTTTCTAATTCTCTCCCTCCCTTTACCCCCACCCACTGACAGGCCCTGGTGTGTGACATTCCCCTCCCTGTGTCTATGTGTTCCCATTGTTCAACTCCCACTTAAGAGTGAGAACATGGCAGTGTTTGGTTTTCTGTTCCTGTGTTAGTTTGCTGAGAATAATGGTTTCCAGCTTCATCCATGTCCCTGCAAAGGACATGAACTCATTCTTTTTTATGGCTGTGTAGTATTCCATAGTGTATATGTGCCACATTTTCTTTATCCAGTCTACCATTGATGGACATTTGGGATGGCTCCAAGTGTTTGCTATTGTGAATACTGCTGCAATAAACATACGTCTTCTTGTGTCTTTATAGCAGAATGATTGATAAGCCTTTGGGTGTATAATCAATAATGGGATTGCTGGCTCAAATGGTATTTCTGGTTCCAGATCCTTGAGGAATCACCACATTGTCTTCCACAATGGTTGAACTAATTACACTTCCACCAACAGTGGAAAAGTGTGCCTATTTCTCCACATCCTCTCCAGCATCTGTTGTTTCCTGTCTTTTTAATGATTGACATTCTAACTCACGTGAGATGGTATCTCATTGTGGTTTTGATTTCAATTTTTCAAATGCCCAGTGATGATGAGTAGGTTGCCTGTTCACTCTGATGGCAGGTTCTTAACAAAAGTTTACTTTAACCAATTAGAAACCCTCAACTCACCTCTAAGTAGGAACTTTCTACTGGAATAATCCAAATAATGCTACTGCTCCACTTTAAGCACAAAGTTTATTTTTGCCTTACTTCCACATTAAATCAGCAAAAGCCTTCCTTTCCTGTCATGTATACATAAGCATATGTAAACATAGATATTGACACTTAAAACACACACACACATATATATGTGTATATATACACACACACATATATGTATATATACACATATATATACACAATCAGGTAGCTATATATATATATATACACACACACACACACACACATATACACAATCAGGTAGCAATGATGATCCAACAAAAGAAATTGAAGGAATTGAAAAAACAATCTGACAGCAAAATGGGGGAATAAATCAGTGCTAGAAAGATGGAGAAAATAACTAGAGGTTTGCAAAATAACATGTGAGTAATTTTTAGGGTAAGGGCCTTGGTACCAGTGACAAGGTAAAAGGAATTTCAGTGTTGAAAGATAAAGGGCAGAGTGGAATGGCAGATGGATGACTCATATACTTCAAGAGTATGAAGTGAGAAGAAGGCTAACAAGGACTTTTTGAAGCAGAAAATATCCAAACTCTTCCTCATTTTCATGTTTTCTTCGCAATCACTGGACACTATGATGTGACTGAACTTTGGTGATACACATTTTAAGCCCCTGGTTGTCAAGAACACATTCCAATAACCTTGTAACCATTGGTTTTTAAAATCATAGTAGCTTAATTTTTTTTTTCTCGGAAGATTAAGAGGATTTGCTTCCTACTATGCCATTTATCTTTTCTTTTCTATGCCTACTTCAATCTAAGTTCTATTTATTCGTTTAATTATCTGATTTAGGGACGCTTTTCAGATTGTCTGAAAACACAATCACACCTGGAAAGTGCCTTAGAAGCCATCTTAGGAAGTTAGAGGCTGTGTGCTTCTTCTTACTCATACAAGCACACAGAGTTAACAGCACTCTCCTGCCCTCTTGCACATTGGCAGTGCCTTCACTGTTAAACCCTTCTCATGTTGTCCTCATTGCATTTCCATTTCTGTTACTTTATTTGATATATGAGTTGACTTCCTACAAAAAGTGAAATTCATTCTTTTGCAGTAAGAGGACTGAAAGACCTCTTGATGGCTAGTAGAATTCTGGGATCTACCTGTCTTCCCCTAAACACAAGTCTATCTTCACTATAAAGATAAATGTGATAGACGTCTTGGGTGATACAGTTGTGTTAGTATCAAAAACATCATACTTAAGTGCTTATCAGATAAACTAGACTATTTTGCATTTAATGCACTTATAAGACACATTGATTAATGTGGGGAAAAGCAGGAGAGATCAGATTGTCACCGTGTCTGTGTAGAAGGAAGTAGACATAGGAGATTCCATTTTGTTATGTACTAAGAAAAATTCTTCTGCCTTGAGATTCTGTGACCTTACCCCCAACCCCATGCTCTCTGAAACATGTGCTGTGTCAAACTCAGGGTTAAATGGATTAAGGGCGGTGCAAGATGTGCTTTGTTAAACAGATGCTTGAAGGCAGCACGCTCCTTAAGAGTTGTCACCACTCCCTAATCTCAAGTACCCAGGGACACAAAAACTGCGGAAGGCCGCAGGGACCTCTGCCTAGGAAAGCCAGGTATTGTCCAAGGTTTCTCCCCATGTGATAGTCTGAAATATGGCCTCGTGGGAAGGGAAAGACCTGACCGTCCCCCAGCCCGACGCCCGTAAAGGGTCTGTGCTGAGGAGGATTAGTATAAGAGGAAGGCATGCCTCTTGCAGTTGAGACAAGAGGAAGGAATCTGTCTCCTGCCCGTCCCTGGGCAATGGAATGTCTCGGTATAAAACCCGATTGTACATTCTATCTACTGAGATAGGGAAAAACCGCCTTAGGGCTGGCGGTGGGACATGCGGGCAGCAATACTGCTTTGTAAAGCATTGAGATGTTTTATGTGTATGCATATCTAACAGCACAGCACTTAATCCTTTACCTTGTCTATGATGTAAAGACCTTTGTTCATGTGTTTGTCTGCTGACCCTCTCCCCACTATTGTCTTGTGACCCTGACACATCCCCCTCTCGGAGAAACACCCACGAATGATCAATAAATACTAAGGGAACTCAGAGGCTGGCCGGATCCTCCATATGCTGAACGCTGCTTCCCCGGGTCCCCTTATTTCTTTCTCTATACTTTGTCTCTGTGTCTTTTTCTTTCCCAAGTCTCTCGTTCCACCTTACGAGAAACACCCACAGGTGTGGAGAGGCAACCCACCCCTACAGATTAACATACCATACTCTACAATATTTTTATTTGCTTTCTGCCATCATTATTCTATTATGAAGACTTGACTAAAATTTCTCAAATGCTTTTGAATAACATAGGAATATTTTAATTAGTTAAATAGGTACTAACATCATAGGTCATTAAAGTGCTAGTACTGTTATAATTGCAAAATCTTTTAATGCTGGCAAAAACATAGGTAACTCTAATTTGCACAATTTTGTGACTATTTTAGTGAATAGAAAAGAGAGATGAGTAAGAGATCTAAACATTATTTCTTTTGAACATTTTTGTGAATGAATCTATGATTTGCTTATTTCTCAGGCTGTAGATCATGGGATTTAATAAAGGAACTATGACAGTGTAAAATAGAGACTCCATCATATCTTGGTCATCAGCCCGTTGGGATGCAGAGCCCACATACACGAAGGCGAGGGGCCCATATATAAATATACAGATAAGAGATGAGCTCCACAGGTGGAGAAGGCTTTTCTTATACCTTTGACAGACTTCTTTTTCGAGATTGTAAAGAGGACAAATGTAAAAGATACAAGAACAGTCCCAATGGTGAAAACTTGAATTGAACATGAGAAAATAAAAACCATTGGAAAGTTAATAGAAGAATCAGTACAGAAAACTTTTAACAATGGGATAATGTCACAGTAAAAGTGATGTATTGTGTTGGAATTACAGAAAGTTAATCTGTATAAAAAACCTTCATGAATTAAAGCATGAAGAAGGCCACCTAGAAATGACAAGATTAATAGCCAGATGCACAGTCCATTGGTCATAATGACTGGATAAAGTAAAGGTTTGCACATGGCTACATAGTGATCATATGCCATTGTTGCCAAGAGAAAACATTCTGTGGTTACACCAATTGCAAAGGAAAAAAAATGTATCTAGTATTCAGAGAGAAATCATCTTACTCTTAGTGAAGAAGTTGATCAGCATCTTCAGAGTCATGTGGATGATAACAAATCATCCACAAAAGCTAAATTCTCAAGGAATAAATACATTGGGATATGAAGGTGAGGGTCTTTCCAGATGACAGCAATCAGACCAAGATTTCCGAAGATGGAGATGAGATATATTACCAAGAATGCCAGGAACAGGGGTATTTTCCAGTGAGGTTGATATAAAAATAATGTGAGAACAAAATCTGTCAGCAATTTTGCATTTTCCTCTTCCATGTCCTCACTGCATGTCCTCTAAAATAAAATGCAACAAATGAAAGGCAAATTTGCAATGGCATTATGAGTTGAATTTGGGGAAGACGTGTTGAAATAAACAGTGCGATTATAAGAGACCTCTTAGTTTTTTACCATTACTATAAAAAAGAAATCCTATATTTAAGGTGTTAAATAAATGAAAAAATATATATATTTTGGTTTAAAAATTGGGTAGTAATATGCATTCTCTAGTATACTAAATTTATGTGCACACTCATGTGGTAGAATAATCCTGTATCTGGTACATGAATGGAGTTCCTGGGGAATAGGTTTTTGAAAGATCTGGATAAAAATCAATGCAATAAATGCCATGTGAAGATTCTTAAACTTTATATTTCATAGTATAAGCATGCACTAAATACTTTCAGGTGGGAAATTCCATGCACTTGTGTGTGAAGAGGCCACCAAACAGGCTTTGTGTGAGCAATAAAGCTGTTTATTTCACCTGGGTGCAGGCAAGCTGAGTCCGAAAAGAGAGCCAGTGAAGGGAGATAGGGGTGGGGCTGTTTTATAGGATTTGGGTAGGTAGTGGAAAATTACAGTCAAAGGATGTTGTTCTCTGGCTGGCAGTGGTGGGGGTCATAAGGTGCTCAGTGGGGGAGCTTTTGAGCCAGGATGAGCCAGGAGAAGGAATTTCACAAGGTGATGTCATCAATTAAGGCAGGAACTGGCCATTTTCACTTCTTTTGTCATTCTTCAGTTACTTCAGGCAATCTGGATGAATACGTGCATGCTTGGGTTCAGAGGTCTGACATTGCTGTCTTCTTATATTAATAAGAAAAATAAAACAAAATAGCGTTGAAGTGTTGGGGCAGCAAAAATTTTGGAGAAATAATGGGCGTTACTTCTCAGGGTTGCTTCAAGTGGGATTAGGGGAGGCATGGGAACCTAGAGTGGGAGAGATTAAGCTGAAGGAAGATTTTGTGGTAAGGGGTGATACTGTGCGGTTGTTAGAAGAAACACTTGTTGTATAGAATGATTGTTGATGACCTGGATGCAGTTTTGTATGAATTGGAAAACTAAACAGAAGACACAAGGTCCAAATAAGAGAAGGAGAAAAACAGGTGTTAAAGTACTAAAAATTGGGAAGACCCAGGACATCCAATTAGAGAGTGCCTAAGGAGGATCAACATAGTCCTGCCAGCAAAGATTATTTATTTACTTTAAGAGGGAGTTAAGAGTGGTGGTTTGGGGATAGCACCAGGAGATATAGCTTGGAGAAACAGTGTAAACCAGCAATGTAAACAAGAGCAGGGCATTTACGAGTAGTTGAGAATGGTGAATAGAAGTATGACTAGACAGAAGATAGTAGAGATGACAAGTATTTGGGGTGCAGTCCAAGTTGGGCTGGTGTCTGGAATGAGACTGGGGCCTAATAAAAAGCAGTGTCTATACAGGAGCTCAAATGAGCTGTACCCTGTAGCATTCCAAGGACAGGCTTGAATTTTGAGAAGGGAAAGTGGTAAAAGTATTGTCCAGTCTTTTTTAAGTTGGTGGCTGAGCTTGGTGAGGTGTGTTTTTAAAAGACCATTAGTCCATTCTACCTTTTCTGAAGATTAAGGAAAGTAAGGGCTATGAAGGTTTTACTGAATACTAAGAGCCTGGAAAGGGCTTGGGTGATTTAACTAATAAAGGCCAATCTGTTATTGGATTGTATAGAGGTGGAAAGGCCAAACTGAGGAATTATGTCTGACAGAAGGGAAGAAATGATTGTGGTGGCCTTCTCAGACACTTTGGGAAAGGCTTCTACCCATCCAGTGAAAGTTTCTACCCAGACCAAGAGTTATTTTAGTTTCTTGACTCAGGGCACGTGAGTAAAGTCAATTTGCCAGTCCTGGACAGGGGCAAATCCCCGATCTTGATGTGTAGGGGAGGGAGGGGGCCTGAACAATCCCTGAGGAGTAGTAGAATAGCAGATGGAACACTGAGAAGTGATTTCCTTGAGGACAGATTTCCATGATGGAAAGGAAATGAGAGGTTCTAAGAGACGGGCTAGTGGCTTGCAACCTACATGGAAGAGGTTATGAAATGATGACAGAATAGAATGGGCCTGTGAGGCTGGAAGGAGATATTTTCCTTGGTCTAAGAACCATTTGCCTTGTGTGGGAAGAGATTGATAGGTGGAAGTTTCAGTGGGGGAGTAAGTGGGAGTGGCCGATGAGAAGGAGAAAAACTGGTAGTGAGGGACAGAAGTTGGAATGCTAGCTGCTTCTTTAGCTACCTTATCAGCATAAGCGTTGCCTAGAGCAATGGGATCTGATGCCTTTGATAGCCTTTGTAGTGAATGACTCCAGCTTCCTTTGTAAGTAAAGCAGCCTTGAGAAGAGTTTTTATCAAAGAGGCATTAATGATGGAGGACCATTGTGTAGTGAGGCAACCTCTTTCTGCCCACACAACAGCATGGTGGTGCAGGATATGAAAGGCATAGTTACAGTCAGTATAAATATTGACATGTATTTCCTTTGCAAGAGTGAGAGCTCGAGTTAAGGCAATGAGTTCGGCTTGCTGAGAGGTAGTGGAAGAGGGCAGAGTGGTAGCCTCAATGATAGATGTGGAAGATACCATAGCATAGCCTGCCTTTGCTGGTGAGTGACGATTAGGCCTGGTGGAACTACCATCAATAAACAAGTGTGATCAGGGTGAGAAACAGGAAAAGTGAGAAACAGGAAAGAAGGAAATATGGGGAAAGAAGTGAGAAACAGGAAAGAAGGAAATATGGGGAAATGGGGTGAATGTCAGGTTGATCAGAGAGAAACAGTCATGGGGGTCAGGTGTGGTGTCCAGAATAATGTGGGAGGCTGGATTGAAGGAACAATCAAAATTGTTGGGAGACTCAACAAAGAGTGAGTATAACTGAAGGAGCTGGGGAGCAGAAAGTATATGTGTCAGGTGTGAGGATGAAAATAGATTTTGGAAGTTATGACAACTGTAGAGTGAGTTGAGCATAGTTTACGATTTTGAGGGCCTCTGAAAGTATTAGGGTGACAGCAACCAATGCACGGAGACATGATGGCCAGCCTAAAACAAATAGTAAGGTCAAGTTGTTTCAACAGAAAGGCTACAGGACATGGTCCCAGACCTTGTGTAAGAATTCCAGCTGCACAGCCCTGCATTTTGGCTGTGTGTAATGAAAAGGGTTGGGATGAGTCAGGGAGAGCTAGAGTGGGGGCAGTCTCTAAAGCTGTCTTCAAGGAATGGAAAGAGGAGTAGGGAAAGGATTTAGGATCTCTGGGGTCAGCTAGGTTTCCTTTTGTGATATATAACAGTTTTGTTAGGATGGCAAAACCAGGTATCCAAAGGCAAAAGTATCCAACCATGCCCAGGAAGGAAAGGAGTTGTTGTTTTGTAGAAGGGGTCAGGGTTTGAGGGATCAGTCAGACACAATCGGCAGGGAGAGCATGTGTGTTTTTGTAAAGAATTATGCCAAGGTAGGTAAGAGATGGAGAAGAAATTTGAGCTTTGGAGGGGGATACCCATATCCTTTGTAAAATAAATGTTGAAGGAGCAGGAGGGTGTCTTGTTGAGAAGATTCAAAGGAGGGGCTACAAAGTAGAAAGTCATCAATATATTGAATAAGGTGAGAAGCGGAGGGGTGGAAAGAAAGTAAATCATGAGAAAGAGCTTGGCTGAATTAATAAGGGCTGTCCCTGAAGCCTTGTGGCAGTACAGCCCATGTAACCTGCTGGGGCTGATAGGTGTCAGGGTCAGTCCAGGTAAAAGCAAAGAGAGGCTGGAATGAGGGTTGCAGGGGAATAGTGAAAAAAAGCATCTTTAAGATCAAGAATAGAATAGTGAGTTGTGAAGGAAGGTATTGAGGACAAAAGAGTGTATGGGTTGGGCACTATAGAGTTGATAGCAAAACAATTTGGTTGATAAGGCACAGATCCTGAACTAACCTGTAAGACTTGTCCAGTTGTGGACATTTAAAATGGGGGAATTATAAGGAAAGTTTATAGGTTTTAGAAGCCCATGCTGTAGCAGGCGAGTGATAACAGGCTTTAATCCTATTAAAGTGTGCTGTGGGATGGGATATTGGCATTGAGTGGGGTAAGGGTGATTAGGTTTTAATGGGATAGTAATGGGCATATGATTGGTTGACAAGGAGGGAGTAGAGGTGTCCTATACCTGTGGATTAAGGTGGAAAGATACAAGCGGAGGATGAGAAGGAGGCTTTGAACTGGGGAAAAAGGTGGCAATGAGGTGTGGCTGTAGCCTAGGAATAGTCAGGGAAGTAAATAATTTAGTTAAAATGTCTCAACCTAATAAGGGAGCTGGGCAGGTGAGGCTAACTAAAAAGGAGTACATAAAAGAATGTTGGATTTGGGGAGTTTTAAGAGGTTTAGAAGCCTGGCCGTCAATACCCACAACAGTTATGGGGGCAAGGGAAATAGGCTGTTGAAAAGAAGGTAATGTGGATTGGGTAGCCTTCATATTAATTAAGGAGGGGATGGACTTACCCTCCACTGTAAGCATCTGTGATGGTCCAGGACGCTTCTGAGGTGTTCGGGCAGCGTTAGTCTTCAGCCGCTAAGCTGAGAAGATCCGAGAAGGAGTCAGTCAGAGCCTTGGGCTAGTTGGACAGTCCAATTTCCACTGGGGTCCTGCACAGATGGGACATGGCTTAGGAGGAATCCCATGCTGTGGGCATTCCTTGGCCCAGTGGCCAGATTTGCAGCACTTGAAGTAAGATCCTGGGAGAGGAGGTCCTAAAGGAATGCCTGACTGCTGTGGCTTAAGTGTTTTGAAGTTCTTGTGTGCTGGAGTTGTGGCTGGGGTTTCTCTCACAGTAGAGGCAAGAAATTGCAACTCAGAAATACGTTGCTACTTGGCTGCCTCTACTCTATTATTGTACAACTTGAAGGTGAGGTTAATTAAGTCCTATTGTGGGGTTTGAGGGCTGGGATTTAATTTTTGGAGTTTTATTTAATGTCAGGAGTGGATTGTGTAATAAAATAAAATGCATATTGAGAATAAGATGGCCTTCTGACCTTTCAGGGTCTAGGGCTGTAAAGTGTCTCAGGGTTGCTGCCAAACAAGCCATGAACTGGGCTGGGTTTTTATATTTGATGAAAAAGAGCCTAAACACTAACTGATCTGGGAGAGGTTGGATAAAGAAAAAGGAGCATTAACCTTAACTATGCCTTTAGCTCCAGCCACCTCTTTAAGAGGAAATTGTTGGGCAGGTGGGGGAGGGCTAGTCATGCAATGAAACTGTAAGCTGGAGTGGGTGTGGGGAGAGGAGGTGATAGAAGGATTACAGGGTGGAGGAGAAGAAGCTTAGGAAGAATTGGAGCCTGATTCAGCCTGGCAGGGAGTGAACTGAGGAGCAGTCTGGGGATGAGGGGAGAGGTCAGATGGGTTGGTAGAAAAGGAGGATTGAAAAGACTCAGTGATGCTTGGGGTTGGGACTGAGGGGACAGGCGGGAGGGAAAGAAGGAGGATTTGGGATGAGTTGCATTGGGAACAGAGACTAGGGAGGGACTGATGTGTAAAAGAATGCCTGGACATTAGGCACTTCAGACCATTTGCCCTTTATGACAAGAATTATCTAGATCATGTAGGATGGAAAAGTCAAAAGTGCAATTTTCTGGCTATTTGGAACTATTGTCGAGTTTGTATGGGGGTTAAGCGGCATTGCAGAAGAAAATAAGGCATTTAGGTTTTAGATCAGGTGTGAGTTGAAGAGGTTTTAAGTTCTTGAGAACACAGGCTAAGGGAGAAGGAGGAATTGAGGGTGTAAGGTTACCTATAGTGAAGGAGGCAAGCCCAGAGAAAAGAGAGGGTAGAGACATAGGGAGAAAGGGTAGGGGGGGTGCTTGCCCCCAGGAAAGTGGAGAGAAAAGAGAGGGTAAAGACATGGAGAGAAAGGTGGGGGGTGCTTGCTCCCCCAGGAAAGTGGAGAGAAAAGACAGGGTAGAGACACAGAGAGAAGGGGTGGGGTGTGCTTGTCCCCCAAGAAAGTGGAGAGAAAAGAGAGGGTAGAGACACAGAGAGAAGGGGTGGGTGGTGCTTGCCCCCAAGGAAAGTGGTGCTTGACACTAAGGGTGAAGGATCAAAGCAGGCATCCTGGCAGTGATCAGACACCTCTGAAACGTGGGTGAATAATCAAGCAGGCATCCCCACAGTGGTTAAACACCAAGGGAAGACTGTCTTCCCAAGTCTGTGACTGGTGCTGGAGTTTTGGGTTCACGGATAAAACATGTCTCCTTTGTCTCTACCAGAAAAGGAAGGGAACTGAAATTAAGAGAAGGGAGAGATGGAAGGATGGTGCCAAGATTGAAAGGAGAAAGAGGTTGAGAGATAGTGAGAGAGGTTGGAGAAGAGAGTAAAAAGAGGCCACTTACCCAATTTAAAATTGGTGAGATGTTCCTTGGGCTGGTTGGTCTGAGGACCAGAGGTCGTAGGTGGATCTTTCTCATGGAGCAAAGAGCAGGAGGACCAGGGATTGATCACCCAAGGGAGGTCCCCCAATCTGAGTCATGGCACCAAATTTCACATGCGTCTGTGTGAAGAGACCACCAAAGAGGCTTTGTGTGAGAAATAAAGCTTTTTAATCACCTGGGTACAGGCGGGCTGAGTCGGAAAAGAGAGTTAGCAAAGGGAGATAGGGATGGGGCTGTTTTATAGGATTTGGTAGGTAGTGGAAAATTACAGTCAAAGGGGGTTGTTCTCTGTCTGGCAGGGGTGGGGGTCACATGGTGCTCAGTGGGGGAGCTTTTGAGCCAGGATGAGCCATGAGAAGGAATTTCACAAGGTACTGTCATCAGTTAAGGCAGGAACTGACCATTTTCAGTTCATTTGTCATTCTTCACTTGCTTCAGGCCATCTGGATGAATATGTGCAGGCTTGGGCTGAGAGGCCTGACAGGAAATGCCATCATAATATATTTTTAAAATTTTTGATAGTGTAGAAAATATGCTGTGGGATGGGGAAATCGGACTAAGGGGTACTAATTAGAAACTTGTTACTAAGGTCCCAGTGATCCCAATCAGATCACACATAAAAATGATCTGGGAGGGTGTTTTATGAAAAATATAGATTGTGAGAATTTAATGTAGAAATTGATTATTTCAGAAATGAGTTCTAGAAATCTGCATTTAAAAAATACCCTCAAGGTGATTCAAATGAGTGCTAGGTGTCTTGTCCAGGTGTGATATTACATTGGAAAAGATGGTAAGACAAAGAAAAAGATTCCAAGCAATCTAGAATGTAGATTCCCTAGTATTCTGTGACATATTTGGTGGGAAAGAAGTGGTAATAAATGAGATAAAAGTCACTTGGTGACTGGGTAATTGGTCATTAAATATTGAGGATGGGAACTCAGATGTGCTGGCAAGTTCTTGGAGTAAGCATCCTGCAGCCAACTAGGTGAAATCCAAACAGTAATATGAGCCTGTTAGAGCTTAATAGAAATAATTACTTGGAATCTTTGTGGTAGTCAAAGGCGTACTTAATGATGTATCCACTGGAGAGTAACAAAGAAACAAAAAGAGTGGCAAGAAAATCAACTGGAGCAAGTTATGTTAAAGAGATAACAAAGTGGACATATGTCCTAGGAATGGCCAAGATGTGATCTTTTTTGCCATCCAAGTCTTGGTGGCTGTTAGAGGTTACCTACTGCTCTAGAAGCCAAAAGAACTAGAACTCATTTTTCCATTCTTCTTGTTTGTAGAGTGAAGGGACCCGATCTAGGATGGCCAATGAAACACGCTGATCCTACATCCAGAATATGGAGAGAAAGAGAAAGGTTTTGGTTTCAAAAGCAGCCTGTGTATTCTTTATATCTAAAATAAAAGTTGAAATGCAAAACATTTTAAGAAGCATATTAAAAGTTTATGAAGGCAATGGAGGCCATTTATTAAATTACCAACACCTGGAACCCCTTTCTACCACATGGGTTTTGGTGGCAGACAAAGAATTTCACCTAGATTTGTTCAATCAAACCCACACTACATACAGTTGGATATAGAGAGATAGAGACAAATGTACGTGGACAACAAAAAAAAATAGTGCAAATGCAGTTGAGGCAAAAACATTAAGATCCCAGCATGTGCATCCTGTATCTACAACAATGCCACTGAAAGTATGAGCTGTGTCATTGGAAGTACAGCAGCGGAAACAGCCACTCATGAAGTTCCTGTTGGGAAAGGATTTGGGCTGCTGGCTGGCTGTTTTACTTCCTTGTGTTCCTGCCATTATTTTCTAGCTGATTTCTCCACCTTCCCTACCATTTCTATACTGGAATCAATATCCATTCAATAACATTTTACACTGCAACCCAAAGCCCTAGATGTTCAAAAGTGTAACAAAAGAGACAGTAGAAAAGGGTACTGAACAGAGTGATCAAGGGAAGAAGCAGGAGGGAACTAGAAAGCTGAGTGTTGTGGATGGACATAAAGAGAGGTAAGATCAGTGTGACCAAGTGAAGCACAGGGAAAAATGACAAAATAAATGCCCTAGAGGACAAGGAGTGCAGGGAATTCGCTGTGTATAGAAATGAAGTAATTTTTAGTGGCCTTAGTGAGAGGAGTTTCCCTTATGTAATAGAATAAAAGTCAGCAATACAAAGTGAAGGGGAAACAAGTAGCACAGCAGTGAGGGGATGAGGTACAGTACTCTACGACATGTGGAGAATAATTGGCATTTGTCTGCTGCTCATAAACTAATGTTTTTTTCTCCAGAACAATATTTAAGAAAAAGTTATCAAAAGTAAAGATTGACAAGTGAAAGGAGAAAAGGCATATGAAATGTGGAAATGGAAATTTGCCTAGGTGAAATAAAACAAGGAGGAAAAAAATTAGGCACAGAATAATCACGTCATAGATGGTAAATGTGAGAAAGACAAGTCAGTAAAGAAGGAGACAGAAAGAAGTAGCCTGGTGTTCTTCCATTCATCAGAGCCGTATCATTTTGGCACATTGGCTGGGAAAGGAAATTCATTCATCAGACTGGTGAGAATGGAGTGGATCTCAACTTTAAATCTGATCTTTAATTTTAGGGCACTCTTCCAGCTATCCTATTGCCAAACCTTCTTTCTCTTTCTATCTACAGTCTCTTAACCCTGTCTCTGTGTGTCTAATGTGCAGGAATCTTTACAGTTCAAGGAAACAGGTCTATTAGAAAAGATTATGAATCTCAGCAGGCAGTAACTCAATAAACATCTCTCTCTACAGTTTCTCTGGTGAGCACTTGGTATTTCTAAGCCACCTAGTGGAAATAAAAATCCTCTATATGAGGCACACTTTGTTCCTCTTTTTTTCATGGTAACACCGCAGCTTCCTTTTACACTGTTAGACATCAGGCTCTGGGCCTCTTATGGGAAGGGGATGTTTCTGCCTTTAGCAGAGAGGATTAAGATGACTTCTGTAGCCAAATGTTTGTCTTGATATTGTCCCACTCACAGGAAAATGGCCATTTGGTTCCTACATTCCCTTAAGGCACCTATTCTGTCCCCTATTAAGACAGTACTTAAATTAATAAGGGGATTTTAAGTCCGAAAGTTAACTGGAACCATTCTTCTATGGGCAAATGCTTTAGCATGGGCTATAACAGCAGGATTTAGAGTTCAATCCAGCACACCCCCTCCCTTAAACGGGCCTTGCCCAGTTACGTGATTTTTCTTGAAATCCTTTTTTTTTCTTTTTTTTTTGGAAAGCACACAGGTCACACAAGTCTAGGAGGTCAAAGGGAAATAAAAGGAAGAGGACTAAGGCTCCTTGGGGACAGCATGACTATGGCCCAAAAGTTTAGTTCCTCTGGTGTCATGCTTTGGAGGGTCATGCCTGCAGTCATGGGCGGCACATTGAAATGGGTGCCTGGATTCAGGATCCAAGAAGAGAAAATAGTTGGGGGGACGTGCTCTACTGGATCACATACCAAAATGAAGGAGACTAAAATAATGCTTTTATTCTCTCTTCTCTTTCTAAATGGGTAACAGATCATCTTCAATATGCACTCCCCTGGAGTGTATTTTGAAGCACTGGGACTCCTTTGACCTTAAACTTTGAAGAAAAAGTGGCTTATTTTCTTTTGCACAAGGGCATGGCCTTTTTTACTACACCTTTGTGAGTGTTGCAAAATCAATCCAGCTCTTTTAGCAATCATATCAGGCAGTCATAAAGAGAATAATTCCCCAAAATTACAGGAGCAAGTTCCAGGGAAACCATCTGAGGATTCCCTTGTTTGGAGCTCCTTCAAGTTCCCTTCTCATTTCAGGACCTTAGACAAGTAAAGGGAGACTTAGGCCGATTTTCTGACTCTGATAGGCATACAGAAGCTTTCCAAAATTTACCTCTGGTATTTAACCTCTCATGGAGGAATGTTATGCTGCTCCTAAGCCAAACCCTAACTGCGGCTAAAACAGGCAGGTCTGCAAGCAGAAGAGAGTTTTGAAGATAAGCAATATGCCTCCTATAGTAGGCTAAAAGAAAAAAAGAGAAAATAGGGAAGGCAAAGAAATAGGGGAAACACGATTTCCAATAGGAAAAGAGGCAATACATCTTAACAACCCTAATTGGAACTCCTTTCTATGGCGTTGTCCTTCTTTCATGGTTTAAAATGGCTTCTATCTCTTTTTTAATGTTCTTCCAATGTGGAAAAAAACCTTAAAACACTTGGCTTAGAGTTCAGCTAGGTGGGAAGAAACCGAGAAGCCTAATATGCTGGCAAAAGTTTAAAAATTTCTTACCAGTTGGGCTTTTGAATTCTCTCTCCCTGTGCAAGCCAGTAAAAGGGATAATAAGGATCATTGTTTATCTCTGTAAATTTATAATTAATGACAAAAGATTTGTGAGATTGGTCTTAAGCTGTAGACTATCTGGTGTGCTTTGCATCTCTTTCTGTATGGTTCTGTCAAAGAAAACACATTTTACTTCAGGATGCAGGCCAAGGACCCCATAAGCCTACTGTTTGAGCCAACCCAACAAAACGGTCAGTAACAAAGTTGGACACAAACCTCCATCTTGTTTCGTGTCTTTGGGAACATGACCTGTAACCACGTGGCAATACTGTGTTTTAGTCTCCGCCATTTTACAATGGTGGCTGTCTTCTTGTGCTAAGTCAGTTCCTGGGTAAGGGCCACAAAATCAGATAAGCCAGTTTGTCAATCTGGGTGGTGCCAGTTGGTCCATCAAGGGCAGGGTTTACAAAACATCGTAAACACTGGTCTCAAGAGCAGTTTAGGAAGGTTCAAAATCTTGTAGCCTCCACTTGCATGGCTCCTAGGCCATGGTTTCTAATCTTGTGGCTTGTTTCTTGGTCTGGTCCCCAGGCAAGAGGGTAGTATATCTTGGGAAGCAGCTGATATCATCTTTGTTTTAGACTACAAACTGTAAACCAGCCTCCTCCCAAAGTTGGTTCAGCCTATGCCCAGGGATGGGCAAGGACAGCTTGGGGGCTGGAAACAAAATGGAGTTGTTTGAGTTGGATCTCTTTCACTGTCGCTCGGCCAGAGTCTGCAGGACAGACTCAGCAATAACCTAATTAAGACTCATTGACTTCACCTGAGAGGTTGCTTTCTGTAAAGTTCAAAGGCTGAAAATCTTAACTGCTTGGCATGGCTAAAGTCAAGTAACATGGGATTTAAAAGGATTTTCTTAAAGAGTGCTCAGCTTAATTAAAAGTGGATATTCAATTTATAGGTATATTTAAAAGGCCTTTTTGTTTTTCTCTTCTTGGCTCTTGTTTTCTGAAAATGTCCTCTTTTCTTTTCAGTTGACTGAATTATTTGTCTCGATTTTTTGTCTTACCACTCTTAATGAATTCATGGGAGGCCTTAACATAACTTATGGTAGCGTGGGACTCCTTGGGAAAACAGAGGAGGCCTCACAGACCTCATTTTGGGGGAAAAAAAAAAAAAACGATTTTCTTCATGAAATCCCCAAAATTAAAAGCAGGTAGTTCCCTGTCAGAATCAAAATCTTTATTCTGTTATGCATTGTGTTATCTACCATTTTGAGTTTTGAGGGTAGAAAATTACTTCACATTATGAGAGAGCTTTGATGTGTAATAAATAGGTAGAAAATACACTGTAAATGATGGCTAATAGTGGTTATAAATCAGAGAAGCATGCCCTTGGCCACCTGAAAGATAAGGAAACATCCCCACCCCACACTAAGAGATATGCTAGTTCTGGGCAATTTTATCCTACTAATTCTGCCAGGTAATAAAAGTGAGTAGGGTGCCCATAACTCAGAGGTTTCTTTGTAGAGGACAATCAAACCAATGAACTTCATAGACCCCCAAAGGGAAATTCTATATCTTGGATTAACACCTCTAGTAAAGTAGAGGAAAACCTACATGTACTTAACAGTCAAATCAAAATTATTGACAGGCTCAGAGAAAGTGCAGGCCTCAGCCCTGGGTGACTACTATCCCTCTTTAATGAATTCCACTCTTCTTTATGGAATTGGCTAACCCCTTTGGTAAGCCTTCTCTTGCTTATATGTCTTGTATTAATATTTGGACCCCTTATACTCAATATTATAACTCAAATTGTTTCTTCTCATGTAGAAGTAATCAAGCTCCAGATGGTGCTGCAAACTAAACAACGCAAGGACACGCTGTTCTTCCAAGGACCTTAGATCACCCCCAGGAGGAGCCCTAGTACCTTCCCCATCTGATGTCCCTTTCAGCAGGAAATAGCCAGAAAGAGTCATCACCCAAAACCCCCTAACAGCAATTAGGGTGATATTTCCACAGGTGGGAATGTGGTAGGATTTATTAAGAAATTATTTTAGACAGATAAAAAGGAAAAGCAATCCTTGAAAAGTTTTTGTTTCTTTTTAAAGCAGCTCCAGAAAAGTTTCCATGTGTGTCCATGTCATTTTTTCCAATTCAACGAGAGACAAACAACCCTGGTGTTCCTCCACTCATCAGAGCCATATCACTGATACAGGAAATATAAAGAAAAAATGGTAATAATTCCACGTGGATAAAGTGGAGATCTTCAACTGGGCATTGTAGATTTAAATGTGTATGTGAAATACAGATTATTCCACAGTGTGCTATGGACTTCAGAATCATAAACATTAAGTCACTGTAAGCCAGTTCTAATTTTTACAATTGAAATTACACTTTATGCCACAGTTTCCCACAATATGTTTCACTTCTGGCATTTTATGCAAACTTCAGTTAGTATATAAAATTACATGTTCTTCATCAGGAAGAATAGCTAATGGATGTTGGGCTTAATAACTAGGTGATGTGTTCATTTGTGTAGCAAACCACCATGGCACACATTTACCTATATAACTAACCTGCACATATACCACAGAACTTAAAATAAATGTTGATTTTTAAAAACTGAATGCTCCATGTATACCTATGTAACAAACCTGTACATTCTGACATGTATCCCAGAACTTAAAGTATGATAATAATAAAAAAAACTGGATGCTTTTAGTATTTTGATTAGCATAGTCTCATCTGAGCTAGTCATGATTTTAATAAGGCCAGTGATCTAGATTCCCTTCATAAGCCAATCCCAAGTAAAATTGTCCACCTCATGAAACTGTAGCTCAAACTCCAGATATTTTCCTAACTTTCAGGCGAGAGGAAATCTGATGAGAAATTTTATTAGGCAAAGGTCAGGGGAAAAGAGAAGAAAAAACAAAGACAGTCTTGCAATGTATTCCCTCATAGGTGGTGTTCTTACACTGCCTTCAAAATGTCATTCTACCTTTCTATCCAATTAGAATGTGTGTGTGTGTGTGTGTGTGTATGTGTGTGTGTGTGTGTATTTTTTCCATACAGTCTGGGTGTGAGTCAATGACTAACTTAACTCCAATTGCTCTTTCTGTCTATGTTACCACAAAATGAGTTCTTCTTGCCTGCTACCCGGTTAGAGCCAATTATCAAGACAGGGGAATTGCAACAGGGGAAAAGTTTAATGCACGCAATTCCAATTTATTACCTGGCTAAATGGGAAAGCAGAGTTTAATTATAACTCAAGTCAAACTCTCCAAATAGTCAGAGGCTAGAGTGTTGGTTTTCATTTCTTTTCCTTTTTCTTTTCTTTTCTTCTCTTCTCCTCTTCTCTTTCTTTCTCTCTTTCTCTCTCTCTTTCTTTCTGTTTGTTTATTTTGTCTTTTTTTTTTTTGAGACAGAGTCACTCCATCACCCAGGCTCAAGTGCAGTGGCAGGAAGTCTGCTCACTGCAACCTCCTCCACCTCCTGGGTTCAGGTGATTCTCGTGTCTCAGACCCCCAAGTATCTGTGATTACAAATGTGTACCCTCACGCCTAGCTAATTTTTGTGTTTTCAGAAGAAACAGGATATTACTATGCTTGCCAGGCTGGTCTCAAACTCCTGACCTCAAGTGATTGGTCTGCCTCAGCCTCACAAAGTGCCGGGATTAAAAAAAGAGCCACCATGCACGCCAAAGGCTAGGGGTTTTTAAAGATACTTTTTCAGGAAGAGGGTTAGGAAATGGGGAATGCTGATTCATTGGTTTGAGGATAAAGGTGTATGGAGTCAAAGTTGAAGTCTTGTAGTAAACCAGTTTCTGGAAAAGAGCTACAAGACCAGACACGCAAGATTACCAGTCTGAGTGGTGCCAACTGTTTCATCAGAATACAGGGTCTAAAAATATTAAGTTTTACAATAATAATGTTATCTACAGGAGTAACTAGGGAGGTCAGGAGTCTTGTGGCCTTTAGCTGTATGTCTCTTGAGCCATAATATCTAATCTTGTGGCCTGGGCCCCAAGCAAGGAGGAGGTTTGCTTTGAGGGGCGGCTCTTGTCATCTTTGTTTCAAAGTCAAACACTATAAAGTAAATTCTTCCCAAATGTAGTTTGGCCTACACACAGGAATAAAGAAAGTCAGCTTGTTTAGAAGTACTGTCTAATTTTCCTGTTTCAGATTCACTGACAAAATATTCCTATGTGAGTTTTTTTCTCATTTTCATAATCTTTGCAATGGCAGTTTCATCTATATTTCTCTATATTATCCTCTAACTCATAACTCTGAGTCTACTAAGGCTTTTGTTCAGTTATGTTTTCACCAGTAAGAATATAAAAAAAAGTCTAGTCAATTACCGTATAAAGTCAGTTCATCAGATCAACCAAGCCTGCCTTCTCTTTACCAATTTTTGCACCTTGGTCAAAATCTGAGCTCAGAGCAATAGTGAAAAATATTCTCTCCCAAACATATGCCCCAGAAATTTTCTGTGGAATTTCTAATTCTTCTTGGATCATATGATTTAGGACTCTTTGATCTGTACCAGTTTATTCACATGATCCTGGAACCTAGTGAAGCCTGTAGCTGAAGCTAAATGTTGCATACCTAAGACAGAGAGCAAAGATCCAATCCCTCAATCTTCCAGGGAAAGACCAAAAGTGCTGAGGAAATAAGAAATAATCTCTTAGAATCCATCCCCAAAGTATTTCATCAAAAACTCACTTGTCTGTCATGCAATCAAAGAAAAAAGGATAAATGAGTCTCTGAATATAAGGCAAGATTAGAGGTACTATTTGTAAAACATTGTGGTCAATCTATGTTCATTTCAGGAGTAGAAAATCCTTGTTCTATTCAATGATAAGATCCACCCTGAAATCTTTAATGTAGTTACAAAACAAAAACTGGAATGATATGTGAATGATGAGGCCAAATAATTACCAAAATATTTTACCTATTGGCATAAAGACTATTTTGATTTGGTTGTTTTGAGATTCCCTTTAGAAGAGAAATTTAAAACAATCTCCATTTGTAAGAGATCTACATATCTGGTCCAGGAAGAGTAGTAGGACTAAACCTCTAAATAATGGAGAAGGTATTAACTTTATCTACATCACAAAACCTACCTTTGTTTAAGGTGGTTATCTTGGCTCTCTTGTCTTAACTGGGTCTCTATCAACACTCTTTTTGTTTATTTGTTTTGGAAAACTGTGGTACTTAAGTCTGAAATCTAAGCACTGTGACTTTAACATGTAAATATTCTTACATGTCTACTGCAAGGTATGAGAACTTTATATTTTATATGCAAATTTCAAGGACACATCACATCTGAACAAAAAAGAGGCATTTGTAAATGGGTCAAATGAAAAATAGTAAAAACATTTTCCAAAAATATTAATAAAAAGCTTTGGTCATCTGGGCAAGACATCTTAACTTCTTCCAACTATGAGAAGAACAATTCATGTCTAGAGAGTCTTATAAATTATTTTTTTCTCCTTCTCTCTTTTTTTTTTTTTTGACAGAGTTTCACTCTGTCAGCCAGGTTGGAGTGCAGTGGTGCAATCTTGGCTCATGGCAACCTCCATCTCCTGTGTTCAAGTGATTCCCAAGCAGTGGGGAATACGGGGGCACACCACCAACCCTGGATAATTTTTCTATTTTTAGTAGAGACAGGGTTTCACCATGTTGGCCTGGCCGGTCTCAAAATCCTGACCTCAGGTGATCCACCCACTTCAGCCTCCCAAAGTTCTGGGATTATAGGCAAGAGCCACCATGCCCAGCCTTGAGTTTGTTGTTATTGTACCTGACATGGGGCTACAATTTTAGAATGAACTCTATAATATTTGCTTCTTTCTGTAAATTTATGTATGTCTATATGTTGTATAGGTGACATTTTGCTACCTTTGGATGGTATTGCAAAATTAATTTGTAATCTAGTTCTATTCGTTTGGCCTATAGAAGAATATATGCTTATATGAATTAAGGATTCCTTAAACTCAGAAAGATGGAAATTCACCAATATATTTTTAAGGTTCACATTATCTATGATAATCTCTGTTAAGTCAAAGCTACTTCAAGTTTGTTGGTTCAACTAAAATAGACATCTCTTTAGAGTTTTCAAAATTAAATATAATACAAACACACAACTTTTATGTTAGCTGAGTTTACTAGTCAAATAAGTTTATATTATCTCTAACTGATGTTTAAATTCAGAAAACTAACAGTTCAACCTAAACACCTATGTGAAAATGTGATAGCATTTACTTCATATATACCAGGCACAGCAATAAAACAACAAAAACATATATTTGGCTTTTAGATTTTTGCTTTCATGATGACTGACTGACATAAATGTGCTGTATAGTTAACAAGAAAGTAATTTGAGAGGTAACTAGTTTTGTCTAATGTCTTATGAAATTTTCATGAGTAACCCAAACAATTTAGAACAAGTGAATTAAGTAGATCTAAGTACAATAAAAGTTTATAAATGAACTTTTAAACTATAACTATGTTTACTAATAGATCTGCTTAAAAATGCCTCCCCTCTTCTCTCTGATAAATTATACCCTTAGAGTTTCACACAGTTGAATTAAATTACCAATAGTCATTGAATATCTGGATTATTTCCAAATAAGAAAAAATATTAAAACATTAATTGCTGAGCATATACTTATCTACTTTGTACTTCTTGTTACAGAAGAAATAAAAATATTTGTGTTCATTAGCAAACATGCCCTGTGCCACATGGAAGAATTATGTAATGGGAAAGCACATGCTTCTAGAAATTATGAAATTGTATACTCAGAGATTTGCCAATCTGTAAAATGCTAGTGTGATGCTTATTTGGAAATTGCCTATATCCCAGAAAAGAAAGTTACTAAGAGTTAAGAATTATAATTAATGTGTGATAATCATCACTACTAAATAACATAAGGGAAACATCCTTGTATGCTAAGTATCTGAGAAGTGTATTTCAAAATGAATGAGGGAAGAACAGAAACCAAGTGAACACAGAAAATTGGAAAGTGAAAGAGAATCTTGCGTGGTCAAATCGGCTAGAATTGAATTTATTGTAAGAGGTCTTAATATTAAAAGTAAAACATTGTAAAACTATAATTTGGTCTATTCTGTTAAAATGAAAAGTTATCACAGTGTATTGGCCTGCTCTCATTGGAAATTGCTAATGTTTATTCTTTACATTTTAAGTAAGTGGCCTGGAAACAAATATTTTATAGTTTATCAAGACAATTTTCTGATTTGTTATCTTTTTAAAATTTTATTATCATTATACTTTAAGTTTTAGGGTACATGTGCACAATGTGCAGGTTTGTTACATATGTATACATGTGCCATGTTGGTGTGCTGTACCCATTAACTCCTCATTTAGCATTAGGTATATCTCCTAATGCTATCCCTACCCCCTACCCCCACCCCACAAGAGTCCCTGGTGTGTGATGTTCCCCTTCCTGTGTCCATGTGTTCTCATTGTTCAATTCCCACCTATGAGTGAGAACATGCGGTGTTTGGTTTTTTGTCCTTGCAGTAGTTTGCTGAGAATGATGGTTTCCAGTTTCATCCATGTCCCTACAAAGGACATGAACTCATCATTTTTTATAGCTGCATAGTATTCCATGATGTATATGTGCCACATTTTCTTAATCCCCTCTATCACTGGTGGACATTTGGGTTGGTTCCAAGTCTTTGCTATTGTGAATAGTGTCACAATAAACATACATGTGCATGTGTCTTTATAGCAGCATGATTTATAATCCTTTGGGTATATACCCAGTAATGGGATGGCTGGGTCTAATGGTATTTCCAGTTCTAGATCCCTGAGGAATCGCCACACTGACTTCCACAATGGTTGAACTAGTTTACAGTCCAACCAACAGTATAAAACTCTTCCTATTTCTCCACATCTTCTCCAGCGCCTATTGTTTCCGGACATTTTAATGATCGCCATTCTAACTGGTGTGAGATAGTATCTCATTGTGGTTTTGATTTGCATTTCTCTGATGGCCAGTGATGATGAGCATTTTTTCATGTGTTTTTTTGCTGCATAAATGTCTTCTTTTGAGAAGTGTCTGTTCATATCCTTCGCCCACTTTTTGATGGGGTTGTTCGTTTTTTTCTTGTAAATTTGTTTGAGTTCATTGTAGATTCTGGATATTAGCCCTTTGTCAGATGAGTAGGTTGCGAAAATTTTCTCCCATTTTGTAGGTTGCCTGTTCACTCTGATGGTAGTTTCTTTTGCTGTGCAGAAGCTCTTTAGTTTAATTAGATCCCATTTGTCAATTTTGTCTTTTGTTGCCATTGCTTTTGGTGTTTTGGACATGAAGTCCTTGCCCATGCCTATGTCCTGAATGGTATTCCCTAGGTTTTCTTCTAGGGTTTTTATGGTTTTATGTCTAACATGTAAGTCTTTAATCCATCTTGAATTAACTTTTGTATAAGGTGTAAGGAAGGGATCCAGTTTCAGCTTTCTACATATGGCTAGCCAGTTTTCCCAGCACCATTTATTAAATAGGGAATCCTTTCCCCATTGCTTGTTTTTCTCAGGTTTGTCAAAGATCAGATGGTTGTAGATATGCGGTATTATTTCTGAGGGCTGTGTTCTGTTCCATTGATCTATATCTCTGTTTTGGTACCAGTACCATGCTGTTTTGGTTACTGTAGCCTTGTAGTATAGTTTGAAGTCAGGTAGCTTGATGCCTCCAGCTTTGTTCTTTTGGCTTAGGATTGACTTGGTGATGTGGGCTCTTTTTTGGTTCCATATGAACTTTAAAGTAGTTTTTGCCAATTCTGTGAAGAAAGCCATTGGTAGCTTGATGGGGATGGCATTGAATCTGTAAATTACCTTGGGCAGTATGGCCATTTTCATGATATTGATTCTTCCTACCCATGAGTATGGAATGTTCTTCCATTTGTTTGTAGCCTCTTTTATTTCCTTGAGCAGTGGTTTGTAGTTCTCCTTGAAGAGGTCCTTCACATCACTTGTAAGTTGGATTCCTAGGTATTTTATTCTCTTTGAAGCCATTGTGAATGGGAGATCACTCATGATTTGGCTCTCTGTTTGTCTGTTTTTGGTGTATAAGAATGCTTGTGATTTTTGTACATGATTTTGTATCCTGAGACTTTGCTGAAGTTGCTTATCAGCTTAAGGAGATTTTGGGCTGAGACAATGGGGTTTTCCAGATATACAATCATGTCATCTGCAAACAGGGACAATTTGACTTCCTCTTTTCCTAATTGAATACCCTTTATTTCCTTCTCCTGCCTAATTGCCCAGGCCAGAACTTCCAACACTATGTTGAATAGGAGTGGTGAGAGAGGGCATCCCTGTCTTGTGCCAGTTTTCAGATGGAATGCATCCAGTTTTTGCCCATTCAGTATGGTATTGGCTGTGGGTTTATCATAGATAGCTCTTATTATTTTGAGATATGTCCCATCAATACCTAATTTATTGAGAGTTTTTAGCATGAAGAGTTGTTGAATTTTGTCAAAGGCCTTTTCTGCATCTATTGAGATAATCATGTGGTTTTTGTCTTTGGTTCTGTTTATATGATGGATTACATTTATTGATTTTCATATGTTGAACCAGCCTTGCATCCCAGGGATGAAGCCCACTTGATCATGGTGGATAAGATTTTTGATGTGCTGCTGGGTTCGGTTTGCCAGTATTTTATTGAGGATTTTTGCATCAATGTTCATCAAGGATATTGGTCTAAAATTCTCTAAAAATTCTCTAAAATTCTCTTTTTTGGTTGTGTCTCTGCCCAGCTTTGGTATCAGGATGATGCTGGCCTCATAAAATGAGTTAGGGAGGAGTCCGTCTTTTTCTATTGATTGGAATAGTTTCAGAAGGAATGGTACCAGTTCCTCCTTGTACCTCTGGTGGAATTCAGCTGTGAATCCATCTGGTCCTGGACTGTTTTTGGTTAGCAAGCTATTAATTATTGCCACAATTTCAAAGCCTGTTGTTGGTCTATTCAGAGATTCAACTTCTTCCTGGTTTAGTCTAGGAAGGGTGTATGTGTCGAGGAATTTATCCATTTCTTCTAGATTTTGTAGTTTATTTGCATAGAGGTGTTTGTAGTATTCTCTGATGGTAGTTTGTATTTGTGGGATCGCTGGTGATATCCCCTTTATCATTTTTTATTGTGTATATTTGATTATTCTCTCTCTTCTTCTTTATTAGTCTTGCTAGCAGTCTATCGATTTTGTTGATCTTTTCAAAAAAACAGCTCCTGGATTCATTAATTTTTTGAAGGGTTTTTTGTGTCTCTATTTCCTTCAGTTCTGCTCTGATTTTAGTTATTTCTTGCCTTCTGCTAGCTTTTGAATGTGTTTGCTCTTGCTTTTCTAGTTCTTTTAATTGTGATGTTAGGGTGTCAATTTTGGATCTTTCCTGCTTTCTCTTGTGGGCGTTTAGTGCTATAAATTTCCCTCTACACACTGCTTTGAATGTGTCCCAGAGATTTGGTATGTTGTGTCTTTGTTCTCGTTGGTTTCAAAGAACATCTTTATTTCTGCCTTCATTTCATTATGTACCCAGTAGTCATTCAGGAGCAGGTTGTTCAGTTTCCATTTAGTTGAGTGGTTTTGAGTGATTTCCTTAATCCTGAGTTCTAGTTTGTTTGCACTGTAGTCTGAGAGACAGTTTGTTATAATTTCTGTTCTTTTACATTTGCTGAAGAGTGCTTTACTTCCAAGTATGTGGTCAATTTTGGAATAAGTGTGGTGTGGTGCTGAAAAAAATGTACATTCTGTTGATTTGTGGTGGAGAGTTCTGTAGATGTCTATTAGGTCTGTTTGGTGCAGAGCTGAGTTCAATTCCTGGGTGTCCTTGTTAACTTTCTGTCTCATTGATCTGTCTAATGTAGACAGTGGGGTGTTAAAGTCTCCCATTATTATTGTGTGAGAGTCTAAGTCTCTTTGTAAGTCACTAAGGACTTGCTTTATGAATCTGGGTGCTCCTGTATTGGGTGCATATATATTTAGGATAGTTAGCTCTTCTTGTTGAATTGATCCCTTTACCATTATGTAATGGCCTTCTTTGTCTCTTTTGATCTTTGTTGGTTTAAAGTCTGTTTTATCAGAGACTAGGATTGCAACCCCTGCCTTTTTTTGTTTTCCATTTGCTTGGTAGATCTTCCCCCATCCCTTTAGTTTGAGCCTATGTGTGTCTCTGCACATGAGATGGGTTTCCTGAATACAGCACACTGATGGGTCTTGACTCTTTATCCAATTTGCCAGTCTGTGTCTTTTAATTGGAGCATTTAGCCCATTTACATTTAAAGTTAATATTGTTATGTGTGAATTTGGTCCTGTCATTATGATGTTGGCTGGTGATTTTGCTCGTTAGTTGATGCAGTTTCTTCCTAGCCTTGATGGTCTTTACATTTTGGCATGTTTTTGCAGTGGCTGTTACCGGTTGTTCCCTTCCATGTTTAGTGCTTCCTTCAGGAGCTCTTTTAGGGCAGGCCTGGTGGTGACAAAATCTCTCAGCATTTGCTTGTCTGTAAAGGATTTTATTTCTCCTTCACTTATGAAGCTTAGTTTGGCTGGATATGAAATTCTGGGTTGAAAATTCTTTTCTTTCAGAATGTTGAATATTGGCTCCCACTCTCTTCTGGATTGTAGAGTTTCTGCCAAGAGATCCGCTGTTAGTCTGATGGGCTTCCCTTTGTGGGTAACCCGACCTTTTTCTCTGGCTGCCCTTTACATTTTTCCTTCATTTCAACTTTGGCAAATCTGACAATTATGTGTCTTGGAGTTGCTCTTCTTGAGGAGTATCTTTGTGGCATTCTCTGTATTTCCTGAATCTGAGTGTTGGCCTACCTTGCTAGATTGGGGAAGTTCTCCTGGATAATATCCTGCAGAGTGTTTTCCAACTTGGTTCCATTCTCCCCATCACTTTCAGGTACACCAATCAGTCGCAGTTTTGGTTTTTTCACACAGTCCCATATTTCTTGGAGGCTTTGTTCATTTCTTTTTATTCTTTTTTCTCTAAACTTCCCTTCTCACTTCATTTCATTCATTTCGTCTTCCATCACTGATACCCTTTCTTCCAGTTGATCGCATCAGCTCCGAGGCTTCTGCATTCTTCACATAGTTCTCGAGCCTTGGCTTTCAGCTCCATCAGCTCCTTTAAGGACTTCTCTGCATTGGTTATTCTAGGTATCCATTTGTCTAATTTTTTTTCAAAGTTTTTAACTTCTTTGCCATTGGTTTGAATTTCCTCCTGTAGCTTGGAGTAGTTTGATCGTCTGAAGCCTTCTTCTCTCAACTCGTCAAAGTCATTCTCCGTCCAGCTTTGTTCCGTTGCTGGTGAGGAGCTGCATTCCTCTGGAGGAGGAGAGGTGCTCTGCTTTTTAGAGTTTCCAGTTTTTCTGCTCTGTTTTTCCCCATCTTTGTGGTTTTATCTACTTTTGGTCTTTGATGATGGTGATGTCCAGATGGGCTTTTGGTGTCGATGTCCTTTCTGTTTGTTAGTTTTCCTTCTAACAGACAGGACCCTCAGCTGCAAGTCTGTTGGAGTTTACTAGAGGTCCACTCCAGACCCTGTTTGCCTGGGTATCGGCAGCGGTGGCTGCAGAACAGTGGTGGCTGTAGAACAGCGGATCTTGGTGAACTGCAAATGCTGCTGCCTGATCGTTCCTCTGGAAGTTTTGTCTCAGAGGAGTACCCAGCCATGTGAGGTGTCAGTCTGCCACTACTGGGGGGTGCCTCCCAGTTAGGCTGCTCGGGGGTCAGGGACCCGCTTGAGGAGGCAGTCTGCCTGTTCTCAGATCTCCAGCTGCATGCTGGGAGAACCACTACTCTCTTCAAAGCTGTCAGACAGAGACATTTAAGTCTGCAGAGGTTACTGCTGTCTTTTTGTTTGTTTGTGCCCTGCCCCCAGAGGTGGAGCCTACAGAGGCAGGAAGACCTCCTGGAGCTGTGGTGGGCTCCACCCAGTTGGAGCTTCCTGGCTGCTTTGTTTACCTAATCAAGCCTGGGCAATGGCAGGCGCCCCTCCCTCAGCCTCGCTGCCGCCTTGCAGTTTGATCTCAGACTGCTGTGCTAGCAATTAGCGAGACTCTGTGGGCGTAGGACCCTCTGAGCCATATGCGGGATATAATCTCCTGGTATGCTGTTTTTTAAGCCCATTGGAAAAGTGCAGTATTAGGGTGGGAGTGACACGATTTTCCAGGTGCCCTCTGTCACCCCTTTCTTTGACTAGGAAAGGGAACTCCCTGACCCCTTGCACTTCCAGAGTGAGGCAAAGCCTCGCCCTGCTTTGGCTCACACACGGTGCACTGCACCCACTGTCCTGAACCCACTGTCTGGCACTCCCTAGTGAGATGAACCTGGTACCTCAGATGGAAATGCAGAAATCACCCGTCTTCTGCGTCAATCATGCTGGGAGTTGTAGACTGGAGCTGTTCCTATTTGGCCATCTTGGCTTCACCTCCCTGATTTATGTTATCTTTTATTGGTACTTGATTACTTTAAAAAAAACTGAGTTTTCTCAATGTTAAAAAAGCTACAATTTTTCTTTTACACTAACATACATTTTTCTATTTGCCTTTGAAATCTTTTTCCACTGTGATGTTGTTTCACAGTTGACATATGACTATGTTTAATCAATTATTTAAATCATTTAATATTTTAAACAAACTTCCCAAAATTAAATTCTGATTTAAGTCTTTTTTGACCTCGGACATTGGGATTTCTCAGATGAGCCTCTAGAATATCTTAAAAGAATTTGTTTCATCTCTTATAAAAAGAATTGTTTCATCTCTTATAAAAAGGCTTTTTGATGCATTAAATTCGATGGGAAGCATTATCCAATAAAGGTGATGGTTTTCATTCTTTGTTATATTTGTACAGACACATTTCATTAATATAATAATCTAGATTTTATGAAATTTCCAGAACTCTTATATATCCTTAAACACTATTGTACTACTGTCAGTCATAATTCTAATTACTATCCTGTTTTGTGTCACAGAGTAACAAAATCTCTATGTCCATTGCACTTAAATAAACTCTAACAGATTTTTAGCTTTGGTCATTTGAAGAACTTTGAAATTCACAGACAGTTTGTTGTGTTACTCTGATGCTTTCATGAATGATTGTGGAAGAAGCTGTACTGAAAATCCCAGCAGATTTCCTGGAAAGGCTCTGACAAGTAAAGATTTCTGATAACTTTAGAAACATAACATGAGACCAGAATTAAAGGAACTTCATAAACAATTTGCAACAGAACCAATACATTTACCTTCTTCTCCTTAGCTGCTATCTCCAGAATTCAGAAACCATCGAGTATTTTTATTTTGATTGCAATAAAGTCATTTGCAAAATTTTAATCAGAATCTGTTCTTATAATATAACATAATTATGGTAAATATTACCACTACTGTGAATGGAATGTCATATTTGAGAACGTGAATAAAATTAGATATGTCTGGAGAGTTTTAAGAAATTAAGAATTAACTTTATGGAGCTAATTATGCCCTGCCTTATTCCATTTAGTGTTGTAATAAAGAAATACTCGAGGCTGGGTAATTTATAAATAAAAGATGTTTATTTGGAAAACAATTCTGCAAGCTGTACTGAAAGCATGGCTTAAATGTCCACTTCTGATGATGGCTTCAGCCTCCTTCACTCATGACAGCAGGAGAAGTGGAGCTGGCATGCGTAGTGATCACGTGGTGAGAGAGGAAATGAAAGAGAGAGAGTGCAGTGCTGGGCTCTTTTATCAATCAGCCCTCATGGGAACTAAGACAGTAAGAACATACTTACTGCTATGAGGATGGCACCAAGGTATTCATGACAGATCGACCCCCATGACCCAAACACCTCACATCTTCTACACCTCCAGTATTTGGAATCAAATTTCAACACGAGATTTGCAGGTGTTTATCCAACAAAACTAGAGCCAGCTCCTTGAGAAAATCTGGCCTGACAGCTGCTCACAAGCTTTCTAACAATACTGGTAAAGAGTAAGACAGACCTTACACTCTGGAAGGCCCAGGAAACTGAGAGTTACTTTTAGGACTTTTTTGAGTACAGGGGAGTTTACCTAAATCTATCAGTACTGCCGGTGAAACTAATAGTATGTTGTTGGTATGGCTTTATAGCTTGAGTAGCATTTGAAGTCTAATCTGAGATTATTTAGTAAAGGTCGTAACAAGGCCTTCTTAAAAAGAGACGATCAATTCCTATTCCAACTTGCACTTAAATGAATACTCAGTTGAAGCTTAATGAAGGTAGACCTATTTGGTAAACAAACCAGTCTTACTATAATTGTATTTGAAAGAAATGGGGTGATTATGGAGGGAAAATCATGTTTCAGTAGAAAAATATAGTGCACCCATAATTAAATTCCAGTTCTGTCCATTGTTTTTGATGTTTTATTATCTACTTAGAAATTGTCCTATTCCTGAAGCACTACAAGCTATGGCTGGACAACTTGATATAAATGTCAGAGGATGATCTTCATGCATGACGCTTAGTGTCCCACTTAGGAAGTTCACCAAACATTCAATGACATGACAAGAGACATTCAGACTGAAAAGCAGAAAAATTATCAGACTGCAACTGCCATTTTATTTCATCATCTAAAGATGCTTTGAGCTGAAATCTAAAAATCTTCCCAACTAACTGCCCTGTGGGCTCACATGCTAAGCTTACAGGTAGCTTTAAACATTAACTTTTTGTTCTCCTTTAGTTTATTTCAGTTGGTTTGGTTCAGATGTACTTTGGCTATGGAGCATACCCCAGTCCCTTGGCATTATCCTTGTGATAGTCATTACAATCTTCATGGTGTGCTGTATTTTCTCAAGAGTTTTAAATACACCTTGTAGCCACCACATGTGCCAGATTTTCTCACTATGATTAGAATAACAAAAACAAAGTGTCCAATAAAAGAAATACTTCTATAAGAGGTCAAAGATTGTAAATTATGAGCTCCATACTGAGACAAAGACAAACCAGCTGTGCTGGTCACAGAAAGTGGCAAGTGTGCCTGAGTTTTGGTCAATATCCCATAATGGAGAGGCTGATCAAAAGGGAGAAAATAGTTAAAATAATTAAATAAAAGTTTATTAGGCTGATATGGGTCCAGCCTAATAAACTTAGGTTTGTATCTAAGCAAACAGGGATCCAACTCATTGTAAGTGGTAAAACAAAAATTAAGTGTAACCAACCAAAACCCCCTAGCTAATTTTTAACTAAAGATTTTCCACTGGAATGATTAAAATAACACTACTGCTCCACTCTAGCCAATGCAATCTTTACTTTTGCCATACTTCCACATTTGCCCTGTAAAAACCTTCATCTCCTCTATTACCCCTTCAAGAAAGCCCCAAACAACATGCAATCTCGTGTTGCAAAATAAAGTCTGCTCAAACAAACTCTAAATTCTAATGCTGCTACAATTGTATTTTAACTATATGTGTAGTAATATATAGCTTCTATCACCATGCATACATATCAAAAACAAAACGTATCCATATGTATACAAACTGATATAGGTGCCTAAAACATACAAGCATATCATCTGATAGGAATGACAATCTAAAAAAAGAAATTGAAGGGGGATATAATTAGTTAGAGTTCCGTTTGCAAAAAACAATCTGACAGCAATGTTGGGGAAGTGAGCGACTGTTAGAAGGTTGGAGGAAATAAGTAACTAGAGGCTTGCAAAACTACATGTGAGTAGTTTTTAGACTAGGGACCTCAGTGGTATCAGTGAGAATGTGAAAGAAATTTCATTGTTGAAAGATGAAGGACAGGGTGGACTGGTAGAAAGATGATTATCATACTTAAGTATATGAAGTGTAAGAAGGTTAACATTCAATGACTTTCTGAGGCAGAAAATATCCAAACTCTTACATCCATTTCATGTTTTTGCTTCCTCTTACTGGGCGCCATGATGTCATATCATGTTAACATTATTGGAACTTCCATGACAGGCATTTAAAGCCTCTGATTGATACAACACATTCCAACAACCTTGCAATATTATTGATTTTTACAAACCTTGGCAGCTTCATTTCTTCCTCAAAATATTAAGACCACTTTCTTTCTATTATGACACTTATTTCTTCTCTATGCCTACTTTAAATGTAGTTATTCTATTTAATCTTTTAATTTCCTGAATTAGGGATGTTTTTCAAATTGTGTAAAGTCATATAAACACAGCTGGAAAGAGCCTTAGAAGCCATCCTAGAAAGTTAGAGGTGGCTTGACTCTTCCTACTCATACAAGCACACACAGTTAAGAGCATGCTCTTACACTATGGCAGTGCCTTCACTGTTAACTCCTTCTATTTTTATTTTTCCCATTGAATTTCCATTTCCATTTATTTTGTTACTTGACCTGTGAGTAGACTTCCTGTGAGAAATAGAATTCACCCTTTCCTAAGATAGTGAAATGGAAGAACTTTGATAGTGAGCAGAATTATTGGGATTTACCTCTGCTGGCTCAAAAACAAATCTGCCTCCACTATGGGTTAAATGTGAGGGGCGTCTCAGGTAATTCAGTGGTATTAGTATCAAAACCATCATGCTCAAGTCCTTATATAATGAACTAGACTATTTTAGCATTTAATGCATTTATAAACACACAGTGAATAACACATAAAACTGTTAAATACTTTTATTTACTTTTTGCAATCATTATTCTATTATGATATGAACACAATGAAAATTTCTTGATTGCTTTTGAATAACATAAATATTTTAATTAGTTTATTAGGTACTAAAATGTTAGGTCATTAAAGTGCTAGGACAGTTATACTTGCAAAAATGTTTGAACACTGGAAACAACATAGGTACCTCTAACTTGCATAATTTTGTGACTATTTTAGTAAATAGAAAAAGGATATTAGTATGAAACCTTAACATTTCTTTTTAACATTTTTATGAATGAAACTATGACTTGCTTATTTCTCAGACTGTAGATGATAGGATTTAACAAAGGAATGATGACAGTGTAGAATAGAGGCTCCACTATATTTTGACCATCTGCTTGCGGAGATGCAGGGCCCACATACATTAAGAGAAGGGGGCCATAGTATAAACAGACAGAGAAGAGGTGGGCTCCACAGGTGGAAAAGGCTTTCCTTACACCCTTATCAGATTTCTTTTCTAAGATTGTGAAGAGAACAAATGTATAAGATATAAGAATAGTCACAATGCTGAATACCTGAATTGAACCTGAGAAAATAAAAACCATTAGAAAATTAATAGAAGAATCAGTACAAGAAATCTTAGACAATGGGATAATGTCACAGTAAATGTGATGTACTATGTTGGAGTTACAGAAGGTTAGTCTGAATAAAAATCCTCCATGGATTAAAGCATGAAGAATACCAGCTATATATGACAAGATTAATAGCCGGACGCACAGTCCATTGGTCATAATGACTGGATAAAGTAAAGGTTTGCATATGGCTACATAGCGATCATATGCCATTGTTGCCAAGAAAAAACATTCTGTGGTTACGCCAATTGCAATGGAAAAAAATTGTATCTTGCATTGAGAGAGAGATATCATCTTACTCTTAGCTAAGAAGTTATTCAGCATCTTTGGGGTCACTGTGGATGATATCCAAGCATCCACAAAAGCTAAATTCCCGAGGAGTAGGTACATTGGGATATGAAGGTGAGGGTCTTTCCAGATGACAGCAATCAGACCAAGATTCCCCATGATGGTGATGAGATATATTACCAAGAATGCCAGGAACAGGGGTATTTTCCACTGTGGTTGATATAAAAATCCTGTGAGAACAAACTCTGTCAGCAATGTTGCATGTTCCTCTTCCATGTCCTCACTGCATGTCCTCTAAAATAAAATGCAACAAATGAAAGGGAACATTTGCAATGACATTATGAGTTGAAATTGGGGAAGAGATGTTGAAATAAACCATAAAATGATCAGAACCCTCTCAATTTTTTGATCAGTCCTACAACTGATGAATTGTGTATTTGATGCATTAAAGAAGTGAAAAAATGATATATTTTGGTTTGAAACTGTGCAGTAATTAACTGATTTAGGTAAAAGTAGAGGCATTCTCTGTATACACTACATTTATATGGACACTATTGAGTGCAGTAGAAAAATTGTGTGTCTGGCCCATCATACAATGTCAACAGAAAAGATTTTGAAGAGTCTGAATTAAAAATAAATGAAATGAGTGCCATATGAAGAATCTTAAGTTTATTCTTTATACGTTAAGCATGTACCAAAAATTTTAAGATGGGAAATTATATTCTAATATATTTTTAAATTTAGTTTTTGATAGTGTAGAAAATATGCTGCAAGAAGAGGAAACTGGACTCAGGGATATTAATTAGTAACTTCTTAGTAAGGTCCAGGCAATCCCAAATCACATTACACATAAAAATTATCTGACAGAGTGTTCATGAAAAATACAGGTTGTGAGTTTTCAATGTAGAAATTATTTCAGGAATGAGGTCTAGGGATCTGCACTTTGAAAATACTCTCCAGGTGATTCAAATGCATGTTAATGTATAGTCCTTGTGAGATATAACATTGGAAGAGATGGCAAAACAAATAAATAGATTCTAAGGAATTCAGAATGTAGAGTCTCTAGTATTCTGTGACATATTTTGTAGGAAGTAAGTGGTCAGTAAAGGAGAGAGGAGTCCCTTGGTGACTGGCAAGATGGACATTAAACATTGAGAACTCAGGTGTGCTGACAAGTTTTTGGAGTGAGCATCATCTGGACAACTAGGTATTTTCCGATCATAATATGAGCCTATTAAATCTCAGTAGGAATGATTACTTGGATTCATTCTGGTAGTCAAAGGCATAGTTAAAAATGATCTATCCATTGGAGAGTAACAAAGAAGCAAAAAAGATGGCAAGAAAATAAACTCAAGCACGTTATATTAAAGAGCTAACAAAGTGGACATATGTCCTGTAAATGGCCAAGATGTTATCTTATTTTTTGCCATCCAAGTCTTGGTGGCTATCAGAGGTTACCTACTGCTCTAGAAGCCAAAAGAACTAGAAACTCATTTTCCCATTCTTCTTGCCTCCAGAGTGAGGAAACAATGATCTAGGATGGCCAGTGAAACACACTGATCCTACATTTGGAATATGGAGAGAGAGAGAGAGAGAGAGAAGTACAGGGACAAAAGATTTTGGTTTTGAAGGTAATCAAGGTGGACATACCAGGACTCTACTTAATGCAACCTTTATTCACATCAATACACTTACAGTGTGAGCTGTCAAATTATTGACAAACATGGGTTTACGGAGTTCATATGTAAGTGACTGACCTTAAAAGGTTTAATTAGAGAATGTGGTTAGTTAAAAAGCATGGGTATTTATATCAAAATAATCAGCAATAATTCCAAGATAAGAATCATTATGATGTGAATGTGTAAACCAAGTTTTAGCTGTTCAATGCCCTAGTTCATACAAAGTCATTATAATATGATCAACAAAATAGTAAAATATTAAAGGAATAATTCAGTCTTACAACTATTTACCGTATCTATGTTATAGTCATAAAACTGAAATAAAAAATAGTCCAGTCAGTTATCCAAATTCCATCTTGCTATTTTGACAGTTGTATACACGATCTAAAATTTTAATGAATTAAATAGCATTTTCAACATTTCTATAAGGCATAATGAAAATTTAGAAATTATTTCTTCCTTACCTATATTTTGAAGGAAATTGTGGATATCCTTTAAATGTGTTACGCCTTCTAAAACCAAAATACATACAGTAGCACAGCAATGTCAATAACAGAGGTAGCCATTCATTACATACTCATTCTTTTTGAAGGTTTCATTTTCCAAGCATAGAAAAATGTTGATTATTAAATTTGGTTTGAGCATATAAGTGACCCAGTTGTGCAACTGGGGACTTTTGCCAGAGGAGGAAGGAGTGAAAAACTGAAATTCTCATAAGAGTGTCAGAGGACTCCCTGTAGGAAAAATTGAAGCTGTTCTAATGGGCATTGTGTGTTTGCACATGTATAAGTCCAGGTTGTCCCCAAGGGCATTACAGACTTCTGGAATCACAAACATCAGTTCATTGTAGACACTTCTAGTTTTAACAAATGAAGTAACACTTTATATCACTATTTACCACCATGGATGACACTTTTGCATGTTTGTTCAAACTTTAGTTTATATTTGAAATTTACTGTTGGTGCTTTAATTAGTATAGTCCTATTTGGGTTAATCAAAACATGATTTTAATAAGGCCAAAATTCTAGAACCTCTTTTGGAGCAACCTCAAATACAATTGTGCTTCCCATGCAAATTTCAGCTCAAATTTTAGACATATATGTAGTTTCCCCATTTTAAACTTAAACCTGATGGGAAATTTTACTAGGAAGAGGACAAGGGAGGAGAAAATATAAAACAAAGCCAGGGACTACGGTGGGAGGTGTCCTAGGTCTGTGCTTCTCAAACTATAATGCCTATGACTTTCCTAGTGATGTTATCAAAATGCAGATTCTATTTCAGCAGTTCTGGTGTGGGTCTCTCAGGAGCCTTTATTTCTAACAAAGTGATGCCTGTGGACGTTTGCCATCCAACAGGTCTTCATCATGGGAAGACCTAGATTATCAGAGAGCCTTCATCATTGCAGAAACAATAAGTGGTAAATGTGGCTGGTATGCAAAGTGAGAAGCAGGGAAGGACCAGGTGTGTTCAAGGAGGCCAGCATGGGGAGGCTCTCAAGGAAACTCAGAGGGTAATTCAAGGATATGTTCTTTACCCCAACTTACATAAAAACCAATGAAGTATTATTAAACAATTTTGAGAATGGTGATAGCATGTTCAGAATTTTCTTTAGAGCATTAAGAGAATAACATATTAGTGAGAGCTGGGATTCACTCTGGATGGTGGCAGAAATATTAAAGGGAAATATTATGGAAAGTTATAGTGAATAGTCACAAACCTTTTGGAAGGCCGAAAGGTTACATAGCTTGTAATAATTGAACAGGCTGAAGGCAGCTGGTTCTTACCTTAGAGCATTAGGTCATAAGGTAAATACTAAGGACAACAGAGGCTTCCCCAGTTAAGTCTGTTGACCCTACCTCCATTAACTAACCTTTGAGCTAGATGGCCCTCTGCCGGGGAGGGAGGGTCGACCAGGGATATTGCCCCCAAATGGTATTTACTTTAGACCACGGTAACTGAGCTTTAATCATTGGTAGAACTACTCTTTTAACCATGCTAATTATCCTCAAGTGTGTTTACTCAAAGCTTCTGTGGTTAATTGCATACTAAATAAATGCCTGGAGTGCGAGCTGTTCAGGGCTGGCCCCAGTGAAAACCTCTCTTGGTGTGCTGGCGGTCGGACACTCAGCTGGACTGGCAAAGCAGAATATCTGTGTGTCAGTGTACATTTTATGCATCTGTCATTTAGGTCAGGGCCTGTGGGCAGATCCCCGCAGCTAATGCTCTCTTGTGAGGAGCAATACCTCAATAAGCATCCATTCAGAAAATAAAATCTTATTTACTTACTTGTAATATTTATATTTCATATTTAAATAGTGACGTAACTTTCTTGACAGTAAAAGTATTCATTAAAGAAGTAAAATAACCTGCACTTGGATTATGGATGTTGATATGGTTTGGATTTGTTTCTACACCGAAATTTCATGTTGAATTCCAATCCCCAATGTTGGAGAGGGGCCAGGTAAGTGGTGATTGGATCATAGGAGCAGACTTCCACCTTGCTCTTCTCATGATAGTGAGTTCTCATCAGATCTGGTTATTTAAAAATGTGTAGCACCTCCCGCCTTTTCTCTCTTCCTCCTCTGGACATGTACAACATGCATGCTTCCCCTTTACCTTCCCCCCATGATTGTAAGTTTCCTGAGGCCCACCCAACCATGCTTCCTGTACAGCCTGTGCAACTGTGAGTCCATTAAACCTCTTTTCCTTATAAATTACCCAGTCTCTGATAGTTCTTTATAGCAATGCAAGAACAGACTAACACAAAGGTAAATTATATGAAGAAGAGGCCCAAATGCTCATGGGCCCTACCCCTGCTACACTGCCTTATCTCTGCAAGCCTTCAGCGATAGCTTCATAGGGAGCTTCTTACAATCAATTGACAGCGGAAGAGAAGACGTGGACCTGGATACTGATGATTGTACAACATATTCAGGCACTGCCCAAAGTAGGTGGCTGCAGCACTACAGCTCCTTTCTGGAACATTTCTGAAGAAGAGTGGTGAAGGGAAATCCTCCCAGTTAGAAAAATTGGAAATTATGTACTTGGTTGTTCAATTTACTTAAAGAAATGAATAAATGTGTGAATGTGTATGTATTTATGGGCTATGGCTAATGGTTAAGCTTGATGACCAGGGACTTAGAAGGAGCATAATTAGAAAACTGGTGACAGGGAGGAGCCAAGATGGCCGAATAGGAACAGCTCCGGTCTACAGCTCCCAGCATGAGCGACGCAGAAGACAGGTGATTTCTGCATTTCCATCTGAGGTACCGGGTTCATCTTACTAGGGAGTGCCAGACAGTGGGCACAGGCCAGTGGATGCGCGCACCGTGCGCGAGCCGAAGCAGGGCGAGGCATTGCCTCACCTGGGAAGTGCAAGGGGTCAGGGAGTTCCCTTTCTGAGTCAAAGAAGGGGGTGATGGACGCACCTGGAAAATCGGGTCACTCCCACCCGAATATTACGCTTTTCAGACCGGCTTAAAAAACGGCGCACCACGAGACTATATCCCACACCTGGCTCGGAGGGTCCTACGCCCACGGAATCTCACTGATTGCTAGCATAGCAGTCTGAGATCAAACTGCAAGGCGGCAGCGAGGCTGGGGGAGGGGCGCCCGCCATTGCCCTGTCTTGATTAGGTAAACAAAGCAGCCGGGAAGCTCGAACTGGGTGGAGCCCACCACAGCTCAAGGAGGACTGCCTGCCACTGTAGGCTCCACCTCTGGGGGCAGGGCACAGACAAACAAAAAGACAGCAGTAACCTCTGCAGACTTAAATGTCCCTGTCTGACAGCTTTGTAGAGAGCAGTGGTTCTCCCAGCATGCAGCTGGAGATCTGAGAACCGGCAGACTGCCTCCTCAAGTGGGTCCCTGACCCCTGACCCCCGAGCAGCCTAACTGGGAGGCACCCCCCAGCAGGGGCACACTGACACCTCACACGGCAGGGTATTCCAACAGACCTGCAGCTGAGGGTCCTGTCTGTTAGAAGGAAAACTAACAAACAGAAAGGACATCCACACCGAAAACCCATCTGTACATCACCATCATCAAAGACCAAAAGTAGATAAAACCACAAAGATGGGGAAAAAAACAGAACAGAAAAACTGGAAACTCTAAAACGCAGAGCGTCTCTCCTCCTCCAAAGGAACGCAGTTCCTCACCAGCAACGGAACAAAGCTGGATGGAGAATGACTTTGACGAGCTGAGAGAAGAAGGCTTCAGACGATCAAATTACTCTGAGCTACGGGAGGACATTCAAACCAAAGGCAAAGAAGTTGAAAACTTTGAAAAAAATTTAGAAGAATGTATAACTAGAATAACCAATACAGAGAAGTGCTTAAAGGAGCTGATGGAGCTGAAAACCAAGGCGCGAGAACTACGTGAAGAATGCAGAAGCCTCAGGAGCCGATGCAATCAACTGGAAGAAAGGGTATCAGCAATGGAAGATGAAATGAATGAAATGAAGCGAGAAGGGAAGTTTAGAGAAAAAAGAATAAAAAGAAACAAACAAAGCCTCCAAGAAATATGGGACTATGTGAAAAGACCAAATCTACATCTGATTGGTGTACCTGAAAGTGACAGGGAGAATGGAACCAAGTTGGAAAACACTCTGCAGGATATTATCCAGGAGAACTTCCCCAATCTAGCAAGGCAGGCCAACATTCAGATTCAGGAAATACAGAGAACGCCACAAAGATACTCCTCGAGAAGAGCAACTCCAAGACACATAATTGTCAGATTCACCAAAGTTGAAATGAAGGAAAAAATGTTAAGGGCAGCCAGAGAGAAAGGTCGGGTTACCCTCAAAGGGAAGCCCATCAGACTAACAGCGGATCTCTCGGCAGAAACCCTACAAGCCAGAAGAGAGTGGGGGCCAATATTCAACATTCTTAAAGAAAAGAATTTTCAACCCAGAATTTCATATCCAGCCAAACTAAGCTTCATAAGTGAAGGAGAAATAAAATCCTTTACAGACAAGCAAATGCTGAGAGATTTTGTCACCACCAGGCCTGCCCTAAAAGAGCTCCTGAAGGAAGTGCTAAACATGGAAAGGAACAACCGGTACCAGCCACTGCAAAGTCATGCCAAAATGTAAAGACCATTGAGACTAGGAAGAAACTGCATCAACTAACGAGCAAAATCACCAGCTAACACCATAATGACAGGATCAAATTCACACATAACAATATTAACTTTAAATGTAAATGGACTAAATTCTCCAATTAAAAGACACAGACTGGCAAATTGGATAGAGTCAAGACCCATCAGTGCGCTGTATTCAGGAAACCCATCTCACGTGCAGAGACACACATAGGCTCAAAATAAAAGGATGGAGGAAGATCTACCAAGCAAATGGAAAACAAAAAAAGGCAGGGGTTGCAATCCTAGTCTCTGATAAAACAGACTTTAAACCAACAAAGATCAAAAGAGACAAAGAAGGCCATTACATAATGGTAAAGGGATCAATTCAACAAGAAGAGCTAACTATCCTAAATATATATGCACCCAATACAGGAGCACCCAGATTCATAAAGCAAGTCCTTAGTGACTTACAAAGAGACTTAGACTCCCACACATTAATAATGGGAGACTTTAACACCCCACTGTCTACATTAGACAGATCAACGAGACAGAAAGTCAACAAGGATACCCAGGAATTGAACTCAGCTCTGCACCAAGCGGACCTAATAGACATCTACAGAACTCTCCACCCAAAATCAACAGAATATACATTTTTTTCAGCACCACACCACACCTATTCCAAAATTGACCACATAGTTGGAAGTAAAGCTCTCCTCAGCAAATGTAAAAGAACAGAAATTATAACAAACTATCTCTCAGACCACAGTGCAATCAAACTAGAACTCAGGATTAAGAATCTCACTCAAAGCTGCTCAACTACATGGAAACTGAACAACCTGCTCCTGAATGACTACTGGGTACATAAGGAAATGAAGGCAGAAATAAAGATGTTCTTTGAAACCAACGAGAACAAAGACACAACATACCACAATCTCTGGGACGCATTCAAAGCAGTGTGTAGAGGGAAATTTATAGCACTAAATGCCCACAAGAGAAAGCAGGAAAGATCCAAAATTGACACCCTAACATCACAATTAAAAGAACTAGAAAAGCAAGAGCAGACACATTCAAAAGCTAGCAGAAGGCAAGAAATAACTAAAATCAGAGCAGAACTGAAGGAAATAGAGACACAAAAAACCCTTCAAAAAATCAATGAATCCAGGAGCTGGTTTTTAGAAAGGATCAACAAAATTGATAGCCATCTAGCAAGACTAATAAAGAAAAAAAAGAGAATAATCAAATATACACAATAAAAAATGATAAAGGGGATATCACCAGCGATCCCACAGAAATACAAACTACCATCAGAGAATACTACAAACACCTCTATGCAAATAAACTAGAAAATCTAGAAGAAATGGATAAATTCCTCGACACATACACTCTCCCAAGACTAAACCAGGAAGAAGTTGAATCTCTGAATAGACCAATAACAGGAGCTGAAATTGTGGCAATAATCAATAGTTTACCAACCAAAAACAGTCCAGGACCAGATGGATTCACAGCCGAATTCTACCAGAGGTACAAGGAGGAACTGGTACCATTCCTTCTGAAACTATTCCAATCAATAGAAAAAGACGGAATCCTCCCTAACTCATTTTATAAGGCCAGCATCATTCTGATACCAAAGCCGGGCAGAGACACAACCAAAAAAGAGAATTTTAGACCAATATCCTTGATGAACATTGATGCAAAACTCCTCAATAAAATACTGGCAAACTGAATCCAGCAGCACATCAAAAAGCTTATCCACCATGATCAAGTGGGCTTCATCCCTGGGATGCAAGGCTGGTTCAATATACACTAATCAATAAATGTAATCCAGCATATAAACAGAGCCAAAGACAAAAACCACATGATTATCTCAATAGATGCAGAAAAAGCCTTTGACAAAATTCAACAACCCTTCATGCTAAAAACTCTCAATAAATTAGGTATTGATGGGACGTATCTCAAAATAATAAGAGCTATCTATGACAAACCCACAGCCAATATCATACTGAATGGGCAAAAACGGGAAGCATTCCCTTTGAAAACTGGCACAAGACAGGGATGCCCTCTCTCACCACTCCTATTCAACATAGTGTTGGAAGTTCTGGCCTGGGCAATTAGGCAGGAGAAGGAAATAAAGGGTATTCAATTAGGAAAAGAGGAAGTCAAATTGTCCCTGTTTGCAGATGACATGATTGTATATCTGGAAAACCCCATTGTCTCAGCCCAAAATCTCCTTAAGCTGATAAGCAACTTCAGCAAAGTCTCAGGATACAAAATCAATGTACAAAAATCACAAGCATTCTTATACACCAATAACAGACAAACAGAGAGCCAAATCATGAGTGAACTCCCATTCACAATTGCTTCAAAGAGAATAAAATACCTAGGAATCCAACTTACAAGTGATGTGAAGGACCTTTTCAAGGAGAACTACAAACCACTGCTCAAGGAAATAAAAGAGGATACAAACAAATGGAAGAACATTCCATACTCATGGGTAGGAAGAATCAATATCGTGAAAATGGCCATACTGCCCAAGGTAATTTACAGATTCAATGCCATCCCCATCAAGCTACCAATTACTTTCTTCACAGAATTGGAAAAAACTACTTTAAAGTTCATATGGAACCAAAAAAGAGCCCGCATTGCCAAGTCAATCCTAAGCCAAAAGAACAAAGCTGGAGGCATCAAGCTACCTGACTTCAAACTATACTACAAGGCTACAGTAACCAAAACAGCATGGTACTGGTACCAAAACAGAGATATAGATCAATGGAACAGAACACAGCCCTCAGAAATAATGCCGCATACCTACAACTATCTGATCTTTGACAAACCTGAGAAAAACAAGCAATGGGGAAAGGATTCCCTATTTAATAAATGGTGCTGGGAAAACTGGCTAGCCATATGTAGGAAGCTGAAACTGGATCCCTTCCTTACACCTTATACAAAAATCAATTCAAGATGGATTAAAGATTTAAACATTAGACCTAAAACCATAAAAACCCTAGAAGAAAACCTAGGGAATACCATTCAGGACATAGGCATGGGCAAGGACTTCATGTCTAAAACACCAAAAGCAATGGCAACAAAAGACAAAATTGACAAATGGGATCTAATTAAACTAAAGAGCTTCTGCACAGCAAAAGAAACTACCATCAGAGTGAACAGGCAACCTACAAAATGGGAGAAAATTTTTGCAACCTACTCATCTGACTAAGGGCTAATATCCAGAATCTACAATGAACTCAAACAAATTTACAAGAAAAAAACAAACAACCCCATCAAAAAGTGGGCAAAGGACATGAACAGACACTTCTCAAAAGAAGACATTTATGCAGCAAAAAAACACATGAAAAAATGCTCATCATCACTGGCCATCAGAGAAATGCAAATCAAAACCACTATGAGATACCATCTCACACCAGTTAGAATGGCAATCATTAAAAAGTCAGGAAACAACAGGTGCTGGAGAGGATGTGGAGAAATAGGAACACTTTTACACTGTTGGTGGGACTGTAAACTAGTTCAACCAGTTGTGGAAGTGAGTGTGGTCATTCCTCAGCGATCTAGAACTAGAAATTCCATTTGACCCAGCCATCCCATTACTGGGTATATACCCAAATGACTATAAATCATGCTGCTATAAAGACACATGCACACGTATGTTTATTGCGGCATTATTCACAATAGCAAAGACTTGGAACCAACCCAAATGTCCAACAATGATAGACTGGATTAAGAAAATGTGGCACATATACACCATGGAATACTATGCAGCCATAAAAAATGATGAGTTCATGTCCTTTGTAGGGACATGGATGAAATTGGAAATCATCATTCTCAGTAAACTATCGCAAGAACAAAAAACCAAACACCGCATATTCTCACTCATAGGTGGGAATTGAACAATGAGATCACATGGACACAGGAAGGGGAATATCACACTCTGGGGACTGTGGTGGGGTGGGGGGAGGGGGGAGGGATAGCATTGGGAGATATACCTAATGCTAGATGACGAGTTAGTGGGTGCAGCGTACCAGCATGGCACATCTATACACATGTAACTAACCTGCACAATGTGCATATGTACCCTAAAACTTACAGTATAATAATAATAAAAAAGAAATTAATGAATGGAAAAACAATTTCAGAAAAATTAAAAAAAAAAAAAAAGAAAATTGGTGACAAGGAAATTTGAGGAAAGGTGCTTGGAGAGATGTCTCTAACCAGGTATAAATTATGTGGATATCTGCTATAGTTTGAATGTTTCCCCTCCAAAATTCAGGTGTTGAAACAATGGCCAGTGTGATAGTACTACAAGGTGGGGCCTTTAGTAGGTGCTTAGGTCATAAGGGCTTCTTTCCTTGTTGATGGGCTTAAAGCCCTTATAAAAAAGGTTTCACACAGCCTTCAGTTTCCTTGCCCTTCTGCCTTTCACCACGTGAGAACACAGTGTTCCTCTCCTCCAGAAGAGCTTTCAAGGCATCATCTTAGAAGCAGGGAGGGGACCCCTACCAGACATCCGAACCTGCCAGCATCTGGATCTTGAAAATACCAGCTTCTAGAGTTGTAGTAAAATTTTCATTGTTTATAAACTACTCAGACTCTGGCATTCTGTTATAGCAGCACAAATAGGCCAAGACAGAAATAGGTATCAAAAAGTGGAGTGTTCCTATAACAAATACCTAAAATGTGGAAATGTCTTTGGAAAAGGGTAATGAGTAGAGGCTGTAGCAGTTTTGAAAGTGAATGATGGAAAAAGCCTGTATTTTTCAGGAATGAAGCATTAAGGACAAGTCTGGTTAGAATTCACAAGAGAAGAGCAGTAGGGAAAGCCTCATTCTTCTTAGAGATTACTAGAGTGGTCATGAACAGAATGTGGGTAGAAATATCGATAATATAAAATTTTGATGATGTCTTAGATGGAAATGAGGACTATCTTATTGGAAATTAGAGGAAACACTCTCCTTGATATAAAGTGGCAAAGAACTTGGCTGAGTTGTGTCTGTGTCTTAGGACTTTGTGGAAGGCAAATCTTAAATGCAAAGAATTATAATATTGGCAGGAAAAATCTATAAGCAGCAAAGTGTTGAGGGTGCTGCATGGCTTCTCTTAATGGCTTATAGTAAAATGCAAGGAGAGAGGAGCTATTAAAAGATGGAATTTGTCATCAAAAGGGAAGGAGAATATAAAGATTTGGAAAATTTTCAGCCTGGCCATGTAAAGAATAATGATGGATGTTCCAAAAAGAAAGCCAATGGTGTGACCAAGTGACCATTTAATCATGATATTAGTCTATTTATAATAGAAGAAAGATAGCTGCTATTCATCAAGACAATGAGAGAACGACTCCAAAAGTATTTCAGAGATCTTCAAGCCTGTCATGTGTATTACAGTCCCAGAGTGCCAGGACCTTGAAGGGAACTTGGGACTCACTGCCCAGGGCCACCTCAAGTCTGTGCTCTCTGCATTATGACACAGAACTCCTTTGCCAGCTGAGTTGTGTCTCAGGTTGGGCCCACCTGCAGCTCAAGCTACTGCCCCAGACTGCATAATTTGTAAGCCTTGGTGACATCCATGTGATGCTAATTTACAAGCATGCAGAACAGACACATGGATTTCTCCACCTAGGTTTCTGAAGATGCCTCAGATAATCTCAACACCCAAGCAGATACCTGTCACAGGGTCAGAGCCACCACAGAGACTCCCAAGTGGGGCAATTTTCAGTAGATCTTTTGGAAACAGAGCTTCCAGAAGCCAGGCCTGTACAGCCACTAGCTACAGTGGCATCCTGGGAGAACTACAGGCACTGGACTGCAATCCATAGGAGCTGCGGTGTAGGATGCACTCAACAAAGACAGAGAGGCAAGGAACCAGGAGCCTTACTGATGCAACCCCTAACACGGTGTATTTGGAAAGTGGGACATAACATCAAGGCTATCCTGAAGCCGTAAGATTTAATGTTGTTTGCACTGTTAGGTTTTGGACGTAATTGAGACCTGTTATTCCTTCTTTTCTACGTCTCCATTTTGGAATCAAAATATTTGTTCTCTGCCAGGCCCATCATGTATTTTGGAAGCATGTAACTTGTTTGATTTCACAGGTTTATAGCTACAGAGTAATTTACTTCAGAATGAAACGTTCTTTATGTGTTACTCATATCTGATTTAGATGGTATCTAGGTGAGACTTTAGCCTTTAGACTTTTAAGTTGATGCTGAAATGAGTTAAAAGTTTGGGGCTGTTAGAATAGAATTTAATGTATTCTGTATATGACAAGGATATGAATTTTGGGAAGCCATGAGCAGAATGCTATTGTTTGTTTTCCCTCAGAAATTAACTTATTAAAACTTAACCAGTGTGATGGTACTCTTTACATGACCTCTTAAAGGTGGTACATTTAGGAGGTAATTAGGTCATGAGGGCTTCTTCCATTTTGTATGGTGTTAAGGACCTTATAAAAGAGGCTTCCGTTTGCTTTGCCATTCCACCTTTAACCATGTAACGATACAGTGTTTCTACCCTCCAGAGGATGCAGCAAGAAGGAGCCATTTTGGAAGCAGAGAAAAGTCCTCACCAGAAAATCCAGTCTGATGGCATCTTGATCTTTGACTTCCTACCCCCCCAGAGCTCTGAAAAAGTACATTTTTGTTTCTTGTAAATTACTCTCTCTATGGTATTCTGCTATAGCAGCACAAATGGACTAAGACAGTACTTGTAGCTCATGTGGATGTTCACCAATGTATCCTCCTGATTATTAAAATCCTCAGCTGAGAAGAATTTTAATAATCAAGCAGATAGAATGACCCATCTATGGATATCTATGGATGGATTACCATCTAGTAATATAATTCTACTAGAGTAAGGCCTGAGGTGGCTGTGGTGATAGGGATAGAAGTTATGCCTAGGCTTAGCTACATGGATTTCCACTTACCAAAGCCAACCTGTCTAGGGCCACTGCGAGGTGCTCAATCAATCAGCAAAAGACCCAACATTGAGTCCCCAATCCATAATCATTAAACTAGATGTCAGGTTGATTACATTAGACTGCTTCTATCATGAAAGAAGCAGTGTTTTGTTCTCAGTGGAGTAGATACTTACTCTGGATACAGAAATGTCTTCCCTCTGCACAATGCTTTGGTTGAAGCTACCATCCATGGACCTATAGAATTCCTTCTTGACTGTCATGGTATTCCACACAACATTCCTCCTGATTAAGGAACTCACTTCACAGCAAATGAACTGGAGCAATGGGACCAAGTTCACGGAATTCATTGGTCTTACTATGTTTCTGTGTTTCCCACCATCCTGAGACAGCCAGTATAATAGAATTGTGAAATGACTTTTTGAGAACTCATTTACAGCACCAATTAGGTGGTAATAATTTGCAGGGCTGGAGCAAGGTTCTCCAGAATGCCATATATTATCTGGATTCACATTCAATATATGTTGCTACTTCTCTTGTGAGCTGGATTCATGAGCCTAGAAATCAAAATGGTGGAAACAGGAGTGGACCCACTCACTAACTCTAATGACTCACTAGAAAAGTTTGCTTCTTGTTACTGCACTCTTCTTGCCTAGAAATCTTAGCTCCAAAAGAGACCGCTTATACTAGGAGATAAAACGGTGATTCCATTGAGCTAGAAGTTAAGACTGCCACCAGGTCCCTCTGGTCTCTTTATTCCTCTGAATCAACAGGCAAATAAACAAATTGCTTCATCCCTGTGTAATATAATATTGGCAATAATGAGGAGGATTCAGAAATAGATTCTGAAGCATTCACAATGCAACATCACTAGGACTTAGTTATATATTTGTTTGGAAAGCAGTATTCAGTGAAGGAAAAAGGATTCACTTTCTGAATAGATAGTCATTCCAAATAGAGACTGAGGACTCAGATGCATTGACAAGCATGTGGTGTGAACATGCCTTGAACATGTAGGTGAGCTGTTTAGTATTAGTAATATAATTCTACTAGAGTAAGAGAAAAAATAATTTGTGGGTCATTGGAATAGTGGAGGCTATAGTTATGGATGTTTTATCTATTGCAGAGTACACAAAGAAACAGAAACATAGCAAAGAGAAAAAACACTTTATGGTATAATGATGTAATTATCTTTTGGTATACATGCAGTAATTGGATTGCTGGGTCAAATGGTAGCTCTTTTTTACTTTCTTTGAGAAATCTGCAGACTGCTAATCACAGTGGCTTAACTAATTAATACACATTCCCACCAACAATGTAAAAACACTCCTTTTTCTCCGCAGCCTCTCTGGCATCTGTTGGTTTTTTACTTTTAAAAAAGTCATTCTGACTAGTGTGAGATGGTATCTCATTTTGGTTTTGATTTGCATTTCTCTGATGACTTGTGATGATGAGCATTTTTTCATTGTTTGCTGACCACTTGTAAGTCTCCATTTAAGAAATGTCTGTTCATGTCTCTTGCCCCATTAATAATGGGTTTATCTGTTTTTTTCTTGCTGATTTAAGTTCCTTATAGATAGATTATGAATATTAGCACATTGTTAGATGCATAGTTTGTGAATAATTTCTCCCATTCTGTTGGTTGGTTGTATACTCTATTGATAGTTCCTTTCATTGGGTAGAAGCTCTTTCATTTAATTGGGACCCATTTGTCAGTTTTTGTTTTCATTGCAGTTACTTTTGGGACATAGCCAAAAATTCTTTACAAAGGCCAATGTCAAGAAGGGCATTTCCTAGGTTATCTTGTAGAATTTTTATAATTTGAGGTCTTGTATTTAAACACCAATTTATCTCAAACTAACTTTTTTAGATGGTGAAAGATAAGGGTCCACTTTTTTACTTTGACATATGGCTAGACAGTTGTCCCAGGACCATTTATTGAATATGGGATCCATTCTCTACTGCTTGTTTTTGTCATCCTTGTTGAAGATCAGATGGTTTTAAGTGTATGGATTAATTTCTGAGTTTTCTGCTCTTTTCCGTTGGCCTATGTCCCTGTTTTCATACCAGTACCATGGTTTTTTTGTTTATAAAGACACATGCACTCGTATGTTCATTGCCATGCTATTCAAAATAGCAAGACATGGAAATGAATCTTGCTGTTCATCAGCAGTTCATCAGTGGTTGATAGGATTAAAAAAAGTGGTACATACACAGCATAAAATACTAAAACTTTCAAAGGACATGAAAATAAAATCATGTCCTTTGCAGCAGTATGGATGCAGCTGGAGCCCATAATCCTAAGCGAACTAATGCAGGAACAGAAAACCAAATGCCATTTGTTCTCACTTATAAGCCAGAGATAAACATTGAACACAAATGGAAATGAACATGGGAAAAATAGACACTGCGGACTACTGGAGTGGTGAGAGCATAGGGAGTAATGGGTACTATGGTCACAACCTGCATGCAATATACGCATGTAACAAACCTGCATATGTAACTTTCATAACTGAAAAAAAGATAATTTTTTTCCTAAAAAACGAAACAAAACACTTGAGAAATTTATGTTAAAAGGTTATGAAAGGGATGCATGTCATCCATGAGATGGCTAAAACCTGAAACACTTTTCTACTACATGACTCTTTGTGGCAGACAAAGAATTTCACCTAGATTTTCCTACCAAACCCATTCTAGATCTGGAGATAGATGGAGACAAATGCAAAGGAATATTAAAAAAAAAACAAAAAACAAAAACAAACAAACAAAAAACTTAGTGCAAAGGCAGTTGAGGCAAAAATATCAAGATCCCATCACATGCATCCTGCATCTGGAACAACGCCTTTGAAAATGTAAGCTGTGTCATTGGAAGCACAGAAGCAGAAACAACCACCCTCATGAAGCTGCTATTGGAATAAGATTTTGGATGCTGACTGGCTGCTTTGCTTCCTCCTGTTCCTGCCATATTGTCCAGCTGACTTCTCCAACTTCACTGTGATTTCTATGGTAGAGTAAATGTCAATTCAATAACTTACTTCCTGTTGCAACCCAAAGACCTGGGATTTTCAAAAGACAGACCACGGAGATAACAGAAAAGGATACTGAGCAGAGTGTTGAAGGGAAGAAGTCAGAGGGAACTAAAAAGCTGAGTGTTGTGGACATAAAGAGAGAGGGAAAACATGAAGTGTGACGAAGTGACATATAGGGGAAAATGACAAAATAAATGCTCTAGTAGGGCAAGGAGTGAAGGGAAATCACTGTGTATAGAAATTAAGGATTTTTGCTTGTTTGTTTGTTTTTTGCCTGGCGCAATGGCTCACACCTGTAATCCCAGCACTCTGGGAGGCCAAGGTGGGCAGATCACCTGAGATCAGGAGTTCAAGACCAGCCTGACCAACATGGTTAAACCCAATCTCTACTAAAAATATAAAAAAAATAAAAGTTAGCCAGGCATGGTGGAGGGTGCCTGTGATCCCAGCTACTCATGAGGCTGGGGCAGGAGAATCTCTTGAACCCGGAAGACAGAGATTGTGGTGAGTTGAGATTGTGCCACTGCACTCCAGCCTGGGAGACAGAGCAAGACTTCATCTCAAAAAAAAAAAAAGAAAGAAAAAAGGAAATAAATTAAGTGATTTTTAGTGGTGTTAGTGAGAACCATTTCCCATACGTAATAGAATAATGGTCTGCAAATAAGTGAATGGGAGACAAGCAGCGCAACGGTGAAGAGATGAGTTAGAGTACTCTAAGACATGTGGAGAACAGTTGGCATTTGTCTACTGCTCATAGAATAATTTAATATTTTTCCTTCTGTGGAATATTTAAGTACAGTTCTCAAAAGTAAAGATAGACAATTGAGAGAAGAGGAGAAGATGACGTCGAGCGGAGAAAAGGAATAAGGGAAATTTGTGTGGGTTGGTGAAGTACAAGAATGAGGAAGAAAAATAGACAAAGAATAATGAAGTCATAGGTGGGTAAGTGTAAAAAAGACAAGCCACAAAAAGAGAGAGAGGAAGTGTCAGAGATATACTAAGGCAAAATAGAGGGAAGGGCTCAGGAGCTTGGGTTGAATCTGTGCATTAACTCTGCTGTTCGTGAAGACTACAGAGAGCCCCGGGGGTCTTTTCATTTTCCTTTTTTTAAAAAAATCAAAGTTTATTTTCCTATGCAATTTGTGTATTATAAAACAACTTTGACTATAATTTTTTCCCATCAATTTTCCACTGTTCATGAATATATCGGCATTGTCTGAAAGTTTACTCCATATTTAAATGTTGCTTTATCTTTACTGTTGCAGTGATTAAAACTAAATTTCTCAAGAAATGTTGCTGATTTTGGAGCACTTTCTTCTCTGTCAGTTTTTTTTCTTTGATTTAGCAGAATCAAGTAAGACAAAGACTGGATCCTAATACAAACATTGTAATAAACAAATGACAGTAATTCCACTTGTAAATTTTTATAAGGCATTGGTTTCCTTTCATGCAATCCCATATTACAAAATAATGACAAATTGTAAAATTCAATTTGTTTTGGGGGTACTTTTAAAATCATAAATGCTAACAAGGTTAGGATAGTACATTTTCTGCATATTTTCTGAGGTATACGCATAGATATACATACACTATAACTAGTATTACCATGTAGATCTAAAATGTTCAATATGAAAAATGTATATTTCTACGTATTTAATTCTTTATATACTTATGCACCACATATAAGAAGTAATGAAATTATTGAAAGAAGTGGTGAAGGTATAGAGGAGAAAATATTTACTAGACAGATCCTAAAAGTTTTCATTGGAGAGTGTGATTACAGAGAATGAAACTACATCATAACCATCAGAAAAGTATCCTATATAACAATCACAATGAATTGAAGATTTAAACCCAGCTTTAAAACATTCAAGCTTCTAATCAGCCAGAACTTATAACATCATTATAGTCAGGTTAACAAGATAATGAATTATCATTAAAAACTTATTTTATAGGTATTTTGCTTGTCAAGATTTTAACCATAATAATGAGATACAAAGATTCTTCACTCTTCTTGGTTCCATTTGTTCCCAGCAATCTTAGCATGCTGTGATCCAAATACGAACTTATTATATATTAAATAGCATTTTAAAATTTCTTTAAAAATAATAATGGATATGATAAAATAATTTCTCTCTTACTAATATCATAAGAAATTATGGAGATCCTTTAAAAGTATTAGGCTTTCTAAAGCAGAGAAAAATACATAATAGAACATATCTGATAATAACACAGGCAGCAATTCTTTGTGCACTGATGCATTTTGGAGGCTTCATTTCCAGTCTTAGAAAAATATTTGTAAAAATTTGCTTTCAACAAAAGTGCTGACCAATTGTATATCTCCGTTTTCACCAGGAGAGAAAAAGTTAGAGAACTGAAATTCCCCTGAGAGCATCTTAGGATTTCCTGTAGGACAAAGTGAAGATCTTCAACTGGGCATTGTGGATTTAGATGTGTATGAGAAATACAGATTATCCTGCAGGGTATTGCAGAGTTTAGAAACATAGATATTAAGTCACTGTACCCAGTTTGGGTTTTAACAATTGAAATTACACTTTATGCCACTATTATCCACAACACATAACACTTCTGAGATTTTACGCACACTTCAGTTTCTACATAAAATAGGATGCTTTGAATGCTGTGATTAATATGGTCTCATCAGAGCTGGTCAAAACATGATTTTAATAAGGCCAAAGATCTAGATTCCCTTCAGAAGCTAACCCCAAGTAAACTTGTAAAATTGTCCTCCTCCTTCAAACTGCAGCTCAAACTCCAGACATATGTCTAACTTCCAGGTGAACTGAAATCTGATGAAAAATGTTAATAGGCAAACATCAGGGGGAGGAAAAAATAAAAGCAAAGACAATCTTGCAATGCATTGCCACCTAGTTGGTGCTGTCACTATAACTTCATAATGGCATTCTATCATTCTATCGGATTAGTTTATATATAATTACCAGAAAGTCTAGGTGTGGATCATTGACTGACTTAACTCCAACTGCTCCCTCTCTCTATGGAACCACCTAATGAGATCTTTTTGCCTGACACCTAGATAGAGCTCATTACCAAGACAGAGGAATTACAATAGAGAGTTTAATGCATATAGAACTGGCTAAATGGGAGATTCAAGTTTTATTATTACTCAGATCACCCTTTCCAAAAATTCAGAGGGTAGGGTTTTTTAAACACGGTTTGTTGGGCAGCGGTCTAAGGAATGAGGAAAGCTGATTGGTTGGGTTGGGGATAAAATCATAGGGGTTAAAACTGTCTTCTTGTGGATCCTGCAGCAGGGGGGTGGTCACAAAACTAGAGGAGTCCTTTTACCATTCTGAATGGTGCCAGCTGATTTATCAGAATTCAGGATCTACAAAATACCTTGAACACCAGTCTTAGATTTCACAATAGGAATATTATCTTCAGGAGCAATTAGGAAGGTTAGAATTCCATGGCCTCCGGTTGCATGATCAGGAGCCATAATTTCTAATCTTGTGATAATCTGTGAGTTTTACAAAGGTGGTCAGATCCCCAAGCTAAGAGGAAGTTTGCTTTGAGGAGAGACTGTTACCATCTTTGTTTCAAAATCAAACTATAAATTCCTCCCAGAGGTAGTTGGACCTACACTCAGGAATGAAGAAGGGCAGCTTGGAGATTAGAAGCACTGCCTGATTTTCTTATTTCAAATTCACTGTCATAATATTCCTATGTGAGATTTTTCTGTCATCATTTTTGCAAAGGTGGTTTCAACTATATTTCATTCTATCATACTCTATCTTGTCACTCTGCATCTACTAAGCCTTTTGCTCAGTTACATTTTCACGCATTAAAATAAAGGAAACTAGATAAATGCCTAATAAAGTCACTTCCTCAGATGAACCAGGCCTGCCTTCTTTAACCACCTTTACACCTTGGTCAAAATCTGGGCTCAGAGCAATAGGGAAAAATATCCTTGTCCCAAACAAAAGTGCCAGACATTTTCTGTGGAATTTAGAATTCTTCCAGGATAATATAATCCAGGACTCCCTGATCTTTATCAATTTAGTAACATGATACTTTAACCTGGTTAATCCTATAGCTGAAGCCAAATGTGAGGTACCTAAGGTAGATAGGAAAGATCCAACCCCTCGATCTTCCAGAAAAGGAATAAAAAGGGTTGGGAAAATAACAAATAATCCTCTAGAATCCATTCACAAAGTATTTCCTCAAAAATCCACTGGTCTGACATGTAATCTTATAAACAAAACAGGAGGAATTAATCTCTGACTATAAGGCAAAATTAAAAGTATGATTTGTAAAACATTCTGGTCAATTCATGTTGAGTTCAGGCATAGAAAATACTTGTCCTATTCATCAGTGGGATCCACCTTCAACTCATTAACCTAGTTACAAAACAAAAGCTACACTGGGAAGCTGATGATCTGCCAAATATTTTCAAATATTCGAAAATATATTTCAGTAGAAAATTATAGTGCATTTATTACTAAATTCAAGTTCTGTCTGTTATCTTTGAGTTTTCTTATCTACCTATACATTGCCCTTTTCCTGAGGCCCTGCAAGCTAGGTCTGGACAACTTGATATAAACTTCAGAGGACAATCTTCATACATGCAACTGAGCTGGCTGCTAAAAAGTTCATCAAAACATCCAATAACATAATCAGAGACATTCAGACTGCAAAACAGAAAAATCAACAGATTGCAACTGCCATTTTGTCCCATCATCAGAAGATGCTTTGAGCTTAAAATCTAAAAATCTTCTCAACTAACTGCCCTCTGGGCTTAGATACTAAGTTTATAGATTGCTATAACCACTAACTTTCTTTTCTTTTTCTGAGACAGTGTCTCACTCTGTTCCCTAGGCTGGTATACAGTGGTGCCTTCTCGGCTCACTGCAACCTCCCACTCCCGGGTTTAAGTGATTCTTCTGCCGCAGCCTCATAAGTAGCTGGGATCACAGGCACCTGCCACCACGCCCAGCTAATTTTTTGTATTTTTCATAAAGATGGGGTTTCACCATGTTGGCTAGGCTTGTGTGGAACTCCTGACCTCCAGCGATCCACCATCCTCGGCCTCCCAAAGTGCTGGGATTAGAGGCGTGAGCCACCGTGTCTGGCCTACAACCATTAACTTTTATTTGTTTTATTTCTGTTGATTTTGTTCATGGGTGCTTTGACTATGGAGTAGTCCCCAGTCCCTTGGTATTTTCCTCATGGGGGTCATCATTGTAATCTTGCTGGTATGCTGTATTTTCTCAAGAGTCTGAAATGCAAGTTCATAGCCATCACGGTTGCCAGATTTTCTCTATATGATTCACATGGCAAAAACAAAGCGTCCAATAAAAAAGAAACACTGCTTTAAGAGAGTAGAAATTGTAACTTATGAGTTCCATGCTGAGACAAAGACAAGCTCTGGTGGTGAGAAAGTGCTCCATGTGCCTGAGTGTTGGTCAATAGCCCATAACTGAGAAGTGAAACAAAAGGGAGAAAATAGTTAAAATAATTAAACTGAAGTACATTGGGCTGAGGTGGCTCCAGCAAAATGGGTTTCTACCTAAGCACACAGAAACCCCAACTCATAGTAAATGGTAAAGAAAATGTTAACTTTTTTCTTGTTTATACTTTAAGTTCTGGGATACATGTGCAGGTTGTTACATAGGTACACATGTGCCATGGTGTTTTGCTACACCCATCAACCCGTCACCTAGGTTTCAAGTCCCACATGCATTAGGTATTTGTCCTAATGCTCTCCCTACCTTTCCCCTCCACCCCCTGACAGGCTCCGGTGTGTGATGTTCCCCTCCCTGTGTCCATGTGTTCCCGTTGTTCAACCCACACTTATGAGTGAGAACTTGCGGTGTTTGGTTTTCTGTTCCTGTGTTAGTTTGCTGAGAATAATGGTTTCCAGCTTCATCCACGTCCCTGCAAAGGACATGAACTCATTCCTTTTTATGGCTGCATAGTATTCCATGGTGTATATTTGCCACATTTTCTTTATCCAGTCTATCATTGATGGGCCTTTGGGTTGGTTCCAAGTGTTTGCTATTGTGAATAGTGCTCCAGTAAACATACATGTGCATGTGTCCTTATATTAGAAGGATTTATAAGGCTTTGGGTATATACTCAGTAATGGGATTGCTGAGTCAAATAGTATTTCTGGCTCCAGATTCATAAAGAATCACCGCACTGTCTTCCACAATGGTTGAACTAATTACACTCCCACCAACAGGGTAAATGCATTCCTATTTCTCCAGCATCTAATGTTTCCTGACTTTCTAATGATTGCCATTCTAACTGGCGTGAGATGGTATCTCACTGTGGTTTTGATTTGCATTTCTCTAATGACCAGTGATGACGAGGTTTTTCATATGCTTGCTGGTTGCATAAATGTCTTCTTTTGAGAACTGTCTGTTTATATTCTTCACCCACATTTTGATAGGGTTGTTTGTTTTTCTCTTGTAAATTTGTTTAAGCTCCTTGTAGATTCTGGATATTAGCCCTTTGTCAGATGGACAGATTGCAAAAATTTTCTCCCATTCTGTAGGTTGCCTGTTCACTCTGATGATAGGTTCTTAACAAAAGTTTACTTTAACCAATCAGAAACCATCAACTCACCTCTAAGTAGGAACTTTCTACAGGAATAATCCAAATAATGCTACTGCTCCACTTTAGCCAAAAAAATTTCTTTTTTATGTACTTCCACATTAAATCAACAAAAGCCTTTCTCTCCTCTCATGTATACATAAGTGTATGTATACATAGATATTGACACCTAAAACACATGTACATATAATCAGGTAGCAATGATGATCCAACAAAAGAAAATTGAAAGAGTTGAAAAAACAATCTGACATCAAAATGGGGGAATGAATGAGTGCTAGAAGGGTGGAGGAAATAACTAGAGGTTTGCAAAACGATATGTGAGTAATGCTTAGGATAAGGGTCTCGGTATCAGTGACAAAGTGAAAGGAATTTCAGTGTCGAAAGATGAAGGGCAGAGTGGAATGGCAGATGGATGACTCACATACTTCAAGAATATGAAGTGAGAAGAAGACTAACAAGGACTTTTTGAAGTAGAAAATAACCAAACTCTTCCTCATTTTCATGTTTTTCTCTCCAATCACTGGGCACTATGATGTCATATCATCTTAAGATAATTTGAACTTCGATGATATGCATTTAAAGCCCCTGATTGTCAATAACGCATTCCAATAACCTTGTAACATTACTGGTTTTTAAAATCTTAGTAGTTTCATCTTTTTTTCTGGGAAGATTAAGACCATTTTCTTCCTACTATGCCATTTATCTTTTCTATCCCCACTTTAAACTAAGTTCTATTTATTCATTTAATTTTCTGATTTAGGGAAGCTTTTCAGATTCTCTGAAAACACAGTCACAGCTGGAAAGTGCCTTAGAAGCCATCTTAGGAAGTTAGAGGCTGCGTGGTTCTTGCTCATACAAGCGCAGAGAGTTAACAGCATCCTCTTGCCCTCTTGCACATTGGCAGTGCCTTCACTGTTAAACACTTCTCATTTTGTCCTCATTGCATTTCCATTTCTGCTTCTTTATTTGATGTATGAGTTGACTTCCTACAAGAAGTGAAATTCACTCTTTTGCAATTAAGTGGAATGAAAGACCTCTTGAAAGCTAGCAAAATTCTTGGGATCTACCTGTCTTCCTCTAAACACAAATCAACCTTCACTATGAAGATAAATGTGATAGACGTCTCGGGTCATACAGTTGTGTTAGTATCAAAAATATTATACTTAAGTGCTTATCAGATAAACTAGACTATTTTGCATTTAATGCATTTATAAGACACAGTGATTAACATACCATACTCTACAATATTTTTATTTGCTTCTGCTATCATTATTCTATTACGAAGACGATTAAAATTTCTCAAATGCTTTTGAATAACATAGGAATATTTTAATTAGTTAAATAGGTGCTCATATCATAGGTCATTAAAACGCTAGAACAGTTATAATTGCAAAATCTTTTAATGCTGGCAAAAACATAGGTACCTCTAATTTGCACAATTTTGTGATTATTTTAGTAAATAGAAAAGATAGATGAGTAAGAGATCTAAATATTATTTCTTTTGAACATTTTTGTGAATGAAGCTATTACTTGTTTGTTTCTCAGGCTGTAGATCATGGGATTTAATAAAGGAACTATGACAGTGTAAAATAGAGACTCCATCATATCTTGGTCATCAGCCTGTGGGGATGCAGGGCCCACATACATGAAGGCGAGGGGCCCATAGTATAAAGATACAGATAAGAGATGAGCTCCACAGGTGGAGAAGGCTTTTCTTATACCTTTGACAGACTTCTTTTTCAAGATTGTATAGAGGACAAATATGTAAGATATAAGAACAGTCCCAATGGTGAAAACTTGAATTGAACCTGCAAAAATAAAAACCATTAGAAAGTTAATAGAGGAATCAGTACAAGAAATCTTTAACAATGGGATAATGTCACAGTAAAAGTGTTGTATTATGTTGGAACTACAGAAGGTTAATCTGTATAAAAAACCTTCATGAATTAAAGCATGAAGAAGGCCACCTAGAAATGACAAGACTAATAGCCAGATGCATAGTCCGTTGGTCATAATGACTGGATAAAGTAAAGGTTTGCATATGGCTACATAGCGATCATATGCCATTGTTGCCAAGAGAAAACATTCTGTGGTTACACCAATTGCAAAGGAAAAAAATTGTATCTTGCATTGAGAGAGAGATATCATCTTACTCTTAGCTAAGAAGTTGATCAGCATCTTCGGAGTCACTGTGGATGACAACAAAGCATCCACAAAAGCTAAATTCCCAAGGAGTAAGTACATTGGGATATGAAGGTGAGGGTCTTTCCAGATGACAGCAATCAGACCAAGATTCCCCATGATGGTGATGAGATATATTACCAAGAATGCCAGGAACAGGGGTATTTTCCACTGTGTTTGATGTAAAAATCCTGTGAGAACAAACTCTGTCAGCAATGTTGCATTTTCCTCTTCCATGTCCTCACTGCATGTCCTCTAAAATAAAATGCAACAAATGAAAGGGAACATCTGCAATGACATTATGAGTTGAAATTGGGGAAGAGGTGTTGATATAAAGTGTGCAATTATCAGAGACCTCAATTTTTTGATCATTATTATAAATAAGAAATCCTATATTTAAGGGGTTAAATAAGTGAAAAAAATGTCATATTTTAGTTTGAAAATTTGGTAGTAATATGCATACTCTGGATTTACTAAATTTATGGGCACAGTCTTGAATGTGGTAGAACAATCCTGTGTCTGGTACATGAATGCAGGTCCTGGGGAATAGGTTTTTGAAATGTCTGGATAAATGAATATCCAGATGAAATAAATGCCATGTGAAGAATCTTAAACTTTATATTTCATAATACAAGAATGCACCACATACTTTCAGATGGGAAACGCCATCATAACATATTTTTTAAAATTTTTGATACTGTAGAAAATATGCTGCGGGATGGGGAAATCGGACTAAGGAGTATTAATTAGAAACTTGTTACTAAGGTTCCAGCAATCCCAAATCAGATCACACATAAAAATGATCTGGGAGGGTGTTTTATGAAAAATATAGATTGTGAGATTTTAATGTAGAAATTGATTATTTCAGAAATGAGTTCTAGAAATCTGTATTTAAAAATACCCTCAAGGTGATTCAAATGAATGCTAGATGTCTAGTCCATGTGTGATATTACATTGAAAGAGATGGTAAGACAAAGAAATAGATTCCAAAGAATCCAGAATGTAGATTCTCTAGTATTCTGTGACATATTTGGTGGGGAAGAAGTGGTAATAAAGGAGATAAGAGTCACTTGGTGACTGGGTAATTGGTCATTAACTATTGAAGATGGGAACTCAGATGTGCTGGCAAGTTCTTGGAGTGAGCATCATGTGGTCAACTAGGTGAGATCCAATCAGCAATATGAGCCTGTTAGAGCTTAATAGAAATAATTACTTGGAATTATTGTGATAGTCAAAGGCACAGTTAAAAATGATGTATCCATTGGAGAGTAACAAAGAAACAAAAAGAGTGACAAGAAAGTCAACTGGAGCAAGTTATATTGAAGAAGTAACAAAGTGGACATATGTCTGGTAAACAGCCAAGATGTGATCCTTTTTGCCATCCAAGACTTGGCAGCTGTCGGAGGTTATCTACTGCTTTAGAAGCCAAAAGAACTAGAAACTCATTTTCCCATTCTTCTTACTTGTAGAGTGAAGGGACATGATCTAGGATGGCAAATGAAACACACTGATCCTACATTTGGAATATGGAGACACAGAAAGGTTTTGGTTCCAAAGGTAGCCAAGGCAGAATTACCAGGACTCTACTTAATGGAACCTTTATTTACATCAATAACATTTACAGTGTGAGCTGTCAAATTATTGTCAAATGTGGGTGTAAGGATACAGGAGTTTATCTGTAGGTGACTCATCTTAAAAGTTTTAATCAGAGAATGTAGTTAATTAAAAGGAATGGGTACTTATATCAGAATAATTCCAAGAAATTCTAAGAATCATTATGATCTGAACCTTTAAACCAAGTTTTAATTGTTTAATGATCTAGATCATATGAAGTTATTATAACAAGATTAACAAGATAATACAATATCATTAAAGGAACAATTCAGTCTTATAACTATTTACCCTATCCATAGTATAGTCATAAAACTGAAATCTAAAGACAGTACAGTAATAGTTATCCAACTTTCTTCTGGCTATTTTGACAGCTTGTATACCTGATCTAAAATTTCAATCAATTAAATAGCATTTCAACATTTCTATAAAGCGTAATGAAAATTACAAAAATTATTTCTTCCTTACCCATATTTTTGAAAGAAATTGTGGATATCCTTTAAATGTGTTACACTTTCTAAGACAGAAAAAAAAACACAGTAACACCGTGATGTTAATAGCACTTGTATCAATTCACTGCATGTTCTTTCTTTTTGGATGCTTCATTTCTGAATCTTAGAAAACCATTGGTTATAAAAATTTGGCTTGAGCACATAAGTGATCCAGTTGTGCAACTGGGTACCTTTGCCAGAAGATGAAGCACTAAAAACTGAAGTTCTCATGAGATTGCCAGCAGACTCCCTGTAGAACAAATTGAAGCCATTCAAGTGGGCATTGTGAATTCAGACACATATGAGAATCCAGGTTGTCCCAAAGGTCATTACAGACTTCTGGAATCATAAACATCATTTCATTGTAGACACTTCTAGTTTGAACACTTGAAATAACACTTTATGCCACTATTTACCACCACAAGTGACACTTCTGGCATATTTTTTCAAACTTTAGTATATATGTGAAATTTACTCTTAGGGCTTTGATTAGTATAGCCTTGTCTGATGTAATCAAAGCATAATTTTAATAAGACCAAAATTTTAGATGCAATTCAGGAGCCAAAACCAAATATAGCTGTCTTCCCCATTCAAATTTCAGCTTAAATTTTAGACATATACCAAGTTCCTCCATTTTAAGCTAAAATCTGATGGGAAATTTTACTAGGAAGAGGACAAGGGAGGAGCCAATATAAAACAAAGCCAGGGACTGCAGTGGGAGGTGTCCTAATTCTGTGCTTCTCAAATGATAATGCTTATGACTTTCCTAGAGATCCTGTCAAAATGCAGATCATCTCTCAGTAGTTCTTGTGTGGGTCTCTCAGGAGCCTTTTTTTCTAACAAAGTGATGCCTGTGAACATTTGCCATCCAACAGGCCTTCCTCATGGGAGGACATAGATTATCAAAGACCCTTGATCACTGGAGAAACAATAATGGTAAATGTGGCAGGTATGAAAAGAGAGAAGCAAGGAAGGGCCAGTTTTGTTCAGGGAGCCAGCATGGGGAGGCTCCCAAGGGAACTCGGAGGGTAGTCAGTGGTTTGTTCTTTACTGCAATTTACAGAAAAATTATTGAAGCATTATTGAGGGATTTTGAAAATGATGGCAACATGTCCAGTATTTTCTTTAGAACATTAACTTGGGAACACATTAGTGAGCATTCTTTCAGAAAACAAAATCTGATAGACTTGATTTGTAATATTTATATTTCGTATTTAAATAGTGACATGTAACTTTCTTGACAGTAAAAGTGTTCATTAAAGAAATAAAGTAACCTGCACTTGAATCATGGATGGTAAGTCAGTTGGAAAGTTAAAGCCATATTTTTTGGTAGATTCCTTAATCACTTATCCTTTTTTCATAGAATGTTTGTAGAAAAAAACAAAGAGGTAAGGAAAATACCACATAGAATACACAGGAGTCACTGAAAACTCTTCAGAAGAGAAATGTAAGCAGTATAATATGCCGACATAAATACTGACATGACACAAAATTAAATGGCCTCATCCCTGTGTAATATAATGTTGGTAACAATGAAAAGGATGAAGAGATAGATTCTAAGGTATTCAGAATGTAGTGTCACTTGGACTTAGTCCCATATTTGATGAGAATGTAGTGGTCACTGAAGGAAAAAGGGTCACTCTGTGAGTAGGCAGATAGTCATCCAAAACAGAGACTGAGAACTCAGATGCATTGATGAGCTTGTAGTGTGAGCACGCTTTGAACATCCAGGTGAGCTGTTTAGATTTAGTAATATAATTCTACAAGAGTAATAGAAATAATATTTTGGAAGTCATTTAAGTAGCTGAGGATATAGTTATGAATATCATATCTATTGGAGAGTACACTAAAAAAAAAAGAGAAGTATAGCAAGAAAAAAAATTGATGGTATAATGACCTAATTTCCTTTGGGTATATATCCATTGATGGGATTGCTGGGTCAAATTGGAGCTCTGTTTCAGGTTCTTTGAGAAATCTGCAGACTACTTTCCACAGTGGCTGAAGTAATTTATATTACCACCAATAGTGTATAAGTGTTCCCTTTTCTCGGTAGCCTCTCCAGCATCGGTTGTTTTTTTGACTTTTTAATAATAGTCATTCTGACTGGTGTGAGATAACATCTCATTTTAATTTAGATTTGCCTTTCCCTGATGACTAGTGATGATGAGCATTTTTTCACGTCTCATGATCACTTGTATGGTCTTTTTAGAAGCGTCTGTTCATGCACTTTGCTCTTTGGTGAACGGGTTATTTGTTTTTTGTTTGTTGATTTGTTAGATCCCTTATATATTCTGGATAGTAGACCTTTATCGAACGCATAGTATTCAAATATTTTCTCCCATTCTGTAGATTGCTTATACACTCTAACAATAGTTTATTTTGCTGTGCAGAAGCTCCTTTGTTTAATTAAGGACCACTTGTCAATTTCTGTTTTTGTTGCAATTGCTTTTGAGGACATAACCAAAATTCTATTCCAATGCTGATGTTGAGAAAGGTATCCCTAGGGTTTCTCCTAGGATATTTACAGAATAAGTTCTTACATTAAATATTTAATCCAGCTTGGGTTAATTTTTCTATATGTTGAAAGGTATGGGACAAGAGATAAGACTCAAACCTAGCTCATCTGGCTCCAAATGCCATTCTCCTTCCACCACACAGCGCCTCATCTCAACGACATTCTGAATGAATTTGGATTCAGTCACCTGACTGTGCTAAGTTTGGTGGTGCACAGAACTGAGGAGCTGCCCCACAAGGGATAGCCCCCATCCAGTTTCCCCTTGATACAGGTTGTGGGGGGCATTCATTCTTCTATATATGGCTAGCCAGTTTCATTCTTCTTCATGTGGCTAGTCAGTTATCCCAGCACCATTTATTGAGTAGACAGTTCTTGCCCCATTGCACTTTTTGTCAGATTTGTTGAAGGTCAGATGATTGTAAGTTTGTGGCTAGATTTCTGAGTGTTCTACTCTGTTCCATTGTTCTATGTGTCTGTTTTTGTACCAGAACTATGCTATTTTGTTTATAAAGACACATGTACTCATATGTTCATTGCTGTGCTATTCACAATAGCAAAGACGTGGAATGAACCTAAGTCATCATCAGTGGTTGACTGGATAAACAAAACGTGGTACCTATAGATCACGGAATACTATGCATCCTTAAAAGGAGAAAAATCATGTCTTTTGCAGCAGCATAGGTGTAGTTGGAGGCCATAATCTTAAATGAACTAATGAAGGAACAGAAAACCAAATACCACATGTTCTCACTTATGAGTGGAAGCTAAACATTGAGAACACAGGACATAAACATGAGTATAATAGACTCTGTGGACTAATAGATTGAGGAGGGAGAAAAGAAGGAATCAGTCATAAAACTACCTGTTAGGTACTATGCTCACTACATGCATTCAATACACTCATGTAACAAAGTAACAAAGCTGCCCATGTACTCTTTATATCTAAAATAAAAGTTGAAATACAAAACATTTTGAGAAACATACTAAAAGGTTATGAAGGCAATGCAAGTCATTCCTTATATGGCCAACACCTGGAACCCCTTTCTACCACATGGGTCTTGGTGGCAAACAAAGAATTTCACCTAGATTTGCCCAATCAAACCCACCCAAAATAGAGTTGGATATAGAGAGTTGGAGACAAATGTACATAGACAAAAAAAAATTAGTGCGAAGTCAATTGAGGCAAAAACATTAAGATTCCAGCATGTGCATCCTATGTCTACACCAATGCTACTGAAAATATGAGCTGTGTTTTAGCCACAGAAACAGCCACACTCGTGAATTTACTGTTGGGAGGGGACTTTGGCTGCTGACTAGCTGCTTTACTTCCTTCTGTTTCTGCCATTATTTTCCAGTTGATTCCTCCACCTTCTCTACCATTTCTATATTGGAGTCAATATCCATTCAATAAAATTTTTCCATTGCAACCCAAAGCCCTGGATGTTCAAAAGAGAGACAAGGGAGATAACAGAAAAAGGCAGTGAACAGAGTGATCAAGGGAAGAAGCAAGAGGGAACTAGAAAGCTGGGTTTTGTGGACATAAAGAGAGGAAAGACAAGTGTGACCAAGTAAAGCGCAGGGAAAAATGATGAAATAAATGCTCTACAGGACAAGGAGTCCAGGGAAATCACTGTGTGTAGAAAGGAAGCCATTTTTAGTGGCTTTAGTGAGAGCATTCTCAAGTAATAGATTAAAAGTCAGCAAATAAGAAGTGAAGCGGAAAGAAGCAGCACAGCAATGGGGGGATGAGGTAGAGTGTTCTGCCACACATGGAGAAAAATTCACATTTGTCTGCTGCTCATAAACTAATGTTTTACTTCATTAGAGTATTTAAGAAAAGTTCTCATAGGTAAAGATAGATAAGCGAGAGGAAGTTGTCAAGAGAAGAAAGGGATAGGAAAGGTGGAAATGGAAATTTGTGTGGGTGAAATAAAACAAGGAGAAAGAAAAATAGGCACAGAGTAATCATGTCATAGATGGTAAATGCAAGAAAGACACGTCAGTAAAGAGGGAGACAGAAAGTATCAGAAATGCATTAAGCCAAAATAAAGGGAAAGGCTCCGAAGTTTGGGTTAAATGCCTGCATCAACTCTGGTGTTCATTGCTGCTAGAGAGAGCTTTGAGAGTCTTTTCATTTTCTTTTTTTTAAAAAATTCAAGTTTATTTTTCTATGGAATTAATGTTTGATAAAGAGACTTTAACTTGAAATTTTACCTATAAATTTTATACTGTTCATGAATGTATTGGCACTGTCTGAAAGTTTATTCCATATTTAACTGTTACTCTACCCTTTTAGTTGCAGTGATTAAATTTTTCCAAAAATCTCGCTTCTGGTTTTGAGAGCACTTTATTTTCCACCAGTTTTTTGTTTGATTGTTTGATTTTTAGCAGAATCAAGTAAGCAAAAGAATAAATCCTGAGGCAGACAATATAAAGAACAAGTGACAATAATTCCACTTGGATGAAGTGAAAATGTTCAGCTGGGCATTGTGGATTTAGATATGTATGAGAAATACAGATTATTCTACAGTGTAATACGGACTTCAGAATCATACACATTAAATCACTGGAAGTTAGTTCTAGTTTTCACAATTGAAATTACACTTTATGCCACAATTTTCCACAACATGCGACACTAGTGACATTTTATACAAACTGAAGTTTTTATAAAATTAGACATTCTTCATCAGGAAGAATAGCTAATGGATGCTGGGCTTAATACCTAGGTGATGGGTTCATCTGTGTAGCAAACCACCATGGCACATGTTTACCTTTGTAACAAATCTGCACATCTTGTACATGCACCCTAGAACTGAAAATAAAGTTGATTTTTAAAAATTGGATGGTCTTAATGTTTTGATTAGTATAGTCTCATCTGAGCTAGTCATGATTTTAGTAAGGCCAATGATCTAGATTCCTTCACAAGCCAATCACAAGTAAAATTGTCCCCCTCATGCAAACTGCAGCTCAAACTCCAGATATTTACCTAACTTTCAGGGAGCTGAAATTTGTGAAGAAATTTTATTAGGCAATGGTCAGGGGAAAAGAGGAGAAAAAACAAAAACAGTCTTGCAAGGTATTCCTTCATAGGTGGTTCTCTGACTATACCTTCAAAATGTCATTCTATCTTTATATCCAATTAGAATATGTGTGTGTGTGTGTGCGTGTGTGTGTGTGTGTATTTTTCCCATACAGTCTAGGTGTAAGTCATTGACTAACTTAACTCCAACTGTTCCTTCTCTCTATGTTACCACCAAGTAGTTCTTCTTGCCTGCTACTCAGATAGAGCCAATTATCAAGACAGGGGAATTGCAATAGAGAAAAAGTTTAATACACACAAAGCTGGCTAAATGGCAAAATACAGATTAATTATAACTCAAGTCAAACTCTCCAAATATTCAGAGGCTAGAGTGTTGGGTTTTTTTGATTTTTTCTTTCTTTCTTCCTTTCTTTCTCTCTCTCTTCCTTCCTTCCTTCTTTCCATCCTTCCTTTCTTTCTTTTTTCTTCTTTCTTTCTTTTTTTTCTTTTGTTTTTCTTTTTTTTTTTTTTGAGATAGAGTCACACTCTGTCACCCAGGTTGGAGTGCACTGACCAGATATCTGCTCACTGCAACCTCTCCCTCCTGGGTTCAAGTGATTCTCATGGCTCAACCCCCCAAATAGCTAGGATTACAGGCATGCATTATCATGCCTGGCTAATTTTTGTATTTTTTTTAGAAGAAACAGGGTTTTAGCATGTTGGACAGGCTGGTCTCGAACTCCTGGCTTCAATTGATCTGTCCACCTCAGCCTCCCAATTTTCTGGGATTAAAGGCACGAGCCACTGTGCCCAGACAGAGTCTAAGGGTTTTTAAAGATAGTTTTTTAGGCAGGAGGCTACGAAATGGGGAATGCTGATTTGTTGGTTTGGGGATAAATGCATATGAAGTTGAAGCTGTCCTCTTGTAGTAAACCAGTTTCTGGAAAAGAGCTATAAGACCAGAGAAGCAAGATTACAGTCTGGATGGTGCCAGGTGTTTCATCAGAATACAGGGTCTAAAAATCTTTGGTTTTACAATAATAATGTTATCTACAGAAGTAATTAGGTTGGTTAGGAATCTTATGGCCTCTGGCTGCATGACTCTGGAGCCATAATATTTAATCTTGTGGTCTGGACCCCAAGAAAGGAGGAGGTTTGCCTTGACGAGGGGCTCTTACCATCTTTGTTTCAAAGTCAAACACTATAAAGTAAATTTTTCCCACATGCAGTTTGGCCTACACCCAGGAATGAGGAAAGTCTGCTTGGAGTTTAGAAGTACTGTCTAATTTCCCTATTTCAGATTCAGTGACAAAATATTCCTATGTGAGATTTTTCTCATTTTCATAATGTTATGAAATGTTTTCTCATTTTTATTTCATAATGTTCTCTATATTATCCTCTACCTCATAACTCTGAGTCTACTAAGTCTTCTGCTCAATTATGTTTTCACCTGAAAGAGTAAAAGAAAACTGGTCAGTTTTCTTATAAAGTCAGTTCATCAGATGAACAAGGCCTGCCTTCTTTAACCACTTTTATACCTTGATCAAAATCTGAGCTCAGAGCAATAGCGAAAAATATCCAGCCCAAACATATGCCCCAGACATTTTCTGTGGAATTTCTAATTCTTCTTGGATCATATGATTTAGGACTCCCTGTACCAGTTTATTCACATGATCCTGGGACCTAGTGAAGCCTGTAGCTGAAGCTAAATGTTGCATACCTAAGATAGACAGCAAAGATCCAATCCCTCAGTCTTCCAGGGAAAGACCAAAAGTGCTGAGGAAATAAGAAATAATCTCTTAGAATCCATCCCCAAAGTATTTCTTCAAAAACTCACTTGTCTATCACGCAAACAAAGAAAAAAGGATAAACCAGTCTCTGAATATAAGGCAAGATTAGAGGTACTATTTGTAAAACATTGTGGTCAATCTATGTTGAGTTCAGGCATAGAAAATCCTTGTCCTATTCATTGATAAGATCCACCCTGAAATCTTTAATGTAGTTACAAAACAAAAACTGGAATGATATGTGAATGACGGGGCCAAATAATTACCAAAATATTTTACCTATTGGCATAAAGACTATTTTGGCTTGGTTATTTTTGAGATTCTCTTTAGAAGAGAAATTTAAAGGAATCTCCATTTGTAAGAGTTCTACATATCTGGTCCAAGAAGAGTAGTAGGACTAAACCTCTAAATAATGGAGAAGGTGAAGGCATTAAGTTAATCTACATCACAAACCTTACCTTTGTTTATGGTGGTTGTCTTGGCTGTCTTGTCTTAATTGGGTCTCTATCAACACTCTTTTTTTGTTTATTTGTTTTGGAAAATGATGGTATTTAAGTCTGAAATCTAAGCACTGTGACTTAACATGTAAATATTCTTACATGTTTACTGTAAGGCATGAGAGCTTTATCTTTTACAAGCAAATTGCAAGGACACATCACTTCTGAACAAAAAAGAGGCATTTGTAAATGGAGCAAAAGAAAAATAGTAAAAACACTTTCCAAAAATATTAATAAAACGCTTTGACCATCTGGACAGGACATCTTAACTTGTTCCAACTAGGAGAAACACAGTTCATGTCTAGATAGTCTTATAAATTACTGAGTTTGTTTTTTTTATTTCTGGTTTTTTTTTTTTTAAATGGAGTTTCCTTCTGTCAGCCAGGCTGGAGTGCAGTGGAGTGATCTCAGCTCACTGCAACCTCCACCTACTGTGTTCAAGCGATTCTCCTGCCTCAGTTTCCCAAGCAGCTGGGACTACACGGGTACACCACCACGCCTGTCTAATTTTTCTATTTTTAGTAGAGACAGAGTTTCACCATGTTGGCCAGGCTGGTCTCAAACTCCCAACCTCAGATGATCCACCCACCTCGGCCTCCCAAAGTTCTGGGATTACAGGCAAGAGCCACCGTGCCCAGCCTTGAGTTTGTTCTTATTGTACCTGACATATGGCTACAATTTTAGAATGAACACTATAATATTTGCTTCTTTCTGTATGTTTATGTATGTCTATATATGTTTGTATGTGTGACATTTTGCTACCTTTGGATGGTATTGCAAAACTAATTTTAATAGAGCTCTATTTATTTGGCTTATTGAAGAATATGTGCTCATATAAATTAAGGATTCCTTAAACTCAGAAAGATAGAAATTCACCAATATATTTTTCAGATTCACATTATCTATGATATTCTCTGTTAAGTCAAAGCTATTTCAAGTTTGTTGGTTTAATTAAAATAGACATCTCTTTAGAGTTTTCAGAATTAAATATAATACAAACACACAACTTTTATATTATCTGAGTTTACAAGTCAAGTAAGTTTATATTATCTCTGCCTGATGTTTAAAGTCAGAAAACTAACAATTCAACTTAAACACCTATGTGAAAATATAATGGCATTTACTTCATATATATCAAGGCACGGCAATAAAACAAAAAAAACACATATTTGACTTTTAGATTTTTGCTTTTATGATCGACTGACTGATGAGGGAAGAGAGAGACCCTCTCAAATTGTTTTATATTGTTTTATACTCAGAAAAGGAAAGAAGTGAAACTAAAGGCAGGTAGCCCGGCGTCTAGGAACCAGACTCGAAACCAAGGAACCAGACCCGAAACCAGGCCTGGGCCTGCCTGACCTAAGCCTGGTTGTTAAAATTCGACCCCTCACCTAGCAACTGTTGTTATCTATAGATTCCAGACATCGTATGGCAGGACACTGTGAAACCTCCCGTTCTATTCTGTTTCACTCTGACCACCGGTGCTCGCAGCCCCTGTCACGTACCCCCTGGCTTGCTCAATCGATCACGACCCTCTCACGCGGACCCACTTAGAGTTGTGAGCCCTTAAAAGGGACAGAAGTTGAGCACCTGACGAGCTCGGATTTTAAGACGCTAGCCTATCGACGCTCCCATCTGATTAAAGCCACTCCCTTCACTTTCTCGGTGTCTGAGGGGTTTTGTCCGCGGCTCGTCCTGCTACACTGACATAAACGTGCTGTAAATGTAGCTAACAAGAAAGTAATTTGAAACGATGACTGGCTGTGTCTAACTTCTTATGAAATTTTCATGAGTAAACCAAACAATTCAGAATAAGTGAATTAAACAGATGTAAGTACAATATACGTTTATAAATGAACTTTTAAACCATAATTATGTTTAATAAGAAGTCTACTTAAAAATACCTTCCCACTTCTCTGTGGTAAATTAAACCCTTAGAGTTTCACACAGTTGATTAAATTATCAATAGTCATTGAATATCTGGATTATTTCCAAACAACATTTTTTTTAAAGACTAATTGCTGAACATATGCTTCTCTATTTTGGACTTCTTATTACAGAAGAAATAAAGATATTTGGGTTCACTTTTGTGTTCATATTTGTGTTCAACATGTCCTGTGGCACATTGAAAAATTATATAATGGGAAAGCACATGCTTCTAGGAATTATGAAATTGTATATTCGTAGATTTGCCAATCTGTAAAATGCCGGTGTGATGCATATTTGTCAATCGCTTCTATCCCAGAAAAGAAAGTTACTAAGAGTTTAGAATTCTAGTTAATGTGTGGTAATTAATACTACTAAATAACATAAAGGAAACATCCCTGTATGCAAAGTATCTGTCTAATCTCAACAGATTTACGGGAAAGGCTCTGACAAGTAAAGATTTCTGATAACGTTAGAAACACAACACGAGACCAGAATTAAAGAAACTTTGCAAACAATCTGGTCAAGTATACCTTTTGTAAACAGAATTAATACGTTTACCTTCTTCTCCTTAGCTGACCTCTCCAGAATTCAGAAATCATCACTGAGCATTTTTATTTTGATTGCAATATAGGTATTTGCAAAATTTTAATCAGAATCTGTTATTACAATATAACATAATTATGGTTATATTACCACTACTGTGACTGGAATGTCACATTGGAGAATGTGCATAAAATTAGATATGACTGGAGAATTTTAAGAAACTAAGAATTGACTTTATGCATCCAATTAAGCCCTGCCTCATTCCATTTAGTGTTGCAATGAAGAAATTCTTGAGGCTGGGTAATTTATAAGTAAAATGTGTTTGTTTGGAGAACAATTCTGCAGGCTATACAGAAACTAAGGCTTAAATGTCCACTTCTGATGACAGCTTCAGCCTACTTCACTCATGACAGCAGGTGAAGTGGAGCTGGCATGTGTGGTGATCACGTGGTGAGAGAGGAAAGGAAAGAGAGAGAGTGGAGTGCTGGGCTCTTTTATCAACCAGCCCTCATGGGAACTAAGACAGTAAGAACATGCTTATTACTATGATGATGGCACCAAGGCATTCATGAGAGATCGACCCCCATGACCCAAACACCTCCCATCTTCGACACCTCCAGAATTTGGAATCAAATTTTAATACGAGATTTGCAGGTGTTTATCAAAAAAATAACTACAGCCAGTTCCTTTAGAAAATCTGGCCTGATAGCTGCTCACAAGCTTTCTAGCCATATTGGTAAAGAGGAAGAAAGACCTTACTCTCTGGAAGGCCCAGGAACTGAAATATACTTTTAGGACCTTTTTGAGTACAGGGGAGTTTACCTAAATGTATCAGTGTTGCAGGTGAAACTAATGGTATGTTGTTGGTATGACTTTATAGCTTGAAGAACCTTTAAAGTCTAATCTGAGATTATTTAGTAAAGGTCATAATGAGGCCTTCTTAAAAAGAGATGATCAATTCCTATTCCAACTTGCACTTATGTAAATACTCAGTTGAAGCTTAATGAGGGTAGATCTATTTGGTAAATAAATTAGTCTTACTATAATTACATTTGAAAGAAATGGGCCTGATTATGGAGGGAAAAATCATGTTTCAGTAGAAAAATATAGCGCACCGATAATTAAATTCCAGTTCTGTCCATTGTCTTTTATGTTTTGTTACCTACTTAGAAACTGTCCTATTCCTGAAGCGCTACAAGCTAGGGCTGGACAACTTGATATAAATGTCAGAGGATACTCTTCATGCATGATGCTTAGTGTCCCACTCAGGAAGTTCACCAAACATTCAATGACATGACAAGAGACATTCAGACTAAAAAACAGAAAAATTATCAGACTGCAACTGCCATTTTATTTCATCATCTAAAGATGCTTTGAGCTTAAATCTAAAAGTCATCTCAACTAACTGCCCTCTGGCTCACATGCTAAGCTTATAGGTAGTTTTAACCATTAACCTTTTATTATTTTCATTTGGTTTATTTCAGTTGGTTTTGTTCATGCATACTTTGGCTATGGAGCATACCCCAGTCCCTTAGTACTATGTTTGTGATAGTCATTGTCATCTTCTTGGTGTGTTGTATTCTCTCAAGAGTTTTAAATACACGTTTGTAGCCACTACACTGTGCCAGATTTTCTCACTATGATTAGAATAACAAAAACAAAGTGTCCATAAAAGAAACACTTCTGTAAGAGACCAGACATTGTAACTTATGAGTTCCATGCTGAGACAAAGACAAACCAGCTGTGCTGGTCACAGAGAGTGCAAGTATGTCTGAGTTTTAGTCAATATCCCATAATGAGAGGCTGACCATAATGAGTTAAAATAATTAAATAAAAGTATATCAGGCTGACGTGGGTCCAGCAACGTGGGTTTGTACCTAAAGCAAACAGGAATCCAACTCATTGTAAATGGTAAAACAAAAGTTAACTTTAACCAACCAAAAACCCCAGCTAATTTCTAACTAGGAATTTTCCACTGGAATGATCAAAATAACACTACTGCTCCACTTTAACCAATACAATCTTTACTTTTGCCATACTTTCACATTTGCCCTGTAAAAACCTTTATCTCCTCTCTTGCACCTTCAGGAAATCCCCATACCACATGCGATCTGGTGTTGCAAAATAAATCAAGTCTCCTCAGATAAACTCTAAATTCTAATGCTGCTACATTTGTATTTCAACTATATAAGTACCAGTATATATCTTGTATCACTATGCATACATATGAAAAACTAAACATATGCATATGTATACATATAGATATAAGATACCTAAAACATACATGCATATAATCTGGTAGCAATGACAATCTAACTAAAGGAATTGAAGAGGGATATAATTAGTTAGAGTTCCATTTCAAAAAACAATCTGACAGCCATTTTGGGGAAGTGAGTGACTGTTAGAAGGATGGAGGAAATAAGTAACTAGAGGTTTGCAAAACTACATGTGAGTAGTTTTTATGCTAGGGACCTCAATAGTATCAGTGAGAATGTGAAAGGAATTTCAGTACTGAAAAATGAAGGAGAGGGTGGACTGGTAGAAAGATGATTAACATACTTGAAGTACGAGAAGTGTTAAGAAGGTTAACAATCAATGACTTTCCGAGGCAGAAAATCTCCAAAATCTTACCTCATTTTTTTGTTTTTGCTTCCTCTTGCTGGGCACCATGATGTCGTATCATGTTAACATTATTTGAACTTCCATGACAGGCATTTAAAACTTCTTGTTGATAACAACACAATCCAACAACCTTGCAATATTATTGATTTTTACAAATCTTGGTAGCTTCATCATAAAAACATTAAGACCACTTTCTTTCTTTTATGATACTTATTTCTTCTCTATGTCTACTCCAAATGCAGTTATTCTATTTAATCTTTTAATTTCCTGAATTAGGGAAGGCTTCCAGGTTGTCTAAAATCATATAATCATAGCTGGGAAGGGCCTTAGAAGCCATCCTAGAAAGTTAGAGGCAGCTTACCTCTTCTTACTCATATGAGCACATAGAGTTAAGAGCATGCTCTTACACTATGGCAGTGCCTTCACTGTTCATTCCTTCTATTTTTATTTTTCTCATTGCATTTCCATTCCTGTTTGACCTGCGAGTTGACTTCCTTCAAGAAATAGAACTCACCCTTTCCTAATATAATGAAGTGGAAGACCTTGATGGTTAGCAGAATCATTGGGACTTACCTCTGTTCAGTCAAAAACAAATCTGCCTCGGTTATGGGTTAAATATGATGGACATCGCAGGTAATTCAGTAGTATTAGTATCAAAACCATCATACTCAAGTCCTTATATGATAAACTAGGCTATTTTAGCAATTAATGCATTTATAAATGCACATTGAATAACATATACAACTGTTAAATATTTTTATTTGATTTCTACAGTCATTATTCTATTATGAACAGTATGAAAATTTCTTGAATGCTTTTGAATAACATATAGACATATTGCAATTAGTTTATTAGGTACTAAAACATTAGCTCACTAAAGTGCTAGAACAGTTATACTTGCAAAAATGTTTGAACACTGGAAACAACATAGGTACCTCTAACTTGCATAATTTTGTGACTATTTTTGTAATTAGAGAAAGGATATTAGTATGAAAACTTAACATGTTTTTTTAACATTTTTGTGAATGAAACTGTGACTTGCTTATTTCTCAGACTGTAGATGATAGGATTTAACAAAGGAATGATGACAGTGTAGAATAGAGGCTCCACCATATCTTGATCATCTGCTTGCGGAGATGCAGGGCCCACATAAATGAAGAGAAGGGGTCCATAGTATAAAGAGACAGAGAAGAGATGGCCTCCACAGGTGGAAAAGGCTTTCCTTACACCTTTATCAGATTTCTTTTTTAAGATTGTGAAGAGAACAAATGTATAAGATACAAGAATAGTCACAATGCTGAATACCTGAATTGAACCTGAGAAAATAAAAACCATTAGAAAATTAATAGAAGAATCAGTACAAGAAATCTTAGACAATGGGATAATGTCACAGTAAATGTGATGTACTATGTTGGAGTTACAGAAGGTTAGTCTGAATAAAAATCCTTCATGGATTAAAGCATGAAGAAGACCACCTACATATGACAAAATTAATAGCCGGATACACAGTCCATTGGTCATAATGACTGGATAAAGTAAAGGTTTGCATATGGCTACATAGCGATCATATGCCATTGTTGCCAAGAGAAAACATTCTGTGGTTACACCGATTGCAAACGAAAAAAACTGTATCTTGCATTCAGAGAGAGATATCATCTTACTCTTAACTAAGAAGTTATTCAGCATCTTTGGGGTCACTGTGGATGATATCCAAGCATCCACAAAAGCTAAATTCCCGAGGAGTAGGTACATTGGGATATGAAGGTGAGGGTCTTTCCAGATGACAGCAATCAGACCAAGATTCCCCATGATGGTGATGAGATATATTACCAAGAATGCTACGAACAGGGGTATTTTCCACTGTGGTTGATATAAAAATCCTGTGAGAACAAACTCTGTCAGCAATGTTGCATTTTCCTCTTTCATGTCCTCACAGCATGCCCTCTAAAATAAAATGCAACAAATGAAAGGGAACATTTGCAATGGCATTATGAGTTGAAATTGGGGAAGAGGTGCTGAAGGAAAACCTAAAATGATCAGAACCCTCTCAATTTTTTGATCAGTCCTATAGCTGATGAATCTCTATTTGTTGCAATAAAGACATGAAAAAATGATACATTTTGGTTTGAAACTGTGCAGTAATTAGCAGATTTAGGTAAAACAAGAGGCATTCTCTGTATGCACAACAATTATGGACACTATTGAGTGCAGTAGAAAAATTGTTTGACTGGCATATGATACAATGTCAACAGGAAAGATTTTTGGAGGATCTGAATTAAAAATAAATAAAATAAATGCCATGTGAAGAATCTTAAACTTTATTCTTCATACAATAAGCATGTGCCAAAAATTTTAAGATGGGAAATTACATCCTAATATTTTTTTAATTTAGTTTTTGATAGTGTAGAAAATATGCTGCAAGGAGAAGAAACTGCACTCAGGGATATTAATTAGAAACTTGTTAGTAAGGCCCAGGCAATCCCAAATCACATTACACATAAAAATTATCTGAGTGAGTTTTTATGAAAAATATGTTATGAGGTTTTAATGTAGAAGTTATTTAAGGAATTAGGTCTGGGGATCTGCATTTTGAAAATACCCTCTGGGGGATTCAAATGCATGTTAAATGTATGGTCTTGGTGTGATATGACATTGAAAGAGACAGTAAGACAAAGAAATAGATTCTAAAGAATTCAGAATGTAGAGTCTCTAGTATTCTGTGACATATTTTGTAGGAAGTAAGTGGTCAGTGAAGGAGAGAGGAGTCCCTTGGTGACTGGGAAGATGGATGTTAAACATTGACAACTCAGTGTGCTGACAAGTTTTTGGAGTGAGCATCATCTGGACAACTAGATGTGTTCCAATCAGTAATATAAGCCTATTAGAGCTCAATAGAAATGATTACTTGGATTCATTGTGGTAGTCAAAGGCAGTCAAAGGCATAGTTAAAGATGATGCATCCTTGGAGTGTAAAACAGAACCAAAAAGAATGGCAAGAAAATAAACTTGAGCAAGTTATATTAAGGAGGTAACAAGGTGGACATATGTCCTGTAAATGACCAAGGTGTGATCTCCTTTTTTGCCATCGAAGTCATAGTGGCTTTCAGAGGTAACATACTGCCAAAAGAACTAGAAACTCATTTTCCCATTTTTCTTACATCTAAAGTGAAAGGACATGATCTAGGATGGCCAATTAAATACACTGATCCTACATTTGGAATATGGAGAGAGGGACAAAAGATATTGGTTTCAAGGCAGCCAAAGCCAAAATACCAAGACTCAACTTAATGCAACCTTTATTCACATCAACAAAATTTACAGTGTGAGCTCTCAAATTATTGTCAAACATGAGTGTAGGGATACAGGAGTTAATATGTAAGTGACTCACCTTAAAAGTTTTAATTGGAGAATGTGGTTGATTCAAAGGAATGGGTATTTATATCAGAATAATTCCAAGAAATAATTCTAAGAATCATTATTATCTGAATCTTTAAACCAAGTTTTAGTTGTTTAATGCCCTAATTTATATAAACTCATCATAATAAGATTAACAAAATAGCAAAATATTAAAGGAACAATTCAGTCTTATAACTCTTTATCCATATTAGAGTCATAAAACTAAAATATAAAAATAGTCCAGTCAGAGTCATCCAGTTTCTGACTTTCTATTATGACAATTTGTTACCCAATCTAAAATTTTAATGAATTAAATGGCATTATCAACATTTCTATAAATTATAATAAAAATTAGAGAAGTTATTTCTTCCTTACCCATATATTGAAGGAAATTGTGGATATCCTTTAAACGTGTTGTGCTTTCTAAACAAAAATACATATAGTAGCACAGCAATGTCAATAACACAGGTAGCCATTCATTGCATATTCATTCTTTTTGAAGGTTTCTTTTTCCAAGCATAGAAAAATGTTGTTTATTAAATACGCTTTGAGCACATAAATGACCCAGTTGTGCCACTAGGGTCTTTTGCCAGAAGAGGAAGGAATGAAAAACTGAAATTCTCATAACAGTGTCGGAGGACTCCCTGTAGGACAAATTGAAGCTGTTCTAATGGGCATTGTGCATTTGCACAAGTGTAAGTTCAGGTTGTCCCCAAGGGCATTACAGACTTCTGGAATCACAAACATCATTTCATGGTAGACACTTCTAGTTTTAACAATTGAAATAACACTTTATGTTACTATTTACCACCATGGATGACACTTCTGGCATATTTGTTCAAGCTTTAGTTTATATGTAAAATTTACTGTTAGTGCTTTAATTAGTATAGTCTTATTTGAAGTAACCAAAACATAATTTTAATAAAGCCAAAGTTCTAGATCCTCTTTGGGAGCAACCTCAGATACAATTGTCCTTCCTATGCAAATTTCAGACATGCAAATTTTAGACATATATGTAGATCTCCCATTATAAGCTAAAATCCAATGGGAAATTTTACTAGGAAGAAGACAAAGATCAAATGTAAAACAAAGCCAGGGAGTGGCTTGCAGTGGGAGGTGTCCTAGGTCTGTGCTTCTCAAACTATAATGCCTATGATTTTTCTAGTGATGTTGTCAAAACGCAGATTCTGTTTCAGTAGTTCTGGGGTGGGTCTCTCAAGAGCCTTTATTTTTAACAAAGCAATGCCTGTGGACATTTGCCATCCAACAGGTCTTCATGGTGGGAAGACCTAGATTATCAGAAAGCCTTGATCATTGAAGAAACAACAAATAATAAATGTGGCTGGTATGCAAAGAGAGAATCAGGAAGGACCAAGTGTGTTCAGGGAGGCCAGCATGGGTGGGACCTTGTCGGGTAGTTCAAAGATATGTTCTTTACCCCAACTTACAGGAAAACCAATGAACTATTATTGAACGATTTTGAAAATGGTGATAGCATGTTCAGAATTTTCTTTACAGCATTAACAGAATAACATGTTAAGGAGCATCCATTCAAAAAACAAAACCTAATTTACCTACTTGTAATATTTATATTTCATATTTAAATAGTGACATGTACCTTTCTTGACAGCAAAAGTATTTATTAAAGAAATAAAATTGCCTGCACTTGGATTACGATGGTGATATGGTTTGGATTTGCTGCTCTACCCAAATTTCACGTTGAATTCCAATCCCCAATGTTGGAGAGGGTCCAGGTGAGTGGTGATTAGATCATAGGGGTGGACTTCCCCCTTTCGGTTCTCATGATAGTGAGTTCTCACAAGATCTGGTTGTTTAAAAGTGTGTAACACCTCCTCCCTTCTCTCTCTTCCTCCTTCTCTGGACATGTACAACATACATGCTTCCCCTTCAGCTTCCCCCATGATTGTAAGTTTCCTGAGGCCCCCTCAACCATGCTTCCTGTACAGACTGTGAAACTGTGAGTCCATTAAACCTCTTTTCATTATAAATTACCCAGTCTCTGATATTTCTTTATAGTAATGCAAGAACAGACTAACAGACTAACGCAAAGGTAAATTATATGAAGAAGTGGCCCAAATGCTCATGGTCCCTACTTCTGCTACACTGCCTTATCTCTGCAAGCCTTCAGCAATAGCTTCATAGGGAGTTTCTTATAATCGATTGACAGTGGAAGAGAAGACTCAGACCTGGATACAAATGGTTGTGCACCATATACAGGCAGGTGGCTGCAGCACTACTGCTCCTTTCTGGGACATTTTGGAAGGACTGTGGTGAAGGGAAATCCTCCCAGTTAGAAAAATTCTAACTGATGTACTTGGTTGTCCAATTTGCTTAAAAGGAGAAATAAATAAATGTGTGATTATGTATCAATTTATAGGCTATGACTAATGGTTAGGCTGGATGATCAGGGACTTGGAAGCAGCATAATTAGAATACTGGTGAAAAGGATATTTGAGAGAAGGTGCTTGGAGAGATGTCTCTAACTGGGTATAAATTATGTAGATATCTGCTATGGTTTGAATGTTTCCCCTCCAAAATTCAGGTGTTGAAACAATGGCCCATGTGACAGTATTAAGAGGTGGGGCTTTTAGTAGGTGCTTAGGTCATAAGGGCTTCTTTCCTTGTTGATGGACTTAATTAAAGCCCTTATAAAAAAGGTTTCACACAACCTTCAGTTTCCTTGCTCTTCTGTCTTTCACCACATGAGAACCCAGTGTTCCTCTCCTCCAGAAGAGCTTTCAAGGCACCATCTTAGAAGTAGGGACGGGACCCCTACGAGACATCAAGGCACCATCTTAGAAGCAGGGACGGGACCCCTACGAGGCATCCAAACCTGTCAGCATCTGGATCTTGAAAATATCAGCTCCTAGAGCTATAATAAAATAAATTTTCATCATTTATAAATATTTAGTCTCTGGCATTCTGTTATAGCAGCACAAATAGGTCAAGACAGAAATAGGTACCAAGAAGTGGAGTGTCCCTATAACAAATACCTAAAGTGTGGAAGTGTCTTGGAAAGAGGTAATGAGTGGAGGCTATAGCAGTTTTGAAGCCTGTATTTTTCAGGAATGAAGCATTAAGGACAAGTCTGGTTAGGATTCAGAAGAGAAGAGCGTTAGGGAAAGCCTCGTTCTTCTTAGAGATTACTAGAGTGGTCATGAACAGAATGTAGGTAGAAATACAGATGATAAAAAATATTCTGATGATGTCTTAGAAGGAAATGAGGACTATGTTATTGGAAATTAGAGGAAACACTCTCTTTGATATAAAGTGGTAAAGTACTTGGCTGAATTGTGTCTGTGTCTTAGGACTTTGTGGAAGGCAAATCTTAAGTGCAATGAATTATAATATTTGGCAGAAAAATATTATAAAAATATTTGCTTATAAAAATATAAGCAGCAAAATGTTGAGGGTTGCTGCATGGCTTCTCTTAATGGCTTATAGTAAAATGTAAGGAGAGAGGAGCTATTGAAAGATGAGGTTTGTAATCAAAAATGAAGGAGAATGTAAAGATTTGGAAAATTTTCAGCCTGGCCATGTAAAGAATAATAAAGTACGTTTCAAAAAGAAAGTCAATGGTGTGGCTAAGTAACCATTTGATCACGATATTAATATAAAAAGAAGAAAACCAAGTGCTATTCATCAAGACAATGAGAAAATGACTCCAAAGGTATTTCAGAGATCTTCAAGCCTGCCATGTGTATTACAGTCCCAGAGTGCCAGGACCTTGAGGGGAACTTGGGACTCACTGCCCAGGGCCACCTCAAGTCTGTGCTCTCTGCATTATGACACAGAACTCCTTTGCCAGCTGAGTTGTGTCTCAGGTTGGGCCCATCTGCAGCTCAAGCTACTGCCCCAGAGTGCAGAATTGGTAAGCCTTGGTGACATCCATGTGATGCTAATTCACAAGCCTGCAGAATGGACACATGGATTTCTCCACCTAGGTTTTCGAGGATGCCTCAGATAATCTCAACACCCAAGCAGAGACCTGTCACAGGGTCAGAGCCACCACAGAGACCCCCAAGTGGGGCAATTTTCAGTAGATCTGTGGAAACAGAGTTGCCAGAAGACCTCAGACCTGTATAGCTACTAGCTACAGTGGCATCCTGGGAGAACTACAGGCACTGGACTCCATAGGAGCTGCGGTGTAGGATGTACTCAACAAAGACAGAGAAGCAAGGAACCAGGAGCCTTACTGATGCAACCCCTAACATGATGTATTTGGAAAGTGGGACATGACATCAAGGGTATACTGAAGCCTTAAGATTTAATGTTGTTTGCACTGTTGGATTTTAGACTTACTTGAGACCTGTTATTCCTTCTTTTCTCTCTTTTGGAATTTAAATATTTGTTCTGTGCTTGGCCCATCATGTATTTTGAAAGCATGTAACTTGTTTGATTTCACAAGTTTATAGCTAGAAAGTAATTTACCTCAGAATGAAACATACCTTTAGTTCTTACTCATACCTGATTTAGTTGATATCTTGATGAGACTTTAGACTTTTGAGTTAATGCTAAAATGAGCTAAAACTTTTTGGGCTATTGAGATAGAATTTAATGTATTCTGCATATGAAAAGGACATGAATTTTGGGAGGCCGTGAGCAGTATGCTATTGTTTGTTTTACCTCCAAAATTAAGGTATTGAAACTTAACAACCGATGTGATGGTACCTTTTAAATTACCTCCTAAATGTTGTAAATTTAAGAGGCAATTAGGTCATCAGGGATCCTTCCATTTTCAATGGTATTAAGGACCTTATAAAAGAGTCTTCAGTTTGCTCGCCCTTCCACCTTCGACCACGTAAGGATGCAGTGTTTTTCCACCTCCAGAGGATGCAGCAAGAAGGATCTATTTTGGAAGCAGATCGCAGACCTCACCAGAAAATCCAGTGTGATGACATCTTGACATCTTGGTCTTTGACCTCCTACCCTCCAGAACTCTGAAAAAGTACATTTTTGTTTCCTGTAAATTACTGTCTTTGTGGTATTCTGCTATAGCAGCACAAATGGACTAAAGACAGTGTTTGTAGCTCATGTGGATGTTCACCAGTGTATCCTCTTGATTATTAAAATCCTTAGGAGAATTTTAATAATCAAGAGGATAGAATGACCCATTCTATGATACCAGTTAGCCTCAAGTGGCTATAGTGATAGGGATGGAGGTTTGTCTGGGCTTAGCTACATGGATTTCCAATTACCAAAGCCAACCTGTCTAGGGCCACTGTGAGGTGCTCAATCAACCAGAAAAAGAAGCCAACACTGAGTCCTCAATCCGTAATCATTAAACTAGATGTTAAGTTGATTACATTGGACTGTTTCTATCATGAAAGAAGCAGTGTTTTGTTCCTAAATAGAATAGATACTCAATCTGGATACAGAAATGTCTTCTCTATGCACAATGCTTCTGTTGAAGCTACCATCCATGGACCTACCGAATTTCTTCTTGACTGTCATGGTACTCCACACAACATACCTCATGATTAAGGAACTCACTTCACAGCAAATGAATTGGAGCAATGGGACCAAGTTCATGGAATTCACTGGTCTTACGATGTTACTATGTTCCCCACCATCCTGAAACAGCCAGTAGAATAGAATAGTGAAATGACTTTTTGAGGACTCATTTACAGCACCAATTAAGTGGTAAAAATTTGCAGGGCTGAGCAAGGTTCTGCAGAATGCCATATATTATCTGGATTCACATTCAATATATGTTGCTACTTCTCTTGTGAGCTGGATTCACGGGTCCAGAAATGGAAATGGTGGAAATGGGAGTGAGACCATTCACCACCTCTAGTGACCCACTAGAAAATTTTGCTTCTTGTTACTGCACTCTTATCCTCTTCTCTCCTAAAAATCTTAGCTCCAAAAAAGAGAATATTTATACTACGAGATACAATGGTGATTCCATTGAGCTGGAAGTTAAGACTGCCACCAGGCCACTTTGGTCTCTTTATTCCTCTGAATCAACAGGCAAATAAACAAATGACTATGCTGATTGGAGTGATTGATACTGACAACCAAGGAGAAATTGGGCTACTACTCCACAGCAGAGGTAAAGAAGAGTATGCCTATAATACAGAAGCTCCCTTAAGGGATCTCTCAGTATTATCAGTTCTTGTGATTAAGGTCATTAAGAAACTTCAACAACCTAATCCAGGTAAGGCTAATACTGACCCAGTTTTGTCAAGAATAATAATAAATGAAGACCATAATTGTCAGGAGCATTTCCTCCTTTTTTTGTTATTAATATATGTTTGTATACACTTCTACATACATAGAAATTATCTTTGTTTTCTTTCCCCTCATAGTCCTTTATCATGTAACATAAAATATATTTTTATATCATGGTTTTTAAGTACTGCTAATTTTATATCTGGCAATTTCACTTTCCAGAGTTCAAGGAGAGCAAATAATACCTAAAGACTAAATGTCCTCTTCTGGAGGCGTTCAGTGAGTTTTATGCAGGATAGTTTCATTATGCTAGTCAGAATTATGACATTTTTGTATTTATTCAGTCATTTACTGTGGTTTAAGAAGATGCACGTGGATGCCAAGTTGACAATACGGAGACAAGTAATGGATCTCTCTGTGTCACCTTGACTTGGCCAAGGGATTCCCAGATATCTGGTTAAACATTATCTCTGGGTGTCTTGAGGGTGTTTCCAATAGATATTAACATTTGAATTAGTGGTCTGAATAAAGCAGATGGCACTCCCCACTGAGGGTGGGAATTATCCAATCTGTTTTGGGTTCAAATGGAACTAAAAGGCAGAGGAAGATTGAATTTGAATTTGCTTTCTTCCTGATTGACTGAGCAGAGATATTGTTCTTCCACTGCCCTTTATGCGCCTCATTCTCAGGCCTTCAGACTAGGATTGAGGTCTATACCATCAGCTCTGTGGCTCCCAACCTTTTGCTTTCACGTGATGTTTTGATATATGTATACATCGTAAAATGGCTAAATTAATCTAATTAACATATTCATTACCCCACATAGCATTTTTTTTTTTTGTAATGAGAACACTTAAAATCTACTTTCTGAGGAATTTTCAAGTATATAATATATTGTTACTAACTATAATCATTGCAAAGTATAATTGATCTCTTGAATTTATTCCTCCTGTCCAACTGAAATTTGGTATTCTTTAACCAGTATCTCTCCAATCTCCTTATCTCCAGCCTCTAGTAACCACTATTTTACTCTCTGCATTTTTTAATTCAACGTTTTCAGATTCCACATGTAAGTGAGAACATGTGATATTTGTTGTTCTGTCTCTGGCTTATTTCACTTAGTATAATCCCCTACAGGTTTACCCATGTTGCCAAAATTACAGGATTTCCTTTTATGAGACAGAATAATATTCCACTGTGTATATATGCCACAGTTTCTCTATTTATCTGTTGATGAGTGCTTAAGTTGATTGCATATCTTGGCAGTTGTGAGTAATGCTGCAATTAACATAGAAATGCTAATGTCTCTTTAACATATGATTCTATATCCTTTGAATGTATACCCAGTAGTGAGATTACTGGGTCACATGGTAGTTCTGTTTGTAGTTTTTTTAGGTGTATGCATATGGTTTTCCATGATAGCTTTACTAATTTACATTCCCAGCAACAGTATACAAAGCTTTCCTTTTCTCACATTTTTACCATTGTTTGTTATCTTTCATCTTTTTGATAATAGCCATTCTAACAGGCATGAGACGATATCTCCTTCTGGTTTAACTTGCATTTCTCTAATGATTAGTAATGTTGAGCATTGTTTTTACGTAGTTGTTGGCCATTTGTATGTCTTTTGAGAAATGTCTGTTCAAACCCTTTGCCCATTTTAAAAATCAGGTTATGTGTTTTCTTGTTATTGAATTGTTTGACTTTCTTATATATTTTGGATATTACCCCTTATCAGATGAATGCTCTGCAAATATTTTCTCCCATTTTAGGTTGTCTCTTCACTCTTGATTATTTCCTGTGCTGCGCAAGAGCTTTTTAGTTTGATGTAATCCCATTTGTCTGTTTTCACTTTTGTTGGCTATGATTTGGGAGTCATATCCAAAAAAATCACTGCCCAGACCAATGTCATGACCTTTCCCCCTATGTTTTCTTCCAGTAGTTTTACCACTTCAGGTCTTACATTTAAATCTTTAATCCCAGGTCTCATATTTAAATTTTTAATCCCCTTTGAGTAGATTTTTGTATGTGGTGTGAGATGAGGGTCTAATTGTATTTTTCTGCCTGTGGATATACAGCTTTCCAAACAACATTGATTGAAGAGACTATTGTTTTTCCATTGTGTGTGTGTGTATGTGTGTGCTTTGCCCTTTGTCAAAAATTTGCAAATTTATTTCTAACTTCTCAGTTCTGGCCTATGTGCCTGTTTTTATGACAGTACCACAGATAAATGCCATTTTATTTTAGCCTCGTAGTAGATTTTGAAATCAGGTAGTGTGATGCCTATGACTCTGTTTTTGCTCAAGATTGCTTTGGCTATTTGTGGTCATTTTGGGTTCAAATCAAATTTTAGGATTTTTTTTCTTTTTCTCTATGAATATCATTGAAATTATGACAAGAATTGCATGAAATCTGTAGATCACTTTGTATAGTATAGGCATTTTAACAATAATTGTTCTTTCAATACATGAAAATGAGTTGTCTTTCCATTTATTTCTGTTTTCAATTTATTTCAGCAATATTTACAGTTTTCATTGTACAAATTTTTTCCTCTTATTAAATTTATTTCTAAGTATTTTATTTTTTTGTTGCTATCAAAATTTAATTTATTTAATCAATTTATTTCTAAGTATTTTATTCTTTTTTGATGCTGTCATAAAACAATTGTTTTCTTGATTTCTTTTTCTTATAGATTATTGTTCATATAAAGAAATTAAATTGCCTTTTGTATGCTGATTTTGTATCCTGCAATTTTACTGAATTTTAAAATAATTTCTAGCAGTTTTGGGGTAAAAATTTTGGGGTTTTTGTATATATAAGATTATGTCATCTGCAGAGAGAAACCATTTAACTTCTTTCTTCCTAATGTGGATGCCTTTTATTTTATTTTCTTGTCTAATTGTTCTGGCTAGGACTTCCAGTAATATATTGAGTGGAATTGGTGAGAATAGGCATTCTTGTCTTGTTCCTCATTTTAGGTTAAAAACTTTCAGTTTGTGTGATGTTATCTGTGTGCTTTTTATATATGGATTTTATTGTGTTGTGGTGCATTCCTTCTACCTCCAGTTTTTTGAGAGGAATTTCATGAAAGAATGTTAAATTTTGTCAAATACTTGTTTTGCATCTACTGAGATGATTATATGATTTTTCCTTTTATTCAGTTAATATGGTATATCATATTATTTGATTTACATATTTTGAAGCATCCTTGCATCATATGGCTAAATCCCACTTGGTCATGGTGAATGATCTTTATATTGTGCTGCTGAATTTTGTTTGCTTGCATTTTGTTGAGGATTTTTGCATCTATTTTGCAATTTCATAAAGGATATTGGCCTGTATTTTCTTTTTCCTGCAGTGTGCTTGTCTGGCTTCAGAATCAGAGTGAGACAGAACTTGTATAATGTATTTTGAAGTGTTGGTCCTTTCTCTTCAATTGTTTGAAAGAGTTGAGAAAAATTGGTATTCATTCTTATTTAAATTTTTGGCACAATTCAGCAGTGAAATCATCAGGCCCTGTGTTTTTCTTTTATGGGATTGTTTTACCGATTTAATCTTTAATTCATTATTGCTTTAATTTATTCATGATTTAGTCTTGGCAAGTTGTACATTTTTTAGAAATTTATCCATTTATTTTCAATTATCCAATGTGTTAACAAATAATTGGTCATAGTCTGTTGTGATCCTTTTTTCTGCGGTATCAGTTGAAATGTCTCTTCTTTCATTTCTCATTTTTTTAAATTTGAGTCTTCTCTTTTTGTGTCTTAGATTAGCTAAAGTTATGTTGATTTCATTTATCTTTTCAGAAAATAAACTCTTTTGCTGATATTTTATATTGTTTTTCTAGTCTCTATTTTATTAGTTTGTCCTTGATCTTTATTATTTCCTTCATTCTGTTGACTTTGGGCTAGTTTGTTTTTAAAATATTTTTTTAAAATTCTCTCTTGATATCCTTTTTGGTTCAGTGGTGGTTCTTGTTTCCACATATTTGTGAAGTTTTGAATTTTCTTTTTATTAATTACTTGTTTCATTACATTGTGGTTTTAAAAGACACTTGATATGATTTAATCTTCTTAAATTTGTTAAGGCTTGTTTTTTGACCTAATACGGGAGCTATCCTAAAGTATGTTCTTTTGCACTTGTAAAAACTGTGTATTTTTAGCTGTTAAATGAAAAGTCCTGTATACCTTTATTAAGTTCATTTGGTCTGTAGTGATCTTTATTAATTTGCAATGTCTCTCTTTATCTCTGGTAATATTCCTTGTTCTGAAGTCTATTTTGATAACCACCTCAGCTTTTTTTATTAGTCTTTGCATCATATATCTTTCTTCATTCTTTTAATTCTAATTAATCTATGTCTTTATATTGAAAGTATTCTCAAAAATTTATAGTTAGATTTTGCTTTTGCATTCAACCTGACAATCTGTCTTTCATTTGGTGTGTTTATATCATTTATCTCTAATAAATATATTGATACTCAAGGTTAAAAGCTATCATCTTGCTGGGTGCTTTTTTTCTATCTATTCCATCTGTCTTTTGTTCACTTTTTCCTGTTTTCCTGCCTGACTTTGGATTAATATAAATTTTTTTCATTTTATCTTCATATGTGGTTTATTATTTATACATTGTTTATTTTTTGGTGGTGTTCTATGTGTATGTGATACATCACTTTAATTAATCAAAATCTACCTTCAAATAATATTATACCACCCACATAAGTAGTATAATAATCTAAAAGCAGTATACTCACTATTCTTCCCCCCAACCTTTCATGCCATGTTGTTATATATTTTACTTTCTCCTGTACTATAAAGACACAATACATTACTACTCTTTTGGACATTAATTATCTTTTAAATTAATTTATAATAAGAATATTTTCTATATGAACTTTAATTTTAATGATTTTCAGATATCTTTATTTCTTTGTGTAGCACAAAGTTTCTCTTTGGTTTCACATTCTTTCTGCCTGAAAAACTTCCTTTCATGGTTTTCTTTTACCCTAAGTGTCTAATGCTAATACATTTTTTCAGCTTTGTCTTAAATGTCTTTGTTTCATTTATTTTTTCTTGTTTTCCCAGGCTTCATTATTTAAGAAAAAAGTGATAACTAATGTTGGGATTAAAATCAAGAACAACATTGGCCTTTACCTTCTTTCCAACCAGTTTCCCTAAAACTCCCTACACCCACTTTTTGTGTTCCCAAATTCATCTTTAGTGAATCAATAGCTTAATCCCAAAATTTCTGTGGCAAATCCCAAGGTCTTGTTTCCTCAGCTTCTCCCCTTTCTCCTGTTCCACACCCTCTCTTACTGAGGAGTCTGAATGCATGAGAGAGCTCAGAGTGGTGTGTAAGACAGAGGGGAATGCTTTACATTTAAGAGTGAAAAGAACTGAGAAGTACAGAGTATTGATGTGATGGTCCCCATAGTTTGAAGTACCAAAATGAGGCTCAGGTATCAGAGGAAAGCACACTGGTCTTGTGAAAAGATACTCAGTGGCCTCAAAGTCTTCTCATTGAGAATAGTTATTTCTTGGTGCCTTTCTGGCACCAATTACAGAGCCACACTCAGACCATGTGCTTCTCAATCCTGATCGCTTGAATCTTGGTGCTCACCTGCTTTCTCTCCAGAGCCTGATTTAGGATGGTTTTGTTTTGCATATCCTCTAATGTTTTTCATTGTCTCTCCATCAACTTCTTCAGCAGGAGCCAGAGCTTACACATGTTTTTAAAACTAAGCTGCAGAGCTTCAATACAGCAGATGTTCATTTAGCTGAACAACTTCCTGCAGGCGATACCCTTCTGCTTCAGCAGTTTGGCAAATGCTTCAGATCTTTCTGCAGAGTTTTCATGTCTTGGAATGTCTGGGCTTTTCCTTCAGCTTTTCCTTGTTCACAACACCAGGGGAACAGAGCTGAAGTGTAAGGGATGCCCAATCAGGGCTGCTGTCAACCCTGGCCCTGGCCTAGCCCTTGGGCTTAGAGGTCTCTAGCCACTATGGGTTACCAGCCCTATTCCAATCTGAGGTGCACAATATGCCATTACTGTGCAGAACTCACAGAGTATAGAACACTGGGAATCCCTCATACCTCAGTGTCCACCCAAACCCTGCCCACTTTCTGGTGCTTTGAGATGAAGGGACAAGAGGTAGGGAGACACGCTATTGGAAGCCCAGCCAGGTCAGAAATCAAGTAAGCCCAGCTTCCACCTTCCTGATCCATAGCCTCCATCATCTGGTGGGGCTGATAAGGCAAAATTCAAAGCCACATGTCTCACCATGGAGAAACTGGAAGGCATCTTTTGCTGAGTATAGAATTCTCTGTTGGCATGTTTTTCCCCCACCCAGTTTGAAATGTTATTCAATCCATCTGGCTTGTGTACTTTTTTTTCTCTGGCCCCTCAAACTTTTCTTTCTGTCTTTGCTTCTTAGACAATTCAACAAAATGTATCCAGGATTTGTATTTGTTCCTGGTATATGTTTGTTTTGGTATTTATCACGCTTGAGGTTGTATGTGCTTTTCAGATCTTTAGTTTGATTCCTTTCATTATTTTTGAAAAATTCACGGCAATCACATCTTCAAATATTTCTTCTGCCTCTCTCCCTTCTCCTTTAAGATTTTAATAACACATACTTTAGATGACTTGATATTATTTCATGATACCTGAAGGTTACATTTTGGTTTTACTTTTTGTCTTTTTGTTTAATTTTGATAATATCTGTTGATCTATATTCAGATTCACTGTTCTTTTCTCTTCTGTGTATAATTTACTGATGATTTCACCAAAGTCATTCTTTTCATCTGTCCTCCTGTTTTATTAAAAAATATATTAATTCTAGCATTTTCGCTTGACTTTCCAAAAATACTTTCCATCTCTCTCTGAAATTCTTTATCAGTTCATACGTGAGAACTTTAACATATCAATAACAATCATTTTAAATTCCATGACTGATAGTTCCAGTTTCTGAGTTATATCTGAGACTGGTTCTTTTGACTGCTTTTTCTTTTTACTTTGGGTTCTTTCTTGCTCTTTTGTTGTTTATTTTACTGTTTTAAATTGAAATCTGGTCATTGTGTATAGGACAGTAAAAATTAATATAAATAACACTTTAAAAAACAAATAGTATATCCTGAATTATGAAAATCTAAAATTCTTTTTTAATAGCTGAAGTATATATTTGAGATATGAAGTTAAAATGGACATTCACTTTCAACTTTGATAGTGATGGGGCAGGCACTTAAACGTATGAGGTAGAAGAATGAACTACTTTAAGATTCTTCTTAGATCTAAATAACATCTGGATAGACAAGACCTTTCCAAAATAGTGAGTCACCACTCAACCAATAATATTTCTGTGGAAGTAATCATTATGCCATTAAAATAGGACACATAGGTGTACTTGGTTCCTCTATAAAACTTTCAGTTCTATCTTAGGGTAATAGAGGTATATTAGTTTGTGTTCTACCAGAAGAAAATCCTGAGACATTATTTGAGTACAAGTGATTTATTTTTGAAAAGTTGATAAGTGAAAAAGTGAAGTAAGACAGGAAATGGAATGCACCCACTAAATGGTAATTTATCAGCCAAGCTGCAATTGTAGGCAAACAGCTTAACTAAAAAAAAAGGAGCCAGTGTAGTGCATGAAATTTAAATTTATCTCAACCAAAGGGCAAAAAATTGGTAGCATTTATGAACTAATTCCTGTTAGTTACTTTTTTATAGGCAGTCTAGGAGAGATTCTATGAGGAGCATTCATTTTCTAGCTCTTATAATCTGTCTTAAGTGAGGGTAGAATGACTTCAGCCACCAGAGCATGCCCTCAGCTTCAGATGTAGTATTAGAGAAAACATTGGTGGACACCAACAGTATCTATGATAGGAAATCAATATGAATCAATGGGCAATGTGATCTGTGACTCATATTTCATGAACTCTTCAACACTAGTGATATTATAGCAATCCTCAAGAAAACTGAAGTTCTGATTTTTCCATAATTCCTCAAAGAAATGATAAAACTGGCTTTTACAGGCTTAAGAAATTGAAAAACGGTGTTTCAAAGTGAGTCGTAGTATACAGTTTATACATACACCTACTTACACATGCCCTCTTAATTGAAAGAGAATCTTCTCTGATTTTTGCCAAATACCTTTAAAATGGTAATGGAATGTTATCTAATTTTTGTTATAGTCTTCATCTCTAACTAACACTTATAAAGCAATTCCTAGTCACATTATCATCATCCATTGGTTCATTACTTATGGTATCTTATACACAGGGCAGCCAGAAACACAATATTGTGTCTGCGAATAGTGCTTTTGAATTGAACAGCACACACAGCCTGAACAGCCATTCACAATCCCTCTGCAAACACTTGTCTCAGTATTATTCATGGAAGCCCTTATTTTTCCCTCAATAGTTTATAAATCTGGCCCCATTTTCTGTACTTTCAGTGCAACATATAGAAAGTCAGATATTACTGTATTTACCTTTCTCTGTTAGTAACCGGTCTCTCTGTCTGGAAGTTTATAGATACTCTCCTTATTCCTGGAATCTGGGACTCTTTGCCAGGAGTATATTATACTTTGGTTGGTATACTATAAGGGCTATCCCTTGCATGTTACTTATATTAGGAATTCAAGATTTCCCTTGCTTCTAGGTAAAGGCTTGATGAATTTTAGACCGAGGGACCTAATTTGACAATTTTAGAGTCACCAGTTTAGAGGGTATAAACTCACTAGAGAATGCCAATAGTTGTGAGTTCTCTAAAAAACCCTTAAAGATGAATGCTCCAGTATTGACTCAGGGCTTTGATTCACCCTTATGGGTACCACGCTTCCATTGCTTTAGACCCCATTGCACTACAACTGTTGTGTGCCCACCCTCAGGTGCCTGACTTCCAGTTATGACCTGCTATCCCTGGGGCTGCAATGCTATTGCACTCCATCCACAGGGCTCATGCCTCCATTGTGTCCTGGCATCATTGGATTCATGCCAGTGTTGCATCCCATCCCCCTAGGGCTAAGTCATTGCAGCATGCCCCAGAGACCCACAACTTGATTCTGTAAATGATGTGTACAAATCCACAAATCAGTCACTGGCACCACTGCTGCAACAAGTGCACCTGTTACCCACTCCACAAGTGCACCTGTTCTCTGCTCCCAAAAAAATCAGGATGAAAGAGTAAAAAAAGCCTACAGAACTTATTGAACACCATCAAGTGAACCAGTATCAGCATTATGGGAGTCAAGAAGAAAAAAAGGAGAAAGGGACAGAACTTTTATTTGAATAAATAATAGCCGAAAACTTCCCAAGTTTGGAGAAAGATATGAATATCCATATTATTTTACCTCAAAAGTCCCCAAACAGATCAAATCAAAAGAGGTCTTCACTGAAACACATTATAATCAAATAATCAAAAGTCAAAGACTAAGAGAGAATTTTGAAAGCAGCAAGAGAAAAGCAACTTGTCACATACCACGGAAAATTCATGAGGATATCAGTGAATTTACCAGCAGAAACCTTGTGGGCCAAAGGAGAATAGGATGGTATATTTAAAGTGGTGAAATAAAAATTGTCAACTATGAATACTGTATCTAGTTTCATAGTAAATACAGTAAATACCATTTCTGTATTTACAGTAAATAGAAACTAGTAAATGCAATTTCTGTATTTACTAGCTACATAAATTTTACTGTATCTAGTAAAGTTATCTCTAATAAATGAAGGACCGTTAAAGACTTTCTCAGATAACCAAAAGCTGAGGAAATTCATCACCACTAGCCCTGTCTTTCAAAAATGGTAAAGGGAGTTCTTAAGCTGAAACAAAAGAATGCTAATTATTAACATTAAAGCATATGAAATTTTAAAATGTAACAGTAAAAATAATCACATACAGAATACTCAAAAATGGAGGTATGTAGTACTTAAAGGGCAAATAAAGAGCAATTTTTAATTCAATATAGAAGTCAAAAGAAAAAAGTATTAAAAATATCTAGAGCTAAATATTTTGTCAATGGACACGCAATATAAAAAGATGTAACTCACTATATAAACAACATAAAATGTGGAGAAGAGACAGAAAAACTTGTAGAACTTTCCTGTGTAATTGGGGTTGAGCTATTATCAGCTTAAAATAAACTATTGCTGTAGGTCTTTTCTCCTTAGTTCAGCTAAGAGCCAGGTCCTTGTCATACAGCCATGAAATGTTAGGCTCACAGACACTTTGAAGGATGAGAAAAATGGAATTTATTGGGTAAAAGGGAAAAAAAGGGAAAAGAGGAACTCTTGCTCTGGAGTCTCAGCCAAGCAAAAATCCTGCTAGTATAGGCTTCCGGCCTCACAGATTGAATCTCAGGTTCCACCCAGGAAAAGGAAGGGCCAGGCTCCTCCGGATCCTAAACAGGTGCAAACTTCTCGAGGCCCCGCCCTGGTGCACATTATTCCCAGTGCTTAGGCTAGTCAGAGGTTCCTGGGGACCCCTTTATACATGGCTGTCTCATTCCCCCCTCTAAAGAAGTACATCTAACTACCATTAGAATCAGGGTAAGGATAAGGACAAAGACCCATCTTAACTGCTTCCTGCTGACAGGGGGTGCTGTTTTGAGGAAACATCAGTCAGATCTCCCTCACAGGCCTATCTAAGGGTTCCCAGCAGACTAAGCCATCAACCGAGGCTCTGGTTGCATGACCATTTGGAGTTTGATGGCCTGAAGGCAAGAAGAGACAAACCAAGTTATGAGAAAACATTTATTGAAATGAAACAAGGAAAGGGGTAAGAACAGCTTAAAAATCCCAAGGCCTTTTGCCAGTTTACACAGGGAGAGGGAGGCCAAAAGCCCAAATGGAAAAAAAAAATTTACCCTTTTGCTGGCATGTTCCCTTCCTCTGAGCCCAAACCTAAGCAAACCAGTTTAAGGTTTGGGAAATTAACTCTTTCCAGTCTGGAGGATGCATCTGAGGGGAGTGTCTCATAGCATGGAGACACAATTGTCTATCAGTGAAGAGAGGGCAGAGGAGGAGAAAGAATAAAATAAGGTGCTTTTCAAAGGAGTTCCAGGGGTTCAGGGTGCATTCAAAAGGGGTACAGACTGAAGATAAATTGCTACCCATCTAGAAAGAGGGGAGCAGGCATCCCTGGTTCCCATCACTCCCTAGCAGAGACCTGAGGTACATGCAGGAGAGAAGGAAGAGCATCCTCTTCCCCTCTTCTGTCCTGGCATCCCCAAGTCCTGGCAACCTTGGCAGGTGCCACCATGGATGCCAAACCGGCTTGCACTCATGAAGCAGGGAGGACCTAGAGAATAAGAATTACCCACTCTCTCCTATGTCTCTATCCCACCTACTGTCAGTAGCCTTGGATTTCCCTAGACCTCATTTATTCCATGGATATTAGCAAGACCTTTATCCATGAAATGGGAGGTTTGGATTAATCAGCAGGAATTAGCCATTCTCACTTGCACTGTTCCTTTTAACCACTGTTGTTGTCTGCCTCTGGATCCCTTAGATCCAGTTTTCCTTCCTTGGGTTTTTACCCGAAGCTTGGAATTGAGTTTGGGACAAAAATGTGTCTCGGGCGGGTGGAGGGGGGAGGTTGTATGAATTCCTTATCAAAAGCTGAATGCTGAGATGAAACTGTGGAACTGTGTCCTCCTCCAAAAAAAGAAAGAAAAGGATGTCTTGTGACACACCCAGATAACTGGTGGCTATAGTTATGCTTGCTAGGATTTGGGTGTATTTTACTTGGTTTTGGTTAGCTCTCTTGGTCTCACTTTCTTAAAAAGGAAACCTCCAGCTGATGGACATGCTGTTTATTCCCATCACCTGACAGGATTTGCAGGATAATTGCTCAGAACTAGAATATTGATGCAGATTTTTACATTACCCATCCCTCTTGCTCTTTCTGAGCTGCAGCCAGAGATTGCTGGTTGGTTCACAGGAACAAGCAGCATTAGTCTAAAATGTAGGCAAAAACTTAGTAACAACTAATGAGTTTAGAATTTAATGACAAATATATGATAAGTCTCTCCAGTTCTCATTTTTGTTAAGAAAAAACTAAGTCATCATAGGACTGAGTGATTTGCAAAATAGACTTTAGTCTTACACTTGGCCTGATCATTTGCATAAAGTGCAACAAGAATAGTCATTTCTACATAGGCCTTTTAGACTGGCTTTGATGTAACTCCATTCCACAAGGAGTCTCAGATAAGACCTATTAAAGCCAAGCCCAGCCATGGGTTTGTATCCTCAAATACCTGTGAATTGAGTGATCCTCTCTTCTTAAGGTCCCAAGATAAACTTGGAGCTCCTAGGCCTACTGGAAAGTGACATTCTTTACTGACCACAGGTCAGGAACCCAGTACAGGGACTGTGTAGGCAAGGGTATGAGGCCAGTTTCCAACCCCCATCCCCAGGGGGGGTTTATCAGCTCTGCAAGTTGAGATTGACTCCTTAAAAGGAACAACACCCTTCCAGTCAAAGCTTTTGTAAAAATAACCAGTTTCTCCAATTGCATCCTGTTGCAAAAGAAAAACGGATTCTTATTAAACCGCAAATATATATTGCTGTAAGTTAAGAATACTCACAGATAGTTTCCAGATTCTAGAGGAACCAGGCAGAGAAAAAGACAAATATGCTCCAAAGTTGGTTCATGGGAGTATACCTACTCAATTATTAAAGGCTGTAAATAGTTCAAAATAAGTTTCCTTGACTCTGAAAAACAAAATAAGGATCAACAATTTTCCAAGCAAAAGCCAAAAAGATTGCTTCAGCTTTCTCAGTTCAGTCCATGTAGTTCTTGATTCACTAGATATTTGTGAACATTTCAGCTCTTCATGACTCCTGTAAATTTTTCTTTATTCCAATGTCACAGTCTCCAAAGGTATCAGAAACCTGTATTGAGAGCACCTGTCAAAGTTCTGTAGCTCATTATAAACCATCTTTTGAAATGAATTAGAACAAGACAACAATTGTCTGTGAATAACAAAATGTCCAGGGCAGTTATAGTTAGAAACACAATTGACAAAGAAATTTGGTTATCTCCATGGCTTACAATAACTTAATAATCTTAATTATGATTGATAGCATATACTTGGACATCAGAATTTTAGAAATCCCATGCAATTTTGAAACATATATTATTATTATTTACCAAAATATAACCTAAAGAGGATTGAACACCATTTTGGTAATCCTGTGAACCTAAACATGTCAAATAATTCTGTTTACATCTCTTTTCTGGACACTGCAAGGACCCTTCTGGAGTCTCTGAAAAGGTATCAGGAAAGACAATTTTGAAATTTAAGTTTGATTTTAGGAAGCCTATTAAATATGTTAGAGGGTTAAAACACTCGATGTTATGAAATAGAATTCCAGATTACCAAAAATGATTTATTTTGCCAGAATGATGACTCAGATTTTAAAGAAGCAAAAACCTTTAGAGTGGGCATGGTGGCTCATGCCTGCAATCCCAGCACTTTGGGAGACTGAGGTGGGTGGATCACTTAAGGTCAGGAGTTTGAGACAAGCCTGGCCAACATGATGAAAACCCATCTCTACCAAAAGTACAAAAAATTAGCTAGGCATGGGGGCAGGTGCCTGTAATCCCAGCTACTCAGGAGGCTGAGGTAGGAGAATTGCTTCTACCGGGAGGCAGAGTTTGCAGTGAGCCAAGATCTTGCCACCGCACTCCAGCCTGTGCAACAGAGGGAAACTCCACCTCAAAAAAAAAAAAAAAAAAAAAAAAGAACGAAGCAAAAACCTTTTATAACCCTGTAAAAATTTTGCTAAACAGCAGATTAGTGCCTTAAGAAAACCTTGTGGTGCTTTTATTTCAATGCTTAATTTACCGAAAAGCCATATAACTTTTTTGAATTTAGCCAATATGTTCACACATGAAATTTTTTTTGCAAGATTAATTTTACAATCCTTCCACCAAATTGCTTGAACTTTTAGCTTTATCTTATGCAATTTAAAACAATCCTTTAAGAATTTACATTTTCGTGTCTTCTTATAATCTTATTAAAAGCACATTTTACCATTCTTGCACACCTCACATGTAAATCTATTTCCAGTAGTTTCAATTACATGTTATAATGGTAACTACTAGCAATTTCAACTTTAATGTAAAACCTGGTAAGTTGTTTTAATTCTGTGCTAGGTACAGCCAAGGTTTGACTCCTTGCAGCCTAATTAAGACAGTGGTTAGTTCTGTATGTCCCCAGGCCTTACCAGTTGTTAGGAAGGCAAGTCAGATAGTTCTCAAAACCTAAAAAGCAGTTATAACCTTAAAACACTTAGCAAACCTTGCATCTGGCCTGCATAATTTAGTCCATCTATTTACATTTTGATGACATCTGCATTTTACCAATAATCTTTAAGGCTGTTGTTTTTATTTCTCAAAGATTAAAGTAATATGAATTGAAAGATACCAGAGATTTTATATTCCCTTTTAAAAAAATTTGACCCAAGCACCTCTCTTCCTTTAGGCCAATTAATTACAGCTCTTTTTATAGAAAACACACACAGCACACATACAGCTACACAGACAGGCAGAAGAAAACCCATGAGTCCTTTAAGAGACAGGGCTAGGAAAACACAAACCAGAAAGGACTCATTCCCTAAGGGAAGATTGCTAAGCAAAGTGTTGCTCTAGGGTTACAAGCCACACCCCCAGGATGTAAAATAAGATGAAAGCCTGCAGCTCAGAGACATGCAAAGCATACTAGATTGGCTACACCTTAAGACCAGCCTCACAAATACTTTTTCACAATTAAAACTTTATAGAGAATATAAACAGTGATCCTTATCATTCCTAGCCTAGTAAAACATCTTCTAAAAAGAAAACCTTGTTTAAAAGTTAGCTGCTGACAGGGTGGAAAAAGGGAAGAAAAAAAAACAATTTAAACATGTGTGAGGAAGAACTTCTTATTCTTAGGCAACTGGTTCCTCCACCAGGGAAAAAAGCTTAACTGCTGTGGGATGGGAGCTGACCTCCCTGGCCAGAGGAGGAGAAGACTCCATGGGCGCATAGCAGGGAATGCTAGACAGTCACACAGGGTGCCTTGGGGCCCTGGCAGCCGCTGTGGCTCATTCACGCCCTGTGTGAAAGTTGGACACCATGCACACATGCGGCAGACATGGCCATGCACCCTGGCTGGTAGGGAAAGGGGAGCAGAGAGCTGCCCTGTCCAACTGGCCTGCATGCACACCTGTCTCCTTTGGGGAGCTCAGGTATTATAAAAGAAAAAACAGGTGCTGCTACTGTCGTGAAAAAAAGAAGAGGAATGCCATAGGACCAAAAGGCTCAGAAGCAACAGTGAGAAGTTTTGAGTCTCCATTTCACTCACCCCTTCTCAAACCCCACGTTGTGGGTGCCAAAGCTGTTGTAGGACTTTCTCTTTAGTTCAGCTAAGAGCCAGGTCCTTGTCACATAGCCATGAAATATTTGGCTTGCAAACTCTCACTTTGAAGGGTGAGAAAAATGGAATTTATTGAGTGAAAAGGAAAAAAGGGAGAAACAGGGACTCTCAGCAGAGTGAGAGTTCTGCTAACATTGGCTTCCCTCCCCACAGATTAAATCTCAGTTTGCACCCAGGAAGAGGAGGGGCCAGGCTCCTCCCTTCTGCAAACAGACACAAACTTCCTGAGGCTCCACCCCAGTGCACATTCCTCCCAATGCACAGACTGCTCAGAGGTTCTCTGAGGACCTCTTTATACTTGGCTGTCTCACTATTGTAAGTAGAAAATATTTTATGTAAGTCTTCTGGTAACCACAAAACTAAAACATATTGCAGACACACCAAAAGAATAGAATCAAAGTATATCACTACACACAACAACAAAGCACAAGGCAAGACACTGAAAGAGGAAGAAGAAACAAGGGACCTGAAAACCAACACACAAAAAAATTAATAAAATGTCATCAATAACTATTACCTACCAATAGTTACTTTAAATGGAAATAGTTTAAGTTTTCCCATCAAAAGACATAGAGTGGCTGAATGGATAAAAGATATGACCCTACTATATGCTACCTACAAGAGACTTACTTTATTTACTTGTTTGTTTAGAGACAGGGTCTCACTGCATCACCCAAACTGGAGCTCAGTGGCACAATCATAACTCAATGCAGCCTTGAACTTCTGGGCTCAAGCACTCCTCTTACCTCAGCCTACAAGTAGCTGGGACTACAGGTGCATGCCACCACATCTGGCTAATATTTTAATTTTTTGTGGAGACAGGATCTTGCTATGTTGCCCATGGTGGTCTCAAATTCCTGCCCTCAAGCAATCCTTCTGCCCAAGTCTCCCAAAGTCCTTGGATTACAGACATGAACCACTGAGCCCTCTGAAGATTCACTTTAGCTTTAAGGACAGTTACAGCTGAAAGTGAAGGAATGGAAACAGATATTTAATGAAAAAGGAAACCAAAAGAAAACAGATTGCTATACATATATGAGACCAAATATACTTTGAGTCAAAATCATAGCAAGAGATAAAGAAGGGTACTATATAGTGATAAAGGGGTCAATCCATCATGAAGACATAACAATTATACATGCACCCAACATTGGCACACCTAAAAATACAGTTAACAGAAGTAAAGGGAGAAATATACAGCAATACAATGATAGTAAGGAATTTAGTATCCAACTTCCAACAATGGATAGGGCATTGGGACAGAAAATCAATAAAGAAACTTTGAACCTAAACTACACTTTAGACTAGGTGGACCTAACAGACATATATAGAACATTCCATACAAAGTAGCAAGATATACATTCTTCTCAAGTACACACAGAACATTCTTCAGGATAGATCATATTTTAGGCCACAAAACAAGTCTTAACAAAATTAAGAAGATTGAAATTATATTGTGTTTTCTTTCTGGTCACAATGATATGAAACTAGAAATCAAAACAGGGAGGAAAATTGAAAAAGTCATTAGTACATAGAAATTAAATAACACATTCCTGAAAAACCAATGCATTAAGGGAAAAACCAAAAGGTAAATTTAAAAATATCTTGAGATAAAATGACAATGGCAATACAACATCCCAAAACCTCTCGAGGCAGCAAAAGTAGTTCTAAGGAAGAAGTTTATTGCAGTAGGTGCCTCCATTGAGAAAAAGGAAAGATCTCAAATAATCTAATTTACACCAAAAGGAAGTAGGAAAAGAAGGACAAACAAAAGTTAGCAGAAGGAAGACAACAGCAATAGTAAAGATAAGAGCAGAAATAAGTGAAATGGAGTCAAGAAAAAAACATAGAAATGGCCAACCAAACTAAGATTGGTTTTTTAAAAAGATTTTAAAACTTGACAAACCTTTAGCTAGACTAACAAAGAAAAAAAGACACAAATAAAATAAAGAAATGAAAGAGGAGACATTACAATTAATTTTAAAGAAAGACAAAGGATCATAAGAGATTATTATGAGCACTTATTTGCCAAAAAATTGAATAACCTAGAAGAAATGGGTAAATTCCTAGACACATACAACTAGCCAAAAGAGAATCATGAATAGAAAACCTGAACATACCAAAAATGAGTAAGAAGGTAGAATCGGTAATCAAAAACCCCCTAACAAAAAAAGCCCAGGATGAGATGGTGTCATTGGTGAATTCTACAAAACAATTAAAGAATAATTAATATCAATCCTTCTCAAACTCTTCTGAAAATTAAAGAGGAAAGAATACTTCCAAACTTGTTCACAAGGCCAAAATCATTCTGAACTACGATTCTGAAGCTGGACAAGAAAAGAAAATTACAGGCCGATATCTCTGATAAACATAGCTGCAAATTTCTCAATAAAATATTGGCAAACCAAATTTAAGAATACAACAAAAGGAACATCATACATCATGATCAAGTGTGATTGATTCTTCAGATGCAAGAATGTTTCAAAGTGTGCAAATCAATGAATGTGAAATGCCACACTAACAGAATGAAGGACAACACACCATATGACTATCTCAATAGACGTGAAAAAAAGCATTTGACAAAACTCACTATCCTTTCATGATAAAAAAAACTTTCAACAAATTAGGCATACAAGAAATGTACTTCTGCATAATAAAACCCATATGATAAGCTCACAGCTATCATACTCAGTAAAAAAAGCTGAAAGATTTTCCTCTAAAATCAGCAGCAAAACAAGGTTGCCCACTGTCACTATTTCTGTTCACCATAGTACTGGAAGTTCAAACCTGAGCAATTTGGCAAGAAAAATAATAAATAAAAGGCATTTGAGTTGGAAGGAGAGAAAGACAATTGTTTCTCTTTGCAGATTACATGATATCTTGCAGGAAAAATTCTAATGACTTCACCAAAAACTACTGAAACTGATACAAATTCAGTGATGTTGCAATGAACATACAGAAATCAGTTGCTTTTCTATACACTAACAACAAACTATCTGTTCCTATGTCCATAGTCTTTGCTTCTGTCAACAAAGTCACTATACATTCCTTACAGAATTGTCAATGACAGAAAAATAAAGATTATATTGAAGGCCTTTAAAAAGCATTTCAGAACCATTCCATAGTGGCACTTACTCAAATTTAGACATGTTACATTGTGTAAATGCAGTAGTAAATAATTTTACTTGAATAATAAAAATTTAAGAAATTATAAGAATAGTCACTATGCAATTTCTGAGTTTTTGCTACAGTAAGTGTACATAAATATAGTAGAGCAGACCATTAATTCTTGAGGTCACATAGCCTGAAATCTTCCAAAATCCACAAACTCTTGAATACCACTATTGCCTATAATTTCCCTGGTAAGGTGTACTATGTGTTCTCACAAATTTAAGCCATACTTTTATTCAACAGTTCACTTTTTATTTTATCTCATCTTCCATTAGTCCTAAATTCTACCAACATTCTAGAGTCTACACTTTTCTTCACTACAAAGAAAGTTTTCTCTTCAAAGAGAGTTTCCTCAAAGAAGTCACTTTACCTGAGTCACTGAATAGTTGAAAAGCAGCAAGACTTTCAAAACACAGGCTCTGGACAGTTGTCTGGGATCAGTCATAACAAACCCAAAAAAGAAACACTCGACTTTCTGCCACAGAAAAATTATAAACTACTATATCTAATCTAGTAGGAATTTACAGAGTAAACACTTTTAAATTCTAAATGCTCAATTAAAAAAAGAATTTTCTATTTTTCAAGAAAGAATTTTACAAAGAATTCAGTTTTGTGTGATATGAAGACCCCTTTCCATTGAAGCAAATCTCTATTGGAGCAGACTGTCATCACACAGCACTCAGAAACTCTCATGGACACCAACCTTCTGTTAAAATTGTAAAGCCAAGGCTAATTTGTATAACTCGAGGCCCCCTATTTTTGCAAAGTTTAAAAAGAAGAAGTTAGAAGTTTGCCTTAAAAACTGTTTATTTATTATTATTCTCTTCAATGCACCTATGACCTCTTTATTCCTCAGACTGTAAATAAAAGGATTTACCAGAGGAATTATTATCATGTAAAATAAAGAATACATTTTGTCCTGATCTGCAGCTGATCCAGACCCAGGACACACATACATGAAGAAGAGAGTGCCGTAGAACAAAGAGACAGAAAGCAGATGGGCACTGCAAGTGGAGAAAGCTTTCCTTCTACCCTTCTCAGACTTCTTTTTCAGGATGACCAAGAGGACATAGGAGTAAGAGACGATGGTAGTCATAAAAGTGAAAGATTGTATAAAGACTGAAAATACAAAAACCAGGAGCATATTACTCCACGGTCAGTACAGGAAATTTTAAACAGTTGTAAAATATCACAGTAGAAATAATGTATTACATTGGACTTGCAGAAAGTTAATGGAAATAACAAACCCACATGCATTATAGGATGAAAAAAACCAATAATAAATGAAACACCTAATAATTGAATGCAGAAGGTATTGGACATCACTAGAGGATAAAGCAAAGTGTTACATACGGCCATATAACAGTCATAGGCCATCACTACCAGGAGTAAACATTCTGTGTTTGCACCGGAAGCAAAAATATAAAACTGGATCATGCACCCAACCAGGGATATCATATGATTCTTAGATAGAAAATGTGCGAGCATCTTGGGAGTCACAGAAGATGAAGTGCATGCATCTGCAAAGGCTAAACTGCGGAGGGATAAGCACATGGGGGTGTGAAGGTGGGGATCCTTCCAGATGAGAGCCATCAGGCCACGGTTGCCCACCATGGTGATAAGGTAGATCACCAGGAACACCAGGAACAAGGGCGCCTGCAGCTCTAGACGATCTGTAAGTCCTTGGAGGACGGAGTTCATAATCTGTGTCTTATTTGTTTCCATTATACCCACTCATGCTGATCACTGCAATGAAAAAGTAAGTGAAGAACACAGTCATAAAAGACGATGAAAGTAGTCACATTTTATTTGAAAAAAGAAATGTATCTTCCTTGTTTATGTATCCCTTTACCCTTCAGTAAGTATTCTTTCCAAATGGTAAGTGTTTGGAAAAGTGATTCTAAAAATTAAAAACATGTGTATAGTAAGAATTTCATTGCCTGTATAAAAGAAGTGGGTTTACTGTTTAATTTGAACAATTTTATTGCAATTTGATGATCGTCTTCTAATTTAAAAACTTTAAATAGAAATGGAATAAGCTATTTTAATATGCTAAATGTTGTTAAATGAGCACACATGTTCTAAGTAATAAAGCACCTCCTTTCACATTAAAAACTGGTTGAAATGCTCACTATGACCATTATTATGGAATATTATCTTGGAAATTCTAACACACATAAGATGTTAAAATTAAATGAAATAATATAGTAGAGATATAATAAAATGTCATTAAAATTATAAAAGATAAATTCATATTTTTGCTGATATTGTATTGTTATAATTAAATAAATAACAATAGTAGAAACAACAATATGAACAATATGAATAGTACAGTGTGCAGTAGTGTTAAAACACAAAGACATTTCATAGAATAAGACATGATTAGAAATAGAAAAATATAATAATAAAACAAAATAAGGACTCTGGGAGATAGTTTCAAGTATATATATAAATTTAGTGTATTGCATGGGTGATGAATCATTGAGAAAAAATGATTTATTGAATATATAGTACAAGTGTAAATAAGTGTCTATCTGGAAATAAAGTAAGAATAGTTCTCTCTCTCATACCTGATTTTAAAATTGTAATAGATCAAGAACTTGAAAGTAAAAATTAAAAGAGCAATTTAGGTTGGGCACAGTGGCTCATGCCTGTAATCCCAGCTCTTTGGGAGGCCAAGGTGGGAGGATCACTTGAGATCAGGAATTCAAAACCAGCCTGGCCAACATGGTGAAACCCCGTCTCCACTAAAAAAAAAAAAAAAAAAAAAAAAAAATTAGCCATGCGTGGTGGTGCACACCTGTAATCCCAGCTACTCGGGAGGCTGAGACAGAATTGCTTGAACCCAGGAGGTGAATGTTGCAGTGAGCCGAGATTGTGCCACTACACTCCAACCTGGGTGACAGAGCAAGACTCCATCTCAAAAAACAAAAAATAAATAAATAAATAAATAAATAAATAGAGCAATTTAAACATTCTAAGAAAATTAATGAAATAAATATAATTTAATTACCTAACCAAGATAGGAATCCCATAAATTATAAGAAAGATACAGGCATATTTAATCTAATTTTTAATTTCATGAATATGTAGTATGTGACAAATCTCTTACTAAGTGAAAGACGAATACAAGTTTGGAAAAAATATTTACAGTAAATATGGTAGATAAAATATTAGTACCTAGTCACATGCAAAGAAATCTTACTAATTGATTAGAAAAGTTAAATAATTCATAGAAAAATTAAAAAGGAATTAAAAGGCAAGTCACTGAAAATATTTTAAAATATCTAATAAAGTTAGGAAAATAATGCTCAACTTTTCCAGCATATATGATGTACTAACAAAGTAACAATAAAATATAACTTTTTACTCCTCAGGTTAGCAACATTTGCTGCTTGCACGAATTTGGAAAAGGTTGCTCTCACACTTAATGGTGAAAATGAATTACTAAGTCTTTTAAATAAAATTTGACTTGTTTTTAAGTAAACATACACATACCTTTCAACTCAGCAATCCATGCCTGTAATCTATTCTAGAGCAATAACATCACTTCATAGGAAGAGAGATCTACCAAAGCATTATTCATGATGGCAAAAGACTAGCAATAATATAAAAACCAATCAGGATGAAGCAAAGGTTGAACATATCCTGATGTAGTCATCCTAATCAAAATTGTGTCAGCCATTTAAAAATGAGTTACAGCTCTACCAGTTGACTCAGAAATTTCCAAAATTGTTAGTAAAGTGAGAAAAGCCTGATGTAGAGAAATGGATATGTTTTGTCCACATTAACAGGTAATAAATTGTTAAAAATTTTTATTCTATGTATATCTGTGAACATACACACATATTTGCATATAACCATGTGAACATAAAGATAGAATGAAATTATATTGTTAATGTTTCTTGTCTGAGTATAGGAAGAGGAGAGAATAAGGGAGATAAGAGAGATAAGCAGTCCCCCCCAAAAAAGGGTGTAATAAAAACAAAATATATGTTATCACCCCATTTATGCAATTATATATCTCTTTATATGTACAAAGCTTTACATTAAAGAATATGCATAAGCTTGTTAATGGTAAGAAAGAGAAATGGAGCAAAACAAGAATAACAATACTATTACTGTACTTAGTGGGTAGCAATATAAATTTTAATAAAAAATAGAAATTAATATTTTTTTTGTAAAACTGTATCTTACACAATTTTTTTTGATTTTGTAGAGAATTCTTTTAAATATTCTCAGTGGTATCCGACTCCAACCATTAAGAGTGATTTTTTGTGGGGGAGTAGTCAAAATGTTGGTAAATAAATAAGTGATCAAGTATAAATTTTAATAGTTTTCTTCATATCCAAGTACTTTTTTGGATACATTGCTAAATATTGTATAATTTTTGTCGATATTATGTATGGAATATTTGCTGTTATTTTTTAAGAAATTTGTTTGATTTTGTTCTGTGACTATAAACTTTGTCTTAAAGAAAATCTAAATGAAAAAATCTGAAGATATTTGGAGGTGAATTGAGAGCTTCTTAGATTACCTAGAAGGAGAAAATGCACCTATAATTTGGTGTTTACATTTAGTTGTTTCTCAAAATAAAATGAATAACACAACTGCACAGACATAATTCTTGTTGATTAACATATATTTTTGAAATTTACCTGTTGATTAAAATTGGATTTGTTTAACTTTAAAATATATCCAAAGGCAATTTTTTCTTAATAGGTCCACATTAAGAAGGAGGATGAGTTGTTATTTCCCATCTTCACTAAGAAAAGACTGAGAGAATATTTGTTTTAAAAATCTACCTTTGAAAGTATATATTCCCAAGGAGCCCTGGAAACACAACACAAGCAGCAAGAAGACTGATTGACATGTCTCAACTAAAATTTGGTCTATGGACCCATCATTTAGTTTCCAAAGTGGAGGTTTTGTTCTGAATGAGCCTGAATAGCTTTCTTTTCAATCCCAGCCCATAACTGATATTTCCAATTTGGATAATTAGGTCAAGAGCTATCAAGCATTTTGAATCTTTTCCCTTAAGATAGATAGATAGATACATGGATAATAGATTAGATAAAGTAGATGGATAATTAGATAGATGATAGATGATAGATAGATAGATAGATAGATGATAGATAGATGGATAGATAGAGATAGATGGATGATAGATATAGATATGGTAGATTAGATAAACTACATGATAGATAGATAGATAGATAGATAGATAGATAGATAGATAGATAGATAGATAGATAGATATAGATAGATGATAGATAGATAGATAGATAGATAGATAGATAGATAGATAGATAGATAGATAGATAGATGAAATCTCCATATGTATCTCCCCATTAGTTTGGAATTAAGGAGCCTAAGAAATTTATCATTGATGACTTTGTCTCATCTTCTCATTATTCTATGAAAAAACAAGGAAGCTTGAACAGCATAACTTAATTGTTCATATATTGACAAAGGGAAGTTTCTACAGTATGAAATTACCTCTGAAACTTTTCAGTCATTATTATATTTTTCATTTGTCTCTTTCTTGTATTATTCCAAGTTTACTATTAAAAATAAATCTTAATGTGTATGTTTCAGCAGTAAAACCTAGTATTTATGGTAGGCATCAAAAACTGTCTATCATGAAGGAAAACAGAAAATTTCACATGGTTACCAGGATTTTCATTTCTTACCTGGATATTTTATTTCTAAACAGGCAAATTGACAGACTGCAAATAGTGAAAATTAGACAGATTCAGGTGTCCACTCAGTTTTTGTAAGTCTTTTGAAGATTGAGAAAGTGTTAGTTTTCCTGAAGGAAAGTTGGTGGTTTCCTGGAGGAAAAAAAAATAGAAAAATATGTATATTTCCTATACCATAGATTAGGGCCAGAGTCATCTTTATAAATTGCCAACTGATTAATTCACCACTGCTTTCACATCTACTACTGCAACTCCACCTAAAATCCTTAAAATAAAGAAAAGTGGAAGGTGCAGACTGAAGTGGTTGTTACTGTGCAAAGATTTTCCTTGGAAATATCCACAGCAAAAAGATAAATTTTGTACTCTTTGTAAAATCTATTTATGGGGGAAAAAAAGAAGAAGAAGTGGGGAATTCCCTCAGTGAAAGCTACCAATAGATTCCCTGTAGGATAAAGGCAAAGTTTTTCTACTGGGCATTATGAGCTAATCAACGAATCACCCCAGGTAAAGGCAGGTATAACAACTAAAACCACGCACTTTGTGTTTTCAGGTTTCACTGTGAGGAAACCAACCTTAAAGAAAAAACTCTCCCTTAAACTGATACCAAACCATTGTCAAGCGCATTGTTTTACCTCTTTAATGTCTCATGAAACCATCAACTTCTCTCCAAATTCAAGAAAACCATCACCTGTCTGGAATACTTAAATGACCTTTTAATAATCCAAATGTGTTTTTCTAACATGTCCTCCTGCTAATCTCTACATTTGAGCCAATGTCTTCTTGGCAAAATGCCAGATTGCTGATGTCACTAGTGCTCAGACCCATCACAGCATCTCCACTTAAACTCTCAAACAGCTTCGAAAGACTCTTATAAGGAAAATCAAAAGCCTTAGGCCCACATGTCCCCTCCCTCATATTCAATAATATTCTACACAAAGTTTTTGCCTAGTGTAATTAACAGGTTTTTCAGATGAATGATTCTGATATTTTTTGACAATAAGATAAATCTAGGAGTTGAAGTTAAAAATCAGAATTTCATTTGTGACTCACATATGCAATGTTGCTGAGAAAAAAAATGAGTTTATTGCTTTTTAAAAAATCTTACTATAAAAATTAAGAGTTCTCTTTTAAAAGTGTCCAAGCATCCAGTTTCTCTCCAGACCCATTGCATTTCTGTGTGGCATGCCAGCCTAGTGAGAGAAGGGACACATACTCAGTGAGTGAAGCTAACAGAGTTCATGAACCCAAGTGGAAGCCCTGAAATCTCCAACTAATTGACAGTATGTCTTCTGAAAGCAGGCCGTGAGAGTTACCAAGTCTGATTATTACCAGTAAGGGTTACAAAATTTTCCCTTTCACTGCCTTAGTCATAGTAGAATATACAACAAACTATGATCAGTTACAAGATACTAAAACCCCAAATGTCCGACAAATATCGGAATTTATTACAGCTCTCTTGAGCTGCAAAGCTTTCCTCTGAGAAATACTTAGAGCATAGTGATTAAGACTCACTTACTGAGGAGGGAAAATGTACTGTCTGTGGGTAGCTCTGTTTTGTGCAAATTTCATACACAAAAGCCTTTGTCCAACTCTAGGCAGATAAATTTGTAAACCTAGAAAAAAATTGACAATTTAATAAAACAATATAACTCACCAAACTTGACCCTATTAGAGACAAAAATCAAAATGCCTATTTTGACAGGAAAATTAGAGAAATCTCTCAAGTCCTTGTAAAAATAAATCTCCAAGAATAGACGGTTTTACAGGAAAATGTTACCAAAATTTTAAGGATAAGACCGTTTCAATGCCATTATTCCATAACATAGAGAAAGGATTAAATTTTTCAAATAATTTTAAGAAAATGATACCAAATCTGAATTGGATAAAGAAAATGTGGTATATGTACACCACGGAATACTATACAGCCATAAAAAGAAATGAAATCATGTCCTTTGTAGCAACATGGGTGGAGCTAGAGGTCATTATCCTCAACAAACTAACGTAGAGACAGAAAACAAAATACCACATGTTCTCACTTATAAGAGGGAGCTAAACATCGGGTACACACAGACACAAACATGGTGAAAATAAACACTGGGGATTCCAAAAGGAGAGAGGGAGAGAAGGAGGCAAGGATTGAAAAATTACCTATTGGGTACTATGTTCACTACTTAGGTGATGGATGGGGATCATTAGAAACTCAAACGTCAGCATCACACAGTATAGCCATGTAGCAAATCTGCACCTGTACCCCTGAATCTAAAATTAAAAAATAGAAATAAAAGAAGTTAAAAGAAAAAGAAAATAATACCAACTCTGACAAAGTTTGCACAAATTAAAAATTTACTAGCTAATCATGTTTTTAAAATATTATAGGAAAGGCTGGATGTGGTGGCTCATGCCTGTAATCCCAGCACTTTGGGAGGCTGGGGCTAGTGGGTCACTTGAGGTCAGGAGTTTGAGACCAGCCTGGCCAACATGGCAAAACCCAGTCTCTACTAAAAATACAAAAATTAGATAGGCATGGTGGTGCGTGCCTGTAGTTCCAGCTACTCGGGAGGCTGAGGCAGGATAATCACTTGAACTTGGAAGCAGAGGTTGCAGTGAGTCGAGATTATACTACTGCACTCCAGCCTGAGCAACAGAGTGAGACCCTGTCTCACAAAAAACAAAAACAAAAACAAAACAAAACAAAAATTATAGGAGAAATCTTAAAGTATTAGGGAACAGAAACAAAAAAATTATCTTTAAAAATTATAATATCTGCCTATAGTAATGGCAGAGTAGGTTGTTTCAGGTCAACCTACAACAGTAGGTTGTTTTTCCTCCTGTAAAAAACAGAAAAGCTGGACAAAAAATTAAGAAATAATTGGTCTATAGGGATCAGTGATCAGCAAGGCAATTATGGAGCCAAGATCCAGAAGAGAAGGGAGACTAAAGTAGTTAACCTGTTTTTCCCCTCAAAGAGTCATTGATATTCAAAGCAACAGCTAATAAACTAAGATGATGAGTACAGATTTTTATAGATAATGTAATATCTCCAAATATTGAAAGTAGGCACACTTTATGATATTTAAGTTTTATTCCTACATATATGACCAACAAAAATGTGTATACCTGTGTACCAGAAGACATTGACCAGAATTTACACAACAGCATTAAATGAAATAGCCAAATATTAGACACAATCTAAAGTATTTCATACCACATGATTCCCATAATACTAAGTTCAAGAACATGCAAAACCAACCTATGGTATAAAAGGCCAAAGAAGACACAGGAACTAAATTAAAGCAATTCCTTTCATTAAATATGTAATAATTTAAGCTTTAAAAGTATAATTATTGCAATTGATTAATCACATCAAATATATTAAAATTTTTGAGTTTATAGTAACACCCCCTCCAAACAAATGAAAAAAATAAAACAAATAAACCTCATTGGTCACCTTGGGAAGTTGCTACAGCTCTAGCTAAATGTTTTGAAAACAGATAAGGGAAGGGAAAGAATCAGGAATTTATTCTGCCTCTCTTTCATGAACCATATTTCAGAAATCCAAATTCATGAGAGAAAGTTCTTCTTTGTAGAAGAATTATAGCTAACAAATGCAGAAGAAGAATAGACTTGGGGAATTTCCATTTTGCAACCTCTGATGAAATAAAAGATCTAACCAATAATCATTAAAATCATTTTGTTTTGGGTTCATAGAGAACTCAATAAGGGGAGGCTTGCAATGACAACATCTGAACTGCCAGCAGTGAATATCACTAAAATTGGAACTGTTAAAAACCATAATACAAATACAATGTGCACGTCTTGTTTAAATCCTGGTTCAACCAAAGAACAAAATTTTTCAGGCAAATTGGGAATATTGAACACACACTGACATTAAATAATATCAAACAACTGTTATTAATTTTGCTGCATTAAATAACAATACTATGGTTAGTTTAAAACAAAGTATTTGCTAACATTACATCCACTAGAAGATTAATAAGAATGTAGTAATCAGTTGTAGTTTTAACAATTCAGTCATAAAGTATCACTGCAGAAGTTAGAAACATGTAATGCCACTCAAACTAAAAAAAAATTTAAGGTTGAGACATGTACAAGTGGAAATAAATTTATCTCTTGTCAAATGATAACAAGAACTTAAGAGATTATAACAGACCATCAACAGCAAATTATAGGAATAGGGCCCTAATTCAAAATTTTTTAAAAATGTAATAGCAAATTAATTATAACTTATATAGTCATTGTTAAGTTAACCACCAAGATGGGAAATTTAATCAGAATCTCCATGATGCCAATAACATTCCTAAAGAAAATACATTCAAGTTGCTTCCAAGATGGCCGAATAGGAAGAGCTCCAGTCTGCAGCTCCCAGTGAGATGGACACAGAAGATGGGTGATTTCTGCATTTCCAACTGAGCTACCTGGTTCATCTCATTGGGACTGGTTGGACAGTGGGTGCAGCCCATGGAGGGTGAGCCAAATCAGGGTGGGGCATCACCTCATCCAGGAAGTGCAAGGGGTCAGGGGATTTCCCTCTCCTAGCCAAGGGAAGCCGTGACAGACTGTACCTGGAGAGATGGTACACTCTTGACCAAATACTGTGCTTTTCCCATGGTTTTAACAACCGGCAGACCAGGACATACCCTCCCATGCCTGGCTTGGTGGGTCCCCTGCCCACAGAGCCTTGCTCACTACTAGCACAGCCGTCTGAGATCAACCTGTGACACTGCAGCTTGATGGGGGGAGGAGAGCCTGCTATTGCTGAGGCTTGAGTAGCTCACAATGTAAACACAGTGGCCGGGAAGCTTTAACTGGGTGGAGCCCGCCACAGCTCAGCAAGGATTACTGCCTCTCTAGATTCCACCTCTGGGGGCAGGGCATAGACCAAAGGCAGAAGACAGCTTCTGCTGACAAACACAACCCTGTCTGACAGCTCTGAAGAGAATAGTGGTTCTCTCAACACGGCGTTTGAGCTCCGAGAACAGACGGACTACTGCCTCCTCAAGTATGTCTTGAGCCTGACCCCCTGTGTAGCCTGACTGGGAGACACCTCCCAGGAGGGGCCTACAGACACCTCAAACAGGCGGGTGCCCCTCTGGGACAAAGCTTCCAGAGGAAGGATCAGGCAGCAATATTCGCTATTCTTCAGCCTCCGCTGGTGATAGCCAGGCAAATAGAGTCTGGAGTGGACCTCCAGGAAACTCCAACAGACCTGCAGCTGAGGGGCCTGACTGTTAGGAGGAAAACTAACAAACAGAAAGGAATAGCATCAACATCAACAAAAAGGGCATCCACACCAAAACCCCACCTGTATGTCACCATCAGGACCAAAGGTAGATAAAACCACAAAGATGGGGAGAAATCAGACAAGAAAAGCTGAAAATTCCAAAAACCAGAGTGCTGCTTCTCCTCCAAAGGATCGCAGCTCCTCACCAGTAAGGGAACAAAACTGGATGGAGAGCATGTTTGACAAGTTGACAGAAGTAGGCTACAGAAGGTTGCTAATAACAAACTTCTCTGAGCTAAAGAAGCATGTTCTAACCCATCGCAAGGAAGCTAAAATCCTTGAAAAAAGGTTAGACGAATGGCTAACTAGAATAAACAGTGTAGAGAAGACCTGAAATGACCTGATAGAGCTGAAAACCACAGCACAAGAACTTCGTGACGCATGCACAAGCTTCAATAGCCGATTCGATCAAGTGAAAGAAAGGATATCAGTGATAGAAGATCAAATTAATGAAGTAAAGTGAGAAGACAATATAAGAGAAAAAAGAGTGAAAAGAAATGAGCAAAGCCTCCAAGAAATATGGACTATGTGAAAAGACCAAATATACATTTGATTGGTGTACCAGAAAGTGACAGGGAGAATAGAACCAAGTTAGAAAACACTCTTCAGGATATTATCCAGAACTTCCCTAACATAGCAAGGCAGGCCAACATTCAAATTCAGGAAATACAGAGAACACCACAAGGGTACTCCTTGAGAAGAGCAACCCCAAGACATATAATTGTCAGATTCACCAAGGCTGAAATGAAGGAAAAAATGTTAAGGGCAGCCAGAGAGAAAGGTCGGGTTACCCACAAAGGGAAGCCCATTACACTAACAGTGGATCTCTCGGCAGAAATTCTACAAGCCAGAAGAGAGTGGGGGCCAAATATTCAACATTTTTAAAGAAAAGAATTTTCAACCCAGAATCTCATATCCAGCCAAACTAAGCTTCATAAGTGAAGGAGAAATAAAATCTTTACAGATGAGCAAATGCTGAGAGATTTTGTCACCACCAGGCCTGCCTTACAAGAGTTCCTGAAGGAAGCACTAAACATGGAAAAGAACAACCAGTACCAGCCACTGCAAAAACATGCCAAATGGTAAAGATCACTGACACTATGAAGAAACTGGATCAATTAATGGGCAAAATAACCAGCTAACATCCTAATGACAGGATCAAATTCACACATAAAAATATTAACCTTAAATGTAAATGGGCTAAATGCTCCAATTAAAAGACACAGACTGGCAGATTAGAAAAAGAGTCAAGACCCATTGGTGTACTGTATTCAGGAGACCTCTCTCATGTGCAAGGATACACATAGGATGAAAATAAAGGGATGGAGGAAGATCTACCAAGCACATGGAAAGCAAAAAAAAAAAAAAAAAAAAACAAGGGTTGCAATCTTACTCTCTGATAAAACGGACTTTAAACTGACAAAGGTCAAAAGAGACAAAGAAGGCCACACATAATGGTAAATGGATCAATTCAACAGGAAAAGCTAACTATCCTAAATATATATGCGTCCAATACAGGAGCACTCAATTCATAAAGCAAGTCCTTAGAGACCTACAAAGAGACTTAGACTGCCACACAATAATAATAGGAGAGTTTAACACCCCACTGTCAATATTAGACAGATCAATGAGATAGAAGGTTAACAAGGATAGCCAGGACTTGAACTCAGCTCTGGTCCAAGTGGACCTAATAGACATCTACAGAACCCTCCACCCCAAATCAACAGAATATACATTCTTCTCAGCATCACATTACACTTAGTCTAAAATTGACCACATAATTGGAAGTAAAACACTCCTCAGAAAATGTAAAAGAACAGAAATCACAACAAACTGTCTCTCAGACCACAGTGCAATCAAACTAGAACTCAGGATTAACAAACTCCCTCAAAACCACATAACTACATCAAAACTGAACAACCTGCTCCTGAATGACTACTGGGTAAATAACAAAATGAAGGCAGAAATAAAGATATTCTTTGAAACCAATGAGAACAAAGAGATAATGTACCACAATCTCTGGGACACATTTAAAGCAGTGTGTAGAGGGAAATTTATAGCACTAAATGCCCACAAGAGAAAGCAGGAAAGATCTAAAATTGACACCCTAGGCCAGGCGCAGCAGCTCACACCTGTAATCCCAGCCCTTTGGAAGTCCAAGGCGGGTGGATCACAAGTTCAAGAGATCAAGACCATCCTGGCCAACCAACATGGTGAAACCCTGTCTCTAATAAAAATACAAAAATTAGCTAGGCATAGTGGTGCATGCCTGTAGTCCCAGCTACTCAGGAGTCTGAGGCAGGAGAATCACTTGAACCTGGGAGGGAGAGGTTGCAGTGAACCAATATCATGCTACTGTGCTCCAGCCTGGGTGACAGAGCAAGACTCTGTCTCAAAAAAATAAATATGTAAAAAAAAAACAAATAAAATCGACACCCTAACATCACAACTAAAAGAACTAGAGAAGCAAGAGCAAACAAATTCAAAAGCTAGCAGAAGGCAAGAAATAACTAAAATCAGAGCAGAACTAAAGGAAATAGAGACACAGAAAACCCTTCAAAAAATCAATGAATCCAGGAGCTGGTTTTCTGAAACTATCCACAAAATAGATAGACCACTAGCCAGAGTAATAAAGAAGAAAAGAGAGAAGAATCAAATAGACACAATAAAAAAGTGATAAAGGGGATATCACCACTGATCCCACAGAAATACAAAGTACCATCAGAGAATACTATAAACACCACTATGCAAATAAACTAGAAAATCTGGAAGAAATAGATAAATTCCTGGTCACATACACCCTCCCAAGACTAAACCAGGAAGAAGTTGAATCTCTGAATAGACCAATAACAGGCTCTGAAATTGAGGCAATAATTAATATTCTACCAACCAAAAAAAGTCCAGGACCACATGGATTCACAGCCAAATTCTACCAGAGGTACAAAGAAGAGCTGGTACCACTCCTGAAACTATTCCAATCAATAGAAAAACAGAGAATCCTCCCTAACTCATTTTATGAGGCCAGCATCATCCTGATACCAAAGCCTGGCAGAGACACAACGGAAAAAGAGAATTTTAGGCCAATATCCCTGATGAACATTGATGCAAAAATCATCAATAAAATACTGGCAAACTAAATCCAGCAACACATCAAAAAGCTTATCCACCACAATCAAGTCGGCTTCATCCCTGGGATGCAAGACTGGTTCAATATACACAAATCAATAAACATAATCCATCACATAAACAGAACCAAGGACAAAAACCACATGATTATCTCAATAGATGCAGAAAAGGCCTTTGACAAAATTCAACAGCCTTTATGCTAAAAACTTTCAATAAACTAGATATTGATGGAACGTATCTGAAAACAAGAGCTATTTATGACAAACCCACAGCCAATATCTTACTGAATGGGCAAAAACTGGAAGCATTCCCTTTGAAAACAGGCACAGGACAAGAATGCCCTCTCTCACCACTCCTATTCAATATAGTGTTGGAAGTTCTGGCCAGGGCAATCAGGCAAGAGAAAGAAATAAAGAGTATTCAATTAGGAAAAGAGGAAGTCAAATCATCTCTGTTTGCAGAGACATGATTGTATATTTAGAAAACCCCATCGTCTCAGCCCAAAATCTCCTTAAGCTGATAAGCAACTTCAGCAAAGTCTCAGGATACAAAATCAGTGTGCAAAAATCAAAAGCACTCCTATACACAAACAATAGACAAACAGAGAGCCAAATCATGAGCAAACTCACATTCACAATTGCTACAAAGAGAATAAAATACCTAGGAATCCAACTTACAAGGGATGTGAAGGACCTCTTCAAGGAGAACTACAAACCACTGCTCAATGAAATAAAACAGGACATGTACAAATGGAAGAACATTCCATGCTCATGGATAGAATCAATATTGTGAAAATGGCTATACTGCCCAAGGTAATTTATAAATTCAATGCCATTCCCATCAAGCTACCAATGACTTTCTTCACAGAATTAGAAAAAAACTACTTTAAATTTCATATGGAACCAAAAAAGAGCCTGCATAGCCAAGACAATGCTAATCAAAAAGAACAAATCTGGAAGCATCACATTACCTGACTTCAAACTATACTACAAGGCTACAGTAACCAAAACAGCATGGTACTGGTACCAAAACAGATATATAGAAAAATGGAACATAACAGAGGCCTCAGAAATAATACCACACATCTACAATCATCTGATCTTTGACAAAAACAAGCAATGGGGAAAGGATTCCCTATTTAATAAATGGTGCTGGGAAAACTGGCTAGCCATACATAGAAAGCTGAAACTGGATCCCTTCCTTACACTTTATACAAAAATTAACCCAAGATGGATTAAAGACTTAAATGTCATACGTAAAACCATAAAAACCCTAGAAGAAAACCTAGGCAATACCATTCAGGACATAGACATGGGCAAAGACTTCATGACTAAAACAGCAAAAGCAATGGCAACAAAAGACAAAATTGACAAATGGGGTCTAATTAAACTAAAGAGCTTCTGCACAGCAAAATAAACTATCATCAGAGTGAACAGGCAACCTACAGAATGGGACATTTTTGCAATCTACCCGTCTGACAAAGGACTAATATCCAGAATATACATAGAACTTAAACAAATTTACAAGAAAAAAACAAACAACCCCATCAAAAAGTGGGCAAAGTATATGAACAGACACTTCTCAAAAGAAGACATTTATGCAGCCAACAGACATGAAAAAATGCTCATCATCACTGGTCATCAGAGAAATGCAAATCAAAATCACAATGAGATACCATCTTAACCAGTTAGAATGGCGATCATTAAAAAGTCAGGAAACAACAGAAGCTGGAGGGGATGTGAAGAAATAGGAATGCTTTTAAACCATTGGTGAGAGTGTAAATTAATTCAACCATTGTGGAAAACAGTGTGGCGATTCCTCAATGATCTAGAACTAGAAATACCATTTGACCCAGCGATCCTATTACTGCCCAAAGGATTATAAATCATGCTACTATAAAGACACATGCACTCATATGTTTATTGCGGCACTATTCACAACAGCAAAGACTTGGAACCAACCCAAATGTTCATCAATGATAGACTGGATTAAGAAAATGTGGCACATTTACACCATGGAATACTATGCAGCCATAAAAAATGATGAGTTCATGTCCTTTGCAGGGATATGAATGAAGCTAGAAACCATCATTCTAAGCAAAAACTATCACAAGGACAGAAAACAGAACTCCACATGTTCTCATTCATAGGTGGGAGGTGAACAATGAGAACACATGGACACAGGGCAGGGAGCATCACACACCAGGGCCTGTTGGGGGATGGGGAGCTGGGGGACGGATAGCATTAGGAGAAACACCTAATGTAAATGACGAGTTGATGAGTGCAGCAAACCAACATGGCACATATATACCTGTGTAACAAACCTGCACATTGTGCACATGTACCCTAGAACTTAAAGTATAATAAAAAAAAATTTTTTTAAAGAGTACATTCAGTTGTGTAGTTTTTAAAAAAGCCATTTGTTAGTGGAGATCCATAGGAATGAAACTGTACACCTATACAAATGAATTAACATTTTAAATTTATATTCCTAAGTCAAATAATCAATACATTTAAGATATAGAATATGTCTACATATTAGATTAATATTTTGGTGTATCTGTTGGAATTACAGGCAAAAAAGCTAACTAAAAATAAATTTTAAAATTCTTCAACAAGAGCACACTTTGTTAAATTAAGTTTAGCCTAAGGCTACCTCCTTATATATTTTATGCCTAAAACTTTGTCTGTACAAACCTAAACAGAGTTGTTAACAAACTGTAACCTGCTCTTGTACCAGTCACCGAGTTTTGGCTAAAGGTGGCCAACTGTTCAAACCATGTTCAAATAAGAAAAACATGGAGCTGTAACCAATCTGGCTCTTTCTGTATCTCATTTGTGTTTTCTGTATGTCACTTTCCTTTTTCTGTCCACAAATCTTCCACCATGTAGCTGCCGTGGAGTCTCTGAACCTACTCTGGCTGGGAAACTGCCCAATTGGCAAATTGTTCTCTGCTCAATTAAACTTTTTAAAATTTTATTCAGCTAAAATTTTTCTTTAACAAGTTTCACTCCCATTGCAACAACTTAAATTTTAATTTTCATTTCCTATTAATTCTTTATTCCTAAATATAATGCTTGAAAAAACAGCTTGCTCAAAGAACATGATTCATACTTTGCAAAAGGAAATATGTGTCAGTTCCATTTTGCTAAAATAGCTGATACATATATTAATGTAGTTCTGTCACTGAAAAGAAGTAAGTTGTGGGAGGCCGAGGCAGCAGGATTACCTGAGGTCAGGAGTTCAAGACCAGCCCAGCCAGTGTGGTAAAATCCTGTCTCTATTAAAAACACAAAAATTAGCCCGCCTGGTGGCATATGCCTGTAATTCTAGCTACTCAGTAGGCTGAGGCGGGAGAATAGCTTGAACCTGAGAGGCAGAGGTTGCAGTGAGTCAAGACTGCACCACTGCACTCCAGCCTGGACAACAGAGACTCTGTCTCAAACAAAAAAAAAAAAAAAAAAAGGAAGTAAATTGGTGGCTGACACCAAGAGAACCTGATCTCACCTTTAAAAGAATCTACCAGCTCAATTTTACACCAATATCCATACATATTTGACCTGTTTCTTATCCTTGTCTTCTGCCTCTTGGAATATAGCAATGCAATCTCTATGCAAATTTTTTTATCACGCTTATAATTGCAAACAAAATATTCCTGTAAATAGAGTATAGAAGATCTGTACTGTTTGAGAAGGCTATATCCTGAGATATTTTCTAACCTGCATATTATTGAATGCAATTGTATTATATAATGCCTTACATTAAAGCTAGTATATCGACTTTAGATATGGAAAGTTTTAAATTTTGATGGTCCATTGTTCAAGACAAGCTTTTAAAAATTTTTGTCATTAAGATATACCAGAAATTAAAAATTAAAACATACACCATTTTTTAAACTCTTAATTTTTATTACTATTTCTCACTTTTATTTCTAGAACACTTTTTCTGCAAGACTGAGTTTTTATCATTTTATTCTTGTATGGCAGGGTATCACAGAGCCTAGTGCAGTAAACTAGGGTTGTGAACTAAATGGCTCTTATATAACAGTTTCAATTATTGTCGGTTATTCAATGGAATTTAGGTGTAGGGTCCCCGGAAAATAATAAATTTTCAAGATTAAATGTTCAGAAAACAAGGAAGTAAAATGTTTTTAAATAAATCAACCATGGATAATGTAAAGACACTTCAACTGGACCCAAATCCAAGTAAACATTGTACAAAGCTGGGTTTCTTCACGTAGTGCTCAGTGACCACCCTGACCACTAGCCCTCTGATGAAATGGCAGAGCCATGGCTAACCACAAGACTTGTTGACTTGTTTATGCAAAGGGTGAAAAAATAAATGATTTGACATTTCCCTTTGGAACTGTTTACTTCCTTATAACTCTTCTCAATGTATGCATGACTTCTTTATTTCTCAAGCTGTAAATAAATGGGCTTAGCAGGGGAATTATAATCGTGTAAAACAGAGAATACACTTTGTCTTGGTCTTCAGCTAAGCCAGATGCAGGACGCACATACATGAAGATCAGAGTTCCATAGTACAATGAGACAGAAAGCAGATGGGCGCTGCATGTGGAGAAGGCTTTGCTTCTGCCCTTTTCAGACTTTTTTTTCAGAATATCAAAGAGCACACGAGTATAAGAGATTATGATAGTCATTAAAGTGGGTATTTGTATAAAAGCACCAAAAATAAATATCATTAGTGCATTAATAGATGGATCATTGCATGAAATTTTGAACAGTTGTAAAATTTCACAGTAGAAACAATGTATTATGTTAAACCTGCAGAAAGTTAGTCGCAATAGTAAACTCACATGAACCAGAGGATGCAGGAAACCAATTACATATGAAATGCTTAGCAACTGAGCGCTGAGTTTATTGGACATCATCACTGGATAAAGCAAGGGATTACATATGGCTACATAGCGGTCATAGGCCATCATCCCCAGGAGGAAGCATTCTGTAGTTGCACTGGAAGCAAAAAAGTAAAACTGGGTGATGCACTCAGCTAGGGATATCATTGCAGTCTTGTCTAAGAAATTGACCAGCATCCTAGGGGTTATAAAGGTTGAAGTACAAGCATCTGAAAAGGCTAAACCACCAAGGAATAAGTACATGGGCATATGAAGATGGGGGTCCTTCCAAATCAGAACTATCAGTCCAAGGTTGCCCACCATGGTGATGAGATAGACCACCAAAAACACAACAAAGAAGAGGACGTGCAGCCATGGTCGATCTGTAAGTCCTGTGAGAACAAACTCTGTCACAAGAGTCTTATTTCCCTCTGATATATCCATACTCGTCACTGTAATAAGAAAACATGTTACAAAGACAATCACTAAAGATAACACAAAGCGGTGGCATTTTATTATATTTATACCTTTGAGTTTCCCATTTAATTAACAGTTTTTAAAGTCTAACTTACATCCCTTAGTAAAATCTGTTTACAAAGTGTGTGTTTAGGTATTTGACACTAAAATTGGAAAATACTGAAATGAATGCATATATTTGAGGTGTAGGGGAGGCAAAATTTTGCCTCTACTCTCTCAGTTGGCCTGAGAATCAGATGGACATAAGCCAGATTCAGAAGAGAAAAGCATACAAATGTATAGAAGTTTTACATAACATAAAAGTCCTCATAAGTAAATGAAGACCTGAACATGTGGCAAAACCTAAAGGCTTTCATACTAGGTTGAACAAAGAGAAGCAATTGTGGAAAAGCAGCTAAATTATGTAGGGAGGTAAAAGGAAGATTAGAATTATTTTAACAAGCATTGTTTGTATAGAATTCTCTTGGATAGAATTCATTAAAAAATGAAAATAATGTTTCATTTCTTCTGGTACAGGGAGGGCATCTTGTACATGGGAGTTTTTAACCACTTGTTTTGAGGAAGAAGAGGTGAAATTAGAATGCCCTTCTTCCATCTGCTGTTTCTTTATGTACCTTTAGCTCAAAATAATCCATCTGCCAAAGTGGCATATTTTGGTGTGGCATATTCTACCACCCTCCAGAGGCAATAAAACCATGTGGAAGACCATTGCAATGGAAAAAGATGCAAATCCAAAACCATTGCATGAGAAAGAGAATTAGGCTAATTATTGAATATAGGCATAGCTACCTAATTTTTATGGCATGACAAAAGAATTCATAAAAAATGGGAAAGGACAAAACATGTTGGAAAAATATCTGTAACATAATTTGCATTAATACTTATAAAAATATATACACAACACATATACTCTCTTACAACTTGGCAGGAACAAGTAGACAACCTAATGAAAAAAATGGGTGAAAAATATGAACAGATATGTTCACCATGATTAATAAATATGTTAAAAAAACCGATAAATATGTGAAACAATGTTCAACCTCCTTAATAATTAAGGATATTTTTTAAATTGCTGCATCATTTCCATTTGTCAAATAAACAAAAAAGTAAAATGAGAAATAATATCTACTGATGATAGAAAGGTGAAAAAGAGTTGCAATCTAAAATAACTGACATAAATTTTAACTGCCTTTCAAAGCTGACATCTATCAAAATTAGTAATTTATATATCTTTGATCTAACAATCTCACTTCTGGATATATATTCTAGAAATATTGTCACCCAGATACAAACGTGAAACACAAGGATACCTAATAAAGCATTGTTCATGAAGACAAAGCCAGGAAACAAAAAGAATACTCATCAATTATAGAATGACTGAATAAATTATGGTACAGTCTGACTGTGGAATAGTCTTCAGATATAAAGAAAATGGATTTGAGCTGTATCTGTTAAAAATCGGAGCATTTTCTCAATGCATTATTAAGTAAAAAAATCAAAATAGAAAGAAATGTAAATTACATAGTTCCATTTATATTATTTTTAATTTTTTGCGTATAAATATAAATATGATATGAACATAGATAAAGATTAATTTTTTTCTATAACTTATAAACTATCTTTGAAAGAATTTCCAGTGTAGAGCTTCCCAAATGTTTTGGGGTAAATGTATACAAAATGATGATTACCTGCATGTTAATAGAAATAAGAATAATAAAATGCTATTTTTACCTTTAGTAAGGAATATTTGGCATTGATAGTTCTAATGTAAAATTAGTAATAAATAACCTGTAAATTTTTCTTAGAAAATATCTATTAATGATCTTTTATGTTTCATGATAATTTGCATTTAAATATTTAGTAATAGACAACTATTGAGAGCAGGAATGATTTTTTGAAATAGTCAAAAATATCTGGAAATTATGTAAGATAGATCCATGTATAGTTGTTTTCATAGTTTTTTCATATACTTTCAACACTTTTCTTATTAAATTTTACTCACAAGGGCTTCATAGGTTCTATTGCTATTATGAATGTAGTATCTGATATTTTCATGAAGTAATAAGATTGATTTTCTTCTATGACTTGGTTATAAACTATCTCTGAAAAAATACCCAGAGTAGAATTTCCCAAATATTTTGAAATGACCATATAATCTCCTTTGTTCCTTGAAAGAGAAACAAAGATATATTTAACACAAAAATTGAGTTGAAATAAATTATAACATTCATTGAAGAAAACAATTTCATAATTTCATAGCCATATTTATAATAAATAGAAATGTAATACCAGAATTTAGTTTATTTAAACAGTAGGAACAATGATAAGTTGTTATTCTCCATCTTCACTAAGCTGAACAAAAGGTTTAATAAGTTTAAAAAACTAAACACCCATAAGGATCCCTGTTATAATACACCAAACCTAACAGTTTCACTGGAGTATATTTGCAGAAAATAGGTTATATTAAGGAAATATAATTTTCTTCCCAAAGTGGAGATTTTGTCCTAAATAAAATGGCTTCACTTTCTTTGCAATCCAAGTCGCCAAATAATAGATATTTCTAGTCTCATTTCATGAATTCAGTATAATGAAGCCAAGAAGTAGTAAGGTTTGGGAATTTTTTCCTTAAGAGTAAGATGAAAGAAATACCTTCAAGTTGGAGTAAAGGAGACAATGCTAGCTGTATTTATTGACTTTAGCTTTTACTCTCATGATTCCATGATATTTAAAAATCTAGGTATTATAGACAGCCACTAACTCAAAGGCTACAATTATTTACATTCGGCAAAACCACAAATCATGTAGATAACAAGCTGCATAGCTTGTGTCTCAGCTCTAAACTCTCTATATGATAAAATAAATTTCAAAGCTGTGTTATCATTTTTATTGTAATGTTTTCCCATTTACTTCCTTCTTCCATTAAACTATATTATTTATGAAACTTTGTGAGAAATTTGTCTTCTCTACAGAAAGACATCCTGTCCCATCTGTCTAGGTTTTGATGGTTGATTGAGAAAATCTCAATGCCTCACTGAAATTTTAATTTCTTATATAGATACCTCATTATCACCTAAAGACAAATTGCAAAACGATAAATAATAGAAATTGCAGAAATCACTATACTCTCATCCAGTTCCCACAAAAACACTGGGAAATTGGAAAGTGATACATTTTCTAAAGTAGCATAGAAAAAGCAGAAATGAGATAATTGTTACGTACACACTGAATTTAACCAGTAATTTCAAAATGGGTGGAGATAATATGTATTTTATTTCCAAAATTGTTTTTGTTTAAAACCAAAGGAAAAAGGAAAGGAAGATATTCCCTTCACACTTCCAAAGGATTCCCTGTAGGATAAAGTTAAGTTCAATCTACTGGGCATTGTGATTTAATCATCATTTTACCCTGCAACTAGCTGCAACAATTAAAAACTCTACTTGTAATCCAAAGGGAATACTGTACGGACATCTATACAGAATATCAATGAACAGACTTTAGGAAATGTTTGTTTTCTTTTCTCTTGTTTTCATTTACAGTGCCATCATCCAAATATCTCCTTGATATGTCCTTTTGGAAGTCTAAAAGGAACATTAGATTCACCATGTCCAAATTTGGAATTAGAATTGTCTGTTACTCCACAGGCAGCCCTAGTTATCTTTCAGTGTTTTTTTTTTATCTTGGGGAATAACACCACTAGACAGTTATTCAAGCCATAAACAGGAAGATATCCTTGACACTGAACTCCTCTTCAAATCCATGGATCGACCATTGCCAAGTCATAGATTTTCCCTTTTGTTTTTTTTTTTTTGAGATGGAGTCTCACTCTATCCCCCAGGCTGGAGTGCAATGGCATGATCTCAACTCACTGGAACCTCTGCCTCCCGGGTTCTAGCGATTCTCCTGCCTCAGCCTCCCAAGCAGCTGAGATTACAGGCACCCACCACCACGTCCAGCTAATTTTTGTATTTTTAGTAGAGACACGGTTTCACCACCTTGATTAGTCTGGTCTCGAACTCCTGACCTTAGGTGATCCACCCACCTCGGCCTCCCAAAGTGCTGGGATTACAGGCATGAGCCACCGTGCCCAGCAACTTTATCTCTTTATACCTACCTATCCGTTACTCGCTCTCTCCAACTGCCTCCATATAATCTTCTGCTGCATGGAGCTGAGAGAGGTGGAATCTGCCAATATTTCCTCATTGCCAGATCTACTTGCAATAGCTCTTCTACTCCAGAGAGCTGGGAGAAATGAGAGTTGCCACTCAGCTCTTGAGCCCGTTGGAATAGGTCTTCTGCAACACAAATGTGTATGAGGGGATGCATGAAGTAGCCAGCTCAAATGCCATTGTCTTCCATTATTCTTACCAAGTTTCTCTGTTTTGTTAAATAAATTTTTCTCAATTTATTGGATGTGGGATGCTGGATGTGGGATGTTTTGCAAAAAAAATTAGGTAACCACTCATCTGAGCATGAGATGAGAAGAGTTTAGAATAAATATTATGCCTTTCCCTCCTATATATCTTAGAGAAGATTTATGAAAAATATGAGACGTGTGCAAAATATTAGGGAGTGAACAAAATGTATCAAGATCAAGTAAAGCAACATCATAGGGATTTTTTTAATGTGCAATGGTCTAGAATATGTGTAATATATTTTTATTATGTTATTTTTCTTCTCTCTGTTCTTTTGTTGAAAGTTGCAGAAAGACTAATAAACCTGTCATGATTTCTTCTTAAACTTGACAGAGCAAATTGCAGCTATACCGATTTTAAACATTGTTTGACTTTCTTATTTCTTGGAAGTATTTCTCAAGTGGTTCATTTTTGAAACTTTGGAGAAAGTCACACTGGTGACTCAAAGGATTGAGACGGTTTCTGCAACCAATAATAAGAAGAAGAAACTTGAAAGTATGAATATTACAGATTGGGAACTGGTCATTTCCAAATATATTTTGGGAGTTCGTGGACTAATGCCATCAATTCACATCACAATTGGGTGAGAGATTCTGACGTTGACATTACAATTGAGTGAGGACTCCTGACACTAATGGAGTTCAGGAAGAACGAAGAAACTGATAATCTCCAGCTAACAAGAACCTGATTTGAATTAGGATTAATAAGTGTCGAAAGGCTTCTTCATATGAATTAAACAAAATGCTGTATAACTGAATTCTTGGCATAGTCTCTCATTATCAGCCCAGTACTCATTTAGAGAAGATGCTTTGAGGACTGATGGAAAGGCCTACTTACTAATAATGTAAATTGCTCCTCATATGAGAGTTGGAAAGTTATTTAGTGAAAATGCTATCTAATTTCCTGTCACCAAACTTCTGCAAATGTCCCTTGGGTCATTTCTTGTCATCACAAATGACTACCATTCTCAAGGCAACTTGTTAAGTTTTTTTCCATAGGAACAGACATGATTACTTTCAAGACTAGTGTGACAGAGAGCTTGACGTCAGGCTGCATTTCAGTCATTATAGTCACCTTCATCCTTAGTCCCTAAAAGTTTTCAATGGGCTTACATGGAAGGAGAAGCTCTCTTATGCCAGCATCTCCTCCTCAATAGAACCATCTGGTTTCCCTGGTCAGCCTGTTCTCATTCATTTACCCACCTTGGATATTGACCCAAGGTCTCTACAAAGGGAAGCTAACTGCCCCCAGAAAAACTTGTTTCAATATTCTCTGAGCCATTTAAAAACATATGTAAAAATCCAGCTTCACTGTTCATCAAACTAGGAAAGAGTAGGTTTTATCTTCTTTATCCCCAACTTACTTTGATTCCCCTTATTGAGTACATGATAATTTATCATCTTTAATGCTCCAAGAATTAGTTAATAAAATGAAACTACACACAGTATTGACAATTAAACAGATAACTGTGAAATCTGGTAGCAGTTAATTTGTCCTAAAGAAGTGTTTACATTTGCGAATTTTCAACTGTTCCATCTGTCTTCCCTGCCTATGTTTAGTGCTCATTTCATATTACCCTAAACAGAAACAGTGGTTGCTTGTTTGTTTATAGTGATCAGTCCTCTATGATTGCACTGTGATACCCAACATAAACATGTTGGCAAGCTAAGGATATCCTTGTGTATCAGGATGAATAAGCATTTATCTAAAGTATAGAAGACACGAATCAATCTTGCTGCAGAATCCAAATATGGCATTGTTTGAAGATTTAAGTTTTATGAGAAGATTGGCAAGTTTTACTTCTTCAGCCTTAGATTGGGCTTTAATATTATATTAACATTAGGTTTTGCTTATCCATAAGCAAATAAGAACCGCAATAAGAACATTAACATAATATTGATTTAGTATTGTGCCTCTTTGTTAACAGTGCCTGATGTATTTAACATTATACTGGCAGGACAGGCACAGTGGTCCACGCCTGTAATCTCAGCACTTTGGGAGGCCGAGGCAGGTGGATCAATTGAGGTCAGGAGTTCAAGACCAGCCTGGCCAATCTGGAGAATCCCCACCTCTACTAAAATTACAAAAATTAGCCAGGTATGGTGGCTTATGTCTGTAGTCCCAGCTACTCAGGAGCTGAGGCAGGAGAATCACTTAAACCTGGGAGGCGGAGGTTGCAGTGAGTTGAGATTGCACCATTGCACTCCAGCCTGGGTGACAGAACAAGACCCCATCTCAAAAAAAAAAAAAAATTATGCTGGCAAAGTAGAATTTCTGTGGAATAAAAGCTAGATTCACAAATAGTCAAGTAGTCTATAGAAGTCTATCATAGCCTAGCCATTGGGTTTAGCAATAGCATCTATCATAGTTGACAAAGATATGAGAAATGATTAAAAAAAAAAAACCAGGACTTAACACCATTTCTGTCCAGATAATCAAGCAGGTAAGGAGGTCTTTATGGTCCCTATATTGCTGTAAAGAATCTTTATTAAAATATGAAGGTCTCTGTAGGTCAAAATTATTACAACCATTATTACCTTTTGGAAGAAAATAGTCATTTCTATCCCAAGCTTTTTAAATGGATTTGACTCACCTGCATACTATGCTTCTAATCCAGAGATTTTAAAATGATGGGCTCAGTAGATATTTATTTTTGTACCCTATTTTATTAAAAAGTAAATAATAGTGGCTCTTAAAATCAAATTAATCATTTGCATCCATATGGTTTCCATAAGATAATGGAAACTGGCAAAATCCAAATATCTCCACACATCCTTAAATTAAAAAAAACAAAAAGCAAAAACTTTATTGATGAACAAGAACAAATATATCCCTCCAAAACACCTTTAGTATAACTAGAAGACAGAATAGTATAAACTTCAATTTACCAATAAGCAGTAAATTATGCCCAAACATCTACTCTGGAGACTGGACCAGACTAAAGAGAAGATGGAGCCTACAGAATAAAAGAAGAGAAGAACTAAAGCCTCAGAGTAGCAGAACCCAAAAATCACTCTCAGAAATAGGAAGTTACATCCTAAGTGAAGGGAATACAGAAAACTTGATAGGAAAGAGCAAAGGCTATGAGCTATCAGAAGAAAGACACATGGGAGTATGCAGGAGTAAAACAAGCAGTCTCTCTGAAAGCTCAACCTCTGTGGAAGGGGGAACACAGAAGAGGGAGAAACCCTTCTTAGGCTTGGGAGTAAAAGAAAAAAAAGGAAATTAAATATCCCAAAGAAACAAAAGACAATCAAAATCAGAAGACACTTTAAAATTTTCTCCAAGAAAGGTCCCCAAAATTTGAAACTTTCATTTCACTATAGAAGAAATATGTGGTAAACCAAAACCAAAATAAAACAAAAACAGACAAAATTTAGTTAACTATCCAAACCACTCATACATGTCTATCTATAAATGTAATTGATGATCCTGAACAATTTTACGTTTTAAATTGCCAGAAAGCAACTGAGAACACCCATGGTAAGTGTTAAAAGAAAAAAATAAAATATAAAATAAAAAACCCAATACATTTTTTTCTGCTTAGGAATATTGTTCCTCCTAAAAACATCCATGGAGCAGGGATAATTGTAACACAGGACACAAACTAAAATTGAACAGCTTAAACAAGCAGATATTTTAAAATAAAACCTCAGATCAAAACTTCTAAAACTAAGAACAGATATGAGCTAAAAGATTAAAATATAGATGTGAAAAAGTTCAGGAAATAATTAAAGAAGACAAAACTATTCTAAGAAATAAAGACAATTATTAGGTGCCAAGGAAAACTAGATTTGACTGAAACATATTAAAAGAAATTGAATGAATATCTTTCCAAAGACAGTTCCTATAAACCACATCTCCTGGTGTTTATGTTTTGAGAACCCCAATGGGGTTCTCAATGACTCTCTTTAAACAATATATTGCTATAGTTATTAATAATATAGTATTAATATTTTATAGATTGTAACACAATTATAACTGTGTTACAATTATGTCCTGCTCCATGGGTGTTTTATGTGACAGAAGCTATGTTGTGCCAGTCCAAGCTTAAGAAGTTGCTTCCACTAGCCTTTTGTGGAGCTCTGAGCCTTCATCTAAAGTTAGATTATCCTGCCAGATAAATCACATGGAGAGAGAGAGGTTCTGAAACTATACATAGAGAAAGGGGGGCTCAAAAATCTTAACCTCTCAGCTGAGCCCCATCTTCTAGCCATCTTCAACAATGTACCAGATCTGTGAATGAGTCATCTCGGAAAATCCAGACCAATTGTGACCTCAGATGACTGCAGACCAACTGGCGACCGCCCTGCTGACCCTGGTCAAACCACAGAATTGTGAGAGATATTAATTAGATTACTGAAGAACCACTAAATTTTGGTCATTTTAATGCATAAGTAAATAACAGAAACATTAAGAAAGTTCAGCAAATTTCAGGATACAAGATTAATGTGCATAAATCAGTAGCTCTGCTATACACCAACAGCAACCAAGCTGAGAATCAAATCAAGAACTTGGCATAGAAGGGACATACCTTAACATAATAAAAGCCATCTATGACAAACCCACAGCCAACATTATAATGAATGGGGAAAAGTTGAAAGCATTCCCACTGAGAACTGGAACAAGACAAGGATGCCCACTTTCACCACTTCTATTCAATGTAGTACTGGAAGGCCTAGCCAGAGCAACCACACAAGAGAAAGAAATAAAGGGCATCCAAATTAGTAAACAGGAAGTCAAACCATTGCTGTTTGCTGATGATACAATCATACACCAAGAAAACCTTAAAGACTCATCCAAAAAGCTCCTAGAACTGGTAAATGCATTAAGCAAAGTTTCAGGATACAAAATTAATGTACACAAATCAGTAGCTCTGCTATACACCAACAGTGACCAAGCTGAGAATCAAATCAAGAACTCAACCCCTTTCACAATAGCTGCAAAAAAATAAAATAAAATACTTAGGAATATACCTAACCAAGTATGTAAAAGACCTCTAAAAGGAAAACTTCAAAACACTGCTGAAAGAAATCATAGACACCACAAACAAATGAAAACATATCCCATGCTCATGGATGTGTAGAATCAATATCATGAAAATACCATACTGCTAAAAGCAATCTACAAATTCAGTGCAATTCCCATCAAAACACCACCATCATTCTCCACAAAACCAGAGAAAACAACCCTAAAATATATATGGAGCCAAGAAGGAGCTTGCATAGCCAAAGCAAAAGGAACAAACCTAGAAGCATCACATGACCCAACTTCAAACTATACTTTAAGGCTATAGCCACCAAAACAGTACAGTACTGGTATAAAAATAAGCACATAGACCAGTGGAATGAAATGGAGAACCCAGAAATAAAGCCAAATACTTACAGTCCATTGATCTTCAACAAAGCAAGGAAAACATAAAGTGGGGAAAGGACACCCTGTTCAACAAATGGTGCTGGGATAATTGGCTAGCCACATGTAGAATATTGAAACTGGATCCTCACCTCTTGCCTTATACAAAAATCAAGTCAAGATAGATCAAAGACTTAAATCTAAGACCTGAAACTATAAAAATTCTAGAAGACAACATCAGAAAAATCCTTCTAGACGTTGGCATAGGCAAAGACTTCATGACCAATCACCCAAAAGCAAATGCAACAAAAACAAAGATAAACAGATGGGACGTAATTAAACTAAAAAGCTTCTGCACAGCAAAAGAAAAAATCAGCAGCCTAAACAGACAACCCACAGAGTGGGAGAAATTTTTCACAAATTTGCATCCAACAAAAGACTAATACCCCAAATCTACAAAGAACCCCAAACAAATAAGCAAGAGAAAAAAAAATAATCCCATCAAGAATTGGGCTAATGATATGAATAGATCACTCTCAAAAGAAGACATACAAATGACTAACAAACATAAGGAAAAATGTTCAACATCACTAATTATCAGGGAAATGCAAATTAAAACCACATTGTGATACCACCTTACTCCTGCAAGAATGGCCATAATTTAAAAATAAAAAAAATTAGATGTTGGCATGGATGTGGTGAAAAGGGAACACTTATGCACTGCTGGTGGGATTGTAAACTGGTACAATCACTATGGAAAACAGTATGGAGATTCCTTAAAGAACTAAAAGTCAATCTACCATTTGATCCAGCAACCTCACTGCTGCATATCTACCCAGAGGAAAAGAAGTCATTATATAAAAAACACACTTGCACACACGTTTATAGCAGAACAATTGGCAATTGTAAAAATATGAAACCAGCCCAAATGCCCATCAATCAAGGAATAAAGAAAATGTATACTATTGAATACCACTCAACCACAAAAAGGGAAAAAATTATGGCATTTTCAGCAACCTGAATTGGAAGTTGGAAACCATTATTCTAAGTGAAGTAACTCAGGAATGGAAGGCAAAACATCATATGTTCTTATTTATAAGTGAGAACTAAGCTATGAGGATGCACAGGTGTAAGAATGATACAGTGGACTTAAGGGACTGAGGTGGAACAGTGAGAGAGGAGTGAAGGATGAAAGACAACACACTGGTTACAGTGTATGCTGCTCCGGTGATGGGTGCATCAAAATCTCAGAAATCACCACTAAAGAACTTAGCAATGTAACCAAATACCACCTGTTTCCCCAAAACCTATTGTAATAAAAATAGAAATACCTACAAATTAGCTCAAATGTTAATTTTTGTATATATAATGAGGTAAAGTTATGATATTAACTGATGAGTCAACAGGAAGATTCACGTTATCATGTCATTCAGTATGCCAGTTCCTGAAGTGACAATGCTGTCTAGGCAAGTAAGAATTGTCAGAACACAAATATTCCTAAGTGAACTAACCACTTGCAGAATTACTTTCCCCTTAACCATTTCTCCGTGCTTCACTCTAGTGTCTATCTTCAGCCATTGTTCCAATATCTCACCCACTAATTTTCTGATACAGTAAACATGCTTGAACTTTAGTGTGAAATGATCTTGAGAAAGATGTGATAGATTTCATGAAGTGGATGAAAATTGTGTTGGATCGCCACTTGAATGAAATATAAAGCCCCATGGAGAAATAGGGCCTGGCAGACTTAAAACAATTAAAATGTGAAAAAAATGTAGTCATCTTCTGGAACCTAAATGCAACAACAACAAAAAAGAAAAGTCATACAAACAGCTACGTGAGAAAAACAAAACTGAAAACAAACGAAAAGTTATCAGAGAAAAACTGATTGATATCACTTATAGGTGAATAAAATCCAACATATAGGTAATTAGAGTTTCTGAAAAAGCATTCAATGAAATAGAATTATTACTAAAATTATAATATGAGATTTTCTAGAAATAAAAAAATATGAATCTACATATCAGTAAGTTTCTTATGCACCTATGCACCTGTGAAAATTAAGGGAAACAAGTAATTTGAAACATAGCATTTAAAAACTAAGTCATAAAATAAAACAAATACCCTCTGGGCTTTCGGGTAAAGAAGACAAAACCAGGTTGGCATAGGACCTTTTCAATGGCAACATATAAATCCAAACATATTCAATAGACCAGTATTTCCAGAAATTCAGGGAAATACATTTTCAATAATTTGTAATTATATCCTTACTGTTCTATTGATTTCCAATCTTACCTTATTTTCAATTTATTTTTCATGCTATCATCAGATATATATATATCATCAGATATATATATATCATCAGATATATATATCATCAGATATATATATATCATCAGATATATATATATCATCAGATATATATATATCATCAGATATATATATCATCAGATATATATGTATCATCAGATATATATGTATCATCAGATATATATCATCAGATATATACGTATCATCAGATATATATATCATCAGATATATACATATCATCAGATATATATATCATCAGATAGATATTTATATCATCAGATACATATATATCATCAGATAGATATATATCATCAGATATATATATATCATCAGATATATATATCATCAGATTATATATATCATCAGATTATATATATATCATCAGATATATATATATATATATATATATATATGCAAGTGATATCCCAGAAAGAGAGTAATGGCCAAAATATTGTTGAATATTGAATATATATTGAATGTTGAATATTGAATATATATTGAATGTTGTATATTGAATACATATTGGTTTTTGTTGGTTGGTTTGGTTTTGAGATGAAGTCTCACTCTGTCACCCTGGTTGGAGTACAGTGGTGCGATATTGGCTCACTGCAACTTCTGCCTCCCAAGTTCAAGGGATTCTCCTGCCTCAGACTCCCAAGTAGCTGGGATTGCAGGTGCCTGCCACTACCCCGGCTAAGAATATATATTGAATTATGGAACAAAATGTTCCAGATTTTATAATAGCTATTAATCAGTAATTCATAACCTTTCATTGGTACCACATTTACCTATAATAAAGTCCAACTCATTATCATGGCATAAATGGTTTCCCATTGTCTAATCCTTCTTACATCTCCAGTCTTATCTCTGATACTCCCGTTTCCTTCTAACCCTATGTTCTGACTATATTTAAACACTTGAAGATCCAAACTTAGAGCACTATTTTTACATATTGTGCTCCTCATTCTGAAATGAGTACCTGGTGGACACCTTATAACTCTTATGCTTCCAGTTCTGCCTCAGTGCCACCGATTCTAGCAAGTTATTTTTTATTCTCCCCCATTAATTCCATGTAAGAGTTGAGCAATACTCTTTCCTGCACCACTTCTATGCCTGTACTTAGTTCTTTTCCAGCATTTTTAATCTCTATTACAGTCACTATTTTTATAAATCTATTTCCTCCCCTAGGCTGAACTCCTTGAAAGTAAAAATTGTGGTTAAATGTATCATAACTTTTCTTCAGCAATTGCATGGATGATTAACTAAATTAACAAATTAACATAAATAACAAAATTAAGCTCAAAGAGGCAACTGATCACTTTTGGGATGGTCTTAGAAGAGATAGAATTCATGCTGTATTGTAATTGTAATGGACACAATTTAGAAAATTATAAAGATGAAGCATTTTCCTTGATGAAGAAAGGAAGAATAGGAGCCAAGTTATAGAAACTAGTAAATTACATATTTAATGCATGGATGAAGAATTTGCTTGGTTCCTTTATGAATCTTTATGCTACACTCAGAAATGCAGCCTCTTTGTATAGCCAAAAAGAAGTATTAGAAGATTTTAGTCAGAGATAAGTGACAACAAGCGATGTCTTATACTTCCATTTCCCTCAGTGAAAAAGTAATGCCTATGAGACTTGCACTTCTACTGTAAACAATAGAAGATTGGACAAAATACAGAAAACAACTATTGTTTTCAGATAGTGTACAATAGGCAGAAGAGAACTGCTGTGAGCCCTGAGAATATATGAGGTGAACCCTATAATTGCCTCAGATTTCTGCCTGGAGACAATCTCCAGGCTGTCTTAAGTAATAGGAGCACAAACAGAACTGACGATCTTGCTGACAGGAGGAGACAATATCTTCAGTTAAGAGAAGTTGTTGTAGCTAGAACTTACAAAAGTACTAAAAAAGAGAAAGCTATGCAAACAAAGCACTACATAAGTCTGCATAAAGGTACACATAAGGTTTTGTCTAAACATCTATCTTCATATGAATAAAACTTCAGTGGAAAAGCAAACAACTGGGGGCAAAAACAGTAACCCAGTATCTATAAGTTAAAAAATTCAAGTAGACAACACAGGTATGAATTTTTCATGTTGCCAATAATCAGAGTTTAGAGAAACCCTTGAATACATGGGGCATTCATTAGACACCCCAGAAGGACTAAGCCTAAGTAACGGAGCTAAATTAACTCTAAAGATAATACAAAACTCACCAAATAAAACCTGAAAAACAATCTTGAAAGGGGTAAGTTTACATGCAAAAATGTAACTGTCTGCCAGGATAATTTCCAAATGTATAATGTCAAAACTCCAGTTAAAAATTTCTAGACAACTTAGAGGCAGAAAACCATGATACATAATCAGAAGAAAATGCAATCAATAGGAAGACCCTAAACTAGCAGAAATAATGAATTGACAGGCAAGCATATGAAAACAGCTATTATAAAACAATATAATAAAAATCAGCATAAGAAGAAGAGATATAAAAAACATAAAGAAGAATCAAATGGAATTTCTAGAGATGAAAAAGGCCATATTTTATATTACAATTTTACTGGATAGGGTTAACAGAAGGTTAGCCTCTACAGAAACAAAAAAGGATTAGTGAACTTGAAAAAAATGGCAATATGCTCCCTCTCCCTCTCCCTCTCCCTCTCCCTCTCCCTCTCCCTCTCCGTCTCCCTCTCCCTCTCCCTCTCCCTCTCCCTACGGTCTCCCTCTCCCTCTCTTTCCACGGTCTCCCTCTGATGCCGAGCGGAAGCTGGACTGTACTGCTGCCATCTCAGCTCACTGCAACATCCCTGCCTGATTCTCCTGCCTCAGCCTGCCGAGTGCCTGCGATTGCAGGCGCGTGCCGCCATGCCTGACTGGTTTTCGTATTTTTTTGGTGGAGATGGGGTTTCGCTGTGTCGGCCGGGCTGGTCTCCAGCTCCTAACCGCGAGTGATCTGCCAGCCTCGGCCTCCCGAGGTGCCGGGATTGCAGACAGAGTCTCGTTAACTCAGTGCTCAATGGCTCCCAGGCTGGAGTGCAGTGGCGTGATCTCGGCTCGCTACAACCACCTCCCAGCCGCCTGCCTTGGCCTCCCAAAGTGCCGAGATTGCAGCCTCTGCCTGGCCGCCACCCCGTCTGGGAAGCGAGGAGCGTCTCCGCCTGGCCGCCCACCGTCTGGGATGTGAGGAGCCCCTCTGCCTGGCTGCCCAGTCTGGACAGTGAGGAGCGTCTCTGCCCGGCTGCCATCCCATCTAGGAAGTGAGGAGTGCCTCTTCCCGGCCGCCATCACATCTGGGAAGTGAGGAGCGTCTCTGCCCGGCCGCCCATCGTCTGAGATGTGGGGAGCACCTCTGCCCTGCCACCCCGTCCGGGATGTGAGGAGCGTCTCTGCCCGGCCGCCCCGTCTGAGAAGTGAGGAGACCCTCTGCCTGTCAACCGCCCCGTCTGAGAAGTGAGGAGCCCCTCCGCCCAGCAGCCACCCCGTCTGGGAAGTGAGGAGCGTCTCCGCCCGGCAGCCACCTCGTCCGGGAGGGAGGTGAGGGGGTCAGCCCCCCGCCCAGCCAGCCACCCTGTCCGGGAGGTGAGGGGAGCCTCTGCCCAGCCGCCCCTACTGGGAAGTGAGGAGCCCCTCTGCCCGGCCAGCCACTCCGTCCGGGAGGGAGGTGGGGGGATCAGCCCCCCACCCGGCCAGCCGCCCCATCCGGGAGGGAGGTGGGGGTTCAGCCCCCCGCCCGGCCAGCCGCCCCATCCGGGAGGGAGGTGGGGGGGTTAGCCCCCCGCCTGGCCAGCCGCCCCGTCCGGGAGGTGAGGGGCGCCTCTGCCCGGCCGCCCCTACTGGGAAGTGAGGAGCCCCTCTGCCCGGCCAGCCGCTCCATCAGGGAGGGAGGTGGGGGGGTTCAGCCCCCCACCCGGCTAGCCGCCCGTCTGGGAGGGAGGTGGGGGGATCAGCCCCCCGCCTGGCCAGCCGCCCCATCTGGGAGGTGAGGGGCGCCTCTGCCCGGCCGCCCCTACTGGGAAGTGAGGAGCCCCTCTGCCCGGCCAGCCGCCCCCTTCCGGGAGGGAGGTGGGGGGGTGAGCCCCCCGCCCGGCCAGCCGCCCCGTCCGGGAGCTGAGGGGCGCCTCTGCCCGGCCGCCCCTACTGGGAAGTGAGGAGCCCCTCTGCCCGGCCAGCTGCTCCATCAGGGAGGGAGGTGGGGGCGTCAGCCCCCCGCCCGGCCAGCCGCCCCGTCGGGGAAGTGAGGGGCGCCTCTGCCCGGCCGCCCCTACTGGGAAGTGAGGAGCCCCTCTGCCCGGCCACCACCCCGTCTGGGAGGTGTACCCAACAGCTCATTGAGAACCGGCCATGATGACAATGGCGGTTTTGCGGAATAGAAAGGGGGGAAAGGTGGGGAAAAGATTGAGAAATCGGATGGTTGCCGTGTCTGTGTAGAAAGAGGTAGACATGGGAGACTTTTCATTTTGTTCTGTACTAAGAAAAATTCTTCTGCCTTGGGATCCTGTTGATCTGTGACCTTACTCCCAACCCTGTGCTCTCTGAAACATGTGCTGTATCCACTCAGGGTTGAATGCATTAAGGGCGGTGCAAGATGTGCTTTGTTAAACAGATGCTTGAAGGCAGCATGCTCGTTAAGAGTCATCACCACTCCCTAATCTCAAGCACCCAGGGACACAAACACTGCGGAAGGCCGCAGGGTCCTCTGCCTAGGAAAACCAGAGAACTTTGTTCACTTGTTTATCTGCTGACCTTCCCTCCACTATTGTCCTGTGACCCTGCCAAACCCCCCTCTGCGAGAAACACCCAAGAATGATCAATAAAAAATAAAAAAGAAAAAAAGAAAAAAAAAAGAAAAAATGGCAATATAAACAATCCAACATGAAGCATAAAGAGATTTGTAGAAGTTTGAAAATAGATTAATAGAGTCTCATTGTTGGTCAATATCAAGTGATACAACATACATGAAATTCATATTCCAGAAGGAAAGTAATGGACAAAAATATTGCTGAAGAAATAATGGCCAAAAGTTTTGCAAATTTTAAAACTCAAATTAGGAGATCAAAGGTCAATGAACTCCAAACAACAGAAGCACAAATAAAACTACACCAAGGCACATCATAATTAAATTTCTGAAAGACAAAATATGAAAAACATCCAGAAAAAAACACATCTTAAACAGAAAAATTAAAATAATGGATTTCTTGTCAGAAATTTTCCAAGCCAAAAACAACAGAATAACAAAATAAAATTGCTGAAAGCAAAAAGGAACTGTAGACCTAGAAGACTTTCTTCAGTGAAAATATCTTTCAAAAATAAAAGGGAAAATAATTGAAAGCAGATGGAAATTTGAGTTTACACAAAGAAATGAAGAAAAAATGGGTAAATATGTGAATATTTTTCTCAGTTTTTAATGCCTTTCTAAATAAATGACTCCTTAAAGCACAAGTAATAACAATTGTGAAAATCATAACATGTAGAAATTAAATGTGACAAAAATAATAAAAAGACAAAAAGGACAGAAGTATACTGTTATAAAGTCCTTACATTACACATAGGAAGAAATATTATTTGAAGGCAGACTGCAAAAAATTGAATGTATATTTTAAACAGAGAGCAACTATTAGAAAAGAGGTTTAACTAGTACGCTAAAAGTAGAGATAAAATTGAATGCTAAAAAATCAATAATACAAAAGAATACAAGAAAAGAATAAGATGGAACAAAGACGAGTGAAACAAATTTTTAAAAAGAATTTCAAGAATTGCATGAGATAGGTATCAGTTTTCTCAGTCTGTCATTAAAAAATACCATAGACTGGGTGTGTTAAACAACAGAAATTCATTTTCTCAGCTTGAAGGCTGTAAGTTCTTAATTGGGATTCTGGTAAGGGCTCTCTTCCTGGCTTGCAGACGGTGCCTTCTCACTGTGTCCTCACAGGGCAGAGAGAAAGAGAGTAAGCTTCAGTATCTTTTCTTATAAGGACACTAATCCTATCAGGAAAGCCCTACTCTCATGACCTCATCTAAACCTCATTGCCTCTCAAAGTCTCCACCTCCAAATACTGTCAAATTGGAGTTTAGGACTTCAACATACAAAAATGTTGGGGACATATAAATAATTTAATTTTTCTTTAGATTTCTTCTTTCTCCCATGGGTTATTTAGAAGTGTGTCCATTAATTTCTGAATAGATGGAGATTTTCCAAATATCTGTTATTCATTTCTGATTTAATTCCATTGTTGTCAGAGAACACACTTTGTATTATTTCAATCCTTTAAAATCTACTGGGCTTATTTAATGGCCAATTTTGTAGTCTATATTGTGAATGTACCATGTGCACTTCAAAGAATTTGCATTATTATTGGGTGAATTGTTCAGTGTAAAGGTCTTACACATAGAAAACATTTTGAATTGAATGAAAATAAAAATATAATATATCAAATATACAATACAGATGAAAGTGGCACCTAAATGGAAATGTATAGCTTTAAATGTTTATATGGAAAAAGAAAAAAGGTCTAAAGTCATTTATCTACATTTACTCTTTAAGAAGTTAAAAAGTGAAAAAGCAAATTAAGCCCAAAATAAGGCAAAGGAAGGAAACAGTAAATAAATAAGTCAATAAAATGGAATAAAAACAATTGAAAAAAATTAATAAACTAAAAACTATTTCCTTGAAAATGTCAAAAGTAATGATGAGCCTCTTACTAGAATAATTATTTTTAAAAAGAGGAAAAATAAACTACCAATGCCAGGAATGAAAGAGGAACATCATTAAGGATACTACAAACATTTTAAAAAGGGAATATTATTATCCTAAAATATTACAATAATTTAATCATCTAGCTGAAATATATAAATTCTCATAATAAAAAAATAGCTACTGGCAAATTTCAACAAATACTTAAGGAAAAAATAGTCATCCTACACAAACATTTTAAGAAAATGGAGTAGGGAACACTTATTCAAAGGCCAGAAATATCTCATATCAAAACCAGATAAAGACAAAGAAATTCTGATATACCTCATGATGTCAAATTTAGATATCCCTAATAAAAACATTAATAAATAATATACAACCACATATAAAAATAATAATACATTATGACCAAGTCAGGTTTATCTCAGGAAAGCAATGTTTTCTTAATATTTAAAATAAATCAAAATATTTCTTAATTTCAACAGAAAACGAGGAGAAAATCAAATTTTAATCCACCAGATAAGACTGGGAAGGCTCTTATACACTACCCTTATTCTGTCCATTGTGTATATTTACTTCTACATTCTTCAACCAAGATCTTATCCTTTATTTTTGGAGTAAGTAGCTACAGATTTTCAAAATGCATCTTGTCCTTGAATTCTGGATCTTCTGTTGATGAACCAGGTGGCATGCTTTGCTTTAGCAGGGGAATAATTATAAGGTTCAGATTATTCAGTACTAACAGCTAGTATCTCCTTGGGGTGTCCTATATTCAGTCCCAGTGGCAGGGCTGAAAACTGGTCATGAATATGAAGCACTCCCCTAGAGCCATCATCAGTGGATATTCCTATATATACTTTTCATTTAATCAAAGACTTTTGCTGACTTGCCTCAGGTTTTTTAAAACATGTATTTGACACTGCTCATAACACAATAGTTATCTCAGGTTTATTCTATATGATGCTATTATAGTGGGTACATGTTATTATACATTTGTCCAAACACATAGAATGCACAAAACCAAGAGTGAGCCCTAATGTAAACTATGGACTTTGGGTGCCTATGGTATGTCAACATAGGCACATCAGCGGAAATGAATGTGCTACTCTGTTGGGGGTGTTGATAATGCAGGACGCCGTGCATGTGTCTGGGCAGGAGGTATACAAGAAATCTCTGTACATTCTTCTCAATTTTGCTATAAACCTAAAACTGTTCTTTTAAAAAGTGAAAAAAACAAACAATAAATAATAAAATAAAATAATATTATTTGCTGTGTTTCCATGGAGGGCGCTATTTCCATCAAGGCCTAATAACAGGCCTACACTTGTCTTTCAAAAAGGCCTTTCATTGCTGCACATCAAGTAATTAAAAATTCCAAATTCCTGATGGTGTCATTGTTTGGTAATGTTGATGTTTGCCAGGGACTCTAGCTGTATAGACACCTTTAAATTCATTTGGACTTTAGGATGATGGATGGTGTGGTTCTAGAAAGACTGTTTGGAATATATTCCAAACAGATTGTAAGTCTCAAAGTTCATGGTTTTTCCTGACTTCATTGAAACTCAGTTACTCAACTTCATTGAGTAACTCAATATGGGGCTTCATAAAAGGTTCAAGTGCAATAAGTGCACTCACCAACATGCAGATAGTCCTCTTCTTATCCATCAGGGCTGCAAAGACAGCAATTTATTCAGTTGTGTTTAGAATGTCTATTGTGATTCCAGTCAAAATTATTCCCTAAAGTTTTACAGATTGTTCAAGGTCGTATAGTTTAATGAGGTTGATTAGCCACTTTGGGTTAGTCATATGTGTCACCACAGTTCTTAAGTCTTTAATTTCTTAGTTCCTCTGAGAGATAAATTATCATAATATTATCAATGTAATAAACTAATTTTCTCTTATAGGAATCAAGTCTAGATCTTACCTAACCAAGGTACATGTCTATACTGGAAAAAGTAATTATCTTAAATATGTATTGCAGGCTTTACCAAAAGAAGCAAATTGTTTTACTTTCTTCTGAAATTGGAATGAAAATAAAAATCCTTGGCCAGCTCTATAGCAGCAAGTCACCTTTAGTTTGCTATACTTCTTGAATGACTTTTACCATTCATGGCACAGAGATCATCAGAAGAAAGATCTTATTTAGTCCTCAGTAGTCTATGGTTAGTCTTCATGAACTGTCTTTTTCCTTAGAGACCAGACAGGACTTTTATATAATTAGTTGATGGGGATTAATATTCCTGTTTCTACTATCTTTTTTTTTTTTATTATACTTTAAGTTTTAGGGTACATGTGCACATTGTGCAGGTTAGTTACATATGTATACATGTGCCATGCTGGTGTGCTGCACCCACTAACTCGTCATCTAGCATTAGGTATATCTCCCAATGCTATCCCTCCCCCCTCCCCCCACCCCACAACAGTCCCCAGAGTGTGATATTCCCCTTCCTGTGCCCATGTGATCTCATTGTTCAATTCCCACCTATGAGTGAGAATATGCAGTGTTTGGTTTTTTGTTCTTGCGATAGTTTACTGAGAATTATGGTTTCCAATTTCATCCATGTCCCTACAAAGGACATGAACTCATCATTTTTTATGGCTGCATAGTATTCCATGGTGTATATGTGCCACATTTTCTTAATCCAGTCTATCATTGTTGGACATTTGGGTTGGTTCCAAGTCTTTGCTATTGTGAATAATGCCGCAATAAACATACGTGTGCATGTGTCTTTATAGCAGCATGATTTATAGTCCTTTGGGTATATACCCAGTAATGGGATGGCTGGGTCAAATGGTATTTCTAGTTCTAGATCCCTGAGGAATCGCCACACTGACTTCTTTTTAATCAAAGCAGAAATTTGTGATTGTCCTCCTGAGATCTGGTTTTGCTTAATTCTCACTGCAGAGGAAAATTTGCACAATTCTAAAGGTTCTCATTTGTATGTCAAATTAGAAATGGGTACAGACATGCTCAATTAATACCTGATTAGAAATCAGCAGGCAATGGCGAATCTCTCTATTCACATAACATCAAATCCAATAAGACACTTGTGTAGAGGTGACATTTCTACAGGGCATTCTTACTTTCATATTTTCCAATTTGTAATTTAATGTAACTCTGGTACCTACTATGACAGCATCACATTATCCTCAAAGTTTTACCTTGGTCCTTAATGTTGCACTCTCTGCCTCTTGCTGGTATCTCTATATATTGTGTTCCAGCTTCTGGTAATCCCTGGAAATTCTGTTCACCACCCCAAAGCTGTTCAAGTTAGACCAAGTGTACATCTTTAGATCTCTGCTGAAATTTTGCAAGTAGATTTTAACTTTTTAAAAATCTATTGCCTTAACAGAGGTATCCTCTGCACCTTGCTTACCCACTTTATTTTCCCAATACTCTTTGACATATCCCAAACAGGAGTAAACAGAACAAACTTGACGAGTTTTTTCAGTGAGGCAAGTGTGGTTGTCCAAAGTACCAAGAGTTCTCCACCTCCTAGCCAGTAACAATCAACACCATATTTTATACAGCACCTTCATCAGTTTATTTCCTTTTCATACTACTTTCATTAGCCACCAAAATAATTCCATGTAGCTAGACCATTTTTAATCATTTCCTTCCCTCTAAATATTACACACCTTTCTTCTATCATCAAGATCCAAGAGTAGCAGCTTGCTAACATGTTTGTCATGGCCGTCTGTATAGTATATATTCTAATAAAAGGAAGATTATATAAGGGTACCAAGCATCACGAACTGTCCTTATCACTGCATTTATCATAGTTTGTGTTAAAGGCATTTTTCCATTGAGAGTAATTATATGTTTTATCTATAATCAACCTAAAGTGTCTGCATTAGAATATTTCTACTATCTCTGCACGGATCCTTCATCTACCATTAAGAGAAAGAATTGGGCAGGCAAGCTTGTTGGATTTTTACTTTAACTATTGTGTATCATAATTGGGAATGAGAAATGTATACTAAAGTTTATATAGTCTGGCCATATAATTCCATTCAAACTGAATGGATTCCTTACCTTTAAAATATTACTTCCTTGAACACACAGTCTGAGCATCCAGACTAACAAAACCTCATCAGGTTTCCAGTGTTTATCTGTTGGCAAAACGCTTCAATTATTTAACAGTACCTCCTAGTTTCTATGGTCATCTGGCCTTGTCCTCACACCTCTTGAAAAGTCAGTGGTCACACTAAGTGACTTCTAGTTGACCAGTAAATATAATCTCTGCCAGATTTCCAGCAAAACATGTTACAGCTCATCTTCTATTTTCATATTTTCCTCACCTCTTATAAGTCAAGTCTATTTTTTTGTGTTCTCCTGATAGAATTTCCATTGTGCTAATATCACTGATAACAATCAAGAAATATAGCTATTTTCCGTTTGCCTTTTTTATTAATTCATTTTGGTTAATTGTAGAGCTTTGAAGCTAAATCATCTAAATTCCATTGATGAGATTTGTCCCCCAAAATTTGCCTCAAAAAATTTTCACTACCACAAACCAAGAATAAGTTAGCAGCCATCCCAGCACTAAAGTCTCAAAAGATTTTCCCTACCCATCCTTCTGTATGAGCGTCATTTAATCATTGGACCACTGTAGTAAGTTTCAAGTGTACAATGACAATCAAACTTACCCAGTGTTTATTTAGCCATGTTTATTACCAAGTTTATTTAGCTTTAAGCAAGAATATCAAATAATGCAAAGCAGCAGCATTACAGAGGTCCTGGATACCCAGATAACAACTGCCCAAGTTTCAACAACTGAATGCAAACTGAAATAAGTACAGCTCACGTTAGCACAAGAAAAGTGCAGGGTCTAGTGTCTCTTAGCTTAAGTAACTTGCTTGTCACCTAGCACCTGGAGGTATGTTTGCCTCACCTCCATTTTTCAGTACAGCTGCATTACATAAAATATAGGTTATATAATAAACAATCTTAAAAACTGATACAATATACTTGGGAACATTTTAGATCAGCAATCAGTTCAGACCAATCCCAACAATATAACCTGCCTGTCTAGATGTCCATTCCTCAGGGGCATCTCAAACTGGGGGAAACAACTACAATTCAGCTGCAACCTTTTCTTTTCAAGGTAATATGGTATAATAGCTTGGATTTTGTTAAAAATAATCCTGATAAAATTATGTCTTTCTTGTGCAATTATAAATATTTCTCAGTATTTCTCAATAAAATTGCCCATTACTACCTGTAACTTTGAAGTCCCTAGCAAATAGCTATTTTGAAAAAGCTAAATGCTCAGATTAAAATGAAGCACAATGTTTCTAAATAAGCTAATTTTGGGTAACGTTACCAAACCTTCACTGGATCCATATCCAAGTAAACATAATATGAAGCTGAGATCCTTTACACAGAGCTCAGGGACCACCTTGATCACTAGTCCTAATCTACAGGACTTGGGGTTTTCTCAGCAGAATATAAAGAAGAAATGGTTTGAATGTTGTCTGACAACTATTTATTTCTTCTTGATTCTTCTCAGGGCATCTATAACCTCTTTGTTCCTTAGGCTGTAAATAAAAGGATTTAGTAAAGGAATTATTATTGTGTAAAATAAAGAATACATTTTGGCCTGATCTGCAGCTGATCCAGACCTAGAACTCACATACATGAAGAAGAGGGTGCCGTAGAACAAAGAGACAGAGAGCAGATGGGCACTGCAAGTGGAGAAGGCTTTGCTTCTACCCTTCTCAGACTTCTCTTTCAGGATGGCAGAGATAATATAGGAGTAAGAGATGATAAGAGTCATAAAAGTGAAGACTTGTATAAATGCTGAAAAGATGAAAATCAGAAGTATGTTAACTGTAGGATTGGTGCAAGAAATTTTGAACAGCTGTAAAATTTCACAGTAGAAATAATGTATAATATTGGACCTGCAGAAAGTTAATCTAAATAACAAACCCGCATGAATCGCTGAATGCAGAAAACCAATAAAATATGAAATACCTATAAACTGAGTACAGACGCTATTGGACATCACCACTGGATAAAGCAAGGGATTGCATATGGCTACATAGCGGTCAAAGGCCATCACTACCAGCAGGAAGCATTCTGTGGTTGCATTGGAACCAAAAAAGTAAAACTGGTTGGCACACTTAGCCAGGGATAGCATATGATTCTTTGATAAAAAATTGATAAGCATCTTAGAAGTCACAGAGGATGAAGTGCATGCATCTGCAAAGGCTAAACTGCCAAGAAATAAGTACATGGGGGTGTGAAGGTGGGGGTCCTTCCAGATGAGAGCCATCAGGCCAAGGTTGCCCACCAGGGTGATGAGGTAGATGACCAAGAACACCAGGAACAGGGGCGCCTGCAGCCCTGGACGATCTGTAAGTCCTGTGAGGACAAAGTGAGTCACCAGAGTCTTATTTTCTTCTGCCATGTGTGACCTGGCCAATCGCTAAAATGAAAGAAGAGAGAATATAGTCACAAAAGAGTCATAACAATGATGACATTTTAGGTATGACTGATTCCCAAGAGATGCTTCTTGTTTTGTTAGTTTTAAATTTTTACCCTTATTTATCCACTTTTATTTTGTTTGGTTTCGTTATTTTGAGACAGAGTCTTCCTCTCTCACCCAGGCTGGAATGCAATGCTGCAATCATGGCTGACTGCAGCCTCGACCTCCTGGGCTCGAAAATCCTCTTGCTTCAGCTTCCCAAAGTTCTAGGATTACAGGCATAAGTCACCACACCTGGCTTCCTTCTCTATAATAATATACATTCAAAATTATCCGTTATAAAAAGTCTTAAAATCATAATCTATCCAAAGTGACATGTAAATTTAGTGCAAATCCTTTTCAATCTAACAGGGTTTTTTCTACAACTGCATATACTTATCTTAAAGTTCATATGAAAGAAAAAAGTTGCCATTTTCCCCACGAAAATACTAAATAGTAAGAATAGTTGAGTACCTTAACTGCTATTGAGCTATGATATAAAGCCATAATAATCAAAATATTAAGATATTGGGATAAGAATAGACAAGAGGATCTGCACAATAGGATAGACAGGTCAGAAATATATTTCAATACATAAGGGAATTTGGCATAAAACAAATATATTTCAATACAGAAGGAAAAGAATGACTGATTTAATGAATTATACTGGCACTGTTGGCTATTTCTCTGGAAGTAAATAAGGTTAGGCTCTACCTCACACCACAAATATTTTCTAAGAAATTTAATGTAACTTAGAGATTTGAGAAATTCTTATTCAAAGAAAGAAAGCCAGAACAAATACATAGCTCCTATATAATTTTAATGCATGGCAGAAGAGTATCTATCAGAATCAAAAGGCATATAATAAATTAGAAAACGTATTTTATCATGGATATGAAAGCTACAGATGTATGTCTATAATAAAAACTTAAGATAGATAAGCAAATGGCAAAGTATCTAAAAGAAGAATGAGTAAATGATATAAATAAGCAAGTTTACAAATTTAACAAAAGAAAATGAACAATAAATGAAATGAAAAGATACACAAATTTCTATGTCATAGACACACACACACACACACACACACATACACACACCCCTTTATTTTCATATATCAGATTAGCAGAAATTAAAATGAATAAAATACTACTAACTGAGGTAAGAAAAGTAATATTTTCATATATTACTGATGGAAATATTTATTGCAACAGTCTTTTTGAAAAGCAATTTTATATACTCTCATTAATTTTATAAAACATATATATACCCTTTGATTTACCATTTTTAATATATACTGCCTAGAAATAAAAGTACCACTACTCAAATGTAAATATACAAAAAATATCCAATGCATTATGGTTCACAGTGGCAAAGACCAGACACATCCGCAGTGAAATGGCTGGATAAATCACAGTACATTCATACTGTGGAATAAAATTCAGGCACAAAAAAAAGAACTGTCTATACCAATTGAATTGAGAATTACCACAATGTGTAGATATGAGAAGAGCAAGATACATATGAGTGTAAACAATATAATTTCATTATTGTAAAACAAGAATTGCACTTTTAAATCTCTCTTTGCATGGAGAAAAATATGGGTAATGGATACTAAATTAGTAGCACTGGTTTATGTAGTATGGGAGTAGATGCCAGATTAGGGGAAGTGGAGGAGAGAGCAAGAGGGATAAATCAAAATAAGAGTTCCACAAGAAAAACAGCATGTATGTTATTATCTCTTTAACATAAAATTATATAAACATATGTATGTACATGTGTCTACATATGTATATGAAGGGATGTATGAAAGAACAGTCTCTAACATGTCATAGTGGAAAAAAGAATCAAGGACAATAAAACCTCCTTGCCTTTTAAAGGAGATATTTTGTCACTGAAAATTTCAATGCAAAATTAGGGGTCTATAATCTCTAAGTTTTTGTACCTACATATTGCTTAAATGCAGAAATAACATTCAGGCAAATTCGCATGGTATTTTGAATATTATCAGTGGAAAAAACTTTTGAGCATTGAGAATAGATAGAATTTTTTAATACTCCAAAGTTATCTGTAATTATATAAGATAGAGATTCAAATAGAGTAACAGAATTTTTAGAAATTTTTGAATTTTTGTAATTTCTGTAATGTTCTTATTAAATTTATTCTTTTATACTTTATTTTTTATCACTGCTATGAATATAACATTTAGTGTTTTCATGAAGTAAAGAGATTTTTGTGAAGGTGTGTGATTTATATATAGTCTCTAAAAGAACTTCAAAAAGAGGTTTTCTCATGAATATAGACCCTTCTAGATTACCTTGAGAAGAAATATGAATAAATTGTTCTGGCATTTTCATGTATAAAAATTTTTTTCATAATTCTATAGTCATGCCTCATAATACTTAGGGAACATAAATTTTTTTACTATGAGGAATATTTGAAAAACTGGGTTTGTATAATTTAAAAATATAAATAAAGGCTAATTTTCTAAGAATCAAATATTAGCATAAATAACAGTTGTAAGATGTGATATTATCTTTACTGAAAATAAATGAAGAATGAATTCATTTTAGGATTTTTATTTTTAAATATATACTCACAGAGAGCCCTAGCATATACAACAGGGCCAAAACCATACACTAATAATTAAGAACTATAAAAGATCTTTGCCCAGAACAAACTGGCCCAATTTTCCTTATAACCTCAAGTAACTGAATTATTGATATTTCTAGTTTTAGTTCCTTCAATGTATAATTTAGCCAAGAATGCGTAAGTTTGTGAATTTTTCTTAAGTTATGTAAGACATAAGGAGACAAAAGGAGCCTATTGAAGTTAACTCTAGTGACTTCAGCCCATATTCCCACAATTCCATGGAATTAAAGAATTTTTATTATACTCAGTCAAATAAACCTTAAGCCAGAATTTCCTATTTTGAAAAATTACAAATAAGTTATACTTCAGTTGCATAGCTTACATCTTAACTGAGAAAACTTTTCATGTTATAAAATAAGCTCTGTTGGATTTTTCTTATTATTACTTAAATTTTTCATTTTTCATTTTTTTGCTAATCAAAGTTTGTTTAAAAACTTCTCAACAATTGTGTTACCTCCACTGTAAAAATTCTAACTGAAATATACATGTTCAAAAGGGTATTTACTTCTGTCTGTTCATATTTTGGTTGTCAATTATTTTTAAAAATCCTGTCTAGGATTTTAATTTCTTACTTAGACATTTTGTTATGTTACAGACAAATTGCAAAGCTAAAATAACAAAAATTACAAAAATCTCTGCACTCTCACCCAGGTCCTATGAAACATTGGGAAACAAAATATGCTTTCTGTCTGGAAGAAACATAAAATGTACAGAGATGAAGCAGTATTAGTAGTGTACCAATTTTCCTTGAAAATTCCGAACTGGAAGGAGATGGCATTGCTATCTTCTATTTTCAAATCCATTCTTTAAAAAAAAGGTAAATTCCCTCAATGTTTCCAGAGGATTCCCAGTAGGATGAGTCAAAGTTGTTCTACAGGGCATTGTGAGCTAATCATCAAGTCAGTCATAAACAACTAGTTATAACAATCAAAACTACACATTGTGTCCCTGGGGTTCACTGTTGGGGCATGTTTATAAAATATCATTGAATAGAATTTATAATAAGCTTGTTTCCCTTCCCCCTATTTCTCTTAATGGTGCCACAACCCAACTACCTAATTAACTTGATTTCCATTTGGAAATCCCAAAGTTACCTTAGAGTTAATATGTCCAAAGCTGAGACTAAGATCTTCCCCTATTTTACCCCCAAACCCAGTAATCTTTCAGTGTTTCCTGTCCCGAGGATAGGGTCACCCAACAAACATTTATGCAAGCCTTAAACCAGGGACGTATCTTTGACACTAATCTTACCCTCAACTCCTTTGTTTCAACCATTGTCAAGTCTTCCAGATTTTACCTTTTAAAGATTTCTTAAATCCAACTATTTCTTTTCATTTCCCCCTTTATCCTCAAAGTCCAAGATACATTCCTCTATTGCTTCGATGTATTAAATAACCTTCTAACTACACTATCTGCATCTTCTAACACCATCATCCCATCCATTTTCCACACTGACACCAGAATGTCTTTTCACCACCATCACACGAACACATTCTTCCCACTTACAACAAATAAATAACTTCTCACTGCACATAGGATAACAACTAAAATCCTTAAGCCTAAATATCCATGCCCCTATACTGAAAAAGAAATCCAATAGTTATACAGAGTTGAGGGGTTTTGGACGTTGTACATGTGCACTAATTACTGTAACAGTAACTGCATATACAGAAAATCCCCACTCTCTTAGTGAATTGACATAATAATTTAGTTCTCCTTCATGCAAAGTATCAAGCACATGATCCTATTTGAAAGACTATTCTACTCCATTTGGTGATTCAGAGTTTTAGACTCCTTCATCTTGTCACTCAAGCATTTTCCACACAGGTCTTCCTGAAATGTTTGTGTTCTCATCTGGGTTAAGCTGAAGAAAGAATGTTCACAGAGGGTTCAAGATATGAGGTGCTTATTCACCAGAATGTAAGTGATGTATGCCACTACCAATTCTAAACCTAATCACACGACCACAGTTAACTGAACAAGGAGACTGTGTGTGTAGAAAGAAAAAAAGTGGACTTGGTGATTAGCTAAGTTTCTTCTACTCTGATCATCATGGGCCTGTTTCAGCCCCTCTCCACACATAAGACACTCTCAGCCTCTCCCCAAGGGAGTCAAACCCAATTCCCATCTAGTCTCCATCTCAACAAAAGCTAGGATCTCCAGGTGATATCCTCTTCTCTCCATCAAATCCAGCTGTGACTGTTCTTTGTCTAGGTACCAATAACTTCTTTAAAATATATTATTTTTGTCACATGTAATAATTACATGCTCCCAATATACAGTTTTTCTTGGTTTTATCTGTCATTTCCTGGAGCACATGCAATTTACAAGGGCACTTATCCAGAGTACTCCCCAGGTCCAATTCACATGATATCAGCAACACAATGGGCTAGACTGCTGTTCTGCAAAGTGTCCAGCAAACAAAGTATCCTTTAGACACAGAATAGAAGAGTTAGCATAAACCTGGGACAAGACTGTCAATGTACACTGTTGACATCTCAGGTGAATGTAAAATGCTTCTGATCCTTATTCATGATCTGTATTGAAAATAATACATTTTCACATCAGTAACCACATATCTCACACCACATATGGTATTAAAGTGTTCTATTAAGCATAACACATCTGGCAGAACAATAGCAATAGGCACTACAATATGGCTAAGTGTGTGGTTGTCTAGACTGGAATAAAAAAATAAATAGGATATTATGGGAATCAACAGCATTGCCACCTTTAAGTCTCTGAGATTAGCACTAACCTCTGATATTGCAACAAAAATGACAGATGTCTCTCTCAGATAAAAAAACTTTTCAAGTAACTGAAGCTGACAGACCTCATAGTTCTCATGAGAAGCTGATATGGTTTGGCTCTGTGTTGCCACACAATTTCATGTCAAATTGTAATCCCCATGTGTTGCAGGAGAGGCCTGGTGGGAGGTGATTGAATCGTGGGGGCTGACTTCCCCCTTGCCGCTGTCATGACAGTGAATGAGTTCTCACGAGATCTGGTTGTTTAAAAGTGCATAGCACTTCCCCCTTTGCTTTCTCTCTCTCCTGCCACCAGTGAAGAAGGTGCTTGCTTCCCCTTCCATCATGATTGTAAGGTTCCTGAGGCCTCCCAGTCATGCTTTCTGTTAAGCCTGTAGAACTGTGAGGTGATTAAATGTCTTTTCTTCATAAATTACTCAGTCTCAGGTAGTTCTTTATAGTAGTGTGAGAACAAACTAATGTAAAGCCTTTGATGGTCTATTTTTGGATAGAGCTGCTTGTTCTAAAAAAGACCACAGGAATTTGCAAATCCTTTAACTGACAGGGAAACCTATGACCTGACTTTATCTGAGATGCTTTAACCACTTTCAAGAACTAGACTATTTGAAAAGTGTTAAGTCACAGAATCTGAAAGAAAAAAAGTGTATTTACACAACAGCCCTCTTGAGTTGCAAAGGTTGCCTCTAACATTTTGCAAATGAAAACGTCCATAAGTCTCCCTGTATAAAGGGGTACATTTCATTCTTTGTGGATTTTTATGGTTTGTTCATGGCTTCCAAGTCAAAGGTTTCCTGCTCTGAAGCACTGTAGTAACTTGAAAATCATCTCCAAAGATATTGCTCAAGGGTATGGAGGAAATGTTATATAGTGCTGAAGTTTGTTTTGTAAATAGTGAAAGCACAAAACTAGTTTTTTTTCATTTAAAAATCAGTTTTAGAGCAGTGTGGAGTTGCATAAGAAGTAAATACCTGAGTTCAGTGAGAGCTACATAAGAGCAAATTAAATTACCTATCGATTCAAGGAATTTCATATATCACCCAAATAGAAGGTCACATATAGCCCAAGTGCTCCCCTCAGTGATACTCTGGGGCTCCTGGTCCCATCACAACACATAGAGAGAGGAAAACTTCTAGGCCACCCTCTGCCTAGCCATGCTGCAGGCCATGCCCCGGCGTTATGCAGGAAAGACTGGTTCCTTTCTACACTCAAAAATAAGACTCTGGCTAGAAGACTTCCCTCCCTCAGGCTCTATTAAAACTATCTACAAACCTCTGAAACTCCAAATTGGAGCCTGTAACAACAAAATTGGGATACAGTTACCTGACTGCTTCCCTTTGCTCTCTATCCACTTACTCTTCTCCCCTCACCACTAAGTGAGAAAATATGGACTCATGTTTTACTTCTCTTACTTTGTGTTCTCCTTGTACGATGAAGAAACCAGGCTTAGCCTAGCAGACATAGCCATATTTACAGTATAGAACTCTAATCTCTAAGACTTCCAGTTCATTTCTTAATATACTAAAAAGCTGTGTAAAATAACGTAATATTCTTTCAAGACAAATTCCTGTTTTTGAAGTCAGAAGAGGAATTCTTTTTTTTCTCTTTGCATTACTTCTACAACAATTTAAAATATATTCCCAGGCAGATAGAACCCTTATGCAAACTATGGAACCAGCTCTATACTCAGAGAGGCAACTGATAAAAGAAAACTAATACTTTTCATTCTCTTCCTCCCCTTTACTTTCTCTCCTTAGTAAACATGAGTCCATTCAAAAGACTCTTACTCTTTTTTAGGGTACGAGTCTTTTGAATGGACTCAAGTTTGCTAAGTTTGCTTACCTTGCTTCTAGAAAGACCTGAGTTGAATTTTCTACTATGTTCTGTTGTAGTTTGGCTAAGTAAAATTGGTTACTGGATGAAAGTCTTTTCTCCTACTAGGAAGCTCCCTCCATCCACAGTATAATGCATCCCTGTCCCAGGAATTCCAGCTACATGGTCAGCAGGGCCTCCTTTGTGTAGGTATGAGCATAGGGTGGACCCACTGGAGGCTGAGCAGTTATCTTTGTAATGGTGTCAGAAAGTGTAGGCTGTCTCCTCAATCTTTTCTTCTCTTTCTCCTCTCTCATATGCTCATGTTCACTTTCAAGTTGTAGTTCTATCTCTGCCTCAGTTGCCTAGCTTGTATTGAAATAGGTGGATGAGCTGATTCTTGCACGATTCATGTGATGTCCCTTCCCAATCTGCCAGGATCTCTCATGTTGGCCTTGGCTCCTGTGAGACAAGCTGCAGGTTCTCTTTCTTACTCAGCTAGGGACTCTAAATATGTCCTCCCACACCTAGTCTCTACAGCATGTCCCAGGCTATCACTTATGAACTGAGTTATCACTATTGGACTTGGGCTTTTCTCAGTGAAAACAACTCTCCAAAGTCCAGAGTTTAAGAAGAGAGGTTAGTCGATTGTCCCTTATCCTATTACTTCCCATCCATTCTCTCATGGGTCATGACCTCAGCCTGGAGATGACCTGAGTCTGTGATTCTAATCAACGATTTTGTTAAGCAGTTCATGGAATAGATATAGCAAGAGCTGTCATGATCTAAATGACAGAAAATTAACTTGACTAACTTTAATTTTTTCATGTAAACCTCTGAGATGAATATGAGAATATGGAGCAGGGAAAGGCCTGTGATCTTTTGGGAGTAAAGTGAAGGTCTCTGTCCTACTAATACTGTCTGACTCTTCTGGGCTTGGCATGGTGCCAGCTTTTATAGCCAAAGTCAGTGCCTGTTGGAACTATTGGTCTGGTCAACTAGTATGGGTAGGGTCCCAGCTGCCCTCCAAGGCTGTTCTGACTCTCTTGGGTGTCATCGATGTGGTCATCCCTCAGGGTCTCTCTTATGTCCTCCACCTACATGTCCCAACCCACCTCTTGCATGAGTGAGTCTCTTGGCTTCTTTCTGTCGCTGCAGGAATTTGCAGGTCCTGGCCATGCAAGATGGTGATGGGGACCAGCCCCTAAAGCTTAACCTTCAAGGGTCTGCTGCCTACATACTTTGCAAACCAAGTTTACTTTGAGGTAGCCAGGTAAGGAAGGAGCAGAGCCAGAAATGATTTCTAGTGCCATAAATTGGAATCTGGACAAAACACACTCTTTTCCAAGTCTACCTTTGATGGACGAAATAATGCTCCTGCCACATATGTACACATCTTAATTCCCAGAACCTGTGAATATGTTAGGTTACCTGGCAAAGGGGAATTCATGCTTCAGGGGTAATTAAGGTTGTATGAAAGAAAGTGAGGTAACTAAGGTGCAGGCATTCTAAAGTGGAGCTGGGAGATTGTGAGAGAATTTCACTAACACCTCTAAAAGTCAAACCACAGATTGTGCCAACAGAGGATGAACAATGGAAGTTAGTGTCTGCCAGTCTTCAACATTTCTCACCTGGGAGTGCCCTAATTAACTAACCAATCAGTACAGCTCTGTGATTTGGGATTTCTGCTCAGCCAATGAACTGCCTGTTTAAGGGACATGATTCAGGACTCAGACATAAATAATTTAAAAGTCTGCTCTTCAGGCTATCTTGTTAAAAGGTCAAGTACTAGATTTTTCCCACCTCAGAAGCTATGAAAAAAAATGTTAAAATAAGAAATTAATTTCCATTGTTTAATATTTGCAAAACTATTGTCCCCATTGACTATAGAGCTGCCTGTGGCTGTTTTCCTCTCAGGGAGTGTGAGGATGTCAGTCCTGCTCTATGTGAATCTAGCTGAGGAAAGCATGTAGAATGTAGTACTCTGGTCTCTAGATCTCAACCCAAATCAGTGGGGATTTTTCTTGAAATAATATAGGTGTAATGATGAGAGAGAAAGGTTATACCTTGACATACGGCCACTATGTAGGCAAGACTAATCAGCCTGTATGGCATATTACATATAAAATTAGAACACTTTGTCGCTGGGGTTGACTGTAGAGAGATGGAGACAGGAACTCCTGCAGAGATTCTGCAGCCACAGGGTACACCCGCTTAAAATGGAGTCCACACAGCAGAAGGCACAGCTCAGATGCAATGACAGGAACCGGGTTCTGAAAAAACTGAACCCTAACAAACTATTCCTAAAGCCAGTGTGCCTCATTTGGGGCTTTGGGTTATATCATTCAACAAACTGCAATTTCTTCACTTTTTTTTAAAGCCAGGGTAAAAGCAATCTATTATGCATATGGAAAAATCTTTCTTATTTTCTCAAGAGAATACTCTCTTGAGTATTCTCAAGAGTCTAAGTAATAAAAGTAAGGAGGTCAAAGTTTGCCTACTCATGAAAGGGCCAGATAGAATATATATACAATGTAGGTAAGAAAAAAAATTAGCTTAATATATTTAACTGACAGTTGATCCAGCACACCTGCTGGTTCAGGCAGGTGTCAATGCCAGAAAACACTATTCAGATAGGATATGTGTGTCAGGAATGAAGTGCTCAGTAGGACTACTCAATAAATTAAAAAGTAAAAGTTTTAGAAGAACTCAGAAATTTTCTAACAATATTGCAGAAATTTGAATTACTTTTAGTATTTTCGTTGTTACATTTACATATCTTTCAATGGAGGCAATGAAACATGTTACTTTTCAAAATTGCTTTTAAACCAAATGGAAATCTTAGTTTTAAATGTTTTAAGAGGATATGTGTTGTCATATTTGGCCTAAGAGTATTATTTTTATTAACATTCTGATATATCATTATAAATATCTGCTAAAGAGAAAGTTTGAAAAATGCCTTGTTCAAGAATTATTTAGAAGTGCGTGAATACTTTGAACACTTTTTAAATTATATAGGTGGGGTCTTCCTTTAAATAACTGCAAGTAAGTTCTAAAACATGTATGTCTGTATTTCATGTAGTTCATTCATGTTACAAAAACTTGTTACTAAGTCTTTGTAACATGAATGAACTCTTGTGTTTCGTTCATGTTACAAAAACAGTAATGTGGTATTATAATTTCAGTTTGAACTTCATCCTTGAGTATGTACTTAAAACAACAACAAAAATGTGGTGTTTGTCCTTAAATGCTCATTAACTATTTTAATGATCAGAATAACTTATAACTAAGACAAGAATATTTAGTCTAAATTTTTTTATTCATTCACCTAACATATTATGTCCCTACTATGTGTAAAACACAGAAACAATTATTAAGATTTATTTTAACAGAGAGGAAATGGAAAGAATTATGAAAGTGTTCTCCAAAAATATTTCTTTATCATTGTTCTCAGTGTACCTAAAACTTCTTTGTTTTTCATACTGTAAATAAAGGAGTCTGCAGAGGAATTATAATCACGTAGAACGGAAAATACATTTTATTCCACTGTTAATCTGGGCCAGACCTGGGGCACCCATACATGAAGCAGACAGTGCTATAGAACAAAGAGACAGAGAGCAGGTGAGCACTGCACATGAGGAAGCTTTTGCTTCTGCCCTTCTCAGAATTCTTTTTCAGTAAGGCAAAGAGGACTTGGGTATAAGAAACTATGATGATCATAAAAGCAAAAGCTTGTATAAAAGCAGTGAAAACCACAAAATCACTAATGAGTTAATAAATGGATCAATGTAAGAAATTGTATATTGTACACTGAAAAAATGGTAAGATTTTTTAAAAATACATATTATTTCTTGAGGGTTATAGAGGAGATTCTAGACAAGAACTAACTAGTCCCATAGTCTGCCACTCATAAGTACCTTAAAATTGAATGTATTAACAATGAAGTGTTTTAAGAGCAAAAGGTACACGGTATATTTTATGCCAAAATCTTAGAAAATGAGACTTTGTTTCGGGTTCAAAAGTGTATTTTCTCACTCTTTCAGGAACTTTTTTATCTTTCTAGAACAAAAAATGATCTGATCTTCTTGGTATTACAAACGGGACTATCACAGTCAAGGTGGAATAAAACATTACAAAAACATCATAGTAGAAAGAATGGCCAGTGTTTTGAATATCTGGATTCAATTTAAATAAGTTAAATAGTAAATTATAAATTTTATTTAAATAACAAATTAAATGGGGAGAAAGGATTAACCAAATTAATAGGCAATGACTAACATAAACATAGGTAAGGCAATGCAGAAAAAGCCTCAAGCTAAAAGTGTATGCATGAGTTTTATAAGCCTGGAAAGTAAATGAAAAGGAAACTAAACAAGATCCTGTGGAAACACAGGGTGAAAAAATATGTCTGCATCATCAATACATGTCTTTAATGACAAACTTTGCATAATTCCGGACATAAAATATGTTTTACATATTCAAATCCCTGCCTTGTTGATCTAAAGCAGGAACTACCAACTTGTAAAACAGTAGGCCTAAGTATACAACCATTCAAGGGAATATTTATAAGTATTAGATTTACAACTCTTAAGGTTTAATGACAAGGCCAGCCAGTAGGTGTTACAACTTGACATATTTTTATTTCTATTAACTAGTCACCAATTCTGTATAACTGTAGCTAAAGTCTTCACTTCCCAAGTCTGTGCAGGCCTGAAACTCGTTTTCTCAAAGCTTCTGCTTTGTTAACTCAAAATTAAGGCACAATAATGGAAAATTTAAGGAAAAGTTTTAGAGTTAGTGAAAAACAACAGTAAAAATACATAGAACGATTGGGATTTTTAATCTTTAAATTTTTTTATTTCCAGAGGTTTTGGGGAACAGTTGGTGTTTGGTTATATGAATAAGTTCTTTAGTGGTGATTTCTGAGATTTTGGTGCACCCATCACACAAGCAGTGTAGCCTGTAACCTGTACCCGAGGTGTATAGTCTTTTATCCCTCGCCACCACCAACACTTTCCACCAAGTCCCCAAAGTCCAATGTATCGTTCTTATGCCTTTGTGTCCTCATAGTTTAGCTCCCTCATATAAGTGAGACCATACAATGTTTGGTTTTCCATTCCTGAGTTACTTCACCTAGAATATTAGTCTGCAATTCCACCCAGGTTGCTGCAAATGCCATTCTTTCATTCTTTCTTATGGCTGAGTAGTATTCCGTTATATCTATCTATCTATCTCACATTTTCTTTATCCACTTGTTGATTGATGGGCGTTTGGGCTGGTTCCACATTTTTGCAACTGCAAATTGTGCTACTATAAACGTGTGTGCAAGTATCTTTTTCATATAATGGCTTCTTTTCCTCTGGGTAGATACCTAGCAGTGGGATTGCTGGATCAAATGTTAGATCTACTTTTAATTTTTTTTTTTTTTTTTTTGAGATGGAGTCTTGCTCTGTCGCCCAGGCTGGAGTGCAGTGGCGCGATCTCGGCTCTCTGCAAGCTCCGCCTCCTGGGTTGATGCCGCCTCAGCTTCCCGAGTAGCTGGGACTACAGGCGCCCACTACCACGCCCGGCTAATTTTTTGTATTTTTAGTGGAGACGGGGTTTCACCATGTTGGCCAGGATGGTATCGATCTCTTGACCTCGTGATCCACCCCACTCGACCTCCAAAAGTGCTGGGATTACAGGCATGAGCCACCGCGCCCGGCCTACTTTTAATTTTTTAAGGAATTTCCACGCCGTTTTCCATAGTGGTTGCATTAGTTTGCATTCCCATCAACAGTGTAAAAGTGTTCTCTTTTCACCACATCCACGCCAACATTAATTTTTTTTTTATTTTTTCTTTATTCTTGCAGGAGTGAGGTGGTATCGCATTGTGGTTTTGATTTGCATTTTCCCCATAATTAGTGATGTTGAGCATTTTCCCATATGTAAGCGGCATAATGTATAAAATTCCATAATTGTGGCTGAATAGGAAAGCTCAATCTATTAAAACTTAACTTTCACAAATAAACATAAATTTCATATAATTTTATACAAAATCATAGGGAGGTAATTTGTCTAGAAAATTCTAATTTATCTGGAAAAGCAAACGTGTAAAAAAAAAAGCCAACATAATTTTTTTTTAGAAAAATAAAGGATGTTCATGTTCCATGACAGATATTGCAATTTATCAGAAAGTTACTTTAACAATTGAAACCATGTTTAACATCATCAAGGTTCACTGTGGGTATATTCACTAAAATTGGAGTGTCTGTTTATAGACATGGGGAAGGAAAAATAGCAAAGCTGATTAAGAGCACAGACTTTGGAAAAGGCGGTTTTGGTGGCTTTGCTTCTGAGACTTTGGTCAAACAACTTAAAATGTCTAAACCTTGGTTTCCTCACTTGTGAAATAAAGTTAATAATGTGCACTTACAAAGTTGTTGCAAGAATCAAATGAGAGGATGAATGTCAAGCCCTCACCCCTGTACTTGATAGATAGGTAAGGAATCATTAAATGGTGGTGACTTTAATTATTTCACTCTGTCTCCCAGGCTGGGGTGCAGTGGCGCAATCTCAGCTCACTGCAACCTCGGCTTAGTCGGTTCAAGCAATTCCCCTGCCTCAGCCTCCTGAGTAGCTAGGACCACAGGTGTGAGCCACCACCCAAGGCTAATTTTTGTACTTTTAGTAGAGATAGCATTTCATCATGTTGGCCAGGCTGGTCTCGAACTCCTGACCTCTGGTCATCTCCCCCCGTCTCGGCCTCCCAAAGTGCTGGGACTAGAGGCATGAGCCACTGTGCCCAGACAGTTATTTCTGTTATTTATTTTAATTATTCACAAGGAAAGCAGCAACACTCTTTTGTAAGAGAATCGTATTCTGAGTGAGAAAATCAAGATATGTGCTGTTGATTTGCCAAATTCTTGACAATAACAACTTAACTCTGTACACAAAATAACTTTTACAACCAACTCAAGCCATCTGCGAGTTGTCATGGAGACCAGAAACTAGTGATTTAGGTTAAGCAAATGAGGCACATCTTCTAGAAGGACAAAAACTATAGGTATAGCATGTTTTAAAGAGAAACATTTAACATTTTAATAAAAATAACAGACATCGTGACATTTCACAACTAAACACTCCAGGCTGCATCTTTTCAAAAATGACATTTTCCTTCCTAACCACAGTACCATACCGACATCTGACAAAATTAACAGTATTCTCTCAACACTATCTTATAACTAGTATATATTTAAATTTCTCCATTTGTTTCTTATCTTTTACAGCATCACATTGCATTTGTTGTCTCTATCAAGACTCTTTTGACCCAGAACAGTCTCATTTCTTTCCTCTTCCTTTCCTTTTTTAATTTTTAATGAAAATGACATTTTGGAGAGACTGGGCCAATTATAAAATTGTCTGGTGAAATGTTTCCCATTCTGGATTAATATGCATTCTTTAACTTGTTTTCCTAATTCCTGTATTTTTCTTTTCCCAGTGAAAATCATATTCAAAGGCTTGATTAAACATTTTTTAACAATATGCTACATAGAAGATGCCATTCCTTCACAGTGCCTCGCATCAGGAAGCACATAATGTCTGTCTGTCTCACGAACAATGAGGCTAAACCCGATCCCTGGATTAGTGCAGTAACAGCCAGATCTTCCTACTGTAGCGTTATGATTTGTCCCTTACATATAGCAAGTAGTTAATTACATTATACTTTGGCACTTTGAGAATATCCAGGTCCCCATCATTTTTTTCTCTCTCTCTTTCCTCCCTCTCACACTCCTCTCTCTTCCCAGTCTCCTTGTTGTTGTAGGTATACTTTTTTGTTGTTGTTACCTTGAGAGAACAGACAAAATGTGTGTATATGTGTTCAACTAGACGTCTTTAATGCAAAGCTCAAGAACCTTCTCTCTTTTTTTATTTTACTTTATGTTCTGGAATACGTGTGCAGAACATGCAGGTTTGTTACATAGGTATACGTGTGCTTGGGTGGTGGGACTGTAAACTAGTTCAACCATTGTGGAAGACAGTGTGGCGATTCCTCAAGGATCTAGAACCAGAAATACCATTTGACCTATCAATTTTTTAGCTAAGATTTTTAACATCATTTGATGATCCTTGCCAGAATCAATTATGGCATTGCAGAGTTTAAGTGGTAACTTTAAAATTCTATAACGTGTTTTACATTTTTTAGCCGGCATGCCTTAACACAACAACAAAAAGAGAAAAAAGTGGCAAAATGTTTTAAAATTTATCATAAAAAGAAGAAATAGAAATTTAAAGCAAATGTCTAAATATTGTTTAGATTTCCTTGACCTTGCCAGAAGTTCACAGCTGCTTCCCCAAGTCCCCCAAAGCTCAACTTCCTTCTTATATGTAGTCAAAATGTTAACATAGTATTAAGGAAAGATAATTTGGAATTGCTTAATCCTTCAGCTAACGAATATTTCTTCATATGTATTATATAGTAGACTGTGGTCTGGAGTCTTCTTTGAAAGAGATGAAGCAATTAAGTTGCAAATTGCTTCAAATTTTATCTGATTTATGATTCCTGTTTCTCAAACTTTGTAGAAATTTTTTTTTTATCCTTAATGGTCAAATTATTCCTTACCATAAAAACATTGATTTTAGGCAATGCTACTTTTTGAAGCCTTTCTCCTATAGAAGAATTTTACAGATAAATGTTTTTTACATTTCCTGAGGCTATTTTTAAAACATATATGTATTTCTTTATTAAAAATTATTATAATCTATTTATTGCACTTTTACATTTAACTTTCAACAACATTTATGCATGTAAAATATCTTAGTTTCTTAACAGTATTGGAGCTCCTGATGTTTCTCACGTTACGATGATATAATGAAAACAATTCTAAAGTGGTCATAAATGTGACAATGCAGTTTATGACAGTGATTCTCCCATTGGCTTGAACATTTGTTGGTTATGTAACTTTGGGAAACTCAGATCTTAACTTGCTCATAAACATACAAACTTGTGTTTATACATTGAAAGTACACTCTGTAATGAATTAATACTTTCACATATATTGAATCACTTGATCAGCTCAAAATACAGATGAGTGCATATTATTATCCCCATTTTACATGGAAGAAGTTAAAGCAGTCCCCACTTAAATTAGAATCAAACACTCACTTTTTTTTGTCTTTGAGCACTAGCAGTTTTACTGGAGTCTATTGTGGTCTCTTTTAGCTTCAGTCGAGACTTAGATAAAATAACAAGGCTTCAGATTTGAAATCTTGTGTTTTTCTACTTCTCTAGGCTGCCTCCCTTGTAAAGGAAGGAAACACTACCTCCCTTCCATCTTCCCAAAGCTGTTGAAAGGTTAAAATCATTCAGATGAACACCACTTAAAAACCTTGAAGTAATATTTAAATATGAGTGAGACTTTCTTATTAAGAAGAAAGAATAATTCAAAATCTAAAGATTAGTACCTACCCCACCTGGTTTATGTTAACTTAAATGAGATAATATTTTAACGTGATACAAATCTTGCCAGATAGTTCTCCAGGTGGCTTTGAAACAACCTAGTTCTCTCCCTTTCCTTGCTTGTAGGTCTCGTAAACAACTGTAGAAGTGCTGGGTATGCCTCATCCTGAAATAAGGAGGAACCTGCTGGAACAACCTGGGTTCTGTTCCAGTCCCTCCTAGAAACAGGACATCCTTCAAGGCTTTGTCCCAGCAATTCATATAATCTCCCAGGATATAAAACCAGGGCAGGCTTCTTTCTAGGGTCTCTCAGCTGTGGTGCAAGCAGGGCATGCACAGACAATACTCCACTCAGTCTGGGAAGCTTTCCTGAGCCTTGGGAGACTGGCTCATCATGAATCCGAGCCTTCTGTGGTCCCTTTATAACTATCTGCAAGTAATAAATTAGCTTCATGGAATTTACAGTATATTTAGGTGTTCTGTCTCACCAGGCTGACAAATTGGTACTCAGTGCACAGGGTAACTCTTCACAAATGCCTGACATATATTTATATGTCTGGAAAATAAATAAATTCTCTTCCCACTCTAAGGTTATGATAGGCATAAATCTTACATCAATGCATTTAAAACAACTAAGACTATGTGTTTCCTTTATCAAGCATGTATTTAAGCACCTGCCATATGCCAGGCCCTGTCCTAGGCTCTGTGGTTTCATACCTATTCAACTCACTGTCACTGGTAATTACTAGGAAAAGTAATAGACTTGTTAAACTGTCATAAAGTAATTCACTGGGTCTTCATTTTTTAAAATAGTAGGCATGAGAGATTTTATTTTCCAAGATATGACTGCAACAATATGTTCTATCTTACATGCTCCTTAGCAATGTGGCCTTCGCACTCCCCCATTAAAAGGGGAAGTTTAAATCCCCTCCCCTTAAATTTAGTCTGAGCTTAATGACTTGCTTTACCAATGGAATGCAGCCAAAGTTATTTGGTGGGACTTCCACAGTTAGGTCTTCCAGTTCTGCTTCAGTCTCTTGATGCTAACACTTAGATTCAAACTTGCATACTTTGAGAAACTCAGGATACATGAAGAGGTAAGGTACAGGCACTCTAGTCTAAGCCCAAGTTGAGCTACTAGATAATAGCTACTGCCAGCCATATGAGTGAGCCATCTTGACCTCTAGCCCAGGAGCCCCCTAAGATGACTGTATCTCCAGGAAAAGCCTGACTTCAACAGCATGCTACACAGCTATGTCAACCCAAAGAAATATGAGATACAAAAGTAAATTGTCTTTTAAGCTGTAAATGTTGATGTATCTTGCTAGATAGTAAGACATAGCTGGAACAATGTATCAAGTTGTTCTTTTCAATGAAACATTATACTCAATATATGGGAGGAAAGGAGAAGGAAAGGAAAGGAAGCTATCATTTTATCAGTTCAACTAAATTATTTTAGGCCTTTTTGTTGGATTTGCTAATAAGATTGGCAAATATATAATTCTTAGTAATCAGAAAAAATAAAATATATCAATTACTGGAAAAGTGGTTATTCATGTCATGAATAAATAAAAGTCAATCTTCATTTCAGGTTTTAATCAGTCTTCTAGAATTTGAAGTCTCTGGGAGACACAGAGGACGTGAAGTCCTAGGCATCAGAAGAGTCTGAAAAAATATATTTTCAGATAATTTTAGAGTTGTGCAAGGTATAGCATGCCTTTCTGGAATGCCTTGAAGAAGACAAACATGAATGTGAGGACCGAAAAAAAAAAAAAAACTTGAATAATACAAGAACAGAGCAATGCCCATCTGAATGGTCAAAAATCCTAAAATATGAAAGATTAATATTTGAGAAATTAAGGAGGAAGGAGGGGAGGAAGAGAATAGAAGAAGCAAGAGAGGAGGAAGGTAGAAGTTTGTGTAAATGCAAACTATCATGGACGGAAGAATGGATAGATTAAGAGAGCAAAATTTATATGGGATGGCCATAAGAATATTTTAAGGAATATGTCTTAGGGGGTATATGGGTGGATCAGGCTGCTCTATAAGAGGAATCATGTAGCCATTCATATACTCAGAGGTCAATGGAAACCAGATTTATTCTTTGGCTTTTTTATTTTTAGCTGTATCTGGAAGAAAAAAATGCTATGAGCTGAATATATTCATAAGAGGATAAGGTCGATCAAAAGTAAATCAAGCTATTTTACAGAAAATCATTTGTAAATGTAGATTTTTTTTGTCATAGTAGTGTTGCCTGTTTTTGTAAATGAAACTTTATAGTAGGTGTTTGCGGCTGGCTTATTAGACTCTGTATAATGTTTTTGAGATTTATCCATGTCATTGTGTACCATTGGTTTAATGAATTTACTGTCATGCTGTAGTCCATTTTGTGAAAAAACGACAGTTTATCCACCCTCCAGATCATGTGCATTTGGGTTGTTTCCAGTATTTGGTTATTTTGAATAAGTATGAATTTGTCTTTCAGTGGACATATGCCCTCATTTCCCTGGGTTTTTTACCTAAGAGAGAGCAACTGCTATTTCATGGGATAAACAGAGTGAGTAGCATAACTAGCTTATTTGACAGATGTAGTTGATGATTTCTTAGCAACTCCTCTATATCACAAAAAATATCCTCAGTAATAATCACAAAATAAAATAAAACAAATAATGATCAGGAAAGTAATGCAAACAATGAAAATTTTCATTTATTGGACTTCATATTATGATACTAAATCTTTTTAATTACAGTATAAACATGAAAAAGCAACAGATTAATTCCTTTAATTACATTTTTTTACAGAAAACTAATACATTTACATTTTGATCTGTCACAGTGATAATTAATATTAATTTCTGTTTTCATGTCTCACTTTTGCAAATTTGTGAATGATTTTCCCAAAATGTGTCTGCTTTATGTATTGATATACAATAGATGCCATAACTAGGTTCATCAATAGTTTCACTTATAGTTGACTGAAGAACTAAAATATACACTTTCCAAACAAAAACATTACACCTTGCAATTTGCATTCTAGTTTGCAGTTGTAAATTTTAAATGCAAATAACATTTCAAGTTATCCTATACAATGACAAAATCAAAGAAACTCGAATTCTATTTAGCTCTATAATCAATGTGCTATCATTATTTTTATTCCAACACCTAAATGTAGGAATGTGTAATACCAATGGTATTGGAGACACAGAAATGCAACCAAAATAATTCCAAACTGTTATGGATTTACTCTTAAAAGGAGTCATATAGCTGAATTCTCATGGGACTAGAGCAAATGTGAAGCTGGAAGTTCTCTGAATAAACTTCTAAATAGAATGTAATGTATACTATGTTTATGCAATAAAACATTCAAAATTGAAACACAATATATAGGAGTAATACTCAATAGGAAGTGTAGCAATGTTTTGAAACTTAAACTAACAAAATACTTTTTTAGGGATGGGTATTTTATTACTGACATTTTTTAATTGCTGGAAATTGGTGATAATAAAAATCAGGACTACTTTTGATCAATTTTATTATTCTTTTAAAATTTCCCATGAATAATGAATCCTTATTGCTACCACACAAGAGAGATCAATTCTACAATCCAGCCTTTAGTATATCACTGCACAAAGTTTAACTTTAGACAATACTGAAGAAATGTCATTTTTCTGTCATAAAAGATGATAACACCTGTTACCTTTAGCCACTTGGCCCCAAGTGAAGATGCACATCAAATAATAAAAGTCCCAGTTTTCTTGCCACAGGAAAGAAAAGAGGGGTCCAGGAAATTGGGAAATTAGAGGGAGATCTCTGTTGGGAGCAAGCCCCCTAAAGTCTGGCCATAAACTGGCCCCAAAACTGGCCATAAATAAAATCTCTGCAGCAATGTAACATGTCCATAATGGCAACAACGCCCAAGCTGGAAGGTTGTGGGTTTACGGGAATGAGGGTAAGGAACACCTGGCCCGCTCAGGGCGGAAAACCACTTAAAGGCATTCTTAAGCCACAAACAAAAACTTGAGCGATCTGTGTCTTAAGGGCATGTTCCTGCTGCAATCAATTTGGCCCATCCCTTCATTTCCCTTAAGGGATGCTTTTAGTTAATTTAATATCTATAGAATCCATGCTAATGACTGGTTTATGTTAATAAATACGTGGGTAAATCTCTGTTTGGGGCTCTCAGCTCTGAAGGCTGTGAGACCCCTGATTTCCCACTTCACACCTCTATATTTCTGTGTGTGTGTCTTTAATTCCTCTAGCGCCGCTGGGTTAGGGTCTCCCAGACCGAGCTGGTCTCAGCAGATCTCAGAGAGGGAGGAGACTGGGAAAGCAACCCCATTAAGTTGTTTATGAACTCCCGGCTCACCTTCAATCTTTGTGTGCATGGATCAGATCTTAAACCTTCAGAACTGAATTAAGAGACAAACTATCACCCAGATGCCACAATGGCCACTGGGTGGCCATTCTAATAGGTATGAGGTAATATCTCACTGCAGTTTTAATTTGCATTTTCCTGATGATTATGATGTTGAGCATTGTTTTATATACCTGTTGGCTATTTGTATGGCTTCTTTTGAGAAATATCTGTTCAAATCCTTGGCCCATTTTTTTTATTGGGTTATTTGGGTTGGCAGGGGAATTCCCAATTTGATTGAGGACAATTGACTGTTGACTGGGTTATTTGTTCTGTTGTTACTGAGTTGTGTGAGTTCCCTACATATTTTGGACATTAACCTCCAACCTTACCATATGTGTGGTTTGAAAATATTTCCTCCCATTCAGTAGGTTGCCCTTTTACTCTGTTGATTGTTTTCTTCCCTGTACAGAGGTTTTTAGTTTGATGCAATCCCACTTGTCCATTTTTGCTTTTGTTGCCTTTGCCTTTGGGGTCATATACAAAAATCTTTGCCAAGACCAATGTCAAGATTTTCCCCTATGTTTTATTCTCAGAGCTTTATGATTTGAGGTCTTATGTTTAAATATGTAATCCATTTTGAGTTTATTTTGTGTATGATGTGTGATAAAGGTCTAATTTCATTCTGTTGGTGGATATCCAGTTTTTCCAATACTACTCATTGAACAGACCATTGTTTCCCCATTATGTGTTTGTGTCACCCTGTGGAAGATCAGTTAATCATATATGTATGGATCTATTTCTAGCTCTCTGTTCTGTTCCGTTGGTATGTATGTCTGTTTTATGTCAGTAGTATACTGTCTTAATTACTATAGCTTTGTAGTATATTTTGAAATCAGGAAGTGTGATGCCTCCAGCTTTGTTCTTGCTCAGGATAGCTTTGGGGCCTTTGGTAGATTCATATGAATTTTAAAATGTTTTTCTATTTCTGTAAAGAATGCCACTGAGATTTTGATAGGGATTGCACTGAATCTGTAGACTCCTTTGGAAAATATGGACATTTTCACAATATAAATTCTTCCCATCCAAGGTCAAAGGATGTCTTTCCATTTATCTGTTTCTTCTTTAATTTCATTCATCAGTTCTTTATAATTTTCAGATTTAGTCTTCATTGGTTGTATGTATGTGTTTTCATTTTAATTAAGAATACTCATTAGTATTTCTTATATGGCAGGTCTAATGGTGATAAATTCTCTCATTTTTTTCTCAAGGAAAGATTTTATCTCTCCTTCATTTTTACAGAATAATTTTTCTGGGAATGGTATTTTTGGTTACCAGTATGTTTTTTTTCTCTTTCAGTACTACAAATATGTCATCTCACTCTCTCCAGGCCTGCAAGGTTTCTGCTGAGAAATCCACTAGTGGTATCACAGGGTTTTCTTTATATAGGATGAGTTGCTTCCCTTAAAAGTCTCTTTGTCCTTAACTTTTGACAATTTTATTACGATGTATCTCAGTATGTTCTCTTTTAAGTTGAACCTATTTGGAAACATTTGAGATTCTTGAATCTGGATTCACAATTTCCAAATCTTCCCCAAATTAGGAAGGTTTTAGTCATTATTTTTTAAATTAGCTTTCTGCTCCCTTTTTCTGTCTGTTTTCCTTAAAATTCCATAATGCATTTATTGGTTTACTTGATGGTATTCCATAAATCCCATAGGCTTTCTTCACCCTTTTTCATTATTTTTTTCTTTTCTTCTCTGACTGGATAATTTTAAGTGATCTCTCTTTGAATTTGCAGATTCTTCTGCTTAACTGTGTGCTGTTGAAACCCTCTTATGCATTTTTCATCCACTCATTGTATTCTTTAGCTCCAGAACTGCTCTTTGGTTCTTTTTAATGATTTTCATCTTTTTGTTCAACTTCTCATTTTTTTCATATATTATTTTCCTGATTCCACTAAGTTACCAATCTGTTATTTTGTAGCTTGCTGAGCTTGTTTAAAACAATTATTTTTAATTCTTTGTCAGGAAATTTGTAGATCTTCATTTCTTAGGGATTCATTAGTGGATTTTTTTGTATTCCTTTAGTGTTATCATGTTTTCTTGATTTTTCCACTTCTTTGTAGCCTTGCTTTGATGTGTGTGTATTTGAACAAGGAGTTACCTCTTCCAGACCTTACAGATAGGCTTCAGTTGGGAAAGATCTTCACCACAGGTGGGTACAAGGGTGCTGGTCAGATGGGGTGCAGCAGCTTCTACTCTAAGGTGGTGCATTGGTATGAACTTCTGACAGCTGCATCAGCTGAGGTCAGTGTCAGCAAATACTATGGGGGCACTTGATGGCAAAATTTGTGGGTGTCCATGGCAGCAGCAATAGTTTCTTGGGCCCTTCTGTTCTCCATTTCTCCCACAGATGGAGTCTTCTCTGAGACTGGGCATCCAGGGGATGGGCACATTTCTCAATGGTACCAGGCCCCAGAAAGTAGGTGCATGCATAGCAGTGGCAGCACTGGAGCCCAGGGAGATATATTAATATTAGAGACAAAAAGGTCAGGTGGCAATGGAAATACAAAGGGCAGGAAAATGCAAAAGAAGCTCTGAAGCAAAAAGCAAAGAAAGATTTTGAAAGGGAGTAATTAAAGATGACTCAAAATCTCAATCCTGGAAAACAGGGACCTTACTGGTAATCTTAATGAAATTCATAACATTGGAAGATCATACTACATTAATAAAGACGAATGAGATTGATAGCTGATATTAGTTTTGTCAATTATGGTGTCTTCAATGTATCAAACATTGTGCTAAACATACAGTCCCATAAATTCTGACTTTAATCTTAGAAGATAGGTCCTAGTATTATTCCTCTTAACTATATATAAAGTAACTGACTCAACAAAAAATCTTAGGTCATTTTCAATGTTCAGACAAGTAGTAAATGGAAGAATAGATATTTGTACCCACAAAATCTGACACCAAATATCCCAATAAAGATTATCACTGTTGTCTCTTCTTAACCACTGTGTTTTATTGCTTCCTCAGGGATCTCAAAAGTCACCTACATACATGTGCTTAATGAATACAGAAGAGGAAATTGAAGTCCAGGAAGTTTAAGAAGCTTTTTAAAAATCATGTAGTAAGTACCATATCCAGTCCCAGAGCCATGTGCCCCAGTGTTTTATTTAGTGTCCTTTAGAAGCTTTACTCATAACAGGTACTTCATTCTAACAGAATGCTTATTTTTCTACAATGTTCACCTCTGTCTCTTACCGTTCCCACAAATAAAATGCTGTTCTTAGGTGTAGGTAAAAAGTGAAATCTGTTCTTAGGTGTAGGTAAAAAGTGAAATCTTAAAAATAAATTAGTGTTCAATCAGAGAAACCAATAAACCTCATTAGTCAATTATTCAAGGTAAATAATTTCATTTTCCTCAATAACGGGGTGTGTGGGTTTTTTGTCTGAATCATTTGGAATTATATCATTAATCTTTTCAGTTCATTCTGCCAGTATTGGTAAGTGAAAATTATTCACTACAAGTGCTGAATAATTTGCATTTACCAATACTACATAAGAAAGTTTTCCTAAGGAGGCAAATTCGAGACAATAATTTGGATGAGAATGTGTATCCTATCCTTCCATCTAGTGGTGATCTTGCGCTATTACACGATGATGAAGACTGCTTTGCTTTAGTGTCATCCTCTTGCCTGTAAAACAGAGCAAGATTCTTCAGGTGTCCTCACTCGTATCACAGCTGATTCTGTATGCCAGGAAAGATGTGATAAGAGACTGAAACAAGGGTCGTGGGGGGAACGATGGTCTACTGGGTATGAAAAAACGATGATCTACTGGTTATCTGGTAATTCTGGGAACCCGAGAGGAAACAGGATTTCTGAGTGAGAGCAAGGTTTTTTGGAAAGATAGCAAATGCCCCCTACTGGCTGCTCTAGACATGGCCAGTTATATTTCCAATGCATCAAAGCAAAACAGTTATGCGCAATTTGATGATGGGGACGAATTCAGAGAAATGCGTTGTTAGGTGATTTCTTCATTGTGCAAACATTGTAAAGTATACTTACACAAAACTCTATGGTCTAAACTACTGCACACCTATGCTATATGATATTACTCCTAGGCCACAAACCTGTACAGCACGTTATTATACCAAATACTATAGGCAATTGTAACACAATGGTACGAATTTATGTATCTAAACATACATAAACATAGACAAAATAGAAAAGGTTCAGTTAAAATGCAGTATAAAAGATGAATTGTATAGGGCACTTACCATGAATGGAGTTAACAGGACTGAAAGTTGTTCTGGGTGAGTTAGTGAGTTGTTCTGGGTGACTGAGTGTGAAAGCCCAAGACATGACTGTACACTACTGTCAACTGTACACTTAGGCTATACTAAATTTATACAAAATATTTTTCTTTCTTCAATAATAAATTAACCTTAGCTTATTGGAGAACTGCAGTCATATATGTGGTCCATCACTGACCAAAACGTCGTTGTGCAGCACATGACTGTAAATATGAAAACTAAATTAGTTGATCACTTAACCTCTCTAGTCCTAGCTTCCTCAGCATAAAAGAGAGCAGGAGAGACATTAAATGTAGTCTAAATGATTTCCAAAAGTCTTTCCCTATCAAGATTTTATGACTCTACAATTTGCAAATCAAGATATTTTGCCTAGATGACATCCTGCAGACACAGTGGGAAATTTATAGAAGCTTGGAATTTGTTGTTGTTGCTGTTGTCAGATCCAGTCTAAATAAGACCTTAGCTTTTCTTTTGTTTTCTCTTTATAGGCAAAATAATGGCTACATATCCCAAGATTGGCGACACAGCCATCCTTTCCAAATTTTCTCTTTATGTCGCTGCCAAAGAAATAAAAACTGGCTGACTGACATCATCAGAGTGGAAGAAGAGTAAACAGGAGGCAATTTATGCAAGGGAGAGCTTAAACTATTACGAAATTCTCCAGTGACCCTGTGATTCATTTTGTTTCCTGGTAGTTACCACTTTCTAGTTCTGACAGATGTGCTTTTCTGCTTCTTTTTTTTTTTTTTTTTTCTTAAGAAGCTTACTGAGCTTGCAAAGGGAAGCTCTAAAGGAATACGGTTAAGGAGCTAACTCAGCATCAACAGAGACAGATGCCTTCTTGTAATTGAACTAAAACCCTTACACTTTCTGTAAGTCAACTCTCTCTAGTGTAAGCCATTGCCTTATTTTTATTTTTATGCAGACCATTTCCCACTTAAAATTCATCATCAAAAAACAAACTGCTTTTATTTCTTCCTTAATGTTTATAGCAATATAGATAGTCTAGCAAAGATTATTCAGTAAAGAGGTCAGACAGATTCTCATCATGATTCATCCCTGCGATGCAGAAGGAGACACCAGGGCATCCTAACATAATTTAAGTGACAGTGAGGAGGCATATGATCTGACAGATGTTTCTGAAAAATAAGTGCCCCAAATAGCTCCACTGAGTCCTGTAAAGAGGACATCTTCTATTCCAGTGCTTCATTCCTTCAGATCAAAGACCACTTCATGAAGTCTCCTCTTCAATCTTGCTTATTCTTTATCAGCTACCAATATTTCTTTGCGAACGTAAAAGTTTAGCAGTCATCAAAGGTTGTCTCAAGATGATAGGACACAGAATTTTGGTAAGGAGAATGTGCAAAGCACCGATTTGCCTATAAATGAGAATCTCACTGATTTACCTGTGAATGAGAACTGGCTGTCGTGGAGGAGTACTATTTTGGGAGAATGTAAGTATCGTGGTTTGGTTTTGTTTTAAAATGGGATCTGAGATCAAATAAGTTTGAGAGACACAGAATTCAGCAGAACAAAGCAGGCTTTTTTTTTTCAACTGAAGCCTTGAATGTGTTAATATTCATTCATTATTTAAGAAATATTTACTAATACCAACTATACTTCAAAGATAATTATAAGTGTTTGGGATGCCTCAGGGAACAAAACAAAGATCAGTTCCTTGCAGAGCTTACATTCTAGCCGGATAAGACAGATTATGAACAATAAACATAATGTAAATTATATAAGACATGCTAAGCAGGATGAAAGGTAGATTGGTAACACAGGTTGTAGGAGGAAAGAAAGAATACAGTATTTTTAAAAAGAGTGGTCAGGGTATACTTCATTCAATAGATGACATTTTAGCAAACATTTGAATTTGTTAAGGGAGTTAGCCATATAGATATCCAGATGAACAATATGTCAGGCAAGGGTGATAACCAGTGCAAAGGCCCTGGGGTAAGAGTGTGACCCCTAACAGAGTAATAAAATGTATAATGTTTCCCAAACTCATTTAGTACATAACAATTTTTCACAAAATGCCTTCAGTGTAGCCAAGAAATACTTTGGGAAATGTTAGTGTAGATGTTGCTTACTAAGTGAAGAGGGGACAAGGTAATAGATAGTGCTAGGGCCGAGGGGTTGGTGCCCTGGATCTCATAAGAGCACTGATGTGGAATGTACTGAAACAAACTTTGACCACAGTGCGGTCTTCCAACAACCAAAGTGACAGTAGCTTAAGATGGGCAACTTTTCCTACACTTCTTCCATTGGATCTTCAAAGAAGGCTTACTGGCTCAGAAATACCTGAAGAAAATGCTTCAACGTTTCTAAACATTACAGAAATTAAAATTACAATACCGATTGAATTACATAACATTTAAAAGTCTGATAATACCAATGTTAAAAAATATTTTAAGAAATAAGAACTCTCATTCACTGCTAGTGGGGAAGTAAATTGGTACAAGCACTTTGATGAGCAATATGATTGTGCTTAGTAAATTTGAAGGTGTGAAAATTATTTGGCCTAACCATTTTACTTCTAGGTATTTATCCTAAAGAAACACTTACACATGTGTACAAGAAAATATTTATGAAAATTTATTGCAGGATTGTTTATAATAGAAAAATAAGAAACAATGCCCATCAACAAAAATATGAATAAATGCAATGTTATGCATCCATACTGAAGTACCATATAGCAGTTAAAATGAATTAACTAGAGGCACATTTATCAACATAATAAATCCCTAAGCATAACGTTGAAAGAAAAAGTAGCTTTTAGTAGTAAAAGTAGAATATGACACCATTTATATAAAGTTTTAAAACATGCAAAAGTTTGTACATTATTTATAGATACATACATATACAATAATAGTATAACTGCATATGATTATAAACACTAAATTGAGCCTAAGAAGAGAAGCAAGGATTTATTACATCATTCTGTATATTTGTAATATTTTATATTAAAATATATTTTAAAGAGAAAAGACATGCTTAAGAAACATAGGAGAAGGTTTTAATGCATGGGCTAAACGAAGCCATAACCCAAACCAAAAGAAATAAGTATGATTAAGCAATTACACAAAATAGAAGGTGTCAAGGACACAAATCAATCTGAGGAAATTTAAGAATTTCTCTCACAACACTATATTTCTGGGAAGAAAATGGCTTTCTTCCTAAGTCCTAGTAAAAAGGTCAACTGTTGCTGTGTTGCTCACCTTGTGCTATTCCAGTTGAAGAAGATTAATTTCAATGACATGACCATTTATTGGTGCTTTGCATATGTGAAGCAGAAATATTTTCTTAAATATTTTCTCTAAGTATGCAAAGCACCTTTAGGAGAGTGTGTGGCTATAATTTAACAGTGACAGTGTGTGCTTTGCACACTGACCAGGATTAAGTTCATTTTTATTAACTGGGTTGCTTGCTATTAAATAAACCTTAAATTAAACCACTTTTGTTATCAATGAAATAAACCATCATCTTAAAATATGATTATTTACCTTAAAAAATATAATTTTATTTTGTGTTCATGCTAAGGCAGTCTGTATGCATTTGGGGAGGAAAAGATTCTTTCTGGATTAAAAGGAACCGTAAGATAATGGAAAAGGTCTTCAAACGTGTAATTAAGATTAAATTAATCATCTTTTTTTCTCAATAAGCATATTATTTTGCTGAGTCACTAAGTATATTTAAATGATATTGCATTGGATTAAGAGGATTAATGCTTAACCTCACTTCTTTGTTTGCCTAGGACTGCAGCTGAGGGTTTATTGAGTATGGATTGAGCATCACACTAAAAACCTTCCCCGGAAAAAGGGACCAAAGGATGTAAACTGAAAATTTTAAAATCTGCTTTGTTTTCCTCAAATTGCTGAAGATCCAGGTAGATATTTGCCTGTAAGTGCTGTGAGTCAATTTAATCTGCTAAAACAAAGTGCAGCATTGAAGACAATGTCCTTCTTTTTCCCCTAATGCGTTTCCCCTGGCATGCTGTTTGTTTTTTAAAAGACACATGAAGAAGAAACTGTGATCACAGTACTGGTTGCCTCCACCTGCATCCTTTCTGTTTTTTTGTTTTGGAAGAGATGGTCCTGGCTTTCCAGTTAGTCTCCTTCACCTACATCTGGATCATATTGACACCAAATGTTTGTGCTGCTTCTAACATCAAGATGACACACCAGCGGTGCTCCTCTTCAATGAAACAAACCTGGTAAGATGCTCATAGTGCAGTCCATGGAATTACTGCCCAGTTTCTCTCAACAGTTGCCTCAGACCTACAGGAAACCCGGAAATGTATCTTTAATGGTAGCACATCTTTGTAACCATGTCTGTCTCTAGAGATAGCATTCATGCATCATCATAAATCACCTCTGTTTGACATCCGAAAGAGCAACATCTTGGAATTTGCTGACATTTGTAAATTTATTTATGCTTATTTTGGAGAAAACAGTTAAAGGGTTCATGTAAGGATCCTCTTTCAGAGAATGTATTTCTTCAATTAGTAATACATTTATTACTAATACATTAAATACTTGTTTAATGTTTCTTCAAATTTATTTTGAGTAGAAATTAGTCTAAGCACCAACTTCATTTAATGTCAAGTATTTCTAGGGTATATAGTTTCATGGATTGATGAAATAGTATCAAAAGGCATTAAAGCCATTTGTCTTTCAAGAATACTTTTCATACGTTTGACAAATCATGAATATCAACACATCAATATTATTATCTTCCCATCAATAATCAGGAGCATGTTTGGACGTGCTAGTAAGGGAGATAGCTATCTGTGAGAGTGACCTGTTTATACACCAATTTGCCTAGAGCTTTATAGGTTTTAGTACTAAAAATGCCAGGAATCCCTTCAGCCCCAGGCATACTGGAATGATTTGTCACCCTACTACCCATATACCTTTAATAATCAAATAATGTCTTTGAGAAAGAGTTCTCTTTTCACCAAGCACCATATTTCCAAAAAGACCCAAAAGGAGAAATTGAGGAATGAAGAGTATCATCTGGTCAACGCTGGCAGCCAATGGGGTGACAGATGTTTCAGCTAGATTGCTCTCACATCCTGAATATGTGTTATGCATTCGCTGTAAGATCAGGAAAGAGAACATAAAATTTTGATAAATATCTTTTGAAGTCTCTGGTTTAATGACCAAAACCAAAAGAGGTGTGTTACTAGATTACTGATTCCTGCACTGCGATTAAAAATCAGGGACTACCTCTCACACTTTCCTTCCGTGCTTCTTCTCCCAGACCCAGACCTGAGATGATATGAAGTCTTGTTCCATTTAACCACTTTCCCAGTCTTCGTCATAGCAATTAGCTAAGGAAATATTTGGGAAATGTAAGAGTGTACCACCAGACTCTATTTTTTTTCATATAGCTTATTACGTTTTATAGTATGTTTTATCTAATTTTAAAAATCAATGGACACTGCTTAAAATATTATCTGTCATCCATAGAGTAGACTTGTACAGTCTGGTGGATGTTTAGATGAGGAGAAGAGAGATGATTATAGTAGCTAATTCATCACACCAACCCACTATCAGTGGCAGAGTTGCTACAGAAAAAATCTACCATGTATATTTTTTAGGTGACATTTAAAGAAAAAGAAAAGAACATTGGTTCTTTGTGGTGAGGTAGAAATTTTTTCTGATGTTAAATGCCTCATTTTTAGATCCTATGTAAAGGAAAAGAAGAATTTTAGAGCCTACGCAAAAGCAGACTTCCCCCATAGGAAACGCCAGGATTTCGGCCATGTGGGGCCAATCATATTTGTTGTCATTTCTATATTCCTAAATGAAGTGCTCCTTTGAGTCACAAGCCAGAATGGGATTCATTAAAATTTATATCTGCTTCTTTTGTTCTTCAAAGAAACACCCTCCAGGGCACTGGAGATTGCATAAACCATCACACTGGTCCAGAAGTAGCCACTTAGAATGAAACCCAGGTATTTTCCCTGAGTGAACAGAGTAATACAGCCAGCCAATTTCTGAGCTGTCACTCAAGCACTCTGTCATGCAGATTTTAGGGCATTTGACCAAAATACAGTAATTACTGTATAGAGTCATTTTTAGAGTAAGAGGCCCAGGAGTCTTCCTACCTTAGTATGTGAATAGATACTGTGAGGTTCTTTGCCCAGCACCCAACCTGATTATCAGCCAATAATTAAGTAATGAATGAATTAATTAATAATCCACTCTTCTATAATGCAAAAGAACTAATAGAGTGAACATGAAAGGAAGACATGATCTTTGAAAATTATAAGGGGGATTTATATATGCATTGTTTGGGGCCCATTTTTATACAATAAGGCTCTTAAATGTTTTGCTTTTAGGTGTTTTCATTCAGAATATAACCTCACTTTTTAATCCAGAGATTCCCTTCTTTCAAAACCTAAAGACTTTTAAAAAATATGTATTCAAACATATCTTTTGTTTCCTAAAAACAAAGTAGGGAGAGGTGTGAATAAAGTAAGTTATGGCAGGTGGAAAATGTTCCCCTTTTACCTAGAGAAGAAATTTTGCTCCTGGATGATGCAAAGAGGATTAAGCAAATAGACTCACTGAATATTTATTCATTCTTTCAACAATTACATTGAGTGATATTTACATGCAAGTGCTGAGTTGGGGCTAAAAATGCTGTAAGAGCAACGTATTGACTCTGGCCTTGAAAATAATCAGTCTGCTCAGTCTGGCTTGCAACAGCCAATCATTTTCAGGAAATTTAACAGCTGGCTGTTAAAAGCACACATTATTAAAAATTAAATTATATAAGCCTGCAATTAAATTAAATACTTTCTAAAATAAAGGTAGCAAATACTTAAAACTCATCACTTCCCAATGATTTCTCCACATTTTATCATCTGTTGCTCTTGAGGTTATTTAGGTCTATTGTAACTGTATGGTAGAAATACTACAATATACTATACTTTACTATACTATACTATACTATGTGCTAGACACATCTCTGCCATGCATGTTGTTGGTAGCCTGAAATCAGCCATGGTGGAAGTATTTACACCATGGAAATAAAACACTACTATAAACTGGGGCTTTTTTTCCTAAAGAGTCACTTGTTGAACATTACCCTGAACCTAATGTAAAAGCCAGTAGGTTCTCAGGCATGGCAAATCCAATGCTACTGCAAGCAAGACAGAAGAGAGTGGCAGAGACTATAACTACAAGGTATATGCTCCTCTGAGGGAAACTGGCTGGTCAGGTTCAGCCTTCTCTTGTTTTTGTTTATTTTTAATTTTAACTTTTTTTTTCTGAAACAAGGTCTTGTTCTGTTGCCCAGGCTGGAGTGCGGTGGTCCAATCATAGTTCACTATAACCTCAAACATCTGTGCTCAAGTGGTCCTCCCACCTCAACCTCCCAAGTAGCTGGGACAACAGGCGTGTGCCACTACACCTGGCTTTTATATTTTTTTGGTAGAGATTGGGTCTCTCTATGTTGCCCAGGCTGGACTCAAACTCCTGGCCTCAAATGATCCTCCAGCCTTGGCCTCCCAAAATGCTGGGATTATAGGCATGAGCCACCGTGCCCACAGCCTTCTCTTGTTATAAGAGAACTTGAGCCTCGTATGGCCAGATTTTCTGATTTTTTTCAAAAGAAGCAAGAAATCCAAGCTTTTCTCTGAATTTTTCCAAGTTAGTGTACCATGTGAACTATTTTTTAAAAATGTCTGCAGACTAGCTGCTAATCTGGTCTAATTTCCTCATTTCACAGATGAGGAAACTGAGGCCTCCTCACTGAGCTTGTGATCTGACAGAGACCCAAGTGAGATGTGGGAACTGTCGTGTTTCAAGTGAAGCATTCTCTCTTGCTGGCTTTTCCACAGAAATGTTCATCTGCCTAGATTTTTTCCTTTACAAGAGACAGGCTATTGAAAAAGTCAGGTATGTATTTCCAGAGTTCAGAAGTTAGGAGTTCAATCAGAGCCATAAGATTCACTACATCTAAGACTCTTCAAAGACATCCAGAGCCTGGAAATAAAGATTGGATCAAGAATTATGAAGGTTTTCTGCGTGATGAAAAATTGGACCAATTGATTTTCCCACTACTTTACCTTATTCCTTGGATTTGCATCCATGTATATAGCCTAATAGAACACTTTTGCTTCATTTTGTATTTTTCTAAAGAAAAATAATAAGCCTACAAAAAGTTTTTAAAATTTGGCTACATTATTTGGAACAGTTAGCTGAGTTTCAGTGTGCACTGGTTCACAGTAAAGCTTGACTGAGAAAAATGTCCATGTTATCAAGAGGCCATGCTTCTAGAATGACAAGGAGAATGGAGTGATAAGGTGGAGAGTTTTGACCAGATTCTTATTTGGAAAGGACTCTAAATGGCACGTTCAATTTTTTCTAGATAATTTATGATACAAATAACAATAGCAATAATGGATTTTTATGTGGAAAAAGATACCTAGAATCCAGTTATGCTTTTGTTTTTCCAAGCTCACGTCTAATCCTGATTCATGAAACTACATGATTTTTCCATATTTAAAATCATAGCGTAGAAACCATTTTGTATTTTCTTCACTTAAGCATTTCTCACATTGCTTCATAGACACCATAATGGTATTTTTAATCACTCCATATTATTAATTTGAATTAAAGGACAAGAATTATCTCCTTTGTTTCTGAACATTTATTTTCAAGTTTGCACAATTATAAGTAACAGCAATAAATGTTTTCACACATTTCATTTTTTTCTTTACCAAGAAAATTATGATTTTTCTGGAATTGAATAATTGAGTAAAGCACATGAAATATTTTTATAGTTCTTGAGATGAATTTCTAGGGGAGTTTACCAATATTTATACTCCCACCTGCAAAATGAAAAAGGATTTAATCATATCCCTTTTTTTTTTTTCCAAGACAGAGTCTCACTCTGTCACCCAGGCTGGAGTGCAGTGGCATGATCTCGGCTCACTGCCACCTCTGCCTCCTAGGTTCAAGTGATTCTCCTTCCTCGGCCTCCTGAGTAGATGAAATTACAGGCTCCCACCACCACACCTGGCTAATTTTTGTATTTTTAGTAGAGATAGGGTTTACCATGTTGGCCAGTCTGGTCTCGAACTCCTGACCTCAAGTGATCCGCCCGCCTTCGCCTCCCAAAGTGCTGGGATTACAGGTGTGAGCCATCGCACCTGGCCTCATCATATCCTTCACAGCATGGGGCACTAACATTATTTTTTGTCTTTTGCTAATTTAATAGATATAAAATGACAGTTATGGCTTCAATTGGTATCACACTCTTGACCACCTCAATTAAATACTTTTAGATTTGCTTATTAATTATGTCCTCCCTTGGGTAAATAGTCTCTTCGTGTCAGACCTAGTTCTTTTCAAATTCTGATTCTAGTTAACTCATCAAATATGTAGGCCTCCAGGCTCCAGGGAAAGCAGTTTTATAAGGCAGCCAACCGAGTGTGTGTGACTCAAGTCAGATGATTTTTTATCATTCCACTTATAAAACTCCAATGCCGCAGAATGAGTTAGGTGCATTTCCTTTTCCTCAATCAGTTCTAGTTTTTAATCCTTTGACTACTATGTCCTCCTCAAAGACCCTCTTAGTCCCCTGAGACCACTCAGAATCAAGCCTTTCCCTCCTCCCACACCTCTACTTTCTTTGTCACACAATTACAGTAGAGTTTCTGACACTGAGAAGAGGGAGCATAGAAATGTTTTCTTTGTGTGACCCAGGAAGGAAGAGGCCCTAATTCAGAGAAAAACCACACCTATTACCAAGACTCACACCTACTGTTTCTCAATCTTCATAATACTTTGTGGGAAAGGACAAAGATTAGGAATGCCAGTGAGAGGCTCTCCCACAAATTGAGATTTCTTTGCCTGATCCCATCAGGACTCAGACTCCTAGAAGATCCTCTCCTCAGACAGAAGAAATCCAAAAGCTTCTTCTCAGTAGCTGCTAAACTGAAATCATATTTTTTTCTAGAATGGGGGAAAGGGGAGAAGACACAAATGGATTTAAAGTGATATGTGTATAGAATAAGACTAGAACACTCTGAGATAAATCTGATGCTCCGTGATATAGTGATCCTTTATTAAGCAAATTTCCTTCTGTCTCCTTGGTTTTATTTCATCCTTCATTTTATTTACCTTCCTATGTATGCATCAGAGGCCTTCAAACCAGGGTGCCTATCCTCCTGGGGTACAATGTATTATACCTCTAAGGGTAGATGCAAGGTATCTGAGGGGCATGTAGACATGAGTAGTTTTAAAACAGTTTTTGGATCTTTAACTTCCCTCTGACCTCTTTCTTAAAACTGATCTACTCACCACCTGCAGTGTCCTTTATTACCTCCTTTTAATGATTGCTCTGTCCCACCTGGCATTATACAGCCATCCCTCTCCCTCTTCCCGAATCCTACGAGTATTGCCCCAGTGTGTAAAAAGTTCCTGGGTACAAAGAGATCATTACAAATATTGTTGTTGAGATAGTGGATGACGCTGTACTTTTCTTAATGGCAATTCTCTATTTTTTGCTTTTAACAAAATTGAAGGAAGAACCTAATTAATTTGTCAGGTTATAAATAATTAAACTAATTGTTGAAGATAAATTCTACAGTGTGAGTTTTGAAAAGTAAGTAAGGAGTTTAAGTAATTAAGTTGCTTTGTTAAAAGAATACTGAAACAAAATTTCTTCAAATTCCATGTACTTCCACATATATGAACAAACTTTCTCAATATTTCCATCTATAAAGATTAAAAAATAAGAACAGAATTAATGCAAAAACCGAGTTTTATTCCATCAATGAGTAATACCCATTTGCTGATACATAGAATAATTGGAGAAAGTGAATCATCAGTTCATTAATACACTTTTAATAAAATTTTATTCTTAATTTTAATAAGTATCAATATTTATACAAATTATGTTTTATTTCATTCATAATTATTATAGAAAATAAAAAAGTTAATTTCTATGTTTACACATTTTTCTTACAAAGATACATGATGGAGTGACAAAATTATATGAAGTAAATAAAATGGAGATAGTTTTTTTTTTAAAAAGAATGATATAAAATTTCTGATTTTTAAAAAGCTTGTTCAGGTATATTTAAATGCATAATGTGTATATTTAGATTCACTGGATACACTTAAAGGAACAATATGTTTTATCTGAAATCATCAATATTTGAGTAATTTCAAAATTTATGATGAAGAAATGTAAACGTCTATTTAAATATATGTGAGGGGAATATATAGATTTTCAAAATTCTTTAAAAGCGTATTTAAGCAACAGATCCTTTTTGGGAAATAGAAGGTATAAAAAATGCAAAAAAAGGCAAAAGTAGATAAATATGGAACATCTCATTGTGCACCTGAAGAGCCCTCAAGTTAGAACAGGTGCATGTGCTTTCGCACGCTGCCAAGAGAGCATTTCACAGTGGGCTCTGTCTTTAGCATTCTTGGGATTCTTAATTAAGATTTATCCTTTTCAATCTCATGGAGAGATATGCTTCTGAGCACACACATTAGTGACATGCCATTTAGCTGTATTAAACGATTATTACCAAAGAGGTTTACAAATTTTCATGAGTTTTAGCTCATAGTTACACTTTCCATTTTTCTTAAAATAGTAACAAGTAGTTAGATTTATTAAATGTCTACCATTTTCTAGGCCAGTGGATCTCTTGAGAAATTGTTATACATGCAAATTGTCATACCCCAAACCTATTGAAACAGAAGCTCTAGGCATAGGGCCCAAACAGAGCATAATTTGGATGTATGCCAATGAAGATAATGTTTACTTTGGCTTCGTGACTTGAACATAGTAGACATTTAATAAAAGCTAGCTGCTATTTTTTTTAATAAATAGTTCATTCTAGCTCCTTGAAAAAACTTTTCTAGTTAATTCTAGCTCCTTGGAAAAACTAGTTGTATGTGTTCAATTATTCATAGGATATAATGGCTTAACATGTTTAAAATAAAACTCATTGCCTTCTACCAAAAACAGATTTCTTTTCCCAACTTCTGCATTTCTATCAATGATAAACTACACATCTGTAAACCTCTGATGGTTTCAGCCAGAAACTTCCCTATTGAAAGACCACACTGGGTGATCTCAGGTGCCCATAAGATGTATTCCTTTTAGCAGCTGCTCCAGATTCTGAAATTCTCCCCATCAAAGTCACTTTATTGTGTAAGAAAGTTCACCTACGTGTCTTATATTAAAATTCACATTGGTTTCCAATGTGAATTAATATTTTGTATTAATACAAAAGCATAGTAGCTATTCAGAATGACTAGGATCCACTTAGTAGAGCCCTCAGGGTCTTGCGTTATTGCTCCTGCTGCCACGATGATGATGATGATGATGATGCTAATGATGATGATGATGACAGCCACCTTTTTCTGGAAGGAGGTGCTGAGCGAGGTCTCCGGCTGAAGGCTGCTGCAAGTTGCTCACAAAGGAGCTATGCTACAACAGACATTTCCCCATCCACACCCACCGTATCGCTGAGAAGAAGTAGGTGTCACAGGGCAGAAAACAAATCAGGGAGGTCCAGCAACCTGCTCAAGCTCACCGACACAGGGAGAGACAGGGCCTTATTCCCAATCAGGACACCTAGGGCCAAGAGGCCACTGCCTGCTTTCCTTTGTCCTAGAGAACTGTAGGTAAAAACAGACATCACCTACTTCACAATTTGACCTGGCTTCAGGCATAAATATTGCCATCCCTCAGGCTCTAGAACCCCCGACGGGAATTCTGCCCGGTGCGCTCTCAGCCTGCACCCTGTATTTTCTGCTTATTTTGTCTTTGTAAAACGCTGCCTTCATCTGGTTACAATCTTGCGGTCCTTTTATTTTCTCACTGTCTTCGTGCAGAGATTGTTCAGCCTCAGTGACCCCAAGGATCACCTAGGTAGCTTGTTCAGGTGCAGATTACTAGGCCCTGCTTCCTAGGGGACTGATTTAGTTGATCTGGGACAGGAGTCCATGAATCTGAGTTTTGATCACCTCCACTCAGGTAATTGGGATTTTCCAGGTCTAAAAACCATATTCTGAGAAACAATATGAGTTTGTGCATTAAATCCAACTGAGTTTGTCACTTAAGGTGCTCCAAAATTTGGTTTACCTTATTTGCTCCACACTTATATAATAAAGAACAAATGTTGACAGCTCTTTGGCTTAATATGAACTGAGAAAATGAGCTTTTATGTATGTATTTCAGAACATGCTATGTTGAGCACAGATGGCTAACCTAAATCAAAATATCCAGAAGCATATGTATCTCAGAAGTTTTTTTTTTCCCTTTGGGGGAACAGCAAACAAGAAACTAGAATGAAGAAAGATGACAGTACCAAAGTGCAGCCTCAGAAATATGAGCAACTTCTCCATATAGAGGACAACGATTTCACAATGAGACCTGGATTTGGAGGTGAGTATTATCCTCTCAAAATTCATTTCAAAACCCATTGCACTGTCAAAATGGAGGTGAAAATTTAAAACAAGACCAAAATGCAAGTAAAGTCCATCAGTTTAAAACAAAAAAAGAAGGCTTTTACAATCACCTTCTCTTTAATGAGAACAATTGATGAGTTATCCATTTTAAATTGACCAAAAAAACTCATTTTCCTACTATGCACACTGTAGTAAATAGTATGTGTTCCATAAATAGAGAATGGATATATGTTGCCTATACACCAACTTATTTTCTAACTAAAATCCTTAAATTGGATACATGTTATTTATAAAATCTTATTGAATATTCTTATGATCTGGAATGCCATGCTTTGGGGGAAGAACTAGTATGGCAAATGCCATGGCTTCCTCTGAACGTACTCTGCTGAATTGTCTTTTAAAAACGGTTTATCACTTCTAGCAATTAAGATTGATCAAGTGTTAGAATACCCCTTAATGTACTATCTTATTCCATCCTCACAGTGATCCTATGAAATAGGCACTGTCATGATACTTAATATTGCAATGTGAAAACTGGGTCTTAAGAGAGGTTAAGAGATTTGCCCAAGGCCATGAAAACAGAAAGTGGTAGAGCTGAGCTGCGATGGCAGGTAAAGAAGATGAAAATTCATATTACAGGTACATAATTGGAACAAAGACTTTCTTCTCCTTAGACTACTTAATGTACACACAGTTGCATCACTGAGGGTACCAAGTTTTCCAACAATACACAGGGTATGGTGAAATCATCAGGTTAAACTCTCTGGCTTACAGCTAAATCCATCCTGATTCTTCTTTCATTGACGGAGCCTTCCACTTCCACAATTCCTGAACTGACAACTTTTGAGAATCCTAGAGATGTGGAGATGAGGGAAGTATGGATGAGGGTGAGAAGAAAGATCCTCTGGCAGTATAACAGATACAGCCTTCTGATGAATAACGAATACCACAAGTGTTCAGGGCGGGGGATACTCTTCTCATGATGTGGTTATGACCAAGGGAAGCACAATAGGCATGTAGGTACTGCAGAGAACTAATTTGTTAACAGGCAAAACAAAAACGTATGTTAAATAGTCTCACGTTGAGGATTGGGTTTTTTTAGGGGGTGGTTGTTTGTTTTTTCAATTTCCTGAAATCCATTTGGTTCCAGTTCTTCTTTTTTTTTTTTTTTTTGAGACGGAGTCTCACTCTGTCACCCAGGCTGGAGTGCTGGCGTGCAGTGGCGCGATCTCGGCTCACTGCATCCTCCACTTCCCAGATTCAAGTGATTCTCCAGCCTCAGCCTCACAAGTAGCTGGGATTACAGGCACGTGCAACCAGGCCAAGCTAATTTTTGCATGTTTTAGTAGAGAGAGGGTTTCACCCTGTTGGTCAGGTTGTTCTCAAACTCCTGACTTCAGGTGATCCACCCACCTCGGCCTCCCAGAGTGCTGGGATTACAGGTGTAAGCCACCACACCCCGCCAATTCTAAGGGTCTAACCTTGATTTCATGACATTTGTGACTCAGACTTTAGTGAGCATCAGGATCACCTGGGGGTTCTGAAGGCACAACTTACTGGGTTCCACCCCCAGAGTCTCTGACCCACTAGATCTGGGTGGGACCAACCATTTGCGTTTCTAACAAATTCCTAGGTGATGCTGCTGGTCTGAGAATCACAATTTGAAAGCTCCTCGGGAGGCTGAGGCCAGAGAATTGCTGTATTATTGCTGTATTAGGTGATCACTGTATTAGGTGATCAGCATCAGATGAAATCATGGTGAGTTTAATTTTTTGTTTTGCAGAGCATTTTTCACACTTATTGAATCATAATTTAAGATTTCAGAAGCCTTGAGATGAAGCAGGTTTAGAAATATGTCTCTTTTTTTTCTTCTGAGACTAATTCTTTATCTTTTTTTACTTTTCTTCACTACTTCTCTTATGTACCTTCCTTACGACCGTTCTCAACTGACTGTGTTTCCCCAACCAAATTTTCCCAAAGTTTATATAATAGGTTCTACAACTACTACGCAGATATTTTGTACCTTGGTCCCTGTGATTCTATAAAAGCTCTTTAAAATATTTCCCCTACCACCATATAACAAGCAGGAATCTTCAGTCGATAAATTTGCCTGGCCCTGGGTTTTCGGCCACCAGGGGGCGCCAGTCACACAGGAATGGCTTGAAACTGGCCACTCCGGAGCCACAGTTGGAAGCTCTTTTCAACACGAATTCAAAAACCTGCCCTAATTCATGTCAGGTTAGATTTCTCCGTTAAACTCGCTCCTATCCTAGAGGAAAGGGTTTTTATGGAGATTATTTGAGGCCATGTAAAGGAAGAAAGATTGAGAGAAAAATGACTATCCTTGAATGTAGACGTTGAACCAAGTGCGGTCTAGAGAGGCTTTCACACTCAAAGTGGTCCATGGACCAGCCGCAGAATCACCTGGGAGTTGGAAATGCAGATGCACGGGCCCCAACTCAGGATTCTAAATAAAACTCTGCAGTGATTCCCCTAAACCTTACAGTCTGAGAAGCACTCCTGTAGATGACGGAGAGCCAACTCTCCTCTCTTATCTTAAAACATGTATGCCTTCATTCTCCATCTCTACCTCGTCCTCCCCCCGTCCAGAAAAACATGAAATTGACCTGAAATTTCCACTCTGCTTGATCTGTTAGAGATACATTCTAAGATTTTTTTTTTAATGAAAATGCATTTTTTTAAAAACACTTTATTTCCCGAGGCGACTTTGTAGGGTTGTTAAAAATGCAATTGAAATGTGCTACTTAGTGGCAGGCGGCAAATCATCCCATGATTAAGAAATTTTTCTGACAATCATAGACTGGGGTGAAATGGTGTCCAAATGGCTTGTGTGATTAGTCAGTTTGAGCCGAAAAATCCATAAATTCAGTCAGAAGTGTCAGTCTGGTAGCTCTGTGAAATACACCCCTTAACCTTCTCTTGCCTGTCTTGGTCAGAACAGCTTCTTATACCAGTGACCCATTTCTCTGTTCTCATGGCTGCCTTCCTTGGGGAAATCAGACTGCAGAATATAAAAGACAAGCTTTAATTTATCTTCTTTCTTTATGCTTGTCCGCAACACAAACACACGCACACGCACATACTTTTTCCCTCTTGAGCTAAATGTAACTTCAGCACTTCTCTTGCCTTAATGTGTTTTCCTAATTAGCTTTAACATTAAAACCAGCTGCTACTGCAGTGTTTTTTACTTTTATAAAGCATTAGAAGATTAATTGACTCATTATGTGGAAACAGGAGGATATAAATTTAGGGGAGCTTTTTGTTTAACTTGGGTTATAAATTGCAGCTCATTTTCTTTATTTATGTTTTCCCCACCTTTTACATCTCCCATAACTAAGGGCTTTTTTGTTTTAGTTTTATAGATGATAATTTCTTTGTTTCTTCAAAGCGAAATCATTTCAGTATGCAGATACTGGCTACAGAGTCAAGACAAAAGCTAAAGTTATAAAAGCTGCTTGCACAGTCTTTGCTTGTCAAAGGAGAGGACTATACTGTGAGTCAGAAGGATCTGGCTACTTTCCTATCATTAACTAACTTTGGGTTTCAGGCACGTGTTGTAACCTCTCTGAGTATGCACTCCCTCGTGTCAAGAGGAGCTAAAATCAGCTCTCTCTAGCTAACAAAGCAGCTATAATTAAAAGATTAGATGATATATTATATAATGAACTTTAAATGCATTATACAAATCAGATGTATAACTTTTATTTAGCCCTCATTATTCCAGCCTGCATAAAAACCAAATAGATGCTATATCTTTCCATATACAAAAAGGATTATAAATGTGTGTGCTACTACCTAGTTAGTGATCCTGAGAAATCAACACCATCATCATAATGGTTAATATTTATTTAATTTTCACTATATTTTTAATGCTTTAGGTACTGAATTAATAAAATTATCTAAAAATTATTATTTACACTGTTACATTTATTACTGATCCAATAGATAGATAACACGTAAGTTGGTTTTAATACATCTGAATGGGGTTAGGCTAAGGACTTGACAAGCTTCCTTTCACATAATCACAGCAACCCTATAAAGTAGGTACCGTATATTTAGTTCTGTTTTACAGATTACATGAGGAGTTGAGGTATTTACAGAAGTTTGGCACTAACTCGGGTTTATATGGCTACAAATTCCATGGATTTTAATCCATACGCTTTACTGCCACCTTCTATCTGTGACTCAGCTCCTCCTTTGTAAAAAGAACGATCTTTGGAGCTTTTATCCGGCTCCCAAACTCTGATTCTGCGTCTTGGCTTTACATGCTGCTCACTCTCTACTCTATCCTCAAGAATGCTAGAGCGTAATACAGTTCCTCAAACCCATGAATAAGGTGCAGTGGGACATGGAGCTCAAACCAGGCAGGAATGACGGCCTGGTGCAGTGGCTCACACCTGTAATCCCAGCACTTTGGGTGGCCGAAGCAGGCAGATCATTTGAGGTCAGGAGTTCGAGACCAGCCTGACCAAAATGATGAAACCCCGTCTCTACTAAAAATACAAAAAAAATTAGCCAGGGGTGGTAGTGCATGCCTGTAATCCCAGCTCCTCAGGAGGCTGAGGCCAGAGAATCACTTGAACCCAGGAGGTGGAGGTTGCCGTGAGCCGAGATTACACCACTGCACTCCAGCCTGCGTGAGACTCCATCTCAAAAAAAAAAAAAAAAAAAAAAAAGAAAAGAAAAAGAAATGAGGCTAGATGGCACCCGAGGGCATACATTTTCCTTGTAAATGGAAGAGCTTATCCCCACCAGAACCAGTATAAATCCGGAGGACGAAAGGAAGAAATCGAAGGTATTTCCAGAAACCCATTCCTAATAGACAAGCTATGTTTTAACCCCGATCTCAGATCAGCCTTCAAACAACCTTTAGGCTCCAGTGGTTGGGCAGCAGTGGCATGAATAGTTCCTTGGAGGGTAGTTTTACAAGACTGTCCCCAGGCTTGTAGAGACAGTTGTCAGCAACTAGGATCTATTTATAAATCATGAGGTACTAGCTGCAAGTTGCTCTCTGATTTAAAAAAATAAAATAAATAAGTGATGAGAAGCACTGTATCTTTTTCTTTTCTTTTTTTTTTTTTTTTTTTTTTTTGAAGATTGGACTCATTATCTAAATGTGCGTAGGATTGGGAGTAGTGGCTTACATTCCTAAGGGGCAGGTTTATATTTTTGCTTAATTGCAGTAGTGATAACATTTATTATATGCCATTTATTGACTACAAATTAAGTTCAGTAACTGTACTATGTCTAGTCCTCCAGTGAGTCTCCAAGGTGAGTATTACTAGTCAAATTTTATAAATCAGGTAAACTGAGCTTAGAGACATTACTTACTCTCATTCACATAACAATTGTGGAGCTGGTTTCAAACTCTAGCCTAAGTGACTTTCATGCTAGAACTTCGTTTGGGACATTCTGCCGCTCCTCCAAGACCTTTTCAAATTTTTTCTTCCCTTGGAGTTTTGGAATTATTGGGAAGATTTACTCAATCTAAAATACCAGGTAGAGCCATGGCGAAGATATTTTCATGAATTGTTATTTTGATTATTCTACTAATTCCAAGAAAAAAGGCACACACACGTAAAAAAGCACCAGAGCCAAACCCTATGAAGGAATAATAGTGAGATGTTCCCAAGTTAATGCTTAATCAAAATCACCACTAAACACTATTTAAAAATTGTCATAATTTGGCCAGGTGCAGTGATTCATGCCTGTAATCCCAGCACTTTAGGAGGCCTAGGCGGGCAGATCATCTGAGGTCAGGAGTTTGAGACCAGCCTAGCCAGCATGGTGAACAAAATTAGCTGGGCATGGTGTCACATGCCTCTAATCCCAGCTACTCAGGAGGTTGAGGCATGAGAATCACTTGAACCCAGGAGACAGAGGTTGCAGTGAGCCAAGATCGTGCCACTGCCCTCCAGCCTGGGCGACGGAGTGAAACTCTGTCTCAAAAAAAAAAAGTCATAATTAGTGTTATAGGGTATACAGTAATTGATCCAATATGTCAGGAAGAAGATGGTAGTTAAGATGTAACTGAGGTATTCCAGAAGCCTGAAGCAGGAATATATTTGCATGCCATCCCTGTGCCTGGCCACCTGAAACCCTTGAAAGTAAAAAAATGATACCGATGGCATGGATTTGAGGATCCAAAAAAGGGAATTTGTTAATAAAGTGAAGGTGACATCAGTTAATTCCTGGGGCAGTCCCAGAAAAGATACAGGACTGGCAAGACATACCTTGGGTTTCTATAGTATTATGCATTTAAAGGGCTGTCGAATTATAGGCACGCCTGTCCCATGTAGCACATCCAGGCATTACGTAGCCTCAGCCTCATTAAGGAAGCTTTTCAGACTTGACTCCTCTAAATCTTTCTTTGTTTCTTTTATCTTCTTTTCTTTTGTTTTTGTTTCTTTTCTTTTTTCTTTTTCTTTTTTCTTTTTTTTTTTTTTTTTTTTTGAGAGAGAGTCTAGCTCTGTCACCCAGACTGGAGTGCAGTGGCGCCATCTCAGCTCACTGCAGCCCCTGCCTCCTGCGTTCAAGCAATTCTCATGCCTCAGTCTTCCGAGTAGCTGGAATTACAGGCACACACCATCACGCCTGGCTAATTTTTGTATTTTTAGTAGAGACGGGGTTTCACCATGTTGGTGAAGCTGGTCTCAAACTCCTGTCCTCAAGTGATCCGTCCACCTCAGCCTGCCATAGTGCTGGGATAACAGGCGAGAGCCACCACGCCCGGCCTAAATCTTTGAATCTTGATTAAAACAACCAGCTTGGATCCATTTAGGCAGGATTTATATTTTCTCAACCATAATTGAAAACATTTTTTAAAACTTAGGACTATAGAGACAATAAGGTTTAATTGAGAATGGCTTATATGGAAAGAGAACATATGAAAGACTACATATATAAATATATAATTATTTTAACACATATGTACATAAAATTTCCATCGCAAAACTAAATGTTGATGTTAGTAACATCAATTTCGACTCACACTGGAAGTGGTGAAATCATTTGTTAGGTGTAACTAGGAAATGTCAGTCTAGTCTGGATTCTCTTGTTTGTCATTCAGGTTTTCTGGGCCCATGAACCTGATTCTGGGCGACTCAACTGTACAAGTGTCAGCAGTGCTCTGTCTGAAATTGCTCCAGTTCTACTGTCAGTATTTTCTCATTAAATGGATTTCTAAGGATATTTGCTTCTTCACAGATGCAGCCTGTGGTTGCTGCTGATCTGCAAAGGGACACTTCTGAATCTGATCTGTGTTGTCCCTGTGTGGCACTGTACTTTTAATCTCAATAAAATTTCTCTGTGTTCCTCTACTCCACCAACCACAGCACAAATGGAAAAGGCTGATATTTTTGACAGCAGAGAAAAGGTCCCAACGTTGCCCACGTCAAGGATTCTATAACACTCCCTGACTATGAGATATGACCATTACCATATTTGTACTTAAGAGTACATAATTCTACATACTCTTAAGACATGTTTTCAAAACAGTTTTCCTTTTTAAATCACTAGTAGGTAAAAAGAATAAAAAACTAAAAAAAAAAAAACTGGAGACACCACTTTTATACTAGAGGAGGAAATTATTGACATGATCCCAAGCAAATGAGTAATGATTATTAGAATACCATTTATTTACACATGTGCCTTTATTATAATAATTGAGTATATAATAAATGATTCAATAAATAATGGAGAAATTTGTTGTTTAAAAAAACTTTAACAGTAATTCAGTTGCTGTCCAAGAGAATTAATCTCTCTGTTTTGAATGGTTTTAAAATGATTATAATGCATTCCTCAGCATATTAACCATTCTTCTTTCTGAAGGGTCCCCAGTGCCAGTAGGTATAGATGTCCATGTTGAAAGCATTGACAGCATTTCAGAGACTAACATGGTAAGTTTCTTCATGGGATATTGCTCTTTTTCTGAAAAGACAGAAACTCAGCAGTGTCAAAATCACTAGTGTTTTAATAAATCATTTTAATTATGTATGTTATTTATGTCTCCTACTTTGATTAATCATAGGGTCATGATTGCTGTGCTCTCTTCCATCCTCTTCATTCTAACCTTGATTAGAATTCTCATTCCTTTTCTACTCTTCTATTTTCCTTCTAATGGATTTCTAGTGGTGGAACACTGTAGAATATCACGATATATTTACCTATGTAGCAAGAACTGGGAACAATTGTATAAACAGAAGGATGACCGTACTATATGTGCAATATGAAATCCGAATCATGAGTCCTTGCCCGTAAAATAATAAACAGTTGAACCAGCATTGATGGACTGCTTTCAAATATATCAAATGATATTAATTTTGCTTATCTGTAGACAACCAGTAGCAGAGGACAAAGAATTTTTTTAAGTTCATGGGACTAAAAATTTAATTAAAAATTTGTCTACTCCCTTATATTTTTCTAGAAATCTAAAAAAGACTGCCATTATTTAATTTTGCAATGAAACATCTGTATTTTCCTAGAGTATTATTCACTCTATGAAATATCCATAAAACTTGAAACTGATCCCTTATCTTCAAGCTTCCTGTTAGCCTTTTTCTGTCTTTTATGACATTTTGCATGCCTTGCTTTTCTGTTTCTTCTTCCCATCCCTTAACCACTTAGGCTATTTTTATGTTTTAATATTATCAACAGTAATTTTCCATTTTATTTTCTCTATTCCCAATTTAGGACCACCTTCCTTTTTTACATAATTACCAGAGACATTTTTCATTTAAGTGATTTTAGGTTTTTCAAGTTTTTTTGCTCTAAGAAAGAATAGTTAATGACATTGCTAGCTTATACATACAAGCACCTACATATTTGTTTTCAGATATATTTCCTTTTTACTCACTCTTGATCTATTAATTTGTTAATGTAGTTTCAGAGTTTGGTTGAGCCCCCTTCAGTTTGTTTTTCTATCCCAAATAAAGAGTGCCTTTACAGCTTCAAATTTTCAGCACCTGTTTCCTTGTTGTCTTAGTCTGTTTGTGTTACAGTAAAGGAATACCTGAGGCTGGGCAGTTTATAAAGAAAAGAGGTTTGCTTGGCTCATGGTTCTGCAGGCCATACAAGAAGCATGACACCACCATCTGCTCCTGGTGAGGGCCTCAGGAAGCTTCTACTCATGATGGAAGGTGAACGGGAGCAGGCATCACATGGCAAGAGAAGGAGGAACGGGGCGTGGGGGAGGTACTAGGTTCTTTCAACAACCAGCTCCAGGTGGCAGGGGTGAGGAAGGGAGAAGACTGTCATGGGAAATAATTGAGAACTCATTCATTACTAAGAAGATGGCTCCAAGCTATTCCTGAAGGATCTGCCATCAAGACCTAAATACCTCCTGATATGGTTTGGCTCTGTGTTCCCCACCCAAATCTCATCTTGACATGTTGAGGGAGGGACCTTGTGGGAGGTGATTTGATCATGGGGGCGGTTTCCCCCATGCTATTCTTGTGATAGTGAGAGAGTTCTCATGAGACCTGATTATTTGAAAGTGGCAGTTTCCCCTGCACATGCTGTCTCCCCTGCTGCCTTGTGAAGAAGGTGCTTTCTTCCCCTTTGCCTTCTGCCATGGTTGTAAGTTTCATGAGGCCTCCCCAGCCATGCAGAACTGTGAGTCAATTAAACTCTTTTCTTTATAAATTACCCAGTCTCAGGTAGTTCTCTATAGCAGTGTGAAAATGGACTAATACACCTCCCTTCAAGCCCCAACTCCAACACCGGTTATCAAATTTCAACACAACATTTGGAGGGAACAAACATCCAAACTCTATCACGTGTTCTTACCCAATGGCTATGTGTCTTTATATTTAAATTGCTTTTTCCATCTCATTTCTTTCTCCTCAATTGCTATCTTTTCCGTCATCCTCTTTAGATGGATCTCTTTCATTTTCTTTCAATACTACACCACTTTCAGGTGTTAATGATAAAGGCCCTAACTGGTACCTACTAGTAAGATGCAGCTTATGAATATGTTTTGGTTTGGTTTCAATTTTGTATTTGGTTTGAATTTTAGTTTTTTATCTCCATTCTACCCAAAGTACTAAACAATTTAATGTTTGGGCCAAGAGCAGTGGCTCATGCCTATAATCCCAGCACTTTGGGAGGCCAAGGTGGCCAGATCATTTGAGGTCAGGAGTTCGAGACCAGCCTGGCCAACATGAGGAAACCCTGTTTCTACTGAAAATACAAAAAAAAATTAGCTGGGTGTGGTGGCACATCCCTGTAGTCCCAGCTACTCAGTAGGTTGAGGCAGGAAAATAACTTGAACCTGGGAAGTGGAGGTTGTACTGAACCAAGATCACACCACTGCAATTAATCCTGGGTGGCAGAGTGAGACTCTGTCTTAAAAAAAAAAAAGTTTGAATGCCTTCAGATGGGGCCTGTGCCCTCCAGTTTGTCCTAGAACCTGTGCCTTGCTTTTCTCTAGATTCAGCCTACTTCTTTCATTAAAGTTGCCCACCTGGTCCTTGGAGTCATTTGAGATGACAGCTCTTATCCAGATGCTTATTGTCCTTTATTTTCTACTTTAAACATGTCAGTCTGGTTTTCTGTTTGTTTTTTAATAAAATCAAGGAGTAGCTCTTCCATGAATTGGGAAAAGTTAAGTTATTTTCTTTTCAAACTCCATTTTCCATCTGAAAAGATTTAGTTTGTTGTTTATCCAATCTACTCATTTGATGGTCATTTTTATGTACATGAATCCTTGAATTACATTCCATTTTCTGGAATATTTTACATGTGTGTTCTTATAAAACTTTCAAAAGTTGTTTTTATATATGCTTTAGAATAAGTATTGTTGATACATAAACTGTAGCTTATATAGTGATTTTCAGAGTGTTAAAATTTAAAATTTAGATTCTGTGTATTATTTTTGTAATAATGCAAATACTGCAATTAAAGATAAAAAGAGAGAGACAAAGTGAACAAACAGGAATCTGTTGAGGGAGGGACCTAGAAAATATCAATCACTAAAATCAAATAATCTTTTCATCTATATCCTTAATTCATATTTTTATTTATAGTGATTCCTCCAAATCACTAAAAGTTCAGAACACATAAAAATTCTAGAAAGTTCTAAACAAAATCTTCTATGACCCATTACACCTTGTTTCAGTCTGTAAACTCTTCAGCTAATGGTCTGCCTCATCCTTATCATTATCTAATTCAATATTTATTTCAGCTCAATGTAAGTCTTAAAGATTCATTTGCCATTCTCCTGCAAAAGGGAATAGCACTAATAGGACTCGCTACTCAAAAAAGATTGGTTTAGAAGATTTTGCCCCTTTCTTACCCAAAGGCAGCTCTTTTACTGATACTTCCCCAAGCCTGTTGTGCTCTGAGAACAAGCTTTTATTCCCCCTTTCCTGGCATATTATCCAAGTCATTTCTGAATGATGTATTATCCAAGTCATTTCTGAATGATACTTCCCCAAGCCTGTTGTGCTCTGAGAACAAGCTTTTATTTCCCCTCTCCTGGCGTATTATCCAAGTCATTTCTGAATGACCCAGTTTGCATCTAAAGTCCTTATTGTTTCTAACCAGCAGCACCCAGAACTGGACATCATCTTTACCTCCTGAATAAGGTTAGCTGTGCTAGTCCGTATCAGATAAAACTGGACTGGGTTCACATGCCCAGTTTGAAAATGCTTTCTGATTGTCAGTGATTCACCCTTCCCCCAGTGTTGGTTTTTTTGTTGGTTTGTTTATTTGTTTTTGCTTCTCATTTATCATCTTTCTACTCTCTCATCCGCCCTAACTTCACTTTTGATCCACTTAAGTTTTGTCTCACCCTCCTCCCAGAATGCTGTTTGGCCTGCTCCTGATAGTGCCAGCGTGTGGTGACTTGCTATATCACAGACATGCACCAACGTCTGCTATTTGACTGCATAAACTCAGTGTTTGCCTAGTGAACTTCAGATCAGACTGAGCATCTAATTCTAAATATATGCTTATTAAGGCTCTCTGTGCAGTAACCCACACAATTCCTTGTATTATGTTAATGAAGGAACCATTCTGTTTATTTGCCCTCACCCTAATTCAAAATTACACATGGCTAATGTTCCTAGATTAATCCAGAGCCATAAATCAGTATAACTCTATTCTGAACCTAGGACAAACTAGCTCATAATTAATTGGTGACTCATTCAGAGTTTACTGAAATGTATCCTTTGTTTGTATAATAAATGCCAAAGTTCTATGATATGCACTGGTTCAAGAAAAATTTGATTAGTGTTGGAAAAAAAGATAGTAAGAAGTAAGCAATTGTGAAATAGTAAGAAGTAAGCAATTGCAAAATAGTAGGAAGTAAGAAATTGTAATTGTCCAACAGCCAATAATTTGGATGAAGCTAGGGGAGTTTCTATTCAAACAACCAAATATTTGGAACATCTGAGAGCCAAACAAAACTCAAATTATTAACTAAATAAACTGTTTTTTCTAATATAATGCTAGTACAGTTTTTTTCCTCTCATCGATACATTCTTACAATGTAAGAATAAACAGTAACAATTCAAATCCCTGAGCCATACTGAATCAGAATCTCTGGGAACTAGCTTCTGGGAAATGTGCCATTTCAACAAACTTCAAAAGTCAATCTTTGCACACTAAACTTTGAGAACTACCATTTCACAATATGCTTTCTATCTCTCAAGCTGAGGATGATTCTGTCTCTGTCCCAGGACTTCTGACAACTTGCTTTACACGAATAGCTCTAATAAACACTGTATCCATGTTTTTATGGGACTGTAGTTTATTCGATTTGGGAAAACTTCTTTAACAAAAATAACGTGAATATCAATACAAAATCAGTTTTAAAAGTGATTTAGAATAAAAAAGGAAGTCACAATAAAATAATGGACAATAAAATAGTAAAGTTTCAAGTTCCTTTCTTCTGAAATCTCTTTAGGTTATTTACCAGAATGCTTACACAGAAATGCTTCCCATTTATAACCTGGTTCCCCTTCCCCAACTTGAATATTCTGTTATAACTCCCAGAAATTCTCAACGTTCACTAGGCTCCATGTGAAGGAGAAGCTCAAAGCATAACCTCCTTAGCTTCATCCTAGATCTACCTGAAACTACAATATTAACCATTCACTTAAAAGTCATTAACACCATAGGAATGAGTCCTGGGACTAACAGTGTTGAGTGGTCATCCTGAACCATATTCCTACTGGTTTTTTTGGTCTCTTTTTCTCTCTGTCTAGGACTTTACAATGACTTTTTATCTCAGGCATTACTGGAAAGACGAGAGGCTCTCCTTTCCTAGCACAGCAAACAAAAGCATGACATTTGATCATAGATTGACCAGAAAGATCTGGGTGCCTGATATCTTTTTTGTCCACTCTAAAAGATCCTTCATCCATGATACAACTATGGAGAATATCATGCTGCGCGTACACCCTGATGGAAACGTCCTCCTAAGTCTCAGGTAAGGAAAGCTGCCTATCACCTTTGGCTTCCCTGTACTGCAGCCATCTGCACCAAAGCTGATGATGCTTATTTCAGATGAAACTCACAATGTTGCCGTCTGTTTAATACTGCTGGAGATTGGGACACAAGCATAAGATGTGATTTTCCCCTGGTTCTAACATCCAGATTTTAAAAAATGATTTTCTATTCTAACTCTACCCACTCTGGGTTTATGTCGATTGGACAAATAGAATGAGCTGAATTATGGAAATCCTAAAATCTGGCACACAATATTATAGGTAAACAAGCCTGTTTTCCTCCTCACCAACTCCACCCCACCCTGGCACCCCACCAAGCAGTTTTGGAACCTTGGATTAGCTAAATAACTTTTCTTAGTTGTCTCCTTCATTTTTCATGGGAAGGCATGGCTATCATTCAAGCTAACACCAATTTGCTCTCTTTTTCTTTTCTTTTAATTTTAAAATGTGCATTCCAACACTTTGCTGTAACAGTCCTCCCTTTTTAATGTTCCATATTTTCTTTTAGTCAAATGAGTTCTGTGCATATTGAGTGGCTTATCATGGATAATTCTAAAAATGTTTGGTAAACCCAAGCAACTCAGCTTTTTTTAATGTCCTACAAACCTTAGAAAAATTCTAAAGTAGGGTGAAAAAATGATACCCCAAAAGATATCCATGTCCTAATTCCTGGAACCTGTGAAGCTTATCATATATGACCAAAAAAGAAAAAAAAATCCTTGCAGACATGATTAAGTTAAGGATCTTGAAATAGGGAAGAAATTATCTGGATTATCTGGTTGGGACTTAAATGCAATCAAAAGTATGCTTATAATAGAAAGGTAGAGGACAATTTCATGCATACAAAAGAAGAGCAGGCAATGTGGTCATAAGTCAAGGAATGTTGGCAGCCACCAGAAGCTATAGGACACATGGATTTTCCCCCTAGAGCTGCTAAGAGTGAAGGGCCTTTATGACACTTTGATTTCAGCTCCATGATACTGATTTCAGAGTTCTGGTCTCCAAATCTGTGAGAGAATAAATTTCTGTTGTATTAAACCACCAGATTTGTAGTAATTTGTTACAGCAGCAGTAGGAAACTCATACAGATTATTTTTGCTCGTTAAAAATACCTTAACCACTTTGGCACAGAGCTGTTGCCAGGCATTTTATAAGTGCTGTCAATGTTTTTAAAATGCAATTAAAGGAAAATATCACTTTCAATGGGTTTTTTTGGGGGGGTTAGGGGGAGGAACAGGGCCTCACTGTGTCACCCAGGCTGAGGTGCAGTGGCACAATCTCAGCTCACTGCAGCCTCTGCCTTCTGGGTTCAAGCGATTCTCCTGCCTCAGCCTCCTGAGTAGCTGGGATCACAGGTGCCCGCCACCATGCCCAGCTAATTTTTCTATTTTTAGTAGAGACAAGGTTTCACCATGTTTGCCAGGCTGGTCTCGAACTCCTGACCTCAAATGATCTGCCCGCCTCGGCCTCCCAAAGTACTGGCGTTACAGGCGTGAGCCATGGTGCCTGGCCTCAATAGGACTTTTAAGTCAGGAGTAGCATAGGACTCATACGTACTGGAGTCAAGTCTCAACAGGAATCAGGAGCAGAACGGCACTATCTGGACAAAGAATCAATTGTTTTAAATTAATTTTGGTGGGGGGAGGTCCAGTAAATAATTAACTCAGTGGATTTTTCTTACCCTGCACATTCCAGGAAATATTTGGCCCTTGCCAGGCTCTTGCAGGGTAACCTCTAACCTCTTGGAATATCCTAAGTGATGAGAGTATCTTTGTTTACTTTGGGGCCGGGGGCCAAGCCAGATGGTTTCTACTAACAATGTGATTTACGGTGGAGACTTTGAGCCACTAGATATCAGCTTGACCTCTGGAGGGGGCTGGAGACTAAGGCCAGCCATGTGGGTGGTCAGTCATTACTATGTGGCTACTCTCAGTTGAAAGTGTAGATACCAAGGCTTGGGTGAGCTTCCTTAGTTGATAATGTCCCCAGGATGTTGTCACATATCATTGCTGAGAGAATTAAGCGCCATCCACATAACTCCATTAGGAGAGGACAACTGGAAATGTGTTCCTGGTCTCTCCTGGACTCTGCCCTGTGCCCCTTTTCTACTGTTGATTTTCATCTGTGTCCTTTCATTATAATATAGGTAACCAAGAGTACAACAGCTTTGCTGGGTTCTGCGAGTCATTCTAGTGAATCTCTGACCCTGAGAGTGATCTTGGAGATCGTCTAACACAGGAGGAACTCAAAATTGTTGTCAGCACAGCTCTTCCAGCCAACAGCAGAGCCAATCCAAGCCCAGAGCCAGATCCCCTGGTTCCAGCTTGGTTCTGACACTACCTAGCCACCTAGCCTCTTTGGTCATTAAGTCACTCACATGTACTGTGAAGGAAATGGACTGAAACACCTCAGAGGGTCCTTTCTAGGTTTAAAGTACTAGGAATACACCAAAATGAATCCTTGGCTTGATGTTTTGTTGCATGACTATTGACAGTAGAATTAACCCACAGCAGATAAAATGTCCCTACTCCTCTGGTTAACTCAAGGGCACCACAGGTAGGAGCATCTGTTGCCTTTGTTTTTTGCAAACCTGCTCAGGGGCCTTTTATGAACCTCTGATCTGCTATTGTGGGTACCAAAGTTTCTACTTTGAGGCAAGATCATAGTACAGCAGCCTCTGCCTGAAGCCAGGAAAATCTAGGAGGATATAAAATTTGAAAAAACCATTCTCATCAGTATGCAAGCCTTTTGGCTTAATAGTACCTGAATTATGCATTGTGCACATAGATCTATAACTAAGAATGCTCCAGGCTTTTCACTCACTACTGGAAAGAGAATATCCTTGGGTAAACTTGCTTTGTGAAGGAAACCTTTAACTTCAGGTTTTTATTGCCACCATTCCAACCCTTTGTTACTACAGACTATTTATGTGTGGATCTTCCAGAAAGCAAAAAATATTTAAATCTATTTAAAAGTCTCTCACTTTGAAGAGTGTTTTTCTGGAGACATCAGAGCCAGAAAATACTGAGGGGGCTGATCAGGAAATGGTGAACTCAGAAGCAAGGTATGAGAGCTGAATTCACTCGTTGACTCTGTGTCTTAAGAAAATCATCTACCCTCCTGAGTTTGCTTCCTTGCATGTCATTTGGACAGAAGATAATACTGCCTGTTTTGCATTATTTTTGAAAGACACACAGAACCAGCAAACAGTAAGAAAGCTTCAATGTTGCATGCTCATTTGGCCAGATGGTTAAATGATCTGCAGTTTTCTTTTTCTCATTCTTTTTATAGGATAACGGTTTCGGCCATGTGCTTTATGGATTTCAGCAGGTTTCCTCTTGACACTCAAAATTGTTCTCTTGAACTGGAAAGCTGTAAGTCTCACTTCCTGGTGGAGTGAGTGCACATCATTTGAACACACCGTCACATACTTACATGTAAATAAGCATGCTCTTAACAAGCATTTTAAAATACTGATATATTTATCCAAAACCAAAACAATTGTGGCTTCTTTTTTTTTTTTTTTTTTTTGGTTCCTGTTTTTTATGAAGGTTGATGGCAGTTTGTCTGTTAAAGGAGAAGGTTCAGGGGAAAAGTGTTTTGATAATTGCATATTCTATAGTTTCCACAATAAAGGAACAGCTCACTAAAAAGTCTATTCTTGCTAATGTTGTTACATAGACTGACACAGACTTTCTACATTTGGAAAGCTCTGGAATTCACGTTCCCAGATGAATCACAATCCTCCATTAAGTAGACTTGGATTCCTTAGAAAAATCTAACTCTAGACATAGACCCCCTAATCAAAGCCCCATCACAGGGCATCTGAGCTGTCAATCACTTTTACCAATCAGCTATTTTTGATAGAAGATCTTAAAAGCTGACTGCAATTTTTGCAAATGTGTCTAAAATCCTGGGAATCTCACCAGATGTCTACTCCACAGATGCTCCGCCCCAACTCCATTAGAAATTTTCCATACCACTATTTGACTTTAGAAAATTTCTTGTAATGTTGGCCCATTTTGGAATTTCATCCAAGGAAACTAAAAACAAATGGGGACTAACAGCCTGGAGTCAGGCCTGTGACAGTGAGGGGATGCTATGGTGTCACTCTGAGGCCTGGCTTAATACTCTAAGAGAATGTACACAAATATGGGAGCAGCTATCTGGGGAGTTTCAATTCATTGTGTGGGCACAAGATCCATACTATACTAGTCATCAGGGCCTAACTTTTAGAGATTCTTTTTCCTCCTCCTAAAAGTGTGTGTATGATCAGTCCATTGGCAAACACATTTTTATCACCTAATATGTACATGTCATTGGAGTAGGCACTAAGGATACAGAGCCACATAAGACATGGTTATAGAACTCATTGAGCTTACAAGAGCTTATTCCACTTACAAGACTGATATTTTCCTGTTTTAGATGCCTACAATGAGGACGACCTAATGCTATACTGGAAACATGGAAACAAGTCCTTAAATACTGAAGAACATATGTCCCTTTCTCAGTTCTTCATTGAAGACTTCAGTGCATCTAGTGGATTAGCTTTCTATAGCAGCACAGGTACAGCATTTTACATGGGTGATTCATCAGCATTTATTGGACATCTACTGTTTGCAAAGCACCACAACATGTGAAAAGACCGGAATCCAAGCGTGTGTCCCCTTTGGCCAGCACCATCATTCCTCTCCTTTTACAGGGAGCAAGCTCCACCCTTCCATACATCGTTTCTTTCCCATTCGTGCAGCCACCTCTAACTAGATGCCTTGCTTCCATTCTTGACTTCTCCAGTCTCAATACAGCAGACAGAGTAATCTCTTTGGAACATAAAGTTCACAATTCTTTCCTGTTCTAAACTTTCCAGTGTCTTTCCATCACATTTACAACAAATTGAAGTTTCTCAACGTGATCAGTCTCCTGCCTAATGTGGGACTCACCCACTTCCTCTGCCCCTCACCACCTGCTACTCTCCCGACACTGGCGTTTTTGCCTGCCTGCCTCATTCCATCTACAGGGCCTCTGCTTGGCCTTCTCCTCCTTCTGCCTGGAGTGCTTTCCCCCAATATTCTCATGCCCTTCTCCCTCATTTCAGTCAGAGCTTTGTTCAAATAGCTTCTCAAACAGTGCTTTCCTAACCAAACCAACCCCGTGTAAAACAGGCTTCCTTTCTCACCGTTCCCTATCTCGGTCATCACAGCACTTAGCATCACCTGAACTATGCGTTTATTTGACTGCTTTGTTGTGTGAGTGCCTCACCAGGAAAAGGGTGGGGAATCTGTCTGCCTTGCTCACCATTTCTTCTGCAGCACCTGGAATGTTCTTGGCACGTGACAGATGCTCAATAAAAATCAGCTGAATGAATCCATCCATAAAGTGCATCATTGCCCCAAACAGAAAACCTATCCAAAATTGGGCCTATATAGTACTCTTTACTATGACAGATATATTTCTGAATTGACAACTTTTATCCAAGACACCTTTTAAAGTTATATGTGATCCCCATTGACTAAAGTTGGAAGCAGCCTCCTTCGGTTCCCCTCTGCCCTCCTCACCCTCCACTATCATTCCCCTTCTGGATATTAATATTCTGGGTCATTTTAGGCCGAATCCATATAAAATGCCACTTCAGATTCAATGCAGCCATGCTTAGGCCAGCCAGAAAGTGTGCCAACAGCTGTCCCTGAGTTTCAGAGCTGTCCTGGCTAGAATGCTTTACCTACTCTGCCTTGATAGTGGTGTCTTTTCTCCTCAAAGATTCTCCACTCTGTTCTTAGATCTTGGAGAGTAGTTATCAAGTTTTTATCTAAAACCTGCAGCTTTAAGAGAGAAGTAGAAGTTGACATTGCAGAGAAGTTAAATGATTCTCTAGGAACAACAGCTCTTTATCTATTTAGACCTAGAAGAAATTCTCTATTTCACTCCGTTATTTGTCTACATTGCTTGGGATTCAGCAAATGATGCTCTCAATTTTAATCATGTTTATTGCCTTTTCTGATTATGTAAGTAACACATATTTATTTGTTTTGGTCACTGATATATCCCTGGCTCACAGTAGATGCTCAAAGGCTAATTATTCAATGAATGAATAAATGTTAGATAATTTGAAGAGACCTCAGAAAAATTTAAAGGAAAATCTCTTTGTAATCCTACCTCATAGAGATAAACTATATTATTATTTTGATATATTTTTCTGCTCCTCCTTCTTCTCCTCCTTTTCTTGGTTTGTCTTTCTCTATATGAATAAATATAGGCATATATTTATCAGGATTTTTAATGTTCTTTCTTAATCCTAAATTAAATTAATATTTAAATAAAAGAATGTATGCAATGAACCATGGTATACGTGAAGTATAATTTATAGGATGTGTTTTCATTTTACTATTGCTAAAATGAAAAATAACTTTGGCATATGATAAATTGTAAATAGATATTTGCAACATTTAATGCTAATATAATGTAATATATATGAAGCATAGAAATCAAAAAGAATTGTCTCCTGCACAGAACATATGCAAAATATACAATAATAACGATGGCATTTCTTTAGCTTTTGAAGCACAACTATCCATTAACATATATCCAACCGTCCTCCTAACAAGAAGTTAAATTTCACTTCAAAATTCCAACTTTACCACTAAATCATTCCATTTGCTCTACCATAATTTTATCTGTGCTTGTCAGACTTTTTGAGCCCTACCAGGCAGCTCCAACACTAGCTGATTTTTATCTTTTTCTGGTCATGTTTTAGAATCTCTCTAAAGCCAGGAAAATACTGGCATGGAAAAACTTACTGCTTACAAAGATGCTTGCATTTTAAAATGAACTTACAAATCTTTAACGTTCAAAGGTAGTTACATTTTTAAGAAATATCATTTTGGTTCCTAAGAAAAATGAAAAAAAAATTAGAATTAGGTTCAAATGTACATGCTTTGTGTAACATGAGACGGAGACTTATCCATAATACATTAATATTCTTTAAAAGCAAGTTACGGAAGAATATATTTTAAAAATCCCATATTTGTTATTGAAGAATGTATTTATACATATTTATGAGTGCATGAGTGCTTATATACATATCTGTGCATATCGTGTGTGTGTGTGTGTGTGTGTGTGTGTGTGTGTGTGTTAAAAGCCTAGAAAGATTAACAATAGATACCTCTGAGAAGTAGGTACAAAAAACACTTGTATTTTTTAATTTGTTACAATATACCCATTTTTTTTAATGACAGAGATTGGTAGGAAAAATGACGAAGGGAGGCATTTTGGAAGTTGTATTCAAATATCAAATCAATAATCATATCTGGGTTCATTTAACCATCCCTTAGTTAGGTTTCGGAAAGATTACATTTAGAAACTTATTTTAGTTCATGAGCATGTGATAGCTCTGCCTCACATTATCCACGAATCATTAAACATAATCTTCTGACAAACTCAAGTGTCTTTTTCAGACTAGTTTCCTGTTTAAATATTTTAGCTTCCTCAAAAATAATTTTTGATTTGTTTTCTTCACTCCTATCCTTACAACTACCAGCCACAACCACCACTCCCAGGTGTATAGAAAAACTATACATCTGACTCTGGCTCTAAGAGTCAGAAATATAGTTATAGAACCTTAGTTTCCATTTTATAGCTGAACAACAGGGTGTTTTTTTTTTTTTCTTGGCCTTTACCACTACCGTTGCCACTGTTCAAAAATCACCACGACCTGGCAATATTAACAAGCAGATGAGGGCTTCTGCCTCCTGATCCCTTTCTCAAAATTCTCAAAATCATGCACTATAAATTTACAAAGAAAAAAGAAATGACTCCTGCCCCTGAGGGATGCATTGAATAATTATTCTTTATCATAGCATAATCTAGTGGCTGAATGTGTAAGTAGTAGAAACAGACTGCCTAAGTTCAAACCCTGTCTCTATCATTTATTAGCAACCTGACCTTGGACAAGTTGCTTAATCTCTCTAACCCTTAACTTTCTCATCTTTAAATGGGTTTCGTAATACTCTCTGTATCATAGGGTTGTGAGGATACATGATGTCATATAGTTAAGTACCTTAGAATGTTATCTGCCATATAATAGAGGCTCAATAAATATTAGTTAGTAGCTGTCATCATCACCCTATTTTCATCCACATTATCTTGATCCTTTTCATAGAGAGTATTAAGGACTACTTTCAAAGGGCCATTGAAGGTGACTGTCTCTAGGTATAAAAACCTTCTTTATTCTGTCTTGGGACTGACTCCCCAAATACTGGCCCAGTCCTCCATTTCCCTGGGTGCCAACTCTCTAGCCTTTTTCTCTCTGTTATTAACTCCTCTTCTTTCTACTGTATGGCAAACTGATGGAGGCAGATGTACCCGTCCCCATCCAAAATTTAGTTCAGATGCCAAAACTGATGATGCCATACACATGACAAAAGGGTATGAAGTGATTTATTACTTACATAATGAGGCTTTCTAGAGAGAGATGGGCAGGCTCCCAAGCAGGTCTGAAATGAAAAATGGCTTGAGAAAACAGGAAGGGGCTACTGGCTTGGGTTTTTATGGTAGCTAGGGGGTGCAGCTAGGGTGAAGGCTGCCTGTCGTAGGACAAGATGCATGGTTTGAACTTTTCACAGGTGCCAAGAAAAGGAGACCTAGGCTTTTTATTAACTTGCTCAGATATAGGGCAGAAGGAGAAGTTGGGCTTGAGAGCTTTTAGCAGTCAAACATCAAAAATAGAATCAGACTCTTTATTGTACTACCCAAAATGAAGGCTTCACAACGTTCCAAGGCAGCACCACCTTTCCTGATAGGGAAATGGACTCCCCATGACCTGCAGGTTCAACTAAAATACCACCCCTAGTCTAAAACCACAAGACAGAGCCGCAGTTTGACTTCCTGGTTACTCCACCATGCCCCCACCCCACCAAAAAAAAAAAAAAAAAAAAAAAAAAAAAAGGACAACTGTTCTTCAGAAAATTATGAATAAAGAAAGGATGCAGTTAACTAATTTTATTTCAAGTTAATAATGAACAGAAAACTATATACCTTAGTACTGTCTTTTGAATTTCTTTCACAGGTTTTCCTTATTTCTTTTAACCTCACAGTAATTATATAAAGTTGTAAGGTCAGAGAGCTGTTATTGTACTCTACAGCCATCACTGAAACTCTCAGTGGTACACAGTAATAAACCGGGGCTGTGATGTAGGTGATACAAGACAATGAGAAGCTTAAAAATAATTTATATTTTAACTTTATAATGTACTATGTGATGTATATTTTATTACTCCTGGTAATAAAATTGTTTGGTATTCCTGAGCATATATAAACTGACTGTTAGAAGCTTAGAACTAGGTAAGGAAGAAAAAGATAATGAGTATTTAATTGAGAATAGGATTCTAAGAGTAGAGTCTGCCAGTTCAGTGTGGGTTGGCCAGGTGTATTTCTTAGGCCAAATGCCTAAGTACTTAAGTGATCCATCTAATAGGTTTGCCATCTTGGGTTTCTAAGAAATTACTGCTGAGACTAGCAGAAGGGTTTTCCAACTCTGCAATACCTATGATTTTTATTTTATAACTTTTGACCTATAGTCCCTGTGTTTTGAATAATGTTATTTGAAAATAAACAGCATTTATCATAGAAAAAATAATCTTGCTACTTATTCAGAAAAGATGTATTTGCATGTTTCCTCATGTATTACCTTATTTTAGTAAAGATTTAACAAGATTAGCACATAGTTATTTTGAAATAAAGCAAGGTAATATAAATTAGAAATGTATGAGAAAAAAAGAAAAACAAGGATAAGGTATTATATATATCCTGGTATGTGTATGTGGTCATTAAAGAATGGTGCTCAGAGAAGTCCTGTAGATGTCTGAAAATTTGGCTTTAAACTTCCTTGTAGTCAATGGGAGAGGTAAACCTGAACAAAATGTGTGTGTGGATGTCACCACAAATGGTGCTTTTAATTAGCACAATTAGTATTACCAACGTGAGTTTATGTAATTTCAATAGGAAGCAAAGAAACATCAGTTGGTTACTTTTTTGCAGATTCATCATACACAAATTATGGTACTTGTGAGTCTTTAAAATTATAAAACTAACTTATGGATGATGTTTTCTTTCCCCTTTGAATCCCCAGCTGTCTCCATCTCAGGTCAAAATCCAATGACCTAGTACCTACTGTGAATCTTTTCATTCAGTTAAATGTTTTTTTCATTTGTTATAGCTAATAAAAGGTTTATTGGCTCTTTTATGCCTTTATTAGTCATGTATTGAAGACTTTCCCTCTTGCAGAAATGCCACAATACAATATATTGTGGAGACAGATCTTTAGAGGCCATCCCACAAAAGATAACCACTATTCATCCCTGAACTGCAGGTTTGGAAGTTAAAGGGGATCTTTGAGTCAAATAATTAAGCTGACTGCAGTTCAGCTGGTTGAACAAATGTTGATGGAGTGCCAGGCCCAACTAAATGGAGATGAGTTTGTCAAATTCCGTGTCCCCAAGAGCTTGGAGTCTAAAGAAGCAGGTCATTTCACTAAGTGCAGTGTTTCTAAGGGGAAGCTTGCTCTAATGAAAACTTTGGCTTTTTTCCATAGGTTGGTACAATAGGCTTTTCATCAACTTTGTGCTAAGGAGGCATGTTTTCTTCTTTGTGCTGCAAACCTATTTCCCAGCCATATTGATGGTGATGCTTTCATGGGTTTCATTTTGGATTGACCGAAGAGCTGTTCCTGCAAGAGTTTCCCTGGGTAAATCTTTCCCCATCTTTATAAAATGTTAACATGGGAGAAAGTTCAAGGGAGGTAAATAAAATGGGTCATACATGGAGAGGAAAAGAGAGTGGTGGTTTAGTAGGGATAGTCAGAGATGAACATTCAGGTTGCAGTATCGATCTTGACATCCTCAAGGGCAAATTGTAATTGAGTTCTTTCCTTGGGAACCCGGATTTTAGGGATGAAGTAAGTCTTTGCTGACTGACCTGCAGTTGGGTGATAGTAAAGAAAGGGGGTGAAATTATGAAGCATAAACAGCCTCACTTTTAAAGCTTATCTCTTTTCTTTTTTAAGAAAACCTCCCCATGCATTATACAAGTCCATTTAGCTTTTCAGGACAAACCCTTACATCACAGAAAGGAAAACCTTCAAACTAATTCACACTATACTCTTAGTGTATTAATAACAAATTACCTTGGTGGGTTAACAAGAATGTGGAGGGGATGCTTGAATTTGAAAATATGAATACTGATTAGAAATTAGGACTTAACTAAAAGACCAAAATCAGAATCAACCACAGTGGAATTTCAGGTACAGTGGCATATTAGTTGGCAGGAGATTTTAGGTGGAGAGACGTTGCCAGCCTCATTAAGTCACTACACAGGGTTGATTATCTACACCGTCTAACATGGTATATGCCTCTGTCACACACACTGATTTATGGGAACCATTTCAGACCCACTTAGCAGTTATTGAGATCTTAGAAAGTAGAAGATACCAAGCTAAGCACTTAGATGACATGTTACTTAATGAGAACCCAAGAGATAATCCCACTTGCCTTTTTTGCTGGTCAGGGCTGATCTCCCTCATTTTATCTGATTTTGTTATTTCATTTGTAGTGCTCTATCTAGAGAGAAGATTGTTATTATTATAATCATTGTTACAATTATTGTAATTATCACACAATTCATTCCAGAAAGGGTGGTGTGTAAGTTAATGTTCACAAATTATATGCATACTTCAAAAGATCATTTGAAAGACATAAATTATTAATATTAACAATTTGCTCACCTCCTTTCCCTATTAAAATATTCAATCTACAAGCATTTGAGACTTGAATATCTTCAAGGAAAAAATACCATCTGAATAAGTAATTAAATTATTTGAACTGTTTCTTCACATCAGAGCATGTGCCCTAACCTCAGTACTGCAGTGTGGCAGCACAGACCCAAATACAAGACCAAGGGCACATTTCCAGCCCTCTAGACACAATGAGAAAAGCACTCAGTCTATAAAGGTTTATGAACATGATTTTCTGTCAGATTTCTGAAGTTGACTGCTCTGCTCTTATACTGTGAAAATGACAGCAATAAGAGCTACTTCCATGGAAGGGTGGAGTGAATTGGGAACACTAAAACACTTTTAAGACATCCTTGAAATTCTCTGCTTCTTGCAACCACATCTGATCCCTTAGGGTTAAGAAATTGCTATGCAGATTTATGTAAAATGCATGCAAATCAGAAGTGTCCCTCTCCCACTTTTTAAAAAAATTATTTTAAGAGAACAGTAGTATTCCTATAAAACTGTTACCTTCTCAGGATTTGCTTCCTACCACCCTCACTTTTTTTTCAAAGATAATTTGCCCTCTTCTTCCCTAGCTCTTTGCAAATGCTTAGCTGCCCAATTCTCTGGAAGGTCCCTATGAATACCTATTCATCTGTCCCAATTACCTTTTCTCTTCTGCCTCCTTCCTTCACCTTCTCCACAGCATTTGACATTATTAGGCATCCTCTCCAAATCTAGGACCAACTTTAGTGGTCAAGAGTTCCAGCCTCATCTTCCTCATCTGCAAAATGAAATTATTCATACTACCTCCTAAAGGTCACTATGAGAATTAAATGGGAGAATTAATTAATTTCATCATGTCAACTGCCTAGCTTGATGCCTGGCCCATAGTGTTAGATGAAACCAACTACACACACAATGCATTAGCTTTCAATACTCTCCGCTAGTCTAGTTTTTTTCTACTCCCAAAGACTTTTTTTTCCTTTTCTCTTTCCTGCTTTTTCTTCCACTCCTTAAGTATGAGTAACTCCCTCCCAAGGATCTGCTCACTTTTGACTCTTATCAAATGGAACAAACTTTTTAATTCCAACTACTGTCCGTATGTAAGCATGTTCCATTTGGGTACTTTCAGTTGTATACTGGACTTCACCTTCAGGTACTACAAGCATTCAGCCTGTTTAGAACCGAGTCTTTCCTTGGGAACCCAGACTTCAGGGATGCAGGATGTGCCAACAGACCTGTAGCTGGATGATAGTAAGGAAAGAGAGTGAAAGTATGAAGCATAAATAGCCTCACTTTTAAATCTTATCTTTTCCCTTTCTAGGTACACTCCCATGCATTACCCAAGCTCATTTAGCTTTTCGTGACAAACCCTTACATCACGGAAAAAAAAGAACCTTCAAACTAATTCACATTGTACTGTTGGTGTCTTAATAATAACTTACTTTAATGGGTTAGCAGGGAAGCCACTTATTCTCTTCACTTTTCCTCATTCTGTTCGGGGCCTCCCAGTTTGTTGAGCCTTTCATATCTGAAACCTCAATTTCCTTCTTAATCTTTGGCAGTGATTCTCAAACTATGGCCTTAGGACCCATTTACACTCTTAAAAATTAACGAGGACACTAGAGAGCTTTTGTTGCTGTGGGTCGTGTCTATCATTATTAGCCATATTAGATGTTAAAATAGAATTTGAAAATATGTATTAATTCGCTTAAAACTAGGAATAATCAACTCATTACAAGTTAACATGGTAACATTATATGAAGCATAATTATTTTTTCTAAAACAAAAACATTTAGTGAGAAGAGTGGCATTTTTAAACATTTTTGCAAATACTTAATGTCTACCTTTATAGAGGGCAGCTGGATTCTTATCTCTGTTTCTTCATTCAGTCTATTGCAATAGGTTTTGGTTGAAATACAGGGAGAAATCTGACCTCATCAGATACATAGTTTGAAAAGGAGTAGTATTTTAATAGTCTTTCCAGATAATTGTGGATAGCCTCCCTTCACATTACACCAAAACTCAGCAAGTGATAATTCCTTAAAGTTTAATTGCAATGTGCTATCTGAAACAAATATTTTCTACTCTGTTAGATTACAATCCATTGGTCTATCTTATACTTTTGATTACAGTCCATTGGTCTGTCTTATACTTTGAATAGATTTTTCACTGATGCATTGGTCATTTGGAAAATGTTGGTTCACTGAGTTACAGAGATCTTCCAAATGTTTACATAATTCATTATACTGGTTTGGATCATAATCTCAAAAGACACAATACTAAATGCCATAATCCTGAATGTTGAAATCCTGAAAGATCAAAATCCCTAAAGTCTAAATCCCTCAAGTCTAAAATCTCAAAAATCACAATCAGAGGATAATTACATCATGTTAGGCCAGTTACTATGCACTATCTTCATGCAATTGCCTATAACCTATTGCTGTAATACACTGTTTCATATGTGAAATTTTCTTTTTGATTTTTGGTCTGTTTTTCTTAAGTTTTTTTTTTTACTATTTTTAATTGTCAGAATTATATTATAATTGGCTATGCTATGTATTTCATCTTTGCATCATTTCTAGTAGTGGAGATATAAAGAAGTTAGACTGTTAGAGAGTTCTAATTTGTATTATGCATTTTTGCAAATTTAGCTCCATGAAAGTGCATTATCACATTAACTTTGTGTGTAAGTACTGTGCATGTATGTAAAAATGTTGAAACTTTCTCAATAAATGAAGACATGTCCTTTTTGTACATCTGCATTTGTGAAATATAAAATTTCATGAGATCTCAGCTCTTTGTGTGACTACATATGTGGTGGTGACCATCATGGTTTTTGATCGATCCTCAAAAGATTTAAGTTGTTCATCACAGTGTTTCAGATGACCACAGTTATAAAGCTGGGTGCCCACAATGACCCACCATAGTGATATGCATTTATATGTTTCCCTTTTGACCTATTTCTGTATCAATATGGTTCATCTGCTCATAACTGTTATGCCTGTGCAACTGTTGTTAGTATACCTGAGTGTTTATGCTTACAGAAATATGTGTGTTATTATTGCCTTATTTTACTGTGTAAAGTGGCTTATGAAGTGTTATGTCTTTTTTTATGTTTCTTAAATAAATTACCTTTTTAAAATATAAATAAATAGCTTTTAAATTTTTAAAAATTATTTTTAGAACAATATTTTCAGTATTTTGATCTTTCAAGACTGTGATTTTTAGAATTTTAGACTTTAGAGATTTTGATCTTTTGGGATTTCAACCTTTGGAATTATGGAATCTGGAATTGTGTCCTTCGGCATTATGATTGGCTCCTCCTCCCCACCTGTGTTTCTCTGTCAAAATCTTGCCATCTCTACATGGCCGAAAGCCTTCAGTGATGACTCCAAGCACACATGGTCTCTCTCATCTTTGAACACGTGGCATTTTCTGTATCTCCTAAGTAGCTTACTTCCTCTATTTCATGTTTTGCTGTGGGACAGGAGTGGCTTATCTTTTGACCTCTATTAGAATGTGAGCTCCTTAAGGACTAGGACCACTATTACCATTTTGTTGTTGTTGTTGTTCCTTCAGTGAGTAGCACAGTGTCCTCCTGCACATAGTTCATATTCAGTATGTAGTTGTTAAGTTGCCAGGGTTTAGACCACCATATTTTTAGTTGCTAACTGGAAATGATAAAGGATGATTCATTTGCTGGTGAAGACCCTCCCACATTTGCCATGTTTCAGGTAAAGAGCAGTAGAGGGTGCACAGCATAGAAGTATCCACTGTGATTAGGCAATTCTCATAAGAGATAATAGCTACCATAACTTGGAATGTGTGATGGGTCAAAAATATGATTATGTCTCTCCATTCAATTTGGTGTGGAGAGTGTGAGACAATTATAAAGTTGTTCAAGGATATTTAAATATTATACTTTCTCCTCTCATTTCCACTTCCCTCCTTCTTTCTTTGCCTCCATCATTCTTGCTTGATCCCTCTACATGAGGTATGCCATTCTCTATAGAATGAATTAAGTAATGGGCTCCTTTACTGGAAAACAGATATGGCAGAGGAAGACAACCGAAGTTTTTAGGCCTGTAGTCACTCTCAGAGAAAAAAATCATCTCCTAACAGAGGATATGTCATATGCTTGGAAAAGTGAATACTTAGGCAACTGGATAAGAGCAGTTTATTTAACGGTCACAGAGATTATGAGAATTTCTAGTGACAGTTATTTGTACTCTTGTACCACCTTCATGAGAAAATGGTTGTCAGTTTCTGGTCATAGAGCAATGTTGGAATTTCAAGCCACCTTCCTTTCCTTCATATCATGTAATATTTTCGTTCTGCCTAGGCCTATATGAAAAATATTTTTACTCACTTGAAGGTGAATATAAACACCCCCTCCCTTCAAAAGAACTACCTGCAACACAGTTACTGAGGGGGTGAAGAAACTCAGTGGTTTCATAAGTGATGCCTGTCTTCCCTACTGCTATCATACCAGTCAACAAAACTCTCCACCATGCATGACTAAAAATAGCCAATGAAACTGAAAGATTAATAATTCCCCCCAGACTAAAGGGTTCTTAAGACCCCATGCACGTCTTTAAAAGTTAATATGGTGAGGCTGCAAGAGCCCAGGGGAATTGAATCAAAGGGTCAGACTAAATATTTTCTCATAACACTTTCCTAACTATGCGTAGCAACATCAGTAGTGGGGAAGATAATTTTCTAATCCAAACACATGACCTTCCTTTGACTAAATGGTTGCTTCATATAATTCAAAACTCCTTTATTGGGATATTAACTTTAATGGGTTTGGAAGGAATACTATTTGTCAAGATTAATGTATTTTTGAGGGGTGGCGCAAGATATAATAAGTGTATTTAATGTAGCTATAATACTCCTGACTTCAAATTCTATTGCTTTAGGAATTTACATCTCAGTTTTCTCATCACTCACTCCCCCTACCCAACAATCCCTCCTCTCCACTCTAATTCTTTTTTTTAATTACTCATCTTAAAGAAGGAAAATTTAGAATGCTCGTTTTAAAATAAATAAGGCTATTGTCAATTAGTTTGATTAAGCACCCTTTTAAAGAAAATGATTAATAGTTTATTGCTTTCTGGCAAATATAGATAGCGCAATTCCTTTTTATTTGCCCAGTAGTTATCAATTTCAAATACGTGACGAGACCAATCAGGCATATACATTTGTGTGTTTGTTTAAAATCCTTATTTTGTCCACTAAGCTCCATATTACTGCACATTGAAAAAAATTAAGTTCTATCTTTTATATCTTAAAAAACCAATAAGAGAAGACATTAAAAATTTTTTAGCTGGGCGTGGTGGCTCATGCCTGTAATCCCAGCATTTTGGGAGGCCAAGGGGGGCAGATCACCTGAGGTTGGGATTTCGAGACCAGCCTAATCAACATGGAGAAACCCCCTCTCTACTAAAAATACAAAATTAGCCCAGGTGGTGGCGCATGCCTGTAATCCCAGCTACTCAGGAGGCTGACGCAAGATAATCACTTGAACCCAGGAGGCGGAGGTTGCAGTGAGCCGAGATCGTGCCACTGCACTCCAGCCTGGGGGACAAGAGCAAAACTCCATCTCAAAAAAAAAAAAAAAGAAAAAAAAATTCAAACTAATGAGGTTAGCACTTAAGTGGGAATATTAGTTCACGATTCCTTCACTTCCTGCCAGTGAAATCTTGAACAGAGTAAGACATTGGCATACTGAAAATGTCAGTATGGCACAGTAAAGCCACAGTGTCTTCTTTGTGCCTCTTGGCATAATTCTGCACTCTGAACAGAATTTGCACTCTGCGCTGACAAAATATAGGGGAATCCCTTAGCCACTCTGAGCTTCTATTTGTTTTCTGTTATGTGTGGCTAATTATTTACCTAGATATGTGGTAGGTAAATATTTGATAAAAGCAAGCAGGTTTTATTTAATAATCTTGGCTTCAGCTATACCTGTAATGTTAATAAAAATTCCATGCTCAATAAAATTCCATGCTTCTTGTTCACTCGTTGCTTCATGTTTACGTAGCAAGTATGTTTTAGAGCCAGGGAATACAGACAGCACCCTCTGATATGCAGATCGTTGATAGTACCATTGTTGGGGGAAACCTGGGACTTGATAAGACAGTGGTCTGTGTTCAATGGTAAGAGTTGGAATAGCATTTAGGTTTCTTATTCTGGAGTTCAAATCAGTGTGAAGGTGAGATTCCAAGTCCTCCTATGGTACTGTCAGATTGCCAAGTTGTGTTGATCTTGATCATACAAACTAAAAACTTTATTTGAAATAGAATGGCTCTATAGAATTGTCGTTGTGTTTGATATGGGGCTCTCTCAGATGAGAGCCTAACAGAATTATTACAGAAAGGATAGAAAGGTGTTGGTGAAAGCAGTCCACATGCTGTGGCTGTACATTTAGGAGTAAATCACAGTGCTCTTCCTGCTGTTTGAGACTCTGTCTGTTGACATTACAATGTCCTCACAACTTATAAAAATCATTAACGATTCCATTTGCACCTCCCTGGTGGGAAATTAAGAAATAAAACCATACCAGCCAGTGTACATTTCAAATATTTACAATAGTATGCTTTCTCTCCAGGTGGTACTCTGGCAATATCCCTCTGAGAAATTAGTGTAGACATTGAATGGCCCTCCTCATGGCCAGCATTTTATTAAGGAGATCTCAGAGTCACTTCGTTCTCCATTTTCCCCCCGGAACCTTGATCTTCTTACCTCTGATGATCATGCCAGAAAACAAAGAAGTAAAAGGAAGAGGGGAAAAAAGGAAAGGGAAGGGGGAAGGCAGAAGAAAGGGAGAAGAAGGGAAGAGAAGGAAAGGGAAGAGGAGGAGGGAAGGGAGGAGAAAAGAGGGGAATGGGGAGGAGAGTGGAAGGGGAAAATGTGAATGGAATTTAATTGTTGCTGAGTAAGTGTTTACAGTGAACTGAACCCCTACTAGCACACTTAGAATCAATGGAACTGTAGTTTCATTAGCAATCGACAAAGAGAATAACAATGGCTTTTTAAGTATTTTCTGTGAAAGCATAATATAGAGAATAGCAATCTTGAATGCTACTAAAGATCTTTCAAGAAGAAATAAGCTCCCAGGAAGCATGAAATATTAAATGTAGACGTAAAGACAGGTTATAAACAGTAAAAATTGTGAAAGAATGGGAAAGGTTAGAGGAAATGATTTTAGAATATTTTTTTTAAATTGAATACATGTTTACCTTTCTGGCATGCTTAGAAGAGGCCCATCTGAGGGTGAAAAACAGAAAAGTCAGACTCTGTTTTCTGTGAAGCCTTTAAATGGAGGAAGGGAAACCTTCTGGACAATAGGGTGAGGGCAAGAAAAAGAGACAGAAAAATCCAATGAGAGTGTTTGTTTAGGCTGAAGATATATAGCTGGTCAACATGCACACACCTTCCCTCCTCTTGGATCACCAGGTTGATATTGTTCTAGAAATGCATCCCCTGGTGTGATTCAGCACCAGATCCTGGAAATGAATGGCTATATCACTGAGCTTGCCACTATTCTCAAATGGCAGGAATCACCACAGTGCTGACCATGTCCACAATCATCACTGCTGTGAGCGCCTCCATGCCCCAGGTGTCCTACCTCAAGGCTGTGGATGTGTACCTGTGGGTCAGCTCCCTCTTTGTGTTCCTGTCAGTCATTGAGTATGCAGCTGTGAACTACCTCACCACAGTGGAAGAGCGGAAACAATTCAAGAAGACAGGAAAGGTACAGCCTTGCTCTGACTATCAGATCCCTTGGGGAATGTGGAAAAGACTACCCTTATCTATTGCCCTCTCTTGACAGTGTTGTAAGCCTTTGTAGTAAGTCCATATGCCTGTCAAGAGGCAAGTTGACAGTATGGTGACAATTTAACATTGAACCTTACCCTCTGCTCTGTGCTGGCTGTTTTCTTATCCTCACTCACCTTCATCAGGAGTTTTTGTGTGTGCAAAATTCCTCTCAATATGCTCCTTTCCCCCAACTGTACCCTTTGAATAAAAAGGGTTGACATACAAACAACACTCTTTCAAATGGATGATGATGATAATAATAATAGCTAACACGTAATGGGGGTTTATTATATATTGGCATCATACCAACCATGTAACATATTATGTCAGTTAACTCTCACACTAAGGTCAGTATTTTATCGCCCTCATTTAACAGAGGTGGAATAAATGCAGCTGGGTGGTACAGCTGAAGAGGAATCAGGCTTTGCTTCTGGGTCTCCTTAACTTCAAAGGCTGTGTGTGTGCTCTCAACCAATAAATGATATGTTTCTCTCCATCGAGAGCCAGCATTTATATATCTCTTCTTGTCACTCGGGAGAGTGGTAGAGCATAAAGGGAGGTTCTTCCCCCTACAGTATCCTAGGAATGAGGTGCCTTCTGGGCTCTAAATGTTATCCATGTTTTTTGTGACATTGTTTAATAAATGTAGATAGATTGCTCTCTACCTGCTTCATTTCACAGAGGATTTGGGCACCAGTTTCCTGCTTTTACAAGAACTTATATAAGATATTGTACTTCAGAAACTTAACTGATAAGAGTCATTCGTTTCTAGTCTACACTTAAGAGAATAGCACACATACGCACACATACATATGTGCATATAGTATATATGTATACATATACATCCTATGTACAGAATATCTATACACATATACCCATAACTTCAATGAAATCTATTCACATTGGTTTAAGTTTTTTTTTACATGAGCATTTATATGCAACTAAACATTATTTAATATTTTTTCTACTTCTGAGAGCATCTCATACTTTCAGGGTGTTTTTATATCCTCTTCTCACACTGAACCTTCCTGTCATCCCCCAGTATAGATCTTGCAGAGATTGTTATCTCTATTTTATAAACGAACAAGCAGAGTTCTAGTGAAATGAAGTGATTTGCCAACAGATTCTCAGCCAACAGAACTGCAGTTGCAATTCAGATCTGGAATGCTCACTTCATCCTTTGATTTTACATCCTTTGAGTCAAAGCTCTAATAAGAGCTGATTTTGTTTTCTTGCAGATGCTTTCATTTCTTTGCTAGCAGCATGTGGCTATGTTTGCCTGTCACTTACATGCCCACAGTGAGTGCTACGCACGTGTAAGGAAACCAGGAGCTGTTAAAGCAGTATGCGGCAGTGGTGTGTAGGCATCACCCGGGTCCTCATTAAACTCTAATTCAGGAGATTTGGGGTGGGACCTGAGACTATGAATTTCTAATAAGCTCTAAGTGATGCTGATGCTGTTGATCTATTACCCATACTGAATAGCAATGATTTGGATAGTCTGTGAAGTGAAAGGTGACAGGAAAAATGTGTAAGGAGGGAAAGAATTTTCTTCATGTTTTATTTTGTTTTTATACGAGGAGTGGTTAACAGAAGAAATAGGCACTGAAGTACTTTTGGCTCACCTCCATCGAGTCCTTTGACTCAAAAATATCTACAACTTCCTGCCCCCACCTGCCACACAACGTGTGTTCACTCTGCCTGATTGTTTTGTAGTTGTTGATATTATACACAATCTTTTTGTGTACCACTATGCAGAACTTCTTTTCAGGTAATAAGCATCCTCCATTTTAAAAACTATTTTTCACTTTTTAATTGTAAAATTACTATAACTTAGATTTTACAATCTGGATTGTTTTTAAGTGTGCAGTTCAGTAGTGTTAAGTATATTCACATTGTGGTGCAACCAATCTCCAGAGCTCTTTCATCTTGCAAAACTGAAACTCTATACCCATCAAACAGCAACTTCCCATATTCTCCTCCCCTCAGGCCCTGGAAACCGCCATTCTAAGCATCCTCAATTATCTCAAATAAATGCAATTATCTCAAGGGAATGTCCTATTTGCCATTCATATCTTTGTGGGACAAAATGAAAAAATGATTGAAGTCAGAAGAAGTGATGGTAGGCCAGGCACAGTGGTTCACGCCTCTAATCCCAGCACTTTGGGAGGCCAAGGCAGGTGGATTTCTTGAGGTCAGGAATTCCAGACCAGCCTGTCCAACATATGAAACCCCATGTCTACTAAAAATACAAAAATTAGCTGGGCGTGTGGTGGGAAACTGTAATCCCAGCTACTCAGGAGGCTCAAGCAGGAGAATTGCTTGGACCTGGGAGGCCGAGGTTGCAGTGAGCTGTGATTGCACCACTGCCACTGCTCTCCAGCCTGGACGACAGAATAAGACTCCGTCTAAAAAAAAAAAAAAAAAAAAAAAAGAAGAAGTCTTGATGGCAAACCAAATCCACCACATCCCAGCTTTGTGTTCCAGGTTAAGTCTCCTAAACCCCTTCTGTGCTTCCACAGTGGTGTCATTTCTTCCCCATGTACTTCACAGGGCTGTTATGATGATCAAGTGATATAGTAAAAGGGCCTAAAACCTTTGCAAATATAAAGTGCTATACAAATGGAAGTTCTTATTGTGAGTAGTGCCCAGAACACCTGCCCTGAGGGAATAGGAGTATTACTAGGAAGAGTGGGAACAAATCCAATAGGATGAGATGCCTTGGAAGAAATAGGACGCAATGGGAGAGGCTGGATAGAAGAAATGTCTGTGGGTTTGGAGGCTAATAGATGACACCTCTCTATATATATGGAGTTGGAAGCCAGTATTAGAGAGAAAGCCAGTTGTGGGAGCCAGATATATGGATATAACAATGTCACCTTTGTTATTGGTAAAGCAGTTTGGAGAATGTTGCTTAGGTCTGTGAGCAGGAGGGCTCACTAATATTTCATCACTAGCTTAAATGTACTCATTGTCTTGGTCACTGGCAAAACAAGAATGTTCAGGCCTATCCCTGGAAGGACAGTATCTCTTTACTTCATTTCAGAGAAAAGACCTGGACACCAATGCAGACACCAAATGGAGGACTCAAAAGGGACAGAGCTAAACGTGCCAGTTTCTTCTCCCAGACTGCTACAGTAGAGTGACCAAGGGATGATGAGAAAGGGCTGAAATGTTAGGCCTCGCTATGGAGTTCCTCTCTATGAAAACAAATCAGGCAAAACTTGTTTTCATCACCCCCCTACCACCATTACTACTACCATCCACCACCCACCATCATCCACCACCCAGCACCATCCACCCTCTACCACCATCCACCAACACCACCACCCACCACCCACCACCACTACTCACCACTTACCACCCATCACTTACCACCCACTACCACTATCTACCCCTAACCACCATCCAACACCACCACACACCACCCACTCACCCACTGACCACCACTTACTACCAACCACCACTCACCACCTACCACCACACCATCCCCCACATCCACCACCACCATCCCCACCACCCAACACCATCATCAACCACTGTTCACCACCATCCGCCACCACCCACCACCATCAACCACCACTACATCCTACTATCACCTACCACCATTATCCAACACCATCATCTACCACCGTCACCCACCATCCACCAATAACATCACCAACACCATCCACCACCATCACCACCACTCACCACCCACCACCACTACCATATACCCGCACCACCATGCACCACCTACCAACACCACCAACCATGACCACTGCCAACTACCACCCCCACCACCACCTACCACCACCACCATCCCCACTCACTACCTCTACCCCACTCACCACCCACCACCACTATCCACCACTACCACCATTCACCACCTACCACCCACCACTCACCATCATCTGTCACCATCCACCACCACCACTTACCGCCACCCACCATGACCACCATCCACCACTACCAAACGCCACCATCATGAGCACCATCTACCATCACCACCAGACACCAATACCTACCACCACCATTCACCAACAGTCCCACCACCACATATCACCACCACTCACCACCATAACCACCACCACCCAACACCACCCACCATCTATCACCCCCCACCACCATTCACCACCACCCACCACCCACCACCACAATTCACCACCTCCATCACCTACCACCACCATCCATCTCACATTATTACTATCCACCACCACACACCACTACCACCCAGTACCATCATGTTCATGTACATATTCCAACCACCTCTCTCCCCGAGACACTCAGAACTGGAACAGCAGGTCTATAGAAAATGTATCCCTGGTGTTGACCATTGCTTGGAAAGAGGAAAAATAGCTATTTTCTTTCTTGGCTGGGTGCGGTAGCTCATGCCTGTAATCCCAGAACTTTCAGAGGCCAAGGCAGAAGGATTGCCTAAGCTCAGGAGTTCAAGACCAGCTTCAGCAACATAACAGGACCTTGTCTCTACTAAAAATAAAATAAAATACTGTCTCTGGGGATGTATCTATTATGCGTCCTTCTGCATGGGGTGCCTGATAGTGATGGTACCTTCACAGACATATTACTCTTCGGGTCCCAAGGTTTGGCTTTCATACTTTCCATTGTCCCAGCATGGCAGGGCACTTGAAGCTACTTCAAGCCCCATCCGGGCTGGAACTGGTGTCAGGGGAGCCGTGGATGAATCGTATGCCCTGGTGTTGGTGTTGCCTCACTCCTCTGAGCTCTTCTTTCTGATCAAGCCCTGCTTAAAGTTAAATAAAAGAAAATGAGTGGGAAAAAAAATTAGCCTAGTGTAGTGATGTGTGTCTATAGTCCCAGCTACTCAGGAGGCGGAGGTGGGAATGATCATTTGAGCCCAGGAGGTCAAGGCTGCAGTGAGCTATAATCACACCACTGCCCTCCAGCCTAGATGATAGAGTGAGAACCTGTCTCAATAAATAAAAAATAATGATAAATTTTAATTTAAAAGTTAAAAAAATAAAAAGGGACAACATAACTCAATTATGGGTCCTTGATTAGTTCACTGACTGCACAAAATAGTCTTCATGTCTTTTGAATTCAGTAAAATATTAGGTTTTTAAATCACTATAAATCAAAGACATGTTTTGGCAGCATTTATTCTGCAGCCTCCAATTTGAATTCTGAATAATTTCATCCGATAGTAGCCTCTCTCTACTTGTTCATTTTTGAACTTCCCTATGAATCAAGAAGTGATTTTGTTTTCTCCAAGAGCAATTACTAACAGCTGCTTTGTAGACACTGCTCTAAACTAGTGAGAACCACTATCTTCCTCAGAGTAAAACCTTCAAGAAAATTTTAGTTTTGATTCAATCAGGCACTGGAGCCAGAAAGCATTGATAATTTGCTCCTTCAGAAAAATAAACCAGTTTTATGTTGTTTAATTGGGCCATGTTAGGATCATTTATAGGTGCTCTGAAGCAAAAATGGGAAGGCCTGGCTAATTTGCATTTCAATGGAGCAGCTAAAGTCTTTCCCTATCCCATCCCCAATTTAAGCATAAATGGATCACCGATGACATGGTTTTAGTTTTGGACCAAAAAATATATATATACGGAGGATACTGCTATATTTTCTATAAAGAAAAAAAATAAGTTGAAAAACAAATCCAATTGGCCTATCTTGCTGTTCTGATAAATCATATTTAACTTTATTAACATTATTTACTATAATTCCTATTTGTAAAACCATATTCAAGACCCACTTTAAAAAAAGTTTTTTGACAGATTTCTAGGATGTACAATATTGATGCAGTTCAAGCTATGGCCTTCGATGGTTGCTACCATGACAGCGAGATTGACATGGACCAGACTTCCCTCTCTCTAAACTCAGAAGACTTCATGAGAAGAAAATCGATATGCAGCCCCAGCACCGATTCATCTCGGATAAAGAGAAGAAAATCCCTAGGAGGACATGTTGGTAGAATCATTCTGGAAAACAACCATGTCATTGACACCTATTCTAGGATTTTATTCCCCATTGTGTATATTTTATTTAATTTATTTTACTGGGGTGTATATGTATGAAGGGGAATTTCAAATGTATACAACTTTAAAGCCAGATGATGTTTAAAAACAAAACTCTTGAATATGAGTTGGATAGTCCTAGATGGAACTGGGAAAGAGCAAGTCACCTCTCCTGCCCTAATGAAAATTTGAAAGCTGTCTGATTTACATCTAAGAAAGAGTTTAGGTCCTAGAAAAGTTTGACTCCATAAATAAGAGTCATAGGCAAGTGTATTATGGGAAAAACAGTTTTCTATTGGGAAGGGCTTTATAACTACTTCATCTGAACCCTCCTTCTTTCTTAATGAAATGTTCTTTATTTAACTAGGGAAGAAAGCTGGACTATAACAATAATTCAAAGATATTTTGTTTCTTAGTGCCAGCCAAGTGCCTGGTTATCTACCAGAGCTCAACCATCCTAGGCAAGAACATCCACATAGAGGTGGTATCATCTGCACTCACACAGCTGAGAATCCTATGAAGGATCTCCAATCTCCTTCTCCAGTCAAGTATTTATTCTTATTTAAATATTGTTTCAGGCCAGGTGCAGTGGCTCATGCTTGTTATCCCAGCACTTTGGGAGGCCGAGGTGGGCAGATCATTTGAGGTCAGGAGTTCAAGACCAGCCTGGCCAACATGGTGAAACCCCATCTCTACTAAACATACAAAAATTAGCGGGCATGGTGGCACATGCCTGTAGTCTGTGCTACTTGGGAGGCTGAGGCAGGAGAATCACTTGAACGTGGGAGGCAGAGGTTGCAGTGAGCTGAGATTGAGCCACTGCACTCTAGCCTGGGCAACAGAGCGAGACATCATCTCAAAAAATAAATAAATAAAATAAATAAATATATATAAATAAAAAATATTGTTTCATGTATTTGTGAGCATAAGTGGAGAGGGGAAGCTAAACTTCCACTTATTCTTCTCATTCTAATGTTAAATTAATACATCAGTCATCAATAATAACATCTTGCATTTTGTAGATCATGTATTGTTTTCACAGCTTTTTAGAGGTTTTTAATTAATCACTTTGTTCAACAAATGTTTATTGACCATCTACGTGTGCCAGGCACTTCACTAAGTGTTATGTACTGAAAAAATGAGTATGAAATAGCATTCCTGCCTTCTCTAAGTGCATAGCCAACAGGAGCAGTGAACTGGAGCTATAAAACATGTGACGAATGTTAAAATAGAGGTATGTACACTGTCTGGTGTGAGTTCTGAAAGGGGGATACCAAAGAAAGGAAAAGAACATCTCCAAAGGGATGTGGACTCTCAATTTATAAACAACTGGAGATGCTTCCAGATATTGTATTGAGTGAAAAAACTGAATGAAATGTATTTATCCCATAGTAATCCTTAATATCTTTGGTTGAGCAAGTAAACCAGGTCAAGTGGGTATTAAATAAATTTTTGTTAAGTAGGAAAACCTCCTATGATCAGTGTTCATTTTGCAGATCGGCAGTGTGCATGCTTTTGTTTTGAGTATTTTCTGAACAAGATTCAATTTAAAGAAAAGCCCTTGGCAGGAAATATGAAATACTCCGATACCTATTTTGATTGCTGGGATTGAATTAAGAGAAATAAATTAAATGGTGTATTATTTTCAGTGTAATTCCTTTTATTTCACTATAAAGTAAATCAAAATGATTTGAATTATTTTTTCACCAGATGAGGAGACAAAAACTTTCTGCTTTTTAAACCAATAACATTGGTTTTGATTCTCCATTCTGAATCACAGAGGGTTCTAGAAAAGTATCTTCCTCCTGGGTACAAAATATCAAAAGGAAAATTATTTTTCCATTATGAATTCCCTCACAGGCAGGCTAACTCTGGGATATTTCATTCTATTTTCTTAATACAACTTTTCCAATTCTTTTGAAACTTCCCAAGGATTATATTTTTATATGATACTCTCCAAAATTGAGCTAATATAATGTATTAAAACCCTTCTCCATTTCATTGTAGACAGACCATAAATAAACTTCAAAAGAACTATTTATTTAATGGGTTTTAAGCTTGATTTAAAAGTAGTATTTTGGTAGGATTATATTTTCAAAATAGAGCACAGATTAATATTCTAGATGGCCAGGAATTTGTAGCTATTATTTAGCCTAGCACTGCAATTGTATTACATTTCTGATTTTGACAAAACCAGATGTTTAAAAAGGGACAAATATACAAATGAACAGAATAAATCTACACTGTTCTCTTCATCCAATACTCAGCTTCTTCGGGCTTTTCTGTTTTTTTCATATACTTTGAAGTATAACATTCAATATGTCGAATGCTTCCCCTGGGCATATTCATTTCCCTGTTTTGAATCAAATGCATCACTGAATACATTTGGCAATCTAGTCTAGGAGAATGGGTCTCTATCACACCCCCACACTTGGCATTCCTCTGGAGGAGCATCAATGCACATTTGTTAGCCAATCAAATATAACTTTTGTTAATGGCTAGCAATACAGGCATTGTATTCTTCAATAACGTACATCTAACACTGAAAAAGAAAATATGTTTACTGCTTAAGGGAATTATTAGAGTATTTGGAATGAGCTCCTAGGAGTTTTGCCAGTTTTCTTCTCTTGAGATTGGTGGCTTGTGAAGACTGTGAAGAGGTGGACTGTTCCCATTAGCTTCATTTCTCCTCGGGAGCAACAAGATTTCTGTTTGGTTCTTACTCCAAGAAGAATGAAATCACAGTTTACCTGAAAAATATGAGAGTGAAGACAGCATATAAGAGTTACCTCATTTTGATTTTCACTTCATTTATTCATCACAATCCTGAACAGACTGTGCATGATTGTTCACTGAGGGATAAGCCTGGATAAAATGCAAGGATTTCAGAAAATAAGCCGCTTTCTATGATTAAGAAGAAGCCAGCTAGCTCTGTAAACGGCCTAAATATAGAAATGGGCTATTTTATAGGAACTACTTTGGAAAACCCATGAAATAATATATTTTAACTTAGTTTTATTGTTTCTGTTCTGGTTAGAAAATGAAGCTTCATTATTTAAAAAATTTTAAATATCCACTGGCAAAAAAAATCATCTACCCAGAATTAAACAGTTCACATTTTAATGTACATTCTTAGAGGTTTTCTGTACATAATTTACATTTTTTCAAATGGAACACTTTTGTAAACACTTGTGTTTATTAATCTAAGCACTTATATCAAGCACTGTCTGCTGGGGATACAGTAACAAAAGATGGACATGGCTCCTCCCCTTATTGAACTTACATTGTGTTGGGGAAAGTGTCTATTTGTAGCCAGATTTTCTTCTCTGTTCCTGAAAACTGATTTCCATATGCTGCAGAGCTGTTCACTGAATGGGTGCACCATAGTTTACTTTACCCATCTCATTCTGTAGGACATTATTGTCATTTCCTGTTGTATGCTGTTACAAATGGGTTGCAACTAACAATGCAAAGAACACTTAGAAGTAAAACTATTTTTGATACAAATGAAATGTCTAGCCATATTCAAATTTCTGCACTTGTTTCCTTCAGAAGAATCCCTGTTTGCAACTAGAACCTGCCATGTCAGACTCACTCATGGGTCTGCCTAGAAGCTCTGAGGTGTAGATTACTGTAACTGAAGAACCTTTTAAATTTTTAGTTCATTTTTCCCCATGAAGCAGAGCCTTCTTATATATATCTGCTGGCATTCCCTTTTCATAATGGAAGTTTCTGCATTGTCTAAAATACTTACATTAAAGCAGTCCTATGTATTGAAAACCTGCTTCTTTCCATGACTGCTATCACCGCTACAAGCCTTTGCCATCTTTCTAAGTAAGAGAGTAACTGAGATTGCAAATATTTGCACATGAGTTGCTACAAAATCATAACTAGCCTGTGACTACATTGTCTAAATCCTTGCAGGTGAGTTAATCTTCATGAGTAAGGTCTATTGTTCCTTATTGTGCCACTTATAAGCCTGTTCAAATCACACACACACACACACACACACCCCTCCCTGTACATACAATTTTTTTTAACATGGAGATGAATGAGAGAAAGAATTATGTCTATTTATATCTATTTCTGTAACCATTATTATGATCAACATTTCAATGAGAATAAACAACACCCTCAAAGAAGCAAGAGAAAGAAGTGATATGAAAACTGCTATTTCAACATCAATTCTGTACTGGTGCTGCTGTTATTTCTTGGCAAGGCCTTAGGCATAGCAGTCAATGTTATATTCCAACTACCTCATTTATGGAATGGAGCCACCTAGTCTTTCTCTGTAAACACTGCTTTAAAACACTCTATCACACTATAGTGTCTTGCTTTTCCAACTGCAAATTTTTTCTTTCCTGGATTTAACAAATAATTTAAACATAATTTTTTTTCTCTTTTAAAGAAACCTTGAAAAACAAATGCACTGGACATTTAAGAAGATGATTTTTTTTCAGTTTATTGCAATAGAAAGGGCATTTATTAATGAGAAACATCTCAAAGAAAAGGAAGGAGGTCAAGCGCTTCAAAGAGTCAGGTATGCAAGTGAGTCACATTCACTGGGGAAGGATAGAGGTGGGTCTGATCTTGGAATATGTGAGAGTGGAGTGGTCATTTCTCAGAATACAAAATGTGGCGGGGATTTCCAGACCTTTGATACTTTCCAGGAACACACAGGATCAGATGAAGTTCAGCATTGTCAAAACAACATTGTCAGTTGTTCCTTCCTTTCAATCCCCTGCTGAATCATAACGCTATTTTTGGTCAATGATGGGGCCAAGTGTAGAAAAGAGATTTCACAAAGTCACTGAGAAAAAATTACAATAGTTTTCCTTTTAATATATTGATATTAGTTTGTTGTAGGAAAGACCGAACTACATTTTATTATCAGTTAGATTATTTGAAGGATTTGCTGTTACTCTCAATTCTAGGATCAGTACAGTTGATTATAGAAACTTATTTTCTGCAAGAGTGTTTCAAAGGTTTTCTACAAAATTGTGGTGCTAGCTGACCACTCCTTACCTTAGACAATCAAAAATAGGTGAAATTATAATGTCATTAGCAACTCTTTTGAAACACATTTTGTATTGTGAAATAAGACTTTCTGAAGTTTGAGGTACAAGCCAGTGTCCTTTAAAAGTGACATATATGTTCCAATATTTCCAAAACTAGCTAACTCAACAAGGGATCCTAAGTAAGGAAGAAAGTACTTACGCTTACATAATTTTTTTTACTTCATCAGAGAACATTAAGGCAGGTTTTTCAAGTATTTTGCACTTCAAAGAAGTGTTATAAACACAAACCCACACATCAAATAAATTTTTGGAGCAATCACACTGTCCCAAAAAATATATATATATATATTTCAAATTAGGTTGTATCTTGGGTAAGGTCATATCTAAATTAAATCATGAATCAATGGGAAGGTAGCCTTGGGACCAGATAAATTGCTTATAAATAAATATGCAGTTCAGGTAGACAGAAGAGAATGAGAATGTTTTGTGAAAAGGAACTTTAATAACTGAATATGATTTCTCAAGATAATGTGAATTAGAAGTAGGTAAGAAAAATAAGGCAAAAGAAAGACAAGGACAGAAGTTTAAAATGTGGTTGCTGTGCAAACTGATGTCCTTAAAGTCCCATAGCGTATATCTTCAGGGCAGATTTGAATTTGAAAATAGAATAAACTGTATTTGATTATTTGGAATACTATCCTGGTCGATATTAATCAGATGATTATTGCTCATTTGTATGAAAGATAATGTGCCTCTCTGCAATAAAAGCAATTAATTGCATGTTGGTCACCAAATTGCATGTTGGTTATCAATACAACATACCATCTTGACAAAACTAATCAGCCCATTTCAAATTACTCATGTTATTTGAATTACTTGATTCTATCATGATATTATCATTTATGCCTTCTATGTAATGGCTTGTACTGGTGGAGTTCCTGGTGAGTTCTAATTTGTTAATGTGGGCTATACATTTATTATATTGCTGAACCATGTTTTATCGAAATAACCTGAACTTGTAGTAGGTACAGACAGAAAATGGCTTTATTTTTCACCAATTGCTGTCAAACATGCTCTACTGGCTATTCTTTCTCTGCCTCTTGCTGACATCTCAGGCTGATCTCACAGATTTAGGGATATCATGAGTTATTTATAAAGCCTTGTCTGATTTTAATGTGTTTTCCCTACCCCCACCCCCCAACTAATTCAGGCCTCAACCCTGGACTGAGGAAACTGTCCTAGGAATAAGGAATAAGGTAGAATCTGCTCTTTAATACATACCTCTCCCCCATCCTTCATTCCACCGAGTTTGGAGTAGGGAATGGATGGAGAGGATTAGGGAAAGGACTGGCAGAAGTCTCTTTACTTAATGATATGTACTTTAGCTCTCTTGGTTTGTTGCCATTCTCTGGGTGGCAGGCATGGCTGAGTAAGCAGTTCACCAGGAGCCTCACCCTTGGGGTTTAATGCTTTGGAGTCACCATCTTGAAATTCATAATAATCTAATCTTTGAATTCGTTTTTTGAATGAAGTCTGAAGGAAGAAGGGAGGAAACTGCATGTACCTGTGTGTGGCACATGCAGTTCTGCCACTGTACCACCCTGTGGGATGTTTCTGGATCTCTCTTTCCCAATCCCCTCTCCTGCCAGGCCCAGTGGCCTGCTGCTTGCCGCCCCAGGTAGAGTCCTAGACACAGATGCAGAGAAGGCTGGGATGAGGTGCACTTTCCATAGCATTTGGAGCTGGTCATGGTGGCAGCCAACTCCGCCCTGGGCTGTCAGCACTACAGTGTGTTTGGAGAGCAACCAGGCTGGAGCAAGCCCCTTGCTCACTCCCTATCCAAGTAATTAGCATGTCCTGGCTGGGAGGGTGCCATCTGTTGGTGTTCACCCATCTGCTGAGGGTTGGGGAGATTGATGTCCCCATCCCTGGCCAGGCACAGCAGTGTTGAGCCAGTGGCTAGCAGGAGGGAGATCATGGCAGCCTGTGGCCACGTGCTCCTGCACACACGTGGGCACTAAACTAAAAATAAGATGCTAAGCCCCTTCCTGACTGAAAGAACTCCCTGCGGAAAAAGGGACCCCAGAAAGTCCTTAAAATTGAGTTCATGTCCATGATGGAACAGGGGGTCAGAAAAGCCTCATTCTATGCCCCTCCCTTTTATGGTTTCGACACAACTGACCTGAAAGTATGGCAAAATAGAGATTTTAAGACTGACAGAGCAGACTCTGTGGCAATAAGATATCAAATTAAAAATAGGTCCTAAGGCCATTCCACGCAAGGGTTAAGTCAATCACCCCTGCACTTAAAGAAAAATAAACTGTGTTCTAACTGCCACAAGGTTTTTATTTTTCTCTAGCAGCTAAACAAGTACTGGCCTTGAGATAAGCAATATTAAAACAATTGTAGCTTAGCACTGGACACTAACTAACTGACCTCCTATTCTACCAGCCATAACTTCAGCTTTGGTTGGACAAGAGACTGATTTCAGTAACTTTATCCTGATAAGAAAACCACCAACAATAGACTAGTTCTGGCTGGTTTACAGAGGTTGTGTACTTGCCTGGCTTTGCATCCCCAAAACACCTCTTGACATATAGAGCCTAATTGCAATATATTTGAATGTTAAGTTTCCACCTCAAAGTGAACATGGGTCATATGTTATTAAATACATGCATGTTTGTCCAATATGCAAGTGTCAGGACCACCTTCATGAATATTCATAGCTCTTCCCATAACCTGCTTGGCATGTAGGTTTAGCCAACTGGTTAAGCATTAAAGTCCTACCCCCACCCCCGCTCCTTCCAAAGTGCCTCTTCCTGGTCTTGGCCAGAAAGGAAGCCTGAGGGATGGGCACCTTGCAGGGTATAATCCTTTATGGGAAATAAAGTCTCCTTTCCTTTACAATTTTATATATTTTTTTTCTTAATTTAGCAGCACCCAATGGCCCTGCAGGGCCCTGGGTGCCTGTGAATGTCGGCACTCACCTTCCTGCACCAGGGTAGAGCACGACACTTAGCAGCAAATAGAAGATATCACCCTGATAGTAAAGAAAGAGAGACAAAAGAAGGGAATGGTTTTATATGTTAATACCTTTAATGGCACTCTTTTGAAAAGGGGCTCTATATTTTCATTTTGCAACAGGTCCCACAAATTATGTAGCTGGCCTGGTGACAGCTATTCAAATGTTGAAGCTTTCAAGGGATGCAGGGTGTGAGATAAAGTAACAAATGTCTGCTTCTGGCCAGCCACATAGCCCTTGCTGTGAAAAAGCAATGTTGCTCATTCTGCCTGTCAGCCTACCTTCAGAAACCCCTGACTCAGTGACAAGCGCAGCCCTCCGGAAGAATGCCTTGAGGATGAGAAGCAGAACCGAGCACAGATTCCCACATCTCTTGCCTGAATCACTGCATTTTTAAAAAAGATAAGTCCAATGATCCTAGCTTTTGCCTCTTCCTGTCCATAAGATAACATCTGACAGGATTAATAATTATACCTCTGTGATTTGTAACCAGATGTACTCTTGCACCCAAACTTTGATGAGATTTTGCTCTAATGTAACTTCTGAGTACATTCGATGTAACTTCTGAACATGCACAGAACCTCCACCACCTAATGTATAAGTTATGGGTGGAAACACTGCTTTGGAACAGTCTAACAGAACTCTGAAAGGCTCTCCCTGGTTGCAATTGTCAGTAAGACTCTGAATGAAATTAATTTAATTCTTTGAAAGTCTAGCTTTTTCTTTAGTTGACAAGGAGAAGGTTGATCTGGAGGTGAGACTGGGTTTATTGAAATTAACCTTGAGATCTCTGACAGACTGCCTAAGACCCTGTGTCTCTTTTCCTGTCTGGGCCAATGGACACCACTGCTTCCTGGTCCACTATGCCACTCTCTTTGTCACCTTCCAGGTTGTCCAAGCCTAACTACTTTCTACAGCAACCACTCAGCCCAGAAGATGCTCAATGGTCCTTGATGTGACAATCTGTGTGAGAGTAGGCTGCTTCCACACTGCCTTTTTGCCTCAGAGTGCTATGATGAGGTCACCGGCCAACTCCTTCTTCAGGATATTCCAGGTGAGAAGCAGCCTCCACATTCCCAGGGCCGTATCTCTGGGGTGCAAGAACTTTCCAACCCCAGTGGGATCTTTGGGACCTTTGGCTAATAACTTAGTTTCCTGGTTCCTCAGTTTCCTCACATGTAAAACTTGGAGAGTTACAGTATCTTCCTTTTAGGTTTTTGTGTGTATTAATAAGTTTATGTATTCAGTTTTTTAAAAGGGCCTGGAAAATGGAAAGTGGTAAATATTGAACAAATAAAAAATAATAATATTGTTTCCAGTTTGGGGGATTCAACTGAAATTTCAAGTCAAAATCCCACAGAGGTTATTTCACCAAAGGTTGGGCCTCTAGGTTTATAAATAACATTTGTCTGTAATTTTCTTTTTCAGTTATTTTCCTTTTCTATATTCAGAAACAGTTTATATGAGGTATATTTTTCTCTTCCTTGAAAGTTTTAAAAAACTTCATTAACAGACCCATCAGTACCTGACTAGTACCACCTTAGTTGGTCATTTTTAGGTCATTATGACATTTTAAAGGAAAATAAGTAAACTAATGTTGCATCATAATATTGGGGGTTCCTGACCCATATATACATTCTGTTAGTCTTGTAGGAAACATTTTCAATAGGAGCTTGTTTACCTTTTAGCAAAGCAACCCAAAGAGTATGAGCAGAAAGCACCTCTGCAGGAGTACATATTTTTATAAGAATTGGGCAAGTCAATTTCAAGATTTACGATAACATGTTAAGTAAGAAAACATCTCTGTAAGGAAAAGTCATTGGAAAATCCCGAGGCATATTTTCACCTGCAAGTGCTGGGTTGCTGGAGAAAGGAGGTCTGCAGAATCATTTAAGAAAAGTCATGCAGCCTAACACCAACTTTCCTATAGGCACAGGCTGTAAAAGAAATTGGACTCTAAGCAAGAAAAGAAAATAGGAATGCTTACCCAATTCAATTTTGTAAACACTGAGTAACTACTCTGTGAAGAACTCTGTTGCAGTTCTCAGAATTAAAGAAGCACACTTCTTGCTCCCAAGGAGTTTAAATCATAGTTATATAAATATGCAAAATATAATTCCAAACGGTGATGGTATGCTTGTTATCAAGTTAAGTACGTTGAGTTCTGTGAGCTGTATCATAATTAGTATAGTCTTGAAAGACCTCGGCCTGGGTCATTCTTAAACAAATTTGACTTTTCTGAAGGTACTAAGACACCAAGATTATCCCATGGTGATATGACATCAATTTGAAGGTACTCTGCTTGATGAATTGTGTAAATTAAGTGAAGTATGCATGTATAAAAGGCCCAACTGCATTTAATTCATTCCATGGAATCATGTTCAAGATGTCATATGGGATTTAACAGTAATGCCTCTCACGCTGAATAGCATTTTACAGTTTTAAAACTCTTTTGCTTACTCCACCTCACCTGAAACTCACAGCATCTTTCCGAGTTAGGTGAAATTAACCACTTTCGGAGAAACATAAACAGAGGTCCAAAGAATATTACTTGATAGGCAGTATGGGTGCTATGGTCTGAATGTTTGTCCCCACCCTGGATTCATATACTGAAACAGAATCACCAATGTGATTGGAAGGTGGGGCCTTTGGGAGTAGATTATGTCACGAGGGTAAAGCCTTATAAATGGGATTATAAAGAGGACCCACAGAATTGCCTTCCTACTTCTACCACGTGAGGATGCAGCTAGAAGGTGTCCTCTGTGAACCAGAGAACAAGCCTCCAAAACTGTGAGAAGTCCATTTTTGTTGCTTATAAGCCACCCAGTCTTAGGTATTTTCTTATAGCAGCCCAAATGAAAAAAATGGACTATCAAATGATGTATTTTTGAGCAAGTTCCTTAACCTTGATGTGTCTGTTTCCTTATATTAAAAAGTTAGCCCAATATAGTGGTATAAATATTAAAGTCATATACAAGAAAGACATGGTTTAGATATTTTCTGGAGCAAAGTGAATACAAACACATAGGGGGCAGTACTCACATAGTTTAAAGCAGTGTGTGTTTCCTGGAATCGTACGACACAGTAGCATTATAAAATAAAGCTTTACAACAAAAATACAAATATTAATCATTTTATAAGTTCTTCAATGTTTACAGACTGAAAGGTAATTCCAATCAGACTGATTCTTCTTCTAATGCCCTTTGAAAATTGGAGCACAGACTCTTAAGCCTATGGAATTTGAGTGCCAATAGGGATATCATAGTACATCTGGTGCAATCTTACTTTACAAATGAGGAAAGTGAATGTTAGCAAAGAGAGTTTTCCAAATTCATATACCTGGCCCCTCCAGAGTTAGATCTAATAACCATAAAAAGTACATTTACACACCACCATTTTTAGATTTTTTTTGCACCCAGCATCATTGTGACTGGAGGTTGGAGTAGGACAGGGTTGCACTTTTGCAGCCTGATGCCCAGGCTGGACAGGTGCACAGCCACAGTGAGGTGGCTAAAAACCAAAAGCTCTACAGGAAGAAGAGCCTAGGAGACCACAGAAGAGGAAGACAAACTTGGCTCTAAAAAGAGTCTTTTAATAAAGCAATCCAAACGGTGTGAACATCAAGCACCTCTGCAGAAATGTAACTTATTTTACAAGGCTCATGGACAAGTCTGTTTCAGGGTTTATGGCAGAGACACGAAGGGAATTCTCTCCTTTCTCCTGTCTCCTTGGCATCTTGTTCCTCAGATCCAGAGGAGGAGCGCTAGTCTGTTGATTAGAAATCTGGAGGCTTCTAGTCTTTTCCGGACAGAACTTGAGAGCTGCCATCTACAACATTGTTTTCATGAGAAAATTAATTACAGAAACAAAAATAACTGACTTTTAAATGAACCTATGGTGGGGACTGGATAGCAGTCTGCATCTTGTCCTCTGGAAGAACTTTTCCAAAAAAAAAAAAATACCAGAAACAATACATGTAGGAAGACCATATATTCTAGAAGCCTCCCAGGCAAGGTTGCAGACCATTCTCCACTCCCATCCCATGCCACCTTTACTTCCTCACCTCCTCTTCCTCCTCTCAGACAAGGTTGCAAGCCATTCTCCACTCCCATCCCATCCCACCACACCCTTACTTCCTCCCCTACCTCCTTCCCTCCCTCCTCTTCCTCCCTCCCTCCCCGCCTCTTCCTTCTTTCCTTCCTTTAGACGGAATTTCGCTCTTGTCACTCAAGCACAAACTAACTTTCTTTCTCTTTTTCTTTTTCTTTTCCGAAACAGAGTTTTGCTCTTGTTGCCCAAGCTGGAGTGCAGTGGTGCAATCTCAGCTCACTGCAACCCCGCCTCCCTGGTTCAACCAACTCTCCTGCCTCAGCCTCCTGAGTAGCTGGGATTACAGGCAGGCACCACCATGCTTGAGTAATTTTTTTGTATTTTTGTTAGAGACGGGGTTTCACCATGTTGGCCAGGGTGGTCTTGAACTCCTGACCTCGGGTGATCCACCGGCGTCAGCCTCCCAAAGTCCTGGGATTATAGGTGTGAGCTACCGCACCTGGCCCCTCCTCCTTTTCTTCACAGGAATGATGGGCACTGTTTAGGTCTGAAGATGGAACTATCATGACTTTTTTGCTTGCTATGCTAAGAAATCGGAATTATAATGATAAAAATCAGAGAGAACACACTGATAGACTAATTTTGCATTAGAGGAACTCCTACACAAGATGTATGATTTCCCCCTGCAGAGCTGACTTCAATATGTACTTTTGTTCTGTTAGACATCCTACCGCCATTTTATATGCTGAGAAAATGGTATTTTGTGTTGACATTATAACTTTTTTCTACAACCGTACTGCTTTTCCAAGTGGTGGACGTGTGAGAATTTACCTTTATCTGAATCCCAAGAACAGCAATATTATTCTATATTATCTTGAGTAGATGTCTTGCAGTCAAAATAAAGAGCAAAGTACATTACCAATATCATATCAACTAGAGATTTTTGCTGTTGACTATTCTTTTTTACCCTGTAAGGGCTAAATTTGATGTTACCCTCGAGTTTTTCCAACTGGAACCTGCCAGGAAACTTACTAGTTATACGAGTATTAGTAAAACGTGAAAAAGACCAACAGTTGACTGACTGGTTTGGCTCTAATCTTGTTTCTGCATCTTCCTAGCTGTGTGATCTTGTGCAAGTTAGTTAACCTCTCCTGACTCAGTTTCCTCAACTGTAAAATGGAGGTAATTGCAAGGTTGTAGTGAGGATGAAGTGAGGAGTATTTGAAACACCTACCGTGGTGCCTTATAGCCAGGAAGAACTCAATTCAAGACTTGCTATTATTGTTAGTTTTAGACAAATACTAGACAAGGGTGTACTTTGTTCACATTTGCTCATGTGCCACTTGATCATTAGAAGCAGCCACTGGTCTCAGTCACCTTGACGGAACGAAATGTCGACTTCGTCTGGGTCCTCTGGCTGTCTACAGAGCAAAGAAAGGCACAGGCCCGCCACTGATTTCCCTGCGCACTCATTTGTGCCTCCTGACTGGACCCAAATGTTCCAAAGCAGGGAGTGTTAGGCTGAAAGGACTCAGATAACTGCATTTCTTCTGTTTCTATAGCCATAGTCGCAACGAATTGCCAGTATCTTTTAAAACTAGGATTGACTCTCTCTCCCGGAGCGAGATGATATAAATGACACTCGACTTGTACAAATCAGCATTGTGTAGCCACACAGCCCATAAGAAAGCCATGGGAGAACCCGGACCACCAACTCCCTAAACTCGCACAGCTGGTATTCCTCTTCAGGCCTGCTTCTCTATTCATAAAAGGAACGGAGTTGCACCAAAACGCTCTCCCAAATCCTCTCCTGCCGCCCCAAGTTAAAAGAAAAAAAAGGAGAGCCGGGTGGGTGGCTCACACCTATAATCCAGCACTTTGGGAGGCCGAGGCAGGAGGATCGCTTGAGCCCGGGAGGTGAAGGTTGCAGTGAGCCAAGATCGCACCACTGCACTCCAGCCTGGGCGAGAGTGAGACCTTGTCTCACATACCAAAAAAAAAAAAAAGAGGAAAAAAAAAAGGCCATTTATTTCCTTCCATATGGACTAAAGAAACGCCCGGGAGTGAATACGGAACACCGCCGGGTAGCCAGGCCCCGGGGCTCCCACCACTTGCGGGCCGGCGTGGCGGGGCGGGGCGGGGGCTGGAGCACCGCCCGGAGCGTGCCCACGCCGCCCCGCCTCCAGCCGCTGCGCCGCAGCGCAGTGGGCTCGCGGCCGCGAGCAACAGGCCGTGCCGGGTGAGTGGGGCGCTCTCGCGGGCATCCCAGCGCCGGGGCAGGCCGGGTAGTGCCCGATCCCGCGGGGCGCGCGCTGCTGCTTTAGGCACCCGGGCTCGGGTGCGGGTCTGGGAGACCTGTCGGTCGGCGAGAAGCCTCGGTGGCCGGCGCTGTGGTTGCGGGACCTGGGACGCGCGCCCAGGCGTCCCACCTCCCCGGAGACTGGGGCAGGGTGGGTGGGGCCCGGATCTAGGGGTAGGGTCGCGGAAGCCTTGGTTACAGAGAGTCGCACACGTGGCCTAATGGTCGCGACACCGGTGACGAGCGCACGGAAAGTTTGGAGGCTTAGCAAGGAGGGTGGTGCCGGCCTCCGCCCGGTGGTGGCAGAACTGCCTGTGCGAGCACCGCCTCCACGTGGGCTGCGCCGCCGGGCGTCAGGTCGGGCCTAAGAGACACGCTCTACAGCTGTGAAATCTGAAGTTCAGGTGTGTGGGGAGAAGGGCAGCTGCATTACATCATATGCTTCCAATTCATTTACCAGCAAATAATTCCACAACGATTGGCCGACAGCTGGGTTGTCCAACAGGTTACTGAGACCAGGTTATTCTCTGTTTTCAGGAAGGATAGACTGGGAGGAAGAGGATCTGATTTCGCCACTCATTAGCTGTAAATCTGGTGCCTCGGGTTTCATGTCACTGCGCTCATCTTTGAGCGGAGGAACCTGATTTACTCAGCTGCTTCTGCTGGTACTGGTTTTTGCCTCCTGGACATCAAGCTTTGTAACCTCATGGTTACCAAAATACATTGAGGTATAGTCCGTTTCCTCTCTAAAATCAGACTAAAAAAATAACTGCTGATCACTCCTTTAGGTCAATAGGAGAACCAGTTTTCCCTCTGGATTGATTAACATATCTCTGAGCCAAAAAGGAATGTTTTAGATCAGTCTGGGCAACCTTGTTACAAGAAATATATAATTTCTGACAGCTGTGTGTTTAACTGAGCTGCGTTTGACTGTTGTCCTCCATTAGTGGACCTAAAATTCATCTAGAGAGCGTATTACGTTAATGCAGATTCTGGGCCCCAGCCATCAGAAGTGGCAATCCAGTGGGCTTGATGAGGGACCCAGAAATTTGCATGCTAACAACCTTGCTGGTAACTCTGAACTACATTCTGTAAAACTGCCCAGGGGATGTAGAAATTCATACTTCCCTCCCCGATTTAGTAATAACTACTGATATCTAAAGTGCCTTTTAGCTTTTACGATACTGTTGAATCCTGAAGTGACAGCTGCAATCAGAAAAATAATCCCCTCTGCACAAGCCATCTGTTTTTTCTGTAACTGTTTTGTGTAAGGCCTTTGTGGTTTGTCTCCAAAATTGTATACAGACAAAAGATGAAAACGTGAAAAATTCAGCAAACATTTCTTGAGGACCTCCTATGTACCACACCGTGCTTGTTTCCGGGGATATACAAATCCTTTCCTTCAAGAGCTTCCTCACGTCTTCATGTCCTCAAATATTATAGAAAAGGAGGTTAGGGTACCTTTAAAATATAGTGACTCTCTGTTGCCTATAGTATGGTTGTCAACATTGATTTTCTTATAGGGTTTATCTGTGGGATAGTCACCAAAGTATGAACTGTAAATCTTTTAGTCTTTTTACATTTAATGCTTATAGTCAAATGGAAAACAATTGCTCTTCAAAAACTTTTCTGTGATTTTATAGAAATATTTACTCCTATTGGGGTGGTCTCTGAGGCTTACGGGCAAGGTTGTGTTGGCTGTACTATTCTAGACAAAGCATTGTCTTCTTTAATTACTATAGTATTGGATTCTAAGATATGTGTTTTACTTCTTGCTGTTTCCGAAATTATGATATGTACCTTAAGACTTTTATATGTTTAATGTGGTAGGATGCTTCATCTATTCTCCCCTCTGCTCTAGAAAGCTGTTAAGAGGAATGGTCGTCTTACAGTATGAGTAGTGTGAGAATCAGAGAAATAATGTATTTGCCCAGAAACCTCTAAGCTTAGGCTCCAATTAACTGAGCCTCAAATCATTTCAACATGAACACAGAGAAACAAATGATGTAACTTTTGGCAGTATGGGTAGTGAAATTTATATTCTAAGGAAAGCATTTGTTATACAGTATTGGGGTTTGTTAGTGATTGTAGATGGGAAAGATTCTTTTAAGTGATTTTATTTTGGCTTAAGTGTTTTGCATTCTTTGATTAGCCACACTTTCTGGTGAATGTGCTTATACTGTATTCATATATTATGCTTAAAGAAAAGCTTTTCGTTTGCATCTTCCTCCTGCTCTCTCCCCTTAAATAAATTTTAAACTGACCAATTGTGAGAGATAAGAGATGTGTGGCTGAATATAAAATGACTCTATAGGGTGCCTTTAGTAATACAAACCTAATAAACCAATCTAAGTTTTTAAAAATTAAACGTGAGCAATGTGCTGTGGTCCCCAAGGCCATCCTTAGTTCAGCAATTTGCTAGGAGGACTCGGCTGATTTATTACAGGGAAAAGATACCAAGCACAGTCAGCAAAGGGAAGAGGCACATGGGTGAAGTTCTGGGGACACCAAGTGCAAGGCTCCAAGGGTCTTCGAGCGGTCACACTGGCTGTGCTCAGTTGCTCCAGCAACTAGTTGTGTCAACACTTGTGAAATGTTGCCAACCTGCGAAGCTTGTTAGAGACTCAGTGCCCAGGGCTTTTACTGGGGGCTGGTCACTTAGGCCACCCCTGCCTGGCACATACCAACGTTTCCAGACTCCCAGAGGAAAGCAGGTGTTGGTATAAACTGTAATGATTGTACATTTTAGGCATGGTGAGCGACTCCTGTCAGTTAATGGTGGTGGAAACTCTCCCAAAATCTTAAGTTCTCAGACATCGGCCACAAGCTGCACTTTCAAAGGATAGCAGTCAGGCCTGCTATGGAACGTCTTCTGCATAAGCAGTACCCCTTCCCGAATCCATTTTTCTATCTCTTTGTATTTCTCCATCACTTGAGAGTTCCATGTACTAGCAATGCTGTGCCTTCCTGAAGCCTTAATTCTTTCCTTGAGAATTCAAGCTGGTCTGTTTCACTTAAAGGAAACATTTTCAGAAAATGTGTCTTACTGACCACATATCCTAAACACTATAGTTTATTTTTTTTTTCTAAGCTTCAAGCTTTACCCCTCTCCTGTAGTATCAGTTTGTATTAGTCTTCCACCATGTCCTGTGTTTCCTTATCAAAAGCACCTGGTCTTTTGAAGGAACTGAGCTGTTTAGAGGGTTTTATATTTTGACATTTCCTTTCTTAATTTGTTCAGTTTACATCTGGGTTTCAATCTAAAGTTTCTTTTATAAGTTGCAACACGTCACACAGTATGCAACACATCGTTCCAGGATGCTTACTTCCCAGGCCAGAACATTAATTCCACTTAGTCTACAGTGTAGCTGAAATACTGCTTAGTTACAATGACAAAAGAACAGAAAACAGTATTCTTGCAATTCTGATAACTCACCAAAGTAGGAAACTATACCATTTATAAATAACAAGTCTTTCATAAATTTTGGTTTTTATAAGTACAGTGGTTCTTAACCTTGTCAGGAGATAGGGACTCCTTTAAGAATCTGTTGAAAGTGATGGAGTCCCTTCCCAGAGGGAAGGGACTTTAAGATAGAATTTTGCAGTCTCAGGAAATTTAAATAATTTGAATTACAGTTCTTGGAAACAGATGAGGGAGACCTACCCTCTAAGTATCAATAGTTGTGGTTTGGAGGCAGTTCTGAAGGAGCTTTGCAAGGCTTGGCTGTGTGGCTTCGACTACTCAGCAGTGTCAGCAGCAGAAGCATCACCTGGGAGCCTGTTAGAAATGCAGAATCTCAGGCTTCACCTTGGAGCTAGTGGATCATATCCTGCATTTTATTGAGATGCTCAGGCGATCTGTGTGCACATTAAAGTTGGAGAAGTGCTGTGTTAGGGGTTAATGATATTGGTATTATTTAAAATCTTCAGTTAAAAAGTTATAGTTTTTTCAAGGCTTTAGATATAACTACTTTTAGCCTTCACTTTTCAGCCTTTAGGGGATTTATTTCTTTAAACGAAGGGGAGTTTCTGATAAAAGTGGCAGTTTTCAGGAATAAGCTCAGAGTTGGAAGTGAGCAGTTTCAGGTGGTTAGTGGAAACAGGAGAAGGCAGTGGCCTGCTCCAGCCACCAGGAGACACCGCGGGTCCAGGGCGCATTGATTGACCTGCGCAACAGTTGGGGTGGTGCTGCGGTGAGGAGCACCTGGCAGTGGGTGGCTGTTAGTTGTTCTCTAGTCAAATGTTTGTAACTCAGAGTACATCTAATTAGATGTGGGCCCTGATGCTGATGGGAGCCAAATCCAAGATATTTGACTTTGCCGTGTCAATGGCCACAGGCTAAACCTATGAGTAGGAACTGCTGAGACAGTTGAATAGGTTTATTTGGGATAATTATACTGCCTAATAAATAATACCATGACATAGTGCTTGTGTAAAAGAAAAACACGTTCTTCTTTAGATGAATATGTCATCTGAGTGGTGGTTGAGGCTGAATCATATCTTAGAAGAAATGGCATTGGCTTAAGGCTGTCTCCTATCCTGGGGGAAGTAGCTTTGACCTGTGAAGAGTTCTCATGAAGGTGTAATGGTCATTCAGTTGTGTGTGCGCGCGATCCGCTAACACCAATGCTGGCACTCCTTGTAAACCTAACCATGTGTGTTTTGTTCTTTTGGTAGGTTTGCATTTCCTTACTGCTTTGTCTTGAAGACAGAACGATGCCAAAGAAAGCAAAGCCTGCAGGGAGTGGGAAGGAAGAGGGGCCGGTTCCCTGTAAGCAGATGAAGGTAGAAGCAGCTGGGGGGCCTTCAGCTTTAAACTTTGACAGTCCCAGTAGTCTCTTTGAAAGTTTAATCTCGCCCATCAAGACAGAGACTTTTTTCAAGGAATTCTGGGAGCAGAAGCCCCTTCTCATTCAGAGAGATGACCCTGCACTGGCCACATACTATGGGTCCCTGTTCAAGCTAACAGATCTGAAGAGTCTGTGCAGCCGGGGGATGTACTATGGAAGAGATGTGAATGTCTGCCGGTGTGTCAATGGGAAGAAGAAGGTTTTAAATAAAGATGGCAAAGCACACTTTCTTCAGCTGAGAAAAGATTTTGATCAGAAAAGGGCAACGATTCAGTTTCACCAACCTCAGAGATTTAAGGTAACCAGTTTCCCCATTGCAGAATCCTCATACATTTTAAAGTACTAACATTTGGCCACATATCAGCTCAAGGGTGAATACGTAGTTTGATGATGGTTAGCCTCTTGCCAGTTTGAGAAGGGGTAGCACCTCTTTGGTCTAAATGCATTCTAAGTAGGATTAAGATTATGTGTTATGTTTGGTTGGACTGTTAGAAACTCCAGCAACTCAGGGTAGACATTGTTGGGTATCATTGAGCTGAAAACTAATTATACTGCAAGTTTATAAAGTTGTTAAAGTGGCACTACAACTGCAGGAGTATGTTCTGTGAGCCAGTTTATGTTTTTCTATATGATAGACATTTCTATTTGGTTTGTCACATCACTGTAATTTAAGGCATGACAGCATCAAGGTGATCATTTTTTCCCGAAGTTGCCTCCCTTTACTGCCTGCATCTAAATGGAGGCTTCAGAGCCATGACCAGATCACATGCTAGATGCAAGTCCAATAAAGAGACTTCACCCTTAATAACACCTGAATGGGTGACATTGAGGTACCTGGAACTGCTCCTGGTAAGGCTTCATAGGTGGAGGAAATCTTTGCTTTGCAAATGCAGAGGATTGACAAATTTTTAAATTTTTTTCTATATCAGGGATTGACATTTGGGAAATAATTTGCCTCCTCTATGCTCGGTTTCTACATTTATAAAATGCAGATTTAGTATGAGCTAATTTGTTTTCCTCAAGGTTTGAGATCTGTATCTCATCTCATGACAGATGGCCCAGAATAGGTGAGAGGCTGTTCTGAATTTTAGATAAACTTTTATCCCCATTCAGAAACCCCCTTCTGTGACCCTTCATTAAATCAAAACGGCAACATGGGAGGAGAAAGAGAGGGGTTTGTGAGGTTCCATGTTGAGAGGAATGGATTCTGGCTTTATTGATGGCTTCTGGGGCTCTGTCGTCAGTTACCAATAGTGTTTCCAGTGATTTAACTTGAGGTGGCTTGTTATATCCCATTGGGCTTCATCTGGTGAATGCCCTTCCCTTTCTTTCTTGTCTAAAAGATCTTGAACCTATTCATACTCTGTATGAGGTATGAGTGCTCTTAGATTTTTCAAGACGAGTCCTGATTCCAGCTATTCCATCTCAAGCAATCATACAAAGTTGAAATGTCCCTGAAATGCTAACCTTGTGGCCTAGGCACTCAAAAAGAATTTACAAATCATTTGTCAGACCAAGTTATGATTTGAATTCAGAAAATATGGACACCGTCAATAAAATGCTTCTCGCTGAGCTAGTCCTTGACTAGAAGTAGCACTTTTAAGAGTGGTTTTTAGAAACCTGAGAACTCTAAACATAAATGAATTCAGTGAATTTGATTACATGTACTTTGGTCATAGACCAGCAGAGAGATGATATTTGGCATATGTGTGGTATCCACTGTGGCTGTCATTTCTCTACTTTAGAATCATCCCCCACAGGGCTTTTCTCTGCTCATCCACTTAAGTGCTGCACATTCCTGGTCTGGGATTCCAGTGTCCAAGAACCTGTTTCTTTTGCCTTGTTGACTAGGCTCTGGCTGAGTTTATTAAAGCAGGAAGGATGAGCTTTCTCAGCCCAAATTCAGCCCTCAGGCCAGACTAGGATGTGCCTTTTTTTTTTTTTTGAGACAGAGTCTTGCTCTGTTGCCCAGGCTGGAGTACAGTGGCACAATCTCGGCTCACTGAAACCTCTGACTCCTGGGTTCAAGTGATCCTTCTGCCTCAGTCCCCCTAGTAGCTGGGATTACAGGCACATACCACCATGCCCGGCTAATTTTTGTGTTTTTAGTAGAGACAGGGTTTCGCCATGTTGGCCAGGCTGGTCTCGAACTTCTGCCCTCAGGTGATCCACCCGCCTCAGCCTCCCAAAGTGCTGGGATTACAGGCGTGAGCCACTGTGCTGGGCCTTTTTTTTTTTTTTTTTAATCTCTTTGTACCACCCGTGCTGGAGAGACCTATAAGCCATAGGAGCTCACCGTCTTACACTAGAGTCTGGATTCTAAGTACTATATTATAAGGTGGTTTGGCATTGTGTGTGTTTCTTTAGTAATGGGCATATTAACGTCAGAACAGAGGAAGTCTAGAAGGAGTTTATCCCTGGCCAGGTTGAGAGACTGTTAGAGTGAACATGCAGCCCTTGTTTTATTGGGTCTCAGACTGTGCACAGCTTATTAGTATAGTTAGTTTAAAAATGAGTAAGGAGGTAACCAGGGAGCCATAATAAGTTGTTTGCACTTGCTTTCAGTAATCCATATATTAAAAGTCCTGGTGAGAGGAATTATCACAATTTTGCTTAGCAGGCTAGAGTTTACCAAGTAATTTCATATATTTTAACTTTTGAACTTTCTAACAGGCATTTGAAATAGGGCAGCTTTTGTTCCATTTTCTTTTTTTTCTTTCCTTCTTTTTTTTTAAGACAGAGTCTTGCCCTGTCACCCAGGCTGGAGTGCAGTGGCTCAATCTCGGCTCACTACAACCTCCGCCTCCCGGGTTCAAGCAATTCTCCTGCCTCAGGCCTCCTGAGTAGCTGGGATTACAGGTGCATGCCACTATGCCTGGCTAATTTTTGTATTTTTTTTTTTTTTAGTAGAGATGGGGGTTTCACCATGTTGGCCAGGCTGGCCTTGAACTCCTGACCTTGTGATCCACCTGCCTTGGCCTCCCAAAATGCTGGGATTACAGGCATGCGCCACCGCACCCGGCTGTGGACTCCATTTTCTATGTGGAAAAACTGGAGTTCACAGATGTGACCTTTCCATAACTATTCCAAGCTGCTAAGGGTTTCTGACTCCAAATTTAAGGCATTTTCCTACCATACTTTGAAAGATGTATTGAAATTTAGTAGGGCTTTTTATATGTTTGCTTTTGCCTTTCTTTAGGCATATACGTGGGCTTCTATTTTAGCCATGGCGTTGAGTTTTGATTCTGACGGGTAGGTCAGTGGAGAGAGGAGGTCACAGCCAGCCAGGAGAGAGACTTCCACCTTCTCCCTTTCACTGTTCTAGGTCCTCCTTGGGCTCGCCGGATATCGAATCCTGTGGTAAAGGAGAAGACAGGTTTCAGGAGCCTTGTTTGTGCTTGAGTCAATGTTAGTAAAGCAATATCGCTTGTATACTGCTTTGCAATTTAAATAGGATTTGTGATAAGTTGTTTTATGCTGTTCGCCACAGTGTTTGAGTGGGAGTGATAATATCTTTATCTTAAAGATAAACAACTGAAGTCACCTTGCTTGTAATTATAACTTGAACCGAGGTGGTTTGACTCCAGATCTCTTCTAGTAGGCCACGGTTGGCAGATTCAGAGGCTAAAGGTCCAGATGAAATAGAAAAATTGTGCCATTGATAGCATTTTCAGTAACCTTTAAGAAGAAAAGAGACATATTCATTAGTTACCCTGATAGTTGGGTCGGGAACCATAAAATCACCTATACAGTCCTGAAGGACCTCTCATACCATCAGAGAGAGAAACAGAGAGAGAGAAGCCCTGGTTTTCTAGTGGTTCCAGTTACTATATAAAAATAATTACAGAACCAGGTCCTGCTGGCCTTTCCCTGAAATAGATTAGGCCCTTTTGGAGCTCTGTTAACTCTTTGGAGCTATTCAGATGACATTAAATTATTTTTTCTGTGTTAAGTAGAAACTCTGAGATCTATAGAGAAGCCCAGTGGTCTGTATAAAGATGTCCTTGGCTAAATCCGTGGCTCACATCTGTAATCCCAGCACTTTGGGAGGTCAGAGCAGGAGGATAACTTGAATCCAAGAGTTTGACAACAGCCTGGGCAACAAAGTGAGACCACCATCTCTACAAAAAAAAAAAAAAAGAGAAAAAAGTTAGCTGGGCATGGTAGCATGCACCTGCAGTCCCAGCTACTTGGGAGGTTGAGATGGGAGGATCATTTAAGCCTGGGATGTCGAGGCTGCAGTGAACTGTGATTGTGATCACACCACTGCACTTCAGCCTGGGTGACAGAGCAAGACCATGTCTTAAAAAAGTCTTTTTTCATATTGACCCAGTTCTTCCCAGTTCTTTCTCACTTGATATTTTTAATACAGTGGATTCTTTTTCACTCCTGTGGTAGAAGGGACTCCCAAGCTGTGGCCATTGGTTTGCTCAGCAAGTATTTAAATATGTTGTCATGCAGTCTGTGTGCCAGGCACTGTACATTCATATGTTTAAAACTTCAGTCTCTTTAGTGCCCTTTGTGATTTGTCTTTTCTTAAATTATCTGAAAGGTATGGACTTTGGAGCCATGCTGCCTGAATTTGAATCCTGGCTCCATCATTTACTAGTTGCATGGTCTCATGCCTCAGTTTCCTCATCTGTAAACTGAAGATAATGTTAGTACCCTCTTTATGAGGCAGGGTTATTGTGAGGGTTGCATAATTGATATTTGTAAAGCACTTGGAGACAGTGCCTGGCACATAGGAAGTGCTAATATCTACATGGCCTAATTGCCCCCCTCCTCTCTTCTCACCAGCCTTGGTAAAATCAGACTTCCTTCTCTCTCATAGGAATATATGGCCCATCGCTAGGCCCCTAAGTCTGATGTCTGCTCTGAAGAGTTGATAGTGGAGAGAAGGAACATTACCCAGCCTGTTATTCCTTCTCTGTCTGTACCTTCTTCCTATGTTATCATTTCTGTTCCCATTGCTTTAAATATCCATTTTGTGTAGGCAATTCCCAAGTGTAAATCTTCAGTCCTTAGTTTCTGCCAGAACTTCAGACCGACTTAAAGACATCTCCATGTGGGGGGGGGTCTTAGCATTCCAAACTTAACATTCCTAATATAAAACTCTTTTTTTGTCCTGAAAACTTGTTTTTTAGTGAGTTTTTCCCGTCTCGTTACATGGAAAGGGGAACTGATTGCCCAAGTCAAAAACCCAAGAGTATTTTTTTTAACTCCTCTCCTTTACATTGAGTCTGTCGGCAAGTCCTGTCTGTGCTGCTTCTAGAGTGCATCCCACTCTTCTACCTCCCTCCTTGCCTTTCTTACCACCCCAGTCACTTCTCGCTTGAGCTGGTGCCTGAGAAGCTTCCTCACTAGTCTCTCTGACTTCCACTCTTTTCTACAGTGCATTCTTCACACAATAACCAGGGTGAGCTTTCAAAAATGTAAATTGGATTGTGTCCTTCCCTGCTTAAAAGGCTTCCGGGCTCCCAATTGCCCACCTTGTCAGTCATCCTTTTATCTGTTCACATCTGTTACATGGTGTTTCTGCACTGGAATGGAAGATTTTTGAGACCATGGGTATTGGCTGTATCATTGCATAATTCCCAGTATCTGGTGTATAATAGTTGTGCAGTAAAGACTTCCTAAGTGAACAAGAACATGCTCTTACTCTTATTTCTAATACATTTTTCACTCCCCCACGCCGACCCTTTCTTTTTTCCTTTTTTGTAAAGGATGAGCTTTGGAGGATCCAGGAGAAGCTGGAATGTTACTTTGGCTCCTTGGTTGGCTCGAATGTGTACATAACTCCCGCAGGATCTCAGGGCCTGCCGCCCCATTATGATGATGTCGAGGTAAGAGATGGAGAAAATTGCCCCATGTTGGGAAGAATGAGTTGTTGAGAGCCTGGTTTAGTAGAGTTGTCAGGGTGAGTTCACATTATTCTCTAAGGCTCTTAGGTCTGTATTCGCTCTTTCTGTGCAGTTTCTGAGATATTGATTTCATCAAAATGTTGGGCCAAAGTAAATCCCACTAAACTGGTTTCCTGCTCTGTCTCAAAGGAACAGCTTGTTTCCAACCTTACTAATTTAAAGAGCCACAGATTCGTCTGAAACAAGTATTTATTGAATTTATCTACAGAAAGGTGTGCTTGGCTTTTCCTTTAATTTCACAAAGTATGGTCTTTAATAAGATGAGGTCACAAATAATCCTCCATCTGCTTTCATTTTGTTCTTTTTCAGTAGCTGCCAAAAATATGTATATATTTTCCATTTGTGAAAATCTTGGGGCAGCTTGAATGAGGGTCATGGTTTCACTTAAGCATTGGCATCTTGACAAGTGTTGATTTCACTCTGATATGGCTTCCAAAAAAATTTAACTCTTTGGCTTATGTATTCCATAGTTTTATTTTTGTCCTAATATAAGGTGTAAACACAGAGTTATTGGTAAAAAGTCTCCTTTTTCTCCTTTGATAGCAATTTGACATCAATACATTTTCACAAAATGTTATTTTTAATATTTCAATAGAATATCTTTGACTGAATAAAGAATAAAAAACTCGAAGTTTTCCTATCTCCCCAGGCGCTTTCAACATTCAGGATTTAGACATTCAGTAACATCTGAAGCTTGGCTTTTCCATCAGAGATTATGGGCTTTTAGCTGTCTGATAGAAGATTTAAAGGAATGAGATAGTGGGATATAAAGAACTCAGCGAGGCTCTAAGAAAGTAAAAAGAATGAATATCCAGTGTCAGGATTCACGATTCCCTGTTTTTAAAAATATAACCCAGTAGTGGCAACTTTTGTTTAACTGTGGAATGACATGCATTTCTCATCTTTCATTTTTATTTTTTATCGGAAACTTGTACACTTGACCCTTGTGCAGTGTGGGGGTTAGTGGTGCCAACACCTCATGCAGTCAAAAATCTGCTTGTAACTTTTGACTTCCCTAAAACTTAACTACTAGTAGCCTTCCATTGCCTAGATATCTTACTGATAGCATAAATTGGTTAACACTTATTTTGTATGTTATATGTGTTATATACTTTATTCTTCAGTAAAGGAACCTGGAGAAAAGTCATTAAAATTATAAGAAAGGGAAAAGTATTTTTAATATTGTGTTTATCGGTACCGTAATTTTACATCATTTGTTTACAAGCTGAATCGTCCATCTGAAATGGTGGGTAGCCACAGCTGCAGGCCTTAATCTACAACACACATCAAGCAATTCAACTTTTTCTTGTAACGTTACGACTTTTTTCTGTTTCTCGGGAGTACTTGCAGTAGCAGTAGTGGCACATCATATGGGTCCCATGGTGTTATTCAAGGCTTAAGGTGTTGCACCAAACATGATGAAAAATACACAAGAACTGTTGAGAGATCATTTTTTACTGTGATACACAATTCACTGGAGAGAGGAACTGCTCATGTGGAGATAATTAGCATCACACTTGAGCTCGTGGCAATAGCAACAGGAGGTAGCACAAAATTATTACAGTAGTACAATATGTACTAAAGTTAATTTTATTTAGCTATTCCATATTGCATCTTTGTTTACATTTCTTGACTGCAAATGGTGGTCTAGAAGTATTTGTATAGGTAAGTTTTGATAAATTTTAACCTTCTGTAATTTGTGAATATTTTATGGTAGTTGATGATAGACTAGTATCTACATATGTTTTTATATTTGATGCATTTATGACATTCTTAATTCTTTTGATATTTTTCATGTTTTTCAAATTGTTGCAAATCTCCCCCAAATTTTCCAATATAATTTATTGAAAAAAATCAGCATATAAGTGGACCTGCACGGTTCATCCCCATGCTGTTAGGCCAGGCGTGGTGGCTCACGCCTGTAATCACTTTGGGAGGCCGAGGTGAGAGGAGTGCTTAAAGCCAGGAGTTCAAGACCATTCTGGGCAACAAAGTGACACCCCATCTCTACAAAGAAGATAAATTAGCTGGGAGCTGGGGTGTATGCCAGCTTCCCAACTACACAGGAAGCTAGGGCAAGAGGATCATTGGAGCCCAGGAGTTTGAGAGGCTGCAGTGAGCTGTAATTGTGACACTGCACTCCAGCCTGGCCAGGAGAATGAGACTGTCTCTAACAACTAAAAAAAAAAAAAAAAAAAAACCTGTGTTGTTCAAGGTTCACCTATATATTTGTCTAAGCCCTTAGAGGGCTAATAGTCCGGAAGCACTTTGTGTGTGAGTTGTCAGGAAGCTCTCTGATGTTCCTGGGCCTTATGGGTCTCTAGGTTTTCATCCTGCAGCTGGAGGGAGAGAAACACTGGCGCCTCTACCACCCCACTGTGCCCCTGGCACGAGAGTACAGCGTGGAGGCCGAGGAAAGGATCGGCAGGCCGGTGCATGAGTTTATGCTGAAGGTATGTGATGACCGTTGTGGGCACCTCATTGTTAGAGCCATTGTGGTTTCCCCTGTTGCTAAGACAAGTTCAGGCTCAAGGTTTAGAGTTCGTGTGATGGTGTCCGTGGGAATACATCCCTGGGTTTCAGGGCAGGGTGGTTCTCATTGCTGTCAGCCAGCACATGTAATTTCTGAAGGAGTCTTGGTGGTTTGCAGTTGGAGAAGTGGGTTAAGGAAGTATTAAGTTCATTTCCCAAATGACCTGTTTTCATGTACAGTTCAAGTCCAACAGGAAGAAAGAGAATTCAGTGAACCACTGACTCCTCTAGAGGAAAAATGGAAGCTCTGGCCTTGGGCAGCTTCTCCACATCTAAGACAATGGTCAGCACAGGGCTGGAAGTTGCTTAGGCAGAACATAGCCTGGGATCCCTTAGTTTTTTTTGTTGTTGTTGCTAAAATTCCAATGTGACTCATTTGCATCCTGGTTATATGGCAGGCTATCTCTGTGCCCCCTGCATAGTTACCAGAACAGTAGTAATCAGGAAAGTTCTTGAGGATTCCTTCTCTGGGGATTCAGGTGGCTTAATCATGTGCAGGTTCCTTGGCATCTTGCTGCTGAGAAAATCTGTCTTTGAGCAGTTAACATCGATGGGAACATAGCCAATCCCCAGCAGGAGAGGTTGTTGAGGAAAAGAACGTTAGATGGATAGGAGTAGTTCCATAATTCAACTTTATACTCTTTCTTAAAACATGTAACTTAATTTCCTTTAGCAATAAAACAATAGTTATTTTAAACCATTCCAAAGATTCTACCAACCTGACACATTTGCATATACTTATTGTTTTTCTTGTGTCTCGAAGTTATAATTAGTCTGTTTCTTATTCAATGCCTTGTGTGTTTCTTGATTTCAAAATCCTTACCTACCTCCCAGTAACTAAGGGAAACAATCTTGCTTTTTAGGATGGGTGCCTATATTACAGGAGACTTAAATAAATAAACAACAGTAAAGGTAACCTTACTGGTTTTTTTTAATGCTTTTAGTCAGTGGTCATCAAACTGTGGCCCATGGACCAGAAAATCTGGCCTGCTGCCTGTTTTTGTAAGTAGTTTATTGGAACACAGCCACACCCATTCCTTAATGTCCTGTGTTCACACTACACCAGCAGAGCGGACTAGTTGCCACAGAGATCACATGGCCCGCAAACCAAAAATACGTACTGTCTTTCCATTTGGCTCTGCACAGAGTTTGCCAGCTTCTGCTTTTGTTGCATCATGTTTACATAGATTCATGGTTGGTTATCTTTAAAGACTAAGCCATCTGTAGTCTCGGAAGTCAGGGCTGAGTTACTCAGGCCGGTGACCTGGCTACTTGCTCTGCCCGAGAAGGTCAGGCTTCATAGTGGCCTTTAAGTGTAAAGGGTGTGGATTCTTTGTATTGTTGCCATGCCCATGCCCATTAAACAGTCAACACAGAGTCCATTAGGAGATGCACTGAGTCTCCTGGACAGAGAAAGACCATGTTGTACAGTATTGTTCAAGTGTGTATGTGTATGTGCATGTCATTTTTTTTTTTTTTTTTTTAGACAGAGTCTCACCCTGTCACCCAGGCTGGAGTGCAATGGCGTGATTTCAGCTAGCTGAAACCTCTGCCTCCCGGGTTCAAGCGATTCTCCTGCCTCAGCCTCCCGAGTAGCTGGGATTACAGCTGCCTACCACCATGCCCGGCTAATTTTTTGTATCTTTAGTAGAGACAGTTTCACCATGTTGGCCAGGCTGGTCTCAAACTCCTGACCTCGTGATCCACCTGCCTCGGCCTCCCAAAGTGCTGGGATTACAGGCGTGAGCCACCCCGCCTGGCCCACATTTGAGCTTTTAACCAGTGGGCCTCTTCAGGCGAAACCTTGTGTCAATGCCCAAAGATGAAATAGAAAGGCTTAGTGGCTGTGGTTGAGGGATGGGCATGGGAGGGTGACAGTGGGGGTCTTGGAGCCCTTATCCGCTTCTTTCCCCTATGCTAGTGGCAGCCTGTGCAGTTCATCTGCAGACCCAGACTCCCAGGATGAGATCACGCCTGTGATGGAAACACCACTCTGTGGCTCAGGGATCTGACAGATCTGAGTTTGAATTCAGCTGCTGTCACTTATTAGCTGTATGTCCTTGGTCAAGTTATTCATCCAAGTCTCAGTTTCCTCTTTATTAAAACAGAGATCATGATATTTACCTTGCAGGCTATGAGGATTGAAAAATATTATTTTGCTGCCTCCTTTACAATAAATCTTTAGGCGTGGTGCGGTGGCTCACGCCTGTAATCCCAGCACTTTGGGAGGCTGAGGCAGGTGGATCACCTGAGGTCAGGAGTTCGAGACCAGCCTGACCAACATGTAGAAACCCCATCTCTACTGAAAATACAAAATTAGCTGGGCGTGGTGGCTCATGCCTGTAATCCCAGCTACTCAGGAGGCTGAGGCAGGAGAATCACTTGAACCCAGGAGATGGAGGTTGCAGTGACCGAGATCACACCATTGCACTCCAGCCTGAGCAACAAGAACGAAACTCTGTCTCAAAAAAAAAAAAAAAAATCTTTAGGGGCAATATCTGTATGTCTGAGTTTTTCTGTTGCTTCTTGTCAAATTACCACAAACTCAATGGTTTAAAACAACATAAATTCATTATTTTATGCTTCTGGAGGTCAGGAGACTAAAAGGGGTCTCTCTAGGGTTGCTGTACTGCATTCCTTCAGGAGGCTGTAGGGGAGAATGTTTACTTACCTTTTCCAGCCAGGAGGGTGGGGCAAATGTGTATGAAATGAATGAAATATAGTCATGTGCCAGTTGACATTTTAGTCAACAACAGACTGTATATGTGACAGTTGTCCCATAAGGTTATAATGAAGCTGAAAAATTCCTATCACCTAGTGTTATTGTAGCCATTGTAAAATGTTGTAGTGCTACGCATTACTCACGTGTTTGTGGTGATGCTGCTCTAAACAACCCTACTTCTTTGCTAGTCATATAAAAGTGTACAGTAGGGCCCTAGGCTCTCCCATTCACTTACCATCACTGACGGGCTCACCCAGAGTAACTTCCAGTCCTATGTAGATGTACCATTTATTATTGTTTATACTGTATTTTTTCTTGTCCACGTTTAGATATATTTAAGTACACCATTGTGTTACAGTTTTCTACAGTATTCAGTACAGTCACATGCTGTATAGGTTTGGAGCCTAGGAGCAGTAGGCTGTACCATGTAACGTAGGTAGTACACTATACTACCTAGATTTGTAAGTACACTGATGTTTGCGCAGTGACAAACCACTTTCTCAGAACATAACCCCATTGTTAAGTGACATGTGACTGTATACCTGAGAGTCTCACTCAGGCTGGCACAGAGACACTCAGTAAATGATAGTTATAATTATCAGTAAAGCATTTACTTGAAGTACTGTCAGTTTGTTGTCATTCAGGGAAAATTTGCAACTAAGATAGCTCTTATGAATATATATCATGATATATTCCTCTTGCTTTGAGGAGAATCTTAATTTTTTTTTTAAGCTGGCATTTCTTGAGCTCTTTCTCCGGGGCTCATGGTCTTAACCATTGCACTAGACTACCTCTTGTAGTTGCAGAGAGAAGATGAGCTGCCCTCAAGATTCCCTCTTTTCTCCATAGGTAGCTGCTACATGGAATATTTTGGCCTGAGTGGGATTGGGAAGGAGGCAGCTCAGGGCAGGAGTAATTTGGGGAGAATGTTTTGGTCCACTCACTTGGAATAGGGTAGAGGAGGCTCAGCTGCCCAAGAAAATGATGAATTTTTGATTACATCTTATTTTTTAGTTCAAATAGGGATTGTATAGTTTTTCAATTCATTCCAATATTCATTGAGCCTGTGTTGAGTGCTAGTTGCTTTGCTAGGATAGGCTCTGGGAAAGACAAGATGGTAAGATACAGACCCTGCGCCTAGAAGTACTCAAAAATTATCAGGAAGTGGGGGACTGGCGGATAAAATCATATAATCCAATCACATGCCCATCATTGCCCTAAGAGCTTGGAAGCAGCATCTCTAATCCTCAAAATAATCCTGTAAGGTTTGGAGCCATTAACCTTCATTTTACAGATAAAGAAACTGAGGCTTTGGGCAGGTAAATTGCCAGATCATCAGCCAGTAAGTGGCTGTGTCTGTGTGACTCTAAATTAAAGCTCCTACTCTTAACCACTGAGGCATGCAAGAGGGAGGAAGCAGGCTTCCCAGGCACAGGATGTTACCTTCCTTGATCCCTGCATCAGGGCAGGGTAGTCTCAGGTGAGTCTAGTCTCAGCTTGAGAATGAAAAGATAGTGACTTCAGGCACCGAGAGCCTCTCGTGGATCATGGTTAACAGTGACAGGCTCACAGACACAGAGAAGCTAGACTAGCTGCACACGACATGAGCCCAGCATATAGACTGTGCCTTGAGGTTGTGGTTTCTAGAATGGAGAACTGAGACTCAAAGCCCATATTTATCTCCCTGAAATGAAGAGGACTGAGAAGGAATACTTATTAACTTCTCTCCCCTTTCCTATTCCTTCCTTTAGCCGGGTGATTTGTTGTACTTTCCCAGAGGAACCATTCATCAAGCGGACACTCCTGCGGGGCTGGCGCACTCAACTCACGTGACCATCAGCACCTACCAGAACAAGTAAACAGTGCCTCCCAGCTGCGCATGCTAGGACAGCTCTGAGTCCTGGCCTGCAGCAGCCACATTCGGGAGGGACATGAGGGAGTTGGCCCCTACCTCCTATGCAAACCCCAGGGTTTATGTCCTTTACTGACTTCCACATTCCTTTGATGTCCCATGTATGTGACTGGTCCCTCTGGACTTGCTTCTGGGGACATCATGAACCTGACTCTGTAGGACGTGGGGCATTGCCCAAATAGAGAGTCCCATAGTTTGGAAAGAAAGAGACTAGCTGTGGGTACATCAGTGTGTTAGTGATGCCAGGCTGGGCTCATACTCTTTCTCTTTTTTTTAATATGATAAAATATATAGAACATAAAATATACCATTTTAAACCATTTTAAAGCATAGTTTGACATTAATTACATTCACACTCTTGTGCAACCATCACCACTATTCGTTTCTAAAACATGTTTATTCCAACAGAAACTCTGTACCCATTGAAATCTCTTGGTCTCTTTGAGGGTTTCTCTTTTTACAGTCCATGAAGTTAAAGTAGGACAGGCAGTCTGGAACAGCAGGAACTAAAGTGCATGTGCTGACAGCAGTTCCAATTAAAATCATGTTCATTTCAGCTAGTACCTCCTCACTGGGTGGCAGTGCTGTGTGAGTTATATTCAAAAAGCAGCAACCTTACTGGTCCAAATCATATTTAAAAATACTAATCATGGCCAGGCATGGTGGCTCACTCCTGTAATCCCAGCACTTTGGGAGGCTGAGGCGGGTGGATCGCTTGAGGTCAGAAGTTTGAGACCAGCCTGGCCAACATGGTGAAACCCCATCTCTACTAAAAAAAATACAAATATTAGCCAGGTGTGGTGGTGTGCACCTGTAATCCCAGCTACTCTGGAGGTTGAGGCAGGAGAATCACTTGAACACAGGAGGTGGAGGTTGCAGTGATCCAAATCACGCCACTGCACTCCAGCCTGGGCGACAGAGCAAGACTCTGTCTCAGGAAAAAAAAAAATACTAGTCATGAGTTAATGTGTTAAACAAATATGTACTAGACATTGTGTTTGATGCTGGGAATTCAAGGATTTTATTGAAGGGGTTTTGAGAGAGCTTATACTTTGGAATTGGTTGTAGGAGAAGAGATGGTGTGATAAATTCTATTGTAGGTTTGCGGAGGAGACTCTTGGAGCATAGAGGAATGCATTTAGCTAAGTAGGGGCATTAGAGAAGCCTTCAGAAATGACACCAATGCTGAGTGAGTCTTAAAGGATGAGTAAGTAGGGGTGGGTCAGCAGATCAGAGTAGGAGAGGACATTCTAGGTCCAAGGGACGGCAAGTTACCTCCTACCTTCAGGGCCAGAACTTGCAAAACAAGTTAGTAAGCATACCTCTGCTTCCTCATCAGACTTTTCAGTGTGAATTTCACCTCTACATTTAAAAGACTTACTGGAGGAATTAGCTGAGGCCTGGCCCTAGTTTAGTGCTATCTTTCCCACAAGTAGAAGGCCCAAGCTTGTATTAGGCTTCCATTTTGAAAAATGCCCTCATCACTGTGGCTAGGTAGGTTCCTTGCATCTTAAGGGACAGAAAGTCACCAAAGCCAGCTCAAGAAGTGCAGGGTCACTTGAGGGAGTGAGTCCTAGAAACTATAGAAAAGGCCAGGCTACAGAGAGGCTGGAATTAGAAGTCCATTCTGGATGCAGAGCAGTTCTGGACCACATAGTTTGGCCCTTTGAATATCCGTGCATCTGTGGGTGTCCCATCGTTAATGTTTCTCAGGTACTCCCTTTCTGTAATTCTCTTTTCCATTTCTCTTGCTGCTACCAACTGGTTTTCTAGCGACTGGTGTTTTCTTCCTTCTGTTCCTTCTTCAGCTTCTGTGTACTCATAACATTAGGCCATCACCAGTTGCTGCTCTGACCTCCATCTCATTGACCCTATTAGCTTTTGCTTCTGCTAAGGACCTGACTCACTCTCTGTTTCCCAATCCCAAGAGTGAGGAACTGGCCGGCTGCCCCTGGGTCCTATTCATTTCTTCTCTTTTCAGCTGGGGCTGGGAAGAGCTTCCTAAGTTACAGAAGTTGCCTGCTTAGGATTGTGGGTGGGTACCATGATCAATGTGTCCAGGCTGGATTTTGACCTGTGTCTTGGTCAGTGATGCTGGAGCTAGAATGAGAAGATGTGACTTGAGGGCCATTGCCCCCCAGAAATGATCCTGTGTTTTGAGCCTAATGCTCCTTCAGGTACCATGTAAAGGTGAATATTTGGGGCCTCTTCCTAACACCTCTCAAGGTAGCATTGTTGGAGTGTTTGGGGGTCTGCTCTATGTTGTTGATTTGGTTGTTTTACCAAAGTGGACTCTTCAAGAGATATTCCTAAATTGTGGGAAGTCCCAATATCTATTCTGACTCTTAGAGGAGCACTATTTAACTTCTACTAAATTCTTCCATGAGCTGTTGCTGTATGACTTCCACCTACATAAACCTGCAAAGGAAGCACATATTTTATGGTGCTGAGAGATCTGCATGTGCCCTCCGGGTTGAGACTCAATTAAAGATGCAGGGTTGGATATAACATTAAGTCACAAAGCAGTGAGGCCGCCAGGTAGTAGATGTCTTGGGAAAAGTGTCTCTCATGTGGCTTTTGTCCTCCTTTGCAACTTTTCTGGGAGGGAAGCATAACAGTGTTAATTTTGCTTACTGAGTGAGAAGTAAAAGTCATACTGTGAATTTCCATTTTCTACTAGCCGGCAATTTGAAATCTGCTGGTGACACAGGAAAATTTTAAATAGCTAAGAAATGTTTAAAGAGCACATCCCCACAGAGTGCATTTCTTACACCGGCACACACTTAGGAATGAGCCAATTCCAGATACCCCAGAGAAAGCAAAGGTAATTGAATAGGGATATTTGTCCCTAGATGTTATTTTTAGTCACTGGCTTCTATCCCCTGGTAAAACCACTGCTAGACATAATTGTTTTGGAATTATTGATGGTAGATATTTTCTTTAGGAGTAGCATCCCTTGTAAGTGACAAGGAAAATGTAACATACAACTGTTCAAATAATTACACAATCCAGACATCTTGCTGTTACCCCAAATTTGTTGTATTTATTGCACATAAAATTTGGTTTTAGATCCTATAATGACTGTTTAAATTTCCTACAAATCTCCCCTCATAGACACTTTTGTTAAAAATTTGGTCCATTGAACTTCCTGTTTTATGAAAGTCTATGGTTAATTTTCTGAGAGCTTTTAAGAGAAATCAGTATTGAAGCCTAGCTTCCCACTTTTAACTTTGCAAGTGAGTGTCTGGAATGGGGAGGGAGGAAACAGGGTGGTTGATGAAGGTCTTAGATTTCCATGCTGAGTAATGTCCAATTAATGGAACTCAAAATGCCTGGACAGGGAAGCCATAATCCAATTTGTAGCTTTTGGCTTTACTAGCAATAAGTATTTTATGTATATTTCGTATGCACTCACTGTTTTGGCTTTTTTTTTTCCCCCTTGGTGCATATCCTAGTTCATGGGGAGATTTCCTTTTGGATACCATCTCGGGGCTTATATTTGATACTGCAAAGGAAGATGTGGAGTTACGGACCGGCATACCCCGGCAGCTGCTCCTGGTAAGGAGTAAAGGCAGGTAGGAATGAAGGATGGTAGCTGCAGCCCAGGCCAGCTGAAGTCCTACCTTAAGGACCTCAGGATACTTCTTCCAACACGAGCCAGGCTTGTCTACTGTGCTGCACTGCTGAGCTGTGTGACTTGCAGAATGAGTGGAGTGCCATGTGTTATGTGGTGATCCAAAGAACTGTGATGTTGTACAGACAGCTCTGTATTTCACAGTGGCAGTAGCAGGCAGTGTGAAAATGTTGGTTGAGTAAATGAATAGTACGGCCAGGAGAACTGTAGATTTAGCACACATCAGATTACTAGTTAAGAGAAACTCACTGTACTGGAGATCCTGGCCTCAGTGTATTTGTTGGCCTCCTGTTCTTTTATTACATTTTGAAACAGGAGTGTTATTTGATTAGTTTTGAGATGAGTGGATTAGAGCTGAGTTGAGCAAAGGTTGCTTTCTCTGAAGCATTCATCTTAGGACAGTGACCTGCTTTCCAAAAGGCAGAGCTCAGACTGTACCATATTTCCGAGGATCTCTATTTCTAGGCAAAATTCTGAAAATTTTTTGCAAACAATAGGCAGCTTAGAATTAACAGTGTTTATAAGGAAATGATGAGATATCATTCTTAGGGGCTCAGGTTGTCCCTTCCCCTTTGGAATGACATGGATTAATGTCTATACCCGGTGGCTGGCAGTTTTGCAGTCTACTGTGGAGACTGAGCTGGGCAGTAAGTTCTGCTGGCATCTGGGCCAGGACTCACTTCTGTGTTCCTAGCAGGTGGAATCCACAACTGTTGCTACAAGACGATTAAGTGGCTTCCTGAGGACACTTGCAGACCGGCTGGAGGGCACCAAAGAACTGCTTTCCTCAGACATGAAGAAGGATTTTATTATGCACAGACTCCCCCCTTACTCTGCGGGAGATGGGGCAGAGCTGTCAACACCAGGTGGAGCTTGCTGTTTTCTGGGTGGTCAGAGGCTAATGCAGGATGTTTACGGTTTTTCTGGGTAGGCTCCTTTTTGAACAGATGGAAAGTATGAAGTGCTTTCGTGTTAATGTGGACCACATCCATCCTTAGTGAATATGGCCAGATGAGATGTGCTGCACTCAACCTTTAGCAACCTGTATCTTAGAAGTCATTTGGAAAGAACTTGTATCCCACCCTGATGGGAAATAAGAGCCCTGTCCTTTTGGGTGAGAAATATGTATATTTATAGGTACTCTGGTATTCATAGTCTTCAGGAAGTTTTCAAAATTTGAACATCGAAATAATCTTGTTGGAATTAAGTCAGGGTTGGGTTGTCTTTGTTTGTGTTGCTTAAAAGAATACCTGAGGCTGGGTAATTTATATAGAAAAGAAGTTTATTTGGCTCATGGTCTGCAGGCTCTACAAGAAGCATGGTGCTGGTATCTGCATTTGGAGAAAACCTCAGGCTACTCACAGTGGAAGGGGAAAGGGAGCTGGCATTTGCAGAACACATGGTGAGAGAGGACGCAAGAGCGAGGAGAAGTGCCAGGCTCTTTTTAACACCAGCTGTCATGGGAACTAATGGAACAAGAAGTCACTCACCGCCTCCAACCCCAGGGAATTATCTATTCATGAGGGATCTGCTCCCCACAATGTGACCCAAACACCTCCCCTTAGGCTGCACCTCCACACTGGGGATCAAATTTGAACATGAGATTTGGATGGGACAAACATCCAAATCATAGCATGGGTAAAATTGTTACCATCAGCCAATGAGATTCAAGAAATGTCCAAGATTATCATCAACCTTCTCCAAGGCACAGGTGCCTAATTTATGACAGATTTAGGCTGCAAATGCTATAACATACTTCTGGATGGATGATGTCATTGATGACTTCCAGATGGATGATGTCAGTATCCTATAGCAAAGACCACCAAGAACATACTCCTGAATTCAGACGAAATTGGATTTATTGACTTGTTGCAGTGGGAAGACCACACACCATTGAGAACTGCAGGGCATCTCAGTAAAAGGGTGTTAGAAAAGATTTATAGGACTCAGGTGTATGTTAGGTGATTTTGGAGAGGGTTCAAGGAAGCAGGGCTTTGCTCTGGATTGGATGCTGTCAGGAAATGGAAGGGATTCTATGATTAAGTCTCCTAAATGTTATCTGGTAGGCAGGAGGAATGTATGAGGCTGAAGTTATCAATGGTAAAGCGGAAGTGGTCACTCATTAGCCAGAGTAGGGGGATGTTTGGTCAGTGTTGTGGTTTGGAATATGTTCTTGCCTTGCCTGAGTCCAGACATGAGTATGTATGGAGTAGTGGTGTTTTGTTTTGACCTATCATGGTCACAGAGTGATCTCTGATGTTAGCATTCTGTGGAATTGCCTGTGTTCAACCGGAGAACACAAAGACCTAGCTGTGAGTGCCAGGCCAGCTTTTTGGCTGCTGTTCTTTCTCAGGGTTGAGTGAAAAGAGTATTTTTTACTAACTTTAATAAAACTCTTAATTATGACCAAGAGAGAACCACTGAGATAGATAATCTATAAGGTCCCTTCCAACACTGATTCTATATACATTTTTATCATAGTCTTTGGAGGAAGCTTAGAATTTGTTTTTGATTGTACCTATTCAAAATAGCAAATGTTTTACAAGCACATGGTTTAATCTTTAGCAGAACAGTTTGCTTATGCACCAGCTTATGGCCCAGACTACTTCAGTGTTTTCCTTATCTTAGGCATTATACTCAATAAAGTGATGATCCCTCACGACTCCTTCCCCACGCAGATGACCCTGTAAAGCTAGTCTGTTTTTATTGGGTATTGTTCCACTAAGTTAAATCCAATTTGGAAAAAAAAATTTTTCTGTGGACTTTATTAGATGGCTTTTATAGGATACTATGCTTGACTTACATAGACTGAATAATTGACCAGGGTCACACACCTAATAATTGGTGGAGTAGTGCAATTTTGAACTCAGGTAGTACTTCCAGAGTCCATATGTTGAGCAAGAAGCTTGTAGAGGACAGAATCTGGAGGAGTGAGTGTTCTGTGCAGAAAGCACCACAGCCTTATGTGCTATGATAGCCACTGTACTTCGATGGTATTATTTTTGTCTATTTATTGTACTTACAAACTTACATTGTTATTTATCTAATTCTATGTCTGTCTTCACTGTAAGAATGAGCTGCATAACGATGTGAACTATAATATCAGTACAATGTTGGGGTAAGCAAATTCTTCAGTTGGAGTGTATGCCATGTTTGAATTCACCTGTAAATTGTTAGTAAATGTGTTTCCTATGTGTATGTGTAAGCAAGTTTGAATCTGCCTGTTTCCTTTTTTGAAGGTCGGCTTTCTCTCTTTGGGGTTTTCTAGGTGGAAAGTTACCGAGGCTGGACAGTGTAGTGAGACTGCAGTTTAAAGACCACATTGTCCTCACAGTACTGCCGGATCAAGATCAATCTGTGAGTATCCAAGAGGGAGGAGATTTCCTGTCTTCTCAGGGTGTTTTTCATCAGAGGCCTCAGGTTATTAGATTAACCACTGGTCTCTGCCCTTCTTTAGGAATCCACCTGCATTCAGTTTAATGCCATTTCTTCAGGTCAGATGATGACCAAATCTCACAGTTCCAATTCCATATTTTCTTGCCCTCATCCTCACAGAACCTTCCTTCATCCCCTTTATATGGTGATTAATGTCTGGTCTTTGCTTCCCATCCTACTTCGGGCCTTACTGTTCTTGCTTGGACAGCCACAGACCTCATTCCTGAGTTTCTCAGCCCCAGTCCTCCACACTGTGCAGATCTATATTTCTATGTGGTTTTGTGGATATTGTTGCATCTCCTTAAACTCTGTCCTGTAGATTATGGAGAACAAAGTCTATATTCTGTAACTTTGCTTCCTAGCCCAGTGATTCCCCAAACTGGCTAGCTGATCATGGAGTCAACTGGAAAGCTTTTTAAAATTATAAATTCCTGGGTTTCATCTGGTCTTGGAGCCTTTGGATTTATGTTTTCATAGAGCTCCCTGTACAGTCCTAAGGACCTTGGAATGATCTCATACCATATGGCTCCACCTCATTCCTCCTAATCAGCTCTCTAAGGAGCTATCCCATGAATGATCAAGGGGGATGAGAGGGGCACTCAACATGTCTCGATAACCAGATTGTTCCAGCCGTCAGGGCCAGAGTTGGAATATATATATGAATATACATGAATATATATATATATATATATATATATATATATATATATATATATATATCCATCCTCAAAAGTACACATTCCTACATCCCTGTCTAAAAAAAAAATAGTGATTCTGATAACCAGTCAGTTTGAGACATTGTACACTAGGCTAAGATTTTTTTGCCCTTATCTAAGAGGTGACAAAGAATGACTAAAGGCTCTGGAAGAGACAATGAACTGCACTGTGTAACATGGGGAGTGAAGGGAGATAGGGACCATTTGGGAGGGCAGTGTAATTGAAATGGAGTTTTTTATCGATCACACAGCTGGTATTTCTCAGGAGTTAATGACTTCATCATTATAAATTGTCAGTTTATACCTAGAAATGTCAGATTTTTTTATTCAAAAAAGATGGTGCAGGTATGATTAAAAAAACTGAGCATTTCATTGATAAGTTGATACATAAATCACTGCTTTTTCATTAAATCCTGAAGATGCTCTTCCAGGTAGCACTCCAGCTGTTTTAACAACTTAGAATGCCCATTAATTGCCACATACAAATAGTAACCTGCGGTGACTAATGAAGTATAGACATTGTGTGGATGCACACACCTGTCACTTTTTGCCAAAAGGATTCTTTACAGTATTCAATAAATTTCACTTGAGCACCAAGGCTTTTAAAATTTTTCTTGGTGTTGACCTATTGGAAAACCTTCCTAGTACTGACACCTTCAGTGTTGTGTTGTTGATGGCCTAATGCATTTATTTTTTCCCCAAAGGATGAAGCTCAAGAAAAGATGGTGTACATCTATCATTCCTTAAAGAATAGTAGAGAGACACACATGATGGGAAATGAGGAGGAAACAGAGGTTTGTTCCAACTGAAAACAAATGCCTATCCTGTGACTTGGGTGGTGGTTGGGAAGAATTGATTATTTTTGATTTATAGGTAATACGCTTTTTATGGCTGCACTGTGGACTTACCATTTTGCACTACTCACAGAGCTCCTGCATGGGGATGATTAAGTCAGACATTTCTGTGATACATGCACACCAGTTTTAAAACATACTAGCTGGGACCTGTAGCCTTATAGGAATGGTACAATGTAAAACATTTCAAATTACTAATATCACTTACTACATAAATTAGGATGCCTTTTATATAGAAGTTGGCATCTTTTATGTTATCTAATTGTAGTGTGTCTAAAATACTCATGAGGGGTATCAAAAATAATGATGTATTGAGAATAAATTTACAGGAAAATGCTACTTCAATGACATAAGTAGTATACATATATTTTGACAAATAAATTTATCCTTTCAGTCTCATGGACTTCGCTTCCCTTTGTCACATTTGGATGCACTGAAGCAAATTTGGAACAGTCCAGCTATTTCTGTCAAGGACCTGAAACTTACTACAGATGAGGAAAAGGAAAGCCTGGTATTATCCCTCTGGACAGAATGTTTAATTCAAGTAGTCTAGTGCCTTTGCAGAATCAAATGCCTACTATTTTATATGCATATATTAAAAGCAAAGACCTGAGCCGAGGAGAGGATGAATTCAAGTTTCCTTACCTGCGTATCTACTAACATGAGACCTCCCTGTTACAGGTGGTCAGTTGGCCAAATGTACTAACGGGCACATGAAAGAAAGAACAGCAAATTACCAAGTGTCTCAGAAAATGACAAAACCATATTTTGACAAGTTTATTTAATCCAGTGTGGTAGAAAAGGCACAATTCCAATGTATCATTTAGAATTGAATGTCATTAACCTGGCTTTGTTCTTTGGAAGAAACAACTTCTTTAAAGAGCTTCTTTGGCTCTAGAAAAATTTCAAACAATTAAAATAAGAAAAAATTTTAAATTGGTTTTTTATAATGAAAATATACATACCTTTGTGTATAGACAAGCCCATGCCCATTAAAATAAAGTTATCCTGTAACATAAATTTTATTAAATAATACTGCCCCACAGATGAGAGGCACGCAACACCTATGGACAAAAGGGAGTTACAGAGGCTGCTTAAAAGATGGAGAAAAGCCTGAGATTGAAGGAGGAAAAAAACCCAGTATTTAAAGTCTATAAAAAAATACTCAAAATAGTGGGTCTTCGAGTTTAAAATAGTCATTGTTATTTTACATTCTAAAGTGCATATAGGTTGATATTTTTAAAAATATCATTGGAGAATTTAATCTTTATAAAAATAGAGCATTTTTCTGCTTTCTGGCAAAAGTTGGGGATAAAAGGAAAAAAAGTTGTCAAAATGTAAGTTTCAATCCAATTCACCAGGAAAAAATGCTTGTGAATTGTACAGTAAAAGGTGGTAATGACTACTGGAAGCTAAGTCAAAGGTGATTTCCTACCTGATTTTACTTAAATAAAAGTTACTTACAATGGGAGTGAAAAACTGAGGTTTCTGTTATTTAGTAGAGAAATCAACTCCATGTTTACTTAAAAAGAGATGGTAAGGTCAAGGTTCAAATGCTACTGTGTTTTAATTTGGATATTTGAAATTTCTCTTGAGGCAAAAAAAAAAAAAAAATTGATGCCTCTCCTTAAATCTAGGATGAAGTGTCAACATGGAGACAGGTAACCACTGTTATAGAGTCTTGTCACCTAAAGGGATGTCTTGGTTAACACGTAACAGTGCAAGTTTGGCCATAGGTTATTTATTTGTACTTTTTTAGTTTGAAGGACTGAGGAAACAATAGCTACAGAAAATACTTCTTGTGCCTTATTCCTAACAAAGCTGAGGTCCCTGCCTGGGGTTAGTTACAAGTATAAATACTTATGAGGTGCGTCATTATAAAAGCCTCAGTATAGAAACCTTAAAGTTTTTTATCTAGGAAAGTTTAGTATATTTTCAGGTGTTGCTAAAAAATTACTCATCTGTTTGCAAAAGTATGACTTGACCTATAGAAATCTGTTTCTTTATGCTTTGTACTCATACAAGCATCTAGGTAGGATATTAATAAATAATACAGGATAATAGCATCACCAGTGTCCAATAACGGGCCATCAGGAACAGGATTCACGTTTGGTGGATAGGAGAGAAAATAAACACTTCAGGAAACTTGCTCACCACAGCTGGAGATCAGGAATAGAACCTTTCCAAGATATCATAATATTTTCTTTATAGGAACACTGAGTAATGGCAAGAATATTTTGAGCTTTTCCATGGTTAAGAGCGATAGTCTCAGAGGCTGGAGAAAATGTTCATTCTGCTCAGTGATCCAGGAATGTGAGGACAGTAGCTTCCTTTCCACGTCCACAAGACAATGACAGATGTGAGTTTCCTTCTTCGCTCTTTCTAGGGATCTTTCTAGGGATGTTGATTCTCTCACAATATTTCAATGTCCCATTTCTGTGTTTCTTCTCCCTCCAGGGGCTGATTTACAATTACATGAGTCTTGTCACAATAATTTCCTCCTAAAATAGAAATTCCAAAAGAAAAGATTATTTGTTCAGGCAGGTGCTTAGCAATTTCACAATTTTCACAAGCTTCTGTTCAGCTCACCATTTCGGTGGATGAATGTGTCATTTACAAAGAAGTCTGAAATGGTAAGCTGAGTTTGAACAGGCTTAGCCATTATTCACCTCAAATTGGACCTTATTATGACTCAAATTGAAATACTAAAAGGTATAATACATGATTGTATAAGTGGCGTGCCTTAACAATGTGATTCTTTAGAACAAAGTGCTCTGAGAGAACTCTGGCTGAATGTCAGGTACTGTGTTTTTGTTTCTACGCCAACAAAACTGTGACTAACCCAATTAAAGCAACAGCCATGAATAATATTGGCCCTGACCTTGCTGAATTCAAAAACAAGGTTAATTGATACCTACCATAAATTCTACCTGAGGGTTTTTAAGGACCATGGCAATTCCTGGCAAAAAGCTAGAGATGTTTCTAAGAAACAGATGACATTCATTTCATGGTTTATGGTGCTTCAAATTTAGAACTGTTCTGAGTTCACGTAGCAAATGAAAGTTTTACAACTGTACTAATGAACAAAAACCCTAAGCTTTGTTGTTTGGCTTTTTCTGCTAATTGTTTTGTTTGTAAAACTGCCTATCTTAATTTTCTTCAAGCATAATTTTAAATGACTTAACATTTCTCTTATACATAAGGATGTCCTTTACCCAAAATGAGGAGATTTGGAACTGAAACTAATATCCAGGGACACAACATTGGGTATCATCAAAGGCCCACCTTTAACATCAAGGACAAGTTGATCACTGAGATAAGAGCTGATAGTTCCATTTTTATTCAGTCTCCACTTCTGCCTGAATTGCCCATGTTCAGTCCATAGAGCTACTTTAGCTCCAGGTGTGTCCCGGCCACCAATCACATCAAGACATGTATCACTGGCCTAAAAGGGTTAAGAAATGATTAATTGGCAGTAGTATGTTTGCTAAAGTAAGTTGAATTAGGTCCCTTTTATCTTAGGTAAACAAATCATAGACAGGAAGTGTGTGTGTGTCTTATCTAAAAAAATAACTATATAGTATAATTTCAGTAAGCCTTTTTTAATGTCTTCTTTACGGCTGTGGGTAGGAGATGGTACAGAAATAAACCAACTGAAATAGAGGTACTTGTTTTTAATAGGATGTCTACATCTGACAACAGATGTTCAATAAAGATTTGCTGAATTGGAATTAAATGTTAAATCCCTGTTTGCTTAAAACGTATTATGTTGAGCTTGGTTTTCTTATGAAAACATTGCATGATGGGCTAAAGATATCCAGACAATAATTACTTTTAAATGTTTTTCATTTTTGAAGCATAAGAAAAAGTAGATAATCCATTGGTGATACAATAAAACACAGTTTGAATGTTTTTAAAGTAGTGTTCTATTCCCAATGCATTAAACATAACAGAAGGGTCATAGAAAAGAACCCTAAATTTTATTTTCTAAGCTTCTTCCAATAACAGCTTTCTTCTTCTACTGCTTCTTTGTATACTTTGAAAATGAAAGGGTTTCAACATATTTAGAATCACAGAGACGGCTGACTTTATCTGGGCCATCAAGTAAGGAACATCTTCTTATAAAAGCACATTGTCCAACTTAGAGCTGGTGACTTATACCATTGGTTGTAAAAAATCACTTAGGTATATCCATAATATGTGATAACCTTTGTGTTTACTTAAAAATTGAAACTGGATTTTCTTGTTCAAAAAATTAAGTCAATTTTATATAAATGTTTTAGTAATATATGGCAGTATTTTTATAATCAACACCTGTTTCTAAGAAGTTGCATTGTTTTATCATGCCAGTTGATTTGACAGGATTCTAGTTTTCAAAACAAAAAACAGACCAGAAAGTGGCGTACTGTATCAGTGGGATTGCTTACCTTGGATTTAAAGAGTCCTCGGCAGTAGTACCAGATCTGAGTATTCTTTCCACTATAGGGAGAAATGCACACAGATGTTGCCCTGGTGTCTGCTAGACTTCCAGTGACTGTCAGATATTCACCCTGGGCACGGTTCTTTATTCTGATGTACACTGCAGGCTATGACAGGAGAAACAGCCATTTAGAAATAAACTTTTGAATCTGGAAATGAATCCTTCCAGAGGAAGAAAACTGGGAGGGAAAGTGAGAGGTAACTATCTTAGTTGTATCAGTTTCACTCTTATTCCCTTTAGTAAATTTGCATAGATTAATATGGTAAATGCTTAGGCCGTGGAGCATAAAGCTTAAATTGTACAGTCTCTATTACACTTTGTGAAAAGTGCCCTTTGAACAGCATAAAGTAAAAGTTTCTTTCACTAGAATTCCATGTGGCGAGGAGTGGGGTGGTAAAGAATTAGGGACTTCATGAGTTTCATTCAATAGTGTGTCCCAGCTGTGCTGAGGGAGGTAGGGGAGTTAGAATAAGGGTAAGGTATTACCTACAAGGATTTTCTAAAAACTTCAGAAAGACATGTAATCAATCAAACATACTGTGGAGCTATGACTAAATGCCATAAGTTGGCCCTGGGAGGTCTTGAAAAACCCAGAGAGCTGAGGGCACTAGTAGCTGTGATCATTTGTTTATATAAGACCTTTATTTCTTCAAAAGTAGAGACCATGTATGTTTAATGATTATACTTAGGTACTCAAAAATTGTGTAACAAAGGACTTCATCCCCTTGGCCTGGAAGTTTTAAGATACATACAAAAAAGTTTTAAAATATTAAACCTGGGACTTGCCTCTAAGGAGACTAGCTAATATTTATTGAACACGTAGTATGTGTAAGCAGCGTGCTAAATGCATTCTGTGCCATTATGTTATTTGTCAGAATAACTACAAAAACCTATTAAGAAAGTACAATTATACCCTAGTTTTACAAATAAGGTGAACACAGATGTAAAGAAGCCAGGTTCCTCTTAACCAGGATGCTCTCAGACCTATGTTGAAATGCACTAGTTGCTCTCAGGCACAGGGAATAAGAGACGAATTCCAAAGGTGGCAGTGTAGGACAATGAAAGGGCAGGGCACATAATCGAAGCACAACAGAAGCCATTATTTCAGCCCTATGACTTAGGCCTCCAGCCTTAATGTAATAAATGACACCCAACATCCCCACCTTTGGTTCATCTCATTGCCATCCCAATTAGAACCCTGGCTGAGTAATAACAAATGGTCTCTTAAGAGAGCACTTTCATGCTAAGAAACATAAGTGCTTAGGTAAATGCAATAGGTCATATGGTAAGAGAACCAATGAACAGTCTACTGTTTTTGAAACTTGATAGATCAATGTGAAGCTAACTGAATTTTGGTAATTAAACCTTCCTAAGGAAATACACATTCTCAGCACTTAAGCCAACAGAAGGACAAATTATCTGGCCATTTAAACCAGGCGAACAAGATCTCTACTTGGCAAAATGTTTTAAATGTTTCAAATCCCTACTTCCAACATTAACAATGCAACAGTAGTGTACTTAAATGTCTATAATTCAGCTGGATCTACTGCAATTATTAATTCTTGAGGCTTCAGTATATCTTTATTACATTTTCATTACCTTGTACATATAAGAAAACAGGCGTGACCTTCACAGATGACAGAGTTCCAATTACTTTAGGACCAAACATCACAGTTTTAATCAATTAACTCAGGCAAGGTACTAATTACCCTTATTACACATTTGTAGTCTGACTGCTCTGTAATTATACTTAAAAACACTGATATACATTATAAGTACCTTAGTGACTTCCTAATTCCCAGCCTCAAAGAGGATCACATTTTAATTAGTCCTGAATTTCTAAACAAGAATATGAACCAAAGCAGTACCAACAGCCTTACCACAAATTTAAATGTGACCCACAAACTACTATTTTAGAAACTCAGAATTCCTTTGTTGGATTTCAAAACTGTGACCTAAATAAACAAAAGGAAAAATAATCTATTAAAATATTATTTTGAAATTAAATGTTTAATCAGAATAGGAATCAGGTAGCTCCTAAAGCACAGTGAAAGAAAATAGCATACTATTCTTGTTAAAAAAAACTTCTTTGTAAAAGTAGAGATGGCTGTTCTATACTTTACCAGAGAATCTTGAACAATAGGCAGGGACATCCTTCTTCCCCAACAAGGAACCACCATTAAAAAATGAGGAACATATTTTCAGTGTTGAACTTGGCTACTAAAGTCTCTAACAACAGAGGGTCAGCATTATTATGTAGTTAGTAAAAGCTAAACTGAATTCCTATCTCTACTTTGCTTTTTCTGATGGCTTTTCAGTGGGCTTACTCCCTGTTCCACATGATAGGAGTGGGGAATAAGCAAGAGGTAAAGGTCATGAGATCGTCTACCACACACTCTGTGCCAGGAAAGCCATTAATGTTTCAGTATCCCTCAAAAGAGCATCTCAAGGGACATTGTGAATAATAATAATAAAAACTTTCAAAATAAGTGTATTACCATAGTAATATGAGCCAGAGCCATATCAGACTGTTCATATACATTATCTTATTCAACCGTCACAGCAATGAGATGTAAGCAATGTGATCACTGCTTCACCAGTGAGAAACCTAAGGTGCCAAGAAATGAAGTGACTCACCAAGCTGCACTGCTTACAAATGGCAGAGCCAGGATTTGAACCAACAGAACTCATGAGTGGTGGGATGAGCATGGTGTGTGTGCATGTGTGCATGTGTGCATGTGAAGAGGGTGAGAGAAGACCAATTAGGTTAATATTTTATTGGCTACCATTTATTTAACACTTAAGTAAGGGTTAAATAAGTGTCAGGTCAGAACATCAGAGCCTCAGCATTTAGATCCACTAGGCTATATTCAGCTCAGTGCCTGAAATAGGTGGTACTCTCTAAGTGCTGATCTTAGGCTGATGGAAAGTAGAGTGTGGTTGCTTAAGAACACAGATTTTAAAGCATAGTAGATTTGGGTCCAAATCCTGGTTCTGACACTCGATGTGCTTTTATTCTCACAGGTAGGAATCATTATCCCCATTTTCCAGTTGGAGCCTTATTCTTCTCTCAGAGCCTTATTATTCCAACTAGAAAATGGGGATAATAATTCCTACCTCAAAGGACTGTTGTTGGAATCAAGCAAGAAAGTGTTCTGAAGAGATTAGAGAGAGGTACTAATGCCATATCCACGGGCCATCACACCCCTGACAGTTTCACTTGGGTTTTCCACCTTCCATGAAACCTCCCCACTACTCCTACACATGTTGATACTTCCTTTCTCTGAACCAGGGACTGCCTGTGGCTTTTGGATAATTATGCATTGTTTTGCATTTTATGTTACTGCTTTGAGTTGGACATGTTTTACCCAATAAAAATGTAAGCTTTAATAATATTGGCAGAAATCGCATCTATCTTTATATTTTCCATTATACTTTGCATAATATCATTGATCCATCCACTGATATATTCATTCCTTCATTAAATAAATAGTTCCTCAGCTCCTACAATATTCCAGATATTGTTTCAGGCACTAGGGGTAGAGCAATGAGCAAAACATGGACAGTCCTTGACTTCACAGGGTTTTCTATAGAGTGGGAGAGACCCCGATCCAACCATAACGCTAGGGTTATAAACTGCGTACAGTGTTTTTGTAGAAAAAGAACCCCCAGGTCTTTTATGATCTAATGTAGATTGGGAGAGAAGGTGGGGGAGGCATTCTTGAGGACCTGACACTTAAGTAGAATTTACAGGGATGACTAGTCAAATAAAGAATGAGGGAAGAACACGATACAGAGGGTGCAGCCCATGTTAAAAGTCTTAGTGGGAAACCACTCTGTACTTTGATGCCTGTGACACAACCATGTGAAAGATGAGGTTGGAGAAGCAAGGTGGGGTAGGGGGTAGATTGTATTCTAAGTGCAGTGGGAAGCTTTTGAACAGAAGACTGACAAGCAGTAGGTGTGCAATAAATACTTATTTTAATTAAATTGCCAGGATCCATCCTGAGTATTATATAAGTAGGGAGGGGAATATCCAAATGCTTAGAAATTAAAACTAGTACAGTATCAAAGTTCATTCCTGTTACCAAGGTTTGCCACAGAACTTACAGTATCTTAGTTTTCCACGAAAAGTGAACATGGCCAATGAGGCTTTGGACTGAAAACCGAAATCCAATGTTGACTTTAGATACAATCTTACAAATTGGTTAAAATGTACAAGATATCCGCATCCTAATTCACTCCCCCTACTATGTAAATGGCAAACTAAATTAAATGATCATTATTTCAGATGCTGTGGTTTATGACATTTCTACCACAAAAGCAAGCTATTTGGAATCTTACGGTTCTTTTCTCCTTACCTGCTTCATAGGACGGAGGGAACCAATTGTTTTCCATCTGCTGAATGCTGTCCAGTTTGGGATCTCATTAGGCCTGAGTAGGATTTGTCTTCCCAAGAAATTGGATCCTTCATAAGCTATCCACCTATGAGAATAGGAAAGAAAAAAGTAGTGTACTTCAAAACAAAAAAAAAATCCCTCATCAAAAGTATCTGCACTTTGCCTTATAGGGTTCATAAACTTCTAGGTTTGCAGACTTTTAAAATTGCACATTTTTTCCTAACAAAAATCAGGGAGGTATAGGAGAAAACCCACTGGCCTAGACTCAGAAGATTTGGGTTCCAGTTACAATGCTGGTTTCCTTTCTTCCAAAATGAATGCAAGGTTTCCTCCATCTCTGAAATCCTATATTTCTTTGATAACATTGTCATAGCATTATAACATTTAAAAGCAGACCATAACCTCCTATTAACCAGCAGAAAATCACACTCCTGCCCCTAGAGTCACCATCACATGTCCTTCAGGGCCTCTAAGTGTGGCTCCAGTGAACTCTCCAGACATATCTTCTTCCACTCCTCCCTCCACAGCTTCCCCAAAGCCACCAAGACTTCTTAGAATTGTTCACAGAAGTTCTCCATCACCCTCCCCTCTTCAAGGCCCAGCTCCTTTGAGAATCCTCCCCGAAACCCTTGCCTTCAACTTTGGCAGCATTAAAGTGTGTAAAAGTACACTGGAGTCTCAAGTTTGGAGTCCGGAGTCTCAAGACTTATTTAATGGAACACAGTCATGCCCATTGCTTTAAGGATTGGCTACGGCTGCTCTTGCACTACCATAGCAACTTCAGTAGTCATGACACAGACAGATGACCCCCAAACTGAAAAGACTATCTGGCCCTTTACAGAAAAAGTCTGCCGAGCACCACCTTAGGTGATTACTAAGCTTGATGACTAAAGAGAATGTGCTGCAGTCACTAAGAGCACCTGAAATTCTCAGCAGGACTCAAGGTCAGTGTACACAGTGCTTTAAGAAAGTGTGTGCAGGATGAGATGGCTGCCTTGCTTTATTTTGATAAAGCACCTGGAATTGTGGCAGGGGTTGTCCTGGCTCGCACCAAGGGAGGTAAAGCCTTGTGGATGAAGCAAAGAGCACCAGCAGCAGGCAAGGTAGTCTGCTTATCAGATGGACCAGAGCTCAGGAACAGGGTCATCCAGGGCTTAGGACACAAGCTACAGAGGGTTGCTTGTGCTGCTATGGCAGCAACTTCAGCCCCTCGATTTTCCAGATTAAAAACTTCTAAAACTCACAAAGTGCAATATTCCTTAGGGACTTGTACTTCAGGTAATGCAGGAAAAGATATCAACTTGAGCATAAGTTGTGGGGAGAAGGGGAGAGCTGAGGAAAGCTTGATGTATTACAGCTATGAAAGCTTGGGTAGGGATGACTGACTCAACCTGACCACCACTAAGAAAAGTCCTCCTTGCTCCCCACAACCAAGATCAGACTTGACCAAATTATGGAGAGATGAATGAGATGGATGGCCCATTCTTGACCCCTCCTTCCTACACAAATCTAATCAATCAGACTGGTGGAGAGGCAGGTCAGCATGACCACGGACAGGCTTAGCTGCCTCTCCCGCTGCAGATTCTTTAAACTGTCAGGGAAGTTTCAGTTATAAAATCTAGGTAAGATTTTAGGAAAATGTACCTAATTATATATTGATTTAAATGAATTCCACAGTTGGAAAACTGTGTGGGATGGTGCATTTAAGCATGGCTGTCATCATCACAGATCAAAGATGTGGCATAGCATGGGGATTAAAACAAACCCAACTTGTAACTAAGGGAAGCTGGCTGTACATTAAGTAGTATTCTGTAACCTAGGAAAATCCTTAGGCAGCCTTCACTGTTCCTTACTCCATGTTCCAATTCTCTTAAAGAGAATTTGGAATAGTGAGAGAGTAGGTGGCTAAGAAGCCAAAGAGAAGAAATAAGAATGTCAAGATAAAATGGCACCAGTGTTCCAGAAAAAAATGAAATAAGAAAGTGAGACATTTTCAGAAGTGAGTCAAGTATCAATTTCACTCAGAAATGGGAAGAAATGAATTAAAATGTTGTCAAAGACCTATATCACAGGGATGTAAAATTTAGTTAACTGGTAAATAATATATTGGAATCTTATGCTTAGATAGAATAAATCAATTTGTCTGAATAAACATCAAACCATTTAAAATGTTTTGCAGAAGAAAACTTAAGCTATTATACATGTGTATAATATAAAAGCCATTTATTATAATAGTTTGCTTAATTTTCACCTCCACTTACATTATTGGCTTTCTCTTTATCCCCAGATATTTAAACCAGCACAGTTGATTATCACAGAATTTCAAAGCCATAGAAAAACTTTTAAAGCCATTTTTTTATTAACCGTCAAGAGCTATGTGTGTTTTTTTAGTTGACTTTTGCTACCAGAACACTAACAGTGCAGGAGTAGGGGCTGGTTTATATGCCGGACTCTTCAGAACTGGATTCAGAGGCAGATTTTCCAGGAAGCAAACAGAGCTTCAACTTCAAGGCCCCTCACTTACAGGCTTCTCACCATTTCTGTCCTAAATATTCACATTGATATCTAATATTTCTATCATAATTTTAAATTTTTTCTTAAAGGCAGCTTTCTAATTTGTAAAAGCACAGGCCCCTGGGTCTACCCTGACTGACCGATAACCTAAATGAACAACAATACTGGTAGGCAGGCTAGGCCAACCAGTGTAGTCCACAGGCAAGTGAGTACCCTGGAGGGAACTGCTCTAGAATACACGGCTATTAAATCAAAAAACAACACCGAACTTGGTCTTGCCAGCAGTCACTTGCCTTAAGCAGGAAACTGTCTTAACCAAAGTTGCTGGGATATTGAAATTTCTTCTGAAAAGAAAGTTCAACTGGGTAAAGTCATCTGATTGACCTACTCTATGACACATGCTGTGACCATATGGTAGCCCTTCTCTTCCAAAGGGCTCTTCCTCAAGACCACTTGAATGCATACTACTACACAGCGGACTTGGTTTGCAACTCTGCAACTCTGTCTTAAAACAGTAACTGAACCAGACCATGCCTTTTTCCCATACTTACAGTCCACTTTTTACCCACACAGACTGGGTGTAGAAGTGCAGGTCCTTGTTCAGAACAGAGTTCACAGCCTCTTCTAGATGTAACTCTCTTCCCTCACAATGCTCCAGAGCAAAAAGGCTGATGGAGGGTTCTTCAAAAACCTATTAGCAGAAAAAGAAAGCATCACCATAGGAGTGGCCATATCTCAGTGACATCCCAGTCTGAACACAGGGTACCCTGAATCCACTGTATTCTTAAATGCACGGAGTTTACTGTTTTACTCTCTAAGGTTGCTATAGTCAAAACTGCACTGGAAAGATTAGATTAATAATTTTTGTTCATTTTTTTGTAAACTAAAATTCAAGTTATCAGAAAAGCAATCAATCTCATAATAAAAACAGCCATAATAAAGAGACCCATGATTCCAAATCACAGATTAAGGTCTTGTGGTACTGTAATATGGACCATAATTAGTCCTGCCAATGCTTTTAGCTGGCAACAGAATAAATATGGAATGGAATGGCACCCTAATTTCTAGGAGGTCACAGGAGCAGTCACTAGGAATGTAAGACTCTGTGGTGGTAAGCTCCTAAAAATATTCCTAGGAGGAAGAATAAAGGCATTTTTAATTTAAAAAAAGCTGAAATGCACAAGAATGGTGGTGATTTCTGCATTAAAAGTATTTCTTCAACCCATCATGTCAGACAAGAATAGACTCAGTATTGCTTTTTCGTTCATTAATGTATGCAAGACACCATGTTAAGAGACTTTTGGGGGGATGATAAAACAAGGCACCATCTATCCTTGTGTCTGGGGAATTACTAACAAATAGCTAAATTAAAACTGTACAGATATTGTAATGTAATCCAGCGCAGAAAAAGATATGCTGTGTCAGAGTCCTCAGTAGAAAGCTAGATTATTTTTAGCAGAAGGGAGCAGGAATCAAGCTTCATGGATGTGGTGGCTTGTGAGCTCAGTCTCAAAGGATGCAGTGGATCTGGAAAGAAGATGGTGAACAGAGGGAAAACATTCTGTGCAAAGCAAGACAAGAGAAACACATGGGACATGTTGGGGGAACGGCAAATCAGCCCAACAGGAAACAGCGGCAAGTGCTCCCACAGTTTGTTATGGTGCATTGCACTGCTTGCTTCTCCTCCCACACTGACAGGACAGAGACAGATCTATTCCCAGTGGAAAGTTCTTGAAGGCTTCTGAACTAAGGACTATGAGTGGGCTGAAGCAACTGCAACTCGGTAGATAAGAAGCAAAGCACTAGCAGCAGGGGCAGTGGAGGGTCAAAGAACAATAAATGAACAGGCAGAAAATAACAAGCTCTCACAGTGACCCTCACAAGGGACCTGCTTATACTTGCATAAGAGAAGGATGACTTATGAAAGAGTTTTTCTTTGCAGCAGTGTTTGGAACAGTGAAGGGTGGGGAATGATTTAAATGCCCATCAGGAGAGGACTGGTTACATAAATTATGGTTCATACACAGAAGAATCATATACAGCTGTAAAAAAGAATGGGGAGCTCTTTATGAAAGATCACCAAGATATATTCTTTAGAAATAAACACAAAGGATGGTATGAAAAACATATTTCATATACTACCATTTGCAGAGAAGGAAAATTTCTGTGCACATACATATGTATGCGCTTGTACACACATTAAAATTTTTCTAAAAAATAAAAAAAAACTGGTAACCATGGCTGCCTGTTGGGAAGACTGCGTAAGAGAAGATAAAGGGCACAAGTGGGAGCAAAGTTTTTCACTAAGTGCCTTTCGGTATATTTTGACTTTTGAACCATGGGAATATTTATTTTAAATTGGTATTATTAATTTTAAGTTGGTAATTATTACACGCTTGCATTGTGTATATGTATTTTTTAATGGCCTTCAGGAAATCTGTCTGACAACAGTATAAGTGAAGAATAGAGAGAATGGAAGTAACGGCATCAGTACTGGTGCAATATATGAGGTCAGAGAAAAATAGACCCAGACCTAAAACGGGTTAGGGGGAAGGTTAGGAGTAAGGGATGGCCAGGAAGACTATTAATATCACAGTGATAAAACAGACATGCTAGTTAAGGCAAACAAATGGAATCAGTAATTGAGGAAAAATGTGAAAAGTCATGGCTTGGGACATGCTGGTATAATCTGTTACATATAAAGAAATCGGGAGGAAAGCATGCCCAGATGTCTTAATGTTGAGATAGAGGCAGGATAATCTTAACAGCGATGTCCAACATACACTGGACCTTTTGATCTGGAGTTCCAGGAAAAGACCAGGTTTAGAGATGTCGGGTTTGGGAATTCTCCGAATCTGGGTAATAACTAGAGCCATGGATAAGAAAATGGAAATGCAAGGAAACTAGAACTGCACTGACATACACAGGTGGGCGATGATGAAACATGGGAGGTGGAAGTGACTGAACAAATGAACCAGGAGAAGACAGCCAAAACAGAACCCGTTTACACTGTAGAAGTGAAGGAGGAAGAGAATTATAAGGAAGACTTGCCCCATGGCATCAAATTCTTTCCATGTTGAGGAAGAGGGTGACTGAGATAAGGCTGTTTGGGTTTGACAATCAGAAGGCAGCTAGTAACCCTATGAATGCTGTTTCAGCACCATGTCAGAAATGAAGTTAAAATCTAGGTTGTAAGGGCTGAAGAGTAAGTGGTGAGAAACTGTACAGGCTATAAAGGTATACAGACTATTAGAAAAATTTGGTGAAGAGCAGGAGGGAAACGGGGTAGTGGCCTATGAGCATGCTTTGTGGAAGGCGTTAGTGGAATAGAGAGAAGCTGAATACTGCAAGGCAAAAAGGATGTTCCAGGGAAGGAGGGAGAGGTACAATCCATTGCTTCCCATCAGTTCATGAGGAAAAAGATCACTTTGGAAAGGATGAACTCCACCTCTGAAATGAAAGATAAAAAGGATGCCCAGAAATTTCCATTTAAAATCGGGAAATGTGTGAATAAATTTCTCTTTACGTTATGTGGCCAACACTGTCTGCTGATCAAGGAAAGTTTAAAGCATCTTCCAGAAGTTCCTGAAGTGATAGAAATGTTATGTATCTGGACTCTCCAATATGGCAGCCACTAGCCACATGTGGCTTGTGTGATCAAGGGATGGAATTAATTTAAATAACCACAGGTGGCTAGTGCTATGGTGTTGGACAGTACAGATCTAGGGGTTAGAGGATACTGGCAAAGAATGTAACAATTGCTGTGTGCAGTGAGACCATAAGCTAAGATGGACAGGCTACCTAGGAGCATTGATTTTCCCTCAGTAGACACCACTGACTGCACCAGGAATAAAAACTCATCTCTAATCACTGAGTTATTGAGTGGCCACAGGCAAGGTTAGGCACCTCTTCTGCTATCTGCAAAATAAATTGGAAGCATCCCAACAGTTTATAAAATAAACTGAAAGTAAGCAGACAATAAAAATCCACAGCCCTGACTATATTGGTGGATTTTTTTCAACATCTTCACTCTCAAGATTTTTAGAAAGTATTCCACTTTACCTTTTTACACACATCTACTTGTTGAGTTACTGATTAGTGAGGAAGAACAGATGGCAAAGAGCCTGGCCAGTGCTCCAAGTCAACAATCAGCAGCACTCTCCCCAGAGAAGAGCTGGCTGGGGTAAGAGCAACAGACATCTACATCAAAGGCATTTACTGGTTTCATGATGTTAACTGTTTTATATCCCAGAGGGGGGAAAAAAATCTAGAAGCCTATTATGAGAAAGTAATTTAAATGCTAAGCATTATTCTAAGAAAAATTGGCCTGTGTACATTTTTCCTCTTCCTTTTGCAGAATGCCTACAAAGATATATTTCAAAAGGCTGGTATTGTCACTGAAACGCCATTAAATTCAATCCCATCATTCCAGCAATTCTACCTCTAGAAATGTATCTCAAGAAAAGATAAAAAGCTTGATGGAGGGAACAAAAAATGTGTAAACATCCATGTTTTTAAAAATAATGATGCAGGGATATTGAGAAAAAAATTGTACAAGATGACAGAAAATATTTGAAACATTTTAACAGCTTATATAAATTAGTAAGGGTACTCTAAGAAACCTATCAGACAAATGGGCAAAGAAGGTAAGCCAATAGCATTAACCAAAGAAGAGACACAGCTAATAAACCAACGTGGAAAAATATCCCACCTCTCGTAAACAACAAAAGGATATCATTATGTGGTCCAACTATCAAATTTTACATTTGAGAACATCTACTGTTTTGAAGCTTTGATTTTTTTCTACTTTATTTTAATTTAAATATTTAATTTATAAGTATACTTGAATTATAAATGTATTTAAAGGTTAGGAAGATTAGGAAAGTCAACACGGTGCTAACCTGGGCAGGATGATGGGGGGTGGTTAATAATCTTTTGGAAATAAAGGGTACTGAAGAACTATTAATATTTTAAAATCATATTTTTCTGATACATTTCCCTAACATGAAAATAGGAAGAGATATCAACTATTAATAATCTTTAAAACTGAAGATGACACAGTAATCCGAACTTTCCAAGCATAAAAAAAAAATATTTGATTACAGTTTGAGCTCTACAAATGTCTTCGCCTTAGTCCATGTTAACTTTGAAGCTGGCCAACCATTTGTGGCTAAAGGCTCTTCTTAGATGTCAGCAGTTAACAGGACATTCCTGCCGGATTAAGTCTAAATCATGCAAAGAGGATACAGTTTCTAAAAGGAAGATGTAGTTGTCAAAGAAAAAGAATACTCGACCAAATTGTATAAATGAAAATTTCAATACAAAAAAAGACAAAACTCATTGTTCCTCCTCATTCCATCAACTAAAATAATAATTTAAATAATTTAAGTGATAATAACAGTAGAAACTAACATATATAGCACTTAATATGTGCTGAGAATTATTGTTCTAAGTTATATACCTATATCTGTATCCATCCATAGATATATATGTGCAATACCTTATTCATTGTTCTGAAATCCAAAAAGCTTTAAAATCAAAAATTTTTTTCCTAGTCAATAAAACTGAATAAATTGAAGTCTATTTATAATACTACCCAATTTGTGTAGCTGTGCATAAATTTCACTATAGGAATAGAAATATGTTTAATTAGGGGTGCAGTCCAGAACCCTGCTGGGTGTGTTTCCTTTTAGGCCATACATGAATCATATTACTGTTTAAAATTTGAAAAACTTTAAATCCCAAAATACATTCAGTTTAGGGATTGTAGAACTGTATTTTTTCATTTTTTTTCCTATCAACTTTTATTTTCTGTTCTGGGGTATATATGCAGGGTTGTTACATGGATAAATTGCATGTCACAGGGGTTTCATGCATAGATTATTTCATCACCAGGTAATGAGCATAGTACCCAATAGGTGGTATTTCAATCCTCACTCTCCTCCCACCCTCTCTGCTCAAGCAGGCCCTGGTGTTTATTGTTCCCTTCATAGTGCCCATGTGTATTTAATGTTTATCTTCTACTTATAATTGAAAACATTACATATTTGGTTTTCTGTTCTTGTGTTAATAAGCTTCAGATAATGGCCTCCAGCTGCATCCATGTTGCTGCAAAGAACATGATATTCGATATTCTGCTTTTTTTATGGCTGCAGAGTATTCCATAGGGGCTATGTACCACATTTTCTTTATCCAGTCCAACGTTGATGGGTACCTAGGTTGATTCCATGTCTTTGCTATTGTGAATAGTGCTGCCCTGAATATACATGTGCGTGTGTCTTTATGACAGAATGATTTATATTCCTTTGAGTATATACCCAGTAATGGAATTGCTAGGTCAAATGGTAGTTCTACATTCTCTGAGAAATCTCCAAACTGCTTGCCACAGTGGATGAACTAATGCACATTCCTACAACCAGTGTAAACATTCCCTTTTCTCCACAATCTCACTAGCATCTGTTATTTGTTGACTTTTTAATAACAGCCATTTGGACTTGTATGAGATGGTATCTCACTGTGTATTTGATTTGCATCTCTCTACTGATTAGAGATGTTGAGCATTTTTTCATATGCTTGTTGGCCATATGCATATCTTCTTTTGAGAAGTGTCTGTTCATGTCCTTTGCTCCCTTTTTAATGGGGTTGTTTGTTTTTTGCTTGTTGATTTGTTCCTTTTAGATTCTGGATATTAGACCTTTGTTGAATGCATAGTTTGTGAATATCTTCTCCCATTCTGCTGACTGTCTGTTTACTCTGTTGATAGTTTCTTTTGCTGTGCAGAAGCACTTTAGGTTAGGTCCTATTTGTCAATTTTTGTTTTTGTTGTAATTCCTTTTGGGGGCTTCCTCATAAAATCTTTGCCAGGGCCCACGTCCAGAATGGTATTTCCTAGGTTTTCTTCTAGGGTTTTTTACAGTTTTAGGTTTTATATTTTAGTCTTTAATCCATCTTGAGTTATTTTTTGCAAATGGTGAAAGCAAGGGGTTCAGTTTCAATATTATGCATATGGCTAGCCAATTATTCCAGCACCATTTACTGAATAGGGAGTCCTTTCCCTACTGTTTATTCTTGTCAACTTTGTCAAAGATCAAATTTTTGTAGGTGTGAGGCTTTATTTCTGAGTTCTCTAACCTTTTCCATTGGCCTGTGTGTCTGTTTTTTGTACCAGTATCATGCTGTTTTGGTTACTGTAGCCTTGTAATATAGTTTGAAATCAGGTGGCATGATGCCTCCAGCTTTGTTCTTTTTGCTTAGGATTGCCTTGGCTATTTGGGCTCTTTTTTGGTTCCCATGTGAATTTTAGAATAGCTTTTTTCTAATTCTGTGAAAAAATGTTGGTACTTTGGTAGGAACAGTATTGAATCTGTAAATAGCTTCGGGCAGTATGGCCATTTTAATGACATTGATTTTTCCTATCCATGAGCATGGAGTGTTTCCCTTTGTTTGTGTTGTCTCTGAGTTCTTTCAGCAGTGTTCTGTAATTTTCATTGTAGAGATCTTTCACCTCCCTGGTGAGCTGTATATCTAGATATTTTATTCTTTGTGTCTATTGTGAATGGAATTGCATTCTTGATTTGGCTCTCAGCTTGGACGTTACTGGTGTATAGAAATGCTACTGATTTTTCTACACTGATTTTGTATCCTGAAATATTACTGAAGTTAATTATCAAATCTAGGACCCTCTGGGCAGAGACTATGGGGTTCTCTAAGTATAGAATCATATCATTTGTAAAGAGAGATAGCTTGACTCCCTCTTTTTCTATTTGGATGCCTTTTACTTCTTTCTCTTGTGGGCTTGTTCTGGCTAGGACTTCCAGTGCTATATTGAACAGCAGAGGTAAGAGTGGGCATCCTTCTCCTGTTCCAGTTTTCAAGGGAATGCTTCCAGCTTTTACTCATTCAGTATGATGCTGGCAATGGGCTTGTCATATAAGTCTCTTATTATTTTGTGATATGTTCCTTCAATGCCTAGTTTGTTAAGGGTTTTTATCATTAAGGGATGTTGAATTTTATTGAAAGCCTTTTCTGCATCTATTAAGATAATTATGAGGATTCTGTTTTTAGTTCTGTTTATGTAATAAATCACATTTATTGATTTGTATATATTGAACCAACTTTACATCCCAGGAATAAAGCCTACTTGATTGTGGTGGATTAACTTTTTGATGTCCTGCTGGATTCAGTTTGCCAGTACTTTGTTGAGGATTTTTGCATCTTTGTTCATCAGGCATATGGGCCTGAAGTTTTGTTTCTCCATGTGTTTCTGTCAGGTTTTGGTATTAGAATGATGCTGGCCTCATAGAATGAGTGGTCAGAAACACGCCCAGGGTCACTCAGCTAACAGTTATTAATGGTAGAGTCAGGACTTGAACCAAGAAGGTCTCTAAGACATTCAAACCAAACTCTTCACCAGTAAACTATAATCCTTCTCATAGAGCCTCTCTCATTTGGTTTAGAAAGTCAGTTTCAACATGGATTTACCTTTCTTACTGATCTTTGTTTTCTTCTTATTTTAAAAAAAATTATGATACATTTTAAAAAGAATAACATAGATGACCATGTACCTAAAACCCAGAAGTATTACATTTTAATTTTACTATATTTGTATCAAATTTTAAAATAAATAAAACATAGCAAATACAGATGAATTTAAACTCCCACCACCCCCAGAGGTGACCACTATGCTCAAGTTGTAAATCTTTTCAGCTCATGTTTTTCTGTTTCTATTAATGGTTATGCATCTTTTGTTTTTAAAATTTACAGAAAATGTATTCTATTGTAACATCTTTAGTAGCCTGCTTTCCTTGCCTACTGTGTTTGAAATTTGACTCTTCATACATGTAGCTCTCCAATTCATTGTAACTACTATATTTCATTCCCTTATAGGAATGTGTGGTTATTTGTTTCATCCATCATAGCTGCAAGAGACATTCTTATTCCCCCCACCATTGTAATTAACACTTCTTCCACTAGCTATATATGAATAATCTTACTTCCCTGCAACTAAGCCAAACCTTAGTATTTTCAGATTTTAAAATGCCTGTAGCTAGAGTAAGCTAATGTTATTCATAATTGTTTTAATTTGTATTTCCTTGATCAGTAGTGAGGGTTAACATCCTTTGGATGTCCTGAGCCATTTTCCCCTCTTCTATAAACTGCCTATTTATATCCTCTGTTGGTTTTTGAAGTGGATTTTTCTGAATTGGTTTGAAAGAGCTCTTCTAATTATTTTATTTATTTATTTGTTTGTAGAGACAGGGACCAGCCATGTCCAGGCTCTTCTGAACTCAAGCAGTCCTCCCAGGTCAGCCTCCCAAAGCACTGGAATTACAGATGTGAGCCACCACACCCAGCTAAGAGCTCTTCTTATATTCGGTACACTAAACCTTTGTAGGCTATATGGACTGCAAATATATTCTGTGGCTTGCTGTGGCAGTCTGAATAATTAATGCCTGCCTCCTCTCACAAATGTTCACATCCTAATTCTTAGAACCTGTGAATATGGTGAATATGTTGAATATGTTACCTACACGGTCAAGAGGTACTTTACAGATACTAGTAATTAAGGACCTTGAGATGGGCACAATCATCTGGATTACTCAGGTAAGCCCAAAGTGGCCACCAGGGTCCCTGTAAGAGGAAGGTAGGAGGGTAAGAGACAGCAGATAAAGAGCAGAGACTAGAGTGATGCACTTTGAAGATGAAAGAAGGTCATGAGTTAAGGAATGCTGGTGGCCTCTAGAAGCTAGAAAAGGTAAGGAAATGGGTTCTCCCCTAGAGCTTCCCGGATGAAATGACTGCCAACACCTTAATTTTACCACAGTAAGACCAATTTCAGACTTCTGACTTGTGGAACTGCAAGACTGTAAATATCTGTCATCTTAAGCTACTAAGTTTACAATAATTTGTTACATCAGCAATAGGACACTAATACATTTGCCTTTCACCTTTTTCTTATTCATTTGTGCTTTTTCTGTTTGAAGAAATCCATCCTACTCCAGTATCATCAGGATAGATTCCTGTATTTTCTTCTAAGTTGTAAAGTTTGCTTTTCACATTTAGGTTGTTATTAATCCATCTGGAACTTATTTTTGTGTTTGGAGTAAAGTAGGATTCTAACTATCTTTTTCCATGGAATGGGTCAATTGTCTCAACACCATTTATTTAACAGTTCATCATAGCTCCATTGGAATGCTGTTATCTTCCAAATTCCATTACTATATAGGTCAGTTTCCATGCTACCCTATTCCTCTGTCCCATTTGTCTCTCCTTGTACTGATTCCCACTAATTATTACTGCTGTATAAAGCAATATATACTTGGTAGGATAAGTGACCCTAAATGTTGTTCTTAAAAATTATCTTGGCGATTTTTGACCCATTAGCTTTTCCAAATTAATCATAGGATAAGCTTGCCATGTTTTACTCCCCACCTCTACCCCCCAAAAGGAGAGAACACTGTGTTTTACCTGAAACAATATTAATTTGGGGAAGGCCATATCTGTACAATATTGAGTCTTTTTACCTATAAAAGATTGTATATCTCGATGTTTACTTCCTTCAAGAGTTTTTATAAAATTCCTAGGAAAAAACTTATTCCCTTCTGTTAGATTTATTTATAAGTACCCTTAATTTCTATGGTTTAATTGCTATTTATCTTATACTCTGCAACTTTTAAAAATGTGCTTTAGCCCTAATAATTTATCATTTACACCATAGATGCTCTTGCCAGTTTTGTTTTCTCCTTTTTTGTTTTAATCTTATTTTATTTTTTAGATTTTTTTTATTAGATAGAACTTCAGAATACCGAATAGTAGTGGTAATAGGGAGACCTTTGCCTGCTGCCTGAATTTAAAGAGCGCTGTTTCAGATATCTCACTGGGAAGTGTGATGTTTACTGGAAGTTTTTGTTGGCCTGCATTTTCAAAATGTGCATAATAGTTAATACCATTAACTATATATATATAGGTTCAGCTAAAAAGTTTAATAGTAACCAAATTCTTCTACACTTTTTAAAATTATTATTATACTTTAAGTTCTAGGGTACATGTGTACAACATGCAGGTTTGTTACATATGTATACATGTGTCATGGTGGTGTGCTGCACCCATTAACTTGTCATTTACATTAGGTATTCCTCCTAATGCTATCCCTCCTGACTCCCCCAACCCCATGACAGGCCCTGGTGTGTGATGTTCCCTGCCCTGTGTCCAAGTGTTCTCATTGTTCAATTCCCACCTATGAGTGAGAACATGTGGTGTTTGGTTTTCTGTCCTTGCAACAGTTTGCTTAGAATGATGGTTTCCAGCTTCATCCATGTCCCTACAAAGGACATGAACTCATCCTTTTTTATGGCTGCATAGTATTCCATGGTATATATGTACCACATTTTCTTAATCCCGTCTATCATTGATGGACATTTGGGTTGGTTCCAAGTCTTTGCTATTGTGAATAGTGCCGCAATAAACATATGTGTGCATGTGTCTTTATAGTAGCATGATTTATAATCCTTTGGGTATATACCCAGTAATGGGATTGCTGGGTCAAATGGTATTTCTAGTTCTAGATCCTTGAGGAATCGCCACACTGTCTTCCACAATGGCTGAACTAGTTTACAGTCCCACCAACAGTGTAAAAGTGTTCCTATTTCTCCACATCCTCTCCAGCACCTGTTGTTTCCTGACTTTTTAATGATTGCCATTCTAACTGGTGTGAGATGGTATCTCATTGTGGTTTTGATTTGCATTTCTCTGATGGCCAGTGATGATGAGCATTTTTTCATTTGTCTATTGGCTGCATAAATGTCTTCTTTTGAGAAGTGTCTGTTCATATCCTTTGCCCACTTTTTGATGGGGTTGTTTGATTTTTTCCTGTAATTTGTTTGAGTTCTTTGTAGATTCTGGATATTAGCCCTTTGTCAGATAGGTAGATTGCAAAAATTTTCTCCCATTCTGTAGGTTGCCTGTTCACTCTGATGGTAGTTTCTTTTGCTGTGCAGAAGCTCTTTAGTTTAATTAGATCCCATTTGTCAATTTTGGCTTTTGTTGCCATTGCTTTTGGTGTTTTAGTCATGAAGTCCTTGCCCATGCCTATGTCCTGAATGGTATTGCTTAGGTTTTCTTCTAGGGTTTTTATGGTTTTAGGTCTAACATTTAAGTCTTTAATCCATCTTGAATTAATTTTTGTCTTCTACACTTTATAAACTCATTCCTTCCTTTCATTCTGAGGCTGGATTTATAGTCTCCCTCTATTTGTAGCTGTGCCTCTTATTCAGTATCCTTCTACAGAATGAATCATTGTCTTGCCAATTCTTATTCTACTTCTTAAGATCATTTATGTCATCACAGTCTTAATTTCATCTGAAGTTTTTCTACAGCCTCTTGTTATAATGTTTCTTTGGTTTTGCCTCCTTGGAGCTGCCAGGGCTGGATTATTACTTCAAAGGCAGCCAAACTTCCATTCCGAGGCCCCAGTGGGGAAATTAGAGAAGCAACCAGCTAACTACTGCTCCCATGGAAATGCAATAAAATAGGTTACCCCACACACTCCTGGTCCAGCGCTTAAATGTTTTATGCAATAGTCTGAAAAGTCGCAGTTAACTCCACCTTAGATCAATCAACAGGTTCTCATGTATCTTGCTCCTGTCTATATATGCTATTATTCTTTTAATACCCAGTCTGACTTTAAAGCATTTCATCAATAGCTAGCAGCTGGAAATTACTATTTTTTCAACTTAGGTTCCCCACCATCCCCCAACTTCTAAAGCTATTATTATAATATTGTAAATGGATAAGACACAAACCTATAGTAAGTCCAAAGTACAACCCCTCTTACGGAATGAGCTCTGAAGTAGAAGAATGAACTTTACACAACTACTGCCTATACATTTTTAGGCATGAATGAATGAGTTTATTTAGTCGGCTTATTACATAATGGACTCTTGATATTTTTATAGCATTGTGCTAAGTAGAGGGGACATAAGAGTGACAGAATTCAAAGCTACAATAAATATAAATCATCCCCTCAATGGCTTTGCAGTTTCAGTAACTGTGATGAAAAGGAGAAAGTGAAAAGCATCTTAAGATGCAGAGAAAGAATATTAAGGCAGACAAAAGTCACTTTAAGAAATGAGGATCACTGAAGGCTTCCTAGAATTGAGGTCCTTTAAATTAGATCTCAAAGAATTTAGAGAGGGGAAAGAAAAACTTCATTCTATGTTTCCACATAAAAACACAAAATAGAGAAAGTTTAAGGAAGGTATTGGGAGGGGGAAGGGAAAGCTTGTAAACAGGATACACGAAAATGATTGAGCAATAATATTGGAAAAGTAGGACCTAATGTCATGGTCTGGGCTTTATGGGAAGGCTACATGCTCAATGCTGCAAATAAAAAGAACTGAAAAAGAAAGAGGCCAAAGGAAGAAAATTAGTTATGTACCCATCACAAGAATTTTAGAAAGACAGAATGAGGCTCTAAACTTAGTCATGACAATGGAAAGGAGATAAGAGGAAAAGCTTAAGACATATCATGGGGCCGGGTGCGATGGCTCACAGCTGTAATCCCAGCACTTTGGGAGGATGAGGCAGGCAGATCCCTTGAGGTCAGGAGTTTGAGAACAGCCTGGCCAACATGGTGAAACCCCGTCTCTACTAAAAATACAAAAATTAGCTGGGAGTGGTGGCACGTGCCTGTAATCCCAGCTACTTGGGAGGCTGAAGCATGAGAATTCCTTGAACTTGGGAGGCGGAGGTTGCAGTGAGCCAAGATGGTGCCACTGCACTCCAGCCTAGGTGACAGAGCCAGACTCTATCTAAAAAAAAGGGGGGCAGGGGGGTAATGATGATTGCTTTCAACAGAAACAGAGCAGAAAAGAAGAACAAGTCTATGGAGGAAAATGGGATGCTGGCAAAACATGCTGAAGACCCATGTGGAATCTGGGAATGAAGCTCAGGGAATAACTGAGTACTGCTTACTCTAGATATCTGCAAATCATCTACATTGATGGAGGTAAGAGCTGATGTTATGATAATGAAAATTTCTAAGTACAGGACAGGAAAGGCCAAGAATAGGTATCTGAGAAACATCTACACTTGAGAGGCCAAGAGTAAGATAACATTTAGATTTGATGAGTTTGTTATGCCATCTAATTCTTTTTTAATTCACATTCAGTACTTAGCACAGTATTTAGTAAAGAGCAGGTGTTCAATACTTTAGATTGAATAAATATAAAATGCATCTTCAGCAATGGTGTTATTGTGCAGCATTTGTGATATTTATATAAAGAATTCAGCTGGACAGTGCAGTGGTTTGTACCTGTAATCCCAGCACTTTGGGAGGCTGAGGCAGGTGGATCCCTTGAGCCCAGGAGTTTGAGACCAGCCTGGGCAACACGGTGAAACCCCATCTCAACCAAAAAAACACACAAAAACTAGCCAGACATGGTGGTGCACACCTGTAGTCCCAGCTACTTCGGAAGCTGAGATGAGAGAAAGAATTCAGCCACCTTAAATATTTTTCTTTGATCAAAGCAAAATGGAATACCTTTAAACTTTCTTCTACAAAATTACTAATCAGATGTGTTTTTCATTCATGGAACTCTACACCAACGCCCCAAGCATCATCCTAAGCCTTTTTTTTAAGTCATTTTATTGCCCTTTTCCACCCAGTATGATTACTCCTAAATATAGAAGGCTTTGGTTTCAGCCCCCACAAAACACTTAAACTTCCTTAGGCATGATATTCAATCTTTTTCATCTTAAAAGGTCTTCTCGTAATCACTGTTAAGCAATCAAGCCATTACCAAACCAAGGCTACTGAAAAACTTAAAGAGAAGACAATAGAAACCCATTCACCATGTTTTGAGATAGATATTTAGGCCTATTATTAGTCATGTAATTTTTCCAGATATATATCTCTGAGAAGAGCCTGATGAAAACCCTGGGTTTTAGTTCACTTTCCTAATTCTAGGCCACCTAATTTGTTGTTATTTTTCCCAGATGCTTACATAGAGCTGTCTTAGTATGATTAAATTAAATTTCCCTATATTAAATTACCTGATGATTTTAGAATTCTAAATGAATTTTGAAAGAGAACTGGGGACCATATTCTGAGGCAGACTTTTCTACTTGTCTACCATATACTTCATTTGAGAGCCACCAAACCACCTCCAGACTGTCACTAAAAATTAATCTCAAGTTTTTAAAAGGAAGTTAGCTCTGCTACAGTGGCAGAGATAAATTATTAAAATTTCACCTCCTTTCATTTTCTCCAAAATCTAGTAACAGAGAACACCTCTATGAGTTTATACATCTCTGATAGATTGTATTATTGTTTGAATATACTTTGTCAACTTCATCCCTGCCCAAGTGAGAGTCTATTCCCCTGCCTCATTTATGTCAGGCTTGGTCTTATGACTTGCTTTTGGAAACAGAATGTGAGTGGACACAATGATGTGTGCATAGGCAAAATGAATCTGAGCAGAAGCTTCAAATGTGACTCTGTGATTGTGACCTTGCTCCCTCTTTCCCCTGTCATGAAAATAGTCATGTCCCCAATTGGAGGTGCTCCCATTAGCCTGGTCCCAATGCAAAGCATATATCAAAAGTGTATCCAAAGCCAACTAACAAGCCTAAAGTGGAGGCCATGCAACTGTCTTGCCATTTTGAGACAAAATATGAAAATGAAACGAACATTTGTTTTAAACCACTATGATTCTGGAGACTGTTGTGAAAGCTAATACATGATATTATTCCTTCTGACCTTGTGAATCCTAAAGCCAGATAAATTCTTTTTCATATCCAATTAGAAATATGACCAGGATACTTATTTGCAACAGAACTGGAGGCTGTCCATGATTTGAAAATACCTGTTCTAACAGTTTCTTTACAGAAGAATTAACTGAGATACAGATAAATTAAGAGATTTGCTTAAGGTCATATTCGTTAGAAGCAGAACTATGAACTACACTCCTAGCTCCATTCACTATAAAATGACTGCAACACTGCAAACTATGTGTCAGTGCCCCTCTAGAATGTAACCTTCACCTGTACCAACAGAAGTTAGCCTGGAGCACACTGTCATTTTCAAAATATACTTATCTTCTATGAAGATGAAGTCTTAAGACTTCTCAATATTATACCATTGTGACACTTAAGCACCAAGCCATAACATGTCTGGGAATACCAACTGCAGGCAACATCCCTAGAATTCTGCAGTTTTAACTAACAAAAGCAAAAGCAAAGGATTACCTCATACTTACATAATGTCAACTTAATTACACAGAAACATTTCCTGGAATGAATCCAGAATTACACTGGATTGTGGCATAGGCAGCAGTATTAGGAAATCTACGAAAAAAGGCATATCAATTCCTAAGTACGAAGATAGTGGGGAGAATCACAGAAAGAATCAGAATGAATCAGAGAAGCAGAATAAGTAGTGTATCTAGCACTGTCCAGGGAAATGAGACAGAATCTGGAGGGTGTGAGCAACTAGGACCTAGAGAGTCAGACTCTATTTAGGAGGAACATTAGCCTACAGGCTAATCTCAAGGGATCTACCTTATTTTACCCAAATCTTATGCTCAACAAATAACCTCCTGATGACTAATTCAGTTTCCCTTGTTCTTCCAGAGAGGGGGAAAAAGCGCCCAGGACAGAATTTTCGAGCATTCCAGTCACTAGAATCCACTTATTACAAAATACTAAATTGACCTTCTGGTTTACATATCAATCTCCCTAGGTCTGATCAACTTAAGGCTTTGGGACCCCTGTTGAGGTGTCTTCATGGTCAATTTGCAGATCTTTGTAGGATATCCAAACTCCCTCATGTTCCTCCCACAAACCTGCTGCTATAACACATCTTCGCAAAAGATGTTTTAAATATTTTCAGTATATTATGAATGGCATTAAGATAACTAACATGCTACCCTTACATAAACTGAATATATTCTTTAACCAATTCTTGAAGTGAAAAGTCTATAGATTTCAAGTGCTTCCCAATAGGCACCTTCACTTATGCTGCCTGGATAAAAACTAGGACCAAAAACAGGACCAAAACTAGGGACATGCAACTCCACATGACAACTTACATGAAAACATCTCTGTTTATTTTCATCCCAAATTTTTCATTTTACACTTCATGAATCTAAAGGAATTATAACCCTTCAAAGAGAAATAGTAACACTAATTTTGACCCTGCTTCTAAAATGCCCTCCCTAGAAATTTTGTTGGTTTAGTTCACTGAATTAAGAGTTGTACAAAACCCTTTCAGGATAGTACTTTCAAATCTAGACCTCTATCTTTTGCTTTCAGAGTTAACACCAAGTAAGTATCTTTCTGCTGATTTGGCCACTAAAAATTGTTTAAAAAATTGCTTTCCAGTAAACATGGACTACCTTCCAATGTCTTTTCCAGCATTATCAAAGACTGCAGAGACTTGCCAGATCACATTCTTTTTTTTTAAACCAGTTTTCCTCCAACAGACAAGAAGTATTAGTAGCCACTTATTCTTTCCATGTTGGTGTCTACAGAGCCACTGAGAGAGACCAAGAACACTATTTATATTCTTGTTCTCAGCCAAGACTCTATAATTAGTCTGATACCAAGAATACTCTATCCAGGAATGCCTTGTGAAATAGGACTACATTGCTTAGGTTAAGATCAAAGATCCTGAGTATGGCTATTATCCTTGGAGTCAGCTCTGACAGAAAGGTTTGAGTCACTGCAACTATTATGTAGAGTTTCTAATCAGCTCTGTGTAAAACTGAAGCTTTGACCAAACATATCCCCAAGGAATTGTCATAACTAGATATCTTGAAAGTATCCCAGATCCTCACTACCTCTCTGCACAGATCCTATTGACTAGGGGCCCAGAATTGATGTCCTGGAGTTGTGATCCCATTTATCTCACATTTGAAATTCTAAATAAATGTGGTAAAAAGGAAAACCTACTTACTCTATAAATATGGGCCTCAGAGGTGACCCAGATCATTCTGCACGCACCAGACAGAAAGGCCCTGGTTCCCAAAAACAGGTTTGAATTTAGTATCTGTGGTGGCCCATGCCTTAAAGTAACATAGTTAACCTTAGTAGCAGACAAACTGTCATGTGACTTACCTAGTAGAATAATAAAGTGGTCAGGTTATTTTTATACTTAAGCAGCTATAAGAATAACAACCATGGTACTAATAGCTAACATTTAAATGAGAACTCACCATATGCTGTGCACTTTATAAGCATCATCTCATTTAATATCCCAATGGCCTTGTAAGTGCTATTGTTATTATTTTATTTTTATTTTTACAGATGGGTAAACAAGTAACTTTGCCAATGTCACTCAAATTGATTAAAGTATCAGACTGGGAGTTGGGCCTACATTATTCTAGTTCTTGAGTTTTACACCTCTGCTTTTTTTAAAAAAGGAGAATATTACATTTTTGTTGGATTTCATGAATGAACCTCAGTTTTACGATTGACAAATGAATTATTCATATTTTTCAGATTTTTATATTTCTCCTTGTATCATTTCTTCCAACTTCACATTATCATTGGTGGTAATTAAACTGGACAAGAAAAAGAGTCTTATAAGTATGCATTTTGCAAAGTACTTACATAGTCAATGGGCTTGAGAGATTTGACTTTAGATGCTGGGCAACCGCAGGAAGTAAGGTCAGCATAGAGGCCTTCTTCTAACACACAGTGATTAACAAACATGTCTTCTTGGTAATAGAGGAGCCAGCTAAAAGCCAAGCAGTAAGACATTCAATCAAATTGCATTCACTTGGCAGTATAGGCTCATTATCATGCTGTGGGAACTGGGGTAGGGGTAGGGCATAGAAAGTGGTGCAGAGCACCACCACACCAGCTTTAAAAAAACAAAAAACACAACAGCTACCACTATCATTCCTCAACTGCTTATGATGCGCCAGGCATTAGGCTAGGCACTTTACATATACTATTTCATGGTGTCCTTAATAATTCTATGAGTTAGGAACATCCTCATTTTTATAGGCAGCAAAAGTAAGGATTATAAAGGTAAGGTGATTTTCCCATGGTTCCTCAAACTACTCAATGATAGAGATGAAATTTGAAATAAGACAATGTGCGCTTTAAGCTAAAGACATTCTTTTTATTTAGTGCCTTCAAGTATAGCACTCTGGGATTAGATTAGGGTGATTATTAAGTACCTGAACAGATTATAAGTTCTTTTTGGGAAAAATTAAAAATGTTTGTATTCAGTTTAGATGAGTATAGAAGACAGATTGTTTTAAAAATCACACAAGAGTATATAAAACCTGTCACCTACAAATCTGACAACTAATGGAAAATTTTAAAAAGAAATAAACCCCTTAGAATCTTCAATAGTGAGTTATCTTCAATACAGCATTCATCAAAAATTGCTAAACACAGCCTTTTGAAAAGAAGGAGCCCAAGGGAAAAATTAAATGGCTGTTACTAATTTAGTTTTGGTGTGGTTAAGTTCTAGCCCTGTATTTTAAGATCACCAGAACTGCACTCTTGCTAGACCAGTTTAACTTTGGATAACCGCAGAAATGCTGTGTGACATTATAATTTACTGTCATGTCTTCTAATGTAATAAGCATTTCATAATCAACACTTATCAAAGGTTTCTAGTGTGCCAGGCATAAAGCTACTGCATTATTTTATTTAGCCCTTGTAAGAAACCTTTGAGGTAGGTACCGTTATTACCCCTCCTTTACAGATGAGGAAGCTGAGGTTCAGAGCGATGACTCATTTTGCCTAAAGTTATATAGCTAGAAAATGGTGGAACTGGGCTCAAATCCAGGTCTCTCACACATTCCAGGTGTTTACACAATGGCCATAGTTCTTGTATTCTTTTATCCTGCTGTTGTATGTTTCCTACATGAAGAGACATGTGTGACTAGTTTGTCCTAGAATTCAGTGTCAAGAAAAATACATTTTCCTCCAGAAAAACTTCAATGCTTCTCATTAACAATGATCCTAAATCTTGTAAAATATTTTCTTTTATCTTAGTGGAGAAGGAACTCAGAGCCAAATAATAGTAACAAAATTATTTCAGGTCCTTGCTGTGTGTGTGTGTATTTCTTATTAGAGTTGCAGATCTCTATTTAACTTATACTGCCCTACTTTATGTGTTTTAATGTAAAACTCTCATTTCCTTTTCAGAGGTAAGTATATAAACAAAAACAAATACAAGGAGGCTCAAGGCAGAACAGCTATAGGAAATAGGAGAAGGAAAGGACTGCTTGATTTAGGGTTAATCAAGAAGGTGAACAGAAATAATAGAGTGGACTGAACCTTAAAGAATATATCTGAATTATTATTAAGCAGGGGTCACAAACTTATATACCTGCAGGAGACCACACAGGTAATGCAGATGAGTAGTGTACCAGGCGGAAAAAAATTGGGAATGGTGGTGATTATGGTATGCTGGAAAGCACATATGCAATCTACTCACTACCAGCTAATTACTGACAAAGACAAAAGTTTTCTCCAAGTCGTAAAATCTTCTGATTTTTAAAGAGAAGGTGGAAAACAGCTTCTTCTGAAAAATATCCTAAACGTAAGTATTAATACAATTTTTTTAATTTAGTGTATAGCCCAAACAAATGACACCTGATGGCTAGATTTACCAGAGACCTCCAACCTTTGGTATGAAACAGGCATCAGCAAACTACAGCATGTGGGCCAAATCTGCCCCACTGCTTGTTTTCAAACAGCCTATAAGCTAAGACTGGTTTTCACATTTTCAGAGGGCTTAAAAATTTAAAAGAAGACTATTTCATGACATGTAAATGTTACATACAATTAAAATTTCAACGTCCATAAATAATGTTTCATTGGAACGCAGCTGTGCCTATTGGTTTGTGTATTGTGTATGGCTGCTTTTGTGCTACGTCTAATAGCAGTGTTGACAGTAGCTGGGACAGAGCCTGTGGAACCCCCAAAGTAAAAAATATTCACTATCTGATTCTTTAAAGTTTGCTGACCCCTGGTATAGAGGGTACGGAGGAAAGCAAACGTTAGAAGAGAGGAGAATAGGATGGGAAATGGATAGGGAAAGGAGGCTAGTTGATGGTAAAGGTCAAGAAAAGAAAGAGCTTGAACTTGATCGGACTGGTACTAGAAAATGGCTGGGAATTAAAGCATTAGTAAAAATATTAAACTGGATTTTGGGACACATAATTGGACTGTGATTTGTTTGGGGTAAACACTAGAAATAAGATGACACTGAAGCAGGGGGTAATTAAGAGACTGAAGTTTTTCAAGTGAAAAATAGAAGGCCCAGGTCTCTAATGATTCAAGGGAGAAAGGAGGAAAACTGACAAACCGAAGATATTTTAAAAGAAAAGAGAGACTTTGATAGGTTATTAGGTAGATGTTTGATACATAGAGATGCCAATGAACTGTACAGTTAAAGATAGTTAAAATGGTAAATTTTATGTTACATATATTTTAGCACAATAAAAAAATTGTAGAATATATTTTAGCCATGGGAATCACATGTAGTTTCATATACACGTGAAAAATATACAGTATATTGTTGCCATTGGAAGAATATCAGATTCAGAGATGAGAAAAAAAAAGACCAAAGGAATCATGGGTCTGAAATTTGGTATGTGATCTTGGAAAACCTTAACTCTGAACCTGGTTTCTGCATCTGTGAAATGGGGATGATAAATACTTTGTTAAAAGGTTAAAAAAATTAGGATTAATATGTCTTACTTGAATAAAAACACCAGGTATTTTTATAGCATTCTACTGTGTGAGATGGTAAATATACAATACAAACATTCAAAATATTTAGGAAATAATCTGAAATCACAGTGAGAGACAAAAATCAAAATGTTCCCTAAGTTGGTTAATCAGCATTCTGTTTTTCTGTATTCCATCATAGCTCAAAATACTTAAGCAAAATTAATATAGACCAGTTAGCAGGTAAAATGCCTGTTGAAGATAAATTTTAAAGATTCACTGTGCATGCAAAAAATATATCTCTGTAAATTTAAAAGTATTAGTTATTAAATAACATCAGAAACCACTAAGTAAGCATACTTACCAACCTCGAAGAACTTTAAAAGAACATGGCATGAGTGAAGTCAAATCAGAAGTTTCTTCTGTAAAATCTATACATTCACTTTGGAACCCTGGTTTGCTGAATGCTTTGAGCTATAAGAACAACAACACAACAGTTAAATAGAAAAAAAATGGTCTTAGATGATCACGAGCAAATAAAAACCTTTAATTTCACGAATTTATAAAATGCAGCAAAATATCAGAGTCATGTTTTATCTATTATCAATGAATTCATGTTAGGGATAATGATATGCTCCTTAAACTTGCTTTCTTACGTGTTTTCAGGAATGGAATGTCACTGTTTGTTTACCATTTTCTTGCCTCTCTTCCACCAAATTGTGGGAAGAGAGGCCTAGAAAAAATTCTCCCTAAAAGAGTACATCAGAGTCCTCCCTCCACTAACATGTGGTCCTTTATTCTCTCAAAAAATCATTATGCCCTATGTTGAGACCAGATGTATAAAAGAAGAAGCAATTTAGTGCTAAACCTGAAAGAGACTTAGATTAGTATGAGGCTACATGGTATGCTGCTTCTCTCCCTAGCTCTTCCTGATCCACAGTTAATATAAGAAGAGGAGAGCACGAGCGCATGCCCATAAGCAAGCACTAAGAGTGCCCAGGAGGGCACAGAGGCAGATGGCAGAGGAGATAATAATGACGGGATTAGTGGAAGATTTATGGTGAAGAAAGAAAGATATCTGTGTTACATATTTCAGCTTACAGGCTTCGGTTTTCTGATAAGAATACCTTAAATGTGCAGCTTACAGTTATATACAACTACATGTCTACTTTAGTCAATTTTGTCAAGAAAAATCCATGAAATCTCAACTATAATTCCCTTTAGACCAGATATATAATAATCTGCAACTCTAGTAGCCTTGAATCTACAATAGGAATGAAAAAAATTAAAGAGCCCGTAAAAATTTCATAATACACTGGAGACTTGGAACAACATGGCCCACAGGTCCACCCTGCCCTGACAGGCCTGCACTAGGGCACAGAACATCACAACAAACCATCTGCTCATGCTGTCATCGAGGATAAGGCTTTTCTGAGCAGCTAATGTTCACCTCCCTCGTCTTCCCAAAGGCCTTTTCTTAGAAGAATTGTTTCTTGGTTATCTCATTCTGCTCTGACCTTACTTGATCTGTTATCAAAGATCAGTCAAAATCAGGGAGGTGAGAAAACTACTTCCCCATATCATCTGTGGCTTGCACAACACCACTTCCTATTGTGAAACCACACTGTATTTGGAGGATTAAAACATCAAGGGACTTCTTGCCTTAAGGAGATGTGATCCAGCAAGTTTCTGTTGTAGTCCTAGCAGACACAGAGGATAGCAAAGAAATGAAGTCCAAACCAAGACATACTTAGGTTTTTTAACTTAAAGATGTATAAAATGTGAGGCTAAAAAGCAAATCACTTTTAACCTCCAAAAAATGCAGACATTTCTCCTGCATAGAAATATCTTTAAAAAAATAAAAGAAGGGGGAGGAGCCAAGATGGCCGAATAGGAACAGCTCCGGTCTACAGCTCCCAGCGTGAGCGACGCAGAAGACGGTGATTTCTGCATTTCCATCTGAGGTACTGGGTTCATCTCACTAGGGAGTGCCAGACAGTGGGCGCAGGTCATGGGTGCGTGCACCGTGCGCGAGCCGAAGCAGGGCGAGGCATTGCCTCACTTGGGAAGTGCAAGGGGTCAGGGAGTTCCCTTTTGGAGTCAAAGAAAGGGGTGACGGACGGCACCTGGAAAATCGGTTCACTCCCACCTGAAAACTGCACTTTTCCAGCGGGCTTAAAAAATGGCGCACCACGAGATTATATCCCGCACCTGGCTGGGAGGGTCCTACGCCCACGGAGTCTTGCTGATTGCTAGCACAGCAGTCTGAGATCAAACTGCAAGGCGGCAGCAAGGCTGGGGGAGGGGCACCCGCCATTGCCCAGGCTTGATTAGGTAAACAAAGCAGCCGGGAAGCTCGAACTGGGTGGAGCCCAACACAGCTCAAGGAGGCCTGCCTGCCTCTGTAGGCTCCACCTCTGGGGGCAGGGCACAGACAAACAAAAAGACAGCAGTAACCTCTGCAGACTTAAATGTCCCTATATGACAGCTTTGAAGAGAGCAGTGGTTCTCCCAGCACGCAGCTGGAGATCTGAGAACAGGCAGACTGCCTCCTCAAGTGGGTCCCTCACCCCTGACCCCCGAGCAGCCTAACTGGGAGGCACCCCCCAGCAGGGGCACACTGACACCTCACACAGCAGGGTATTCCAAAAGACCTGCAGCTGAGGGTCCTGTCTGTTAGGAGGAAAACTAACAAACAGGACATCCACACCAAAAACCCATCTGTACATCACCATCATCAAAGACCAAAAGTAGATAAAACCACAAAGATGGGGAAAAAACAGAACAGAAAAACTGGAAACTCTAAAAAGCAGAGCGCCTCTCCTCCTCCAAAGGAACGCAGTTCCTCACCAGCAACGGAACAAAGCTGGATGGAGAATGACTTTGACGAGCTGAGAGAAGAAGGCTTCAGACGATCAAATTACTCTGAGCTACGGGAGGACATTCAAACCAAAGGCAAAGAAGTTGAAAACTTTAAAAAAAATTTAGAAGAATGTATAACTAGAATAACCAATACAGAGAAGTGCTTAAAGGAGCTGATGGAGCTGAAAACCAAGGCTCGAGAACTACGTGAAGAATGCAGAAGCCTCAGGAGCCGATGCAATCAACTGGAAGAAAGGGTATCAGCGATGGAAGATGAAATGAATGAAATGAAGCGAGAAGGGAAGTTTGGAGAAAAAAGAATAAAAAGAAATGAGCAAAGCCGCCAAGAAATATGGGACTATGTGAAAAGACCAAATCTATGTCTGATTGGTGTACCTGAAAGTGATGCGGAGAATGGAACCAAGTTGGAAAACACTCTGCAGGATATTATCCAGGAGAACTTCCCCAATCTAGCAAGGCAGGCCAACGTTCAGATTCAGGAAATACAGAGAACTCCACAAAGATACTCCTCGAGAAGAGCAACTCCAAGACACATAATTGTCAGATTCACCAAAGTTGAAATGAAGGAAAAAATGTTAAGGGCAGCCAGAGAGAAAGGTCAGGTTACCCTCAAAGGGAAGCTCATCAGACTAACAGTGGATCTCTCGGCAGAAACCCTACAAGCCAGAAGGGAGTGGAGGCCAATATTCAACATTCTTAAAGAAAAGAATTTTCAACCCAGAATTTCATATCCAGCCAAACTAAGCTTCATAAGCGAAGGAGAAATAAAATACTTTACAGACAAGCAAATGCTGAGAGATTCTGTCACCACCAGGCCTGCCCTAAAAGAGCTCCTGAAGGAAGCGCTAAACATGGAAAGGAACAACCGGTACCAGCCGCTGCAAAATCATGCCAAAATGTAAAGACCATCAAGACTAGGAAGAAACTGCATCAACTAACGAGCAAAATAACCAGCTAACATCATAATGACAGGATCAAATTCACACACAACAATATTAACTTTAAATGTAAATGGACTAAATGCTCCAATTAAAAGACACAGACTGGCAAATTGGATAAAGAGTCAAGACCCATCAGTGTGCTGTATTCAGGAAACCCATCTCATGTGCAGAGACACACATAGGCTCAAAATAAAAGGATGGAGGAAGATCTACCAAGCAAATGGAAAACAAAAAAAGGCAGCGGTTGCAATCCTAGTCTCTGATAAAACAGACTTTAAACCAACAAAGATCAAAAAAGACAAAGAAGGCCATTACATAATGGTAAAGGGATCAATTCAACAAGAAGAGCTAACTGTCCTAAATATATATGCACCCAACACAGGAGCACCCAGATTCATAAAGCAAGTCCTGAGTGACCTACAAAGAGACTTAGACTCGCACATATTAATAATGGGAGACTTTAACACCCCACTGTCAACATTAGACAGATCAACGAGACTGAAAGTCAACAAGGATACCCAGGAATTGAACTCAGCTCTGCACCAAGTGGACCTAATAGACATCTACAGAACTCTCCACCCCAAATCAACAGAATATACATTTTTTTCAGCACCACACCACACCTATTCCAAAATTGACCACATACTCGGAAGTAAAGCTCTCCTCAGCAAATGTAAAATAACAGAAATTATAACAAACTATCTCTCAGACCACAGTGCAATCAAACTAGAACTCAGGATTAAGAATCCACTCAAAACCGCTCAACTACATGGAAACTGAACAACCTGCTCCTGAATGACTCTGGGTACATAACAAAATGAAGGCAGAAATAAAGATGTTCTTTGAAACCAACGGGAACAAAGACACAACATACCAGAATCTCTGGGACGCATTCAAAGCAGTGTGTAGAGGGAAATTTATAGCACTAAATGCCCACAAGAGAAAGCAGGAAAGATCCAAAATTGACACCCTAACATCACAATTAAAAGAACTAGAAAAGCAAGAGCAAACACATTCAAAAGCTAGCAGAAGGCAAGAAATAACTAATATCAGAGCAGAACTGAAGGAAATAGAGACACAAAACACCCTTCAAAAAATTAATGAATCCAGGAGCTGGTTTTTTGAAAGGATCAACAAAATGGATAGACCGCTAGCAAGACTAATAAAGAAAAAAAGAGAGAAGAATCAAATAGACGCAATAAAAAATGATAAAGGGGATATCACCACCGATCTCACAGAAATACAAACTACCATCAGAGAATACTACAAACACCTCTACGCAAATAAACTAGAAAATCTAGAATAAATGGATAAATTCCTTGACACATACACTCTCCCAAGACTAAACCAGGAAGAAGTTGAATCTCTGAATAGACCAATAACAGGATCTGAAATTGTGGCAATAATCAATAGCTTACCAACCAAAAAGAGTCCAGGACCAGATGGATTCACAGCCGAATTCTACCAGAGGTACAAGGAGGAACTGGTACCATTCCTTTTGAAACTATTCCAATCAATAGAAAAAGCGGGAATCCTTCCTAACTCATTTTATGAGGCCAGCATCATTCTGATACCAAAGCCAGGCAGAGACACAATAAAAAAAGAGAATTTTAGACCAATATCCTTGATGAACATTGATGCAAAAATCCTCAATAAAATACTGGCAAACCAAATCCAGCAGCACATCAAAAAGATTATCCACCATGATCAAGTGGGCTTCATCCCTGGGATGCAAGGCTGGTTCAATATATGCAAATCAATAAATGTAATCCAGCATATAAACAGAGCCAAAGACAAAAACCACATGATTATCTCAATAGATGCAGAAAAAGCCTCTGACAAAATTCAACAACCTCCATGCTAAAAACTCTCAATAAATTAGGTATTGATGGGACATATTTCAAAATAATAAGAGCTATCTATGACAAACCCACAGCCAATATCATACTGAATGGGCAAAAACTGGAAGCATTCCCTTTGAAAACTGGCACAAGACAGGGATGCCCTCTCTCACCACTCCTATTCAACATAGTGTTGGAAGTTCTGGCCAGGGCAATTAGGCAGGAGAAGGAAATAAAGGGTATTCAATTAGGAAAAGAGGAAGTCAAATTGTCCCTCTTTGCATACGACATGATTGTATATCTAGAAAACCCCATTGTCTCAGCCCAAAATCTCCTTAAGCTGATAAGCAACTTCAGCAAAGTCTCAGGATACTAAATCAATGTACAAAAATCACAAGCATTCTTATACACCAACAACAGACAAGCAGAGTGCCAAATCATGAGTGAACTCCCATTCACAATTGCTTCAAAGAGAATAAAATACCTAGGAATCCAACTTACAAGGGATGTGAAGGATCTCTTCAAGGAGAACTACAAACCACTGCTCAAGGAAATAAAAGAGGATACAAACAAATGGAAGAACATTCCATGCTCATGGGTAGGAAGAATCAATATCGTGAAAATGGCCATACTGCCCAAGGTAATTTACAGATTCAATGCCATCCCCATCAAGCTACCAATGACTTTCTTCACATAATTGGAAAAAACTACTTCAAAGTTCATATGGAACCAAAAAAGAGCCCGCATCGCCAAGTCAATCCTAAGCCAAAAGAACAAAGCTGGAGGCATCACACTACCTGATTTCAAACGATACTACAAGGCTACAGTAACCAAAACAGCATGGTACTGGTACCAAAACAGAGATATAGATCAATGGAACAGAACAGAGCCCTCAGAAATAACGCCACATATCTACAACTATCTGATCTTTGACAAACCTGAGAAAAACAAGAATGGGGAAAGGATTCCCTATTTAATAAATGGTGCTGGGAAAACTGGCTAGCCATATGTAGGAAGCTGAAACTGGATCCCTTCCTTACACCTTATACAAAAATCAATTCAAGATGGATTAAAGACTTAAACGTTAGACCTAAAACCATAAAAACCCTAGAAGAAAACCTAGGCATTACCGTTCAGGACATAGGCATGGGCAAGGACTTCATGTCTAAAACACCAAAAGCAATGGCAACAAAAGACAAAATTGACAAATGGGATCTAATTAAACTAAAGAGCTTCTGCACAGCAAAAAAAACTACCATCAGAGTGAACAGGCAACCTACAAAATGGGAGAAAATTTTCGCAACCTACTCATCTGACAAAGGGCTAATATCCAGAATCTACAATGAACTCAAACAAATTTACAAGAAAAAAACAAACAACCCCATCAAAAAGTGGGCGAAGGACATGAACAGACACTTCTCAAAAGAAGACATTTATGCAGCCAAAAAACACATGAAAAAATGCTCACCATCACTGGCCATCAGAGAAATGCAAATCAAATCCACAATGAGATACCATCTCACACCAGTTAGAATGGCAATCATTCAAAAGTCAGGAAACAACAGGTGCTGGAGAGGATGTGGAGAAATAGGAACACTTTTACACTGTTGGTGGGACTGTAAACTAGTTCAACCATTGTGGAAGTCAGTGTGGCGATTCCTCAGGGATCTAGAACTGGAAATACCATTTGACCCAGCCATCCCATTACTGGGTATATACCCAAAGGACTATAAATCATGCTGCTATAAAGACACACGCACACGTATGTTTATTGTGGCATTATTCACAATAGCAAAGACTTGGAACCAACCCAAATGTCCAACAATGATAGACTGGATTAAGAAAATGTGGCACATATACACCATGGAATACTATGCAGCCATAAAAAATGATGAGTTCATGTCCTTTGTAGGGACATGGATGAAATTGGAAAACATCATTCTCCAGTAAACTATCGCAAGAACAAAAAACCAAACACCGCATATTCTCACTCATAGGTGGGAATTGAACGATGAGATCACATGGACACAGGAAGGGGAATATCACACTCTGGGGACTGTTGTGGGGTGGGGGGAGGGTGGAGGGATAGCACTGGGAGATATACCTAATGCTAGATGACGAGTTAGTGGGTGCAGTGCACCAGTATGGCACATGTATACATATGTAACTAACCTGCACAAGGTGCACATGTACCCTAAAACTTAAAGTATAATAATAATAAAAAAAAATTATAAAAAAAAGAAGACTCAGAAACTTAAAAAAAATAAAAATAAAAATAATAAAAAATAAAAAAATAAAATAAAAGAAAAGCCGCATGAGAAGAGAGACATGTTGTCTTGTTCACTAACTACATTCCCAGTTTGTTTATTAGTTGTATACTGCTGAGCTGAAGATTTATACTTCAACATTTTCACAATGAAGCCATGAAACATCAAATCCTGGACTACTGATACTTCCAGTGAAGCATATTTCAGATGGTATATATAGTAACCACCTCCAGTTTTTTGTCTCAGTCTTCATACCTGGAAAAATCAATTAAAATTCATATACACATGCAGAAATAATGTTATAAAGTATCTCTTGATTTGATGGGTTAAAATAATCTTTGTCCAATCTTTAAAAACTGGGTTAAATGCTTATCTGAGTTGACTAGATGAGATATGGTATATGATTCACCCAGAATTAGACCAATTCTACAAAAATATTCCTCACTTTGATCACCTTATCAATCCTCAAAATAGAACAATTCTCATAATAATGTTCTGAGGATTGTCCATACAGAAACCAACTCTGAGCTTACTGATTATAATAATTAACTTGTGGTTTCTACTGTTGGTGAAATTAAGGACAGAGCCTTGGAGAAATTCAGTCCTTGGAAAAACTAGCTGGATAAATGACCATGTTGGCTACCTTTACAGAACAATCGATAACAAATACACAAAACAACTCAGGTTGCTTAAAACCGAGGCAAATTGACAAATAAGAGATGAGTGTTTTCCAAACTACACCCATCCTTCTGTGCCATGTTGGTACGGCTCAATCCCTAACAGCTCCCCAACTGGAAATGGAAGCGAAGGAAAAAAAGTATTCCTCTGGTTTGCTTTTCACATGTATTATTGTATTTCTTTCTTAGAACTACCAGTATTGAGCAGAAATTATCTCCACTATATTATGAAGATTTTACAGAAATTCTTTTTGCTACATAATTTTCACTTATATACTAACAATATGTGGTAATATATATCTTTAATATGACAAACTAAAAATGCAATGAACTACTGACAAAACACAGCTGTGCTCACTTATTCTACATTATCAGCATTATTTTTAATGTAATTTCAGTTACTCCAATACTAAAATAGTTTCTATGAGAAACTTTCTTCCCTGTCTAAATAAGACTTTCTCTAGCCCTTTGAGCCTCCCTCATAGAAATATGTTGATTAAGGAAAAGTCTTATTTCCATTCTTCTATTACATCACATCTTTCTCATATTGTAGTGTTATATATTTCTCATATTGGTTATATATTCTACAATGATTTCATTTCCCTTATTAATCATAAAGGCTTTCTTTACTGAAATAATTCTTCCTAAGTATTTCTGTGATTTGGCTCCTATAAAAATGATCTGGTTAAAGTGCCACAAAGAAGTGTTTTCTGTTTACTGCTTGTGAATCTTACTGTATTTGCCTAAAGCTGTGATTTTCCTATCCCCCATACATGAAAACAGTAGCAACAATTATTACAGATCCTGTGATCACTTTAAAATTCAGTGAGGCTAAATTATCCAATATAAGAAAATGCCTAGTTGCTTTTCTTGGTGAGAATCATGCATAAAATGGAACAGGGGCTCAATGTTTAAATAAATCCAAACATTTAATTATATCTGGAAATGGACTTTAAAAAGATTCTAGAAACAAAAGGTACTTGGCTGAGTCAAAGGGGAGAACTGGTTAGAATTTCTAGAGAATGATGCCTAACTACAACCTCCTCTGAAAACTAAATTCACTGTTATAAGATTTAATCTAGTGCTAGATTTCAGATATTCAGGACTTGCTGTAAGAGAGATGATGACGACATGCAGATAATACATATTCTGTTTGGTTTCTGTTTTGTTTGGGGGAAAAATTTAAAAAAGTCACTTGCTAATGGTGAAGAATTCTATAGCGATCCTGTATATCTTGAGTTGCTAATTAGACATAGCGACCAACCTTCAGTCTTCAGAAAAAAAAATCTTCTCAATAAAAGGTGGTGTTCTCTGCATGTTCTCACTCATAAATCGGAGTTGAACATTGAGAACATATGGGCAAAGAGAAGGGAACAACACACACCAGGATTTGCTGGGGAGTGAGGGACGAGGGGAAGGAACTTAGAGGACTGGTCAATAGGTCCAGCAAACCACCATGGCACACGTATACCTATAAAACAAACCTGCACGTTCTGTACATGTATCCCGCTTTTTTTTTTTTAGAAGAAATAAAGACAAAAAATTAAAACAAAATAAAACTTTCCTAATCCCAAAACAAAAAATAAATAAAATTAAAAAATAAAAAGTGATGTTCCACCAATATCTCAAATAAGCCATATCTCATCATAATGTTTCCAGGTCAGCAACAATATTTATAATCACCATAACACTCACAATGTATATTAATCCCTATACACATACATTTTCTGGCTTTTCCCCTCTTAGGTTGCTTGAGGTTCCCCTTAAAATCACCAGCATAAAAAAATTCCCTCTCTGACTTGAGCTCTGAAATGAAACTTCCTCCTTATTCCTCAGGGAAAATTAGTACCCCATCTGAACACAGCGTCTGTATTGCCAATCTGACTTTTGTAACTACTGCCTGTTGAAAATACTTTCTGGGTATTGAACGGAACCAGCGTGTCAGCCAAGATCTGTTTGTTTAAGTAAGTATAAACAAGAAGAATGTCTGAAAATTGGTCCACTGAAAATAACAAGACCTTTGATAAGTGGGTAAACCAAGAATGTTTTGTTCATGTGTTACCAAATATCCAGCTATCATATACCTGTCAGAAATGCTTATTTCACAAGGCAATAACTTAGCCATACCCAGAAAAATGAAGTGGAGCTGATTTCACTGGGCGTTTTCTGCTGCTTCCTCTCTTCAAGTTAGACTGGAAATACTATCAAGAAAATCCTCCCAGCAATCTGCCCCAAACAAGGAAGTCCATAAAAAAAGAACAAGGAGGTAGGAGCAGGAGAAACAGAGATTTAAAAAATGAGGCTTTTTATCTGTATTTAGAACTCAAAAAATGTGCAGTTTGAAATAACTTCTCTTTCTTCTATCTACTCATGTTATTTTGATTCATGTGAAAAAATACTTTAAAAATCCACAGTTGGGAGTTTTCAAAATTTCAAAATAAAAATCTGGCAGGAAGTGTCTCTAAATACAACAACTCAATTATATTCAGAAAGGAAATGTTCCCAATAGGCCTGAGCTAATCAGAAAATAATAAAACCTGAAAGCATTGTGAATGCAAACATGGTAAAACTAAGCTGGTCTGAAATAAACACTGACATGAATATGAAAAACATACACATTCAGAGAAAAACACACACATTCAGAGAAAAACACTGAGCATTATGTAAAGGCAGCAAATGCCAAATATTTAAAAGTAATTACTGTATTTGGCTTTTTGACAACAATTTTTCTGAATTTGTAATTTAAAATAAAACAAAACAATGTCTCTCACCCCCTCTTCCTTCTATAGTTGTACTGCTCGTATCATGATTATGTCTTTCTTTGATGTAAAACCCTGAACATGTAGTTTTGTCAAGTGCGGTCCATACTAGAAATGTCTCTTTTGCTACTTCTAGTTGTGTGTATGGCACTTACTTGTATTCTGAATCTCAGATTTATTGTCTATAAATGGGAGTAATACTGACCTTATGGACTTCTGAATTAGAAGTGTTAAATAGGCACAATTTCTAGCCCTCAATAGAAAATAAGCAAATGTTGGGCTCCAAAGTATTGTCCAGTCCCCTTCAAACTATTAATACAGTAGAAATGAATATAGGGTTTCAAGTTCACTAGCTCAGAAATATTTGATTATAGGTATTAGAAATACGTGTACATAATAAGCATGCCAAGACGTGACTTCTCCATGGTAAGTTTGCTCTTCCAGAAATAAATATAATATTCTATGAAGAATGTGACACTGAAGAAAGAATGGACGATGGGAAAGAAAGAGTGCCAGAAGTTCAAAATGACCCTAAAGTGGTCAGAGCTACAGCTCTGTCAGGAGAAAACAAAAGGAAGTGTGACAAACCCAGTCTAATAGAACCACTGACAAAGATGTGAATTCTTCTGCTCATAGGTACCAAATGCAATTGTAATCTGCTCTGCCAGAGAGACACATAAAAGTTATCTGCAGAAAAGAGAAAGATTTGAGAGAAAGGGTATAAATGCTTTTAGTAAACAATTTAACAATTACAAGAATATTTTTAAACATACCAAATGCAGAGGTTCATTTATCCCAAGTGGTTCCTGAAAAACATATTAAAACATTTTCAAAATTGTAATCACATAATCTTAGTTGTCTTTTTGAAAGTTTTGAAAATATCCTTTGAAAAAAATTTTTTTTTCTTTTCTTTTTTGAGACAGAGTATTCCTCTGTTATCCAGGCTGGGGTACAGTGGCACAGTCTCAGCTCACTGCACCCTTGATCTTCAGGGCTCAAGCGATCCTCCCAACTCAGCCTCCCAAGTAGCTGGGACTACAGTCATGTGCCACCATGCCCAGTTAATTTTGCTTAATTTTGTAAAGACGAGGCTCACTGTGTTGCTCAGGCTGGTGTCGAACTACTAGGCTTTAGGGATGTTTTACCTTGGCCTCCCAAAGTGCTAGGATTGCACCCCTGTGCCACTGCACCCAGCTTGAAAAATTTTTTTCATGGTTTGACCTATTTATGAGACTCTTTGAACTGGCTATGGATCTCAAATAACCTACTGAATTCTCTTATAATAATTTTGGTATTTATAACTGATTCATATTAAGTAATATTGTAGGTGGAAGAAAAATAGGGCCTAGTGCCCATTACAAAGAAGGAGTGTGAATTTCTGAACATTATCTCATGGGCACTCTTATTGTTCTACAGGGTTTATTATCCAAACTGGCCACACTCTTCTACAACTTCATGAATTTGCATACAAGGAGATTATTCCTTCTTTGTGAAATGCCCTTTCTGCCTAGAAAAATTGGTTTTATCCTTTAAACTATCACTCAATTCACCAACACATCCTATTCTGTGGCAAGGTCTTCAATTCCCCAGGCACTGATTGTTCCTTTTCCCTGCTCCCCTGCACTGCCTACACACTTCATTTTCTCACTAATCATACTATCATTAATTGTCCATACATCTATCTCCCCTGGGAGACAGAACCATCAGGACAGTCTTATTCAATTCTTATCTCCAGTGATTAGCATAGTGTCCAACACATCAGAGACACTAAATAAATGCCGTTAAGTGAATGAACTGATCAAATTACAAAGCCATCTCATTCATGTGTTAATATCTACTACTGTCTATGGAGTCCATAGAAATTCAAGTGATATCGCATTTTCTTTCTATATACACACATGACATCATTCAACAACTCCACTTTTAAAAAGTGTTTTCCACATATTTAATTGCATACTATTACATGATGCAGCACTGGCTATATTCATACTTCACTCACCAGTTGGATTGGCCGTATCGACATGATTATATTATTTGATCCTCCCCAGTCAAAAAAGCATTTGTATTTCCCTTTTTCTAAAATGTATTGTTCTCCACAGAAGAACTTTTGCTGGTAGGCAACCCATCTAGTAGGGAAAAAAGAAAAAACAAAAAAATAAAAACAAGTGATATACAATTGAGCAAACAACAATTTTAAATACCAAAGACTCTCAAGGTTCTTAGAGGAGGAGGCAACTTACACTCCACTTTTAACATGAATGGATCTTGTTTTACTGCCAAAGCCAATTTCTTCCAAATCAGAAATTTCCTGATTTGTAATGTCAATAAACTTCCCACTTTCTAGGTCAGATTCAAATAGTGTGACAGAAGATTCTATAAAATTCTAAAAGGAGAAAGAGGAAAGTTTAGGAAAACATACATATTCTGTTTTATGGACTGCTATTATCTAGCAAAATATCACATACTGATGGGGTAATTTTTACACAAATAACTCCAGGAAGAATTTTAGATGGCCCTGGAAACAATTTTATAGCTATTACTTCCATATAGTTTAAAGGAAAAAATCAGCCTGAATTTACTTTAATTGGGAAGATATTACATTTTTGTATAAATAGAAAGTTGTCAACAGTAAATTGCTGAGACTTATAGGCTATCACAAGCAACATTAATTGCAAAGGAAACTAGTCTCACTTGTGCCTAAGGAATAAAAACTATATGAAACAAAAGTAAATAGTGTACTGTGGCAATGTGTGACAGGATTTTATGAGCTTAAATGTAATAGGAAAAATAGATATAATTTGCTTAACAAAAAATGCTCATTAAAATTTAAAATGATGAGAGGAAATTTAAAAAATTTATAGTGAGTCAACACATTTAAAACAAAGATAGAAAATCTCTATGACTAAAATAAACCGGCAAAAGACAAAGACAGCTCATGAAAGAGAAAATAACAAATATGCAAATGTCTAATTTCATTAGTAAATTAAAGAAATTCAAACTAAAACAATTAGATAAAACTTTCTTTCTTTCTTTTTTTTTTTTTTGAGAAGCAGTTTCGCTCTTGTTGCCCAGGCTGGAGTGCAATGGTGTGATCTCGGCTCACTGCAACCTCTGCCTCCCAGGTTCCCACCATTCTCCTGCCTCAGCCTCCCGAGTAGTTGGGACTACGGGTGCCCGCCACCACGCCCGGCTAATTTTTTGTATTTTTAGTAGAGATGGGGTTTCACTGTGTTAGCCAGGATGATATCGATCTCCTGACCTCGTGATCCACCCGCCTCAGCCTCCCAAAGTGCTGGGATTACAGGCGTGAACCACCGTGCCCAGCCCAAAACTTTCATTTCTTAAAGAAAGATCTAAAAGTTCCGTTTTGTCAAAACATATTGCTCATGGAAACAAGATTAAACATCTATTTTAGAAAACGACTTAAAAAATAGTTTTAAAAGAAACTGTTCACACTCTCTGACCCTGTAATTCCTTTTTGAATTAAGAAAAGTCTCCTAAGGGAACTAAATGGTGAGAAACTTATATGCAAAAATGCATTATTTACAATAGTGAAAAATTATAAGCAATGTAAGTATGTCCAAAAAATGGTTTAATAAGCCTTTTACTTCATCTGTTACTTGATGGAATATTAAATATAATTAAGAGTTTTTAACAAACTAACAGAATAAAGTCCAGGGTAAGCCCTATGAGATTACTAGATTACTACCATCGCTGCTTTTCTACACAATTAAGTAACTTCCAAAGTCACCTAGATTTAAATGTAGCTCTTCTGCTTGAGAATAAGGAACAATGATGAACAACCTTAAAAACTGTATTCCATTTTATATTTTAAAGCACTTGCATAAGTTAGTAGAATCTCAGGTACAGTACTCCCTACTACTAAGAGAACACCACTGAGCAATTGCTTCAGGCCCAAAGATAAGTCTTAAGGATCAGTAATTTGATTACTTTTAAATTCCATAAAATCTCTCAACTGAGTCCCTGCATTACAATCTCCAGAGGGCAATGTGATATGAGACATTGGTGGAGATCTTATGTATCCATTAATTTAGGATAAACAATGGTCTCCACTGCATACCAACTCAATGTCAAAGATCTGAAAAGAGGCGTAAAGTCTGAAAATCGCAACAAAAGCAAATATAAAATTAATCTAGTATAGAACTAAGGAAAAACAAGGACACCAATAAAATGTTATTGAGGAAGTCAAGGAATAAAAATTCCCTAGTCCCTGGAGCCTAAATACTGCTATATTCCTTTTGGTCCTCTCCTTAAAAAAAAATAAAAATAAAAAAATCAATTCCAATGTATTTGAATGACTCATTTGGAATTAGGAACACATTTCTGGTTGCCCTCTCCAAAGCACTCCATGACACAGATCACATTTTCCCTAAGGAACATGTCCGGTATTTGACCTTTGTAGATCCAGAGTGTTCCATATACTGGAGCCAGGACATTTGAAAACTGTATTGTATTATGCAGCTCTTCTATCTGTCCTCTAGTGTATTTTATATTACTTCAGTGGAGATCTTAAATGCAGTGCTTTACTCTTCCCCAGGCTGGAGACATCTGAGCCTCTGTATGGGGTAACAATGTCTCACATCAACTCTACCTATTAACTCATAGAGGGCTGTCACAACTATAAGAACTTTAAGAACTCCTTTCTAATAATAATGCTATGTCTGGGGAATATACAATTTTTCTAAGTATAATTTGATAAGCAAGTTTTTAAAGCATTTTCACAATATGTACATATATATTTTATATTGTCTAAATACATGTAGATATTTTAGTGTATTTCATCTGAAAATATTTTAGTGAACTTAAACGTAAATGATAAAGTGTCTCAAAGTCATGTATTTGTTATATATGTATATTGGTCTATAATGTGACCCTATATTTATAGCTGCAAATGAAATGCTAGTAAGTCTTTGAATGAAATCCAGTTTTTTATTGTTAAGGTACTTAAGTTTAAGCATTTTGGAGTAATGGAAAATGGATAATGTCACACGGGCTCTAGAGTAAGACAGACTTGCCCTCAAATCACAGGTCTACACTGGCGCACAGTACTTAACCTCTTAGACAATCAATTTCTATATCTCTAAGATAGGAATCATAAGAGTCTCCAACTCATAGTCTTTGTGAAGATTAGTACAAATATGCATATAAAGCCATTAGTAAGTTCTTGATAAATGTTAAGATTATTATGTGGATTATAGATAACATCTTCAGCTATGAGCTAACAACTAATATTTTAATTTTTAAAAAATCTAATTTAAGGAGAACAGAAGAGAAGGTATTGTTTGAACGGTATTTTTACTTATATATTATCAAAAAAAAAAATTGCTGGGTGCAGTGGCTCATGCCTGTAATCCCAGCACTTTGCAAGGCTGAAGCGGGTGGGTCACAAGGTCAGGAGATCGAGACCATCCCGGCTAACACGGTGAAACCCCATCTCTACTAAAAATACAAAAAATTAGCCAGGCGTGGTGGCAGGTGCCTATAGTCCCAGCTACTCGGGAGGCTGAGGTGGGAGAATGGCGTGAACCCGGGAGGTGGAGCTTGCAGTGAGCCGAGATTGTGACACTACACTCCAGCCTGGGCCACAGAGCAAGACTCCATCTCAATAACAATGAAAAAAGACGTGTCATCATTTTTGTACATGCCCAAAACTTTTGTTTGCAGTAGTAATTAACATGTTTGTTTCTGCTATTTTTTCTATTATGTATTATAGCCTCTGTCTATATCAAATATCTCCTAATTATTTAGCTATGTAGTTGCAATATTTATAACTTTTCACATTTTCTACTACTGGGGGATTTCAACTAGTGACTTGGGGTTTGGTCTTTTGTTATGCTTGCTTTAGTTAAAGTCATCTTTAGAAGACACCATCAAATTCAGTGCTAAACATTTCTAGCACTAGCAATGCCCCACCCAACTTTTTCTAAATAAGCTGGGAGAAAATTTTAAATTATTCAATCCTGGGTGGACGATGCTTTGAATAATGACCCATGATTTCCTCAGTGTATGTGGTCACAATGATCTAAAGCATAAAGAAGGCTCTGTCTTGCTTTGTCTTGCTTACCTTTTAGATATCAAGTAAGACATGGCTAAATAAAGAAAATCCCATGGCCCTTGTGCATTAGAATTGTAGACTAAATATTTCACAATTATTTATTTATTGCTCAAGCAATCCCAGTGCCTAATCTTCAGTGGATTGTTTTATATTTCTGTCAGATAGAATTAGTTTCCAACTCCTTTGGTACTGTCACCAGAAAGTTCTTTCTAAGCCATTAATGTAATCATGCTTACTAAGCCTAAAATCCATCAACAGTTCATGGTCAACTCAAGAAAAAAACAAAAAATCTGAACTCCTCAATATGGCCCTTCATTATCTCACTTTAGATTCATCTTTCCAAAGTTCTCCCTAACATCCCGACTTAACCACATTTCCCTAAACATGGCAAAATTTCGCTTACAGGAGGGTTTCTCAATCTCAGCACTATTAATACTGCGGACCGTGTAATTCTTTGTTGTTGGGGGCTGTCCTTCACATTGTAAGGGTTTGGCAGCAACCGTTGCCTCTACCCTCTAGATGTCAGCAGCACCACTGCTCCAGATATGACAATCCAAAATGTCTCCAGACACTGCCAAAGGCCCCCTAAGGGGTAAAATCACCCCCAGCTGAGAATCAATGGGTTATAACCTTGACTTTACACATCAACGTGTTAATCTCTTGCTAAACAGGCACCTACCTTTTTCCTTCACCCTGTTTCTAGAACTTCTTCACTTGGTTAACTCTTTTTTGAACTTGAAATTTCAGCCAGCTGTCATCTTTTCCATGAAGCCCTCTCTATTCAAGTGGGGATAACTGACCAACTGATCTTTTTCTGGGGACCCTGAGTACTTTGTACTGAATACAATCATAGCCAAGCAATACCAAACATTTATATAAGTGCTATCTTCCTTACCAGACTGCCTGCTGTGTAAATGTGGGGGTTGAGTCTGGCCACTCTTGGCATCTAACAAAGAAGGTACTCAAAAGATGATTATGGAAACAATGGGTGAAAAGTTAAAAAAAATTCCATAATAATCATGGCAGTTCAGAAAAACAGGCAAGTTGCATAAGCAGTTGAGGTTAATACTCTTGGGTGTTAGAAATATTTTATAATCTCATGTTGTATCAGGAGTCATGTCCAACTTTTGTGAACAGATTTTTTAAAAGGTAGAAAATTAAGGATAAGGAAGCTAACTCACAGCTTGTAAGTACCGGAAAGACAAGATAGGGCCACTTAATGCACCACAAGCATTACTGTCTTCAAAGTCTCCTTCTTCAAGCAGAAACTGCTGGCCTTTAAAATGTTCTTTTTCATAGGCAACCCACCTAGAAATACAGGGGACACCCAAATGACCCATTAATAAAACTGTAATCAAGAAAGCAAAACAGAGACAATCAAGATAAAGCTCATAGTGGTTCATCTCCATATTGTAAAAAGCAACACATTAGTTTTGTTTCATTTATAAAGATAGACAAATGGTGTGTGCTTCATAGATCAATAATTTTTATAATTTGGAGGCTTTTCCCAACAAAAGGTTAATTATAGAACTGCAACAAAGCAATGCTTTTTAAATGTTTGTGGTGTGACTTGATACTACAGCGCAAGTTGGTCAGAGAACAATGTGTCAAGTAAATATAATACAAAGTGCATATAGCCAATGAGAAAGGATACAAATTTACACAGAGATCCAAAGATAGTCATTTTTATTTTACTAATTAAGCCATTCTGGAATGACAAAATGATTTTTACATGAAACATTGATTCAGGGTTTAAATAAAGCGAATCTGTCACGAGGCTTCAGTTCTAAAACAAAATATAAGATGGTTTATCAAAGAGGAACCAAGAAATTCGACTGAGCTATTATTTGCTTCAGGGCCCTACATGTATACAAGGACATCTGTAAATACTTACAGGTGGGAAATGTTGGTCCCACTACTTTCTTGACTTCTAATCTAAAACTATCAGTACAAGACACTGATAAATATCATGAGTTATTAAGCTCCTCCATAAAACTTACCTTTTTATAAACTAATCCACAGTATCTAATGCAATGTGGGCATAGATGGCTCATAAAACAAGTTGGCCTTCTCAAATCCGCCTTTAGCCACACTGCATAGTTAGACTGAGATGCCCTCCAATAGTGCAGATTCCAAGGATGACTATTTCTGAGCTCCAGGGTTGGGAAATTTGAAATTCAGGAGCTTGACAAAATAAAGCCTAGGAGGGCTGCCTACTACTGCTTTTTCTTTCTTCACTCCTACTGTGGTTGTGAAGATACAGAAAGTTTTCCAAATAATTGTTTTCATAGGGCACAAAATAGCAGCCATTAATTGTTACTCCCTCTCCCCTTCCTGTAAGTATAGGTATGACGGTGGGGCAGAGGGTCCACATGAATTGGAATAAACCTATAAACCTATTTATACATCTCAGTATATCTGTAATATGTAAATGAACCAACATTATTTTATTCTTAAACAATTATATGAAAATAAATTTCACAAAACAACTTTTAAATTCTAAGCTTTATTTTATATAAGTGTGGCTACTCAAAACACGCTTTTATTTATATCTGAATGGGAAAAGAAATAAAAGGTATAAAAGACCTTAAAGGATCAATTAAGATTTGCAAATTTATTATATGACAGTCCAATAAGCATGTACTCAGTTTTTCTTAATAGACTAAGTTTTGATTAAGATTCAATTTATATATCCATCTGGTATATTTAAAGATAGGTATTATCTAAGAAAAGTTAAGAAACATTAGTTTTACTTTCCCCAGATTCCTCAAGGTGGTACAGGGATGGAGCCCATGCTACCTACAGATACAATTAAACAACAAAACCAAAAAATGGTAGAAGTTGTGAAAAAAATAATCAGCTATTCCTCTTTAAATGGGGACATCACATCTTTCTCTTGCAGTTGTCACAGACAAATGAAAGTTTGTATCCTGCATTACAAGTCATGTTTACTTAGGATTTTTACAAAATAGCTATTTAAAAAAAAAGAGAATAACAATGCACATTGCACAGAATTTTAGCAGATAATTTTCTGTGCAGCAGAAAATTGGTTTTAACCTAAGTCAATCTAGTTAATACGAAAAACATTTAGATCTCAAAGTGAGGAAAAGGCAAAAATATTTTACAGCAGGGTTAACAAGAAACATGTGTGTTCACAAACCAGACAATATTACAAATGAACACAATAAAAACGTGTTTATCCAAACCATATTTGTTCTTCAAGACCCTAATAAATTTTTAAAATTGAAGGACAAGGAAGTAAGTGATTAATATGTCAGACTAATAATTGATATAATCTACATATCCAGCATATATAATCTCTTACATTTTTATTGTGACTAGTATGGCTATTACTTAATTTACTGCCGGAAATTGCAAAGTCTAGTTCTCTAAATATAGGCCCTTGAGTGATCTTAAACAATTCATTTAACTTCTGTGAATAAAATATTTTAGTAGCATCTTTTACTAGAGTAGCTATTAGCAAAATTATATGATGTTACTGCAAATACCAAGAGATACTGATACTTAAAACAAACTAACGTTCCAAAATAACCAGTGTATCAACAGAGAGACAATAGAATGTTTCTAAAGGGATTCTAGCATTGGGTTGACAATGATAAATAAACAATGAAGACAGTTTCTTCTTCATTGTTGCACCTACCAGGATATGAATATAAAGGTACATCCCAGGCCCATCACAGATTTGGGGGGCTTCTGCCCCAGGAACTGCTGACTAAGACTGCGATGGTAGCAATGATGGTTACACTTGGGCTTATATCCAGGGGTTCCTAGAGAGCTTCCTCAAAAGCAGTTCAGAGCCCGGAGGGCAACCAATGTCAAAAATCCTTGACTTTGGAAACACATAACCCAGATCCTTTTTTAACAAGGGAAGGCTCACTGGCAAGGTCCTTGGTACATAAGTCAAGTATGATCAACAGAATAGTGGATAAAAACTGGGGCTGTCATTCACGTTCATAACTTGGAAAACCTAATTTTATCTTGCAATTCTTATAGTCTATCCTGTGTTCAGAAATACAAGGTGTTGCAGTTTCAGAAACTATTTTCTACATTTAATATATCTCAAAATCTTTAATACAAACAAGAGTCCACAGAAAACCATAAGTAACTAATATTTTTTACTTTCCATATTACAGAAGGAATGTATATTTTTAGATTAAAAACAAATCGTTTTTGCTTTGCTTAGCACATTTTTGTGCTGACCTTCAAAAACAGACTACTAGTGCAAATGTTAAAAATATGATACTCACACTCCACCAATGACACGAATTGATCCAATTCTGTGAAAATCTCCATTATTTTTCAAAAACTTAGGAACAGAATCTATATGTTCACTAAACTCTTTAGCCTGTCCATGGAAGTGAGGTTTTTCATAAATAATAACCTGAAAAATTATTTAACATGTTTATATTTTAATATAGACACATATTTACTTAAGTGACAAGACCACAAAATGTACAGGGACTACTATCTATTTTTTTTTAATTAATATGAAGAGATTTCAAAAAGTTCATGGAAAAGGTGTATTACAAAAAACTATGCAGGGATTGCAAAATTTTTTGCACCAAAATCAACTTCTACTAACTTGTTATAACACATCTGAAAAGGATCTACTTCGAGGTACTAAGAAGAACAAAACAGTAGTTTGAAAAAAGCCCCTATCAGAGCAACACAAATTTTGCTAAAAATGATGCAAGAATAAACAAATTTATGGTGAAGCTTGGGTAGAAGAATGGTGAAATCACTAATGATTTACAAAATGTTTATGGTGACAATACCCCAAGGAAATCAGCAGTTTACACATAGGTAACTCATTTAAGAAGGGACGATATGATGTTGAAGATGAAGCAAGAATCGGCAGACCATCCGCGTCAATTTGAAACGAAAAAATTCATCTTGTTTGCACCCTAATTGAAAAGGACTGATGATTAACCACAGAAACAATAGCCAACACCACAGATACCTCAGTTGGTTCAGCCTGCACAATTTCGACTCAAAAATTAAAGTTGAGCAAACATTTCATTCTATAGGTACCAAGACCGTTATGCTCCGATCAGCTGCAGATAGGAGCAGAGCCTTCAACTGAAAATTTAAACAAATGGGATAAAGATCCTGAAGCATTTCTTCAAAGAATTATAACAGGAGATGAAACATGGCTTTACCCATATGATCCTGAAAACACAGCGCAATCAAAGCAATGGCTACCAAAAGGTGGAAGTGATCCAGTCAAAGCAAAAGCAGGCCAGTTAATGGCAAGGGTCGTGGCAACAGTTTTTTGGGATGTTCAAGGCATTTTGCTTGTTGGTTTTCTGGATGGCCAAAGAACAACATCTGTTTATTATGAAAGTGTTTTGAAAAAGTTAGCCAAAGCTTTAGCAGAAAAACACCCAGGGAAGCTTCACCAGAAAGTCATTCTCTACCACGGCAGTGCTCCCATTCATTTCTCTCCTCAAACAAGGGCAACTTCCCAAGAGTTTCCATAAGAAATCATTAGGCATCCACCTTACGCTCCTGAATTGCCTCCTTCTGGCTTCTTTTTTTCCCCTAATCTTAACAAAAACTCTAAAGGAAACCTATTTTCCTTCAGTTAATAACATAAAAAAGACTGCATTGACATAGTTAATTTGCAAGACCCTCAGTTCTTTAGGGATGAACTAAATAGCTGGTATGACTGCTTACGAAAGTGTCTTGACAGTGACGAAGCTTATGATGAAAAATAACATCTATAGTTATTTTTATATTTTAATTCCATTTTTTCCATGAACTTTTTGAAGTCCCCTCATGTATACTTACAGCATAGCACAATGTTGGATATTCACAAAGAATATGTGAGTCTTTATCATCATAAGGATAAAATATCTTATTTAATAAGAAGTTTCTCTCATATTACAATAATATACTTGAGTGTGATTACATTGTTTGGGTCACCCAAACACTAGGATCATCTCATAGGGTAAACTGCCTTATAACTAACTGATTCTTGAATTATCTTTATAAGTGTATCCTTGTGTTTGGAATTTTAATATAGACCTTCCTTCTACTTACTGAATTTCCCCTAAAGAACTCTCTTGAGATTCCAGGGTATAACAATAAATTATCTATTGACTTTAAAAATACATACTGTTTCTTACAACGCTAACTGCTTCTATGGCCTACTATTCATTGAGAAGAAACAGACATGCAAATTCTAGAATTTAAATACAAAACTTCCTAAAAAATAAGAAATTATTGAAAAATATTATTTCTAAAGATTGGATATTTGATTCAAATTGAGGGGATGCAATACATATTGTCAGAAACAAATTTCTGGCATTTACTTCAAATTTGGATTGGAATAGTATTTCTCCTTTACTATTTTGCTGTTTTTTTACTTCTCAAATACTAGCTGCATTAAGTATGAGGAAGTGATAACAGCATTTATCCACATTCTCTCACTTGGTCCTATTTGTGGGTAATGGAATAATTTGTGCACAAGCGTCAACTCAATATCTTGCCAAATAAACCCCATGCTTAAAAACACCAAATCAAAAAGGTTATAGCTTCCTTACAACTAAAAACTGATAATATTAGGGAAACAATATATAGTACCAATCCTGCACTTTTCCATGTTAGGTTTGCACAGGGTACTATATTTGAAATGACAAAGTTTTATTTGGGTTTAATACATGCTACATATGCTGACCACATTCAAACTCAGTAAGAAATACAAATTCTTTGATGGGAAAGCCACAAATTAATATCAAACAACTTATAAATTGTGATTACCAATCCATTCATATACACCTACAACCTGTCAAACTGCAAATGTCCAAGGAAGATCCAGCCTGTCACAACTGAAGTCCTGATTGACCAGACTAGGAGACTGAGACAGAAGGCATTCAGACAGCTTCACAGCTAATTGTACATCTTTTACATCTTGACTGCAAATAGAATCACTTAGGACTCTTTGCAAACTGTTGACCACGGCCCAAACTAATATAGTATCTCTGGGAGTGTAGCCCAGGCTCAAGCATTTTTAAAAACTCCAATATGTATAATTCCAACATACAGTCAAAGTATATTAGATACACTCAGATAAAGAAGTTTTAAAAGACCACATCTATGTGGCTGAGAGAATGGAAGTCAGTTCCATAAATCAGAAAGCCCAGAAATGGGAGAGTTGAAGGAGTTGCGTCTTGCTTTAGAGAAGAGGAAGACAAATGAATCCCTGCTTCCATACCTGCCTCTGGAGGTGCTGTAACCTAATTACAAGCAGGCCTGTTTGCATCTTTTATCACTGTACTGATTTGCCTTCTCTCTCTCTCTAAACATACTTTGTAATTCTGTTTCCTCCTTTCTTTCCCTGAATTTGCTTGATCCTGGCACCACTGCTACCCATTTTCATTGCCTCGCCGCTACTCTTCCCTTTGGATATTCATACTTACAAACTGCCATCTACCTGATAAGAGCTACCTACACTTCCTTTTGATCAGCCTTGATCACGTTCCTGAGCATCACTCCCAAATGCCCGCTAGATATCTCCACTTTAATAACTAGCTGCTATCTCAAGTCCCTTCCCTCAAAACAAAAATCAAACCTATCACCTTTCCACCCTGTAGCAGAATGTAGTGAGTCTGACTGATTTATTGGTACAGACCTCCGTCTCTGCAGACTGATCCCACTCTCCATTCACAGCCATAGGGTTGGGCCCTCATCAAACATTTTGTGCATTCACTTCCCATCTCCCCAAAATCCATTAGCTAAGTATAATCATATGTGGAGGTACTTTTTATTCCAATGTTTCAAAATTATTGGAATAAATATTAATCCTGAGACTCTTTAGCCTCCTACAAAAATCAGTTCAAGACTTACCTTTAAGTTCATGGGCATTTCCACTTTCAGTCCACCCTTAAGATGACAAGATAGTTTAATATTAGACAGGTAAATATTTAAAATATTTGAATGTAATATCTGAAAGTGATATATGTAGGTTACATAAAAATCTAACCAGTGAAGATTACACACCAGTCAAATTCAAATTGTGCTAAATTTTAAACTTTAAGTACAGAACTCTATAGTAGCGAAAACCAAGTTATAGTGTTCCTCATCAATGTAGATGGGGCAAGAAATCTTAAGGATACACTTTCCAGATTACAACTACTATGAGGAAGGAAACTGAGCTTTAGTCCTTGAGTACACATGACCAATTAAGATTTAATCCCACTTCAGAGTGTCCCAAAAAGAAAAGTGGTATTGCTAGTAAACTTAGAAATCTCATTCAGCAGAGTAGATTCCTTAGCCAGCTAATCCAAAGGTCTTCCCTACAATTATTTGGGCTTTCTAAATTAGAACACTGAGCTAACCACACTAACCTTTCCAAGTTCTACCAACACTTTTTCTCACATGCACTGTCTTTGTGACCTCAAAGTTGTACAGCATAAAAAGCAACTCTTTCCTTACAAAAACCCCAATTCTGTAGTTTTTTTTGTTTCAAGTGCTACTCCACGTTGTGATATTTCTTAAAATGTTTTAGTTTGTCCTAGTGGCTATGTTTTTAAGGGGCATGGACTAACCAAAAATGGTTTATCACATAGCCAATGTTTAATTGAACAGTCTGCCACTCAAGTAAATGTTTGTAACAAAAAAGAAATACTGTAAATACTGAAGGCACTACAGTACAATAGTTTGCCAATTCAGTAGTACACATATTCACTTGAGATTGAGATGCATGAGCAACCATCATGGTTATTTAATTTTGGATTCATGGGTACTTGGGAAAAGGAATGCTTCTTTTTAAATTTGCTTACCATTTGAAGCGGATGTAATGATTTCATTTCTGCTGTAGAAATCTCAAAGAGCCCATAGTCTTCCTCCAGAACTGTAGCTTGTCCCTTAAAATTAATATCTGGGTAGGCAAGCCAACTATATAAAAATAGATAGTTAGTTAAAGTATAATAGTACTGCTTTAGTCTGGTTCTGTAAGTAAAAAGGGCTACCAAAATAAAAAAACAAAATCCTCCATCACAGAATTACACTAGTAAAACACACTCAAAGTGAGAGCCAGACATTATATAACGATAATAGTTACCATGTTATTTACATTCACACATTATCCATCCTATAATAAGCTATCTGTCCTATAATAAGTCTGATACATTTTCCAATCATTAGGCATTACTTTTATTTTTCTGATACCTAAAACACGTGGCACCTTTAATTCAAGTGGGAAATAATTAGAAAATCAAAACCAATTTCACTATATTCCATTCTTTTTTAAACTGGAACAATCAGAGGTAGGGATTCCACAAGGTGTTTTACATTTTGAGCCACATTTTCAGAATCAATATCAGTTCTATTGGCTGCCTAAGGAACAGTATTTGCAATCGGATTCCCAAAAGACCCATCTTCCAGCTAAGCTTGATAATTACAGACATTCCTCATGGACACAGCCAATTACTGGCCTACCCAAGAGTTGTTTTTTGTTTTTGTTTTTGTTGTTTTTTCTTGAGACAGAGTTTTGCTCTTGTTGCCCAGGCTGGAGTGCAATGGTGCGATCTCAGCTCACCACAACCCCTGCCTTCTGGGTTCAAGCGATTCTCCTGCCTCAGCCTCCCGAGTAGCTGGGATTACAGGAATGCGCCACCATGCCCAGCTAATTTTTTTGTATTTTTTTAGTAGAGATGGGGTTTCTCCATGTTGGTCAGGCTGGTCTTGAACTCCTGACCTCAGGTGATCCACCCACCTTGGCCTCCCAAAGTGTTGGGATTACAGGCGTGAGCCACCACACATGGCCGGCCTGCCCACAAGTTCTAATTCACATGTGGGGGAGACAAAAATGTTGTCCTACAGTGACCCCAAAATTGTACACCAACCATCATCAAAGTAAACAAAAACAGTGAGGGAGCAGAGGGTTTCATGTTGAGCCAGATATCCACAGGGTTTGGAGTCAAGTCAATCTGGGAATGAACTAAGACTGAACTTAGACCCATAGTCCTAACAGATACCTCTAGAACCAGAGAGGTCTAGTATCAAATCCATGCTTACCGGCTAGTAGCCTGGGACAAATCACTCATATATAATATGAGAGTAACACCATCTGCCTTTCAGGAACAGAGGAGTCATAAACAAAAAAGCCATATGTGCCTGATACCACAGAGGCAGTCAGTGACTATGAGAACTTAGACACTCTAGAAATAGTTCAGGCTCCAAAATTTTAGGCCAGGGACATGCTTTTATTTCTCAATCACAGAATTTGTTGGATGAAAAGACAATAGATCCATATATCAAGAACTACATCTCAGAATTCTATACCTGCTCCTGTGAGTCATATATCAAAGCTCTAATTAGATCCAAAGAATCTTTTAACCCCTGCAGTCTTTCTTGGGTGACTGAGAGTATAAACATTAGCTAGAAACTTTAGAAATATGTACGTCATCTATTGAAATATGAAATTGGTGGCCATCAATCACTATAATAAAAAGGAACTGATACGTACACTCCTGACTTCACAGTGAAGGACATAGATTTGGAGATATTCAGTTCTTCCAAATTGGGGACTGCTCTCTGTATGTAGACAGGACAACAGGCTGGGTCAGATTGTGGGAAAAGCTCTATCTCTGGAATGCTACAGTCCTGAAAAAAAAATAATTTGGCTTTGAAATCAACTAGAGTCACACAGTCTAGTCTTCTCAATGTCCTGGACATACAGTTACACTGTTCTCATTATTGAGTTGAATTTCTTCACAAAGAAAACATAAAGGAAATATTGTTTCTCCTCACCCTTTTTTTTTAAAAAAAAGTTTTTCTAAAAAGTTGTTAATGACATGAAAATTATAAATTTTATGGAAAAATTATTGTCCCAATGTTTCTGCTTTGTTTTTTAAAGATTCGTTCCATTAAGCAATGCTTAGAGTTACCAAATTGAGTTCAGATTTCAGAGTTACCAAACTATTTGAGTGCCAAATGTCTGTAAGCCTTCCTTCTTAGCCATATAATAAAACCATAAGGGAGGAAGAGAGTTAAATAAAAGCTGATCTCATCGGGGATATAAAAAAACAAGTAGAGAAGCAGTACCTTCTTCAGTGTTTATCTAATTTACATTGACAAAAGAAATAGTCATTAGAGGTGAGGGTAAAGGAAATCTGTTTTCCTCCCTGTAGGACTCCATTTCCTAGTGCAGTAGGTTTGAAGAAGAAAAGCATTATGAAATTGACCCTTTACTCCATCACAGTCTTAAAAAATCATGCACCCATTGTCCTGTGAGACCTTCCTTAAAAATTTCCCTCATGCATATCTCTTCTTACGTATTTCCACTGTCACAGCCCTTGGTTAGGCCCAAACTTTGATTACAGGCCTACTTACAACCACTAGTCAAGCACTAGCTACTACTCTTTAAACAGCTGAACTTGTTAGAACATCACTTTCCTCAAGAAACTCATTGGCTTCAGACCCAAGCACATCAAATTCATGTTTCTGTTTGTCTTTCTATAATAGGACACCAAACTAGTGATCCACACTAACTTCCTACAACTCTGCAATCATATTGGTCTTCATGCTATCTCCACTTCCACTCCAGCCTCTGTAGGCTTTGCAGATGTTTCCCCTATCTCAACTAAAGAAATAATTCTTTGTATTCTTACTTTCAAAAATCTCTTCTAATAGTCAAGTTCTAACTCAAAAAAAGACCTCATCCCTTCTTAGGGAATCAAAATTACAATTATTTTTTCCCTTCTCTGTAATTACAGGTACATTTCTGTCTTAACACACTATCTCAATACTCATGAGTATTTAATGATAGAACTTGATACAACTCAAGTTTTAGTAATTATCCCCTATGACACTGTGAGATTCAACTGCATATGCTTTAATAGGTAAATGTAATAATAGAAGTGGCATTTATAAGAGACTGAACAATTCTATTTAAGTTTTGCAATTCTAAAAGTATAATATTCTGATTTTTCAACTTTTCCCCAAACTGAATTCTCATTCTTATTAATATACAAAAGCAAGCAAGTTTATACATCTCATTTTCAGAAAATTGGTTCTAAAATGCAAAATACTAAAGAAGCATAATCTAAAATATCCTTTAAAGTATAAAAGTATACTTCGTTCTAAAGTTTCACTTCAAAAATAAGCAGAAATGTTTAGAACAGTCACCTGTCAATCCTCAAGGCTCTTTTGTATGCTATTAATAATAGAGTTCTAGTAACATTATTTCAAATACTTCCAAATTAATGTCCCCCCAGGGATCTGAGTTACAGTAACAAAATACATAACTAACTGTCTCACACAAACAAATTTCCTCTGCATTGTGTTGTACAAACAATGTTTGGGTGGTGTACTCTAAAAGGGAAAAGCTAAGAAGCATTCAAGTCTACAACAACACAGATGGAAACAGTATAATAGCAAAAGTGTAATCACTAAAAAATGAAAATAAACAAGAATGAGAAGGCATATGTTTGCTGTTATCTTCACTAGAAAACTAATTTTTGCTCTAGTTGATTGAAAAAGATTTCACTGTTAAGTTCTATCTTCATGGTGGCTATTCACAGAAATGGCATGCTTTGCAAAACATATGTATAATTCTTGATGGACAAAGAAAGTCAAACACGAGCAACTGCAAGGCACTTTAAAGTAACCTAGAAACAAAAAACAATTTAAGTTTATATGGCTTCCTTGTATACTTTCGTAGTCCTGCTACACTTTTCAAATATATTAGTGAAATTTGCAAACTTATACTATTATGGCAATTAGTAAGAATGAAGACAGTTTTATAGTTAACAAAATCACAGTAAACAAACACAGTAAGAAAATATATTTGTCTCTACCTTATATAAGATACCTCAGTCCTGCATCTAACAGATCTTACCATAAGAAAGATGTCATATCTTTTAAAAAAAAACCTTAAATACACAGTAAACATAGTAATTTGCAATATTCATTTATTCTAATTTTATAAATGAAAGCACTTGAATCAAGATTCACCACCCTACTACCTTCACCCCCAATTATTTTCCCTGGGGACAAAGACAACCCTTAACTGGAATCTACAATTACTGATTACTGAGGGTATTCGCTATACCTGTCAATCCTCAAGGCTCTTTTGTATGCTATTAATAATAGAGTTCTAGTAACATTATTTCAAGTATTTCCATATTAATGTCCCCCCAGGGATCTGAGTTACAGTAACAAAATACGTAACTAACTGTCTCACACAAACAAATTTCCTCTGCATTGTGTTGTATAAACAATGTTTGGGTGGTGTACTCTAAAGTGAAGACATCATGAAATAACTATCTTTAAAGGACATTAAAGTCTTGACTACACCAATGTAACAACTAACATAAAGATGATTCAACAAGATAAAGTTGGCATAGAATAGAGAGAAGTGAATCCGTCATGGAAACAACCACCATGAAAGTGAAGCATCGATAGGAAGAATTCTGACAACATTGGAAAAAGGAAGCAGTTTGATGCCTAATTATTACTTTGTAAAATATTTAAACAAGGCTTATGCCTCTTCCATTCAATGCTCAATAGTTTTATTTTCCTTCCTCACTAAAAGTTGTTAACCTGTTCGAGACACACGAACTAACACTGCAACTAAAAAAAAAATGATTCCGAGAACAAACACTAGAAGAAAAAGTACAAGCCTGACTTACTCTTTCTTATAATATATTCCAAGCAAATGGTGGACGTGCAAATATCCATTCAAATATCTATGCTCACCACATTAAATCTGTTTGATTTTATTGTTTGATTTTGGTGGGGGGGTGAGAGAGGTGGCTGTTTGCCATATATTACTCATTTTTTTCCCACTAGGCCTTGGCACAGTGCCTGATTTCACAAAGAAAGCACAAAACCACAAGTGATATAAATCTTAGAAGAGTCCAGTTACGAACTAACTAGTCATTTTTTCAAGGAATTTCTAGTTGAGTTAATAGAGTGAGCACTCAAATGGTTATCTGCAGAACTGAACTGACTGCAGTTAAATCTTTCAGTGAAAATGGACATTGCTCTCTCCACTTCAGCCATCTTAATCTCCTTGCAGTATACTAGGCCACCAAAGCTCACCTCTGTATCTGACAAAAGTGGCTCTGCCAGGAACTCCCTCATATCTCCCAGACTGCTTAACTCCTGTTAGTCCTTGCAACATTCCAAACAGGTGCCACCTCCTCCAGGTGACACGCCTCTTCCCAAAGGTGAGTTGTTTCTTCTGTGTGCCCAGAGGGCCCTGGAGAACGCTTCTCACATCATATAATCATGTGACTCAGCTGCTCTCCCTGAGTCTTTAAGCAACCTGAAGTAAGGAACCATATCTCACTTGTATTTCTATTCCCTGTGCACACCACAGTATTGGCTCAAAAGCAGACACAAATATTGTTAAATATAGGTTTGCCTACAGCTTTGCAGACAGTATTGATTCACATAAAATACGTGCAGACACCTTTATAACTTGAGTTTTTCTGTAGGCTATATTTAAGTTCTCTGAATGCTATAGACCACTGTCAAGAGTTTAATAATAACAATCCAAGTCATCATGATAGTTTTCATCTCAATTTATACTTTTTATGTATATAAATGAAATCTCCATAACTTGAAAACTACATATATCCATTACTGTCACATGAGTAACTGTATTGTATCACATATTATGAAGGAAATCTTAAGAATACATGTGAGGAGAATTCTGTCCTTATCTAAGATGTCCTTATCACTAATTAACCCCTCCTCTATACTACCACAGAACTTCTTACAAAATATTTTATTATATTGGAAGACCCTTCTCATCTTAGTATTAATATTTTCTAAGCAGAAAAATAAAAAATACCTTCCCTTCCTATTCCAATCCTCTATTTCCCCTAACACACACACATGCATGCACACACATCTATACTAAGCAGTAGCAATCTACACTAGAAAAAGATATATCTGGAAATCAATAAGGAATCTCTAAGATTCCTGAATAGTATACTTCTAATTAGGAACAGTGTATACTAATTAGGAGTATTCTGTAATACTGTGCTGCTATTATTATTATTATTATTATTATTATTATTATTATTAGACAGAGTCTTGCTCTGTCGCCCAGGCTGGAGTGCAGTGGCATGATCTCAGCTCACTGCAACCTCTGCCCTCCAGGTTCAAGTGATTCTCCTGCCTCAGCCTCCTGGGAAGTTGGGATTACAGCTGCCCACCATGACATCTGGTTAATTTTTGTATTTTTAGTAGAGACAGGGTTTCACCATGTTGGCCAGTCTGGTCTTGAACTCCTGACCTCAAGTGATCCACCCACCTCAGCCTCCCAAAGTGCTGGGATTACAGGTGTGAGCCACAGTGCCCAGCCAATACTATACTATTATATACTACTAGGAGTATTACAGTAGGAGTAGTAGCATACTAATATAGTAGTATACTATTATAGTATAGTGTATAGTATACTATTATAGGAGAATACTATTCCTATTAGCATATTTTAATAGCAATAGTATAATGCTATAAAAATATATATAGTACATCATGTAACATTTTATATGTTTATTTATTATTATTTTTTGAGACTGAATCTCACTCTGTCGCCCAGGCTGGAGTGCAGTGGCGTGATCTTGATTGACTGCAACCTCCGTGTCCTGGGTTCAAGTGATTCTTGTGCCTCAGCCTCCAGAGTAGCTGGGATTACAGACTTGCACCACCACGCCCGGCCAATTTTTGTATTTTTAGTAGAGACAGGGTTTCACCATGTTGGCCAGGATGGTCTTGAACTCCCAATCTTAGGTCATCTGCCCGCCTCAGCCTCCCAAAGTGCTGGGATTACAGGCATGAGCCACCACACCCGGCCCATGTAACATTTTATAAACTAGATTACCTCTGGTTAATATTTTTAATTGCCATTCACTCTATTTGCATAAATTCAAAAGATTATCAATATGGTAATGAAGATTAATAACAGCACAAAAATTAGCAATGATTTGTAAACATTGCCAGGCCATAGCACAGGTTTACTATATGATAAATAAAATCAAATAAAAAATAGAAAAATCTACAGTTGTTACCTTTAAGACACGTTTGAGAGAACCCAATATAAAGTTTCTTTGTGGATGCCTTCTGTTCTGAAGAACCCAGTCACAATTTAACACCTTTTCCCCTTCTTCTAGCACACATTTCTGACCTCGGAAATGTGGTTTCTCATATAAAATCCAGCTAAACAAAGAGAAATGCAATGATGAGTTATATTTAATTTTCTAAGAAATAAGGCATATAAGTCACAGACCATTTTGTCTACCTAAATTTTTTAAGCTGGGATATCTTCCACTATTAGCATATAACCCTATTTTTTGAAACAATGATATATGCTAATTTAAGTACAGGCGAACAATAAAGAAAAAATAAAAGTGCATATACCTTGGAAATAAAAATACTTTCTGAACATAGTACCACAATATATTTCTATGTCTATATTTATGTATGTATGCTCTTTATAGATGTGATCTATACGAAACTATACAGTTGCATAAAAAACAACAGTGTAGTGCAACAATTCCAAATTATACTTCTAATTTTCTTGTTGCTGAATAACACAGGACACATGTCCCATTTTATTATATGAAGATGAGATTACACCATATGATTTAAGACATGAATGCTGACCTGGGTAGCCTAAACACTGGACAGATAAATTCTGGCTCCAGCATGTCCATGGGTCATGGTCCATAATAAATAGATGGGGTTGCCCCTCATTTTTAGACCATACAAAGATTCCTTCACTTCTTGAGCAAGTCAGCTATACAAACAACTTTAACTATGTGGCCTTCACATTCCTCAGCATCCCACAAATTCTGAACTCATTTTCAAAGCTATGCTTCATTCAACTGAAGCATTCACCCAAACTTGCCAAATCTATCCTGCTAATAATGCAGTTACAGAATGGTATTGATTGTATAGATTAGGTCTTGCAACTTACTGGCTTAAGCACTAAAAACAAATTGTATTTTATGCCATAGTAAATAAAAAGAACAATTAAGTTATAACACACTAATAATAATGTTTCAAAATCTTCTGTCGGAAAGTAGAGGAAGGAGAATATGACTCCAATAAAAAATAGAAAAAAAAGCACTAACAGCAAGAAGACACATTTAATTTAAGAAAATATGCTATAAAATTTTAAGAAACTTCTTACCAGCCCCTTACAACTTTTATTAGAACTCCGTTTGGAAAAGACCATGATGTAGCATCAGGAATATTACAGTAGACTTCTTGTTTATATGTACTTTCATGGAGATCATAGATAACCATCTGCAACACAGTAAATAGCAGTAAGTAGTTACAATAACTAATTTTTAGAATGTATTTTAAATTCTAAAATGTCCTAGAACATAGAAATAAATATCCTAAATATACAAAAGCAAATGTTACTTTAGATGTTAAATCCTTGAATAAAATCATTTTCTAAGTCACTTATATTAAATTCCTCAAGCCTGAAAGTTACCTAATGTTTAACCTTTATCTTAGTTTGAGAAAGTTATCCTTACCTTCCCAGGTCTTGGGTTACATCTCAGAGTTTGTTTGTCAACATTCTGAAATAATAAAAGTGGAAAAGTAAGCTTTAAGAAACATCGGTGAAAAGATGCATAATTCATTTTCTTAGTCTTGTATCCAATTTATCACATATTTAGTTAGTGATCATTATGAGCAAGGTGCTTCTCTAGATGCAAGTGATATAAATACAAATATATAGGAAATTAACACATTGTCTCTGCCCTCAAGAAGTACATAGCTTAGAATGGGCAAACAGATGATCATATTTGCATAGCTCTACTAAGCCAGGGGACTAAGTTACATTCACAGGTAAAATATAAGGAAAACACTAGGTTATGGAAACGGCACCAGCATGGAGGTGAGGGCATACAGAAGTTCAAAGAGGCATTTCTGAGGAAGTAGTATTGAGGGACCTTGAAAAACAATATTTCAGTGAGTGGAAAATGTGGCAGGTTGTGATGGGATAGTGAATAAAGAAATTCTAGGAAGAGAACCATCCTGGGGAAAAGTGTACTGGTAGGAAACACAGAGTGTGCACCCAGAGTGTGGGGAGACAAGGTTGGCAAAACAGAACTTGGGAGCCTTATAATGTAGAGTTAAGAGGTGCCACTTGATTTGGTAGGCAGTGGAGAACCATGAATGAAATATTTCTTCAAATCCTATCATTTCTTTTAAAATGACTTTGCTTTGCAAGGTTTTGGTTGGTCTTTGAGTATTACTATTTGCCATGAAGATTGTTTAAGGTAAAGATACAGGCCTTGGACATCCTGTATCTTTTTCTTGAAAGTACCATGATCTTGGAAATGCCAGAAAGGAAAGTCCCATATTTAATAAGCATTCTACATTAAATATTTAAATATTTCTAAATCAAAGAAAACTGTAATTGAATTCAAAACATTTTCCAGCTATAATGTTTTCAGTTCTTTTGTTTGATTTAGGTTGCTCACTGCCCTGCGTTGCATGAAGAACAACATGAGTTGTTGTAGTGCGAGGCTGCTGTCAAATACTTAAAAATTTTACTTAACAGAAAGATTTTTCATGAAACTAATAAGCTAAATGCAAAGTGACAATTTTCCCACATACAGTACCTTGAGAAATTTGGAATGTTGTCACTTAATTTAGTTTGAAAAATATTAGCAAAAGACTTCAAAATAACCTTGCTTCAGTATTATGCTTTTTAAATTCTGACCAAGCAATTTTTTTTTCTAAGTAGTCCAGCTAAAATACATGAGTTATGATATATTTCAACCAAAGAATAAATCTGATATTTTTATGAAACAAACTTTATACAACTTCTACAACCTCAAAACATTTTCTTTTTTGTTTTGTTTGAGACGGAGTCTCACTCTGTCGCCCAGACTGGAGTGCATTGGTGCGATCTTGGCTCACTGCAACCTCTGCCTCCCAGGTTCAAGCCATTCTCTGCCTCAGCCTCCCCAGTAGCTAGGATTACAGGCGCCCGCCACCATGCCCGGCTAATTTTTTTTTTATTTTTAGTAGAGACAAGGTTTCACCATCTTGGCCAGGCTGGTCTTGAACTCCTGACCTCGTGATCCACCTGCCTCGGCCTCCCAAAGTGCCGGGATTACAGGCATGAGCCACCATGCTTGGCCAAAACATTGACTTTTCTTAATAAGCCTTTAGATAATTTCATGACCCAAAGCTTTAATAACTATTATTAATATAATAAACAAAATAACTTACCTCTATAAATGGGCTCAATCTGACTGGGTTGTCTTGAACACGGAAATATTTTGACACTGGTTCCTGAAAAATTCCACCAAATCTGGCTCCTTTTTCTGAGGAATGACTTTGGGAAGTCTGCAGATACTGATGATAAACACTCTTTAAAGAAGAATGTAGTTTAGAAGTAAGGTCAGATTTCTGGAGAAACGAGGTCTTTTCTGGCCACAGACCAACTTGCAGATTGGAGGTAGTAGGTTCATTTGGCATCACATATGAATTCTTAGAAATTCCAATGCTCTCCTGGTCATCAGGGTAAAATGTGATGGAAGGATCTGGCAACTGGAAGGTAACATGCTCCCCACCTCCAGCTCTCAGACCTCCTTTATGCAATACTACTGCCTCCTCCTCCTCTTCTTCCTCATCAGCTGCCTCTCTGTCATCTTCATCAAAATTCATCTTTAAACGTTCTGACACTGACTGGAGAAGGGATAAAACAGAAGAGGACTGGTTTTCACTCTCTCCTGATTTCCTGGGGCCATGGTGACCAGGTGAAACCTCACTAGATAGAATGTCCTCCTGTGAGCTGTCATCCTCATAAATGGGAGACAATGCTAAAGGATAAATTTTGTACCTTTTGGCCTCCACTGATAAGAACATTTCTGAACTATCACTATCAAATGTCTCACCTAATTTAGTACCTTTTTCAAAGTGATGGACAAGGTCAGTTCTACTCTCAGACCTTTCACATGCCAGTACAGGCATGCTGTCAGCGGACGTATCACGAAACAAGACAGACTGTGTTTGTCTTGCTTCTGCGGAAGCATACTTGTCCTCCTCTTGAAGGGGCTCTTCGTATAATATAGTAAAGGAAGAATTTTCTTGTTCATCTTGAGAAACAAAAGCTAAATTATATCCTTTATCACCACTATAATCTGTCTCTCTCCTCTTGTCATATATTGCAGTAAGAGACATTCTTTTGTCTAGTCTTACTGTGGTATCCCCAGGTTGAAAATCTGGCATTGCTGGGGCTGGGTAGCCCTCATAATCCTTACTTAATGTAGGGGATTCATATCCCCTGAAATGTATAGGAAGTCTATTTTCATGTGCTATCAAGCCTTCCTTTATTTCAGTAGGCTCTTCCTTTGTTTCTTCAACACTCCCTTCAGCATATTCTTGTGGTGTTTTACTTTCAAATGCAGGAGGCATGGCCTCCCCTTGTTTAGTGGTCAATCCTAGTCCTGTTCCATGTATTTTCTCAATGTCTACCACTGCGGGTAACACTTTGTGTTTCCCAATATTTTCACCACAATCTTCTGGGGATATTTTTTCCATTTCTATCACAGAGGGTGTGGACACAGTTGCTCCAATAGTCTCTTTAACATCTCTCTTGCATGCTTTTTCCATTTCTAAGGGGGCAGGTGCTGCCTCGTGTGCTTCCTTCACTTTTAACACACATGGTACTATTTCAGTATTCTTAATGACCTCTTCAGCAGTCTTTTGGTAAGTAGCTTCCATTTTCAACATAGACCCCTCAGTGTTCCCGGTAAAACCTTTGGCATTTTTTTGGTAAGTATTTACTACCTCTAATGCAAGGGGCATCACCTCAGTTTTGCCACTATCTCTTTCAGTATCCTTTGGGTAAGTATTTTCCATTTCTAACCTCACAGGCATCACTTCAGCCTTTCCAATATCCCCTTCAGCATCCTTTTGGTAAGCATTTTCCATTGCTAATGTAACGGGTATCACTTCAGCCTTTTCACTAATCCCTTCACCATCTTTTTGGTGGATATTTTCCACTTCTGACAAGGCTATCGTCCCAGTCTTGCCAATATCCCCTTCAGCATCCTTTTGGTGGATATTTTTCACTTCTGGCATCATAGGTATCACCTCAATTTTGCCAATATCCCCTTCAGTATCCTTCGTCTTATAAGCTTTTTCCATTCCTAAAATGATAGCTGATCCCTCAGTTTTTTCAATACAGCTCTCGGCATCCATTTGGTATACTTCTCCCATTTTAAAAACATTAGCTTTTGGCTCAGTTTTCGTGACATTCAATTCAGCATCCATTTTATGTATTCTTCCCATTTCTATCATAGGAGGGACTGCCTCATATTTCAGAATATTCAATTCAGCATCCTTTTTGTTTGTTTTCCCTGTTTCTAACATGGAAGGTATAAGTTCAATTTTCCCTATATTTATTTCATTATCCTTCTTGTGTACTTTCCCTACTTCTGACATTGCAAGAGGTGTGTTTTTACTGTGTCCTGGCAAGTTTTTTTCAGATATACATACAAGGCTATCAGACAAACTGCTTTTAGATGTACCAGGTGCATGGATGCCATCATTCACAAGCGGAGGCCATTTGAAATTTAATACAAGAGTTCTTCTGTCCTCTGTCTCAGTTTTGTTATTATCCACATTCTCTATTTCCATTGTCTCATTACAGTCCTCACTGCGAAATAAATGTGTTTTTACCCTATCATCTAACCGTTTATGTGACATGTCTTCAGCTAGTAAAACCGTATCTGATTCCTGCAAATTTATACTATCAGACAGTCCAGATCCATTTCCAGAAAATAGGGATTTTTGGTAGAGAACAATTTCTCCTCCCTTAATTGACTCTGTGCCACTAGCTAAGTTACTTAGGGAGAAGAATTCATTTAATACTTTACTTTCACTAATTTGTGTGCTTTGATTTACTGGCTGTTCTGAAACCAAGAACTCTCTAACTACATCATGTGGCTTAACACTATCACTGTTCAGAATTTTTGAAGTATTAGCCTGAAGTTCAGAATCCCAAGTATCCTCAGTATCTTCAAAAGTATCATTTCTCAATTTTTCTTGGGCTACACAAATAATCTCATTGACTAATTCCCTAGCTTTATCTTCTAACAAACAAGATACATTCATACTATCAGGATCAACAAGAAGACTCTTCTCACCAACTGTTGGTGAAACACAGGGCTTCTCTTTGACTTCTGACATGTTTTCCATGCCTTGCTCTTCCAAACCCTCTGTCTGTTGTATTTCTGTTAGTGTCACTTCTGATGGGTTTTTCTCAGAGATGTCTTCTTTCAGGGTACCCAGATTCATTATACCTTCTATGGCTATATGCTCCTGGCAGGTACTCACTGTGTGTTTGAATTTTAGTTCTTCCCTGACAGAATTAAAAATCTCACCAATCAATGTATCGGCCTTTTTGAGTAAACTACTTTCGAGGTCCAAAAGTTGGTCATGTGCTCTTCTCCTGGCTTCTATGTGCTCAGCAGAGGCTTCAGAACACTGTTGGCCTGAGCTGTTAACTGACGCTGCAGGCCCAGCAACTGCTCCAGTCTCTGCTTCCACGAGATTGTCAAATTGGGCAGCAGTTGGGAAATCAATGGATATCTTCCCAGTATAAATCCCAAAATGTTCCTGAAATGGGGTTACTTCTGTCCCAATTAAGACAGACGTTTCAAATTCCAAATAAGAGGTAGTAGGGTACAACAGGTTAGTTATGGAGGTATCTTCATGTGTGAGATCTTTGGTAACTTGTATAGAATCCAAATTATTTTGGGGCTTATGTGAATTTACTATCATGCTAACTTCTTCAGGGTAACTAGAGGAAGATGACACACTATCAATACCACCATTTAAAAAATGGATGTTCTCTTTCTTTCTGTAAGATGAGGATTTCTTTTCCAATTTCAGCACAGAAGGTACTTTAAGGAAGCTTGAGTCCTCAGATGCAGAATTTTTTTCCAAACTGGAATCAGAATCCAGAAAAGGTGAATGTACTTTCGTGCTGCCAGTTTCTTGGAATTTAGGGGAAATATTAGTTAAGCTGAGTTCCGCCATTTCTGAGTGACCAGAAATCTTTTTAGTCCCACAAATATCCAAAGATTGATGAATCATACAAGTGTGAGCTTCACAATTCTGCGCCATTTGCCTACTGATTTTTTCATCATGAATAGGTGGTAAAATCCAAGATATATTACTTTTAAGAAGAGCAGGAGGAGAGCCTAAGGCATCTACCTCTGGTTCTGGTTTATCTTCATATTTGGAGGCAGCAGGAGAAAGCTCAGCTTGGCAATTCTCTTTAAGGCCAGCATCTGAACATTTCTCTCCTATCTCATTATGATTAATTGATTGAAAACTTCTGCCCTGTTCAACTTCTAGAAAGGTTAATTCTGACAAAATAGGCTTTTCTGGAACACGGGTAATTTTCAATGGAAAAGAAGACATTTTATCCTGAGAAATGTTTCTGGGCTCCACTTTTGAAAGAGATACCTTGGACAAGGATATAGTTTTTCCTCTTCCAGAATGTGACTCCACAAGAACATTCTTCTGACCATCAATTTCAGCTTTTGATACAATGTTAGCAGTTTTGGCTTCCAAGGAAAGAGAATCAGACTTCTCTATTATGCTCATATTTGCTTTAGTGTTTGAAGACACTAACTCTACTCTATTAGGGTCTTGAGATAAAATGGAACTGCAATCCTTAGAGAGGTTTCCAGAGTCAAAGCTCAATAGCTCCATCCCAGTTAAGTGAGGGCCACTGGCTTCAGAACCTGGAAGAACCTGGCATTTTTCACTATTAGAAAGAACTTCTTTGAATTCAAAAATTGCAGATGTATATTCAAGGCAAAAGGAAGGAGGAGGACTCTTCCTGCCTGCAGCCTCAACATGGTTTTTCACATTTTCTTCTTTACACTTCCTAGGCTGATAGGAAATACCAACAATGTTGACATTCCCAGTTTCAGTGGGCACAGGAGAACCCTCATTCATTAAATCAGGAATATCCAACTTGCTCAGCATCCCAACTCCAGAAACAAAGGTAGGAGGTGAAATATTGAAATTTAGTTTTTTACAGTCAAGGCTAAGAGATGTTTTAGCATCAGGTGATACTTCAGCTTGTTGAGGACTCTCAGAGTCAAGAGGAGTTTCTGAAATGTGACTTCTATTAAGTTCAAATTTCAACTCAGGTGCATTTTCATTTCCTAAGCTTGCTACAACTGCTGATTCACTGATGTAATTTAAAGAGGCCAGGTCTTTTTTATTCATTCTAATATGAGGAATTTTATCATGTGACCTAAAATCAAGCTTTTTGGCTTTGGTTTCAAAGTATTGGTCAGTATCTTTGGGCAATGACTCAATTTTATCTTCTGGAGCTTTTACATGACTTGAAGCTATGGATTCACCAGCTGAGGCACTTTCTGTTTCTCGCCTGATTTCTCTAACAGCCACATTTTTCTGTGAGTCTTGGGCAGACAATCTCTTTCCTTCATTTACAAATTCTGTGTCTGTCACAGCATGTCTCTGAAGAGCAATGACATTGGTGTGAGTGGCAGCTTGCTTTGATGAGTTATCTATGGTTTGCTTGTCAGAACACTCACTCTCTGGCAACTGCAGATCTTCATGCCTAACTGATTTATTTGGACTTGGCAAATTTGTACTTTCCTGTTCAGTAGTGTCACTCCCATCAGATTTACTACAAGAGAAATCAGAAATAGCAGGGCCCTGAGGCTCAACAAACTCCTCTCTTTGCACCAGTGTCCTATTACTCATCACAGTGCTGTTTTCTTTTATCATATTTTCTGTTGTAGTTACTCTCTGAAGATCTGGGCTGCAAGGGACTTTGCGATGGTTACTTCCTGTTAACAATGCTGAACATACCAAATTTCTGTTAGTCTGAGAAACCGGTTCACAACTTAAATGGTGCTGTGAGTCAGATTCTCCATCGTAGCTGGAGTTAGTCACAGAAGAAGGGGATGACCTATTTCTCTCAATACTCTCCCAAGCATTTTTATTTAAAAGACTATTGGAAGAGGCAATATTCTGCAGTTCTGGGTTATTTGTCAAAGAATTTTCCTTGTTGAAACTTGTTTTTCTACAATCAGAGTCTTCTAATGGGCCTTCAAGTAGATTTCCTTTCATAGATGAGTCTGTACTAGCTGATAACAACAGTGGCAGTACCCCAGCCTCAATCTCACTTCCAGGGTCAATGTGTCTGTTTGTACTAGAGTCAGAACTTTCATTTTCTCTGTCCAAGGTATTCACAGTTGCCAAGCCTGTCTGTTGCTTTAAATATTTCCTAATGTGTCTTGGGCCTCGATATGTTGCGTATGTTACTGAAGGCTTCTCTGGTTTACCATCGATTTGTCTGTAAAAAGAAAGCATGAGAGTATCAGGAAATATAATTAATAATACTTAATACTAATCCCAGCAACTGTGGTAAAAGTACATCTTTTAAACACCACTTCCCTTAATATGTACCAATTTGGGGAGTAAATCCTAGAATGCTTTAAATTTACCTTTAATAAAAATAATAAAAATTTAACAAGTAGCACCTGAATGTCAATGCAGCATGAAGAACGTTTGACCTCCTTAGAATTACTCCTTCTTACCTGATTACATACATACCTCTGACTGTGGTTAACAGAATATGAGTCCAAGCCTCGGGTCCTAGTTCTAATCTCAAAGGAGTGTCTGACTCTAAGTAACCAGCTTGACTTTGGGCCTCATATTACTACGAGTTTAGGGATACATCACTGACTTCTTCACCACATTAAAGCATCATAATGACCTTCTATTCCTTTACTCTTAGATGTGAATTTGAACAGCAATGTTTAGCACGTAAGTTGGAAACGTTTTAAATGAAAACAGATGGCAAAATGTCTAGCCCACAGTAAACACTCAGTATGTATTTGTTAACTCAATAAATGACAAAACTGCATTAAAATTCTCTGTGTTCAGTTCTTCAAATATTCATTTAGTATAGTGAGTATTAAACTGCTTGGGCAAATGCAAAAATCAAAAAAGATGTCTAGAGTAAGTATAGAAAACTAACCCCAGTATAAAGATCCTGATGCTCTCAGCACCCAATTTCCTTTGGAGAATCTACCACTACGAGTTCTCACATCATGCCATACTATCTTATAGCCAATTACACACATCATTCTCTGCCCTTTAATGCCAGCATCAGAAGGAAACTCTAATGCCCTCTAAGACTCAGCACACAAATAATTTCCACTGCAAACCTATCCCTCTACTACTAAGATGGACAGTTAGTCTTTGATCTCTGGGTGCACAGAGCACAACATTTGTCACATTAAATCATAAAGATCTATGCACTTATTTATTTTCCCCACTAGCCTGGTGGCTATTTGAGGGAAGGTACTGTGTCCTAATCATCTTTCTGTTTTTAAGTGCCCCACACAAGATTTGGCAAGTTGTATATGCTTAATACCTTCTCATGAATTAATGAATAAGTAAAGGAATGATACTTACTGCTAAGTAATCTATTTCAAAAGAATGTCTTAATTCTTATATGTGATAATCAAAATGTTTTAAATTTTGAACTCTAATTACCTTTCAATTTCCTGACTATAAAAAATAGCATGCACTCATATGTTTATCACAGCACTATCCACAATAGCAAAAACATGAAATCAACCTAGATGTCCATCAATGGTAGATTGGATAAAGAAAATGTGGTACATATATGCCATTGAATACTATGCAGCAATAAAAAAGAAGAAAATCGTGTCCTTTGCAACAACATGAATGCAGTGGAGGCCATTATCCTAAGTGAATTAACACAGGAAAACCAAATACTACATGTTCTCACATATAAGTGGAAGGTAAACGTTGAGTACACATAGACCCAAAGAAGGGAACAATAAACACTGGGGCCTAATTGAGTGGGGAGGATGGGAAGAGGGTGAGGACTAAAATACTACCTGTCAGGTACTATGTCCATTACCTGGGTGACGAAATAATCTGTATACCAAACCCTCACAACATGCAATTTATCTCCATGTAATAAACCTGCATATGCACCCCAACTCTAAAATAAAAGTTGAAATTATTTTTTAAAAAACAGTATGGTAGAAAAATCTGATGTGTGTTCTACTTGATTTTTTTCTGATTAAACATATGATTAACCAAACCATTACCGTGAAATACACATGAATAATTTAGAAATTCAGTTATCAGTATTCCAATACCTAAAAAATAAATTTTATTGCCAACTTTAAAGCAGTTACATTAAGAATTCTAGATTTGTCTAATTGATAAAAGAGAAAGTATATCTCTTTTGACATGTAAAAACTTCACCAACTGTGTCTCTTAAATACTTCTTAAATTTTAGCTGAAATAATTCATTTCAACCTATATATCTCCTGGCCCCTTAAAATACTAATGCACCAGTATTGGAAAAAATTATGTTAGTTATATTCATTTATTTTTACTGTCCATTATAAAGCACTAAAGGAGATGCATAAAGAAAAGCTTTGTGTTCCAAAAATGGTTTTAGTTGCTGCATGAATTTCAGGCTAGATCAAGGACTGTTATGAAACAAAGTCAAAACTTGGACAAGATACCATTATTTGACATTTGGGTCTTTCCCTATTGGTATTTTTAAAAAATCTAATCCTTATGAAGACAGAGCCCAATGTATTGTTTTTATTAATCTCTCTATGTAAGCCTCTTGCACAGAGCCAACTATGACATAAATATCTAATAAAAATGTGATGTCAACTTCTATGTGTAAGAAAACTAAGTACAAAATTCTGTTCTTACATATGAATCTTCCTATTGTTACATGCAATATGGAAAAAAATGTTTTGTACCAAACATTTTCTGCTTCATAATGTAGTGATACTTCATACCAATTTTAATAATGTATCATGTTTTATTCAAAGTAAGCTATATGATAATAATATTAAACATTTAATTTGTAACTACCAACAAAACCCCAAAAGTTGAATGAATGAATGAATGAATGGCAAATATAAAAATAAAACAAAACAATGAAAGAAAAAAGTTGGATAAGGCAACCAGTCCATGAAAATAGGCAAGAAGCAAAAATAGGTAAATGAATGCTATTGGTAAAATGCCATATCAAAATATGTAAGTTATTCAGAAAATACAAAAGCCTTTCAGAACAACATATGAAGATACAGAGTCTGAAAAAATGACAGGTTTTTTTTTCAAAGTTTTAACATTTCATACCTAAAACCTACTGTCAACAGGCTACAATGTTTCTTTTTGCAAAAGATCACAAAAGTAATTCTGAAGAAATCAATACCAAGAAATGTTCATGGTCAGTGGAAATAAGAGAAAAGGATCAGAAATTCATTCTAGTATAGTAAATTTAGGTCCTCTTACTGCCAACTCTCTCTTAATCAAACCTCAAAGCATTTTATCCTGCATCAATGCAACTTTTGATCCAAAAGGACTTCTAATAGACCACAGAAAAAGTCCATTAAATTTCAACTCACTATAATAATACCTTTTGGTATTGGGGTCCTTTGCAGGGTAGGCAGTGGGAATCATTGTTTTATATTTTTTAGGGCTTTCTGAGTACTTTCAAGAAGTTGGTTAAGTTAATTTATATTAAGTTACATGCACTGGTTTAAATTTCTAACTAATATGCTGCACTGGAGGTAGAAATATTATATACTTGTAATTAAAACATACATTCTTTAGACTAGACAATTATACTATATTTAAAGAATAGGAAATCAAAGTTACAAGTTCAGCTTCATATATTATAGTGAGTCCCTTCAGGTACTAATGAGCTACACTCCCTCTGCCTTTTTTTAAACTTTCCATTTTTAAAAGGTTAAGTCATGCCAACATTATGTTTTAGATCATTCTTTCATGGAGTATAGTTGAGTCCACACAATTAAATAATCTTTTTTTTTTTTTTTTTTGAGATGGAGTCTGGCTCTTTTGCCCAGGCCGGACTGCAGTGGTGCTATCTCGGCTCACTGCAAGCTCTGCCTCCTGGGTTCACGCCATTCTCCTGCCTCAGCCTCCCGAGTAGCTGGGACTACAGGCGCCCACCACCGCGCCTGGCTAATTTTTTTGTATTTTTAGTAGAGACAGGGTTTCACCGTGTTAGCCAGGGCGGTCTCGATCTCCTGACCTCGTGATCCGCCCGCCTCGGCCTCCCAAAGTGCTGGGATTACAGGCGTGAGCCACCGCCGTGCCCGACAAATTAAATAATCTTAAGAACATAAAGTTGTCCTTTAATTTTTAATTTTTCCCTAGTAAATAGAAATGCCTAAAAGCATATAGCTAATAATAAGCTGAAGGTGGAAAATTAAAAATTAAAAATCTTTTTCTCCACATTGTATTTAACAATAGGAGGAAGAGAATTTTGTACTTAGTTTTCTTTCACAAGGAAGTTACCATCGCATTTTTATTCTATATCATTTGAATTTTCACAAGCTAAACAGAGAAAAGGGAGTATTAACTTCATGCATTTTGTAATTATACATAGGATCTACAGCTTACGCTATATACCAAAGGTACATAATCCAAAGAACAGTAAGAAGAAAAGTAAAATATCTAAAAATTTCAAATATTTAAGGAAGTAGGCATACATATCGAAAATCTGAAAAGGTTTTACAGATTTTAGCCCAATACATAATTACTCATTATGTGAAGGTTTATTAAGCCTCTAGGTAACACATACGGATACGCTCTATTCTAGATAAATTTGATACACTTGATACTACAAAGGTCAACCAAAGACATGTATCATTCTTCAAAGAAAATCCTGTAATAGCAGCCTGAAAGTCATAGCTAGACTTACAGCAAAAGTATCTAATTCACACTCAGGAAAATATGACAATTATCTCCCTTTTTTACTTGCTCACTCTCTTCAAAGCATAACAGGTTGCTTTCCAAATGAGGAAGATACATTTTGTGAAACTAATGAAAGACTTTACATTTAACCTTTTTAAAGTAGTAAATAATTTTTTTAAAAAAAATCACTTGTTTCTCCTTCCCGTTAACTGTCTGCTTCTTTGCTATTCCAGAATCCCTATAAGTTTACTAAAGACAATGACAATTTCTCCATGTTGGTCAGGCTGGTCTCAAACTCTCGACCTCAGGTGATCTGCCTGCCTCGGCCTCCCAAAGTGCTGAGATTAGAGGTATGAGTCACCGCGCCTGGGCTAAATTATAATTCTTAGGCATATTGACAGCTGTCAGGAGGAAGTTGCTGAAACTGTAATTCTAAGCCTGGTAAACTGTGGGATTTTCAAAGCTAGGCCTGAAGGAAGCTGGCATCTCAGTCAAACTGGCAGTCAGGTGGTTTTTTCCTTTCCTCCTAAATCAAGAACCACCATTATTTGTTGAGGAGATTTTGGAGAATTGCCTTAAGCAATTATTCTATTTACAGGGAATTATTCTACTAACAAGTTATTATTTAGTAACAATAAATAAGAGGAAAAGTATCCTCTCTCTTTTTAATCAACTAGTACCAAAGAAAAAAAATCTGACCTAACCAATCAAAATCAAAGGAGAAAAAGTACAAACTTCCCATTCTACCCAATTACTATAACAACCTCAAAATTATCACCATTTTAAATTACTTTAAAATGCTAGATGTCAAATGTGAGCAAGCAAAACAATCATCTAAAGAGGTTGTTAGAATATTGCTGGGCCCCACTCCTGCAGAGATTCTGCTTCAGTGGATCTGATCAGATAATGTGCATTTCTAATGAGGTCCCAGGTGATGCTGCTGCTGCTCCAAGGACCACACTTTGAATAGTACTGCTTTAGACAATCGTAATCCCATATTATGGATGCAGCACAATTGAGCCACTTTTCTGCTGTCGGACATTGGTTTCCAGATATATGTTCCTATAATGTTTGAATGAACACCTTTGTACATTATCAGAAATAACCTACAAACTTAAGGCTCTTGATATATATTGCCAATTGAATTTCTAAAAAATGCTACCAATTTGTACTCCATTCCTAGCAGGGTATATGAGTGTCAGCCTTATCAACTCTGACTCACCCAGGGTATTATCATTTATTATTATTGTTATCAATTTAACAGGGGAAAAAACTCTCATTTTAGTTTGCATTTCCTTGATAATGAAAATAAATGTTTTTTCACTTATTAACAGATTAGACTTCTTTTATTTGAAAGATTTGTTTATATTGTTTGCCTTTTCTATTGGTGAGTTGTTGTCTAAATTGCTTATCAAAGCATTCTCTGTCATTTTTGTGTATAATTTTCTCATTTTCCATTTAAATTTATTATTGCTTATGTTATTTGACATAAAAGAATTTGAAAATTGGGAATAAATTTTAATCTACTGATCTCTTTATTGATACCTTCCATTGCTATTATGGTTAGAAAGTCATTTCTCACCAAAATAAAAATGTACAAATGCTGCTTTTAACTTTTTTATTGTTTTTAACATTTGTTACTCTATCTTAATTTACTCTAGTACAAAGATGAGGAACACATAATGCCATCATATTCTAGGGTTCAAGTTACATATAAGAGAGTATATTTCTAGGCTGCCTACTCTGTTCGATTTAAATGTCTAGCAAATATTACATCAGTATGACACTGTTTCAAATACCACAGCTGGATCAATATGTTTTAACATCAGGTAGAACAAGCCCCACAACATTATTCTTGATGGACAAACTCTAATCTAATTTTCACAGAGCTGTAAGAGAGGTCTGTGCCTAAATCATACGTTTACTATGAGGAATTAACTGAAAGCACCTACATGAAGCACCTGGAAACTATAAAGAACTTCCTGGAAACTATAAAGAACTGTATAACTATAAGGTAGTGCTTATATCTGACTATAATATTTTTGATGGCTTCTTCAAATAATAAATTCTCCAGCAGAGGTAAAAGTAAAATCAATAAAACAGAACCTTACTAGTTACAAATGAATACTTTTATGTCACACAAAATATCGAATGGACTCAACAATGTTATAAACATTCCTTAATTACAAAATATTCCTTCTACCTCATTTGAGAGTAAAAGGAAAAACAAGTGGATGTGTGTTTGTTAATCAAACAATGAAGAAAGTGGTGGTAAAATGCTCCTTCAATTCAAGCAATATTTTAGTTTCTTGGAGCTATGTAAAGGTTCATAAAGCTAGTTTCATGAATAGAGTCCATTTAATTGCTTTTCTTAACGGCTTTAATTAAATTTTACGGAACAAAGATATTGACAGAATAAGAAGATAAACCTGAGGACCATTTTCCCCGAAAATGCACATATTGAATACATTGCCTGTCCTGACACAGGAAGAATCCAAGCAACAGAAAACATTACCATGCAGGGAAAAAAAAAATCTTTTACTAAGACAAATTTTGCAGGCCCTAGATTACCTGTATGGTTCTCTGTACCATGATTGATTACTTGTATGGTACAGAGAATCATACAATTTCTTACCCAGTAGTAGGGACACTACAGAATATCTTTTCCAATCCCACCAATTACTAGGATTAAAGCTAAAGCTCAAAAGCTAGGTCCAAAAAGCTCAATTTTTTTTGGTTCAATGAAATTTTAAACTTACTTTAGCAAATTAGTGGTTTCTTGGTCACTGTCTTGTGTTGTAGCCAAAGAAAAAGCATCTGAGAGTTCGGATGAGTTAGAGTCTTGTTCTTCTGTTGGATGTGTCTGGGTTCTTAGGGAGCCACTGAAAATCTCTCTCTCCCTTTTGATCCCGTCTTCATGATGGTCACTGGGATTTTGTAAATCTTTCTCAGTTTTATCCTGGTCATCTTTGAAAGAAGACTGCTTAGCTTCACCTAGAGATGATTTCCCCGAGATATTGAATAAGTTACCAAGAAACTGAAAAAAGCTTTCTTTTGGCTGTCTGTCACTTTCTCCTATTTTGGTATCTGAAGTGGAACTGGAAAGATCATATGCCTTTTTGGGATCTTCCTGCACTGGAAGAGTGACTGGCTTCTCAGCATGGTTCCTTTTGTCCTCACTTTGGCGAATCTTTGAAAACAAAATAGACAATAATAAGCATCATTATTTAAATAATGAAACAGACTGATAAGCTATTATAAAACAGATTCTGTGTAGACACCAGGGATACATTTGTGAATAAGACTAATGGCTTCTGTTCCTTTGGGCAGTTCACAATCTACTGAAGAGCACAGTAAGCATGACCTTTAAAAAGCTATACGGTAAATGTCATGAGGGGAGAAGTAGTTCTACTGCACACACGGGAACCCAGACCATGAGCAACTAGTCCAGACTTGGTAGAAGTGAGAGCACAGAAGGTAACTTGGGGGATGCTTCCTAGAGGAAGTACACTCTTTAAAGAGGACAGAAAAAGTGACTATGTGATGCTCATGCATGTGTGTGTGTTTTTAGTGAGGTGTCAGCTCCTAAGGGAGTTTAATATGACTGGAGGTTAGGGTACGAAAATGACAAAAGTGAGAGGTAAATATGGAGAGAGACGTAAAGAGACCACAGTAAACCTTATGAGTATTTAAATTTAGCCTTTATTATTACAGAGATAAGGGAGAGTATTTCAAGTTCTTGGTACTTGAGATAACACCTCAACAGACCTCATCATTTCAGCATTGTGTTAACCCATAAAGCTAGCACAATATGAAACATTATTCAAGAAGATGAGGAAAAGACAGTAACATGGTACTTCAGTTCAGAGAAAGAGCCCACTGGTGACCCCTTCCTGGTAAAACAGGAAGTCCTGATACATAATGTTAATTCAAACCATGGATAGCATTGGGCATACCTGAAGACAAACACTTGCAGAAGTCCATTTTGCCTGCTCATAGTTAAGTTACTGGTAAAGCAAACTCACATTAATGCATACTCTGTATGAGGAAAAACTGAGCTGCTATATCAGAGTATGTTGGCATTCCACTTCATGCTATTTCCAGATTCTAAAAAGCTTTAGGCCCATGAGCCAACTCACCCTGCCTTCCAAACATGCTCACTTACGTAATTGTAAAAAGAATGCCCATCCTACAGTCTCTGTCACCTATTATGCTCACTAGCCCTTATAAAAGGAAAGCTCAAGTGTGAGACAGAAAACAATCAGGACACCAAGGCAAAACCACCTCAGGGCACTTTAGGTTCACATGACAATGTTTTATAAGAATCTGATCTTCCAGAAGGCAAGAACATCATAATTATAATGTCATTTTTTCACCTCATTCCATGTTTTGATCTAAGTTCAAATTAGTATAAAGGAGTATTTCACTAACCTTTAAAAAAGATTTAGCATATGAAAGGCTGAGAAAATGTTTAGAACCTATTAACTCAGCAAACTGATTGCAAGCAAACAATATTTTTAAATTTGTTCCCACAGGTGTCAAAGGGGATTTCTGAGTAAGCACATGGCATCGTTTGATGTGTTAGGATTTAATACATCTTGTGAGCCTCTACATTTAGAATATCACCAGCCTTCTAGAGACACTGCACGTGTCACCTTTCACTAGTTTCAACTACAATTTGATTCCAGTTGTCTCCACCTCACCCGTCCAACCTTTTGCTCATTCTGAGAGCTGGCACTATAAGTCACCTGTGCCCTCTCCTCATATAAACAGCATTAACAACCTCTCAGTTTGGCAGTAGAAGATATGCTAATTGACATTTTGAAAATGGTCATTTATATGAAAGATATACATTTTTTGTTAACAATTTGGTTTATTGTAATTTTTAGCCACAATATTTCTCCCCAGGTCAAAAAGAACACTGGAACATGAAAAGAACAGTAATTAATTCTTTTCTATAAGTAGTATGAAGTGGCTGCTCATCCTATGTTGCCACTTGAAGAAAGCGAACTACAGGCTGCTCTTTAAAATATCATAAATATCCTTAAAATGCTTTAGAAATTTGCAAAAGAGTCTTATATAATCTGGGCAATGATTTAAAAGAAGAAAATGAACAAGATTACCACTTTTAACATCATTAAAATCTCAAAACAGTAATTTTTGTCAAAAATGTATTTATCTCCCCATTATTTTTACTTGCTCATTCTTTTCAAAGCATAACAGGTTGCTTTCCAAATGAGGAAGATACATTTTGTGAAACTAATGAAAGACTTTACATTTAACCTTTTTAAAGTAGTAAATAATTATTTTTTAAAAAAAAAACACTTGTTTCTCCTTCCCCTTAACTGTCTGCTTCTTTGCTATTCCAGAACCCCTATAAGTTTACTAAAGAGTATTTTTTAGTTCCCTTAAATGTTTTAGTTGCTTAATTTTTCCCTCATTATCTTACGAGAAATGCGTATTCGTAATTAAAACACCTTCAACAACAAAAAGTTTCTGAATTTAGAAACAAAAAAGTAGCAGGAAAAATACACTGCTATTCAAAGTAAACACCTGCAATAAATTATGTATTTATAGAATTAAAATTTTAAGATTGATCTAAAGCAGTTGTTCTTCACCCTCAACCTGTACAAGTTCAGCCTACCTACAGGCCCTCATCATGCGGGCCCTATATCTGTCTGCCAACAGGACTGTCTACCATTGTAGCAATGAATGAGTAGAATGAAAGCACTCAGGACTCAGGCAAACATTAACAAAATGTTCATTCTAGTTGCTCTCCAAGATTTTGGTATTATGTGTATACTATATGAATGTTACTGATGAAGGCATATGTATCTTTGGAATTTTCAATGTTTTTCCCTCATGTTCAATATGTTGTAATGCAGTACTCTTAGTCCAAATGCATTTCTCTATCTACTCTCTTTGCTATGTTGGGGCCCAACGCAACAAAATACAGGAAAGCATTATGTATACTGATTAATAAGATTTAGCTGAGGTCTTCAAGGAGCTTACAAGCTAGGAACATACTCATCATTATATTAATATCACTGTAGGGGGCTTACAAGAGATATGTACACAATGGAAGACATAATTAACGAGTGGGGATGTAGAGAAACCTTCTTTGCATAGAAGATAACATTTGAGCTTAATTCGAAGAGTGTTAAGAGTATTCTAGACACAAGCCATAGTATGCACAAAGACACAGAAGTTTGAAATATGTTTACTATGGCAGGGATATGGCTGATGAAGATTGGAGCACAGAAGATAAAGAGTTTGATAAGATGACCAGTTAGAAGTGGTGGGTGAGGAATAATATGGTCACATATAACTGAGTTCTCTAAATCAGACAACAATTTGATTAGGTAAAAAAATGGACATGGAAAATAGGGAGGTGAAAATTAGGGCTCTGGGTAAGAGGCAGGTAGGGCAACAAACTATTTAGTTGTCAAATGTGAAATTTTTGGTCCCTTGTGATACAAAAGTTGAGATGTCTGATAAACAGAGGCACAATTTAAGAATGTAGTTTGGCAATATACAATGTGCGCAGGAAAAAAAGAGGAAACAACAAAAGATCCCTATGGAAAAAAAAGATTACGAGGCAAAAACAATGAAAAGAAGAAACCAGTGAAAGAGATAGAGGAGGTCAAAACCAGACCAGGTTAGTCTCTATAGAATACCAGAGATCTCCAAAGAAACAAAGAACACTTCAAAAGGCAGACAGGGGTCAAGAATGCCAAATGCCACTGTGAGCTCAAGAAAGATGAGGACTATCTTCCTCACTAGTCTTCAGAAACATCAGGCACACACCCACCTTGGGAATTTTGCCTTTACTCTTCTCTCTACTTAGAATGTTCATCCCCCAGATACCTATATGACTCACTCTCTCTCGCCTCCTTCAGACCTTTACTTGAAAACCATCTCACCAATGAAAATTCTCTCAGCATGATCTAAAATAGCAGACCCCTCCACTGTAAAACTGCCTAACCACTTTCTGTTTTATTTTTCTTCTTGTACTTACTATTATAGTAAATACACACACAACACACACCTACAACATTTAATATGCGTTTCCTCCTTTAGGATGTAGCATCCACAAGGCCGATTTTTATCTATTTTATTCACTGCAGTATCTCTACCACCTTGAAACATGCCTGATAATAAGAGGTGCTCAAATGTTTGTTAGAGTAATAAATGAAGAAATGGAAAAGCCTTAAGAATGCAGGAGAAACAGTCATAACAGTTCAAGAATTCATGTGTTCAGTCCAAAACTTGAGGTGCTAAAACAGTGAGTAGCTAACAAGGAAATAGGAATAGTCATAAGTAGACGGTAAACCTTTTCAGAGATTTTTAACTAGAAGGAAGGAAAGACAAAATCCATTTTAAGTTCCAGGACAGAACTTACTGTTTTGTGAATCAGCTCTACACTTGTTGGAAAGGGAGTGACTATGGTATAAAGAGATAGATGACAGGTTCCAGAAGGAAAGCAAGGAAGTGATGATATGAAGAGAACAATATAATTTCTAATACTTATAATAAAGACAAAGTATTAGCATTGGAGAGAAGGACATTTTCTCTGCCAAGTAAAGTGGCAAGGAGAGTGGCTAAAGCCTTATAAATTCTGTAAGTGAAAAGACAATACGGTCCAACAAATGGCTCTGACTTCAGTAAAGTGAAAGGAGAGAAAAGCTGAAGGAGAGACAAAAAGGTGAAACTAGGATTTGGGTTCTCAAAATTTAGAGAATTTGAAACAATGTTTCTGGGGAATGCAGCCCCAAATGAACAGGCTAAAACTAGGTAAACAAAAAAGCAGTTAGGTTCAATGTAAACTTTAAAGTATTGATTCATTCAATAAATAATCAACAAGATACTATTCTGGGCATTTAGATGCAATAGTGAAAAATGTACCAAAATCCTGGCTTTCATGGTACCTACATTCTAGTGATGTCTGAACTTTTTTGCAGGTCTAATTAGCAGTATTTTGTCACCTCCTTAAGCAGCCGGTAGCATGTGGTGGGTGCTGTGGCACCTGGTATAGTAAACAAGATCAACATGTAGACAATGTTGCCCTGCCCCCTTGAGCAGTGGAACTGCTAAGCATCAAATGTGCACCCTCACCACAGGACCCAAAAACAGGCTGCCAGGAGCCTGACACCACCAGTGACTGTGCCCCTTTCATCAGTGGAGCTGAATGGCATACACACACCACTCAGAAACTGGGAACAGGACTGTTAGGTGACTACTGTCACTGACGATACTGCCCCCAGCAAAACCAAAGCCATATCACTGCTTCCACAGACCCACATAGTCTAGGCCACTGAAGCACTCACAGATGTTGATGACAGCCCAAAAAAACATATTGTGACTACACTACTTTATCTACCTAGAACCAAATCCAAAGCCAGACACCATGTACCACATCTGTAAGAAAAAATCTTTCCCTACAAAAGCTACTCCATAAAATTGAAGGAGGTACTTATTCCACCAGATGCATAAGTAACAATGTAGGAATACAAGAAACATGAAAAAGCAAGAAATGTAACACAAAGAAATACAGTAATTCTCCAGTAACAGACAACCAAGAAAAGAAAATCTATGAAATGCCTAAAAAGGAATTCACAATAATGATCTTAAGTAAATTCAGCAAGATACAAAAAAATACAGATAGACAATTCAATAAAATAAGAAAAACTATTTATGATATGAATGATAAAGTCAACAAGATAGGTGTCATAAAAAAGAACCAAACAGAAATGTTGAAGCTGAAAAAATTCAGTGAATAAACTATACAATGGAAAGTATCAATAATAGATTAGATGAAGCAGAAAAAACTTCTGAACTTGAAGAAAGGCTTTTTAAAACGATCCAATCAGAAAATAAAAAGGAATAAGGAAAGCCTAGGAGGAAAAGAGATGGGAAAAGGCACAGAAAACCCATTTAATGAAATAATAGCTAAAAACTTTCTAAGTCTTGGAAGAATATAGACATCTAGATCCAGGAAGCTCAAAGTCCCCAAATAGATTCAACCTCAAAAGGTCCTTTCTGACGCACATTATAGTCATACTATCAAAAGTCAACAAATTTTCTAAAAACAAATATTTCTAAAAATAGAGAAAAATGTCAAGTCTCATACAAAGGAATCTCCATCAGAATAACAGCATATATCTTAGCAGAAACCTTATTGGCAAGAAAAGAATAGACTGATATATTCAAGTTGCTGAAAGAAAAAAAAAAAAACTCAACTAAAAACATACCCAGCAAAGCTATCCCTCAGAAATGAAGGAAAAATAAAGTCCCTTCCAGACAAACAAAAACTGAGAAAATTCATCACCACTAGATAGACTTTAAAGAAATGCTTAAGGGTGTCCCACATTTGGAAGCAAAACATTATCTACTATCATAAAACTACAAAAGTATAAAGCTCACTCATAGAGAAGATACATAAATGAGATAAAGTAATCAAACCTTATCATGATAGAAAACCACCAAAGATAAAACATAAGAAAGGAACAATGTATATACGAAATGATCAGAAAATAATTTAAAAAATGACAAGAGTAAGTCCTTATTTATCAATAATAACCGTAAATGTAAATGGTTAAATTCCCCAATGAAAAGATATAGATTAGCCGAATGGATAAAAAAACAGAACTCAACTATATGCTACCTAAAAGAAACTCACTTCACATATAGAGACACACACAGAATGAAAGTAAATGCATGGAAAAAGACATTCCATACAAATGGAAGCCAAAAACCAACTACAAGTCAAAAACTGCAAAAAGAGACAAAGAAGTCCATTATATAAAGGATAAAGGGACCCATTCAACAAGACGATGTAACAACTGTAAATCTACATGCACTCAAGACAGGAACACTCAGATACATAAAGCAAATAGTATTAGATCCCAATATAATAATAGCTGGGAACTTCAAAATCCCACTCTCAACTTTGGACATATCTAGACCAAAAAAAAAAAAAAAAACTTAAGGAAATCGCGGATTAAATTTCACTATAGACCTAACAAACATTTATACAACATTTCATCTAATAGCTACAGAATACACATTTTTCTCATCAGCAAATGGAATATTCTTCAGAACACACCATATTTCAGGCCACAAATTAAGTCTCAACATATTTTTTAAAAAATCAAAATCATACAAAGTATTTTTTCGACCACAATGGAATAAAACTAGAAATCAATAACGAAAGAAATTTTGGAAACTGTACAAACACATGGAAATTAAACAACATGCTCCTGAATGACCGATGAAAAAAGAAGAAAATTAAAACATCTGTTTCATCAAATGAAAGTAGAAACACAACATACAAAAACCTATAGGATACAGCAAAAGAAGAAGAGGGAAACTGATAGCAACAAACATCAAAATAAAAAAATTATTTCAAATAAACAACCTAACAGTACACCTCAAGAAACTAGCAAAGCAAGAATAAGCCAACCCCCAAATTAGAAGAAAACAATCATCAGAGCAGAAATAAATGACATTCAGACTAAAGTATAATACAAAAGAGCAATGAAACATAAAGTCGGTTTTTTATATAAACAAAATTAATAAACCATTAGTCAGACTAAGAAAAAAGAAAAGACCCAAGTAAAATCAGAATTGAAAAAGGAGACATGATGACCGATACCATCATAATACAAAGGCTCACCAGAAATTTTTGTGAATAATGATACACCAACAAATAAAAAAAACCTAGAGGAAATGAATACATTCCTGGATGTTGTGGGAAGTCAGGGACCCCAAACGGAGGGACCGGCTGAAGCCATGGCAGAAGAACGTGGATTGTGAAGATTTCATGGACATTTATTAGTTCCTCAAATTAATACTTTTATAATTTCTTATGCCTGTTTTACTGCAATCTCTAAACATAAATTGTAAAGATTTCATGGACACTTATCACTTCCCCAATCAATACCATTGTGATTTCCTATACCTCTCTTTACTTTAATCTCTTAATGCTGTCAGCTGATGAGGATGTATGTCACCTCAGGACCATGTGATAATTGCATTAACTGCGCAAATTGTAGAGCATGTGTGTTTAAACAATATGAAATCTGGACACCTTGAAAAAAGAACAGGATAACAGCAATTGTTCAGGCAATAAGAGAGATAACCTTAAACTCTGACCGCTGGTGAGCTGGGCGGAACAGAGCCATATTTCTCTTCTTTCAAAAGCAAATGGGAGAAATATCGCTGAATTCTTTTTCTCAGCAAGGAACATCCCTGGTAAAGAGAATACGTGCCTGGGGGTATAGGCCAATAAATGGCCCCCTTAGGTGTGCCCGTATCTTATGGTCGAGGCTGTAGGGGTGAAATAGACCCCAGTCTCCCATAGCGCTCCCAGGCTTATTAGGAAGAGGAAATTCCCGCCTAATAAATTTTTGGTCAGACCGGTTGCTCTCAAAACCCTGTCTCCTGATAAGATGTTGTCAATGACAGTGGTGTCCGAAACTTCATTTGCAATTTTAATTTCGCCCCAGTCTTGTGGTCCTGTGATCTCGCCCTGCCTCCACTTGCCTTGTGATACTCTATTACCTTGTGAAGTACTTAATGTCTGTGACCCACACCTATTTGTACACTCCCTCCCCTTTTGAAAATCCCTAATAAAAACTTGCTGGTTTTTGCAGCCTGTGGGGCATCACAGAACCTACTGACATGTGATGTCTCCCCTGGACGCCCAGCTTTAAAATTTCTCTCTTTTGTACTCTGTCCCTTTATTTCTCAAGCCAGCTGACGCTTAAGGAAAATAGAAAAGAATCTACGTGACTATCGGGGCAGGTTCCCTGATACCTGGACATATACAATCTACCAAAATTGAAGCAAGAAGAAACAGAAAACCTGAACAGACCAATAACTAGTACCAAGGTTGAATAAGTAATAAAAAGTCTCCCAACAAAGAAAAGCCCAAGACTACACAGCCTCACTGCTGAATTCTACTAAACTGTTAAAGAACACCAATTATTCTCAAACTATTTCAAAAAATCGAAGGAGACAGAATTATTCAAAAATTCATCATGCAAGGCCATCATTACCCTGATAACAAAAGCAGACATGGACACACAAACACACACAAAAGAAAACTACAGGCCATTACCCTAGAATAACAAGATGCAAAAATCTCCAATAAAATACTAGCAAAATAAATCCAACAGCACATAAAAAAGATTATATACCATAATTAAGTTGAATTTATCCCAATGATGCAAAGACAATTCAACATATACAACACAATAAACATCACATCAACAGAATGAAGGATAAAAACCTTTTGATCATCTGAAACAGAAAAACGTTTAATAAAATTTAATATCCCTTCTTGATAAAAACTCTCAACAAATAGGTACATAAGGAATGTACCTCAATGAAATAAAGGCCATATATGACAAATCCACAGGTAACATCATAGTAAAAGTAGAAAAGTTAAAACTTTTCTGCTAAGATCTGGAACAAGATAAGGATGCCACTCTTACTACTCTTATCCAATATAGTACTGGAAGTCCTAGCCAGAGCAATCAAACAAGAGAAAGAAATTTAGGGTCCAAATTTGTATAGAGGAAGTCAAACTGTCACTGTTGGCTGATGATATGATCATGTTTCTAGAGAACCCTGAAGACTCATCCAAAAAGCTTCTACATCTGATACATGAATTCAGTAAAATTCCAGGATAAAAAAAAAATCAATGTATACAAATCAGGAGCACTGCTATACCCCAACAACGACCAAGCTGAGAAACAAATCAAGAACTCAATCCATTTTACAACAGCTGCAAAAAAAAAAAAAAAATACTTAGGAGTATACCTAACAAAGGAGGTGAAAGATCTCTACAAAGAAAACTACAAAACACTGCTGAAAGAAATCATCAATGACACAAACAAATGGAAACACATCCCATGCTCATGTATGGGTAGAATTAATATTGTGAAAACGACCATACTGCCAAAAGTAATCTACAGATTCAATGCAATTCCTATCAAAATACCATCATCATTCTTCATAGAACTAGAAAAAACAATCCTAAAATTCATATGGAACAAAAAAGAGCCCACATAGCCAAAGCATAGCCAAAGCAAGACTAAGCAAAAAACAAACAAACAACAACAAAAAAACAAATCTGGAGGCATCACTTTACTTGACTTCAAACGACACTACAAGGCTATAGTTAACAAAACAGCATGGTACTGGTATAAGATAGGCATGTTGACCAAAGGAACAGAATAGAGAACCCAGAAATAAAGCCAAATACAGCCAACTGATCTTCAACAAAGCATACAAAAATAAAGTGGGGGAAAGGACAGCCTATTCAACAAATTGTGCTGGGATAACTGGCAAGCCACATGTCAAAGAATAAAACTGGATCCTCATCTCTCACCTTATACAAAAATCAACTCAAGATGGATCAAAGACTTAAATCTAAGATCTGAGACCATAATAATTCTAGTAGATAAAATCCATAAGACTCTTCCAGACATTGACTTAGGCAGAGAGTTCATCACTAAGAACCCAAAAGCAAATCTAACAAAAACATGTGAAAAAAATGCTCAACATCACTAATTATCAGGGAAATGCAAATCAAAACCACAATTGTGATACCACAGTTGTGATACCACAATATTTAAGTATGGCAAAAAAAATGACCATCCATAATTAAAAAATCAAAAAATTATAGATGTTGACATGGATGCAGTGAAAGGAGAACACTTTTACACTGCTGGTGGGACTGTAAACTAGTACAATCATTATGGAAAATAGTACGGAGATTTCTTAAACAACTAAAAGTAGATCTACCATTTTATCCAGCAATCCCACAACTGGGTATCTACCCAGAGGAAAAGAAGTCATTATATGAAAAAGTCACCTGCACTCACATGTTTATAGCAGCACAATTCGCAATTGCAAAAATATGGAACCAGCCTAAATGCCCATCAACCGAGTGGATAAAGAAAATGTGTGTGTGTGTGTGTGTGTGTGTGTGTGTGTGTGTGTATTGTATGTGTGTGTGTGTCTGTGTGTACATATACCGTGGAATACTACTCAGCCATAAAAAGGAATGAAATAATGGCATTTGCAGCAATTTGGATGGAGTTGGAGACCATTATTCTAAGAGAAGTAACTCAGGAATGGAAAACCAAACATCATATGTTCTCACTTATGTGAAAGCTAAGCTAAGAGGATGCAAAGGCATAAGAATGATAAAAATGGACTCTGGGGACTTTGGGGGGAGGGTGGGAGGGGAATGAGGGATAAAAGACTACACATTGGGTACAGTGTACACTGCTTGGGTGATGGGTATACCAAAATCTCGAAATCACCACTAAAGTACTTATCCATATAACCAAACACCACCTGTGCTACTAAACTATTAAAATAATTAGAAGAAATAAAAATGGGCAATTAATCTGAACAGACATTTATCAAAGATGACACACAAATAGTCAACAAGTACATGAAAAATGCTCAACATTGCTAATTATCCAGGAAATGCACTTCAAAACCACAATGAGATATCACACCCCAGTTAGAATGGCTATTATCACAAAGACAAAAAGTAACAAATGCTGGTGAGTATGTAGAGAAAAGGGAACTGTTATACACTGTTGGTGGGAATATAAACTGGTACAATCATTATGGAAAACAGTATGGAGGTTGCTCCAAAAACCAAAAATAAACTACTATGGGATCCGGCAATCCCACTTCTAAATATACTTCTAAAGAAAAGGAAATCAGTATGTCAAAGAGATATCTGCACACCCATGTTTATTGCAGCACTATTTACAACAGCTAAGTATGGAATTAATCTAAGTGTCCATCAACAGACAAATGGAAAAAAATGTGGTTTATGTACACACAATGAAATACTATTCAGCCATAAAAAAGAATGAAACTCCATCATTCGCAGCAATGTAGATGATCCTGGAGGACATTATGTCAAATGAAATAAGTCAGGCAGAGAAAGAAATACTGCATGGTCTCACTCACATATGGAAGCTAAAATAGTTGGTCTCATAGAGGTAGAATGGTGGTTACTAGAGGTTGGCAAGGGTAGAGGAGAGGGGGATAAAAAGAGGTTGGTTAATGGATACAAAATTAAAGCTAGATAGAAGGAATAAATTCTAGAGTTCTACAGCACTTTAGGGTAATTACAGTTAACAATTATTTATTGTGTATTTTCAAATAGCTAAAAGAAAAAAATTGAGTGTTCCTAGGAAATGGTACATGTTTGAGGTTACGGACATACTAATTACCCTGATTTGATAATTACACATTATATATGTGTATCAAAATATCACTCAGTACAGCATGGATATGTATGATTATCTGTCAATTTTTATGTGTCAATTTTTTCAAAGCATCTGAGTAGAAAACACGGAATGGCCAGGTAATTCTTCCTTTACTGTCTTTAGCACCTGGCTTGGTCCTCCTTTCTACCACAGGCTTTGACTTCATTGTGCATAACAAGTACAACCCTTTAGACCACCCTGACTCCCCACCCCACCTGGGTTCCTTGGCACTCTCAACTCCAGTGCCCTCCACTTCCACTCCCCGCTTCCCTGCCCCTTTGGCTAACCCTCGCCTTTGTCCTGACCCATAACTGCACTGCTTCGGACTCTGCATCTCAGGCATTCCCCAGTGTTCACACCTGCTCATCTTTCCAGCTCCCTTACCAAATTGTCCTAGGTGTACCCATCACACCAGTTCTCCTACCTCATCACAGCTTTTGTCCTGGTTCTTACTCTGTCCCTTTCAGTTCCAAAAAAATGTTCCTATCTTCTCTATCCAGATCTCAAATATGGCCAATTACCTCAAAGCCTCTTTCTTTTGTTCCTTGGTCACCCCTATCCAGAAAACTCCAGATTTCTCTTTTCCAAACAGGTGACTGAGTCTCACCTAAAAAATCTGCAGGGATATGCAGAGCTATACAGATTCAGGGTGCCAATCATTCATGATTTACAGCCTCAGCTCAAAACTGGTCTGCAACCTTTCCCCATTTTTCACAGCAGCTATTTCAAACCTTTCTCGCATCCTTTTAGCCATCCCCTCAACTATCCCATTCACTCGCTCAGAAGAGTATCAGAAAGAGTACTTCAGAAGACCTCAGAAAGCCTTGTTTTTTCAGAGACACTCCCTCACAGTCCTGACTCCACCTCTTCTCTACCTGCATCACAGCAGCCACAGCAGCAACAGCAGCAGCAGCATCTAGCCTACTTCCTTCACTGGCCCTTGCAATAAAAGGAGAAAGAATTCCACCTCCCAAAGCTAATTCCTTCAGCAGGGCATCAGTTCATAATCCTTGGTGTCCCTCAGGAACCTCAGTTGCTGATCTGGCCCTTCTGTGAGATTCTACCATTCAAAAGTATATCCAGAGACAGCCTTCTCCTCTGTCCTCATTACTAACCTCGTTACAAAGGAGTTACCAACCCTCCCTGTTTCTTTTCCTTTACTCCCAATCACTTCCTAAGTCCAGACAATTGGGCTACCTCCCCAATAATCCTAACCATGACCTTTCAGGGACACCATTCTAACGACTAATCACTCCAATGGACTGTTCTTCTGTCCTGATCTTATATGATGTGTCTGCAGAATGTGAGACTGAATCTCTTCCTGAAAACCATTCTTCCTTTAGATTCCATCACTCTGAGGTTTCCCTTCTTACTCTGAGGTTTCCCTTCTTACTCTCTGAATACTCTTCTCCATCTCTTTCACATTCACTTCTTGTAGCCATCCCTCATATAACATGCTTCTCCAATTTCCAGCCTATATCAGCTTTTCCTTCATGCTGTTATGAAATCTCTTGCCCACAGACTCAAATATTCAGATGATGATCCTCAGATTAGCTCAGACTCCTAAACTACCAACCAGACATCTATCTCCATACCTGGATGCTTCACTGGACCTCAAACTCAAAACATTCCAAACTGAACTTGGCCACGCTATGTCTCCTTTCTTCCTTCTTCTATAAAGTTTAAAATTCCCACTTGTTAAAGTCAGAGAAAACATTAGGACACCATCACCATAACTGCGCCCCCTAGAATAGTGTTATCGGTGGCCTAACCGGATTTGTTGCTTCCACATCTGTTATCCCCCACTATGTTCTCCAGACAAAAACCACAGCAATCTTCTAGAAGCCAAATATGATCATTCTTAAATCCCTCCAATGGCTGAGCACTGCCATCAGGATAAAATCCAAGCCCCCTGGCATTGCCTTCAAGGTCTTGGTGGATATAGCCCCCATGGCTTTCTCCAATTTCATCTCTTACCACTCACAATGCTTGCAATGCCTACTGTCTTCACATGCATTACTATTCACTATCTCCTCCTTCCTCTCTCCCTCCCTACCTTTCTTTCTCTCACACTACTGTGTATCTTTGCAGAATGCTATTTCCACTGCTGGGACTTATCCCTTGCTCTCTTTGCCTGGAAAATTCCTTCTACAATTCCAGTTTTTCAGGACGGAAATTACATTTACGTTCTTCCAGTGTATATCCCTAATATCATATGTCTGCCTTGACACCACAGGGTGTAGGTAAACAATAATCTTACATACTTTCATCATGAGTAGGATTATTACTGAAGTTATTAACGGTAACTAAAATTTGGCATTCATAAACTAAAACCCACTCCTTATTAAATTATTCTAGTTAATGTTCTACTAAGACATCTGGCTGCTGCGTATTACTTGGAAATTTTGCCAAAAGTTGAAATTCCACCACCAATACTTGAAATTCACAATTTTGAGAAAAATGCTTTATTAGTTTATTATTGCTGCTATCTTGAATTACAGCTTAAATGATGCTAAAATCTTTTTTTTTTTTTTTTTTTTTGGCAATCTCGGCTCACCAAAACCTCCACCTCCCAGATTCAAGCCATTCTTCTGCCTCAGCCTCCCAAGTAAATGGGATTACAGGCGCATGCCCATCATGCCCAACTAATTTTTTTATTTTTAATAGAGACAGGGTTTCACCATGTTGGCCAGGCTGGTCTCCATTTCCTGATCTCAAGTGATTCACCCGCCTCAGCCTCCCAAAGTGCTGGGATTACAGGCTGATGCTAAAATCTTAAATCAAAATCAGTACCTTTATAAAAGGATTTCATCGTGGTGGGTTGTCTGATTAACTCCTCAGTGAGTACTGATATATATTCATGTCAATATTTTTCAATAAATGGATTTTACAACTAAATTTGTAAAGATGAACTGTTTATACTCCTATTGTTAAAGTAATTTTGCTTCAAAGATAACATTAGATCGTTATCACAGAGTTATTCTTTTCACTAGAAAATGACAACAGGCAAGGTAGGTAGGCAACTACCTTACCTTAATGCAGCTGGTTATAGTTTAAAACAATAAGCTATTTGCAACTTTTATATCATCACACATCAGTGTTATGATCAGTTCTAGGATGTAATTAATAACTTATTACCAAGATTATTTTAAAAGCTAAAATTTTACCTTCTAAAAATGTTCTGGTATAGAATTAAAGTTATATCTGGGGTGTTACTTTCACTGTTTTCAAATCCATATAATTTTTGATAAAGAGATGTAGTTATATGTACTATTAAAATAAGTGCCCTTAACCACAGGTGACCCAAAACAGTTACCTCTCATATGTATCAGAGAAAAAATATGGGTGAAATTGCTGATCTAAATAAGAAAAGTATGAGTTATACAGTATCAATGGGTATGCATATGAAGGAAGGGCTGTTGATGGGCCTTAGTTCAATGGGAAGGGAGATAAAATACTAGATTCATTCCCAGGTGTCAAGATTGGGTAGTGTGGTGGTACTTCCAGAAATAGCAGGAAGCTAAAATAAAATGAGTTCAACTTTGAGTATGTCAAACTTTATACTCAGAGACATCTGAGAGGAGAGGTCTGTGAAATAGCAGGCTTTATCACCCTGAAGCTCAGGATATATGCTGGGCTAAAGGAACATATATGAGCTAGTCACTGGCCAAGATGCAGGCAGAAATCAAATCAACCAGGGCAGGTATACAAAGAGAAAAGAGAAAGGAACAAGAAAAGGAATGGCAGGAAAGCCATTCCCTCCTGTTATGATATAAGTATTTCAGCAAAAGCACTGGGCCAGAATAACAAATGCTTTTGATTCTCTAAGAGCTGTCTGGCGCTCACTCTCGTGTTCCAGAATCAGTATCTGACACCTGTAAAGGCAAATTTTCTCACAAAAATCTAGAGCACATACATGATCCTTCATATTCAGTTTCCATTTTGATAAGATATTCCATCATACCGCAATGTAGGAACATTCCAGGTATACCATAGTTGAAGCGGCTGCAAATCAAACCAGATACCTTACAACACAATCAATTCAATAACTACAAGATGTCAAGTCCCCAGACTACCATCAGCCACAATGACAGGCTTAAGCCCTGGCAGTCCATTTGGTCAACTGGACAGCACAGTAACACACAGCGCATTTTCCATTTCGGTCACTCCAGTAGCACTCACATTTTTTTTTTAGAAGCAATCAAGAGGCAAGATTTTGACTTCCAGCTAAAGTTGAATATGGTATGCCTTCTTGTATGTACCTTCTTCTCAAACGTTATGCAGAATCAATATTTCAAATATCTGTCTTCTATACTATTCACCCAGAATAAATCACCACCATTTTCAAGCAAAGGTTCACAGTATTTCTAAGTTTTAGCCAGACTTTATATGGCAAGAAGGCAATCATTTTACCAAGTGCCTACTCTGTACCAGGCATTGTACAGTACTTAACATGTTATCTTAGTTAATTCTAAAACACCTCTATGAAATAAGGACCCGCCCTACTACAGATCAATAAACCAGGCTTCAGAGAGGTTAAATAAATTTCCCAAAGTTACCAAGCCACCACCTGGAAGATCTAGGATTTAAGTCCAGGCATATCTCGTTACAAAGACTGTGTTCTTTCCATCATTACACATGTAATTTCAAAACTGTTCCAAGGAGGTGCCAGGAATGGCAGGGGCAGAGAACAGTGGCTGACTGTGAAGCTCCAGGCAAATCATTCCCACCATCAACAGGGAAAACTGTGCTGTAATCTATTTATATACAGGGTTGCAGGTACAATTATTGTTGGGGTGGGAGCACTGTTATGTTTGAAAAAGAGACGTATAAAAATCTGTACGTTAAACTGACATGATACTGCTGCAACTATTTGCATTGCTGAGAAAAAAAGACAGTATGCACCAGGAGCAATGGTGTATGCCTGTCTGTAGTCCCAGCTACTCAGGAGACTGAGGTGAGCGAATTGCCTGAGCCCAGGAGTTTGCGGCCAGACAGACATAGCAAGACCTGTCTGTTAGAAAACAAACAGGCTGGGTGCAGTGGCTCATGCCTGCAATCCCAGCACTTTGGGAGGCTGAGGCAGGCGGATCACGAGGACAGAAGATCGAGACCATCCTGGCTAACACGGTGAAACCTTGTCTCTACTAAAAATACAAAAAATTAGCCGAGAGTGGTGGCACGTGCCTGTAGTCCCAGCTACTCGGGAGGGTGAGGCAGGAGAATCGCTTGAACCCAGGAGGTAAAGGTTTCAGTGAGCCGAGATCGCACCACTGCACTCACTCCAGCCTGGGTGACAGAGCGAGACTCCGTCTCAAAAAAACAACAACAAACAAACAAAGACAGCAAGCATACACTAAAGCCATACATATTTTAAAAATTGGTTCAGTAATTAATTTCCCTCTAACCAAGACAACATTTAACACATTTAAATTTGACTACCATTTTACTCTCACTGAGAAAGAGTTGAAAACCTAATAAGGAAAGAGGAGCTACATAAAATCAAAATATGAACAGATGCAAATATTTAAAATATTCATCTTACTACATAATTCTGTATTCTGAATACGGGCATTAATGTAAAGAACAATTAGTGATCATCCTTCCTCAGTGAAATAGTCTTGAGCTACAATTCTTCCATTTCTACATGTCAATTATTAAACAGTGGCAACAAAAAATGTGGTTCTTTGTAATAAGTGATTTACTTATTAGAAATAACGGTTATGTGTCATAAATATCTGATATTGATATGCAGTAAGTTGATACTTATTAATTTCATTTTATTTACAAGAATATCACAGGCATACACCAAATACTTCCTCTTAAAAGATGCTAAATCCTTCAACAAAGTTGTATGATTAGTCATGAGCAGCATTTCTAAAATGGGACCAGTGGTAGATTTTATATAAGGCAGATGCCAAGCTATGGAGAATATGCATAATAATCATTGATGTATTGAGGCCTGGGTTGGAGAATCTATAACCTGCGGTCCAGATATAATAATCTTATTTAGCTCATGGTTCATTTCTGGAAAAAGACTTACTGCCATTGTTATTTTTATGTTTTAATAGGATTTCTTTTTGATAAATGAAGTTTATGAATATAGCTTAAAAATTCAGTACACGAATAGGAAGAATCATGGTACATAACTGCCTCTGAATTCTCTTGCCTCTGTTCATTATCAGTGGGAGTTGTGTCAAGTGACTTAATTTGAGATTCACTTTTTTCAACTACCTACAAAGGGATACAAATTCTGTTTAACACTGTGGATAGAATATACACATTGATTTTTTCCTTTTGAACAAAATACTCTAAAATGACAGCAAAAGGGTATTTTTGTTGTTGTTGTTTTTAGTTATAAGTACAAAGACAGGAAGAGAACAGATATAACTGGTGACACAGTTTGGATGTTTGTCCCCTCACACTGAAATATAATCCCTGATGTTGGAGGTGGGGCCTGGTGGGAGGTGTCTGGATCATGTGGGCAGAACCCTCATGGATGGCTTTGTGGTGTCCTTGCAATAGTGAGTGAGTTCTCGTGAGATCTGGTTGTTTAGAAGTGTGTGGCAGCTTTCCCCTCTCTCTTGCTCCTGCTCCTGCTATGTGACATGTCTGCTCCTTCTTTGCCTTCCGCTACGATTTCCACCAAAGCCGAGCAGATGTTGGTGCCATGCTTTATGTAAAGCCTGCAGAACTGTAAGCCAATGAAACCTCTTTTCTTTATAAATTACCCAGTCTCAGGTATTTTTTATAGCAATGCAAAAACAGCTGAATATAGCAGGCAAGAGATTTCAGAAGGCAAAAGCAGACAGAGGCAGAGAAAGCTTCTACCTAAGTGACTGCAAAAAGGGACTCTGAACCTAACAATCATCCCATAGGCAATCTGAAATGACTTAGGATTTGAAGACACTAGGAACCACTTAAGGCAGTGTCAGACATGGGATTAAAACTAAGAGTTTGCTTGAAAATCTTCAAATAGAGAAGTTGAGCCCAAGGGCTCTTCCTTCACCCAAACAGTAAGACAATCCTCCCTACTTTCCACCACTAACACTCCCAAGAAAAAATAAAAACAAAAAAACTGAAAAAACATCTCCGAAGATATTAAGGCTTTTGGAGAAACTGAATTTGAGATCAAAGGAACATCCACAGGGAAGTGTCTGGAACACTGATAATCAAGTCAGGAGCTCTAGATGGATGTCACGTAAAGACACAGGAGCCAAAAGATGAACCAAAGGATTGGAAAATATTACTTCAGAGGACTGACACTGAGGAGAACTGAAGATTTTGAGAAACATCTTCATGAAAAAGTATTTAGCCAAAAGAAATCAGTGATGGAAACTGAAGGAAGTAGCCAGAGGTAGGGATGGGACCAAGAAAGGACAATATCACAGAAGCAAAGATAAACCAAAGAACATTTCTAAAAAGGAGAGAAAGACTTGAAAAAAAAGTGTTTCAACTGGTTAAATAGAATGAGAACTAGGGAAAGGTTACTGAATGTGGTCAGCAAAAGGTCACTGGTGAACATGAATGTAACTGGTTTCATGGAATAGCTTTCATTCAATCAGCGACTACATACTGAGCATCCATGACACGTGCGCCAGACACAGTACCAGGCTTCCCATGTCAGAGGGAACTAAAAGAGAAACAGGAGTCCGAGCAGAAAGCATTAAGAACTGAACAATGCTTAAGACAGACTTTCACAAGGAATTTTGAGGTAAAAGGCAGGAGTAACGTAGAACAGACCAAAAGGAAAGGAAACCAGATTCACAAAAATAAAACAAAAACATTGTTTTTAATTTTATATATTTAAAGAGAAACACAGAGACCTGATGCAAATCAGAAGCCAGTGAAGATGGAGGGATAGCAGTAGTCAAGGCAAGGGCCAAGGAAAGGCAGTAAAGTAAGGACACCAATACCACTGCACATGTTGTAGTCAAGATGGGGGCTTGAGGGAATTTAGCCTTTCAAGGGAGAAAGGGATAAATATTCATCTGACATAGGTAGAAGAGAGCAGGGCATAACACAAAGTAGATGTGAATGAAGCAAGAGTTTAAGGCTACAAGACAATGATCAAATGTGGACTAAATTTCCGGAAGCATCTCCAGCTAGATATAAAAACCTTATTAACATAAAATACATTTTCCAGTAGAAAAATAGATGTAAATGTTAGAAGTAGCCGCCGATGTTAGTAAAATAGCAAAATTTGTGTAGCATGTAAGTGGTATTTTAAGAATCAAAAATTTAATGATGTCCAAAGTTAATATAAAATATAATCTCTAATTGTTTAAAAATACAGTTAATTTTTGTAGTTCAAACTTGTCTTCCAACCAACAATCTTTGACATCATCATTGGGTATCTCAAGGTCAAACACAAAAAGAAGACTATATAAGGTTATGTTTACATAAATCTGTTATGGTTCTGATCAACTGGGAAATGCTGCACATTTTTTATCTTATCACAGAAAGCATTATAAAATTTATGTTACATTACCAAAATACATATTTGTTATGATGCCTGGTAGCAACAGTCCCTGAACAACTGGGTCTGTGGGGCTAGGTTGAAGAAATCCTACCAGTAGGTTCCAGAAGGTTTTTTAAAAAGTTACATGAGCCAAAATGCACAGGATACCCCAGAAAAAGTGCCACGGTATCCTTTCTTTTACGGGATAACTGCAGTTTCTGTATATAAGTAAACTCATAGGCTTCAAATCACAAGAGAAACAGTTTCATGACTGCATGATATTTACTTAGGGGCTTAGACGCCAAAATGAAATTATCCTCGGCACTCAAAATTAGATGTTAAGAATGGATGGAAAAGATTGTTAGCATAGAGGCCCAGCTATTCTATTTGCCAAATATATTTACTGAATCCACAAAGATGTAACTTTCAGAGCCTCTGCAGGTGGAAAACAGCACTACTGGAAATAAGAGGCTGAATTTATCCAAGTTTGGAGACTGAAGATTTATTTAGGTGAAAATATAGCTAAAATAAACCAGCAGGTATAGGCTAAATGGGGAAAGAAGCAGAGACTAAGAGAAGAAAAGGGAGCAAGGAAAGCAGGAAGGTTTGGTAAAGGGTGAGTACAGAGGCAACAAGGGATTAAGAGATGGAATGACAAAAGCTGATAACCAAAGAAACTTGGAAGTTTGAGATCTCAGAAGTAACAGCCTTCCTATGAAACAACACAAGGGCAAGTTTCATTTATAGCATTAGAAGTAAAAGTCTTGAGTAGGGCAACTCAAGGCATGTAAAAACTGAAAAATCAGCAGCAGCTATAGAGCCCATACAATGGTAAACCAGCAGGCTGGGTAACAACTGATTGCAGAAGAGAAGTTAAGTGAGATACATGAAAAAACCACCAGAAGGAGGATTTAGTAGCCAGATTCACAAAGGAGTGAAGAAAGGAAAGCAAGGTGATCTTCATTTTTTCCTTTCAATAAGTATTTTTTTTATTATAATGGAGAAGGCAGAAATAAAGAATTAAAACAACTTTGTCTTTATAATGTGTAATGTACTTGGGCATTATATAGTTTTTAAAAATATTAAAAAGTGCCCATATCAGTAATGAAGAATTGAAATAACTTTTCAGTCTTTCTACTGACCAAGCTAATTTATTCTGAAATCCCCAGAAGGTTCAAATTTTCTCCTTGACTGTCACAAATCATGTGAAAAGAAAGCAACTGGGACCAAAAGCCATGATTGTGGGATAGCTACCAAAACGTGATCACATACCTAGAAACTGGAAACATCAAATTTCTAGAAAACCGCTTATGAATAAAAAGAGAGATCAAAAGGTTTAGTGATTTTCAAGGATTTTCAACTACTCATGGAGAATCCCCTATGTAGGTGTGTAGCTTATCTACTTTTTGTGCTTGTCCTCTTAGAGAAGCCAAGAATGACATGCAAGCTAACCAAACACACCTAACACAGAGCAATGATATGTAGAAACAGATTATTAACTTCTACCCTCCAAAAGCACTATTGCTTTGCAACATTTCAGAAAACTCATAAATCCCAGAACTTCCTAGGAAAAAGAGACCATGGAGGTCATGTGATCTGACTTACAGATTAGCAAACAAAGACACGAAGAAGTTAAATGCCTCAGCTGAACATCACACAGTTGGGTTAGTGGCAAAGCCAAGAACACCACTCTGTATACTCCCTTCTCAGAGCCTTTCCCCACCTGTCCAGACTCCCGTCCCACCTCCTGATGCAAGTGGCTGACAAAGCTGGGCTGGATTTCCACAAAAAGTAATTATACAGTGTTCTTTTTGAAATGTAAAATAAGATGACAGAATCTAAAAGAATTAACAGCAATTTAAGATATTTGCTTTGATATAAAATAATATTAATTTAAAACTATACCTTTACTGCTTCTGATGAAAGTACATTTTCCTTTTTCTGACTTGTGCTCATGGGCTCATTTTCAACACTGAAAAATAAAAACCACAGTTTCTTTTGAAATTAAAAGAAAATTACGAAACTATAAGTTTTCTGTATTTAAACTCAAACTGAAAGGTCCTTTATCTGCAATGCTCACAGATTGATACACCATGTTATACCAAGGATATATTGATTTGAATCTCTAAATTCAAAAAATGCATTCAAAAATGTTCATCTAGTCTTCAGATATTTGTGTGAACTCATTGTGCCTCATATTTTCTTACACAGATAATCAACATCACAGTAATGATATATCTGAACAGAAGAGCACCTGTGTATTACTTTCATAACACTGGCAAGTGCTAGCACTCTAAGATATTATTTATGTGAAGGTTCCCCATAGCCAGATCTTTTTTTAATGCCCATGCTGGGTGTTATTTGGAACAGAATGCATTTCTATTCAGCAAATCACTATAAACATATAGGTCCATCTAGTGAATTCTGGGAATACTCAAAAATAGATGTAGGTTTATCTAGCCCCAAACGTGTTCCAGATGGCACCTTAAAATCTGATTTCCCAAATAGTTACTTCTAACTGTCTTTAGTCTGGAATACCTCCTCAGATGCCTTTTGGGATGTCATTATAAACTACTTTCCCAAGACACATTTAAGATTTTTTTTTTCTTTTTTAGAGATGGTCTTGTTCTGTTGCCCAGGCTGGAGTGCAGTGGTGCAATCATAGCTCACTGCAGCCTCTTGGGCTCAAGCAATCCTCCTGGCTCACCCTCCTGAGTATCTAGGACTACAGGTGCATGCTACCATGCCCAGTTGTTTCATTTTTTGTAGAGATGGGGGTCTCAACTATGTTGCCCAGGCTGGTCTTGAACTCCTGGCCTTAAGTGATCCTCTAACCTTGGCCTTTCAAAGTGCTGGGATTACAGGCATGAGTCACTACGTCCAGCTTCCAGATCTAAATATTTATATCTCTGTTCAAACATTATCCTGTTTTCATACTTTCATAATACTAGACAAATTAAGTAGCTTCACTCTAAAGATGATTGACTCTCTACCATATGCCAAGGATTCTGCTTAGCCTTAAGGATATAAAAATGAGCACGTCAGGTTCTTTGCAAAACTCAGTCTAGTTAGAGAGACTAATACATAAACCTTAACAATACAGTTTCATAAGAGTTATAACTGCTAAATGAACAAAATGCTATGAAGCATAAAAGAAATAAGGAACAACCAATTCTGCCTACTCAGTAAAGTACCCTCAGAGGAGGTGCAAAAGCAGGTGGTAATAGAGAATCGGGCATTTTCTGAAAACCAAGTTTTATTTGTTTGCTTTTAATATAAGTCTGGAGCACAGAGCTTGCGAAGGACAGAGGTAATCCTCCAAGGGATGAGACTGAGACCAAAAATTAGTGAATACCAGACTATGAAGACCAGGGCTGACCCGTTACGAAATTTGACCTTTGTCCTACATGCAGTGGGAAGTCTTCAAGGAGGGGACAAGCATAAGCAGGAGGATGACTGAGAGTGGGCCAGATGTCGAATAGTGGTCACTGGTGGTGGAAGGCCCGGAGAGGAGGAAGTATCAATAGCTTAGATCAAATAAAGGCCGTCCCAAAGCGGATCGGATGGAAAGAGAGGACATGATTTATGCCATTTAGATTTTCTATCCATAAAAGTCTACGTTATTACACACAGTATCCAAGAAACAAATGGTCATGGTCAAAAAATGGAAACAAAAAATAAATCATGAACACCTGGAAAATACAATGGATTAAAATGTCATTAAGTCCAAGACTCCATGCAGAAACACATGGACCAGATACCGCTAAACAGATCCTTAAAGCTTCTAAATGTCAATAGAAAAAGAATATATATATATATATATATATATATATATATATATGAGCTGTGTGTTAAACACAAAAAATTCTGTGGGACAATTCAGGAACAAAATCAGGAATAAAACAATAGAAAATATTGTACAATACAGAATTGTAACCCGTACAAATGTATAAAATAAGAATTTCTCATAATTGCTTCTTTAAAAGTGAATAAATTCTTATCTCTTTTTTTCTATTTTACTAGTCTTTATCTTTTGCCAAAAGGCTGTTTACAATTCAGTTTTTTTTAAAGTAAACGTGAATTGATTTTGGTCTATTTAAGCTCAAATTAACAAAAACAAACTGGCAAATACATGTAAAAAGATCATGTTATAAAGATTTGGGGTATAATTAAGAATAATGCTGACCTTGACAAGTGAATTCTCTAACTACAATCTATTTTGAATGATCTACCTAAAAACTACTTAAACATACAACATCTAATTTTAGTCTCCTAGTTCATGCTTCAAGATTGCTGAAATTCTGCTTTATTTGGTGTGTTTACAGGGTTTTCTATAAACATACTGCCTAAGACTGTAAATGAAAACGGTAAGTTTCTTTTCTAATATAAAAGCTCTCCAGAAAATACAGCTAAGTTCATGAGATTATGGCAGAACTCAGTCTTTTCAAATAGCTGTAATTACTTCCAAATACAAACTACAAACACACACACAAATTCCAGAAAAACACAGCAGTAAATCAGCACATTAAGTACTGAGCAAACAATGGAAGAATTTAAGTTAAAATCACCAAAAGAAATATTACTTGATATTTCTTAAAATTCTCACTTACATCCTTTAAGTTGCATGATTCTTATTGCTAAACCAAAATTTTAAAATGTGTTGAGTTTTAATGCAAACAACATATTTTAAAATTTTGGTTGACTGATAAAAATCATTCCTTTTATTAAAATTTCAACACTTTTCTACATGAAACATTCTTAGCATGGATAACATTATTCATGCCCTAGCTCCTGATACAACTGTTACCCAGAACCACTTGACATTACTAGAATACACGAAAGTTTACACTCCTACAAATCACTTTATTCTGCTGCTTGCAACATCCTTCCCCACCCTAATCAACTCTAAATCCTTTACAGCTTAGTTCTGGTTTTACTTGTATTTTTTGTGCTCTCACTGCATGCAGCAATACCTCCCACATATTTGCCACTCTTTATCATTAACAGCTAGTTGTCCATCTTCCCAACGAGAATATAAACTTATTAATTCAGAAGATCCCAGAGCCTGGCACCCCGCCTGGCACCACGAACGCACTCAAATAGTATTTGTTAGACAAATTTTAAAAAACAATCTATAACCAGGCCAGGTGCGGTGTGGCCTGTAATCCCAATACTTTGGGAGGCCAAGGCAGGCAGATGGCTTAAGATTAAGAGTTCGAGACCAGACTGGGCAACATGGCAATCTTGTCTTGACAAAAAAAAAAAAAAAAAAAAAAAAACAGCTGGGCATGGTGGTGCGTGTTTGTAGTCCCACCTATTCAGGACACCACTGTACTCCACCTGGGTGATAGAGTGAGACCCTGTCTCAAAAAAAAAAAAATCTATAACCATATTTCCATTTGCGCCTGCTTACCTTCATCAGAAAACACTGTTACATTGGGAACAATATAATTATAACATCAGTCTTTTTTTCTTAAGGAGGTAGCATATAAGTCTCTTGAAAGAATATGCCAGCCATTCCTATCCTACAACATACTTCTCTAAACCATTAAGTAGGGAGTGGAGCTGGTGGGAAAAAATTACTCAACAAGAACAAGGTCATTTTCAGTTGATTTAAAAATAAAACATTTAAAAATGAGAACACAGTAGCTACATATACTCAAAAACAGTGAATACTCAGATGTTTGCTTAGTACAAATATAAAATAAAAAAAATAAAATAAAATAAAATAAAAAGGACTCAAAAGGCTTGGGGTGATATTTTCAGTCTCTTAAAAAATAAATACCAAGGAAAGAGAACCATGTTCACCTCAAGCTTCATGAGAGACCACAATCTGTTCCTATTGTTTGCTCATAATTTAACCCCCTTTGGGACCCAGGGTATTTCAATTAGGAATATTTTTAGAAAGCACACATTTTATTCATGGCAGGGGGTGAAGAGCAGAATTCAAAATCACATGTATGCACAAATAAAACCACCTTACATTTCTAAATAGCCTCATCTTAGCTAACAGAACTTTAAGAATCAATCTTTCAAAATAGCTCAAATATGAAGGTCAATGTAACATAAAAGCTCCTCATTTTTCAAGCAACTTTATTTGGACCATGGCTGAAAACGAATCCAACATACAGCCATTTAGCCTTTGTGTGACTCTGTGCCAGACAAAATATTTTTCATAGGCAATGAAAAATAAGGATCAGTTTAACCTTCTAAATTTCAAATAATTTACATAAAGGAGAGCTCCTAACCTGTCACTTAAGAGATATTGTTTTCTTGAAATTAAATTATAACAAGATTCCCTAACCAATAGCAGATAAGCAGTGGAAAACTGGGCCCAAGAACTCACTCACCCACTCAACAAACTAGCAGTGCACACGTTTCAGGCACCGTTCTTGGTGCTGGGGGTTGCACAATGTACAAAGCAGACAAGGTCCTTGCCCTCATTCTTTCAGAACTCATGTCTATATGCATCAGAATCACCTGAGGCATCTATGTTTCACAAACAGATTTCTGGGCCTGACTGTCAAGGAATCCAATTGGAACGGGGCCCAGGAATCTATATTTTGAGCTACAAATCACCCTTTACCCCAGATTGTTCTAATGCAGGTGGCCCTCTGACCCCATTCTTGATAAACAATGGTCTGAGAGCCTCTCTATCTTTAGCTGACATCAACAACTGATAGCTGTAGAGGGAAGAAAAAAATCTGACCAGGAGAATCTCCACTTATTATTTAAAGATGTTAAGTGTGGCTAAAGATTAGGTAACAATTATTTAGAAAACACTACCCATTTTCCAACACTGCCGTTCAGCAAAGCTTCTCGATCCAGAAAAGAGGTGTTGCCCTAATGAGCACATACAGCACTGAAAGTACAGGGTGGGACCTGGAAGGAAAAAATCCCCTTTTTTCAGTCCATACCACAGACTGGAGCACAAGGGAAGCTTCTGGGCCTCTTTCAGAGTCAATTTCTCATGAGGTAAGAAAGCACCTTCTTGGATGGCCACAGGACAGACTCACAGAAACAAAGGGTACACTCAGTGGAGAGGGGTGAGGCACAGTAAGGGAGAGTAAAGCTCTCCTCCCCTCCTGTAATGCACCTGTTGGGCACCTCCTCCTCCTATGCCTTTCTTTCATACATAACTGTGACTGCATCAGGAAAATCTGGAAATGGTAAAGACTTGATACAGCTTCCATAAGCGTCTTCTAGAGGCTTGCCTACTTCTCTATGGATGCCAGAGTCTATGAATTCTTGCCATTTCGAGAGAGGAAGCGATCTTTGCTGCTAATGCCATCACTGGCAGCAATTCAGAGTACCCCCAAATATGAGGTCACTTAACATAAAGTATTCCCTAATTTGGGAATGCCCTTACATCTAAACAGCACACCCCAACCCTCTGTCCACAGGGACATTTCTCCACTTCCAGAGCCGATTTACCTTCTCTCCTTTGTTTCCAACCCCGCTCAAAACTGATGCCGCCTGAAATTATCCTCCCACTTGAGATTTTCACTTCTACTACATGAGCTGTGGTCTACAGTAGAAGAATCAGCAATACTGTTGAGAACAGGGAAAAAGAATCAGGGCAAATCTCCCCATTATTTTACCTTCCCCAACTACTGTAAAACTTGCTGGTTCCAGAAGCCTGGTCCACTCACCAGCACCACCCCTTCTACCTCAGCTTCATTAGGCCTTTCCTTCCTGGCATGTTCCTCCTCACCACAGAGCCCACCTGACCCAACTCCTGTGATGAAGTCCTAAAAGTAGCCAGAATCTATCCTTCCCTTAAAATGTGATCAAATAATACCCCACTCTTCCAGGTGAGACTTTCCCTTGGACTAAATGAAAAATAATGCAGAACAAGATGAGATCTTTACCTATCCACTCCCTCTCCCACTGTCGTAAGTAGTAAAATGCTTTGCAACAACTCAGAATGAACTTTTGTCTGTTTCAGAGACAGCACCTTGAGGACAAAATGCACTTCAGTCAAAATGAACGTTTTTGGATCTGATTTTACAACTATGTAAATTAAAAAGGTTCAGACAAGCTGATAGGAGATCTTTGTCAGATCTAAAATCCCACATTGCTGTGTTCTACAACAGAAGAATGAGTGGGAAAAAAAACAGGTAGACCAACCTTGAGGCTTTTCTGGTAAAAGATGAGAAAGACTATGGCCAAGAAACCAACTTAGATCAAAACTAGTATGAGGGCATTATAACAAAGAGGCAGCTACCGTCCCTTATTTCAAAATTACTGAGGCTCGCTCTGGGCCTGCCCTCTATTCCCTCAGATTCCACCTCTCAGCCCTCCTTTAGGTCCTTAAATACAGCAAGGACTTCATCCTCACACCCTCCCAAAGGGTCTGCTCAAGCCATGGGACCTACATTACCCTTGGGATATTTTTCTTAGAAACACAGCCTCACGTGACAAGTTCTATAATTTTCTTTGCTCAAAGCTATACTGCAGATACATTATGGATTAAATTGACTTTTGTGCACTGGCCTGGAGTCCCATCCAGCAGGTCCAATGCTATGGGGAAAAAGATAGAGTTCCACACCAATGATTTCCAAACCACCATCTGGAAAACTGTCCATTCACAAATGGTGTCTGCCAGCAGTAGAGTGGTACTTGTATTTTTTTTAATGGCTATTAACGGAATATAAAACAGGTGGTTATGGCGCTATTTCTGGGCTTCAAATTAAAAGGTAACTAAAAGCTGCAATTTTAAGGCACTCAAACAGTATGTATTTTAGCCCAAACATCTGGCAGTTGAATGATTTCAAAACTCTAGAGAAAAATCAGGAGGAGAGAGGAAAGGTAGGCATGATTATGAGGCTCTGTTGCTTCACAGTCTGAGACTTCTGACACTCCTTTTCTCTATAATGTCAGTCCTCTCCTATAATTTATGTATCTACCTTGAGGCTGACTTATTTCCTGTTCCCCAACTCACGCCCCCAAAATAAGACCCATAATTACAGTTAAATCACAGGCTGCAGAGTGAGAATCTCAGTACGTCTGAGGTGTGCCTGAGCTGTCTACGGTACATGTGTTGTGAATGACTGTTCCATTCTCCCCAAGTTCTCCGTCCACCTCATAACCTTCAGATTCTGAATGTCTGACTCACCCCCCAAGATTCAATACCCTGAATCCCTCGCTGTGATGTGAACTCACAACAGTATTTTAGCTGCTTTCTAAAATGGAGCATTCATTCACATATCATTCAACAAATTGTCCTGAGGACAGCACACTGGAGACCCAAGACTGTGCCCTCGCAGAGCTCCCCAGAATCTGACCTTGGCTGACCTCCCCCCCAACTGAAATCCTTCCTCCTCTGTAAATTTTTCCAGACACAGATAAACAGATAATATATGTGTGAATATAAAAACACATTTACACACACATATAAACACATGCCCAGTGATACTTTCCAAAAGTAAACTCATCATTTCAACTCCTTACTATGAACTAACACCATGTTACTAACACCCACTCCTCCTCTAATTCTGTGTCTCTGTCCACACTGGCATCTGTGCCACATGATTGTGCCCCAGGACCTTCTAAGTGAATGTTCCTTCTGCCCAGAAAGTTCTTTCCTCAGACTTGCTCATGCCCAACTCCCGGATATCATCTGGGTCTTTGCTCAAATGCTACCCAATAGAGACACCTTTCATATCCACTCTACCTAGACTCACCACTTCCATTATGGTGAGTCCCTCCTCATTTTATTTTTACTTCAAAGCATATTATATATTAATCTATATATTTTCTGCCCTCCCCATTAGAATACAACCCTATGTAAGTAGAGACACACTTAGACATGCAAACAAGATTCTGAAAAGTGATGACACGACTAAGTTCTAATAATTATATTTTAAATTATTTTTACAACATATAAATATACGCATTATTGTCAGAAATGTTAGAGCACTATTGTTAAGTGAAAAAAAATTCAAGTTCCAAACTCTTGAAGAAGAACTTTTACTTTTATAAAAATATTTAGACATGAAGATGTATTTAGACACACCCATAGGGAATCATTTGAAAGAATGATATATGTTTCTGAGTGGGTAGGGTTATGAGTGTGCTTTTGCTTTTTCATCCTCTTATAATTTTATACCTGTTTTGTAAAAGCAAATATTACTATCAAAAAGAGAAAAAATACAAAGTAGCATAGTTGATGAAAAAGAAAGCAAAAACAAGTGAGTGCAAAAAATGCAAGCAATTAAATAACAAAATACGAATACTGCAAATATTGCCTAATGTTAATTCCTTTGCATCATAATATATGCAACATTGCCAAAAATTTTTTATTTGCCTACTTAGAACAATGAAACACCATTATTACAGCTCACATTTTCAGCTTTTACTGATAAAAAGCACAATGCCAACCTTCCATCCTGTGAATGCTCCTTTGTGCTTTGACAAGACAATAAAAGGCAAGAGAGTTTACATCTCACCTAATTTGTCCCCAGTTATTAAAACATCAAATTCAAAACATTTCATTCTTTGTCATAAGAAGCATAGTAGTTACAAGAAATTTATGATCTGCCACTGAGGTAGACACCACTTTTGTATACATTTTAATATGAAAGGTAAAAATTTCTAATATATCTTCTAAAAATTACATAAAACAAATATTGGTGAGACCACCCAAATACCATTTTCATGTCACTTCTGACATTGCCATTTGTATTGTTTGTCATAAAGAACACAGAAAATATTTTTCCTTAACTGTTTTCTATAACTGTACTAGGGTCCATCTTGGAATTCTGCCTATTACAATGGGTTATATTTTTGTGCCAACAGCTTACGTGAAATCAGCACTTATAAAGCATATCTGATTTTATAAGTATGCAAGTGCTATGGTTTGGATGTCTGTCCCCTCCAAAGTTCATGTTGAAATTCAACCCCCAGTGTTGGAGGTGGGGCCCAATAGGAGGTGTTTGGGTCATGGGGGTGAATCCCTTAGGAATAGATTAATGCCCTCCCTGGAGTGGTGGTGAGTGATTTTTCACTCTGTTAGTTCCAGGAAAACTGGCTGTTAAAAAGAACCTGGCACATCCTGACCCCTTGTTTCCTTTCTTCCCAAGTGATTCCTGTACCTTCCACCATGACTGGAAGCAGCTTGACACCCTCATCAGATGCAGATGCCCAATCTTAACATTCTAGCCATCAGAATCCTGAGGCAAATAAATCCCTTTTCTTTATAAACTACCCACCCTCAGGTATTCCTTCATAGCACAGAACACAGACTATGACAGCGAAAAACCTCTGTTTTATAATCTTTTAGCAATTTTTTTTATTATTATACTTTTAAGTTCTGGGATACATGTCCAGAACATGCAGGTTTGTTACATAGGTGTACATGTGCCATGGTAGTTTGCTGCACCCATCAACCTGTCATCTACATTAGGTATTTCTCCTAATGCTATCCCTCCCCTAGACACCCCCCGACAACCCGACAACCTAGTGTGTGATGTTCCCCTCCCTGTGTCCATGTGTTCTCACTGTTCAACTCCCACTTACGAGTAAGAACACGTGGTGTTTGGTTTTCTGTTCTTGTGATAGTTTGCTGAGAATGATGGTTTCTAGCTTCATTCATGTCCCTGCAAAGAACATGAACTCATCTTTTTTATGGCTGTATAGTATTCCACAGTGTATATGTGCCACATTTTCTTTATCCAGTCTATCATTGATGGGCATTTGGGTTGGTTCCAAGTCTTTGCTATTGTGTACAGTGCTGCAATAAACATACGTGTGCATGTGTCTTTATAGTAGAATGATTTATAATCCTTTGGGTATATACCCAGTAATGGGATTGCTGGGTCAAATGGTATTTCCAGTTCTAGGTCCTTGAGGAATTGCCACACTGTCTTCCACGATGGTTAACCTAATTTACACTCCCACCAACATTGTAAAAGCATTCCTATTTCTCCACATCCTCTCCAGTATCTCTTGTTTCCTGATGTTTTAATGATCGCCATTCTAACATGTGAGATGGTATCTCATTGTGGTTTTGATTTGCATTTCTCTAATGACAGTGATGATGAGCTTTTTTTCGTATGCTTGTTGGCCGCATAAATGTCTTCTTTTGAGAAGTGTCTCTTCATATCCTTCGTGCACTTTTTGAAGGGGTTTTTTTTTCTTGTAAATTTGTTTGAGTTCTTTGTAGATTCTGGATATTAGCCCATTGTCAGATGGATAGATTGCAAAAATTTCTCCCATCCTGTAGGTTGCCTGTTCACTCTGATGATAGTTTCTTTTGCTGTGCAGAAGCTCTTTAGTTTAATTAGATCCCATTTGTCAATTTTGGCTTTTGTTGCCGTTGCTTTTGGTGTTTTAGTCAGGAAGTCTTTGTCCATGTCTATGTCCTGAATGGTATTGCTTAGGTTTTCTTCTAGGGTTTTTATGGTTTTAGGTCTTACATTTAAGTCTTTAATCCATCTTTAGTTAATTTTTGTACACAGTGTAAGGAAGGGGTCCAGTTTCAGTTTTCTGCATATGGCTAGCCAGTTTTCCCAAAACCATTTATTAAATAGGGAATCCTTTCCCCATTGCTTGTTTTTGTCAGGTTTGTGAATGATCAGATGGTTGTAGATGTGTGGCATTATTTATGAGGCCTCTGTTCTGTTCCATTGGTCTATGTATCTGCTTTGGTGCCAGTACCATGCTGTTTTGGTTACTGTAGCCTTCTAATATGGTTTGAAGTCAGGTAGCATGATACCTCCAGCTTTGTTCTTTTTCCTTAGGATTGTCTTGGCTATATGGGCTCTTTTTTTTTGGTTCCATATGAAATTTAAAGTAGTTTTTTTCTAATTCTGTGAAGAAAGTCAATGGTAGCTTGATAGCAATAGCATTGAATCTATAAATTACTTTGGTCAGTATGGCCATTTTCACAATATCGATTCTTCCTATCAATGAGCAAGCAATTATTTCCTCATAGCCATCATTGAGAGGTTAGGTTATGGAGTTCAATTTATACTCAAAGAATTAAAAAGTTTGGCAACAATGATAATTGCAAAGATTTTCTAGCTATTTCTAGCAAAAGCATATAGGTGAACACATGTTTAACTCTGTCCCATGGAAATGATGGTAAAGCAATTAATAAGAGGAAATAAGCTACCAGGTTAAAAAAAAAAAGACGAAGAATAACAGCATTCAGGACAGATGAGATTTTTGAAGGAGAGAAAAACAGGAAGAAATATAATTTAGAATAAATAAAACTTTTATCGTTTCTTTGTGTTGGGAACATTTCAAATGTTATCTTCTAGCTATTTTAAAGTATACTATTGTTAACGGTAATCCCCCCCTACTCTAAGTGCTAAGCTGAAGTGATATACTAAAAACCCTGATTTGATCATTACACATTGCATGAATGTAACAAAATATCATACACTCACTTCATAAACAGTACAATAATTATGTATCAATAATTCTTTTACAAAAAAGAATAGATAAAAACTCAGAATCCCATACCCCAAAATATGGCACTTTGACATGCTGAACTGAGCAGCCTCAAGGTCTCTCTGAATCCCACCTTCGTCTTTTGTCTTTGATCCTCTGTCTCTCCCAAAGCACAGAATGAAGTTCTGTTCTCTGAAGTTCTCTTATCTGCTTAAAGTTTGGACCCATCAAAGAAAAAAACAATTACCTCTAGTCCCTTCCCTAGTTTTCATTAACTGAATCATATTACAAGAAGAAAGACTGAAGTCTGTCATAACATCTCAACAGACTTTTGTCATAAACCACTGTCTGTTCTGTGGGCCCAACAGACTTTGTCCCAGGCCTTTGTTATGTTCTTCAAGCCCAATGAGTTCCCATAAAAATCATTTACTATTCCCCTAAAATCATCCACTTCCCTCTCTCTTAAGAGGTGGGGTATATAAGCATCTGTACCCTACTGGGATATTTGGTAATCAATTTTTCCCCCTGCATGCTAATAAATTTCGATGTCATTTCTCCTATTAATCAGCCTCTTGTCAGTTGATTTCTTAGTGAACTCACATCCCCAAATTATAACATTTGGCAGGAGCCTAGCAATTTTTAAAAAGAGAAGCCTCCAGACTCTGGAATACCAAGAATAAAAGTATAGAAAGCACAGACCACACAGAGGGAGCTTGAGCCAAACTCTCCATTCTAAATTGTTAAGACATAAGCCTCTCAAGTGAAAGAGCCTGCCAACTGTCCAGCAAAATGAATTTAAAAGGCACTGTGCAAGATACATTACTGTGCATTTGTAGAGTCTACACTGAAGAGAGATTTCAAAATTCACAAAGAAAAAATGAATCACAAAAATAGGTCCAGAAATCGTACTAGCCTCAGATTTCTCAACAATCCAGAATTAAAGAGAAGACTAATAGAGAAATGTCTTCAGAAATCTGAGTGCAAGTAATTTTGAGTCTATAAATTTATACCCAAACTATCATTTACTAGAGTAGAAAAATATATTTTCAGAAGTGCAAAGACAAAAAAAAATTATCTAACATGTACCCTTTCTTGTTAGATATATGCCAACAAAAGGGGGAGTTAACCAAGAAAGAGGAATACGTGAAGTCCAAAAATAGGTGGTCTTACATAGGGCTGAGTAGTAGAGAGATCAATACAGCAAGCTTGGGAACTACTAGATGATACAAATTACAGGAAGACACAGAGATCAAGAGAAAGGTCTTGGAATTCATGGGGTAAACTGGTAGATGTGATTTAATGATGTAGAAAAAAGCACTGAAAGTGGTTTTATAAATGTATTTGTGCATCCTAGAAGTAGCAGCAATAAGCAAATGAAAAACAAGGTAATTTACTCCATGAAAAACAAAATATCACACAAAGAAAGTAACCACAGTACAGCACTTGGCTTAGCAGAAAACAACAGCTAAATATTCATAGAAATCTACAGGTTTATTTAATCTTCCAATTATAATGATTATTTTGGCTGGATGAGTAATGAGATGTGGAAGGGTATAAAATAGCTGAGTGCTCATCTACCATAACCAGAAGTCAATATATATTGTCCAAAGTTTATAAACCAAGAACAGAAAAACATTACTTAGACACATGTTCCAGGAGAAACAGCTTAAATGAGATTGAAAAAAAATTAAAGTTTCCTCTGAGAGCCTCAAAAATGGGCTCACATCTGTTAAATGCTCCTACAGTCCCCTACTTGTTACCTTGGTACTTATTTCAAGAGAGAAGAAAGATTTGGGCAATGTCTGCCTTCCCCACAAAACTGCATGCATGCTTTGAGGCAAAGACAATGCTGCACCTTGTTAACTGCTGGATTCCCAGGACCTAGACTGGTGCTTGACACAGCGACACTAAATTAATTCTTTTTAAACACAGGTGAAGCTTTCAAATCAAATAACCAAAATGTTAGGATCACATGGAAGAATTAACCAAAGCATTTTCATATGTGACTTTTCCAATAAAATATAAATCTTTCTAATTTACAAGGCACATCAATTTTGTACACACTTAATAGCCCATGGAGTTTTGGCTGGTACGCTAAAGCTGAGAGAGACCTTAGAGATGAAAACCAACTCCCTTGATTTATCACTAAAGACTCTGAGGTTAATAACCTGTCCTGGGTCATACTGGAGAGGTCAAGGTGGGTGACAGGTGAGCACATAAAAATGAGTTATGTTGATATATTTGTGGCTGCAAGTGTCAACTCCACCCAGTTTCACATTAGAGATTAATAATATAGAAAAGTCTCACTCCTACTTGTACAAAGTGTCAAAATATCAAATTACTCTGCATTACAAAAACTACTTCTATTTATTTATATCCTTAACTGAAACTTTTCTCATTTGAATAAGTTAATGTAGTGCATTCTCTCTGGAGGATTTTTGCCAACTCAGGATCCTACATTCTCTTGTTTTCTTTTTTTTTTCCTTCTTTTAGCCACAGGTATTCACCACATTTTAATCCAATCTTTTTCTTACTTTATGAAATAGGTAATTCACATAATTTTTAAGTGTACAAAGGCGTAAGACAGTCTTTCTCCTGCCTCTCATCCCTTCACTCAGTTCCCCATACCCCCAAAATAAGTTATGCAACACTAGTGACAGATTTATTTCATATCCCCTTCTTTTGTATATACAAATGGGGCATACTATACACAATTAGTTGTAGCTTAAGTTTTTTTTGTTTGTTTGTTTGTTTTTGTTTGTTTGTTTGTTTTTTTGAGATGGAGTTTCACTCTTATTGCCCCGGCTGGAGCACAATGGTACGATCTTGGCTCACTGCAACCTCTGCCTCCCAGGTTCAAGCGATTCTCCTGCCTCAGCCTCTGGAGTAGCTGGGATTACAGGCAAGCACCACCACACCCGGCTAATTTTTTTTGTATTTTAGTAGAGATGGGATTTCACTATGTTGGTCAGGCTGGTCTCAAATGCCTGACATCAGGTGATCCACCCGCCTCGGCCTCCCAAAGTGCTGGGATTACAGGCATGAGCCACCAAGCCCGGCTTTTTTTTTTTTTAACTTAATGTATCTTGGAGATATTTCCTTAACAGTACATAAAAAGCTTTCCTATTCTTTTTGGTAGATACATCATATTTCACTATATGGATGTACTATGATTTATCAGTTAGTCCACAATTGAATGGCATTCTACTCTATTTTTCATCTTTTGCTATTAAAACAATGCTGCAATGACTAATTTCTATAGGCAACTTTTGGCCTATTTGCAAACTGTACATGTTCAGTGGAATTCCCTGAAATCAGAAATGTTGAGTATGTGAATCTGCAATATTGATAGGTCCTACCAAATTTCTCTCCAAAGTGGTGTATCAATTTACACTCCCACTAGTAGTGTATAAGAGTTCCAGCTTCCCCACATCAAACTGGAGTTTTGCTTATCAAATAGGTAGAATATGGTATCTTGCTATAGTTTCCATCTGAAACTCTCTTTTGAAGGAGACTGACCCTTTCTTTGTATTTAAATATAAATCTATAAACTGCATTAATGTATGCATTTATTTTCCTCTCCCAACTCTCAGGAGTATAATTCTTGATTGTCCATAGCTCTGACCCAGTCCATCTGGGCAGATGTCCAGCTGCATGCCATTGTCTTTTATTTCCATTCCAAACCATTTTCTAAGGGCAGCCTTCTTTTACGAGTCTTCCCAAGTTAAGCGGAGGAAGCCGTCACATAATGCTGTAGGCTTTGAATTCAGGAAGGAAAACTTGACTCTTGACTCTACTACCAATATTGTGAGACTTCTGATTACCTACTGAACCTCTTGAAGCCTTAAATTATATATTGTAAAAGGGAGTAAAGATACGTTTGCTCTGAGGATTAAGCGAATTGATATTTTTAAAGTTCCAAGCTCAGGGCTTAATAAAGGGTATTAAGGGTACCCTTAATAAAGGGTAGGGCCTTAATAAAGGTTAGTTTGTTTTTGTCATCATTAATTGATTAGGAAAAAAGAAAACAAACGCATACTTAGTTAAGTTCTTGTTTCAGTGCTTTAGCATACTTCCAATTAAAAACTCCTGGGAGTAAGTAAAACATTCAGGGACAGTCCTGCTGGATGGAGTTGTACTATTACTTGGCCACGTACAACTGCCAAATAAACACTAAGAATGACTTATTACTAGTTGAAAAACTTCGATTTGTTCTCTAACAGCATCAACCTTCCTGGTGTTTCTAAGTGCCTACTTGAAGGTTGGGGAGGGTACCACCCCTAGCTGAATGTTACTAATAAGTCCTTTAATGCTCCAATCAACAGTCACTCCTCACCTGAACTAAGGGGACACAAAGATGAAGACAAAGCCCCTGACCTTGGGTCTAGCAATCCTGTCTCAACTTCTTTCCATCAAAAAAAAAGCACTGCCACTTTTTTGGAATGTTGATTCCCAAAGGGATGCACTTTTCTGCCTCTATCCAGGACTTGCAAAGCCTGAAGGGTCAAGGAGAAAAGCAAGAGGAACCAAGGGGCAGCATTTCCATTCACCTTGATGGTGCAGTTACTATCATGTTTCCCCCACTATGCTGGCTTGGCAAAGGAAGCTAACCAAACCATGCTCGGAGAAAAGTTAATAATGTGAGAACATATTTTGAAAGCCCAGTTAAAGTTCTCATACAACGTATGACATTCGTGAAACATTAAGTATGCTCTGAACGAAACAAGTCACACACTCCAAAGACATGTTTGGTTTATAATGAGTTCATATTAAGAACAGAGATGTACACTTTTATCTCCTCCATTAATGTGTGAATTCTATGAAGGCATATTTGGTCATTCATTTATGGTTATATCCACATTGCTTTGCACCATATGGGACACAAAGCAGCCACTCTAACTTATGGATTGAACAGACTCAAAGTAGGTATTACCTCCTTAACTTTTACTTCATGCTGATTCCTTCTTTTCAGCATATAGCCTAGATTATTTTCCTTAATTTTACAACCACCTACAGTTTGTTGCTATCATTTTATTTAATAATTGGTAACTAACGTTTCTTATATCTGGACTTTGGTATATTTCATCAGAACTTCGGATAGAAAATATTTTGTCTTGAGGGAATATTTTCTCTTATTTTACTAAACTTGCTATTACCCTTTTTACATATTTTCCGCTGTGATGAGTAAAAAAACTTAAAAATGTTATAACTGTCAATAAAGTTAGAAGTTCTGATTATATAAACTTACTGCAGGTCAATTTGTGGTACCCTTGCAACTTTAACACTTTCAGAGCATACAATTGAGTCCATTTCCAAGGAATGTTCACAGCAAAAAATAGAATTCCCAAATTAGCCATCTGGTAGACACCTTATTGAACCCAAGAGATGGAAATCACTTGGAAAAGGTGGAATTTTGATACCCTACAACAGGCTATATTTTGACTCTGCTGCCAAGAGTAAGCTTTTGCTTTGAATTAACCTAGAGGAGCAGAGGGGGACAAGATTCTCACAAAATACACACCCCTAAAGACTTCTGGAATTCTCTCATCATCTTCACTACTGAAGGCATGAACTGCTGATGTGACACAGGTATCTCCTATCCAACTAACTAGTTACCAATTATTTTTAGTGCTTCAAATCAATAAAAATGCAATCATCATGACAATTTAGAAAACAAAGCTTCCTTTCCTCACATAACTGATGCTGTTGTCAACACTGGTAGTTTAACCTGAAGGCCAATAGCTCTCCCATGCTGGTCATCAGAAGTACTATTGACATTTCTGACAGTACAGAGTACCTCCTACACCACAGCTCATTAGCAGCCTGGCCCCACCCATTCAACATTCCCAGCCAGTGACAAGCAAAAACAACCTCCCTTGTGTTTCTAAGTGCCTACTTGAAGGTTGGGGAGGGTACCACCCCTAGCTGAATGTTACTAACAAGTGTTTTAATGCTCCAATCAACAAACAGAGTCACTCCTCACCTGAACTAAGGGGACACAAAGATGAAGACACAGCCCCTGACCTTGGGCCTAGCAATCCTGTCTCACCTTCTTTCCATCAATGACACTATCTTTGGTCAAAGTAACAGCCAAAAGGAATATATCTGAAATGGGCCACAGTGTCACCCATTCTAGAACAAAGTAAGGAACAATCCAATTGCCTCATATATTCAAATATGTTTTGAAGGAGCAGAGTTCAGAAGGGTGGTGGACAGGATGGTGTCAAAAAAGGAACCAGAGCTTTAGAGTCCATTAGAGAGACCTAAGTTCAAATGTCACTTCTCACCTCCTCTCACGATTTAGGGTAATCACTCTCCACTGGGAATGGTATCACTCTCCCTCCCACCAACGTGGGTGGAGGAATTTTCAGTTATCCCAATGACCAGAGGATGCTACTGGCAATTAGTGTGTGTAATCATGGATACCAAACATCTTGCAAAGGACAAAAGAGTCCAGTTCAAAGAATTGTTCCATTCAAAACGCCCATAGCATCCATCACTGAGCACTCTCCCAAACTCAGTTTCTTCAATTGTCAGATCGTAATAAGTGGACCAACCTTTCACGCTGAGTGTGAGATTTACATGATACGTTGCAAGTAAAAGTACCCAGCCCAGAAGTAAGTGCACAGTCAGCCCTTGATAAATACTGTTCTCACCTTACCATCTCTCTTCACAGTTACAAACATTGCACAGAACTCATTTTAAACAGGTCCATCATGCATGACACAGCCAAGAAACAAAGTTGAGCAATCATTTCTTGAAGCAGATAAAGTAAGGCAGGAATTCCTCCAAGTTTCATATTTCAGCAATATCTGTATAACAGGCTTTTGCAAAAATTCTCTGAGCCTTAAATCTAGAGCCAAACATTTTGTCTAGAGACCTTTATAACCCAGTTCCAACCTAAATTTCTTACTGCTCCTTTCACTCTGTCCCATTAATGTATATAGCCCCTAACAGATCATAAACCCCTTGCAGGCCTTTGCTCAGTCTGGAATACCTTTTCCTGGAATACCTGTTCCCTATTCTCTCTCTTCCTAAGTTCTCTTTGTATAGAAACATCACCAATTCCTTGAAGACCCAGTTAAAATCATCCCTACCAGGAAGCACTTCCTGGTCTCCCCTATCACTTCTAATGAGTCCATTCCTTGTATGCTTATAAACTGGGCTTAACACTGCACCAGTGATTCTCAAACTGGGATCCACAGAACTCTGGGAGTTTTTGAGTTTCCTATGAAAACTTCAATTGCAGTTTTCCTTCTTATATCATCTAAAATAAATTAATATAAGCATTTCCTGGAAATGGTCAACCACCTAATATAAGTACAATCAAGCAATTTGAGTGCCTACGCCTAAGTTGGGATATACAATAGTGTTGATGCTAATAGGCCTTCTTTAATTGTAACAAAGAAAGAATACATAATGAAGTGTTCTCACCAACTGAAGCCCGTATAAATCACAGCACACCATAAAAACAAAGATTTTCCTATGGTTCAAAACAGTAAAATATTGGAAGACCTGTATCAAGGCATGGCAGCTCCCCAAAGACCTGGTGTTTGTCCCAGTACGCATTTTGTGGGCAGGCAAAAAAACAGTTTCAGGATGTTGTAAATTCGACTTTTACGGGTCTCATGATTATGTTTTAGTTTATTTTTTAATTTTGTACTTAAGAAACTGTTAAGGAATTCTGTTCTTAAGGAACTTATGTCTTGTTTTATATTTGTACATTACATTTAAAAATTCATGCAAATCAACACTGGGATGCAAAAAGGAGACTTCAAAACACAGGTTTTAGAGAATGCATTTCATTTCAAGTACATCGAAAAGCCAGGATGCAGACAATAATCTTTATTATATGTTCAGAGTTGTAGGCACATCTGATACATGTTCTCTGACTGAAAAGTAGTTACGTAACTTTCAGTAAGTTTCCTTAACCCTTCTTTTTACAGTAAGATGGGGATATTGATAATATAGGTTTGGTTAAAGGTCATATTTAATAATATTATTTAAAGTACTTTGTAAACTGTAAAGTGCCCAGACATATGATAGGGATTCATGTTAATGTTTTCAAGCAGTCTTCCCAGCTTCTTATAGCTCCTAGAGAAAGAACCCTTTTTCTCACTCTTTATGTTCTTACCACCCAACCCCGTTCGTCTGTTGCACTGACTCCTCTTCATCTAAAATCACCACTACAGAAGGTATACCCAGCTCTCATAATGACAAAAGTTTTTATGCCCACAAAGAGAAATAGCCAAAATACTCTTTCATTTTGAAATAAGATCACAGTGACAAATTGCAATTCTGTTTCCAATCTTGTTAACATCAGGGTGTTGTGTTACTGGGACATTCAGTACTATAAAGCGGTTCCATTTGTTTTATTAAACTTTCAATAAAGGCTTTGTGTTTGTTTATGCCCTTGAAATGAAAGATTTAAGCTCATTTAAAACAGTAAAACACCCACATAAAGGGTCATCTGCTATCCCCCTAACATCTGGCAAGTTCCAAAAAAGATGAGAACAAAATTAGCGTTGATAGAAGCACAATTAAAATCTTCATCGTTGAAAAGCCACAATTTGTGCCAATCTGGAGATGATGAGAATAGAGAAGTGGTAGGTGAACAAGGAACTAGTTGCTGGAGGGGTCAGCTCCAGTCAGTAAAGAAATTAGAATTGAGAAGTGCCTTAAAAAGCCAAAATAGGGCAGAGAGGCAAGTAGGATTTCAGGCAGTTACTGACATGAGCCTGAATTTGACCTGCTTACTCCTTTCTAACACTGACTCTCAAGTTCCCAACTTTGCTGCGCCTACTTGGGATTTCCTTGCACACTGCGTTCATATTATTCAAGACTGTTAGTGTTGTTACGGCGGTGGCAGGCACCACAGGCTGTCTGCCCACACCAACAGAACTAGCTGACACCCTGGATGAGATCTGTCAGACTTCAAAACTATTTTTAACTACTGTGTAACTTTGAATTTTAAACTCTCAACAGTCAGAGCAATAATAGCTGAAACGTCCCAGGAGAATAACCACTCAATTATCGTAGGAGCTTTCTTGGAAACATGTGGCATGTTATTAACAGACGGTCATAATGAAAATGTTTCACAAGCGGGGAAACCGAGGAACACACAAACAACTAAAATCACATCACAAAATCTGAATACTAATGGAACTGGCTCACTCTCAGTTCTGTTTCCTATCCATTTTTTTTTAAGCCCACCAGGAAATCTTGAGTCCGAAGTAAACACGGTTTTCTGGAGTGTGTCCTTCCAATGACAATGGTCATTCTAGTGCAATCTCGGGAGAAGACAGTGTAAGCCTCTCATAAGTTTAAGAAAGCGAGCTGCATTTTACTTAACCCCTCTTTCTTCGGGGGGATGAAAAGACTCAGAAACAGGCATTTAAATGAGGCATGTCTAAAATTTTTTGATTTTTGAACATGGGAAAGTGAAGGAAAGATAAAAATATTACAGAGAAAGGGTACATTTTGATTACTGAAACCAAGACAGCTGGAAACCTGATTTCCAGAATCTGTTTGGGAACTTGAGGCAGATGTTTCTAGGAGAGATGAGAAATAAAGAAGGGTGGCGTCATTTACATGTCCAGTCCATTTTGGTGAAAATCTTGGGAACGCATTATCACAATTCCTTTTAAAAATCATTTTGAGAAAATTTAAATAAGATGGCAAAAATACCAGCTGAGGGGGTGACGCCCCAAAGCTTTACCTTTTCCACTTTTGCCCCGATCTCCTCCCACACAAGTGGTGCTGGGATCGCGTCCCCAATTCCCCTGGCCGACGGCTCCGCTCGGCTCACAAGTGTTTCCCATTACTGCAGGCGGGACGCCGGGGAAATCGCTTTTGCCACAGAACTTGGAGAGTAGAGCGTGTGTGGAACGGGAACCCAATCACGTCCGGGCAGGGGAAAGTGGGAAAGGAAGAGCGGGGAGCCAGGCGGGGATCGGGGGATATGCGTCCGGCTGCCAGGCAAGAACTTCACCCCGATTTAACCTGCAGAGGAGAGGCTAGTAGTGCGGCACGGGAACGCGGCAAGGAGGAGGAAACTTTAGCAATGGAGGAAGGAGAACAGAAAGTGGCGAGCGAACTGCAGCCTGGCCCAAGAGCGGCCCGCTGCCGGCGGTCAGGCCGGGAGCCTTCATCCCGCGAATATGTGCAGGGCCCCCCCGCGACCCCCTCCGCGACTCCCACCTGGCAGCGGACCGGCCTGGAGCTGGAGGCGGGCTCGTCCCCGGCCTCTCCTCCTCTTCCTCTTCCTTGTCCCGGGAAGGACTTCGGGGAGCGAAGAACCGGGAGAAGCTGTGCCAGGGGGCGCTGCCCCTTCTCCGGCCGCTGGACATTTCCCAAGGGGGCCGCTGGCCCGGGGCTATCTGAAGGGAACGGCCTAGGTGTTGCCTGGTGCCCGGAGCCCGACCGGGCGCCGCGGGATGCGGCGAGGGCAGACCGACTCGACGCGAGCTGCCAGCGCGGCTCAGTCTCTCTCGGGCAGGAGAAGTGCGGACGCGACGCGCTCCTCGCGCGGCAGCTCCTCACGCCGCTGCAGCTGCTCCTCCTCCCGCCCTCGCCCGGCGCGGCCCGCCCCACCCCGAGGAGGAGCCAGTGGCCGCGGCACCGCCCTGAGCCGGGCGCAGCGGCCACCGCCGGGGCGCGGCGTGGTCCCCCGAAGGCGCCGGCCTGAGAGCCTGAGGGGAGTCGCCCAGCGTGCGACGCTAGGCTCGGGCTTCCCGCTCAAACAAGTTCAGGCTGCAGCCTGTTGGGCTTTGCCTTCAATTACTTTCTGTGACCGTTGTGTTTTCTATTCTACAGTCAGAGCACAGAAACGGTTTTCTTCAGGCTTTTGAAAGAGGTTTATGAACTAAGGTTTGTGAAAACACTTGGCAAACTGCAGTACCGGGGCGCCCCGGACTTGCTGGGAGCTAAGAAACAGCTACCGCAAAGACAGCTCCAGCCCTGAGGGCGAAAGTCGCGTTAGCACAGAACCGGGCGGCGGGAGGGAGAAGGGGGTACCTGTCAGGCGGTCACCACCTCCCGGCGCGTTCTGCTGGCTTTCTGTGGTGTGACTTTTCCTAACCGCGCTGTGCTTCAGACTTTTCACACTCCATACTTCCCGGAGAACTCCTTCAAAAACGGCACTGATCAAAAAGTATGATTTCAAGCTTGTCAATGCTGAAACACAGTTTGCAGTCGTTACACAGATGCAACTGAAATCTGGGAACCAAAGGGTCCTTAAGACTTGTTTTAAGTCTAATTACAGTGGTATGGATTTCTCTTGGTTTTTCATACCCTAGCAGCTAGTACAGGAGATACTGAGAGGCCCATTCACCCCAAGTGTTTTGTTTTTGTTTGAAGGCAAGCTGCCCCTGGAGTAGACATCAAGGAAGTGATATGGCTTTTGTTCATTAAAAAATGTATACAAGTAAATGAGATAAAAATGAAATGTCCACAGCAGAGGGGAGCCTTGGAGTAATCTCCCCTCTGGCTTTCGGGTGCTGGAGGAGAAGGTTGCTCATAAGTAGATTGCATACCTATAAGCCCCAAGTCCTTTCAGCACCTGCTGGAGGCTATTGAGCCTCCCTGCCTCCCCACGCTGCCTCCCAGAAGCCCTCCAGCTCCTACTAACTGCAATAGAGCCAAGACACTCACTCTCATTTGTTCTGGCAGGATTTAACCCATTAAAGTTCAGTCAGCCCGATTTCCATCAATCGGGTTCATCTCAGTCTATCCCTCAAGATTAATCCTTTTTTACTCTTTGGTAAATTTTTCCTATTTCTCTGTGAGCCTAGTCTGAGAAAATAGAAAAAGACTAAGATAATAGACTAGAATAAGACAAGTTCCCAATTCTAGCTTTATTATTTTATAAGAGAATCTCCATTGAAGACCCACTTACCAAAAAGCCCAAAGAGAGTGATAAAGCAAACTGTTTCTTCCAGCTAAAAGGCCCAAATGATAATTTGTCTTCCCAACGTATTATTGAATGACTATCATATTTGTCCCCGACTTCTTCTGTGATCAAACCAGGCCCCAGTGCCTACCCAGAGGGTACTTCGTTCAGGAAGTTTTTCTTGGAATAAAAATGGGTGGGAGTCAATAGGATTTAATTAATGAATTATGGTTTTAACTAATAATATATCTAACAATACTCTGATCTCCACTCGGTAGCACAGCTAAGCACTTAAGTGAATGGTAAATACAAATAATGCCATGCTTACACTAAGACAAATTGCGTCTATGACAAAATAGCTTAAAGTCATAAAACAATGACCATTGAATTTTCCTTCATTTGCTTTCTGAGCACTTACTAGTTTTCTATATGTCCTACATTGTTATAACCTGAACTCATATGAACAAATTTCTAAATACTAAATTCTAAGATTGCATTAGGAAGCCTGTAAAAATGTCAAATTTTAGAGCTGTAAGGATCTTAGAGATACTAATTTAGCACAGTGTCATTAATTCATTGATCCAGTTATTCCCCGACGTTTAGTGAGTGCCTGCAGTAGAAGCACATCTACAGTGAAGCCGATGAGGCTCAAGTTTCTTGGCTCCCTGCTGGCACAGTCTCTTCCAGTGTGAACTCAGCAATGTGATCCATGGCCAGTTTTATCAAATTTGCAAAAGTAAATGTTTTAATGTGATTAAGACCACAATCTCTTTTTTTTTCCACTTAGATGTCCACTTAGATTTTCTTTTCCACTTAGAGTTATCAAGAGCATTTGGGAATCTGCTAGGGAATTTCAGTTGGGAATATATTTAGTTTGGACTTAGTGGAATATATTTATGTGGTTTTCAGCCTCTCCAAAGTATAGTTATTTCTTAAATTCCAATTTGTCTGTAGCGCAGCTCACCAAATATTACACCCAAGATGCAGAGCCAGAGGACATATAGTCTGTGGTCTCTGACACTGAAAATATGTGGGTAATAGAGGTGAGACAAGATTTGAAAGGTAAAGCAGCATCAGGTGTCATGTGGAAAATTATTCCAGGCATCAGAAGACAAAGTTTCAACAGGAAGGATTGCCTCCGATTGATGTAATTTCTCTCATAGCAATAATATATTCAATAATGCAGTATATTTAACTTTTTTTTTTTTTGAGACAGAGTCTCGCGCTGTCACCTCGGCTGGGGTGCAGTCGTGCAATTTCGACTCACTGAAACCTCCACCTCTTGGGTTCAAGCAATTCTCCTGTCTCAGCCTCCCGAGTGGCTGGGACTACAGGCGCACACCACCATGCCCAGCTAATTTTTGTATTTTTAGTAGAGACGGGGTTTCACCATATTGGTCAGGCTGGTCTCGAACTCTTGACCTCAGGTAATCCACCCGCCTCAGCCACCCAAAATAATTTTTATAACTGTAAACACAAAACATTCTTTCTTGTTGATATAAACCATGTAAAATAGAATTTATCAGAATTCTTGTTTGTAGGGTACAAACCTGTAGCAGTACCACAAGCTTTGTGTGTGTGTGTGTAGTACTGAATGTTTACACAGCCTTTCTATCAATAAGAAAAACAGAACTAGAGGAAAGATTGCATTATCTTTACATTATTATGGAAAATAATATTACTAAATTATTGTCATATGAAAGGCTATTGAAGAGTACACTGCCAAAAATATAGGGAAAAAAGTGATATAGAGTTGTGCAAGGCATTTAGTAAGAAAACAAATTGTTTTTCTAGTCAACCTTTTAAAATTAGTAATTTGCATGGTTTATGTTTTCATTCAATATATTCATTTTTGTATCTAATTTTCTTTTAAATCCTTTTTCTTTAAAGAGGACCCTCCAAATTGTAAAAACTTCAGATCCCACAAAACCTGGATATGTCCTCTAGTGCATACTATGTGTCAGATACACGCTCATTCTTAGACATAGAGATACAGTGATAGATAAGACCAAATGCTTAACATCAAGGAGCAAGTTTAATTGGGCAAGATGAGCAAATGGGGTAAGATGGGAAACATAGGACGGATCCCCAACTTAATCTGAAGGGTTCCTGGAAGGCTCACTAGAGGAGATAACTGTCAATATGCTCTCTTCTTCTCTGCCTCCTTTTAGCACCTGATTTCCACCTATAATACTGTAATTCAATAACTTGTGTGATATATGAGAAATCCTGAAGTTCATCACACTGTAACTGAATTGCCATTCCCACAACGTAAGTACCATTCTCAAAGGTATGAGAATAGAATGAAAGTGTTGATCCTTGAAGCATTTAAACTGCAAGAGTAGTTTAGTAATGCTAAGCGTTTTTGTTCTGAAAAGTCCACCAGGGAATAAACTTCTGTATATATCTTAGAGCACAGTATTTACTGTGTGGCAGGTGGCCCAGGAATATTAAGACAGCTGTCAACATCAAGGAAAGCACCAGCCCTTGAAAAAGCAAGCAGATGGATTGGGGCACTTCACTAGCTGCCTCCTAGAATAATAGCTGTGCGTGGCCAAATGAGGCAGTGTCATGCTGCCCAGGGCAGCAAAAAGCTATTACTGAATATAAGCACTCAATTAGGAGGTGGGGTGGGGGGAATATCCTCTCTTTTCCTTTGTTTATATGCTCAAATTTTCATTAAGAACTCCCACAGCAAATAAAAAAGGGGAAAAATGATGTTAGCATTTCTCATTGTTACTTTCTAATTATCATGGTTTGTAACATGGGGAAATGCCTGTCTTGCTGCTTCAATGAGAACAGATGGTAAAATTTTTAAGTAATTGGTTATTCCAACTTCTATGAGATGCATGATGTTTTATTGTATTGTTTGTCTGGTTTTTGTTTGCGGAACATGTGGAGATTGAGATCTTTCGAACACACATCTTTTAATGCTTAAATTAAGTAAAATGTGTTAGTCTGACCTAAATTACATTTACACTTTTCTCCCTTTGATATGATGATACTTCAAAGAGAAATTAGTCCTTTACAAAAATATAACATTAACATTAAAAATTAAATATATAGCTTTCAAACAGCACAAAATTTGCTAATATTGAAACGTACTTTTAAAAATGTATAAATAGGGGTAGCATGTCTTTGACAAACACTGATTATAACATGCGTTCCAAAATAGTTGTTCATACCAATTCAGTGTGATGTGTCTTTTATCTAAGTCAAATGCTATCTAAAATATAAGGTCATATGTAAGATATTAAGTTTTATTAATGGAGCTTCATAAGCATGACGTAGATAATGGCTCAGAATAATAATTTACTATTAGATGAGAAATTCATCCTCTATATTCTGTTTTCCCAAAATATTTCATCTGACTTCATAAACTCTGCACTGTAATATGCACTTCTGATATACAATTTTAAAAGTATTCCATAAAGAAAGATTATTTATAAATTTCTAGACTGCATTATATTAGTGTTAGTTGTAAGTTTTGTTTCTTAGGGCTTTATGAAACAAAGCTTTGGAGCAAAACAAACAAAACAGAAAAAATGGCTGTGAATTGCTTTCCTTTTTATCTTATTGTGACGTTTTATAGTATACATGTCCCAGAAGCTAGAGCTTTCTTACTATGGGTACTTTGTTCTCAGTTTGGTTTCTTGCAAATGGTTTAAAAACAAGGCATAGTGGCAGCTGCTTTTGTGAGCAAATGTTTTGATTAGGGAGAGAAAGCAGCTGGAAATGCTACATGCTGTCATATAAAATGAACCAGTTTTCACATGGGAACTTTACCTAATCTAAAATTGAGATTAACGTAATTTCCTGTACATGAATTTTCTTTGCATAGAATAAAATAAAAATCTATTCACTTTGATTATAATTTGGAGTGATGAAATGATGAACATAGTGCTGAATATAAACTTGACATGTCTGTGGAAATCTTACTCCATTCTGAAAGAAAATATCATTAACAAACTTCCAGAAAAATTTATTTAAAAATATTGCTAAAGGTAGTAGCAAAAAAAAAATCCATATGGAGCTTATAAAACCAAATGTTACTATAGATGACATAATTTTTTACTTCTTAAAAATGGGGCAAGTACATTTCTCAATGACCCCACTTTCATTTTGAAAGACCTGTAAAAAATTATTTAAAGTGTAACTTAACTGGATTTGCAAATAATGAACAAAAGAACCAGACAGCAATATTTTAATTAGTTTATCCTACCAATTGAATTCCTTCCTCCCCTCTTCTAGTCAGCTTTTCACTGGTAAAGGAAAAAAGCAGTTACCTATGAAAAGAGGTAAACAGAAGACAAGAAGTTAGGTTTTCTTCTTTGTTTTGCTCCTTACCATGACCTCTGGAAATTTTATGAATGAGACTGCAGATACTAAAATGTGTTTTATTTGTCCTTTTGTTTTTGTTTTGTTTTTGGTTTAGGGATGGGCTCTCTTTTGCGCAGGCTAAAGTGCAGTGTGATCTTAGCTCACTGCTGCATTGTAGCCTCGAATTCCTGGGATCAAGTGATCCTCTCACCTTAGCCTCGCAAGCTGAGATTACTGGCACAAGCCACCTTGCCTAGCTATATGTCTTTAAAAAAAGAAAACACATATCAACATGAAAAAGATGTAATAACTATTATTTAATGTACTTAGTCACATTTTCACAATTATTTCTCACTTTGAAAATTACTGGAGGCCAGGCATAGTGTCTCACACCTGTAATCCCAGTACTTTGGAAGGCAGAGGCAGGAGGATCACTTGAGCCCAGGAGTTTGGGACCAGCCTAAGCAACAGAGTAAGACCTCATCTCTACTAAAAAGAAAAAGAAAAACATTAGCCAGGTGTGGTAACAAGCACCTGTAGTCCCAGCTCTTTGGGAGGCTGAGATGGCAGGATTGCTTGAGCCCAGGATGTTGAGGTTGCAATGAGTCATGATCATGCCACTGCACTCCAGAGTGGGTGACAGAGCAAGAACCTGTCTCAAAAAAAAAAAAAAAAAAAAAAAGACCAAAAAGTTACTGGAAAGGATGTTGAGTACTTGACTTGAAAAGGACAGTAATTTCTATCCAATCCCCTGTTATGATGGGGTTTGATTAGTCACTGCAGAAGCACTCTGTTTAGCAAAGAACAAAAAGCAAAAGGAATGATATTTTTATAAGCATTCAATAGAAATTTTTACTGAAATATCAAAGTAAAAAGAATTCTCAATTGATTTCATATTAATAACCATTCTTAAGTTTTCATTCATTTCTATGTCCTATCTTCTATTTCATTTTTATTCTTTTCAGTTCCCCAAATAAGCTCTTCTAAGTAGTCAGTTTCTATATAAGTCATTTGGTCTACTTCTCATACAGGTAAATGTATTGACATACTGCTTTTATTATTGAGTACAGAAGACAATTAATGAACAAATTGTTTTTATGAACCATGCAGTTGGTATTAACTTTAAGTAATGCCAAAAATTGGAATGGTGTTTTACCTCCATCTGGCTCAACAGAAACTCCACTTCAAATGATCAATTATATACATCATGAAATGAAAGAGCTGACCATACTACAATATAAAATCTGTCTCTGTAAAAGTATCAGCCACAGTGCAGTCTGAGGGAAATAAACTTATTGAGTTCTGCCATTTTCATTCCAGTACTTCCCACCATGTAAGTGTATTCTATAGGTAAATTTGACCTCTGTAATTGAAGTAAAACCCAGTCTAATTTAGAATAGGATATATCTTTAAAAAATTAATTCATTTTAGGGGGGTACATGTGCAGGTTTGCTACATGGCAATATTGCATGATGCTGAAGATGTACCTTTAAATAAAATTTAGCAAATAGCTACAGGCAGGACACTTGCCAGTGGCTCAGGAAGGTAGTCAGAGAAATAACAAATACATACATACATATTTTCTGAAAAGTCTACTAATCACTCTACATTTCAGAAAAGTCTATAAGTCATTCTACATTTCAAGAAAAAAAAAAACAAGAAAAAGAAAACTTCTAAAATAAAGATCCAGGTAGAATCTAAATCATTGACCCTGAATTTATTCCTTTTGTGTTAGCTGCTTTGAACATGATTAGGGAAGTTTGTGGGAGGAATATATATTGAGAAACAACAACAACAACAAAAACCCCCAATATTCCATCTACAGGGTTATTTTGTAGCCATCCACCCATCCAATAATGTTTATTTATTCAATACTTCCAGGCCATGTATTTGGAAATTGAAATACCCACTGTGATCTCCCCTCAAGAAGAGCAATTTCAGGCCAGGTGCAGTGGCTCACGCCTGTAATCCCAGCACTTTGGGAGGCAGAAGCGAGTGGATCACCTGAGGTCAGGAGTTTGGGACCACTTTGGTCAACATGGTGAAACCCCGTCTCGTCTCTACTAAAAATACAAAAATTAGCCGGGTGTGGAGGCGGGCACCTGTAATCCCAGCTACTTGGAAGGCTGAGGCAGGAGAATTGTTTGAACCTGGGAGGCAGAGGTTGCAGTGAGCTGAGATCACACCATTGCACTCCAGCCTAGGTGACACGGGGGTGGGGGGCGGGGGGGAAGAAGATCAATTTCAAAGAAAGAAACATACAACTCAGCAACAGTTATAAGATTACAAAACAGTGTGATAAATATGAACAGGCATGTCTCCTTTCATAGCACTTTATTGTGCTTTGCAGGTAGTGTGCTTTTTACAAATTGAAAGTTTGTGGCAACCTCGTGTTGAGCAAGTCTATCAGCCCCATTTTTCCAACAGCATGTGCTGATTTCCTGTCTCTGTGACACATTTTGGAGATTCTTGTAATAATTCAAACTTATAATAATTATAATAATTCATCATTATTATATCTGTTATGGTGATCTGGAACAGAGGTCTTTCATATTACAGTTGTAATTGTTTTGGGGTGCCATAAACCACATCCATATAATGTAGTGGACCTAATCAATAAATATATGTGTTCTGACTACTCCATGGACCTACCGTTACCCTGTCTCTCTCCTTCTCCTTGGTCTTTCACCTTGGGCCTTCCTATTCCCTGAGACACAACAATATTGAAATTAGGCCAATTAATAACCCTGCAATGGCCTCTAAGGTTTCAAGTAAAAGAAACACTTGCGTATCTCTCACTTTAAATCAAAAGCTAGAAATGATTAAGCTTAGTGAGGAAAACATGTCAAAAGCTAAAACAGGGCAAATGCTAGGCCTTCTGTGCCAGACAGTGTTAGCCATGTTGTGAATGCAAGGACAAACTTGAGGGAAATTAAAAGTGTTACTCCAGTGACTACATAAATGAAAAGAAAGTGAACCAGCCTTATTGCTGATACGGAAAAAGTTTTAATAGTCTTGATAGAAGCCACAACATCCCCTTAGGCCAAATCCTAATTCCGGGCAAAGCCCTAACTCTCTTCAATTCTATGATGGCTGAGAGAGATAAGCTGGAAAAGAAAAGTTGGAAGCTAGTAGAGGTTGGTTCATGAGGTTTACGGAAAGAAGCCATCTCCGTAACATCATAGTGGAAGGTGAAGCAGCAAATGCTGATGTAGAAGCTGCAGCAAGTTATCAGAAAATCTAGCAAAGATCATTCATGAAGGTGGCTACACTAACAACAGATTCTTAATGTAGATGAAACAGCCCTATATTGGAAGAAGATGCCATCCAGGACTTTTGTTACTGAGAGGAGAAGTTAATGTCCAGCTTCAAAGTCTCAAAGGATGGGCTGATTCTCAGGGACTAATCAAGCTGGTGACTTTAAGTGGATGCCAATGCTCATTTACCATTCCGAAAATATTAGGGCCTTTAAAAATTATGTTAAATCTACTCAGCTTGTGCTATAGAAATGGAACAACAAAGCCTGGATAACAACACATTTGTTTACAGCATGGTTTACCGAATATTTCAAGCCCATTGTTGATACCTACTGCTCAGGAAAAAAAAAAAAATTCCTTTCAGAATTAGTCACTCATGAGCTCTGATGGAGATGTACAAGATGAATGTTGTTTACATGCCTGCTAATACAACACCTATTGTGCAGCCCATGTATCAAGTAGTAACTTCAACTTTCTAGTCTTATTTTTTAAGAAATACATTGTATAAGGCCAGAGCTGCCATAGTGATTCTTCTGAGGGATCCGGGCAATGTCCATTGAAAATCTTCTGGAAAGGATTCCAGATGCCATTAAGAACATTCATGAGGCCAGGCACAGTGGCTCACGCCTGTAATACCATCACTTTGGGAGGCCGAGGCGGGCGGATCACGAGGTCAGGAGATCGAGACCATCCTGGCCAACATGGTGAAACCCGATCTCTACTAAAAAAAAAAAAAACAAACAAACAAATATTAGCTGGGCATGGTGGCACACGCCTGTAGTCCCAGCTACTCAGGAGACTGAGGCAGGAGAATCACTTGAACCCAGGAGGTGGAGGTTGCAGTGAGCTGAGATCGTGCCACTGCACTCCAGCCTGGCAACAGAGCGAGACTCCGTCTCGAAAAAACAAAAAACAAACAAAACAAACAAACAAAAAATTCATGATTCCTGTGAGAAGGCCAAAATATCAACATTAACAGGAGTTTGGAAGAGATTGATTCCAATCCTCAAGGATGACATTGACGGGTTCAAGACTTCAGTGGAGGATGTAGCTGCAGATGTGCTGGAGATAGTAAGAGAACTAGAATTAGACATAGACCGTGAAGACGTGACTAAGTGGTTACAATCTCACCAGAAAACTTGAATGGATGAGGAGTTGCTCCTGATGAGCAAAGAAAGTAGGTGCTTACTAATAACCGTATATCTAATTTAGGACTAAAATCAGGTGTATGCAAGAATCAAAACAATCTGACAGCTGTGTGGCATTCTGATATAAATTGCTTTTCTCATAGCTAAAAGTTGTTAGGTTGAAAGTATTACTATCATGAAATCCTGAAAGGAACTTGGTCCATCTTTATTATTAAGAGTTAAAGTGTTTATTTTAATTGGTAGCAGTACTGTATTTTCTAATATATCTACAACTTCACTCTTGGTGAAGATGCTGTGAACGTTGTTGAAATGACAACAAAGGATTTCAAATATTGCATAAACTTAGTTGTTAAAATAGGGGCACAGTTTGAGAGGATTGATGCCAGTTTTGAAAGAAGTTCTACTGTGGGTAAAATGCTGTTAAACAGCATCACATACTACAGGGAAATATTTTGTGAAAGGAAGAGTCAGTCAATGTGGCAAACTTTGTTGTTGTCTTCTTTTAAGAAATTGCCACAGCCACCTCACCCTTTTGCAACCACCACCCTGACCAGTCAGCAGCCATCAACATGAAGGCAAGACCTTCTACTATTATAGCAAAAAGATTAGAGTTAGCTGCTGTCTCAGATAATAATTAACATTTTTAAGCAATAAAGTCTTTTAAAATTAAGACATGTACATCATGGTTTTAGACATAATGCTATTGCATACTTAATATACTATAGTATGAACAAAATTTTTGAATGCACTAGGAAGCCAAAAAGTTTATCTGATTTGCTTTACAGCTATATTCATTTTATTGTGCTGGTCAGGAACTGAACCCGTAATATCTCTGAAGTTATTCCTATACTGGGAAAAGGGAGGAAGAAATGCCGAATCATATGATTTGGGCAGGCTGTGCCTGGGGTCCTGGGTGGATTTCACAAATCACAGCTCTAGAAGCATGGATGGAAAACTTGCAACCAGAACCCAGTTGAGACACTATTTAACAGATTTTGAATCTATTGAAACATTTATATTAGGAATATTGCACTAGTCAAAAAGCAGTATAAAAGATCAGGAGTGCAATAGTAGGCCAAAAAAAGAGATAATTTTTGCTTGCCTTCTGATTTGGTGAGGAAATATGGCAGTGAATGAGTGCTACTACATTGTGAATCATCAAATACTATGTGTAATACAATAACATACAAGGGCTTTGGAATGTTAATATGAAACTACCTTTAAGTGAACTCTTTGCTGCATTATCTTGACCTTCTTTAAAACAATTGTATAATTAAAAAGTAAATGACAATGACAAGGTATGAGAAATAGGCAGATGGAGAAACTGCTGCACTGATCCTAATGTGACCTACATAATTTAATTTATAGCTGCCAATTATTGCCTGAGACAGGTTAGACGAGTAAATCAAGCTGGAGAAGTCTTACTAATAACCATGTATCTAATTTAGGACTAAAATCAAGTGTATACAAGAATCAAAACAATCTGACAGCTGTGTGGCATTCTTATATGAACTGCTTTTCTCATAGCTATTACCTGGAATTCACTCAAAAGTTGGCAGGTTGAAAGCATTACTATTATGAAATCCCAAAAGGCACTTGGTCCATCTTTATTATTAAGAGTTAAAGTGTTTCTTTTAATTGGTAGCAGTACTGTATTTTCTAATATAGCTACAACTTTCAATAATTACTTAATTTATATAATAAGTATATGTACATTTCCCATATTGGTTGCAATTATCAATCTATTCAGGCAGTTTATTTTTATGAGTGATACCATTTCAGGCATTCTTTTTTGAACATACTCATCTACCTTTTATTCTAATTCTTCAATATGTAAAATTCAATTTTCTCTACATTGTTATTTCATATAAATTTTTTTCTAAATATTTTAATTTTGAAAATATTTCAAACTTATTGAAAAATCACAATAGTATTAAGAACCTCTTTTTATTTCCTGAATCATTTGAAATTATGTTGTCAAAATGATGTCCTGAATACTTTGATGTGTAACTCTTACAAACATGACCATTCTCCTAAAATCCTAACTGCAATTCTACTCTCAAAATCAAGAAATTAATGTTGACATAGTCTACCACCTTATCTGCAGACTCCATTTAAGTTTTGACAATTATCTCATTAATGTTCTTTTTAGCAAAGTGATCCAGTCCAGAATCACATACCACATTTAGTTGTTATGTCACTTTCGTCTCCTTTACTCGGTAAAAATTCCTCAGTCTTTCATGACTAGGACTTTCATGACTGGGACATTTTTTTACTCTTACAGGCCACATTTTGGTGGAAGCAGGATCTTTTTATTTGGAAATGCCTGGTGTTTTCTTATGGTTGGATTCAGGCTGTACATTTTTGGCAATATCCCAAAAGTAATGTTATGTTATCATTGTGTCAGGTGGTACATAATTCTTTTTTCTTTCTTTCTTTTCTTTCTCTTTCTTTTTCTTTCTCTGTTTCTTTCCTTTCTTTTCTTTTTCTTTTTTCTCCCTCTCTTCCTTCCACCCACCTTCCTTCTTTCCTTCCTTCCTCCTTCCTTCCTTCCATCCTTCTTCCTTTTCCTTCTATAATGCTCTGTTCTCATTGTGTCAGGTGGTACATGATCTTCCTTCTTCCCTCCCTCCCTCCCTCCCTTCCTTCCTTCCTTCCCCTTCTTTCTTTTCTTTCTTTCTGACAGCGTCTCACTCTATTGCACAGGCTGAAGTGCAGTGGTGTGATCTCTGCTCACTGTACCTTAGACCTCCCAGGCTCAAGCGATCCTCTCACCTCAGCCTCCTGAGTAGCTGGGACTATAGGCATGCACCACCCAGCTCACTAATTTTTGGAATTTTTGTAGAGATGGGGTCTCACTATGTTTCCCAGGCTAGCCTCAAACTCCTAGGCTCAAGTGATCCTCCTGCTTCAACCTCCCAAAGTGTTGGGATTACGGGCGTCTGCCACCACACCAAGCTAAGGTACATGATTTCAATTTGTCCCATCACAGATAATAACTTGGATCACTTGATTAAGGTGATGTCTGCAAGCTCCCTTAATTGTATGCTAGCTATTTTTTTTCCTCTCTGTAATTAGTATTTTGTGGAGAAATAATTTGAAGCTATATAAATATCCCATTCCTTGACAACATTTCATTATTTTTAGCATCCATTGATGTTTCTAGACTGAATAAATTATTACAATTATTGTCAAATGGTGATTTTCTCATTCCAACATTCTTTCTACATTTATTTGTAGGTATTCTAATGTTATCTCCCCATTAGTCATTTAGTCACTTATTTGTATCATATAGATATATAAATTCATATTTCATTCAATGAGTTATATAGTCCATTACTATCTTTATTCATTTTGATGTTCAAAATGTCGCAGGTGTAGCCAGTTAATGCCCCTTCAAACTGTCTTTGTGTCCTTTTGCTATGTCCACATCATTATTTGAGCATTTTTTAACTTTCTGGAAAAACAAAATGTTCCAGGCTCATTCTGTATTTTTTCTGCTCCATTATGGAAGTAGCCATTTTCCCAAAGAGCCCTACTTCTTTTTAGTGGAGAATATAACCAAGATACCTACATGTGGGTGCCAGGTGTTCTCATTGCTGTTGGAGTCACTGCTCCTAGGCACATACACAGGTATATACACACAAACAGCATCTCTACCTCTGTATCTATATCTCTCTCTTTCTACCCATTGAAATTCGTGTGCTCATACCGATACCTCCAACTGTAATACAACAATCCTTCTAGTTTTCTTTCCACACCTGTAACTCTCTTCTCCTACACTCTGGAGGATGACTCCCATTATTGTCAATTTATTATTAGATTTTTTCCTTGCTAAATGTTACTAATCACCTGTTACCACCACCACCTCCCTGGACGTCGGGTGTAGAAGCCCTCTTTACCCTTCTCAAGCTCCAACATCCCATGCCAGGCAATGTGCATGCCTTCATCATCCTACGGGGGTTCCAACAACTGGTGCTAGGCTGCTCCTGCTGCTCTATCATCCCCTCCCTACAAAGATGCGTAACTTGGTTGGCGCCACATACCATTTTGCATTCTCCACCAGCATTGTGTGAGAATTCCAATGATTTCATGTTCTTGCCAACACAAGGTATTACCAGTTTTAAAAACTGAAGCTATTTTAGTAGGTGTATAATGGTAATAAATCATAGTTTTTATTAGCATCTCCCTCATGATTAATGATGTTAAGCATCTTTTCCTGTGAGTACTGATTGACTATATTCTTTTGTGAGGTATCTACTCAAGTGGTTTGCTCATATTTTGTTGTTGTTGGCTTCTTTCTATTGATATATAATAGGTCTTTATATATTATGCAAGTTCTTTGTCAGATATATATATTGTGGATTTTTTTCCTGTTATGTAGTTTGTTTTCCAATTTTAAAAATTGGACTGTTTGTCTTACACTTCAAAAGAAGTTGTAGTTGTTGGGTGTAGTGTTCTACACATATAAGTTGGGTCTATTTGGCTGACTGATTCAGATCATTTATGTCTACTGTTTTTGTTTTTTTTTTTTGTCTAGTTATTTTACCAATTGCTCAGGAAGAGGTATTTAGATCTCCTACTGTAATTGTGAAATTGTTTATTTCTCCCTTTATCTGTCAATTTCTGCTTTATGTATTCTGAAACTTTGTTATTGGATGCACACACATCTGTGATGAATGATAATAAAATGTCTTTATCGCAGTTAATTCTTTTTGTTTTGAAGTCTATTTTATCTTATATTAATATACGCACTCAAACCTTCTTATACTTACTGCTTCTGTAATCTTTTTTAATACACTTACTTACAACATGCCTGCATCTTTATATGTTAAATGCATTTCTTGCAGAGAGCAGATAGTTGAGTTATGCTTTTCAAAAATTCATTCTGCTTATTTCTAATTTTAATTGGAGAATTTAATCCAATTAAATGTATTCCAAGTATTGATATAATGGTATTAAGGACTGTTTCTTCCTTCTGTGTTTTGTTCCTTTGTCCCCCCTTTCCTTATTATGTGGATTAATTGAATATTTCTTAAATTCTATTTTAATGTATTGGCTTTTTAATATTTCTTTTCCATATTTTTAAATAGTTGCTCTAGGGATTACAATATGCATCTTTAATTTATACTGTCTATTAGAGTTAATATTGTATCAATTCTTGTAAAATGTAGAAGTTTTACAACTGTTTGGGTCCTTTACCACCCTCACCATCCTTTTTTATTACAGTCATCATATGTTATTTGTATATCTACATACATTATTAGCCCCACGCAAATATGTTATTCTTTTACTTAAACATTCACATGTATTTTATGGGTACTTTTTAAAAAGCCTTCTACATTTACTCATATATTTATCATTTCATTACTTCTTGAAAATTAGACTTTTCCTTTGGTGTAATTTCCCTCCACCCTGCAGAATTTTTTCTTGGTTTCATACCTTAGAATTCTGGATTAACTTTCTTATTTTTCTTTCAACACGTTAAAAAATACTGTACTACTGAATTTGGCAGAGTTTCTAATAAAAATCAACTTTTTTATATCAGTTTGTATAGAAACTTATTTGTATCACTTTTACTCTATAAATAAGGTTTTCTTCCCTCTGGATGTTTTTGATATTTTCTTTGGTTTTCAGCAATTAGCTTCGCCATATGTAAGTTTATTTGTTTTGTATTTACTCTATTTGGGGGTTTCTGAGCTTTTAAAATCTATAAATTATGCCTGTCATTTAATCTAGAATGCTTTCAGCTATTATTATTTCTTCATAAATTTACTCTGCTCCATTCTTTCTTTCCTATCCCTGTGAGCCTCCAATTGCATAATTAAAAAATCTTTTTCTATTATCCCACAGGACCCTTAGGGAATGGCTAGTTTGTAGAGCAGTCAGAACATGCACATTTATCAATTAAGTTTGCAGTTTTATATGGGTGAGTTTCATGGCACCCCAAAATAATTACAATAGTAAAGACCACTGATCACAGATCATCATAACAAATATAATAATAATAATCATGAAGTTTTAAATATTGTGGGAATTAGCAAAATGTGATACAGAGATACAATGTGAGCAAAAGGTGTTGGAAAAATGGTGTTGATAGACTTGCTCAACACAGGGTTGTCACAAACCTTGAATGTGTAAAAAACAGGGTTATCTGTGAAGCACAATCAAGTGATGCTCAATTAAATGAGGTATGCACTATTATTTTTTCTGATTGCAGTTCATTAGTATACTAGCTTAATATATGACTATACATTAATATAAATTTAGCCCCTTTGAAAAACAATTTAAAGTAGGGCTAAAGAAAAAACAAAATCATGAGTTAACTGAATATAAAAATTTCCTTAAGAGTAAGACACTCTTAGCATGGTAACTTTTCATTCTGTCATGAAATAATCTCATGCAGGCATTTTTCTCAGTTTGTTTCTGGGAGGTAGAATATATTAAGAATGAAGACAGAAATTTAAATAAATATAAAACTGATGTGATTAAGTTAGATAAAGAGTACTGTATAATCTTTAAGACAAATTTAGGTCTTCTTTGAGGTGACAGTAATTTGAATGTTATATCAAAAGGAAATATCATTGTAGGCTCAATAAATATAGTTGCTGCTTGCATACTCATTCTACTTTAGGGAAAGCCTTATTCATATAAAGACTAAGAACCTGCTCACTTAGTATGATTTGGTTGGTACTGATGTCAATGGAGGCTTCCACCTCAGGATTTTCCTGATCTCTTTCAAGAAAGAGTCATAGTCTATTTATACCCATTCCTCTCATAGACAATTGAGTATCTCTGTTATATCTAAAGTTCTTATTAAAAGAAAAATACTGCCTCTTGTCTTTATATAGATTCACACTTCATTTTAATCAGCAAACATATCAGTAATATTTTTTCCGAAGTCCTTAGATATATTCCGTATTAGAAAAGACAAACTTTAACATTAACAAGATACCATGTAAATATAGGGTCTTAAAAATCTTTTCATTTATTCTTAAAAAATCTTGTGCTGCTATGCATAAATAAAATGAAATTATTCACAGTATGGGGGTTTTACAATGTGAAAAGCAATGTGATATTCTATGAAACTATAAACTCACTGAATTAGAGAGAGTATTTAAGATAATAATAACCCAGCATCTAAAAATGCACTAAAAACACTATCAAATGTATAATAAAGTTCCCAGAAATGGCAAGAGGTAAGAGCTGATGTATCATATTTAAGAATTACAAAAAACAACATATTTTTTTAAAACCCCTAAAACTTGGTAAGAATAGTATACTTGCAAGACATAACTATAAATCTGACTAAGAAAGTCCCAGGGAAGAGTTAGTGATCACCAAAGTGTGAGCTTGCTATGACTTTAGGAAGGTGCATGCATCCTGATACACATACACACACACACACACACCCACCCACAGAGCCTAAGAAGAGTGTGAATGTGAAACTGGCTTTAACTCCAATAGTAATGATTACATTTAATTGGAGGACACATAAATCAATTTTAGTAATATAACATTGATACTTCATAAATTAGTTGGAAGAATTTATAAACTTTTCAAAGAGATTATAAGAGACAGACCAAATTCTGAGCCTAGTCCTTTGTGGACATGTTATTCGTTGAGCTAAATGGCAAAGGTTTAGAACACTGACGCATGATCATGAAATGTTTGTAATGAAGTAAACATTCTTAGCTGTACTTGTTACATAACTCAAAAATACAAATATCTACAAATTGAATTATAAAAATGTTTCTACTGCAGGGAAGTTTAAATTTTTCCCGATCTGTTCACAGATTAACAGGAAAAAAGGCATACAAATTTATTTTGTGCAGTCATGTTCACAGGAGTCACACAAAATATAAAAACTCAAAGAAATGGCCATATGGAGTTTTTATACTATCCTGACGCTACAGAAAGAATAGCTAGAAGCTTCACCCAAAAGAGTTTATGGTGGCAAGACAGGTTATGGGAGCGGGGAAGAGGAGGCTTGGCTAGCAAAGGTCGTCTGGTTATATAGATGAAACCTCACAGATAGCAGAATCTCAGTTAAAGGTGTCAGACTCTCAGTTAATCTTTCCTTGATCCAGACATGGGAGGGCCTCAGAGAAAGCCTGGCTGCATCAGTGCAGATTTTCTCTACAGTAGAAAATCGTTCCCACAAAAGACAGCTTTGTACGGCTACTTGTGTTTGCAGGCCCTCTGCATAGCTTTCTCAAAATACACCAAATAAGTATATTTTGGCGTGAAATATTTTTGTTTCCATCACTATATTCTAACATATACATTTCAAGACTATCAACAGTAGCTATCATTTACCTCAAAATATTGGTAAAAATCATCAGGGAATCTGAAAGTCCAAGCCAGATGCTTGGGGACAATTTGTACGTGTGATTATACTTTTAAAAGTTAACATATTTGATGCTTCATAATCTGCCTTATCTCTTGCCACCCATTTAAAGAAAAGGAAGAATAAAAACCAGAAGGCCAGGACTTCATACTTTTCATTCTTAATGGGAAATTAAAGGAATTTCAAAGAGCATTGCTTTTCAGCCATTTGCACCTAATTTTTCATTTTTAATACAATTATTTAAGAAGGAAGTAATTTCAAATTGTTCTATTGCAATTTAGAATGTTTAGCTTTGCTGCGAAGCTATGTAAAAGGTAAGAACATAGATTCTGGAGCCAGATCTTGTAGACTCAAAATCTGGTTTCTTCCATGTATTTGCAATATGCTATCTCTTGCCTCACTTTATCATCTGTTACACGGGTCAACAAACTTTTTATGTAAAAGGCATCAGACAGTATGCGTTTTGGGCTTTACAGGCCACATATAGTCTCTGTTGCTTTTTTTTTTTTTTGAGACAGAGTGTCACTCTGTCGCCCAGGCTGGAGTACAGTAGTGCAATCTTGGCTCACTGCAACCTTCACCTCTTGGGTTCAAGTGATTCTCATGCCTCGGCCTCCTGAGTAGCTGGGACCACAGGCACATGCCACCACACCTGGCTAATTTTTGTATTTTTAGTAGAGACGAGGTTTCCCCACGTTGGCCAGGCTGGTCTCGAACGCCTGTCCTCAAGTAATCCACCTGCTTTGGCCTCCCAACGGCCGATTACCTGCTGGGATTACAGGGATGAGCCACCATGCCTGGCCTAACAACTCTTTAAAAATGTAAAATACTTCAAACTATACTACAAGGCTATAGTAGCCAAAACAGCATGGTACTGGCACCAAAACAGAGATATAGGCCAATGGAACAGAACAGAGCCCTCAGAAATAATACCACACATCTACAACCATCTGATCTTTGACAAACCTGACAAAAACAAGAAATGGGGAAAGGATTCCCTATTTAATAAATGGTGCTGGGAAAACTGGCTAGCCATATGTAGAAAGCTGAAACTGGATCCCTTCCTTACACCTTATACAAAAATTAATTCAAGATGGATTAAAGACTTAAATGGTAGACCTAAAACCATAAAAACCCTAGAAGAAAACCTAGGCAATACCATTCAGGACATAGGCATGGGCAAGGACTTCATGTCTAAAACCCCGAAAGTAATGGCAACAAAAGCCAAAATTGACAAATGGGATCTAATTAATCTAAAGGGCTTCTGCACAGCAAAAGAAACTACCATCAGAGTGAACAAGCAACCTACAGAATGGGAGAAAATTTTTGCAATCTACTCATCTGACAAAGGGCTAATAGCCAGAATCTACAAATAACTCAAACAAATTTACAGAAAAAAACAAACAACCCCATCACAAAGTGGGGGAAGGACATTAACAGACACTTCTCAAAAGAAGATATTTATGCAGCCAACAGACACATGAAAAAATGGTCATCATCACTGGTCATCAGAGAAATGCAAATCAAAACTACAATGAGATAACCATCTCACATCAGTTAGAATGGTGATCATTAAAAAGTCAGGAAACAACAGGTGCTGGAGAGGATGTGGAGAAATAGGAACACTTTTACACTGTTGGTGGGGCTGTAAACTAGTTCAACCATTGTGGAAGTCAGTGTGGCGATTCCTCAAGGATCTAGAACTAGAAATACCATTTGACCCAGCAATCCCATTACTGGGTATATACCCAAAGGATTATAAATCATGCTGCTATAAAGACACACACACACGTATGTTTATTGTGGCACTATTCACAATAGCAAAGACTTGGAACCAACCCAAATGTCCATCAATGATAGACTGGATTAAGAAAATGTGGCACATATACACCATGGAATACTATGCAGCCATAAAAAAGGATGAGTTCATGTCCTTTGTAGGGACATGGATGAAACTGGAAACCATCATTCTCAGCAAACTATCGCACAGACAAAAAACCAAACACCACATGTTCTCACTCATAGGTGGGAATTGAACAATGAGAACACTTGGACACAGGAAGGGGAACATCACACACTGGGGCCTGTCATGGGGTGGGGGGAGGGTGGAGGGATAGCATTAGGAGATATACGTAATGTAAATTATGAGTTAATGGGTGCAGCACACCAACATGGCGCATGTATACATATGTAACAAACCTGCACGTTGTGCACATGTACCCTAGAACTTAAAAGTATAATAATTTAAAAAAAGTAAAATAAACATTAAAGGCAGTACAAAAATGAGTTAGCAGTTTACTGACACTTGATCTATATAATAGAGATAATACTTACCTCACAGGGTTCTTATGACAATGAAATGAATATATGTAAAGTGCTTACAAAGTATGGGCACATTGTAAAAGCTATGTTTATCATTACTACTATATTTCTAATCAAATTTTATTTTCAAAATATCTAGTATTCCTGGGTGACTTTCAGCATTACTTGGTGATTTGAAATTTGGAGACAGATTTTATCTTTCTTGGTTTATTCTAAATTGCCAGAAAAGCAGTTTAACATGGTATGCCGATGAAGCTTCTGAATCTGGCATTGAAATCAAGTGATTGGAAGAAAGAGCCATAAAGGTTCTGAGGCAGGCGAAGCTGAGCAGGAGCATCCATACGGAGAAAGATGAAAATGTAATAACTAAGTAACCTGAAACATTCAATTAAACACAATAACCATTTCTTAATCACTGTAGTATTTCTCTCTAGTCGCAGACGTACACAAACCTATTTATTTAGGTGACCTTGTAATACCAGTCATTTATTTTCATGAACAAAGGGAATAATCAGAAAGCAGAAAATAGGTACAAACTCAGTTACAATGCAATAGTATTTTAATGCACATGCACCAGAGTTATAAGCAAGATGAATTTGCCTTAAGTATTGCAACTGACTGAATGTTTGTGTTCTCCGAAAATTTCTATGTTGAAATTCTAACCCCCTATGTGATGATATGTGATGATATTAGGAGGTGGGGTCTTTGGGAGGAGCCATGTGAAGATGTAATGGGATTCATGCTCTTATCAAACAGACTCCAGAGAGTTCTCTTGCCCTCTTTTGGCCATGTGAGGATACAAGAAGATGGCAGTCTGCAACCAAGACAGCTCTCACCAGAACCCAACCATGCTGGTAATCTGATCTCAGACTTCCAGCTCCAGAGCTGTAAGAAATAAATTTCTGTCGTTTATAAGCCACCCAGTCTATGGTACTTTGTTATAGCAACCTGAAATGAATAAGACAAGTATTATCAAGAGTAACTGCACATATTTATGAAAATCACAACATGATATAAAAAAATTACAAAGAAAAAATATCTTAAGGAGACAATTTGTAACTTTTTCACAGAGAACTTAGAAATAAAAAACAAACATATAAAACCCAGCTCTTTTGTGATTTATAAAGCACAGGCTGAATAGTGCCATATACAAATATTTAAATATCTAACATACAAGAGGATAAGTTTCAAACATTTTTACAAGCTGTTATATTCAAATACAGAGCTTAATGAATTAAACTCTGTAACACACTGATGTCTAGACATGAAAGAAAACTTGCTTCAGCTTTAATAAAATACATTTTAATTGTATAATATGCTAAATACAAATGCAATAATCTCAGCTTATTCACACTTAATATGACATCCTGTGACTACACTGTTGCCCAACTTACTTCTACATAATCTTTACATGAAAATGTGGAGTAGGGATGGATGTTTATAGACTAAAAACTAGATTTTGGAGATCATGAAAACAAAGAAAAAGGGTACTTCTCCTTCTTCTAAATATTTGCATAGGTATGAGCTAGTGTAGTTTGTGGAATACCAAATAATTTAATGTCAAAATAGTTTTAAGGACTTTTATCAAAGTCATTTGTATCCAGAGTTTAAAATTTGAGTAGTGTTAATAGCTTTAAAAGAAAAAAAAAGAAAACAAAAAAAGCAAAGAGCAGTCTCTAGTCTCTGACCTTCCCTCTACCATCCCTGTCCTGGTTGCTGTCCCAAGTAAGAGCCTTTTCTATCATTTTAATTGTTATTCTGGCAGATATATCTGTATTTCTAATATCTATCATACTCTTGAATCATCTGTCTTAAAACAGACTGCTTGGTACTGAATCCTAGTACCAGACTTACCAGCTTTTTGAACTTTGGCAAATTACATAACATTTTAACGCCTCAGTTTACTGATCTATAAAATGGAAATAATAAAACCTGCCACATAGGCTTATTGGGAGGATTAAATGATGAAAATTCTGTATGTGTAATACCTGCTTATAATATAATGATCATATAGTAGTAACTATTATTAATTTTATTACTACCTTATGGTAAGTGAGTGAGGATTTCAATTCTCAATCAATTCTTTCTCCATCCTAAAATAGTTGTAGCATATCAGTTTTTTAAAAAATTACATTCATTGTTTCCATCCTTATGTCCTTCCTATATCTGCAGCAACTTTAGATTAATGAGATTTTCATTTTGTATCCTCTAAAACAATTTACAAGAGAGATGGTAAACTAGCTAAGATGCTGAGCCATTGGAATTTTCTGGGTAACTTTCAATTTGCCAAATGCCAAATCACTGCTATTTCTGGACTATAAGAAACTGCAATATAGAACTTTTATTGTAGCTTTATGTGCTTTTATCAAAATCTTTGTGAAACATGTACCACTACTGCAGTTACTATAACATCTTTATTACTCACTTACGTTTGCCTTCTATTTTCATCATTTTCAAAGCTAAGCATACTTGAGATGGTATATATTGTATATTACAGTTTTTCTTTATAAGCAATGTTTATCAGGATAAACAATATTGCTCTATATACTGTTGCTCAGTGATTAAAATGAAGGTTTCTATTTAGAGTTCACAATTATAAGTGTTCTCTAATTTGTGAGAACTAATAATTTGTGTGCCTGAGATATGTCTAAAATTCTAAAGAACATTTATGTAGCAGTTATGTTCATGAAAAAGTTAAAAGTCACAATTTATTTTAACAAAGTGCTATGGTAAATTGGAGGCATTTAAAAGGGAAAAACAAGATGTCAGTAATGATTACTGAACAGTCAAATATTAATTTACTTTATACCTCTTAATCTGAAGATGCAATATTTTCATTCAGCCAATGAAATAAAATTAGATACTATCCATGGAAAGGTTCTCAAATTATCCCTCATTAAATTTTAAGTTCTCTGAAGATAAGGATATGTCTTATTTACCTCGTAACATCATTGCCTAGGACTATGTCTGACTAGTTGGTGTAGAGATGTTCAACATACACTGAATAAATAAATTCAGCTTAACTTAGTCTCAGATGGTTTACAAATGCTTGACAGTATGACACGAAATACCATACTAACAGAGCATTATTCTTTTCAGCATAAACAAAGCACACCAGTTGGCACATTATATTTTACATTTTATTGACAGTGACACATAGTAAAAATTGAATATATATTAATTACCCATGGTCCCTTATAAATATTTAAAGTTCTTTTTCACAAGCACAATTCATACTGCAAAGTCATAAACTAAATTTTTTAAAAAGACAATTAAAAAATAAAATATATTAAACATATCATAAATTATGATGGGATGAGATGGCTTATAACTGACTTTTAAACATTCTACATACAATCAAATGTAGACCTTCACTAAGAAGTTGATAATTCTAGGGAGCCCTTTTGAGGGAATATTTAGTTTTTAAATAATTAATGGCCAAATTAGCATACCTGAAGTCCTATGTTCTTAAAAAGGTCAGAGTCCATAAATGCAAGCAGAAAATTATATTTTTTGATGCATAAACATCTTTTACAAAATGTAAAGTATTCTATTTGCCTTAGATAGATTCCTTGAATTGAAAATTGCTGAGGTTTCCAACTATTATCTTTTCATGTCTTCACAGTCTGGATCTGATCTGATAACAAAAAACAAACAAAAATTATCAATCTCTATAGGGCAAAATCTATTTTCTAAAGTAATCTAAGTCAAATCTATACAACATGTTGGAAGCTTATGTATACATGTGCTTTTGTTATTATTATTTTTTAGAGATAGGATCTTGCTATGTGGCCCAGGCTGTACTGGAACTTCTGGGTGCAAGTGGTCCTCCCACCTGAACCTCTCTAGTAGTTGAGACTACAAGTGTGCACCAGGTCCAGCTACACCTGCTTTTTTAAAAGCACAATTCATCTATAGTTATTATTTTTATCAAAGTTGTACATTTGCATAGAGTCAACTAGTTCTATGAGATTTCTAGGCAAAACAGCAGTACTTTGCTTCTTCTCCATTCCTCCCTTTCAGGGGCAACTACTTATAACTCCCTTTTAGATGAATACTTATAATACCTCTAAATAATATACTTTTATTGTTACTTCTTCAAATATCATTTCCTTCAATGTAATATGAGACATCAGCTCTCTCACACTCCCATGCTGTTCCTAGGCAACCCTCATAATACTTCTAATACCCCCATTCTCCTAACACACTAATATAGTCATTGTCAATATGATGACTATGTAAATGCTATTCACAGCTAAGACAGGTGGTATACTTTTTCTTTCCTCTTCTATATTTTATCCCTCCTAGAGTTAATAATTGGCTTTCCCACTCCCATCCAACTCATCTATTTAATTGTATGTACTTAACACTAATTCAATTGCACCACTCCCAGAGTTTAAACCTTTATTACTATGAAGTACATTACACAGTCCATCTACTTTGCCTTCTTGAGGAACTCTTCCACAGAGTCTTATAAAAAACTCTAGAATCTATACTCATTTTCTCTATGCCTGCCACAGTCATTTTGTTACAATATCTTCTTTCATTATCATTTTAGGGTCTCCATTAATATCCTGGGGACTCCTTCCCCTACTCTCTGTGCTGGTTTTCCTGTCTCATGATCCCTTAATTTTCTCTTCTTGGTTTATTTCCTTTTATTTTTTTGATAATGCTGGTACCAAGATTTTCCTGTTTTTGAAAAATATTCTTCTCAGTGGCTACCTTAGTAAAAAGGACAGAAAGTAAATTCTTGAGATACCGTATAGCTGAAGATGTCTTTATTCTACTGTCAAAATACACTGATACTGCCTGAGTATATAATTCTATTATTCCCTCCTTGGACTCTTCCAGGCATTTCCCAATTATCTTACAGCTTCCAAGTTGTTGCTGTTGATAAATCTGATGTTATTCTGTTTTCTTATTCTTTTTTTCCTCAGGAAGCTTTCATTTTTTTTCTCAGGAAGCTTGCAGAATCTTCCATTGTTTGCAGCACTGCATTTTAGTAATGATACCTGCTGGTATGGGAATATTTTTATCCACTGTATTGAGCTCTTGAGAGGCCTGTCAACTGAAAACTCATCAATTTAGTTCTAGAAAATACTGTTTGAGGATTTGCTATCCTCTACTTTTTTCTGTTCTCTCTTTCTGAATTTCCTATTATTTGGATATTGGGCCTCCTGAACATGACCCCTTTCTTTTCTTTCAAATTTTCTATTCTTTGTCTTTCTGCTCTACTTTCTGGGAGTTTGCCTCTATTTTATCATCTTTTTAAAACTAAATTTTTCATTTCAACTACTATATTCTTATTTTCCAAGAACTCATTTTTTTTTTGTTCTTTCTTTTCAAGTAGTTTACTGCCTTTATTCATGAAAGTAACACCTTCTCTTATCTCTTTGAGGATACTCTTTAACAGTTTTTTGAAATGTTCTCTCTATATAAATTCTACTTACTCGAATCCACTTTTCTTGTTTGTGCACATTCCCATATTTCATAATGTTTTCATCCTCAAATGCCTGGTCATCCTTTGCCATCTGTTCATATGTATTAAGTGAACACTAAAAAATTGATTGGAATTTGCAAATGTGTGTGAAGCTTGTCAAATGTGGTCTTCCTTTTAGTACGTCTGGCTAAGCCATTTCCTTGGGATCTCCAATATTAATACCTTTAGATCTTTGCTCTTAGGCTGGTCTGATTCCCCAAAGATGACTCTTCCTATATCCTGCCTACTGTCATTGTTTTCTGGGAGAAATAGGAGCAGTAGAAGAGAGTTATAATATACAGCATGAAAACTTATTTTCCTCATTTTTCAATTCAGCACCACCAGACAGTTGTGCACCTAGGGTTTTCTAGTCCAGAGACACTGTCTTTGACTCTGCAGAGAATAAACCTTCAATTTTCTCTTAAAGGGAAGATGTATAATCATATCTTCTCTTTTCATCCCACGTTCATCCTTATTTTCAATTTCCACCAATTTCTGAGGCTTTGCATCTGCAATGTAAGTTAGGCTGCTTTTCAGCTTTCCCCACTGGTAGTTTAAGATTCAGCTTTCTCAGGTCTGTTAAGTAATTCAACACTGATCAAATATTCAGCTTCCAAAATTTGGTTGCCATTTTCACTACTTCCCTTCTTTTTGTCCGTATATATTAATATCTTTTTAAAAAGTCTCTTTACTGTTAGTGAGAGTTGGGGATCAGATGAAACTAAGCATACTTGATCAATCTTCTTTCATTGGAATACTCCTGCATAGTTTGTAAGTCTAATATTCACATCTGGGAGCATTATTAACTTTTTCCATGCAGACAAAGCAATAAAATGAATACATTTTATTAGTTATTTGGGAAGATTTCTTTTTAAAAGTACCTAATTTGAAAGTTTCAGGGCAAGAAAACTTACAGTTCTGCAATAGTTTCTGTTTACTCTCTGGCAGTTTAAAAAATACTTCCTAGTCTATTCAGTGTTCTTGTCTTTCGGTTGTTCTACATACACGATTATTGAGACTGTTTCCAAAGACAACAGAATCGTGCCATTACATGTGCCATTTAATATTTCACCAAAAAGCTTCTAACCTTAAACTTTATTTTTAAATTTTTTTGAGACAGTCTTGCTCTGTCACCCAGGCTGGAGTGCAGCGGCATGATCTCGGCTCACTGCAACCTCCACCCCCAGAGTTCCTGTCTAAGCCTCCCCAGCAGCTGGGATTACAGGCATGCACCACCACGCCTGGCTAATTTTCTGTATTTTTAGTCACAATCGTGTTTCACTATAGTTGGCCAGGCTGGTATCGAACTCCTGTCCTCAAGTGATCTGTCCACCTCGACCTCCCAAAGTGCTGGGATTACTGGCATGAGCCACTGCTCCCGGCCCCAACCTTAAACTTTAAATAATAATATTAAATTAGCCCCAAATGAACCAAAGGCCTTCTTGTTTGTCATACTAGGAAATTCCAGAATTCTGGAAGCAAAATCAGATATAAGTTCAGAATACCCTTCACAGCTACATTCACATAAAGAACTCTGGCTAACACAAACTAATCTCCTATATTTACTGCTATTTATTTTTTAAAAATAGATTTTTGTCTCTTTTCAAATCTAGAGACAGTTGGGAATATGATAATGTAAACTATTTGTTATTACACAGAAAATATAACCAAAGTGGCCAGGCGCGGTGGCTCATGCCTGTAATCCCACCACTTTTGGAGGCTGAGGCGGGTGGATCACCTGAGGTCAGGAGTTCGAGACCAGCCTTCCCAACATGGTGAAACCCTGTCTCTACTAAAAATACAAAAAATTAGCTGGGCATGGTGGCAGGCACCTGTAATCTCAGCTACTCAGGAGGCTGAGGCAGGACAATTACTTGAACCTGAGAGGCAGAGGTTGCAGTAAATCGAGATCATACCACTGCACTCCAGCCTGGGTGACAAGAGACAAGAGTGAAACTCCATCTCAAAAACACACACACACACACACACACACACAAAAGAAAGAAAGAAAATATAACCAAAGCACCTCCTATTTGAAACCAAATGATACACTTTTTTATCCTGTGGCTTAGTTTCCACCTTTTTTAAATAGAGTGTTTAGGTAAAAGGGTAAACTTAACATTTATGGGGTGCTTTCTTATGCTAGGTACTTTAACAGTATCTAACTTAATCCGTACAAAATATAACACATTTTATTTTTTACTTTTACAGATTAAAAAAACTTCACAAGGTAACAGATGTTAGCTAACAGAGAGGTAAATTAATAAGTAGTAGAATAAATTTGCTGGACTCAGAAGCCTAAGTTTTTTTTTTTTTTTCAACTATCAGTCAATGCTTCCTATATAAAACAGAGGTACTATTGCTTACCTTGCAGAAAATTGTAAAGGGTACATAAAGTAATATGGAAAAACAAGGACACAAAAGTATTTCCAAAATGTGTCCTCCTTACAAAGACTTGGGAGGTAAGACAGATGATGATGGATCAGAAAAGTCAAAGAAACAAAAATTAGGTATCAAGACCAGAGTTGGCAATTTGTATTGTGATGTTGGATTGCTACTGACACCTAGTGGCTAACTGCTAGTGACAAAATAAAACCAGAAAAGAAGGGATGGAGAACCACACTTTAAAATCCAGAAGACTATCAACTTATTTTCAGTAAATACTGTGCTCTGAATTAGGTTATCATGAGTGACAATAGGGTCTCCATCCATGCTATATCTTCACTGTTAGCAATGGTAAGCACTCTGTAAAATATGAAATGAGGCTGAAAACATACTCCTGGTATCTTCTCTGGAATATTCCTCTGTAGCCTGTTTCTGGTGGAAATCCACCCCATTGCCTTTAACACTTCTTTACTGCAGTCTAAGAAACTAAGTTGCTGGGTTCACAGAAAAATCCCGCTAGTTCTTCTGAGAATCACTAGAGGTTCCTGATTGTCACTAATTGTGAAATATGACTTGAATGTTCCTTGCAGTTTAATGGTGTTATGATAACTACATAAACATAAAAGACACAGATATACAATAGTCTGTCTAGTTAACTAAACCACCATATTATACCAATAACACATACAAATATTTATGAAATGTACATTTCGCACTTTGAACCAAAGAAATACTATGATGTATGAGCAGGCAGGCTACTCTTAGATCTACCATGATATGTGCTATATCCCTGCTATTGTTTGCAACATGCAGAAGATTTAAAAAAAAATCACACACAACTGGCATTAAAAGGTTTGTGTAGAAGAATTTGTAACTATGAGACTGTAGCTAGAATTTATAATATCCTGTTATTCACTCTTGTTCAGGGCAGAGACATTCCCCGTAGAAATGATCTCTAGTTGTTATGCTCGGAAATGGAATTTCTGACTTGGCCATTAGGATCCTGCAATAAGAACCTATGAGCTTGGTTTCATTCACAACTATCTACTGCTCTGTGTGCTTCAAGCCATTCTTTTGGCTGAGAGACCATTAGGGTAAATGATATATGTTAATTTATTTCCTAATATAGTAAGCCTGTACCAATCTATGATAACTATTTTGATGAATAGCAACCAGAACTGCAAATATACAAAATATCAATAAAAGATCAGTATCTCTAATACTAAATATGAATATTACAAGTTGTGTATACATGCTATGTATAAATGGAGCTATATCTGTAGTATAGCATGATTATTCTTCTTCTTTTTTTTTTCTTGAGATGGAGTCTTGCTTTGTTGCCAGGCTGGAGTGCTGTGGCGCAATCTCGGCTCACTGCAACCTCCATCTCCTGGGTTCAAATGATTCTCCTGACTCAGCCTCCTGAGTAGCTGGGTTTACAGGTGTACACCACCACATCCAGCTAATTTTTCTATTTTTAGTAGAGACAGGGTTTCACCATGTTGGCCTTGATCTCCTGACCTCATGATCCACCCGCCTCGGCCTCCCAAAGTGCTGGGATTACAGGCGTGAGCCACCGTGCCCGGCCAGCATGATTCTTAAAAGAAACATGTCATTCAGACTTATTTTTAGTTATTGACATTAGGGCCTAACATTTGTCCCAAAATTTAAATGTGCTTCTATTACTAGATCTGACAGGAACTTGTTGCTATAAGTTTAAATTGTTTTCTATATGTGTCATATATATTGACTGTAAAGATTCAAACACTTTATGTAAATAAATCCTTTAGCAATATGTGATAGAAGTAAATGGAACAAGGTATTGGATACTTACTGTATTGTTTTTTCTGATAGCAGAAATAAATGGAAAGAGGAAAAAAGGCAATGATATAATAAAATAAAATGTAAAAAAAGATAAAAATATGAATAAAAAGGAAACAAAGGCTGAAGACACACAGTATTTTGTAATGTACCTTGAAGCCAGTCTACACCTTCTTGCAAGCCTTCTCCTTTTATGGCATCACTAGCACTGAAATAAAATCCATAAGAAACATAGCCATCTCATTACATCACAAAACTATAAGAATAAAGGATTACAGTTTTGCCATATGGAGAATTAACACATTATAACAACATATATCTGAGCAAAACTGGTTAAGCATTGAAATTGAAAATAAACAGAAAATAAAAGTCTGAGTGCTCAGGAACAAGATATGTTTATAATTTATAAACAGATTTTGAAAAAAGTTATTTTATCCCCGGATTAGTTCTTACACTGACATTAACAAAACAAACACTTTTATTTTTCCAGTGGTAGAAAAGTTTTGTACAGTCCACTATCCTACTTTGCTCAGTTCCAATCGTTCAATCTCATTATTAGAAATGCTTGACTTGAGTTATAATACAGCCATATTATGGTGTGCCTTTGTTTGAAATGGAATTTGATATCTTTAGGATAAAAACCCATAATTATAGGTTTGGTAAGCTGGTAGAGTAAAACAAAAAGTCGGTAGATCTCAATCATTTTCTTATTAGCTGAGGGAATTTGACTAGGTCATTGAACTCTTCTGTCTTCAGTTTTAGCATCTGTAAAGTGGGGGAATAGTATCATTGACCTCATATGGTGATTGTGAGAATTAAATACTTGAGGTATGTATATAAAACGTCTAAAACAGGGTGCTTCCATTGTCTTTCCATTCTTGAGAGACTAAACTTAAATTGTTATTGTGAGATTTTATGTATAATCATAATTAAGTATATAAATTAAAATAATAAAATGCAGAGGATTTTTAGAGGATCAGATAATCTTTTTAAAAGGTACAGTTTCTCGTAACATGTTATTGATCTAGTCATTTATTTTCAAAATATGATTGTTTAATAGCAATTAATATATATGATTAGATTTTCTGAATGATTAGGGTTCCTTTTAGTGTGCTGAAGGCATGACTTTAAAAAGTATAGTGAAGTACCTAAAATAATTAACTTAATTATAATCCAAATAAAAATTATCTCCCAGAAATTACTTGTTAGACTAAGAATACGGCTTATCATAGAATTATTATAAAATACAAAGAAAGAAACAAACAACATGAGATACACAATTATTCAAAGCAAATTACTTATTATCCATGGTAAGAGTAAGAGATCAGTAACTGAAACACTTAAATCAAGAAAGATAAAGATATTAATTTTATCATACACCTATAGTTCCAAACAATTAACACAATGAAACCCTTCCCCTCTGGTGTAGGTGTCATTACCCTACTAAAAACTGCATCTTTTCCTAACAAATGTTCGAATTCTATCTTTCCTCTCAAATAAATAAGAATAAAGCGAAAATCTTGGCCCTGTGTGATATGACCCCTGGTTATTTCTCAGTGGCCTCATTTCCTACAATTTCCCCTTAGATTGCTCTGCTCTAACCAATCTGGACTTCTTGCTGCTCCTGGAACACACCAGGTACATTCTCATCCGAGAAGAGGCTTTTTCTTGCTGGCCTCTCTATCTGGACAATTATTCCTCCAAACCTTCACATGAATTGCTCTCTAACTTCAATTAGGTCTCAGAGAGGGAGGAACTCCCACTATTCTTTCTCTTATTATCATACTTTATTTTTTCTCATCTTCCCAGCTGACATTTTATAAATTTATTTGCTTATTATTTGTCTCCCCCACAAGATGGTAAACAAGTATACATACACACAACATGCACACACACACACACACACACACACATACACAATCATGATGCCAGGGATTGAGTCAAAGAACGCATCTGAAGGAGAATAACACAATCAGACCCTGAAAATCAGAGCTGACTATATGTTTAGTACAATGGTCAAACATAAAACATAAAATTTTTCTTTAATTTATCAGACTATACTTCTCTAGGATCTTCTCTTCATTGCTCAGTAAATTTACCTGTACCCAGGGCAGGAGACAGATAATATTTTATCTCTGTATCACTGAGAGCATTACCTTTATATTTAAAATAGAAAAACGATAAATATATTTTCAATTTTATACATGCTTTTAAAAATATTGCCAAGAATAAAGAACAAAACAAATAAATGAGATACTAATTTGAACCTAGTGAGAAGAGGTTCAATTTGAATTAAGGAGAAGTCACAATTATACACATGTTTAAAAGAAACACTTTGCTTTCTTATATAAGTTATCCAGAAAATCTAGCAACTGGCAAAATAACATCCTACATCCTTATAAGCATCAGGATATTACTTTTTTTCTCACAGAGAAATACTGAGATGTCACAATTGAATAAATAAATCTGTTAAAATGTAATGGTTAATTATTTTAAGTAGAAAAGATGGTTATTTAATAATTAGATCCATGTTTTTAAACGTGCACTTTCTATCAAGCAGTCACAATACTTAATACAACACAGAAATTAAAAATTATTCTATTTTAGAAGTAATCAATTTAGGTATGATTTAGAGAAATATAAAGGCTCTAGCTCAAGACGTTTCCTTATCCAAAATCCCACCATTCTTTACCTATCAAATACCACAGGACCTCAAATTCCAACTCAAGAATCATTTATTAGACACTGACTTTTCCTCTGATCCTAGAGTAAGGAAGGTTTTACTTAGGATATGCAGGGTTTAGCTCCTGGGAAGAGGTGCTGGAGGCTCTGAATACTGGAAAGTGTCAAGAGCTTCCCTAAGGTCTTTACTGTTACTCTTTCAGCACCAAAACTAGTTCCTAAAATTGTTTTCTGAACTCTATGACCTCCTTGCTTCATATTCTAGTTCACCCTTCTTGTGGCAGTGGATCTCTCTGCTTCTGTTTCCAATCTTCCCCACAGATACCTTCTTATAAAAAGGGGGAAACTCTGGCATGGAAAGGACCTCTTACAGCAGAGAGAGGTAGGTGGGTGGGTAGAAGAGAGTTTAAGATGGTAGTCGTAGGCACTAAAATACTATCTAATGTATAATCTCTGTTTATCCTTATTAGAATATTTTGGTAGAAAGGCACAATGGAGTTAAATAAGAAACTGTTTTCCAAACAAACAATGCATAACAATTTCAACATTAATTACTTAAGAGTTCAACCTTATTAGGATGTCTAAGTAAACTTAAAATTTCCATTTCCATTTATTCATTTTAACAAATATGTATTGTGTACCTATTACATACCAGGCACTATGACTATTGTAGGGGTTATTAAAGTGAAGAAAACTGACAAAACCCCAGCTGTCAGGGAGCTAACACACCTGTATAGGCAGACAGACTACAAACAAACAAAAAAAGCAGTCACATGGTAATAGTGACTCTAGCAAGCCAGGAAAATTATTTTGGAAAATGATTCAAAGGAGGGGGATACAAGTGCACATGCTCTTAGATGGGACTGTGCTTGGCTGACTCCATGTGCAGAAGGAAATCAGTGTAGCTGAAGTCAGTAAGTAAGTGAGCTTTTAAGTTATTCCATTATAAGAGTTGTTTATATTTTCCTATCCCCCCAAAAATTTGAAAAAGGTTTTTAACAGTAATATATTTGTAAAAACCTACAATGCCACAATTCTACAAAACAAAATCCTTAGCTCATATGCCACCATGTTTGATCACTTATTTTTAAAAAATGAGATCAGAAGAAACAACTCTGAAGCTTGTATATTTTTCAGAAAGCTACAGTGAAAAGTAAATATAAAACTTTACCAAATATGCCAGGGTTTATCTTTGATGTTCTCTAAACACAGCAACTGAGACACTTTTACAGATGTCACTGCATCTCTAAGATCCATTTTATTTGCAAAGAATAAGATTGGAATTCGACGGTGTTTAATATCTAAAAGAGAAAATAAGATTATCATCACACTTCCAGCTTTTTAGGTCATTTTGCAGCAAATCTTTAGTACTGAAACCCATGAAATTTTTTTTCAATTATCTTTTTTCATATCACACACACAGAAACATTTAAAGACACATACTGTCACACTGTTAGGCATGTATTTGAGCAGTAACAAAATTTTAAAAATACTTCCTAGGACCATCTGCCCTCTGGTTAGGAGCTTTAACCAAAGATGGGTGAGGTGGGACTGGAGCTCAATAAGCATTACAGAGAAGTACCTACAAAAAAGCATTAAATATTTTGTTTCCTTTTTAATTGTGAACAGAAAGGAGGCAAACTTCAAGTAGAAGTAGAAGGAAAAGAAACTGGGAACTTATTTAAGTTTTTAGTCACAATATCATAAGTAACAAGCTAGATTTTTAAAAGATATTTTTACCTTGTCATGATTTTGGAAACATTTTTCATTTTTCTGAATAGACAATACATTTAAATAGTTCAAAATTCAGAAGATACAAAATGGCATACAGTAAAAGAATCTCCTTCCTAACTCTGTCCTAGGACAATGGTCTCTGTAGAAAAGGCAACCCATAACATCAGTGTCTTGGCATCTTCATAGAAATATTTTATGTATTTGCAAACATAATTATTATATATTATTTTCATATAGCAGGCCAACCTCATTACTTTATACCTTTATCTTTTCATTTATTTACATATCTTGGATCTGATCCCATATCAGTACATATAGAGCAGCTTCTTCATTATTTTAACAGTTCTGGAATATTTCTTCTTTCAGTACTATGTACTATTATTTAACCAGAACCCAACTGAGATACCTGTTACCAATCTTTACAACTATGAACAATCCTGTAATGAATAAATGTGTATATAGGTAATTTTGTACACCGGCCAGTATGTCCTTAGGATAAATTTAAGATATGGAATTGTTGGGTCAAAGGACATAAATTTCTCTTTTGATAGACAGTGATTACCAAACTGCTTTCTCTTAAAAATTATATCAATTTACACTCCAACAACCACGTATAAGAATGAGTGTTTCCACTCCCCTAGCCAAAAGACTGCTATGAAACTTCTTGATATTTTCCATATCATAGGTAATAGAAAGGCCAAGAATCTTTCCATATATTCAAAAGATGTTTAAATTTATGTTTTTGTTGACTTATCTGATATGTCCTTTCCCCATTTTCTATTAAGCTTTTATATTCTTACTGATTTTTAGAAACACAAGTAGTATAGAAATATCCCTGTAGCTATGATATGAGTTGCAAATATTTTCCCTTGCCTGTCATTGTCTTTTTCTGTTCACAGTACATTTTGCTATTCAAAGATTTTTTAATGGCCATCAATTTTTTTAAAAAGTTCATATACACTTCAGCTGAGAAATCCCTCCCTTGGGAATCTATCCCATAAAATAAAGGAAGTAGTACATTAAGATCCATAGACAAGGCTTCAGTTGAGGAAATCAAAATCCCCATTGTTTGAAGTATATTTTGTAGGAACTATTTCATTCTACTGCTCAACATTGCAACACTTTTTAGAGAAAAACTGGAAAGATTAATATGAAAGGAAGACATAATCAAAAATGCATTCTCAATCTAGATACAAGACTGCTAAGTTTTTTGGTTTTTTTTTTTTTGAGACAGAGTCTCCTCCGTTGCCCAGGCTGGAGTGCAGTGGTGCTATCTCAGTTCACTGCAACCTCCACCTTCCAGGTTCAGGCAATCTCCTGCTTCAGCCTCCTGAGCAGATGGGATTACAAGTGCACGTGCCTGGCTAATTTCTGTATTTTTAGTAGAGACGGGGTTTCACCATGTTGGCCAGGCTGGTCTCGAACTCCTGACCTCAAGTGATCCACCCGCCTGTAATCCCTCCCAAAGTGCTGGGATTACAGGCGTGAGCCACCACGCCCAGCCAAGACTGCTAAGTTTTTAACATTAAAAAGTCACATAAAATGTACAGGGCGGATAATTTTTTTTCAAAAATTTCAGTAAGCTTGAGGTCATCTGTTAAAAATACCAAAGATATTGTGGTTAAGCAGTAACATTTATTAGAAAGCCCCACACTATTTCCATTTCATTTCTAACAAATCCACAGTTCTCTTAAACCACCATCCTTTTCTGAAAGTCCTAGCACAAGCACTATTTAAATTTTTTTGGCATGAGGAAGGCTAGAAATGCAGAGTTCCACAATACTTACTGGAGCACTGTTTGTAGTGGGGGCTTGGGCGGGAGGAAAGTATACATCAACAGGTGAATGATTAAATAAACTGTGGTACATTCATAGTAAACCATATTAGGCATCATTAAAAAGAATAACTACATAATTATATATAATTTGATTTGGAAGGATATCCATCATTAAGTGTTAACTGAGAATAGAAACATGCAGAAGAGTGTAAAGAATATGATTCCATTTTGGTAAATAACAATGATAGTCCCCACAGTCCTCAACCCTACAGATATTTTTGGGATATATATATATGAATAAATATGTAAGAAATGCTGTAATTGAACACACACAAACTCAGATACGCATAGAGAAATGCATGAAAGGATGGTAACAAATAATTTTAATGGGTGTTGAAATACACAGATCTTTATTTTATTTTTCCATCTGATTTTTTTTTTTTTTTGCTTTGGCACAAATTATTTATGTAATCAGAAAAAAGGGAATTTTTATTTTTGAGGAAATAAATGTTAGAGACCCCAAAAACAATGCAAAATGCTTTACATTTACATTACATGCAAAATTTACAAAATATGGTGATGTACATAAAATATAAATTTTGTATAACATATGTTTTAAATTCAAAAATTTTAAATGAAAGATAATTACATAGTATAAGCAATACCCAAAGAACAAAACATTACACATAAATGAACCCCAAAGAACAGATACAGACTGAAAGACACACACATACCTGGATGATTCAGAAGAGTATCGAGTTCTTCTTTGGCCACAACCATTCTTAATCTATCACTACTATCAATGACAAAAATAATAGCTTGGCCTTCTCTGTGTAATGTAAAGAAAAAGAAAAATTAAAGCGTTACTTATAAATTTTTCCATGTTTATTATCCATGGGCATTTCCTAACCTAAGTATTATCTCCTTATGTCCTATGTCCATATATCATTAGAATTTTTGGTGTTGTTTCTTATTAGTTTATATGACTGATAAATATATTAATCATTAGTCATATTTCATGTAAAATACCTTTTCATTTGGATAATAAAGTAAATTTAATGACTTGCTATTTCATAATTTAAAAAATTATGAGTAATTTTTTCATTAAAATATCAGAATATGAGAAAATGAGTTAAAATACCATAACCCTATTACACTGATGCAATAATTATTAATATTTTGGTACAAAGCTACACTTCATGTATATTACATATGAATAAACTATATATGTATTTAAAATGGAATCCCGTATTACACCTTGCCTTTGCAATACATACGTAAATTTCCTTGATTTTTTTTTTTTTTACTACTATGGTTTTACTACTACTTTTATAAATTATTTTTACCATAAACCACAGTGAGAAATACATTTTGCATTAAGATACAGTAGACACATAGGTATATATAGATGTATTTTAAGTGAAAGTCTTCTGAAAAAATACTTACAAATAGCTTTTATTTTATTCTATTTGATTTTTTAAAAGCTGATAGCCAGTGATTGAACTAGTTAAGGATTCACCGATGGATCACACAGGCACTTGAAAAATTATTGATTATTCCTCTGCACTATCTTCTTTTAATGGTTCTAAACTATTGCACTGCATGGATGTGTCATCAAATACTGTATCAAACATTTGTTGCTGGACTTTTAGGTTATTTCCAATTTTCATCATTACGAAAAACTTTAAGGCAAATATCCTCCTACATACCTTTCTTTTAAAAAAGTTTTGATGCTTTAAGATTTATTAGAAATGTTGGGAGTAACATTTCTAAGACTACATACATAATTTAAAGTTTTAGAAAAACATTTGCAAACTGTCCTCCAGAAATGCCATATCAATTTACATGACTCAGTACTTTTCTCACTCCTTTGCCAGCACTGGCTCTTATCATTATTATCATTCTTTTCAATAACTGCCATTCTAACAGCATATTATCTTGATCTAGTTCATTAATTGCCAATGAGGTTCAATATCTTTTCATATATTTATTGGACATCTGTACTTTTTTTTGCGAATCACTTAGTCATAAATTAAGTATTTAAACTTCAATGTGATTAATAATCAAATGATATACAAAATAAAACTTTTTATATACCATTTTCTCCTATCATTAAAAAAGGATAATGCTGATTATCACAGACATACATTACCAGTGTATATAGAAACCAGAACAATCAGAAATACCTATCAAGATCTATAAAAAGTTCAATCACTTTGAGCCAGTGATTTTATTCCTGAAATTCATTCTAAGGAATCATGAACTGGGGCTAAGATTTATACAAGATTTTGACTGAAGGACTGTTTACAATTTTCAAAAACTGAGAATAGCCTTCATGTCCTAGAGTAGAGAAATGGTTAAAGAAATTTTGGCAAAGCTGTGTGAAAAAATATTAGGCAGCTGTTAGTTATATTCATTGCATGTTTTTCCTGATTTACCCTTACCACATAATGTTAACTGAAAAAAGCAAGATACAAAATTATACATGGTACATAATTTAGATGGTTCCTTTTTCCTTAGTTATATAAAGTATATGTTATATATTTCAAAAGGAGGAGAAAGATACCAAAAAGATTGACAATGGTGAATTTATGAATAGTGAGATTTATGGGAAACATGTTTTCAATATTCTCTTCTATATTTTCCAAATTTAAAAAATGTGTACTCCTTACATTTTTGCCTGCTATTACCTTTTTATATTGTAAAAATAATATGTAAAAATTATATAATATTTAACATTATGGCATCATATAGATGAGAAAGTAAATGTCTCTCTTCACCAAACAGGATGTGAAAAAAAAAAGAAAAGAAAAATAAAAGAAAGTAAACTTCCCTTATAATCCTACTATTCCAAAAATAAATGCTACTAATGGTTTGGTGCATAATCCACTAAGAACTTTCTTCTTTCTATACATAGTAAGTACATATTTATAGCAAATGTAAATTTCCTTGATTTTTTTTTACTACTATGATTATATATATAGCAAAGATAAATATTTATAGTAACATTTTTACATAATTGATATAAAAATGTTATAAATAATGCTAACATACAACCTTCTATGTATATTTTTTTTGCCCATAAGCCCTGGTCATAGAATACTTTTCTAAAAGTAAAAATGCTTGCTGGAGTTTATAAACATTTTTCATTTTAACAGATATCAATAAATTACCCTGAAAAAGATATTACATTCTCACAGGAGTGGCTCACTTTGACAAGAGCATACTTTATTAATCTTTGTAACCTTTTTCAGTCTAATAGATCAAAATGTACTTGTTTTGTTTCGCAGTTAGAAAAGTACGAAAATAGGGAAAGTAAATTTACTTTTATTGTTGATTTTTCAATAGTAATCATATTCTCCATTCAATCTACAATGTAACCACTCTATTCTAGAATTCACAAATTTCATCCAAAAACAGTACAAAGAAAAAAGGAGTTAAAATCAAATAAAAACAAAGTTTACTTTCCTACTATTTTCTCTCTCTATATATTTTTGTAATTAAAATTAAAGTATTTTTAAAGTAGCTAAATACATTTTTAAAAGGAATTATTTATCAACTAATTGGAGGAGGAATTTAAAAAATCCTGTACTGAAAACTCAGGTTTCCTAAACACACAAACAAATAAGAAACACATAAAATGCATCTCCCCAAGGAATTTAATGCAGAATACCACAAACATGCCACTTTTCCTTTTCCAAACTAACCCTCGAATCTGAAGCACTCTCTTTTCCCTCTCTCTCAGAAGTCTTCTGGACCTACGATTTAAATAGGCCTTCAATTTACTGAAGGACTCATTGAAAAAAAAATTTGAATAAATTTCCTCTGGTTCATATCCCAAATATATACCATTTAACGTTTGGTCTCACATTATTAGGAAAGAGTTAATCTAAATCTAAATCTTATCTGGTAAATATCACATACCATTTCAAGGCAGCAGTTCATAATGACAAAAGAGAGTTTAGTTAAGAGATAGTGTTTTTAAGTTTCAGACTCTAAAAGTGAATTACATTGCTCTTAAATGAAGTCCTAACAATATTAGAAGCTAATGAATTTATTTTAATACCATATGCAAATCTCCAGAAGGTATAACACATTTGGGTCCTAGTAACTTGACAGCTATTAGTCTGAAGTATAGTCATCCCTCCGAATTGGCGAGGGATTGGTTCCAGGATCCCCTTCAAATACCAAAATCTGCAGATGCTCAAGTCTCTTATATAAAATGGCTTAGTATTTGCTTATAACATATGCAAATTCTTCCATATTCTTTAAATCACTCTAGATTACTTATAATACGTAATACAATGGCTACACATGACCTTATTTATATGCTTTCAATACAGTAGTTTGTGCATGGCAATTTAAGTTTTGCTTTTTGGAACTTTATGGCATTTTTCCCCCCAAATATTTTTGATCTACAATTGGTTTAATCCAGGAATGCAGAACCCAAGGACATGAAGGACCAAGTGTAAATTAGTGAGCACTTGACTTGCATATGCTGAAAAATGGCTTGTTTCAAATTATTCATAGAACAATGGATCAACTGTTAGGCAACATTGTTATTTTTAACTAAATTTAGTCAATAATATTTACTGGCCTATATGCTGAGCATCATACTAGGTCTTGAAAAAATAATATGAATAATAAATAATCCCTTCCCTTGAGGAGTTCACACTTCCACTAGGGAGGCGGCTATGGTGCATAACTTCAAGACATGGTAAGTATGATTAGAGAGATAGAAATGGACAAAGTGCCAGGTGAACAATAAGGACAAAATAACTGGGCAGAACAGTGAAACTTCAGAGGAGAGGACTTTTAGCTGAGTTTTAAAGCAGGAATATGTTAACCTTAAACTGAAGTGAAGTAGGATAGAATGGGGCATTAAAAACAGAATAGTACGTGCAACGGCCCGAAGTCATGAAGGACCTGAAACATTTGACAAACAATGTTGAGTCTCATTACATATTTTTTAAATTAGGAAATGTTCATAAATTACATGAAAAAAAAAGCCAAACAACCTAGCCATATAATTCTTTGGATTTCTAATCATTATTATTAGTAAAAACCATCTAGTTAAGCAACATTCACAGATGTACTTACTTATAATAGTGTTCCCAGAGATTTCTGTATCTTCCTTGACCTGACATGTCAAACACTGTAAATGACAAACTACAAAAAGAAGCAAAGCATGACTACATTATAAACTAAAGCGTAACTTTTACTTAAAATTTTAAATTATTTACAATCAAAGAAATTACCCTTCATATGCAATATTCAACATGGGCCAATTTACAAGTAAAAGTTCTATGAAATAAATGTATTAATATAAACACGATTTTGCAATAAATAACATAAAAAACTTCTTTGCTAGTGAAGTTATCAGAATTTTTCTAAACTCTAAATTCTGAAAAATAAACCAGCCATAGTGGTTAGAAACACTTTAATACCTATGAGATTCTGAAACAACAAATTACTTTATCTAAGGGTAGGAAGAATGACCAGGTAGACCTAATATTGTTATTTTTCACTAGCAACTTTTTTGTTAAGGGATAAAGTGGATTACCTGGATGATTTGAATTTCTCTATGCTGAATCCTATTGTTGGAAGGATATTTTGAGATTGAGCCTTTAAGAGAAAAGACAAAGTTCAGAAATTTACAATTACCAGAGATGAGTTTTCCTCAAGTTAAAGTATCCAGATTTTCAGTTTCTAAAATCTGTCACTAAGGAGATGACAGGATTTAACAAAGTTATATAATTTTTTCAATAGGATCACTCTGTGTGAATTCTTTATAGAAGTTTAAGGTTTACTAATTACGAATCTGCATAATATTAATTCACATTTGTGGCTTGTGGCATGCTACCAAGGACATAAGCGTTTGTTTTATAAGTGGTTTAATAAGTGGTTTTTTTTTTCTTTTTGAGATAGAGTCTCACTCTGTCACCCAGGCTGGAGAGCAGTGGCGCAATCTCGGCTCACTGCAAGCTTCACCTCCTGGCTTCACACCATTCTCCTGCCTCAGCCTCCCGAGTAGCTGGGACTACAGGCGCCCGCCACCACGCCTGGCTAATTTTTTGTATTTTTAGTGGAGACAGGGTTTCACTGTGTTAGCCAGGATGGTCTCGATCTCCTAACCTTGTGATCTGTCCGCCCTGGGCTCCCAAAGTGCTAGGATTACAGGAGTGAGCCACCGCGCCTGGCATACTTTCTAATCTTTCAACACATACTTGAGTTTGTATATGTTCCAGACTGCCCTCATGTGTAGATGGTTCCTGCCTTCATGGAGTTTACAAGCTAGAAGACGTAAATAGAACACAATTTTGAGCAGAGATAAGTACAAAAATAAATGTTTTGGGGGTGGGAGGCAACAGAAAGGGGCTGGAAGGTGGCATGGAAGAAAAGTGCTCAGGAATGGTCTCTCTGAGGAGGGGCCATCTGACCCAGGAGTGAATGACAGGAGGGGAAGAACCATGACAAGTTATTGACAAAGAACAGTCCAGTCAGAGAAATCTGTCAGTGCAATGATTCTGAGGAAGGAAGGAACTTGCCACTGAGGAAATGCAGAAAGCCTAAATGTCTCAAGTGTATCGGGTAAGATAAAGAGTGATATGTTGAGGTAAGAGAGGTAAGGGCTTGAAGGCAATGGTAGGGAATTCTGCGTGGAGAAGAGATTGAAAGGGGGCTAGAGTACAGCAGGAGACATGCTGACAAATCCCACTGACAATTAAAATGTATTATACTAACAATCTAACTTGTTAAATGCCTCCTAGCACTTTCATCAGAAAAACTATTCCTCTGTTTGAATAAAAATATATCTACTTTCTGATCCAGATGCCTAGAAATTATGATTGACTCCTCCCTTTTTCTACATTCTTTATGTAATCATTCTCTAAGCTTTTTGGTTCTATCTCACTAACTTAGTTCAGACCCTTATCATTTCTTGCTTTGAATTACTGTACCAGTCTCCTAATTGCTCTTACTTGCCTCTGCTACCTTGAACAAGTTACTTAATTTTTCTAATCCTGGTTTTCTCAAATGTGAAATATATTATTATTATCCTTTACTCATAAACTTATCATGATAAGTAAATAAGTTAATGGATGTAAAATACTCAACACAGGAAATGCTCAACAAATGTCTGATATTATTATAATTACATGCTCACTGATTTCAGTCTCTTCCCCAATTCTTCCCATATTGTCACTATAACTTTAAAAAAAAATTCCCCTTCAGTTCATCTTGTTGCTTTTATAAAAAAACAGTATTAGAGGGGAAAATTTTGCCTCACACTATTACATTCACTCTGGTAGTCTACTTCTGGGAAATTTAAATTCAAGGAAAGACAGAAGCTCAAAATTCACTGGAGCTTGGTCACTTTAATAGCATGGTAATGCACTAGTAGAAAGGCCCTCCAGAGCTACCCTTGTTTTGCCTTTCTGAAGTTTGTTTACTTAGCTTTTTCCTTTTCCTTCTATCCATTCCAAGATCTGATCTAGTATTTTTCCAAAAATATATTTTTGTTTATGTAAGACAAAATTCATTTCCTGCCACTAAGATTCCTGCCTCATACCTTGGGTTTCCTTCATTTCAGAACAACCTTTGCAAGAAGAAGTTTCCTAAGTTTTAATATTCCCCCAACTTCATTATTTTGATTTTAAGGGCTTTAAATGTGCCAATCATGTGAAAAAATCATCAGCTACTACTATGAGGAAAAAGACACCAATAACAAAATAGGAAGCTAAAGTTTAAAGAAGTCTCAAAAAATGTATATTAAAATAGCAACCCTGTCTTCACTGAATTATAATTAGAACATTTCCCTAGCGTCCCCATGATCACCTAACTTCTTCACAAACTCTTTTTTATTTCCAGAGAAACTTGCTATTTTACTTGTAGGAATAAAATTCATAAATTTTCTTTTCTTTCCATCACTTCAAAAGTTCTAGCAGAAAGTAATCAGGAAAAAAAAGAAACTTCACAAATTAATCAGGGTAGAACAAGATATGTGAGCAATTGCTTCCAGACTGAAGTGGAACTCATTTTCCTCCAACATATTCCAAAAGATAGTTTACAATATCAATCTCCCTCTGCTCTATCCAAGAACAAATACATTTGGTTATTCTGAAAATTGGACAGGGAATCGCACAACGTAAACAAAGAGTGTAGGAATTACAGTCAGCCCTCTGTATCTATAGCTTCTAAATCCACAGATTTAGCCAACATAAATTGAAAATAATAATTTAAAAAAGATAACAATACTATTTAACAATAATATTACAAATGTATAAATACAATAAACACTATTTACATAGTATTTACATTGTATTAAAGTATTATTAGTAATCTAGAGATGATTTAAGGTATACAGGAGGATGTGCATAAGTTATATGCAAATACTATACCATTTTATATAGGTAGGAGGGTGGAAGGGGGTGGGTGGGAATGTGTGTCCTGGAACAAATCTCCTGTGGTTATCGTATTGCCTTAGTGGAACAAAACATTCTGAGACAGTTCAAGGATACACCAACATAAACAGGAACAGAATAAGATTTCTGAGAGAGTCCTATTTGGTTAGTTTCATTAAGTCTGATAAAAATGATATCCTTGGTGGTATCAATCATAATCCCCTGGCCAAAACTAAATATTAAAAAATCATCCATCAATCTACTCATCCAAAGTGCCAAGCATTATTCTAGGTATCTGGGATTCACTGCTGAAGAAGAGAAAAATCTACGCTCGTTTATAATGGGAGAAATTTAATAAGCCAATTATCAAATGAATATGCAAGTTATCAACTGAACAATTTTAGATTGTTTTAAATTTTAAGAATAAGGGTGGCCAGGCACAGAGGCTCACGCCTGTAATCCCAGCACTTTGGGAGGGCAAGGCGGGTAGATCACCTCAGGTTATGAGTTCAAGACCAGCCTGGCCAACATGGTGAAACCTCGTCTCTACTAAAAATACAAAAAAAGTAGCGGGGTGTGGTGGCGCGTGCCTGTAATCCCAGCTACTCAGGAGACTGAGGTAGCCGAATCACTTGAACCCGGGAAATGGAGGTTGCAATGAGCCAAGATTGTGCCACTGCACTCCAGCCTGGGTGACAGAGCCAGACCCCGTCTCAAAAAAAAATAAATAAACAAAAAGAATAAGGGTAACATCACCAAAATGAAGTAGAAGCAAGAAGTAATTAGGCTTCACTATCTCCTGCAGAAAACCAAAAACAAATATCCAGTACTAAGATTAGTACAAGTAATATCCCTTAAGAAAGGAAGAAAGGAAAAGAGGAGCTACAAAACAACCAGAGAAAAATTAACTAAATGGCAATAGTAAGTCCTTACCTATCAGTAATAGTATTAAATGTAAATGAACTACATTCTTCAATTAGAAGACACAGAGTGGCTGAATGGATTAAAAAAAAATAAGACCCAACTATGTGCTTTCCACAAAAAACTCATTTCATCTATGAAGATACACACAGGCTGAAAACAAAACGGATAAAGACATTCCATGTAAATGAAAACCAACAAACAGCAGGATTAACTATACTCATATCAGATAAAACAGATTACAAGTCAAAGACTATAAAAAGAGACAAAGTAAATCACTATATGAGGAAAAAGGAGTAAATTCAGAATGAGAATATAACAATTGTAAATATATGTGCCTCCAACATGGGAACACCATATATATTAACCAAACATTAATAGAGCTAAAGGGTGAGAAAGACTGCAATACAATAACAGCAGAGGACTTCAACACCCCATTCTCAGTAATAGACGGATCATTGAGACAGAAAAATCAACAACAAAAGAAATCCAAGTTAAACTGAACTCTAGACCAAATGGACCTAATAAACATTTATGGAACATTCCATCCAACAGCTGCAGAATATACATTATCTTCATCATCAAATGGAACATTCTCTAAAATAGATCATATGTTAGGCAACAAAACAAATCTCAACAAATTTTAAAAGGTAGAGATCATATCAAGTATCTTTTCTAACCACAATGGAATAAAACTAGAAATCAATAACGAGAGGAACTTTGGAAACTATAAAAACACATGGAAATTAACATGCTTCCTAATATTCAATGGGTGAATGAAGAAATTAAGAAGGAAATTCAAAAGTTCTTTGTGATGGTTAATACTAAGTGTCAATTTGATTGGATTGAAGGATGCAAAGTATTGATCCTGGGTGTGTCTGTGAGGGTGCTGCTAAAGGAGATTAACATTTGAGTCAGTGTGCTGGGAACAATCACCTTAATCTGGGTGGGAACAATCTAATCAGCTGCCAGTGTGGCCAGAATATATAAAGCAGGCAAAAAAAAAAACCTGAAAAGGCTAGGCTGGCTTAGCCTCCCAGCCTACATCTTTCTACCGTGCTGGATGCTTCCTGCCCTTGAACATCAGACTTCAAGTTCTTCAGTTTTGGGACTCGGACCGGTTTCCTTGCTCCTCAGCATGCAGATGGTATATTGTGGGACTCTGTGATCACGTGAGTTAATACTACCTAATAAACTCCCCTTTATATGTATATCTATCTATCCTATTAGTTCTGTCCTTCTAGAGGACCCTGACTAATATAGATTTTGGTACCAGGAGTGGTTCTAGAGGAACAGAATATTAAGGATGGAGTTCTTTCATTGGTTTTGGGGTTTCTGGAGTTGGCTGCTTAATATGATTAGACCCCAAAATGCTAAGGACTCTACTTTTAATAGTATGGAGAACACTGATAGTCCTTGGCACGAACTGTTTAGAGAGTTATGCAAAATAAATGCATTTGACACTCTTGATTCACTGCCCGTGAGCGGTAAGTAGTTTAGTGACTCTATACATAACACCTTTGACTATATGTGGAGAACCAAGGAACATAATGAAGTTGGTTGGTTGCTCTTAAGTTCACTGGACAAAGTAATGAAAGAAAATTATGAACTCAGGGATTGTAACTCCCAGCTTCAGAAGCACATACTGAGCCTCAAAGCTGCTAAGATTGCCCTGAGTGAGAGTCTTATCTCCTGTAGAGAAAGAGCTGAAATTGTGGAAAAACAGGCACAAGCTCTTATATCAGTTGCTGACCTGCAATGAAAGGTGCATGCACAGCCTTGCCAGGTGCCTACTGTTAAAGTGAGGGCATTGATTGGAAAAGAATGGGACTCTGCAACTTGGAATGGGGATGTGTGGGAGGACCCTGACGAAGCTGGGGACACCAAGCTTGTAAACTCTGATGAACCTTGTTTTGCCAGAAGAAACAGCTTCCCCATTCCCAGTAGTGGCAACATCCCCTCCCCCACCCATGCTGCCATCAGCCTTTCCACCTTTGTCTGAGGAGATAAACCTTGCGCTGCCTGGGACAACAGTGATGGCCTCCCCTGAGGCAGTTGCCAGGCAAGATAATGTTGATTCTCCTCAAGAGTCACCCTCAATACCCCCGCCTGCTTCTAGAATCCCGGGGGGATTCTAAACTAAAATCCCGGAATAACTAAACTATAACTAAAATCCCGGGGGGGCCCCAGAGGTAAGGTTGAGAGTGTGATCCATGAGGTGGTGCACTACACTCAAAAAGAACTGCTCGAGTTTTCTAATTTATATAAACAGTAATCTGGAGAACAGGCTCCTCCTACCTTTAAGTCAACAAGCTAAGAAGGGAGTTAGTGTTGGCTGGGGTGACTATCCGGGACTATCAAGATGAAATCAGACTATCACTCCACAATGGAGGTAAGGAAGAGTATGTATGGAATATAGGAGATCCATTAGGGCGTCTCTTTGTATTACCATGCCCTGTGATTAAGGTCAATGGGAAACTACAACAGCCCAATCTGGCAGGACTACATATGGACCAGACCCTCCAGAAATGAAGGTTTGGGTCACTCCACCAGGAAAAACCAACAAACAAACAAACAAACAAAAAACAGCACCTGCTGAGGTGGCTGCTGAAGGCAAAGGGAATACAGAATAGGTAGTAGAAGGTAGTCATCAATACCAGCTGTGACCACGTGACCAGTTACAGAAACAAAGACTGTTAACTGCCATGAGTATTTCCTCCTTTTGTTAAAAACATGTTTGTGTACATATAAACTTGTACTATGAAAATATATTCATTTTATTTTCTTTTTCCTTTATCATGTGACATAAGATTTATTAACTTCATTTCAGCATTTAAATACTGTTGACTTTATGTAATAGCATTTGGGTTGGGGATTGGTATATTTCCGGTTGTACGAAGGATAGTTGAATTATGTTAGGCATAATTATGACCTTATTATTGTCCTTATTTGAACATTATGTATGATCTCAGGAGATGTGTATTGACAAGGGGTGGACTTGTGATGGTTAATACTGAGTGTCAACTTGATTGGATTGAGTGATGCAAAGTATTGATCCTGGGTGTGTCTGTGAGGGTGCTGCCAAAGGAGATTAATATTTGAGTCAGTGGGCTGGGAAAGGCAGACCACCCTTAATCTGGCTGAGTACCATCTAATCAGCTGCCAGTGCGGCCAGAATATATAAAGCAGGCAGAAAAATGTGAAAAGGTAAACTGGCTTAGCCTCCCAGCCTATGTCTTTCTCCCATGCTGGATGCTTCCTGTCCTTGAACATCGGACTCCAAGTTCTTCAGTTTTGTGACTCAGACTGGCTTCCTTGCTCCTCAGCCTGCAGACAGACTATTGTGGAGCCTTGTGACTGTGTGAGTTAATACCACTTAAGAAACTCCCCTTTATATATATCTATCCTATTAGTTCTGTCCCTCTAGAGAACCCTGACTAATACATTCTTAAATGAAAAGGGAAATACAACATACCAAAATCTATGGATACTGCAAAACCAGTACTAACCAAGAAGTTTATAGCAATAAACACATACATCAAAAAAGTAGCAGCCAGGCGTGGTGGCTCACACCTGTAATTCCAGCACTTTGGGAGGCCGAGGTGGGCAGATCACCAGAGGTCGGAGTTTGAGACCAGCCTGACCAACATGGAGAAACCCCATCTCTACTAAAAATACAAAATTAGCAGGGCATCGTGGTGCATGCCTATAATCCCAGCTACTCGGGAGGCTGAGGCAGGAGAATCGCTTGAACCCGGGAGGCAGAGGTTGTAGTGAGCCGAGATTACACCATTGCACTCCAGCCTGGGCGACAAGTGCGAAACTCCATCTCAAAAAAAAAAAAAAAAAAAAAAAAAAAGTAGCAAGCCTTCAAATAACCCAATGATGCACCTCGAACAACCAGAAAAGGAAGAACAAATCTAAACCAAAATTAATAGAAGGAAATAAATAAAGATCATAACAAAAATAAATGAAAGTGAGACTAAAAACATACAAAAGATCAAAGAATCAAAAAGTTGGCTTTTTGAAATTATAAAATTGAGAAGACATTAGATAAACTAGGAAAAAAAAAGAGGATCCAAATAAATGAAATTAGAACTTAAGAATGAGAAATAACAACTGATACCACAGAAATACAAGGGATTATTAGAGATTATTATGAAAAACTACATGCCAACAAATTGGATAACATAGAAGTGGATAAATTCCCAGACACATTCAACCTACTGAGATTGAACTATGGAAAAATAAAATACCTGAACAGGCCAATAATGAGTAAGGAGATCAAAGCACTAATATAAAGTCTCCCATTAAAGAAAATATTAGGACCTGATGGCTTCACTATGGAATTCTACCAAACATTTAAAAAACAAATACTTATTCAACTCAAACGATCCCGAAAACTAAAGAGAAGGAAACACTTCCAAACTCATTTTACAAAACTGGCATTAATCTGACACCGAAACTAGTCAGGAATACAATGATAAAACTACAGGCCAATATCCCTCATGAACATAGATGCAAAAATCTTCAACAAAATGCTAGCAAAACTGAATCTAACAACCTGTTAAAAAGTTCATTCACCATGATCAGTAGGATTCATCCCAGGGATGCAAGGATGGTTCAACATACACAAATCAATATACAAGCCCATAAGATTAATAGTATCAAGGACAAAACCACATGATCATTTAAATAGACGTTGAAAAAACTTTTGATAAAATTCAGCATCTCTTTATGACAAAAACTCTCAACAAATTGGATTAAAAGAACCATACCTCAAACAATAAATGCCAAATAAATGACAAAACCATGGCTAATATACTAATATTATACTGGTGGAGCTAATACACTGAATGGAGAAAAACTAAAAGCCTTTCCTCTAAACCTGGAACAAGACAAGGATGTTCATTTTCACCACTTTTACTCAAAAACAATACTGGAAGTTCCAGCCAGAGCAATTAGGCAAGAAAAATGAAGGTCATCAGTATTGGAAAGAAATAACTCAAATTATCCTTGTTTGCAGATGACATGTTCTTATATTTAGAAAAACCTGAAGACTCTACCAAAAACACTGTTAGAACTGATAAAGAGATTCAGTTAAGTTTCAGGATACAAAAGTCCACATATAAAAATCAGTAGCATTTATATACACCAAGAACAAACAATCTGAAAATGAAATCAAGAAAGTAATCCCATGTATAATAACTATAAAAAATATAAAATACTTAAGAATAAATCCAACCAAAGATCTCTACAATTAAAGCTATAAAATATTGATAAAAGAAATTGAAGAGGACACAAAAACATGAAAAGCTATTCTATCTATGCTCATGGATTGAAAGAATTATCACAGTTAAAATATCTATACCACCCGAAGAGATTAACAGAGTCAATGCAATCCCTATCAAAATACCAATAACATTCACAGAAATATAAAAAGAATCCTAAAATTTATATGAAACCATAAAAGACCCCAAATAGCCAAAATAATCCTGAACAAAAAGTACAAAGTTGGAGGTACCACACTATCTGACTTCAAACTATACTACAAAGCCATGATAACCAAAACAGCATAGTTTTGGCATAAACACACACACACAGACCAACAGAAGAGAACAGAGAAGCCAGAAATAAATCCATGTATTTACATCCAACTCATTTTCCAAAAAGACATCCAAGAACATACATTGGGAAAAGGACAGTCTTATGATGCTGGAACACTGGATAACCACATGTAGAAGACTGAAACTAGACCCCTATCTCCCACCATATACAAAAGTCAACTAAAAATGGATTGAAGACTTAAATCTAAGACCCAAAACTATCAAAGTACTAGGAGAAAACACAGGGAAAATGCTTCAGGACACTGATTCTGGGCAGTAAGACCTCAGAAGCACATGTAACAAAAGCAAAAATAGACAAATGGGACTATATCAAGCTACAAAGCTTCTACACAGCAAAGGAAACAATCAACAAAGTGAAGAGATAAAATCTACAGAATTACAGAAAATATTTACATAGTATCCACTCAACAAAGGATTAATAACCAGGATACAGAAGGAACTCAATTCAGTAGCAAGGAAAAACAAAACACAAATAATCTGGCTAAAAAAATGGGTAAAAGATCTGAATAGACGTTTCTCAAAAGAATATAGACAAATGGCCAACAGGCATATGAAAAAAATGCTCATCATTAATCATCAGGAAAATATATATCAAACTACAATGAGATATTATTTCACCCCAGTTAAAATGGCCTTTATCAAAAAAGGCAAAAAAATAATGAACGCTAGTGAAGATGTAGAAAAGGGGGAACTCTCGTAGATCGTTGGTGGGAATGCAAATTAGTGTAGCCACTATGGAAAACAGTATAGTGTTTCCGCATGAAACTAAAAATAGAACTCCCATAAGATCCAGCAATCCCACTATGGGAATATATCCAAAAAAATGGAAATCAATGTATCAAAGAGATACCTGCACTCCCAAGTTTATAGCACCACTATTCACAATAGCCAAGATATGGAATACACTTTTGTCCATCAATGGATGTATGGATAATGAAAATTTGGTACATATACACAATGAAATATTATTCAGCCATAAAAAAGACTGAAATCCTGTCATTTGCAGCAATATGGAGAGAACTGAAGGTCATTAAGTTAAGTGAAATAAGCCAGGTCCAGAAAGACAAGTATCACATGTTCTCACTTGTTTGTGGGATCTGAAAAAGTAGATCTCATAGAGACATAGAGTAGGTGGTTACCAGAGGCTGGGAAGGGTAGGGTGGAGAGAGGGGTGGAGAGAGGTTCATTAATAGGTATAAAAATACAGTTAGATAAAGGAATAAGACTTAGTGTTTGATAATTCAGTAGAGTGACTATAGTTAACAATAATTTACTGGATATTTCAAAATAGCCAGAAAAGAAGAATTAGAATGTTCTGAACATACAAAAAAGATAAATTTTTGAGGTGATGGATATCCCAGTGACTCTGATTTATTATGCATTGTATGCATGTATCAAACTATCACATGTAACCCCTAAATTTTTATCAATAAAAAATGATATAAAAACTGGACGATGTGACAATAAAGATTGGTAGTGGAATAAAGATTGAAATTTTTCAAAAAGGTATATAGAGTCTATCTCTAAAAAAATGACAGCTAAGACTAGATTCTTGAAAAAAGCGATCAGGTTAAAATGTCCTCCCTCTCTCCCTATTCTAAAATGCCAGCAACCTCAGTACATTAACAATAAATAAACATAAAGATAGCTTAATATGAAAAACTAGTTTGTGTCCAGGAAAGAACTACTTATCTAGAAACTGATTTTATCCACAAAAATGAGACAATTTTACTATAAAATGAGATGGGCACTATTTTTTTGCAAGGCATTTCCTATCACAGCATTGTACATTTCTGTACTTATTTTATTTAATTCCTCAAAAATAATGTTCTAGTAGTGGATGTAAGCTTACAAGAGACTCTTCTTGAGCCTGGTGTAGGAAGGGAGCAAGTGTTGTATCTACATCTATAACTGAGTGACAGAGGTTTGAAACCCCTCAAGAAGTCCCATTTCAAGTGGCTCCTTGGCTGTTACCATTACCACAAAAAAAAGAAAAAAAAAGCAAAGCCAATCACTTTTCTCTGGACCTGGAGGTCAGTTTTTCTGATAAGGCAGGAGAGTTGTCTAAACATAAAGGCTCAGGGATTGGTGCCAGAAATTAGGAAAGCCCTATTAGATAGGCTTTCTTTATATGCAGCAGACTTTAACTTATACATCACATGTTAAATGTGCTAGCTTTATATATTTTTCAGTTATTACAATATGTCCATACACTTGTTGCTTAAAATCATCTTGCTTACTATTACTAATATGCATACTATACTTTCAAAAATTGTCTAATTATCCATAGAATCTATAAAAATGTTTCACCTTTCTCTGTTTTGCTCCTCCTGTAAGGAGGAAACTAAAAAGAAGGCAATGACATCTAAAAGTAAACTCAGTAAATTTGTGAAGATCTTTTGAAAGAAAAGACATTTGAAAATAATATTCCAGTTTAATAATTAAAATTTACTGTATAAAATATACTGCAAATTATGGCTGAGGATACTTAAAGGTACTGAAAGGTTAACAGAATATCTTAATGTGATTATATGCGGTTTTAACGTCATATAACATAATTCTGCACATTAATTTTCTTTAGTAGCAGAAAATACATAAAGCATCTAACAAAGATACTTACATTTGAAGGTTTAAGTTTGTTAATGATCGTCGTTTTGCCACTATTATCTAGCCCAAGGCACAAAACATGAACCTCCTTCTTCTTCAGGCCAAGGAAGACTGAAAGTCTGTCTAGCAATCCCATAATGTGATTCAAATATTTACAAACCAGCTGCAATTAAGAAAAAATAAAATATTACCCAAAGGCACCTTAAGTTATGCAAAATATTGGTACGTGTATTTAAAAAAGGTAATAATTTAAATACACATAATAATAGTGTGAAAACTATGTCAATGTAGCTTTGCACTTAGTAAACACAGTGTAAGCTGATTACCAGAAAGGAGCCTTAACTGACACGCAGATTTGCAGCTTATAACAGGTGGCAACACCGAACAATGCCTTGGAAATAACAACATTTCTCTCTGTAATTTATCATATTTAAGAATAAAACATGGTCAGCCTCAGTATTATTTGGAGTCTGCGAATTGTGATACTTGAAAATATGGAAGAATTAGGCCGTAGCCTTTCCAGAAAATCTGAAACAATGAATGGGCAATGGGGTTCATGTAGAAGGCAGAAAGTAGAAGGCAGATCTGAAAAGCAGACAGATTTTGAGATTTTGGTGATATCATTTAAGTCACTGTTAAATCTTTATCAGAAGCCAGCCCCATTGTTATATTTTGTAATAATATGAAGTTACAATAAATTCACTTTTTTTTTTTGCTTGCTTGGTTATTTCCAGTTTAAGTAGGGTTTTCTCTCAGTAGAAGCAAAGAATCCTGAAATACTTATCCTTATTTCCCCTTATCCTACACATACATCTTTGTAAGTCACCACAAATCCCTTTGTGAAGAAGGTTATGCATAAATACATACACACATTCAATTTATTGAACCTTACTAAATATCTGCTTTTTAACTGTAACTTATCTGAAACATCCTACTAAGTGCTATTTTAAAAGGACTTTATCGTATTAGTATAGAATAAGGAAGTAAATACTGATTGTAGATTTTAATTTAGTTTTTTAAGTATCTTAAAAATTTCTTTGTTAACTTGTCCCTAAAGTGTTCATTTCGCTTGTTCAATTGTATTGATTCTTTGAAAAAAAAAATCCTTCTAATGCAAACCTAAAAAAAAAAACTATCAGTAATCCAAAAATAGAAGTATTTGGAAGTCAAATAAAACTTCTGTGTACATAAAACTTGCTATGTGGTAACTTTATGGCTGTTTATATTCATCTAAGGTACTGTTAAATTTACACTTCAGGTCTCCAAACTAAACTTTTCAAAGGAGCTCACTTTGGGTCCATTGCTCCCCAAACCATTACTTTGTGGTAGAAGGACAGGGAGATAGATCCCTTTTTCCAGCCCCCAACTGCTGCAGGAACTGCTACAATATATCTATGTACCAAATATTTCTCATTACTCACCAACATTAGTTCTCTAATGTTTTTATTCTCATTAAATTGACTTATTCTAATCTCCATCTAAGGTTGCATAAGCAACCTGTCATATTACAGTTTCTTCAATACTTTTTATTCCATACAATTTCAGGCAAGGCCATACCTTGAAGGATGTGAGGCTGTAGCAACTTTATCAATAACAGGCTTCCAAGACAACTGTATCTAAAAGGAGGTTGCATAGTCAACATTTTGCTTAGGCCTTTTGGGATATGATTATGGGTAGAAATTTCAAAACTAAATTTCAGTGATGTGCAGAGAAGAGATAGAACAGTGCCATGCCAAAAGGTGAGGCCTATTACAGAACCACGTTTGTCTTTCCCCAAGGATGAGTTTGACCGCAGGTACTTCCATTTGTGCCGCTTCAATCTGCTTTTTTCCTTGTATCAGAGATTTAAATCTTATTCAGTCCATTTCTTTAAATTACAGCTTAAGGACCAGCATTTGTAAAATCTATTTTAAATAACCTTCTGATGTCATGAAGCAATTCACACATACCATTTGATTTCAAAGTAAATTTGCTATTACTCACTTTATTTACTGCGTAAACATATTGATATAAATGCTTATATCTTGTTCTCCATTTCATACAATTTAGAACTTATGTTTTAAAAACGACAACGTCTCACATTTCCCCCCCTTTAAGCATCTACTATAAAGCACTGAGTGTTTAAAGCCTGATGCTTGAATATTCGTTTTTCACAGTACCTTGTATTGTGACTTTCCATCACTTTTCCATGGATTATCACTTGATACTTGTTAATGAAATATTTTGGGACACACAATTTAGAAGAGCAGGCAGTTTTTCTAAAAGAGGTAATCACATTTATTGAAATTGCTTTATAAACAACTATCATAGAGCCTTTAAACTTCTACATTTCAAGTAGTTATAATTTTCCTTCCATAAGTTGACTTTCTGCATGCATAAATAAAAGATAACTGAAGCCAGTCAACATTTGTTAATCGTGTCTTAAGCGTGCAGCGAGAGATATAACTGTTTTCTGCAGCTTCCTACTCTGATAGCCATGATTCTCAACCCTGGCTGCACTCTGAAATCAATTGCTGAATCCGAATTTTTGAAAATGAGATCAGGGCATCTGTAGTTTTAAAAGCTACCCAGTGTTTCTGATGTGAAGTTACTATTGAGAACCACTGGCTTTCAGAATAAAGCCAGTAGTTTCAAACTTCCAAGCACAGCTTTTAAGGTTGTTCACAATCTGGCTCCAATCTTCCTTTCTTGTTTCTTATTTTACTGTAACCCTCTCTTTGCACACCAGCCAAATTCTCTTGGTTATTGTCTGACAGACTGTTTCCTAAAGGATTACATATTGCCAGAGAAGTCCAGAAGAATTAGGATGTTATCCACAGTTAACAGCTTAGAGGGTAAGCTGCAGAGACAGAGTGGTAGCCCAGAGAAAACACCACGAATGATACTTAGTAAACTCTGTAAAGTGTTTGTTGATTGAAATGTTGCCTACTTTTATTACCCCAAATAAACATTCTTATTCGGCTTTCAGTTTTTTATGACAGAATTTAAATTACACTTACACACACACACACACACACACCCCAAATACACGGGTCTAAGTTGAGCACTGTTAAAACCCATCAACCAAACATACGTCCAAACCAGTTTAGTAAGTTTTCTAGGGCCTCTATAACTCACCTTCTTTTCTACTTCTCATACATTAGCAACAACTACACGCGTGGAGTGAAAAACATGGGAAAGACCAAAGAGGAATTCTAAAACTGACGGGGACAGAGGGTGGCGCTGGCTTTAAAAACCGGGGTTGAGGAGATACCTGGTTTTTGAGGTTAGTCCGGAGGGCGCAGGAGCTGGCAACAGGAATGGACGCACTCGTATCGGTCTCCGGGATGGAAATCTGGTGCGAGGGTCCCTCAGCCTTCTTCTCGATGCCTACATGGGAAGGATGCCTGGTAATGAGCAAAGCCGTCTCTAGAACTTGGGAAAACCGGCAGCCTCTGCAGCAGTCTGTGCATCAGTCGCTGAGCAGGCGCCTTGGCAGGCACCGTTCCCTTGGCAACAGGAGCTTCTTCCGGTTCTGAAGTCACGCCTCCCCGGGGGTCCTGGCGATTCAGCCGTTGTGCTATAGCTTCTGGGATTGAAGAGCTCCGGGAAAAGGCCAGAGGCGCGCCGAGGAACTATACATTGAAGAAAAATGTGTGCACAGGTGGCAGGGTGAGCTGCCTATTTCCTGCGAGGAGCCGGGCAGTTCCCGGCGTAGCATCATGGGAGTTGTAGGCTCGCGCACAGCTTTCTGGGAAGCGTTTGGCGTTCGCGTGTGCTGCGTGTTTGTCGCTCGGCCCTGGTCTTCCTGGGGATCCAAGAGGCTGGCGCTGGGTGTGGCGCGGAGAGTGTCGTTACCGGGCACCAGCGTAGCGTTGTGGCAACGACTGCAAGACGATACTGTCCCCCCTGGGGCAAGATGTGCGCCGGAGTTCCCCAGTTGCCCATCGCACCGACTCTTCTCTGGGTTCTGATAGGCCTCCCACCCTGAGTCCCTGTAGAGGTAAAACTGTTAATACAGGAAGGTAGAGGGGAGAACTGGTGTAAAAAGTCAAAAGGTGTTATTCGGCTAATAAAGTACCCCTGCTTCTTAGTTGTGTGGTCTCCCGAAGAGATTTCTACCAGGCATAATCTCCTGTGAGTAGATTACAGTCTCCAGAATCAAATCGGTAGGTGGTCAGGAAAGGTATTAATAGTCAATACTTAAAGTTGACCACCTTCTTAAATTGCACTTGGATTTTATAGTCATAGTCACAAATGGTTTTCAAATAGAAAATATTTAGGCATACCCTTCCCCACATCTTTTATTACTGCGTTTTCCAACGGACACATTACAGATGCAGTCATTTTAAAGATCTAGCCTTTCAATCTGCCCAACTCCACTAACCTCACCCCCAGTGAATGGCCTCATTCTTCAAATAGGGGTTTGTATCTCTTCATTTTTCTTTGTTTGCCATGGGTGTAGGATTTCCGACCCCCTGCCCCCCACCGCGCGACCCTTTTCAACTAGCTAGTATTATGTTTACTGCACTGCCTGTTCTTTGGCCTGTCAATTCATTTGGCCTATTAAATGGACTAGGAGGGTGCAAAAAGAGACTAGAAGGAATTATTTCAAAGTAATATGGTAGGGGGGACGGTTGTAAGCGTGTGATTATGGGGTGATTTATCTTTTGTCACTTCTCCAAAATTTCCAAATGTAATTGTCATTTTTACAGCGAAAAAACAAAAGCGGCTCTGGATTAGTGATTCTTGTTGAAAGACAAAAACAAAACAAAGACCCTATGGATCCATATCAACATATAAATGTCCTTGTAAAAATGGAGTATGGAAATACATTCTTTCTTACTGTGTGGTCTTAGCCCAATTTACCCTTCTCCGTGCTTCTATCCTCACCTTCAAAAATATAGTATTTATCTTATCTGGTAGTTCTGAGTGTTAAAGATAACAGAAATACAAATGTTTGGCACATATTTATTGTTCAATAAATAATGTCCTGTCTTCTTTTGTCTTGAGCTTTTTATTGTGTAAACAAAATTGACCCAAACCGTAACTGTGGTGGTTCTTTAACTTCTGAACTTCTGATCGTGAATGCATTGACAGGGAGGTGTTGAACACTTTTCTGTGTGCCTGGGTGTTGTGACTTACTTGTAAGAGATGGAAGCTAATGTGCTTGCGGCCAAAATATAACATTTTTTTTTTCTTAGCGATAGGCAGAAATGTTATATTTCAGAAAACTTTCATGGACAGACTCAATTTTTCCTGCTAAGTTGATATTTTCTGCCTCTAGGTTGAGTTCATCTCTTTTGGCTTAATATAAAACATTTGGTGAAAACTGGAAATAAAATGGACATATTGAGCATCCAACTTTTCAGGAAACCAAGGCAGATAGATAATTCTTTTACAAAAATGTAGCTAGTCAAATCGTTATCTTAGATAAGTATAGTTGATAGATGGCTTATTACTAGAGATAAATGTTATGAAATAAAGCAGTTAAATAATCTAGAAAAAATGTTAGCCTTGAAGATATTAAACTTAAAAAAACATAAAGGCTGCCAGGCCCGGTGTCTCACGCCTGTAATCCCAGCACTTTGGGAGGCTGAAGCAGGTGGATCACGAGGTCAGGAGTTCAAGACCAGCCTGGCCAACATGGTGAAACCCCATCTCCACTAAAGACACAAAAATTAGCCGGGTGTGGTGGCACGTTCCTGAAATCCCAGCTACTCAAGCGGCTGAGGCAGGAGAATCGCTTGAACCGGGGAGGCAGAGGTTGCGGTGAGCTGAGATTGTGCCATTGCACTCTGGCCTGGGCAAAAGGGTGAGACCCTGCACTCAAAAACAAAACAAAACAAAAAACACAAAGGCTGGGCACAGTGGCTCACACTGTAATCCCACCACTTTGGGAGGCTAAGTAAGGCAGGAGGATCTCCGGAGGCCAGAGGTTGGAGACCCCATCTCTATTAAAAATAAATACATATAAATATTTCATATGGTTGAATCTGCTGTTTTGGTGCTTTGTCAACTGAAACTCCTCTCACGAGTACATTCAGAGGCTGAGATACAATTGTTTCGCTTGATTTAAGAAGTTAGTTTGACTCTTTTTATTTTATTATGACAATAACAAACTTTAAAAATGCTACGTGATTTTCTTAAAGCCACTTAACCATAACAGAAGATAATTTTAGGTACCTTCTCACCAGTTTTAATTTCATACTGGCTTTTAGAACTGTAGTAAGAAAATTATAAAAAAGAAAAGAGTCAGATATAATGAACACAGCACTGTTCTGATTAATTCAGGATACTTTAGCGTTATTTTCTCACCAGCAACTTTTAAAAGAATATAGATAATCCCTGAGTTATAACTTACTGCAACTTTTTGGTGTAAACTTTGGTCTAAAGCTGTGTTTCAACAGTTGATGTTATGTGTACCCTTTTTTCATCTGCAATTTCTGTGCAGTACTGCCTCTGCAATGAACACTTTAATTTACTTGAATCTCACAAAATATTTTCCAATATAAAATCGCTACAAAAATATTTACTAGTTTTTTTATAGTGATTTCTGTGAATTTATGTCTAAACCTAATGACATTATTTAAAAAATTTACAACTATGATTTTGCATCCAGAATTACTAAATTATCTAAACAGCATCTAGATTTATTAGACCAAAAAATAAATTGCATTAGATCTGCATAAATACAACAATACAAAAAAGTCACAGATTCAACCACCAAAGCTGTAACTTTTATTTGCCAATAGATATTTTAATAAACAGGCTTACTCCATCTGTAAGACCCTGATAATGCCTCTTAGGAAATCATAGAAAAATAAAATACAATAATTAGTAATTTGTACCTTGTACAAAAATCTTATTATGTTGCTCAGCAGGTAGTTTGCTAAACAGCATATTCTTTCAGCAAATAGATAACATATGTTATGCAATTCACCACAAACAACCCCTCATATTGAGAGCTGAGCATTCTATAACACTATTAACTTGTAAGCATGCCAGCACATGAAAATTTACATGGAAAGTTATTAATATTATAGTAGATTTTTGTAAGATAAAAATAGTACCACCTTCAAATAAGTCTGGACTACTTCACTGCTATAGTAAAGTAGATAATAGGTAGGATTGCAGTTCAATTGTTAACATCTTTTTACCTTGTTTATAGCTCTACCATATTGTGATTATAACCAGAAAAGAGAATGTAGGCTGCGTCAGGAACCTGAGTGGAAGGCATATATTGAAGCTTTAAATGGTGACAGAATACTAAAGAGAAAAACATAAAACAGTGCTATACTTCCCTATTCTCATAGATAAATCTTTTTCCCCTTTTGTAAGAGCAGATGGGTACAGAGTTAAATCCTTAATTAATAATAAATAGCTTCATGACAAGTTACAATGATGCTTTAAAAATCATATTTGTACTTATAGGGAGGGAAATTATTTTTAGCTGTCATTTTTTATTAGTCAAATATAGCTCTATGAGGGATTAAATATCTCAACCTAGACATGTTATCTAGGTATTTTATATAAATATGCTATTTAGTTTGCATATACTTCAGGATTTGTGCTACAAAGATTTTATAACATTTTGAGTGCACTGCAATTGTTGATATCATCTACCATTTAAAATTTGATGCGGCCATTTAAAATTTAAAGTGTTTAACCAAATACATATGTATATGTACATCTATATATTTATATTTTTGGCTATGCTAGAACAGCAAAAAATGGAGAGCAATCTCATTCCATTATTCACAATCTAATTTCACATCAAATCCAAATAATAATGCATCTTTAAATTCCAACATATTGAATTACATACAACCTAGAGAGATATATATACACACATACATATGTATATATACATATGGTATATATACGTATATATACACATATGGTATATATACATATATACACATATGTATATATACATATATATACACATATGTATATATACATATATATACATATGGTATATACACATATATTATATATATATATACACATATATTATATATATATATATATATATATATATATACACCTCCAGAAACAAAGCACCAAGCACAATTAAAAGATCACGTTCTTCCTATAGGATAGAGGGGCACAATGAACAACCAACCATATTGCCCATGTGTTTTCTGTAAATGACAGAAGGCATTGTTTTCCTATATGAAAACAAAATAATTTTTACTAAAAGATTAGTTCCTGTTTGTCTTTTATTTTAAAATTTACATGGGACCTCAATACCCTCCCAAATCGTGTTTGAAAAAAGTGACAGGTTGATTATGCAATATACATCTTTCAGGATTAAGCTAATTTTAAGTTTGATAGGCTTTGCATTATAACAGATTAGCTACAAAATGTTTCTGCCTTTTAATCTGTAATAGATGAAAATAAGGAAAACAGTATTTATGGCATTGAGAAGTTCTCAATCTCTATATTATGGAAAGGACTCTTACCAGAGTCCTTGGAAACCACAGAATTCAAAGTTTTGGGTCTTCCAATAAGATGTCTCAAAAATATTATTTAGTAAAGATGCCTTTAAAATATTTCATCTAATATATATTCACTTTCCTACTATCCAACTACTTACATATGTCTCTTCCAACCTATACGTCCTTCCCATCCTGCATATTGGCTTTTATCTCATTCTTGGTAAAATTAAAAAAAAACTTACGTAGTGACATCCTTCCCTTTCTACCACAAATATACCAACCTATTTGCACATTACACATTCTGCCTTCCTTTCATTGGAGTTCTATATTCCGGCACCTATCAAAAATTAACCTCCCTACTTATGCTTTAAATCGCAACCCCTCTATCTCTCAAGGCCTTTGTTACAATTATCATCTCTCTTGCATAATCAGTTTTCCCCTGTCTGCCAAGTCATTTTCATTAGTAGATAAACATGCCGTAGCATCCTTAAAAAACAAGACAATTCCTTGACTTCCTTTCTGCAGCTATTATCCTATTTCTCTTGCTCCCTTTACATCAAAGCTTTTTGAGAGAGTTGTTTATAGATAGTGATTTCACCTCCTTCCTTTACATCTCGCCTTAATCCACGTCAGTTAGGATTTGACTCCACTATTTCATAGTTGATAGTTGACTCCACTATTTTCATAGTTGATGAACTTGTGAAGGTCATCAACAACAACAACTTCCATGTTGCTAATTCCCATGGACATTTCTTTGTTCTAATCTTGACTTCTTAAAAGCATTTAATCCAGATGAGCAACTGCATTTCCTTTTTCTCTAGCTTACTTTATACTCCATTTCTTCTGTTTAATTCTAATTATCTGCCTATTAAACATTGGAATAGCATATAGTGCAATCCTAGGCCTACCTCTACAGGCTTTTCCTAGGTGATTTCCAAACTTTAAATAGCATGTATATACTGATGCCTTCCAAATCTTGAAGTAGTGAATCCACCACGTTTTTGCTGGAATTACTCCAGTAGCCTCATGCGTATACCTTCTCCTCTTTTTGCCTCATTTCAGTGTACCAAGAACACTGTTCTCTACTCTCCAACACTCCAAATTTTCGTTCATTAACTATTCCCCTCTGCTTGTAATTTCATTCATTAAATTTTCTCTCTGCTTGTAATGCTCTTCCCCCATATCTTCTCATGGATGCTTCCTTCATGCTTTTCAGATATCAGTTTAAATGGCATGTCCTTGGGGGAAGATTTCCTCTACCGCTTAAAGGAGCCACAGTCATGCTATATAACATTTTTAATTATAAGCACAGCACATCACTATTTCTTCATTGTGTGTCTTTATCACTAGAAGGTCAATTCCATGAGACAGGGAGTTTGCTTGTCTTGGTCACCATGTATCCTCAGTGCTTAGAACAGGACAATGGTACATGGTAGTGTTCAATAAACAGTTGAATGGAGTGAATGGACTTACAGATAAATATATTTTAAAGGTATGTCAGTATATATATGAAAATTTAGGAATTATACAATTTTGGACCAGTAAGGAGACATGATCTCCTTTAATTTGTTGTTGCTATGGTTATATTTGTTATATAGTTTAAAGAGGTAAACACTAAGCTTTGACTGATATTTTTTATTGTTATATTATAGATACCTTATTATTGCATTTAATGGTAGAGTGATCAAGGTTGTAAGGTGGGGAAAACGATTATTTTGTTTTCTCAAAGGTTTTTGGAAACTCTGAAGAAAATAAGCAGATTACACGTAAATGCAGTAGCTTTTCACTCTGGTTTGAAGTATCCTACTTGGTAAGATTTTACAAACTGAATAAGCAGTAAGTAGTGAGAAGTAACTATAAAAAATATATGTTCTTTTTTTGAATTTATAACATCCAGTGGAGAATTTTCATTTTGTATTTCCATTCATGAGAAGAGTTTGCTTTCTCTAGCAAATTTTAGGGGATATCAGACTAATATTAAATAAAAGAAGAATAACTTCAAAAAGAATAACTTCTAGCCACTGTGCTATGACACTTGGTTTCAACTTATTTGAGAGTTGGAAACTTTCAAGCATAATGAGACTGAATGGAAATATAAAAAAATACAATGGCTCTTTTTTAAAATACTTAAAACAACTGGAAAGAGAAGGCAATCTTCTTGAAAGAATGTAAGCATTTAGAGATCAAAATATATTATATCACATAAAATTAATATGTAAGTACTATGTTTTTAAGCATTTAAGAGTATGTGTAAAATTAATATAACTGCTTAACAAGATAAATTGATGCTAAAAGACGGTATCAAGTAAGTTCCTTTTTTATGCATCTTGATATATACTATTTTTATATTTAATGATGGCTGGAAAAAAAATCTCTTTATTATCCATGGGATAATTTATTAATATGTTTAAAGTACTATGGCAGTCCAATATTCAATGTATTATTATTTGAATTTTTTGGCAAATTCTTTGATTATATATGTCTTGGAAAACAAAGGATTAATAATATGGAAATGTTAAGAATTTTGATGACTTGTTCTATCACAAAACATTTTTAAAATGAAGTTTTTCCTATTTTTGATATTTTGATGACATTTCTTTCTAATTTTATATATCAATACATATTTTAACAACTATTAGTGTACTCATTTATATTAGAGATTCCCATCCTTGAAATGCACTTTAGTTTCAAAATTACCAGTAACAGTACTGTGACATACTTTTTATTCACTCTTTTCTAACAGTTTTTAAAATGAGGTAAGTAACAACTTTAAAACAAACTCCTCTTTGTACTGTATTACCTTTTAGTGTTTTCCTTAATTTTAGTGGAACTTAGTCTGTTGCCATGTTCTGCATTCTTGCTTTGCCTCTGATTTTTTTAAAAAATGAGGTTACTATAGCAGGTATACCATAATTAACATTTTAAGAAACAAAGACTGTTAAAAAGTATTCCTTCAAAATTCAAAATTAAACTGTCAAAGTTTTCACTGTACGCAAAATTAAAAATAAGTATAATTATGTAAAATATCCCAAAGATATTTATATCCTGTATATATTCAGTGTTTTTCAATGTCACAATCCAAGGTGGAATGTGATTAACAAAATGAATAATAATGTATCCAAAATCAAGCACACACCATAATCTTTACATCAAATGTTACTCATGTTCATATTTGTTAACACTGCTCAGATATTGTGTCCTGCTCCCTCCCCAAAATGCTCCCATTTCACATTTTGATTTTTTTTACTCTAAGAGGCCTAAAAACCATAAAATTTTATCAAAGCTACATTTTTTTGGTAAGAACAAAATGATATTTTTGCATAGTATGAATATATTAATACATTTTTCTTTGAAGACATATCTAGCATGGGAAGAAAGAGTACATTAAAATAAATTCCAAACTTCAATGACAAACATTTATGCACATTAAACCTTACTTTCCATGCAGAGCAGCAATTTTGAAAAGCTCCAATCATTGTTTATTAACTGTGTATGATATTCAGCATTGTCTTAAAGATACTTTGAGGTTATTGCAGTAATAGCTCTTGATAATATACCAATGGATATTTAAACAAGTTGAATTTAACAATGAGCATATCAATCACATTGACAGAAAAAAATAGCTTGTTCAGTTACAAGTTTGTTAGCAAGTTATTGGCCATTGATTTTTGTTATAGAGCTTCTAAAGGCTACAATTTTGAGCAGACTTATTCTGAAGACAAAAACAATATGGTAATAAATAAAGCATGCACAGTCAAAGAAAAACTTCCTCATGACTTTAATAATTATATTACTGGGTAGATGAGAATTCTAAAGATAGCAAAAGTTACTACTTTGAAAAATAAACTAATATGAAGAATTATATTATGGCTTCTCTAAGTGAATGAAGATGTGTTTAAATGTAAATTTAACAAAAGCAATTTCTATCTAAATGCATACAGTTCATCCTACAAATTACTAAAGGTAGAAAAGAGATTTTTAATTATAAAAGCAGTGGAAGAGGACATTTTACATACAGTAAAAATCTTAAAAGTGTAGTGTTTGCCTATCTTTACAAATTAGCATTCTTCTCCCTATCATGATTTTGAAAAATTAAATGATATTGAGTCTTTATAGAACACAGCCAAATTAAGACTGTTCTAAGGATGAGCTACAAATGTGGAAAAACTTGTAGAGAAATGTTCACATCAATTTGCTTCTCATGTAAGCTCATATTAAACTCATGAAACAAAGATATCTATCCTCAGTTACTAATACCTAAATATACAAATTGAATGGAATATATGAAAAATGATTCTTATATCCTTGGAATTTTTTCTATACTAATGTATTATTTTGGGATAAAGATAGTTCTCACTTCAGCGAGGGATAATGAGATGGAGACCCTGTTACTAACTAAATAGGAATCCTGAATTAGAGTTGTCCTCCTTTTATTATTTTGTAGAGCACCATATCTATACTTGTATCTCAGTTGTTCTGATTTGTTGAGATTATAACTTATTATCTAACCAGAAATGAGTTTATTATGACAAATTAAAAATGGCCAGAGGTCACAAATAATGCAGAAAATACAAGTAAGAACAGTTTTACTTGAGGGAAGATTTTCACTAATTCTGATACTTTTCTAGTTTACAACTCCTGAGAAGATTGTGTTGTTAATTTATACCTTATTTTTTAATTAAATATAGAAGCCACATCTTTATTTAACATTTAAGAGCTATTTTTCCTCCTCATCTGTCAAGTGATTTTTCTTTAATACCTTTGTTATTCTGAGGAATGAATTAGTTGTGTCTAAGGGTAATGGAATTCTTTGAGACTTTCTCTATAATGAAACAAATCAAAAGTTCTCTTAATGATGTAGAGATTTGTTATTTTGATTAATCAGTGTGAAAGTTCAAGCAAGAACTTTTCCATGTTTTGTTTAAAAGAAAACTTTGTGGCCGGGTGCGGTGGCTCACGCCTGTAATCCCACCACTTTGGGAGGCCGAGGCGGTTGGATCACCAGGTCAGGAGATCGAGACCATCCTGGCTAACATGGTGAAACTCCGTCTCTACTAAAAATACAAAAAATTAGCCGGGCGTGGTGGCGGACGCCTGTAGTTCCAGCTACTCGGGAGACTGAGGCAGGAGAATGGCGTGAACCCAGGAGGCGAAGTTAGCAGTGAGCCGAGATCGCGCCACTGCACTCCAGCCTGGGCGACAGAGCGAGACTCCGTCTCAAAAATAAATGAATAAATAAATAAATAAAGGAAACTTTGCTTTCAATGGGACAGTGCAAAAATCACTTGATGTCACTGAGATAAACAAACTTTGCAGTTGACAGATTCCTTTTTAAAAGGTAAAGTTTATTCATTTCCTAGTGCTTTGCCTGCCTTAGTAATTGAAAAGTTTTCTCTTTTTTTCATTTTAAAATGTAATTTTGGATTGCCACTGGCTACCTAAAGAAGTACCAAATATATTGTAAAATCTCAAGAAGTAAATGCTAATAAAACAAAAACTCTTTTGAATTAAGAGCAAAGAATCCAAGTCTTTCCATTAAGCTATAAATCTCACTGGGCACAGTGGCTCACGCCTGTAATCCCAGCACTTTGGGAGGCTGAGGCGGGCAGATCACCTGAGGTCGGGAGTTCGAGACCAGCCTAACCAACATGGAGAAACCCCGTCTCTACTAAAAATACAAAATTAGCTGGGCGTGGTGGCGCATGCCTGTAATTCTAGCTACTCGGGAGGCTGAGGCAGGAGAATTGCTTGAACCTGGGAGGCGGAGGTTGTGGTGAGCCAAGATTGCACCATTGCACGCCAGCCTGGGCAACAAGAGGGAAACTCCATCTCAAAAAAATATATATATATATAAATGTTATTTTTTATACAAACTCATTGTTAATTTGAAGCTAATTTATTACTCGGAAAAAGATGATTTGTTAAAACTACATTTTGATGACCTGTATCTTTTTCTGGATCTTTTAATTTTTTTCCAAGAATACATGTACATTATGCCACATCCACTTATAACAAAAAAAGTTAATTTTTATCCTGAGAAATCTTTGCTACATCTCATCAGTACTTTTTTTTTAACAGTAAGAAATAGATGGAGTGTTTACTTTTACACAATATAAGATGTTTCTATCATTTCACTTAGTAATATGTTATAGTCAGGAGTAATCATCTATTTCCCCTGTTAAATGGATGGAATTTAAAAGGATTTTATGCTACCATTGCAGTTCATACCTATTATTATGTTTACTAGAACAAGTGAATAAGCTTGAACAAGAGATTACTTCAGAATTGCTCTTGAAAAAAAGCTAACGTTTTCTAACAGGAGGCACCTTTGAGGTAGTGAATCCATATACGAACTGATAGCTATGCTATCAGACAATAAAAATCTGTGACTCCTGAAGAGGATCAACTGTTAATGAGAGAAACTGTTTTAGAGAACCCAGGAAGTATGCTTCCCCCCCGCCAGAAGGATTATGGAGTGTTTCGGAAGAATACTATGAGAATTTGAGGTCCAAAATATTTCTTTACATTTGAATTAGAATTGCAAATCCAATTCACACTGGATGAAGATCCTATTTATTTCTTTATATTCTATGGAAAGTGCTATCCCCCGGTGACATGGCAACCATAGCAAACATAGCAAATAAAGCTCTAAATTTTAATAATGAGAGTTACTTGAAAGCAATGACAGCACAGCCAAACTTATCTTTGTAGTAAAATTTTGTGCATATAGGAGATATTCCATAGATATTTGTTAAGCTGAACTAGATAAAATCTATACTGTCTTTGTGGAACATTATAAAGATTGAAAAATTGTTGAAAATGTTGCTTATAAAAACCAAAAGTTAGGTGACTTCAGTATCTTATATTCTGGTGGAAGAATACCATCCATTTAACCCAGTGTACTCCTCTACCTTTTGGAGTCTTCATATTAAAAAATATTAAAATATTTGTTGATTGAATGTAAAGTAATATGAGTCTCTTCTACTTCACAGAATTTGAGATTGGAAAAGTTAAGATGCTCATACTAAAAGAAGTGATGCATATGCTTCAAATCTCTTTGATATATAGAGACATGGACACCAACTGTGAGTTTATAACAACAGATATTGATCTTAAAATACTAATTTTTAAAATATTAATAATAAACTTCCTTAGTTAAAGCAATTAAAAAGGATCATCATCATCCATTTCAAAATTACTTTCCAAAAAACTTGATTTCAAGTTAAGGAAAAGCCAGAATCCATATCCTCTGTGAGTACAAATGTTCTCAATTATGTGATAGAACCCAAAATATTATAGCTTTTGCAACATCCCCCTGCCCCAAGCCTCTTCTAAGGAAATCTATAAAATCTTTTTAGATTTGTTGTGCTACCTTTTTTATGCTGATCGAGATAATGTGTGGCATGATAGAAGCTGAGAAAGGAATAAAGAGAGAGGATGGGGGAATTAAAAACAGGGCTGAGAAAGTTTTAGAAAATTTAATAAAAGAGGAGAAAAGAAAGAACTAGCACAGTGAAAATTATGAAATGAGAGATTTAACTGACTGCCTTGTAGAGCAGAAATTTGGTAGGAAAAGACACCACAACACATTTTTAAGAAATGTGGTTGGGTGATAAGTAAAATAATTCATTCTTTACCATCTCTTCTGAAGAGCTTCTTTAGAGCCTTTGCTTTTCAAGGATCGGATTTGGATGTGTTTTCCATTCATGGGCTGAGATAGGTTTTAAAGCTGTTGCTGGAAGGCAGTTTTATTCAGGTTATACTTTGATAGATTTTAAAGACCAATGCAGAGTGAAATAAGATGTCTTATTTTGATATGGAATGTAGAACATTTATCACCAGTTATAACTCATTGCAAAAGTGCTATAATTCTTGATTCATGTTAAACCACCAAAATTTTGCAATTTGATTGCTTTTTAAAATGATTTAAATACTTTATCTCTCTCCTTGATTGTACATTGTTTTCACATTTTTTCCAAATATGCCTTCTACTATGAGATAATGAGTTCACCATAGACTGAAAATTGACCATCTAGAAATAAAATGAAAATGATTTTTTGACTGTCTGGTTTTAAAATCCAAAACACCCCCTCAGTAGCATAGATCAAGACATTTAAAATAAAGTAGGTATGTGAGTCTATATGCATATTTTAGGTATCAAAGATTATTCCTGAAGACTTGTGATTTATGGAAGTTACTTATTTCTTTTTATAATTAAGTTTTATGCTTTGCATATTAAACATTTAATTACCTAAAATGTACACTAGTAAGTCTCAAAATGTTTCATGTAAAATTTTCAGATGAATTTGGCATTTTAACTGTTAATATTCCTGAATATTGTAATATTCCTGGGATCATGGGGTCCATGATTGGTAGGCAGTAAATCCTTATAGTAAATCCTTATATTTTAATGTTTCTGTTTAATCTTGCACACATGTTTCAATGTTGCCATAACCATAATGAAGTTCAAAGTTACATTTAAGATTATCATGCTTACCATTCTGAAAAATAAAATTATAATTTAAAAGGAATTTTGAAGGAGACATGGGATGAGAGACAAAGCAAAAAGTAGTTTTATGATACTATCAAAAGATGTTAGAGAAAGAAAAAATAAGTACAAATTAACCAGATGTAGAATAGGATCATCAGACATTTTAAAAGAAAAAATTCTTAATAGACAACTTTAATCTTGTAATCACTGAATGCTCATCCCATAGAAGTTTAAATAACTTAATAGAATTTATTTCAAGGTACACAGATGGTGCCGACAGAGTGCTGTGGAAGACCATATTATTCTATTCCTTATTTTCCTAAATACCTTTTTTGTATTATAAAAATAAATATATGATTAATAAATTTAATCTGTTTTATATCTGTTCTTATTTAATATATATTTGAAGATAGGTAAATATGGAAATTTTATATTTCTTCTAAGTGTATCCAGATTTGTGTAAATGTATCAAGCAAACTGCAGATAGTCTATGAGTGACGCACAACCATGCAGGTTGATGGCTGGAAAATGTGGCTAGCTATATCTGGCACACTTACTTGAAAAGTGATGATTTTCCCATCACCCCCTACCTTTTTTTGTATATTTTAAGAAACATCTAAAGACTCTTCCTTCTAGCTTTGCTTTACACATTTGTTTTGAAATGAGAAGGATTAAGCTGTGGTAGGGAAAAATCAGGAGACAAGTCAGCAAAAGAAAATATGTAGAAGGGTCTAGTATAAAGGGACGATCAACAAAATCTAAATATAAGAAAAAAATGGCCAGGCGCGGTGGCTCACGCCTGTAATCTCAGCACTTTGAGAGGCTGAGGCGGGCAGATCACCTGAGGTCAGGAGTTCGAGCAGCCTGGCCAACATGGTGAAACCCCGTCTCTACTAAAAATACAAAAATTAGCCGGGAGTGGTGGCAGGCGCCTGTAATCCCAGCTACTCGGGTGGCTGAGGCAGGAGAATCACTTGAACCCGGGAGGCAGAGGTTACAGTGAGCCAAGATATCATTGCACTCCAGCCTGGGCAACAAGAGCAAAACGCCTCCATCTCAAAAACAAACAAACGAACAACAAAAACAAAAACAAAAAACAAAAACAGGGTCCTTTATTTAAAAAAAAAACAAACCACTACTATGACAAAAAATGAATTTAGATAGGAATTTGAGAATGTGGGTGGGTAGGGCACCATTATCACTGAGATCCAACAAAAGCTAATTTATTAAATTAGCATCTTTAGACAACCTGCTCTGTTTTTTTTCTCTCAACACATTTTACTTACTCTTCCACCTAAAACAGTCGTCATTTTTTTAGTTTTACTGGGAGCAGCTGATTTTATAATTTAATTTGTTCATAAGATATAGCACTATTTTGATAAGCCAACTCAGCTTGAATCACTTAAAATATATATTTACCTTTGTTTTTTAAGCCTCTCAGAAGATTATGACAACACAGCTGTGTTCTCATTTTTACGTAACTGTACGTTGGACCCAGGTTGACACACTATGCTCATGTGTAAGATCTGTTTATATGCTCTTTGGAGTATTCATACTTATTTCTTAGAAGGTTTGGAAAAGAGCTCAGCATGTTCATGTAACTATTTTTGCAAAGAAAACATAAGAAAGCTTCAACTTGCAAAATGCGCCAATACCAAATGATCAGCTAAGTCTGTTTATTTTCTTGGGCCACCATGTATCTATCATAAAGTTCTGTTTAAATTAAATTAATAATTTTACATTAAATCTAAGGGTATAATCTAACGTATTTTATTCAAAGCAATTCTACTGAGAATTACCAATTTTCTCAGTGCTTTGATAATTGCTTTTGCAAACTTGTGACAATGCACAAAGGAAATAGTCATGGATTTATCCCAAGCTTTTCTCTATGAAAGCCATTAGATCAATGAAGTCACCCTTGGTCTTTCCAGGAGCGGTCTTCATAAGGTAGTAGAGAAATATACTACGGTTAGTAAAAATAAATAAATAAATAAATAAAATTAGAGGTGAAAAGCCTTTAAACTACCACCAACTATGAAATATGTATGACATTATAAAGTTAATTTTTAAAAAATTGACAAACCCAGCCTCAGAAGATTTATAAACACAGTATTTTTTTCTCCCTCGCTAATAACCCCCTTCTCACCATAGTCATACCTCACAAAAATTCATTACATGATATCACTGGTCATTTCTGCAAATAATTCTAACAATATCAGGCACCAACAGTTAAAGTATTAAAAAATAAAGTAACAATACAACCAATAGAGCTGAATATAATTATCTAAAAATGAAACATTTATGTCAGTTTGGAAGCTACTTGATCACAAAACATGAAAAAGAGGTCAACTAGTTCTTTCTCATCTACCATCACACTCTACATACATCACTAAGGAAGCCCCACCTGGATAAATTTCTTTAGGTTAAGTCCGTGAACACTTCCCATATACGGCTTATACAAAATTACACATCCATGCTGAGTTATTTACCATTGCGTAGCAATAATCTGCAGTGGGCCAGGGTTTTAGTTGCAGGTTATTCAGAGCGGATTTATGTAGCATGATTTTAAAATCCTGGTTGGAAGCATAAACATAAGGTGTGTGCCTATAGTCTGAACAGAAGACTGCAGTTTGTGAAGTGATGTTTGGAGAATCAGAAGAGAGAGTAGTAGAGAGGATATCGTTCATTTTAGAAATGCTGAGGCACAAAACACAGGTGCTTGTGGTACTTTCATACATGAAATCCCTTCTCCTGTATGTGCATCATGTGTAAACGTAAAGTCTGTATGCTGCTGACTATTCGTCTCTGGTGTCCAATAAGTATGACTCCAATTCTTCTAATGTCACTGAAGGAAAGGAGAGAGCAAGAGTGAGAGCGAGAGCGAGAGCAAGAAAGAGAGAGAGAGAGAGAGATACAGAATATGAACATTTAGATCTAATAAGCATGCAAGATAAAATGAATATTTAAATATATTAAATAAGCACTCTGCCACAGTTACCAAAAATAGTGTAGCTTACTTGTTAAGCAGAGATTTAAATGAGCAGCAAAACTTTGTTTCTTTTTTTCCTTTTCTCTGGATCCACAGAATACATAAAGTTAATCTCAGATGTAATAATATATATTTTTCAATTTTATACACAGGTACTTATGTAATACTCAGATATTTCATAGGCGTAAATGCTATATAATTTAGGTAATGATATACATTTGCAACAGTATTAGCAAAATGGTGATTATGTAGGATGGAAGGTATAATATGAACTCCGTTTGATTTCTCATGGATTTTTGATATCTAGAAAAAATGCCCTTAGGTTGTACTGTATGAAATTGCCATTACTGTCTTAAAACAATGGCAATTTAATATGATTCAAACTAACCGTTTAGTCTTTTAAGCACATGTTAAATATTTTCATTGCATGTAGGCAAAAGACAATCTTTGAGATAGTGGAAAATGGTTGACCATTATAATATCTAGAAGGAGCTCTGAAAATGACATGATAATATTGCATTATTTGATGAAGGTAATAGAAACTGATTATGCAATATTAATATATGTGAGTAATAATTTGCCAAGGTAAAATTAAGTTGACATAAAGTCTATGATTTGGATGAGAGTAACATGCATTTTAGAAAACATTTAAAATATTTTAAATAGCTATTTGAATTAAATATATTCTTTCAAAGAATAATAGCTAAAAGTGTAATGTCCAACTTCCACTAGAATGATAGTTAGAAATGGTGAGCAAAGACTTGGAAATTACCCACTAGCCTAAGGAAAGGTGTTCTTGATACAGCATTTGAACTTATAATCCCCAGCAGGACATCTCGTTACAGTAATAACCCTAATATCACTTACTCAATGCTCATTCTTGAAATCAGGTCAAATGTTGTAAACCCTGCTGCCACGAAATTATTCTTGTATTGCCCCATCTTTATAGAATCTAGCCAGTCACCAACTGTGACAAACAAAGGATATTCCGGAACTTCACCAGGGGACTCTGGCATTCTGTAAGAAAACAAAACAAAACATGGAGAGCATTTAAAAGCCAAATAAAGCACAAATCACGGAACTTTATTTTTACTTTTACAATATTCTTACATCTAATGTTTTTATTCTCCATTTGAAAGCCTCTGATTTTCTATCTTATTCAAATCAGTCACTTTAAAAAATTATTTATCAAATCAGTGACTTATCTGGTGGAACACTTTTGTCTTTTTGTGCTTTTTGCTATGACTGGGCCTTACATTGATCTTTTTTTTCTTTTTAATTTCTTTATGATGGATGTTGAGATAACTCACATCTTGCTATCCCCCTTCTTCTTATACTTTTTTCTCTTGCATCAAATTTTGTTTTGAAACTTAAGGAATAGCCCATCCCTTATCCCCACAAGGAGAGTAGCCACAGGATGTTCATTCTTCCCCTGTCTGACCTACCCCTGAATCCATGTCCTTTTCTACATTTGCTGTGATAGTTCTTCTCCTTCTTATGGTGAATTCATTGATCAAACTTCCATTTATCTGTTCTCATTCAATAATAATTTATCATTTCTTAAAGTGTAATTTTATTGTCATAGAGTTCAGTTGCATGAATAAGATTTACACACATACAAGCTAGGGTAATGTCCCCAAAGCACAGATATTAATAAGGCACAAAACAACACAAAATCAATGTTAGGTTGGGTTAACAAGAAAATGGATCTTAAAGGCAATGATATAGCAATCTTTATTTTTGTTTCTCAGATCTGATGCAAGGGGCAGTATAAAGATATTACTTTGGAAAGGCTAGGGTATACATGTGCTTATATATACATTACATACACATATTTATATGCAATATATATGAAATAGTTATATATAATAGCTTAAGTCAGAGAGAATAAAAACAGAATTAATCTTATAAATTCTGGTAAAAGTAACTCAGAATTGTGTATTTAAGCCATTCTGACAATAAATTGTATTAGTTTCTTTACATAATTACATAAAAATACACATTAAAATATTTTGCATGTTTTAAAAAATATTTGGTGGTAAAAGTGCTTTTATAGTAATAAATGTGTTACAAAAGCTCTATGGTAATAAATATATCATTTAAAGAATTTTTAGATCTGTAATTTATATTAACTAGTAAAGCAGTAACAATCTTTAAAAAAAATTTAGTGTTTGAGTGAAATCGATATATTGTAAGTAATGAAAAACTTCCTTATTAGAAGTGAATCACTGAGTTATTTTTATTGGAATATTGAAGTTAGTTCAACTTTCATTTACTTTGTTTTTTAAGTTTTATAAAGTTAAAGAATGAAAGTATCTACAAAGACAATTAGAGCCATAGATTTTAATGTTCATATTTGGACTGTTTTATCAAAATGTTTTTACCATTCACATTTGAACTACTTCAGCTTTCACTAGCAATTGATAAGCTATGAGCACACATGATTACACCATGTGAAGTAAGAATTCCCCTACTGTGAAGCAGAAGGGCATATACATGCTATATAACCCTGGTATTGTTCTACTAATAATATGGGAATTAGGTCCTAAGGTTAATACTTAAGGTAAAAACTGAAATTCCCTAACCATCAAAATTACCCTTAAAAATCCTTTAAGTCACCCTAAAGTCACCAGGACCTGAGTCTTTTAGGAGCACAAGTTGTATATGGTACAACTACTGAAGATTCTGAAAGGTGCCCTTGGAAGGCCTAGAATTCATTTATTTGGTTTTCCTTTTATTACTACATTGACCTACCTTTTTCTAAACTGAGGTCTAGCTGAAGGTGGAGGTGGGGTGAACAGAGATTACAGGGTGGGGTTGTACTCTTTATATATGATTGGAATTAACATAAATTAAGTGCATATACCTTGTGATTGATTACACTGTAGTCAATATTGGGTCTGGTTATCCATACAGTGACTTCTGTCCTTTTTAACACTACTCAATTCTATTGCATTTCCTATTTGGAGGCTGTTAAGCTGCATTCTTTTTTCCTGTACTACAGATTGCAATGTTATTTTGATTGTGGGCTGTTTCATTTTAATTAACATCAAAATGATTCATGATTTGACCTAAAACAAAGATCAGTCATATTCAAAGATTGGAAAGCTATCATAGCATCTAACAACAAATACTTGAATTGTTGCTGTATTTATTCAAAGTTTCCTAGAGGTGTTTATGTTAATCAATATTGTAAAATAAAAATTCATATGTAAAATACAAAATAATAAAGGTCTTCATGGCAAAAATTGTGAAGCAGATTTTTAAGTTGTAGCATTTCTCAGAGTTTTCACTGCTCTAATGTGCATTGTAAATATGTAAGATAATTCAGAATAGCTTCTACATTATTTTTCTAAATTATTTGACCAGTTTCAGGGGATATACCATACTTCACTGACCAAGTTTAAATATCAAAATGACCAGGATATCCTTGTTGCTTGTTAACATAAATAAAACCACATGTTAGAAAATTGAGTGTCCTATTTCAAAACAACGTGACTCTCCTGTCTTTTAAATACTTGTCAAAGTAGTTCGTTAAAACTGAAGAAAATTAAAAGAATGTATTAAAGTGACTTTCCCTTCATACTCCTATGCCATTCTCGATGCACCGACATAGTCAGATGACTTCTACTTCTTTCTCCTGAGATAACACTGGAATCACTCTTGAAATTTCACAATTTCATATATTTGGTGAGTGGAAATGTAACTTGCTAATTTTATGTCCTTAGTATAAAAGGTCATGGAAGGACATTCTGTATGTTAAATGACTTAAATAGCCTATTTCCCTTGTTGAAAAGCATCTGCTATTTGCTTCCAGAATGCTTTAATACCATAATTCCCTTTCTCTCCACGCATCTTCAGTGACCTAGTTACTCTTTGGCCTTTATACGACTGCCTTGGCAGTTGATTTAGTAAGGTCAGGGTCCCCTCATTGTTCACAGACACTGTGCAATAACTTTTCTTTCACCTTATCTTCTAAGGAAGTTGAAAAATGTTGCTATTTTCTGGCTTCGAGGGCTTGGTACTATTATCCTCACATGAATTCTCTGGAATATTACCTAATAAACAATAAACGCCCTTTCTTATCAAACATGTACAATGATAAATTTAGTCTGCTATTTGCTAAGCATGTAGAAATTTGTGCTATTTGGTGATTAGTGAGTACTGCCCACCTGAGAAATATCTTTACAGCAAAACCTGCAGCTCACATTTTAAAAAATACTTATTGTAGAATAGAAGGTCAAGGATCAACTTTTTCCTCAGAAGAATGAGAATGGGGCTAGAATTAGGATATTTCAGGTAAAATTACGGTTAATTTAGATCATAGAAAGGGCTGGAGTATAGGTATTACAGGTAATGTTACAGTTTAGTAATAAATATAAAATTTCAACACAATAAAATATGTTTAAAAATGAATAGCTCTGGTAAGAGTCCAGAAGTTTTTACTCTAATGAGCCCTTTGAGTTCACAATACTACTAGCGTTTTAACTTAGAAATTCCTTAGATAGGTCATCAATATATATCAATACTACCATTAAAAAGCAAGAAGTGTTTTATCCTCAAAGTTTTCCATGTTTTATATTCATCATATAAATACATAATAGTAATAGACATACTAAAATGATTCAAGAAAGGTTATATTTTGAGAAACACTATTGCAAGCTAAGATTCTGTTTTAACATGACACCCTCACATGCTTAAAGGCTTTTCTTCTCTTGCACTCTAACACAACTTCTTGTTTCCTAGCTAATACATGTATATGTGATTAGCAGAAATGTACAGATAGGGTCCATTTTATTTTACATTGCCTTCATTTCACATATTCATGAATGTATCCCATGTTTCTGCAGTTTTCATATTCAAATGAGTGCATAATATTCTATATGTGGATGCTTAATAATTTGTTAATTCTCTAAAGTTAGACTCTTAGGTTGCTAACAACATTCTTTTAGTAAACATGAGTATGTAGTCTTAGAGCATGTTTCTTTTTGTTTCAATTGAATAACTTCTTTGGGAAAAATTCATAAGACAGAAGATTTTTTTAAAAGAATAAGTGAAAACTCCCCGAGGGCAGGAACACATCTCTCTGTTTTTGTGTAGGCACTCACATAATGCTGAAAACATTATACGAGTTCATTAAATACGTGATGACTCAGACTTGAATATTAAATTATCTACAGAACAGTTTGGTCCATAACATGATGGCTGATTCATGATGAATATTTTCACTTAATTCCAATAAATAAAAAACCTAGAAGAGTAAGTACCTGTTGATATAGTGGTCAACTTATTAAATAATATGCTGTTTATTCAAATTATTCCTTGTATTGTGAAAATGTTTATTCTGTCTTTATAGGTTTCAGAGTGGAGAAAGAGGCAGTGATAGGTGGAGTTGGGTAGCTTAGGGTTAAGGGTTCACCTGCAATTATAACCAGACCTAGAGCAACAACAGCACATTGACTTAATGCAATATGGCTGCTTTTACATGAGTTCCTCATCTCGTGACTCAGGGACTGCACTTCACACTATTCACTTAATCCATGAAATAATTTTGTCGTGCATACACTATGTACATACCCTTGGAAGAAGAATTTACATAATCATATATTTTTAAAAAGTCCTTTCTGCAATTAAGCCTAACATTCAATGTGAACACATTAAATTAATGAAATAATTTTGATATTTAAAACATTTTTAAAGTGTAATTTTACTCAAAGGGCTATGAAACCTCAAATGCATAGACATATAATCTATAGATATAGATACAGATATTTTGTGCTTGTGGGTAATATATATTTGTTTCAAACAGTCTAACTCCACAGTGTTAAGGACATTAATTATCTTTTGTCAGTCTTTTATTTTCAGTAAGTCTTCAATTGTTTTTTATTGATATGATTATTTAAACATAATAAGGCTGATAACTAGTGAAAAATATGAAGGAATGAAAATTAAAATTTCAAAGTAAAATTTAAAGTTGTAGATATGTTTGAACATTAAGAGGAACAGATGCAGAGCAGGGATAATACTTATAAAGAATTTCCCATAATTCCCAGTAGTGTACCCAGCACATGGTTCCTACGGCCAGAGTAATAGACCCCTGAACCTTAAGAAAAGCCTGCTTTTGTGAGGAAATAATCCAGGATCAGAAAATAGTCTCATGTCACATGCCAACTGCAATTCATTGGCAGTGGTTGTCAAAATGTTGTCATGAGAAGGATACTAAGGCAGAATCTGGACTCAGCAGGAGAGTGTTGTGATGATTAGTAATATCTGCCATAGTGAGAAAAAGAAGCAAAACGTATTTATGCCAGCACCAGAAAAATTCAATCTACAGAAATGCCTGAGGACGTAATTCTGGAATTATGTGATGTTACTGCCATATTTTCCTCATTTCTCTATATTGTTGCTATTACTACTTTCCTTTTTCAAGTAATGTTCTTCAAGTGGCTGGGCATTGTGGGAGGGTGTTTGGGGGATATATGGACTATGTATTTTCTATTTATTCCCATGACTAAGGTCATATTCTCTACATTCTAGTATTTGCCTACTGGGACATAAAATAACAGGCTGCTCTCCAGCAAGAATTGTTTTTTGAATTTTAATAGACTCCATCTATGAAGTTTGACTAGTCCAGATAAAATCTATCTGGAAATGTGAAAATGTACCCCCTTTTCTTAGAATCATATTTTTGAAGCAGTGTTGTACTAGCAAACATCTTGCCTTTCTGTGTGATTCTATGTTGTATACTGGAAAGAGCAAGGACTTGGAGTCAGTGGCCTTCAAATTCCTGATCTACTCATTATTGCTGTGTACTCTTGGGAAAGTTAGCCTCTTTATGTCTCTGTTTCCGTGTCTAAGGGATGGGAATAATAACAGTGAGGATTAAGTGACATAACCAATAAAAGCCCCTAGTACCACAACTGGCACATAGTAGGCTCTCAACAAATGGCAGTCATAGTTATTGTTGATAATATATATTAAGAGTTTGTATCAGTATTAATATGGATATTGACATTATATTATAAAGATCTTGTGACAGCAGTTTATGGGAATTTTCTATTTTTCTTTTCTCTTTTTTTTAGATACGGGGTCTCACTCTGTTGCCCAGGCTGGAGTGTAGTGTCATGATCATAGTGCACAGCAGACTTGAAGTCCTGGGCTCAAGTGATCCTCCCACCTTGCTCTCTCGAGTAGTTGGGACCACAGGCATGTGCCACCATGCCTGGCTAATTTTAGTTTTTAATTTTTGTAGAGATGGGGTCTCATTTTGTTGCTCAGGCTGGTGAACTCCTGGCGTCAAGTGATCCTGCCACCTTGGCCTCTCAAAGGGTCAGGATTACAGGTGTGAGCCACTGAGCCTGGCTGAATTTAGATTTTTCTAATGGGCAGATAGAAGTTTCAAATCTCCTGATCCATCTTTCATATTCTGTCTTCCTTCCACAAAAGTTTGCTTATTATTCAATTTCAACATTGGTTTTGGCCAGCCAGTTATTTCTCTGTCATGAAAAGCATATTTAAAAGTGCTAGCAACAAGAATAAAAAAAAAAAAGTTGTCTATGACTTGGTGTATAGAGATAAACAATTCAGCAAATGCTGATTATGTATGGCCTATGTGGCATTGAACAAAATCTTCTCAAAATAAGTAGAAAATTTTATATCAAAATGTTGGAAGTTATTGTATTCAGAAGATAGCAGTATTGGTGCATAATTCGCTAAATGGAGAGAGATAGTACTATTCAGTCTTATAGCATTATTCACAGTTTTTTAAAGAAGAGGTTCTAAATAATGGTATTGGTATGGGCTTTTCCCTACCTTCATGATTCACATATTACTGGAAACTAAGTGCTTTAAAGTTACAAGATAGACTAATATGCACTACAGAAGCTGGTAGTTGCAGTTGCTAAAGTCTTATAAGATCCCTAATTATGGCCCAGTGGGTAGTAACAATATACAGTACATAAGGTGTCTTGGCCTGGGCAAAGCATTATTTCTGAGGTAGCCAACATCTGGACAACTGCTGCCCATCCCGGGATGCCACATTTGAGCTGATAGTCAAGAAGCCCCTAATGTGTCAAGTTCTTTGTCAGTGACACGCTGGGGACCTGGAGCAGGGATTAGAAGAAAGCATTATTTTCCCATTACATTGAAACTCTGTCCTAAAGGATACTGACCAGCTGACTATAGCCTGGTGCACTCAGTAGACTTCCATGTGTGGAGTAATCAGGGGCGAGGGTTGAAAACAATGCAGAATAAATGTGTAGGACAATGTGGGTGAGGGTGGGGGAGGTAGGACTGGGTGAAGGGTCACCATGTAGCTATCAATCTACAAAGTGGGAAAATACTTGGGGTTGGGAGCAGCTACAAGGCTAGCCCTGAGGGTTAGTGGAGAAGGAGAAAAAGGTGTTTTAAAGTGCATGGCCGGGCACTGCTCCAGATGCTGTTCTACACACAACCTTGGCCTTAAGCTGGGTCCTTTCTCCCAAGGGCTGTGCGTGACATGACAGCTACAAATAATTATTTGAAAGGCAGTTATAAGGCATTATTGTAAAGTGAATGAATGTGAGGGTAGTTTGAAATTCACATTTATGAAAGGATAACTGCCTATATTAATACAGTGGTTCTGCAAATTAGTTTTTTACTGTTAGTTGGATTTAGGGTTATACTTATAATACTGCCACATTCACTTATATGGTATATCTACACTTTCTTGAGTAGGAGAGAAAGCAAGCATGTTGGGAACTGCACAGAGCTCTGAATATTCCCATGGGAGTGTGTCAGGCACAAGAATATTTGCTGCACCAAATAATGAAAGCCTTCTATGACCAACGTGTTTTCAATTTAGGTACTCTGACCTTTGAGAGGAACAATTGCAGATATAGGTTTATGAAATTTCCAATATGTTAGTATAAAATTATTACATTTTCAATATGTTAGTATAAAATTATTAAACTGTGGATTTCATGGCCTTCCTCATCCCTTTGTCACTTTAATTTCTTCCCCTCTTACTACTCTGTCAAGAGAAAGGATAACAGCTTCTCAGGTGAGTCTTGAGAAAAAAGCAATTAGAATGGAATAAAAACCATGGGGACCTAGCAGATGAGAGAGTAATATCAGCATATAAGTGTGAGAGAAATCTGGGGGTTGGGGATGCTACACAAAAGGAAAGTGCAGGAGAATTTAAGAAGAGTTGCAGTGGATTATACACCTGGACTCCTTTTCAGGTTTGAGAGATACAGGAAAAAAGATGGAAATTCTACATATGTCATGTTTCCTTAATCCAGCATCACTCTGGGGCAGACAACTGGGCTCTGCAATTTGGGAGACAGAGAAGCAGTGTCACCGTTTTATGAGCATAAAACAGGCATTCTTTAGGTAATATTGCTATCCTTTAATCTACTGTGTCTCTTCTCCCTAAACAGTCTCAGTTCTCTGGAATCAGAAACAGAGTGGGTGGGTGGTTTTGGAGGTAAGAGGGTGGAGCAGGAGAACCCATCCAGGCTGCCGTGAAAATGAGAACGCTGATAAAGGTTCAGGCATGTGAACCTTAGAACACTGATTCTTTTTGTTTCTCAAACAAAAGTATATTAATGGCAAAAGCAGTATCACATATGTCTTTGTCAGAAATGAAGCTAGCAAATCAGTCACAAAAACTTCAATTTGGTTTCCCAGAGATCAGACTTTAGAATTGAATCAAGATGCCAAGTTTATATAAAGCACCCAACTTTTGGCCTGCGTGCTGCAGTGCTGTCTCAGAGCTTGCCACTCATGGGGCTTTTCTGCTGGATTGCTGAACAGCCCACTAAATCACAGATCTCTGGCCCTCAGATACACCCTCACATCTTGACTTGACCTCTGGATCACTGTTACTTTTTGACACTTTCTCATCTTACATTCTTCATCAATATTTTCCAAATATGATGATCATTCATAATCTTGAAAAAGCAGAGAGGAAATTGTTTTATCTGCTTTTCTTCAAAAAGAAGGTTTTTACATCCTGCTTCTATAGCTATAGCACAGTCAGACAGCTTTGTTGATGGGCACTGATTGTGGATTCTGTTAACTCTATACCACAACAAGGGGCCCATATTAAAGGATTTCAGTTTATAGATGCCAGTATCCTCTTCCATTAATGCAGACTCACTACTAGCTCTTTCTCCTCAATACTATAGCATGACCAAGTCACCTCAATAACTCATATAAAAACAAAAACCAAGAAACATTTCCTCTAACTACTTTTCTTTCTCATCAGAGACAGGTTTCTTGAAAAAAAAATTGGTATTATGTATTGCTCTTTTCTCTGAGCTTATATTCACTCTTCCTCTATTGTAATCTGTCTTACGCAACTGTATTGAAAATGCTGTACCAAAGGTTGTGTATGCACACCTGAATGTCTCATTGCTGAATCCAATGGAGACATTTCATGTTTTATTTTACTGCAATTTTGTGAAGGCTTGGACATTACACTCCTTGAAACTCTCTCCTCTTTTGGCTTCTATGATACTGCTCTTCCCTCTTTTCCTGATTACTTGTCTGGCTTCTCTTTTTCAGTTTCCTTTGGGTACTTTTTGTTCAGTTCATGTCTTAAATTAGAGGGTTTCATCCTTTCCACTATTTATATGCATTCTTTATACTCTCTGTGGGCTATCTTAACTACAGTTAAAGCTTCAGCTATAATCTATATGCTGATGATCTTCAAATCTACATCTCTAGTCCAGATCTTTTTACCTGAGATTCAACCTATAAATATAACTGTCTAGATGTCCCACAGGCATCTGCAACTCAGCATGTTCAAATGGTTTCATTTCTATTCCAAAAACTTGTCCCTCTCCCTCTCTCTGGGGTAATACCATCAGCCAGCTTGTATAAGAAAGAAACTTGACAAACATCTTTGATTCTTTTTCTCCTCCCTCCCTCCATATTCAAACAGTGACTAAGATGCACTGGTTTTCCTAATAATAATGTTATTATTACTTATTATTAGGAAATGATAATAATAATAAAATTCTCTTATCTTCTGACCCCCAACCTCATTCCCATTTCAGAAGTCAAGCCCTGATCTTTTCTAGCTTTAGTTACTGAAAACCTAAAACTGTCTCTGTTTCCAATCTTGTTCCTTGTTTTGCACTCACAGTGTAAATCATCCCTAGAGTGATCTTTCAGAAATGCAAACGTAATCATGCTATTCCCTTGCGTAAAATCCTTCCATGGCTGTCCATTGCTTTCATGAGAAAATCCAAAGTGCCTTTCCTTCCTTTACTGCTTCCTGTGCTGGACTTCTTTAGGGAAGATGGGCCGGAGTAATAGTTTAATCTCTAGCTATTTCATGCTTGGCTTCACTTTATTGAGGCTGCCAATTAGTGATTTAGAGGTGAACTCTTAAGTGCTCTGCTGTGAACTGAGGTCTGTTTCAAATAGTCCTTGAAGAGCCTCGGCCTTACTGTCACTAAAAACCTGCACTGGCTTGAACCTGTGATCTGAAGTTGAATGTCTGAATAGCCCCCAGCCATCCCCTGAGTGAAGAAGGTGAGCTTTGGATAGGCATTGGTTATTTCTAAGTCCAATTTTTTCTAAATAAAGAAATATGTTTTTAACTTAATGATATTTAAAATGTAATATTTTCAGACATAGATGATAGTCTTTTTTTTTTCTACTCTTCCTCTTATAATTGCTCTTCACAGGGAGGTGAGTAGATCTTCTCAAGTCTACTGACTTTTACAAAATGGTGTATTGAGTGCCTCCATTTTCTTGTCTTGTTATCTGTTCTTTTCTGGTTTTAGGAATGGAGAGTAACAACAACTAGATGTGATCATATCAGCAGGAAATATTCTTCCTCTGGGCTGATTCACAAATTGCCCCTGTCTGGCTTGCCATTTCAAATTCAGGAACAGAACATAGAATAGGCAAGAAAATTAAAGGGGCTGCACACACACACACACACACACACACACACGCACGCGCGCGCGCACACACACACACACACACACACTCTCTACTTCTAAAGGTAAGGAAGGATCAATCAATTTTAAAAGGCTATGTAAATATCAAAGACCCAAACAGGAAAAGATATAAACAAAGTAATTCAGAAAGATTAGAGAGAGAGAAAAGGAAGGGGAATCTGTTATCTTTTTTTAAAAGAGTCCATTTTTACTTTAATGTTAATAATTCTTTTTTTCAGCTGATTAATGAAATATGGTTTCCACAAAGTCAACAACTAGATGGTTATCAAGGCATTTTTTTTCCTTTCTACCTGTTATTATTATCTATAGCCTGAAAGAAACCATAATTGTCAAGAAGAAAAAAACTCAACATTGTGCGTCTTACACAAGGATGTCCTCCACCAGGGTGTGAAGGGCACTGGGATTTCGGATCAGTTTGTCAAGGAAGCTGACAATGTCAGTAAATTTTGGTCTATGATTTCTCTCCTTCTGCCAGCAATGGAGCATCAGTTGGTGTAGAGATGCTGGACAGCCCATGGGAGCTGGAAGTCTGTACCCTTCTTCAATGGACAGAATGACCTAAATGCAAACATATACAGATTACTCTCTTATTTTTAGGCAGTAATACATATGCTATGTTATAATTTCTTTTTTTACAAGCAGAAGAAGCCAAAATAATGGTAAGCATGAAAACTACTTGTGAGTACAAGGACCTAAATAAGGATAAATACAAAAGCTGTGAACAAAAATTGCAAGTAGCTCCAAAGCATCTGCTCACCCTATGAGAGGAAAATATGTTTTAAACATGTGCTACCAGTATAGAGGAGGTTAAGTTCCCTGCAACCGTAAGAAATAATTTTTTGTGTTACTTAGCTGGAACATCTCAAAACCCAAATAAACATCAGAAAGTCAGCATTGTGATTGATGAATTTAGTGCAAATAACATATAACAAATGTCTTAAGTAAAAATTTTAAGAAAAATTCTGTTGAAGCACTGATTTCTTGAGTCATTTTTTATCCTTTTATGATAATGTCAGTGTGTACCCTGTTTCTAACCATCATCCCTTCTTTCTTCATCATTAACTTAATTTCTATTCTCTTACATTTAGCTTTCCCTTAGTCTGACACTGACCTGATTATGAAGTCATACTCCTATACCTCCTAAGGTCATTCAATTCTTAAAATGCTCTCACTGGCTAGCTTAAGGCTATAGGGCAATAGGAGCATTAGCTTGAGTGTCCTCTGAGCTAGTGTGCTTCAGCAGAACTTCTGTGATGACAGAAATGTTCCCTTTCTACAACATGGTAGCACACAGTCACATGTGGTTAGTGAGCACTTGAAATACAGCTACTAGAATGAAGAAACTGAATTCTCAACTTCAGTTACTTTTAATTAATTTAAATTTAAATGTATATAGCCACATGTGTCTAACGGCTACTCTATGGAACAGTGCAGCTCTCGGGAAATGTATCTGTATAAGATCCCAAAGTTAAGAGTAACAAGATAACAACTATTTTTCTTGGTACTTAAGGAAATCACAAGATAAGGCAGGAAATTCATCTGTTTAGTGTATGATCCACCTTCCTAGCAATATGATAATGCTGACCCTGAATTTATGTAGCCTAGGTTTTCATGAAATGTTCAAAAGTATCCATGTGAACATTTATTCTTATCTCCAGGGAAAAGACAAAAGAAAGTGTTTATTGTCACCATTGTTGAGTTTGGAAAACGGAGGAACAGACTAATATTTAAAGACAGGCAAAATTTAACTTCCACCTCCTCTGTCCCTCTCAAAAACACAGAAATATAAAAATGCAATTTGATTTATTCTAAAATTTACACTATTGGACATGACTAACACATTCTTAATTTATGTTAGAGGCTGTTTGTAAAAAACGAAGAATATGTCTTCACAAACCTCTTTACTGCTAAGTTTTAGCTTTTTTAGTAATAGGGAATTTCTCATAATCCCATCATTGTCTTTTTGACCAGACCATTTTAGCCTGTCAGGACACTAGCATTTTTCTATTCACTTTATATTTTATTACTGAACAGGATTTTTCTCATCTGCTTTCTGACTACTTTCACTAGCAACTAGGCTTGGGTTTTAAGATTTCGTTACGTGTTTTATTAAGGCAGGATGTGTGTAAAACACTTGCAATGCATTAAAACTATTGTGGATAGCTCAGAGAACTAAGAGAAATAGCATAGAATTCCATTTTAAAACAACATTGAAATGCCACTCTAGGAGTGCTTGATAGTCAATTTTCCAGTTATCTAATTATAAATGCATGGAATAAAATAGGTGACAAGTGAGGTTATATTCTTAGAAAAAAATAGCTTCCTTTATTATCTACCATGTGCTATGCACTTTGCATATTTTTATTCATTTACTGCTTAAAATAGCTCGATATGGTAGATATTATTATCCCCATTTCTTAAATGAGATGATTTAGACTCAGAGGAATAAGGAAACTTGCCTAAATTCACATAGCTAGTAAGTGGCAGGGTTGAAATTTGAACTAAATTCCTTTTAACTTACAACATTTTCCTCTGACCACTCCCCAGAAATGCTTTTTAGTTCTCATGATATAACATCTTCCTCTCCAATTTCTTATCACCCAATACAATTTTAGTAGTGATTACCATGCTATCTTTTGTCATGGCATCTGCTATTTGGACTTCAATGTTTTTACTTGGATCCTAAGTTTAATATTCTGGGTAAATAAAAATTATTTATTTCATAGTTTGCACAATATAATCTCAAACTGAACAGAGTCATTTCTTAATGCCTCTGAGTCTTGTGCATGTATGTATGATTGCATCCATAACATTGTACTATAATTTTTTCATCTGCCTTTCCTCTAAGGCTGTACATACCTGAAAGCAGGAATTATACTTCTAAATTTTCTATGCTTATCATTTAGTACATTGCCTGACAGAGTAATAAATATTATTGACCTAAACAAATGCTATTAGAAGAAATTTTTGGATTTGTCTTGATAGAGGAGCAGATTCTTGGAAAACTTAGTGTCTCAACCTATTAAAAATAGATTCAAAGTATAAGCATGATGGCATTTGAAGTCCTCTCTGAAGAAGGTGTTGATTTAAAAACTGCTGCATCAAGCAGCCTTGTCCAAAAATGATCTCATAAACTCACTCTGGCTTTCCTGGACAAGGAGCCAGATGAAATTGGAAGCTTGCTCTTCTCTAAGAGGTAGGTACTTGACCAAAACCCAGCTTCTTGTAAGACTTGTGGCTTCTGCCTCCTGTCCACAGGGTTACTATTTTCCATTGGCCCCAGGTCCTTAGCTTCAGACAACTCCTGTAGACAGTTGGCATCCAAATCTAGAATGCTTAGCATTAAGCAGGTTGCTTACGCCTCTTGACAAAGTTGCTCTCATGCATGCCTTGTAAGAGTGATGAGCAGGTAGGTTCCCTTGCCTGGAAATTTTACCCACAATGCATCCAGTAGAGCATGTGGTCCCGGCCTCTCTGTGGGGACAGTGGGAGGATCAGAAGACTCATGACTTCTTCTTGCTGACCTCTGGCTTATAAATTTCCTCAATTCTTTAATTTACAGCCTTGTGAAATCTGTCTTGAGCCCTGGCTCATGACAGGTGCCAAACACAAAGGGACCCATCTTACAGGAAAAGAGTAACAATAACAGCAAGAGTGGCAGTGATAAAAACAGATTATTAGCAATTATTGAGAGCTCTTGAGTACTTTCAAGGCCAGTTCTAAGTGATGTTCATGTGTTAACTCTTTTAATCTTCACAATAACTTTATGAGGTAGGTATAATTGTTATCTCCATTTTACAGACAAATAATCATAACAAGAGGTTTAACCTGCCCAAGATCACACATCTGAAAATTGTCTTCAAAGGTAGTCAAAGAAGAAACTTATATTTTTTAAGCAATTAATAAAATTGCTTAAAAGATATATGTTTCTAACAGATTTTTAAATTTATTCATCCAAACGGATAGATATTAAACACTTAATATGTACTATTGACCATTCTGTGTTCAAGGGATAACGTAACAAGTCAGGTATATCTCTGTCTTTAAGAAATGTATTAACTATTGAGAGTGACCAGGGACTATGAATATGGGAAGTGCCACATAGAACAGGCTGTTATGGGAGCATGTGGGAGAGGTACCTAACCCAGCCTCAGGAAGGCTTCTTCCAGGAGGTGACTGAACCTTAAGGGGTATGTGAAAGGGTGCAGGGCCAAGTGTGTGGGTTGAGGAAAGGAGATGTGATCTAGAATGCAAGTAGATTTAGGTGGCTAGAATAGTCTTCAAAGAGAGGAATGGTGAGTTTTGAGGTTGGGAGGTTACGTAAAATTATGTTTCTTGAGATCATGAATGATTTGGCATGATATAAACTTAGATTTTATGAAAAGGGGAAAAGGATTTTAGAAAGTAAATTATATTAGATTTTCCATTTAGAAAAGCTCACTGTGGCTGCAGTGCACAGAGTGCACTGGGGAGTCAAAGGATCCAGGAAGGAGCTTTGCAGTGGTCCAGGCCTTAGTGGAGGCAATGGCTGTGGTGTTCAAGAAGTGAACTGTTTTGACAGGACTGGGCTGAGATTAGATGTGCCAAGTAGAGGGAGGAGATAAACAACTTCTAGGATTTTGGCTTCGTCAGCTGGTAAAGAGAGAGGACAGAGGAGAAGAAGCAATTCTCGGGCTGGAGTGATGATGAGTTCAATTTTCTATCAACTTTCTGGTTTCAGATTCAACATATATACCTTTGAGAGTTTATTATGTGTCAAGTTCTGAGCTAGGTGTTTTAACACAGTTTACCTAATTTAGGTCTCAAAATACTTTATTATTTGAGTATGATTATACACATAGGTAAGAAAACCAAACCTCAAACTGATTAAAAGATTGGGTCAATATCACATAGCAAGTAGTTTCATGAATAATAGATTAATATTATCATCATGGTAGCCTCTCGATCACAGTAGTGGTAGAGAAATCTGTCCTGAGTCTTGCACCACATCTTGACTCATTCCCCCAGAATTAGATCTTGAGATCTCTTTGTGTGACTTATATACTCCATGCTTTCACTATCACCTATCTGCTTATGGCCTCCATGTCTGCAGCTCTAGCTCAGCTTTCTCTCTAGATTTCTATATTTATCACCTATAGGATATATCACTTCATAAAGGTACCTTGGATTTCTTTTGTGCAAAACTAAACCCGCTCCTCCTTTGGGATTTTTGTCCTTTAGGAAGGGTACTGCCATTCTTCCAGTGATTCAAGTTAGCGGTCAGGGAGTCATCTGGGCCTCTGCCTTTCCTGTTGCTCAAAATTAACTCATCATGCTGATTCTACCGCCTTCATAAAATTTAAATCTTTTTTCATTCTGTCTTCAAATGATTTATTTCCCGTTTTGATCACTGCAAAGGCCCCCCATTAGTCTCCTTGCTTCTCCTTTTCCTCCACCGATCATCCCCCACGATGCAATGAAAGCAATCCTACTGAAGTGGAACTGTGATCATGTTCCTCCCACATCTGAAATTCTGCAATGGCTCACCATGTGCCTGGCTCTCAGTCCTCACCTTTGCTCTGTTCCGTTTTACCCTTGGCTCCAGCCAATACAAAACATTTGTAGTCTCTTAGCTTGGGTGAACTGAGCTCCTCCAGAGCAGCGACTGTTTCTTTGTTCCACGTGTTCCCAGCATGTAGCACAATGCCTTGTCAAGTCAAAGAATGGAGTGCCAATTGTCAGATATGTGATTTATGAAAGCTGAATTTTCAGAGAAGCTTGAGAAATCCTATATTAACCTTTATCTTCATAAACATTTTCTTTGTGGAAAGTTTTGATTTAGAGGTATATTCTGATTCCCTAATTAAGGACTGACAGGGAGCAGCATATGGGGTGCTTTATCTAAAGGACTAATTGAGGTTTGTTGTCTTAGGATACGAAGGGGTGATAATTAACTAGAGAGAATTTTTTAACAGTTTGGTTTTATGATATTTGTAGGCTGTCATCCTTTGGAAGAAGAGTTATACAAGGTTATAATGTAAGAAGAAAATTAAAATAATGTGAAAAATATGAAAATGACTGCAATGATAATTTTTATGAAAAGTTAGAAGGAATTACATTCTGTCAGAAATTATTATCTTAAACCTGGCTGCTTATTCTAAATAGATCATACTGGTTTCTTGACACTGACATCACAATTTTTAACAACCTAGAATCAACAGAAGGCTCAGTTGGGGCACGTAGCAGGCTGTTCTGCTCTTGCTGAATCTGATGAGTTTTCCAATTTTCTTGATGGTTTCTGAATCAAAGAAGGCAATGCACATCTTATATTAAGGAAAACAAGTATTAGACAGTCAATAAGAAGATATTGAGACATCTCTGAACAATACTATTGAGCAAGGACTGCTTAGACTCTGCAGGGTATCACATTTTTATGTTATAAGGCTGCTAGGTATCTCCAAAAGAGAGGCACGTTGAATTTAGTTATTTATACAGTCTTTTAAAAAGAAACTGTCTCAAAATTTAACAAGGGCTGAAATGTACACTAGAAAATGGAATGTGAAATGATTTTATTTTTATCTTCCTTCTAAATATTCTTCACATCTTTGTGGAAAACCTATAATTTCAGGTAGAAGGGGGATTGCAAAGCAGAGAGTCACAGTCTATACTTACTTTTTGTGGTAACGATTACTTATACAGATTAGGATGTTTGTATTCATAATACAATAACACTGAAAACACTGGTAATGTATTTTCCTGGTGTGCAATATAAAGATTGTGTCTACATGAGCAAAAAAAAAAAAAAAAAAAAAAAAAAGAAAAGAAAAAACAAGGCAGAAGGAAAGTGGTTCTAAGTAAATAACACTTGTAATTTTATACTTTCTGATATGGCTTGGCCATGTCCCCACCCAAATCTCATCTTGTACTGTAGCTCCGACAATCCCCACATGTTGTGGGAGGAACCCAGTGGCAGGTAATTGAATCATGGGGGTGTGTCTTTTTCATGCTGTTCTCCTGATCGTGAATAAGTCCCATGAGATCTGATGGTTTTATAAAGGGCAGTTCCCCTGCACATATTCTCTTGCCTGCCACCATGTAAGACATGCCTTCACTCCTTTTTTGTCTTCTACCATGATTGTGAGGCCTCCCCAGCCATGAGAAACTGTGAGTCCATTAAGCCTTTTTCCTTTATAAATTACCCAGTCTCTGGTTATTTCTTCATAGCAGTGTGAAAATGGACTAATATACTTTCTCATTCAATATTTTTCAACATTCAGAATGTATAATTCAATTAAAAGCAATCAAATGCCAAATGAAATTAGGTATACTAATAAAAAGAATTATAGAAAAAAGGCATTACAGTGATGAAATATTTAGACAGAGAAAACACTTTTTTCAGAGACTAATTTGTTATTTAGCCTAAGATTTTCTTTTTAAGATTTTCTTCTTAGCTTTAAGATTAAAAAAAAACTTTCTTAAAATCCTACACCTAAGACAATTCTCCATCCTTTCTTTTTGGAAGTCACAATAGCATGTCAAGGACCTATATAAAATGGAAAGTGTTGGTCCTTCAGGAGGTCTCCTTTTTTCGGATTGTTAAATGAGTGGACAAAATGAGGAACAACATGTAGGACTCTCATATGTTAAAAAGTTGTTGATGACATGATTTATCATTTAAAAAATCTTTGTTCCTAACAGTTTAAAGTCTCATTCAGTTTGTAAGTCATGGAAACAACATTAGAGAAGGAGTTGCCTGAAACCGCACTGAAGTCCTAAGTTGTCACTAACCAAGCTCTGCCTTTGGGCAAGTCTCTGACTCTTCATTGATAAAGGAAAGAGGACTGGACTCTGTCTGCAATAGTACCTTTCACCTCAAAAAATCTATGTTTCTGGTCATTGAAACCAAAGATTTAGTCTGTAGGAACTTTGGTAACATCTCTAGATCTGGAGTTTCTGCAAATTTAATTCTGGATTTGGCCTCCATTCTAAGGAATATTTCTCACAGAGTTCCAAGTGCTTAGATGGACCTCTATACTGAGACAAAAATACAGACAGAACCAGAGTATATCCTTGTAAAGTAAAGCTAGGAAGATTTAAGGCACCATGGTATTTCTTACTATGCCAGTTCCTGGACAACAAATTACATTTTTGAAAATACAAGGACACATTCCAAATCTACCTTTCTGAGACTATTTTTTTTTTCTTTAAGAAGCTGATGTTCTTAAGACTTAGTGCCATTTCCCAAGCACTCTCTGGGAAAAAATGAGATTTCTTCACTGGTGGATCATTTTGATTTTAGAAAGATAGTAGACAACTCTAAATAATACATTTCCTGGCTCCACTAAAAATATCTAAAAGCTATGGAAAAATAGATTATGACTACAAAGAAAAAGGGAATTTGAAAATGCTCTCTTTGTAAAGGCTCCAAAGAGCACGAAAATGAATAAAAATCATAAGTTCTAAAGCTAGTAAATATATTTCTTCCAAATAGATATTAAAGGTATAATTAATTTTTTATGAAAATATTGCTGGCATGTACACATTTTCCAGTTTTGTGGTCATTCAGTTAAAAAAATTTTCCCTTAAAAGTTATACTGTGGTAGTACCGTATTGGTTACTGGTTTCTTCTCCTTGAAACTTATTTGAATTATGATTGATTACATCTTGTAATATTCCCTATTATTCTTGCCTCTGTAGCAGATGTACATAATACTCATGTAATTAGTATGTATTTAATTAAAATACTGCAATAGCCTATTTACCAACAGTAAGAATTACTGAAAAGTTAGGAAAACGAAGGCCTTTTTGAAAATTCCTTTGGTAGAATACATATTCAAATAAATGTAAAAATTCCTCTGTATTATGGAAGGTTGAAATAATAGAAATGGACTTTTAGCAATTTGCTGTAGTGTCTTACACAGATCATTACACTAGTACCATTACATAATAAAGTAGAGTTTGGAAAATCTAATCAGAGACAAAAATTGGAAATGACTGGGATCTCTGAGTCATAAAATCATGCTGCATTTCAGGTAAGTGGATTCTACATATCCACTATTCTTGGCTGAAAGACTGACCCATAATTGAGAAAGGTTATAGAATTATGAGGACAAACAGGAAGTACAGTAAAAGGTTATTTTCTTCCTTCTTAAATTTGGAAAAAACAAATCAATTCAGCTAAGATCAAAAGTTTGTTTCTGACCACATCACCTATAAAAATAAAATTCTAATGATAAACTCCATATTTTCCCCCTCAGGTGAGTTTCAGAAAGCAATCTAAAGCAAAACTCATTATTATTTAAAAGCATTTGAAAAGCAAGGAGGGAAAAATAAATGAAAACAAAAACACCAAGGAAGCATCCTGTTTTCTAGTAAACCTCAAATGAAATGCTCCCTGATAGCAGTTCTCTTTTTGGGAAACTGAACTAGTTTGGTAGCTAGCATATGCCTAAATGATACCATACCCAGGAGGCACTTGGGCTTCAAAGTGCTTCAGGGTGATTTTTATTTTTTAACAGCATCATGTCAGGGGAAAGAAACAAAACAAAACAAAACCCAAGACTGCAATCTTACATTTAGATCATTAGCTTGAGCTAAGTCACCTCTCATTTAAGTGTCGCTACTTTTTTCCCTACATATGAGCTCTGTGGGGATTTGGTTATTTAATGTTGCCTGCTGTTCATGTTTTGCTTCCATTTTCTTCTGTTAACTACATTACATGGTATAAGTGTTGGAGGGAAGAACCACAGTGCCCTTGGTATCATCTTTGGAGCATGTGTAGTTCCAGCATTACAATGCACTTCCATTATGTAGTAAATAATAACTATTTTGAACTTGGATGAAAATAACATAAAACATTACCCTGAAATACCTTATAAAAAAGAAGAAAAATCTTCATATGCTAGAAAACAGCAAGGGGCTATACACTTTCAAGGTACTTGTGAAATGTTTCTGGCAATAGGCTAAATATGTCAATCTTTTTTTTTTTTTTTTTTTTTTTTGAGACGGAGTCTTGCTTTGTCGCCCAGGCTGGAGTGCAGTGGCGCGATCTCGGCTCACTGCAAGCTCCACCTCCCGGGTTCACGCCATTCTCCTGCCTCAGCCTCCCGAGTAGCTGGGACTACAGGCGCCCACTACCACGCCCGGCTAATTTTTTGTATTTTTAGTAGAGACGGGGTTTCACCGTGTTAGCCAGGATGGTCTCGATCTCCTGACCTCGTGATCCGCCCGCCTCGGCCTCCCAAAGTGCTGGGATTACAGGCGTGAGCCACCGCGCCCGGCCAAATATGTCAATCTTTAAAATTTGATTTTAAGCTACTGCCTTAAATATTTTTAAGAAATATAGTAATGGTATGGTACATTTTATAAATTTTTAACATCAAGACAAAAATCCTGCAGAAAATATTTATATTTCCAAACAACTGGGAGTCAATCCACATTATTTTGCGAATAGGAAACAATAAAAATACTACTCTTGTGATAGAGGAGCATGCATAATTAAATGTGCTTTGATCTCATTTTGTAGAACTGTGGTGTGAAGACTCCTTTGAAAATTGGACTTCCACAGTAGAGCTTAACGGGTAAAAGCATGCATTTAGGAGTAAGCAGGGGGCCTGAACTTTGGTGTTATCAGTAACCAGCTATGTAACCATGGGTAAGCTACTTGTACTTTATAAGCCTCAGTTATCTTATCTAGAAATGGGAATAATAATGGTTACCTACAACAGAAAATAATCTTGAAAATTAAATGAGCTAATAATATAAAATACTTGGCTCATAGTAAGACCAGAAAATGTAAGCTATTATTACCATTGATTAAACAACTATGTACCAGATACTTTACATAGATTATCTCTAATTTTTTCAAATTCCAGAGCTGGGTATTTTGAACCTCAGTATACCCAGTGTCTCAGAAAGCTTAAACAACTTGCCTAAGATTATATGGCTAGTGAATTGTGGATCTGGGATTCGATCCCAGATCTTTCTAGCTGGAAAGCGGTGGCTCTTAACTGGGGGTGATTTTCCCCTCCATCTTATGTTGATGACGGGACAACATCTGGGATATTTTTGGTTGTCACAGTGTGGGAGGGTTTTACTGGCATCTGCTTCTTAGTGGCTGAGTATGCTGCTAAATGTGCTGCAAAGCATGTAACATATTTATCTGCAAATAATTTTTTGGCCCCAAATGTCAATAGTGCTAAGGTTGAGAGATCTTGTTCTAAAGCCCGACTGGTCTTTTCAATAACATCTGCTGCCTCATTAGAACGCAGTGATGCACAATGTTAATATTTTGCTGTTATTTGATACTGCAGTAAATAAAGTTGCTCTTGAAAATGATATATACCAAAAAAGTAATATACACCTTCTGATAGCACAACTGCATTGCTTTGGGGAATTCCTCCCTCACTCGAGGTAATTACGGGGAAACTGCCAGTTACAATGCTCTGACCGCCTCTAAGTGCACAGACTGGCATATAAACCTAGCTGGGTCAATCATAGTGTCCATTTCCCTGGCATGGTTTTTGTTTAGTGTTGGGCAAGGTCCTAACAAAGCCAGCCAGAATCTCCTCTGGGATTTGTGTATGAATTTGCACAGAAAGAAGGTCTCGTTTTGCTGGGGTTGCAAAGCTGGAATACTGAGCCCTGGAATGTAAAGAAGCAGACAGTGAAGAACTTAGCAGTAGGAGAGAATGAGGTCAATGCACCTAGTGAAGCAATAAAAATCCTGCACGAGCCTCTGGATTGAGCAATGCTGGACCACCTTCTTAGTGTCATGATGAAAAAATTTCCTAATTTTTGCTTATGTTACTTTGGGTTACATTTCTTTCATTTGTAATCAAAAGAACCCTGAAAAATAGAGTCTGCAAGCTTTCTTGGCATATATATTTATTAAACAATAACTGTGTTTTCACACAGTATTGTTTCCATTTAAAAAACAAGTAGAAGGCACAGAATCTACCCTTGATGAGTCTACATTCTATTTGGGGGTGGGGATAACACTTAAAAATACCAGAATTTTATCTCATTACCTACATAGTGGGTTCTTTGAGAGTGAAAACTGCATTTTCTTTTACTTTATTTCCCTTAAAAAAAAAAAAGATACAGGACTTCACTCTGTCACCAGGTTGGAGTACTGTGGCACATCATGGCTCACTGTCACCTGGAACTCTTGGGCTCAAGCTTTCTGAGTAACTATGACCGTAGGTGTGCGCCACCACACCCAGCTAATTTTTTCTATATTTTGTAGAGACAAGGTCTCGCTATATTCCCCACATTGGTCTGGAACTCCTGGGAAGTGATCTTCCTGCCTCAGCCTACCAAAGCATTGATTATATGTGTGAGCTACTATGCTTGGCCTACTGAGAACTGGATTTTCTAATTCCCCATTCCCACCCCACATACACATTTGGTCTAATGACTGGCGCATGCTTAACTGCTGAATGGCTAAGCAGATGGCACCTGCTGTTATATTTTGTTAGGTCTTTTATGGACTAGTTCTGTGTACTCTTTTTTTCTCATTTCCTTTCCCTAAAGTATAATACCACTGACCTTTGGGAAACTCATTATATTATTCACTAAAACAGATTCTGCAGACTCAGAATTGTTCATTGTAATAAAATATACAACAGTCTGCAGAACGGAGAAACTCATAAAAACAATCTGAAATTTCTTAAACTAATTTAAAATCATAAAACATGGTAACATTCCATTTGATCTGTATGAATAGCCTTGTTAAACTCACCAAATTGTAGTAAAAATATAAAATATTCTCACAGAACATAGTCAAATTTGTATTGTCTATCACATTTTCATTTAAAAGAGGCCTTGCTTGGTAAAAGTCAAATGTAATACTGTGTTTTGATCAAATAAATGAGAAATGCAGGACAGATAGGGAATAGCCAGTATTTGGAAAGAGCAGCTGGGAAGTTTTTGATTAAGCTATTTCTGCTTCCAAACAAAATCCTGGTTATAGGATCTGTCACAGTTATGCTGACTTCCAATATGTGAAGCTAAACAGAATTTCAACTCTCTTTACTGCAGCAGCAAAAATATTCACAAGATACATAAAAGATTTTAGCTATTACTATTTTCCTGTGGTCTTGGATTGATGTGAGGACCTCAAGGTTTGGGGTTTTTTTTCACCCCCCAGGCCTCCATCCTCTTTTTTCCCCTTTTCCCAGATTCTTGCTTGAATATTCTTTGGTAATGCACGTCAAGACCATGACAATGCAACAGCTTAAACCCTACCTGGTGGAAAAACAATCAAGCTCTGGGTGGAGGAAGAGTTCAGCCTTGTGCTGTGAGCATTGGCAATCCTGAATGAATGAGAATGAGCTTAATGTTGGAACTCTATTCCTGGCTGCAGCATCTTCTCCAGGTTCCAGATAGAGCCTCTGTGGCCAAATGAGGTTTAATAGACAAAAATCACTCTCTAAATGGTCGTCTTGGACACAGATCACCAATATACATGGCCAGAATGGCTGGGCAACCTTTTGGGCAAGATCCAGGAAAGGATGGTGGACAACAGGGCTTGGACTGCTTTAGGCTACAATTATTAAGAACAATTTACGTGGCTGTCTATGTTGAAAACTACACATTTGTGCAAAAGCTGCTCTCCTAAAAAAATCTGTCTTGTGGTCTGGCATCTTCATTTGTCCTTCTGCTCTGTGGACATCCTATCTAATTCTTGGCACCTCTGCAGAGATTCAGGAAAGTCCTAAACATCAGAAAAGAATATTATGAATCATTCCTTATTCCATTTGCTGAGAAAAATATAATAACTATTTCTTCAGAGATTATAAAATCATAGCATGTTACTGTTAAAGTGGATATTAAAAATCATCTAAACCCTTTCTTGTACTTATTGAAAGTGATGCACTTTTAAAGTTAAGTGTCTTTCATGGTTGAGTTATAGTCCACATAACCATGGCCATGGTTACTAAATCGGTGGTGCCATAATCTGGGGGGCAGGAAAAATCATGGAACTGCTTTTTATATTTATTTGTATCCTCCTATTATAAGAATGATTATTTATGAATGTCTAATTAGAATGATTATTACTTTTATTACCATAAATGACTTTTATGAATATATTTTGCAATATATATATATTTAAATCAACACCCCAATATCTCTTATCCTCTTCTCTTGCTTTTTTCCCCCATAGCAGTGATTATCATGTTATATACTATGTCTCTTATTGATTTGGTTTATAGTCTGTCTCCCTCCCATTAGAAAGTAAGCTCCATGAGGGCAAGAAACCATTGGCCCTATGTGAGGAGCTACATGGACTGTAAACAAAACCACTATGAAAGATACAATTATTCCTCTTCTCCTTGCCCATGACCTAGTCTAGAAGTTTATTGGAATTATTTTCTAAGAGCATTAATAAGTCACCACTATGAGAGTTTAAGGAAATATGTCACTTCTCTATGCCTCAGTTTCATGACCAATAAAGGGATTGGACTAGATAATCTTTACAGTCCCTTCCAAATGTGATATGTGTTCTCTGGTGAAAGCCTAGTTCCTAGAATGGTGAAGGCATTCACTAAATAGTTTTAAATGAATATATTAGTACAGTAGTACTTGTATATAATCTGCAAATAAATATACATATGCCATCTATGGATGCTCAAGAACTTCTTACTGATACCAGTATATTAGTAAAGTTTCGGGCCCTCTGATTTAAGTCTGCTGGGAACTGGCTAAGACAAGAACCAAATAGAATACCAATTAGGGAGGGTACTTGAAGACTCTTCTGTGCAGTGAAGACTGTAACTGATCTGGAGGAGACGGAATTTTTATTTTGGGCATTTGCTTGAATGGCCTATTTTGGTTGTGTTAAAATAGGACAAGCAGGCAAGCATTATCTTGAGTTTAGGGCAGAAGAGGAATTATGGTGACTGAAACCAGGGCTTTTACTACCTAAGGTAACTGGTTAAAACAAACAAACAAACAAAATCCCCAAATATGGATTCCTTTTGAAAGTGAAGGAACAAATTTATGCCTCTGGAATTCAGTTTTAGGAAAAACTGGAAAAGCAGCCAGGAACTGCCCCAAACAAAGCCCAGTGGCAGGGAAGAGCAAAGGGGTCCTTCAAATAAGATTCCCTGATGAATAGCAGACTGTAGGCAAATGGCCCAGATCCAAAAAATCTAAGTGTTGCAGGGGTGGAGCAAAGGTTGCTGGTTACGACGCACTTTGTCCTTAAGGCCAAATGCTCTGTAGGGCCCAGCCACACTGGCTTTGCAGTTTGATGTTGTGCTTTGGAGAACAATGACTGAGCAGTGTGTTTGGCCTCAAATCTGCTGCTACGTTAGCTTCTGGACCTAGCATTTTCCACAGAGTCAGTAGACACCCACAGTACTAAGGAGTCAGCTTCAAAAGCAGTACTGTATGGCAGGGAGAAACACTAGCCATGGCCAGCCAACCAAAATCCAATCTTATCTATGCCTGACATTAGAAAAGGATAAATTTTCTCTGTGATTAAGTCCTTAAGATACTTGGACAACTTGAGATTGGGATAGTATGAGGTGTGGAGGTGTGTGTGGGTTGCATAAGTTGTGTTAAAACTGGCAAAAATAAATGAGATGTGGCAATAGTGTTTAGGGATTATCTATAGTTACGTAGCCTTTGTTTTCACCTATGAACATTCAGAATCACATTATAGGTGATTTCTTATTACCATTGTATCAGAAACCATCATATAGTTTGAGAAGAACAGGTGAGTAGACAAAGCCTGAATTTTGAGATGAGGAAGTGGGAACTTAAAATATAATGTCAGCTCTGACAGCACACTTATTTGCATTGTCAGAGTACCCGCATCTTCTGAATACTGTCTCTATCACTGTGGATAGGTCACAGGGGTTAAATGTGTGAATTCTCCTGTCCTATAATATTATAGTATCAACCGCCAAAGTAGTTTTATAGATAAAATAGAAACAAAACAGTTTGCATTAGGGGTCATGCATATCAAAAGAACCGTACTAGATGGTACATATTGATAATGTATTGCCTGAAAGCATTCACTTTTTTCCCTCTAAGTGATATCTAGTCTAAATTGATTTGCTCTTTACAGTGCTGCATTGAATTGCCCTAAGGAAGAAACGAAAAGTAAACCTTACTCTTTCTTTTGTCTTACTTGTAGGTCAAGGCTATTGCACAAACACAGTCAGACTTCATTAGAACAAGCATGGAAATGTCAGATGTAACATGTGCATCAGGCACTCACATGGCACAGCCTGGCAGCTGTCCCTGAGGACATCAAATACAGCTCAGAGTGAAAGGTTACTCAGCTTCTCAAACTCAGCCATAGACCATGAGAAGTTCGCAGGAAGATAAAGGCCAATCTAAGTGAGGACAAAAGGCACATTTCCCCCTCAAGCTAATGTGTTTACATTCACAAAATGGCAGTTTAACTATCGGTAGCACTTACATCTTGGTTAGACATTTCCCAATAAGGTCTCTCTCCATAGGACATGACCTCCCACATGACAATGCCATAGCTCCATGCATCACTTGCTGAGGAGAATTTTCTGTAGGCGATGGCTTCTGGGGCTGTCCACCTTATGGGGATTTTTCCACCCTGGAAGACAAATTGGAGATTTCTTAGCTGGCTTATCATTGTATTAAAAACAAAATGGTATTCCAATTAAATACTTTTTATTAGAAAGATCTAAATACTTCATAATAGCACTGGCATTTTAAATTAAAATCAAAAGAAAGCCAGAATAATGTTAAAATGTCAGAAACATTTCCTATAATTATTCAGTAAAAATAGCTTTAATGGGAAATAAGTCACACTTCAGAAATATTTTATTTCATTCATTAGAGAAATTTATTTTTACTTTAGATTCACACAATTAACCCCTCTATAATGCCATTTGAAGAAAGTTCCAGATTATAGGACATTAAAACTAAATATCATTCAACACTCATTAAACATTGTATTGCATTTATAAATAATAATGAGAATAATCTCTAACTTAATTGAAGACAAGTGCTTAAATACAGAACGGAAACATTCTCTACCAATTCAATACTTACCAGAATTTTATTTTGTTCCCTTTCTTTGCTTTACATCTGCTATGATTACATTTATTTTATATGAAAACATTCTTAACCAGTATATAAGCTCACATTGAAAGGATAATCTTTCTTTCAAAAACTTTAATATAGTTTATATTTTTATTCTTCAATTTCAACTTAACATTTTAACATATTAAAGGAATTAAATTGTATGAATTTAATCTAAAGGTTCAAGAATTAAAGTCTGCCATTGTGTTACACTTAAATTTTATTAACATTTATTACCTTTTATCTCTTGAAACACTCGATAAATCCCTTTTTACTATAATGACAAGAATAAAACAATTCATCCATTTGATTTACAATTTTAAAATCCCTGCAGCTCCGAAGTGCGAGTTGAAGGGACGAAAGCAGCCCTAGCGCCACTAGATGGCGGAAGAGAACAATGAGCGGCTCCCAGATTGCTGTCTTAAACCTTGGAGATGGCTTAGGTTCATAACAAAAATTATTTTTGACAGTCAGAGCTCACCACAAAGGGATTGTTTCAACATTGTCCATGATCATGATCACATAATCTGATCACCCACTGTGTGCAAAGCCTGGTGCAAGTAGGGGTGGAAAGAAAAGTGTGTTCTTTGGCCCTTAAGGAATTTAAGTTAAATATCTTTAAAGGTGAAACTATTAATTGAGTAATCTAAACACTACTTACGGGGTGGGGGCAGGAAGGGATTCATCCAAAATGGGAACAATTTAGGTTTTACAAGGCAAATGAGAGCATTAATGGAACACTCATTTCAAAGACTAGTAGCATGGAATTGTTAGAAGAAACCTTGGGGAAAACACCTTGAATCCACTCCCCTGATTTTATAAGTGAGCAAACTGAGCCCAGGGCTTGGAAATTTCAAGGTTTAGAAATTTCTCACCATATTATTGAGTACCTTATGTATACTAATGCTGTCATATGATGTAAAGATGTAATACTTAAGCACAGGGATTCTGTAACCACATATCAAAGCAGCCCAATAGAAGGAAGCCTGAAGTCTGAGGTTTTCATGCATTGGGGCAGAGGTTAAAGGCAGCACCAAATTAAGACTAGGGAATTAAATTTACAAAGTTGGTGACAGTAGCTTAAGAGTGTTGGGGGGCAGGGAGTTGCAAGGGGAGAAAATTCATTCTTGAACCCAAAGTAGGGTAGCCAGATAAAATAAGGGACTCATGGTTAAATTTGTATTTCAGATAAATAACAAATAATTTTTCATTATAAGTATGTTCCACAAGGGAATTTTTTGGTATAAGTACATCCCAAATATTATATGAGACATATTTATACTTAAAAAAAACCAAATCATTGTTTATCTGCAATTCAAACTTAACTGGGCACTCTATATTTTTATTTACTAAATCTATCTACCCTAATCCAAAGCACTAAAAAAATTCAGAAATGAGAACACTGCAAGTGATCCAATTGGACATAAAGTCATGTTCTAAAAAATGGGTGTGATCTTCACAAGGGGGTAAGGATACCTCTACTTGTATTTGTGCACCAATACTAGAGTATTCTTGTTTTATTGTATGTTTGTGACTAAAGTGCCTCAGTCTTGTGGCTCTGCATATTGAGCTATTTAAGTAAGATTCAGGTTTGTTTCCAATATGGAAGCCATATTTCCAGAGAACAAAGTCCAAATTTGTCAATTTGACCCGAGAACATATACAAGGGCAAGGGCAGCAGTCCCATCTGGCATTTCTCATGCTGGATCTTTCTTTGTTCCAGAAAACAATATGTAAAAGTGTGACTTGCTAGCCTCCTGGCTGTTCCTTTGCTAAATCTTTGTGGGTTCTATTAAGATAGGTCAAAAAGCAGAGTTAATGGTTATTTTATGTTCATTCACTCATTCACCTATAAATGATATTTCATATAAATTATTCACATATAAATTTATATTTTGAATAATTTGATATCACATATAAGTGACAACATTATCACTTTCCTTCATACGGTTTTATTTTTTTCTGCAAGGGGAAGGTATTACAGAATACTTGATTAATGGCATTGCTCCCTGTTATGAACTGAATTGTGTTCCCCTAAAATTCATACATTGAAGCCTTAACCCCCATTGTGACTATATTTTGAGATAGGGTCTTTAAAGAAGTAATTAAGGTCAAATAAAGTTATAAGGGTGTGGCCCTCATCTAATATGACTGTGTCCTTTCCTTATAAGAAGATGAAAAGGTATCAGAGGCATGCAGGCACAGAGAAAAGGCCATTTGAGGCCATCCTCAAGAAGAAGCCATCTGTAAGCCAAAGAGTGGGGCCTTAGGAGAAGCCAAGCTTGTCAGCACCTTGACCTTGGACCTCCAGTCTCTAGAACTGTGAGAAATAAATTCCTATTGTTTAAGCCACCCAGTCTGTGGTGTTTTGTTATGGCAGCCCTAGCAGACTAATACACTACCACTATAAAAATTTTTTTTCAAAACACTTTGTTAAAATGAACAACATTACAAAATGGACAGTGCAACTTTATTTCAAATTTTATTTCAACTTTTGTCTTTTTTTTTTTTTTTTTTTCAGATGGAGTTTCACTCTTGTTGCCCAGGCTGGAGTGCAATGGCGTGATCTTGGCTCACAGCAACTTCTGCCTCCTGGGTTCAAGAAATTCTCCTGCCTCAGCCTCCCAAGTAGCTGGGATTACAGGCACCTGTCACCATGCCCAGCTAATTTTTTTGTATTTTTAGTAGAGACAGGGTTTCTGACCTCAAGTGATCCACCCACCTTGGCCTCCCAAAGTGCTGGGATTACAGGCCACCACACCTGGTCAACAACTGCTGTCTTTAAATGGAAAGTATGAACTGGAATAAATCTTAAAATAAAACAATAAAAAATGGGACTTAAGTTTAATGTAGGAAATAGAATTCAAATTAACAAAATGCATGATAATATGAACCTGATGGTATGCACAAACTGGAATAATTCTGAGCATACATGGAATAGGGATAGGGAAACAGTCATACCTTTTGTTCCAATGGGAGGATATATACGAGATACAGTTTATATCTAATTGCAAGATGAGGCAGAAAGGAAGAAGCCCTTCAGGCACTGCATGGTCTCCATTCCTTACATTAGAGGAAACACAGAAGCACCTGGGTTTTTTCTTTTTCCTTTTTTAATTGAATGGATCAACTTAAACTTTTGCGGCTTGATCTCATCTACATATTTTTGCCCATGATCTTGAATCATATACAGAGGTAATGCACTAAGGTACTTTTTTTCTCAAAGCATTAACCACCAGATGTTTGCTTCAGGTTTTGGGAATGAACAAATAGTACTTTAGATTTGAAATCACAATTACTGGAACATTACATGTTGCTTTACCATATGTTTATGAGAGAGAAAAAAGTTACCAAAGATGCTAATCAAAATGACTGAATGTAACTCAAATGGCTTCTCATTTACTAATACTTCTCTTACAGAGCAAGCTTAATAACTTAGGGAACAAAAGAAAAACAGGAAATAAGTAAACTGGAGGGTTACTAAAATGTTTATTAGTAAACCTTTTGTGTTTTTGTTTTCCAAGTCATATTCAGAGATTGTTGTCTAATAAGTAGGTAGTTAGTTGTAGCTGAAAAAGTGCTGATGAGGGAACAAGAAGTACTGTATATTTGTGTATCTTTGTCTGCCCTATATCCCCAGAGTGGAGTTGTATTATAGGTGCATTTAACACCTGAGTATTACTATATAAGCCTCTAATCTGCAGAGGAGAGACGAATCAATTGAAATGTAGTACAGATACAGAGGCTTAATACTGGAACCAAATGGAAAAATTCTGTACAGAAGCAAGAACACTTAAAATATCTCTCTCTGTTTCTCATTTACTGGATTTGATGGTTATCTTGAAGGTAAAGGGTTTGAATAGACAGTAATCTGTCTGTAGACTTTTCCTATGTTCTCAATCTACCTCTATAGTACTCAATTAATGAGTATATATTATACTAAAGCATAATTTAAAAAATCCTTAAGAGCAATTTTGACTAAACAATATTTTTCTTTCTGAAATACAAATTATAAGATGCAACTTTACTATATAGTTCACTGTGTGACCTTGGGCGAGGCTTAATCCCCGGAGTCTTAGATTTCAGAACTGCAAAATGAAGGGATTTGAATTAATGACCATAAAATAGTAAACTATAATGAGTTTTGACATTTGCCCACAATTTCTCAGCTCCCATTAAATTGTAAAGAGATAGGCCATATGAGTGGGTACCAAGACCGTGTGAGCAGACAGCCTGATGGCAGACAGAAAAGGAGGCAAGCAGACTTTAAGTTACATCCTTGGCCAATAATTCATGGTTACAGTGGTGATCATGAGTGGTAAGCAAGAGGGAAAGTAACTTAAACACTTTGTTTAAGAAGACAACAGCAAGAATAATATATATTGGAAAGGTTAGAAACCAAGGCTTTGACTTTTTCTTCCTTTTTATTTTTTAACTCTTAATGGGTAACCATTGGTTATTTGGAAAGCTTATCATATGGAGTCTTACTGATGTCAGACAAAGAAGGCATTAATGTGCTTACTGGAGGATGACTTTAAGTTATAATTTCTTGTTGGTGGGATTATGTGTGGCAGAGGTGGTCTCGTTTCAGGAGCTTTTGTGGACAGGTCAGCATTCTGGGGCCTTCTGCCTTAATTTACTATGGTGTCCCAAAAAGTCGCAGCAAGTCACAGAATGATCTCAAATTCACTAGTTAGAACAGACAACCCTAACTAGGGGGATAGTCCTCTTACTCTTGAGAATCACTGATCTTGAGAAAGAAATCCATCTCTCGTGCATCTCTTCCTAGTTTGTATTCCCAAATCAACAAATTATTTTATAGTGTAAAACGATATTATATTGTGCATGTGTTTTAAAACTATGTGCCCAGCCTCTTTCAGAGAGGCATGTGTATTCCTCCTTTATTGAGATTTACAAATCTAGGGAAACTTTGGTACTCTGGAAAGTTTTGTCCTTTTCTGAAATATGGAAATAATATCTGTCTTTACTTGAAGAAAGTTTGAAGGCTAATAGTGGAATGACTTCATTTATAGCTACAAAGGAGAAACTTCTCATATTTTGGCTTCTAGATAACATTTGTTAAGTGGATTAAATGAGATGGTACACACAAAGCACCTCTTAGCAGCCAGCACCCAGTGTACACTCAGTAAATGTTATCTGTTTCCTTAATTATGTATCCAAAGTTTGTCTTTTTTTGGACTCATTTGGCTTCCAGCCCAGATCAACATCTCAATTCCTTCATGTGGAATCACTGAACTCACCCCTACCATGCCCAGGCTTAGGGATGATCTTCTCAAACGGCAGATTTTAGGAGTCAGAGGTGCAAAGTCAGTTCTGCTGATGGACAGTCTCTGACACAGTTCTAGTAATTTAGACCTTGTCTTGCCCAGTTCAAGGAAATCTGTGTGTCTTGGTCCAGTGAGTTTAGTCCCATGCTTAAACTACTGCCATTGTCCTGCCAGTGCCCTTCCAAGATTGGAGACAAATTGCATTCATCTTAATATTTCACAGGTAGAATTCTGTCATCATATAATATCATTTATGGTTGAGTGCTGGCAGGCCAGACTTCTGTCTGCGGCTTGACCAGCCTGGTAAGGATTGTGTCTGGATTGCTTGCTTTTCCTGTGTGTTTCTATTCTCTTTCTGAGGTCATGGCACACTAGGTAAGCTATGAAATGCTTGTCCTTGAAATACACATGTAGACACAGTCATATATGTACAGACATGCATGCATGCACATGGGATTGTGCAGGTGCACACAATTTCGTATCAATGTCTCAAGATTCACAGATGCCAGATTAAAAACACTCTTACCCTAAGCAAAAGAACCTTTTTTTGGCACAGTATTTTTAAAATATTGGTTCTTAATAACCAATTTTTATAAGCTGATAAGCACTGCAGAAATGATGGTAAACAGCATTGTTTTAGGTAACAAACATATGAAACTAACTTTTTAAAAGTTATATGAGATTTTTTATCCCTTGTTCCATGTTTTCATTATGTGTGCTGAGGACCTTCATGAGGGTGTTCACTGAGGTCTCAGGGTTTTATATTTCATGAACCCAGAGCTCACCAACTATTGGTCCTTGGGTTGAAAAAGGTCTGAATTTAGGCTTTTCATGGCTAAGTTATTTTTATTTTGTTTCCTTAAACTGAAACTAAATGTCTTTAGACAGGGCGTGGGCTCTCTAGAGCGTCTGCTCCACCCTCTCACCAAGTCTTTCATCAGACACACTTGACCTATTTCCATTATCTTCCTGGCCCTGTCGGTGTTGCTGCCCTATCCCTCCCCCACCCTAACTCTAAGCCTACGCTTCCATCTGATTATGAAATACACAATTATCTACTTTTGAAATTTGTTTTACAGTGTATTTTTCATAGAGAATAGGGGCAGATGAGAAACAATTTCAAATAAACATGAATAGCTAAATCATCAGCTTTGTTTTCTACTTGCTAAAAAAATTCTTAACTATGGAAAGACTCTCCTCCTCCTCTCCTCATCTGGAATACTTAGAACTACACTACATTTTTATTCATTGTTTAAATGTATAAGCAGCTCAGTGAATGCTAATTTTTTGTTGTTCCTGTAATAAAACACTGCTTATCGTGCTATTCAAACCCTGAAGAATTAGGATCCTTTTCACCTGCTTCCTCTTAAATTGCTCCTGAAAATAATTCATTGCCATCTATTTCTCAGTATTCTCTTTCACTGAGAACATAGGTGCTACATCATTAAGTGAGTAACACTATTCTGGGGGACATCTGTAAAAGTGGATTTTCTATTTCATCCTATAAGGTAGATAATGTAGGACACAATGCTACTTTAGTGTGGGAGAATAAATATGTACTTTATTATGAGAATTGCCATTGTATCTGAGTTTAGATAACTTAAACACTACTGACAGTACAGGCAATTTTTTCAAAACAACCTATCGCTTATTATGGTTTTGAAAACATACTGCATGGTAAAGACTCAGGGGGATAGCTGATAATATGTTAAAATGAGTTAAAAATACTATTCCCACTCTTATCTGGATAGCAATACTCTTCTCTAACATCTCTCTTGAGGTATTCTCTCTCTCCCTTTTTTAAACCCAGCTGTACAGAAGACTACCTACCCCAGCCTACCCTCCCCAGTGTATTTTAAATAATGATTTTTAAAGTTTCTTATTTGTAGTATTTCTGGCAAAGAACTATGGAAATTAACACAAAAGTAATGGGTTTTCTTTTTAAAAAATGTACAACATAAATCATAAAGGGGAGTGAAAGATTAATTATTCCAGGCCATTGGCAATTGTTAATGTTGAGATATTTAATACATTAAATTTTTAATGAAAATATAACTCTTCAGATATATAACATTTGACAGTTTTATAAAGCATTTTTATATCAGTGGTATCAATTTGATGTGTAACATTAAAGAGTGGGTACTTTGCTTTCTTATCAGGTTGCACTGTGAGAATAATACTAATACAAAGCAATGATTAATCCCTGTAGCATCTGTGATGATTAATTTTATGTGTCAACTTGACTGGCCTGAGGGATGACCAGATAGCTGGTAAAACATTATTTCTAGTGTGGTTGTGAGAGTGTTTCTGGAGGAAAACATTAGCATTTGAATCAGTAGATTAAGTACAGAAGCTTTCCTTGAGGACAGGCATCATCCAATCTACTGAGGGCCCAGATAGAACAAAAGAGTGGAGGAAGAGTGAGTTTGCTTTCTCTTCTGGAGCTGGGACATCCATCTTCTGCTGCTGTTGAACATCAGAACTCTAGGTTCTTAGACCTTTGGACTTTGGGACCTATACGAGTTCTCCCCTGCCCCTGCCCTTTTCTTAGCCTTTGGGTTAAAACTGCATTATATCATCATCTTTCCTGGTTCTCCAGCTTGCAGATGGCATATCCTGGGACTTTTCAGCCTCCATAATCACGGGAATGAATTTCCATAATTATATATATATATATATATATATATATATATATCCTAATGGTTCTGTTTCTCTGGAGAATCCTGACTGTATTAGTCCATTTTCTTGCTTCTGATAAAGACCTACCCGAGACTGGGCAATTTACAAAAGAAAGAGGTTTAGTGGACTCATGGTTCCACATGGCTGGGGAGGCCTCACAGTCATGGTAGAAGGCAAGGAGGAGCAAGTTACGTCTTACACGGATGGCAGCAGCTAAAGAGACAGAGAGAGAGCTTGTGAAGGGAAACTCCCATTTTTAAAACCATCAGATCTTGTGAGACCAATTCACCATCACAAGAACAGCATGGGAAAGACTTACTCCCACGATTCAACCACCTCCCACCAGCTCCCTCCCACAACACGTGGGAATTCAAGATGAAATTTGGGTGGAGACACAGCCAAACCATATCGCTGACTGATACACCATCTATCTCTATCCATGGTTGGATGATAATTATTTGAGGAAAAGATTTAGATCCTGTCATTAGGAAAATAAATTGCATAAAGTGAAGCATACCTATATTTATACTAGTAGTATTTGCAAACTCTGCTTAAAAACAAATATCCAAAAAGAATGGAAAACTTGTATAGTACTCCAAAGTATACACAAGGGTGATTCTCATAAATCCTGGGGTGCTTGTTTTGGACAAGCAGCACGCAATGTAGAGAGACAAAACAATGGTAGAGCTGAATCCTGGCTTCTTGGCCCTCTCTTCTCTAATCTGTTTTGTGATCTTAGGCAAGTTACAGATTTTTCTGTAAATAGAGGGAACTGGACTTGTATCTTGTAGTTCATATGAAGGTCTAATATTCTATAATTTGTTAATATATGTAATACCCCAGTGAATTAAAACAGAGGGAACAGCCTTCACTTCTGTCTAAGGAAACAGACAGAAAGTGTTAGTGCAGAGCTCAGTTGCTTCCTGTGCCATTGTTATGTTATGCCCACAGGCTCTTTATATATTAAGTTAGACTGTTCCTGACAGATCCACAGTGCTTGGAACATATCTGAGCAGCAGGTCTTCTTTTGCAGCTATTGCATGTAGTGTTGTGATATATTGGTTTAGAATGGAACAGTGACCTTAAATTACCATTGTCAGAAAGGCTAGCTCTGACTATCATCTGAGGAGGAGAGAAAAGATGAAGAATGACATCTTTAGAGGCAGTCTGTTTGGGGTCAGCTACTCAGTCTGAAGTACACTCAATAGGAAAGAGGGCACAGTCATCTGAAAGACTGAAGAACATCACTCTACGGAAAGGATGGGGCTGAAGGGCTCACCCCCAAAGGTGGAAAAGAACTTGGAAAAATGTCTGGAAGTACCTAGAGCTGGAAATACCAAAATATGTTTAATAAAAATAAATCTATTTTAAAGGTAGACTTTGGCTGAAAGAATTATTAAAATGCTCATATTTTCTGTATTAGTCTGTTTTCACATTGCTATAAAGAACTACTTCAGGCCGGGCGCGGTGGCTCACGCCTGTAATCCCAGCACTTTGGGAGGCCGAGACGGGTGGATCACGAGGTCAGGAGATCGAGACCATCCTGGCTAACACGGTGAAACCCCGTCTCTACTAAAAATACAAAAATTAGCCGGGCATGGTGGCGCGCGCCTGTAGTCCCAGCTACACGGGAGGCCGAGGCAGGAGAATGGCATGAACCCAGGAGGCGGAGCTTGCAGTGAGTCGAGATCGCACCACTGCACTCCAGCCTGGGTGACAGAGCGAGACTCCGTCTCAAAAAAAAAAAAAAAAAAAAAAAAAAGAACTACTTCAGACTGGGTAATTTATAAACAAAAGGGGTTGAATTGACTCACAGTTCCACATGGCTGGAAAGGCCTCAGGAAACTTAACAATTATAGCGGTAGGTGAGGGGGAAGCAAGGCATGTCTTACATGGTGGCAGAAGAGAGTAAGAGTGAGGGAGCATCTGCCAAATACTTTTAAACCATCATGTTTCATGAGAACTCACTATCACAAGAAGTGAAGCATGGGGGGAGACTGCCCCCAAGATCCAATCACCTCCCACCAAATCCCTCCCTTGACACGTGGGGATTACAATTTGAGATGAAATTCATATGTGGACACAGAGCCAAATCATATCAATCCACCCTGGCCCCTCCCAAATCTCATGTCCTTTTCACATTTCAAAAGCAACCATCCCTTCCCAATAGTTACTCGAAGTTGTAACTCATTCCAGCATTAACTGAAAAGTCCAAATCCAAAGTCTCATCTGGGACAAGCAAGTCCCTTCCACCTATGAACCTATAAAATCAAAAACAAGCTAGTTACTTCCAAGATACAATGGAGGTACAGGCATTGAGTAAATCTTCCAGTTCTGAATGGGAGAAATTGGCCAAAACAAAGGGGCCACAGGCCCCATGCAAGTCTGAAACCCAACAGGGCAGTCATTAAAATTTAAAGTTCCAAAATAATCTCCTTTGACTCCATGTCTCACATCCAGGCCACACTGATGCAAGAGGTGGGCTCCCAAGGCCTTTGGCAGCTCTGCGCCTGTGACTCTGCAGGATATAGCCCCATTGGCTGCTTTCACAGGCTGGCGTTGAGTGCCTGTGGCTTTTTTTTTTTTTTTGACTTGCATGGGGCCAGGTGTATGTAACACTCTGGGGTCTTGAGGATAGTGTCCCTCTTCTCACAGCTCCACCAGGCAGTGCCCCAGTAGGGACTATGGGTGGGGGCTCCAACCCCACATTTTCCCTCTACATTGCACTAGTAGAGGTTCTCCATGAAGGCTCTGCTCCTGCAACAGACTTCTGCCTGGACATCCAGGCATTTCCATACATCCTCTGAAATCTAGGTAGATGCCCCCAAAGCTCAATTCTTGTCTTCTGCACACCTGCAGGCCCAATATCACATGGAAGCCACCAAGGCCTGATGCTTGCACCCTCTGAAGCAATGGCCCGAGCTGTACCTTGGCCTCTTTTAGCCATGACTGGAGCTGGCACAGCTGGGACACGGGGCACCAAGTCCTCAGGCTGTACAGAGCAGTGGGGTCCTGGGCCCAGCCAATGAAACCACTTTTCACTCCTAGGCCTCCAGGCCTGTGATGGGAAGAACTGCCATGAAGATCTCTGAAATGCCCTGGAGACATTTTCCGCATTGTCTTGGCGATTAACATTTGACCTCTCTTTACTTAAGCACATTTCTGCAGCTGGTAGCTTGAATTTCTTCCCCCAAAATGGGATTTTCTTTTCTACCACAATGTCAGGCTTCAAATTTTCCAAACTTTGACACTCTGCTTCCCTTTTAAACATAAGTTCCAATTTCAGACCATCTCTTTGTGTACACATATAACTGTATTTGTTCAGAAAAAGCCAGGTCACATCTTTAATGCTCTGCTGCTTAGAAATTTCTTCTGCCAGGTACCCTAAATCATCTCTCTCAAGTTCAAAGTTTCACAGATCTCTAGGGTAGGGGCAAAATGTCAGCGGTCTCTTTGCTAAAGCATAGCAAGTGACTTCAGTTCCCAATAAGTTCCTCATCTCCATCTGAGACCACCTAAGCTTGGATATCATTGTCCATATCACTATCAGCATTTTGGTCAAAACCATTCAACAAGTCTTGAGGAAGTTCCAAACTTTCCCACATCTTTCTGTCTCCTTCTGAGCCCTCCAAAGTGTTCCAACCTCTGCCCATTATTCAGTTCCAAAGTTGCTTTCACATTTTTAGGTATCTTTATAGCAGCACCCCACTCTTGGCACCAATTTTCTGTATTAGTCCATTTTCATTCTGCTATAAAGAACTACCTCAGACTGGGTAAAAACAAAAGAGGTTTAATTGACTTACAGTTCTACATGGCTGAGGAGGCCTCAGGCAACTTACAATCATGGCAGAAGGAGAAGAGAAAGCAAGGCACATCTTACATGGTGGCAGGAGAGAGAGAGAGGAACTGCCAAACACTTTTAAACCATCAGATCTCATGAGAACTCACTCACTATCATGAGAACAACATGGGGGAAACTGGTCCCATGATCCAATCACCTCCCACCAGGTCCCTCCCTCGACATGTGGGGATAACAATTGGAGGTGGATTTGGGTGGGGACATATAGCCAAATCATATTATATTTTAAGTAGGTTTTAAAGCTGGGGTAAATTGATTAAAAAATGGAAGACAGTCTACTCATCCTCAGGTTCATAGTTGAGAAAATTTATACAAACCTTTATTCTTCATTCCATTATTCCAACACAATATGCTGTATTTTCAACTTTTCTCATTTCTAAAACCAATGGAACTTTCAGATCCTTACTGGTTTATGATCAAAGTGATTATTCCTCTTATGCCTGCCTATAACACTTACTGTCTGCCTCACTCACTTTGCACCTAGCATCATGTAACCTCTACGTACTGTTATTTGAATTTTTAAAAGGTGAATGTACTGTCCTCCCAGAAAGTTTATAAGAGTTTTGGAGGGTCTTTTATTCTTCTTTTTACTAAATGCTACTTCACAGTATTTAGTATGGTGCTATGATTATAATGTAAATTTATTGATTATTTGCTGGGAGGATGACTTGGGATGAATTAGGAAAGTGGTGTAAAATGAAAGGCACAGTCTCAGAACTATACTATGTAAGTAGAAATCACATTTTGACTTTCAGTTCCTTTTTAGTCATCATTATGACTTTGATTAATGATAAGGAAAAAAAGAAAGCGGGGATTTCTCAGTCTAAATTTTCAATTTAAAAAGGGTAGCACTAGAGAGGCACTGAAGGTCACTGGTGGCATTCATTCATTCATTCATTCCCTTAGTCTTGAGTTTCTTGAACACATCTCACATGCCAGGTGCTAGAGTCACAAGGAAGACATGCTTCTTGTCCTCAGGGAGCTCATGTTACAGTAAGAGAAACATTGATGTAAATAAATAAATAAATAATAACAGCACAGAGGGTAAGGGGTCTAAAAGAAGTTTGTACCAGACTCAATTGGCAGCAAAAAAAAAAAAAAAAAAAAAACAAAGGAGGGATCAGTTCTTTGGGACGGCTGTGTGAGGAGGCAAAAAACCTTCAGAATAGAGGTAATCTTTTAGGTAGAGCTGACAAGAAAAGTCAGAATTTGACTCGTAAGACAAAAAGACTAGGACACCCCTTCAGAGAAAACAAAGTTCACAGTAAGAGGCACAGAAGGGCGACACAGCATCTCATGTCCAAGAAATTGCAAGTTGTCTGAAATTGCTGCCACTAAGAGTCTAAGAAAAACTGATGATTGTGAAGTTGGAGACAGCAGCAATAGCCATGTCAGCGAAGGCTTGGTTAGACAACTGGAATAGCAGGCAGTGAGATTTTACAATGTTACCATCACTAGAAACGCATTCCTACAAAACAGAATTGTATAATTTGGGTTGCATCTGTCACTTTTTTATGTGCAAAATTATACAAAATTTGGTTTGATTTCTTTTTTGTTTGTTATTGTCCTTTGTTTGTTGTGGCTTAAAGATTTGTATCTTGTGATCCAAAGTGGTGTAAATGAGTGTTTTTTTCCTAAAATAAAAGGATGACAGGGATCCTAAATCTCTCTTTTGACCTTTTGCACTAAATGTCTCATAAAAAGAATAAAATCACTTTAAATCTGGCAGAATCAACTACAGTAAATGTGTGCAATCATGCATCATACCAAGCAGGTTGAAAGGTCTAATTTTACTTGCATAATATATTCACTGTTTTATAGCAGATTTTTCCAGTGAATACATTTTGGCAAAGCAATGCCTTTTTAAACAAGCTTCCAGCTTGTTTTGCTCAGGTTTAAGTATATCATTTGGGTTCTGAAGCCTTGTTCATTGTGGACAGCAGATGGCTCTTGGAGGACATCACTGGAGCACTGCGTGGCATAACATGACAGAATCTGAATGTACTTGGCTGCAAGTAGAAAGAAGCGACAAATAATTTATATCATCTTCAAATGATATCATAAGCCAGTGGCAAAAGATGATTTAAAATAAAAGAGGGCTTATCCAATTGCGGAATGAGGTCTTTTAAAAGATCAATCCAGATTTCTAAGAGCCCTTTCCATTTTTATCTTGAATGTCTCTTGGCTTTTTCTTATTTTAATCTATACTCTTCTTGATCTGTTCTTTTTCTTTTGTTCTCTACTGTCCTGTTTTCTTTCACTCAGTTCTTGCCGCCAAATATTCAGTGTGTGTACAGATTATAAATTCCCTGAGGCAGAGACTGTTTGCTTGGTTCTTTGATGTTTTCTCAGTGCTTAGAAATGAGCCCAAGCATAATAAGTGCTCAATTAATATTGGTTAAATGAATGTTAGAGATGTAGTGTACAATCACAACAGTGCTAATCATGTAACAGGTTATTCTAAATGATGCCATGAAATGTGAGAGGCACTATGAAATGTGAGAGGCGCCATGATAGTGGAGAGTCAGGGGAGCCTTCCAGAGAAAATGAAGACTAGGCTGGAACCTTATGAAAGATGAATAGACTTAGATGAATGAAAGAGGTGTGAGAGAGGAGGGGATGGGAAATGTGGGAGGGAAGACTAATCCAGGTAGAGAGGAGAATGTAAGATTTAGAGATACTGAGAGAAGTTGAGTTCAATTGGAGAAAAGAGGTGAGATAAAGGAGGAGGAGAGATGAGGCTAGAGAAGTAAGCAGGGGAGAGATCATGAAGAGATTCCTTGGGCATTAAAAACATTTGGACCTTGTTTTGTGGCAATGGAACACCATTGAAAGGCTTTAAGCAAGGGGATGATAAAATTTTCGTTTTTATTTGGTTTTGTTATTTTTATTTTACATCACTTTGGCTGCTCTGTGGATTGCTGAAGGGGAAATAGAAGGAAAATAGGAGAGTAGATAAGAAAATCTTGCCATGTCTAGAAAGTTAGTAACATTACTTCATAATTCTGTAATATTCACATGACACCACATTTTTATACATTAAATATGTCTATTCCAGTCATGATTTAATAATTCCCATATTACAGATAAAAATGGGATGCCATTTACTCTGCTTTAAATAATCTAAATAGAGAGTCAAAGTTAGTCATGTAAAAGTTACAAGGAACATAATAGAAACATTAGAAAAATTATCTTTTTGAAGACCATCACATACTGTAGAAGCACCATTTACATTCACTTTAAATTTATGTATTAGGGAAAATACTCTGTATCAGTCAAGTTCTTCAGAGAAAGAGAACCAATAGGATATGGACAGATATATGAGGATATTTATTATGAGAAATGGCTCACATAATTATGGAGGCCTAGAAGTCCCATGATAGGTCATCGGCAAGAGGGAAAACCAGGAAAGCTGATGGTACAATTCAGTCAGAGTTTGAAGGCCTGAGAATCAGGAGCTCTGTTGTCTGAGGAGGAAAAGATGGATATCCCAGGTCCAGAAGAGAAAGAGAATTCACCCTTCCTCTGCCTTTTTGTTCTATCCAAGGTCTCAATGGATTGGGTGATACCCACCCATCACCCATGTTGATGAGGGCAGATCTTCTTTGCTGTCTGCTGATTCAAATGCTAATTTCTTCCTGCAACATCCTCATGGTTGCACCCAGAAATAATGTTTTACCAGATGTCCAGGCATCCCTTAGGCCAGTCAAGTTTACACATAAAATTAATCATCACATCCTCTAAGGACTTGCTAATTAGACTAGAAAGATTTTCTATAGATATTTAAAATTAATAATGCCATATTTAAAAAGCAATCCACTTTTTCCTATTTAATTCATATGTTTTATATAATTTAGTCTATATTAAAAATTCTAGTGTAAGTAGTCTACCTGAAGGGCAAGAAGGAAAAGTATTCAACTTTTGTTTTTGTTTTGTTTTGTTCATTTTGCTTTCTCACATATATATATGTGTACTGGGCATGAGAAAGAAAGAAATTTCACTCAGAAAGGTTGTTTTTTAGTGCTCTCAGTTATGAAATTCTATACGACCAATTTTTACTTTTTTCCCCCTGAAAACAAATTTGCTCAGGGCAAAGGACTTCACATGGGCTTAATGTTAAATGGACCCAAGGTCAAGTTGCTGAACCAATTCAAGGAATCAAAAACAGCAGTTACTGTTACCATGAACTTCATCCATTATTGAGGCACAAAACAAGATAATATATGTGATTGTGCTTTTGATATGGTGGTTTTCATCTATATACTTCAGCCTGATTTTTGTATTTTGTTTTGTTTTCTAGTTCACTGGTGATTTTACAGCCAATGTTGGCTGGAAAACTTTATATGATGTGTAAGTTGCTATTTATTCAGTTCTGTTTGTCATATTATTGCTCTAAGTAAACAAGTTTTACAGCATTAAACTTGTTCTTATACTTTTCTGGTAAACAAAATTGAACTTTAAGCAGAGCCCTGAGAATTCAAGAAGAAAAAAACTACCTACTTGTAGGAAAATACCTGAGATGTTAAATCCAATATGCTGTTTTTAAAAATAACATCCTAATTTGCAGGAAAGCTCCTTTCATTTGAGGATAGCTATACTCATATTTTTCATTTGAAACATGAGGTCAGTCATTTCCCATTAGTCTCGGGTAGACTTTTGCTAGCAGTCCACAACCAGAACCGTTTGGCCCAGTTTTGCATTATCAACAGGCTCTTCCCAAATGGCTTCTTTTAGGAATCTAGAGGAAGTTTCATGTCAGCTCTGTAGTGCATTAGTGTAGCTGTCAGAAGTGCTTCCCGAGGGCTGACTGCTTTCTGCCTGACTTCAGCCAGTGCTGTCAATCTTTCTTTCTCACGAGCCCTAAAATGATCTCACCCTCCCTTCCCTGAGTATCTCTTAAAAAGAAAATATTAACTTGTATAATTTAAGGAAACAGAGACTTCTTACATTTAGTACAGTGGGTGTTCATGCTATTGATGATAAAATGGGGTCAATAGTCTAACTCTGTTCAAGTTGGGTTTATTTATTTATGATTTTTGTTTGTTTTAAGATAACATCCTAGACATTTTAATAGTTCATTCTGTTAAATGATGGAGTTTACAATCTAACCTGTAAAAAAAATAAATAAATAAAAGTGATTCAATGAATCCATGGGTTGAAGCCAGAATGACCTACATGCTACCTGCTAAAAGTACCAGTGGTTACGCTGGTATGATGATAATAAGAGAAATAGTGATTGAATTGCAGTACTGTTATATAACAGAAAAATGCAAACATTCATCATCATTAGGCATTATAATAAGCACAATTATATTTAAAATGAATGGGGAAAATGTTTCTCTCTGTGCTACATTTATGTCAGAAGTTTTAGTTTCTGTTTTTGCTGAAGAAGCATCAGGTTTCTAAGAAAATTCAAAGTTCCATATTTTTTATCCCTTTTCTAAGTGCTCATCTATTTTGACCAGGTGCTTAGTTTCCAAAAGCATTATGGAATTTAAAGATTGCATCCATCCTTTACATAAAACTTTCTCATTTTGTCAAATGGGAACTTTCAATAAGTAATATAATGGCTCATTAGTATTTCCCTTATACCAAATCACTTTGGCATTAAAGGAGAAAAAAGTTCTTTATTCTAACACATTGATCTTCACAAAAGTTGAAAGATAATAAAATACCTGATAAAAATGCATAGCTTTGACCCTCAAAATCCATGTAAGTGAAAGGGGAGTGAATATTTCTGAATGCTAAAATTTGTACTACAATCATATTTTCTTGGCAGGCTGATTCAAAGAGCTTTATATGACAGGCAAGTTACACTAGCCTTGACAGTACAACTGGGTGAAAGATTCAGATCTGTTTTTATATTTAATGGGAGTGTAAGGGTCAGACTGTCAGAGCAGGATACTCTTGCCAGTTGTCAGGAATGGCCACCTTTGAGAACATTTAAATGGAAATGTAGATACCTGATATTATTTTCAACTTGGCACTCAATTTATAAATTTGAGGATATGGCTTGGAATCACTATACATTGTTCCTATCACCTGTGATTTAAGGAATTGATTGCATTATAGTTGAGGGGTTATGGAAAAGAAGAAAGAAAGGATTAGAGATAAATCTGAATGTCAAACAACAAGTATAAATTATACTATATAATAGTCAAGAAGGTAGGTATATATAAAAAAAGAAGGTAGGTATATCATTGTCAGACAAACGCAAATAGTACTCATACTACAATTTACTATTTGAAATGAAATTTTATATATATATATATATATGATCCATAATCCATGATGAAGATAAATATGTTAGACTACCAAAATATACAAGAGTATAGAATTTTTATTAGTTGTTAATGCAAAATATGTATTAGATATCAGATATAATAAGTGCTTAATACATTTTTTACTGAAAGGATATAACTGTTAATGCACTCCAATTCAGGAAACTTAGTAATTAAATGATTCATCTGTCCCTTTAATCTGACTCCTTGCCCCCAAAGCCCTCTTATCCTCCCAAGATGGAACATTCAGCCAATACTGAGCTCTTTCTTAGGCTTTGGGACCCCTACTATCTCCACACAGGGAGCTTGTAAAGCTGTAAGACTTAACACTGAATCACCATGTGGGTATCCTTTTGTCTATTAGCTCCTGCTTGGTTCTTTCAGACCAATCTCTGTCCATTTCTCATATATGGACATTTGTCCTCCTCTATCTGGTTTATAGGTTCCATTAGAATAAACTCATACTGGAATCCTTCACACTAAAATCCTTAGACTATGCCTAGTACAAAAATTGTTTGCATTCCTGAACAACCACTTATTACCCACTGACAGATGCTCTGGATACTGTGCTCTTCTCACCAACAGGGACATCCTTCTCTTCACTCTCTGACACAACCTACCTGCCTCCTGGACTTTGGCCTGTGTGGAGTTGCCTAATGTTCTATTCCTTCCTAATGTCTTTCGCATTCTTTTCCCTGCTGTGTCAGGGTTGGCCTGCACTGGTCTACCAGTGATGGGAATGCTGGCTCTGAAAAACCACATCTAATTTGCAGAGAAAATTACATCTCTGTACATCTATTGATTGTGATTAGATTATAATATGCAGAACTGAATATTTTGTAATATCAAAGGCAATTTTACATAATATACATATATGCATATATTTTATATGTGTACTGTATGTGTGTGTGGTGTATTTCTTTTTCCTCCATATCCCACACCCTAGGTGGTGTTGTACCTTAAAAGAGATAGTTCTTTGTTAGCAGCCTTGACTTTAGATATTCTGTTCAGCTAAGCTAAAGTTGATTTCCTAAAAGTTACACAAATATTACGGAATAATGGGTCAGCTTACATTAGCTTTATCTGCTTCTTAGATAATACTTCCACCCTTGAGAGCTGATGGGCACTTGTCTTAGGAGTGCCAGGTTCACCTCTACCCAGCCATGTCCAGCAGCTCAGAATTTGTGACTTCTACCACTTCTGTACTTCAGTGACACAGTCCTGAAGAATGTGATATCTGGCATCCCACATGGTCATCGAAGGAGACACTTCATTCAACTTGGAAGCGCGGGGGAATTAATTCATAATACGGCGAACTTTGGTCACTGGAGAACAGGAGACCGAAAAGAGTTCTACAGCAACATCTTTCTTGCTTCTTTCCATGAGTGGTTTTGAAACACATTTTCTTCATACGTGAATGGTTTTGAAGCGTGTTTTCTCCATACAGCTCATTTGGAGAAGTTCTTCATGGTTAGCGAACACATCTCTTAATTGCTGTGCTTTTTGTGGTCCACATGAAGAAGTAGCAAACACAGTAATATGTTGTGGTATTGCTTCACATTCTTTCTTGCTAAACTTCCATTTTCCCTCCATCCAGTTGCCCTGGTTTTGTACTTCCAAAATAAAGCACCATCATTTAAAATTCTGAAGTTCTGTTTTCCAGGGAACTTGGGCTGAGGCAATTGCCAAATAATCAATATTTCTGCCATCCCTTGAAAATTCAGGGAACTTATTCTAGTCATTAGGCAAGTTCAGACAAAGTACATTTTGTTAAATGCTTATATGAACATGTGTTATAGAAAATTGTGGCATAAGGGAAATAGTGGTTAAAAAGGAGTTAATTTTCATAAGTTTTCTAGACGTTTCTTGGTCATTCTGTGAACATAGCTTATTCGTACAGGCCTTATATTCTTGCTCAGTTTTAAGTTTTAATTTCTATGTTGGACTTGGGAACTGTTTATCAGATTCCTGTTATTGTGTCCTACGTTTCTCTACCTACCACACTGTGCAGTAAAGTACAGAAGTTAAGAGTTAAGATTCTTGAACCACACTGCTTACATCCGAATCCTAGCTCCACAACTTATGGGCTCTGAGGTTTTTAGCAAATTTCTTTACCTCTCAATACTTCAATTTTCTCATCTATGAAGTGAAGATAATGACAGTACCTTATAGGATTGTTGAGTGGATTAAAGGAGAGAATGCACCCAAAGTGCTTGCAACAGTGTTGTGCTCATGTAAGAATAATTATTAGTATTATTTCTTTTTCATATTAGTGTCTCTGCTGAACACTATGTAGAATATACTCATGAAAACATTTTTGAATTTCAAAATGAGAAACTATGTATTATACCTGTCCTATATTCTTTATCACCAAGAGGGGCTGCATCATAGTACTTGTTACTAATTGTCAGTATCTGCAGGAAGTGAAGAGGAGCAAACTAGTTATCACAATGGAACAACCAGAAGTATGTGTTTCTGAACCCTGCTTGTCTATATGCATCTGGATATTCTCTTTTACAGTGATTAATGCTTCTGCTTTGGACTCCACATATGTCACAATTTCCAGAATTTGATCCTGTTCTCACAACAGACCATAGCATTTTCCTTACTGGTTGTGTAACATTGGGTCATTTAAACATCTTAAGCTTCAATCTGCTAATCTGTAAATGGGAGATAATAATTCTTCACAGACATATTTACTTGCCATGACAAATTTATTGGCAGGAACCATTTGTCAGGCACTGTGTGAGGACTTGTGGATTCAAAAATAAATAAGGCAGAGATCCTATACTCAGTTTACTTATGGTTAATAAAATGATTGTCACCATTTTCAGACAAGGAAAACGAAGGTCAGAAAGAGCAGGAAAATTGTCGAGGGCCACATGCCCGATAATTGCCATATTCAAGATTTAGATGCAGGCTTCAGAGTTCAAACCAGCACTTTTTCTTTATATAATACTGCTCTCCTTTTGTCAAAATGCAATAAAATACCGTGAATAAAAATGTCCTATAAGTGTACAGAGCTTTACACATTAACTCTATTGTGTTATCCTGAAATTTATTGTGTCACATTTTTAAGCACTAGAATTTCCTTTTTCAGCCTTCAGAGACAGAAGACAAGTTTAGGTAAACTTCCTTCCCACAAGGAAGAGGAATTTGTAGTTGGCAAAATACGGTTTTACAAAAAAAACAAAAAAACAAAAAAAAACCCTTTAATTCAAGAAATAGATTGTGAAGCAGTTTGATTGCCACGCATTTTTTTCTTCTGAAGAAAATGTCTATTTCTTTATTAGCAAGTAGATGAAGAAAACATATATTGGCTGCCAGTCACGACGGCTCACACCTATAATCCCAGCACTTTGGGAGGCCAAGGCAGGCAGACCTGAGGTCGGGAGTTCCAGACCAGCCTGACCAACGTGGAGAAACCCCATCACTACTAAAAATACAAAATTAGCCGGGCATGGTGGTGCATGCCTGTAATCCCAGGTACTCGGGAAGCTGAGGCAGGAGAATCGCTTGAACCCGGGAGGCGGAGGTTGCGGTGAGTCAAGATTGTGCCACTGCACTCCAGCCTGGGCAACAAGAGTGAAACTCCGTCTCAAAAACAAACAAACAAACAAAAAACATGTATTGGCTATCTACTTTTAATGCTTTGTTTTTGTCTTTAAAAATCATTAATATTTTACTTCACTTCTCTTAACATGCCAATAAAACTAGGGCCAGGCGCTGAGTATAAAACAGATGTGAATAGTCAACCTATTTTGGGAGTCATCTTGGGAAGTTTTAGGTGGAAGCAGTTTGGGGAGAAAAGCCAGCAGCACCCTAACCTATGGGACAGATTGACATAAAATGATTGCTGGGACCCACAATGTGCCACATCCTGTCAGCTCAGTCGAGTATATTAGATGCTTCAGAAATTGATAACACACCTCCAAGCCAAATTGAACAGTGACAGTTTGATGCCAACTTCATCATGATCTAACCAGTGGATCCCTGGAAGCACTCTAGCACAGGCTACCCTACTGAAATTGCACACATAAATCAACTGAAGTAAAAATGCCTTTCATGACCCTGAAACATTTCTTGAGGTCTGTGACACATTCATCTTTTAAGGTTTTCATGACGGACTCAGAAGCATCCCACTTGTTCCTAGAAGCCATACATTCTCATTTCCTTGCCTTTTGGGTTACAGAAAATTTCCTTTATTTTTATTAAAGGATGTTAAAATAGTACTCTTTCTGTCTCAATTTTGGCTGAGGCTCCAAAAGGCCAAGAAGAGAAAAACTAATAATAAGCAAGTATTCTAAATTATAAACCTATCCTACATTATTCCAAGGCTTGAAAAGGAAATTTAAAAACAATGAAACTAATACACTGGTTTTGTTACCCATTGCTCCATACCCAGATCACTGTGGTAGAAAAGGCTGGGATACGAATAACTATTGTTGGAGAACACAGCTTGAGTGTTGTGGCGCCCCTCATTTCAAATTCAGTGAGGAGCTGTAATAGGACCACGGGGAGAAATTTCATTCACTGATGAAGTTTAGGAAAATACAACGAACTTGTTTTGAGTCTATGCCTGGAAAAGCTTAAAGGTGAGGCACTGACTGATTAATACCTGTTCTAATGATGAACAACCATATTTTGCTAGTTTTAAAACTAAATTTAGTATTGAGTGCTAATACTAAATTTACAATTATGTATCGTAAAGAGCCTGCACACTGACACTGTGGCCAGCAATGGTTGAGGCTTGGCTTTCCCAACAGTGGGTCTTGTCACAGTGGGTAAATTAGTTTCTCTATGCCTCAGTTTCTTCATCTGTAAAATGAGGATAATAAAACTACCCTCCTCTTTTGAGGAAGTTTAATAAGTTAACACATGTAGCAATGCTTGGACCATAGTACACACTCAGTAAAATTTAGTTATTATAATTATTATTATGTTAGGATCTAGCTGTGTTTTTGCTAGAAGAATACATTTCTTAAGAATACATTCTTCTGTGCCAGAAGAATCTATTTTCTGTGAATCAGATATGGTTCTTATGAGGGGGGCCAGCTTAGAGGTTTTCTTCAAAGGGATTTTGTCCAAAAGTATAAGATGCCTATTAGGGTAAGGTGGTACCAATACAGAAGGGAATGATAGCTGGAAAACAGAGATTAATGAGGTAAACATAAGTCATAAGCACTAAAAGGTACAGAATGTTAAGACATCTTGAGGAAAAACTTGCATAATGAGTGAAAGGAGGTCCTCAAAGAACCTGTGAAAGAATTCCATGAGAGAAAAAGTCAGTTTTAATTACTCAGCAAGCTCAGAGGGCTTCAATGCCAGATCAAGAGAGCACCAATGGAGTAAGATCTATCCTGCTCTCTGTTCTCCCTCTCATAGCCCCTCACACTATGAATGGGTCTGAGACCTTAGCTAGAAAGCAGTGGCAAGATGCAGAATGACTGGCTCATGAGACCATGATGGAACAAGCAGTGTTGGGAAAAATGAAGTTGTTTTCTATTTGCAATCCATGGTGTCTGGCTATTCTAATTTAAGTTTGGTGTCAGACTTGTGATTTCTGTGATTTTGAATATAGAAAGTTATGTGAAAAATCATCGATTCAACTTGGCAAATATCTTTTCAGTGCCTAATGTGTACAAGGTTCTGTGCAAAAGAAGATGCTGTAAGAAAAGTGATCAGTTTATATCCTGAATAAATTAGCTGTCACTCAACAACAAAGTTTAGTGATATGTCTGGTTTGGTTCAGTGATTTTGGGCATTAATGCATATCGTTATAAAGTGTCACCTGGGCTGGGCATGATGGCTCATGCCTGTAATCCCAGCACTTTGGGAGGCCAAAGCAGGCGGATCACGAGGTCAAGAGATCGAGACCATCCTGGCCAACATGATAAAACCCCATCTCTACTAAAAATACAAAAATTAGCTGGGCATGGTGGCACATGCCTGTAGTCCCAGATACTCGGGAAGCTGAGGCAGGAGAATCTCTTGAACCTGGGAGGCAGAAATTGCAGTGAACTGAGATCGTGCCACTGCATTCGGGCCTGGTGACAGAGCGAGACTCCGTCTTAAATAAATAAATAAAGTGTCACCTGTAGACTGTAGATTTATAGCATAACCGGTGGTCTTACAATAGATAGCTTCTTGAAAGAAGTTATCAGGCTTACAGATAATTAAGTAGAACTAAATCACTGTCAAATGTTTGAATAAAAGACAAGGGTGACTTTTGGTTTATACTTAACTGTACACTCTGTCTACAGTAATAGTATTTAAATTGACAGTGCTTTTACAACCTCACCTCATGGACTCATCTTTCTTTAACTTGTTTTCAGTTTCAAAGGACATTTTAATATACCACCATACATGAGTTCTGGCACTGGAATATCACTAACCCTATTAATCAAATGAACTGGCTTGTGGTTTTCCATGATGGTGTCATTTTTTGAGTAATACAAAATCAGATATTCACTCACTGATGATGTATCTCACTAAATCATTCTCTGAGTGCTGATAACGTAATGACAATAACATATTATCATAATTCATCATCACATGTACCTTTGCTCTGGGGATGTTTTATTGTAATATGTAATACACTAGCTGTCATGCTGATGATGTATTACAGCAAGACTTCCTCAGGAAAAAAACACATTTTGATGGAATACCACTCATATCAGATGGTACTGCTCAGGGATAAACAGTTAAAAAAAGTTGACTCTATTTGCTGTGGAATTCGCATGAAGGCCAAAGGCACTACAAATAGTAAAATCTAGTTTGAAGACAACAACTATCTATGTCTTGGTTATAGAATAGCTTCTTAAAGTTCAATTTTGGTTCCAAGTAGGTTAAGCCACGTTTTTAATCCTGAGTAAATGTTTGATATCCACAACTCTGACACTATACAATAGAAGTTCTGCAGCCTGCAGTCCTACCCTTAATGACATCCTTAAACAAGATGTGGGTCTTGCTTGAGGCAGAAGTGAAGTGACTTCCAAGGACAGATTAAAAATGAATGCAATATATTATAATGCTTTTTTCCTGAAATTTTGCCCCTTGAGCTACCCCATAGAATATTAGATATGAAAGGGACTCATAGGCTGGGCGCAGTGCCTCATGCCTGTAATCCCAGCACTCTGGGAGGCCAAGGCGGGTGGATCACCTGAGGTCAGGAGTTTGAGACAAGCCTGGCCAACAAGGTGAAACCCCATCTCTACTAAAAATACAAAAATTAGCCGGCCATGGTGGCCGGTGCCTGTAATCTCAGCTACTTGGGAGGCTGAGGCAGGAGAATTGCTGGAACCTGGGAGGCAAAGGTTGCAGTGAGCCGAGATCACGCCATTGCATTCCAGCCCACACCAACAACTGGGAGACTCCATCTCAAAAAAAAAAAAAAAAAAAGAAAGAAAAAAAAGAAAAGGGCTCATAGACATCTATTCTAACTGTGGCCCAGAAATAATAAGATTCTCTCTAGGTCACACAATAGTGAGTGGCGGAATAGAACTAGAAACTAGGTTTTCTGATGACTGTTCAAGTGTTTGCTATAAAATAATGAAAGTTAATAGGGGACCATTTGTGATTTAAATAGCTAAAATAAAGGGCAAGTATGGGGACAATATGCTGGATACAAAGGAGTTCTTTATTTCTATTACCTTTAATGAAGAGCTTCATGCAAATCAATGTAAACTTGACCAAGCACAATTATAACCATCAGGTGGAAGAAAACAATAATAATGATGAGGATGATTATTATAATAATAGCTAACATTTATTGAGTGCTTACTGAAACCTTGCTAAACAATAGTCTTTTTTTTTATTTTTTATTTTGAGACAGAGTCTCTCTCTGTCACCCAGGCTGGAGTGCAGTGGCGCGATCTCGGCTCACTGCAAGCTCCGCCTCCCAGGTTCACGCCATTCTCCTGCCTCAGTCTCCCGAGTAGCTGGGACTACAGGCGCCCGCCACCATGCCCGGCTAATTTTTTTGTATTTTTAGTAGAGATGGGGTTTCACCGTGTTAGCCAGGATGGTCTCGATCTCCCGACCTCGTGATCTGCCTGCCTCGGCCTCCCAAAGTGCTGGGATTACATCATTTCTTCTTCCACACAAAATCCCAATTCGACAGTGAAACATACAAGGTTCATATGTTCTTGATGCAATCACTTTTGCTGATAATTACATTCATGAAATCATCCTAATTATATTCTTCAAATACTAGAAACAATTGTCCTTCAGAAGAAGACTAAATATGATTTAATTTAATTAATTTATTTCAGGCTTCTGATTAGAAAACTGTTTTATTTAAATATATACTGGCTCTGCTTAACCCACACATCTAAATTCCTCTGCCAACAATGTATGTGCCTCTTCCTGTTCAGCTGATGATCCTCAGCGTTTTCCCTGGTTGCCTAATTTAAATGATGAGGTACCCATCCTGCCAGGCCCTCTGCATCTCCTTATGTTCTTTGCAGGGCACAGTACTTCATATGTGCTCAATCTTCTTTACAGATGCCTATCTCACTGAACCAGACAGCATTTTCCTCATTTACTTTCTTTATTATTATCAGACCATCATGAGGACTTGACAAGGGCCACTTACCAACCACACGTGTCCTTCTCCGAGACACCAGCATAGCTGCAATGTAAACATTCCAGCTGACCCTAAGAAATGCTAATAATATTACAGCTTTTAATATCTCAATAGATGCTCATAATGCTCTCCTTAATTCTAAAGGTCAGGTAACCATTGGTAATGGCAGAGTGCACACAGGATAATGATCTATGGGTAATGTTATTTAATGTGTGACTTTGTCAAGAAACTGCCCATATGTATTTTTTAATTTGAAAAACAACAAAGCAGAAAATTGAGGTCACTGAAAACTGAGCCACAGTGATCTGAGTATGAATGAAAAACATAATGTTTCAGAAAAGTTTTTCAGCAAGTTTCCACTACTATGAAAAGATGTCACTATAAATTAAAAGCAAACGAGTCACACAGAGAGATGTTTCAGTGCTTTTTACAAGGCACTGTAAATCACATAAATTATTCAGAAAATGGCAGTGAGGTCCAGTAGAACTCCTGAGGTAGCTGAGGATTCGGCACTGAAGGGTCAATTGGTTCAGGACAAGAATGGCCTTTTTGAGATTTATGACATTTCTGGCAACTGTACCATAAAAAGGCCTGAGTCAGAAAAAATAAAAACAAAACCTTGTTTTTCAAATGCCCTCCAAGGATCGTCTTTAAAAATTCTGATCAAAGACTGATTATTTGCAAAAGGTTTATTACATATTCCAGAAGTCCGTCTAAAAAAATCTATAATTGAAAAAGACTTACATAAGATTAGAGGAATTAATTATATTCACCCAGACAAACTTTGCATACCTATTAAGAACAGGAAAAGAAAAGACAGATGAAAATAACCTGGCTTAACATATTTGCAGTAGGACACAATCTAAATAAAAAACAAATTATGCAACAAAAGAGATATTGAAAATAAATTCCATGTTTTATAGTGTAAATTCTCTAACTTTAAATCTATAAATATAAGTTTTTTAATTTCTTAGGGCCATGATCACTATGAAAGCTTCTCCATAGCACTTCTGTGCCAAAATAAACAGATCCAAGGGAAGACCATGATTGTTGGTCAAAGCATGAAAATAAGCAACTATTTCCCTAGTTTTGTGAATCCTTTCATGACTGCTCTTCTCTGGTTTTAGGAGAATGGTTGCTTTTGTTAACAAAATAAGTTTTTGTATTTAAAAGTTCAAGGCAAGAATACTGGAAGGGGCCGAAAGAGAATTTTCTCCTTTTTCTGCTCAGGATGTCATGTGGTTTATGCTCTTCCAAACTTAATCATGTTTACATCAATGTTAATTTACAACTATTGCTTCAGTGGATATTTTAGTACAATCAGATAAATAAGTTGCTATGTGAATTGGGTGTTAGGGTTATTAGAGTATGAAATTCAAAAATATACTTTTCCTTAAGCAAGAATTTTATGATAATATCTAAAGCTTGGAGGCTTGGAGATGTTTTAGTATGCAAATACATGTATATTTATAGAAGTCAGTAACCCTTTCCCTAACCACACTCATTCAACTTATGAAATCATTTACTAGGCTATATGTAATTCAGGCAAAAAAACCAACAACAGAAAAAAGGGGCTAAAAATAATTGTGTATTTTGATTTAAAAGTTAAGTGAAGATACAAGGGGCCCACAACAGCTAAAACAATCTTTAAAAAGAATAAAGCTAGTGAGCTCACACTAACAGACTTTAAAATTTGCTACAAAGATACAATAATCAAGACACTGTGGGACTGCATAAGAAAAGTCATACAAGTCAATGGAATAGAATTGAGAGTCTAAAACTAAATGGATACAAATATTTATGGTCAATTGATTTTAGACAAAGGGGCCAAGATAATTCAATGGAGGAAATATAGTCTTCTTTCAACAAATGGTGTGGGCCAAATGAATATCCATACGCAATAGAAGAAAATTAGACTCCTAACTTATACCATATGCAAGAATTAATTCAAAATGGATCATGGATCTAAACGTAAGAGCTAAAAATCATAAAAATCTTACATGAAAACACAATAGTTAATTTTCGTGACCTTGGATTAGACAATTGTTTCTTAGACACAACACCAAAAGCACAAGTGGTAAAAGAAAAAATAAAATTGACTTTATAATAATTAAAACTGCTGTGTTTCAAGTGGAACTGTCAAGAAAATAATAACCAATAGAATGGAAGATAATATTTACAAATCATATACTATCTGATAAGAGACTTGTATCCAGAACATATAAAGAACTCTTACAACTCAATCATAAAAAGACAAATAGCTCAATTTAAAAAATGGGCAAGGCTGGGCATGGTGGCTCACACCTGTAATCCCAGCACTTTGAGAAATGGAGGCGGGTGGATCACCTGAGGTCAGGAGTTCGAGACCGGCCTGGTCAGCATGGTGAAACCTCGTCTCTACTAAAAATACAAAAATTAGCCAGGCATGGTAGTGTGAGCCTGTAATCCCAGCTACTTGAGAGGCTGAGGTAGGAGAATTGTTTGAACCCAGGAGGTGGAGGTTGCAGTGAGCCTCAATTGTGCCACTACGCTCCAGCCTGGGCAACAAGAGTGAAACTCTGTCTCCAAAAAAAAAAAAAAAAGGGGCAAAAAGTAGACATTGTTCCAAAGAAGACAGATGAATGGCTAATAAGCACATACAATGTTCAACATCATTAGTAATTAGGGAAATGCAAGTCAATATCATAATGAGATACCATTTCACACCCATTAGAAATGGCTATAATGAAAAAGATAGACAATAACAGGTGTTAGCCAGGATATCCTGAAATTAGAACCCTCATTCCTTACTGGTGGGATGATAAAAATAGTGCAGCCACTTTGGAAAACAATTTAGCAGCTTTTCAAAAAGTTAAACACAGAGTTGTCCTGTTTAACTCCACCATGACTCAGCAATTTCACTTCTAGGGATATACCCAAGATAAATAAAAACATGTGTCCACACAAAAATTTGCAAATGAAGATCAATAGCAAAATTATCCACAACAGCCAAAAAATAGAAACAACCCAAATGTTCATCACTGATGAATGAATAAACAAAATGTGGTATATTCGTACAATGGAAGATTACTGGGCAAGAAAGAGGAATGAAGTATTGATACACGCTACAACATAGACAAACTTTGAAAACATTATGCTTAGTGAAAGAAGCAAGTCACAAAAGACCATGTGTTGGATGATCCCATTTGTCCACCATTAGAAAACACATAGAAAGATTTGTAGTTGCCTAGGGCTGGGAAAGAGTGGGAAGGGGATGGGGAATGACTGCTAATGGGTATGAGATTTTTAGCGGGGGTGATGACAATGTTCTAAAATTACAGTACAGTCATAGTTGCACAACTCTATAAATATACAAAAAAATCATCAAATGGTAACACTTTAAATGATCGACATTTCTGGTATGTAAATAATATCTTAATTGTCGTTAAAAACAAAATGCAGCAATGAGGAAGGTGGGCTCACTCAGCTTCTGGAGCTAGATCCTGGGTTCCTGGCCACTCAGCCATTGCAGGGAGTGGGAGCTAGGAAGCGCTAAAGAGGCTTCACTTTCAGGGCCATAGAGATGCCTGCCTACCCCATTACAGGCAAGCCCACCCCGCCAAAAAATTACCCTTCTAAATAAAATTAATTTTTATATATCTAGCCAAAATCAAACAACATTTTTTTCCAGCACATTATCCATTTTGATGGAGTTGAACACACATGTTACTCTTATACTCTATTACACTGGAAGGACAAATTATTGGCAGTACCACATCTCCTGGGACTCGTGAATGAGCTGAACATCACAGATGTTTGAATGAACACAAATTATTAGGCTGATCTCTAATACGAACATCGAAGTTTACTTATGATTCTGTGAACTTCCATATGACTTCACATATTTCCTTAGGTGCAGATGGTATTATCTGGCAAAATGCATTTACTTCACATAATATCTGATACCTATAACATCTTTATAGCTGATATAATTCCATCAAAATTGACAGTGTGCTTGAAATATTATAGCAAATAGGAGGCATGTCAAAGTTTATAGAGAGGAGAATTTTGAAGAAAGGTAAAACTATATTGAGCATTTTAACGATAGGCATAATCTATACATTTGGTTTACTCAATGAATAATAAAAACTTAAAAATACAAAGATATTTAAAAGGATTGGGGTATAGCTCTTTTATGAATGAAAGGGGCTTTACTTTTTTAATGAAATAATTATTTCTTTCCTATATTTGGAAGTAGGCTAAGCACAAGTTAGTTTTTAAAAAAGTGTAATCCCATTTAGAAACAAAGTGGGTAGAAGTACGTTACTTTTTTTTTCTAGTTCTTTTTTTTTTTATTATACTTTAAGTTCTAGGGTACATGTGCACAAGGTGCAGTTTGTTACATATGTATACATGTGCCATGTTGTGCTACACCTGTTAACTCATCATTTACATTAGGTATATCTCCTAATGCTGTCCCTCCCCCCTCCCCCCACCCCATGACAGGCCCCAGTGTGTGATGTTCCCCACCCTGTGTCCATGTGTTCTCATTGTTCAGTTCCCACCTATGAGTGAGAACATGTGGTGTTTGGTTTCTGCGATAGTTTGCTTAGAATGATGGCTTCTAGCTTCATCCATGTCCCTACAAAGGACATGAACAAGTACATGTTACTTTTAACAAAAGTGATAATCTCATTTAGAAAGAATCATATTACTGGGTAGTTTTATATCAATTCTATTAAACTGTGGTAGAAACACATACTATTCTTTGATCTAGGTTGAAGGCATGAAAGACTAGCAGAAGTAGAAAATTACATACCAAATAACAGAAGAAATATACTCGAAGAAATAAATGTAGTTTTCTGGACATACATTGAAAGACACAATCAGAAATTTCCACTGGCAATGATCACATCAGGGAAGACAGAGTCATAACTGATATTATGGTAGGTTGTATTATACACAATAATACTATCTACCTTTCTTCCCTGACTTGGCCATTGCTGCCTGGGAATGAAGTATATTTCCCCGCCTCACTGACTTTGAGCTTGGCAGGAGACTTGGTTGGCCAATGGAATGTAAGGGAAGCAACATGTGTCACTTCCAACCAGGGCTTTAACGTGCTTGCATTGTTTGGCTAATCACTCTGGCATTCTTGCCCTGTACCTCCAGACAGGCATGCTCCAGATACCTGCTGCTCCTGCAACCTGGGTCCCAGGATGAGAAATGTGGAGCAAACCTGAACCTAAGTGACATTTTAAGTAGAGCTGCCACAGTGGACCTGCAGACTCACACATGAGAAGTAAAGGCTTTGTATTTTCAGCCTCTGAGGATTTTGGGAGGTGGCCTGTTATGCAGCATTATTACACCAATAGCTTTAACAAATTATCTGTTTTGTTTACACTAATCATTTCAACAAAATTATATAGCATCTGTTGGAAAAGAAACTATGTGGAAAGTTGTACTTCATGCCCAGAAAGGAAAATACAGTATAAAAATAACTTAATTGATCCTTGATCTTTTGTCATAACTCCTCAGCATCTCATTCTGAAATAGAGACTATGCTTATTATATTTCATCGCGTTACGATCTCTGACAATTTCCAATGGAAAAAAACACCTTGCTTCCAGTTTGAACTTCTTGCAAAATGCTAGCATTTTTAATATGACATTATAGCCATGATGTCCAATAGTATGTTAAAAAATATATAACTACTTGTACTTCTATAGAAAAAACTGAAGACACAGATTGAGATAAAATAGACTCTAGACAGTTGCTGTAACATAGCACAAATGTTATCTTTGATTTTTTTTTATAGTGAAGGATCTACGGCAGACTAAAATATATAAAGCACTCGAAAAAGATGTAATTGGAAAAGAAACCAAAATAAGACTTCTGACACTGAGAATGAAGATAGGCTATCATGCCAGTAATTAAAGTTTGGAAAAGTAACTTTCATGAGCAGGAAAGATATTGCAGGGGAAAGGACTTTCATTTGTCCTCTTCATGCACCATAAGAGACAAAAAGCCTGACACACAAATCATTGCAGGTGAAGTGCAAGTAAGACTTTCTACCAGCTGGCTGTAAACAACTCTCAGAACTGTGAGAGCCAGAAAGAATTTTCCCCACAAAATATGGGAGATATTTTTTGCTGTGCCACTGGTAAACAATGTATACCCTAAAGCTGGTGAGGGTAGTAAGATATTTACTAACAGATGCCAAAGAACACAGACTCCAAGATTCAGTGTTCCCTGATGGTTATAAATGCATCTCTTTACAATAATTCTGAGCGATTTCAGCAAAAACACTTGAAGTCTTATCTAGGCATCAAGCTATAGTACCATGTGTCAGTGTAAACAAATGTGGGCACAAAAGCCAGGAAAGATAGTGCATGTCAGCTGTAAACATACCAGTGAATGAAACCAAAAGGTCTTATGCAGTAGAGAAGATGTTAATAAATTCACAGGCTGAGAACTGTAATAAACATATCTTGGCAAATTACAGTCTGGTCCTGCGCTATAAAATCAGGGATATATGTAGAGTTTGAATTTCACAAGGTTTTGAGAGTGTCTCATTGACTCTTATATTGCATTTATGCATCTGATTTACTGCTGTGATTGTGAGTTCCCTAGGGATAGATCTTATTTCTGTTTATCTCTCCAATTCTTAATACCTGCCATCTACCAGGAATGCAATAAATTTTTGTGAAAGAGAAGATGGGAAGAAGTATGGGAAGAGGGAGAGAAGGAAGGAAGGAAAGGCAGACTGTTGATCATTTGCAGTGAGTCATTCTAGCTTCTAGATGTCCAATAGCTGACCCTTTAATCTCCAGATAATTCCTAACTCCAGTTAGTATTAGAGAGTTCCTTTCTCTTATCTTTCTCCGTGAAATTGATGTAATAATGCATCACAAATGAATAGTTATATTCATTTATAATTTCTAAATGTGCTTTAGAAACGTTTGATGAATGAATATAATGAATGAGAGTTTAAGCTATATTGCTCACTAAACTAGAAGATGTACAGATCTTGCTTGAGTTACTCATCATAATTTCTCACCAAGAATATAATGCTTAGTGTAATGCCATTTGCCATTCCAGGGCTCAGAGATTTACCAAAAAAATTACATCAAAGGAGGTAGAATAATAGTAAGATGTGGACTTGATCCTAGATATGAATCTTAGATTTGCATTTGATTATTGTGTAATCTTTGGCTAGTTACTTGGTTTTCTCCATGGTTCAGTTCTCCTATATATTACCATGTGTTAAAAGTACCTGTAGTAATCATCGTTCGCCGTTTACAAATATATGTTCTTCTCTTTCTGAGTAAATGGAGGGATTGTTTTTGCCCACTACTTTGAAGTTAGGCATGGCCATGTGACTTGTGTTGGCCGACAAAATGTAGGTGAAAATGATGGGTGTAACTTCCAGTCAAAATTTTTAAGAGTCAATGTGCTTTTTGTCATTCACTTTCCTCCTGTTACAGTGACTGGAGATATTTCAGATGGTGGAGGCCTCTGTCATACTAAGTCTCTACGTTATGTCCACGTACAGCACAATTTCTAGCTACAAGATCTGAAGAACGAGCAAGAAATAAACCTTTACAAATATAGCGACTAAGGTTTGGGAGGTTATATGACACTGTAGTGTAATCTAGCTCATCCTGCTGATACAGTGACTTCTTCATGGAGTTGTGATAAATGCATTTAAAGAAATAAATAAATGCAAAGTCTTTAGAAAGCATTCAACAGGAATTAACTCATCCTTATTTTAGGTTCTTGCACTGAGACTACATTTTTGGATGCATACAGTTTGCTCACCTGTTCATTTGACAACAGTTTTATAATATCATTTTCTATAACAAAATTGTTAGTCAAAATTTGGTTTATTAATAGTAGTCTAGACAAATTAATTTCTGTTTTATAACTTTTTATGAGTGACATATAAATTTTTCTTGTGGTTGCTAAATTTGGGAAAACCTATCAAATTTCTTTATCAGCTGTCATAGGCAAACTTACTATAGCACTATTGTTATAGATTTGTGTCCTACACATAGAGGAATTCTGAGAAATTCCATTTCATACAACACCTAGTTTCGTGCAATACCCGTTAAAGGTGAAAACAAAGATATGGGGTTTTTAAAATTGTACACGCTGTATTATCACATTATCAAAAATATTTTTCACAGGAGAGATCTTCTGTTTTGACTGGATCTGTAATGAACTGAATCCTCTGCTTACAATTTTACATATCTGATGATTGAAAGAATTTTGTACAGACTGGTTTCTGACTCCCTCCCTTTCAATCTTTCTCTTTCACTATTAACATTCTTTAAGGGCTAGGTACTCTATGGCATGCTCAATCACAACACCTCTGGCTCTGCACCTTTCTTAAAAATCGCTTTGCAGTGATTCAGCATGGAGGGCAGATGGGTGTTTCTGGAAACCCTTCCTATACCAAGTGGTAGCGATAACATTATTAGACGTGGAAGTGACTGAGAAATACACAAAAATGTCCCACTGAATTCCAAATAAATGTATCTCTAGCTCAGCTTTCTGATCACTGAATTTCCAAAATGGTCACTTCAACACTTACAGAAATGTGGTGGAGGGTAAGACGATCAGCATAGAGTCAGCAAATTTAGCCAGTTGTAGTTAAAATGTCTTATTTTTGTAAAATTTTTAATAGTAGATTATCATATGAACACATTTCTAAAGCTTTTCCTAGGTCTTTCCAAAGGCCTTTAAATCTTAAGCTTTGTTAACTTCACTGTAAATTTGCTTCTTTTCTTATGATTATTTATTCTTATATTCATTAATTTACCCATTCATTAATTGAAAAATATTTGCTAAATATGAAACGTGCTGAATACGAAAAAGAATTAAGCATGTACAAATGTGGAAATAAAGTAGCATCCATTCTCAGTAAACATATATTTTCATGGGGAGGTAGACATGTATATAACAAGCAGTACCTAAAGGGAGTAGCAGTTACTGTTTAATATCCATCTAATGAACATTCACCTATTATTTCTTCTTTTCAAGCAGAACCTAAGTGTGTTGAGTAATTACCCTATTCCATACAGCCATATTCACAAAATCCTTTGTGGTAATCCCATTCTCTTTGCCTATGATTGATTTAGGAATGGGCTTCAGCTAGTGCAGCATGAGAAGTCAGCTGGGGTGCTTCTGGGACAGCTTAATGAACAATTCCTTTTCTTCCTCTGGAAATGTTAAGTCTGGGTGAGATGACTAGAAATGCAACGGTCATCTTGCAGCCAGAAAGAGAGCTAAACCGAATACAGAAGGGCAAAGGAGAAATATGGAAAGAAGTATGTGGGCCTTGTGTGGGGTTGGTGAGCAGCCGAATTTATCAACCCTCAAGCCACCCTGCCCCAAGACTTGCCATGCTTCAGGGAATTTAGAATTCAAAAAGAAAATTTTTAGTAAGCTAGAAAACTTCAAATTAAACCATGACAAGCTTATTTTTGCCAGCCACTCTCCTCTCTGTAAAATTGTAAGGTTTCATTTCTCGTTACTTTAATTCTATTCCAAATATGAAAAGCAATTGAATACCTCAGAGGGTGATTTGATTATCCTTTTTATAGTTACTACATCTGTACTAATGTATAAGGGGTTATTATGCTGTTTATTTTCTGTAATTTTTCCCAATTAACAGTTATTACTAGAAACTATTTTTGTTAAATGAGTAGTACTGCATATATAAGAGGATGTGTAATGATATAAGGCAGACAACTACAGAAAAGACAACTCTTTTTTAATATAATGGTCAGGAAACTAAAATATCACTGTAATTCAATTAAAATTATACATATACACAGGAGCATGATGCCAATGAAATCTGAGTTATCTGAAATTAGAAGAATTTAGCTTAATTAAAAATTATAATTCAAAAGCATTTTAAGACCTCTTTTTATTCTCAAAGGAGAAACAAAGTTTTCTAGAGGTTTCTGACTGACAAATGCAGGTACATACAATAAAAATGATATCTAACAAAGCATTATAAAATTTTCTGTAAATCTTAGAATGCACTCAAAATAGGAAGGTTTTCGTTGTAGCTGGTATTTGTTATTAAGCTGTAGTCAGGTTACAGCAAATTACTGACATTTGTTACATTTCAGCTGTAACTAGATGGGTCATCTCTCTGTTTATCAATTCTTATAGTCTAATACGGGAGAATGAATTTTGTTTTGAACAATTGAATAGTGACAGACAAGTTGTCCATAGAGTATACAGATGACAGATCAAGAGGAAAATAAGCTCTTAGCTAGTGTTTCAGTGCCCTTCACTGGAAAAATAGCCATGTGACATATACACTGTGCATGGTGGGCTTCTGTGTTAGTGTTCACACTGCTGGAAAATGTACTGCTTGAACTAAACGCACCCTCTATTGAGCACAAATGATTCAACCACAATGTAATAGGGAGATCATTACTTCTGCAAAAGGATTTTCAAGATGAGCAATGAAGGATCATAGTCTACGGAGGAAATTGAGACATGACTTGCTCAGCATTGTAAAATTGTATGGCCTGATAGATATTGGTCTGTTCTTTACATCAATAGGTAGAAGGGTCAATTATATATATAAAAAAAGGAATGTTTCATGTGGGTTGTCAATACTAACAATTCTAGATATCCTTATTAATCTCTAGGAATTATTTACTTCATTTAAATAATTTCATTTTTAGCTTCCAAGGGTGATTTGAAAAATGATCTATTGAGGGATCAGAGTTCTCTACTCATCTTCAACCTGTTTAAAGACATGATGGTTTTCATCACATCATTCACTTTCCACTGATGATCAGAGTTTTACATGAAGTTTGGGTACTGCCTCATAGCTTAACAGGTGATCCAAGCCACAGACTAGGCAAGAGGGAAAGGAGTAGACTTAATTAATTTTAATTACTTAATTAGATGGACTTTCCATTCTTAAGGAACAATTTGGCTGCTTTTAGCTTCTAAAAGTCACTGTGTGATGCTGCTTATATCTCTTTAATCAGTTATAAACTTTCAGCTTGGCATATAAATATTAAGCTGAGCAGGCTTATATAATGGCTATAAGAAGCCTTCTGGTTACTAGTAGCAGATATCTTTCTAAAATTACATATGTAATACATTTTTGTTAACAGATTCAGATTATACAGAACTAAGTAGAGTAAAACATGTTAGCTCCCCTTCATCCCTCTCCCAATCAGTAGGAACTGTTGAGTTTAGTGAGTATCATGCCACCTTCAGCATATCATGCTTCGGGATATGTAATGCTGCCTTTTTAAGGTACCATTTCTTCATTTATAATGAAGTATTTTATTAAAAAAGGATCAATGCACCACATATTTTGGTAGCTTAAAGAGCCTTTCTAAGTCACAGATTCGTTTATTCAATAAACATACATACATTTATATAAGTGGTATTATTCTCAAATTTTTAATTTCCAATATGCTTTTAATTTTTTCATTACATAATATGTTTGGGAGATCTTTTAAAATCATCCCACTGAAGCCTGCACTGTCCTTAATGGCTGCATAGTATCCATGCTATGAATGTATAATAATGAATTTAATATTCCTGATAGGAAGATATTTAATTTCCTTTCGATTTTTCTCTATCATAAATAATGCTTCTATCAATATCTGGTACATAAGTCTTTATTCTCATGTGAAAGTATTTCTGTAGAAGAGAGTCCTTGTTGGCTAAAAGTTGCAAATTGAAAATTTGAGATACTGCCAGGTGTTCTTCAAAACAGGTTTATCAATTTATATTCTTACCAACAGTGTATGAAAGTGCTTATTTCCATTTATCCCTGCCAGCTCTGGATATTATAAATCTTTTTAATTTCTGCCAGTTTGATGATTGAAAACACAGTTTTGTTTTAGTTTGCATTTTTTCTGATTACTAGCAGGTTTAAACAGCTTTTCATATATTTATTGTCATTTGTATTTCCTCTTCTGTAAATTCCTCTTCCTATTTTTCACTATTTGACTACTTACTTTTTTCTTATTGTTCCACAAATCTAATGTCTTATCATTTTTGTCTTTACTTATTTGCCTTTTGTTAACCCTGATGTTAATTTTGTATATTTTCCTACGCTTGTGTGTGATAGAGCAGTTATAAAAAGTGCTTGATAGATTTTCATTACAAAAGTGAAACTCATGAAAGTACAAAGACTTTTTACTTGTTCACTTTTGTAAAAAGTACTTTTAATTTCATGTCCACTTTCATTTAAACACCTTGTGTGCTAAATATTTGAATGGCAAAGAGAGAATTTCCAAGTCCCAACATTCATTTGTTCTTCATTCATTTATTTATTTAAAAAATGTTTGTGCCACAAGCTGGGTTTGACACTGGGGATATGATCTCTGCCATTAGTTTGGTCTTAGACAAAGGGACACTGATATGTAAAGAAACCATGACAATATGGTAAAAGTCATGTCTTGCCATTTTTATGTCAAATGTCTAAATCTGAAATTACTGAGAGGTTGGCAAACTCATCTGTTTTTCACTTTTCACATTTGTTGAGTGATTCATTCATTTAGTCACACTTGAGTATCTATATTGCAAATAGTAGAGAAATATAAATAAAAGTGACATTAGATGTCTCCCTCAAGGAACTGAGAGTCTAATCAGAGAGACAGGCATGTACACACTTGTAGTGAGGTCCTAAAGAACATCAGCAATGGCTGGTGGTATGCTTGTGGGCTGGGCCTGACATAAGTGTGTTTCCACATGGGAATCTCTCAGAGAGAGCATAGTAAGCCGTGAGAGAATGAACATTAGGAGCCTGGCATGTTACCAAATCCTTAGCTATCAGAGAAGAGGAGTGATTCTGAGCACACATGCTGTGGCTCTAATTTCTCAGTCCATTCCTACCACTACGTTTATATTTGAGTTGTTTGCAGATCTGAGCAGGATAGAAGGAAAGGGAAATCAAAGTCAAAATTGACAGAGATTTTCATTAAAACTCTATAAGACCTCAAAGACATAAGAAGTACTTTGGGAGCCCTGTAATAAAATGTAACTCTAAAGATGGGAAAGTGATTCCTTTAACTATTTTACAACAGAACACCGTGTAGCAGCATTTCCCAAAATACGTTCCACTGAAAATAAATTGCCCATGTAAGGCAAGCAAAAGGTTGCCTGGTCAAATCACTTTGGGTCACAAAGGGTTAAACAGGTTTCTTCATGCTGGATCTTCTGAGAACCTTTAATAAGTTAATGTGTCTTTGTGAATCACCAAGAGTGTAATACTGAACAATTTAAATTCAAAACCCTTTCTAGGGTGTCCCAGGGAAGAATTTTTCCGGGAAATGTATTTTGGTATATTGAAGTGTCTGATCCTGCTATGTACATGCCACAGGTTTTCCTTTATTCACATTCAGGACAAGATGAAGGCAAAACCCAAAATACCTGAGGTTGTTTACTCTTAGGTGTATTTAAAAACAAACGATTGACTAGGGACTGAATTAAACATCTAATTATATTCCCGTTAATGATTCTTTCATTAAGCATGCGCCATATTATAGTACATTAATCAGGCGTGAGATATTTAAAGATGCTTTTAAACAACTTCCTGCAACCTTGTTTTCATGCCTAGCAGTACCACAGAATGTACTTCACATATTATAAATAGAGATTTATCAGTTTAGCACTTTGGAGGAACCCACACACTTCAAATGCTACTCATAATTTTCCATGATTATCTTCCAGCCAAGGGAAACTACCTGACTGTGTGTGGGGACACCCTCTGTGTTCCAAGTTCCCACTGAAATGAGGAAAGAGATTGAATAGATTCCAGATTATTTGCTAAACTCTTAGGAACTATGGGGAAAGAGAAGTAAAACCTGGGCAAATTCCATTCTCAGAGTGGGTCGGGATCAAAAATTCATCTAAAGAGCAATTGGAAGGAAATCATTAGTAGAAAAATTGCAATGTACAACTTAAGAATCACTAATAAATAATAAACAAGCAGAATTATTTTGACTAATATAACAAAGCCAGGAACATAAAAACAAGAATTTGGAAAACTAAGATGGCAGGAATAACACTAAGCATATAGTTATCACAATAAATAGAGATGGGTTGAAATCTTTATTAAAAGATAGACTTTCAGATTGGGTCTCATGCACACACAAAGGTACACACTGACTTAATTATGTTATTTGTAAGACATATATCTAGAACATGACTCATGCAGCATAAATATACAAACACACATACAACTATTTCAGGACAATCAAAACAAAAGTGAAATCAGGGCTTGTATTATTCATATAAAAGTAATAATCATAATTTTTGTATATCAAATAGCCAATATCAAAATATATAAAGCAAAACTATTAGAGTTCTGACAGAAATTACAAAAACACAGTCATACAGAAGACTTTACCTCTCTAGATTTAGATTCTAAACTTTCAGGTCAAGAGGCTAATAAAGTTATAATTAAATCACCTTTCTAGGATTCTCTGCTTTCACAGCAGGGGTGAAGAATGGCTTCAGATACTCCTAATATTCACAGCCTTGCCTCCACAATATGCATTAAGAATAGCAGGAACAGATCTTATTGGCCCTTTATCCCTGCTCTGTCATTCACCACAGGAAGCCCTCGTCTTCTGGGTCCATCCTCAACTTCTACTTTGTAGTCTTCAAATCTGAGAGCCTTCCAACTGTGCCCTCTGAACCTCATGGCCCATCATCAATCTTTTCCCTAAAGTTTTGTTCATCTTACTGTTAACCAAAAATGAAGTTTTCTTTGAGAACACATCTTCCTCTGCACAATTTTCATGTCATGGCTGTTTTCTTTAGTCCTATATGCCATATACACTAGGCTGGGAGAGGTATTTCCCACATCCTATCTTAAAACGTACTACTTTGAACCTCAAGGCACCAGATTTCCAGTCACCACCCTCTCTGTAATAGTCACCTATCAATACTCCAAGTCACCACTCCTCATTTCTTGAAGACTTTGTTTCTGACTACAGTCCCTCCCTTCAGGAACTGAATACAGTTCCTCCCTCCAGGAATACAGTCCCTAAGAGTAAATAACCTCAGGTATTTTGGGTTTTGCCTTCATCTTGTCCTGAATGTGAACATTAATACGAATTAATGTCCCCTCAATTCATATTGACATTATAATCTGTGTAATAACATTCCTGTTTAATTACAGTTCTTTTAACGCCTCTTCTTTTCTGCCTTATATTAGTCATTCACTTCCATGGTTATACTCTGGACCTTGTCATTACCAAACTGCTTTGCCTCCATAATCTCAATTTCAAGAAGCCTACTCTTCAACAACCACATTTTTTTTTTTTTTAAGATGGAGTTTCGTTCTTGTTGCCCAGGCTGGAGTGCAATGGCACAGTCTTGGCTCACTGCAACCTCCACCTCCCAGATTCATGCAATCCTCCTGTCTCAACCACCCAAATAGCTGGGATTACAGGCACCTGCCACCATGCCTGGCTAATTTCTGTATTTTTAGTAGAGACAAGGTTTCGCCAGTGGCTAGTCTGGTCTTGAACTCCTGAACTCAGGTGATCCGCCCACCTTGGCCTCCCAAGATGCTGGGATTGCAGGCTTGAGCCACCATGTCTGGCCTCACATTTTGTCTTTATCTCTTATTCTAGTAGGATGTCTCCAATAATCCTTTAGCTCCACCAAATCCAGGAATCCATTGATCCTGTCAATTTTCTAGCAAGCACATTAAAAACAGAAAAAGGTAAAATTAAAATCAATGTTAACTTAATATGATATATTTAAATATTATCATTTCAACATATAATGTAAATGTTAATCTGGTGTGTATTTTACACATGTAGCACTTCTCAATTTGGATATTAAATTTTCATTAAAAATGCTTGATCTGTATTTAGATTTTATAAAATTTGCAATTAAAAAACCAGAGTTACACACTGAAGCTTTTCCAAACATTCCTAAAGTTTTTTAAAAATGAAGAATGAGTATCAATTTTAAAATCAAAATTAATTAAACTTAAATTAAAAAATCAGTTCCTCAGTTGCTCAAGTCACATTTCCAAGTGTTCAATAGATATATGTGGCTCATGGCTGCCACATTGTACAGCAAAATCCTAGATCACTTATTTTCCCAGTCTTCTAGATGATTCCGTATCTTATCCTTTCTTCTAAACTGCAAACCTCTCCTTCTTCATCCTCGATTTTAGCTGATTACATCTCCAACATGATGGAGAAAATAAAAGCTATCTGAAGAGACCTTCAACAAAATGGTATGACTACATCTCGACCCAGGGACTCTATTTTCCTCCCAGTACTAGAGATAAACAGTTCATACTCCCATCTAAATCCAATCATTCCAACTGTGCACTATGCTCCAGTCTCTCTTCTCTACTCAAGGATATAATTTCAGTAAGATTGTCTTTCTTTTTCTGTGTCATCTATTTTTCCTTCCCCTGGACACAAGCCTTTAAAAAAGTTTTGCTGATCTCACTTTTCATTGTGACCAGTGCTCCATCTCTCTGCTTACTTTTATAACAAAATTCTTTGAAAGAGTTATTTATACTTCCTAGTTTCAGGGTGAATACACTCATTTTTCCATTCCAATTAAACCTTTGTTTCTATTACTTCACCAAATCTATGCCTTCAAAGACATCAATGACCTTCTTGTTGCTAAATCAAATGGTCAGTTCTCAGTCCCCATCTTCCTCAATAACTCCTTCCTCTTTGAAATACTTCCTTCACTTGGATCCCATGACACCATTCATTTCTGGCTCTTTTTCTACCTCTTTGGTAATTCCTTCTCAGTATCCTCCTCCTCATATTCTCAGCCTCTCAGCTTGGTGTGCCCCAGCACTACTCTCCTCATTCTCTTGGCAATATCATTCAGTCTCATGGCTTTAAATATCACTGATGTGCCAGTGACTCCCAAATTCATATCTCTAGTGTGGATCCCTTCCTTGAACTCCAGCCTTTCCGCTCAATATTTTCACTTGGCACATCAAACTTAACATATCCAAAATTTAGCAATTTTCCCCCCTCTATGACTGCTCCTCCCTGCATTCTTCCATTTCAGATTGCCCAGGAAGCCTTGGAATTTTCTGTCATGCCTATTTTCTCTCACATCCAATGCAATACGAATGCTGTTAGCTGTACCTTAAGAATATACCGAACATCATGTCACTTTTAATTCCTCCACTTTTTTTAAACTCCTGCATACATTTTAGAATTTGCAAAAGGCAATCATTCTTTTACTTTTTAAAAGACTACAGGCTGACATCTATGATAGTCTATTTTTTGATGTAAGATTCAATTTATCTATGTAATTATTTCTGAAGTTAAATTAAAAGATCTGATGGAAAAATTAGTTTTGTTCTTGTAAGATATATAAATATATATTCAGAGTTTATGGGTAATGACTGTTTCAGATCAAAGATTATTGCCACATGTATCATATAAGCAATTATAAAGTTAGGCTGATGAAGTTAGGTATTGGTCTTTTAAAGTCCAAAACAAGAATTATATTATGTAGATTCTTTGGGATGTCACTTTCTGTTTGGTTTTTATTTATTTACTTTTTTATATTAAGGTCGAGTCTCACTCTGTTGCCCAGGCTGGAGTGCAGTGTCAAGATCTCTGCTCACTGCAACCTCCACCTCCCAGGCTCAAGTGATTCTCCTGCCTCAGCCTCCTGAGTAGCTGGGATTACAGGCACCCACCACCCCGCCTGGCTAATTTTTTGTATTTTTAGTAGACACGGGGTTTCACCATGGTGGCCAGGTTGGTCTTGAGCTCCTGACCTTAAGTGATCCGCCTGCCTCAGCCTCCCAAGTGCTGGAATTACAGGCATGAGCTACCGCACCTGACACTGTTTGGTTTCTGATACTCTTTAAATCTTCATTCAAGTTCTGCATGTTTTGTTTAACGATGAAACCAAAATTGATGCAGGTCTCTAATTGCTTTCTACACATTTTGTTAGGTGTACACAGAATAATAATGTGCTGTTGTTTCTTAGTTTGTTTCCCGCAAAGCATAGGCCCCTTAGATGTTATTTTCATCTGTTTGGGAGCAAAAATCCCCCTAAGGCTGTGTGTCTTGATGTATTAGAATCTTGTACTGTTCAAATTGCTCATGTAACTTCACCCCAAATTCAGATGCACACTCCACATCCTGGCTGAGAATTCCCGATGAAGTAAGTCAAAAATGGATATTTGCGCCACAGCCTCCAAATAGACAGAGAAGGGGAAAGATGTAGAGCCACTGGCTTACAAAGTTATGATTTCAGAGATGCGCTTTAGATGATAGCAGTGAATAACAAGCACAATGCTTGCCTCAGCAAATGGTTTTCCTGACTCCTTTAATTGAATCAGTCAGTTATTAGGCTCAAATAACCGTTTCCTAAAGTGGTTGCAATAAGCAGAAGCCATTGTACTGTACTTTCAAAGACTTGATTCAAACTCAGTAATTGAATTGTCCTGATTCCTCTAAGTCACAGGGCTACAACACTGGCAGAAACCAGCAGAAGCTAGTACTGTCTAGAGAATATTTGTTTTCATCTCCTTTAGTCTGAAAAGGCAGACTATAGGTATAATTAATTAATAAAACAATTAGGTAAATTGTCCTATTTCCTAAATAGGAAAATTATTTTGTATGGCAAGAAGTACCCAAATATTCTTTAAAGAATATATGTTCATGTGGATAAAACTGAATTGCTGAAAATAAGCACTTTGCAACTGTTCTTGCCTGAGTGTTTTATGAAGCATTAGAAAATGAGCAGGTGTAACCAATGTAGCCTTATTGAAATCCTTAGGTGGGTAGTAGAATTCAGATAATATGTGCACTTGGTCAGAATGTATTCCAGGTACTTAAAAAGGAAACACAAATACAGCATTGTTAACATGTTTCCATAACCATTCACATAGATATTATTTCTGGGGCAATGAATCACTACCTAATCATTTAGGTTTTTATTTTTCTTGGTATAGTGTTGTGCTTAGCTTTTAGGTTTCTTTCTGTCGTTCTGCACATACATCATTTTAAGTACAGCTCTATCTTACAAAATGCATCTTTTTCCTTTGGAATCTTTTTAAAAGAGTTTTCCAGAAAATCTTTAATGCCATACTACTACAGAAGTTATGTCATCCAAATCAAGGATAAAATATAGTCCTGCTAATAGTAGCTACAACTAAAAAATTATTGTGAAAGCAAGAGGCAGTTTTTGTTAGACATTCAGATACATCACAGGCTAAAGCTGGCTAAGAAGGCCTTGGCCTGCCATACTGGGGCATGAGTCCTCCATTTCTCAATGCCCTCAGAAGCGCATCGAGTCCTGGACAAATAGGTTCTGACAAAGATGGACTTGGTCAATGGCCCAGTTTATAGTGGTCTTTGGAATAAAGTTTACCCTGATAGAGAGGGCTTCTTTTGGGGAAAGCTTGTTCGCTGTCCTCAGATTACAGTAAATCTGCTCTTACATATGACTCAGAGTAGAATTAATAGCCTCATCTTACAATTTTGGGCCTCTTCCACCACATCAGGTTAGGCTGCTGGCAGGAAACCTGAACCTTTGGCTGGATAATCACAAAGGAGGTTCATATTCTAATAATTGTGAATTCACCTCATCTTCCACAAGTGAAAAGTGAATGGGGATATATCCACTCAAAGCAATTATTTTATTTCCTCTTCTCATCTGTATTATGTCAAGAATTTGCTGGAATGTTCATGCCATCCCATTCCCGAGTAACACCAGTTGCCTCTGCTTCTTCCTTTTTTAGTCTACCCTTTCCCATCTCTATGCCTTCCTTCTTTAAACTCTTTCACACAGACGTTATCAAAATAATATCTCAGAATTGAATTTTTGCAAACCAAATACATTCAACTCCGACTTCAAGGAAAGGAAACAGAAACTGCTGGTGGGAAAGTAATGTGAGGATAATTATTCTTTAAAGAGGTTTCTTCATTTAAAAAGAGAATTCTCTACAGAGTTCTATTAATAGGCAGCCCTCCTAGGGATTTTAGGGCCAGATATACAGGCATTTGGCTTTAAAGAGGCTCAGTTCTACACACTTCTACTATGAGGTATGGGGAAATTTTACCTGGTGAAGTTTCCATTTCCTTCTCACTACTGGAGATCATTTTCACTTTGGAGTGCTAATATATCAAAACTGAGATTTCAATATGAAAAACCTATTTCAGCAAAGTCAATTTTAAGAAAAAATACATAGTTCAACTTTTTAGAGCAAGGAATAAATTTCTGCTCTCACATGATCTTGTGAGTAGTCACTTATGCAAAATGGTAACAATAAAATCCATCTCACCAGCGTTTAAGAAGAACTCATTCCAATATGTTCAAAGGGATTATTTCCTCTCCTTCCCTCCATTCCTCCCTCTCCCTTCTCTCTTTTTTTCTTTCCTTCTTCTCTGTCCTTCCATTTTGCCTTTATTTTAGAACTAAAGAAGAGTAGGGTAGAAATACAACAGGACACTTCCACTCTTCATCATGCATTTGGCTATTTTGACTCCACATGACCTTCACTGTTGTTCATTAATAGTGAAATTCTCCTTTTCACCTGAAGTTCCCCTAACTCCTCTCCCCACCTTCACCGCCCCCCACCCCCACCAACAAGTAAAAATAAACTCTTGGTCTTAAAAGCCAACAAAACCACTCATTTTTCAGAACTAATAATAGTTTGGAAAAAGGACTGGTCATAACAAAACACTGTTCAAAGAGAAGATAAAAGAAAGATAAGCATGGGATTATCATGATGAAGGCAAGAAATATGCAGCAGAAAGCAGCATTCTTTAGAGTTAAAAGCTGGAATATTATTTGGTAGCCCTGTAAAAGCACTTTGGGTGATTTAATAGGTAAGAACCAGATCTTGAAATTGGAATTGAAAAAGACGTATTATATAATTTAGTCCCTTTGGGCAGGAAAGGAATGATATAATTTTGGATCTAAATTTATTTGGGATTTAACTAGATTCTTTGAAACTTTTTGTTTTTCATCTGGAAAGCACAAAGTACTCATCCTTTCAGGAACAGTGATGGACTGCGCAATCCAGGAATGTATGGTGTATCCTAAATCAGGTTCTCGGCAGCCACAGTGGGGTAGTCAAAGGCGTCAGACTGAAATGAGAATCTAAACAACTTTGCAGTGTACATAGAGAAGTAGGTTAAACCTTTTGGCTAGAAAATGATCAAAATCATAGCTTCTATTTCTGCTTTTTTTTTTCTTTTTGACATTGAAAATCTATACTGGAATTTCATCTTTTGTCCCAAAACTTCTGCAGCTGTTTCTTAAAAATTCTTGCTTACAAACAACACTTAAACAAACAAACAAAGAGCATTAAATTATTTTGCCCTGAGTCTATCCAAGGCCACAGATTTTTAAAAGTACCACTTTCCATGCAAACAATAGCAAGATTATAGCAAGGAGATTTGATATTAAAGAATAATAAGGTAATATGTGAATTAAGCATATTATGTTTGACTTCTATCAAGGACTATGCTATTTGCATAATCTAATTGAATATGCTCTCACAAACCCATATTTTCCAACACACAGCTCTCATATGCTACTCTGCAATCAAACAAAAGATCCAACCAGGCTTGATTAAAAAGTATTACAGTGACTGGATAAGAATTTATCTCAATTACTACTTCCTGATGAACAGATTATAGAAGTCCTACGTCTTGTCATCTGTCATTATTCCCCTTCCCTGTCCCCCACGCTTCATGAACTTGCTCCAGCCTTCCTGGGAATATAGAATTACGAGAGAGAGAGGAGCAGGAGATGATTGGATAAAGTGACTGCTTGTGAACTTGTCATTATATCTCAAATCTCATGGTCTGAGCCAATGTTATTTATGCTCACAGGGAGCTGTTTGTGATACAGACCGGCCAAGTTTAGCACGAACCTCATCAGTGAGATGAAGGGTACAGTTACATTTTTACAGAAGGGATAACCGAGACTCTAGGAGATACACTAAAATACGTGTGGTCAGTGACTGACTTGACACCACATAGGAGCCACCAAGGATCCTGACAGAAGCTAATCTAGATTCTCTAGAAGATCCTCTATGATATTTTAAATATGATTGTTCGTGGAGGTCCTTAGCCATTCCACAGCTCCTAGATCCGATGAGTGAAATTCTCCTTTGTGGAAGGCCTTGGTGTCCTGTACAGATCATAGCAGCAGTCTAGTGGAAAAATTAGAGAAGCCAACACAATATCTGTTTCAAAGAAAGAAATATAAATAGAAGTGTGTGTGATGACAGTGATTTACAAAGGACCTATATGGATAGTGAACAGACTAGAGTGGAGTGCTATGCTGCCTGCAGAAAATTCATTAAAATATCAGACATCTTTCAAATCAGATTTTTGTTTCTGTTTGAAGGCATTATGAATCCCATGCTTTGTCCATAATTACTTGACAGTGAGTGATCTGGGCCCTGTGTGTTGCACAACCAGACAGTTGCAGCTATACAAGAGTCTTCCACTGAGTAAGAATAGTCCTAAAACATTAGTTCTATTGCATAAATTCAACAGGTTAGCCTGGGTTTGGCAATAATATCCTAGGAGACCTGAGAAAACTCTATGGAAAGAAAGATGTCAGAAGACATAAAAGAAAAAAAGTGGCAAAGTCTTTTTTGACCTGAGTACTAGAGACGGGCAAATATTATATTTTCTACAACTGAGAAGAAAGGGTTGCTTTTGTCTATTTTTGTCAAATTTCTTCCCAATTTTGACTAAGGATACCAGTCAATGCTATTTTCAAACTCTTGTGGGAAGCCATTTTTTATCCTGTGTTTAATCACTCCATAATCTAGCTGTATTTATGGTGTTTTATGTGGACATTTAGAAACATGCCTTGTAACTTAAAAAGCTAACTTTGAGGTCTTTTATTTCCCAGCAAATGGGTCAGGTCAGTCTTTTCTGCCCTTGTTTGGTTGGTGGATATTATAGCTAAGTCTTCATTATCTATAGAAGAAATGATTCTTTTAGGTGGGGTATTTATTGAAGAGAAAATCCTCCAACCACATTTTAATATGCCTAGAATCTGATCTGGGCCTTTCATCAAACTTGCTAATAGGTTGCAAAAGATGAGTGATTTGTCCTCCAGAGAAATAGGCAAATGCATTAAGGAAAAGGCAGAAGAGGCTGAGGGCCTGGATTATCCATCAGCTGTTAATTCACACCTGAATAATTGAGAGTTTCCTTTACAGTTGCTGAATATTTATGAAGGTTCCACAATGTGCTGAAAAGTAGATGTAACAAGTAAAAATACTAAATACAACTAACCTGAACAATTTATGTTTAATAGGGTTCTTACTACTAGACTGGAACAAGCAAAATATAATTTGGTTTCAAACTTAAATGTATATAAAAATCATGGAGTGGGGGGTGTCTGTTAAAAATTGCAGATTTCTAGATCAACCTCAGAAGTCTACTTCTTTTTTTTTTTTTTTTTAAGATGGGATATCACTATGTTGCCCAGGCTGGACCTGAACTCCTGAGCTCAAGCAATCCTCCTCTCTCAGCCTAAGCTAGGACTCCAGGTGAGTGCCACCATGCCTGGCCATGGTCTCCATTTTTAAAAATGTACCCTAGATTTTTTCTAAACAGGTGGTCTAGAGACTACTCTTGGAGAAAATATGATTCTAGATCATGACAAGAAAAGCTTATTTCCTGGGAGATGCAAGATAATTACTGATACACTGATCTACACAATGAAAAAAGAGAAGCCAAACGAGAATGCAAGGTAACATAAAGGATAACATGGGTATATATATTAGAAAAAAAAACAGAAAGTAAAAGAGGAGGTCAACAATAGAATAATGGACACATATGAAAGATCTTAGTATTTTAGAGATTTGCTATAATGCTATGATGCCGGTAATTTACTGAAAGTTACTTCAGAGCCTACAGTTAGTGTACCTTTGGGATCTCGCAACTCAGGGATAACTCACTAACATTCTAAAAGGAAGCCCAGACCTTAGAAGGGACTGATACAACTGAGTTGGCTATTTATACTGGATCAATACCAGAAGCTTTAATAATTAGCATAGTGAATGTCAGAATGTTAGAAAAGGATTTTCATTGGCTGACTTAGTGGATTTTTTTTTTTTTTTTGAGACAGAGTCTCACTCTGTCACACAGGCTGGAGTGCAGTGGCACCATCTTGGCTCACTGCAACCTTTACCTCCCAGGTTCAAGCGATTCTCCTGCCTCAGCCTCCCAAGAGCTGGGACTACAGGCACTCTCCACCATGCCCAGCTAATTTTTGTATTTTTAGTACAGACAGGTTTTTGCCATGTTGCCCAGGCTGGTCTCAAACTCCTGACCTCAAGTGATCTGCCCGCCTCGGCCTCCCAAAGTGCTGAGATTACAGGTGTTAGCCATAAGGCCCAGCCAATTAGTGGATACTTAATCAGCATAATGGGTATTAGAAGTGGGCCTTCATTGGTGGAATTAGTGGTATTCAAGACAACTGGCTAAAATATTTCAGAGATACTTCTTCCTCTTGCATAATCAGGGTGGAGAAATCCAGAAAAGCCTATGGTTAGCTGGTCATCTGAAGGAGGGATCCTGATCCCCAAATAATAACCAACAGTTCAAGCAGTGAATCTGAGGATTTCTGACATCTTGGACAATAAGTCTACAGAATCTTGGCACTGGGATGTTGTTTTGGCTTCTTTGATGCTTTTTCAGGCAAGATGTTTGAGGATCCCCTATAAAAAAAATCTGGGAGTCATAGATTTTATTGAACAAATTATATGAAGGTTTTGTACTTGTTTGTTAATATTCATTTAATACATGTCGATATATGAGGCAGAATAGGTCTGATTTGCTCTCATTATACTTTGAAGCAAGATTATGAGGGCAGTTGGTAACTCTCAGCCATCTCAAGCATTTTGATGGCTATAGTTACCTACCACAAAGACGTTTTGTGAGTTGTCATGACCAATTCCAAAAGCAAATGCAAAAAATTATAAAATAACACAAACTGAGGGAGACATTTGGTGATCATTCTCTTGGTGATCTTTCTCTTGTGAGAAAAATTAACAAAGGAACTTATAATTTATTTAGCGCTCTTTCTGTAAGGCAAGGGTATTTACTGTCTTGCTCTTTTAGTTCCAAGAAGTTACGAGCGAGTCAACACAGACTTGAACAGAAATAGCTTCCAAAGTAGCATCCAAAGGCAGGATGCTTCTGCTGGGTAACTCACTAGTCTAATTTGCTCCATGAAAAAGAGCAAATATGAGAAATAGGGATAGAATTTTGATCTGTCAGGCACTGGTCTGCTGCACTTTCCAATGGGCCATGGTTTCCAGGTTATTTAAGAGTTTGCCCATGTTGTTCTCTACAAAGTATACTTTTTCTTATTTACATAAAGGCACTTAGATATAAAGATGTTCAAATGTATTGTATGATAATTTATTTTTCTACAGTTTAAATTAAATTGTAAATGGAAAAATGGAAATGTGTCTATGTATTTTTAGCAACATCTTTCCTGAAGTGATATTGTATAACATAAATTCATAATGTGGAACCAAACACCCTTCCATGCTGAATGGTAAAACTATCTGTGAAATCATTTCAAAATATTAAAGAATCAAATTATAGAGCATCAGATTAATTAAAACCATAGACATTGTAAATGTTTAAGAATCTTATTCTATAATGTCACATTTTCAATAAAAGTAACAGATTTAGTCTGGGTATTCAGTCACTTTTACAGTTATATGATTTATTAGACAATGTTAATATGCAGAGAGAAAGTGGGAGATATCTATAAATAAATTTGTATATGTTTGCTATAACTTGCCAGCTAATTATCATCTTGAGATATGATGGTTCTGATTAATAAACTACAAGGGAAACTCAATTATGAATGCATGCAATCAAACTTCATATGCAAGCCAAAATAAACCTGGCATTTGTAAGTCAAAAAAACCCATTAGGGAAACTAATATGGTGGTGTCCCAAGGCTACATTGTGTAGAAAATAATGCTCTCCAGTTTAATAAAAAGAGGTAGATGAGAAAGTACTTAAAACACAAATTACTTAGAATAGGGCATATGACAACAGTACACTAATGGAAATACAGGGCTCAAGTCCAAAGAGAAATGACAGTTCTTCAGTTGAGCTGAAGAAATATTTATTGAATTAAAAAACTAAAGCCTCTTCTCCAGAGGGCTGTGTTTAGATCAAGGAAAGACAACCTCTCATTGGTTCTGATCTCAGACATAGGGGGTTGTTATGGATTGAATTTTGTCCTCTCAAATTCTTATGTTAAAGTCCTTAACTCTTAGTGCCTCCAAATATGATTTGATTTATAAATAGGGTCATTGTAGAAGTAATTCGCTAAAATGAGGTCATACTGAAGTAGGGTGGGCTTCTAATCCAATATCCCTGGTGTCCTTATGAAATGGGAAAATTTGGACAAAGAGACATGCACACAGGAGAATGGCATATAAAAGCACACACACATAAAGGCAGAGATAGAGGTGATGCTTCTACTAGCCAAGGAACATCAAGGATTACCAACAAACCACCAGAAACTAGGAGAGAGACAGAAAACAGATTATCTTTCACAACTTTCAGAAGAAACCAAGCCTGTAGAGGCCTTGATCTCAGACTTCTAGCCCTAAAACTTTGAGACAATAAATTCTGTTGATTAAGCCACTCAGTTTGTGGTGCTTTGTTATGGCAGCCTTAGCAAACTAACACAGTGATAGAAATAACAATAAAAGCACAATCTCTCTCCTCAAAGTGCTTACAAACAGTAGTTCTATTGTACAAGTTTGTAGATAATTCAAATTCATAGAGTTTTGCTACATAAACAGCAACATTCAGGAGGCTGGAAACAGAATCGGAAACAAGGGGGGAAAATGTGTTATCTAGGGCTGAATTTGGACAAAATTCAAGGCAAGGCGTCAGATGATTCAAGGCATTAATGTGTTTTTTTTTTTTTTTTTTGAGATGGAGTCTCACACTGTCTCCCCAGCTGGAGTGTAACGGTGATATCTCAGCTCACTGCAACCTCCGCCTCCCTGGTTCAAGTGATTCTCCTGCCTCAGCCTCCTGAGTAGCTGGGATTACAGGCACACACTATCACACCTGGCTAATTTTTTGTGTTTTTCGTAGAGATGGGGTTTCACTATGTTGGGCAGACTGGTTTCGAACCCCTGACCTCGTGATCTGCCCACCTTGGCCTCCCAAAGTGCCGGGATTACAGGCGTGAGCCACTGCGCCTGGCCAATGTGTATTCTTTAAATGGTGGACCATGTGACCCAGGCTGGGAAGACAGGTGAAGAAAGACATGTGGAAGATGTGTGTATTGATGAGTTAGATAAAAACCAGGAAAAGTGAGGTCAGTGGGAGAAGTGGAATAATTGGTAGTTATGGAATTGTGTTTTAAGGGCTTCTCTTCTTTTGGCTCTAAATTTGGATACATGACCCTTCTATAAAGAAGAATTGTGACCAGGCTGGATTTTTTTTTTAACATTTTTAATATGCTGATAACATGTCTGAACTTTTAGTGACAAGCATGTTGTTGCCTTATCAATCTTTCTAAAAATTTATTTTAAAAAATATTATAAACTATTTTGACATGAAGTCCTTGCCCACGCCTATGTCCTGAATGGTATTGCCTAGGTTTTCTTCTAGGCTTTTTATGGTTTTAGGTCTAACATTTAAGTCTTTAATCCATCTTGAATTACTTTTTTGTATAAGGTGTAAGGAAGAGATCCAGTTTCAGCCTTCTACATATGGCTAGCCAGTTTTCCCAGCACCATTTGTTAAATAGGGAATCCTTTCCCCATTTCTTGTTTTTGTCAGGTTTGTCAAAGATCAGATAGTTGTAGATGTGTGGTATTATTTCTGAGGGCTCTGTTCTGTTCCATTGGTTTGTATCTCTGTTTTGGTACCAGTACCATGCTGTTTTGGATACTGTAACCTTGTAGTAGAGTTTGAAGTCAGGTAGCATAATGCCTCCAGCTTTGTTCTTTTGGCTTAGGATTGACTTGGCAATGCAGGCTCTTTTCTGGTTCCATATGAACTTTAAAGTAGTTTTTCCAATTCTGTGAAGAAAGTCATTGGTAGCTTGATGGGGATGACATTGAATCTATAAATTACCTTGGGCAGTATGGCCATGTTCACGATATTGATTCTTCCTATCCATGAGCATGGAATGTTCTTCTTTTTGTTTGTATCCTCTTTTATTTCGTTGAGCAGTGGTTTGTAGTTCTCCTTGAAGAGGTCCTTCACATCCCTTGTAAGTTGGATTCCTAGGTATTTTATTCTCTTTGAAGCAATTGTGAATGGGAGTTCACTCATGATTTGGCTCTTTGTCTGTTATTGGTGTATAAGAATGCTTGCGATTTATGCACATTGATTTTGTATCCTGAGACTTTGCTGAAGTTGCTTATCAGCTTAAGGAGATTTTGGGCTGAGACGATGGGGTTTTCTAGATATACAATCATGTCATCTGCAAACAGGGACAATTTGACTTCCTCTTTTCCTAATTGAATACCCTTTATTTCTTTCTCCTGCCTGATTGCCCTGGCCAGAACTTCCAACACTGTGTTGAATAGGAGTGGTGAGGGAGGGCATCCCTGTCTTGTACCAGTTTTCAAAGGGAATGCTTCCAGTTTCAATGGCAACAAAAGCCAAAACTGACAAATGGGATCTAATTAAACTAAAGAGCTTCTGCACAGCAAAAGAAACTACCATCAGAGTGAACAGGCAACCTACAGAATGGGAGAAAGTTTTTGCAATCTACTCATCTGACAAAGGGCTAATAGCCAGAATCTACAAAGAACTCAAACAAATTTACAAGAAAAAACCAAACAACCCCATCAAAAAGTGGGCAAAGGATATGAACAGACACTTCTCAAAAGAAGACATTTATGCAGCCAAAACACACATGAAAAAATGCTCATCATCACTGGTCATCAGAGAAATGCAAATCAAAACCACAATGAGACACCATCTCACACCAGTTAGAATGGTGATCATTAAAAAGTCAGGAAACAACAGGTGCTGGAGAGGATGTGGAGAAATAGGAACACTTTTACACTGTTGGTGGGACTGTAAACTAGTTCAACCATTGTGGAAGACGGTGTGGCGATTCCTCGGGGATCTAGAACTAGAAATACCATTTGACCCAGCCATCCCGTTACTGGGTATATACCGAAAGGATTATAAATCATGCTGCTATAAAGACACATACACACGTATATTTATTGTGACACTATTCACAATAGCAAAGACTTGGAACCAACCCAAATGTCCAACAACGATAGACTGGATTAAGAAAATGTGGCACATATACACCATGGAATACTGTGCAGCCATAAAAAATGATGAGTTCATGTCCTTTGTAGGGACATGGATGAAGCTGGAAACCATCATTCTCAGCAAACTACTGCAAGGACAAAAAACCAAACACCGCATGTTCTTACTCATAGGTGGGAATTGAACAATGAGAACACCTGGATAGAGGAAGGGGAACATCATACACCGGGGTCTGTTGTGGGGTGGGGGGAGGGGGGAGCGATAGCATTAGGAGATATGCCTAATGTAAATGACGAGTTAATGGGTGCAGCACACCAACATGGCACATGTATACATGTGTAAGAAACCTGCACATTGTGCATATGTACCCTAAAACTTAAAGTATAATAAAAAAGTATATATAAAAAAAGAAAAAAAAGGCTCCACAAAAAATAAAATATTATAAACTATTTCAAACACACAAAAGTCACATAAACACCAATCTGATGATAAACTGTCTCCAACTCTTGGCTTTAAAAATATATATTTCTAATATAGCTGAAGCCCCAAGGGTTCCTTCTCCAGATCTCTTTCCTTCCCCCTGATCCTACCCCATGATACTTCCTACACTGAACTTAGTCTTTGTCATTCTCATGTATTTCTTTTTGCATTTCCCCTCAGAGTTGTTCAGAGGCAAGAGGGCTAAAGCCTTTGTACCTCATATCCTTAGTAGTCATTGATCAAAGACTGACCCTGGTGGGATGTAAATTCCAAGTTGCTTCCCAGATCTTGTTGCCTGAAGGGAAAGTGAGTTCCAGCAGTCTTTAGGGTGGCCTCAACAAGGCCCTGAGTGCTGACTGTTGCAGTACATGCATATTGGAACCCTGTGTACACAGAAATGGTAAAGAGATATGAAAAGCCCCAGGCAGCATACTGCCAGTACCTGCTACATAGCTCGTCACTTGGATACAGCGTACTTTATTTATCTGTTTTTTTGTTGGTGGACATTTAGTTCAAGTAAATATTTGTTCCACTTGTTAACAGTAGATGCTAGGGGTATGTCATAAAAATAGGCATCTTTAAATATTCCCTCAAGATTATTTTATTTTGTGATTAAAGAAATAGTTCAAGTCTCCCACAAAATTCTTCTCTAAGGGAAATTAGCTGAAGGAGGAGCGGAGAATATTTATTCTGGATTGTCAGAGATGAATTGAGCTGGGAGATGAACTGGGATGCATTCTCTCAGAGGGTGGCTTGTTTTGTCGCATTCAGCCTGAACGCCGCAGGTGAGAGGTCCTTACTGCAGTATGGGACAGGGTCTGTGACTGGGCCTAAGATATTTTCACTAAAGAAGAATCCCTTTCTTAGGGCACCTCCAAGCCCTTTTTAATCTTCTAGTTTATACCTTGCTTAATCCTTAGTTATTCTGCATATTGTTTTAAAACGTGTTTCATCTTCATTGTCTTTTTCACGTGTTAAATTAACATTTACTAAAAATTTTAAAAGTGGGAATCAGGAGATATTCACATAAAGGGACAGGCTGATTACCTAAGCCTAAAGCAAAGGAGGCTTGGTATTTATTCCTCCTTCCTCTTCCACCTTTTCTCTTTTCTCTTTTTTCCCTCAGCTCTTAGTTTTGACATACTGCTAAAAAGACCTCAATCTCTTATTTGAGCTACAAAGGGTCACTAGGACCTATAAGGAAGCCCTATCAGATAGGTTGATGGCCTAAATCATACATAAACAATGCTTTTGACATTTCAGTATATACTGGGGGAAGAGGGATACTTTTTCACCAAGAGAGTGAAGCACTTTTTGCAAATTTGCTGAGCAGCAGTCTCAGAGCTGTGCAGATTTTGTATATGCCAATTATGCACTTTGTATACAAGGACTACCAGGACATCCATAAGAGGAAATTCAAAGATATAACCCTCAAGCTTGTATACATTTGTGTAAGCACCAAAGAGATATTCAGAAAGTTCTGACTGGGAAGGAATGCTTAAGGAGGACCACTGAAATGAAAATAAACCTCACTACAACTTTAACATCAAGATTCCTTCACTCAAGTAGGATTTTCCTTTTAAAGATCTGGTTTAAGAATAACCAACTAAGATTCAATAATTACCATTGAAAGTAGAAACTGCTTTCACTTCAAGGCAGAATTTTACAATTCTCCCAGTTTTGTGTTCTTAAAAAGTTGCCTAGGTTAATGTAATTTCTACTGGGACTTTTAGTCTGAATGTCTGCAAAACCTGATTATTTTACTTAAAAATAGAAGAATTTGCGTCTTGAAAACCATGATGTTTTATGAATTATAAGATGTCTCAGTAATAGGGCCCCACCCACATAAACGCTAATGTTCTATAAGATTTCTGCAGTGTTCAAAGCTAGTAGAGGGGCTGTTGAACTACATTAATTTCTTTCTTAAGATAAACACAGGGACTTGAGACAACTCCAAGTAAGCTGACCAGCGTTAGGGAGTACAATCTTAGCTACAATTCTTTTCACTCTGAAATTGTCTTGATAATGTAATAACAAAAATCCTTCTCTATATTTTCCATTTATATGAAAAGTGCAGTGTATAATATGAGGACTCAGAAATATACTGGAGGTGCTACAGCACCACACAAAGAGATGTTATTTCTGGATTTACAAAAAAGAGCAGGGAACTAATATTTTCCACTTTATTATAGGAAGTAATTCACCTTAGAAATTTCACCTTAGAAATTCAGTGGAAAATACTGTAACTGAAGTGTACTTTGAGCAAATGTATTGATAAAAATGACAAGCTACAGAAAAGAGACATTGAAAACTGGAAGAATTCAGATTAGAACAAAACAAGACTACTGTCTTAGATACATTTTACTAATTTTAATTAGAAGAAATTGGGATTTAATATTAGGATGTCATTTTTTTTGTATGTTGAGTAGGCCTATGGTTAATACATGGCAAAATGTTATTTCATTTTATTTTCATAACATAGGTTTAGGCTATTTTAAGTAATCCCTTTGTCATCACAATGAATCCAGAATTAAAGAATACTCTCCAGATATTGTCACCTGTCAATGTCTGTACTGGTGGGCCCTCTGGCTATGGCAGCTGAGATTCTGGGCACAATACAGGCAAATCAAGCGAGCTCACAGAATGATGTTTTAATGAGGCATATTTCTGTCAGAATGTGCCACATTTGTATTCCATTCTTGTTTGTCTCTTGTAAATTGTGCCCTGCCTCACTTATCCTCTCTTTTATCTTGGATTGTTCCAGGCAAGCTAAATTCAAGCTACATACACTGAGGGACAGGAACTTTGCAATCTGGTCTCAACACCCTTCAAATTACACAGTTTAGATTCCTCTGCACTTCATTTCTTTCCAACGTGAATGGCAGGATGGCTACAATCTAGGGAGTAGCAAGACATGATGAGCTTTTAAAAACTTTCATTAGAAACTATATTGATGAAAATGTGACCTAGATTAATCTCACAAATTGAAAGCTAGATAGCTAGTGAAAATGAATATACAGTGATATTAAAAAATCAAGAGAACAGTGCAAAATACTGAAGGGAGCGTAATGAATGCTATTATATATGGTTGTTACAATCCTCTTTCTGTCAATGTTTTATAGAGTTTCAAGAGTAGAAATTAAAAAAAAAATGCACATAAGAATATGTAGCCAGAAACAGAATTTAAACAGTCACAGAAAAGGTAATGTTCTGTTCTTGAGATTTCCTTATATTTCTCTATTTCAGAATAAGAACAATACCCGTCTACAAATAGTTTCCTGCATGACACTACTAGGTGCTAAAATGCCTTATATCTTTCTGTGCCATTTCTAGTACTTAAATAAACTGTAATGGTGGTGATAGAATGGGAGGCTCTTACTTGAACAAATGTGTTCTAAACTCTGTGATGATATATATTAAAGCATAATCTGTGGTAGTGCAGGAAAATAATTTATAATCATTTTATTCAAAATTCATTAATATATAAGCATAATAAGTACCACTTATTTTTCAAAGTAGCACCTGCAATTGCTATTATGATCTCTGGTAACTTTCCCAATACAACAGAAAATTACTGTGTTACGTTATATTTTAATAATCTCTTCAGGTTTAACCTTTTACTGTTTTTCTCTTCCTTAGAGTTCAATCAGGTTGTTGGGTTTGTATCTCTCTGTTTTTTCCCCCATGTGTATCAATTAGATTATGAAGTATAGGACATTTGATACAAGCTACTGAACCAATATGTAGAAACCCTCACTGCCTCACACCTTGCTCTGAAATCATAGTTGCCCTCTTGCCCTGTGGGACATTTTCATCATCTCTTCAATGTTCTCAAAAGCATAAATTTCATTCATATGCAAGATAACTTAGCATTGGCATTTAAAAATGTCACCGAAAAGCCTGCATGTTTTATTCTCTTTTCCATGTAAGTTTCTCTCTACTCCTTTCTTTCTTCTACCTGATTTGTTCTAAACACAAACTTTTTCACTTTAATAATTCCTTTTTCTAATTTTACATTTGATCTTTTTACTGGGATTTTGTTTCTAATTATATCTTAAATTTTATAGATGGAAACACTGACTAAATCAGTTTAAAGTCCACTATGGGAATCCCAATTTAAGTCTGGGAAACTTCGCAGTTAAATACTAGCAGACAATTTCATTTGCTCCTTCCTCTCTGGGTAAATAGTTCAGAGTTATTAAGCTTTAATAAATATACATACTAAGTGAAATCCTGGTTTATCATGGCTTATTAATATGTACATTTTCTATCTCAGACAATATTAAACTAAGAAAGAAAAACAAAAATCAAAATTGCTCTTCCCTGATTTTCAGAACGCTTTCCAAATGTCCTGGGTTCCATTCATTCACCACAAGAGGGCACACCTATACAAATGTATCATGACCCTTTGGTAGCATGGTTTGATGATTTTACAAAGGTGTTGTTTTATCATGCTTTTATGTCTTTTTTCCCCCTCAGCATGTGCAGTTTTAATAAAGTGATCTGGAGATTACTGTAGTTTCTAATGTTGAATGTGGAATATGAATTTCACCTTCGAACAAGGGGGATATTCTAGGTCAAAACTCTTGAAACTGCAATTCCCACAGTTTCTTCTATTTCCCGTAAGGTATATTGCAGTTCAAGCAAAACCTAATCGTTTCCAAGTGACTTAAAACCCCATTGACTTTAGAGCTATTAAAGTTTCATGGCATAATCTGAAATAATATGTAATTGTTTTAAGACTCTGAGATAAAATTAAGCACCTGAGGCAACTGAATGACATTACTGTCTAAGAAAAGTTGTCTATGTTCTGGCCATAGGTTATAGTTATATCATAGTTTAAAGTATTTTCACAAAATTTTAAGGTCTTCAGTAAGTGCCATGGAAGGGACATACATTTTTACATTGGTCTATATTGGAGACAAATAATTGTCATGGATACATTAAAGAGAAGAAAATGCAAGAAAAAGGTAGCAAAAGGGAAAATACTAAATTCAACAAAAGGAGCACCAGAGAAAAAAATCAGGGCTCATAGTCTCACTCTTCATTATAAAGCATGTTTTACATGAAAAACTATCTTATAATAGAAACTAAAAGTGTGTGGGTGAGATAGAACAGCATAATGCTAAGAATAATGTCAGGGAAATTATTAATTTATGTTGTACAGTATGTTTAGTGTAACCAGAACAGCTCTAATTTCCCATTGTTCACTCCTTTTCCTTCCTATTTCCTCCCCCTTTCCACTGCATTGACAATTCTTTTACCTGCTTGTGACTTCTGTCCTATCTAATGAAGTGTAAGGCTGGAGGAGGAAATAATTGGATATGTGTCTAGATTGTAGTAGGGCAGTTAATCAAGATGGAACTCTCAGATAACCTGTTTCACAATCACCTGGGTGTTTATCAAAAATCTGAATTTCCAGATTGGGAATTCTTGCTATTCTTCCCTCAGACATACTGAATAAAAATGAATTTCAGGGGCTGAAACTGGAAATCTGCATTTTTCAATAAGTGTCTCTGGTGACTCCTATGCTGTTAGTCTCAATAGTGGGTAGGATCTATAATTTAGCTTATTTATTATCCTGTTGGTTCTTATAACATTCTGTAAAATAGAATGGTCAGTTTTATTAATTCTGTTCAAGATGTGGAAACCGAGGTACAAGGATTTCAAATTAATGATCCGTGTCTGTTCACTGAATTATGGCCAAGCTGAGATTAAAATCACAGCTCCAAGTTTATAACCTACTGTTTACTCTACCATATTATGTCTGTAGTATTTCCATTTCTTAATGACTCCATAACCATATTGGGCTACTGAAATGCCTTGATTATGGAACCAATAGAGGGTAGGGTGGAGATGAAGGTATAATAGTTTATTCCTTCACTTCTTTGTTAGTTTTTACTTTATATGAGAAAACAACTTGGTTCTATCAAATTTATGCTTTTCCTTTAGTGGCAGTTATTTTTAAAAGTAAACATAGTTTCATCTTAACTAAGAAACACAGCCTGAAAATTTTCCTTAAAAAAAAGAGCCTTTAGAAAAATACATGCTATAAACACAAATTTAAAATGTTGACTTCTCTTAAAAAGTTTACTTTTATAGCATACATGAAAAACAAACATTTGGACTACTAAAAGAACAAGGTAATGATTCAGCTTCCATAAAAAGACAATTAAGGACCAGGCCTAAATTATGCAATATATACAGGCAGGAATAATCTAGAAAGCATTACCTTTATGTATAATTCATTTAGCAGCTGCCTTTTTGTGACACATATTATACACTGATTAAGAGGATGGTTAAACAACTGAGTAATGTGTATGTTTCATATGATAATACCCTGTTCTTATGGCAAGTTTAAAGAAGCAAAGCTAGGTACAGTGAAACTTTGTGTGTTTATGTTAATGTGAACAGGGAATGATATGAATATATGAAAATATTGATGGATCATAGATGCATTCAGAGCTGTTCCTTGAAGAGACAGAGAGGCCCAAGGGAGAGTTTGAGGAAAGCTCTTTGCAGTCATTTTTTCAGTGGCTTTCTTTTGCTTTCCTACAATAAATCATGACTGCAAAGGTTTGACCTATATAAGCCTGATCAGTAAGTAGCTAGCACAGACCAATCAACGGATAGCCAGGTAGGAAAATACAGTAAATGAAAAAGAAAAAAAGGTATTTATTTCTTAATAAGGATATGGATACATTTTTATAATATTTAAAATTTTTTATCTTTAAAAAACACACTTTAATATTCTGTAGCATTTTCTCTAGCTTCAGATCTCCTAATCATTATTTATAGGTTCGGAAAAGTTGATTCTGGGGCTTATGGTAGGCCCTATGGTGACACTGAGGAATAGGTATTAGATTTTAAACTCTGGGGAAGAATCTGAGGTTTCTTGGAATATTGCCCAGAATTCCATTTAAAAAATCAGTAGTAGTAATATTTATTTCCTTAATCTCTTTATCTTTCATTTAAAAATAAATGTTGCCTAGTGAAGTGACCTCCAGCCAACTTTTTGATTAAAGAGGTAGCATTAAAACAAACAAACATGTTGTTTAGCAACTAATACCAGAGAGAAGAAATTTTAATACACCAAACAGAAGGCTACCTTGGAACTCTGCCAGGAGCTATTTCTTTCTATAGTTTTATAACATATATTGTTCTCTTTCCTTTACCATAAAAGTACAATACTCACTATAGAATACTTTCCTTTACCATAAAAGTACAATACTCACTGTAGAATAATTTGAAAAGACTGGTAAGAAAAATAAAAAAAAAACATTTTGAGGTGTGTTTGCATTTGTAACATCTATCACCAAAGACTAAGAGATCTTTCTCTTTTTTTTTTTTTATTATACTTTAAGTTTTAGGGTACATGTGCACAACGTGCAGGTTTGTTACATATGTATACATGTGCCATGTTGGTGTGCTGCACCCATTAACTCGTCATTTAACATTAGGTATATCTCCTAATGCTATCCCTCCCCACTCCCCCCACTCCACAACAGGCCCCCAGGTGTGTGATGTTCCACTTCCTGTGTCCATGTGTTCTCATTGTTCAATTTCTCAGGGATCTAGAACTAGAAATACCATTTGACCCAGCCATCCCATTACTGGGTATATACCCAAAGGATTATAAATCATGCTGCTATAAAGACACATGCACATGTATGTTTATTGCGGCACTATTCACAATAGCAAAGACTTGGAACCAACCCAAATGTCCAACAATGATAGACTGGATTAAGAAAATGTGGCATATATACACCATGGAATACTATGCAGCTATAAAAAATGATGAGATCTTTCTCTTTTTTTCTCAACCTTCAAAGACTTTCAACTGCCGATATCCATTGCCTTCTGCAAGAGTCTCAGAGGTAAGAGATTGAAGGGAGTTTGCATATGACAGAAGAGAATTTGCAGTGGAAACTACTGGGAAAGAAGGAGGATTTGACTGTGGGACAGGCACTTTCCCCAGACGTTGTTACTGCAATGGCTAACTGACATAGTCTCCCATGGAATAGCCATGTGACTTGTGTAAATCATTTCTTTGGGCCTCAATTTCCTCATCTAGAGAAACAAACAAAAAACCCAAAACATACACAAAAAACATATATATGTATGTGTATATATATATAATATATAATATATATATTTTCTCCAAGCTGATCTATTGCCACAAGGTATCCCAAGCATCTTCACCACTCTTCATTTTCGTCTTTACTGGCATAAACTAAGGCACCATCATTTCCTGTCTAGGGTTGTGCAATTGGATCTCTTTGCTATCTCTCTCCCCTCCTCTCTGTAAATCAATCTCAACATACAGCCACAATGAGCTCTTTAGAACACAAATCATATGTCACCCTTTGCTTAAAATTTTCCAATGGCTTCCTTTTGTAGATAGAATATAATTTCTACTCTTTTCCATGCCCTTTGAGTTCCTACAGCATCTGGCTCTTCTTTCTTTGTTTCCTTAACACTCTCCCCTACCTCTCAGGGTATTAACCATCCTGGCTTTATTCCTAGTTTTAAAATACGCCAAGCTTGTTCTCATCTTAGGAGCTATATTTGTTTTTCTCTCATCTTTGAAGATTCTGACTTCAAATCTTTTCCTGGCTGGTACCCTTACAATTTTCAGGTCTTACTTGAAAGGTGACAACCTTGTTAAAGAAATATTTACTGGCCATGTCTTTCAAGGTAGCTGCTCACTTTTATTTTTTGTTATATATCCAATATTTATCACTATCTGAGATTATCTTTTAAAAATTATTTTTTATTTCTGCCATCCTCAAGACTGTAAACTGTATGAAGAAAGCTTACTTATTGGAATATGTCCAGTGACCAGAACAGTACCTACCAAAACAGTAGGTACTCACAGATTTGTTGTACAGAATCTCAGATTGTAATTAGTTATCCAATAGCATGATTATTTAATGTTTTCTCCGCAGCGCTTTTTCAGCTTTACTGAATATGATTGACAAAAATTACCTATATATGGTATAAAATTTGATGTTTTTAATATACATTGTGAAATCATAACCACAATCAAGCTAGGTGACATATTTATCACCTCACATATTTACCTTTATTTTTTAAAATTTCTGGTGAGAACACTTAAGATCTACTCTCTTAACAAATTTCTAGCATACAATATAGTATTGTTAACTTTAGTATTGTGTATTAGCTCTCCAGAAATATTCATCCTAACTAAAACTTAGTATCCTTTGGCCAACATCTTCCCATTTCCCTCTCCCTGCAGCTCTTGGCAACAACCATTCTACTTTGCTTCTATGAGACTATTTTAGATTCTACATGTAAATGAGATCATGTTGTATTTGTCTCTCTGATTCTGGATTATGTCATTTAGCATAATGTCCTCTAGGTTCATCTATGTTTTGCAAATGGCAGGATTTTCTTTTTGGGGGCTGAATGATAATTTACACACCACATTTTCTTTATCCATTCATTCAAAAAGAAATATTTAGGTTGTTTTCATATCTTGGCTATTTTGAATAATGATGCAGCACACACAGGAGCGCAGAATCTCTTCAAGATACTGATCTCATTTCCTTTGATTATGTACCTAGAAGTGGGATTGCTGAATCATATGGTAATTCTATCGTTAATTTTCTGAGGAACTTCTAGACTGTTTTCCATGATAGCTGTACCAATTTACATTACCATGCACAATGTGCATGGGTTCACTTTTCCCTGTATCTTCACCACCACTTGCTATTTTTTGTCTTTTTGATAATCACCATTCTAATAGGTATGAGGTGATATCTTATTGCACTTTTATTTGCATTTCCATGATGATTAGTGATGTTGACTACCTTTTCATATACCTGTTGGCCATTTGTATGTCTTCTTCTGAGAAATACCTATTCAGGTCTTTTGCCCATGTTTAACCAGGCTATTATTATTATTCTTGAGTTGTATGAGTTCCTTACATATTTTGCATATTAATTCCTTATCAGAAAACTATGGTTTGCAAGTGTTTTCTCTCATTCTGTAGGTTGTTTCTCATTTTGTTGATTGTTTCCTTTGTTATTCAGAAGCTTTTTAGTTTGATGCAATCATACTTGTCTATTTTTCCTTTTGAGACCCTAAGCACTTTTATCCCCACTACCTAACATAGTGACTTATAATATTAAGAATATATGTAAAATGAATAAATTATGATTATTGGGGCCCCAAACTAACTGTATGTTTATAGTATCCTTATACCTAGTTAGTTTGTGTGATTGTGGGGACACATTACTTAAACTCCTCATTTTATTATTTTTCTATTTATGTTATCTATTAATATGGAAGTTTTCATATTTGTTGATTACTATATCAGGTAGAATGTCTTCAGATACAAGTCATAGAGCCATAATACTCAATACTCAGAAGCTTAAACAAATAAAACACTTAATTAAATTACAAATAAAAAACAGGAGTAAGTTTCTGTTTTGATGCAGAAATTCAGCAATTTCATCTGAGATCCAGGCTCTTTAGATCTTCCTACTTGGCCATCCTCAGCATTGGGTTTAACTCCTTAGGCTTGCTGCCTCATGTCTGCAAGAGGGCTGTCACAGCTCCAAGCGTTACGTCCTCCCAAAGCCATATTCAAAGCAATAAAGAAAGTGAAAGGGCCCGTACTAGAAAGCTCCCCAACCATATTCAAAGCAATAAAGAAAGTGAAAGGGCCAGTACTAGAAGGCTCCCCACTCAAACCTATTTTTGATAGATTTCAACTAGAAATTTTCCCAGAAATTCCTCATCTCACTTCTATTATATTTAAATGACCGGTGAAAGTGTGAAACTTAAGTGTCCAAGGATAGTGGTATAACTATAACTGACATATAAATCCTGATTTATTTCATGGATCTGAGCTCATTGCAAACATCCAAATTTCAAGGTTTCATTAGCCAGGAAGAAATAACAAGAGAGGTTGAATGGGCAGCCAATAGGGTCTGTTGCAAACAGCATAAATAACTGGTAATGTTTTCACTTTATTTGCCATTGATGTGAAGCTTTTTACACTGGGAATAAGCTTTCCCATAAAGATCTAATGTGGTTTGTCTGGTATTTATCATGTTTTTCTTCTTAGCTGTTTACTGTTGAAGGACAAAAGCATTCTTTTCACATCAGAGATGAAACTAGCGATTAAGCATTAGTTATGACTTTATTTCCTCTGTTGGTATCTTTGAAACTCTAGATTTAACGTCAGCAAGTATGTTCTTTTAAGTGGGAGCAAAACATGGAGTATGCATTGACATAAAGAAAGGAAAAATAGACGCTCGGGACTACTAGATGGGGGTGGGGTTAGGGTTGAAAACTACCTATTGGGTTCTATGCTCACTACCTGGGTGGTGGGATCATTTATACACCAAACTTTAGTGACACTAGTGACACACAATTTACCCCTGTAACAAACCTGCACATAAACCTCTGAACCTAAAAAAAAAAGTTACAAAAAAAAAAAGTCAGCATGTTTGTGTACAGTTTTACTTTGTCTTTTTTTGTGTACAAGCAAGATGGGCCAATGACATTTTACTCTCTGCTTGCTGGACATGTGGTGATTGATCTTTCTCAGTAAATCAATATAGTCTGAGTTTGTTCTAAAATCATGGGAACAGGGAGAGTTTCTCTGAATTAGACAATGCTGAATGTTGCTAACACACGAACAAACAGCACTTGGCATTTCATGAGATTCTTAATCATCAAACTGTACGGAAAATATCTTGAGAACTGTGACTGGCATTTGATTATTCCTCACTGATTAGCACTTAGGTTAGAAGGACTAGATGTATTGCAGATATTTATAAATATTAAAATATTATGTATTCTGTGATTTTATAAATCATTTTTATTGGATCTTATCCAGGCTATAGATATCCTTTTGTGTTCAATATGCTTTTAGAGACTTTCCCCCTCTGCTTGTGAATTTTCTTGTCTGCTTGTGAATATCCTAACCCATCATTGTAAGTGCTTTAACATTTGCTACATTTGCTTCTTTCTATTGCAGATTTTTCATTGCTTTTGCAATATATTAAAGATTGTTTTAGGTTTACAGATTGGTGGGTTGTGATTAACAGTGATATCAGAGAAGAAATGAATGTAATTGTACTAAAGACAATGTTCTTATAATTTCAATCACTTTCTTTCTACTTATTTCTTATTGGTTTTATTATCAGCAATTAATAAAGAAGCCATTAAGTAGTATATTACTGTAGGTGTTGAGAAGCTTTCAAAAATGTAAAGCATAAAATTTCTTGCTCGCCACAAATCTATAGCAAATGTTATCTTAGGACAAAATCGAAACAAAATAACCACTTGCAAGTGACACACCAAATCTTGAGTGCTGAAAAGAAAGTTGGAATTTCTCAGTATTCTCTTGTGTTAAATAATGATGACTTCCCAGGTCTATTTCTTAGAGTCCTCTCCTTTTTTTTTTTTTTTTTTTTTTTTTTTTTTTTTTTTTGAGATGGAGTCTTGAACTGTTGCCCAGGCTGGAATGCAGTGGTGCAATCTCAGCTCACTGCAACCTCTGCCTCCCAGGTTCAAGCAATTCTCCTGCCTCAGCCTCTTAAAGAAGAGTAGAGTCCTCTTCTTTAAAACACATATTGAAGAGACAAAAGGCTTATTACATGTAACAAGGACTTCTTGTTTTTGTTTTTTAGGTTCTTTTTTGTGTGTGATTTGTACAAATGAAATATAGAGGTTTTCTCAAAGTTTGGCTTGCCTTCTTAATAGTATATATGACTGAGCCAGATGGATCTCTCTATTTTCAAAATTTTTGATGAAGCTACCATTTTATCAGTCATTTTTTCCTTTGTGTATGATAATCTTAAAATCTTTTTCATTTGTTTTACTAAAAATCACTCTGTAATGACCGCAAACTGTTGTTTCCTAAGCTTCATAGATGAGGGCTTTTCAGGAAATAATTCTATATGCAGTAATTTCCTTTGGTATTGTATTAATCCCCACTTTCCATCATATGCTTAACATCTGCCATTGTCAGTTCACCTAAGCAGTATATTTCATAAGAGTTTCGTGCCCTTCTGAAACTACCATCCCAGACAAGTACCATTAAGATTTTGGGTCTCTATGCCTATGATCCAAGCTGATGTTTATGGCGTTCACACCTCAAACAGTTATTGGAGAAGACTTTTACCATGCATTTGGCACATATTCTCTCCCGTTTGTTATGTGTGTTGCTCCTCCATCTCCATTGTTGTGGATTTGCTTTCTGACAAATGGGCTCAAGATGTGGAGACTACTAATTTTTAAGAATATATCTTTTGTATTAGATGATTAGAGTATCCTTTACAAAAAGTTTATATTGAAAAAAGTATATAAAAACTGTCAGATTTTCTCTTCATGAATTAATCTATCAAACATTTGCTGGATCAAGAGTACTGTTTTTCTGTGAATTTAGGAAACCTAGTATTGGCGCATCGATTTCTTCCTCATCAGCGAATTATAATGGTCAATACATTTGACTGGTTTTGACTGACTACTAGCATTGCATCTATCATAGAACTATTGTTGTGTGTGTGTGTGTGTGTGTGAATAGTCATTTTGTTGTTTTTTCCCAAGTGGCATAGCTCTTTTCTTAATAGATGAATTTGGTTTATCCAGCTTGGATTTTTGTTGTTTTTCACTTTTCCAAGGTTTATTTACTTATCACCTTTTTTACTGAACAATAAATTATTTAAATCTTCACATCATAGCATTCTGATAATGCTGCTGTTTTTCTCACTTTTCTTTATTCTTATGTGGCTGAATTTAGGTTTGCCTAAAAAAAGTGACATTTCCTTTATTTGAATTTCCCAGTGAATTCTCTGAAGGAGCTTGTTCTTATAATCGATATATGCTGCTATATGTAGCTTTTTCTATGTTAGTAGATTATATGGGTTGGCTGTGTCCCCACCCAAATCTCACCTTGAGTTGTAATAATCCCCATGTGTCAAGGGTGGGGCCAGGTGGAGATAATTGAATCATGGGGTGGTTTCCCCCATACTGTTGTCGTGGTAGTGACCATCACAAGGTGTGATGGTTTTATAAACCGGAGTTCCCCTGCAAATGCTCTCACTTGCCTGTCACCATGTAAGACATGACTTTGCTCCTCCTTCACTTCTGCCATGATTGTGAGGCCTCCCCAGCCATATGGAACTGTGAGTCAATTAAACCTCTATCCTTTATAAATCACCCAGTCTCAGATATGTCTTTATTAGCAGCAAGAAAACAGACTAACACGGTTGGTTTCATGATTTTCTACCTAAGTGCCTGTTTTGTGCCTAAAGCAGTCAAACCCCCTCCAGTTTTAGCTTGGTCAAGCCTTAAAGAAAAATTGAGTATAAGTAATTTTTCAGCTTAGACCCAGTTGAACTAGGGTAGAGTTAGAGTAAAATGCATTTTACCATGTATTGTATCTTAGCACAGTGTCAGCTCCACCACCAGTGACTTGATGACAGAGAATCCTGTGGTAGAATTTCAATGGATAAAGTTTTATTCTTTAGAATCCAAGAAATCAGTAACATTTTTCAGTGTGAGTCCTTTTATTCAGTGCATTGGTTATTATATAATTGTAATTGAAACCTTTAATTTTTTTCTCACTGCAAACTTTTTACACCAACAACTCTTTAATTTAAGAGACAAAGTGAGTGAAAGTTCTGAGTATGTTTTACTAAAAGGTTAAGCATGATCTCCAGATGAATCCCATTTACTCATGTTAATGAAAGTACTTAAAGGCAGATCTCACTTGTGTTAAAATATTTATTCTTAAAGTTCTTAAAGTTGGACATGTTCAAGGCTTAAAAATTAACTTCAAAAAGTCAAGCCAATTCACAAACACCTAAATTAGGTGAAGGAGAATCTCTCCCAACTTTAAAATACACATTAAATACCTTCCCCTCATGCTGCTTCATTATTTTTTATAATTATCTCCATGTTGGGTGTAGGCTATGTCTTCTTAGACTGATAGAAAATTTGGCTTTTCTCAGAATTTATGCAGAACAGCAGAGGTTAAGTGTTAGAGTTTGGAAGAGGTCCTATGAATGCAAAGTAAACAGAATTAAGATGTTAACAGAACTGTAATTATGCAGATTATATATTGTCAATAATGAGGCTCTGTATTTCAACAAAGAAAGTATTTCGACTGAATTGCTGCTGTCAGACAAACAAAACCAAAATTTGCCATGGATAACACAAAATCGATGTAATTAGAAGTTAAAATCAAGGACTCATAAAATTTTTAACGAGTATTGCAATAAATGATTCTTCTGTTTTGCTTTGATCTTCAAAATATAATAAAAGAAGTTTACTCATGAGAATTTTTTTAAAAATCTGAACATTTACTGCCATTATATTTTAAATGAAACTTATCTCTTAAAACGGATGAGTGTGCACCATAATATATCTTTTAATGTTCTTTTTAGGTAAATAGGATCTCATTTCCATAATTGAGAGCAAAGAGGCTTAGCATTTTCAATGTAAGTTTAAGACTGGGTTGCCTAGCAATATTCAAATGAGAGAGTCCCTCCTCTGGAACTGGTTATAAAACAGTTGTCCATGTGAATGTGCGTCAAACTCAGAAAAGGCAGTGATTTCTTAGCACCTAAATTATAACCAGACAGGAGACCATGTAATCAGATGGAAACAATGCGAACTGTCAGTAACTTTTATGCAGATTAATTTAGCCACATAACACTAATTATATATGTATTGTTAGGTGCGGACCCTAATCATTCACTGATCTCTCATAAGTGCTTTGTAATCTCATCATAGAATTGGCATGTAAAAACCAGGCCTCAGTTCTCATCTAAATCCTATTTTTGTGCATTTATTTCCTTCTATCTTGGCCCACAATACACATTTCTTGGTTTTAATGCCATTATCAGATCTTAAAGTTTCTTTGAAAAAGCTTGATGTATTTTAGTTCTGGGCTTACATACTATACCAGAAAAACCTTCTGCTACAACTCTTGTTGACTTTCATGCTGTGCTGTCGACTCTTGGTGTCCGTACAATATATGAGTTTTATTATATGCCTTATTTGGTTACCCTTGGTCTTATTCTTGTGTAGCCATTTATCTGTTCTCAATAATCCCTTTATTTTTGGTTAGTGGTGCAGTAGAGTTCTTTGAGTGGCCTTGGACCAACCCAGCTCTCTTTGCTTTCTTGCTTGTAGTTCTGAAGAATAACAGTAGAATGTGCTGGGAATGCAATATCCTCAGATAGGGAGGAACTGCCTGAATCTTGTCCCTCCTAGGAAATTGAATAGCTTGAGTTAGGAAGGAACTGCATGGGACAGACTGAGTTTTGTTCCTTTCTTCCCTGGAAGCCGGATGTCCTTTACAGCTTTGCCCAGTATGTCATGTGGCCCCTGAAGTACATAATCCAGAGTGGACTGCCTTTCAGGGTCCCTCAGCTGTGAAAGTGGAGCATTCATATCAAGACTACATCTTTCCTGTTCAGCTTTCTTCAGCCTTGGAGGAACCACACACAATGGATCCAAGACTTCTGTCCCTTGCTAATTATCTATAAGAAGTAAACCCATTTCACATAACTTGTGAATATGTTTTCTTTCACTGGATTTTGGCAAATAGGTAACCAGTGCATGGTGGACCTACACGGTAGCCCAGGATGCAGTGGGCATAAGTACATATGGACTCCTGTTTCTGGTGGCTGGCATAGTGATGATTGATCTTTTGCTGTTTTCCTCATGGAATGGGAGTCCTTTTTTGGGACTGATAATTAGCGAAGCTGTTTCACAATTGGCCCTCCAAAGAATAGTGCCTGAAATATGGTAGCTCTATAATAAACTGTGTAAAGTACACAGTGAATGAATATGTCAGACCTAGAGCACGGCATGCAAAACACTCAAGTTGAAGAAGAAAATATTAGAATTTCTACTTATATTTAGGTGTAAATCTCATTCTTCATTTACTTTAGTGTATTTTGAAATGTGGACAATACTGTCTTATATATTACATGTATAGGATTTTTAAACGGGGCTCTGAAAGACTCACTGTTGGAGGGTAATCTCTCTTGTCACATTGCTTTCTGGTCTGGCCACTCTGGCTCCCATGGCCCTTCTGTTTCTCTTCCACATGAGGACCAGTCCAGTACCATAACCAGAGCTGGACTCGCACTGCTCACACAAGCTTTCCAGACCATCTTCTTTAACCAGTTCTGATTGCTCTTTGTTGTGATTTGTGGGTCTCTAAATTGGCAAAGTCATTTTAATGGAAAATGCCTATTCTGTCCCTATTTTGATTAGAAAAGGATAGCTTCCATGTAGCATACTGTTCTAAAGATATTTTTTTCTTGAAGATTACAAACCTCTCCCCAACAACTGCCCCACAAAACCCAACCTTTATCTATCATGTCTTCTTGTTTTTAAGCCCTCACAGCCTCTCTTTCCTCCAAATCCTTCCTGACACAGATTATAAAAAACATTTACAAATAATGAGCAAATAGCAATTATAGTTACACAGCAAGAGAAAAAGTCAAAATCATCTAAGGTAAAATATATGTTCAAAGAAAGTTATATACAGATACAACTTAAAAAAACTGAATTATACATAAAATATATATGTATCAAGGGAGTTTTCTCTTTAAAGCTATTTTCATGCAGATGTTCTTATAAAACAAAGAATCCTTTTCATATAAATGACCATTCTTCCTCTGTATTTTATTATACAGGGTTTGCTTGAATTGACTTGTATCTTCAGTAGGCAGGTTTCTAACTATTTCATTCTTTTTAAGAGGAAATGTGAAAAGTATTTGGGGGCTAAGTACATTCATAGAATGCTCTAAAATTTATAAACAAAGTTTTGACAGAATGCCAATGATCATTTGGCATTATCTTGCCTTTGAGACAGAATATCTGTCTATTATAATTTTGTTATAATAGAATATCTTCTGTTATAATTTTGCTTTGTAATCTAATACCATTAGCCAGGTCATCTCTAATAGGGATCCTCTGTCTTGATTAACAGCATCTCCATTTAACCAGTTGTTCAATCTAGAAATATTAGTGCCATCTTTAAATCCTCCTTCTTCCTTACAATTAATATCCAATTAATTATTGAATCATAATGAACATATAATGAACAACATGTTAATTTATGTTATTTCTCTCCCCTCCTCTTTATTCCAACCGTCATTGCCCTAATTAAAGTCATATAACCATTCTGGTTTATTGCAATAATGCCTAACTGGTCTGTCTGCTACTAGTCCTCCTGTCCTTCAAACTCTCCTTCCTTTCTTTACACTGTTTCAATAATATCTTTTGGTTTTTTTTGAAATGGAGTTTCACTCTTGTTGACCAGGCTGGAGTTCAATGGCATGATCTCAGTTCATCGCAACCTCCGCCTCCCGGGTTCAAGCGGTTCTCCTGCCTCAGCCTGCTGAGCAGCTGGGATTACAGGCATGCGCCACCACGCCTGGCTAATTTATTTTATTTATTTATTTATTTATTTTTTTTGTATTTTTAGTAGAGATGGGGTTTCCCCATACTGGTCGGGCTGGTCTCTAGCTTCCGACCTCAGGTGATCCGCTCCCCTCGGCTTCCCAAAGTGCTGGGATGGGATAACAGGCGCGAGCCACCGTGCCCGGCCCCAATAATATCTTCTAAGACATGCGTCTATGTTTGTTATTTCCTGTTTAAATAAATCAGTGCCTGTCTCCTAGTTGCTGTACAAAAACCTTCAAATTTCTTGGAGTGCCACTCAGGTACAATTATTCCAGGAAAATTGGCCCCTCCATTGCCTATGGCCCCAAATTTTCATCGACAGGCCCATTCACTTTTTTGCACTTCCCTGTCTTTTTTCTTTCTACTTCTCCATCTGGACTACCTTTCCTCCAACTGTCAGCCTAATAAATTCTCCTAAGATTTGGTTCAAATTTTGACTTTTTGTGAAGCCTTCTTCAACCTCTGCTTTTTGGTACTTCTATAGTTCTTTTTAAGACCCCCATGACCACACTTACTGTATTGAATTGCAAGGCAGCATGAACCTTCTAACCTATGAAAGTATAAAGTCCTTAAAGGCAAGAGCTTTACTATTTTAAGTGCTGAATGTCCATGTTCATTATAAAGTCAGTCTTCTGAACAGTAAGTAGTTCTGAGACTTAAAAAAAAAAACTTGATTATATTATTTGCCATTTAATTGATACCTTCTAAATTCAGAGACTTATTTCTTAATCAAGACATAATCTACAGCTTTTCAAAGGCAGTTTTTAGAGTGTTAATATTCTGGTTACCTAATTTGCTATTTAAGTCTGGGGTCCAATGTAAATTTTAAAAAGCACTGTCCTAGGCCTCTTAGTCTTTAGAATCACATAAGACAGAAAATGCCAAGAGTCTGGTTGTTAAATTTGATGTAACAAAACTTACATATGCATAAAAATTTCAGTTATCTGCCAATTTCATCAGTATATTACATTTAGTTATAAGCTTACCATTTTAAAAAGCAGTTAAAATATTATTTTATTAAATTTCAAGTCTATTTATATAGGCTTACTGCCACAAAGAGTCTAGTAATTTCCCATCATATTTTATTTTTTAGTAGATTGTATTTGTTGCAATTTTTATAAATATTACATTTTGAATATTTGTATAACACTTTTCAACAGTATTCTTCAGCATTAGAAATAATGTGCTTAATGGAAAAATTTTATATTCATTGTTCTATAACTTCAAAAGTTGTTTTAAGTTATAAATTTGTAAAGATAAAATAAAATAAAGGCCTGGAGAAAAATGAAAATAATTATGATATTTTCCAATTTAAAAATGGAGTTGAAAATACTGCTTTTTCTAAACTGCACAAATTGTTTTCAGAACTGATAGACTTTTATTTTTATGAAGCTTTTTGGTTAAATTAAAAGATCAGTAGATACTCCTACACTGCTACTTTATATATCAGACAATGAGAGGTTAATTTATTTTCCTTAGAACTATATTTCTTTGTTGAAGAAACTGTGAAAAATATCATTGGTAAATTAATAGATAACATTTCTACAAAGCAAATATAGCAAGGCATAAAATATTCCTTTCACAATATTAAACTTGCATTTTATTCTGGAGTAACTGAATACAGCAAAGTTTCAAAAAAACTCATAGAGCATGAAATAAAAAAGGACTCAATAATGAAGTTGCATCTTTTAAAATAATGTGTAAAGTGAGAAAATAAGAATATAATAAAAATCTTTTGAGTAGCTTTAATGACTTATTTTTCATTGAAACTGACTGCCAAATGAGTTAGTGGTGAAGGTTTGTTTAAAAAAATAACAGAATATAACTTTATGAATTAGTAGCTTGAAGATAGCACAACAGAGACTTTGAGACCAAATTCCTCAAAACAATAACCAAAGAGATCAGTGAAATGAATTGGTTTAGGACAGTCAGAAATATTTACACTATCCATAGGACAAATTGAACTGATATAATTTGTGGATGACGGTTTGGTTCTAAAGTTTTAAATTTGCATTTCAGCTCACATTTTCTCCAAGTATCATTTAGGAAAAGGTTTAGAGTGTACTTATATATCTCCAAAGAAACCCATATTGTTCATTATAAGTATGATCAGATCATTCAAAACCATTTGGAAATAAAGTCATTTCAGAATCACTGGTTCCTCATATTACTGAGGTAGTAATTAATTCTACCATTTAGATACACAGAACTCTATTTAAATAAAATTATTAAATCATCAAAGATACTTCAGCCCATGTTATAACATCCAGTCATGACATGGACGTTAAGCATGATGTTAAAGTCCCAGGACAATGAAAGAAAGAAAACAGTCAGGTATGAAAGTTTTTGTTTTCTTTTTTGTTGTTGTTGTTATAAACTAGACACTCAAAGCAAATACTTCTCAATTAAATAATGATATCAAATTAGCAAAGTAATAAATACAAGCAGAAAATTAGGAAGGCAGAAACAGAATTACTCTAATGACATTAAAAACAATAAAAGTAAACAAACTGTATTAGGAAAGGGCATATAAACTTACAGTTGTCGTATAAGCAGCCTCTGGATCATCTTCCAGCACTCTGGAGAGACCAAAATCAGAAACTTTGCATACTAAGTTGCTATTGACCAGTATATTCCGAGCCGCTAGGTCTCGATGAACATAACCCATATCAGAAAGATACTTCATGCCTGATGCAATGCCTCGGAGCATTCCGACCAACTGGATGACTGTGAAGTGGCCATCATGCTTCTGCAACAGAATCACAATTGTGTAAATTGATTTATTTTAATGCAGTGTGTGCGTGTGTGTATTAAATAAGATCATTATATTTATTTTATTGGATCAAATGAAGATAAGCATCAACTTTGGTGATCATTGACTATATTCATAAGGAAAAGTAATAATTTGTTTGACATTTAAAGAAAAGGGAAAATTTAACTGGAAGTAGTGAAGAACAACTAAACAAATGACAGAAGGAAATCAACCAAATTAACTCTCAGAACAAAATTATTTCAAAAGCTTAGGTAATAGGAGAGAACTAAAGTGAAATAAAGTAAGAGCAAAGTCTGCCAAAAAAAAAGGCTACCAAACAAATAGAATCCACTTTCCATAGCTGTGAGCTTTGAACCAGCTGTACAGCTGGGTAGAAGGGCAGCAAAACCTAGGACTGGATAAAACCCGTGTGATAACTGGAGATACTGTGAAAAATAGTAGTCAGGACAGGTGACTCAGGAAAAAAAAAGTGATGTTGTAAACAAGAAACAAGTATAGGAAAGCAGCAGAATGAAAAAAAGCACAAGCAAACAGAAAAGAAATAGAGTTTTCCATTTTTTTCATTATACAGGGAAGACAGAAAAGTTGTTAGCAATTGACAGAAAAATGAGACAATTTTAGCTCCTGATTGGAAGGATTAAATTAAATGATGTGGAGAATGAGTCAGGCATGGTATCAGTATCAATCCCATTTAACTAATCAATCCCATCTTATTCCCTCCACCTTGATTTTAAAATAATGTTTTCATTTTAAAGAGTTAAAAAACATCCAATTGTTATCTGAGCAAAATGTATGCACCAACAAGACCAGATACAAATAGTATACAAATAGTACCCTTGAAATTAGAGGAAATAAAAATAAAAATATTTTAAGTGTGAAAAATAATGCATATTATTCTACCTAGTTATTCGGAGATTGTTGTCTTTAATGGAGTTATAGAGCAACATGAAAAATTCTTTTTTTATACATCAGGCAACATTTATTTATGAATGATATTAAAAATGAATATCTAGCAGTAGATTGTAGGGCTATATTACTTTATGTTATACATTAGAAGCACAAATAAGAGAAACTTATAAATTTTAAAAGTTAAAGCAGTTTTTATGAATACATATCTGATTTCAAACTATAGTGCAGCTTCAGGACAGAGATGATCTTACCCTAGCTGTCATGGTGACACAGTCTCTTATACAATGATGATTCATTGTTCAGGTAAATGAATAAGCTTATACTACAAATGAAATAAACTTTGTCTTGCTCTATCAACTTATCTCTCTGATAGCTCTCTGATAATATCTCCCAACTCAAGTGCAGAGTAAGGGAAAGAACCCTCTCTTAAAAAAACACTCTTACAGCAAGAATATCCATTTAAGCCGGCACTTCTGTATAATTAATGTATAAAGGATGACCTAGCAAAGAAAATCTTTGATGTTATTAGCTCTTTATGTTTCAAATCCATCTTCTTAGACAGTACACTATTAGATGAAATCTGCCTCTTCTATTATGTACACTACCTACCACTCTTCTATTAGGAATCTTGAAACCTTTGAGTGGAATTGAAAGTATAAGTTCTTTCGACCTAAAATGAAGTACACTGAAGTTTAAAAGTTGGCTTTTTTACCTATTCAAAAATGGAGTTGCCTCCTATCATAATTCTTGTCAAGCAGAATTTTAAAGTAGTAGTGAATGTTAATGGGGCACCTGAAAACTTGAGTGTCTGTTTCCTTATCTACACGATGAGAATAGAGTCATCTAACTCAGAATTGCAGGGAGAATCACATATAAAGTAGACAGCACAGCTCCTCACTTAATTTAATAATAGTTAGTCCTTGTTATTACTGTTATTATATGTGGTTTTTTTTTGCAATTTTAATGAGTCAGAAAATTCCCTTCTCACTTTCCTGAAAAATCACTTCTCAACATATGCTCCTACATATATGATGAGAAATAGTTACTTAAGACCAGGTTGAAATTTAATGTTTTATCTATGCCGAGTATGTCACAAAGCACCAGTTTGTTTTTTAATACTTTTATTGAAATATAATTTGTGTACCATACAATGTATCTTTTAAAGTATACAATTCAGTTTTTACCTTATTCACGGAGTTGTACAACTATCACCAAAATCAACTGTGGAACATTTTCGTCATCCCCTCTGAAAAGGCCCATCTTTACTAGCAATAACTCCTCACTTCTCCTAACTCCTCCCACCACCTCGGGCAACCAGTAGTCTACTTTCTAGCTCTATATATTTGCCTATTCTGGATATCTCTTGAATGGAATCATACAATATGTGGTCTTTTGTGACTGTCTTCTTTCACTTAGTGTGTTTCCAAGGTTCATCCACATTGTAGCATGTATCAGTAATTTATTCATTTTATTGCTGGATAATTTCTACTCTTTTTGTGTATTCATCAGTTGATGGATATTTGACTTACTTCTACTTTTTGGCTATTATGCAAGTTATTTTAAAAATTAACCTTAAAATATTTTTGTCACCAACATTTGAAGATTTAGATTAACTGCTTTCATTTCAATCATCATGGTAATAACGGTTCTAATAATGGTAAGTGGTATCATTTTAAAAATAAGATTTTGGTGTATTAAAATAATCTAAACTACTTTCTTCATGTGCTTTTATAGGACTATAAATGTAGGATATTTACTTCTAATCCATTGGCCAAGACATTTTCAGGGGTCCATGAGGTCAAAATTATTTTCATAATAGCACTAAGTATAAGTTTTTGCCTTTTTTCTCTAGGTTGATATTTGCACAAATGGTACAAAACTCTGATGGGTAAAACTGCAGGAGTCTTATCAGGAATCAAGTCAGCACCAAACCAAGCTATACTAGTATTCTCATATTCTTCTCTGACACAGGCATTCACAGAAAGATTAAAAAAAAAAAGCTAGTTTTTCTTAAGAATGTCCTTGGTGAAGCAGTAAATCTTATGAGTTTCATTAAATCATGATTTTTGATTACACACTCTCAGCATCAATACCTCTGAGGAAGAGAAGAAAGCAGGATTGGGCAGCAGCAGGTTACAGTTCAGCGCCTTCACCCAAAGGCCTTCATCTATTTTATGGGATGTTCTGGATAACTCCTCAGAGTTGGCTCAAACTGAGGAAAAAAAGACTGGGCTCCTGTCCTACATCAATCACTGGATTCAGGCTGCTTGTGTAAAGGTGTCATGGCCTTGGGTGAGGTAGCTTTCTTTAGCCAAGAGCATTCCCTAGGGAGTGATTCGGTTAAGGGCTATCAGCTTCCAAAACTCTGGAAGCTATAGGAATAAGGAAGCTGATCCTGTGAGCCCTCCCAACAAAGTTCCTGCGTGCACATCTTTTTACGATCTTTCCCAGGGAACCCAACCTGTGTTATTTTATCTCTCTATCACTACAATCTTCTGTCTATTTATCCACGATCCAATTGGTCTATCTACTGTTTATAAAATGTGGGCTTGATGAAAAAAAAGCTCTAAAAATAGTTCTATATGCTTTTGGGAATGCATATGTTAATTTCTTCCACATTATTATAGGAGAAAAATAGCTAACATTCATTGAACACGATAAGCCAGTCCCAGACTAAGGTTTTTACAGGTCTTATTTTATTTCATTCTCTCAATATTGATGTGATGTAAATGTGGTGATTATCTTCATCTTGTAGATGGTGAAACTGGAGGACAAAGAGATCTAATAACCTAGTAAGTGGTGGAGTCCGGATTTGAATCCAGGCAATGACAGAGCCTGTATTCTTATCTACTGGAATTTTTGGAAAAACAACTGAACCAAATTTTACCTTATTCTGGGCTAGGTTGGGTAGCATAATTTGGCAAAATAAAGCAACGTATAAAGACTTCTAAGGTCATTTAACCAAATGCAAACAAACAAAAACACTCCAGATAAATCAATAAATGAGGATCTATTCACCTCTGTCTGGCTGAGAGGAATAGCCCCACTTATTCATACATGAGGTATACCACAAATCTATTTCTCTACAAATGACACAATTCTCTTATTCAAACAAAATCTATATTCCTTTTTCTGGTCTTCCTCAACATAGCCTCCTCAAGTTTGGTTTAGGACATATTGGTTTCCTTGAATATGGTAGATGGTTAATAAATGGTGACAGAATTAAATAACTTGATTATATCTTGTGGTGCAATGGTTGTTATTGCTATATTGTTCCTATTGTCTTGTATAAAACAGACTGTTCCCTTTATTCTTAAAGTAGGACATGAGTATTATCCCTTTATGTAGCAGTTCTATTACGGCATCCACTATATTGCCATGCATTTTGTTAGCACTCGATAAATATTAATTCAAATCGAATCGAATTGTTTATGAGGGGAGAAGAAAAATGTGAGAGCACTGAGATTTAATATTTTGGGGCTTCTTACTGAAGATTAATCTAAAAGAAACTATGAATTTTTTTATGACATATGGTCTCTTCCCAGGAAGGCAGATTCAAATGAAAGAGAGTGAATATGGCATATTTATATACTGCATCTCAGAGATTAGTAGCTGGAATTCAGTTTGTCTTCATCCCTCTTTTTTTTGCTCTCTCAACCTGACTGCTAAGAAACATGGATTTTACCCTCTAACTCACAGAAAGGGTGAGCCTGATTGGAACGGGTTTCTGAAAGCTATATATAATAATGCGTGCTGTTTCTAAAAGCTGCAGAGCTCCATCAGACTCTCTCAGACACCAGAACACAGCATCCCCAGATCTGAGCAGTAAATGACATGTTGCATTGTATATGTGGTAACCCAATCACTTCACGATGGTTGTCAAGGCGCTGCTTCATGGACTGTACCTACATACACTTCAAGCCTCTCAGTGTCCATTCATCTTAGGCTGAGCTCAAGTACTTAGACTGAGGTTATGACAAACATAGGATCTGAGTGCCAGGCTGTCCTGAAGCCATCACATTACTTTCTAAAAAGTTTTCTGTGAAAACACAAATCTTACCCTGTGACTTGCTTTAAACACTTCAATGATTTTCAATGGCAGAATAAAGTGCACTGTCTTAGTCATGAATACAAAGACCTGACCCTTGCTCATATCTTTAGTTGCATACCCTTATTCTGCTTTATTTATTTATTTTTTTGCATGTGCTCAATTCACCCCTACAACATGCTGTTTTATATCTAATGTGTTTTGCTTATACAGTTTCCTCTTCCAGGAAGGTCATTCCAGTCTTTGTCACCTGAGTTTTTTTGTGACATGTATTATCTCTTCCAGGAGGCCCTTGCTGAATCCTCAAGTTTATTCCTTCTAACAACACTCCCTGAGTATCCTATGGGCCAGTTACTGTAATTCTAGGTGCTAGGACTCAATGTGGGAAGCAAAACAGGGTGATTTGAGAGCAATAGAGAGAAAAACTTGGTCCAACTTGGCTTTGTCTCTAAAATAGATCTCAAACCTTGGCTAAAACCAAATATGTATGTGTTTGTCTCTCCCACTGGATTGAACATGATCTCGAGAACAATGAGCATATCTTGTCTTGTTCACCCTTGTAATCCCAGGGCCTAGCACCTTGCCTGGCACAATGGATATTTAATAGATATTCACTAAATTGAACTAAACTGAATTCATTTATTTTTCTCTTAAAGGAGTGAAGCTTTTCAAACTTTCAGTATGCGGTAAGATATTCTCTTGAAGTATTTTTAATGAAAAGTCATATTTACTATAGGAGATTCTCTGCAAAGATCATGAATGAACAAGAAGTACTGAAGTGTTGACTACACTTGCAGCCGTCTCCACTTTTGAGGACAAGACTCTGATTATGACCACTACAAAATTTTTATATTTTTGCTGAAGAGTGAGGAAAAGGGAACTAAATATCTTATATAGATATCTGCTATATTTCTTTCTAGATCTTCAATGGAGAATCACTGATGTCAAGCCCACCAACCGAATAGCTTAGAAACTGTCAAAGATCTATGGACCATAATATAAATCACTGCCCTCAAACTTTCTTGCCGAAAAATGTGCGTTATTAAAGCAGAAAACTCTGGCGATTCAGTGTCCTTAAAAGGTTAAATATGATGGTAGATGACACTATAACCAGTAGATGATAAGCTGCTATTCTTGAGGAGAATTAACAAAAATTGCATGTCACTGATTCTACAAACATTTAGAGGATACCCTTCACAATGTGGTGTCATGGGTACCTACAATAAACAAATTTCACAGATTCCTCACAAATCTGATTCAATAAAGACTATTGGATAATGACAACTTAAGCTAAAAAATGAAGTAATGGAAATTTGGTCCATATATATATCAAAAGCCTTTTTGGTTCACTAACTATGAATTATAAGAAATGGCACTAGCCTTTCAAAACAAAATGACAAAAAAAGAAGGCTAAGTGGAAGCCTTGTAAAATTATTAATTCCAAACCTTTGGCTTGAGCTATAAAATGGCTACACAGGACATTTACCTTACTAGATGGTTTACAAAAGACCAAGGTACGCAAACACTGGACACTCCAAGCCTCTTGTTCCCATTTTTGTGTTGCTAGAGGTCATTCTCAAAAAACTGGAAATCATAAATGCAAAGGGTTCATAAGAGACAAAAGATGGGCATCTCTGAAGAGCCAGAACAACACAGAGGATCTGACTTTTGGAGTGCTGATTGTCCTTTGGTACAAAAATATCCTCACCCATATTATCTGCCTGTTTCCACTTACTTTTGTTTTGCTCTCTGAAATTCCTCGTATTAAAATATTTTTGGGGTTTACAAATGCAGTAAAAGATGAAAAATCATCTGGAGGAATTAGAATAGTATTTGTGAGTCACATACTCGCACAAATCAATCTAACCTTATATCCAGCTAAGATTTGTGCCAATGAGAAAATGGAAACTGAGATTAGGATGGGATGACAGTCCAGGTTACAGGTGGTTTTATAAGGTGGAAAAAGACCTAAACTCAGGCAAGAGGGGATTAAGAAGTGCTACCACATGTGATTTTTCACAATAAAAGTTTTATATTTGAGGACTTGGAAGGAAGACATGACGAAATAGGTAGATACATAGAAAAATTGCCTTAAAATTTTTGCCCGGGGCAAGTCATGTAAAGGGAAGGAAAACACACTTTCCCCATTTTGAAGGAAACTTCCAGGCCTCTTTCCTATTGGACGTTTCATCTTTTAGCTGTAGTCTGTGTTAAAGAGGCTTCTATAAGTCTGCCCAGGGACTTCAGCAATGTCTTTAAAAGACATATTTATGGAAAAATGCATTTTAAGTTATGAACAATTGATTTATAAATGACTTTGCAGAAAACAGTCTTTGGAGGATTACTTCTATAACTTAAGTTTAAAGTTAAATTTCAGTTTTTATATGTTTCTAAATCAAAAAGGTGACTACACTATGACTTTTTAAAATGATGTTGAATTTGAAAAAGAAATGTTTGGGATTATTTATAGATTTCAAAACACCAAGTCACTCTTGTTTTTAAAATAACCACCAAATAAATAAGTAACTATCTCCTTTTTATTGAAAATTGTCTTGGTTCTTGTAGTCTTCCCAGTTGAAAAATCTTATTATAATTTAACTTAATCAATCCTTCAAAGATCTTTCTCTTGTAGTCATCATACATTTTGAACTTAAGCTAGGCACAGTTATATTTTTAGCTGTAGTTGAGAGAGGCCACCAAGAATGAAATCAGTAATTTCAATAATAAGAAAACTAAAAATGTCATTTCTAATACACTTAAAAACCTAGGAAGAACATAAGTAGATATGGATTTGTGAAACATGGTGGTTGGATTTCAGAATTACATGTTAAGAGCTAAAAATGAATCTGAATATAATATAGCTTTAGCTTACAAAGGTTACTACTGAATTTGCTTTGTTCAAAATAACTTCTGCTTAGATTTATATGAAAGTAATATATACTAGCTACTGTGTACTATATTTATACAAAGTCAAAATTAAATTTAAAGTTATCATTTGGGGTAGGGTGTCACAAAGTGCCATCATCTTGATGAAGCATCATTAGAGCATATCAGAATAATCCAGGGAAGTTATTGCAGACCAGATCTGTGTGTGTCTGCATATGTATCTGGTGAAGTCTCTCTAAGATGGTGATTCTGGTTATTGGGCATGGTTAAATTATAAATTTAGGGTTTAATATTCAGTTCTGTAAATCCAATATCTCATAAATGGTACAAACAAAGGGATAGGAGTGACCATAGAGGAGTTCAAGAAAAATACATAGAATTTCCTTATATATACTTTTACATTATATACAATCAAAAGATCAATGTCAAGTTTCGTATGTAAAAGAAGAATTAATGAGAATTATAAATTATAATTTCATGGTATCAGTTAATACAATGTTTAAAGAGGTATACTCATGCTATTGAATATTGCTGCTCAAACCCCTAATTTACAAAAAAAGTTCACTCATCCATACCATATGCTTGGTTCTAAGCACACCATGCTCTCATATATGAGCATGTCTGATGTCACATTATTTTTAGAATAGTATTTAGCAGGCCGGGCGCGGTGGCTCACGCCTGTAATCCCAGCACTTTGGGAGGCCGAGGCGGGCGGATCACGAGGTCAGGAGATCGAGACCATCCTGGCTAACACGGTGAAACCCCGTCTCTACTAAAAATACAAAAAATTAGCCGGGCGTGGTAGTGGGCGCCTGTAGTCCCAGCTACTCGGGAGGCTGAGGCAGGAGAATGGCGTGAACCCGGGAGGTGGAGCTTGCAGTGAGCCGAGATCGCGCCACTGCACTCCAGCCTGGGCGACAAAGCAAGACTCCGTCTCAAAAAAAAAAAAAAAAAAAAAAAGAATAGTATTTAGCATTAAGCTGACACAGGTATAGCAAAAGATAACATTCTACTGCATGAAGTTTAACCTATTTTTCTCTTAAAAATGTAATTAAGGTGTGTTCCAACTGTAGCTTTTATGGCTTAAAAACAGTTGGCCAGGCATGGTGGCTCACATCTCTAATCCCAGCATTTTGGGAGGCTGAAGCAGGAGGATCATTTGAGGCCAGGAGATTGAGACAAGCCTGGGCAACATAGTAAGACCCCATCTCTACAAAAATAAAAAATTAGCTAGCACGGTGGTGTATACCTGTAGTCCCAGTTATTCAAGAGGCTGAGTTGGGAGAATCTCAAGCCCAGAAGTTTGAGGTTGCGGTGAACTATAATCACGCCACTACACTCCAGCCCAGGCAATAAAGGCTCCAAATAAATAAACAAACAAACAAACAAACAGTTATTGGTGGGTAAATGCAATTTTCTTCTTTTCCACTGCTGAATATAAAATGAGTGTTATTTAGATTAATTTCACTTTTCTACCTCAGCACAAATATAACCACATGCACACAATTTACAAGAAAAGTGTGCTAATAAAATACAGCTCTCATTATTAATAAATAACTAGCATAAGGTGAAATGCCATCTTTACTAGATTTATAATTTGAGTACATAAATATTTAAAAGATCTCTTTAATTTTTAAATTAATATTTGCTTCGCATTTGCTCAAGGAAACTCTTCAAATGTCTCACATTGCTTTTGAAATGCTGATATGCACTTACATATGTTATTTCAATAGTCATATTCCTGAAGCATATCTACATTTTTTAATGGTAAAAATTGAAACTATTTTTAGCCACCTGAAAAAACAGATCAGGAAGTAACAGACAATTTTATGACTCTTAGTGATATCTTCTGAAATATAATATAATAATAATAGATGACCTTATGAATACCTGATTATGTGGCAGACACTGTTCTAGGAGTTTTATGTATATTAGCCATTTAATACTGTAGTGCAATAACCTTAGGAAACAGTTATTGCCTATCATTGAACTTATTTTGTACGTAAATGTTGTCCTTGATTTTCTCTTTCTTTTATGCACTTTATCCAATCCATCAGCAAATCCTATTGGCTCTACTTTTAACATACATCATAGACTTTGACCATTTCCCATAAACTCTACTGCAACGATCCTAGTTTAGAGCATCATTATCTCTTACCTGGATTATGGCAAAAGCCTCCTAATTTCCCTGCATCTATTTGTGCCTCACTGTAGTCTCTTCTCAATACAGCAACCAGAGTGATCCTTATAAAATATAGTAATTAGGTCATCATGCTATGCCTCTATTCCAAAGACTACAGTGGCTTCCCATATTACTCAGAGAAGAGTCAAAGTCATTATAATGACCTACTATGCCTCATTTCAGTAGTTTTCCAACTTGGCTGCATATTGGACTCAACTGGGGGAACTTTTGACAAATATTGATGCATATGTCCCATCCCAAGAGATTTTTATTTCATTGGTCTGGGGTAAAGCCTGGAACTTGAGATTTTTAAAAGGTCTTCAAATTTAAATTATTATAGTATATAGCCAAATATAAGAATCATTGCTGTCCAAGAGATGTTTCCCTTTCTGTCTCCATCTGCTCTGACTTTATCTTTTACTATTCTTCTTACATAATCTTCTCTAGCCATAATGATAGGGTGAATATATATTTTATTATTCTAACTGCAGAGTAAAAGGCTCATGCTAATAATTGTGAAGGGATAACATGCATAATTTGGCATTGTTTTAGGAAAAACAGGCATTATGTTCATCAAGCATAAATACTTATTTGCCGTTCTGTAGAAATAAAATGCTCCTACTTCAGAGAACTGGCACTTGCTATTACTATTCCCTGGAATATTTTCTCTCAGGTATCCACTTTATTTGCTCCCTTACCTTCTTCTAATCTTTACTCAAATGCCATGTTTCAGTGAGACCTTCTCTGCCACTCAATGTAATCCTGAAACCCACTCTCAACTCCACTTGCCTTTTCCCTGCTTTATTTTTCTCCACAGCAATAATACCATCTGACTTACTATATATTTTGCTGAATTCTTTTTTCTCTACCCACTAAATTTTTTAATTCTCTCTTGCTTACTTCTGTATTCCAGGATCCAGAAAAGTACCTGGCCTACTGTAGTCTGTCAATACATATTTGCATAACAAATGAATAAATGATTTATCAGCTGTTTGACATTGGGCAAGTCACCTAACTTGCCTTGCCTCAGTTTGATCACTGGTAAAATGAGGATAGTGGTAATAACTACTTCACAGTGCTGTTGTAAACAATAAGTGAGCTAATGCATGGGACTGGAATAATGCCTGACCCATAGAAAGCACATGTAAATGTTAGTTACATTAGTTTATTAAGTATATTAATCTCATCTTTATTTCAGCCACAGACTCCCAAATGGACATCTGGAAGTTGTCATTTCTAAAACTGCCTCACTTTAGAAATCTTAAACATCAACCTAGTATTATGGTGGTAAACCTGCTCTCTAGAGAAAAATAAGAGAGAAAGCCCTGATTTGTAGCATTTGCCAATTCCTGTGGTGTAAATACTCCCAACATAGCAAATTTTAAGCTACTAACAGTTTATCAACCAGCTCTTGCAAACTGGTATGATCTGGCTTTAGCACACTACTGCCAGTACCGTACTTTCTGGCCACATTCTTCTTTCCCTTCCTCTCTTACCCTCATACAAAACTATACTTTCTCATCTATGCAATAACGACTTCTAGCCCACATACTTTTGATTCTTTCTAGTCTATTAGACTCTTTATTTCCTTCTTTATCTAGCATGGACTCACGGTCTGTTACCTGAATGATCCCTTCACTACCACCCTCAGTTCCCTTTTGGCATCCTTGTTTTTCTTTTGTACATGCTCTACAAACCATAGTTTCTATTATCTTCACTCTTACATTTGGGGAGTTGAGTGTTCATGTAGAAAATCACATAAGCATGCACATCACTGCCATAACACATTTATATTCTTCAGCATCAGCTGAATGTGCAGCATGATTAGTTAATTATTTTTCTCCAGGACCAAGATGAGGGCTGGCAAGTTTGGGGAACAAATGTATACAACTAGCACATATAACTGGGCCAACAGGCCAAAAGATCATCTCTCCTGGGTACTTACATTGCATACAATTAATAACTTTGATAAAGATTTTTGGTTGGTTGCAACTGCTGGGGCCTTAAAAAAACAGTAGTAGAACTTGCTCTTCATGGTCCAGCATTTTCATGATCTGCTACTTTTCTTTTTAATTTCAATAATTATTCCAAACATTCACCTTAAAGGAAAGTTTGTCCTCAAAATTCCCATAAAAACTCTTCTACTACTTTGTGTAGAAATGCAATAGAATCAGGCATCATTTCCTTCAATTTATGCATGTTCCTCATAAAGCTATCTAGATTCACAACACTACAGTCTCGGGAGATGTGGCGGCTTCTACTCTCCAAAGTCAATCCTCCACTAGGTTCCTTGATTTTATACCTTTTCATCTCCTTAAATCTTTTGTTTTATCAAGTTTTTAAATTCCCCCTTCTTCTCTTTCACTGTATACATAGTCCAAATTGTCATCTATTTTAAAAATACCCTTGATTTTAAGATACAACAATTACAAACATTAACATAAGTAACAACAGACCATCAAAATATATGGAACAAAAATTGACAGAATGGAAGGGAGAAGCAGGCAGACAAACATTTCAAAATCCCACTCTGAAAAATGGGCAGAACAACAAGAGAGAAGACAAGAATATAAAGAACTTGAACGACACAATAAACCAACTAGATCTAACAGAAGTACACACTATACCCAAGAAAAATAGAACAAAATTTCATGTGGAATATTTTCTTTGATAAGCCATATGTTAGACAATAAATTTACGTATCAAGAGATTTCAAATAGTAGATTTCATACAAAGTATGTTCTCTGACTACAACAGATAAAGTAAGAAGTAAATAACAGAAGAAAAATGGAAAAGTCCACAAATTTGTGTATAAACAATAAACTCTCAAACAACCAATGGATCAAAGAAGAAATCACAAAGAAAATTAGAAAATACTTAGTGACTACTGAAAATGGAAGTACCTCATATTACAATTTGTAGGACACACATCCAAAGCAGAGCCAAGGAAGAAATTTGTGGCTACAAATGTCTGTATTGAAAAAGAGGAAGATCTCAAAACCGCAACCTACCTTAACAATGTAAGGAACAAGAGAAGAACAAACTAAACCCAAGGGTAAAAAAAATAAGGAAATAAAAATTAGAAGAAAGATAAATAAAATAGAGAATAGAAAAACAATAAAGAAAATCCACAAAACCAAAAGTTGGTTCTTCCAAAAGAACAACAAAATCAACAAACTTTTATCTAGATTGACCAAGAAAATGAAGAGAAGACTGAAATTACTAAAACCAGAATGAAGGTGCAATATTACTACCAATTCTACAGAAATAAAAAGGATTATGACAGTACTATAAATGAGTGTATGTGAACAATTAGATAACCTGGATAAAATGGAAAAATTCCTAGGAACACAAAACCTATCAAGACTAGATGATGAAGAAATAAAAAACCTGAATAGACCTATAACTAGTAATACGATTAAATTAGTAATAAAAAATCTCTTGATAAAGAAAATCCTTGGACCTGATGATGATGGCTTTATTGGTGAAGTCTACCAAACATTTAAAGAATGAACACAAATCCTCCTCAAACTTCATCCTAAAAAATTGAAGAGGAGAGAGACATTTTGATTCATTCCATGAACATTACCTTGATACTAAAGCCAGACAAAGACATTACAAAAAACCCCCACATTACTACAGACCAATATCCCTTAACCATTCATGAAAAAATCCCCAAGAAAATACTAGCAGATGGAATTCAGCAGCATATTAAAAGTATTATACACCATGGCCAAATGGAATTAATTCAAATTAATAATTTGAATGTCAGGATGGTTCAAATATGAGAGTCAGTCAATGTAACACACAATGTAACACACCACATTAACTGAATGAAGGGGGAAGATCTCCACAATGATCTAAATTGGTGAAGAAGAAAACATTTGACAAAACTCATCACAGTTTCACGATAAAAACACTCAACAAGCTAGGAATAAAAGAAAATTACTTTGACATAATAAAAGCTATATGTATGTTTATATAACCCACAGTGAACATCATACTCGACAGTTACAAATTGAAAGTTTTTCCTCTAAGATAATGAACAGGGCCAGAATGGCACTTTCACCATTTCGATTCAACATAACTAACAGAATTCCAACAACAACTTTTTTTTTTGGCAGAAACACAGAAGTCCACCCTAGAATTCACATTCACATTATATTTCAAGGGACCTTAAATAACCAACAGAGAAGAGCAAAGCTGGAGGATTCACATTTCCTGATTTCAAAACTTAGTATAAAGCTACAATAATCAAAATATTGTGGTATTTGCATAAAGACACACATATTGACCAATGGAATAGATTAGAGAGCCCAGAAATAAACCTTTTCATGTATGATTGCTATGGCTTGGATGTATGTGTCCTTTCCAAATTCATATGCTGGAATCTAATACCTAATGTGATAGTATTAAGAGTCGGGCTTTTGGTAAATGATTAAGTCATGAACACTCAATCCTCATGAATGGGATTAATGCTATTGTAAAAGAGGGTGAAAAGAGCATCCTAGCTCTTTTTGCCCTTTTTGCTCTTCTGCTCTTCCACCATGTAAGGACACAGGTTTTGTCCCTTCTGTCATATGAGAATGCAGCAAGAAAATGCCATCTTAGAAGGATAGTAAGCCATTACCCTTGGGCTTGGACTTCTCAGCTTCCAGAACTGTGAGACATAAATTTCTATTATTTATTAATTTTCCAATCTGTGTTATATTGTTATACAAGCAGGGAAGGACTAATACAATGGTCAAATAATTTTTGAAAAGGGTGCCAAGATTATTAAATTTGGAAAGTACAGTCTTTTCAATAAATGATGCTAGGAAAGCTGAATATCAACATGCAAAATGATGAAGTTAAATCTTTACCTAAAACATATGTAAAAATTAACTCAAAATGCATCAAAGACCTAAATGTAAGACCTCAAATTATAAAACCCTTAGAAGAAAACATAGTGCAAAAGCTTCATAACATTAGATTTGGCAATGATTTCTTAGATATGATACCAAATCCACAGGCAACAAAAGAAAAAACTGACAAACTGGGCCATATGAAACTTAAAAACTTTTGTGCATAAAAAAACACTATCTGCAGAGTAGAAAGGCAATGCACAGAATGGGAGAAAATGCTTGTAAATCGTATATCTCCTAAGGGAATAGTATCCATCCTATATAGAGAACTCCTAAAATTCAACAAAAAAAATCAAGCAACCTGATTCAAAAATGGAAAATGGACTTGAATAGATACTTTTATAAAGTAGATATACAAATGGCCAATAAGCACTGAAAAGATCCTGAAAACCACAAATCATTACAGAAATTAAAACTTCGTTGAGACATCACTTCACATCCATCAGGATAGCCATTATAACAACAAACATAAAACAAACAAAAACATCAGAAAATAACATGTGTTAGTGAGAATACAGAGAAATTGAAACTCTTGTACTCTGTTGGTAGGAATGTAAAATGACATAGCCACTATAGAAAACAGTATGGTGGTTCCCCTAAAAGTTAAAAATAGAATTAAAATATATAATCCCACTTCTGGATATATACTCAAATGAATGGAAAGTAGGGTGTCAAAGTGCATCTATTCTCATAGTAGCATTCTTCGCAATAGCTAAAACATGAAAGCAATCCAAGTATCCATCAAGAGATGAATGGATAAGCAAAATGTGGCATGTACATACAATGGAATATCACTATCCTTAAAAAGAAAGGAGATTCTGACATACACTTCAACATGACTGAACTTTGAGGACATTATGCTAAGTGAAATAAGCCAATCACAAAAGACAAATACTATATGATTTCACTTACATGTGATACTAAGAGTAGTCAAACTCATAGAGACAGACAGCAGAATGCTGTTTGCCAGGGGCTGGGGGAAGGGAGAAGTGGGGAGTTTAATGATTTTAAAGAAGTGGGAAAGTTTAATTACTTAATGAGTACAGCATTTCAGTTTTGCCAGATAAATAGAGTTCTGCAGATGGATACTGGTGATATTTGCACAATGATATGAATGTACTTAATACCACTGAATTGTGCACTTAAAAATGGTTAAGATGGTAAATTTTATGTTATGTGTATTTTATCAAAATAAAAAAATTGAAAAGAAATCCTTAATTTTTCTTATATTTTGGTCCACTAGCATACTAGCATTTGATTTATTGCTTGCTTTGACATCTCACCCACCTGTTCGCAAAGGAATCATCTCCACCTACAAATTCCTGTTAGTTGTTCATTCTCATTTTTGCTCTCTGCAATCTGGCTTCTGCCTAGGACCAAACCATTGAAAGTGCTCTTGTTGAGAACACTGAGTCCCTCTTATGTGCTAAATCCTATAGATGTTTCTCTGTTTCTGTCTTTCAGAATTCCTCTCCTGAATTTGTCACAATCAGTTATATGCTTCTGACTTAAAAGCTATATTCCCTTGGGTCTGGGGACTTCATGTTTTTCTCTCCGTCCTTGTTCCTCTTTGCCCACTCTTGCCTAGTTACCTTTGGGCATTCCATCCATGGGGCCCTTCAGATTGGTATGGCACAAAGTTCCACCCTGGTTCAACTTTCTTCTTAGGAAATATCATGGTTTGCATTTAGTAACTACCTTTATGCTACCAAGTCCCAGGTGTTCAACTTTAGCCAAGATTTTTCCACTGAGCGTCAGATTTGTATTTTAAATTGCCGTCTGGACATTTCCTTTTTTAAAAAAGAAATTCAAAACTTTTATTTTAAGTTCAGGGGTACATGTGCAGGATGTGCAGATTTCTTAAATGGTTGTGTCATGGGGGCTTGTTGTACAGATTATTTCACCCTTCAGGTATTAAGTCTAGCATCCATTAGTTATTTTTCCTGATCCTTTCCCTCCTCCCACCCTCCACTCTCTGAGAGGCCCCAGTGTGTGTTGTTCCCTTCTATGTGTTGTCCATGTGTTCTCATCATTTAGTTCTCACTTATAAATGATAACATGCAGTGCTTGGTTTCTGTTCCTGTGTTAGTTTGCTAAGGATAACAGCCTCTAGTTCCATCCTTGTGCCTGCAAAGGACATGATCTCATTATTTTTCACGACTGCATAGTATTCCATGGTGTATATGTACCATATTTTCTTCATCCAGTCTATCATTGATGGGCATTTGGGTTGATTCCACATCTTTGCAATTTCGTATAGTGCTGCAATGAATATATGCATGCGTGCGTGTTTATAATAGAACGATTTCTATTCCTTTGGGTATATACTCAGTAATGGGATTGCTGGGTCAAATGTTATTTCTGTCTTTAGGTCTCTGAGGAATTGCCACACTGTCTTTTACAATGATTGAACTAATTTACACTGCTACCAACAGTGTATAGCCATTGCTTTTTCTCCACCACCTTGCCAGCATCTATTAATGTTTGATTTTTTAATAATAGCCATTCTGACTGGTGTGAGATGGTAACTCATTGTGGTTTTGATTTGCATTTCTCTAACGATCAGTGATGCTGAGTTTTTTTCATATACTTCTTGGCCACATGTATGTCTCCTTTTACATGTCTGTTCATGTGCTTTGTCCAGTTTTTAATGGGGTTGTTTGCTTTTTTCTTGTAAATTTGTTTAAGTTCCTTATATATGCTGGATATTAGAATTCTGTCAGATGCATAGTTTGCAGAAGTTTTCTCCCATTCTGTAGGTTGTCCATTTACTCTGTTAATAGTTTCTTTTGCTATGTGGAAGCTCTTTAGTTTGATTAGATTCTATTTGTCCATTTTTACTTTTGTTGCAATTATTTTGGTGTCTTCATCATAAAATTTTTGGCCGTGCCTATCTCCTGAATGGTATTACCTAGGTTGTCTTCCAGGGTTTTTATATTTTTAGGTTTTACACTTAACTCTTTAATCCTTCTTGAGTTAATTTCTGTATATGGTGTAAGAAAAGGGTCCAGTTTCAATTTTCTGCATATGGCTAGCCAGTTATACCAGTACCCTTTATTGAATAAAGAAATCTTTTCCTCATTGCTTGTTTTTGTCAGGTTTGTCAAGGATTAGATAGCTGTAGGTGTGTGGTCTTATTTCTGTGTTCTCTCTTCTCTTCCACTGGTCTATGTGTCTGTTCTTGTACCAGTACCATGCTATTTTGCTCACTGTAGTCCTATGGTATAGTTTGAAGTTGAGTAGCATGATGCCTCCAGCTTTGTTCTTTTTGCTTAGGACTGCCTTGACTACTTGGGTTCTTTGTTGGTTCCATACGAATGTTAAAATAGTTTTTTCTAGTTCTGTGAAGAACACCAATGGTAGTTTTATGGAAATAGCTTTGAATCTGTAAATTGCTTTGGGCAGTATGGCCATTTTAACAATATTGATTCTTCCTATCCATAGTCATGGAAAGTTTTTCCATTTGTTTGTGTCAGCTCTGATTTCTTTGAGTAGTGGTTTATAGTTTTCCTTGTAGAGATCTTTCACTTCCCTTGTTAGATGTATTCCTAGGTGTTTTATTCTTTTTGTGGCAATTGTGAATTTGGTTCCTTTGTGATTTGGCTATTGGCCTGACTGTTGTTGGTGTATAGGAATGCTCGTAATGTTTCCACATTGATTTTGTATCCTGAGAGTTTGCTGAAGTTGCTTATCAGCTTAAGAAGATTTTGGGCTGAGACAATGGGCTTTTGTAGATACAGGGTCATGTAATCTACAAACAGGGATAAGTTTGACTTCCTCTCTTCCTATTTGGATGCCCCCCCCCTTTTCTATTGTCTGATTGCTCTGTACAGAATTTCCATACTATGTTGAATAGGAGTGGTGAGATAGGGCATCCTTGTCTTGTGCCCTTTTTCAAGGGCAATGTTTCCAGCTTTTGCCCATTCAGTATGATGTTGGCTGTCAGTTTGTCATAAATGGCTCTTATTATTTTGAGGCATATACCTTCAATACCTAGTTTATTGAGAGTTTTTAACATGAAGGAGTTGAATTTCATCAAAAGCCTTTTCTGCATCTATTGAGACAATCATGTGGTTTTTGTTTTTCGTTCTGTTTATGTTATGAATCACATTTATTGATTTACATATGTTGAACCAATCTTGCACCCTGGGGATGATCACCACTACTTGATCATGGTGGATAAGCTCTTTGATGTGCTGCTGGATTCAGTTTGCCAGTATTTTGTTGAGGATTTTTGCATTGATGTTTAGCAAGGATGTTGGCCTGAAGTTTTCTTTTTTGTTGTATTGCTGCCAGGTTTTGGTATCAGGAAGATGCTGGCCTCATAGAATGAGTTATGGTGGAGTCCTTCCTTTTCAATTTTTTAGAATTGTTTCAGTAGGAATGGTACCAGCTTTTCTTAGTACATCTGGTAGAATTCAGCTGTGAATCCATCTGGTCCTGGGCTTTTTGGGGTTGGAAAGCTATTTATTATTGCCTCAATTTCAGAACTTGTTATTGGTGTGTTAAGGGATTCAATTTCTTCCTGGTTCAGTCTTGGGAGGGTGCATGTGTCCAGGAATTTATCAATTTCTTCTAGATTTTCTAATTTATGTGAATAGAGGTGTTTATAGTATTCTCTGATCATTGCTTGTATTTCTGTGGGGTAATATCTCCCTTATCATTTCTGATTGTGTTATTTGAATCTTCTCTCTTTTCTTCTTTATTAGTCTAGCTAGCAGTCTATCTATTTTATCAATTTTTAAATAAACAAGCACCTGGATTTGTTGAGCTTTTCAATGGTTTTTCATTTCTCTGTAGCCCAGCTCTGATCTTAGTTATTTCTCATCCTCTGCTAGCTTTGGGATTTGTTTGCTCCTGGTTCTGTCATTCTTTTAGTTTTGATGTTAGGTTGATGACTTGAGTTCCTTCCAGATTTTTGAGGTGGGTATTTAGTGCTAAATATTTCCCTCTTAACATTGCCTTGGCTGTATCCCAGAGATTCTGGCACACTGTATATTTATTCTCATTAGTTTCAAGGAACTTCTTGATTTCTGCCTTAAGTTCATTATTTACCCAAAAGTCATTCAGGAGCAGGTTATACAATTTCCATGTAATTGTGTGGTTTTGAGTGTATTTCTTAGTCTTGAGTTCCAATTTGATTGTGCTGTGGTCTGAGAGAATGTTATGATATCAGTTCTTTCACATTTGCTGAGGAGTGATTTATTTCCAATTATGTGATCAATTTTAGAGTAAGTGCCATGTGGTGACGAGAAAAATGTATATGCTGTTGCATTGGAGTGGAGAGGTCTTTAGATATCTATCAAGTCCATTCAATTCAGAGCTGAGTTCAGGTCCTGCATATCTTTGTGAATTTTCTATCTTGATGATCTGTCTAATATTCACAGTGGGGTTTTAAAGTCTTCCACTATTATTGTGTGGGAGTCTAAGTCTCTTTCAAGGTCTCTGATAACTTGCTTTATGAATCTGAGCACTCCTGTGTTGGTGCATATATATTTAGGATAGCCAGCTCATCTTGTTGAATTGAACCCTTTACCATTATGTAATACCTTTCTTTGTCTTTTTTGATCTTTGTTGGTTTAAAGTCTGTTTTGTCAAAAACTGGGATGGCAACCCTGGTTTTTTCTGTTGTCCATTTGCTTGGTAAATTTTCCTGCATCACTTTATTTTGAGCCTACCTGTGTTACTGCATGTGAGTGAGATGGGTCTCTTGAAGACAGCATATTGATAGGTCTTAGTTCTTTATCCAGCTTGCCATTTTTTTATCTTTTAATTGAGGCACTTAGCCCATTTACATTTCAGGTTAGTATTGTTATGTGTGGATTTGATCCTGACATCGTGATGCTAGCTAATTATTTTGCAGACTTGTTTATGTGGTTAATTTATAGTGTCACTGTCCTGTGTACTTCATTGTGTTTTTTGTTGTGGCTGGTAATAGTTTTTCCTTTCTGCATTTAGGCTTCCTTCAGGAGCTCTTATAAGACAGGTCTGGTGGTAATGAATTCCCTCAGCATTTACTTGTCTGAAAAGGACCTTATTTCCCTTTTCTTATGAAGCTTAGTTTGAATGGATATGAAATTCTGGGTTGGAATCTCTTTCCTTTAACAATGTTGAATGCCCCCAATGTCTTGTGGCTGATAAGGTTTCTGCTAAAAGGTTCTCTGTTAGTCTGATGGGCTCCCCTTTGTAGGTGATCTGGCCCTTCTCTCTGACTGCCATTAACATTTTTTCCTGTATTTTGACCTTGGAGAATCTGATGATTATGTGTCCTGAGGATAATCTTCTCATCGAGTATTTTACTGGGGTTCTCTGCATTTCCTGAATTTGAATGTTGGCCTGTCTAGCTTGGTTGGGTAAGTTCTCACGGATGATATTCTGAAATATGTTTTCTACATTGGTTCCATTCTCCCCATCTCTTCCAGGTACACCAATCAGTTGTAGATTTGATCTTTTTACATAATCCTATATTTCTTGGAGGTTTTGTTTATTCATTTTCATTTTTTTCTCTATTCTTGTCTACCAGTGTTATTTCAGAAACCCAAACTTTAAGTTCTGAGATTCTTCCCTCTATTTGATCTATTCTGCTATGAATACTTGTGATTACATTATGAAATTCTTTTATTGTGTTTTTTAGCTCTGTCAATCAGTTCAGTTATGTTCTCTATACTGGCTATTTTGACTGTCAGCTCCTGCAATGTTTTATCATGATTTTTAGCTTCCTTGTGTTAAGTTAGAACATGTTCCTTTAGCTCAGTGAAGATTTTCTTAGACATATTTGGAAGCCTAGTTCTGTCGTCTCAGCCATCTCAGCCTCAGTCCAGTTCTGAACGCTTGCTGGAGAGGTAATGTGGTCATTTGGAGGAAAGAGGACACTCTGGCTTTTTGAGTTTTCAGTGTTCTTGCACTGATTCTTTCTCATCATTGTGGGCTTCTCCATTTTCAACCTTTGAGGTTGCTGACCTTTGGATTTATTTATTTTTTTCCTTTTAATGGTCTGGCCACTTTTCTATAGGGCTGCTATAATTTTCTGGGGGTCTGCTCCAGTGCCTGGTTGCCTTGGATTTTCCAGTACCTGAAGGTATCACCAGTGAAGGCTCTGAAACCACAAAGATGGCCCTTCCTCCGTGAGCTCTGTCCCAGGAGGTATGGATCTGTTGCCAGTTCCAACACACTTGTAGAAGGTGGCTGGAGACCCTGCTTGGGAGATCTCACCCAGTCAGGAGGATTAGGATTAGGTACACTCTTCAAGAAGCAGTCTAGTCACTTTTTTGTAGAGTAGCTGTGCCCTGCTGGGGTACTGCTTCTGCTCCTGGTCAGCTTGGGCTCTCCAAAGCCCGGAAGCTGGAACCACTAAGTTGCAGGACAGCAAAGATGGCGGCCCACCCCTTTCTGGGCTCTCCATACCAGGGAGAATTCAAATCTCTGTTGGGCTGGAGAACACAGGAGGGGGTGGCTGGAGGCCCCAGTTGGGATGCCCCACCAGTGAGGAGGAATACATTGGTTAAAGAGGCAATCTGGACATGTTTTGGTAGAGCAGATGTGCTGTCTTGGGGGATCCCTTCTATCCCTGGTCAATTTGGACTCTCCAAAGCCCAGAGACTGAAATGGCTAAGTTGTCCAAACAATAAAGATGGAGGCCTGCCTCTCCACCCAGGAACTCTATCCTGTCCCAGGTAGGTACAACAATGTCACCAGGGGCTGGCTGGAATTTCAAGCCAGTAGGTCTTATCCCGTAGGCTACTGTGGAGGTGGGGCCTGCAGACCGATGCTGCTCTGCCCCCTGGATTCAGCTCCCTTTTCAGGGCTTTGTATGGAGGTCCAACTTGTCACCTTGCCTGAGTCGCTGTCACATTTGCCGGGGACCCCAGAGCCCACGTATATAAAGCTCCCAGGACTCTATGAATCTGCAAAGCTTCTCTGCCAGGACTTCACACAGTTCTCTGTGTCAGACTGAAGACCCTGGTGGAGTGGGTTCACAAGGGCATCTCCTGACCCAAGAGTTGCAAAAATCCATGGGAGAAGTGTGGTTTCTGGGGGTCACACATTCACTAACTGCTTCCCAGGGTAGGGGAGGTTCCCGTTGCTCTGTGTTGCTCCTGGGTGGGTCATTGACCTTCTTTTCTCCATTCTCTGTAGGTCAAACTGTTTCCCTGATCAATCCCAGTGCAAGTACTGGATGTTTCAGTTGAAGGTTCTGTATTATTCACCTCTTTCATTCCTCTCTGTAAGAGCCACACACCATAGCTGCCATCTAGTCAGCCATCTTGGTCCCCATCCACTGAACATTTTCAGTGGATGTTTCACAGACATCTCAAATGCAACATGACCAAAATTAAACTTACCATTTCTTTCCAACTACCAGTCCATCCTGTTCCTCCTCTGTATCTTTATTTCAATTGATAGCACCACCTTCCACTCACTTTTCTTGCTCCCAGCCATCTTTCCCTGAGCATATTTTGAGCTGATTTCCTTACTTAATTAAATCCTTCTTGCTTTCTTTATTAATTTCTCCTAGATTTTTGGTTTACAGATGACCCCCTTTCTTATTTGCCTAAGTGATTTGCATTGTAAAAAATGTAAGTGTAGGCCAGGCACAATGGCTCATGTCTGTAATCCCAGCACTTTGGAAGGCCAAGGCAGGTGGATCATGAGATAAGGAAATTGAAATCATCCTGGCCAATGTGGTGAAACCCCGTCTCTTCTAAAAAAAAAAAAAAAAAAAAAAAATTAGCTGGGTGTGGTGGTGCACACCTGTAGTTCCAGTTACTTGGGAGGCTGAGGCAGGGGAATCACTTGAACCCGGGAGGTGGAGGTTGCAGTGAGCCAAGATCGTGCCACTGCGCTCCATCCTGGCGACAAAGCAAGACTCTGTCTCAAAAAAAAAAAAAAAAAAGTAAGTATACCTTTTCTCTCATGAACACACCATCTTGCACTGAAACCAGTAGTATATTTAGTATTATATTTTGGTATAACTGAATTTTGCAATATGATAAGTTAACATTCAACAAATGTTATAAAACAAAGGAACTTTATTGTGGTTGACATGTGGCATTTCAAAGATAAAGTATTCTATAGCTATACTTAGCTTAGATTGCTAGTTAATACTGTTATAAAAAATGGGAAGTTCTAAGTGGAATGTTCTAAAATGGGAATTTCTAAAATTTAGAGGTAGGTGGTTTGCAGGTAAGTGCCACAAAAAGTATTTATGAAATCCAAATGTGTAGCTGGAAAAAGCCTGTATGGGGATAATGGTCAAGGTTACATTTAATTCGCACTAGTGAATTTTAGTGAAATTAGAGAAAATACACTAGTGTGAATTAAGTGTAACCTTGACCACTATCCCCAAATGGGCTTAGAAAAGTTAAAAATTCTGCACATTGGTGAAGTTGTGCCTTCTGGGCAGCCAGGCTGCTGATGATTTGCTTGCTAAGTCAGAATGTATTCATTTTTAAAATTAAAAATACACACGGTTACACACACATCCCTTCTCTACACACATGTATATTTTCACACACAAGCCCACACACACACTTGACTACACTGCCCCTCTGCTGATATATATCTGGAAGAATGTCCACAAGGATCCCAAATGGTATGAGATTGATGAATCCAGTGCAATATGACAGCCAGCCAGCCACCAGCACTGACACTAGATGTAATCTTGTACTTAGTAGTGCTACCACTCCTTCATAATAAAATAACAAATTGAAGCAGTTTTCAAATAGTGTGGGAGACCAAACGGAAATCATTTCTGCTTCCAGTAAGCACAGAAGGCTATTATGAGCCACGGATGGCTCCCCTACTACACAGTGCACTTAGCCACTTCCTCCTTCCTGTGCTCACATAAGCTGTGATTATGTTCTAAAGCTGTAGTTTGAAAAATGACTTTGCTTTTGAGAATGTATGGGCTATATATATTTATATATTTTATTTCTGCTTGTCATGGGGAGTTGAGTATCTGCTATTAACATAAAGTTTATAAAGCACTTTGAGCTTCTAAGAAGAGAGATGATTACAAAGAAGGGTAAGAACATTAAAGAAGAGTAAGATGGAAGTATTGACCCTATTTTTCCATTCATTTGATTTTTTTTTTGCATTATAATAATGTGACTTTTAGAAACTCTACATGCAAAGGGGACACACACCATGAGGAGATGGTAGTGGTGGAATTATAAGGAAAAGTAGTAAGCAATTTAATAAAATGAATTCATAATGCATGAGAGCATGGCTTTTTGAGTCATAGAGACTTGAGTTTGAATCCTTGCTCTGCCACCTGCAATACGTCACGCACTATTCTGCAAGCTTTACAACAATCAATCTTTATAATAATTGTATGAGGTGGATGAGTAAACAGAGGTACAGAGAATTTGATACCATGCCCAAGGTCACATAGTCCATGAGTAGAGCCAAAATTAGCTGAGATAGGTATTCAGAATCTCTGATAATGTCTTACATACATAGTACATAATAAGAGCTGAAAAATATTAGTTTTTAAATATTAGTTTTTAAAATTTAAAGCATAAAATACACTACTTCTAAACATGTAGTAAGATGTTTAGAAGTAAATCTTTTATTTGTAACATATTATTGTTTCTTTATAACATTTAATTGACTCATTATTCCACATAATAAAATATATAAATTAGGGGAGAAGCTAATATTTCCCACCTTATTTGCTTGTGTTAGTCATTTGATCCATTTTTAGGAGCAATTTAGATTGAATATCTGCTACATTGTTTGCCATTATATTCTGCTTTAGGATACAGCTGATACAAAAATAAAAAGAAAATAAAAAGAAAACCAACCTAACCCAAGCATCATTAGATGATGAGTCATTTTGATATGTATCTGATAAGAATGAGTTTTTGAAGAAACATAATGGAAGGACATTAAGTATACAGCATTTCAAGTACTAAGTACACAGCATTTCAAGTACCATAGGTGGTCCAGATTAATTATTCTAAAATAATTTAGAACAGGTTAAATGAACACAAGCTATAAAATAACACATTTTTAGAATGGCTACAGAGAAGAACAAACAGTTCATGCCCCCAAACACCTCTGAATTTCATTTTACCTTACAGAGCACACTTGGTTGAGAGTATACACTGCACGAGCAGTATTGCTCTATAACAACTTGATGATTTTGCTGAATTCAGCTTCTAGGATTGAATCTGGACATCAAGCCCAGTCAGAGTATAAATATATCATCACTGCTAGCATTCAGAGCAGTTGGAAGAAGAGGGCCCAGAATCAAGAAAAATAAATGAAAATGAGATCAAGAGAGAAAGATGAGATGCAAACAGAACTTATTCACATAACATGGGGCAAAAAACGAAGTGAAGTGAATGCTTTATTTTCACATGAAAATAAAGAAGAAAAATAATGTAACATCCCAAGTGGCAAAGTCCAGCCATTTTTTAAGTGAGAAAAATAGTTATATATAGATAGATAGATAGACAGATAGACAGATAGATAGATATTAAAAATACAGTGACATGCAAATATATGACCTTTGCTAGGGATGAAAAATATTTACTATAGCATTTATTTTTTATATTTCACTTTTTTCACTATCAATGAATATTTTCATAGCACATGATGCTTTTTCAAATCTTAAATGTATTATAAATATACCTTGAAATATAACTTCCTGGTGCCTTCTCAGTTTATATTTGTATCACTATCTATAATAAATTACTTTTCGTACATACTATACTTTTAAAGATAAATCACTTTAAAAATAATGTTTTTGTAAAAGAAATCTCTGCTAAAGGAGTTTTATTCCTCCTCCCTTTGTTTTCTGAATAGTCAGCCAAATGAACTGAAGAAGGACAAAGTTGATAGAACATTTTCTGAAATGAACTTGAGTCATTGTTGGTAAATACAGATCAATTAAGGAGTTCAGCATTATAGATAATGCATACAATATCATACTACATAGTTAAATGTGATAAAGCAAAATTAATGGCTGTGAGGCAATTGAGTTTCATTTAATCTTTCTTCATGATAACATTATTTGGTATACACACACACATATATATACACACACATATAGCAAGTGAATTTAGAGGAGAAATCAATTATGTTATTGAGTGTACATCCTCCCCCCTTAGTAACACTCTAATGTATCACAGTATCAGGGAAATGCACCCTAGAGAAAACACTGTTATTCTTCACAGAAAATCCATGAATAACATTATGTAAAAATTAATTTATGATAAATGATTTAAATATAGAACTGAGAATAGCTTATTTAAATGCCATCAGAAAAGAACACCTCACCCGCAAAAAGGAGTCTAGGGATCCATTCTCCATATATTCCACCACAATCATTACTGGTCTGCCTGCAAAAGAGCAAGAGAATACACATGGATTAGAGCAATTACAGAAATATGTGCTGCAGTTAAGAGATATCCAGCTGTGGCAACTAAATTATTTGTATTTTATTAATAGGAATTTCATTTTCCAGCCTGCTTCTATAAACGTGTTCATATTATACATAGGCACCTCTATATTTCTTTATAGCATTATTTCCTTTTGAGTTCATAAAAGGGACATGAATTACAATATAAATTACAAAGGAATTAGGTACTTCTTTTCCTAAAGCCCTGCAATCACTTGTTTAGATTATGTTCTTTCTGTCCTCTAGTTTTTCCTTAGAAAACAATCAACAAGCTGAAGTCAGGATTTAAGCAGTTATTATAGCTGCTTTTGCAGTTGTGGTACAATTTCTAAGGCAGTGCAGCAATTTTGCCTGACTTATATTACAGTGGGCATTTCTGAAATATTCCTAAGGCAAAGCAGAAAGGAGAAACTCATAAATTCTCTCAAAGAAATTATAAACCATCGGTCATAGTCTGATTTTAAGGGCCTTTAAGCAGAAAAATTTTAGATTGATGAATGCTACAGAGCTTGTAGGATTTGTAATAGTTCCTGATTATGTCTTCATTGGACATAGATTTAATCAACAGAGCAATGATGGCAGTACATGAAAAATAAGTAACTCTGATTTTGTACTCTGGTATAGAAGATAAGATCAGAAACTGAACATATTTTCTTTCCTTTTTTATCATATCAATTGGTACACTGTTATAGTTCCCAATACACCTCTATTAGGTAGAATATTCGACATAAACAACTGCTTTATTTCAAAGAAGTGAATGCATTTGTTCTGCCCAATTGCCCAAGTTTATAAGATAAACTCATTTCAGATGCAGGGGAAATGGTATTCACCTGAAATAAGCATGTATGACATATTTAGTTTTTACTTCTGTATTTCTCACTTCTTGTTGGAATTTTTAACTTTTCAATCTGCACTATGCACACTTTTTCCTTACAAACACAAAGGAGATCTAGAAAGAACTGATGTGTACCAATGATGGAAATATTACATATTGTAATTCATGTTCCTTTTATGAACTCAAAGCCTTGTGGGTTAGAAAGGGTGATGGTGACTATTACGAATTAGTACAATGTATGTAAATGCTAGACTTTACATTTGAATCTATATTTTAAATAAAGATGTGCTAAAGGTTAAATGTATTAATAAAGCTCCCAATTTATCATGCATAAAATTAGAACCCAAGGAAGTTTTCCATTTGTAGTGAATATTAACTTATATTCTATAACGTTCCTCAAAGTCATTAATTTTACCCAAATATGAATAAAGAACTTTATCGTCAATTATTGAGGTCAAATGAACTGTCAGCACTCTTGTGGGCAGGGATCTAGAAAATTCAGGTTTTAAACCTTAAAGTTAATCATGAAATCTTTTATTTGGCTATAGTATCAGAGAGGTTGGAGGTAGAAGACTGATAGAAACACTGAGGTAGCAAGGTGGGGAAAATAAAAGGTCGTTTTTGTACTTAAATATAAAAATTCTGAGACCAATATTCCATTTTGAATGATGACGGATTCTGAATGTTAATGGGAAAAGTTGGGTTATTACAATGACTGCCTGATGTCTTCTTCCCCCGCCTGCAGAGTCACAGCTTTTTAATCTGTCTTGACTGTTGCTGTCAGAGGAATACTTTTAGTTTTTATTTTCTTTAACATTTATCCTTCCCTTAAGAATGCAGGTCTTATCAGAATAAAAAGAGCTTGCAAGCATTTCACTTGTATTGCTAAATGCCATAATTATTTTTCTTATGCAGATATGGAAATTGAGGGATAGAAAATTAAACTGCTTGTCTAAAGTCAAATAGCTGGTAAGTGGCAGTATCAAGTAGTCTGTCTCAGAGTTTGAGATCTTAACCTTTATGCTATAGGTGCCTTTCAGACAGCATTTATAGATAAAAGCTCCAAGTCTCACCCTGTTAGTCAATTCTTTCCAGTGATGCACCTCATCTTTCCTAACTAGCCTTTGTATCCATGGCTTTACCAGTTGTTATTCGTACTTGTATTTATTTAATCCTGTCTCCTTCTTCCTTTACTTTTGTAGTCACCTGCCAGGATAATCTCCAAATTTGCTTCTCTCTCTAATCTTAATCTTACCGTCTCTCCCCACTACCTTAGAATTTATACAACACACCTCTTCCCTAAAAGTCTCTCACAGTGATATTTCTCATAGTTGCATTTCCATCACATCTGTTGTGTACACTATGAAATGTTGTGCCTGTTTTTATATTAAGTTGTTTTTCTTTCTTATTTTCCCATAATGCTTTGTATCCTCATTCACTGGGTTTCTCAAGGTCACTTGCCATAGAGCTAATCATAGTAGGTGCTTCATAAAAACAAGTTAACTTTTCTTGATTTCATAGTTCCTAAGAAAGTCACTCTGGAGTATTTCAACAAGATCTGATCTATGTGAATATATAGTACTTCGAAATTAGTTCTACCTATAACTCTTTGGGAGATACTTTAGGTAATCTTAAAATTCATCAGTAACAAGTTCTATCTTCTCATTAAGAATAATAAAAAATCTAATGAAGAATTCCCTGGTTTCCTGTGAATTAGAAGTTTCACATTTGAACTCTTAATCTTTTGTATTTTGTGCAGTAGCATCAACTGAGAACAGCTGTTAATTGAACTAAGGAATTTTTTTTTTTTTTTTTTTTTTTTTTTTTTTTACTATTGCTCCATCTAGCCTGTAATTTGTCTTGGTTTTCAACAGGGAAGAAACTAGTCATACTGTGAAGATTATAAGCAACTTTACAATCCATGATTACATTTTATAATCAAGAAAATAGATAAGTACAGGGGAAACTATGAAAATTAGGATGTTAATCTTTAAATCTGTTTTAGGTGAGAGAAGTCTATTGGCAACAGTGTTTTTTGGTCTTTTCCAATACGTAAAAATTATATATTGCATTATTGCTCTTGGAAGATATATTGGGAAGTAATTTATTATCTCTTTCTAAATTTTCAAAATGTTACACCTTATTTTTTTTGTACAATTTTAGCCAGTCACCCCTTCTGCCTCATATCACGGAATCATCTTAGTATTTGCATCATACTAAAGTCAGTGGACAAACCAGGCTTCTTGAATTAGTCATTTCTTGAAATCCCCAGATCATTTTCAAGTCTCATGTATTTGATTTAAGAGACTTTCAAAGACACTTCTACAAGTCACACAAGGTGAATTTCTTAGGTTTTCCTTCATAAATATCCCAGAAATGCTTATGAATATTTTAAGCTGCATTTGAATGAAGATCCTCTAAGAAATCAGTTACTGATATTCTGGAGACAATGGATTGCAAAAACGCCTTATCATCCTTTTCTGTTATAGACAAGACAAATTATTTTCTTACATTAAGACTTTAAGGGAATATTGACCAATATATATTTTTCAAATGTTCCCTAATACTTACGATGATTTTGATAAAGGTGATGTGGATAAACTATATAATCATAAGACTACACTTTTCTCATGCTGTTGTTAAAGAAAACAAAATAATTCTTTAAATGTTCCATAGATACCCTGGTTAAAGTATTTTGCCAGTGAAATCTTTTTGTGGTTTTTTTTTTTCGCCTCAGACAATATTTGTGAAAAAAAGAGGATAACAGAGACTTAACATTTTCATGTAATGAAATGAGTTTGTACTGGATGCAGTATTCTCTATTAGTTTGGCAATTTCTAACGTGCAGTCAGTAAAATGAAGAATCAAAACAAATCTCAACAACCTCAAAACTCTATTACAGATTTAAATCATTCAGTTATTTAACATACTATCAAGTTTATATTTTGTCTACCAGGCAATAAAATGTGTGGTGATAACTTAGATTATCACTGTAAAAAATACAGTTAGAGTGCCTGTATTTTTTTCCCCCAGTTGCAACTCAGGACTCTTTGGATCAGTTATTTAATCTATTTCTACCTTCCACGTTTCTGTTGTAGAGATAGTGAATTACAATTATAATCTCAAATTGGTTTGATAATAAATGAAATATTCTTATGCCTCTAAGGCACTCAGAAGATATGGATGATGCCATTTGAACACAGTTATACTATATTAAATCATTGTTTTTATTCACATAAGTACTCAAATTAAAGAACTGTTTTCTTCTTATGGTGTTGCCTGATGATTATCAGATCACGTTCAAAACACATCTCATCCTCATTCAGTTCAAATCCAAACTTTTAACATTTCCCTTGAACTTTCTTTTCCTGTTATAATCCTGTGTTGTTAAAACATCACCATCCATCTAGTTATCCAGGTTTGAAACCCTTTTGTGACATTGGACTCCTCACTTTATTAAACCCTTTCTAGTTCATAAGTTATGAAGTTCTGTTGATTCTACATAAAATCTGTTGCCACTGCCCATATTCTGCCTTTGCTTTCTCTTGCTCAGTAATATTTTACTGGTTTCTTTGCTCCTATCTGGTTCCCCATTGTAAGCTAACTCTTGCAAAATCATTATTTTTGAACATTCAGTGATACAAAAAATTTTTTTTAAATGCCTACTAGGTAGCAAGTACTCTTCTGGGTTCTGGAGACATATCGTCAATCAATACAAGATCTCTGCTCTCATGGGGTGTATAGTAGGAAGGGCACTAGAAATAATTAAACAGTCAATTAGTATAAAGGGCTAATGCCTCGTTCCGCTATTTTGAGACTGCATTGTTTATTGCAGAATTAAAGTCTAAATTGCTTGGTAATTAAGTTCATTTACAGTCTCTTCTTTACCTTAATTTCTAGTTTTATCTTTTACTTCACCCTATTCCCGTATCTCCTGTTTTTCAACTAATCAAGGAAGTGAAAGATGTCTACAAAGAGAGCTACAAAACACTGCTGAAATAAATCAGAAATGAAATGAATAAATGGAAAAACATTCCAAGCTCACAAATTGGAAGGACTGATATCATTTAAATGGCCATACTGCCCAAAGCAAGGTACAGATTCAATGTTATTCCCATCAAATTACCAACCTCATTTTTCACAGAATTAGAAATAAACTATTCTAAAATTCATATGGAACCATAAAGAACCCAGATAGCCAAGGCAATTGTCAGCAAAGAGAACAAAGCTGGAGGTATATCATTACCCAACTTCAAACTGTACTATAAAGCAACAGTAACCAAAACAGCAGGGTACTGGTACAAAAACAGGCACATAGACCAATGGAAAAGAATAGAGAATCCAGAAACAGCCACACATCCTAACCATCTGATCTCTGACAAAATTGACAAAAACAAGCAATAGTGAAAGGACTTCCTATTCAACAAATGGTGCTGGGATAACTGGCTAGCCATACGTAGAAGAATGAAACTGGACTCCTACTTTTCACCATACACAAAAATTAACCCAAGGTGGATTAAAGATTTAAATGTAAGAACTCAAACTATAAAAATCATAGAAGAAAACCTAGGAAATACCCTTCTTGACTTTAGCCTTGGCAAAGAATTTATGGCTCCTTTTCAATTTCTCTCAGTGACTCATAATTTCCTGAATATTACTTTACTTGCACCTTCCTCTCTTCTTTGGAAGACTGCCTTCTTGTTACCTCTACTTGACAAAAATCATATACTTAAAAAAAAAAGCAGCTTAAATATCATCTCCATTGTAAATTCTCCTATGAATTTCTCTGTTTTAGGAAGTCTTGACAGTTTACTTTCTCTTCCCTTTATATCTCAATCAATTTTAGAACACTTACGGTACAGTATTAATGTTAACAACATAGGTGTCTGTCTCCCATTCTAAAGTGGCTTTGACCTCAGGACTAAATGCCCAATTCTTCTCTATAAGGTCACTATCTAAGCACAGAGCTAGGCACAGAGTAGGTATTCAATTTCATATTTTTTTAGTTGAATGTCAGAAGAAACACACACATAAGAACGTTCTCCAAGAACAATTGCAGACCTACAAAAGATTTACTGAAATAACAGAATGGCAAATCAATAATTTTTAATCCTAAATTAGTTATATTATCAAAACTATTGTTTTGAAGACAGAAAAATTCAAATTTCAGCTCCACTAACTAGTAGTTGCATGATCTTAGGGAAGTTATTTTAGCTTTTTCAGTTTTTGCATCTATAAAATGAGAATAATATCATCTTCTATATAAACTTTTTGAAATAATCGGATGAGAAAATACATAATTAGTACAATGTTTGTCACTAAAATGTTGATGTCCATCTACTTTCCTTTCCTTTTGTGCATAGGTATCTGCTTCTGTATTATTATGTTTGCACACTATGTCACGAAAAGTTTTAAAAAAATAGAAAATTGTTATATTTTATTGCAGATTGGTATTGACATGAAAATTATTTTATCATCTTTGGCTAAGTGAAAGTAAAATTATTGCTAGTTACATGTTTCATACGATGCAGTAAACTTCCAGTTTTAGCACTAAAATTCTTGTGTCCCAGGCAAACTAGGATGATTGGTTACTCTGTATTTTGCTCACCCAGCACAGTACAGTTGAAGTTGTAAGATTAGAGTCACATAGCCTGATATTGGAGATGTTTTCCCCTTTGGACAAGTAACCTTTTATAACTCACTTTTCAACTTACTGTCTCTGTTTCCTCATTTGAATATTGTATATTTCTCATTGGCATATTTAATTTCCTCATTTGTATATTATTATTGATTTTATTATATATGGGTATATTATTATAGCCTCCTCCTTAGGGTGGTGAGATGAAAAGGATAATGTGTTTAAATCAGAGAATAGAACAAACTACTGAATATTGAGTCACCCAATAACAGCTAATTAAATGAATGGCTATATGTTGAGTATTACATGCTACCTTACTGACTAGATGTTGAATCCTAAGCTAAGAAGTGGTTTGCAGAGCTAATAAGGTTCATTAGTAAAATGACTAGTGTTAGTAAATTTAGGAGCTCTCTGATGGTCTCAAAGGTCCATTTAAATCGTATATGCCTGAAATTGACAGGTTTGAAATTGCTTTAATGAACAAGATGGTTTCTCTTAGGGTAGAGTAAAACAATTTATATGAGTATTTTCCTATTTTAAATAACATACTATAACATATAATTTCTTAACAATAACATCTGCTAAAAGTAGGTTCTTATTCCCATTAACAATCTATGTTGTATCTTCTGCACTCTGTTTACAGATTTTTGCCTGTAACATGTTTTATGGTTAATCTAGAATTGACGGTTTTAATCTTAGAGTGATTTGAAAACCCTCAGTTTATATAGTCACTATGATGATTCGATTCCATTTTCCCCCTTAATTTATTTCATTTCCTTTTTAAAATTTAGTGGTAAGCCAAATACCCTTGGAAAAATGCTGAAAAAATACTTTCTCTAGTGATAAAAGAGCTGAGCAAAAATTAGGAGAGGTGATCTGCATTTATGAAAATAGTAACATTTCTTAATCTAGATTTGTTAGAGTAAATGGAAGGTGTGAGGCTAGAGAAACAAAACATGATTTTCCTGAGGCTAGAGAAACAAAACATGATTTTCCTGCCGGTTCCAGAGAGCAGTGGCATGCCATCTGCATCAGTTGACCTCAGTAATATTCAGTGATGTCCTTCTTCCTGCTAGAAATTATCATATAGGAAAAAAGGTTTCTTCTGAACTAAAAGTGTCTTGTTAACAATGAAAGTTACTGACAAATTTGCCTCATGTTGGATTGTTTTCACTACAAGATACTAACCATATTGAAAAAATTTAATAACAAATGAGTTTTTAAGAATGTCTTTCTTGATTTTGTATTACATTCACATTTAGAAAAGTAATGGTGATATACAAATTAAAAGCATATCTTTTGAAATTATTTGTGATTTTTGCTTCCCCAAAATTATGAAGGAAGTGGTTATGTAATAATTAATAGTTGAATTACTATTAGGAAGCAATAAAAAAACACAGCAAGGAATCTTCATATCTTGAAATACTATATAATGTCGAAGTTCAAAACTAAATTAAATTACATGTCAAATAAATAATTATATGCTGCTTTAGTTCTTGGTTTTCTTCTTTAAAATCTGTTTGTATAATTTAAAAATAGATACTACTCTAAATCAGCAGGTAGGTAAGAACAATTTTTTATAAGTTCTTCAATGTGCTAGCACTGTTCTATGAGCTTTACATGTTTAAACTCATTTAATCCTCATATTGACCCTTGTGGCAAGTGTAATTATTAGCTCAATTTAACAGGTAAGGTTACTGATGCACTGAGAGTTTAAGCAACTTGCCTAAGGACACACGGTGAGCAACTGGCAGCTCAGGGGCTTAAAGCCAGGCAATCTGGTTCCAGAGTCTGAATGCTTGGCCATCTCCTTATACCCCAAAGTAAAGCTTGTTTCCACTAGTAATTTGAGGAGCATAAAGCATTACCCCAAATCTCTGTGTCTTATGCTAGAAACATCCTGGAAGGGTATTATGAACTAGGCACTGTGTTGCTCCCTGGGATATTTTGTTGAGAAATTCCAGGATTTTAAAGGCCTACAAAGCTGTAAAACGTTCTATACAAACAGGAAATATGTACTAAGGACACTGATTGGAAAAACCTTCAGATTTTGCTTTCTCAAACATCAGTTTATATTAATAATCTTAAGGTTCCATTAAAAATAAATTTGTTTTATATTATATTAATATTCTCAAATTTGGCTTAAAAAGACAAGGCTTAGAAGTTGAAATTTCAGTTGTAAGAGGCATATATGAGAACATTAAAGAGCAGCAATGTTATATGCTTTTGCAAAAACTCTGGGGAAGACACTAGAGAAAGTGTTACATCCTGAATATTTTAAGAGAGTCTCTAAGCTTTTGGTAGAAAGCATCATATTTTCCAGTGGTATTTCAAATGCTACGCTTTACTTCTGGCTTGAAAAATGTCTTATTATTAAATAAATGTTCAAATATTTTGCTTTCGGCTTTTCTGTATCATTCACTGTCAAAAGAAAATTATCAGAAAATTTAAAAATAAAATAAACCCCAAACAGAATATATTTCATGTATTCTAACTACGTAGGTAATTTACAGAGTGATTTTAATTACAATGGCAAAAATATTTGTTAAATAGTCATACATATGACATAATTAAACCACTGACTACTTTCCTTCTCCCCACCCCCAATGCACCAGGCAAGTAACTATTTATTTCTTAATCTTTTCTGCAACTCTTCCAAGATGTTTAATTTTTAAAAAGTTCAGCTTTGATAAATGCACTCGCTGTTAAGACCTCTGTGGACAGAAATATGAAAAGCCAACATGGTGGCATAGGGCAGCTTCCACTGTGATTTGTCCTACAAAGCAAAACAATGAAGGCTGAGCCAACACAAGTTTTACAGCAGGGCTGGTCTGTCTCCATGTTAGTTATATTTTTAAGTGGTCCAGCATCCCATGAGGGCATGTATGCTATCCTGTGCGGCTCAACATGGTTCTCGGGAGAGGAAGAGACAGCTGAGCAGCCTAGTTTCTTATTATGTTCCCAATTAAGGTGAAAACTCACTTACAAAAAAAATACTAATCAGCACAAATAGTAAATACTGATTTACATGAAGACTCAGCTAACTTAGCAAGCCACGGAAAGATTTTCAGAATTTTTCTTTGTAAGAAGAAAATGATTTTGAATGCATCTTTTGAAAGTGCTGATAGTTTCTTTGAATAGGACCAAAATAAATGGCACAATCTGTAATAATAAAACATGAAGATCTCTAGGGAGTAGGTATGTTCTCAATGGAGAATTTAAATAGCCATATATATATCATATCTATCTTTAAGATTCAAACTTGTTCAAATGATATTAAGATAAAAGAAACATTTATGCTAATAAGAAGGCTTAGTTAAGGCCAAAGGCTAGAACTATTTAAAAATTCTGAAAATAGAGAAGTAAAAAAGAACTACTAAAAAAATCTAGAGATTACTTAAAGGCTCTTTTAAGATTTTTCATGTCTTTCTGGAAGGAGAAAAATAGAAATTCTCTTTGTAAAGCTCAAGAGCTTGATATCAAATGCATCACGCAGCTTTTTTTTTTTTTAAAATGCACTGCTAGTCTTACATAAAGATGATGCTCACTTATGTCAGTTAAGCATAACTTTATATATAGAACATTGAATTCTTTAGAACCAGGGGTTCTTTGCATGCAAACTTTAGGATGTCCAGAGACTTCCTAAAATTGTATGTAAACACTTACATACATGATCACATGTCCATTTTCTTGGGGAAGAGAGTAGAGCCTTGGATTTTCAAAATCAGGGTTGGGGAGGAAGGTTAAATAATGGCCGAGTTTTCACCTGGTTTATAATGAGGAGTCTTATTTTTGGCCAAGAAACAAAGTATAAAATCCAAAAAGAATCTGAGTTCATGACCTGTACCACAGTATCAGAATCATCAGTCCACAGGAGTCTTTAAACTCATAAACTCTGCAATAAAGTTTTTATAAACTGAATGTTATTTGCAGGTTTAAATTATACCTTCTATTTTATATATGTTCCCATCCTGATTTTTCTTATTCCAATTGATATCTTGAACTTGCCTTCCTTAAACTGTATATCATTTTGTAACATACCGTGTATTTCTCCTCAAGTAAGCCAAAGAACCAAAGGATGATGTACATGCTCTTTGGAACCCACTGACTTTAAGCAAGAGTGAGCCACCTGCATGCAACCTTGACATTATCTGGTTAGCTCCCTTTGCATTTGTTGTAGAGTATATCCTAAACAGACATTTTAAAATAATCCTCTAACCTCTAACCTCTAGAGGTTTAAAATAAACCTCTAACCAGCACCAACAGTGTTGCGAATATTTTAGAGGGGTTGTTTTGAGTTGTGTAACTGGAACTCAATCACTGATGTCATCCTCCTTTGTGCTTTGGTTTGCCGGTGTGTTCTGTTTGTCATTCCATCAGTGACCTTATCTTCTCTATCTTCTCCCCACTCCTGAAATAGCAATAATGTTGCTCTCTCACCCACACCTGGCTCAGAATCTCCATCCTAGTTTTATAACAGCTGCCATTTGCAATGTTTTCTTCTGAAGCCTGCAGCTGCGCAAATTTTAGAGGAGGAGCGCTCTCTAGGGAGAACTGTGCAGCTGGGTATTAAGTAGGGCCTGTATTGGTGTTTTTGATATCATCTAAATGGCAAGGAATAAAGAAACTAGGAGTTAGTAATCCAGATAAATATTTTATTTTTATTATATTTTATATTTTGAATGATTTAGTCAGGATTTTACTTTGCATATTTAATCTAGTTTTTCAGATTTCCTTTATAAGTAGTTTCGGTGTAAGTACGTACACACACACACATATACCTCATCCAGGGTAATTAGCAACATTCTCAACTGCAGAAATGTCTAAAATATGTACCCTTCAATTAAAAAAGAAAATTCCCCCCCTTAAACATCTCTTACTTAAAAAGTACGCTTACTTAAAAAGTACACCGCCGGTGCAGTGGTTCACACCTGTAATCCCAGCACTTTGGGAGGCCAAGGCAGGTGGATCACGAGGTCAGGAGATTGAGACCACCCTGGCTAACATGGTGAAACCCCGTCTCTACCGAAAATACAAAAAATTAGCCGGGCAAGGGGGCGGGCGCCTGTAGTCCCAGCTACTTGAGAGGCTGAGGTGAGACAATGGTGTGAACCCAGGAGGCGGAGCTTGCAGTGAGCCGAGGTGGTGCCACTGCACTCCCGCCTGGGTGATACAGCGAAACTCTGTCTCAAAAAAAAAAAAAAAAAAAAGTATGCCACTGTATCTTATGTTGTATAAACTTATTACAACAATATATTGTTAAATACAAAATATATGCTAAAGAAAAATACTTAAAAATAATTGGAAGAATTTAGTCAATAGAAATTGTTTTGTCATAAGTAATTAATTTTGAAATGCCAAATTGTGAATTTAAAAATAGGTACTAACTTTTTAAAGAATGTCTGAAAATATGAAGAAACAAAATGATCTACTTTGATTTTTCTGAAGTGCAATTTGATCATATTTAAAATGCATATACTTTTCCACTGTTGACTTTCCTTGGCATATTGAGTTTATGCCAATTTTCCTTAGCTTAGTGTACATTTCTCCAAAGTCTGCCACCTAGTCTTATATATTTGCATTACTACTTTTCTACAGTCCTCTATATGCATCAAAACTTGATAATATTATATCCACCAGATCCTAGATTTTCTAGAGCTTCAAATTTATTTATCATTCCTGGCTTACTTACATTCCATTTGTAACATCTAAGCCATATACTTTCTGAATAAAAATATTTTTGACTGTATAATAGTGAATACAATATTTTCCCTGACTTCAGCCCAGATAAGATTTCACATGAAATATGGAAAGGAAAATATTGATAAACATTGTTAGTGGACTGTAAAGACATTTTAATGTTGGCTGAGGACTGTATGTCCTTTGCTATAGAAATGACATTATTGGATATGTGGTTTACAGAAATCTGGGTTGTTAAACCATTTTCTAAAATGGCTACTCAGAGAATAGCAGTGAGGATGTCAAAATGCTTGGTATTTGAGTATAAGGCTCATCCAAATCTCTTTCCAAAGGATAAATAAATAAACAATATTAAACATTATTCTTAATTATATACTCAGTAATCACAAATATAGTTTTTGAATACCCATGTGTTCATAATTTTCCTGTTATTTGATTCAGAGCAGCAGACAGGAAGTCTCACGCTATCTTTGCCATTTCCTTTGAACCTAACACAAGTCATAGAACGGAGAGAAGCTCAGGTAAAATTGTCAAAAGAGGTATTATACATATAGCATTGTACTTAAAGCACAGGCAGGCAAACAGAGAGGGTACCTCAGAAGAATATTGCTTCAATAACTAAAGAGCTTCTACGATTAACCACAAAGGAAATATTAGGGAGATATTCAACACTGATTTTATTCCCTAGTTCTCTCTTTCATAGACTTCTCTTATAATTGATAAAACTTGTTAGTTTAAGATATATATTTGAGTTTGGTCACCCACCTATTCCATATACATATATATATATATATTCCATATTTATCTATCTCTCTGTATATATCTCTATATATCTATAATCCAATCTGGCATATATACATATATATATATATTCCATAGATATATATGGAATTGTTGCTAGACCAAACTCAAATGTATACCTTAAACTAACATAACCCATATATATATATATGAGTTACTTCATTAGTAAAAAATATTATCAAGTCTCACAACTGATAGAAAACTGACAAAAAAAGTAAGCTAAAATTTTGTAGATATGAGCACATTCAATCTTAAGATATGATTTGCTGAGTAATTAGCAGATAATAAACATGCCTTTACATCTTATAGGTAGGTCTAATTTTTGAGACACATTGTAATGGTTGCATTTTATGTAGATTTAAGATACCATATGATGTCAGATAGTTATTGCTGAGAAGTGACAGAGAAAGTGAATTCATGAAATTTCTATATGTTACTCCATCACTATTAATGTAGAATTTTATTTTTAATGCTTTATTATTCTCCTATCGTTTGTGTATGGCAAACATCAAACTGCCAAAAATATAGAGGATTTGAGTAGAGGTGAAATCTGTCATAATGTGATCCACTAGTCTAAGACTACGTATACTCAATACTCTATGGCATATAAAAAATTCTAAACCACTTTCAAATACTGTTTGACAACATAATTAAGTTAAAGAAATAAACTACATGGAGCAAAGAGAGCAAGCTTATTATTTTAGAGAATATGTCTGATATGGCCGGGTGCGGTGGCTCACGCCTGTAATCCCAGCACTTTGGGAGGCAGAGGCGGGCGGATCATGAGGTCAGTAGATCGAGACCATCCTGGCTAACACAGTGAAACCCCGCCTCTACTAAAAATACAAAAAATCAGCCGGGCGTGGTGGCGGGCGCCTGTAGTCCCAGCTACTCGTGAGGCTGAGGCAGGAGAATGGCGTGAACCCGGGAGGCGGAGCTTGCAGTGAGCCGATCGCGCCACTGCACTCCAGCCTCCAGCCTGGGCGACAGAGCGAGATTCTGTCTCAAAAAAAAAAAAAAAAAAAAAAAAAGAGAGAATATGTCTGATAACATATTTAAAAGAGGGACACATTCTTTTCAAGGTGGTAGAATTTGATTTAAACAGTAATAAATATAGTGGAGGAAGACTTTCCTTTAAAAAATAAAATTTTAGAGTTACGTCATTTCTAATTTCTCTTCTCCTTCCCCATTCTCTTCTTTCCTTTATTCTCCCCTCTCTTTTCTCCTTCGCTTCCTCTCCTCTCCTCTTGTCTCCTCTCCTCTCCGCTCCTCTTCTCTCCTGTGATTTCCTTTTTTTTCTTTTTTGAGATGAAGTTTCGCTTTTATTGCCCAGGCTGGAGTGCAGTGGCACCATCTCGGCTCACTGCAACTTCCACCTCCCGGGATAAAGCGATTCCTCTGCCTCAGCCTCCCAGGTAGCTGGGATTACAGGTGCCCGCCACCATGCCCAGCTAATTTTTTGTATTTTTAGTAGAGATGGCGACTCACCATGTTGGCCAGGCTGGTCTCTAACTCCTGACCTCAGGTGATCTACCTGCCTTGGCCTCCCAAAGTGCTGGGATTACAGGCGTGAGCCACCGCGCCCGGCCTTCTGTGATTTCTTCCTGTATTGGTGACTACTACACAAATGCATTCTGTTAATCGTATTGATAAACTTGCTATTCAATTTTCAGCTAATACTTCCTGGTGTTTTTCTCCATCTGAAACTAAGAATAATAACCCTTTACTATGACCTTTTTAGAAATGAGAAACTTATAAACAGTTGACAACTGTTGCATAAATACTAATTTCAGGCTTGTCTGCTTTCTGGGTCTCATGATTCAATGAATCTGTGATTATTATAGTTAGTGTAAAAGTAAGTACTATAGAAATACTGCTCTTTAATAGCACAGTGTGACGTGAAGCACAAACTATTATATATAAGACATAGTCACGTATCTCTTTTAAATTTGATTATGATAAGTAATTGGGAACTAAATTAGCAATAGAACAGGTTTTTAAATTTCTTGACTGATACAGAAAATGTCTTACGTGACCCTTAAAATACTGTGACCGATAATCAATTGGCAGAAAGTGAGTTTACTGCTGCCCAGTGGGCATCAACCTTCAGCTGAGTGTTTAAAGTGTCATAGTATGGGCCATGGGAGAAAACACTTGCTGCCCTCAAATTGATGTCTGAAATCTGAAGGGTATTAATTCAGCTATTAGATGGCAAAGAAATACTTTAGATTTTTAAAAAATATAAAATAATAAAAACTTCTCATGATTACTGCTTCATTCCTCTTTACACAAAATATAAAAAAAATGTTGGGAAATAAGCTATAGTTGAACAAGAAAGGATAAAAAAATTCTTTGAAATAGTAGCAGTCATTACCAAAAAGTATCACACAAAATGTACAGAGATGACTTATCAAAATGATATAAGCCAGGAAAAGTGTGTTGAGTTACTTTCAGTTTGTGGAAACAGGGACAAGTTTAGATCTATACATTTTTTATGAAGCAATTTTGTTACACCTGATTTGTATGTAAGTCATGAAAACTGAACTGAGTTTTCTCTCCTATGAAAGCTCGAGGCAAATTTGGCTTAAAGCCTAGAAGAATAGAGTGCTAGAATGTTCTTTTAGATCCCTCTCTGGAAAGTTGTTTCTGTATGTGTTATAGAACAATCATCTTGCTTCTGTCATTCTCAGTAGCTAAATGACAAAGGTTTTTTGTTTTCTAAAAGTGATGTTGAATAATTCAAGTCAGTCTTAAACTTCATAATGTCATTTCTGCCAAACATATCTGACTTGACCAAGATTTGTCATTAAGAGTTAAGGGTGAGGCCATTAAACTCTACACAATCTGCTCATCTTCTAAATTCCAATCACTGGGATATTAATTATATATGAAAGCTACATGTTTATATTTGCAGTTAACTCTGAGAGCTTGGCTTATATAGTTTTTCTTTCTAATCCTTTGCAACAACATCATCAACAACAAAATTTCTGTACAATTGGTATCATTTCTTTCTCTAAGGAGAAAAAGGGCAATATAACACCCAATAAAGTGAAAATTTACAATCTTTTAACTCGTGTAATTTTGGTTTCTGCTCTTTCAGTGGTATTCTTGGCCACAAAGTATCTAACCACGTCAATAAATTATCCAGTGATGAAGCTAAATGACTTCAAAGCATATTTATATGTTTCAATTAACTAGAAAAGAGTAATTGAAAAGCAAAGGAAAAATATCAGTGTAGAATGGTCTTAAGATTTGTTGGTATAATTATGCTAACAAGGACAAGAAATGTACATTGCTGGGATTTTTGTTTTTATTGGATTTCCCAGTCTTTTGAAGTGTTCCCATTACATTGCAGGCTGGGCCAGCTCTCCTGAATACATTGATGTCATAACAATAATTTTTTAGCATTATTATTAGTTATAATAAAAATCACAATAATTATGATTTCAAAACTCCAAGAATCAATATTTGAATTCTGTTTTGCTAAGACACATATAAAATGTAAAGTAAGATTGCATCCTTTAGGTACAATGAAGGAAGGCAGCTGGATATTTTACTAAATGTCAGGGAAGAAACAAATTGTAATTACAATCATGCCATGGATAACCTGCAAAGTGTTTTAGTAAATTTGAAATTGCATTTTTAAGTGTTCAATATCCTATATTTTGTTTCTCTCAATAAAATATGGCTTTGGTCAGATTGGCATTTTTAGGGAAAAATGCATATTAATTTTTATTCTAAAATATGTCTTTCAGGTTGCTACTTTCTGGTTTCTTCAAATCATTTTTTTTTCTGTAATGAAAGGATACTTTAATTCTCTATTAACTCTATGAAATTACTCTTTCTGCCAAGAACACTTAGTTTTTAATTCACTTTTCTGGCCAATTCCAAGTAGCAAAGTGTCTGAAGTCCATCTTTGTTTATTCTTGAGTTACATATTTTGGATCTGAAGCTCTAATTCTTACTTAAGTAAAAATTTTCTCAGGTGAGGAGGCAGCACTATGCGAATTAGGTGCGCAGAGTCCTTTCACTTCCTTTGTGCCATTTTGACAGCATTCAGTATTATAAATATGGTTTCTGCATTTAAGCAGTCACTTACATTTCTTTTCCACAATATATTTAAGCAATATTCATTTTGTATTTGGGGCCTATCAACTATGAGCACAATCCTACTGCTGTATATGGTGGCAGAAAACTTCACCTGAAATACCTACCAGCAGGAATCCTGGGGGGCAAAGATCCTCCCCCTGGCACTGGATGCGGGGCCTGGATGCTATTTAAAAACCCTGCCCTCAGGAAGCTGGGGCAAAACGCCTCCACCCCAATGGCCGGGAAGGATCCTTTTAAGAGATAAAAATTGACATTAATCAAAGTCTTCTTTATGGAAAAGCACTGATCATTTACATGGAATAAAACCTAAAATCAACAAAGACATCAAATTTTACGAAGAAGTTATAAAATTAAAGGGATGGAATGCATTTTTTACTCCATAAATTTATAAAATCAACTTAGTTTCTTGAAAAGAAAGCTACTCAGCTAGTTACAATTAAAGAGGGTTAGAAGCATCAGAGTGCTAGATACAATTTCCAAACCTACATTTAGAACATAAAGCTGTGCTATGGAATAATAAAATGGATATAAATGCTAGTCATTGATGTTGTTTATTTGCAGAATTCATGCCTACATGAGTTACAGGCATGCAGAAAATAGCCACGATAAGATCTGATATATGCTATAACAACAGGAGCAGTACTTTACTTTAGGTCTATCTCTATTAGTGCTTAAAATAAGGAAAATTTTTACATCATGCAGTAATTACATATTTTTGCAACAGGGACAAGAAAATTGATGTACACAATTATTAATTTGTTATACTTTCCCATTAGAGACAAGACATGAGAGTTTGCAAAGGTAAAACCACATGCTTTTCCATTTTTAAGAAGGATATTGTAAAGAAAAAGTAAGTGGCTTGGAAATTTATCCATAAAATTATATAATGAATCATAGAATAAAAGAGTGTCAGAACGAAATAACAGTGTAGAGATCATCTAGTTAAAAACACTCATTTTAGACCAACAAACTGAGACCTAAGGAGGGGAGTCACTGCCACGTGGTTGGTAGACTACCAGGACAAACTCTTCCCACACCAGAATAAAAATAAATCACGAATACATTCTTATTTGGGAGATTGCTATCCTCTGAATATGAGTTAGAAACTCTGCACTTTGGAATAGTAACATCATAATTTGGTGTCTTAATGACTTTAAGATCCTAAACTCACTCAGAAGAAAATTTAATACACTTGCAGTATTAGTGAATGGGCATCACTGGTAACTGATACGGCCAATCAAAGGCAAAAATTGCACTAGAACCCTCCCCCACCCACCAACAAAACAAAACAAAACAAGTTACACTGATGATTGTAAGGACTGTATTTTGTTCAGCCACTCTGAAATGCCTCAGGCTGCGTAGCTTCACATTTTGAATCCTGGGGTCTTTCCTTTCATGCTCAGATTTAGCAAGTTCTGTGTTTGCGAAGAGACCTCACTCTGTATCTTGACACAAATTCTCTACCAAAAATAAGTTAAAATTTGAGGCTTCTTTGAACTTGGGTCAGAATTAAAGGAACTGGGTACACTATATATATATCTTGCTTCAATGGAGAATGTTATTGGTAAAGAAAAGTTCACATCTCTCAGATCTTTATAAATGTTTTCATGAAAGAGCAAAGTTACAATGTGTATTTTAACAGGTGAGGCCAATACAGTGTGCACTGGATTAAAGAAAGCTTAGAAAAAAAAATTACAGTGAATAAACTAGTTTTGTTGTTGATTTTATGGGACCTTAGTGTAGGGTTCTGTCATGAAGAGCTGGAGTCCCTTAAACATTAAGAGACAGGGCAAGAATGCCAAGTGGTAAGTCAGAAAGTGCTCCGAGGTAACTTACAAGGAGTAGTGCAACAAACTTCCTTGTGAATGCATGGAATGTCTATCATTGAACACAAAGTTAATATGTGTCTGTGTGCAATGTTTCCCACACAAGGCATTTTCCACATTGCAATGTTTCATCATTTTCTGAGATAACACTTGTAATGAAGGTGCATCATTGAATACCAAGTGGGGTGATCATATATTTAGACAGCAGTCTTACTTAAAGTTGCAAGAGTAATGATATTGTTACAATAGGGAAAATAATGACAACAAATGCAGATTTTATTATATGCTGTGAAAAGCTAAAATAATGCAATTTTAGCTGATTATGGATTTATTGAAGCCAAGTAATAGGAAACTCAGTTCAAGAATGTTAGATCATAAAGAAACATAACATAGTCATGAAGAGCAAAGAAAAAATGATATAAATGAAATTAAAGGAAATTTGAAGAAAAACAAAAATATATAAAGTAGTGGCTCTAGATAATGTTAATATGTTACACATTGAGATTTTTATCTGAGTTTTTCCCAACATTATCCAAACTGTTAACTTAGAAAAGATACCCATTATTTTAACTTTTTGAAAGAAACTAATACAAATATTATCTTATTGCTATGATTGCATTGATTACTGTTTTTGTTGTTGTGACAGCCTGTCATAGTTAATAGCAGCTTTCATTTTCCTAAGCTTCCTGCATCATTCATAATGTCTCTGCTATGTTTCTTTACCATGGGTAAAAACGTCTTTCATCTATTGTGGCATCTCTTCCTTAAGGAACTGTCATTTTTCACAGCTGAAAAAACAAACAAACAAAATAGAAGGACTGGTGTACATGAATATATATTCAGGTGAGATATTATGTGATAGTAATGCCTTATCATTTTTCTCCTTAAGGTCAGTTATATCAACAGAGATTGCATGAAACACTAAAGTAAATTTTCACAATTTATTCAGGAGAAACAGCAATTCTTTGTTATAATTTCCTTGTTTCTTCATCCACTAGGTGTTAAGTTTTGGGGTTTGATATAAATTAGTTTTAGTCTGGCTTTCCCAATTGCTTAAGTTGCTAACTCTCTCTGCCTGTTTTCTTTTAATTAATTGTGGAATTTATTATTCAATGATATTGTAGCTAAAAAGTAAATGAAATCTAAAATGTGTAGCAGGAGCAATATCCACTTCCACGAATATTTTGTTTTTAGTTACATTCCGTGGAGTATTTGTTAATATAAATTAGATTTTATATGTAATAAGAGTATTCCTCTATCCGTTACAAGTTCAAGATACAAAATGTGTCATTTCACATACACTATTCTAAAACTCTGATTTCGATTCTCTCCTTAGTGCAGTGGTTCTCCACTTTCATGATAACTTTCCCAGTAGGGAGAGTCACAAATTAGGACTGAGGAAAGGCATTCCTAGTATTTAGTGAGTGGAAGACTAAAGTTGTTGAAATAAGTTGTATAATCTCTGAAAAAAAAATTATTTCTCAAAATGCTAGTAGTACCCACTGAGAAATACTGTATGTTAGTAAAGAATTATTATTATTATTATTTTAAAAAGTTGCTAGTTAATAGGTCATGTAATGAGACAGTGGGAAAAAAGCAGAAGCTGACATGGCCTGCATGCTTCCTTCTGGCTTGATCAACTGAGGAAGCATTCTGATTATAGTAAACTGGCCCCTACAGCATAATCAGTTTTCAAATCATCCTAAAAATATATATATTTAATCCGTAACAAGGGGTGTCCAATCTTTTGGCTTCTATGGGGCATGTTAGAAGAAGAATTGTCTTGGGCCACACATAAAATACACTAACACTAATGAGAGATCATGAGCTAAAAAAGAAAAGAAAAGAAAAGAAAAAATCGCAATACAACCTCATAATATTTTAAGAAACTTTAGGAACTTGTGTTGGGTCACATTCAAAGCCATCCTGGGCCACATGAGGCTCCCAGGCCACAGGCTGGACAAGCTTGACTTAAACTCTGGAAACAAAATATCTTTTTAAATTTGATATTGTAGCAATCTCCCTTAAATATCTCTATGTTGTAAATTAAGGATCATTAAACATTTGCATATGTAACAAACCCGCACATGTATTCCTTAATCTAAAATAAAAGTTGAAATTATAAAAAAGAAAAGAAATTTTCACATGTGCTTAACAAATCAGCTCTGAAGGCAAATTGTCAAAAAACATTTGTGTAAAAGATAACAGACTAACAATGAGCTTAAACTGTGCTTCAATTTCGTCATCTGTAAATTGAAAATTATAACTGACTCTAGTGGGCTGTTCATGAGAATTAAATGAAGCAAATGATTATAAACATAAACCATTGCTATTATTTAGCAGTCTTAGTGTTTCTTTAAAAAGAAGCCTTTAAGCATAAAATTGAAATAAATTGATAAAATTTCCTAATGCAGATTCCCCCACATACATATACAAACTCCTCATAGAAAAGATTCCCTTCTTTGAAGATTACATATTAATAATTTACTTTTGATGGCAAAAAGTTTAACAGTAATGATAATATCTCTGTAATATAAATGAGATATGACTTCTTCAAATTGTTTTCATTAGGTTGCATTTTTGCAAATACACATTAAGATCTATAAGTAGACAATAGATACACTGACTTAATAAAAGACAGAAAATTTAGAATTGGAAATTTGAAATACATGCACACATATGTGTGTTTGAGGTGGTGCAGGAAGATTACTTGTTACTATGTTTGGTCGTCTTCTGTTACACCTTGTTCAGTAATGAGTTTACTTCATACTAGTGTTTTCCAAAATTGGGCAGGGGGGTATACCAACAGAGTGCATGGAAGATGGGCAGTAGAAAGAAAATACTGAAAATTCCATTTATATTTATGCTTTTCCTCATCCTTTAGTAATTGCTATGTTTATTTTTTTATAAATATATATAATATCATACTAGTTGATACAAATAAAGTATAAATAAAATATACTGATAATATCCCCTGTAAAACTTGCTCAAACATTTTTATTGTTAGATGTGTGTGATCAGAGAATTTTGGTGATCACTTATCTAAGTAATAAAACAGTGAGAAAAATGCCAAAGTAAGAATGAAGTAAATAATTTACTTCAAGGGCTTGAACAATCAGGGCAAAGCTTTAATTTTACCTGGCCCAACACAGTGATCCTAGAAGACCATGTTGTTTCTTACATAGTGGTGTCCAACCTTGGATATTCATTAGAAAATTCATAATAAAGGCCCAAGTAAGCAAATAGAATATGCAAAATCGATTTCTTCAACTCCTAAAATGAGTTATTCATCAACTACATTATGAAAATAAGGATGGTATCTAAAAAGAGGAAGCCACAAAAAACCACTGGGAGCACTACTAAAAGTACAGATTCCACCCATATCATAGCAAACCTGGCCATAAATATGTAGCATTTTATATATGTTGTGCCTGTTTGTAGTGTGATTATTACGTGAAATCAAATATTGAAACAAAATGAACTTCGAGTCAGACCTAAATTGTTAAATTTTGTACCAATAATATGTAAAGTGAATATTATTTTGAAATATTTTTATTTTGTCCTTATTTTATATTTTCTATGTTTTATAATAAGCATAAAACAATAATAAGGCAGAGCATATATATGATTTACAAATGAGTATTTATACAGTGGAGAGTTTGGGCCCAAAATATTTAATGATAGGAACATGAACAATAATTTGAAGAGCTGAGAATAGAGTGTCTGCATTCAGAAGTAAGACAGTTTCTTTTTTTTTTTTTTTTTTTGAGACGGAGTCTCATTCTGTTGCCCAGGCTAAGGGGTGATCTTGGCTCACTGGATTCTGCCATTCTGCCTTCCGGGTTCAAGCGATTCTCCTGCCTCAGCCTCCAGAGTAGCTGGGATTACAGGTTCCCACCACCATGTCTGGCTAATTTTTGTATTTTTAGTAGAGACAGGTTTTTACTATGTTGGCCAGGCTGGTCTCCAACTCCTGACCTCAGGTGATCCGCCCGCCTTGGCTTTCCAAAGTGCTGGGATTGCGGGCATGTGCCACCACACCCTGCCCTTTCTTTATACTTGAGTATCCAGTATTGAGTTCTGTAACTGGCACATAGTAGCCATTCCCTTACTGGTTTTGGATGAACTCTGGTACCTCTGAGCTACAGTAAGAATAATTTCAAAGCACAAAGATAAACTAGTCTATTGAACCTAATGCAATGCCAAGGGCTACTTTCCCTGAAGAAGGCTCATTCCTGAAACTTCAAACCTTATCTATCTATCTATCTGTCTATCTATCTATCTATCTATCTATCTATCTATCTATCTATCTATCTGTCTGTGTGTCTGTCTGTCTGTCTATCTATCCATCCATCCATCGTCTATCCATCCATCCATCTAAGTACTGACCTACCTACCATCTTTCTATTTTCTGTCTCCTATCTAATTTCATTTATCCTTACTTTGTCAGACTGTGTATTTCCCTCCATTCCTTGTGTAACTCATATTTTGTTTCCTACATGCCTCTCTTTTTTTCTAGTTATAGTAATTTATAACATTATACATTATTTCCTCCACTAACAGAAGTAAGACCATAAACCTCTTTTGTTTGAGCAAATGCTTCTTTGTTTTCTGTGATGGTGGATGAGGCTAGAGATTCAATAAGTTTATGTCACCAGTGAGGAAGACCAATAACAATAAGAAACATTTAATGTAAAGCATTGGAAAAATGCATCTTTTACTCCATGGAGATCTTTATTTCGCGTGTCCTCCTTAACTGATAACATGCAGTCTTGGGCAGACTACGCTGCTCTGCCTACTTTGGTAAAGAAAGGATTATTACTGCCTCATTGTGATGCATGAGGTGGGACGGCTGGGAGTTCGCTGTGGTCTCCTCTAATGTGACCAGAAGATGCACAGATCTGGGTTTCAATAAATGCAAGTTGAGTGAGTGGATACAAAAATGATCAAATAAAAAGTGACAAATTGCTACTTAAGCAAATATTTTGCTAGGATCTAAGGAAGTACTCTGCCTGCTCAATTGTTTCCTAGGCCAAGAGCAACTTTCTATAGCTGGAAGGGAGCTGATTTTCAATTTGGCTTAGAATGGGAAAATATAACTATTCATGAATAACTTACTAATTTATGCTTTTATCCATTCACTGACTTAATTTATTCAATAAATATTTATTGCCACATCTATTTTTTAACCTATGACATACATTTTTAATATAAAAATAGAAAATCAAATAATTTTTGATATGACAATATTATTTTCAGGGACTGAGTCTGACTAAACTAATCCAAAGATGCAATCACATAACTTTGTCCATTATCTAAATTCTTGTAACTGGACATGCCCCTACAACTAAATTAGTATTTTCCTCTTTACCTGCACACTAACCCCAACCCACAGTGTTCAGTACTAAATACAATTAAAAATAATATGACCATTACTGTTTTATTTTTAACTTAAAAAAATCCTTCAGGTAACTGTAATATGAATCCTATAGATATTTCATCCCCTTGTTAAATAGGACACAATAAATGTATTGAAGCAAAAAGTGCAGTTTCATGGCTAGATTTTTATGAGGTATTTCTTTAGTGCTTTTACAAATAAATGTTCAATTTTTCCCTGAGTTATCTTTAAAACTTTGGACTTGTAGAATGCGTATCACAAAATTATGGTTGCTGTAAATTATATTTTAAAACTATAGCACTAGCAAGGAGAATTAAAATATTTTGGAGTTGATTAAGACTAAGACATATTGAAAGGTAGGTTTTAATTTGTATTTAAAATAGAAGTTCTTCGACTTTTTAAAAGCAAATATTTTAAATGCCTGAATTTTCTCACCTGCAAAATGCTGAATGTGGACTGTAACTTTCCTAAGTTTCCTTTAAGCTCTAAAAGTCTATTTACATAATTTTTATTCCATTCGCTACACTGAGTGAAGCATGTATTTTCCCTAAGTGGAGGCTGTGACCAGTGGTTTTGCCTCTGCTTATATTCAGTGGAACTTGGACTCTTAATTACTGAAAAAGTGTCCTGAATAAATCTACAATCTGCTAATACGTCCATCATGTTTAGTAATAAAAATGTCTAGGTTTGAGGTCAGGCAGAACTTTGAATTCTGACTCTACCATTCACTAACTGATTAATCTTGGATAAGTTATTTATCTTCTCTTTCATTCAGTTTTCTCATTTGAAAAGTGGAGCTAATAATAAACGTATTGGTTTATCATGAATCACATGAGGACTGCCTATTAGTGGTTGGCAATAAATGTTCAATACATGGGGATAAATATTTTCCTCCTTCTCCTTCATGGAGACCATTTCATGTCTCCATGCCTTCATGATCTTTCCTCTGTCTGGAAGTCCCTTCTGGTTTTGGCAGGTATCATCTCCCCTGTCAAAACGTTCTTGACATAGCTGGAGAGAACTTACTTGCTATTCTCTTCTCTGTTCCTCCATATAATTTTAGGTATTATAATAAAGGCCGAAGTCTATCACAGTGGCAATATTTATGTGTCTACAATTTCATGGTACCAAACTCAAATGCCTTGAAGGGTCCATTGGGTGCAATAAGTAATTATATCCGGTTGATGACAAAGGGATTCTGTTGTACTGAAAGGTGAAAGCTCTGACTAATAGCAATGAACTCAAATGTTTTTAAAAAACACAGCAGATATCATATAAAATACATCTCTTGGATGATTTTAGCCTGTGGGCTGCCAGAGGGTGACTTTTAGCTTATACATTCATCTTTCTCACTAGGCTGTGAACTCTTAAGCATAAGGAATGAGTTGTGTATGTCTTATTCTCCTTGACATGCTCAGTCCCAGATCTTGTGCATGGTAGGAGCTCAAGGTAATATTTATTGAGTTGAATTAAAATCATCTTTATATGAACAATACAAAGGTAGTTTGACTTTGTAAAATAACAGATTGAGTTTTCTCAATGTCAGCACTTTCAAAACAATGTACACTCAAATAGTAAAAATAGCATCAAAAATATATATAATTATTAATGTTCAATGAAATTGAGAACTTTCCACTTTATATGCTTATGATGACCCACTGTTCAGGGATCGGGGCAGACTAAATTTCCAAAACTTTTAAAATTCTAAAGTTCTTTTATCTAAGAAGTGATGGAAGGGTCGAGTGAACTTGAAAAAACATGTCCTTCCAATTAGCCACCGTACAGGCTACCTTGGTTGGCAGATTCCTACCTAGCTGTTTTTTCCCTGAGGTCAGACTTTTAAACTATATGTTCTTTATAAACTTTCTTTATAAACTTTCTAGTCAGTTTGTTGATATCCACAAAGTAACTTGCTGGGATTTTGATTGACATTGTATTGAATCTGTTGATCAACTTGTGAAGAAGTGACATCTGAATAATATTGAGTCTTCTTATCCATGAACATGGAATATTTTTCTGTTTATTTGGTTCTTTGATTTCTTTCATCAGAGTTTTGTAGCTTTCCTCATACAGATCTTGTACATATTTTGTTAGAGTTATACCAAAGTATTTCTTTCTTTTTTTTTTTTTTTTTTTTGAGACGGAGTCTCGCTCTGTCACCCAGGCTGGAGTGCAGTGGCACGATCTCGGCTCACTGCAAGCTCTGCCTCCCGGGTTCACACCATTCTCCTGTCTCAGCCTCCAGAGTAGCTGGGACTACAGGCGCCCACCACCACGCTCAGCTAATTTTTTGTATTTTTAGTAGAGACGGGGTTTCACCGTGTTAGCCAGGATGGTCTCGATCTCCTGACTTTGTGATACACCCGCCTCGGCTTCCCAAAGTGCTGGGATTACAGGCGTGAGCCGCCATGCCCTGCCAACTATATGTTCTTCTAAAAAACCATTTTACACCTCAGGTGCCAAGGAGTCAGCTAAGGCGTTGTTAAGCAGCATTTATCAACATGTATGAGAGCTAGATCTATTTAGCTCTGCAGCCAAAGTGTGCTATGTATTTAATATTTATGAACTGTGGGTATATCTGTCACATTATTAAAGTGAGGTCTGCACTTTTAGCACACTAGATAAAGAGGTCATGAGGCAGGCTGCATCTGCCTGTTTGTAATTTTCCAAAGCTGCCTATAGACCAGACTGGCCGTTCATTGCTAGTGTGAGTCTTGCTGTCACCTATATCACATTGTCGCTTTCTCATAAACAAAGTTTAAAAGAGAATGTTCTGGATTTAGTTTTACTCACAGATATAATAACATCCTTGGCAGCACTATCTACGAACAAATGTTTTAATACATATCAAACATTTTTCATTTAAGGCTAAGATACCAGCTTTTTCAGGTCAAAATGGTATCTATATGGTGTGGATGAGATGGCAGGATAATTTGGTTAATTTCCATGTTACTATTTAATAATTACTACTTGATTGGTTTTGTAGATAATCAGGGAACACAATTAGTCTTGAAACAATTGAAAGCAGCCAAAGAAAATGAAACTAAACAAGGCCCTAATATGACTTTATATCGACTCTCATATGATAAATGTATGACATGTATGCAATGGTACTGGTGGTAGGGTGTTGGTGGCAAGATATGTCCACTTTTCCAGGTAGCTATTTTTTGCATGAGGTAAGACATGGGATTTCCTTCCATGTCTCTACCTGCAAATGTGCATGGTGTAAACACTTCAGTGGATGCTTCCCCGGGTCCTCCCAGTTTAGATTATGTCACTCTTCAGTTAAAAAATTCCAAAATCTCCCTACTGGTGAGTATAAAACCAAGACATAAGAGTGGCTTTATGGCCAGGCGTGGTGGCTCACACCTGCAATGCTAGCACTTTGGGAGGCCGAGGTGGGCAGATCACCTCAGGTCAGGGGTTTGAGACCTGCCTGACCAATATGGAGAAACCCCATCTCTACTAAAAATACAAAATTATCCGGGTGTGGTGGCACATGCCTGCAATCCCAGCTATTCAGGAGGCTGAGGCAGGAGAATTGCTTGATCCTGGGAGGTGGAGGTTGCAGTAAGCTGAGATTGGGCCATTGCACTCCAGCCTCAGCCTGGGCAACAAGAGCAAAACTCTGTCTCAAAATAAATAAATAAATAAAATGAAATAAAAATAAAAAAGAACGGCTTCAGAATCCTTCACATTTTCCTGCAAACATACAGGAAGATTCATTGTTATTTGAACGTGTTGTTCACTCCTTCTAGCACAAAGAAAGAATACCCCATATTGGCCTGACTCATTCTAAATACACTGCTCAAATGCCACCTCTTCTAAGAGGCTTTTTATTTGTCTGCTGCTGGAATCATCTTGCCCTCATCTGTGCTCCCTCAGGAGGCAGCAAAGCTGCAATGGGAAGAGCACAGGTGTGGAGCCAGAGGGATCCAGCTTCAAAACTTTGCTGTGCATAGCTTGCTGCATGACCTTATGCAAGTCACTTAAACTCCCTGAGCCTCAGTTCTCATTTTGGTAATGTGTGGGAAATTTGATGTTATGAGGACAATTATAGAAAATAGTGTTTATAAAGTGCCTGGCACAAAATAGACCTTTCTCTGTGGCTCTTTTCTCTCTATCATGTGTAAAATTATCACATTTTTTACTTGCAGTATAGGTATTTCTTTTCATGTATCTTACAATAAATTATTTGAAGAAGCTTCTCATTTTAATACGTGCAATAGAACTTGGCATGGCATGTTGCATATAGGGGTTAATTGTAAAGGTAACATTTAAAAATGGGAATTACAACATGTACCCATGTTTTGCTTCTAAACTTCCTTTAAACTTCTAAAAGTAAAATGACAACATTCATGCAAGATAGTGAAAATATCACTTGAGTCCTAAAAATGTTCTGACCTGTCAAGTCCCTCTTGATATCTCATATAGTCTTTCACTCCCAGACAGATCGGTGAACACTGAATAATACAAACAGCCAGACGTGGGCCACATACATCCTTCCCAACATTTATCCCAGGGTTGCATATGTGCCTTCTCATTTATGTATTTAAGAGACAGACAGAGAGACGATCTTGAGGGTGGAGCAATTTGGATTGCTTATGTGAGCATGAAAGACAAGGGAGGCACATAGCTAGGGATGCTATTCCATGAGGGGAGAGACTGACTTAGCATTCATTCTCTGCAGGCCTAACTCTCCTGTATAGGAGCCAGCCAATTTCACCTCAACTATGGCCTCGAAGCAAAGTAATAACAGTGTGTTGGGCTCTATTTTCAAATAAGATCATAAGTGTGAAATGGGTTTGAAAGAGGCAGGCATTATACAGTTTCAAATAACTTCTAACTTTTAGTGAAGCTATTCCTTTTTGTAAGCTGGATGCCACTGAGGCCTATATTCACCTAATTTTCAAGTCTGATATGAGACAACACTCATTCCTGATAATAGGGAGAAAACGGAAACAGACTCAAAGAAGCCTGACTTTATGACTGTTTAGTCACATTAAAACTGGGCATGTTGAGACTGCCTGGAATAATATCTCCATTCACATCTTCCAGCCCCTTGCTGTGCCACCATTTTCGACTCTGTTTATCATTAGGCTATCCTTGAAAGGCCATTAAACTGAGTTCAAAATGAGGACCCAAATACATCCTGTCCCATAAGAATATTGTTGAAGGAGAGTCAAGAGAAAAAGTGAGGGATAAAAAGCAAGCAGGTGTTGTTCACTGTTGAAAATGCCCCTCCTAATGTATTCTTCAGAGCTAGTTCCAAGGCAATTTCAGACCCTTGTATCATGAGATTATTGGTTCACTTAACATACATGCTTTTAATTTAATTTTAAACATTGGCTTGGATGTAAATTTGAGTAGTTTGCTAAAATGTTCCACTAGGGGTGGTGAATGATTATAGCTTCTTAGATACAGTGACAGTGTGAGAGAAACAGCAGCTTCTGATGTGATATATGTGGAGAGGAAAACATTTGGAAGCAGTTTGAGTGCATTTTATTTCTGCATGAACTCTTTGGGCACCCAGCCACTTTCAAAGTATTATTTAACAAATTATGGCACCACAAAAACTACTTTATGCCCTAGATGTTAGTTTCCAAAACAGGATCCAATAAATGTCTAAAGTTTTAATATCTAAGAGAATAGGACTGAGTTAAAATTAAAAGAACATTTGTATTTGCAAGTGAAAAATAAAAACTTATTGCTTTCAAAGTATTATATTCAATTTTACTGCTATTTAAATAGGTTTGTTTTATGTACATACTGTTGTGTTAATACTTTTTTTAAAAAGATGCTTGTTTATTGATATTTTTAAGGGGCTAAGCCATTTTACTATATGATGGTAAATTTACACTTGATCTTAGCCGAAAGGCCGAGAAGCGATATATGACAGTATATTTTACAGTTTCAGAATCTAGAGGATAGTGATGCTCTTTTGTTTATATTTGACTTACAAAAAATCCAAACAAAATAACTTTCTCGTTTACCCTTTACATACTGGCGCATGTGTTCTGCAGTGGTGTAAATAATGGTGCAGTCTTATTGTCTGAGGCTGTGGGTAAATACTGAGTCATATGAATCACCCTATGACATCAATAAGGTAGGGCCAGTGGAGAATGAGGGGGAGGAAAGTACACCCTGGAAGGAAGCTGTTCACCCATGCGAGGCACATTTAGTGTGCTGGATGATGTAATTTACTAAATGGCACACTGGTGCCCTAGAAGACTTAATTCACCTCAGCTGAATGAGCAGTTGGCTCAATCTCAATCATTAAGAGGTGCCCATTTATACTCAAAGTCATATAGATTTCAGATCGAATGTGTCTTAACTGAGTATATATACCTTCCAGGTAATCTGGGTATAAGGCTGGGAATACAAAAATAAGTGCAGCCTAATTAGAAAGAACGGTTTAAACTTACTTTTCAAATCACATCTTTACAGCACTAAGGGGCAGATACCTAAGGAGATTAGGTACTTTCAAGAAAGAAAAAAGCAAGTGACAATATTATTGCCTAATTATAATCACAAACCTTGAGTTTGGAGAAAGTCCCAGAGAGTTTGTATTTAAGTACAGATTTAGCTATAATCTAGCAAACTGTATTTATAGAAAAGAATTGCTGGCAAACATAAATACTGGATAGTGGAACAGGCTTGTCAAGAAATAAACATGAAAGAAAAATGAAGAGGAGATAAATTTTTAGGTTAATGGCATATATTGATAGACCAAAGAAAAATGGTTGCATAAGGGCACGCATTCATGTGTGTATGTGTGACTGTATTTAAAAGTATTGACTGGCCAAATTTTTAACACATTCATACACAATAGATAAGTGTATAAGACTGTTATAAAAATTCAGTTGAATGAAACAGAAGTTTTAGTTCCCCGAAATTTTTTAAATTTATGATGCATATCCAGTTAAAAAAGTAAGAATAATCTCCACTATTTGAAAACCTTCCGTCTGAAAAAATCTTTTTAAAAGGCCAAATCAGCCCCTAAAGTACATGGCAAGGTATCCTCCAAAAGGAACAACCTCAGTTCATACTTGATGATTGAGGAAAGTCCTATACCTCTAGTCATGATCTGAGCTCATGGTGGCAGAGACTGACAGTGGCCTTTCCATACCTGTTTCTTTCAACCCAGTTTCAAAACCCCTGACGTTAAGGGCCATATGGCTGGCCAGAATAAAGACCATATTTTTCCAGCTTTCTTACTTATCCAGATGAAGCTATGTGATCAGTGAGTGGAAATGGAAGTAGTGTTTGCAATTTCCAGGAAGTATCCCTGAACGGAGGAAATGGGACTATATGTACCCCTTCTTCCTTCTTGAAAAATGCAACTTACACAACCATCCTGGGCAGTGTGCTGAAGACAGTTGTTCAGTATGTCGAAGGATCTTGGGTCTCGGAGGTTCATGAAGCTATCCTACTAGCTGTTGATTGCTTACCTCTGGATGTTGCTTATTTGTGAAAGGAATAATTTTTCTACTTTTTATTTGGGGTTTTCTGTCACTTACAACAGAATCTGACTCTATGCTGATAGTCTGGCTTTTCCTTTCTTAGCATTCCTGGTCCCTAAATTACCTGTGTCAATATCCTCTGATGACTCTTATCTCATACTCAGATTTTGAAACAGACTTCATGGATGTAATTTTGGCTGTTCTAGCCTATTCTTCTTACTCTATCTGGGCAATTATTTCTGAGTCTATCCACCAACCCAGATGCCACTCATCTGCCTGGATTGTTCTCAGTCTGTCACTGCATCAGAAAATGAATGAGAAATGAAGTCACATTGAAACATAACTTCCAAAGACCCAAATATTACTCTACTTCCTTCTCTTCCACTAAAAAAAAAAAAAAAAAAAATGGGAAAAGATAAGATTAAGAGTGATATTTACATACAACTTCTTAATTTGCTTTTAAGAGAATCTGTACTTGATTTTTGCTTTTCCTATTATCTAGAAGTGAATAGCTAGAGATAAAAATTTTAACTGGTTATGTCATGAGGTACCTTGACAGTTAAGAGCACTGCCTTAATAGGTAATGAGTCCTGGAGAGTCACTGCCTCTGACTCCCTGGAGATAACACTAAAGAGCATAAAAATTGGGAAACAATTTTTTGTGAGCTCTCTCAAGACAGGGGATTTTTTTTTTAATTCATAAGCTTAGCTCAATGCCTGATGCTTAGATGTATGATGAAAAGAAAGAGAAAGAGAAAGGAAGGAAAGTTTCACAAATCAATGGCTTGTGTTCCTTCACTATTAAAAGAAAATTTCATCTTCAATAGTGAATAAATTTTTACTGTAGAAAACATTTCTCTCTATTTGTTTTTCTCTCAATATCTTTAGATTTGTTTACTTTGGATAAGTCTTATGCAAATTTTCTTTTCTTCCTTTGCAATTTTATTTTCCAGTTCCAGAACTTCCAACTCTATGTTTACAATTTCACTTTCAATCAAATTTTAAGAGTTTTAAAAGAAAAAAAAAAACAGGCTGGATGCAGTGGCTTTCAGCTGTAGTCCCAGCATTTTGGGAGGCTGAGGCAGGAGGATTGCTTGAGCCCAGAGTCTGCAGTAGGCCGTGATTGTACCACTGCACTCCAGCCTGGGAGACACAGTGAGATCTTGTCTCTAAATAAATAAATGGAAAAGAAAAACAAAACAGTCTCCTCAATCTTGTCATCCTTCTATCAATGTGGGTGCCTTTGAAATGTGCTTCCACATTAGCCCACACTTTTGCTATCACAACCTCACCATTATTGTAATTTCCACAAAGGCCAATGTCATGTTATCTTGTTCATTGTACCTTTCACACTTAAAAACTCATGAGTGACTGAGTTCATTTTTTTTTGTCTTATACATTCTACCATTATGTAATAGAAATCTTTTTCTTTTTTCAAGGTTGAATTGTGATTAATAAGTGCAAACATTCCACGGGTCATCTCTAATCTAATTTTAATGTCACAGTTTTATACACAAAAGAGGTTTAATTTTCATCTTTTAACAGTAAAACAAAGTCTATAGATTAAATAAAGATAGTATGGTTTGAACTTAGAAAAACAACTGGCATGCCTGGATGGAATCCTTCTTTCACTTAAGTTCTACAACCTTGAGACAACTTAAGGACAAAAAATAATCACTAACCCCCCAAATACAAGCTTGTCAAGATTTACATGCCGGTGTGCACTTAGACCATCCTGACAGAAAATATTCTCCCAGCTTTTGAGTGTCTGCCAGCCCAGTTGATGAGTGGGATGTAAGGGAGGTGGCAAGGGTGTAACTCTTTAGCGGATGACATTGATAAACCCCTTCTTTCATGTTGGTAATATACCCATGACAAGTAGAAGTAGTTGCTCCCTGGACTGATCAAGGAAAAAAAAAATGAATAAACAACTTTTTACAAAATCTGGAAATTTCTTGAAGCTTTATAGGATGTTTAGATAGAATTCATTTGCCATTAACCTCTTCTATAGAGAAGAGGTAATTTTTCTTGGAAAAAAATATTTCACAGAAAAATTTTGAGATAACTTTCCTATTCAAAATCCCAAATTCCTTAGGGTAGCAAAGATCTAAGAATCCCGTTTCCCTTAGCCTACCCCTTCACTCCCCACACTGTGTTTCTTATCTTCGTGAAAAGACTTGACCATTTAGCTAGTTGCTAAACTGGAAACTCGAGGTTCATTTAGACCACTTCCTCAGAGTCGTCTTCTAATCTCAACTGGTGGTGTCCTGTGGTTTCTATGGAGTGAAAACCTGTCTTTCTTAGTCACCCTCTTTCTTCTGTCTTCACTACAATTACACAGCTTTATATAAGTCTACCTATATTTTTTACTCTGGATTATTGCCATCACTTTTTGTTGACTTCCCTGTCTCCAATTTAATTTCCGTGCTTATATTTCCCCCTTATATTCAGCTGGCAGATAAATATTTCTAAAATGCGAATGTGCCTATGTGATTTCCCTGCTTAAAACCTTTCAAAGGCTCCCCACAGATTTAAAAATAATACTTATGATTTATATCACACTATAATACACAAACTATCGTTATTAACATTTAAACAACTTAGAACAATGACAATTCCCTTTATCATTCATCTAATCCCAGCCCTCTGCTGTCATCATTTTGATGTGTAACCTCTCAGATGTTTTTTTATGCCAGGAATGGTTGTATACGTAGATATGAAATGAGTAGTTTTACTTTGTGAATTTTTAAGGTAAATGAGATTACTCTCTATATACTGCACTTAACTTGCTTTTGAATGTTTAAAGTTGATTACATGTTTTGGAGACCTCTCATGATGTTAATCTACCTCCTTCTTTTCACTGCATCATAACGTTCACCAGTACATATATACCCACAAATTTATCCAACCATTTTCTTCCTGATGAGTATTAGGTTATTGCATATATATCTAGAATAGTTATATAGATATGGAGTTCCTGAGTTAAACAATATGTGCATTTGAAAACATACTTCCAAATAGTGTACCACAAGTCTATATCAATTTAAATTATTATCAAGAGTAAATGACAATGTTCTAATTTCCTATGCTCTTATTAACACAGATAGCATCACTCTCTTCAGTTTTTACTAGATAGGTTAAAAAAGTAATCTAGTTTTGTTTTTTTGTGTTTTATTTATTCATTAAATTAAATTTTAGATTCAGGGAGTACATGTGAAGGTTGGTTAAATGGGTATATTGCATAATGTAGAGGTTTGGGCTTGTAGTGACCCCATCACCCAAATAGTGAATATAGTACCCAATAGGTAGCTTTTCAATCCTCTTCCCCTTCCCACCCTCCAGTTTTTGGAGTCCCTAGTGTCTATTATTTCCAAAACTTCGTTTAATTTTGGTTTTAATTAACATATCACTGGCTACTAGTGAAATTAAAAATATATTTTTTATTTTCATTAATCATTATATTTGTTTTAAGAAAATTAGCTGCTCGTATTTTTGTCTCATTTTTATATAGTGGGGTCTTTAAAAATGATTTGTAAGAATTCATTATATAATTTCATAGTAGTCTTTGTTTAACAAATATTGCAGTATTTTTCCCTACCTTTTGCCTTTTCTCTATTGCTTGCTTTTCATTTATCAGTCTCTCTGGTCACATCTCTGAAAACTGGCTTCACACAGCTTTGACATCCACAATAAGAAAATGCGAATAGGTCTATAAGCCTTTTCCCTTTCACATCTGTGTAGCTTTTTCTTGTATGTGTTTCCTGCTAATAATACACAGTTTCTTTGCCTTTCTAACCCACATTTTACTCATCCTTCAAGACTCTGCTTAAGTGTTACTCCCTGTAAGAAACTTTCTTTTATTCAAACAGATCCACTGGGACTGCCCTAAGCCTCTTTCATTCATCTACCACATATTACAGCACTTACGGTATTAGCATTCTATTAGCTGCTCAATATATGTTTGCTGACTGAATGACTTTATAAATTCAGCCTTTAGGATAGGGTATTAAAACCATTTCTCTATTTGATAATAAAATTTAGATTTCTCCAAGAAGAAATTACAATTTTTTCTCAAGCCAATGAAATAAAAACTTTCTTTTGAGTTGCTTAAATAAAGAGAAAGAAGGTGAAAAGTGACTGGGTCCACATTACATGATAACAGATACATGTTAATAGATAAAATGAAAGAAGAATATCATAGCTATCATTCAAGCAAGGGATCTTAGAATTGGGAGGAGCCTGAACATCCTGGACATTCTGGAACTATTCTATTTGCATCCCTGTGACTAAGTTCTGTGCCTATCTGTTTTATTCTGGGCTTTCTTGATTAATATTAAATCAATACAAAATTTGTCTTCAGGAAACATTAATTTATCTTTCATTCATTTGGTCTTAATTTTGCCCTCTGAATTTGCATGTGGCAATACAAATGATAAATGAAGAGACCTATTTTTTCCTTTCCATTTTCTACCTAAATTTTTGACTGTAGGCTAAACATATCTTGATCTATCAGACACTTATTTTAAAAATCTCTGGCACATGTATACATATGTAACTAACCTGCACAATGTGCACATGTACCCTAAAACTTAAAGTATAATAAAAAATAAAATAAAATAAAATAAAATAAAATAAAATAAAATAAAATAAAAATCTCATCATACTGGTTACTTTACTTTTGGACAAATTATACCTTAATAAAGCTGACCTTAAAATGTATAATCTGGAACTGATCACTGTATACCAGATGTAAACTGCCCAGAGTAGACTATAAAAGAACTCTTTAATTTTTTAAAAATGGTCTTCTTGTCTAATTATAGCAACCTAAAATGCAGTTAGCTTTTTTGTATTAGCCAGGTCACACCACTATCTATTATTGCACTTGTGGCCAACCACAGCTTTACTCGACTTCACATAATCTAAAGGCACATTGCTTTGTATTTATTTTTTTGGGTTCCTTTTGCTAACAGGCCTTCATCAGGCATAATGAATTCTTTGTACACAAATAAGAAGCAGATTGAGAAACTCATTAACACCATACTTTAAATAATCCAACAATTACCAAATCAAGACATTTGGAGACATAGTTATTCAACGCAGACACAGTTGTTACCAAAAAGCTGCAATAAGAGTTTAGCATTATTCTTTACTAACAAACTTGACTGTTTTCTTGCCTTTTGCTTAATTCAAGAGTGTCATACATATAGTGATAAAATATGTTTTATATGGATTGTGTTAAGACGTATGTAGGCAGAAAGTCAAAAATTCAACCAAATGTAATCAAAGAGCATGAGCTTTGGAGTCAGACAGACATGAATTCGCCTCATGACTTTGCCACCTACAAGCTGTTTGATATTGAATAAGTTACTTAATATTTCTGATTTAAATTTCCTTATTTGGAGAATGAAAAAATTATAACAATTAGCCTGTAGTTTTTATGAGGATTAATAAAACTACATATAAGAAAGGTATAACATACTATCTGGCACATAGTAGGCATACAATGGGGAAACAAGGAAGACATCACCTCAGGAAAGTTGGTCTCTTCTGAGCCAGCTATACGACAGCACAGAGGAGTCCTAAAATAAAAATACGTTACACTTGTATACTTTTCTGAGACTTAAAATCTAAGAATCAGAAGGCCAAGAACCATGTGGAGTATCATTTACTATGATTATACTCTATTACCTCACCAAGGGCTCATATTACCAAGAGTGACTTATAATCCAATAAACATGTTAAAATATCAGCATAAAACAAAGACAAAAAAAACAGGAAAAAGGAGTAACTAAGAGATCAGTGTTTTGCCAGGCGCGGTGTCTCACGCCTGTAATCCTAGCACTTTGGGAGGCTGAGGCAGGCGGATCATGAGGTCAGGAGATCGAGACGATCCTGGCTAACACCATGAAACCCCGTCTCTACTAAAAATACAAAAAATTAGCCGGGTGTGGTGGCGGGCGCCTGTAGTCCTAGCTATTTGGGAGGCTGAGGCGGGAGAATGGCATGAACCTGGGAGGCAGAGCTTGCAGTGAGCCGAGATAGTGCCATTGCACTCCAGCCTGGGCGACAGAGCGGGACTCTGTCTCAAAAAAAAAAAAAAAAAAAAAAAAAGGGAAAAGAGATCGGTGTTTTAGTTGACACTGGCATTAATCAGAACAACATAGATTTTTGGTCCAAGAAAACTTCTACTTTAGATAAATTTCCAAGATAAAGAAGATAGCTTGCATTATATACATAGAATGCTGACTGAGGGAAAAAAGTAAAAATGGATCAAAATAACCTTATGGTTTTATAAACAGAAAGTGGCAGTAGAGGTATATGGAAAAGCTGATGGTGTGCTATACATTGCAATGATGGTTCTTTCCCAGCAAGTTTCATTGACCTTCCACATTTCACATTGACCTTGATGTTTATAAATGCTGCAAGCTTGGCAATTAGTCTTTTGTGAACTGAGAATTTTCTCTTTTGTAGGTTCTTATTGTTTGATCTCAATTAAAAGCTATTTAATAGCAAATTCATGTTGAGTCTAATAACAGAAGAATTCAGGTCTAACGTGTGTCTGTTGTGTGGCATTTCACAGGAAAGAGGTTTCATTATGAGTTTCAAGGAAGATTTTCTTTTGGTCTTAGGGAAATAAGATTTATGACTTACATGTAATTTTGTCCTTTGAAGGTGACAATGTAATGAAACAATAAGAAAAAATGGCATTTGAGATGATAATGCAGCAACCAGGTCACTGAGAGAATGACTTTTCTAAGGGTACGAGAACTTCCTTGCAAGACAGCTTCAGAATCTATCAATTAGCACTTAAATTTTGGAGAAATTGCCTGACATATGCAATTGCTTCAAATGAAAGGGTTTTAACTTTAAAACTTTTTTTTTTTTTTACGGAGTGTTTTTCTCCTGAATCTTCTTTGTGTCAACCCCTATAGTCTTTTTTCTACCATGCCACCTCTGGCCCTTATTACACTTAATTTTGACTACTGCAGGAGTCTGCTAATTGGTCCCTCTGCTTCTACTCTTTCCTGATTAGGGCTTATTGAGTTTCCAGGCCATCCTGGCAGCAGTATTTTTTAACAAGTGATATTACTGCCCTAAATGCTGACTCCTTGCCGTGACATAGGTGATATGTTTATATGCAATAACAGCACTATATGCCCTCTTCTGTCCATCCCAGAATCCATTCCTGAATTTAGGCTTCCAGTTTCAGACTCCTATTTTTCCTGACTCTAAATGTGAACTATTTTATTTTGACCTTTCTCTTGCTGACCCTTTCATTCTCAACACACTCTGAAGATGACTTCCTATTGCTACATTCTGGTATCTAGACTCTACAGTGCTGGTGGAAGGGGATTATTTCCTTGAAGTCAGGCCTGAATTTAACCTCTAGCTTATCCAAGCAATTCTGCACACCACCTGCTTCAGGCAGCATTATTATCTTAAAAATCTTCAAAACTTTCTATTTCATTTTGTGTAGAGTTGTAATGTCATGGTTTAGCATTTAAAGCTTCCATAATACTTTTTTTTTTTTTTTTGAAACAGAGTCTCACTCTGTCACCCTGGCTGGAGTACAGTGGTGTGATCTCTGCTCACTGCAATCTCTGCCTCCTGGGTTCAAGCAATTATCTGCCTCAGCCTCCAGAGTAGCTGGGATTACAGGTGCCTGCCACCATGCCCGGCTAATTTTTGTATTTTTAGTAGAGATGGGGTTTCACCATCTTGGCCAGGCTGGTGTTCAACTCCCGACCTCGTGATCCACCTGCCTCGGCCTCCCAAAGTACTGGGATTACAGGCGTGAGCCACTGCACCCAGCCCCATAGTACTTTTTAAATTTATATTCTGATTCCTCCCCCATATAAACCTAATGTTTAAGGCAGATTGAGGTGTTATCCACCTCCAAAATACATGAATGCCTCTGCCCTTAGACTTGCTGACACCACTTCTCCGGCCTGGAGTGCCTTCCATACTGTCTTCTAGCCTGCTCCAATTCCCGGAATCTTCTGAATCCCAACTCATGTCTCTTTTTCTCCATAAAGTTTTCCTGGCCACTTGCTTCTATGAATCCCTCATATTTGGAATATATTATTTTAATTATTTTTATTCTACTTACTGTAAAACAAAATTGTATGTAGTTAGAATACAAAATCTCTGGTGGCAGCTGGGTAGTATAAAAATAAATATTCTTAGGGCAATAAAATTAAAAATAAAAATTAGTAGTACAACCTGGCAACAGTGTGAGTCGATTCTACATGAGAAATTTGTTTTTAGGTAAAATTCAACAAGGTTTGAATCAATAAGAACTATGGTGACTTACACAACCCCTCTCTGGGTCTTCATCCTATACACAGAGAGAAAAGCCATGGGTGTCAAAACTGACTGCAGCAAGCATTTGACCAACATGAACCAGGAAAAAAAGCACTTTGTTATTTTCAACAAACAGATGCATTTTTATGTGTATCCTAGAAACTGAAGTACCAGAAACTACACAAATACTGTTCATAATTTAAGCTCAGAGTTTTCAATATATGCAGACACAAAGAATAAGAATCCCTTTTAATTAAAACAAAAGTTTTGCCTCTAATCTTTTGTCATTGAAAGTATTTTTTTGAAAATGTATACAGTAATTACCATATTCTCATTTACTCTTCACAATACAATTTTCATAATATAAATATATGTTCAGTCAGTTTTCCTAACAACCCAAATGAAGAAGGAACTATTACATCCTGAGTTTTGCAGAGAAGTAATAATTTCCCAAAGTCACCTAAATAAGTAATTTAAGCTAGGAATCCAAGCAGCTTGACCCTAGAGTCTGTTCTTTTAATCATTGCCATGAATACAAAATCAAGCATTTCTTAACTTTTAAGTAAAATACTTCATTGGGAGATTGTTGGGCTCATTCACTATTTATTTTTAACATTTGATTACTCATTTATTACTTTGTCTTTTTATTATTCTTTAATTTAATAGGCTTTTATTGAACACTTATTATGTGGTATATGTTGAGATACATCATGGAGAATCTCTGCCTTTATGTGTACTTGGGAAGACAAATGCATATAAAATAATAATAGCAACACAGTGTTTTAGGAGCTATGGTGGTAACAAAGACTCACTCATTTGACCAGAACTTTAGTAGGCTCCCAAGCCCTTTCTGACCTGACTTGATTTGGGGCCTTCATATCTATTCTTATAGAATGCAGTCTGAGCAAAAATCCTACTGGCCAGTTTAGCAAAAATCTCCTACCCTTGGTGTCTGACTGTTTTCAATATCTTATTACCCTGGTCTGTCTTCAGCAACAATCCTATCAAGTCAGTTTATCCAGAAACTTCTTAGCCTTGATGTTTCCTCTTAATAGTTTCCATCCGATGACATCCACTCTGCTCCTTGGTTATATACATCCCCACTTGTCCTTGTTGGAGTTAAGTCAAATTTCTCTCCCCCACTGCAAGACCCCTGCGGAACTGGTCCCTATACCTACATTCATAGCCCTCCTTGAATAAAATCTGCCTCACTATCTTTAACAAGTGTCATGAATAACTTTTCTTGTAACAGTAGATATTTGAGTAGACTACAGTGGGGAAAAAAAGGAGCTCATGATTCTACATAGAGGAGAAAAGTCTTGATTAAACCTAAAAAGGGCAATAGTTTACCACTGGGAAAGAAAAAAAGGGCATTGTAGGCATAAGGAGCTGCTCTGAAGAGCATGGTGCTCTCTGAGAGCTGTAGATGGTTTAATAGAACTGAAGCAGGCACAGCAATTAGCAAAAACGATCCTAGAAAGGAAGCAAGTGCCAGATCAATGGGGGCCTTGAATATTCTGCCAAAGAACTTGGACTCGTTCCATCAATCTCTGGGGAACCTTGAAGATTTATAAGCCAGGGTGTCATGTTATCTGTTTTGAATTTTATAAAGATCTCGCCTACGGCAATGCATAGGATGAATTGGAGGATAGCAAAAATGGAGATAGAAATACAGTGTGATTCTCTGTAATTCTGGAAAGAAATGATGATTGATGTAATTTATTTAGCATATTATAAGTATTTTTAAAATTTTTTGCATGTTATGATGATTTCACATGTTAAAAATAATTCTCGCTATTGAGAGACTGATCCTCCAGAGCCTAGCCAAAACCTGGAGCTAGCAAAGGGCCCAGGCTTACAGCAAGTCTTTGATACGTAAACTAACCAATCCAGAGACAAACCTCCTCTACCTAGATTATACACCCCAAATGATGACTTTTCTCCTCTTAATCATTCCAGGGCCAGGTGCCAGGCAACAAGGGACCACCCTTATAACCCAAAGCCCACCAAAATTATTAAAAATACCAATCCTAAACTGTTCACTGCTCTGCCATGACTTTCCCACTCTGGCCTAAACCTTCTCCTTGCTCCTGTCTTCTGCCTCCTGAGCACCCTGGTGAGTTTCCCAGGAGGCCCTGCATAGCTTGCTGTGCCTCCTATCTTCAGGACCTGTGAGTATAATAAAGTTTGTTTTCCTGAGCTGCCTCTTGTGGCTGCACGTTCATGGGTAGGAGGTAATCCTTAGTGTTCCTTGTATTGTGGATAAATCAGTCCAATCTCTGCCTCGATCTCTTCCCTGTGTTTCTCCTGGTGCTCTCCTCCATATGTGTCTCTCTCTTTTATTCTTATTTGTATGCCAGTTATATTAGATTAATGTCCCACCTTACTCCAGTAGGACTTCATTGGTCATATTCTGGGGTATTGGGGAGGACATCAACATAACTTTTGGGGGCACACAATTAAATCCATAACAGTGACCAACACTGTGCTTGACATTCTCAAAATGTTTTCAGGTTAAATCTTTGTAAAAGAGCTATTATTAGCCCATTTTATAGATAACATTGCTGATTTTTTTTCCATTGTATTCTATGCGAATGATGTCCCCCAAAGTTGTGCAATGTGGCAGGCCTGGATTTATTTTTTGGCACACAAGCCTTTATTTGCCAAGTTTTTTTTTGTTCTTCAAATCATTCATAGGATTGCAGTGATGAATGTATTTTTAAAATGATTTACATATGAAGAAAGTAGACTCAGAAAGGCTTAGCAACTTACTCAAGGCCATAAAATTAGATCTTCTTCTTTCCATTCCCAATGCTCTTTCTACACTACAATAATAAGTGTGCCAGATGTGAAATCATTTGTAGAATAAAAAATGAATGAACTGAAAATACTAGACATCTGCTTTTGCTGTGGTCTTGGAAGAGCACATTGATTTTCCTTAAAAATCACCTTTTCCCTTCTGTCAGTTCATGTGGTTTCTATTTGGTAGGGATGGAGTTTAAATCTACTCCTCCATTCCTGTTGAGTTCCAGAGGTGGACCTATGACATGCCAGGCCAATAAGGTTCAATTCTAGGACTTCGTTTCAACTATTAGGGAACAAAGACTATTACTCATTGGAATTGAATAGGGTAGATGGTTAGCCTCAAGATACAGAAGGTGTCCATATAGAAAAAGCTCACCGGATAGTAAAGCCATTATTGAAGAAAGCAGAGCCAATAGACTGAAAGCAACAAAGTCTTTTCAAAGAATCCTAGATCCAGCCATACCTGCAGCTAAACGATCCTGGATTTTGAGTGACAAGAGCCAAAACTCTCTCTTTGAATTAAGAGAGCATGACTTGGGTTTCTGTCATTTCTCACTAACAGAGCCCTGACAAAATTATTTTGTAAATAAACCTGGATAATAAATACATAAAGTTGACTTCAAGTCAATATTTTCCAAGATTGGATCCCAAAGCAGCACTACTCATACAATCCTAGCATTAGCAACAAGTATATGATTTTTAGCAGAAACATTCTTTAGAGTCTCAGTTTTCTCAATGAAATTGAGGGATTTGACCAGATAGGTTGAGTACTGATATAGTTTGGATATTTGTTCCCTCCAAATCTCATGCCAAAATGTGATTCCCAATGTTGGAGGTGGGGCCTGATGGGAGAAGACTGGGTAATGGGGGCATGTCCCTTGTGAATGGCTTAGCACCACTCCCTTGGTGATAACTGTGTTCTTGTTCAGTTAGTTCATGCAAGATCTGGTTGCTTAAAATTGTGGCACCTCCCCCATCTGTTGCTACCACTCTTGCCACATGATGCACCTGCTACCTTCCACCACGATTGTAAGCTTCCTGACACTCTCACCAGAAGCCAAACAGATGTTGGTGCCATGCTTGTACAGTCCCAGAACTGTGAGCCAATTAAATCTCTTTCCTTTTTTTTTTTTTGAGACGGTGTCTCGCTCTGTTGCCAGCCTGGAGTGCAGTGGCATGATCTCGGCTCACTGCAACCTCCACCTCCTCCCAGGTTCAAGCAATTCTGCCTCAGCCTCCCACGTAGCTGGGACTACAGGCAGGCGCCACCACACCCAGCTAATTTTTGTATTTTTAGTAGAGATGGGGTTTCACCGTGTTGCTCAGGATGGTCTTGATCTCTTGACTTTGTGATCCACCTGCCTCAGCCTCCCAAAGTGCTGGGATTACGGGCGCGAGCCACCACACCCGGCCTAAATCTGTTTTCTTTATCAATTACCTGTCTCAGATATTCCTTTATAATAATGCAAAAAGCTGACTAATACAAGAGCTAACATTATCTTCCAGTATTTATTTGGTAGATTCTATCAAGACTCTTCCTGTCTTTGTGAGGTCTTTCAGTGGCAAGAACTTGAAATTTTAAAATGTTAATACATTTGAGAAAATATATATTTGTATTTTTAATTTGTGAATTCCAATATTTTATTATACTAATATTTAATCCACTCAAGGTACACTTTGATATTCAGTTACCATTAGTGCTTCTTGACTATGATGTATCACAGATTTAGAAAGCAGAATTTTAAAACTTTTTCTTCAGAATTTGTCATACACATAGTTATTCTAACATAGATTCCTCTTTTCAAAAACTGTAATCATAGATCATAATTATCATCTGTAATAATAGGGCTGTTATTACTACAAATGCATAATTGCTTTTTTTTTCTTGGGGCTAATTTTCCTTGAATATTTATAGCATGTGTTTTATAAATCATGACATCTGGTTAATGTAGGAGCCTTGAAGGTGCTGTTCTGATGGCTCAGATTCCTTTTGATATTTATTCTTTTCTTTCTGTGCTTGTGAAACTAAATTCTCTTGTTTTTATTTATTTTGGCAGAAAACTCCCTAGACCTGATTCTGATCTTTATTACTTCCCTGTAAAAAATTTTCCCCTTGGTATATGGATTGAATATTGTGGATATCATCTCTGTGCTGGTGAGAGTTACTTCTATCCTTCATTTTCTATTCCCTTTTCTGACATTGGGGATAGAATGGTATATTTTTAAGTTTTTTCTGCTACCGAGGTGCCATATATGCCAGATATTTACTTGAAACATGCCTAAGCTTTCATTCTCTTACGACCTCTGATTATGTAGCAACTGGGCTTAGAGTGTGTAATAGCTGCTGACAACTTGTTTTTCAATTTAACATTAGCCTCAGAGATTTTGCATGTTTAATAATAAATCTCCATATGTATCAAACCCAGCAAAATGTTACAATTCACATCTTCTTTTCTTTTCCCATGTATACAATCCATTTGTATACGTTGTTTACCTTTTAGGAAAAAAAAATGTTGGATGGCAATTTGTGTCATGATCTGTCATGGTTTTTAATACTCTGTGATTTCTAAATTTTGGTTATTTGTTGTTTCTTTAAAAGTCGACCCTTAATAAAGTTGACCCTTTAATTTAGCATCTAAAATGTGTATTTTATCAATCAATTTAAATTTGATTGTGAGAAAAAATAAGTGTAATGTTTACAATAGGATATCAACAATACAACGTATTTTCCGTTTACAAGTTTTACATAACAGAATTATTATGACTATTATAAAGTATGGCAAGCACATACTTGTAAATGCAATACTTCAGAATGGTATTAAACAACAATGAAAAGGTCTACCAGCCCATGCAAACTTCTTGCTCCTTAAAGGTAAACTTTTTTGTACACTTATGATTTGTGCTTGTAAGAATTATTATAATAATAAATAATGTTTTTACAAGTATTTCTTAATTTATCAGATTTAGATAGAATCAAATGACTCCCTATTAAGTTACTGACTTCTTCCTGAGTCTTATTAGTTTTATTAATTATTTTTAGTTTTCCCCCTAATTAACTTAATGCTTTTCATATTCACACTTCTATTAATTGCTCCATCAACATTTCACTATGTGAGATGAAAACATTTCATTTCCCTTTATTAGCCTCCACCTTCTGAATTATCAGCTATGTAATTACTTTTAAATGTGTATAAACTCATATTTGTAACTATTAAGTTGATTTTGTTTCATTCTTTGCTTACAGTGTGACTCTAAACATTTGATACTAATAAACAGAATTTGTAATAGTTGGCTTAAATAAACATTATTTGTTGAAAAACATTATTATAATTAATTTGTAGAGAAGGAAGCACAAGTCTATCTCTAAACATGTCCATTAAAGGAGAATGTTTTGGACCTCAAGGTTAAATAATGCTTAATTCTTATACTCCATTCACTGTAAGTTTCAGTTCGTTTCATATTGGGACCAGGAACTTTCTGGTAAATATATTTACCTTTTCTAAAGCTTTTAAAGATAAATTTTACTTTGCTCTTGCACTCCTAAGATTAATTTGCCACAAAAACTGCTAAAGTGATGGTTTGAACGTATACATCTGATCATGTCACTCTCCATTCAAAAATTTCCCATCACCCCTGGGATAAAATTTTACATCCTAACTCTTGCTGGTATGCCCCTATGAGATCTACCTACTGTTTACGTCTCTGACCTTATCTTCTGCAATGCTCCTTATTGGCTGTTTCAGCCACAGTAGCCTTCTGGAAGTTCTGTGGGACATTCAACATTTTTCCACCTCAGGGATGTTTTTACTTGACTTTCTGTTTACATGGAGTATACTTCCCACAGATTTTCATAGGACATTCTACGTCCCTCCAACATTAAATTCTCCAATAAGCCTTTCCTCACATCCGACTTCAAATAGTCTCCAGCCCTCACCTTCAACATAACTTTATACTTCTTTGTTTTTCCTTTTGGCAGCTGTCAATCCATTATATTATGTTATGCATTACAAGAATACCTCAGAGATACTGTGGGTTTGGTTTCAGACCACTGCAATAAAGTAAATATTGCAATAAAGCAAGTCGAATGAATTTTTTTTGGTTTCCAAGTGCATATAAAAGTTATGCTTGCAATATACTGTAGTTTATTAAGTGTGCAACAGCATTATGCCTAAAAATACAAAATACATATTTTGTATTTTGTTTAATTAAAAACACTTTATTGCTAAAAACTGCTAATGATCATATGAGCCCTCAGCAAGTTGTAATCTTTTTTACTGGTGGAGGGTGTTGCCTTGATGTTGATGGCTGCTGATGTATCCGAACGTTGGGGTGGCTGTGGCAATTTCTGAAAATAAGACAACAATAAAGCTAGCCACACTGATTGACTCTTCCTTTCATGACAGATTTCTTTGAACTATCAATGCTGTTTGACAGCATTTTACCCACAGTAACAAGAACTTCTTTCAAAACGGGAGTCACTCCTCTCAAACTCTGCCACTGTGTTAATAACTAAGTTGATGTTTGTTGCAGTGTCAACAATGCTATAGCATCTTTACTAGGAGTAGATTTCATCCTTAAGAAACCACTTTCTTTGCTCATCCATAGAAGTAACTCCTTGTCCATTAAAGTTTTATCATGAGATTACAATAATTCAGCCCCATCTTCAGGCTCCACTTCTAATTCTAGTTCTCCTGCAACTTCCACCACATCTGCAGTTACTTTTTCCACTGAAGTCTTGAACCCCTCAAAAGCATCCATGAGAGCTGGAATTAACTTCTTCCAAACTCCTGTTAACATTGAAATTTTGACCTCCTCCCATGAAATACAGATGTTCTTCATGGCATCTAAAAATAGTGAATCATTTCCAGAAGATTTTCAATTTACTTTATCCAGATCCATCAGAGAAATTACTACCTAAGGCAGCTATAGCTTTATGAAATGTAGTTTTCTGAAATAATAACATTGAAAGTCAAAACTTCCTTCTTGATCTATGGGCTGCAGAATGGATGTTTTCTAAGCAGGCACGAAAATAACATTAATCTCCTTGTATGTCTCCATCAGAGCTCTTGGGTGACTAAGTGCATTGTCAATGAGCAGTATTATTTTGAAAAGAATCTTTTTTTCTGACCAGTAGGTCTCAATGGTAGCCTCAAAATATTTAGTAAACCATGCTATAAACAGATGTGCTGTCATGCAAGCTTTGTTGCTTCATTTAAAGAGCAAAGGCAAAGTAGATTTAGCATAATTCTCAAGGGCCCTAGGATTTTCAGAATGGTAAATGAGAACTGGCTTCCTTTTAAAGTCACCAGCTGCATTAGCCCCTACAGAAAAGTCAGCCTGCCCTTGGAAGCTTTGAAGCCAGACACTAACTTCTCTCTACTTATGAAATTTCTAGAAGAATCTTCTTCCAATAGAAGTATGTTCCAACTACATTGAAAATGTGTTGTTTAGTTTAGCCACCTTCATCGATTATCCTAGCTAGATCTTCTGGATAACTTGCAACAGTTCTATATCAACACTTGCTGCTTCGCCTTGCACTTTTATGTTACAGAGATGGTTTCATTCTTTAAACTTCATAAAGCAATCTCTGGTAGCTTTAAAATTTTTGACTGCAGTTTCTTCAGCTCTCTCAGCCCTCATAGAATTGAAGAGAGGGCCTTGCTCTCCATCAGACTTTGGCTTAAGGGAATGTTGTGGTTTGATCTATCCAGACCACTAAAACTTTATCCCTATCAGTAATAAGGCTGCTTCACTTTCTTCTCATTGTGGAGTTCAATGGAGTAGCACTTTTATTTTTCTTCAAAATACTCCCTTTGCATTCACAACTGGGCTGTTTGGCACAAGAGGCTTAGTTTACAGTCAGTCTCAGCTTTTTACATGCCTTCCTCGCTGAGTTTTATGAGCTAAATCATTTCTAGCTTTGATTTAAACGCCAGAGATATGCGACTCTTCCTTTCATTTGAACACTTAGAGACCATTGTAAGGTTATTAATTGGCCTAACTTCAATCTTATTGTGCCTTAGGGAATAGTGATACCTGAGGAGAGAGAAATGGAGGAATGGCTGATTGGTGGAACAGTCAGAACACACACAACATTGATCAATTAAGTTTGCCATCTTACATGGGCATTGTTCATGGCATCCCAAAACTATTATAATAGTAACATCAGAGATCATCAATCACAGATCAATATCAAAATGTAATAATAATAAAAAATTAAATATTGCCAGAATTACCAAAATGTGACACAGAGATATGAAGTAAGTGCATACTGTTGAAAAAATGGCACTGATAGATTTGCTCAATGCAATGTTGCCACAAACCTTCAGTTTGTAAAAAACGCCATACCTGTGAAGAGCAGTAAAGCAGCATGCAATAAAAATGAGGTATCCCTCTATTTGTTTATTGTCTTTCTCTTAGATGCTAAGTCCATAGAAGGACAAGGCCTTTACTCACTCATTATAGATGCTATATTCTCAGTTTGTCCTTTTCTTCAAAATGAACCTACTCAACGAATATTCTTTGAAGAATGAATGAAAGCAATAAGCTCACCATATCACCAAGATCAAAGCTGTTCACTCCAATTTTCAGCAATGATGAAAATATTCTATGTTTGTGTTGTCCAATATAGTAGCCACCAGCCACATGTGGCTATTGAGCACTGGAAATGTGGCTAGTGTGCCTGAGGAACCAAATTATAAATTGTATTTAAGTTTCATTAATTTCAATTTAAATCTCAATAAGCACATGTACCTAGTAGCTACCTTTAGATGCTCTAGTTTCACAGTCATACTGTCTGTTAAACAAAACCCATACTGTTCTTATATTTAAATACACTCTTGTGAAGGCCCAAGACTATATTTCTGATTTAAATCAATCGTTCTCAGGGCATTTTGCATGATTAGCCTCCTGGAATTTCTTTTCTTTGTGCTTATATATCACTTTTCTGAAAATCCACATCTTTCTATTCCATGGATTCTTTTTTTTTTATTTCAATCATGATTTCAGGAAAACAGAGTTTCTTATTCCTGCACATGTTTAAACAGTTCTTCTTTGGTTTTTATTTTTTGACTCTCACTCTAGTTTGGCTGGAATTTTTTTCTTTTTTTTCTTTTTAATGGCAACCTGTTCTTATTTTATGGATGCAGTATCTTTCTCCCTCTCTTTGAGAACATCAAATAGAATTTTTTAAAGGGGTTTTCTTACATTTTCTGAATAAATTTTATGGTGATTAGTTTTGTTTTTACTCCTTGTTACTTCTCTTTTGTGGCCTTGATTTTTATCAAAATCTGGTAAACTTTATTGTCTCTTCACCATCTCTAGAGCTGCATCCCTTAATGAGATAGCTGACTAAGGGCTGTTGGCTGGCAGTTTTAACTTTAGGGTGCATTAATGGATTTGCACAGGCAAGTCTACCCATGCAAAAAATAAGGAAGCTTCACTCTTATGTGACAGCATACACATTAGCTCTATTGCTTTTCAGGTACCTTGATTTACTTCTTTAGAACGCCTGCTTCCCCTTTTGCCCTGGGGATATATGTCATCATTTCCAGTGGCTCTGAAATATGAGAAAGAAGTGAGTAGGGTAGGCAACACAGGTTTGGTAGAAATTCCTCCACTCATTCACTCTGATTTCTTTGTGCCTTGTTAGCTCCATTCTGTCTGCTGATTCAGAATTTCTTTGTTCCTAGAAGAGTGGCTCCCAACTGTTTTTCTTGTGGATTTTTTGAGCTGTATGTCCTGCCTTTCTGGTTCATCAACCCATTCAAAACAATTCACTTTCTATTTGCACATATTCATCAAAATCTCTAGAGTACTCTCCTGTTATTATCAATGCCAATTCATATGCATTGCATTTTTTGCACTGCCACAATGATTTCAGTAGAATTATGGGAGTGAGGTAAGTTTTTGTCTTGCCCTTATTAATGGTTATGTATAGTTTGTAATGCTGGTTATGTGTATTGTGAAATATTGGTAATACTAGCAGTTTGTTTTAATTCTACCTGTTTTGGAAAAGTTCCTTTTTTCATCATTATACTATTTACTCTGAAGTCCTCAAAGTTTCTTATTCATCTTTATGCATGCTATGCATTCATTGAAAATAAATTGTTATTTCCAATATTTTTTAAATGATGACATATATTTTGTTCTTAACTGCATGCATATCTCACACATATTGGTTACTTTACTGGCAATTTATATATGTTATCAATAAGCACTATTTTAATTCTGTAAAACAAATGTTTTAAAGTGTATAAATAATATATTTTGGCTTATCATTAGTATGTGTAGAAATGTTCAATACAACAAAGACATTCATGTTCTAACTCTGGATTTTCTTTGTAAGTCCAGGGATACAGTGGACCATGACACTTATTTTTATTTTACATATATCAAATATTACATGCAGATTGTCCATATACATTGACACCTTGTATTGCTTCCTAAAAGCGCTTGAGTTTAAAGGCCTGGACATATTTTATCACATGCTTTTCAAGCATTGCTTTACTTCTATTTTATTTTCTGAAACACATTAATATTTCCTTATACATGTGTATGCATGCATAGAGACAATTAAGTATGTAGAAGGTGGAGGTGTAGCAGAAAGTATAGAGAATGGGGGAAAGGGGAAAAGACAAAACACTCATAGCATTGGGAGAGATAGGAAATAACCATGAAGGGAAAACAGTAAATAATGTCTCAGAAGATTTACTCATTGACTGAACGGAAGGTAGCTAGGGGCCTGGTAGAAGGTTGACTCTTTTGGTAGAAACTGAGATGAAAACTGTCAATCCTGAGACTGTCTTTGGAAGCCCAGTAGCTGAGTATATGATCATATCATAGGAGGGGAAGTTCTGTTTCAGCTAGCTGCCTGTGGATATGGGAAAGCCTGACATTTCTGCTAGAGACAAATATGCCTTCAGCTGGAAAAGGATCTTCCATCCACCTCACATGTGCAGAACCTAGGAACCAAATGGCCTGTCTTCCTCTACCCATGCCTATGTTTCAGTAGAAAAGTTCAACACTAGAAAAGAAAATCTTATTAATATGTTAGATTTATTAATCTTATTAATATTGATTGCCAGATCTACTTTATTTGTCCTCCCCCTGTGCTTAGGGAACCCTCCATCTTGTGTCCACAAAGAAAAGTTAAGTGGAGTTGATCAAAGGAGACTGAGCTGAACCACCAGAGCAGGTGGCTCCTTGAAAGCAAATATAGCTAAAGAATAGATGAGTCATGAAAAATGTGTGATGAGAATTCTTAAGGGATTATAATGAGATATTAAGAAAGAAAAAGGAAAATATCCTAAAGAAAATTTTTTAAAACTCAATGCTCATTTTAAAACATGTGCACAAGCTATCTTAAAATCACAGGAGAATGGAAACTCCTGTGTGAAGGTATGAAATATAAAGGGGATAGATTCAGTATATCTAGCATGCACACTCTGTGAGTTTTGGCAGGAGAGAAATAAAAATGAGGAGGAGTAACGTTCAAAGAAATAACTGAAGAAAACTACCCTGAAGTGGAGAAAAAGTGAGTTTTCTATTCTCAGGGATACATGGTAAGCTGGTCAGAATCAATATTAAAAAGACATATTCTTAGACATATATCGGGAACATATAAGATAAAAGAGACCATCTTACACATTTCCAGATAGAGATGGTAGGGTAATATTAATGTCCCTGGTTAATTATAGGTTCTATATCCCAGGCCAATAAAGAGCTAGGGACACAGGCAGGCAATTGTCAGAAAAAGAGATGAAAATGGCTAATGAACATATAAAATAATGCCAGGCATCTCACATAGTCAAGTTATAAAAATTAAAACAATAATCAGGTGCTTTTACAAATAATTGTATTGGAAAATATTAAAATGACATCCAGCAGATACAGCTAAGTAAAATCAATGGGCACTCTTATTCCTTCAGAAGAATTCTAAATTGCTACAACACTTTGGAAAGTAATTTTCAGTATTTAAAAAAAATCACATGACCTTTGTGATGTGAAATCACAAATTGATGTCAAATTCTTTGACTCATGAATTACACTTCTATGAATCTATCCTATGATAATAAAAGTATGACCTGGATATAAATTATAGCGTAGTTTCAATAGATTGAAAGGTTGAGTAAAAGAGAATACACTCATATAATAGAGGGCAGACACAAAAATAAAAGAGAAATATTTGTATGTACTATACTAATCTGGAAAATAACACAGTTTTAGCAGAGGTTATCACCCCATAATATCCATTATTTAATTTTTATACTTTAAGAGAAATCATCGTTTTATTTAAAAATTTTAATTGAGATATAAATTCACACACCATAAACTTCCACTGTTTTAAAGGATTTTTAGTTCTGTGATTTTTAGTAGATTTACAAAGTTGTACAATGATCACTACCTAGTAATGTTTTAAAATGCACTCAGGATTTGGTTTGATCCTGTATAGTAAGACACACTGATATTGTTTGGCTCTGTCCCCACCCAAATCTCACCTTGAATTGTTGTTCCCATAATCCCCATGTGTCCTGGGAGGGACCTGGTGGAGGTAATTGAATCATGGAGGCAGTTACCCTCATGCTGTTCTCAAGATAGTGAGTGAGTTCTTAAAAGATCTGATGGTTTTATAATGGGCTTTTCCATACTGCTTCACTCTGCACTTCTCCTTGCTGTGCCATGTGAAGAAGGACATGTTTGCTTCCCTTTCCTGTCATGACTGTAAGTTTCCTGAGGACCCCCCAGCCATGCTGAGCTGTGAATTAAACCTCTTTCCTATGTAAATTACCCAGTCTCAGGTATGTATTTATTAGCAGCGTGGTAATAGACTAATGAACATACATACTTGAAAATGACAGTCATGAAGGAAGTTTTCATATTCACAGATCTCTAGAAACAAAAGGGTCACACAAGGAAGCACCAGGGTTGATCAGAAGGCAGAGAGTGTGGGGAAAACTTGGACAAAATCCTCTCTTGTGGTTTTTTCAGGGAGGAATGGGTGAAGCAGGGTGTAAGCAGGCTAAGTAGGTTTACGGTTGGATAATTTGAATAATTTCAGTGGGCTTCAGAGTATAGGGGCTGGCCCTAGTTTTCCTATACCTGGGGTGATTAGGACAGGGTAATATTAGCTTGGTGTGTTAGAGCTCAATAAAGGAGATTGTTGGGGACCTATGAACTTTGGCGTGGGTGGTTTGCATATGAAAGGCACACTCGGTCTAATTAAACTAAAGAGCTTCTGCACAGCAAAAGAAACTACCGTCAGAGTGAACAGGCAACCTACAAAATGGGAGAAAATTTTTGCAACCTACTCATCTGACAAAGGGCTAATATCCAGAATCTACAATGAACTCAAACAAATTTACAAGAAAAAAACAAACAACCCCATCAAAAAGTGGGTGAAGGATATGAACAGACACTTCTCAAAAGAAGACATTTATGCAGCCAAAAGACACATGAAAAAACGCTCATCATCACTGGCCATCAGAGAAATACAAATCAAAACCACAACGAGATACCATCTCACACCAGTTAGAATGGCATTCATTAAAAAGTCAGGAAACAACAGGTGCTGGAGAGGATGTGGAGAAATAAGAACACTTTTACACTGTTGGTGGGACTGTAAACTAGTTCAACCATTGTGGAAGTCAGTGTGGCGATTCCTCAGGGATCTAGAACTAGAAATACCATTTGACCCAGCCATCCCATTACTGGGTATATACCCAAAGGACTATAAATCATGCTGCTATAAAGACACATGCACACGTATGTTTATTGTGGCACTATTCACAATAGCAAAGACTTAGAACCAACCCAAATGTCCAACAATGATAGACTGGATTAAGAAAATGTGGCACATATACACCATGGAATACTATGCAGCCATAAAAAATGATAAGTTCATGTCCTTTGTAGGGACATGGATGAAATTGGAAATCATCATTCTTAGTAAAGTATCACAAGGACAAAAACCCAAACACCACATGTTCTCACTCATAGATGGGAATTGAACAATGAGAACACATGGACACAGGAAGGGGAACATCACACTCTGGGGATTGTTGTGGGGTGGGGGGAGGGGGGAGGGATAGCATTAGGAGATATACCTAATGCTAAATGACGAGTTCATGGGTGCAGCACACCAGCATGGCACATGTATACATATGTAACCAACCAGCACATTGTGCACATGTACCCTAAAACTTAAAGTATAATAATAATTAAAAAAAAAAAAAAAAAAAGAAAGGCACACTCACAGGTGAGCCCTTTGTTATCTCTGGAATTGGGCAGCCCTGGGAGGGGCAGTCACTCCAAGTTTAGCAAGTCTTAGACGTCAAAACATCAGAACATACAAAAAGGCAAGAAACAGAAAACATGACCACCATGATACAGACTACATTTCCCAGCCTCCCTTGTATCTGTTCTCAAGCACAGCTTTCAGGAACTGTTCTTAATGTAACCTGCAAGCAGTGTTCTACCTCCTGAGGCTGGAGGTTGGGCGGACTGGATAGATGGAACTATGACAACATGTTGGACTATGAGTTTGAAGTTCTATGTTGAAAAGAGTAGAAAAATGACATAGAAGGAACCTGGCCACCCCCTGATTATGGACCCACCAAAAAGCTTTGTATTGCCATTTAGACTTTTATGTGAGCAAGAAACAAGTTTCTTTCTTATTTTAAGCCAGGATTCTAGTTGTTCAGTTACTCATAGTCAAACCTAAAAGAAATAGCTGTTAAATTAAAAAAAATTGCAACTAACTTGCATAGCATGATTCCATTTTTGTTCATAAAACAATATATAAGTGTAGATATAGATGTGTCTACATACCTTTATAGAAAACTTAGGAAGTCCATCTCTGAATTATTAGCAAGGGTTAGCTCTAGAGAATAGAACTGGATGGCAGAAGGATAATCAGATTTTACCTTTAATAATAATTTTAACAGCAGGTTTATGATGTATTTTCACTTCTAATACTTTTTGTTTTGTTCAAATACAAGTTAAGAAAAAGAAAAAAAATCCATTCATTTTCATAGCCCCATTTATAAGCAACCATTGAAAAAGAACTAAACTGTAGTTAATGAACAACCCAACCATGGTTACACTAAGTTGTTGCTGTTAATAATGTACTTTCTTTCATAAAATATTTGACTTTTTTCCCATGCTCTTAGTTATTTCATGAATCATAAACAAGGCTGATAGTTTATATTATTGTTATATATAGATGATGCATACAAACACAGAAATAGTTATGATTATAACTATCAAAACCAAAGAAATTATGTTTCTAGAGATTTTTATGAAAGCCATACACTAGACATCAATTACTTTCCTTTTGGGAAATGCCACATGATGATTCCAAGCTAGTCTTGTCAGTCTCTCCTTCCTTAGGGAGAGCAATGTGACATCCTGACCGGAGTAGCCCATCCATCAGGATACAATGTGATATGGTTTGGCTCTATGTCCCCACCCAAATCTCATCTTAAATTGTAATCCCCACACGTTGAGGGAGGAACCTGATGGGAGGTGATTGGATCATGGGGGCGGTTTCCCCCATGCTGTTCTCTTGATAGTGAAGAGTTCTCATGAGAGCTGATGGTTTTAAAGTGTGGCACTTCCTCACTCCCTCTCTCTCTCTCCTGCAGCCATGTAAGATGTGCCTTGCTTACCCTTAGCTTTCTGCCATGGTTGTAAGTTTCCTGAGGCCTCCCCAGTGATGCAGAACTGTGAGTCAATTAAATCTCTTTTCTTCATAAATTATCCAAAACATATAAAATAAGTAGTATCTGGTGTTGGGGAGGAGGGCTACTTTAGATTTAGGTAGGTTTTTGGAAGATAGCCTTGTGAGGACATGAGGGAAGGTCAGGGCAATCAACAAGAACACAGGAAAGCCCCAAAGCAACAGAGAGATTGGCTTGTATAAGGCACAAAGCTGGTCTGGGGCATTGTGGATTAGCAGGGGTGAACGGGAGATCACATCTGAAAGGTAAGCAGGATACAGATCATCTCATATGCCAAAGTGAAGACTGGATTTTTGTTGTTGTTTTTCCTAAGAATTTTGCAAAACTTTTTGTATAAAGATTAATCTGGCTGCAAAAAGTGAAGAATGGGTTGTGTTAGGGGCAAGACTGAAGGCAGGATGAGCAATTATGAGGTAGTTGCATTTGTCTAGGAAATATTTCTTTAATCCAAGACACTAGTGAATCACAAAGTAGACATTAATATGTTCTCTAATCAGTTCATGTAATTGTATCTAATCTGACTATTGTGAGCAATGTTTTGTAAGACAAGGCTCAATTCAGAGAAGAAAAATATTGTTATGAAACATTTTCAAAAACTAATAAGTTATCACTTTACAAAATCAGAGTGTACACAATTTAAAACCAGATATTTGTATTTTATTATTTCTGTGTCAGTGAAGAGGTGCTTTATGGACAAAATTTGGAAATTACAAAACTAGTATTTACTGCAATTCCTTTCTTTAATGCTAACCACTGAGGTTACGATTTGAAGTAGGTTTGTTTTGTCTTTCCATGATTGGCTTATCAAGGTTCTAAACTGCAGCATGACTTTTCTCATAATGTCCCTGGATAATATGTCCTTTTTTAAAAGAGAGATATTGCCTATTTTAAGAGAAATATCTTTAACACATACAAAATACACTCCTCATTCCATCATATTTGGAACTAGATTCTTTATAAGTCATTGATGGGATTCAAACTTGATTTACCAAGAGGTTTTCTCCCTTCAGGCCAACTTCCCTGCCAACCTGTGTTTCCTTTCTGCTTTCTTGACTAGTTCTCAATTTCTTAATTAGGAAAAGAAGTAGATGCCTGTAATTAGACTGAAGGCTGGACCTCCTTAGCAATTAAGATTTTTTCTGTAGCAAAGATATGGAGACTACACCAAAGAACCAGTAACATTATTTTGTTTCATCTTATAAAAATAGTACATTTACATGTTATGTAATTAAAACTTTCATCATTTGATAAACACAGTCTTCCACATTTTCTGCGTGGAGGTAGCTTGTGTGAAATATTTTCTGAGTCTGTTAGCAATCAACTCTATGACCTAGGAACATTGCTTCATTTAAGAAGAATAATTTGGAACATTACAGTTAACATGAGGAAAGCTTTTGTTTTTGTTTTAGCAACTTTATTTAGCTGACATATAAGAAGTAATTATATTAATTATATATCCTCTTTTAGGGAAATAACTAGTTTCTCCATTTGGGGAACAAGCTAAGAAATCTCAGTATATTCTCTCTTGATTCTTATTCTCTTTAAGCAGCCTTTTTCTTTGCTCAAGTCCCTCCAGTAGCTTTGTATTTCCTTTCCAGACCTGTATTCCCCAGAAAATGTCCTGGAATTTCTTGCAATGAGATATAGTCTATATTAAATAAATCATTAAATCACAGAAACTGTAGCTAATGGAAGGCATTTTTGTGTACTATCATTTCAGTGTAATGGAATAGTTCAGCCATTAGGTATATAAAATAGTGACAAAGTCACAGAGGTGCTATAGCTCATTGTATTTATGGAGAGCCATACTAAATACAACAGCATGTTATATATAATATATGGCTATGCTAGAATAAAAACTGAAACTATTTCAAAAGAATCATGCTTGTTAATGTGCAGGGGAAAGGTCAATACATTATTTTCAGGGCTAAGAATCCCGAAACAGCAATTGCATGTAAATGAAAGGAGAAAAAAAATCACTGATGTCTTTGTTTGACAATTGTGATGAGAGAAAAATGAATAAATATAGCAACAGTGATTGATATAACCTAATGAAAATGTCAATGAATTTATGTCATTCTGTTGCTTTATCTCAATCACAAGTGGACTAAGGTGTGCCTACTTTTACTTCTCAGGCCCAGAAAACAGAATACTGTGCTATATTTCTGTATTCATTTCACAACTAGGATTGAATGCCATAAAATACAAGATACAGACTAGATAATGTGGGGGAATATAAAGATGAATTAGCTGTGGTCTTACTTTCAAGTTGATTCTGGTCTATGTAGAAAGGCATGTACCTAAATAATTATAATATAGAGAGTTAAAAGTTCAGAGGAGAAACACAGCTAAAATATGATTGCTGCACAAAGGTAGGAGAAATTGCAAAAGTATAGAGAAGCACAATTGTGAGAAGAGCTTCTAATTTTATATAAATGTGACTGACATTAGAAAGTGTTAAAATTTAGAATTGAGCTTGAAGTCCTTGAAAAATTAGGTTCCTTCTTTCCTTTCCTTTCTTATTTCTTTCCTTTCTTTTCACTCTTTCCCTCTCCTTTCCTTCCTTTTTGTCTTTTATTGACATTTTCCTTCATCTATATGTACTTACTGCTTAATGTGTGTTTAGCAATATGGTAGGGACCAAAATAAATAAAATAAAGTAGGTCCTCAACAGATCATGGTCTCACCATCTTAATATACCCCCATCTTAATATCACACAGGATTTCCCCCTCTATTCTTGAGTGTATTCTTCCTGGTACCATTCATATACTTCTTGGTGACATCATCCGAAGCCCAAGCAAGGCTCTCGATGCAGTCAGAGATGTTTTTATTCTTCCAGAATTGCATCAGTGTCTTCCTTGGTTGCTGCAATAGCCTGAACAAAGATCCTTCTCAGGTCATAGGCCTTAAAAGCTATTAACTCCTTGATTCATTAGTTGGATTAAAGATTTGGTGTTTGGAGGAAGAGACACCACTTTAATATGGAGATGAAGATCACAAATAAAAAAAAGGATGTGCGGGAGCATTATCAACAGTAAGCAACATCTTGAAAGGTACATTATTTCCACACAGCATTTCTCCATTTTGCTGGCATAGCAATTCAGGAGGGCATCTTGGAAGAGGAACGGGGTCATCCACATATTCTTATTGTCCCTGTAGTAAAATGGATGTCTGTGCTTACTGATACGCTCAAGACTTTAGGGTTCTTACTGTGAGAGATCATAAAATGTTTTGATTTTTAGCCTGCAACATTTCCCTCAAGCAAGACTGTTATCCTGTCATTAAAAGCCTTGAAACCTGGAATTGACTTGGCCTCCTACAGATGAAAGTCCTTTCTGGTATCTGTTTCCAGAATAGGGAGGTTTCATCCATACTGGAAATTTGCTTTGGCAGATAATTTTCCTTCACAATCAGCTTATCTAGAGTTTTCAAAAATTCTTCAGCTGCTTTTACATGAACACTCACAGACTCACCACTCACTCTCATTTTCACATATGTAATGAATAATGATTATTGAATTTTTAAGCCCCCAGAGCTAGCAGGAAATTCAACATAGATGGGTCCAGACTTTTATTTTATTTTATCTTATTTTATCTTATTTTATTTTATTTTATTTTATTATTTTGGAGACAGAGTCTCGCTTTGTCGCCCAGGCTGGAGTGCAGTGGCATGATGCTTGGCTCACTGCAACCTCTGCCTCCTGAGTTCCAGTTATTCTTCTGCCTCAGCCTCCTGAGTAGCTGGGACTACAGGTGTGTGCCACCATGCCCACCAGCCTTTTATTTCAACATTATAAACAAACTTTTTGCTTTGGCCAAGATGATCAGGGTGCTGAGAGAGCTACATTTCTGTGTCTGGTGTTCAATCCAGAGTCATTAGAAGTTTCTTCACATCTGATATAGGCCCTTCTTCAAGTTTTGTTAGTCTTGCTGCCTCCAATGAAGCAGATCCTTTAACAGATTCTGACATTTTGTTCTTATTCTTCAAGATCATAGCTATGGTGGAATGGGACATGCCTGACTGGTGAGCAACAATTATCAGTGATTTTCCAATTTTCTCATCTTTAATCACCTTTAGTGTTTGCAGGTCAATCACTTAATGTAGCCTCTTCCTGGCAACATTAGCAGTGGATTTTGCACATTTAGGGGCCACAAAACCACACAAGATTAAATCAAGCACAAGAGAATATGATGTAAACAAGAGGCAGTAAACACATGATGCCTGAGGCTGCTGCTGGCATAAACCACATAGTGTTTTATAGTAAACATTTTTTAATAAATAGGAGTACACTCTGAAATTAATGATAAAATGTATAGTTAGCTAATACACAAACCAGTAACATAGTCATTTATTATCAAGCATTATGTACAGTGTATAATTGTAGACTATTTACATGCCTAGCAGTGCAGTATGTTTGTTTATGCCAGCATCATCACCAAAAAGTGAGTAATGCTTTGCACTATATTAGGATGGCTAGGATGTCACTGGGTGATAGGAGTTTTCCAGCTCCATTATAATCCTATGGCTTCACCATCGTATGTGCAATCCGCCATTGACATAAAATAGTTATGGGGTGCATGATTGTATATGTTTACATAAAAAACTGTATGTGATTGTTTATACAAGTTTTATCAATAATCACCCAAACTGGAAACATCCCAGGTGTCCTTCAACCACTGGATACAAAAACCAACTAGGGTACTTGCGTACAAAGGAATATTACACAACAACAAAAAATATGGATGAATTTCACATGCATTCTGCTAAGAGGATGAAGCCAAATCCAAAGGCTACATATTGCATAATTCTATTTAGAGAACAACCTGAAATAGAGCTCTTCTGTAGAGAAGAATTCTAATTGACAAATACAGAAGGCAAGAGAGAAATAGGAAAATCAACATTCGAATACAAAAGAAAATTATGGATGGATGATAAAATTAGTGCACAAAAGTTTGAAAAGAAATAGGATATTTGCAAAGCCTAAATTATCCCTCCCCGAAATATACATTTTTTACAAAAAGGGAAAAATAACTTTATAGTGTAGTAATCTAGAAGATACTCTCTTAACCAAGTGCTCCATGCTAACATCCTCACGAATAAAGCATGTGGGCATCATGTGCCCCCTGATACAATGCACTGAGAACGGTGTATAATTTCTGTGATGCCCCTGCCAAAAATGCATAACCATAATCTAATTATTAGAAAACAAGACACACCCAGGAGGAGCCAAGATGGCCGAATAGGAACAGCTCCAGTCTACAGCTCCCAGCGTGAGCCACACAGAAGACGGGTGATTTCTTCATTTCCAACTGAGGAACCGGGTTCATCTCACTGGGGAGTGCCAGAGAGTAGGTGCAGGACAGTGAGTACAGCACACCGTGCATGAGCCAAAGCAGGGCGAGGCGTCGCCTCACCCGGGAAGCACAAGGGGTCAGGGAATTCCCTTTCCCAGTCAAAGAAAGGGGTGACAGACGGCACCTGGAAAATTGGCTCACTCCCACCCTAATACTGTGCTTTTCCAATGGGCTTAAAAAATGGCACACCAGGAGATTATATCCCACACATGGCTTGGAGGGTCCTACGCCCACAGAGTCTCACTCATTGCTAGCACAGCAGTCCGAGATCAAACTGCAAGGTGGCAATGAGGCTGGGGGAGGGGCGCCCACCATTGCTGAGTTAGTTGTTTGATTAGGTAAACAAAGCAGCTGGGAAGCTCGAACTGGATGGAGCCCACCACAGCTCAAGGAGTCCTACCTGCCTCTGTAGGCTCCACCTCTGGGGGCAGGGCACAGACAAAAAGACAGCAGTAACCTCTGCAGACTTCTAACAGCTTTGAAGAGAGTAGTGGTTCTCCTAGCAAGCAGCTTGAGATCTGAGAACAGGCAGACTGCCTCCTCAACTGGGTCCCTGACCCCTGAGTAGCCTAACTGGGAGGCACCCCCCAGTAGGGGCGGACTGACACCTCACACAGCCGGGTACTCCTCTGAGACAAAACTTTCAGAGGAACGATCAGGCAGCAGCATTTGCGGTTCACCCATATCCGCTGTTCAGTAGCCACCACTGCCAAAACCCAGGGAAACAGGGTCTGGAGTGGACCTCTAGCAAACTCCAAGAGACCTGCAGCTGAGGGTCCTCTCTGTTAGAAGGAAAACTAAAAAACAGAAAGGACATCCACACCAAAAACCCATATGTACATCACCATCATCAAAGACCAGATGTAGATAAAACCACAAAGATGGGAAAAAAACAGAGCAGAAAAACTGGAAACTCTAAAAAGCAGAGCACCTCTCCTCTTCCAAAGGAATGCAGCTCCTCACCACCAACGGAACAAAGATGGACGGAGAATGACTTTGACGAGCTGAGAGAAGAAGGCTTCAGACGATAAAACTACTCCGAGCTACAGGAGGAAATTCGAACCAATGGCAAAGAAGTTAAAAGCTTCGAAAAAAAATTAGACGAATGGATAACAAGAATAACCAATGCAGAGAAGTCCTTAAAGGACCTGATGGAGCTGAAAACCAAGGCATGAGAGCTACGTGATGAATGCAGATGCCTCAGTAGCCACTGTGATCAACTGGAAGAAAGGGTATCAGCGATGGAAGATGAAATGAATGAAATGAAGTGAGAAGAGAAGTTTAGAGAAAAAAGAATAAAAAGAAATGAACAAAGCTTCCAAGAAATATGGGACTATGTGAAAAGACCAAATCTACGTCTGATTGGTGTACCTGAAAGTGATGGGGAGAATGGAACCAGTTGGAAAACACTCTGCAGGATATTATCCAGGAGAACTTCCCCAATCTAGCAAGGCAGGCCAACATTCAAATTCAGGAAATACAGAGAACTCCACAAAGATACTCCTCGAGAAGAGCAACTCCAAGACACATAATTGTCAGATTTACCAAAGTTGAAATGAAGGAAAAAATGTTAAGGGTAGCCAGAGAGAAAGGTCGGGTTACCCACAAAGGGAAGCCCATCAGACTAACAGCTGATCTCTGCTGAAACTCTACAAGCCAGAAGAGAGTGGGGACCAATATTCAACATTCTTAAAGAAAAGAACTTTCAACCCAGAATTTCATATCCAGCCAAACTAAGCTTCATAAGTGAAGGAGAAATAAAATCCTTTACAGACAAGCAAATGCTGAGAGATTTTGTCACCACCAGGCCTGCCCTAAAAGAGCTCCTGAAGAAAGCACTAAACATGGAAAGGAACAACCGGTACCAGCCACTGCAAAAACATGCCAAAATGTAAAGACCATCAAGGCTAGGAAGAAACTGCATCAACTAACAAGCAAAATAACCAGCTAACATCATAATGATAGGATCAAATTCACACATAACAATATTTACTTTAAATGTAAATGGGCTAAATGCTCCAATTAAAAGCACAAACTGGCAAATTGGATAAAGAGTCAAGACCTATCAGTGTGCTGTATTCAGGAAACCCATCTCATGTGCAGAGACACACATAGGCTCAAAATAAAGGGATGGAGGAAGATCTACCAAGCAAATGGAAAACAAAAAAAGGCAGGGGTTGCAATCCTAGTCTCTGATAAAACAGACTTTAAACTAACAAAGATCACAAGAGACAAAGAAGGCCATTACATAATGGTAAAGGGATTAATTCAGCAAGAAGAGCTAACTATCCTAAATATATATGCACCCAATACAGGAGCACCCAGATTCATAAAGCAAGTCCTTTGTGACCTACAAAGAGACTTAGACTCCCACACAATAATGAGAGACTTTAACACCCCACTGTCAACATTAGACAGATATATGAGACAGAAAGTTAACAAGGATACCCAGGAATTGAACTCAGCTCTGCACCAAGTGGACCTAATAGACATCTACAGAACTCTCCACCCCAAATCAACAGAATATACATTCTTTTCAGCACCACACCACACCTATTCCAAAATTGACCACACAGTTGGAAGTAAAGCACTCCTCAGCAAATGTAAAAGAGCAGAAATTATAACAAACTGTCTCTCAGACCACAGTGCAATCAAACTAGAGCTCAGGATTAAGAAACTCACTCAAAACCCTAAACTACATGGAAACTGAAAAACCTGCTCCTGATTGACTACTGGGTAAATAATGAAATGAAGGCAGAAATAAAGATGTTCTTTGAAACCAACGAGAACAAAGACACAACACACCAGAATCTCTGGGACACATTTAAAGCAGTGTGTTGAGGGAAATTTATAGCACTACATGCCCACAAGAGAAAGCAGGAAAGATCTAAAATTGACAACCTAACATCACAATTAAAAGAACTAGAAAAGCAAGAGCAAACACATTCAAAAGCTAGCAGAAGGCAAGAAATAACTAAGATCAGAGCAGAACTGAAAAAAATAGAGACACAAAAAAACCCTTCAAAAAAATTAATGAATCCAGGAGCTGGTTTTTTGAAAAGATCAACAAAATTGATAGACCGCTAGCAAGACGAATAAAGAAAAGAGAGAAGAATCAAATAGATGCAAATTTCCCACAGAAATACAAACTACCATCAGAGAATACTATAAACACCTCTATGCAAATAAACTAGAAAATCTAGAAGAAATGGATAAATTCCTCGACACTTACACCCTCCCAAGACTAAACCAGGAAGAAGTTGAATCTCTGAATAGACCAATAACAGGATCTGAAATTGAGGCAATAATCAATAGCTTACCAACCAAAAAAAGTCCAGGACCAGATGGATTCACAGCCAAATTCTACCAGAGGTACAAACAGGAGCTGGTATCATTCCTTGTGAAACTATTCCAATCAATAGAAAAAGAGGGAATCCTCCCTAACTCATTTTATGAGGCCAGCATCATCCTGATACTAAAGCCTGGCAGAGACACAACCAAAAAAGAGAATTTTAGACCGATGTCCTTGATGAACATCAATGCAAAAATCCTCAATAAAATACTGGCAAACCGAATCCAGCAGCACATCAAAAAGCTTATCCACCATGATCAAGTGGGCTTCATCCCTGGGATGCAAGGGTGGTTCAACATATGAAAATCAATAAATGTAATCCAGCATATAAACAGAACCAAAGACAAAAACCACATGATTATCTCAATAGATGCAGAAAAGTCCTTTGACAAAATTCAACAACCTTCATGCTAAAAACTCTCAATAAATTAGGTATTGATGGGTCATATTTCAAAATAATAAGAGCTATCTATGACAAACCCACAGCCAATATCATACTGAATGGGCAAAAACTGGAAGCATTCCCTTTGAAAACGGGCACAAGACAGGGATGCCCTCTCTCACCACTCCTATTCAACATAGTGTTGGAAGTTCTGGCCAGGACAATCAGGTAGGAGAAGGAAATAAAGGGTATTCAATTAGGAAAAGAGGAAGTCAAATTGTCCCTGTTGGCAGATGACATGATTGTATATCTAGAAAACCCCATCATCTGAGCCCAAAATCTCCACAAGCTGATAAGCAACTTCAGCAAAGTCTCAGGATACAAAATCAATGTACAAAAATCACAAGCATTCTTATACACCAATAACAGACAAACAGAGAGCCAAATCATGAGTGAACTCCCATTCACAATTGCTTCAAAGAGAATAAAATACCTAGGAATCCAACTTACAAGGGATGTGAAGGACCTCTTCAAGGAGAACTACAAACCACTGCTCAATGAAATAAAAGAGGATACAAAGAAATGGAAGAACATTCCATGCTCATGGGTAGGAAGAATCAATATCGTGAAAATGGCCATACTGCCCAAGGTAATTTATAGATTCAATGTCATCCCCATCAAGGTACCAATGACTTTCTTCACAGAATTGGAAAAAATACTTTAAAGTTCATATGGAACCAAAAAAGAGCCCACATAGCCAAGTCAATCCTAAGCCAAAAGAACAAAGCTGGAGGCATCACGCTACCTGACTTCAAACTATACTACAAGGCTACAGTAACCAAAACAGCATGGTACTGCTACCAAAACAGAGATACAGACCAGTGGAACAGAACAGAGCCCTCAGAAATAATGCCGCATATCTACAACTATCTGATCTTTGACAAACCTGATGAAAACAAGAAATGGGGAAACGATTCCCTATTTAATAAATGGTGCTGGGAAAACTGGCTAGCCATATGTAGAAAGCTGAAACTGGATCCCTTCCTTACACCTTATACAAAAATTAATTCAAGATGGATTAAAGACTTAAATGGTAGACCTAAAACCATAAAAACCCTAGAAGAAAACCTAGGCAATATCATTCAGGATATAGGCATGGGCAAGGACTTCATGTCTAAAACACCAAAAGCAATGGCAACAAAAGCCAAAATTGACAAATGGGATCTAATTAAATTAAAGAGCTTCTGCACAGCAAAAGAAACTATAATTAGACTGAACAGGCAACCTACAAAGTGGGAGAAAATTTTTGCAATCTATTCATCTGACAAAAGGCTAATATTCAGAATCTACAACGAACTCAAACAAATTTACAAGAAAAAATCAAACAACCCCATCAAAAAGTGGGCGAAGGATATGAACAGACACTTCTCAAAAGAAGACATTTATGCAGCCAAAGAACACATGAAAAAATACTCACCATCACTGGCCATCAGAGAAATGCAAATCAAAACCACAATGAGATACCATCTCACACCAGTTAGAATGGCGATCATTAAAAAGTCAGGAAACAACAGGTGCTGGAGAGGATGTGGAGAAATAGGAACACTTTTACACTGTTGGTGGTACTGTAAACTAGTTCAACCATTGTGGAAGTCAGTGTGGCAATTCCTCAGGGATCTAGAACTGGAAATACTATTTGACCCAGCCATCCCATTACTGGGTATATACCCAAAGGATTATAAATCATGCTGCTATAAAGACACATGCACACGTATGTTTATAGCAGCACTATTCACAATAGCAAAGACTTGGAACCAACCTAAATGTCCAACAATGATAGACTGGATTAAGAAAATGTGGCACATATACACCATGGAATACTATGCAGCCATAAAAAATGATGAGTTCATGTCCTTTGTAGGGACATGGATGAAAATGGAAACCATCATTCTCAGCAAAATATCGGAAGGACAAAAAACCAAACACCACACGTTCTCGCTCATAGGTGGGAATTGAACAATGAGAACACATGGACACAGGAAGGGGAACATCACACACACTGGGTACTGTAGTGGGGTGCGGGGAGAGGGGAGGGATAGCATTAGGAGATATACCTAATGCTAAATGATGAGTTAATGGGTGCAGCACACCAACATGGCACATGTATACGTATGTAACAAAGCTGCACGTTGTGCACATGTACCCTAAAATGTAAAGTATAAAAAAAAAAGAAAAAAAAAAACATGAAGCGACAAGACAGGCCTAGCCTTCCAGTCTACATCTTTGTCCTGTGCTGGATGCTTCCTGCCCTTGAACATCGGACTCCAAATTCTTCAGTTTGCCACTCAGATTGGCTCTCCTTGCTCCTCAGCTTGCAGATGGCCTATTGTGGGACCTTCTGATCATGTGAGTTAATACTTAATATTAACTCCCCTTTACATACATACATATATATATATATACACACACACATATATATATACACACATATATACACACACACACACACACGCACACATATATATATATATATCCTATTAGTTCTGTCCTTCTAAGAGAACCCTGACTAATACAGCACACCTGTACAGGGACCTTCTGAATCTAACATAAAAGTTGAAATTATTTTTAAAAATTAAAAAAAAAAAACAACAAACTTCTTTAAAACAAACAAACAAAAAAAAAACAAAAGAAAACAAGACACACCCAAACTGAGGGACAGTCTACAAAATAACTGATTAGTGCACATGAAAGGTTTCAAGGTCATAAAAGACAAGGAAAGGTTGAAGAATTGTCACAGATTTGAAAATACTAATGAGACGTGATAACAAAATGCAGTGTGGGATCCTGGACTGGATCCTGGAGCAGCGAAAAGGACATTAGTGAAAAACCTGACAAAACCTGAATGAAAATCTATAGTTTAGTATTAGGTTGATGCAAAAGTCTTTGCAGTTTTAATGGCAAAGTCGTGATGACTTTTGCACCAACCTAATTAATACTACCATACTAATATTTATTTATTGGTTTTGAAAATAATCTTATGATTATGCAAAATACTAAAATTACAGGGGAAAGTTAGTGAAGGTTATATGAGAACTATAATATTTTTACAACTTTTTCTGTAAGACTGAAATTAGACCAAAATGAAAATTTGAAAAATGGCACGGTAACACATTCTGACAACAGCAGCAGCAACCACAACAAAACTAGCATTAAAATGTCATCATTGGATTAAATGAGGACCTTACCAGATTTTCATTTGTTAATTTCATGGATTTTTTTAACTAGAAATTGCATTAAAAGGGGGTCTATTAAATTTTCAGTGATGAAGATTTTTACCGGTTTTTATCCAGCCCTACATAAGACCATTAGAAACTTGGTGAAGATTTCTCAGTGATGACTGATTGCCTTATCCTGCAGCCTGGCAGGTTGGTTCTTACTCTCCTGAATTCCTGGATGCAAATTCATGCCTGTAATATGGGTTTATCTACAGCCCTTCCCAATTTGGATTTATCACACTCTATCTAGAGCAAATCATATCATGAATGATTTGGGAGAAATTTTTTATTCTTTGAAAGCCAACTAGATTTCATCCTTTAGATGGCTTTATTCAATTTTATTTAGCAGTATAAAAGGAAACATTATGTATGCATAAAAGTGCATTTATATTCTCTTCTTTTTTTGGCTCTTATAGTTTACAATGATACCTTCATACTGAGAAACTTGTTACTAGATATTTTTACAGCTGTTATTACACAGTGCAGTCTACCCAACAATTAGCAGCATAGTTTAGGGGCAGGAGAAAACCACAGAACTAGGGAATAGATTAGAGGTAATTCTAGGGAGGTGATTTGAATGAATGACCTTGAGAAAACCCAGATATTTAAACACTGGAAGGACAACCAATAAATTATTCCTGCATACAGAAAGAGTTTATTCTTTTCTTATAAGAAGGGAACTGTGCTCTGGAAGAGAGAAAATAAGCCAGTGATTCCAATTATCCCTGGTCCTGCTTGAACAGAGTGTGACACACAGGGTCATCAGGCTATGTCGTCTAGTCACTGTTACAGTCACACTTAGTTCATTTTCTGTTTATCAATATGTGTACATTATAATTCCAAATGGCAAATAGTTTCCAGTAAATGTCCTGAGAATCCATCAAGCCTCTAGAAATTGCACAAGAATAATTTATTTTCTTGAACAACAGCAAAAAGTATTAAGGTTAGTAGAAGAGAGAAAGCACAGTAAATCACCATTTATTTTTTGAACAACAGCAAAAAGTACTAAGGTTGGTAGAAGAACAGAGAAAGTACAGAAAATCACCATTTCTTCTCTTGCTGCTGCCTCCCAGTTTTCCCTTTCCCTTGGATTTAATCTCTTCTCACCTTCATCCTATAACTCTTTTCCTAATTAATAACACTGCTTTTTGGGGCAGCAGCTTCTGTCATGATCTCCAGGTTCCTGAATCCTCAGTGATGTCCTCAATCTTTCTATTATTTCCTGGTCAGCTTTCTTTCACATTCTTCATGGGAGCTACTTCAAACATTCACAAGCATCTCAATCCTCAGTCCTGCTGTCCACCTCAGCAAATGATCCTGCTTCTCACATCATTGAAATAAAGGAAGACTGCTAACTCTAGTCTTGAAAGGAAGCTGAGTGTTATAGATACCACAATCCTTTTCATATCAGAGTTATTTACTTTTGTACCTATTTAGGATCAGCCTGGGACATTGTCTTCTAGCTCCTTGGAGATTTAGAAAAAGAAGAGAAACCTGGGAGAAATGAGGAGCAAGTTTGGAGACACCATTGTCATTCATCATGAATGCAATCTAGGATTCAAGAAGAATGGTGAACAATGAAACCTGAGCAGGTATACTCAGGGACCTGACCCAGGACAACAGGTACTTTGGCTTTCTTATTTGCTACTGAACACCTAATGCTTAGAAAAGTGCCTGGAACGGCAGGTGTGGTGGCTCATGCCTGTAATCCTAGCACTTCGTGTGGCCAAGACAGATGGATCACTTGAGGTCAGGAGTTTGAGACCAGTCTGGCCAACATGGCGAAACCCCATCTCTACGAAAAATACAAAAATTAGCCGGGCATGGTGGTATGTGCCTGTAGTCCCAGCTACTCAAGAGGCTGCCGCAGGACAATCACTTGAACCAGGGAGGCAGAGGTTGCAGTGAGCCCAGATCTTGCAACTGCACTCCAGCCTAGGCAACAGAGGGAGGCTGTGTCTCAAAAAAGGAAGAAAGAAAGGAGAGAGAGAGAGAGAGAGAGAGAGAGAGAGAGAAAGTAAGAAAGAAAGAAAGTGTCCAGTATGTAGTAGCTAGGCAGTTCATAAATATTACTTAAATGAATGATTAACTGAAAAATGCTGAACATTTGGAATTTAAGTAAGGAATCAACACAATCTAATTTGCATTTTAACATCTTGAATCTGATTGCAGTGTGCACATATCTCACTCTAAATCCATTGCCATCTGGCCTCCACTCCCATGATATGCTTCATGAGCTGTGCCCTCTGCCCTATCCAATGGACGCTTCTCAATCCATCTAAGTTGGTTTCTCAGCTCATTTTATTCTATTGACCTCTCTCTCACTCTTACAAACCTGTCCTTTGCTTTTCAGGTTGCTCCTCTGTCTTTTTCATACACTTCTCTTTTTCACTTGGCCTCTTAATGCTAGTTCTCCTCAATCTTCTGGGTAATCTCATCCTCCCTATGACTTTAACTACCAACCATCAGCCATCTATCGAGTTCTCCTTATTTTGAACCTGCAGCCCACTCAGGCTCCAGGGACATTCTGGAAGTCTTTAATTAAATGTTCCAGACACCTAAAACTTAGCATGTCCAAATAAGAATTCACTATTTTCCCTCTAGATATGTTATTTCTCCAGAATTCCCTCTCCATCTTTTTACTTATGGAAACCATTCACTTGGAAGTCATTTGAAACTGTTCCATCATCCTCATTCCCCCTATACAATCAAGCAGTCACTAAAGTGTCTTAATTTCACCTAGGAAATAGATCTAGAATCTATCCCTTTCTTTTTCTCTTGAGTTCTTTACTCTATTTTCTCCTTATTTTTTACTTGGATTACTACACTAGCCTCCTTATATTTTGTCTGCCCCTAGTTTCTTCTTTCACTATGTAATCCACACTATTATTACTTTGCTTATTAGGTGCTCCTCTAACATGCCAAATTCTTTCTTAAAACAAAAGTATGGAACTAGTGGTTTCCTCTCTCTAGAATACTCTTCTATCACACCTAGGCATGGTTTGCTCCCTCCTTGCATTCAGGTTTTTGCTCTTTACCTAAAGTTACATTTAAATATTTAGATTTCTTTTTGTCTCCTCTAGCAGTTAGTTCTGTCTTTTTTCATTACTGTATTAACAGTGACTAGAGGCCAGGTGCTGTGGCTCATGCCTGTAATCCCAGCACTTTGGGAGGACGAGGTAGGTGGATCACTTGAGGTTGGGAGTTCGAGACTAGCCTGGCCAACATGGTGAAACACTGTCTCTACTAAAAGTATAAAAATTAGCTGGAGTTGGTGGTGTACACCTGTGATCCTAGCTACTTGGGAGGTTGAGGCAGGATAATCGCTTGAACCTGGGAGGTGGAGGTTGCAGTGAGTCAAGATCGTGCCACTGCACTCCAACCTGGGTGACAGAGTGAAACTCCATCTCAAACAAACAAACAAACAAAAGGTGACCAGAAAAATGGACACTAAATAAATATTTGCTGAATGAATAAATTTAAAAATTATTGAATAATTATAACCAAAACAGCACATGCCACACCATGTTGGGAAATAATGACACACTTATTTGTTGCTCCCAGTGGACTGGCACCAACAAATGGGCTTCTCAAGAGCGCTGAGCCTTCTTTATCACTAGGTTTTAGTCAGCAATAGGGCCTAATACCTGGTCATACCCACTAAATGTTTCTTGGGTTTGGGGGAAGAACAAAAACCAATAGACTCTTAACCTACCTTAACTAGGAGCTGAACCTCAGGGGTAAAATAAATCTAATGTATATCAGTAAAATCAGACATACAGAATATTTTACCCCATACAATGTATATTATACATATCCCAACCTTGATTTTACTTACAGAAAAATTTTACCTATAACTTTTCTACTTTACAAATTATAAGTTGAAAACTTTATCGAAGGCACTGTTTTTTTCTCTGCTTATTTCTTCCTGAACTTTTCTATTTTCTTATTAGGTCATCAATATGCACCTGAAGTTATAATAAAGTTGGAGGTGGAGTGATAAGTTATCACTGGCACAAATTTTAAACCTCACCAACATCTCATGACTCTTCTTTTAAAAACAAAATGGAATCACAAAATATTAAAGGTAAATGTGACCTTTAATGTTTCCTAGTCTAATTTGCACTTTTCGTTTTTTTGTGTGTGATGGTGAAAATTAAGGCCCAAAGTGGTTATGGGACTGGCCCAAATATAACCAGGTAGAGCAGCAGATGTCATAGCTAATACAGTAATACAGTAGCAGAAATTTTGGGGAATGCCTATTCCTTAACAAGCAGAACAAAATTCTGGAACCAGAGAAGCAGTTTTTGTGCAAGTACTAAAATGTATTTGGCTGGCTTGAATCTACTCTCTTACCCAGATCCCATGTGGACCCACTCTGCCTCTCCAGAAGGAACCCACAATATTCTTGAGTATTAAAGGGGGTTTTGAGCAAGCGCAGCACTTTCTGTTATAACTTCAATACTGTCTCATGGAATATTTAGGGAATATTTTTATGAAATGAAATTATGTTTGGGAATTTGTTTGCTACCCTGATTGGTTTCTATTGCTCTTTACTGGATTTAGGATTTATTTTAGATACAGTTGGCATATCTAAATTTAGTTGTCGCTGTCTAAGCTGGGAGGTAGGCACTTCATTTTTTCTCTTTTTGGTTCTTCCATCATCATAAATTCAAACTGCAGGGCCCAGTATTCTGAAGTGTGGTTACTGCACAGTATTTCCTCTGTTGGTTATATAGTTAATGACACCGGTGTATATGTTATCTGTTACAAATTGCTATTATCTGTGCTATTAATGGCTACAAGTCTGTCCTCTAACTTATGGCTTCTATTTGCTTCTTGGAGAAAAAGTATGTACTAACCATATGGTTATAGGTCAATTAATCTCTTTTTATATCACTTGTATCTTAACAGGTTAATGAAATTGTGATGCATATCAAACAAATAGGTTCAACTCTTATCAAACACAGTTTTTTGGATAATACAGCTTTTAATCATTTAACTTTTAAGTTTAAAATAATGCCCAAATATGAAAGACAGCCAGAGTGTTCCCAAGAACTTTATAACACTTGTCTTTCAGAGATAAATCCTATATGAGATATAAAAAATGCATATTAAGAATTTGTAAAAGAATCTGATGAAGATTTTGATCTAGATTTTGAATTACTTTCAACTGAGAGTCTATGAATTTATTTCTCAGAATCCCAGGATACTCTACAAACATGCCCTTATAAGCCTATACTGCATCTTTATCTTGATCAGTATTATCTTTTATGCAATGGGTAGTCCTTCGGGAGCATTAATTGCTAGCTATCTCTTAGCTACTTAAGGGTAATCTTGGAATAATTACTATGAATTTATGGGAATGAGGCACTCATTTATTTATTGGCTTTCTTCTAACAGTCCCATAGCACTTGAGTCAAGATGATAACAATATAAACCTGCCCATTTATCTTTATGAGGATTATTCCCTTCTCTATCTCTACAACCCACCTTGGTAGCTCCACACCACCATATATGGGGCTCACTCTAACAAGTTCTTGCTACAATGGTGATTGCCACTCAACAGTATACTGAATCTATCCTTTCTCAATCCGTTTTCCTATAACAGACATGAGATTTTTATTTTATTTCTTTTTTTTAAGAAATGGAACAAAAACCTTGACTTGTAAATCATATAAATGTGGCTAAGTAGAGGTCACTGGTCTCATTTCTAGATGAGATTCTTAGAGTTGTAAAGCAATCACTATGTTGGATACTTATGTGAAATAAACTATTTCAAACTGGCAGGCAAGTACCACAGAATATCTTATTAAACATATTTAGTTGATGTAGGATAAATGATTCCCACTATTTCACAGGGATATACATCTTTTTTTTCTTTTCGTGTGTGTGTGCGTGTGTGTGTGTGTGTCTGTGATTGAGAAAGGATAGATGTGTAATTCACATATAAGAATATGTGAATAAAGCACATAGGAATACAGGAAAAAGGCATAATTTGATTTATTAAAGTAAGAAAATAAAGATATGACACTTTTTAAACCTTTTAATTTATTGTTGGATGCTCATTTCCAGATGTTTCATGCATAAACACACATCAGAGGACTTCAACATCATGCTTAAATTGTGATTTAAAATGCTCTGCAAAGGTTCATAACCCAACTTGAAAATTATCTTTTGCCTGCCAGAGATATATAATACAGAAGGAATAACTTGAAATGTTCATGTTAAATTAATAACAAGGAAGTCAGAAAATATGAAAGAAATAATTAACATCTATTTCTTCTCTCTGTCTCTCTGTTTCTCTCTTTTAGGTCATAATCTTTACCAGGTGTTATGGCATAGCTGGCTCTTTCCAAATTTTATATTTTAGGTGCAATTAACATCACTCTACCCCAATATTTTTTTCCTATTCTGAAAGGCAGAATTATGTTATTTAATTCAGATTGTTATTTATTTAATGTTGTTCAATTCAAATAAGACAATTAAAGTATAAAACTCATTCAAAGGGATATAGCAAAAGCAAAAAAAAAAAAAAGGGGGGTGGGTTTTAAAGTGAGACAGACTTAATTTTGAATACCAGTCATGCCACATACTGTAGGTTAAAAGTCCTTATGTGGGTTAGTTAACCTGCCTGGGCCTTCGTTTCTCATCCATAAAATGTAGATAATGATATCAATTAGGGTTGCTGTGAGAATGAAATGGTAAAATATACGTATAAAGTGCTAGCACATATAGTCCCAATAAAGAATATTATTGAATGTGGTTTACAATGATGCACAAAGGGTGCTAAATGTATTACACATTGACAAGTTTAATTCTTACAGCATTCCTGTCCCATTTTACAGATATGGAAGTAAAGGATACAGATGTTAAACAATTTACCCATAGCTGCATAATTCTTAAGTGGCAGGAGCAGAATTCTAACTGGGGTCCATCTGTTTGGTTATTTATTGCTGTGCAACAAACCATCTGAAACTTAGTGGCTTAAAACAACAACCATTTAATCATCTTTTGTGATTTATGGGTTGATGGGATGGAGGTGCACGGTTCCTTTCCTCCACAGCTATAGCTATCTAATAGCAGTTGTAGTGGAGTTGTAACATCAGAGATGGTTCACTCACAAGGCTGCATTCAGTGCTGACATTCCGCTTGGAGTTCAGATGTGGATATTGGCTGAATCACCTCAGTTCTCTTCTTTGGAGTACTGCATGTGGCCTTATCTTATGGATTGCCTTTATTAGGCATAGAGACTCGTTCCAGGAAAGAGTGTTGCAAGAGGACAAGCTCCAACGTACAAACATGTAAGATGCCTTCACTTGCATCACACTTGCTAATGTCCCATTGGCCAAGGTTTGTTACATAGAAAAGCCCAGAATCAATATGGGAAAAAACTATACAACGACATGAACACTGAAAGGCCCCATTAAGGCCACTAAAGTAATAGTCCACTGCAACATCTGTCATCAGAAGCATTCTTTTCTGTCTTCCAAACTTTCATAGCTGTCAGGAATCTATTCATTTTGGGTAGCATGTTGGACAATGCCTTGTGAGAAGGACTTAGGTGTTTCAGACACAGAGTCAATTGCACCTCTTTAGTAAGCTTTTATACTTTCCTGCTTCCAAATATGACACAAAGTTTCAATTTTATTTAAAAGATTTTAAAATAAATGTTATTTTTATGAAAGAAAAATGCCTCATTCAAGGATTGAAGTTATTTTTAAAAGGCCAAATCTGTATTGGATTTTATATGTAATAATTCTTAGTGAATAAAGTAATGAGAAATATTGTCATATTTTATGCCCTATCATTTTTCAAATGAAAGTGAATATATAGCAATCTATTTCTTAGAGGATATTGCTAATTTTGGATTTTTGAAAACATTTCTTTTCAAAGGAATAAACTTTGTTCCATTATTTCTGTGAAAGAAGAATTTTTACTTGAGGAATTGTAAACTTTTTTCATTTTATATAAATTATAATAATTTACTCCTAATGCCATTTATATAGGTTCCATGCCGAATTTTTGTTTATAAGTTTTACTCCAGGTAAAGCATTTTATATTTGTATATGACATTTATTTCTAAACAGAAATATTTTACCTTAATGACCCAAAACACTGAAAGTGTTTGTTCTGTTACTATTGACATTTCAAAAAACAAAACAAAACAAAGCAAAAACACATAACCCTTTACTCTTGATTCATTACTTTAAGTTATGTTAGGAATGATTTGCCGGTAATACCATGTCAAAGCTGTTTGGTGACCAATGCAAACTCTGATAATCTCACAGCCTAGGATCAAGACTCTGAGGGGGTGATGATATCTGAACTAAGTTATTCCTTTAATGACTGTGGTATTATTATGAAGATTTTTCCTTTTCTTAAAAAAAACTGAGATAGGTGTGTGAAATAAGTAATGAAGAAACTCAGTAACTTACTTTTGGTGACAACACCTTCTAGGCGAATGATGTTTGGATGGTCAAACTGGCCCATGATACTAGCTTCTCTTAGAAAATCTCTTCTTTGCTGATCCATGTGGCCACCTTTCAAAGTTTTAATGGCAACTGGGATCTCTCTTTTCCCTGGTGTCTTCAAACGTCCACTGCAGACTTCTCCAAATTCACCTTAAAATATGAACAAAAGCAGTTATTTGATTAAACCGAACACTTACATTTCAGAAGAGTCAAACTGTCATACAGTGACATCCTTTTTTCACATAATGACTCTTAAGTATGTTATTTTCATATAAACATTTCTTTCTTAAAAAGTAAGTTTATAAGGATAATATGCTTGATCAGCAATACTTCTAATGAATAATGGAATGCATTTTCATGTGCTATATCACAGGAAATACTATTGATAGATATCCCTGATCTGCTGAGAAATTATGACTAGCAGAATGGGTAATGCTAATCTAATTCTATAGAAATGCAGTCACAGCATAATGTCTTCTGTTCCTGTTCTCAATGCTGATATATGGCCCAAATGTTTACTCTATTCAGGGAATCCATCAGGCATGTGTAGTTAATTCGATCCCCTAGGTCATATGACTGGGCGTCATTGACAGTTAGAAATTAATGTTAGGGTCAATTGATGTATGAATGTATTGAAAAAACCCACACTGAACTCTACCATAGTAAGTGATTATACAGGCTACATTACAAGCCACATGGATGGAAATGCAGATAAGGAAGATGAGATATGTTTCAGCATTGTCTCCATTGGGTAATTAAACAATAACCAAATATTTAGCAAGCATTTATTATATCTATATCCAGTGCTAGAATGTTGTGAGTTTCAAAGAAGTATAAGACTTGATCTCTGTTCTCAGGTGCTTATAATCTGGTAGGAGAATTTAGATGAACATAAATTAAACACTTAAGAACTTAATAAATTCCCGTAAGTGCTATATTTGTTAAGTAAGAACAGCGGGGGCTGGAAGACTTCCTGGAGGGGATGAAACTTATGCTAGACCTTGAGAGATGAGCAGGATTTAGGTATTTGAGAGAAGCAGGGACATTCAAGACAGTGTGCATAAAAGGAGTAAGGGAAGTGAAGAAAAACATTCAAAGTTCCAGAAACAGTAGAGAGAATGACATGGACACAGGGCAGCAAGGAGACAGAAGGGGCTATTGTGGATAAAAGGTAATGGGTTTTCTCAGTGCAATGCAATGCATTCAACAAACTTTGAAATTCTAGACTTTTAATTTTTCTAGAGCTGATTACCTGCATTTCCTTGAGAACATGATGACTGTTTCCCAATTTATTAATATATAAAGTGAGAATAATAAAATCTTCCATAATCCTATAATCTCTCATTCCCATAAGGATATTGGGAAGATCAAAAGTGACAATTTGTGTCAAAATGCTTACAAACTGTAAAGTACTATTCATACAATGTTGTAAGTTATCAAAATCTTTGGAAGGATGAAAGAAATTAAAATTAAAATATCTTCAGTTGGTCTATTAGCACTTATGGCCAACTGTAAGACACAATATAAGTTTAAGTGTAGAATATCAAATTAGATTTGGCAGTACAATAGATTTCAATTATCCTTTCTTTTGACAATTTATCACAGTCAACTAAGTGCTGACTATGCATGAATATTAGCTACCTTTTGGTGTAGGTACTAAGATTTTTTAGGCAAAATAAATAACCAGGAAGGAAACAAGGCATAACTTTGCTTCCAAAAAATTATGTGTACACATGTCCATTAGAAATAGAAAGCAGTCTAACAAGATAATTTATTCTATATATGTTAAACAAACAAGCCAAGAAGCAAGCAAAAAACACTGAAAATTCAGTGCATATGATATTGGGGTTTTATAAATCTTGTATAAATTTGGCAACAAACACAAGAATAATCCTGTGTTTTTTTTTCTTAGTGATGCTCTCAACCTGTTGGAGGATGAATTTCCTGACTTCACTGAAAAAAAAAGAAGTTGTAGTTTTTCAGTCGTGCTTGTAATAATGCAATGATTTAGGTAATACCATGTCAAAGCTGTTTGGTGACCAATGCAAACTCTGACAATGTCACAGCCTAGAATCAAGGCTCTGAGGGGTGATTATCAGAAGATGGCATCGGCACTAAGTTATTCCTTTAATGACTGTTGTATTATTATTACTAAGATTTTTCCTTTTCTTAAACAACTAAAGTAGGTTTGTGAAAGTAAAAGATTTTCTCTTATGCATAAAAGTGTCAATTGATAGGAACTTTCAACATATTTCTATTGAGACCCCGAACCTTAAGAGAAGTGGGTATGTGTGTTTACACTAATGTCCAATACATCCAGGCCTATTAAGATACTTGAAATTGATTCTCAGATCACTCTGGTTTGTTCTAATGAATATCCAGAACAAAACAAATATTTATTTTTTCCTTATTTTTTCTTTTACTTTGTCTTAATAAATCTGATAGTATGGATAAAAATCCAGCAATATTTTAAAAACCCTCACCCACCAGGAGCCCATAATCCATATGATTTTTTCTGTTCACATTTCATAGAAATTCAAATAAACTTCTGAATGTCACGAAAATAATGAGAATTCTGTTGGTATTTTACCAAGATAGACAAAGTGGTAATTTTCTTTGGTTTTCTGTTGTCTGAAATTCATGTATCTTATTAACACCAGGCAGGTGTTTTCTTCATGTCAAGCTTTGCATGATCAAGCTGTTTTCACACTTATTTCAGTGGTACTAAATACGGTTGCCTCAATTAAAGATCTGAGACTCTTAGTGTATTCTTTAGGCAAAGTTCTAAAAGCTCAGTAACAGAATGTATTAAAACTGTTATCTACAGTAGGCTTGAATGAATCAGACATACCAGGCAGAAAGGAAAAAAATATTTTAAATTAAATGCATAGTTTCAGATTTTGCTAAAAACTGATTATGTGATTGACATTGTAGGAAGAGGAGAGGCCCTGTATAGAACCGTAAGTGATAGGAATTATTCCTCAATAAGATCTGTGAACATTTACATATACTGGTTAGTACATAATTAACTCATCAACTATAGGAATACTGTATTAATTACCTTTTTTTTCTTTTCCAATACATAGTTGTAATCATCATTACAAAGGTAGGTCTTACATAGTGTTATCCTGTGTCAGGTCTAAGAAATTACTATATATTTTATTCTTCCCAATAAACCTTTGAGGTAGGTACTAGTATTATCCCAATTTGTTGGTGAGAAAATTGAGGCATGTAAGCTAAGTAAAGTACCTAACAGGGATACAACTAGAAAGTGGTAGTGTTGTCATTTGAACCTAGGCTGTCTGGTTTCAGAGTCCATGCTTGTAACCATTATTCTCTGCTGTCTGAGCTGTTTATCATCGTTAATATTTTCCTGTGTTGGCATATTAAATTCCCAGTTGGTAGCAATGGTGTCTTCAAACCAACTATTGTAATAGTGTTCAAATGCATGAACTGGATATGAACAGATGGTTGGAATGATAAAACTCACATCCTAGGAATGCTTCACTATTAAATGGAAATGCAGACCTTGCTCAAATATATGTTAGATGGTCTAGAAAAATCACCACAGTCTAGTTTCCAGAGAAAAAACAAAATTATATATAGGATAATTGATCTTCTGCCACTGACAGCACATTCACTAGCTAATAACCCCATCTATCTCCCTGGATGTTGGTAAAACATTCCTGGACAAGCAATTTTGTTGTATGTTATACAGGGTCATATTAAAGTATCAATTAGTATTGGGATTTTCATATAAGGTCTATATAATTGAACTGAATCTGTGAGGGAAGGATACAGGCAGTAAGAGACAATCTGTCTTGGAGGACCACTGTATCAGGATCACTTTGAGGCTTTCCAAAAGTTTACTTCCCATGTTCTGAGATTCTGGTACTTCCTCCATATCCAACCCCTAGAGAGCATTGAAGCAAAGAGCCATGGTCCCAATGGTTTTTCTCACACCTCTTGGGTGTGATGAAATGTTTCTTTGCTCATACTTGCCGTTTCCCTCAGACAGGAATGCTCTCCCACAGGTTGTCTCCCTTCCTCTCCTGTCTCTACTCTCCTCAGTTCTTCTCTATGTATATGGCTCCTTATTAGTGATAAAGGCTGAGCTTTGACATCCCTCTCTCAGAAAACTTTCCTTGACCAACCCATCTAATTTAGTCTCCCAGCACCAACAGGCCCTTTTAACTGTAAAAAGAAAAAAAAAAAGCAGCCTCTGAGATTTGGAAGTTGGCCCAGCTCTCAGAGCTATGCTATTTTATTCCCCTATTGGAAATAATACCAACCTCAGGCTACTTTGAGACCATGATAAAATGAGACAAAGTAGGGTCATTTAATAATTTTGTCTAAGTACAGACAAAGGCAAGGTCATTGTGCCACCCCAAAATACCAGAAATCCTGTCTCTTGTCTAAAATGAGTGCAATTTTTAAGAAACCAATTATAGCTTTATTCTCATATCTTTCCTTCCCTTTCTATAGCTAAGATTCATTAATATACTATGGTGCAAGTCCTAAGATTAAGGCCCAATATTATTGGCTTCTGTGATAGCTGAGGGCATCTGAAAGGGGCATAAATAGCCTTACAGGAAACATTCTTCCTTACTCTGCTCCTGTAAGTAAGGTTTCCTAGCCAAAGAACCTGCCTTATCAAATAGATCAGGTCAAGTTCTTCTTCATCACTGAGAAGTAAGTTTCACTTCCATGCCAGCCTGTGGAGCTACTCAAACAAGCCAATCACATCCTCCTGAGTATCGACGAGTACCCTGCCCTCTTGATGTTACCAAACCTGCATCCCATACACATGGTTGTTCACTTTTTTTCCCAAATGCAACCCCTATGTGGCCCTGCATGGTGTGTGGTATCTCCCTCCTCTGGGCTGTAAGTGTATGTGATTAATAAATATGCATCAATCTCATCTGTCCAATGTAGGGTCTGTGTGTTTGGCTGTCTCCATAGGTATCTCTTGAGGTACAAAATCCTTCCCTCACCAACAGGGTAAATAGGAAGCAATTAAAACATATATCTAGGGGATGAGATAAGATGGCAGAATAGGTGGTCACCCACTTGTATTACTCCACAAAAAAAAAATAATTCTGCACCCATTCATGATCAAAAATTTATTTGTGGGAGCCCTTGGATTGGGGTATGAGGTTGTGAAACCAGAGTGGAGCCCAAGATCTAGGATTATTGTTTTGAGAGTAAAGACCTGCACCTAGGTGGCAGACCCAGTAATTGTGGACCCAGCTTCAGACCCATAAATAACCCCATTTTCCAAAGGGTTTAGTTACAGCTCCATTTGTGCTTGAGCCTGCTTCCAAAAGCATCCACCAAAGGGCTGGGAGGAATCATGCACATTAGTGCTTCACAGATAGACCCATCTGCTTCTTGCCATCAGTTTTGTCCGTGAACCCAAAAGCTATCCTGTAATAGCTTTTGGCTCCAGCCCCCTTTAGCTGTAATTCTAGCCTAGTACTTCTCACACAGGGACCTAGAGAGAGACTCACCCATCTATACTACCAGTACAGACTTGCAGCCTCTGTCCCACAGCAGATCATGAAGGGGCCCTATCTCAGCTCTAGCCCCTCTCTGCCATAGTCTGGGAGTAATCCCATCCATAATAAGACATGCTGGTAGACTCATCCATCTGTGCCATTAGACTGTCAGCCTCCATCCCACAGCAGGTCCTGAAGGGGCCCTGAATCTTGATGGTAGCCCTGCTTAACTGCAGCCTGGGAATAATCCCAATGGCACAGGGTGACTAGCCCATCAGTGCTAATGGGCTTGACAACTTCCATCCCATAACAGATCCTGAAGGGACCCTTTCTAGGCACCAGCCCTTCTGTCACAGCCCTGAAGTTATTCCACCATGCAAGGAACTGCTAGAGATGCACTTGGACAGTCTTGCTGGCCTTCATCCCATAGAAGACCATAACTGGGCCCCGAATCTCAGCTCTAGCCCCTCTCAGATGCAGTCTATGAGCAATCCTGACCACATAGGGATCTACTGGGGTTCTCACCCCCAACTGCCACTGGGTCAGGCTTGCCAACATCAGTTCAACAGCAGATTTAAAAATAGCCCTGAAGATTGGTTTCAGTCCCTCCCAGCTGTGGTCTTGAAGCAATTCTGCCCAGCTGGAATCCCACCAGGAGACATGCCTGTCTGTTTCCCTGACACGCTTTGCCAACCTCTGTTCCACAGTGGATCCTCAAATGGCACTGGATTTAGGTCCAGACCCCTTTTGTCTTCAGACTGAGAGAAGCTTGGCCTGCTTGGGCACAAGAAGGCATGTCCCACAGTGCCCATTCAGGCTGAATCCCTCACCTCTGTCCCACTGTGGACCTTTAAATGGCCCTATAAATTGGCCCCAACCTTTTTAAACTGCAGTCTGAAAGCAGGCTTGCTCATCTAGGAAACCACTGTACACATACCTATTCGTGGGGGCTAAAGATCTCAGCCTTGGTTGTATATCCTGAAACAATTTTATGTCTCAGTTTAAGCCCATCTCATCCACCAATTTGTACAGTATGGCTAGGACAGGCACTCATTTAGTTATCCAACAGGAGTCCTGCCAGTGACCCAGTGGAAGCCATATCCATCATTGCACATGGAAAAAGACCTGCAATCAGTGAATCCTGAAGCAGACCTTCATCATCCCAGATCCAGACCCAAAGATCTGGAGACAGTTCAGTCTGCCCAGAAACCAAATGGGACCCACACCAACTACAGCTTCTGGTAACAACACTGCCAACTGCAGTTTCCACTGTAGACCCAATATCAGGCACAAGACCTGCATCCAATGCCACTCAATCATGAGCCCAGAGGTAATCTCATCAACCTGCAGACCTATTAGGAGAAAATTTTAGTTTGTCAAATCTATTCTATAAAGAGTGAAAGAGGAGTTAGCTCCTTCAAATGCAGACAGAAATGCAAGCCTACATGAATAACAAAGAATGAAGCAAACATGACACCATCAAAATAACTAAGGCTTTACTAACCAACCCCACCAAAAAAGAGATGTACAAATTACTGGAAAAAGGATTCAAAATGCTCACCTTCAAGAAGCTCAAAGAAACTCAACAAATAGAGATAGACAACTAAAAGAAATAAGGAGAACAATGCATGAATGAAATGAGAAGTTTGATAAAATATAGAAACCGTGGAAAAGAACAAAACAGAAATCCTAGTGCTGAAGGATACAATGGCAGAATTGAAAAACTCAATAGTTTGAATAGCTGATGCAATCATGCAAAAAAATTAGAAATTGTGAATTTGAAGAAAGATTATTTGAAATTAGCTAATTAGAGGAATTAAAAAAAGATAAAAAAAAGAGTGAAGAAAGTGTAGGGATATATGGGACACCATCAAATGTACAAATATAAAATTTATGAGAGTATCCAAAGGAGAAGCGAGACAGAGATAGATTATTTAAAGAAATACTGTTTGAAAAAATCCCAAATCTTGGGAGGGATATGAACATACAGATTCAGGAACCTCAAAGGACCCCAAGAAAGATAAACTCAAAAGAGATAAACTCAAAATTCTTGCTGCCTTAAATCTCATTTGTTTCTGATTTTAACATTATAATCAAATTAAAGCCAAAAACAAAGAAGCTTTATGGCAGCAAAAGAGAAGAAACTTATCACATAAAAATGATCTCCCATAGGACTATACATGACTTCTCAACAGAAACCTTGCAAGCCAGGAAGGAGTGGCATGACATATTGAAAGTGCTAAAAAATAAGTTAACAAAACATACTACACCCAGCAACACAGTCCTTCAGAAATGAAAAATGAGATCAAGACATTCTAAGACAAACAAAAGCTGAGGAAATCCATCATCATGGGACTGGCCTTACAAGAAATGCTTAAGGGAATTGTTTGAGTTGAAATAAAAGGAAAATATGTAAAATATAAAAACATATGGAAGTATAAAGCTTACTACTAAAGGTAAACATATACTCAAATTGAGAATATACTAAAACCGTAAAGGGGTTATGTAAATCACTCATTAGTATGATAGTTAAAAAAACAAATGTATTTAAACAATTATAGCTATAAACAATGGGTTAGCGTACACAATATAAGTAGATATAAAGTATTGCATCAATAGCATAAAATGTGTGAGGGAGGAGAAATATAAGCATAGAGTCTTTGTATGCAATTGTAGTTAAGGTATTTTCAGCTTAAATTAGAATACTTTAACTATAAGATATTTTACGCAAGCCTCATGATAACTATAAGGAAAAACCTCTGGCATATACAAAATATGAAGAGAAAGGAATCAAAGCATATTACTACAAAAATACACAAATCACAAAGAAAGACTGTAAGATTGGAAGAAAGACACAAAATAACTACAAAAGTCAGTAAAAAATTAATAAAATGCCTATAGTAAGCCCATATCTATCCATACTAATTTTAAAGGTAAAGAGATTATAGTCTACAGTTAAAATAATGTCTAAATAGATTAAAAAACAAGATCCAACAATATTTTCCCTCCAAAAATCTTATTTTAGCTTTAGGGACACACATAGACTAACAGCAAAGGTATGGAATAAGAGGCAGATGGTAACCAATAGAGCATGGGAGTGATTATGCTTGTATTAGATTAGATCAATACAGAGTGAGGTGATTATGCTTATATAATTGTTATATTAGAATGACCTCCTTTTAGTCAAAATTGGGAAAAAGAGAAAAAGCAGGTCATTATATAATAACAAAAGGGTCAGTTCATTAAAAAGATAAGCATTTAAAATATACATGCATCTAACATTGGAGCACCTAGATACATAAAGCAAACATTAATAAATCTGAAGAGATAGACTATAATACAGTAACAGACTATAATATAGTAATAGTAATAGTATAATACAGTAATAGTAAATACTGCACTTTCAACGATGGATAGTTCATTCAGACAAGAAATCAGTAGAAAAAGAATGGACTTCAACAACCCTTTACCCCAAATGGACCTATCAGGTATATACAGAACATTTCATCCAACAGCACCATTATACACATTTTTCTTAAGTGCACACAGAACATTCTACAGGATAGACAATAGGCCACAAAATAATTCTTAATAAATTTAAGAAAGCTGAAATCATATCAAGTATATTTTCTGACCATAATGGAATTAAACTAGAAATTAATAAAGGAGAAATTCTGGAAAATTCACAAATATGTGGAAATTAAACATCACACTCCTGTACAACTAATGGATCAAGGAAGGAATTAAAAATGAAAGTTAAAAATATCCTCGGACAAATAAAAATGAAAATACAACATACTAAACTTATGGGATGCACCAAAGGCAGTTCTAAGAGGGAAGTTTATAGCAATAAATGCCTGCATTACAAAAGAGAAAAGTTCTTAAGTAAGCAACTTAATGTTATCTCAAGAAACTAAAAAAGGAAGAACAAACAAAGCATGAAGTTAGCAGAAGGAAGGAAATAATACAGATCAGAATAGAAGTAAATAAAGTAGAGATTAGAAAGAATAGAAAAGATCAATTAAATAAGTTTTCTTTTGAAAAGATAAGGAAAATTGACAAACCCTTTGCCAGACCAGACCAACTAAGAAAAAAAGAGATAAGACTCAAATCACAAATGAAAGAGGAGATATTCCAACAGATACCACAGAAACACAAAGGATCATAAGTGAATATTATGAACAACTTTACGCTTATAAATTGGATAATTTAGAAGAAATTGATAAATTCCTAGAAACATGGAATCTACGAGGACAAAGTTAAGAAAAAAGAAAATTTGAACAGACCAAGAATAAAACTGAATCAACACTAAAAAATCTCCCATCAAAGAAAAGCCCAGACTTTATTACTTCACAGCAGAATTTTATCTAACTTGTAAATAAGAAATAAATACCAATCTTTTTTAAAATCTCCCCTTGAAGAAGAGAGAATACTTCTAAACTCATTTTACAAGGCCAGCATTACCCTGATACTGAAGCCAGACAAGAACAATATAAAAAAAAAGAACTTACAAGCCTATATCCTTGATGAAGGTAGATGAAAAAATACTCAACAAAATACTAGCAAATCAGATTCAAAAGCACATAAAAATAGTCAGTCACCATGATCAAGTGGAATTTATCCCTAGGATGCAAAGATGGTTCAACTTACCAAAACCAATAAATGTGACACACTGTATTAACTGAATAAAGAAACAGAAATCATCATCATCTCAATAGATACAGAAAAAGCATTCGACAAAATTCAGCAACCTTTCCACTACAGAAACTTTTGATCTTGGAGCAACAATTAACACTTCCCAGCTGGGCATGGTGGCTCATGCCTGTAATCCTAGCTAATTGAGAGGCTGAGGTGGGAGGATCACTTGAGGAAAGGATGTTGAGACCAGACCGAGCAACATAGTAAGACCATTTTAAAAACAAAAAATAACTGGGTGTAGTGGCAAAGGTAGTCCCAGCTACTCAGAAGGCTGAGGTGGGAGGATCACTTGAGCCCAGGAGTTTGAGGCTGCAGTGAGCTATGATCATGTCACTGCACTCCAGACCAGGGAACAGAGCAAAACCTTGTCTTTTTTTTTTTTTTTTTTTTTAAAAAGGCTCTCCAGAAGACAGTTTGGTAGTCACCATCCTACACTTTTGCAGATCATATTGACCATTTCAGCTTTCAACTCCTTGTATCCAAGGGCATGAGACCTAAACTCACATCACCCAACCCTCTGAATTTGGGTGCACTGTCATGCCCCATGGGGGAACGTGAGTACAAGCTTACCCAACCTAATTCCGCCACCACAGGGCCAGAGCTTGCCATCTGGAAGCCTGAATATTGGTTTGCTATGTCTCCATCCAAATCTCATCTTGAATTGTAGTTCCCATAATCCCCATGTGTCATGGGAGGGACCCAGTGGGAGGTAATTGAATAATGGGGGTGGTTTCCCCCATTCTGTTCTCATGATAGAGAGTAAGTTCTCATGAGATCTGATGGTTTTACAAGAGGCTTCCCTTTTGGCTTGGTTCTCATTATTCTCTGTCCTGCTGCCTTGCGAAGAAGGACATATTTACTCCCTCTTCCACCATAATTGTAAGTTTCCTGAGGCCTCCCCAGTCATGCTGAACTATGAGTCAATTAAACCACTTTCCTTTATGAATTACCCAGTCTCAGGTATGTCTTTATTAGCAGCATGATAATGAACTAATACAAGTGGCTTTTATACAAGATGCACACATATAAATGTAAAGACACAAGAAACATGAAAAAGCAAAGAAATATGACACCTCCAAAGGAACACAATAATTCTCTAGTAACAAATTCCAACAAAAAAGAAATTTATAAAATCAGAGAAAAATAATGATGTTAAAGACGCTCAATGAGATACAATAGAACACAGATAAGTAATACAAAGAAATCAGAAAAACAATTCAGGATATGAAAAAGAAATTTACCAAAGAGATAGATATTATAAAAAAAGAACCAAGCAGAAATCCTGGAATTAAAAAAGTAATTGAATGAAATAAAAAGATACATTCAAAAGGTTCAAGAATAGACTAGATCAAGAAGAAGAATTTTAGAACTTGAATATAGGTCTTTTGACAAAAACCAGTCTGACAAAAATAAAGATAAAACAATAAAAAATAATAAAGCCTATGTGACATATGGGACACCATATAGTGACCAAATATTCAAATTTTCAATGTTCCAGAAGGTGAAGACAATACCAAAGGGAGAGAAAACTATGTAATGAAATAATAACTTAATCCCAAGTTTAGCAAGAGATTTAGACATCCAGACATGGGAGGCTTAGAGATCCCCAAATAGATGTAATGAAAAGGGTCTTCTCCAAGGCACATTATAGTCAAACTCTCAAAAGTCAAAGCAAAGAAGAAATTCTGAAAACAGCAAAAGAAAAGTGTCCAGTCACTTACAAGGGAAATCCCATCATACTAACAACAGATTTCCAGCAGAAGCCTTACAGGCCAGAAGATAATAGGATGATATATTCAAAGTTCTGAAACATAAAACTAGCAGCCAAAGATGCCACACCTAGCAAAGTTATCCTTCATAAATGAAGGTGAAATACATTGTTTTCTCAGAGAAAGAAAAGCAGAGGGAATTAATGACTATTACACGGGCCCTAGAAGCAATAGTTAAGGAAGGTCTACACCTGGAAACAAAAGGATGATATCTACCATCAGAAAAACACATGAACGTATAAAACCCACTGATAGAAGAGAAAGGTCTCAATTACTACCACTACAGCTGGGTGCGGTGGCTCACGCCTGTAATCCCAGCACTTTCGGAGGCTGAGGCGGGTGAATCACGAGGTCAGGAGATCGAGACCATCCTGGCTAACACAGTGAAACCCCATCTCTACTAAGAACACACAACATTAGCCGGGCGTGGTGGCGGGTGCCTGTAGTCCCAGCTACTCGGGAGGCTGAGGCAGGAGAATGGCGTGAACTCGGGAGGTAGAGTTTGCAGTGAGCCAAGATCATACCACTGCACTCCAGCCTGGGCAACAGAGCAAGACTCTGTCTCAAAAAAAAAATTGCATCCAAACTGGAAAAAAGGAAATCAGATTGTCTCTTTTTGCATATGATATAATCTTATATCCAAAAATACCCCAACCAAGATTTCATCAAAAACTCTTAGATCACATAAATTAATAAAATTACAGGATACAAAATCAACATATAAAAATCGGCAGTGTTTCTACACACCAATAATAAACCACCTGAAAAAAAATCAACAAGGAAATGTAATTTCAAAAGCTAAAATGTATAAAATAAAATATCTAGGTATAAATTTAACCAAGGAGATAAAAGATCTCTATGAGGAAAATCATAAAACACTGACGAATGAAATTTAGGAAGACAAAAACAAATGAAAAGACATCCCATGCTCATGGATTGTAATGACTAATATTGTTAAAATGACCGTACTACCCAAAGCAATCTACAGATTTATTGCAATTACTATCAAAATGTAATTTGCCACAGAAATAGAAAAAAGTTTTACAATTCGTGTGGAATTAAAGAAGAGCTCAAATAGCCAAAGCAATCCTGAGCAAAAGAATAAAGCTGAAGGCATCATGCTACCTGACTTCAAAAGATATAACACTATTTTAAGCCAAACATTATAGTATTGCTATAAAAACAGACAGACCAATGGAACAGAATAGAGAATGCAGAAATATATACACATATTTACAGCTGACGGAGTTTTGACAGATGTGCCAAGAACATACATTGGGGAAAAGATATCCTCTTCAATAAACAAGGCTGTAAAAATCGGATATCCATATGCAGAAGAAAGAAATTGGACCCCTATCTCTCACCATATACAAAAGTCAACTCTAGAGATATTAAAGATTTAAATGCAGGACCCAAAGCTATAAAGCTAATAGAAGAAAACATAGGGAACACACTTCAGGATCCTGGGCTATGCAAAGTTTGTATGGCCTAGTACTTAAAAGCATAGGCATCAAAAAGAAAAGTAGACAAACGGTACTATTTAAAATAAAAAGCTCTGCACAGCAAAGGAAACAATCAACAGAGTGAAGAGAAAACCTGTTGAATGGGAGAAAATATCTGAAAATTATTTACTTGACATGGGACCTATAGCCAGAATATACAAGGAACTCAAACAACCCAAAAAACAAAACAAAACAAACAAAAAAACAAATAATTTCATTAAAAAGTGGGCAAAGGATATGCATATACATTTTGCAAAGAAGACATAAAAATGGCCAACAGCTATCAGAAAAATTGCTCAATGTCACTAATTATCAGGAAAATGCAAATTAGAACCCCCAAAGACATATCATCTTACTTCTGTTAGAATGGTTTTTATTATAAATACAAAAATAATAGGTGTTGGTGAGGATGCAGAAAAACGGTTATACTTATACACTGTTGATGGGAATATAAATTAGTATAGCCACTACGGAAAACAGTATGGAGGATCTCTCAAAAAGAAAAAAAAAAAAGCAAACAAACAAAAGAACGACCACGTGATCCAGCAATCACACTGCTGGATATTTATCCAAAGGAAAAAAAAAATCAATATGTCTAAAGATACCTGAATCACCATGTTTATTGCAGCACTATTTACAATAGACACTTCTCAAAAGAAGACATACAAATGGCAGCAGATATATGAATAAAAAATGCTCATTATAACTAATTATCAGGAAAATGCAATTTAAAACCACACGGAGATGTTACCTGATATAATGGCCATTGTCAAGAAAATGCAATTTAAAACCACACGGAGATGTTACCTGATATAATGGCCATTGTCAAAAACACAAAAGATAACAAATGTTCATGAGAGCGTGCAGAAAGGGAAAACCTTGTGCACTGTTGGCAGGAATGTACACGAATACAGCAATTATGGAAAATGATATGGAGGTTCCTCAAGATAAATAGAATTACTATATGATCCATCAATCCCACTTCTGGGTATATACCCAAAGAAATAGAAATCAATATGCTGATGAGCTATCTGCACTCCAATGTTTTCACTGTAGCATTATTCACAATAGCCAAGATATGGAAGCAACATAGGTGTCTATTATTGGATGAATGGATCAATAAAACCTGGTGTATATACACACATTGGAGTACTATTCTCCTTAAGAAAAAGGAAATTCTGTTACTTGTGCAACAGGGATGGAATGGAGGACATTATGGAAAGTGAAATAAGCCAGAAACAGTAAGACAAATAGCACATGATCTCCGATGTGGAATTTAAAAATATTGAACTAATAGAAGAAGGGAGGAGAATGGTAGTTACCAGATTCAGTGTGGGGTGGGGGCGCCGGTGGGGAAAGGGAAGGTGTTGATCAAAGTATATAAAATTTCAGTTAGACAGTAGAAATAAGCTTTAATGATCTTATTGCCCAGAATGGTAACTGTAATAAATAATATGACTGTATATTTTTTAATTGCTGAGAGAGTAGATTTTAAATGTTTTCACCACAAAAATAAGCATGTGAAGTAACAAATTTTTTAATTAGTTTGATTTAATTATTCTACAATATGCACATCTATTACATCACACTGCATCCCATTAATATATAAAATTATTGTTAATTAAAAATAACATTTATGAAAAAGAAAAAAAAAACCCAGATGTCTAATCATAGAATTGCCTTTACTTTCTGATAGCATTCAATCTAGAGCAAACCCCTGCTTCCTTGGTCCCTCTCCCAAATCACCCATCAAAAGCCCAAATTCTATAATTGGTTCTTTCTAACACCCTCTTACTGACACACACTATAGTTCTTCCTGGTGTGTATTTTCTCCTGCTTCAATAAGTGATAAACCCAATTTGTTCAACTGCAGTGTGTTCCTAGTGGACTCTGGCTTGAGAGTATTAATATACTTACTGCACAACACTTTTTGGTTATTTGAAATTACCTTTGAATATCATTTTGAACTTGTCTATTTATTTATTAACTGTCTTCACATTTCAACACTTCCGCTGATCCCATCGTGTCTACTATAATCTAAGTCATGAAGACATGATTAACCATGAAGACCATCTAACCATGAAGACATGGTTTGTTCTGTCTTGAATGTCTCTATTTTCTGTTGTTTCCACAGCACCTAGTACATAATAAATATCTTTTTAATATTTGTTGCATGAATGAAATAAATGAATGAGGGGGGAAAACAACCTAGACCCAAAGCTGGAATATTCTAGGATAGATGTAGAAGTCAAGAAATTTTCCAATATGTTAACATTTTTAAAATTTGCATAGTATCTTTTGCATTCCTGTCTTCAGTTTCATCTTTTTTATTTAATTTAACTGCATAAAATCCATTTTCCTATTGTGTAAAGGCAACAGAAAAAATACTTTAAAATGTCATATAAAGGAGTTATAAAAGAAGAGACATAGAGAAAAAATACAACATTAGATTTTTAATTCAGTTCTAGACGGATGTGTATTCGTCTCTTGAAGTCTTAAAGTAAATTCCGTTATTATTAATGTTATCTGGATAGTCACCCATCTGACTGTATTCAGTGCTTGTCATTCAAGGATGAAATGCCAGTATTCTCATGATGAATTCTGTCTGATTTCTTCCTGATACATAGCATACCTTCTACATATGAAAGTGAACATTTTAAAGAAAACTTACAAGTTTCAAACATCAGCTGAATTGATATTTTAATGCTTCTGATTCAACTTCACAGAGAGGTTCAATATTATGCAAGATTTCTCATGCTTAACAAGGCTTGTTAGTAGGAGGAGTAGACTAACGCATTTGTCAGGACACGATCTTAGAAGTTAGGGCTTCTATTTCTGGTGTCACCCCTAACTGTTTTGTGGCATTAGAGGAAGTCGCTTTACTTTTTCTTGCTTAAGTATCATTGTTAGTTGGTTAAATACCTACCACCTATCTACTTCTTGAGAGATACAGATTAATGTGTAAATCTTTGCAAAGCTATGTGAGTCTTAGAAAAGTTCCTTGTAACCACTAAGTCTTTTAAAATTATACCGATACCATAGAGAACATGTTAAATATGCCACTCTGAATATCCTTCATTGCTAGGTCCATAAGGTCTAGGCCAGGAAGCAGGATTTCTTTAAGACCTGAGAATGAGGTGTTTTTGTTTTTTTTTTTTTACTTTCTTATCATACAGTGGTTAAGGATTTCTTTAGTGAGTGAGTTAAGAAAAAACATCATTTTTTTTCAAATCACACATATTTCAAACATTAGATAGCTTATTTTTCTTTTTGAACAAGTTTTTATTCTTTTCCACTAAAGCATGCCTCTAAATATAGCACTGTCCTCAAGGAGATTAAATTTTTTTCTTCACCTGAAATCATGAAGTCCAGTACATTACTCACTTATTGAATACTGTTATTCATAGAGTTTCAACTTTTCAAACTCACTGATACATCTACCCCCAGAATGTTTTTGTGACCTAGTGTATCAGTCTCTACCAGATGGCCTCTCATACCACCTGATTTCTTCCCTTGAGGTACATTGAAAGAGCTTCACTTTAGAGTAAAAAACATTTGCAATTCAAAACTAGCTCTGCTTAATGCACTATTGAAATTGATTTTCCATTTCTTCCATCAGAAGAATCCTGTTAGAAATCAAATGTAATAAAATAATTTTTTGTGACCCTGGGAAACTTACTCAATGTCTTCGAATCTCAGTTTCCTTTATCTATAAAATATGACTATCTGATTAACAGAATGATAGGAAGTAAAGGCACATAAAACACCCAGCACTGTCTCTGGCAGCTTATGTTATTGCTACCACCCACTTTCACTTGCCCTTTGGCCACACACACCCTGCAACTGAAACCTAAAACAAATTCAACCATCTGCTAGTCATTCCTCCCACAATCAGGCTACTGAGCACATTTGGAGAATTGGATAGTAGTGTTATTAGTAATGTATGGTTCTGTTCTCAGCTATATTCTATTTTCAATCTACATACTATCACAGGTTAATGTCTTTCATCACCACCAACTATTGTCTTTAGGCTGTGATATCCCAAATCTACATTTGTAGCTCAGACTTCTTCCTTGAATCCTGGAAGTCTTGTAAGGACCATCTCATTGTCATCTGCTGTATTAGTCTGCTCAGGCTGCCATAACAAAATACAACAGACTAGGTGGTTTAAACAACAGACATTTATTTTCTCAAGGTTCCGATGATTGGGAAGTGCTAGATGGAGGTGCTGGCCAGTTCGGCTCCTGATAAGAGCTCTCTTCCCAGCTGGTAGGCAGCTGCCTTCTCACTGTGTCCTCCCATGGCCTTTCCTAGGTGCATGAGTGTGGAGAGAGAGGGATCTCTCTCTTCCTCTTCTATGAGGCTAACAATCCTATCACCAGATTAGGACCATACCCTTAGGATCTCAGTTAACTTTAATTACTTCCTCAAAATCCTATCTCCAAACATAGTCACACTGTAAGTTAGAGCTTCAAAATATGAATTCTGGGGGGACACAATTCAGTCCAGAGAATCTCCTAAAACCCATTTTTCCTTCTTTATCCCTTAATTCATTATGGAGCTGTGGTTGGTTGGATAATGGCTTCATGTCTACATTGTAATCCACTAAATCTGTGAATATGTTACCATGTTTAGCAAAAAAGACTTTACAGATGTATTAATAATCCTGAAATATGAAGATTATCATTAACTATCCAAGTAGGTTCAGCGTAATCACAAGAGTACATATGAAAGGGAGGCAAGAAACACAGAGAAGGAGGTGGGAGGAGGAAAATAGAGGTAAGAGAGTCAGAGGGAAATCTGAAGATACTATACTGATGACTTCAAAGACAGAGAAGGGCCATGAGCCAAGGAATGAAGGCCATCTTTAGAGGCTGGAAAAGAGGAGGAAACAGATTCTTGCCTGAGAACTTTGGAAGATATCAGTTCTGCCAACACCCTGATTTTAGCCAGTGAATCTGATTTTGGATTTCTGACTTTGAGAAATGCAAAATAATAAATTGTGTGTTTTTTAAGGCCACTAACTTGTGGTAATTCATGGATGGCATAGGGCTTGGTGCAGAGTAAATTCTCAATATTAGTTTCCATTTTAGGCTGAATTATATCATTCTTTTAAGCACAATTTCTCAACACCCTCTGAAGCTCTCTTTTGCATTCTTCTGTTAACGGCATTCTCTTACCTGTAATTTTCTGTTCATTTTTCTCTCCTAGTGCACTGTGAAATTTAAAGACCAAATAACTTAATCTCTTTAAATCTTAGCTTTCGTATCTGTAAAATGGACATATGTGATCCTTGTGATTTATAGGGTTGTGATGATACAAGAAATAATAATGCATGTAAGGCTCATCCCAAGCAGATGAACCTTTAATAATTCTTGCCTACTGTTAATGGTAAAGACAGACTTTTTTTTCCTGGTAGGCTGAAGCGAGGAGGAAACCACGGACAAAGATTTTGGCAGGAAGAGAATATCAGAGGTTTCCATGTGAACAAGGAACTGCATTAGACCACATGGAAAGTCCATGTGCTTCACACTTCAATCAATCCTCACAAAACACATTTTCCCATGCTGTGAATTCATTTAGTCCACCATGAAAGCAATCAGAGAGAAGCTATAAAATCATAATTGCCTGCCTCGCTGCTGTGTCCGTCTTTCGAAAAGTCAACAGAGCTGTTATTTTGATTTAGTTCTGAATAAAGACTGATGAAATGCAAGGGGTGGGGAAACTTGGGAAAAAACTGACCATTTTCACTTTAAGATATTTACAGTCCAGGGAAAAAGCACAGCCATAACTGTAGACATTAAACTTCAGAGTGGCAGTTAAAAAATGCACATGGATTGGGTACAATTTCTTGATCAGAGATTCTATAAAGAGTGAGAGATAGGCAACTACAAAATACACAATTCCAATAATGAAAAAACAATTGTCCCAATGAAGAAGAAAATTAGAGAGTATATTAAATGATTGCTGCACGGGGAGTGCTGAGCTCTTATGATAAGAGTACACAGCTAAATTGCAAGGCAGAACAAATCACAGATGTTACTGAGAAGGACAATAATTGTACCAGCTGATGTAATTGATATGGAAAAAGACATGGACAGGTTGAGAAATTTTACTTACAGAAACACAATGAAATTTAATAGGAATATTTATGAAATGAGAATGTGAAAAGCACATAATGTTTGTATAGACATGTAAAGTATATATATCATATATTCTATATCATATATTCTATATATACTAGAATTTGTATAGACATGTAAAGAATATATCATATATTCTAGTATATATTTCTAGAATATACATTCTTTACCTATCTATACAAATTTATACAGGTATTACATATCTAGACCATTTTTAACATATCTATATCTATTCATATTTTTATATATGAATTATGATATATATGGTTCATATTTATATATATGATTTACATATATATATAGTGTAGACCTATACAAATATAATATTGCACTCAAAAGTAACAAAGTCAGTTGACAAGTATAGAAATAGGCCTGGCTTAATAGAAACTCCTCTGAGAAAGACTGCTGGGGATAAGCTGGTAGTAAGCTCTCCCTATGCCAACAGCGCGTGGCAGCTGTTCAAAAAGCAAATGCAAACTCAGGATGCATTAATCGAGGCACAGCAGGAAACTTGCTATCCCTGTGTTCTCACATTGATTAGAAAACATTTGGAGTATTGGGTTCAATTCTGGAAAAGACTTAGAGAAAAAGTCTAGATCTCCAGAGGAAGGTGGCCAGAATGATGACGTATCTAGACATCATGTTGGATGGAAACGGTTGAAAAGATTTAGACAATTTAGGCTGAACAAAGAAGATTTATGAGGTTTACATGTTGTTCTTTAACTATTTGAAGGGTAATGGTGTGGTGTGGAAGTAGGATTAGGTTTACTTTGTATAAGTTCAATTTTGCAGAACGAGTACCAGTAGGCAGTGTTGTAAGATCATGTACGGAGTTATAAGGAAGCACATTTTTTTTTTTTTTTTTACTCACAAATATCCTGGATTTATTGGAACTGTTCCCAAGGGAATGGGCTATCTTGGAGGTAGTGAACGCTTTCATTGGTGGTGTTCTGATAAATGCTGGATAATCAGATAGAATCTACTTTATCTCATTTTCTTCTCACAACAATCATGAAGGAGCAAAGGTATTTTACTTTTATTTCACAGATAGGGAAATTACAGCTCACGAAGGTAAATTGGCTAGTTCTTGTTCTCAAAATTTAAACTGAATTTTCTCCCCCAGTGGATGAGATGTTTGAAGAACAAATATAAAATGACTCCAAATTTTAGGGACAAGATCAGGAAAAGACAAGACAGGTTAGAAAGTGTCACTTACTGTGAGGAAAGTTTATAAGATTCTAACCAGAGATAGATTAACTGGTTATAGAAGGTAGAAATAACTTTTGGGGAAGAAACCCTATTTATGACACAAATATTATTTCCTGATAAAATTAAGGTACTTTTCCATTGTAATCAGGGAACAGTGGATACACAAGTTACATTGATGTTAATAAAAGTTGTGATAAAATGTCAAATACTTGATTTTAAGAAAAGGTTCTAACATCTGTTGGAAGAACCTACTACAAAGATAACCCATAATAGGTACATCCTGGTCTAAGCACTTAGGCTTCAACTGCACATTGAACAGTTTGATTTTTAGCATTCATATTGATTTTTTGAAATCTTTCTTATAGTCTTAACAGCAATAACATCAGCATATTATCTGAAAAGTAACTGAAACTGTACCATCTTTATAGATTTTACTCTGGGAGACCTATTGCTCCTCTCTCTGTTTCCCTGTGCCTCCACCACTCTCTGGACACGTGGTAACCATGAGATAGTTTGCTTTATCTCTCAGCCTAAACTCAGCTCTAAGTTCAGACAGAGCTCTCCCAGTAAGTCAAATCTAGCAGGCATATCCTTTATGAATTTACAATTTTTATTCTTTCATTCAAAATTTACTCATGCAGACACTTGGATAACAGTGAGTAAATCTTTCATCAGGTAATATCTTGCTTTCTTCCTCACCCACTACACACACACACACACACACACACAGAGGACTAAATTGTGTCCCCCCAAAATTTATACATTGATACTCTAACTCAATGTGACAGCATCTGGACATATGGTCTTTTGGAAGAAATTAAGGCTAAATGAGGTTTTCAGAGCGGGGCCCTAATCTGATAAAGACTGTGATCTTATACGAAGAGGAAGATATATCTCTTCTCTGCCATGTGAGGACAAGGAGGTGGATCTCTGCGATCCAGAAGACAGCTTCTCCAGAACCTGACCATGTAGGCACCCCATCTAAAACTCCAGCCTCCAGAACTGTGAGAAAATAAATTTGTGCCTTTTAAGCCACCCAATCTGTGATATTTTGTTATGACAGTGAAGCCGGCTAATACACACATACACACACACACATACAAACACAAACACATTTACATGTACGTATGTATACATACACACACACATACAGATCCATACTCTTTTTTACTTTTCTTTGCCCAATAAAAGTAAAACATCTTTCCTCTTTTCTTTAATCACTTTAAACTTTGTCATTAAAAAGTCAACAAACTAAAAAGTCACTAGCCATTATTCATAGCCAAAAAGCAGGGCTAGAGTTACATTCACATCAAAAAAAAAACAAAAGGAAAAGCTTATGTTTTGAAGAGAAATTAGATATAATAAAGATCCAGTGTCATCAAACTCTAAATACTTGAAAACGTCCTAAATTCCTCTTAATCTCCACACCATTTATTCTACCACTTCTAATGCTTTTCCCATCTAAAATACCTTTTCTACAGCTTGACAATCCTTATCTTTAACAGTATATTTAAATGCCTAATTCAGTCTTTCTAATGCGATCTGATCTCCCAGTATACAGTGATCTTTACATTCTTTGAACAACAATTTATTTGCATGTTTTCTTCACTTATTATCTATCTTGTCCTTTCTTTCCTCCTTTCTACCTTATATATTATACTTTCCTTAGCTTCCCGCTTGAGTCTGAGATGCTCCATTATTCACGGTTTTTTTTTTTTTTTTTTTTTTTTTTTTTGAGACTGAGTCTCACTCCCGCTCTGTCACCCAGGATGGAGTGCAGTGGCACTATCTCGGTTCACTGCAATCTCCGCCTCCCTGGTTCTAGAGATTCTCCTGCCTCAGCCTTCTGAGTAGCTGGGATTACAGGTGCCCACCACCATGCCTGGCTAATTTTTATATTTTTAGTAGAGACTGGGTTTTACCACGTTGGCCAGGCTGGTCTCAAACTCCTGACTTCAAATGATCTGCACGCCTCGGCCTCCCAAAGTGCTGGGATTACAGGTGTGAGCCACCATGCCTAGCTCATTATTCCTTTTTGTAAGCCTTTTAATACCTAACCCAAGGCTGATTAACTAAGAGTATTAAGAAAACATTAATATCATTCATTAGGGGTGCAAAGCAAAAATAGTCTTAGAGACAAAATAGCAAATGAATTCATAATCTGTTATTCACATTAAGCTTGAAAAAATAATGATTCACTTAAAAAAATCTATCAGCTATGTGATAGATTGTAAAAAAATGGCCATGAATTCCTCCCTATCCTACATGTATGCCACTTTGCAATGTAATTTTGCTGTTCCCATTGACCGGGAAAATCTATTTTTCTACCTTGTTAAATCTGGTCTGGCTTTGTGACTTGCTTTGATCAACTGTATGTGTCAGAATTAAGTTCAGAGACAAGACCTCAAGTGGCCTTACAACTCTTGCTCTCTGCTTGAAACACTGCCTACAAACACATGGTGGCTGTGGGATTAATGACAGCCCTATGGCCTACTCAAACAACTCACAGGGCCGACATTATGTGTCCTTAGGGGTATGATGCAAGTAGGCCTGGGGATGACTGGGTCTCTATGACGATGAGACCTAAAAACCCTGGATACCCTATACACAAGGCCATCTCAGCACAGACTCAACTCTCATAAACCTTAAAAAAAAAAAAAAAGCATACCCTTACAAGAAGAGACTACACTCCCTTTATGAAAGAAACACCTAATAATTGACCCACACTGAATACAGGTATAAAAAAGTGGGAGGAACTTCCTAAACTCTGAGAATGGTCTCTAGACAGAGACCCTCCTGGTCAGTTGATCATCTGACCCCCCAACTGTACCTGGCCCATGCCACTGGCCTGTTCCCCACTATCCATCTTACAAGAGCACTGCCAGAATAAACTGCTTGAGTATCAGAGAGTGTCTAAGACTCATCTTTGATATCTTTGATGTGAATTGGACTGAAGGGGAGAAATCACTCCTGGTAATGCTGGCTAATTAGGACCACCTTAGAGCCCCAAACATAATGAAACAATACTATTTGTAGTAGGCAAACTTTTAAGATGGCCTGCAATGATCCCTGCATCCTGGTATTCCTGTCCTTTTGTGATCCCTTCCCTTCAGTGTGGGGAGGGTCTAGTATCATATTTATGGTCAATAGAATGTGCAAAGGTAATTTGCTGTCACTTCCATGATTAGGTTATAAAACACTGTGACTTCTGTCTTACTAGCAGACTCTGTTGCTGGCTTTGATGAAGCAAGCTGCCACGTTGGAGAAGCCCACATGGTAAGAATCTGAGGATGTTCTCCAGCCAACAGCAGTGAGGAATTAAAACTGTCTGTGCAACAACCCTCAAAGGACTGTATCCTGACAGCAGCTATATAAATAAGTTTGGATGTGGTTCCTTGCCCAGCTGACCTTCAGGTGAGACCACAGTCCCAGCTGATACAATGACTGCAACCTTGTGAGCAACTGTGCAGGAGCTAAGCCATTCCTGAATCCTGAGCCACTGACACTGTGAGATAGTAATGTTCCTGTTTTAAGTTTTAGGGTAATTTGTTGTGCAGCAAGAGATAACTAATATACTCTAGAAATATAAGGGCTAAAAGTTATTGCTGTCGATATGTGGATCTTTCTCATCTATTGTTTCTTAGCCATAAGAAAGAACATCATTCTAAGATGTACCCAGTCTTGCTAACACCCTTGGAGAACTCTTTTGAAAATAGGGATCAAATTTCCTTCATTTCACCTAATATTTTAGCAATACACAAACTAGAAGAAAAAAAAAAAACAAATTTGAAAAATAACTTCTTTGTAAGGTATAAACAACTCTTCAAAATTACTTCCCCTGTTACATAAACTCAATTCAAAATAAAATATCAATGTAATATTTTCTGTATAATTCTGTATTTTACTATATAAATGCAAAGGCATATAATAAACTCTATAAAATTTTGGTCTATCAGGTAAATTGTTAATATAAAGCAATGTAACAATTGTAATTCCCAAATGTCCTCTATGAATTTTTCTTATTTTTCTTTGCACGTATTATGCAATTAATTTTATATTGTCATAATTCATTAAGATTTTTGTTGGCAACCAGATAAACATAGTCACGTAAAATCATTACTTAGAATAATTCTATATCCTTTTGTCATTCATTTATTTATTCATTTTTTTTAAATTAGTTTAAGAATTGTATTTATTTATTAAACAAGCATTTATCAAACAATGACTATGATGAGGCAACTTGCAAGTTTTGGAAATCTGTATATAAGATAGAAAATGTGTACTAAATGGTTCCAAATAAGATGTACGGTGTTGAAATGCAGGTAAACACTCATGAAATTAACAAAAATTAATTGAAAGTCTATTAAATTGATATACAGTCCTGCTCCTGACAGTAAATCTACTAATTCCTTAGATGTACCAAGAATAAATTGATAGACTACCGTAGAATAGTTTTACGTTAAGATATTTAAATAATTTTTCCTTTGATTCTCATCTTAGGACTTGTTGAGTTTTTTAACAAAAAATAAACATTCCCTAACAAATACAACCTCCTAAATATAAAAAAAAAAGTTTTGAGTTTCTTTTTTTTTTTTTTTAAGACGGAGTCTCGCTTTTTCGCCCAGGCTGGAGTGCAGTGGTGCGATCTCGGCTCACTGCAAGCTCTGCCTCCCGGGTTCATGCCATTCTCTTGCCTCAGCCTCCCAAGTAGCTGGGATTACAGGCACCCGCCACAACGCCCTGCTAATTTTTTGTGTTTTTTAGTAGAGACGGGGTTTCACCGTGTTAGCCAAGATTGTCTCGATCTCCTGACCTCGTGATCCACCCGCCTGGGCCTCCCAACGTGCTGGGATTACAGGCGTGAGCCACCGTGCCCCGCCTTGAGTTTCTTTAATTAAAAAGAAAAAGAGTTGGTTGACATGGATATAACTCAATGTAGTAACAAAAATAAAATTTCATTTCAATTACTAATTTTCAACTAACTCTGAAAATCATAAATATTATTCCAGTTACCTAAGGCATTGACTGTTGAATTCTGCATGGGCAGATATTCATATCACAAAGTATATTGAGGGTTGGGCAATAAGTGTTATTCATCTCAGCAGTCAAAACTGAATGTAAAAACGATTTATTTTTTAATCTAATAGTCATTTCTAATCCTTTTATTAATCCTGTAAGATAGCTGTTATTATAAATCTACTTTATACATGGAGTGACCCAAATTTCTGAATGATAACTAAATTGCTAAAGTTTACAGAATGAGCTAGTAGCAAAGCTGTGATTCATATCTGAATCTGTCTTGCTTCATTCTTTGCTTTTTCATTCATATCATAATATAGATGGAGAATGGGTAAAGCTGATCTTTTATTACATCATTTGATTTAGAAAGCTATGAAATTATTGAGTAAAAGGCACAAAGGCCTTGCCAAAATCTGTTGTTGATCTTATTCTCAGTCTACTCAACATGCAAAGTTTTCAAGAATACACAAGAAAATGAATCTGACCTCTACCATAAATCCTTTAAGTTGATGGACAAGAATGAATCTCATTTCTAAGGAATTCATCTCATCTAAATATAGAGAAAATGAGCCATAAACACAAGGTTTTAAAAAATACATATAAAGAGAATTGTGAAACCACACCTGGAATATTGCCTACATTTGTCATTGTCATGCTACAAGAATATATAACACAAGTGTAAAAGACAAACAAAAATACAGTTTCTTTAAGATAACTAAAAAATAATATATTCTAGAGTAGAAAAGAGAGGCCTGCTGGGTTGAGGGTGGCAGGGGAATTAGGAGAGGCACATGAAGTGAACATTAGGCCTTATATAGCATCAAGGGGAAATGTGATTTCAAATAAGACGGAATAACAGAATCGAAATATTAGGCTTGACACTCACTTTTATATCCTTTTTGTTGTCCTTTTGACATTCTTTTACCTGCAGATAACTGCTGAGAAACCAACAGTTAAAACTTCCTGGACTATTCTAGAAAGAGAAAAAATTTGGTGACTCTAAGCCAGAAGAGAAGGCTGATAGTGGAGGCCATAATGAGTTTTGTATAGATAAAGGGAAAGAATATGTATGACAGGAAGATATTATGTATTTCCATTGAGACTAGGGAAACAGGGAAGGTCAAATTTAAGAAGGGTGCCCTATGGGCTTAGCGACACAAGAATCATTTTTTCAATGGAATAATGTTTCAAAATTATACTCTGCCAGGCAAGTTGTTCTTATACTGGTTTAGATTTAGTAGTACCCTGAAAGAGGGACAGCCTTTCAATGACCTTTTTCAGACCATGATTAAAATTGTTTACCGTTTTCTCATATCTTGCAAGATATGTATAAAATAATGATTCTCCCCTAATCTGACCTGGCTGTTTTAGCCTGGGAGTTTCTGTTTTACAGTCCTCTGTCCACAGAATTTCATTTTATAATGCAAAAAAGCCAAAGGAGATAGATGACCTTGATAGTCTCCTATGCAACAGAGCTGCTCACTTCATTTAAATGGAAATGTGCATTTTCATGGAAATTCAGGCCAATATTGATGAACAAAGATAAGCTGCCAGTATTAAATAGAATAGTGATACACACACAAAAAAAGTACCCTAGAAAACTTATAAAAAAACCAGTGAAATGTATAAGGAAAGAAGGAGAATGTTAAGAATATATATACAGAAAAATTAAATTTTTATGGTTCAGTTGCACAGTATTTTGATGGTTACTAGTTGAAAATCTCAGGACAAAGATTGAGGAAGACAGCCTGAATACATATATCTCTAATGAGCATAGTGATTTAATATGAAAAGATTAAGTGACATATTATCTTTTACAAGTAAATATTAGCCATCTAACAAACATTGTTCAGTGAATGTGGTAAGAAATGTCACAGGTCAGGTGTGATATCATGCTTTTTGTGAAAATGTTAATGTGGCTGTTTTACATTTATTTTTGATAACTCATTTAAGAAAGATTTAATGATTGTATATTGTGCTTTTCCAACTAGAAATCTGAAAAGTAATCTTAACTGTTGCTTTGCATGCATGTCTTGCATCTATAAGACACAGAGGTCTCGTATATTTTTCCTCAGAAATGAACTGTGAATCTAAGTACTCCTTGCCATTCCTACTGTCAATGCCTTAATTCTGCCTGAATATCCTGCACTTGACAATTGTCACAACCTGATATGTGGCCTCTCTCATCTTCTCTACCTCACTTCACCTCTGTCTAGCATCTAGACTACCACTTAAGTCACTTAATTTACATTTCCAAGGGGACTACCTAACGGACAAAGATGACGAAGAAATAGAGTCCCAGAAGAAACAATCAATAGCTGGGGAAAGAAAATAAAGGATACAAAACAATATAAGAAAATATTTATAGTTACAAATTGGGAAAGTAACCAGTGGTACACAGATGTTACATAACGACTGGTTCTTCTTCAATTTGAGCAATGTTTTGTCCACACTGCTGCTATGGAATACGTTCACACTTCACACATTCACAAAAGTAAAGTTTTAGAAACATGACTGTTGTGGTTTGAATGTGTCCCCTCAAGTGCACACACTGGAAACTTAATCCTTAATACAACTGTGTTTAGAGGTGGGACCTTAAAGAGGTAATTAGATCATGAGGGCTCAGCCCTCATGACTGGATTAATGTAGCAGCCTCATAAAAGGGAGAGGTCAGCCCCCTTTTTCTCTCCCTCACCCATGTGATGCCTTCCACCATGTTATGATGCAGCAGGAAGACCCTCACCAGATGTGGCCCCTCAATCTTGACTTCAGCCTCCAGGACCTTGAGCCTAAAAACTCTGTTCATTATAAACTACCCTGTGTGAGGCATTCTATTAGAGCAGCATAAAAAGGGCTATAACAATGATCTAAAGGAATAAATTAACACAGCAGTACAGCCAGGGGCACAAAGAGGCAAGTTAGGTTATAATACTTTTGTCTCACATACCAGTTTTATTTTTGTTATTTTTCTGAATATGGACAGTAAAAGGACCCTTAGCATATTGTTTGAAAGCTGAAACAATCAAAGATGAATAAAGATTTAAAAAGATACCCCAATCTATAGGAATAACTACATGGTTTAGATAATCTGTCTTTGCCAAATGAGATAAACACCATTATGACTTATTAGAGTTCAGGGACAGCAGGTGGAAACATGAAATTAAAATAATCTCTTTAGTAGTTATTTTTTGCTTTTGCAGTATCAATTATACTTTTTTAAGAGAAAAATTTATATTTTAGTTGAAAAATATCTAACAATAAAAGAAACATTTTATTTCTTCTTATTGTTTATACTTCAGATACTTGATTTTATCTCTCAACATTATGATTTCAGACACTGGCATTTTGTTATGCTGTAGCACAAAGGGCTAAAACAGAAAATGCTTCTCCTGTATCTATGTGAGTATTGAACAAGGCAGTATAAAAAGACATATCAGTTTTTCACAGGTGCAAGAAGAAGAAAGCCAAACATCGTGTGCAATGGAGATTATCCAACCTCCTCTCTTCTCTATCCCTTCGCTGTCTTAAGAAAACAAACTCCAAAGCTAAATGAATATAATTCAATCACTCTTCTCAATTATGCCTGCTGATGTGCTCTTTGTTCAGTGGAAGAAGACAGAGAATCTGGTTCCATTTCAGGTCCTTAATCTTTCTGATAAGGCAGCTTCTTTGGCTGAGAACATAAAGATTATGAACATAAAGGCCCTTGTGGCAGCTTTCAGAGGGAGACCCAGCCATGCAGGAGATGAGGTGATCTATGGTACATAGGGAATGGAGTGAAATCAGGAAGAACTCTCTGCAAATGTGCCTGGAATTCTTGAGGTAGTTCTACTTCTCTGTGTACCCGGGAAACGGGATTAGCTTCATGAGTATGTAACTTGTGCAGTCACGTACAGCCTTGAGTTTAGGTGTGCCCTGTAGTTGGTTTAGTTCTCTGTTGTCACCGTCTTGAAATAACTAATACATTTTAACAAGGGACTCTGTATATTTCAGGGTATACTGGGCCCTGCAAATTATGTAGCTTGTCCTTCTGGAGGAAAAAGGACTTTGAAAGAAACAGAGGATCATCAGCTGCTTTCTTCTGGCCTTTGTAAAGACATGACACCTGGCTGGAATGGCCATGCTTGCATCTGTTCTGCTCTTTCCAAAGGATTAAACAAATCTCCAGCATCTAGAGGAGACCTATGTTCCCCATCAAGATCCAATATCCCTTGTCTATTTTAGGAAAACAGCCCCCCTGCATAAATCTATGCATTTTAGCTGCATGCATGGCAGCTGTCGGCAATTCCGTTTCCAATCTCTCTAGCAATTAAGTGTGTCCATGTTATTGTTATTTGGACCATTGAGATGTGAATACTGTGTTTGGAAGTTTCAGGTGATTGCCTTAGAAGCAAAACCAGAGAGACAGAACTATTTCCTTTTCCTTCTCACAGTCAGGAAGGCAGATGTACTGGTGACCCAGCTTTGGTCATTTACAGGAGGATGGCATGCTAGGGGAAGGAAGAGCCAAGAACAGAAGGAACTTGGGCCTTGCAAGTCCCCCTGAATGACAGCTCCTCTGCCAGCATGGACTATTCACCTTGGGTCAAGCATCTGAAAGAGGAATAAATCTGTATTCTGGAGTCTCTTTGTTACATTGGCTTAGCCTCTGCCTTAATTAATGTACAGCATAAATTCCTGTGGGGTGATTTACAAGAAATTTGTATTTATTCAGGATAGTTGAATAATAAAATGTTCTAAGATTGGAAAATTCTACATAGGGAGAAATATTAATTTGCATTAAAATGACCTAAAACTACATTGAACCAAATTTTATCTTTGGTGATTCTCAGAACTTTTCTGTGTCTTGCAGAGGCTCATGGTCATCATTTTAAATACTATTATAATTATAGTGTATGTCTATAGATGTTGGCGCTCAAGTAAATCTATAACCTTATGACAAACCCCTAAAAATTCTAGTTTCATTGTAATTTATCTCTACTATAAAAAAAGACTATAGAATGTTAAAAGTAACTTTTGTGAATGTTCTCATTGTTTGGAAACAAAGGGACACTAAATATACTTAAAAAAAATAACATATACAAATCACTTTACTTCTCACTTGTTAAAACTTTTCAATGACCAAAACTGCCAAGATTTAAGATAGTATGTTGATAAACCAGTTACAAAGAAATTAAGGAATCTTTTGTTCAAAAGTGTAGATTTGACATTTACCTGCCCCAATGACTCTCTCAATACGAATTCTTGAGGGATCAATCTCCTTTGCAAATTCATGGACTGCTAGGGATGGGTCTTCATATGTATCTGGATCAATGTAAGTTTTAATTCCTGGGAAGCGCACTGCAACAACAATAACAAAACGATTGATTTAGTTTGAGTATCTCAGTGGTCTATATCTTGTGAACATTTAAAACCGGAAATGACATACTGAAGTAGTCAGTCTTGATAATGATTTAAAGTCTCTCTTTTCTTCCTGTCCCATATTAAAGCTTTGACTACGAGGGTCAAAAATTTATTTACCTCACTGTTAATGTAGAACGACCTGGTGGATTTCTAGAAAGTGAGCTGACAGGTTCCAGAAAACACATGTCTCATATTTCTATAAAATGTTTAATCAGCTCACTCATTCACTATACTTCCAAAACATTCCACATCTGCTCTAGCTTGGGGAATGGGGAAAATGAGGCATAAGCCTCCCTCCAAAGCAAGGAAGCCCACTAGATTCCTCCTGGACTCTTTGTACTCTACGGCACTAGGTTTCATGAACTCATGCCCTATTCCTGTGGTCTCCCCCTTTTCCAGAAAACCTCAAGCAGTAAAGAACTGACTTCATGGCATAGAAACAAGAAAGGCCAGTAGGGATAATGGCCATTTTCTGTGTTCATGTAGTGGCTTCCATGGACTGACTGCATATAGTCCTGAATAGGATCAGCTTGTCTATCCTGGTGGGAAGGATGGAAATCAAAGGCCAAAATCTGGTCATTGGTTGTGTATCTGCTGAGCTTCATTGGTGAGAATGGAGGGCTCACAGCCTACAGGCAGTTAGGATGATGAGAAAGGATGGCTAGAAAACATTAATGTGTGGTTGTATGTCCATTTGTGAGTATCCGAAGAAGTCATAGACTGCCTCTGCCCATGAATATCCCTCTGTTTTGATCATTTATTTATTTCTCTGCTTTTTTTAGAGAAATGGCAGTCTTGCTATGTTGTCCAGGCTGGCCTTGAATTCTTGAGCTCAAGTGATCCTCCTGCCTCGGCCTCCTGAGTAGCTGGTACTACAGGCACAAGCCACCAAGCTGGCTCATTAATTTCCATTTTCCATTTTAGATCTCTAGACAGGAGGTCCTTTCTTATATATCTTTCTATCTTTCCAAATATCTTAGGTATGGTTTTACAGGCAATAATCACACAGAGAGCCTTTATTGAATAAAAACTAGTAGGGATTAAAAGACCAATGTGAAATTTGTGGCAGAGTGGATGGTATTTGGTTTTGTTGCTTCTTAGATTTTGAAAGCCATATAATACCCAGCGTTAACTGTTGTTTGACTCTCCTTGCAAAACATATAAACAAAAAAATCAAAAGCAAACAAACAAAAGGTAATAAAGTTTAGAGGAGGTGCTGAAATGCCCAATATTAGCAGCAATTTGCTTCCTTAGTCCTTCTATGCCCATTGCCTTCATTTACACATTTTGTCTTCTGTCTTCTTAGTGCTGCATATGGACCGTGAGAAAATTAATATTTCTCAAATTAGCACCAGAAAAGCATATTTCCAGGTATACCCAGACCTGACACTAATTTTAACATGTCATGCTTTCCTTGACTTCTCAAAGTATACATTGAAGAAAATGAGAACAGATAGTTTGTACCTCTATTTTATATTCCATATGATATTTTTATAACAACTTAGTAGAATTTGTGATTTTCAGACTGAGTTCTATAACCTCAAACCTAGTAGCCACTACTAATTATTAGTGATATCTAATCAGATCTGTGGTCATGTTGATAATATTATGCTAGGCACAGATAACAAGCATCATTTATTAACTCATATGTGGTTTTAACTATTAAACTATTCAGTTATTTAAGGTGGTACACATTTCTATAGAATAAGATCAGTAAATATCACATTTTTTTCTTATAAACATATGTGTAGTAAAGAGGAAAATAAACAACCAAACTGAATTCCAATTTTGAATACCTGGTTACTAATTTAAACTTATCAACGTCTTCTTAAACATCAGTTGGTTAACTTTCTTCTACCTCCTTGGCTGTCTCGAGTTACTTTCATCGCTTCATGCTGGACCCATCTGGTTTGGTTTATGCTAACCTACCTCTTGGAAAACAGATAATAAATGCCTCAGGAGCACCTTTTCCCTCTGCATAGCAGTACTAAATGCCCTGCAGTGAATCTTAAGGTTGCCCGGCGTTAAGTCATCAGCCCAGGTGTCTGGATCCAGGTTTCTGCAATCTGTTTACAGCCTTTCCATGTTATCCCATGCCAGATATCAGTTCTCTCAGCTCTGCCAGTGCAGTAAGAGTCAGACTTACTGCATAAAAGTTCCTCTCAGAGGGCGGTGCCTGGCGGGGCCGGGCAGCCGTTGAAGGCAGGGGGCGGGGCGTCTCCAAGCGGCGGGCCGAGGGAGGGCGCAACAGCTGCTCCCTGAACACTTTCTGACCTAACAGTCCCCCAGCCCCGGACGCGCCGCGCCCCGGCGGCTCTAGGGACCCCCCGGGCCTGCACTTAGCCCCGCGCCCCAGGAAGAACCGGAACTTTGGTTTGTGCCTTCCTTATTGCCTCTGAAATATTTTTAACTGCAGAGGAAAGCCTGTATTATTTTGGAGAAAGGCGAACAGATAAAACCCACAGCAAAAACTTTCAGGGAGTAGATACTCCCTCTCAGAATAGATATGTTGGATATTTTGCACAAGTGAAACATCTCTACAACTGGAATCTCCCTCCAAGACGGATACTCTTTATGAAAACATTCATTATTTATTCGATTCCTGGTTATGTACATGATCTAAAAGTCCAAATAGTAATGGAGAAAAAGGTTGTCTTTTCCAGTACTTCATGAGGAAATTGTTCGGCTGGAGTGCAGTGGCGTGATCTCGGCTCTCTACAACCTCCACCTCCCAGCCGCCTGCCTTGGCCTCCCAAAGTGCCGATATTGCAGCCTCTGCCCCGCCGCCACCCAGTCTGGGAAGTGAGGAGCGTCTCTGCCTAGCCGCCCATCGTCTGGGATGTGAGGAGCCCCTCTGCCCAGCCGCCCAGTCTGGGAAGTGAGGAGCGCCTCTTCCCAGCCGCCATCCCGTCTAGGAAGTGAGGAGCGTCTCTGCCTGGCAGCCCATCGTCTGAGATGTGGGCAGCGCCTCTGCCCCGCCGCCCCGTCTGGGATGTGAGGAGCGCCTCTGCCTGGCCGCCCCGTCTGAGAAGTGAGGAGCCCCTCCACCCGGCAGCCGCCCCGTCTGCGAAGTGAGGAGCCCCTACGCCCGGCAGAAGCCCCCTCTGGGAAATGAGGAGCGTCTCAGCCTGGCAGCCGCCCCGTCCGGGAGGGAGGTGGGGGGGCAGCCCCGCCCGGCCAGCCGCCCGTCAGGGAGGGAGGTGGGGGGCAGACCCCCGCCCGGCCAGCTGCCCCGTCTGGGAGGTGGGGGGCGCCTCTGCCCGGCCGCTCCGTCTGGGAAGTGAGGAGCCCCTCTGCCCGGCCGCCACCCCGTCTGGGAGGTGTACCCAACAGCTCATTGAGAACGGGCCATGATGACGATGGCGGTTTTGTCAAATAGAAAAGGGGGAAATGTGGGGAAAAGAAAGAGAGATCAGATGGTTACTGTGCCTGTGTAGAAAGAATTAGACATAGGAGACTCCATTTTGTTCTGTACTAAGAAAAATTCTTTTGCCTTGGGATGCTGTTAATCTATATAACCTTACCCCCAACCCGGTGCTCTCTGAAACATGTGCTGTGTCCACTCAGGGTTAAATGGATTAAGGGCGGTGCAAGATGTGCTTTGTTAAACAGATGCTTGAAGGCAGCATGCTCGTTAAGAGTCATCACCACTCCCTAATCTCAAGTATCCAGGGACACAAACACTGTGGAAGGCCGCAGGATCCTCTGCCTAGGAAAACCAGAGAACCCTTGTTCACATGTTTATCTGCTGACCTTCCCTCCACTATTGTCCTGTGACCCTGCCAAATCCCCCTCTCCGAGAAACAGCCAAGAAAAATTCTAATTATACTTAAAAAAAAATAATAAAAAATAAAAGTTCCTCACTTAAATCCTTTCCCTTTCCCGGAGGGTGGTATAGATTGAAATGTCCTTTATTATCTTTTGCTCAATTTGAAATAAAAGATAAAACAGTTAAGTTGCCTTGCATATTATCTCTACACTGTGGTTAATTAGAGAACATCCCTTTCTTGTTAATTCAGTGTCTCACAATAGAAAAACTGTCTTGCTGAAGTAGTTTGCAGTTTGGAGGTGGAGGTGGAGGTGGATGTTGAGGAGGAGAAGTTGTCAATTATCAAACCAGCTATAGTGGTAATTATAGGTTGCTTGGGAATAGATCTCTCAAATGAATATAACCTTGTAGTCAGCCCAAGGATTTCATACATATTCTAAGAGTTAAAGAGCTGATATTCTTTTTTAGTATTAATGAATTGTAAATTGATTTGTTATATATTTAAAAGACAGTCCCTACAAGAAGGAATAAAGATTCCCTAATATTTATTTCTATGTCTAATGTTCCACTAGATAAAATCAACTCATGTTTTAGAGCCATTGTGAGTGGTAAATAACTTGATAAAATCAGTCAACTATTATTTTTAGCAAATTCAGTCTGTTGTGTTTTCCAGCAAGCAGAATTGGGAACAAGGTAATGTTATTTAATGAGAAGCAGGTGCAACTTTCACCAACAGACCTGGAAACCAGATGAAAATTCTTAATGCTGAAAGGTTGGAAGTGATTTTTTTTTTTCTTTTTTTCTCAACTCAATAGATACAGTTTGAATGAACTCCTGAAGTGCTGGAACAGTACAAAATAATGAAAGAAAGTCCCTGCGCTACTTACAATGCCCATTCTGTAAGTGGTTTCTTCTCTTCTCTTCTGACTTCATCTTGGCTTTTATGTACCACTGACATCTTTTAAAAAGATTAAAAAAAAAAACTTGTTTTAAGAAGTATGATGCATACAATGCAAAACCAATTAAAATACATATAATCTATGAACAAAGTTCTTGTCATAAAGACCACTTTTAAAATATCTTTATAACGTGAAAATATTCTATAGAAGGTTTTTTATGTACACTGAAATTAGCCCTAGAATAAAATACTGTTAAGTAGATGGATTCGAAAGATAGGAGTCTTAGAAAATATTTAATAATCTGCCATAACCATCCCTTACATGACTACTAATAGCTAGAGTTGGTAAAAAGAAAATTAAAAGTCAAAATAAAAAAAGCATTTTGAGTCAGAATTTCAGAAATGTATACAACTGTCTTCCATTTTCACTGCTAAACAGCAGGATGGTTCAGCAGTTTTATTTTTTAATATTTGGAATTTTGTAGAGGCATGTTCTAGTCTCCCTCTGGATAACCATGCTCCCAAGATTTCTTCAATATGAGTAAATTCTTCAACATCCATATGATTTGATGGTTTATCAAATTTCTAATGGCTAAACAAAGTACGTCTGTGTTACATAATTCAGTCTTTCAATGGGAATTTTGCCTCGAATTCTATGGCAAGTTGAGCATTTATTCAGAAATGTCTTACAGTTTTCATAGAATATTTTCCAATGACTGCTCCCCTACCAAAGTGCTTAAGCAACACTTCAAAATATTTTTTTTTCTGTTTTATGTAATTGAAATTGTTCTCTTCATTGCATGGAATGTTAAAGCAATTTCTAATGAAATATAAATTGGCAAACATAGAAACTGAAAGCTGAAAATAATTTAGCACAAATTTTTCTTCATCATTAAATTCTCCTTTTAAGTGGTATTTCTATTCTGCTCCAGGAATCCCAAATAAAGATAATATTTGAGCCCAACTCTCAAGTTTATTAGGCAATACTTATTTAGCCTGCAAAGATTGAAATGTTTTCTTTTGTGTTTGCCATATTTATGTGTTAAGGAAATATTTTCTGATGCCTTAATGAAATGCTTTGCCACATGTGTATGTGCTATTTAAATCACTGTTTACTGAAATACTGTATGAAAAAATAAGGCCTTAACTTATGTTCTACAAGATACATATAACTGTATCCAATTTTGCAATATAGTGAATCATTATTAAATTTCTTTTAAACGTCCAGAGGATTTTTTTCTATTGTAAATAATGTAATACTGATGTTAAATAAAATCACATTTAAGAAATTACTCCCTCTATAAACATACGTGTGCACATGTACCCTAGAACTTAAAGTACAATAATAAAAAAAGGAAATTACTCCCTCCTTCAAAGAAACTTTGAAAATGGAAAACAAAAATATTTCTGAATCAAAATCAACCATCATACCTATTTTTTCACAGTATAGTTACATGATAAATTTGTGTCTTTGGCGTTAAGAGCTCCTTAAAGTACAATGGAATGCCATTGTACTTTAATAACTAGATAAACTTTCTGGGCTCCAAAGCAGATTGTCCTGAAACTGTATATAACTTCATGATAATTAGAGTATTATAAAGATACCAGTGACCCCAGTTCAAAATGCATGGGCAGCATTAATGTTATAGAGGGTAAGGAATATACAGTAAGGTTTATTCTTCTATTTAACATTTTCCTAATAAAGTTTGCTAAACACGTAGCAATGCTAAAGTAGTGGCAATTTGATTTTCTTAACCAAATTGTCATTGTGACTTTACATACAACAAAATACTTTTATTTTCTTTTTTCCTTTCTTTTTTAAACTTGCGCCATTAACCCTCACTGAAACTTCCGCTCTCTCTTTCTCTCCTTCCTTTCCGCCCTCCCTTCCTTCCCTTCCTCCCCTCCCCTCCCCTCCCCTTCCCTTCCCTTCCTCTCTCTTTCTCTTTCTCTTTCTCTTTCTCTAACCATAACTGTCTTGTAATCCCTCTCTTTGCCAGAGTCCAAAATAGTATGGGAATAATTTTAATCTTTCTCAGAAAACTTAGACCTCCACCAGGATGTTTAGGGGTTTTGTTTATTTTTTATAATCACTTTATTCTGGCTAGTGATTCAAGTTTTTGTAGGCCATGTTTGATAAGCTGCAGTGTTGAACATTTAATCTACAACCTAATGGTTAATTGGTTTAGAGATTCCAAAATTTGCTTTCTGTCCTGTATAAAAGATGAGCTATATCAAAGCTCTGATGATGGCAGTTAGCTGTCAGAGGTTTGCCCTAAAAATAAAGGAAAAGGGTCCTAAGAGGATGCTGGACAACAGTGCCTGATGGTGGCAACATGTTGTGCCCAAATTAGTACTTGTATTAAGATGAATTTATCATTATTTCCTGCATTCTTTCATGTCTGGTTTTTTCCTTGTTACTGTAGCTAGCATTATTCTATCAGCTAATCACCCCCCAAAACTAGAGACCCCCAAATACTCTCTCTTAATTCTAAGACCATTACTATATCTGTTTTTATACATGAAAAACTTAAGTAAACATAGTTGTAAAGTGCCTTCTTTCCACTTAATTTCACAAATAAGTAATCATTTTTAACTCAACCACATTAGAATATTCATGCTGCTTTTTTCCTCGGTAAATTCTATAAAAGAAGGTTTGTTACAACTATATCTAATACACTGTTACTGAATAGCAGTTGTATATTTGTCAGGGACCCACATTTGATACATGCAAAGTACTTGTCAAGTTCTATACTTTTTGGTGTGCTGTCAAAATTGTAGACAATTTTTCATATGTGTATTAAAATTACCTCTGTAATTTTAAGTAGATTAAATTTTAATAAAATGTTGGTCCCTAAGCAGAGTTTTAAAAGCAAATAGTGTTTTCGGTTCACTGAAGGTGCTGTTTATTATTTCTGCTCTTTCTGAGGTACCAGTGTTTTCTGGCAGGGTTGGTGTACTTTAGCTGGAGTCAACATGGGTGTGTACTGTTTGGCTGACATTCTTTTTGCAGTTTTAAATCATGATAGTGAAATATTGCAGTAGATGTGTGTTTCTGATTATAAAAAAATCTGTTGAGGTATTCTTTTGTGCCTCTATTGATATCTAGATAGACTATTTTATCTTCTTGTTAGAATGATCTGAGAATAAAATATTGTGATTTCTGGAAAAAGTCCTGGCCAAATACCGTGGATTAAATAAGAAATAACATTTATTCTTTCATATAATTTTATACATATTATCTTCATTCACATCTGTAGTATCAGCACCTGGATTATGGTATTCATACTATTTATTTAAAAGTCATTAAATGGTTTTAATATACTTTTGTAACAAACCTGTATAAAAATAGAAAGCTAACGTTCTGATGGGTGAAGCACTTGGACCAGTTAGTCAGGATTCAAATTTAGGTCTTTTGCTATGTTAAATTTACTGTTAGTTTATATTTTATTCAAATTACTTTGAAGTATAGAAATATTGGATTTATAAAACCAATTAATATAATTCTAACATAGACAGTTTCAATATTTAATTGACAATAGACAGTTTCAATATTTAATTGACAAAATATTATATTTCTATAACACTAGGTTTATAAAGAGTTTTTCTATAAATTGTTCTGACTTTCCATTAAAATATTTTTTAAGAAAATTATTTTTTATGATGTAATTTGATTATAGTAAAGGAAAAATACGGAGTAACTTATTGACTATAAATTCATCATTCATAGCTTTCAAACAGCTTTAGTCATCTTCGGATCTTTCCATATTCAGGGACCTGTTGAAACAGAGAACTAATGGTGGTTCACTGTCAGAGTGGATTCTTCTGGGATCCCTCTCGACCTCAGGTGTGCTTTGTTATATCTAAAAGCATTTGAATACGCAAAGTATAAAAAGAGTGGTTATTCATAAATCTTGGAAATAGTATGGCATGTTTCAGTTACCTTCCAGTGATCAAGAAGAATAAAGTGAGGATGACGAGGAGAGTGAATCCGCCAACAGCGGCGGTGGCTATCACGAGAATCTGTCCTTGTTCTGCTGCCATGTCAGAAGCTGAAACAGAGATAGAATATTAAAATTTCCCTGGGTGACATTTCACTATTAAAACCATTTTACAATTTAGTTTACACTAGAAAATACAATAACAGATGCCAAGCCCAGTATATTTGGCCTTTATTTCAGTATTTGACACGTATGAAGCAAACCCAAAATAAATGAGTTTTGACTCAGGGCTGAAGAGTTGGGGCCATAACCCACAATATAAACCTCTCCTCTTTCTTCAAAAAAGATCAATAAAGTAGATGAATTCTTAGTACCCCTTATTTTAAGATTAAGTATGTGCTGTAAAACTAAATCAGCAGATAGGCTAAAGAATTGTTTTATGTAATTGCTCACTGTATTTCCTCTTAAACACTGGCCAATAGACCAGGCTTTATAGACTGTTTTGATATCTGTTTTCACAAAGTAGAAAGACTACTGTATAATTCCTTTTAAGAATGATGTTCTTTGTACTTCATAGAACTTAATTCAAACACTAAAATTGTGGATTCTCACCTCCACAGCACGAGGATATACATAATGGGTGCTTAGATGTTTAATCAGCAATAATTAGAAAAATGATATTTAAAAGCTTCCTTTTTTGAAGAAAAGACCAGATTATATATGGTAGCAACATGTTCCTTCTTTCGTTCATAAAACTGTCTCTTAAAAGCACATGAGCTGCATGTTTTACTAATCTTCCAGGAATCTTTTAACATATATCATTTAAATTAATTTATTAGCACTTCTAATTTTTTATATTAATAATGCTTTAATCAAATATAATTTTCAATGAGTGGAATAGGCAATTCCTTAATAATAGAGGTAAGAAAACAGAAGCACAGAAAAATTAAAGAAATTGCCCAAGCCCACATAGAACTATGACCAGAATTCAGTCTTTAAGGGTTTTGTATCATTTCTCCATTTTTTTTACTATAACTTGTAGTAATAATTCAGTTAATCATCAATATTCTAAAAAAACAAATCAATCAGTCTCTTAATGTTCCTTAACTTAAATTAAACTTGTTTTTTATTTTGACTACTGAAAATAAATAATATCTATTAATCTTATCAGCTATTGGAGAAAATTGGATCAAATAAAGTATATAACTGAGAAGCAAACTGCAGAAGTCTCTAACATAATAATTTATTAAACTTGAGTATTTTACAGCTTCCACAGAAGTAGATCTTTTTTCTGGGAATTGAGTATGCAGTATATTATGTGCAAATTCATAGCCAGAGTAATAGCATTCTCATAAAAATGACATATCTACAACAGAATGTCTAAGCCTTCAACACTATTGTCAAGTCAGTAAGAAACCAGTCACAGCACTTTAGAGACTTTTAAAAAAATCTAAATGTAAATAAAAACAAAAGAGTTGAAGTCATTTATGTTCAGTTTTCAGTAAGAGAAATGTATTAAATCTTAGAATTAGAACTTAGTCACTATGATTTAATCAAGACATTTTCAAGCAATGTACTACAATGTTAAGTTTTCACTCATAATCTGTGCAGAGACAAGTTAAATAGTTGCATCTTATCCAATAAATAATGTACTGAAGGTTTTTTATTAGGTCTTCATTGAATTTCCTAATCTTCAAAATAGCACCGATATCATGGGAATGAATGTTGTGCTCTAAAATGTCACATTTTCTCACTGAAAGTTATTGAATAACAAAAATGTAAGAAATAGTTGTTCTAGAAAGCATTATCTTTTTGAAGATAAAGCAGATGGCATTTACCCAAAAAACATTATTTACTTAAAAACTGTTGTATCTGTAAAACATATAGCATAATTCAAGAATTTTGAATCAGGGGCATATAGTTTCATAGTAGTTAGGTAGCTATAATTTGTTGAGTCCAAAATTCAGAGGGAGATTTTGTAATTGGGTGCCTTTTGAAAATCAGATTACTTTGTTATAAAAAATGGTGTTGTTTTACATACATAATTACTGACTAAACTGCTAATTCTACAAATATGTCTCCTTCTGCACACTTGTTATTACATTTATAAACTTTGTTTTAATTAAAATTTTAATTGGATAACAATCTTAAGTTATGACCCTTTGAAAAATGCATATTCCTGCATAATTGTTTCTTAAACTTAGGAACTGTAAACACTCCTCTGTGGAGAATAAAATATGTTAAATACTCTTATTAGAAATTAAGTATGTTAAATACTCTTATTTTCTAATAAGAGTATTTAATGAAACAATGTTATACTGGGAGTAAAATGCTATAGATTGTGAGGCTGGGATGATTATAAAAACCTCATCAACATTATCATCTTCAACAAGAAAAACAGTCATTATTTATTTAATAGGAAACTATGAGCGTCAATTCATTATCAAAATTATCTTCACAATGGTCTTGATAGGTAGGTACTATTATCATTCCTGTTTAAACAGTTATATTACTTTCTCAAGGTTACATATCTTGTCAAGGGAAAGCCGGCAATCCAACTTCTTTTTGCCGATCTCCAAGCCCAAGCAATTGCCAGTACTTTAAACCACCATTTTTCCTAACAGAAGAACTAACTAGATCTAGCGGTTTTGGTTACCCTACAACAATCATAGCCTTGCTTGAACTTGATTTCATGTCTGTAAAATGATAATGTTGAATTAAACATTCTTGTCACAATCTTTCAGAGCAATTGTACTATGGTATTGTGTTACCCATGCAGGCTGCAACAAAATAGTGGAAAGATCAAGATTTGCCATATGGAAATAAAAACACTCAGGAGCTTGGTCCTGATGGGGATAATTTTTGCGTTTTATCATATTAGTGTTGGTCCATCACAGAGCTCTGACTTCATCTCAGGATAAACTACAAGGCCCTTAACTTTGTTATCAAAGCTGTCTACAAATGGCTCTAGCGTATGTCTTCAGATACATCTTATCATTCTTTAAGCATACTGAATTTCTTCCAAGTCCTTGAATGAGCCAAACTCTTAATATCTGGTCAATTTCTAATCACTCCTCCATGAATATCTTATCATTTGGGAAGCACTTTTTTTTCTGGTTGTTTAGATTTGGGTAGGTCCCCAGACAGATGTTCCCCAAGACCCTTAAAAGATTTCTACCAATAAAACCATCACATTTATTGAAGTTACTTTTTGTAATCTGTCTTTCTCATTTGATTTCAAATTCAATGAGAGCAGGAACTATATTCACAATGATATCCATAGTGGGGTGAATGGTGACAGCCTTTCCCCCTCCCCTCAAAAAAGGAATTTGCAGGTGTAATTAAGAAACTTGATTATCCTGGATTAAACAGGTTGTCCCATATCCAATGACAAGTGTCCTTATGAGAGAGAAAAGTGGAGAAGACAAAGAGGAGAAGGCCATGTAAAGACACATGTAAAGACAAAGGCAGAGATGAGTTATGCAACCCACAAGCCAAAGAATAAGACACCAGAAGCAAGAAGAGAAAAGGAAGAAGTCTCTCTTAGAAACTTTGGAGGGAGCATGCTTTTGGTCTCCAGAGCTGTGATATATTGTTTTAAGCCATATTGTTTTAAGCCATTGACTTAGTGATAATTTGTTTCAACTGTCCTAGGAAACCAATACAGTGTCCAGCCTACATGGTAGTAAATATTCCTTTGAGTTAGTGGGTTGAATAATTATTTGCACTGGATGGTTCTGGTAAGAAAAGGTCAAGAGTAATCCACATTCCCACCCTTCCCTTGATATGTGAGGAAGATTTACCATCAGTGTAGCTATACAATGTACGTGAAAAGACTGTACCCAACACTAATCAGAAAAATCCAATTACTCTGTGTGCTTGGAGACAATGCTTTCTGGGAGGTAGAAGCTACTAGGGAATTCAGACTGCTACATTTTACCAAGTTGAGTGGACCAAAGCTCAGAAATATGAGTCTAAGGTTAATAATTTATTAGTTCATTCAATTAATATTTATTGAGCAACTAGTTTATGCTAGGCACTAACATAGACACAGGGTATACAGTGATGAACAAAACACAGTTACTGTGCTCATGGATTTTCAGTTCAGTGGGGAAGACAGACACTGAATAAGAAATTACAGAAGTAATTATTGTTACAAAAGGGAAACTGAACGGTGTTGGAAAAGAATAAGCAGCCTCTGGCAGTGAGTGAGCTGACAGGGAATTTGGGAAAATGTAATGTGTTGGAAGAAGTAAGAGGAGGAACAGGATGATCACCTCCTTGGCTACAGATCTCATTAGTTTGGTTTATTTAAATAGACACTTAAAGAAACAAATAAGCAAACCATGAAATTACCTGCCAAATGGATTCCACTAAAATACAGTATAGCTACAAATGTCTCTGTTATGAAAACTTGTCTATAGCATTATCCATTCAGTTTTTTCAGTCCTGAGCAGAACGTTCTCATTAGTTTTGTAGGAGAAAAATGCATCATTTACTCACATAAGTGGCATCTGTTGAAAGCAAACTTGTCCCTAAAAAGAACCACTCTGAAATCCATAGTGTAAAATAAAATTTGTTTGTGACTCACTGATTGGAAATGATCCTTTGTTTAATTGTTATGTTGTATTCTTGCACAAAGATAAATATATTAAAATGATATATTTCATTCTATGATTTGGGAAGAAGTATACTTCCTTAAGAGGAAGCAATTATCCAAAAGGAATTGCAAAATTGTAACTGAGCAACAGCGTTTGGCATAAGTTGTGATGACATTATTAAGAGTTGTTTGTTTCCATCTAAAGAAAAAAAAGTGAAATGCTTTACTTGGAATCTAAATACTTAAAAAAGAGATTTCATATCTTTAGGAAAGTGTCGGAGAAAGGCAATTTGGCTATTTTTAACCAAAGAATTTTCTTCTATGGAGGCATATGATTTTGTCTCCCTGTAATCAAGATTATTCTAGTTTATATTTACATTTCAAAGTAAAATCTGTTATTTGTATTCTGTGTCATTTTCTGTGGAATAGATTTTTAAAGTTAACTCTTTTCTGTTATGAACATATTTTTAAAGTTATTGAAGACAGTAGTTAATATGAATTTTTAAATAAAGCATCTCACAAAAAATGCTGCTCAGTGAAATAAATTGTCTTCATCATTTCACCAGAATGATTTCTTTAAACATAGCACAAATCTCAACAAAGCCATGAATTGATGATACCCAGTAAATTAGTTTTAAAGTTTATGGACAACCAATACAGGAAAATTCTCCTCTCAGATCATGTATAGAAATCAGAATTGGCTTAACTTTATGAGCATTTAGCAACACATAATGGAGATTAATTAATCTGCACATTCTCAACACCACATTCTCATGCAGACAGAAGAGTATGAGATACAAATGAAAGCTGAGGAAACATATCTTCTAGATGAACATAAACTTGTGACTTTGTAGATGATATTGTTATCATTTGGGCCACGTGGGCTTGAAAGCATAGGGTTATCCTTGATTTTGCATTTTCGTACAACTCCAAGTCTAGAGTCAAGTTTTTCATCCTGCCTCTATTACCAGTGACACAGCCTACTGTGAGGCTTCAGCCCCGCAGGAGTAGACTAGTTTTATCATTTGCTATTAGGTTGCCTTTCCACAGTATCTCTTCACAATCCATCCACGTTATATGGACATAATTATTCTTCATAATAACATTTTAAAATATTGAGAACATTTCCCATTGCCTAGAAGGTAAAATCATCCCTTTCCCATGTCCCATTCTCAGAGATGTTCAGGCAGGAAACCTTGGACTCAGCCCTCATCCAATTCTCTCCTTCGCCTTCCAAGTTGATCAGTCCTGTCCCTTATAATTTTAAAGTATTTCTTAGATTCTTTCTCATTCTCTCCAACTCCCACTGTATTTTCTTATTTCAGGTACCCATATTATCACATGTATTTGAAATCAGCTAGACAGCAGGCGCAATTATGTGATTTAGTTGAACGATAGAAAGCAAGACAAAAACAAATAAAAAAGATTCTCTAGAAAGGCATCTGACTGAGGTCCACATACTATAAAACAGCTTTGATACCTCACAGTTTTACTTCACATATATTTATTGATTTCCAAGTTCATAAAATAGTGTAGTAGGCAACAGATTAGAAGATAGGTTGGGGAGGCATCTACAAAGAGAGAGTTGAAAAGAATTGCACACTGCTAGTCAGACTGATGGAAGAGGTGGAAAAACTGAAAATCTGACACAAGATTCCAAAGTGTACACTAGTCAGGAGCCAGGAGTTTAGGACCAAATAGCCCTACAAAATTCAAGGAGCATCAAATAATTCACTATGTTTTATAACTCAATACCTTCATATGATCCTTCGATATTAATTAGAAAATACTGAGATAAGTCCAATATATTTTATTTGAAAGGACAAGAGTTTGGGGATGCATGATTAAAAAACGTTTGCCTCCAAACTATTATAAAGTTATAAAAATAATACTTCTAAGATTAAACCCTGGCCAAAAAATTAAATTATCAAAATGATTCATTTCCTGAGAGTTTCATTTTTTTGACTCATCTCTACTACAAGCCTCTTGAGGGCAGAATAATATGTTTCAACTTTCTATATAACAAGGGATTAGCATAAGCCATACATAGTATAGGTATTAATATATGTGTATTGTTTGTGAAAAAGAGATAAAAATCACATTCTAAACATAAGAATAAAATGCCCTTGGCTAAAGAACAGTTTTCTTACTTGATTTGTGTGTCAACAGTAATGCTTAAACACTTTGTAATTTTACATTACATTCCCTTACATATTTGTATTTTGTAAATCAGTATGTACAGAGGTAAATTAATAGAAAATAATGTGGGTAAATTTCTTTTTCCTAAATATCCCTGCCTAGGCTTTGAAAAAAAGTAAAAATAGTCAACTTAGTATTATACTGATATCTTTCTTTTACATTCATTCAATATTTGATGCTATCTACTCAAAGGAAAATATATATCAGATTAGAAATAATAATTTATTCAGAAATAAATTAATAGAAAATAATGTGGGTCATTTTTTTTCCTAAATATCCCTGCCTAGGCTTTGAAAAAAAGTAAATATAGTCAACATAGTATTATACTGACATTTTTCTTTTACATTTATTCAATATTGGATGCTATCTACCCAAAGGAAAAGTATCTCTAAGATTAGAAATAAAAGAGAATAGCAAGAGTTTCTTTTTTCCATTCAAGTAAGCTGATTACTGATTTCTCAGCTGGATGGAAACAAACCTCATGGATCATTTCTGTTGAAGCAGAGACCCTTAGCAGGGATCACACTTTTTTTTTTTTTTCAGAAAGTGATTTCATAGCTGTGCCTTCTTCTACTCCTCTGCCACTTCTCCAGAAACAATACAATTCAGTATATCAAACTGTGGCTACACTGAAACACCAAAGATTTTGAGATTCACTCTTCCTGATGACCTCAATTTACTTGTCAGGTAAAAATGCCAAATGACACAGGAATAATTGGAAAATGTGATTTTGGTACAATTTAATGGAAAGGCAGAAGCAGAGGCAAATAGCGCAGCGTAATGAAGTATTTTCTGACTTTTTTTTATTTTAAGAGATTCTTGTGTTCATTAATGAATGGTCAAGATGCCTTACCATAGGTAGCCTTCATGTAACAAATTTCAAAGAACAAACAAAATGATTGAGACATTTAAACACCTGAAACTACGGTCAACATCCTAAATGTCAAAGATGTAATTTGTAATTGTCTGTATTTCATATCGTTACTGGCAGTTGAGATAGGTCTTGAGAACATTTTTCTCAAAGAATATTTATATCTTCATGCATATATCTTTCATCCTTTAAAAAGTCTTTTAAGATCCAGTGTAAAATAGGATTTCCATACAAATTTCACAACTTCCCTGGATCACTGACCTGGAACAAATGATGTTCAATTTTAAATACTATTCACCATGTGCCATAATATTAATAGTAGATATTTGCACATTGGTGAGCATATCTATGCACTTGGGGTTATAGCTTCTTAATATAACAGTTACTGTGGTTTGAGATAAAGAGCTTTGTAATGAAATGGATAATCATTAGGGATTACAAATTTCATAAGTTGTATGAACTGTATAAACTTAGATTTATTTGGAGTCTATTTTTCATAGAAAAAATATTTAAAGAAAATGATTTTAAAAACACAGAATTATTTAGAAAAAAATCTTAATAATTTCTTGAGGAAATTCTCATTCACCAACTCATTATTCACTCAATAACAACAAAAATACCATTTGCTAAGCACTGTGATATAGAGCTTGGGGAGATGAAGAAAACTGAAGTGTGATTTCCTCATAGCGTTTCTCTTTAGTGAGAGACATAGAGATGCAGATCTTAGTTGTAATACAGAAACATTGGTGCTAGAATGGAGGTATGTGTGAAGGTCACAGGACAAGAGGGGGAGAGTGGTAATCTCCACAGAAAAAATCATAGGAAGATTATAAAGAAGGTAATTCTTAAACTAAATCTGGAATGATTCGAAGAAATCTGCAAGTCACCAACATGGTGAGTAGATATTGGACACTGTGGCTTGAGGAAACTTCATAAATACTACGAAGGTACAAATAGCACAACATCTTCAGGAGTTTATATGTACTTTGAGATGTCTGGGACACATACCAATATGCACAAGAGGAAGTTGGAGAGATAGGCAAGGAAGAGGTCATAATAATTTAAACTGAAACTGACTCCAGTCAGCATGCTTGAGTTTTTCTCAAGTTACTATTAATATTCAGATTCTAGAATAGGGTATATGCAGATGTTAGTTTAATGAAAATTGCCATTTTTACCAGAGACATAAACCCTTGCAAATACATGAGAATACTGAAGACAAACCCATCAGAGAAGAAAACAGAACTGAGACTGAGACATCATTGAAGACATCATTGGAGAGCCTGGATTTGGCCTGACCCTCACACTACCCCTTTGACTTTTCAGTTACCTGAGGCAATAAAGTCCCACTTTTCATTAAGCCAGTACAGTTTGTCACTTGAAATGGAGAGTCCTATGGAATATAATGAACCAAGAGAAAATAATTAGACTGGATGTAAATGCTGATATGGGGCAGGGCGATGCAGGACTTTATATATCCAAACTAGGTATAGTTACTTCTCATTGTTTATTATGTTGCTTGAGGGGAATGTTTTCTATCTAACTTTACTATTGTCTTTTGATTTTGATGATAAACACAGCCTCCCAAGTCTGTTTGCCTGGTAACTGGATGGATAGGATTGGAAATGTAGGGTGAAATGGAGTGGAAATGTGCTTACCTTTCTAAAACAACCTTTTTCTACAGAATGACTAACACATGTGCCAGGAGATATTCCAATTTATTTTTCTTTAATAGATGGATAGTTTGGGGGGAAATCAGTCCTGTCTGCCCTATATCTAATGGGTCTCATGTATCAATTTAATAAAAATTGCATGTATGCAAAAACAAAGAAAGAAAAAAAAAACAAACGGGCAGACAACATTTCTGGCAAGTTTAGCAAGACAGCATGTTAGAATGTGAAATAATTTGCTTAATTGAAACCTATCTAATTATAAACTAATCATCACCAAAATACTGGAGCTAAATTCTTGTGGAAGGCTTTTAGTGAATTTTCACAGTTTATGGTAACATGAATTTGAGGCTACAGTTGTCCTTTATTTGGCATCAGTAGAACTATTTATGGAAGCACGGCTAACCATCAATGCCAGGTGCCAATTTTTCTTAGTGTTATGGACCCAAGTATATTTCTTTTAGGACCTGCTATTGCTTTATGCCAAAACTCATTTAACCATCTCCTGAAAGTGAGTAAGTTCTAAGGGAAGCTTTTGGATCATTGTTTGAAGCCTGTTCTGAAGAACACCAAACTATTTACCTCAAACAACCTCTAATCAATCATCAGGATTAATTCTGGAGAGATTCAATGGGAGACTATTCTATTTTAAAAAGGCCAACCCCACGGTAGCACAAAACTATGGCTCCATCAATTTTTTCAGGATCTCTTCAATTATTTACACCCTGCTTCTCCTTAAGCCATGTGTGTGAGGTCTCCAAGTTAAATAATTCATATTAGCAGCAAGAAGGTTTTTGGCACAGTATTGCCCTACTATTTACTACTATTATTTTGAAGAAAATAAGATTGTTTACTTATGCATATTGATTTTTTCACAAAATTTTGACTTCATTGCCTAGGGAATTGAGTTAAGTAAAAAATGAAGCTTAATATTAGGATCTACAAATGTGGGAGTAAATATCTTTCTAAAACTGAAATGAAAGGGAACATTTCCTGACATATCCATTCACCTTGTCATGTAATATAAAAACAGTATTGTGTTTTATTTATTAATTTTTTACTAGTATCTTCACAATATGGCACTGATTTTAGACAAACTGGGTATTTGCCATCATGGCAGGTAGAAAGATAAGCATCTTCCTACATGCTGATGATATGGGTGTAATTTTCAACAACTAGAATTAACTTCAGGATACAAATAATTCTGCTATCCTACTGCTGCCAGAAAGAATTGAGCATCACCAACTTTATCAAATTGAAAATCATTTTCTTTGGCAGACAAAAGGCAATTGATCAAAACTTCACACAATGAGACAAGATATTTCCATTTTGTACATGCATATTTTTTCTATAGCTTATCCAGGAAAGCACAGTGCAGAGCTACGCAGTTCAATATAACTTTTTCCATGGGAGCATTACTCCTCGGGTTTCTTTTTGATGACTTGCAACAAAACCTGCTTTGAAAAATTTCCAGGCCAGAATCATCTTTTTTCCCAGTATCCTGTGGTGGGGGACTCTGAACTCTCAATCTAGAGTATATCTAATGGTGGGGGCAGATTCAAATCTGCTTCCTAAGGACAATCTTTGCTTTGCCTGCAGCCCATTTTAGTGTAAACATGGAGAGGTTTTATTTTTACTTTTGCAAAAATACTGGTTGGGCTTCTCAACATTTATAGTGGAAGGATTTCTCTATTGCTTCACTGTATTTTTGTACCATTTGTATCATCTATTGATATGAAAGTAGAAAATTTACATTCTAAGCACTCATTAAAGACCAACCTCAAAATTCTTAGTAAACATCCTCTGAGGTATCTGTTCAGCCCTGTCTCTGAAAACTCCCTCCACCCACAGGGCAGGAGTTTGGAAGACTGTTCTCCCTGTCTCTGGCACCCAGTCATATGCATTTGATTACCGACAGAGACCTTACCCAAACTGCACCAACCACATTCCCTCTTGCAGGAATTTGGGATTAGGATTCACAATCAGTTTGGCAATTTTCATGCATGGTTGACACTAAGGGAAATGTGATTTATAAGCCATAGACATATTTTCCTAAATGAACATAGACACAGGTAAAACTAGTCTGTAGAGCACAAAACAGAGATTGGTGGCTGTGTGGATCAGGAATAAAAGCTGTCTTTCTTTTGGAGAATTTTCCAGTTTCTTGTCTCAATCTTTTTTGAAGCCTAGTCTGGGACATTTCTTCATTCCTCTTTGCTTAACCTAGCTCATGGTTTATGTGATATCTGCAATCAAAGGGTCCTATTAGATTATTCTGATTTTAAGTTCCTGGCTAACAGACAAAATTTTTAGAAAATAAATTTAAAAGGTAACTCCTTTCATTTACTTCCTAGGTATAGTTTGTCTTAAAGTCTGTGTGCATGGAATGAATTAAGTAACCTTCCTTTCTCCCATCATGGAAAAATCATCTTCAATCAGTGAAACTTTACCTTGGCTCTATCAAAGGTTGTAGTCAGAAAATGTCATTTACAAACAAACAAAAAACTTTTGTATTTGTTGAAAAAGCTGCTTGAGGCCATTTTCCTCAATGGCTTCTATAAATCTTTCTTAGAACATTTGTGCTTCATGAGTGTATGATAACTTTTCTATTCTCTGGCTGCTACTGGAAATTTCAGAGGCAGAGATGGCACATACATGTGCATCTCTAGTAATGATTATGTTCCCTCTTGTGTATATGGACCTAATTTTCTATTTTAGTTCTAATCTATTAAACATTTTGTGCATACATTTTAAACTGCCTCAAATGCTCTTAGGAAGAAGAGAAATGCAGATAAAAAATCAGTATTCCTCTGTTTAGTCCTCTGAGAAAGCATCCCTATAAAAATTAAAACCAATTTAGATATGTTATTATATACATGGGGAAAGTCGTGCTACTTACTGCTTAAAAAAGCATTAGGAGATATACCTAATGTAAATGACGAGTTAATGGGTGCCACACCAACATGGCACACGTATACATATGTAACGAACCTGCACGTTGTGCACATGTACCCTAGAACTTGAAGTATAATAATAATTTTTTAAAAATTCATCTTTTTTTGTTTGAAACATGAAATTTGGACTATTCTTGTATTTCTCTCATCTCTATTGAGTGACAATAACTTAAATTAGTTATATATATGTTTGGGACTATTCTGTTAAAAAATAAGTAGTTGTCAAAGATTCACAAGGATTCAAAGGCATTCTGAGCTGCAGCACAGAACGTGACAGAAAAAAGAGGCACGTGCCAAAGGTAATTAGAAAGCCCCAAGTCTTTTTGGTGTGTTCCTACATGGTGCTCTGTTTGTCTGCCAGATAACTTGGAATAAGTTAGAAAAGAATGGAGTAGCCTTCTTTTCAGTTATTATGCTCAGTAAACAAAATGTGATTTTATTCAAGTTCAAATATTTTCAAAACTGTGTCTATCCAATAATTTGAAAAGTAAAATCCTTCTTCAAGCAAGATATTCTGTGTTTATATTCAAGAAGTGATAACATACCTAATACCTATTCTGAGCCAAAAATATCATTTTCAATATATAGCTAAGCTTGTTTTCAGGTAAGTTGCTTATTTCTGTGCAAGGAAATTCATGAGATGGCTATTATTTTAATTTTAAAAAATTTGTAGTGGAGTAGGTGGCTATGATACATAAGTCTTCTCATTTCCATTTGAAAACAGAGGAGGATTCCACAGAGGCTGTCCTACAAAAGGTCTTTTGCCAGAATTACATTCTTCTTCTTTTTAATTATTTCCTTTTTTTCTTTACGTAGGGGAGTAGCAGCTGATTCATGGCACAGGATGGTCCAAAAAATCATACTGAACTCAGCGGAGTTTTCCTCAGAAGAAGGGTAGTAATTATCATATTAAAAAACATGTTTTATGTGTTCTCCATAGTTCTAAACACATATGTTAACTCATTTAGTCTTCAAAATAATCATATGAAATGGTAGTATTATTACCTACATTTAATAGATGGAGAAACTGAGGCACAAAAAGGCTAATTAACTTGCACATGGTCACATAGTTAGAAAGGACAGAACCAGAATTTACTTACAGATAGTCCAATTCCTGAGTTCGAGCTTCTAACCACTGTCCTATGTTGTCCGTTTGCACTGAGACATTTGATGTGTTAAGTGTTTAAAAGAAAAGTAGGCCAACTTCTAAGTAATTTGATTACCATAGAAACAGTGGAGACAGTAGTTCTGGATCTACAAGGTGATATTGCTGGAATGGGCCTAATGGAGGCCCCCTGACTTGCCTACTGTGCTCACTAAGATTTGGTATCTCAGAAGTCAAAACGTGCAGTTTCTTCAGCTGAGTCAAATTGTCCAGTGCTTAAGCCCTGGGAGGTCAACAAACCTTGGGGAATTCCACTCCTCCTTTTATGTCACCTATATAAATTAAACAAAAACTAACACCAAAACTAGGTAACTATCTTAATAGTAAATTCATGGGTATAAAAAATAAAATATCAGGAGAAGAATAAGAAAATGATTTCATTGCTTTTATATGGTATCTATATGCAAGAAGGTAAAGAACATTTTTAAACACTATTTTGAAGCTGTTAGAATGGAATTTAAGATTCAAAACTAGTAACAATAATATCAGTATTAATAATCATTTATTGAGCTCTAACCACATGATAGCTGGATACTCTTCTGTTGTTAAGTACTTTACATGCATTGAATCACTGTATACTCACAGGAACCTTAGAAAGTAGGTGGTATCCTTATATCCATTTTCCAGATGTGGAAACTGAGGCACAGAGTGGTTAACTGACTTATTCAAAGTCCCATATTTGAGATGTGATCAAGTCAAAATTTAAATCCAAGTTTAAGTAAGTACAAAGCTTGAATTTTTACACAAAATTCCTCTTTGCTAATTCTCTTTTGCAATTTACCTGCGAAATACCTGCCAAATTGAATTGCATGAATCAGTTGCTAACATAAAAAATTTCTTTCTTCTTTCTGCTTGTGTAAGTTCTTCCTTTTCTTCAAGACCAAAGTAAGGCCATCCTCCCCGAAGTTTTTGCCAGTTGCCTAGTTTGGAGTAACAGTTAGGATTATGGTGATAGTTAACTTTGAATGATCACGTGTTACTTGTGTCAGATACTGCAGTGAGTACTTTTCTCACATTAGGAGGCAGATACTCCCTATCCTCCTCCTCAGCTTTACTCTGCACCAGAATATCTCTTATTATCTGTCTTAGATGGGGTTTACTGGGACACAGATTCTGCAATGGAGCTTGGCTTGCAGCATGTTTTCTGGGGAGTGACCTCAGCATGAACATGTGGGAGTACAGGAAGCCCATGGAAAGATGCAGCTGTTGACTTGACGTGGTAGCTGCAAAGACCTCAGCGGACCCCAAGGAGTGCGGAGCTGGGATGGTCTTCTTCTGGGTTGTCTTTAATTGACACAATGGGCATGGGTCTTTGTACATCACATTGAGGAATCTTGGATTCTGACTGTCCCCAGGAAGAGGGGCATGTAGCTTCTTTTGGCCAGGGGCAATGTCTGCAGCTATGAGCCTTCAACTATGAGCTTTCAGCAGGCAGAACTCCCACTAGTTGGGTCCTGAAGGGGAAATCTAGGCAACACACCACATCTCTGCATATAAAATGTTTTGCTTATTGTTTGTTTATTGTGTTTCTCATCTCTCTAGAATATAAGCTCCAGGACAGCAGGGATTTTTGTCTATTTCTGCTGTAGCCTGAGTATGTACAGAATGGGATCTCAAGAACATTTTTGAATGAATGACTCTACATACAAATGAATAAATTTCTAGTTTTCCCATGAGGAAACCAAAACATAAATCAACTACATTGCCATCCTTAGGTCCCAATACCTGGAGAGTTTCACATTTTTAGAGCAAAGGAAGATAATATAGCATGTTTGCTTTATTTCATTTATGGTTCTAAAGAGGAGAATCCTCATGAGCCAAGAAACCAAGTCCTATGATGCCTAATTGAATGTAGCATTTCTTCTTTCACCAGTTAGAATGTACCTCTATGTTACTGAGCCTGAGACAAATGCCTTTGCATGGCATGTTAGTTTTGGTGTCCAACTTTCCTTTGCTAACATATCACCATTACCCCTATGCTATCTAGATTCACTAAGTTTCCCAGATAACTTAATGTCTAGATTTTCTTGGAAGGTTTGACTTGGGATGGCTTAGCTCCAGTTTTCTCAGAAGGTTCTGGTGAGCAGGTCATAATTTACTGCATCTTCAGAAAGTTCACAGACCAAATATGAACTGTCAGAGAGACATATGCAGGCTTAAATGCTGGCAGAGAGCAAGCATGTATTAGAATTTAAATTGATGATTCCCAAGGTTCTAGCACCTTCAGTAGGTGAATTTTTTTAAGGCTAAAATCATCTCTAGGGAATTTGGAAGTTATGAGAGCTATAGGAGTGTCAATGAAAAAAGATATTTGGAAGGTTTTATTTTTAGTGTGGTAAAATGAAGGTGAGGAAATAATTAGATGTGTTCGCAGTGGTTTCAGGGAAGTCAGTTACGGGAAGCTCACTGCTGTGACTGGATTGCCTGTCTCCAAAACTACATACAGCTGGAAGAAAAATAAAAACCTAGGAAATTTGAGCCTCAGTAGCAAGGTAAGGATGGCATTGCATGGTCCTCACTAGCCACATATCTCGTGTTTCTTGTACTGAGATCATCATCCCCACCATTCCTTGCTGCCAGTCTTGTGCTATTTGAGGATGACATTGGTTCTCTAACCAGAGCTTGCAGCCGAATAACCCAGAGGGCTTGTCAACACAGAATGCTGGGTCCCACCCCCAGAGTTTCTGATTTAGTGGGTCTAGTGGGAGGTCTGAAAAATGTGCATTTCTGGTGGGTTCCCAGGTGTTGCTGATGCCTTTGGCACAGGGCTCACTTTTTGAAAAGCACAGTTCTAGCTATACTGACATTCTTCCAGTTACTAGAAAGCTCCATGCTGTCTTTGTTCTCTACACTTGCACACACACTGTTTTGTCTAAAGAGAGCAAAAGCTCCCCAATTCTCTCATCTGGTCCCTCAACCCTCACTGCACCCCTACTTCCACGGCCAAGTTTGACTTAACCTTCAAGTTTCCTTTAAGACATTACCTTTTGGCAGCTTTCCTTGACACGTTTGTTTGCATTTTTCTCCTTGTGCTCCCTTATACAACACATATTGCCTTCTACTGGAATCTTGTTTAATATTCTGAACTTCTCACTAGCTGTTGTGAAAGCAGGGAACCAGTTTATCCTTTTTTGTTTTTGAATTCCTAGTGCCTACATCTATATCTGGCCCATTTATTAATATGTTTTGATTGAGTAAATGGGTGAATGAACAAGTTGAACAATTAAACATTCTTCTGCTTGCTTTAGCTTTTACTGCTTCCTCTCAAGTTCCCTTCTCTTTCTCCTTCATATTAAATTTAACACAAACTATATCAAATTTTAAAACAAATTATTTTTACTTCCAAGGGTAACAACTTATGTAACAATATTTAAAATAATGATAATTTCATTCCTTTATCTCAAAATGGGAATAGGAAGTGTATATGAATGTGGAATATATGTATTATGTATATGAATGTGTGTATGTATGTACATATACACACACTTACGTGTGATAAATTCAGTAAGTAATATTGCCATGTTTATTGTTGATGGAATTGCCAAAATTATTTGTTGACAAAGTTATTTAGTCTGCTCACTGATTATGCATCCAGCAAATATAAGATAACTAATTTAAAAAAACTATAGTGCAAGAGAATTTTTAAATGAAGGCTGTTTTCCAGAAGCATAAGAGAATATGAAATTCAGTTTGATGTGAATCAGCTATTTTATATCTAGCAGTAAGATTGCCGTATTCTGCTCCTTTGCCTATCTTTATAGTACAGTAATGTGCTCACACATGTCATGCTTGGGTTTCTGCACACACAGCTAAATCTTTTAAGCGCTCCTGCAATTTTGCCAAGAATTCTTGTTACTCAATTTAAATTTCAAGGGAACTACTGTTTCCCTTGAAAAAGTAAAGTGTAACATGAATACTTAAGCTGCCTTTTTTTTTTTTTTTTTTTTGAGACGGAGTCTCGCACTGTCGCCCAGGCTGGAGTGCAGTGGAGCGATCTCGGCACACTGCAAGCTCCGCCTCCCGGGTTCACGCCATTCTCCTGCCTCAGCCTCCCTAGTAGCTGGGACTACTGGCGCCCGCTACCATGCCCGGCTAATTTTTTTGTATTTTTAGTAGAGAGGGGGTTTCACCTTGTTAGCCAGGATGGTCTCGATCTCCTGACCTCGTGATCCGCCCCCTTCGGCCTTCCAAAGTGCTGGGATTACAGGCGTGAGCCACCGCGCCCGGCCCTTAAGCTGCTTCTTAATTCTTCATACAGGCCTTTGTGGAACTGGCTGGGTTTATTTTACAAACATTTGTCCATTCAGTATTGTGACTTTATGGTGAAAAAAGCACAAACAGCTGTTTTGCATTGGGCTAATATAAATTGAGAAGATGTTACATTAGATAATTTTAAATGATTTTTATTGAAGAGTGGCACCATGCAAATTAAATTCTTTAAAACGATGTTTTTATATTTTGACATAAACATATAATATTTAATATTCATATATTTTATATGAAATACTTTTAACCTGACTTGGACATTTTTACAACTCTTTCATTCAATTCTCAGTTTTTTTTTCAGCTCTGAAAAATAACGGATTACCATGTGGATAGAATTTGACCAGGACATAAAATTATAACAGAAACCAAAACCCCATGCTATGTCATCCTTCCAGTCTGTGAATTCCCAAAGGCCAACTTCGTCTCAGCATCATGTGTTTCTACCCTTTCCCCGTAAGAACCACATTTATATATCATCGCTATGATACTCTACAACCAGCTAGAGCTCCCCTAATGCTTTAAAACATCATTCTATCGGTACTTACTGAACAACACAATACTTGTATTCCCTACTTGAGCTTAGTGCATGACCATGCAACAGATGAGGGTGAGAGGTCAGCCACAATTAAGAATCATTCTAACAGTTCTCAATAGGCCTCCATACTGTTATTAATATAATGAGAAATTAGGTTTTCTTCACTTTGCCCTTGATGTTTTTCTAACAACTAAAATACGACTTTTGAAAAGCCATATCAAAATACAAGTCAATAAAGCTGATTTGTGTAGTCTGAAGAATGGCTCTAACTCTTCAAGTGTTACATAGAGAATATATTTTTCACTAAATTTGGGGCAATTTGAAATACCTAAGGAACATTTTTACTCTCTTTAAGAATTCAAGATTGTAAAGTCAAATAGCTTGAAAGAAAAATTCAAGCAATTTATATGATGGCTGATAGAAAAAAAAATCCATCTCAAATCAATTCAAATTAAAATCAGACTTTAGGAATGACATAAATCAGGAACTCTCTTATCTCTAGTGTGGTTTATTGATAAGCTTCCTGAAGACGGAGACCATATATTATCTCCTTTGTTTCCTTAGCATTCAGCAGACTGCTTGTTATTAATATATGTACAAAATAAACAAAAATAAAATACTAAAAATATATAGGTAGACTAATAAAATACATGTGTTTGAAGCAATATTGAGTATTTATAAATACTGAGTATTGTGTATTTATTGGATAATATTAATTCATATGAAATTCATTGAATGCCTTCTATTTGCCAGGTGCATGCAAAGCAATATAAGAGGTATAAAAATGAGAAAGAAATGGAGAAATATTAATCAAAGACTACAAGTCTTCAGTTATAAGATGAATAAGTTCTAAGAATCTAATGTACAGCATGGTGACTATAGTTAATAACACTGTAGTGCCTACCTCAAATTTGCTAAGAGAACAAATTCACACAGCATACACAAATGAGAATCTTTTAAAAAAAGAAACAAAAGAAATGTTCCCTGATCTTGTAAAAACTTCCAGTCAAGGGATGATGGTTTATATACCAAAGAAATAATATTTTACATATGTTGCTATATGTTATTGCCTTAAAAATAAGCTTACTTTCTGTATTAAGAAATAGATCTACTGTTGTTACTTTTCTTTTAAATATGAGCCACGCTGTAACACTGCCCTTTGATACACACATTTTACAACATCTAAGTACCTGTTAATAGTTAATGATTTTCTTTCCAGCCCATTTAGCAAAGTTATGATCTTTAATATTTTTCATATTAAGGTCTTCAATCTGTCTTATGGTACATAAGCCTGGTTCCCATCATTTAAAATCCTTATTTGATCTAGGCATAATTGAAATAAAATATCTTTTTTTTTTTTTTTGTCAATTCAGTCTCTCTTGAAGGGCGACTTCCACTTTCTGTGCAAATAGTTACTCTTCATCAAGACCCTGCATATTTAAGTAAATCATACTAACTGCATTATTTTGCCTCTTTGGAGTGTTATACTTGGTCTACCATGTGTATGTTAATCCAGAAATATGCATTAAAACACTGCACAGCTCTGTGAACTTGATGCACTGAGATTTATAAATAGTCTTCTGAAAATCCGCTTATATTCAAAGACACATTATGCTAAGGCAAAATATAAGTAATTAAGGGAGGGTGACGAATTGGAGGTAATAATAAAAAATAGTCGTGTAGAAAATTATAAATAATGACTAAGGTGAAAAAGAAAAGTGAAAGTACTGAATGGGTAGAAAGGGAACTCAATTTTGGTTCTAAGCATTAGTATGAAAAGGGCCTAATGCCATAATAACCCCATTCCAATGCTTACTACCTGTGGGTACTGTTAAGTTACTGTACTTCATTATGCTTTACTTTCTTGATCTGTAAAATTGGCATAATAGTATCTTCTGCAAAGGCTATACATGTTTTGGTAACCGGAAAAGATTTAAAAAAAGTGACTGGAACATAATTAGAACTCACAAATATGTTGTTATGAAATCTCAATGTTTGAACTTACATTAAACTTGTATCACAACCTCCTGAATAAAGCAGGGATTTCTTTTACCACATGCTAAACAGGTTCCCAGTTAGCTTCAGCACAACTTCTTATTATGAGGGGCCTTCGCTACCTTATAGGACAGGCCACTTTATATTCAGACAACCTAACTGCTAGAAAATTCCTCTTTCCCACTGATGTTTGCATTTAGATGGCTACGGCTGCCAGTGTTGAAAGTGTGCTATTGACTGGAGATTACTTTAAATTAAAGTCTTATATACTGGAATTTGTCCTCCTCTGGGTAGACTCATAAATATGAAATCTGCCTCCTGCTTGATTAATTAACTTTATTACTCCACCAGGGTCAGCTGGTCCTCTTTCTGCTTCATGTGCTACCATTAATAATCATTCCAAAATTTCTAGCTGGTGTTAATAATGATGTGGCTAATTTCATCCTAAGTAATTGAAGCAGTACAGATTGTGCTTCAACCAACAGACTGGATCAAACATAATGGAGGTTTTTAAAAAAGAGTTTAGGGAAGAAAATGTGTTAACAACAAAATCGTCATTTTACCCTACCTAAAATGCGCCCCCAAATTTAGAATTAACAATAAATTTGTAGTAAAACTTGCATATATTATGTTTTTACATGACTCAAGCCAGTTATAGCTTGTTACCCAAAATAAAGCAAGCAATATTGCTTATCTATGGCAAATAAAATTATCTGATTCTTTCTTTTTGAACTGGTAGGCAACATACTATTCTTTAGTATTTTAATATTAATATTTAGTATTTTAGTATTTCTTTTTCTTTTTGACCTGGTAGGCAACATACCATTCTTTAGTATTTTTGTAAATCATATTTTCTTTATTTATTTGATTACATGTATATTGGAACCTAACTATGTGTAAAACACTTTCTGAGACACACAGATATACAGACTATAGTTCTTTATATCAATGAGTTTACAACTTAGTAAAGAATTACGCCTTTGAACAATAAAATATTTAGAAATTCCAAGGAAGAAGTGATGATTTCTCACTGGCAAGAACATTTCAGGAAAGTGGCATGTAAGCTAGAGTGATCATTTGTAATGTGATCATTTTCTGAATATTCCAGTTGGAAGTCATAGAAGAATCTTAGATATGATGAAGATACAGATTATTTTGTTCATGAAGCATCCAAATAATCTAATTTTTCCAGAGAATACCCTAACTTGCAGAAATTGATAGAAATGATATCAATTTGGATTACATTTAGAGGGGGACTTAATATCTTGCTGAGAAATTCACATTCTATTCAATACAACTTATGCAACGATTTAGAATTTTTAAGTGTGCAAATGGAATTTAGAAAAATTCATCAAATGGGGACATAAAAATGTATTGGGAGGAAGAAACCGAAACATAATCTTGCATCTTATTTTTTAGGATAATTTCCTACCTATAAATTGTTAAAACAAACCAAATTTCTTACATATCAACCATACAAAAACAGCTAAATCTTACGGATATTTTCAAAATAATTAAGTGGTTACATTTATTCATTTGTATCTACATACCACTTTTTGTAAAAATATATAAGGCATGACATAAGATTTTATTTTGAAATACCCACTATAATGTAGTTATTTACAGTTTGGTTTGTTAATGTTGATTATAATGATTTTTATACGATTATTTTATGTGCTATAAATTTAGTCCATCATTACTACTTTTGGTAAATAATACATTTTAAAATGCTGACAGATGTGGCTTTTGTGCTACAAAACTGATTTATGCAGCCAACAGGTGAAAACTTAAATTTACATGTTGTTAAAATGTAAGCTGTAATTAATCTTTTCAGAAAAGAGGAATGCATTGCTTATATGTTGGCAATGCATTAATTCTTGTGGGTCATTTAGATAATTATTAAGGCAATGGAAGAGGTAAATTGCCAATTACTACATGTAAAATTCCAATTATCTTTCAAAAATTGGCTTTAAGCTATGGATTCTGTTCCCTTTTGATAGCTCACAAGCTATTTTTTCAGTATTTAAGCAGAAGGTTCAAGCTGGCTACAATCTAGCAGAATACATTTTATTTTGGTTTTAAAACTGCACATGCAAAATTACTTACTGCTACTATAAAATGGAATTTAATGTTATTAAATCTTGCTAGTGTTTTAAATAAAAACAAAAGTTTTATTTCCTTATCTTTATTTTATTACTTTTTAAAATGTGTAAGTGTAATTTAACAGGATTATTGTTAAAATGTATCAAATATGTTTTTCCCAAGCAATTTATAAGTTATGGCTAATATTACTGGTGATGTCAACAATTTTTTATTTTGATTCTCATTTTTTTCTGCAGTGAAAGGCCCAGAAAATAAGCTCAGAAATAATAAGAAATTTGAGCAGTTAAAATTTCCTATTATAGCTGTGTAAGCCAAAAAGGACTGTATTTGACCAGTGTGTGTGTGTGGATATGTGTTATGGTTAATGCTTTGGGGCATAATATAGATTTTATTTTAATCTTGAGAACATTCTTACTAGCTTCTAACACCTAATTTCCATCTATCTCCCAAGCAAATCCATACTAAGTATTTTTATATTCTTACTTTCTTACTACTGATTCTGTAATTTTATTGCAGTTTTGATAAATCTATTCTAAAGAAGGAAGGGGGCAATCAAGTACAGTACCTAATAATAAGGCCAGTACACAGTAGGCACTCAATAAATGCTGTTAGTGGACATAATATTAACTGTACACTTAGCCCAGCGAGAAATCAGAAAATACATAAAATGCGAACATTAAAATACAAGGAATTAATTTTCTGATTATATATGAGTGAATATCTTCAGTCAATTTGATCCATCTATCAATCTGTCTATATCTCTACCTCCACATACATATATGCAATAAGACTGTTTTATAGATTTAGGTAGAGGGGAAACCAATAGCTCTAGTTCAAGTAGACTCATTTTATGATGCTAACAGTGATAATTAGTAATCTTAGCATTTGTCAGCCAGTTAGAGAATCTCCACTAGCATATTTTGATATTGAAAAATAACCAAGCACTGTTCTCTAAGTGCAAGAGGGTCGCCATAATTTTTCTTCAGATGCCACTATGTTTATAGCACAAGTAGCCAGTCAAGAACATTATGATTTTCAAAAGGAATTATTTCACAATTATGTTATTGCCTTGGTCATTAGCAAAGTCAAAGTTGAACAAAGTAAAATAGTATGGCTAAAAAGAACTGAATTATAAACTACTTAATTTTGCTTACTTTAAAAAATTTGAACCAGATCATCAAATGAGATCACTCCTTTCCAACCCATACCTCATCTCTGTGAATGTATTATAAAGTTAGTCAATTAAGTGGAATACACAAGAGAGAACTTAATAATAAGGCTGACATTACAATAATTCAGGCACTACATGAGAAACAAAGGCTATAAAAATTTAAAGAAGAGCCAGGAGGGTATGGAGAGAAAAAGATGGATGCCATCAATTGGGATTCACATCATCATATCCTTGAATTTATGGGAAACCTATCCATATGCTACTATGGCATTATTCATTGAAATTCTCTCCTGGGTATAAATAGCAGGCTTTGAAAATGCTATTTACAGCTAACCATTTTTTTTTTTTTAATGATCCTTTAAATGAATTTCCCTTAGACTGTAAATTGACTTAGGAGCCATTCTATGTTCTCAAACATCAGGTTTACACAAATATATTATTTTCAGGTTCTTCTCAGACATTTTATCCTTCAAGGTTTTAATCAAAGTCATTTTTGCGGCATTCCTGAATCAGTAATTCAGAACATAGTTTTCACCATCTTCTGCTGCCATTGTCAGATAGTTCTAGGGTTCTAAACTTGCACCCCCAATCACTAGGTATCAGATTCTGGTAAAGTTATACAAGTTTCTAAAATGAGGCATAATCTTGTCAGAATTAAATGAGGTAATATGTGTAAATTGCTCAGCATAGGGTCTTGCATGTATTACTAGTCATATTAATCCAGGATTCGAATTCACCAATGGATCCTGAATATTTTCTGGATACATGTAAATATCCTTAATATGGCTAAAAAGTGCTCTTGGTTTGGCCCCTGTGTAACTCTCCACCTTCATCTACCACCATTTTACCATTTGCATCTCCTCACCACAGCCACACCAAGTTATTTGTGCTTTAAATTTTTTATGTTGTTAGAGGCCTTTATGCTTTTTCTGTTCCATGACTATTCTTCTTTCAAGAAAGAACCCCAGCCTCTCACCCTCCAGAAACCTTTCACCACCCATGTGTGCTGAACTAGTAGTCATCTTCACTATGCTGCCACCATATCCTTTGTATATCTTTATGATAGTACACGTCACTAATCTTGTATTTTTGATTTAAATTTTTTATTTTCCTCACAGAAATATAGACTGAAACTTGTTTGAAGGCACAGGCTATTAGCTCTTATTATTATTTTTTATCCCCAGAGCCTCATACGAGTATGGCACATATTAAATATTCTATACATGTTGGTTGAATGAGTGAATTGTACTGAGTTACTTGTGAGTACAAGACCTTTCTTTTTATTCTACATAACGTCTGAAGAAATTGTCCTGAAGGTACAACGAGTTGAAATCTAATGTTAAAACCAAATCAAACTGTTAATATTTAAATCAGAATTTTTGTTAACATTACACCAAATGACCTTCTCTAGAAGTCCCAAATGAACACAAATGACTTATTTAGATGTAGCTCTATGAGTTTATCTGAGAGTGCATTTCTCACTTAAAAATGCAATACTCAACAATGTCAAATTTTAAAAGTCAGGTGAATTTTTTTAATCTGTGAAATAAAGTAAGAGAAGTGCAAAGCTATTAACTTTTCCAGGCTGTGAAAAGAAACACAGCCTAAAAAAGACAATAATTCGACAATCTTGGACCAAACTTTCCTTGGACTGTATCCAAACCTAGGCTAAGGTTTGACAAATGGGCAGGGAAAAAAAAGTGAAAAAGACATAACAGGGACAAATCTTTTGATATTTTTATATGGATTTTATTGTGGATCTATGTTTTGTGATCATAATACTCTACTCCTAATAATTTTCTCTCTAGCTTAAAAAGTCAATAGTCTCCACCAGAAATTTAAATGACTATTACTGATATAAACACTCAGGCCATAAGTATTCTTTTTATTAATTAGTTTACTCATTCTCCCTAAGCTGGGGTCCTTCTTACTTAAATACATCAGCACTTTCTCCCTTTGTAGTTAGATATAATTGTAACAAAGAAGTTCTTACATGTGAATACTGTTCATCAATGTAAAAACAACAAAATATTCCTTCTGTCATAGAATCTGAAACCCAAGTAGCTTCATTTTGAGGGAGTGATAAACTGAAAAACTATGACCTATTTTATGATCTTACAAAAAACACTTCATAATAATACAAATGATAAGATTTAGTAGGATGGTGGAGTAGCTAACAGCATAGGCCTTTCAATAAAACACGCTTCCATTTCAAATTTTAGCTTAGCTTCTTACTAGTTGCTTAAATTTGGGCAAATCGTTCAACTCCTTTAGGTTGCTATTTTCTTATAGGTAAAATTACAAAAATAATACTTGTTTCACTGGATGTTGAAAGGTTTGAATGAACAATTCCACGTAAAATATTTCATGTCATTTTAGGCATTTTTAGGGTCTCGATAAATGCTTGCTATTATTATTGTTATCCATAAGGAATTACTATAATAAATTTACTTTTATTGAATTATTATATTAATACAGTATGTTAACAATGATGGAAACAGATTTTTCTTATATATTTGACCACTTTTTCATAAAGATGTCTGGCAAAAGCAATCCCTACTATTCTCACAAAGACAGCAGTAAGATGGATTTCTGAAGGCCAAAAAGAGTTCATTGGTAAAGCTGGGTTTAGAATGAATAAAAGACCTCAAAGCTGATGTTACATGACATTGGAATATCTCACTCCCTTCATCTCCCATTTTGGTTTTCATCATGTTGAGGTCCCGGAATTAATGTGGGTTTCTGATGAAGCCCATGCATCTGTATTTAAACCTATAATGTGCATGTCAGTGGTGTTCATCTCCTGACCACTATTTTTATTGACTGAGATAAAAGGCCAAAGCTGCACAATTCTGAATTGCTAAAACCATTTGTTCACGGCTTTATTCTCTCCCGTTTTCATTAGGATCATATCATGATGCCAGGACTGGTGAACTATTAGGCATCCACAGAGACTCTGTGTAATAGCATAAAGGGCCACATTTTGGCCACATTACTTTTATGGTAGAGTAAGGCATTTCATGAAAACATTTAATGATAGCACCAAATATTAACTGAAATGACTGTATGAGTATTTACATGAACAAAATCTCATTTAAACAAGCTATTAAAAACTTGGGACACCTGGTTTTAAAATATCAGGTCAAATTGGAATGATACTAAATTCACATCTTATGTTATATCCTTGTGTGAAACTTACTTTCATCTCCTGTTTCAAATTCAAATTTCTGACTGTAGCCACTGTATCCTGTCGCAGTTCTCACTCGGATGTGAAATACATACTTGGTGGCTGGCTTGAGACCTGTGATGATGACACTGGGGGCCTTGGACCTTGTGGAAGAGTAGGTCAGCTGCTCATGTTCCTGGGGGACAGAAAAAAAGGAGAAAGGAAATGAAACAGAGTTATTCTACCTTTTCCTAGAAACATTCCAAAGTTTAACTGAGGAATTATGCTCTGAATACCAAAAGTATTGATTACAAAGTAGTGTTAGCATGGTTTTCCATAATTTGGCATTTAGCTGTTTATCATAACGATGCATATGATATGGTCCTATTTGGAAATTTATTAAGAAAGATGATTAGTCTTATATAAACTGCACTTGTATTTTTGGTGATTTAGATTCCTGACCCAACTGTAAGAAATGATGGTGGTGTGAGAATATGTTTACACAGAATGGCAGCTGCATCTTGAGCAAAATGGGCACACCAGCAGAGTGCAAGGAGCAAAGGTGGGAGAATTCAAGTACCAGCTACTCACTTCTACCCGCAGGTAGTGCCAAAATGCCGGCGCTATCCGTGGGTAGACCTGTGGGTGAAAGGAGAAATAAATTAATTGCTTTTTAAAGTTTGAAATCTTTTATCCTGAAGTCATTCACTTTGTGCTGTAATTCAGTGTTTCCCCAGTAGTAAAACCTGAAGTTGAATCAAATTTAGGAAATAAAATGATGAATTTTTTCCTGTAAGGGAGAATCGACTCCTCCCCTAAATATAGCTTATTTTTAAACATATACTAGTTACATAGTGACTGTGAAGTAGATTTAAAAATAATCTGCCCATGAAGAAGCACTGGAGACACAGAAAGGCATGAAAGACTTACCATACCTGCAGAATCAGAGGCAGGGCTTGAGGCTTGGTTCTCAGTCTCTTGCGTGAATTGCCAAATTATCTCACTTCACTAAATGGAAGTGAACTTGCCAGGGCATTCTGGATGATCTAGACAGTCAGGGTTTGTTACATGGTCTCTCTTGCCCACTATCTCAGAACAGGACAGTTCATTTTACCTGTCCATGTAAGAGATTGTCCACAATATGCTGGTGGTGGGGACAATTTTAAACCTACACTGTTTTTGTGTGGTGTTATTATTCAATAACTTTACAATGATATTTTAATAGGGTATCTGGAAAAAAATGCATTTGTGTAAACAAAAGTCATAGGGCAAGCTAGGTCAACAGGCCCTCAAGTTAATTTCCACCATCCTCATAAAAAACCTAGAGATTTTCAGAGATGCAAAATGACTTTCAAGGTCACTAGTTGAATCATTCATTTGATGCTTAAATTCTGTCTATAATATTCCCATCAAAATTTCATTTAGTGTTTGCCTGAAAACCACTGTTATTTAGGAGACCTTCCCAGCTAGCAAGACAAGTTATGAAAATGTACACATATGGAGAATAGGTCAAACTTCATGTATTTGCTGGTGATGCTTTAAGATTTAGAACTATGAAAATCATTTAAGCTACTTTTCAGAAAAAAGTCTTATCTTAAGGATCATTTTTAAATTTTATGACCTTCCTTGCCAGAACTTTATATGCTATTTGGTTATTCTGTGTCTAGCTAAAGAATTGAATTTTCCATTTATACCCCAAATAATAAAACTGCTTATTAAACATAAAGTACAAAGAAAAAAATTGAATTAAGAACAGCAACATTTTAAATAAAAAAAGACTAAACCAAAAAACTGCAACTTATATTTATCTCTAGGTGATTTTAAGATTAGAAAGTAAATATTTATCAACCTAGCATAAAATACAAGGAAATAAAGTCTATAAATCATCGATGGTGACAGTGAGCTGTTAGGGATTAAATGTAGGAGCTTGCTCATATCAAGGCCTTTATAATTAGGTGGCTTAAAACACATATTGTGGAGAAAAAATACTTGTGAACTATTAGAAAAAAAGATATTGTTTCTGGCAGGAATTTCTAGAACATTTGGATTTTTCAATCTCATATACAAGAGGAGAATATGCTACTTTTCACAGAATTTCTACAACGTAAGAGTTATGGTGCATTTTGAGTGCTGTCTCACAGTGTGAAATGATGACTGAGATAAGAACTTTAAAGCAATGAAAAAAAGCATTTAGTCTCATCCCAAAAGAGAGAAGATATGGTTCAAAAGTTTACTCTTAGAATGGCTCCAGGATAATTACATATCTTATCCTTGTTGCTTCCCCAAAACATAGCTAAATAGTAACTTCCTATTCAGTAAAGTTATAGGGAATAAAGGACACCTTTTGCAGGCAGCTTTTAGCATTTTTGTTGTTACCTACAAAAGTGTACCTGTAGCTAAATCCTTGGAATAAAAATCAAACAGTAGGAAGTGTACTTAAGGGGTTCTTCAGCCCGAATCACTCACTACCGGTGAGTGCTGCTGCCTTGTCTTACGTCTTACAGCTTGCTGACATGATGAGGAAGAGGGTCCAGGAAGAAGCAGTCACAAGAATTCTTCACAGTACACAGCAGCCCTCTCTCCTCCTGGTGTTTTTAAGCTCTTGGGAAACCAAGTTAGCTTTGTCTATGATATGCATAGGTAGGACACTATCGTCCCAGAATTTTGGCCAGTTGCCTTTCTGCTGACGCATCAACTCCAATTCAAAGGTGTTGTCACCAGGTAGCAACCAGGCTTTGCCACAGAGCCATTGAGATGTTTTCTTCATCCTGGCAGGTTGAATTTTGAATATGTTTAGATAGGGTATGTTGGCGTGCTTTTCTGGAGTTTGTACCGTGATGGCATTGCTAGCTGTACGACACGTAAATCTTCAACTTAGCTAGGGAACACGTTCCATTGTTCATAAAGTTCTGTTTTTCATCTTTGCTGAATGTGTGATAAAATTCCTCTTCTCATTCTTAATATTATTTATTTTTATAATTTATTTTTTTCATGATCAAGCTTTCCAGAGGTTTGAACACATTTTTGGCTTTTTCCCCTCTATTTTTTTTAATCTATTACATTTGATATCTGTTCTTACTATAAATTTTCTTTCTTCTTTGTACTTTCTGTTAGATATGTTGTCTTCTAACTTCTTATGCTTCATGCTTAACTCATTATCAGCACATTCTTTCAAATATATAATTTAAGCTTACAAATTTCATGCTAAGTACTGCCATAGTTATACTTCATAAGTTTTCATACAAGGTATTATTAATTAGTTCTAAGTACTTATTAATATCTAAAAGAATGATTTAAAAAATTCTTTGTGGGAGACCAAGAACTATTACTTGCACATTTTTGTGGATTAAGACATGGTATCAGGGAGTAAATAAATGGCATAAAGTGAACCTCCAAAGGCATAGTTGCATGGGTTGCAAAGCACACTCAACTGTGAATAGTGCAGTGGATGCTCATTGGCTGAGAGCACTGGCCATCTTGCGCACTAATGCTTGTCGGCTGAAAGTGAATCAGCTTGTTGCATGACCTCTCCTCGGATGAGCACAGAAAATAGCACCAATTGTGAGAAAAAATCATTGAGAAGCAATGAAGTTTAACACATTTTAAGTTGTATCATTTTCTAAAATAAAACATACATACAATTCCTGTTTGACATATTTGTATCCAAATTAAAAAAAAAATAGTTTGGAACCAAATAGTGTGAACGTAGAGCACTGTCAAACAGGGCAGGCATATACTGTTCTCTAGAGATGTTGACTTTTACCTATGGTTCTCTTCCCATGGGAAGACCCTGGCACTTACATTTAGGCACTGCTCCTTCCAAGATGCTGAGAATCAAGGCTTTTCTGGGAATCATACTGTCACACTGAACCTTTCGTTTACCTGAAATACTGAACTTAGCTTTATAGGTGTCAACTTTTCATGGTAACTAAAATGGACCCTCTTGCTAGAGTCTGGAACCTGTTAGCATTCAATCTGAAAACTATAACTTGGTGAAAACAAATAGGCTCAGGTGTTCAGACCCTATGGCTATATCTTTCTACAGTCAGAGATAACAGGGCCTGTATCAATAGAAGACAGCATGGAAAGAATTCTAGGTTAGAGTTCTCCTGTCTTGGATATTATCTTGATTCTGCTTCTATTATGTACCCTGGCAAATTACCTTTTAGGTTTTGATTTACTCCTCTAGAAGACTCATTCATTCTACAGACATTCATTGAATCTCTTGGTATGTATAAGGTTCTAGAACACTTTGTTAGGTGTAGCTTATGTAATCACCAACGTTCTACCTAGCAATTCAATTCAATATTTTTTTAATGTCAGAAATGCAGGTGTTTTCCCTTCTGCTATGAATCATTGTCATCATTCCTCATCTCCCTCTCTTGGGTTTACCATTTCCATTTATGGGAATAGATTCAATAGGCCAGCATAGTGGTCATCTTTTAGCTGGTTTGCTTTCTCCTAAAGTCTTTGGGCCTATTGGGATTTCTAAAAGGTGTCACCTCTTTGTTTTATTTTTAATTTTAAATTAATTGGATTAAATATAAGATAAAAATTATATTTTATTTTCTAGACATATCTATGGAAAGATATAACAACAATCATAATAACAATGATTTATGTAGAGCTTTACAATTTACAAGGTGTTTTCATACACATCTAAAATCTAATCTTCATAATAGTCTTGTGAAATAAGAACTGGTAATATTTTTATTTCCATTTATCTATGATCAAATTAGTCCAGAAAGAATAAGTAAATTAGCAAAGCAAGTCACACAACTTGTCAGTGGCTTCCATCGAAGTTGTGCTTTTTCCACTACACCCCATTTAAGCAAATATGTCCAGAGTATATATGTGTATGGATTAAACTGAGCCAAAGTAGTTTTTTCCACACTTCATGTTCTTAACTATCTATACACTAGAAGTAACTAACACAGCTTATGGACCACATAGTAATGATTTGTTGGCTAATCATTAGACTGTGTTTATATGAACAACTAGTTCCTCAATTGGAAGAAAAAATTCTCAACACCAAATGTTTAAATACACATTTCAAAGGTAAAATTATTTTCTATTAAGGTTAACAAATCCATGCAGGCTGCCTTTATTTTTATTTTCTATTAATTTTATGTCATATAGGCAGATATTAAGTAATATAGGAGGCAAATAAATCACCCAGTCTTGCATGGAATATACAGTATTCTCGTTCAAGCCTGGGAATAGAATTTGTTTAATAAAGTCCAGGAGACTCTTTTAGAAGTTTTGATGTGTAAAGATAACTTCTTGGCTTTAAGTCATACCGATTTGAAAATATAGGTGCAAGTGCAGGAATAGGTCCAAGTGCTATTAATATGTAGTACTCTACTATCCAAATCTTTTTTTTTTTTTTTTTTTTTTGCGATGTCTTAATTAAGACAGTGGTAAAGCTCTTGTTCTACTGGCTAGAGGACTGAAGCTACAGGTTGTTTGAGAAACAAAATAATATAAAAAAATGGATATTAATGGTTCCGCTAGAAGTCATCTAAGTCATTTACATCCTTTCTCTCTCTCCGTTTCTGTTTGACTTCCTCACCCTGCCTCTCTGTCACACTCACAAATGTACACACTCACATTCATCAAACTGTGGAGATGTTTCCAGGATAATCCTCTCAAAATAAACAAAAATAAACGAATTAAAACCACATTTAGGACATGATTTATTATCTGCAGAAAGGTATTTTGCCTGGATAAATCAAGAATTGCAGGGCCTAGGAACCTAAAGTTAGAAAGGCTATCAAAAAATCTTATTGCCTGAACTATGGCATTAGCAGAGCTGAAAGTCTTTTACTTGAATGAAAGGAAGATATTTCACATGGCTCTGGGAAAAGAAAAGTTTGAATACTAGATTTGGTCAGCATTTAACAATTACTTTCCAAAGGAAATAGACACTGAACCCCGTGGACTTTATTTTGCTGACCCTTTTAAAAATGATTTCTATCTGGGTACACATAGTCATCATATTCTGGCTGAAAGAGTCCTTAATATTTTTCATATTTCTACTTTAATGTTGCAATCTTCTGATTACTAATGTGGATTCTCAAGCTCTGTAGGGGCAAACATAAATATATTTGTTCTTGGAAAGGGCAGACTTCTGTATATTTAATACGTGAATATTCTGGTTTGTTCTTCAGTCTCTCTCTCTCTCTCTTTTTGAGGCAGAGTCTCGTCCTGTCAACCAGGCTGGAGTGCAATGGTGCGATCTGAACCTCTGTGGTTCAAGCGATTCTTCTGCCTCAGCCTCCCGAGTAGCTGTGACTACAGGCACGTGCCACCACACTTGGCTAATTTTTGTATTTTTAGTAGAAACGGGGTTTCACCATGTTGGCCAGGCTGGTCTTGAACTCCTGGCCTCAAGTGGTCCACTCTCCTTGGCCTCCCAAAAGTGCTGCGATTACAGCTGTGAACCACCATGCCCAGCCCTCTTCAGTCTCTTTTAGCATTTAATTAGAATAAATCAATTCCTGAATAGTTATCAACTCTGAGTGCACTCCAGTTCAAGATGTACAAAATAGAGTACCAGAATGAGTTATGTGTGAATCCAGGAACTGAGTTATACCACTTCTGTAAAATAGGAATAATGATAAAAGAGCTTATAGTCATAAAAAGTCATCCATTTCTATTCTTGTTTCCTAAGTTGCCTTGATTCATCCGAAGTTTTAATCTACTCCTTTTTTAAAGCTAGTTGGAGAAAATCTTATTCTACTCTAGCCAAATCATAAAGTATATGTTCTTTCTTTGTAAAGCATAACTTAATTATCTTACAAAACTTAAAAATAACAGTTTTTTAATATATGTAGAAAATGTCTCTCCTAAAGGTTGAATGACATAAACCAACATTTTCTCTCTGTTAGTTAGAAATGTTTACTTAGAAACTCCGAGAGAATTAACTTAAAAAAATTTTAGAATTAATCAAGAGAAGTCAGTTACATAGTCAACATGCAATTATCAGTGGTTTTCCTGTATACTAGCAATGACCAGTTATAATTACATTTTAAATATTTTAGTCACTATAGTAACAGAAACCTTGTAATACCTAAATATATCACAAAAAGTATGTAAGACTTATATAACTTCATCTATAATATTTTACTGCGCAAACCAAAAAAAATTTCTTATGTATTTTTTTTCTTATTGCAATGCTTTAGCATAATATTGCAAAGTAACAGTAAAAGCAGAAACTTTTTCCTTTCTTCTTTAATCAAACAGATTCTAATTGTGTTATGGTTAGATATAATTATGTCTGACTTACATTTTTGGCAGATGTCTAGTTGAGGACGTTTTCTTCTTCCATTGTAGTTTTGTCTGTATTTTGTTTTTAAAATGTGAAATGAATTATGGATGTTATAAAACAATTTATCTGTTGCAAAGTGAATTTTATGTTTTTCTCCGCAATAAAGTATATACTTAGGCAGAACTATCTTTGCATTCCTAAGATAAACCCTTCCTGTTAACACGTGTTCATAATATATTAGAATTTTTATTGTAATTTTGAATTCAATATGGTAATATTTCAGGCTAAAATTTTTAAGCATATACGTATAAGTTATCTCAGCTTACAGTTTTCTTTTTCAATCTCACGATATTTGGGTTACACTATATTTAGAGAACGGATTGTGAAACTTTCCACTTATTAATGTTCTGCAATAACTGACACAACATGGGAATTATCTGCTCTTTGAAAACTTAATTGAAATGGACCATGTTGGTAGTACACACTTGACTATCATTTAAAATTATTTTATGCTATATTCAAATCTTCTCCTTATTCAGTTTTGATAATTACCATAAAATTATTATATTTCCTTTATATTTATTGATATATATTTACATCTAGTCTTGTCTTATTAAAAATCTCTTCCATACGTAAATAACATTTCCTATTATTTTTAGGTAAGCTTGTTTATTTGATCAATCTTTTAAAAACACTGGCTTTTGATTTTCAAATCAAATATTAGTGATTCTATTTCATTAATTTTTGATTTTACACTTGCTCATTCCTTCTAATTACTTTATTTTCTTGCATCGGTCACATTTCACAGTTTTAGATATGTGAGGATCTTAATGTCTTTCATTTTAAACAGTTCATAATTTGTCTATTATGCTTTAATATATTATTTAACATAAAATTAAAATTTTTAAAATAAATACATTGGAGATGTGGTGGTTTTTTTTAAATTTCTCTGATTTTGTTAATGGTTTGCAAATAATTATTTCTGCTACAGGAAATTTATTGAAATTTTTTTGTCCTGATATAAGATCAATATGTATGAATGCTTTTAAGTGTTTAAAAATAATTAGTAAAATTTCAGAATTTTAGGAGCGATATGCTATATCAGTTGAGGAAACCAAACTCTTTAGAAAATTCTTCATTAGAGAGTGTCTGTAAGATGTTTTATAATCTTCTAGTATGACTATATATTTCTCAATTTTGCCTTATATTTCCAACAGATTAAAACTGTCCAAGGAAGTAAAAGACTGGCATTTGAATATTTTAAAGGTATTACACAGTAAGGAAATTAGACATCTTAAATAAATTAATCTTTAAATTCTTTGATTCTAACCAGCATTTAGCCCTTAATTTTATACGATTTGGTCCCCTCCTCTACTTATTGAATGTGCATCCATATGTATCCTAAAGTGGGCTGCAATTTCCTGAAAAATCTAGTTTACATTTCCCTCAAAAAACAAAACAAAATGAAACAAAGGAGTGCTGGATGCATAGTCAGTATTTAGTTATGTCAATTGATTGATATCCACAAAGGAATCGCTAAACCATTTAACATAAGGTGTACCTACTGCAGCTCTGGTCACATATCATTGGGAATTGAACTACCAAAATTTCTGCTTTGACATAGGGACACACATTAGGATAGCTTTCAGCTCACATTGATTCTCCTATAACCAGATCTAACTATTATCTGCCAGTAATGTAAGATGGGGCTGGCCAAGTGTCCCAGAAACAAGAGCAAGCTAGAATAACTATATAATTCTTTTCCTAAGTAAATGAACCCATGATGAGAAACTTCACTGAACCTATGACAAAGAAATGTCACTGAAGTTGAACAACCTTAGCTTTCCTGGTTTCTGCCTTTCTGAGGCTGGGAAGTTCCACTCTGCCTTGGATTCTGCATTGTGACAACATTAAATAGTAGTGGCAGCTGGGTTCTGTTGCTGGCAACCAACGGAGTTGTTTTCTTTTCTCGCATTCATTAAAATGCACAAGAAGAAATTTCTAATGGTGAGGGGTGAGTAGAAAGGGGTGGTTTAAGCTAGTGGGTAGGGTGCTCTAAAATGTTTTTCTTAGGTAAAAATTAGCCACTGTTGTGGCAAAATTGCAAAATATGTATAAGTAAGAAAAATGTAGAAGTAGTTATTCCATGTACACAACTACTTTTTGACTGCATTTCTGGGGACGTATCATTAAGTATTCTACTACTATAATTTACTACAATCAACTCTTGATTATTCCCAGTAATCCAAAATTACAGATAACCCCAAATCACTTTGAAATGCATTCATGACTATTTTCATATATTCCTACCAATGTGTACCTTGTTTCACCTAAAATGAATATTTAATGCATTCCTGAACATTAAATATTGAGCAGTAGTAGGAGAAGGCACAGAAGTACACTGATGATAGAGGAATATTGATCTGGAATTAGACATTCGTAATTGATTTTAATAAAATAGATAACTTATATGTAGATAACGAACTGCTTGAAATAGTGATATTTACTGTTAGAGAAAATGGCCTAATTATTAAAGTGTGATCTTTTAAAAATACTGGTGCTAGAATGAGACCAATAGAGTCCTAGTTGTAGTAAGTTCATCTATGAAAATTGGAAAGGTATACCTATATCAAAGGGTCAAGCTTGTTGTAAGATAAACCAAAATAATATGTAAAACTGTTTTACAGGATCCAGCAGGTGTGTAACGTAGCATTGTTTCTTTCTTTTAAGAGTAACTATCCATAGGTGGTGCCTTTATTCCAGGGCAATGATAGGCTTGTGCCTTAAGGTCATCTTGCAGATGCTGTGACAAGTCTTAAAAAATGTTGTGTTTACTTGCTTTTTAACCTTTATATTTCAACTACTTAATACAGTATGCCTAGCATATTGTAGGCTCTCATGATATATTGTCCAAATGATTGAATTAAAAAATGAATTAATTGCTCCATAAGCTTAGCTTTTAAATTCCTAAATATTATTAGAGCAATTTAAAGTTTGTTGGCATAAATTAATGACAATTCAAATGGGAGATGAGAAAAATCACTTTTGCTAGCATATAGTGCTTCTACAACCTAAATGTAATAATATTATGTCAGTATAGCATACTTGTTTTCTTAGGAACATTGTGGAGAATGTCCAAGATTTTACTTGCCAAAAATATTTTACAAAATAGTATGCTATACAGAAACTAAGATTTGTGCTGAAATATCTTTTAATACATATTCTTGATATTTATTCAGTTTTAACTTGCCCGTCTGTCTTCATGTAGCCTACCTGTAGATAGATGAGATACAGATTTTTCTTCTGTGCTTTACCACTCTATAAATATTTACAATGATGTTCAACTAAAAATTAAGTGTTTAAAGTTTGATACTTGGCCCTGAAGAAAGTGCCTTCATTCCAACATTTCTTAATAGTATTTGTTGAAAGTATATTATAGTCAAACAACAACTTTAAATTTGTCATTCATTCTTAAAGTTGTAGATCATTCACTAGAATTTTAAAATCACATATAAATTTGGTAATAACAATATACGGATAGAAAAAACTCAGAAATATAAATAGCAAAACATTTAAAGAATACATATTTATTGGAGTACTGAGGATAGATAAAATGACTTGAAAGGGGGAAAATGGAGAGGAAAAAATATATTTATTATAAGAAAATTTGAGGCTGGGTGTGGTGGCTCACACCTGTAATCCCAGCACCTTGGGAGGTAGAGTCGGAAGAATCACTTGAGGCCAGGAGTTTGAGACCAGCCTTGGCAATATAGTGAGACCCTGTTTCTACAAAAACAAAAACAACAACCAAAAAATTGAGTATTACATTTAGTTTAAGCATTCTTAGAAGAGTTTACAAATTCCTGCTGATGTCAGTAGTTTAGGTCAAGTATTAAAACAGCCACATAAACGCTAGATAAAAACAACTTTGATGATAAAAGTTAGCATAACTTAGCAACAAATGCCACTGAGAGAAAATAACACGCTAAGTATCTTTGGAAACATTAATACACATATGTTGATTTATTCAAATATAAATGCTATTCCAAATGTCAAACTGAACATTTTCAAAGTTAAACCATTATAATGACATGGCAGAATTGAGTGGCAGGAAACTAGAAAGGCAACACGTGCATGGTCCTTTGATTAATTATATCTAATTTTGGGATGCGAATTGAAAAACAACAAAAGTGGGGGAAATAATATATGTTTCAAAAAGAAAAATCTAGATGATGGATATTTTAATTTGCTTCACTATAGTAACTTTCTAAAATCATGCATATTCCATAACATCATGTTGTATACCAGGGGTGCCCAATCTTTTGGCTTCCCTGGCCACATTGGACAAAGAAGAACTGTCTTGGGCCACACATAAAATACACCAACACTAATGATAGCTGATGAGCTAAAAAAAAGAAAAATCGCAAAAAAAAAAAAATCTCATAATGTTTAAGAAAGTTTATAAATTTGTATTGGGCTGCATTCAAAGCCGTCCTGGGCCACGTGTGGGCCGCGGGTTGAACGCACTTGTTGTATCTCTTAATTATACACAATAAAATTTATCTAAGAACTATAGTGCACTGGATTTTTTTACAGTAGTGCTAATTGGATTATAGGATAGATTAAGAGTAATAAAAGGTAGCAGATAAAAATTCTTTGAAGATGAAATTACCAGAGAGCAAATGCTGGTTGACTGGCATCCAAAACTGTCTTTTGGTTGCTAGAGTTTCCAACAGAATTAAAGTAAATAAGAAAGCTAAGAAAGGTAGAGTTTCACTAGAGTGAAATTGCCTGTAAAACATGAAAAATTATTTTGCAAGAATGTCTTCACTGAAAAACAGTATCATTTGTGAATATATGTAAAGTCACACATTTGTCCAAATCGGCCACAAAACAGTAATATAAGAGCTGCCTCTTGCATTGAAAATGCAGCAGAAATTCATTTAAATATATAAGCATGAGAATTTCTTACCCTCATTTAGGACAGGGGAAAAAACAATTTCTAATTATTTATTTTTCATTTTTTCCCATTTAAATGTATTTTTTCACCGTGGTGGAACTTTAAATTTTTTTTATATTTGTTTGTGAGCCTTAATTGTGATCTGATACCAATATATTTGTTTTGTTCAAAAACTAAAGCAGATATCTGTTAAGATTGATTTACAAAGCTACGAAGGATTCAAGAAATCCAGTTTCTCCTCCCCAAAATAAAGATTTTAACCTTCTTTATAAGTAAGTTATATAGTCTTGACTTGAAAATTATCCTATTATGCTCTAAATAACCCAATATTTTCAAATAATGATCTAACTTCATCACTGATTTTGAATTTCCTCAGAAGACATCAAATGTATGCCTCAAGATTTATAATAAAATAACATAAAATATAGGCTTGTCAAGATACTATTACTGGGAACTAAATATCTCATCACTGAGTGACTATAAGTAATATAATACTAATAAATACATTGTAATAACTGACAGCTTCCTGAAGTCCACACCTTCACACACAAAAGGTTTTTGTAGTTCTAATAAGGTGTTCACAATTAAACATTTGAATGTGAAAATATCTGCAGATAGTTTTAAATGCGAGTAGAGTAATTCAAGGCAAAGCAAGGTCATTTTACAGAAACATTATGTTAATCTGCATTATTATCAAAGAGTGAACAAATTTATCTACTCATAAACCTAAGCTGGTTTTAAAATCAAATTGGAAAGAAAGAAAATACCTAGGATGAAGCCATAAGTTAAATTTAGAGTAAAAGATAACTCCACGGCAGTGAAGAGCCCTGTTCTGCAGAGGTCACACATGTTGCCCATGTTAAATATTTATGGAGTATGTATTTAGGGGTCTGGGAGCGAGTAATGGATGCTATTTCCTTGGTCAGGCAGAAATCTCATTTTCAAAGTTGGATAATTTCATCTGTATATATTGATTGTTGTAAATACATTGGCTCAACTCAATGCATAGCCCAGATTCAAATAACTGAAAAAACTCATTTGTGGAAGTTTTCTTTCGACAACTTTGCTCTTTATTTTTTCTCTCACCTTTTGATTTGCTTTTATGAATTAACTATTTTTTACCCTGTAATATTTCCAGATACAAATACAACTACTAAGTAGACTTCAAGTTTTTAGGATGACATGCATATTCAAAATTAATAAATTTGTTTTGACCCAGTACTGAAAATACATATTTTTAAATTATTACAAATGAGAAGCAAAGCAAATAATGTAATATTATGAAGGCCTAAAATCAAGCAGCATGGTAAAATAAAGATGGTCGTAAATTCTATTACATTCTTCTCATTGACAAGTCAAATCTGTGCTCCCTTTCCTTGAATCTGATCTAGTCTATGACTGATTTGACCAACCAAGTAGGGTAGAAGTGATGAGCTCCCAGTTCCTGGCCCAGCCTCAGAGAAAACTGGCAGTTTAAACTTCTGTCTTGGAGCTCTGTATGGCAATCTAAGATGTATGGCTGATCTGAGACTGCAACGCTATGTGGAAGCCCAAGATAATCATGTGGAGGAGGAGCCTTAGAAAGATGGAGATGGCAAGGATAAGGGGTAGGGAGGGTGGGAAGAAGGGCAAGAAAGAGAGGTGAGAGAGAGAGAAAGAGTATGATGAGATGATGCCTAGCCATTCTGCAGGTGTTCCAGCCACCAGCCATTGTTTCAACACCCCAGTTGAGGTCCAGATTGTGAAGCAGAGGTGAGCTGCCTCTGCTCTGTCCTGTTTGAATACCTGACTAATAGATTCAAGAGATACAACATTTATGAATTATAATTTTTAAGCCACTACATTTTGGCTTAAAAATTATGCAATAATAGATACCTGGAACAAGATTAAACATTATTCTGCATTTAGCAGTCCTCAATTTTAATATGGAACAGTTCACTGATCCTATTTTTTTGTCACTAGATTGGCTGATGCTATTTTGCCTTCACACACAAAACTTAACCAAAATAAACACTACAATTATCTGGTTCTTTGGAAGGATGTATGACTTTTTAGCCTGAAACAACATGTCAAATTAGTCAAAATAAATCAATTGAAAGTTTACACAGGACATACTGCAGTTAATTTTTTTTTAATATGAACACTTTCATACTGCTTACTATGCTGTAGGCATGAAGAACTCTCAAAACCAAGAAAATTCTCAAAGCTACTATATGAATTAAGTCTTACAGATGACAAGATCACTCAATAAATTACTGGTAGGGCTTGGATTTGAACCTAGGAAGTCTAGCTCTAAATTCTATGCTGTTACTTATTACACAATGCAGCTTCCAATGTGAGGTATTGCAATACAGCTAAATGTCACTAAGTGATTTACATATTACCTACGTTAGATTTTATATTTTCTGTTTCAGTAATATATTGAGAAGCACAGATGTAAGAAATAATAATATGGATTCTATATACAGAAATAAGTCACAATTCTAATCATAGTATAAGAATCTCTGAAATTCAAAGTACTTAGTCTAACATAAAAATTTAAGGTGTTTGGTGGTAAAGGATTTTCTCCATGGCCTGAATTAACACCATTAGAAAGCACCAAGCCATGGGGGTAGTAACCATCTGATGACTGTTCTCATGTATCCCGTGTCCAGGGACATGGGACGATGTGCCTCTTCTGTGTTAGAGGGTGGAACGGATGTGTTTGGTACTGCAGGGGATCTGGTGCTCTTCTTCTCCTGGATTCGCATCCTCACCCAGGGCCCACTTTTACTAAGTGTTCTGCCCTAGCCTGGTTCAAGGAGGTCATCCACCTGACTTTGTCAAATGGAATTGGGATATATTTGATATACATTTGTCTAACAACATGGCAAAGGGTTTTCCTCCTTCTTTCCCTGCAAGGTACATCCTACTGCTTTGAACTTCCAAGTATGCCTAGTCACCTTTTAAAATGTAAAACTTTTCAGAAAAATGAGGATTGCTTTCCTTGCATGCCCTTATTATCTCGACTACCTGAATTGCAAGGGATTTTTATATATTCATATGTTCCAAAGTCAGCAACTCTCCTGTTGGTTCATTATTGACTATGCTGTAAATGAAGTCTTTTGCAATTAAAATGAGATTTGTCTATGTCCAAAAAAATTAAGGTTTAAAAAGATTATATTTTGTTAGTATTTCATGAGATTTTGAGTCTTCATCAAATAACACTAATGACCTCAGGACACATATTCACTTCTCTTTTTACTATGTAAGGTAAGAGACTCATTAGGAAGAATGAAACTCTTATTTCTTTTATCACAACAATTAACTTACATATCTGTGCTCATCTATGAAGGCAAACTATAGAGAACAGGCAAATTGTAGAGAACAGCCCAAACCAGTTTTCCTTATTTGCATTTCCATTTCAGTTTTTACCACCATACTGAGTTTAGGAGGATATCTATGCTGTAGATGAAAAAGACTATTAGCTTCACAGTGCTTTAAACTGAGGTTTCTAATTCTTTTATAGTTTCCAACAGGATCTTCTATATTGCAAACTAAATGACTTTATGATGTGGTTTGGCTCTGCAGCCCCACCCAAATCTCATCTCCAGTTGTAATCCGTATAATCCCCATATGTCAAGGAAGAAACCCAGTGGGAGGTGATTGGGTCATGGGGGTGGTTTCCCACATGCTGTTCTCATGATAGTGAGTGAGTTCTCACGACATACGATGGTTTTATAAGGGGCTCTTATCCCTTCGCTTCTGGCTCTTCTCTCTCTTCCCACCATGGGAAAAAGGTCCTTGCTTCTTCTTTGCCTTACACCATGATTGTAAGTTTCCTGAGGCCTCGCCAGCCATGTGGAACTGTGAGTCAATTAAACCTCATTCCTTTATAAATTACCCCGTCTTGGGTAGTATCTTCATAGCAGTATGAGAACAGACTAATACACTTTATTAATAAAAGCGCTGGATTGGAATTTCAAGAAACAGTGCTTCTTTCTGTGACTTACAAGGCAGGTGAACATAAGCCCTTCATCTTATTACTGAGAGACAGCATGCTTTGTTAAAATGTAACATAAAACGTCAGTTCTATCCACCTTACAATATTGTAATGGGTCGAATGTTAATGCATGTGAAGTGATTTCTAAGCTGGGACATCCTCATTAAATGTTAGAATGATTATCAATGCTGTTGTGAACGTAATTAAATAGATATTTGTGTTGTTGCTGAAAACATTTGTCATTTTGAGTAAGAAGTAATATTTTAATAATAAACTATACCTTGAGTTAGTGGATGGAATTGCATTTGTTATTTAGTAAATTAATCTCCCAGAACAACACCACCTTTTAATTCCATGTCAAGAAAATTAGTAGGATAAGTCAGCAAAATTCCCAGGGGTCTGGCACTTTAGGTAATTAAGTGGCAGTTGAGATCTATATGTGGGAATAACATCAACGTCTTGAGGTATCTTTATACAGCCAGTAACTTGAGTCTTAAGTCAGTTGCCTGTTTCTGTAGATAAGACCAGTTGACTAGTTGTTAATGTAGCCCTCATAGGTACAATGAAACCATTTTGACATTCAAGAGTAAAAAATAGTGATTCGGAATAATCATTGATTATTGCATGTTTTAGGAGCTTAGAAGGACTATACCTCTGGCAGGTACCGCTATCTGTTTGCCATGTTGAAGGTGGACAGCAATAAAACCCTTCATTCCTGTGCTAACCAACAATTGAACGAAGTCCAACTGTTGGTCTTTTTAAAATATGAAAAGAACTATCTGGTGGTCTTTTAAAAGTATAAACTTGTTAAACATGAGAAAGAAAAATGCTATGATGCATAATTCAATAAATAGGAGGAAAATTACCAAGGAGTTGTGGATAGCTATATTTGTAATAGGTATATATATTCAGGTATTACTAAATTAGATAGGATGGAAAGATTTCATTCACCTGCTGTGGTTTATCCATAAAAATCACAAGAATCAAGGGACATATGGAAATAATTATTGCATTGATTGCCTTCTTTAAATGTCCTTGTCTGAAATGGAAGGATCAAACACAGCTTCGGGGAACAATTTGCCTTTGCCAACTGAAACTTGGCCAAAAACAATTAATTTATATTGTATTCAACCATGACAAATTTTAAAAATACTGCCTTAACTAAAATTTTACATTCTCTCATTATAGACTTATGATATTTTTGACTTAAAGTTTTTAAAAGGTCTACATTAATTTCAATTTTTACTTTTTTCAATTAATCTGTGGAAATGTTGATATTTCTAATAGAATTTAAGCCATCAGTTTCTAATTAAAATATACACATATGTGAAAATAAACCTATTTCAACACATATAAATTGAGATAACAAACTTTCAAAAATGAAAATAGAAACAATCTCACATAGTGTAAAAAATTACCAAGAAATTTAAAACCATTATTGAAAACCAACTTTTCAAATATTAGAACCCTTATGTTAATCAAATTATTTCATAATTTTCCATTAATATACTCAAATAAATGGACAATGTTCTTTATTGTTGTTTTTTCCCTAAAAATATAGAATCAGTACAGATTCTACAAGGTCACTGCAAATACATGATATTAAAACACAGCCAAATTCTGTAGCAACACAAATGTTTTTATGAGCAGCAGGTGTGTTCTTTGAGAGACTGTAAAGCTATTAACAGCTCAGTAAGGAGTACATAATAATAGGTTGTTAACTCAGCCTCCCTTACAAGAGTTCTGAGAAAGGACATTTTGAAAGCATTAAGAGAAATGCATTACAAAAATTACCCAATATGAATGCTTTATAAAAAGTGGTTCATTTAAAATTTATCTCATTAAAGTAATGAATTTAGTCTTCTTGATTTGAAAATGCCCATCCAAAAGAATTATTTAACTATTGTGAATGAAAATCAAATTATAGTTTTGAAGCTAAATACATTCTAGTCATAAGTACTTGAAAATGAATTCCAATGTAGGGTATTTTTTCAGGTTCCAGGATTTGAGGCTTATTCCAATAAAAATCTATAGTACCTAGCAGAGGTATCTGTCATCTAAGACTTTAATAAGACCATTGTGTGAATAAATGATACTCTAAGATATTTTATATTTTGTGAAATTTGAGTTGCTGACCTTGGAAGAATTATTAGTGATTTTAGTCCCCTAAAATCACTTCTAGGTATTTAATTTAAAATCAGAAACTTTCATTTTATTAGTTTGTTGAATCTATTTTCTTCCATAGTTGCCATATTCATTAAATCACTTCAAATATTCTTTGAAATTTACAAAGAATGAGGGTGTCAAAAATGTTTCTGGTTATAAGTTACTTATGAGGCATAGAATATTTAGTAATGCCCAATGTAATATACCTACTGTGCCAATTTTTTCATCAGTTTGAATATGAATGTTATTCATTCTTTAATTTCATTTAGAAATAAAACTATGTGATATTTAAAAATTAATTTAAAAAAGAAATAAAGGTTTTATATCCAATTTCCATGTTGTTCAGCAAACATCACATTCTCTTTGGAAGCTTGTCTGGCTTAGTAAGCCCACGGAGGGCCATAGTGCCTAGAGCAGAGATTCTCATGGTAGCAAGACTCTGACTGGGGCCAATACTGCATCCACAGCAGCATCTGTGTGGTATACCCTTATCAAATAGGAAGAAACTAAAAATATATTGACAGCAGCATTGCAGAGTCTGCAAACACATGAAAATTACAAATATCTACTAACTATACCTCTAAAGTGTCTCCTGTTTTATACAAGTTATTCTATCTTTGGTTTGGTTTGAAGAATGGATTTGTTTAAAATTATAGAAGCTGCATTTAGTGTATTAAAGATTTGTACGTCCAAGAAAGGAAAAAGTAATTGGTAAAACTAAGGACTCTGAATAAACTTCATTTAAACTTTCGAATATGCTATAGGGGAAAAGAAACATCTTTCTTTTCTATCTCTAGGCTCATGGCTGAGGTCCTTATAAAAACTGATTAAGAACAGATAAGAAATAAAACTATGTGATATTTAAAAAAGAACAAAATATATTTACTGTTATATTTTTTCTTCCTTAGAGTACTTGCTTCAAATTCATACTTCAGTGAAATAAACAACACCACACATCAGGAATGGTAAGATTATTTGGTAAAAGAAATTTAAGGGATTCACTCTGCCACTGGGGATTAATTTTCCATAACCCTCATTCTGAAGGAAATGAATAAAGGATTCAAAGGAAAAAAAGATACATGCATAATTTAAAAATGATATTTTCCTACTATAAAAGTATGGATGAACTAAAACCCACATTTATGTTTCTATAATTTCCTCACTTGCCAGCAATCAAGTTTGGAAACTCAGAAAAGGTTTGGCTTAAATCATTTCCCAAAGGGTTTCCTTGGAACACTATTACCAAGAATTATGTGTTGTTATGAAAAAAAAATCATGGCTTGTGTAAGTCTGGATTTTCTTGGGAGCAGACTCTAAAATGATGTTGAAAGAGAAGGTATTTATGAAAAGAAACACCTGTCCAAGTCAAAGGGTTGAGGAATTGAGAGGAGGCAAGAAAGCTCTTTCAGAGCATAATACAGGCCTGATGCCTGTGAAAAGAGATAGTTAAAGAAGGAGGATTGGGTAGAAAATGTCTCTGATGGCACTGCAAGCCTGAGAAAGTCTTGGCCAGGCATTTAGGAGTCCCAAGAGGAGACTGCTCTTTTGAGCATTTCTGTATTCAGCAAGAAAGGTCTGGTTCTAGTACCCGGATCTCAGGCAGAATGAGGGCTTTCAGGTGAACCTTCAGGTGAATCCTTGAAGCTGTGGTAGCTGGAGACCCTCCTTGTAGCCCGTTCTCGCTCTTAAAGGGAGAACACTCTCCTCGTCGCCACTGAGGGAAAATGTATTTGGAAAACACCCAGTTAAATAAAATATGTAGGTTGCTTAGTTTAGGTTTTCTCTAAGCATTTAATATGCCCATGTGATCTGTGAAACTCTAGAAATAAAAATATATTCTACATTTTCCAAATCAATTTGACCATGTAACTATAGTGGTAAAACATCTAGTGAGACTAGGTCCATGATATAAGCTTCATGAAATATTAGTTTAAAATATACTAAAGTGATAGAAATTCTGAAATATCATAAGCAATATTGTACATTAATATAGTAATTTAATAGTTTCCTTAACTTGTATTTCTGTGTTCCTTCCCTATCCAGTCTCCTCCCTCTTTCAAAGAGATATTTACTATCATGAATTTTGTTTATCATTTCCTTACTTATAAAAATAAAAGTTAGCACATCTTTAAAGGTACATAAATAATACATTGTTTAGTTTCGTATGTTTTTGAGGTTTCCACAAATATTTTTATATTATATGTAGTCTTCTGGGACTAAATTATATTTCTAAAGCTTACCACTTTGGGGCAATACCAACTGTTCATTCATTTCACTAATATACACTATTCATATATTTTTTTTCTTTCCAACTTTAATTTTAGGTTCAGGAAATACATGTGCAGGTTTGTTACATAAATTGTGTGTTGCAGGGATTTGGGGTATAGATTATTTTATCACCCAGGTAATCAGCATAGTGCCCCATAGACAGCACCCTCCCCACCCTCAACCCTCAAGTAGGCCCCAGTGTCTATTGTTCCCTTCCTTGTGTCATGCATACTCAACATTTAACTACCACTTATAAGTGAGAACGTGCAGTATTTGGTTTTCTCCTCCTGTATTAATTGGCTTAGGATAATGCCCTGAGTTCCACCCCTGTTGCTGCAAAGGACATGGTTTTGTTGTTTTTTTTTTATGGCTGCATCATATTCCATGGTGTATATGTACCACATTATTTTTTAATTTTACTTTAAGGATACATGTGCAGTTTTGTTACACAGGTAAACCTGTGTCATGGGGTTTGTTGTACAGATTATTTAATCACTGAAGTATTAAGCCTAGTACCCATTAGTCACTTTTCCTGGCCCTCTTCCTCCTCCCACTCTTCACCCTCCAGTAGGCCCCAGTGTCTGTTATTCCTCTATGTGTCCATGTGTTCTCATCATTTAGCTCCCACTTGTAAGTGAGAACATGCAATATTTGGTTTTCTGTTCCTGCATTAGTTTGCAAAGGATGATGGCCTCCAGTTGCAACCATGTTCCTGGAAAGGCCATGATCTCATTCTTTTTTATGGCTGCATGGTATTCCATGGTGTATATGTATGATAATTTTTTATTGACTCTACCATTAATGGTCATTTAGATTGATTCTATGACTTTGCTGTTGCAAATGGTTCTGCAGTGAACATAAGCAAGCATGTGTCTTTATAGTAGAATGACATATATTCCTTTGGGTATATACCCAATAATGGGATTGTTGGGTCAAATGGTAGTTGTTTTTAGCTCTTTGAGGAATCGCCACAGTGCTTTCCACAGGTGTAACTAATTTAATTACACTCCCACCAACAGTGCATAAGTGTTCCTTTTTCTCTGCAACCTCACCAGTATCTGTTATTTTTTGTCTTTTTAATAATAACCATTCTGACTGGTGTGAGATAGTATCTCATTTTGGCTTTGATTTGCATTTCTCCCAAAGATTAGTGATGATGACTTATTTTATATAATTTTGGCCATGTGTATGTCTTCTTTTAAGAAGTATCTGTTCATGGCCTTTGCTCATTTTTTAATGAGGCTGCCTTTCGCCTGTTAATTTGTGTAAGTTCCTTATAGATTCTAGATATTAGACCTTTGTTGGATGCACAGTTTGCAAATATATTCTCCCATTCTGTAGGTTGTCTAGTTACTCTGTTGATAGTTTCTTTTGCTTGGCAGGAGCTCTTTAGTTTAATTATGTTCCACTTGACAATGCTTTTGTTGCAATTGCTATTGGAGGCTTCGTCATAAAATCTTTGCCAGGGTGTATGTCCAGAATGGTATTTCCTAGGTTTTCTTCTAGGAATGTTATAGTTTTTGGTTTTATATTTAAGTCTTTAATTCATCTTGAGTTTATTTTTGTATATGGTATAAAGAAGGTGACATGGTTTAGCTGTGTCCCCACCCAAACCTCACCTTGAATAGTAATAGTCCCCACATGCCAATGACAGGGCCAGGTGGAGATAATTGAATTATGGGTGTGGTTCCCCCATACTGTTCTTGTGGTAGTGAATTAGCCTCATGAGATTTGATGGTTACATAAATGGGAGTTCCCCTGCACATGCTTGCTCTTGCCTGCTGCTGTGTAAGACATACATTTGGTTCTCCTTTGCCTTCCACCACGATTGTGAGGCCTCCCCAGCTATATGGAACTGTGAGTTAATAAGTTTCCTTTATAAGTTACCCAGTCTTGGCTATGCATTTATTAGCAGCATGTGAATAGACTAATACAGTAAATTGGTATGGGGTAGTGGGGTGATGGTGTAAAGATACTCGAAAATGTGGAAGGAACTTTGGAACTGGGTAACAGGCAGAGGTTGGAAAGTTTAGAGGGCTCAGAACACAGGAAGATTTGGGAAAGTTTGGAACTTCCTAGAGGTTTGTTGAATGGCTTTGATCAAAATGTATGGTGATGTGGACAATAAAGTCCAGGCTGAAGTGGTCTCAGATGGAGATGAGGAACTTCTCGGAAACTGGAGTAAAAGTCACTCTTGCTGTACAAAGAAACTGGAGGCATTTTGCCCCTGCCCTAGAAATCTGTGGAGCTCTGAACTTGAGAGAGATGATTTAGAGTATCTGGTAGAAGAAATTTCTAAGCAGTAAAGTGTTCAAGAGGAAGCAGAGCATAACAGTTTGGAAAATTTGCAGCCTGGCAATGCAATAGAAAAAGAAAAAACAATTTTCTGGGAAGAAAGTCAAGCCTCCTGCAGAAATTTGCATAAGTAATGAACAGCCCAATGTTAATCACCAAGACAATGGGGAAAATGTCTCCAGGCCATGTCAGAGACCTTCCCGGCAGTCCCTCTCATCACAGGCCCAGAGGCCTAGGAGAAAAGAATGTTTTCATGGCTGGGCCCAGGGCCCCTCTGCTGTGCGCAGCCTAGGGACTTGGTGCCCTGCATCCCAGCCACTCCAGCCATGGCTAAAAGGGACCAATGTACGAGCTCGGGTTGTGGCTTTGTGGGGGTGCAAGCCCCAAACCTTAGAAGCTTTCACATAGTGTTGCGCCTGCAGGTGCACAGAGGTTTGGGAGCCTCCGCCTATATTTCAGAGGGTATATGGAAACACCTGGATGTCCAGGCAGAGCTGTGCTGCAGGGATGAAGCCTTCATGAAGAACCTCTGCTAGGCCAATGTGGAAGCGAAATGTGGGGTTGGAGCCCCCACACAGAGTCCCCACTGGGATACAGCCTAGTGGAGCTGTGAGAAGAGGGCCGCTGTCCTCCAGACCCGAATGGCAGATCCACGGACAGCTTGCATCATGCACCTGGAAAAGTCACACACACTCAATGCCAGCCTGTGATAGCAGCCAGGAGGGGGCTGTACCCTGCAAAGCCACAGGGGTAGGGCTGCCTAAGGCCATGGGAGCCCACCTCTTGCATCGGTATAACCTGGATATGAGACATGGAGTCAAAGGAGATTCTTTGGGAGCTTTAAAATTTAATTACTGCCTTGTTTGATTTTGGACTTGCATTGGCCTGTAGCCTCTTCATTTTGTCCAGTTTCTCCCATGTGGAACAGGTGTATTTACCCAACACCTGTACTCCCATTGTATCTAGGAAGTAACTAACTTGCTTTTTTTTTTTTTTTTTTTTTGAGACAGAGTTTCATTCTTATTGCCCAAGCTGGAGTGCAATGGTGTGGTCTCAGCTCACTGCAACCTCTGCCTCCTGAGTTCAAGTGATTCTCCTGCCTCAGCCTCCCAAGTAGCTGGGATTACAGGTGCCCACCACAATGCCTGGCTAATTTTTTTGTATTTTTAGTAGAGATGGGGTTTCACCATGTTGGCCAGGCTGGTCTTGATCTCCTGACCTCAGGTAATCTGCCTGCCTTGGCCTTCCAAAACGCTGGGATTACAGGCATGACCACCAAGCGTGGCCACTAATTTGCTTTTGATTTTTCACGCTCATAGGCAGAAGGGACTTGCCTTGTCTCAGCTAAGACTTTGGACTATGATTGTTATCGTTTGAGATAATGCTAAAATGAGTTAAGATTTGGGGGACTGTAGGGAAGGCATGATTGATTTTGATATGTGTGGATATGAGATTTGGGAATGGCCAGGGGTGAAAAGATATGGTTTGGCTGTGTCCCCACCAAAATCTCACCTTAACATGTAATAATCCCCATGTGTCAAAGACAGGGCCAGGTGGAGATAATTTAATCATGGGGACAGTTTCCCCATACTGTTCTCATGGTACTGAACAAGTCTCAGGAGATCTGATGGTTTTATAAATGAGAGTTCCTATGCACAAACTTGCTCTTGCCTGCTGCCATGTAAGACATAACTTGGCTCCTCATTCGCCTTCCACCATGATTGTGAGGCCTCACCAGCCATGTGGGACTGTGAGTCCATTAAACCTCTTTCCTTTATAAATTACCCAGTCTCAAGTATGTGTTTATTAGCAGCCTGAGAAGAGACTAATAGAGAAGAGGTCCAGTTTCAATCTTCTGCATATGACTAACCAGTTATTTCTGCATCATTGATTGAATAGGGAGTCCTTTCCCCATCACTTGTTTTTGTTGACTCTGTAGAAGATCAGATGGCCATAGGTGTGAGGCTTTATTTCTGGGTTCTCTAACCTGTTGCATTAGTCTAGGTATCTGTTTCTGTACCATGCTGTTTTGGTTATTGTAGCCTTATAGTATAGTTTGAAGCCAGGTAATGTGATGCCTCCAGCTTTGTTCTTTTTTCTTAGGATTAGAATAGCTATGGCTATTTGGTCTCTTTTTTGGTTCCATATGAATTTTAGAAAGGTTTTTTCTAATTCTGTAAAAAATGTCATAGGTAGATTGATAGGAATAGCATTGAATATGTAGATTGCTTTGGGTAGTATGGCAATTTTAATAATAAGAATTCTTTCTATCCATGTACATGAATAGTTTTTCCATTTGTATGTGTTGTCTGTGATTTTTTTGAGCAGCATTTTATATTTATCATTGTAGAGATCTTTCACCTCCCTGGCTAGATGTATTCTTAGGTATTTTATTCTTTTAGTGGCTATTGTAAATGGAATTTATTCTTGATTTGACTCTCATCTTGGACAATGTTCACGTATAAAAATGCTACCAATTTTTGCACATTGATTTTGTATACTGAAAGTTGTTGAAATTTTTTATCAGATCTAGGAGCTTTTGGGCAAAGATTATGGGGTTTTCTGGCTACAAAATCATATCATCTGTGAAGAGAGATAGTTTTTCTTCCTCTCTTTTTATGTGAATGCCTTTCATTTCTTTCTCTTGCCTGATTACTCTAGCTGCTACTTCCAGTACTATTTTGGACAGGCATGGTTAGAGTAGGCATCCTTGTCTTGTTCTGGTTCTCAAGGGAAAGGCTTCCAGCTTTTGCCCATTCACTGTGATGTTGGCTGTGGTTTTGTCATAGATGACACTTATTATTTTCAGGTATGTCCTTCAATGCCTTGTTTGTTGAGTGTCTTTAACTTGAAGTGATGTTGAATTTTACTGAAAGCCTTTTCTGCACCTACTGAGATGATCATGTGGTTTTTGTTTTTAGTTTTATTTACTGAATCACATTGATTTGTGTATGTTGAACCAACCTTGCATCCCATGAATAAAGCCTAATGGATCATGGTGGATTAGTTATTTGATGTGGTACTTGTTTGCTCTGCTAATGTTTTGTTGTGGAATTTTGCATCTATGTTCATCAGGGATATATGACTGAGTTTTCTTTTCTGATTTTGTAATTTGTTGAGAATTGCTTTATGGCTGAACTTCTGGTTGATTTGAGTATGTGCTATGTACAGCTGAGAATAATGTATGTTGTTAAGTGGATGCTCTGTAGATACCTGTTAAGTCCATTTTGTCAAGTGCTGATTTTACATCTCAAACATCTTTGCAAGTTTTCTATTTCAATGATCAGTCTAATACTGAAATCTCCCACTATTATGTGATTATCTAAGTCTCTTCAGAGGTCTCTAAAAGCCTGTTTTATGAATCTGGGTACTCCAGTGTTGGGGGTATATATATTTTGATACTTAAGTATTCTTGTTGAATTGCAGTTTCCCTATTACTAATGAAGTTGAGTGTATTTTCTTACCTAGGTTGACATACAGATCTTACATAAGGTTTTCAATTGGCTTGTTGTTCTTTTTCTAATAGTTTTACAGGATTTCTTTATGTATTTTGGATACTACTCCTTTACTAATTGTATGCATGGCAAATATCTTCTCCCAGTTTGTCTTGTCTTTTGACAATCTAAATAAAGTTTTTTGAGAGAGTATTCTTAAAATGACTATAATGAAAATTATCAATTTTTCTTTTAAGGTAAGAACACGCATTTCATTTGTGAAATATTTTCCTTGCAAGGAGAAAGGAAATTGTTCTCTATTTTCCTTCCAAAAATTTTAAAGTTCTTTCCATCACATTTTGTCCTTAGAACACTTGGATTTAAATTTGTGAATGATATGAGGTGGGAATCTAGTTTCTTTTTTTTTTTCTACCAATATACATGACCCAGTACCTATTACCTAGTGAGTAGCCCATACATTTTTAATGATCTGCAGTGCCACTTCTGCCATAGGTTCAAGGTCCACACATGTGCAAGTCTGTTTCTGAACATTCTGTTACGATACATTGGTCTTGCTGTCTCATTGTGCAACAATGTTATGCACTATACTTTAGAGTAACTCTAAAGTATCTGCCAAGGCATGTAACTTCAACATATTTTGTATCAAAAGTATCCTGGTTATTCACGGCCCCCTATTTTTCATTTCCTCATCAAGTTTAAAATCAGTTTTTCGATTTCCACAAAGAGATCTGCTAGAATTTTTATTAGACATTAAAGCTGCACATCATTTGGGGTAAAACTGATCTTTCTATGATAAGCTTTTCTTATTTACAAATGTGGGCTGTATTTGAGTGTTTTTAATGTCTTTCTATAAAATTTTATTATTGTTTTGTACATATTGAAAACTATTTTAGATTTATTCTCAAATGCTTTACAGATTAAGTTGCTATTGTAAATTTAACTTCTTTAAAATGTGTTTTCTTTTGCTGCTGATGTATAGAAATGCATTTAAATTTGCAGAGCGAGACACCTTACTCTAATCTTTTTAAATCTGAATGTACATTCGGGAAAAATTTTTATGTAAAGAGTCATATCATCTGGAATAATGTGGGTTTTTTTTTAACAACATATATGCTTTTATTTTATTTTATTTTTATCCCATTGAAATGGCGGGATCCTCTAATATTTAGTAGAAACTATGATAATGGACATTTTTATGTAGTTCTTGTTTTGGGAGAAGTAGTGTAATATTTCCTCACTAAGAAGGCTATTTGCTTGATCTGAATTATGTTAAAGAAGTTATCTCATATTACTAGATTTCTGAGAATAATACCCAAGAATAGATGGTATACATGAAATGCCTTTTCTGCATCTATTAAGGTGATTATTTGGACCTTTTCCTTTTATCTGCTGAATGTTAAGTTACATTGATAAATTATCTACTGTTAAAATACTCATGCATTCCTGAAATAAATCCAAATTTGGCCCTATTTTTTTTTGTCTGTTTGTCTTTTTTTCTATACTTAGCTGGTTTGGTTGGTTACATTTAATTTAGGATTTTGTACCTATGCTTCTGAGTAAGATTTACCTGTAGTTATTATTTCTCCTACTGCCCTCGTTCAGTTAAGAGGTTATTCTGGCCTTATGGAACACACTTCAGAAAATTCCTTTTTTCCCTATTCTTAGGAAAAGCTTGAATATGTTTGAAATGATGGGTTCCTTGAAAGATGGGGGAAAAAAATGACTTAAAAACCATCTAAGCCAGATGCTCTTAGTGTTGGGAACAGTTTTTATCCACTGATTCCAGTTATTTAGTAGTGAAGTAATTATGCAAGTTTTCTATTTCCTTTTTAGTCATATTTAGTAAATAATATATGTATGAAGTTTTTTCTAGTTTGTGTAAGTTTTCACATGTAATTTACATAAATTTGATCTTGGAAAATTCATTATATTTCCAATCTCTATAATATTTGTTACTGTATCTCCATTTTTCTTCCCAGTTTTTAGTTTCTTGTTTCTTTTATTTTGGTCAATTTTTATCTTTTTTTTAAGAATCAAAGGATAAACAGTTTATTGAATGGAATGATGTATCAAAGGGTTCACAGAGAACGAGTGACATTATTATAAATTGAAGTATGATATATGAGAGATTTATGAATGTTTATAATACCCAGATTGGCACATAGATCTATCTATCACATGCACTGAATAAATACACAAATAAACAAATGATTCACAAACTTAATATTTAGTGTTGATCAATTCACCCACGAAAAATGCACGTAAAGTTAACAAAGAAGACATTTTTCAGAAGGCTTTTCCTTTCCTTTTCCTCTGTATTCTAAAAATCTGGTTTTTTTGGTAATACAACCCATTTTTTACTTTAATGTACACAGAAGTTTCTTGTCTTCATTTTGGTTATTTCAAGTGTTGATTTCTAGCTGCTTCCCAGTTTCTCAGCCTTTAGAAACTTGAATTACTTCAGTCATCTAAGTGTCTTCTTTCTTGAATTTAGAAACCTAAATTTTGATCAATCTTTCTAAAAGTTTATGTAATCAATCAGTTTTTTCAATTTTTGGTTTTGTTGATTTTCTCTATTTTGTCTTTGTTTTTTTATTTTCCCACTTTTGCTCTTGTGGTAATGATTTCTTTCCTCCTACTTTCCCTGGACTTACTGTTTTACATTCCTTCTGTTAAATTCTTGTGTGTGTGTGTGTGTGTGTGTGTGTGAGAGAGAGGGAGTCTCACTCTGTCACACAGGCTGGATTCTAGTGGCAAGATCTCACCTCACTGCAACCTCCGCCTCCCAGGTTCAAGTGATTCTCCTGCCTCAGACTCCCAAGTAGCTGGGATTACAGGTGCCTGCCACACCAGGCTGATTTTTGTATTTTTAGTAGAGAAGGGGTTTCCACTATGTTGGCCAGGCTGGTCTTGAACTCCTGGCCTCAGGTGATCCACCCACCTCGGCCTCCCAAAGTGCTGGGATTACAGATGTAAGCCACCGTGCCTGACCCCTTCCGTTTTGTTTGTTTGTTTGTTTGTTTGTTTTTTGTGATGGAGTTTTGCTCTTGTTGCCCAGGCTAGAGTGCAATGGCAGGATCTCAGCTCACCGCAACCTCCACCTCCTGGGTTCAAGTGATTCTCCTGCCTCAGCCTCCTGAGTAGCTGGGATTACAGGTACATGCCACCATGCCCCGCAATTTTGTATTTTTAGTAGAGACGGGGTTTCTCCATACTGGTCAGGCAGGTGTTAAACTCCTGAACTCAGGTGATTCGCCCGCCTTGGCTTGCCAAAGTGCTGGGATTACAGGCGTGAGCCACAGTGCCTGGCCCTGTTAAATTCTTAAGTAAGATACTTAGTTCATTAATTTTTTGACTTCATTACTTTCCAATAAGAGCATTTATTATACTCGTTCATTTATTGCCTGCATATACTGGATGCCACCTCTATGCTATGTAATATTTTCATTATCATTTAATTAGAAGTACTTGAATTTCCTTTACAACTTATTCTTTGATTCATGCATGCTATTTTATCTTGTATTTGAGTTCTTTCTTTTGAAAGATACTATTTTATACAGGTATTTTTTCAGATTTATGTACATGTTTACTATTTTATTTATTCACATCTTGCTTCTTATACTATCGTTTTGGAATCATTTTCCTTCTTATTCATGCTCATTTCTTTATGGTAGGTCTTTGAGTGACAAACTCCCTCTTTTTGTTTATCTCTAAACACCAATATTTTCCCCTTATTCTTGAAAAAAGTTTGGCATATATCATTCTGGGTTGAAAAATGTGAGGGTACTATTTTCAACTGTCTACTTTCTATTGTGGTAAGACACCTGCTTTAAGTCTGGTTGTCATGTTTTTTTGTCAGTGATTTCTTCTATATGCCTAATTTTTAAAATGTCCCCTTTCTCTATCCCCTTTATACTATGCAGCTGTAATAAAGTTTCTAGATATGTGTTATTTTTCCTATTTTGAACATGTTATACTTCCTTCTAGAAAATTCACAGCCATTATTCATATAAGTATTGTATGCTCTCTGTTCTGTTTTCTTTTTCTTAGAATGAAGTCCAGTATTGTTAGATTTTTTAAATGTCTTTTCATTAGTAATTAGTATCATTTATTAGTATATACTGATAAATATTAATATATATAGTGTATGACTGTGTATCTATTTATTGAGTTTTTTCTTATAATTATATATTTAATTTTATAAGTTTAATTTCCCCGAATCTGCTTATTCTTCTTATCTTTTTCTCAATCTCCTGATTGCATTTATTATTTTTTAAACTTTTCAAACATAGTTGTTTTATGTATGATTCTTTAATGCATCAAAAGTCCTTGGGATCCTAAATCTGTTGCAGATCATTTCTCCTCATTCACTCATGTTTTGTTTTTTCCTGTAATTGGTAGTCTTTGATTGTGTTATTATTGCCTGATCATAATCTGTGGTGTCTGAGTCTTATATTTTGAGAGCTTTTCTCTAGATAGGATTTACTTCTATGTCTATAAGAAATCAGTGTATGCTGCTAGAATGGTACTACTTCAGTTTTCCTTCAGTACCTTAGCTCAGCACCAAAGTCTCAGAATCAATTCTCCCTCCTAGCCAGTGGCCCAAGAATCTGATCCTGACAATAGTGTTCTCAGAGTACTTTGAAATTTGCTCTCAGAGAAAACTCACTACACCAGACTGACAGCCATCTTTCTCCTCCAAGCTCAGATTTTTTTTTTTTTTCTGGACAAGAGAAGGCAAGTCCTTGAAATTCTCCCTTAAGTTTTGTAAGAATAAAATTACAGTCAAGAGTATGCTTTACACATACCTACCTACTTTGTAAAGAAAGAGCCTTGCAAAATGCCTACTCTGGCATTATTGTAAAAGCCAATAAATCACTTTCTAGTTAGGCTATTGGACACAGCACTTTTTTTCCATTAAAAAAAGAAAAAGTAGGAGTTCAGGAGTAAGAAATCGTTCATTCATACAATCACTTATTCCCTAATTTTTATTGAATGATTACAGTGTGTCAGGAAAAGTGCTTTTCTCCAGGGAGGCCAAAGATACATCAGATATATTCCCAACAAGACTTAGAACCCAACACGGAGAGACAAACATGGTCAGAGAAAGGTGTACAGTCACTTGCAATTCTCTTTTGTCCCTGCAAAATATTTACTTAGCAAATGACATATATGTTTAAATGAAATGAAAGACATACCAGGAGTATAATTGTTTTAAGAAATACATTTCATCAAGGACATATGCTGACTGGAATATTTTAACTTTTGAAATGGTGTTATATTTTGTTTTGGATTCATTCCAAACTAATATTTTGAGAAATAAAACTTATGAATCAAATGTATTATTTTATGATTATAAATATGTTAAAGACATTTGTAAATGCCTTATCTTGATCTGAGCATTTAAAAAAGGGAAAGAAGAGAATAAGAGGTATAAAATACTTAATTTTTCTAGATTAGTTTCCTGAATGATGGATTGGGGAAAAATAACTGAAAGTTAAAATGATATTGATGAAAGATATAAAGATATTCATAATCATGAAAGAAAATAAATTTTCAATGAGTTAATTATATCTTAAGCATATTTAAACAAATATGATACTGTTTAAAAATTTTAATATCATTCCTAATGTGAATCTGTAGTGCTAAACATTACACATGTAGTGTGCAATAAATATTTGTTAAATGTGAGAAAGAGGAGAGAAATGGTGTACTTTGCTTTCCTCTGCTCACTGTTTCAGGCTCATCTCTCCTTCCTTACTATATTCAAGCCACAGAACACTGTCTCTTCCTTCAACTTGCCAAGTTCCTCACCTTGGACTTTCACACTTATGTTCCCTTTACCTAGAATCTTCTTATCTTCTCATTTTGTCACAGTTATTAATATTAAATACCTCTCCATCTTAGGTTAGTGCCTAATCCAAAAATGAAAATGTTTCATCTCTTTAATTATTTAAAATTTTATCCACAAAGGATTTTTATCATAGCATTTCATTTAACTCTAAATTCTAATATAACTTTAGATTGCCAAAAAGTCTTGGATTTAATTTTTAGGAAACAGCGTGGTGTGAAGGAAATAATTCTGGATCTGCTATCAGGTTGACACAAAAATATGTAGCTCAGGAGCTGGCACATAGGGGTATTTAACTCATTTTGGTTTCTTCTCTTTCTTTCCTTTTATTCTTTCTACTTTTTTTCCATATTAAAACAAAATATTAGTACAAGGTGAAGTGTAGATTTGTAATAATAAAAACAAGTAGGTGTTTTAGATTTTTGTATGCCACAGATTATAATACTTGGGCTAAAAATTGGTCCAAAAAATTCTGACAATTAGGCGAAATGGAGAAACATTTATTTTGACAACAAACAATATAACTCCATAATTACAAAATTAGATTTTTTTCTGAATCAAAACTCAAGTAAAAAAAAATTCAAGTGCTTTTTAAAAGACGATTGACTAAATCAACAAACAAATTCAACCAATGTTTCTGAATGCAGAATGCAGGCATATTGTTGAGTTTTAATTCACTGGAGTAATTTTTTCAGGGAGCTTAATGTGTTACAGATACTTTGTTACTGATCACTTAATTTATCAAAGGAATAGAAATCAGACACGGTTCATGAATTGTGATTTGAAATGTCCATTTTGTGATCTGCTTCAAACAGACCCCTGAATTCAAAGACAAGTGCTTTAACAAGCTCTTCTGATACAGACTGTAAAAAACTGGTAGTATTTTTAAATCAAAGGATATATATGGTCAAGTTTTTGACCATTACACAGGACCAGTTTGAGTTTGTTTTGTCCTTTCACAAATTCATACCCTCATCTCAACATGTATCTTGCCTGGGATATTCTCTGCCATTTTATAAAGTTTGTCTTCATTTCTAATTTTGCCTTCAACTATATCTTTTAGAAAATTTTACCAGCTTCAAGGTGTCCAATGAATAGATAAGACAGAATTACAAACCAATACGTCTCTTACAACTGGCGACTAATTAATATTGCATGATTATAAGAGGACGCTCATCCACTAATGTTGAGAATAATGTTAAGAGAAGTAGAATGTGGCAAGTTAAAAACAAAAGAGGTGATAAATGCAGATGCACAAATCAAGCTCACTTTAGATTACAGATAACTACTCCTAATGACTCTTTCAACTATTCTTTTTTTTTCTGTAATTTTTCAGTGAAAGCAAAGTCATCATACACTGTTTGCTTCATTGTATGAGAATCAATGTTTGCATGATAAACTGCCCTAATGGAAGAGGACTCTGAGTTACCTTTTTAGAGCAAAGCCACCTAGGTTACTCTGTTTTCCCCAGAGTGACCCCTCTGTTCTGCAAGTAAGTCAATCAGAAAATGCTCTCCAGGCCATTTTAATATGAAATACAAAAGCTTAGAAGTCCTCTCTAAATAATTGAAGGCAACCATTAGGAATATAGCCAACCAGTCTCTTAATGGAGAGGTCATGAGGGACAATAGGCATAGAATATCTCTGAAAAGTCCAAGGAACATTTGGTGGTTTATAATTGATTTTTCTGGGCAGATTTCCTTTTTTCAAATAGTAATTATATCAGTGTCATTAATAATGGCTGTTGCAAGGGGCTTTGCTTTACTCTCCAAGGCAAAAATTATATCTGGTCAAAGAAGCCTCATAATTATTTCTAGTTATTTGAAGCAGAATACAGACTTAGGTTTTTTTCCCTTTCATTTGAGAATCTAAGACACTTAAGTCTACCCTTGAGGAATGAGGATAATAATAGTAGAGCCGGGAAATGAAGCAGCTTACTATACATCGCTTACTATGCGGGAATAAACTAAAACAGTTTCGTTGTAATAGTTTAAGTATCAGAGCACTTTTGTAGTAATTATTTTTTCTCTAAATTTTAAAAGTTTGATGCATTTCTTGAGGGTGTTAAGTACCTATCTAAATTAAGAAAGTAAGGCATTTTCTAAAAGAAATTCCTTTTTAAAGAGGTGTACTGATTAACAATTAGAAAAGATGAGCCAAATATCACAGAGTTGGGAGAACTGGTTGAAGCAGGGGAATGCCTCAGTGTTTAGCCATGCCTTTATTAAGATATTTATTTGAATATATTAAGTAATACAAATCTATATAAAAAATTATTGGGAAATGGCCTTTCTCAATTTAATTTTCCTATTTCAAAACTCAACCCTATATCCGACCATTATTTTTTAAAAAGGCCAGGCACTATGGCTCATGCATGTGATTCCAGCACTTTGAGAGGCCAAGGTGGGAAGGTTGTTTGAGCCCAGAAGTTCAGGACCAGCCTGAGCAACATAGTGAGGCCCCCCTGTCTCTACATAAAACTAAAAACTTAGCTGTGTGTGGTGGCATGTGCCTGTAGTTCCAGCTACTCAGGAAGCTGAGGTGGAAGAATCACTTGAGCTGGAGGTTGCAGTGAGCCGATATTGTGCCACAGCACTCCAGCCTGGGCAACAGTGCAAGGCCCTGTCTCTTTAAAGAAAAAAAAAAAGCTGAGACAGGAGAGTTTCTGGAGGCCAGGAATCTGAGACCAGCTCCTGAAACAAAGCAAGATTCTCTCTGTACAAAAAACAAACAAACAAACAAACAAACAAACAAACAAACTTAGCCATGAGTAGTGGCACACACCTGTAGTCTTAGCCACCCTGGGAGGCTGAAGCAGGAGGATTGCTTGAGCCCAGGAGTTTGAGGCTACAGTGAGCCATGAGTGTGCCCCTACACTTCATCCTGGGTCACAGAGCCAAACCCTGACTTAAGAAAAAAAAAAGGAGAAGTTGTGCTAGGATGCATATTCAAGATTTAAATCTCTGTTTCACTCTCTCTCTCACACACAAATTCATGCTCCTTTTGTGGCTAACTGTTCCATACTATGAGTTGATCTATTTATCTTGCCATGGCTCCTTATACAGCTATGTGGCACATCATTTATTTGTTTTTGATACTATAATATTGACTCAGGAAAAGTTTAAATATTTTATTTGTTAATTACCTAAGAAGGCTCTCTGTTGGTTTATATAATCAAGTTTAATAATCTCTTTTACAAATTGAATTTTTCAGTACTTACACAATATTAACTACTTTCCTATGTATCTTTAGTTTCTATGAATAATTATATAGGGAGAGAAGACTTCCATTGTTTACAAAGGTCGTTTCACCCTTGTGTAAAACAGGAAGTTTGCTCTCATAGAATCTGGCCTACTTTACCTATCAAAAATTATTAAGGTGTTACGAGTGTCAAAACAACATAAATTCTTAGAGCTGAATATGAAGCCAAAGGGATAAGTTGTTCTGTTTATCTTTTATAATGGGGGTGTATACCCCCATAAGGTTGCTTACTTGAGAAATTAGTTAGGTTTTTTATTTTATTTTAGAGACAGAAAAATCCTACACTGGCTATTTAAATGATATAACCCAATTATTTGGAAATAAAAAAGATCTGTTGTGTGTATGAAGTTAACGTTAATATGGTGAATTTTGGACAGCACAGTCCAGTCTTGCAGGGAAATTCTAAAAAAGGAAATTGTCATATCAATGAACTGTCTAGAGCATTGTTTAAAAACCGTGGGCATTTCAAAATAGGTATATCTCATTTCTTCCCAGATAAATTTCTGTTGAAGTCAAACAAAAGCACCACAGATGCTGCCAAGCCACTTGATACAGTGGTCAGCCTTCACGATTGACCTCAATAGTTTCCACCTTCTGGTATTCACATCATTACACAGTCTCCTCTCATACTATCCTAGGGTTGGCTTGTGAGACCCATAGAAGCCTTGGTCACACAGCTAATTAGTGTCAAAGCCTGAATTCTAACGTAGGTCTGTCAAAATCCATGATGACTAGAGATTTACTTACTTTGAATCTCCAGTAGCCGAAAAGGAGCATAAAAATAAGTGGATATTGAAGCAAAGAGAAGTTTAAGGGCTTGTCCAAGGTCTACAACTAGTTAGAGACAGAGCTGGTAATAGAACTAGGCAGTTCAATTTGATTTAAACCAGTTTATGATTTTAAATTACAGTAGATTTTTGTTCCTATTTAACAGATACCTTATTTCAAAAATATCAATGTGAATCCATTAAAGAGCCACCAATTATTAAATGAGAAAAAGAAGAAAAATGAAATTGCAACGGTCTATCCACTTTTAGTGTTCCATCGATATTAAACTATATTTTTATTAGTTTCTTATTAAATTGAAAGTTGGCTAAAATCTAATTGATAATGATGAAGTAGGTCAGTGTTTCTCAATTGGTTAGCAGCTAATTAGCTTGTCTTAATATAAGTCAACATCAATGAAATGCACTCAGTAAATATTAGTATTATTTTCGTCTTTTCATAATCCATTTGAAGTATTAAGATTTTGTTCTATACATTCAAGACCAAAAATTAGTGTCAAGGATTAGAAATGTGCAAATATTTTATTGTCCAACTCAGTTTTTATTCTATTTCTGATTTATTCAACAAAATCAGACCCTGGCCCTACAATAAACATGGGTTTCCTTTCTCCAAGAGGGCACACTTCCTAATGCTGAATCTACTACAAATCTTAGATGTTAGACTTCCCCTCTGGTAGTAAAAATCTGCAAATCAAGTCAAATTAGCAGGAGAACAGAGCCACTCAGATGTTTCTTAAGGAAAATTCCTGTTAAAAGATTGCATTTTCTTTATAATATTTTGAAAGCTATAGAGCCTAATAAGAATTGTGCTTTAAAATGCACTGTTTAGACACACACACACACACACACACACATATACATACACTTATTACAGAAGCATTTCTTGGAGGAGAATATCTCTATAAGGAAACCCGACTAAATTTCTGATAGCTACTAAGGTAAGTTGCTACTCTGCCTTACCCTCTGTAGGGTATATGTTTCCTCTACTATGGTTCCTGAAGAAAATGGAGTCAAACAATGCAACTCAGTAAAAAGTTACCTCACCATTTTTAGGAAATTTCTTAATATAAACTTCACAATTTTTCATAGGTTCAAAATCCTTGGAAGAAATAAATGCATCTTTGTTCAATATATAGATTTTCTTATTAAGATTTTCAGATTGAAGGGAGTAGCAGTAGAGTATCAGAAGTATCAGAAGCAAAAAAGTAAATGTATGATTTGGTAAGTATGTTTGTACTTGTAGCCCCAAATAATGATGGTTTAAGGAATAGACACAAATATGGTAGCATTTTTAATTGCATCTGAAATGAACAAATCTTGCATTTGTCTCCAGGGAATATGACTCAGCCAACTCTTTGGTAAGGCCAGTTATCAAGGAAAAACTTGCTAAGGGTTAGATAACATAATCTAGTTGCAGCTCTTATCTTGAAATTTATATTTAAAAACTAGTAAGATTTATCTTTAGGTATTTAGGTATTTAGTCCTTCATCATCTGGGGATAGTAAATTAGGTGCCTGCCTTGTACTTTTGGCTTGTGAAAGAAAATATAATCTCAGGACCCCAAACTCACCGTGCCAAAGGGAAAGTAAAGCTTGGGAACTGAGCCATGCAAAAACTGCTTTCCTTTAGTTCCCAGACAGAGAACTGTAATTTCACAACCTTGTATCATAGCCTCATTTCCATTGCACTCTCTTTTCAAAGGCTTAGTTTATCTTATGTAAAATGTAGATTTACTAACCAAGGCAATGTATAATTGACTTTTTCCTTTACTCCCTGTTTTCACACATAAAATGTAGATTCATTGGGGCTAATCAGAGCCTCACACGAATGTAATGCTCTGCCTCACTTCCTACCCTCCTTCCCCTTTTCTCCCTCCTGCTTGCTCTTTCCCCTGTAAATACTTAAGTTCCCAAAACCCCCTTTGGAAAAAACTCAGGTCACAGATGCTCCAATGGCTGTATTTTTTTCCTCAGGTGCATCCTCAACCTTGGCAAAATAAACCTCTCTCAGTTGAGACCTGCTTCAGTCACTTTTTGGTTTACAGGCTTTCAAAAGTAGCAACATTATATTTACATTTTTCTTTGCTGGAAGAGTAGTTTTTTGAAGGCTGACTGCACTTTGAATTCATGGCAATGCTACATTTTTTAAAAGTGGTGTCTGTGAGTTTTGTTTCTTTGATTTTCATCAAGCTAGAACAGAAATTTAGAGGAATTTTGAATTTATGTCCTTGTTACTCCCCAGAAGGCATTTTCTTAAAAAAAAAAAAAAAAAAAAAAAAAGAAAAAAAGAAAAATACGAATAATCCCAAGCTACACTGATTCTTGGTGGGTATTAGCCCAAATGCTTAAAAGGGACATTGTGATCTCTGATAATTTACCATTGCAGATAACACAACCTCTGGACTCCCCAAGTATATCCCACATTGTATTATTTTCTTTCCTCCAAACAGTACAGTTTCTTTAAGAGAAAGTGGACATTTTTTAGAAGTAAATAATCATTTAAAAATAGCTTTATATTTTTTCTCTTTTCTTACAAATGCAAAACTTGATAGTTTATGTAGATTTCTAGATTGCTGAGGAAATTGAATTACTGTTTCATCCTTATCTTTTTATGTACTTCTCTGTCATTTTTAATTTATATATATGTATATATAATATTTTCACTGAAAACATCAAATGTCTCATTCATTCCTTAGTCTTATTTGATTTTTTCTATCATCTTGTATAGCAAAGCATAACAAAATGAAAATAAGCTTCTGCAGTCATGGAAGTTCAGAATTGGAAAACAACTTAGATTATTTATTCCAACCTCATCGAAAAAGAGATAAAGACATGGAATTCAGGAAAAGTGGTGAGGAAGCAAGTTCAGAAATGTATGACTAGGAATATGGAAGCAACTGAATATGAGGTTAGAATGTGAAACTGAATTTAAAGGTGTAACTTGGACCTGACTGAAATATGGCAATTTAGCAGAAGTGGGATTAATTATGTAGCCTTACCTAGTTGTACACAAGATCAGGCTGGGACTGAAATTCTACAATATGACTCCATACCACCAAAAGAATTCCAGCCCTCTGAGCAGTAGGAAAGAGAGTTTTGTATTCTTGTAACCAGAACATAAACTTTTGATAGTCATAACCTTTATTTCAGTCTATAAATTTAGATATTGATGGGGTTCAAAACATTCTATCCCCAAATATGGCACCATGGAATTTGAGCAAACGGCAAAAGTAGAAAGATCACCCTTTGACTTTCTCCTGCCCTTCTCCTCTGAAATCAGGTCAAGAGCCCCTCATTTGAGAGGTGCTGTCTCTATGCCCAGAGGAAAGAACATCCTTATCTATAAAGACACAAATATATAAAAAATAATCTGAACAGTAGGTCTTGTAAAGCGACTCCCCCTGAGTTTATTACCACTGGATCATATCCCTTTGCTTAATCACACTTCCGTGCAACTGTCCACTTTTGTTCAAATCTAAGCATAAAAATACATAGGTTTCTCTGTTTCTTCGGGTCTTTATATCTGAAGGCTCCTGGCATATGTAAAACTCACATTAAGTAAATTTGTAGGCTTGTCTCTTCTTAATTCGTTTTTATAAGGACCTCAGTCATGAGCCTAGAGATAGAAAAGAAAGATGTTTCTTTTCCCCTATAGCATATTCGAAAGTTTAAATGAAGTTTATTCAGAGTCCTTAGTTTTACCAACTATTTTTTTCTTTCTTGGATGTACAAATCTTTAATACACTAAATGCAGCTTCTATAATTTTAAACAAATCCATTCTTCAAACCAAACCAAAGATAGAATAACTTTTATAAAACAGGAGACACTTTAGAGGTATAGTTAGCAGATATTTGTAATTTTCATATGTTTGCAGACTCTGCAATGTTGCTGTCAATATATTTTTAGTTTCTTCCTATTTGATAAGGGTATACCATACAGATGCTGCTGTGGATGCAGTATTGGCCCCAGTCAGAGTCTTGCTACCATGAGAATCTCTGCTCTAGGCACTATGGTCCTCCCTGGGCTTACTAAGCCAGACAAGCTTCCACAGAGAATGTGATGTTTATTGTACAACATGGAAATTGGATATAAAACCTTTATGAGTGTTTGTATCAGTAAATTCCCTTGCTGTCCATTTTCTTTCAGGTAATGCTGTTTTAATTAGTACCAAATGCTCACATCTAATTTCTCTGTGGTGGACACTGCAACAAATAATTACGAAAAAAAAAAAAACTTGCTGATTCCACTATAAACACTGAATTGTATCCAAAATTGACTTGGTCCTTTACTGAATTTTGCTTCAGATTAATACTTGTAGTTCTGATACCATGTAACACCTACAGATCAAAAACATCTACAAATCATGTAAAATCTACAGAGATGCTAGCCAGTTATAGTGACATAGCATGTAAGTTCACGTCTATGTTGAGAGCATTGTGATTATTTTCCCCTTTATCAACACTCGATTAAATGAGGTGAAGGAAAAGTAGGGCTTCTAGAGACTGACAACTCAGAGGAATGCTGGAATCACATAGGAGTTTGCTAGGAACCCAAAATCTCATGTTACCACCACTAACACTACTCATTCGCCCAATCAAATATATTACAATCTGCATTTCAGCAAGATCCCCATGTGATCCATATACACTTTCCTCAATCACACTTTTCTTAGTTCCTTGTGTAATAACCACATTTAACTTCGTATGATAGTTTACGTTAAGGTTTACAAATGTATGAATTAGATGGTCACGGGGAAAGGGACAGGCAGAGAACAAAGATGTGTTTCTGTACCTAAATAACGGATGAAGGTAAGAATAGCTTTCATGGAAGTAAAGATAAAATTCTCTTCCTCCCTTGGGCAAACACTTAAGTAAAAGAAATACAACAAAAGAAAATGAGAAATGCATACTGAGCAGCATATACGAAGGAAAGATTGTTTTTCTTTCTCATGTTGATTATTGCTACAATAATTTCTTCATGTATTTTTAAACAAAGATGCATGTTACTGATTATCTATCTTTAGAAAAATGAGGGATAATTATTGGGTTGTTATCTGTGGAAAAACTATATTGAGAAAGTAGAATAACAGGATTACGGAGGAAGAAAAAAGACTTATTGTGCAAAGTGTGATATTGAGGAGTATGCGACTTTCAGAAAAGACACCAAGATTTCAACCTTCTTTTAAAAGAGGCTACTTTAAATCATCCCTGATTGATAAAAATATTTCCCATAATGAAAAGCTTTCCACAAATCTCCTTACATTTTTTAAATAATACACTGTCCTCAGTGTCACAAAATTATTTATTTTTAATTAAAAAGCAAAGATAGTTTTTCTATAATCTGTGAACTAGGTGAAACACTGGCAGGTTATATTAATTCATCATTTCATATAAATAATTATTGAACATCTGGAAATAAGAAATGCTACCTTTTTCATCATGAGTTTTCTTAAAATCTAAAAACTGCTGACTGTGATAAAAATTAACAAGATCACTTTGAGAAAAAGACTTTAACAGTCACAGTGTCTTAAAATACTGGATGTGAGAATAATGAACTGTTATGAGGGGATTCATGTTTGCAAAATGAGCTACCAGTTGATAATTAGGGGAGCTGTACAATACCCTGGTGAGATAGGTATGTTTTATTCCTGCCATTTTGCAGATGCAAAATTGACATGAGAGAGTAATGAAGTGTTTGGCCTCAGGGAACCTAGAAAATCAGCATCAGCAGAAAGCACTGACTTTCTGAGACATCTGCTGTGATGTAAGGTATGATGGCCAGTTTTAACACCCACTTACTGGCTGTGTGATTTTGGTAAAGATACTTAACCTTTTTGTGCCTTAGTTTCTTAATCTGTAAAATGGGAAGAATAATAACATTTTCCTCAAACATATGTTGTTAGGAGTAAATTAGCTAGTCCTTGCAAAACACTTAAAAGATTACCTGGCATATAGTTGGTCAACAATCGGTATCTATTAATTACCACCTATGTGCCTCTCTGAGCACTAAGGATAAGAAAGTGAACAAAGTAAATCCTTGCCCTCAAGAGCTTACATTCTTGTCCTTAACAGAATGTTCTCTCAGCTGATGGACATATGTGTATAGGTCTTTCTTGTGAACGGGTAGAAACAGAAAGTCTTGCTGGCTTTCTTTGTTTCTTTTCTGCCTTTAAAAAAATTGTTAGAGGTAATTTTACAGTGGCTGCATGATTTCTTAATTTCCTGGGAATGAGTTCTGAACAAAGACAGAATTTTACTAATTCAGCTAGAATGTTATTGAAAGGAAATAGCTGTGTTAGGCAAGGATTGAGGGTTGAAATCAATTCTTTTCTTCAGGGACTCATAAACTACTGGGGGAAGTCCAGATCCACAAATAAATAACTCTGATTAAGACTAATTTTGGTAAATATAACTGTTAGAGTCTGAATGTTTATGTCCTTCCAAAATTCATATGTTGAAATCACCTCCAAGGCCATGGTATTAGGAGGTGAGGTCTTTGGGAGGTGATTAAGTGATTAGGTGATCGGGGGTGGAGCCCTCATGAATAGGATTATTGCCCTTATAAAAGAGACCCCAGAGAACTCCCATACCCTTCTGCCATGTGAGGACACAGTGAGAAAACCACTGTCTATGAACCTGAAAAGGACCTCACCCAATGCCAAAGCTTCTGGAGCTTTGGCCTTGAACTTCCTGCTTTCCAAAACTATGGGAAATAAATGTCTATTGTTTATAAGCCATATAGTTTATTAGTTTTTATCACAGTAGTCCAAACAGACTAAGAGAATAATGAAATAACAAAGAAGCAAGAGAAGGAAGTGTGCCTTGCTTCGGCAGAGAAAAAAAGGAGAGGAAAGAGGGAAAAGTAGGGAGGAGAAGAGAAAAGAGGGCACAGGAAGAAAAATTAAGAATGTGAACACAAAGGGTAAGGACAGAAGGGAACAGAGATAAGAGAAGGGTGCTATGGTTGGAATGTCCTCCCAAAGTGCTAGGATTACAGGCATGAGCCACCGTGCCCGGGCCTCATTTTGAAATTTAATTGTCATTGTAACAGTATTAATAGGTGGAACCCTTAAGAGATCATTAGGCCATGAAGGCTACACCCTCTTGGGTGGGATTGGTGCTTTATGAAAAGGCAAGTATGGCCCTCTCCTTCCCCTCTCTTTGCTTTTCTCCTCTTCTGTTGGGTGAGGAATAGCATTTCTCCTCTGTGGAGGATATGGCATTCAAGGAGCCATGTTAGAAATGAGGAGGGGGCCCTCACCAGACACCAAACCTACTGGCACCTTGATCTTCCCAGCCTCTAGAACTGTGAGAAATAAATTTATGTTTCTTATAAATTACCCAGTCTCAGATATTATGTTATAGCATCACAAAACAAACAAAGACAAAGGGTATACTTGCTCTTCGATATGAACAGAAGAGGGTTTGGACTGTTTTGAAGGGGAGGACTGAGAAGTTGGGAGCAGATGATGTCTTAGTTCCCTCATTATAAGAATGGGCTCTACTGGAGAGCCTATTGGAGAAAAGCAGTATTAGTAAGTGAATAAAAAAATAAAAAAATAAAAAGTTTTGTAACTTTTCTTGACTTCCCATATTATTTTAAAGTGCCTTTCATAGTCAAGCTGTATTCACGTGAGTTAAAGGAAAATGAAAGACTGAGTATGAAAAAGAAAAGTGACTAAAAATTAGGGAATGTAATTAACTGAATAAGGAATATCTAACTAATTATAACCCATAAAGCAATATGTTTTCTTTCTCACATATCACCCTTAATACACACACACACACACACACACACACAAACACACTCAGACACATCACACACACAGAGAAAGAGAATAATGCTAGGGTCTTAATTTTTACATATAATTATGATGTTAAGAATACTGCTCTCTATGGTGAGGTATTTTAAAAAGGTGTGTGTGTGTGTGTGTGTGTGTTTAATTTCAGTAGATTTCAATGAAAAACCATAGTTATCAGAGGGATAGGATAACTTTAAGATAATTTATCTATATAACAGTACATACACAAACATTAGCATTTGACAATAGTTAGAACTGTAAAAGATTACCTAGATCTAGATCTTTCTAGGTCCTTATTTTACAAATGAGAAAATAGAACTAAAAAAGTTAAGATCTGAGCCAAACTCAAATATTTGAATACTCAGACCAGTGCTTTTTTTCTAATATATCACACTCTCTGAGCAACAGTGTTGATAACAGTGTTATCAGTGATAACAATAGTATGTTGTTTAACCTCAGGTATTTGTAGACACTTCACATTCCAAGCAGGTTAACTTCTTTCCTGATTTACAGAAAAATGCATTTGAAATAATAACTTAAAACAGCATTAATTCCTCAAAGACTTGTGTAAATATGGATATTTTGTGGACCAATTATGTGTATAGGAATACAAAATAGCTGATTGAAATGAAATGCAATTTTTTAACAACATGGCACCAATATTAAAGACTGAAGAGTATATAAATAGTACAATGAACCAAGCATTAATTCTCCAACAGTTCTTCAAGAATTTAGCTACCTTTGTTAATAGTGCTCCAGCAAATCAACTTGGATCACTTTTACCTGTTCCTGTTTCCATTTGCCAGCTTCTACGTGTTTTGTGTTTAAGAGCTTGTACCTGTAGCCTTCTTTAGAACCTAAACTTGGGCTACTGGAGCCACTGCAGAGAACCAGAAGTGCCTACAAATCTTTTTTGCACACCATATATGTACTTACACCAAAGGCTGTAGCCAATAACTGACTAAAGCCAGAGTAGAGAAGCCCAGATTCTTTGTTTTTGTAAGATGAACTCCGAGATATAATTTAGAATCCAGAGCTTCCTTCATTGTCACTGAGTTTGATTGACACCTTCCTTCGCAGTATTGCTGGCCCCATTCTTTTGTCAGTTCCCCTGGGAGTTTGCTTAATCATTTGCATACAAATACTTGTCTCCGGATCTGCTTTCGGGAAGACAACTACTAAAGACACAGACTAAAGCTGTTTAGGATCCATCCATTCATCCGTATTTATCTATATTAGCTACCTCCCTCTGCTTTCCCTGCCTCTGTCCAAATACCTCATTCCCTCACTCTCCTAAATAGGCAAAACTTGAAACAGACTAGTGTGCATCTTATTCTATTCTATATTCCTCTATACCTACATCATAATATACAAATATAAACATCTGAGAGAATATTTATGTCCCAAAAATGAAATATGTTTATATATTTCTTTTTATCTTGCTTTTCTTACTGAACAATATTTAGATTACTAATAAAGAAAGAAATTAGCACTTTAAACTGAATTCTATTGTAATTTTCCATAGTTATAAGTTATAAATCTTTGCTTGGAATGAGAAACCATGTCATAGATACAGATATGTAAAATGTAGTTAGAATCTGAAGTCAAAGTAGGTAAAAATTTCAATGCTATCATTTTATGTTCTCTCTGAAAGATTTTAGCATTCTAACATTTTTGATTGGTTGCTTATATATTGTCTATGTGTAAAAGAATAATTATTTTATTTAGTTTGTACATAATTCCCATGCTATCATTTTCTGATTCTATGTTGTATTATTTGCTAAATATTTCCTTAATGCTTGCTTAAGTGATTTTTATACTAACTTAGAGTTATTCATCTTTAGGTCTATTTATACCTAATTTTTACAACCTGTCAAAAATGTTGATATCTTTATTTCCATTTCGTAAATATGAAATCTGAGGCATAGGGGGATTAATTGACTTTTTCCTGGCCATAAGCATAATGAGAAGCAGAGTCAGAACATGAATTAGAAATCCTTGACTTCCAACTCCATGGTTAATCCATTAGTAGTGGGTTATTGCTATTTTCTTACAAAATAAACTCCTTCATAACATTACCTATTCCATCACTAAAATAAAACCTATGTAATAAAGCCAAATGTTGTACATATAAGAATGAACATAAATATTATGTTAATTACTATCTTTTAGAATCATATTGATTTATAAAATTTTGATTGGATGAATGTGGTTCTCTTTCTATTACATCTGTATGATTTATCCTAACTTAGAAATATTGCAAGTCATTTTCATCCTCAAACATATCAGGTATAAATGACTATAAAATTAGACAGTGATTTTCTATGTGTAAAATATAACCCTTATAAAACACAGAGAAATATTTTGATTCTGAAAAGTTGCTTGTATATATATGCACATTGCTTGTTAAATAGTCAGAAATTTTGAGTGTATGAAAATATATTTAAACCAGTCAACAGAAAACATATGTTTTCTTGTGATAGTGTGCTATATAGGCTGTAACATTTGAAAGGCTAGCCCAGGAGATTTCTGAGCACATATTGGCCAGGATAATTTGCAGAATCTGTATTCCAATTTAAACTCAGTAAATTTGTCCTTTCTTAGGCTATGGATTTATCTATGTCACTTAAAGATAATGACAGTTTTTATTGACTACATAATGCTGAAATTATTGGAGCAACAAAAAATGGATACAGCTATGCTACTAAGTTACCTCTCCCATTATCAAACCTAGATTAGCTCTGAAGCAGTAGAATAGAGGAAGGTATGTGTTATGGTTAATGTCCCTGCCAAGCTTATGTTTTAATTTGATTGCCATTGTAACAGAATCAAGAGATGGAACCTTTAAGAGGTGATTAGGCCATGAAGGCTATGGCTTCATTTGCAGGATTGGTGTCACCATGGGAGTGGGTTTCATATTGCAGAAGTAAGCTCCTAATAAAAGGATGAGTTTGGCTTCCTTTTGCTTCTCTCTCACCCTGGCCTTGCCCTCCCACAGTGAGATCAATAACCAAGAAGTTCCTTTCCAGATGCTGGGTCCTCGATCTCAGACTTCTTCGTCTCCAGAACCATAAGCCAATAAATTTCTGTTTATTATAAATTACTCCATCTGTGGTATTCTGTTACAGCAGCACAAAATAAACTAAGAAAGTAGAGTTCTATTTCTCCTCTTGCCCTCTATTTCTTCAGACGAAGACTAAATTCCCTTATGATTTCCTTTGCTTCTAGTAAGGGACAGAAATGCAAGATGTTCCTTCTCATTGTAATATACCACTGGATATTACATATAATTTTTACATTAAAATTTTTATTTAACATTCCCTTTGCATACTTCTAGAAGTAGTATTAAAACAATAAGACACTTCAGAATTGACTATGTGGTCTGCTGTAATATTGATGCCGAGAATATCATAATGGTGAGGAATGAGAGAAAAATGCATAAAGAACATAAATATAATAAAGGGAATAAAGTATATAACGGGGAAATATACTAATGTATGACAAAAATGGAAATAAGGGTTCCATTATTATAAATAAGGATTTGTCAACTGAATTTATCTTGCTAGCTTATAAAATAAAATAGCTAACCTGAATGTAAAGAAAGTGTTTCATTTATATGCCATTTCCATTTATCCCTTAAATAATACTTTCCAAATTATAGCCGACTGTAATTCTAAACTCACTGGCAAAGGATATGTGCTACAAAAACCCACTTCAGGTTATAGTAATTCAATATTAAAATTTCTTCCCATCTGAATTTTAGAAACAATCTTGTAGCAACCAAACTATAAATTGAATAAATTGAAGAAGTTACTACTTCTTACAATATTATAAAACTCTCTACAGTAGGTCATGACAGAAATGAACATCTTACATCTTCTACTTTAATCTGACACAAAATAAGATAAATTAATTAATAACTTACAAGCAGAATAGTAAGTTAGAGAGGATTCAAAGAAACAGAAGGTATGAGTCTAGGCCAAAGAAGAACAGGATTTAAAATAAAATAATATAGTATAACGACATGCTCAATATATACATATATATGCATATATATGTAGTTTTATAGGAAGCTCCAAATAAGACCTACTTTCTCATAGTACTTGATCTCGTAGTCCAGAATGGCTCCATTGGAAAAAGCAGGTGCTTGCCATGATAGGGCAATGCTATTTTGGGATGCCCAGTCCTTCCTTACCACACCTATCAGGGAAGGTGCTGAAAGGAAAGAAAATAACTAAGAATTAATTGGCAGGAATCATTTTCCATTATCCTTTCTTTAATATTTTTTCTTCCAAGGAAAATAAAATTCTTGTTGAAGAGGACACCATTTATTGAAGGCAGATTAATAAGATAGCCTTAGGATATGCTCTATTGGATCCAAATAAGGCATTAAATATATTTAGGAACACTCTTCGGGAACACAGGAAAAACTCAAATATTCCAAGAGTAAGGGCAAGAACTCATCATCTTTGGTATTATGAGGGGAGGATATTTTTCTTTAAAATGGTTTTGGTCTTGAGCTATAACATGAAATACAATACACTTGGCTCGTATGTTTTATCAAATATTAATCTACTGTAGGAAAAAAAACCTCTGCAATTACAAGATCATTTATAGGCTTCTCCCTTTCCTCTAGACATTTTAAGGCTTCAAAAAAGTTTATATTATAAGCTTTATAACTGCAATAAATGATTGTTTATGAATGTGAGGATTATTTCTTTTGCATAGTTTCTGTGACATTGAACAAAATTAAAATATTTAACTTTAGAAGTTATTTTCAGAATCATGTCTATTTTATTTTTCCATATATTATAATTCTAAATTAAAATAATCTGTGTTAAGCTTCTAAGATATAACTAAAATATATATCTCTCAGATTCTTCTCTTTGCACCTTTTAGAAAATACTTTTTAAGTATTCTAATTTCTAAACAGCAGTTTTTGACATAAAAGTCAACAATCATTCAGAAAAAATAAAATCCAAATTAAAACACATTGATACGCCATTTCTCACATAACAGATTGGCACAAAAAAAGTACAAAAATTTGGTAAGACACTCTGTTGGCTAGGCTATAGGATAAAACACTTTACCACATTGTTGGTGGTAATGCAAAATGATACAACTCTTATGAAGGGAAGCTTAAAGATTTAAGGCAAAAATTATGTATTTATTTACACTTTGGCTTTTTGGAATCTCTCTCAGAGATACACTGCACAACACAAAGTGACATATTTACAATACCATTCCTGGAGATTTATTTCTAAAGATTGTAACAATCTAAATGCCCATCAATAAGAGAGTGGTTGAAAAACTATGCTACATCTACTAGAGAATTATGAAGTTATAAAAAGGAATTATGGCTATCTATAAACACTAGAATAGAGTTATTTCAGAATATATTTTTAACTGGAGAAAGTAAGGTGAAGAAAAATGCATAAAAAAGCTGTAAGGATAAACCTAAGAATAACAAATAATTATAATGGTTGCCCTTAGCGGGTGAAAGGCAATAGGATAAACACTACAAGGTTAGAAACTGGACATCTATGAATATATTTTGCCTTGCAAATTTACTTTGTAATATAAAAATATTATAAATGATTAAAAATAACTTTAAAAGGCCGGGCGCGGTGGCTCACGCCTGTAATCCCAGCACTTTGGGAGGCCGAGGCAGGCAGATCACGAGGTCAGGAGATCTAGACCATCCTGGCTAACACGGTGAAACCCCGTCTCTACTACAAATACAAAAAATTAGCCAGGCATGGTGGCGGGCGCCTGTAATCCCAGCTACTCAGGAGACTGAGGCAGGAGAATGGCGTGAACTCGGGAGGCGGAGTTTGCAGTGAGCGGACAGAGTGCCACTGCATTCCAGCCTGGGCGACAGAGTGAGCCTCCGTCTCAAAATAAACAAATAAATAACTTTAAGAACAATTTTGAAAAATTAACAGAATCATCAAATGAAGAATGCTGTATTGAATTGGAGACATAGCCTCCAAGAGGGAACTGTTAAACATAGCTTTAAACACAGTGACTTAACAAAAATATCAATGGGATATTAGAATTAAATAAGAAATTTAATTTGCTTTAAGAATTAAATAAGAAAAACTTTTTCTTATTTAAAAATTATTAAACTGTTTTAATAATGATATTGTTGATGTTAGCATTGGTATTGTAATTTTGAAGCTGTTTCATATATATATAAAGTTGTGAAGCAAATGAGTAACTACGTTGTATTGAGAACTAGATTTTTTCCTCCTGAGGGAGAAAAAATAAAAAGATGTCAGATATATTAAGGTAAATAAAAACTCCAAGTAAGAAGTTACATTATAAACTCATTATATCTTTCCAGTTTATTTTCAGAAATCTACTTAAATGTACCAATCACAGGTGAGAATTAGATTTGAAAAATTGATTCTGTCATATTTCAATTTCTAAGAAAGACTTAAGTATTAAAAGTTTGGCATTTTATTTCTGAAGGTTGCTTTTGTGTTCTAAGGACAAAGTGTTTTCTTAAATTTGTGAGAATGACAAGTTTGGTTTTTCTAAGGAAATAAGGTCTTTAGAAACTACATTTAAAACTCTTTCTGGCTGTTCAATGAGAACATTATTTTTGATCTAGAATATATTATTGAGAGAGAATTACAGAAGTCACTAGGAAATAAAAGTTTGTCATATGAGCTAAAACAGAAATGAATAATGTCGCATATAAGAAAAAGCACTCGGATAATTCACTATTTAAAATAAGTCCTAACTATAGACTGTAGAAACACAACAAGACCACTTAAAAAAACAAGACCTAACTATGTACTGTTTACAAGAAACTCATTTCACTGTAAAGACACAAGTAGACTGAAAGTGAAGGAATGGAAAAAGACATTCCATGCAAATGCAAGCCAAAAATAAGCAAGAATAGCTATACTTGTATCAGGTAAAATAGAGTTTATGTCAGAAACTTTAAAGAGACATTTATATAATGATGAAAGAATCAGGTTAGCAAGAGGATGTAACAATTGTAAATATATATGCACTCAACACTGCAGCAACCAGATATATAAAGCAAATATTAGATCTGAAGAGAAAGACCCCAATACAATAGCAGTTGGGGACTTCAACACCCTACTCTCAGCATTAGAGAGCTTATCAAGACAGAAAATCAAAAAAGTAATATTGGATTTAAATAGCACTGTAGACCAAATGGACCTAACTAATAGTTACAAAACATTTCATCCAACAGCTGAAGAATACACATTCTTCTCATACACATGGAACATTCTCCAGAATAGACCACATGTTAGGCCACAAAACAAGTCTGAACAAGTTTATAAAAATTGAAATAATATTAAGTGTCTTTTCCGATCACAATAGAATAAAATTAGAAATCAGTAAGATGAACCTCAAAAACTACACAAACACGTGGAAATTAAACAAAATGCTTCTGAGTTACCAAATAAACAAATCAGGAAAGAAATTACACATTTTCTTGAAGCAAATGAAAATAGAAACAAAACATACCCAAACCTAAGAGATATACAAAGGCAATACTAAGAGTGAGGTTTATAGCAATAAGTTCCTATATTTAAAAAGTAGAAATATTACAAATACAAAATCTAATGATGCATCTAAAGGAACTAGAAAAGCAAGAACAAATCAAGCCCAAAATTAGTAGAAGAAAAGAAATAATAAAGATCAGAACAGAAATAAACAAAATGGAGATGAAATAATACAAAACATCAATGAAATTAATATTTTGAAAAGAGGAACAAAATTGATGAACCTTTAACTAGACTAAGAAAAAGAGAAAGAACACCCAAATAAACAAAACCAGAAACAAAAAAGAAGACATTATAACTGATACCACAAGAATACAAAGGATCATTAGAGACTGTTATAAAACACAAAATGCCAACAAATTAGAAAACCTAGGGGAAATGAATACATTCTTCAACATATACAAACTACCAAGATAGTACAGTGAAGAAATAGAAAATATGAACAGACCAATAATGAGTAACATGATAGAACCAGTAATAAAAAGTCTCCCAACAGAGAAAAGACTAGGAACAATGGCTTCATTGGTGAATTGAAGCCATTAATTCACCAAATTAATTCATTTAACAGCCACCCTATTAAAGAAGAACTAATACCAATTTTTAACTATCACATCAACAGAATGAAGGACAAAAATATAATTACCTCAACAGATGCAAAAAAAAAGCATTTGATAAAAATCAACATCTCTTCATTATATAGACTTTCTACAAATTAGATATAGAAGGAATGTACCTTAACACAATAAAGGCCATATGTGACAAACACACAGCCAATATCATACTGAATGGGGAAAAGTTGAAAGATTTTCCTTTAAGAACTGAAATAATACCAGCACATTTACTTTTACCACTCTTTTATTTATTATAGAACTGGAATTCCTAGCCAGAACAATTAAGCAAGAGAAAGAAACAGAAGGTATCCAAATTGGAAAGGAGGAAGTAAAATTCTCCGTAACTGCAGATCTCATGATCTTATATATAGAAAATTCTACAGATGCTACCAAAAAACTCTTAGAATTAATAAACAAATTCAGAAAAGCTGCAGGATAGAAAATCAATGTACAAAAATCAGTAGCATTTCTATACAACAGTCATAAATATGCTGAAAAAATCAACAGGGCAATCCCATTTAAAATAGCTGCAACAATAAATAAATACCATATCTAGGAATATATTTAACCAAGGAGATGAAAAATCTCTATAATAAAAACTATAAAACAGTGATGAAAAACTTTAAGAGGAAACAAATAAATGTAAAGACATGCTATGCTCATGGATTCAAATAATTAGTATTGTTAAATCACCATACCACCCAAAGCAATCTAGATTCCATACCACCCCTATCAAAATAACAATTATATTCTTTACAGAAATAGAAAAAACAAATCGCTGAAGCAGTTTTGAGGAAAAAACAAAACAAAACAAAAGCTGAAGGCATCACACTGCCTGACTTCAAAATATATTACAAAGATATAGTAACCAAAGCAGCATGGTTCTGTCATAGAAACACATTTCAATACCAATGTGATGGAACAGAGAACACAGAAATAAACCTATGTATTTTCAGCCAGCTGATTTTTGGCAAAGATGCCAAAAACATACATTCCTTTCCTCAATATATGTTTTTGGCATCTTTTCAATAAATGGTGCTGGGAAAACTGTACGTCCACATGCAGAAAATGAAACTAGATACCTATCTCTCACCATATACAAAAATCAACATAAATGGATTAAAGACTTAAATGTAAGACTCAAAAATATAAAACTATTTAAAGAAAACACTAGGGAAATGCCTCAGGACATAAGTCCAGGCAATCATTTTATGAATAGGTCTCAAAAGCATAGGTACCAAAAACAAAAGCAAAAATAGACAAATGAGATTATATCAAACTAAAAGCTTCTGAACAGCAAAGAAAACAATCAAGAGTCAAAAAACACCTGAAAAACAAGAGAAGATATTTGCAAACTACTATTCATTCAACAATGGATTAATATCAAGGACTATACAAGGAACTCAAACCACTCAACAACAACAAAAAACAAATAATCCTATTTAACAATGGGCAAAGGATCTAAATAGACATTTCTGAAAAGAAGACATACAAATAACTAACAGATATATAAAAAATGCTCATCATCACTAATCATCAGGAAAACGTAAATCAAAATTACAATAAACTATCATCTCACTCCATTTGGATAGCTATTATCAAAAAGAAAATAAATAACCAGTGCTGGTAAGGATACAGAGAAAATGGAACTCATCCACTGCCAGTGGGAATGTAAATTAGTGCAGTCATTATGAAAAATAGTATGGAGGCTTTTCAAAAACAAAAAATAGAACTACCATATGATCCAGATATCCTACTACTGGGTATATATCGAGAGGAAATGAAATGAAAACCCTAAGCCCCCCACATCATGTTTATTGCAGTAGTATTCACCATAGCCAAGATATGGAAGCAATCAAAGTATCCATCAACAGATGAATAAATAATGAAAATATGTAACACACACAATGGAATACTATTCCACTGTTAAAAAGAATGAATTTCTGTCATTTATGGCAACATGGATGAGCCTGGAGGCCATTACGTTAAGTGAAATATGTAAGTCACAGAAAGATAAGTACTGCATGTTCTCACTCATCTGTGAAAGCTAAAATATTTGATCTTATTGTACAGCATAGAATAATGGTTACTAGAGACTGGGAAGGGGAGGGATGTGGCTAAAGAAAAGTTAGCTAAACAATACCAAATGACAGCTAGGTAAGAGAAATAACTTCTAGTGTTCTACAGCACTGTAGGTGACTATAGCTAATAAGCTATTGCATATTTTTAAATAGCTAGAAGACAGGATTTTGAATGTTTCCAACAAAAAATAAATGTTTGAGGGGATGTATATGTTAATTACCTTGATTTCATCATTACACAGTATATTCATGTTCAAAATATCACACTGTACCCTATAAATATATACCATTTTTATGCATCAATTAAAAATAAAAAAAGAATTCATGAGGCAAAAATATTATACTTTTATGTTGACAAGGAATAAAATGAGTGGAAAAAGAGTATGTATTTAGTAAATTCATTCTCACTATTACATTAAACAGAGAGACTACTCTTGGGTAACCAAAGAACACAATTTAGTGATTCAAAAGAAAACATAAGTTTTTGAGATATGTTCTTTATGTAGCAACCATATGTACTATTTTTGGCATAACAAATGAAGAATATTTAAATGAAAATATGATTACATAAAGTTGTATCCAGTTCAACTTCGGTAATTAAATCTCAATCAATTCATTAAAAAAAGAACAGAAAAAGTGCTCAGATAATTTGCCATTTAAATTTAGACACTTTCGCTCTTAATAAACCACCATTAATAAATTTGTCCCTGTTGGAAGCTGCATTAATGTTCTTGAATTATAGTGTAATAATATATTAAATCGCGCTTGATGGATAAATTATAACTTTAAAGGGAAATCATATAAATTAGAGGTTGATTTAAACATATCAATTCATTACAATTTTTGAAAATGTCATTTTCATATATACAATCTTATGGTTAATTTTCAGTTTAATGTACAATGTCTAAAGCAATATTACCAGTGTTTTACATTTTGCTTCATAATGATTTAGCACTCAAGGTCAGCATTATAATCCTTGCAAAACTTAAAAGAAATTCAATTATAGCCACTGCATAAAAGAATGACTACTGAGAAAAATATAGGTACTATTTTTCTATTTCCAATTCTCCAGTGGGCAATTAACAGTACACCTACATCACCTAAATTTTACAAGTTCCATCCTATACTTTTATAAAACAGTAAGAAATAAAAATGGATTTCATGGTCCAAATGTCCTAAACCCTAAAATCTCTTTGCTTTTGCACATTCCTTTCATATGTTAATATACATATTTTACATAGTTATAAAATGTAGATAATTTTACATAATTCTATTTATTTTTAACAATGCATACTAAATCCAATTCCATATTTTGAAATAGTATCTGTAATTATTATTTTAATTGCTAAAATACTCCATTCTGTATACTTAATGAAATCATTCCTCTAATGTTGAAATTTCCAATACTTTCCTATTAGAGTTTTCACGGTTCATGCACAAAGTTTTGATTTTGTTAAATTTTTATTAAGAAAACTGCTTCATATAACTTGGATATTCTGAGACATACTGTGTAAGAACTGAATCAATATATATTAAGCACACACTTTAAATGGTTAATGAATTAAAGGAGAGGATGAGAGAAACAATTTACAGGTCAATATAAACCCCCAAATGCTGGATTTTCTGTTTTCACAGAGGCCAGCAATATATAGAATTTTATTTTAAAATGAGGCTTCCATATATGAAAGCTGAAGAGTTAGTTTTGAATATATTTAATGATTTTTTTCTTAATAATCCAGGATTATATGACATTTGAGTCTGACATATGGTGGTAACACTCTTGAAGTAATGAATAAAAAGCAGAAAATATAGCATATACACTTATTTTCCATATGAGAAAAACTGATTTTAGGACACAGAAGAGCAACTATTGATTTTTATCTCTGATGCTAAAAAGTCAGGGAAAAAAAAGCAGGAAAATAAAATCCAGAGTTTGTCAGATCAGAGGCTGATGGAATAACTTGAAGGCTCAAGCAATATTCCCTGAGTAAGAATTATGTATTCAGTATAGTTTTCAGCAGAATTTTATTTCTGATATACATCCTTATTTAAGTCTTCAAAATCTTAGCTTTGACCTTCAAGAAAAAGATTGTTGAATAGATAGCTGAAATGGTTTTAAATATAAACCTTTCTGATGACTACGTTTCCAATAGTTTCCCAAACACTATGAAACAAAAATTTGAAGAAAAAAAATGTATAGGGGAATTAGTTAACAAAAGAGGCCTCATTTACAATTAGATGAGTATTATTTTCTTATGCTTATGTGGAGATAGCTGAAGAAATCCTAAATTAGTCTGGTTAACTATTTTGCTCTCAAGACAATATTTTTATTAAATACTTATTTTATACCATGTATATTTATCTTACTTCAATCTCATAAATCAATGGAATGGAGACTGTCTTTATTTTAAAGATAAGAATGCTAAGTCTCACAGGAGTTGAGCAATTGTTTAATGAAGAGATGTGAAGGTAAATTTTAATGTTAAATCAAAGTGCCACGAAAGAATTGAAAAATTACATTTTTTACTATATTTTCTCCTAAAATGAATTCCAATTTAGTGTAATAAGTTCAAAATTAAAATCTATGTTCAAAACTAAAGGCAAGAAATAAAACAATATCACAAATATCCTTGTTGCCTTTGAAAATGTTATTTTTTAATTTTCCTAATACTATTATTCAAATTCACACTATGGATAAATACAAATATGCATTATTTTGAAAATACAATACTTATGGGTTATAAAGTTATGTTTCTAAAACTGTATTAAATAATGCTAATTCTCAGTCATCTATAAGCATACTAGATACATTAAGGTTTACCTATCAAGGTGTGTGCGTGTGCACGTGCTCATTGTGTGTGTGTGCATGCGTGCATATGTGAGAAAATGAGATAGACAGTGAGAGCACACTCATATACACATGCTTGTGACAATGAAAATCTTAATATTGAATGCTACAAAATAGAATCTTAGTATGAAGATAGACCTTATAAGCCATTTAATATATTTTTTCCAGCAATCCGGAAAATCCCTTGACACTTAACTTTGATAGCTTCTTATCCATTTTTTGCTTCAGCATTAATGAGTACCTTACTCCACAAGGCTATCCATTCCTTTTTGTAAACCTCTAGTTGTTTAAAAAGCTTTCATATGGAATCACTGTCTTCCTGTAACTTCCAACTATGTCCTAGGTTCTAATTTTTAGCATAAATAGAATTAACTCTTCCACCTTCCCTCATCTATCATCCTTTTCTTTTCTCTCCTTTTTTCTCTTCTAAGATGCCCCTGCCTTCCTTCTTTACTCTTTTCTTTCTTCATTTACTTTTTAAAATGCTTTTTACTGCCTTATTTCTTTACATTTTTCTTTTATTTTCTTCCTTGTGCCTCTTTTAGGACAGGAATGTGTGTGTGTGTGTAGGTGTGTTTTAAGGGAAATATAATAAAAAACTCAATGAAATGTCAATAAAGAATAATACTAAAATAAAATAATACAGACCAGAAAGTACAAATCAGAACAAAATTTTAAGACTATATAATTTTTTCCTTTCTCTTTACTAATGAACTAACGGGTATAATTGCAAAGCAGAAGCACACAACAGTGTTTCTTTCTGTGTATGCTCAGGAAGGAGACAGTATAATCAAACACGATAATTTTACCTGTGAAATTCTGTAGATGTGATACATGTTTATCATGTTAATTGACATTTGTTGAAACCTGAGAACATGCTTCAAAATACTTCTGACCTATATTTTGTTTTGGAAATGTTTCTTAAATGTTCTGTGCTTTAGATATCACAATAGTTCCTAAGAATATCTGTCTCCTGTGCTTTTGTTTTTATATGTTTTTTTCTTGTAATCAGAGTTTATTGGTAATATATATTGTTATCTATTTCCTGCATGCGGTTGAAACCTAGTTATGAGTTTGAAATATACATGAGACTTATATGCAGCAAGTTAGTACTTTATTTTATGTTCTTCCTTGTTTTTTTTTCTTTCTGAATTTGAAAATAACATTGTAGTATGTTAAACCAATATGACAACTGTACTGTAATAAAATGAGTAACAGCCCTGAAATATCACATCTTAATTCCCAGAATCTGTGAATGTTCTTTTATGGCAGAAGCTTTGCGGTTTTTATTAAGTTAAAAATTCAGAGGTGGGGAATTGGCCTGGATTATCTGGTGTGCCCAAAGTAAGCACAAATGACCTTATGTAAGAAAGGAATATGGTAGTTTTATTTTTAATTTTTTAAAAAATCTCCATACAGCTTTCCATAATGGCTGTACTAATTTACATTCCCACCAACAGTGCATAAGAGTTCCTCCTTTTCTATATCCTTGCAATCATTTGTCACTTTTTGTCTTTTTCATCATAGCCATTCTAACTTGGGTGAGGTAATATCTCATTGTGGTTTAGATTTGCATTTACCTGATGATTAATGATGTTTAATATTTTTTCATGTACAGGTTGGCTATTTGTATGTCTTCTCTACAGAAATATCTATTCAGATATTTTGCCCATTTAACAACTGGATTATTTGGGTCATTATTATTACAGTGTTGAGTTGAGCTCCTTATATAATCTGTATATTAATCCTTTTTCACATTCATAGTTTACAAACATTTTCTCCCTTACTGCAGGTTTTTTCTACATTCTGTTGATTATTTCCTTTGCTGTGCAGAGCTTTTTAGTTTGACCTAATCTCAGTTGTTTAGTTTTGTTTTTGTTGCCTGGGATTTTGCAGTGTTATCCAAAAATTCCTTTCCTAGACCAATGTCTTGAAGTGTTTTCTCCATGTTCTCTTCTAGTAGTTTCATAGTTTCACATTTTACATTCATGTCTTTAATCCATTTTAAGTTGACTTTATTAAGTGGTGAGAGACAGGCATCTAGTTTCATTCTTCTGCATGTGGATATTTTGTTTTCCCAGCAATGTCATATATTGAAGAGACTGACCTTTCTCCAGTTTTTGTTCTTGGTATCTTTTCTGAAAAGCAGTTGGCTGCAAATAGATGGAGATATTTCCAACAATTCCAGTACTGGGTAAATAGCCAAAGGAAATGAAATTCATATGTTACAAATTTATGTACACCCATGTTCATTGCAATACTATTCACAATTGCCAAGAGACTGAATCAACCTGACTGTCCATCAATAAATGAATAGATAAAAAATATGGTCTATATACACAATGATACACTACTCACCCATAAAAATAACAAAATCCTGTCATTTGTGACAACATGCATGAACCTAGATATTATGTTAAGTGATATAAACCCAGCGCAGGACAAATGCCACAAGATCTCATTCATATGTGTCATCTAAAAAAGTTGATCTCTTAGAAGTAGAGAATAGAACAATGATTACCAGAGTCTGAAGAGGGTAGTGGGGAGCAAAATTGGGAGAGGTTGGTCAATGAGTATAAAATTACTTGTTCACTCTTCCTACTTCCTCCTGCCATGCCAGTGAGATGCTGGTAGCTTGATAAGACATTAGTGGAAGAATTGTGAAAACGTTTGCACAGAAAACTCTCACTATCTGTATCTGCCAGAGTGAAAATTCTCTGTATTAATGATGAGTGGAAATGCCACAGCACTGTCAGCACTTAATTACAGAGGTGAGACAAGACAAGTTATCTTTAAAGTTGTCAGGATAATCTGTGTCTTTTTAATTTCTCTTTGATAAGTCTTATGACTGTGATTTAACATGCTCACTGTTAAGCTTGTCTTTAGCTGCTGTTTTCAGTAATTTACACCATACACATCTACTGACTATTATTTAGTTCCAGAGGCATTCGAAAAACTGCTTATATAACAGGTTCTATAAAATTCAGTTTCTTTGAAATATGAGGGAAAAAAGTATCCTCAAATTGGACCACTCTGAGATTCTTCTGACCTTATTATTACTTGTCATGTTTCAGTAAAAAGAATATATGTTGTACCAGTACTTCCCAGGAATTTAGCATAGGCTGTTCTCCCAAATCTCAGAAAGTTGGCCTGGCCATAAAGAAAAATCAATCATTTGGCCTACCTCATCTGAACATTAAACAAATTCCTCATTTATAACATCTGTTTATATTAAAATCAAGATCACTGGTTTTTAGTAATTCTTCCAGGCAAAAGTATTATTATTTGATCTGTACAATTATACAAATTACATATGATAATTTTAAAATAGGTTTTAAATGTAGAAATATCCTAGGTATATTTGAATATGGTTTGTAACTTCTGGGCCTCAGCTGATTTCTGATTTCTTCAACAAAAAGTTTGCAACATGTTCCAGGTACAGAAAAAAAAAGAGCTAATTGAAAAGCTATTTTAAAGGTAAAAATTAAAATAATACGACAAGTCATTAATAAGTAGATGACTAAAATCATTTTAACTAATATTACGGAAAGGAAGCAGCCAAGTAATAAAGCTTATAGAGATATAAATCTTTAAAATATTTTAGTATGAGCAGATAAAGCTTTACATGCAAATTTTATGGTTGCATTTTGTAAAAAGTTTAGAAACAGAAGAAATTAATACATTTTAAAAAGTATGTATATATAGGCATACAAAAATAAGCATAATATGTAAAGTGTCAAAAGTTACAAAAAATATGTATGACATGATTCGGGTTTTTTTGTAAATAGCAATACCCCCAAATCCTATATGTGATGCCATATATATAAATATACACACACACACACACAGACACATCCCCATATATATGTGAATGCATTAGCAATTTACCATGCTAGCTTAGTGAAACTACATGTAAGAAGAGCAAAACAGAAGTATATCTTGAAATTGTGCAACAGGTAATGATTTTTAAATTACCTTAACAAGTAATTGTATTATTCATAATTTTTAAAACAGTTTAAAGGGAAAATAATTTTATTCCAAAGAGCCTACGTAAACCTAATCTTAACTCATGTCATATTCTGAATATTTATTCTAAGATATAATTCAAAATGTTAATACTTTTCAAAATGTAAAGCCCAAACGAATATATTTATAAGCTGTAACTATAAAGTAATACATGTGGCTTATTCTTCAATTTACGTGAAGACACAAAATTGTGGTGGCAGCTAGCTAAAAGACCATTGGCTTCAAGAGTGTTTTAAACCATGAAGCTTTATGAAAATTAGACTTATAAATTTTATAAATTTGCTTACTGGATGTCTCATGAAAGAAAAAAATATTTTTCTGTTGGACCCCTAAGGTACATAAACAGACAAGAAAATTTCAGTCATATTTTGGGGCTGTGAAACAACCCATGAATAACATTAGGCATTTTAGAAGAGAGTTCCCATTTAAAGACTTTCATTCATAATATGAAATAAAATAGCAGCAATTATCATTTTTTCCCTTAAGATAGAACACCAGACTAGCTTAAGGCTTCTTTGATAACTTCAGATGGAATTGGCTTTTATGTCTGAATTCCTAGAACATTTACTGTCTATTCCTTGTGACATCCAGCAATTGACTGCCCTTATCTGAAGCTCTTCTATTCCTCCTTATATTATAGAATATACACAAATATATTGTACTGCAATTTTCTACTTCCTATGCTCTTTCACATACATTGAATCACTTAATATACACTGTAACTTAGTAGGTACAGCACTTCTCATTTTAAAGGTGAAGAAATAGGATCATCCTAGAAAAGACTTACCCAAAGTTATGTAACATGTAAAGAACAGACTTCTGACTGAAGTCTAGCACTTACGAACTGTACTGTACCAACGGTGCTAAATTTAAAGATAGAAACCGCCCATGGGACCTAGTATGGTGCCATACAAACACATTAGGTAGCTTTCATTTGACTATCTTTTATATTAAAAATGTTTAAAACTTGTTTAAGGTCTTACCAGACAATTGTCATGCCCTCTGAACTTTTGTTCTATAAATCCTCTATGACACCATATAAGCACAGTCCAATTGATTTATATACTCCATGCATATAACCACCATTTTATGAAAGTAGAATTAATGTAAAAAAGTAAAAAAAAGATAATTATAATAATGATAATAGTAATGCCAGAAAATAAGGAAAGGTTATTTCAAAATGGTGAGAGTTTGAACATACAGTATTGATTTAAAAAATAAAATACATTATGCTGTGATTCTATTGTGTAATAGTAAAAGCTACCTTGGGTTTGTTTCTTGGATTATCAATATTTCCCATTATTTAACAGTTTCATTTTAAAAATTATTTGGATTGGGAAACAAAAGCAAAAATATTCCGAATGATTTGATTGTTGGTTGAAAATGCCCCAGTATCAATTGCCTTTTCACTAATTCTAAACCCATTCTTTCTCATCACCCTTGTAGGGCCTCCATCCCATGAACTGTCATCTCCTTTTCCTAGATACAGTTTAATAACTCTTGATCAGTAAAATTCTAATTGGTGAAATTTTGCTGAGTTCCATAGATTTTGTAGGATATCACAGCTTACCCTAAGATTCTATATCATGTTTTCTGTATACTCCAGCTATAAAATATTTTTAAAATGTGCATTTTTGTGTTTTTTATCTCTATTGCTTTTTGGGAGTAGAAGCTATACACATAATACAATATGTATATGTGTGTGTATATTTTCATAATTTATGAAAATAGTTTAAAGGGAAAATAATTTATATATACACACAGTGTATATATATATTATATATATATATGAAATTCCTTCTGGAATATACATATCATATATCTATGGGATATATATGCCAGAAGGTACAGAAAGGGAGAACGTGCTCATACTGCTGGCTACTGAAGGGAATGCTGAATGATCTTGTCACAGTGGCTCAGGGAGATGCTGGTATTCCTGCCAGTTCACCAGAATGCGGCTGCAAAACTGCTTTTGTTCTCTCATTAAAGGAATAATGCAATGCAACAGCAAATTCACTGCCATTGTTTCTGGTTCAAGCCCATAGAAATAAATCTTGAATCTTCCTTAATGGACGTAGTCTTTGTGTCAGACAAGTAGCCAGGTGCTTTCACAGCTGCCTTGAAACATTCATGGCTTCCTGAGGATATGGGTCATTTTGTTCTCATCATTGATCAAATAGCAGAGTAAATCACTGAGGTAAAGTAACACCTGGCTGAGCCCTGTGTTTTCCCCTCATTTTCTCTAGTTAGTAATTGTTGTTCACAAATCACTTACTACATGCAGAGAAGAAGTTTGTGTTTTCTCATGTTGGCTGCTAGCTCATAATTTCGACTTCATGTTCTCACAGTAGCTTCAAAAGCATTCAGGGCATATGTTTCTTTTTTTTCCCCTGATTTTTGTGACATCTTTGTTAAACATAACATTGCTTCACATTTATTGCATAAGTTAATAGGATTACAAAGAATTTTAAGACCAAAAATGTGCTAATTATTATTCAAAATGAATAATATTGAAAATCTTTGCCACATTTTCATACTTTACTTAAAATGCAACATGTTGTGCTATATAATCTTGCTTTTTATGTTCTAAATTAATTTCTAAGGAAAAATACATAAAGTTCAATGTAATGTTTTTAAACCTTGTAAAACCTTTTAAACCTTGTACAAATACATTTACAGGGTTTGTTTATGCAATCAAGAAATATTTGTTTTCTTACAATTATGATAAATTATATAGTAGGTATGAAAATAAATATAATGTAATATTAATTTCAAAAAATAAATATTATAATTCAGCAACATCTAACTCCAACATTCAAGTTACATTAGGTCACGTATAAGATGTTATTGAAAAATGAGATAATATAAATATCTGACATGTGCTATGCTGACCAGCACACAACATCATGACCATATCAACTATATTCAGCCAGTACTGCTCCAACTGGCTAATGCCTATGCCATAAAGTTTTAAAGTATTTTGAGCATCATTCTGAGTGTATGCACTACTACTGTCTTTAATAATTTTAGAATTATATCATTTGCTTTAATTCTTATGTTCTGCTTTGAATTGAGAGACCAATTTCAATCAATGGTCAGTTTTTTACTATTTATATACTAATTTGTATGAATTTGTCTTTAATTTGTATTTGTAGCCTGTTAGTTCCCTTTCCCTGCTTCTTAAGGAAGCCAAATCTTTTCTTAAAGACAAGTAACCTATCAGGCTCAAAATGGGCCCACAACAGCTATCAACTAACAAATGGCCTCTGATTGCTGGACATTTTGTTTTTCAAATATCCACAATGATGGTGTTTCCTGGCCTAACACTGTGCTGCAGAAAAACCTCAGAATAGCTGTGCAGATCAGTTTCCTTACTTTAGTCACTATCTCCCTGCATTCTTGGTTGTCCTACTGCCTCTACACTTAATATATGCCATTGTCCAGATTCATTTTGAAAGGCTCCAGAATATATCTGTGATGAGGATCTTTTTCCCCCAAACTTCCTTTATCTGCCTAAAAGCAGAGAATTTCCAAAGAATTCAGCTGTCATAAATCCCCTCCCCAGTTTAGTAGCCCAGGAAGATTGCCTCCCATTACCAAAGAGAAGAAGTCAGCAATAGGATAAGAAATCATCTAAACAGACATTATCACAAAACTATCATATCTCTCACCCATCCTCCTATGGGCCCATTTGTCTTTCTTAAAAGTCATTTTTTTTCCCCATAAGAATTGTTATCTTCTCCTCTTTCCTTGTTAAGATTGTATATAAACCCCCAATTCTAACTTCCTAACTCCCTCCTTGAGTCCCATTTCTCTGTGAACACCTTTGTACATATATAAGTAAAACTCTATTTGCTCACTGACCTGTCTTTTGTCCATTTAATTTGCAGCCCCTAAATCACTGAACTAAGAAGATTAAAAAAAAAAAGTTTTCTTCTCCAACAGTTTTAATGCAATAAGCATGGTTTCAATGCTAGTAGCATAATCGTGGATGGTTTTGTTGTCTCTGAAGTTTTCATGAGAAAGACTGACTGAAATACATGTATCAAAGAGCCATTTCATGATATGGATAAGGAAAGCTTAGTGATATGGTTTGGCTTTATGTACACATACAAATCTCATGTTGAATTCTAATCCTTGATATTGGAGGAGGGGCCTGGTAGGAAGTGATTGAATCATGGGGGCAGACTTCATTTGTGCTGTTCTCATGATTGTGCATGAGTTCTCATGAGATCTGGTTGTTTAACAGTGTATAGCACTTCCCCCTCATTCTCTCTCTTCTGCCTGCCATGTGAAGATGTATGTGCTTCCCCTTCACCTTCTGCTATGACTGTAAGTTTCCTAGGGCCTCCCCAGAATCAGAGGCCTAAACAGCCTGCAGAACTGTAAGCTGATTAAACCTCTTTTCTTCATAAATTACCTAATCTCAGGTATGTCATTATAGGAGTGTGAGAATGGATTAATACAGAAAATTGGTAATGAGAGTGGTGAATTGCTATAAAGATACATGAAAATGTGGAAGTGGCTTTGGATCTGGGTAACTGGCAAATGTTGGAACAGTTTAGAGGGCTCAGAAGAAAACAGGAAGATGAGGGACAGTTTGGAACTTCCTAGAGACTTGTTAAATTGTTGTGACCAAAATGCTGATAGTGATATGTACAGTGAAAAGCAGGCTGATGTGGTTTCAGATGGAGATGAGCAACTTATTGGGAACTGGAGCAAAGGTCACTCTTGCTGTGCTTTGGCAAAGAGAATTGCAGCATTGTGCCCTAGCTCTAAAAATCTGTTGAACTTTGATCTTGAGAGAAATGATTTAGGGGTATTTGAAGAAGAAATTTCTAAGCTGCAAGGCATTCAAGGTGTTGCCTGGCTGCTTCTAAAAGCTTATGCTCAATTGCATAAGCAAAAAAAAACAAAAACAAAAAAAACTGAATTGTAACTATTATTTTAAAGGGAAGCAGAGCATAAAAGTTTGGAAAATTTGCAGTCCCATCATGTGGTAGAAAAGAAAAACTCATTTTCTGGGAAGTAATTCAAGCTAGCTGCAGAAATTTGCATAAGTAAATAGAAGCCAAATGTTAATAGTCAAGACAATGGGAAAATGCCTCCAAGGCATTTCAGAGACCTTCTTGGCAGCCCCTTCCATTACAGGCCTGGAGGCCTAGGAGGGAAGAATGGTTTTGTGGGCCAGGCCCAGGGCCCCTCTGCTCTGTGCAGCCTCAAGACATGGTGCTCTGCATCATGACTGCTCCAGCCATGGCTAAAAGGGGGCCAAGGAACAACTTGGGCCATTGCTTCAGGGGGTGCAAGCCCCAAGCCTTGGTGGCTTCCACATGGTGTTAAGACTGTGGATGCACAGAGGGCAAGAGTTGAGACTAGAGAGCGTCTGCCTAGATTTCAGAGGATGTATGGAAACACCTGGATGTCAGGCAGAAAGTCTGTTGCAGGGGAAGAGCCATCATGGAGAACCTCTACTACGGCAGTGCAAAGGGGAAATGTTGGGATGGAGCCCCAACACAGAGTCACAACTGGGGCACTGTATAGTGGAGCTGTGAGAAGTGGGCCACCATCCTCCAGACCCCAGAAGAGTAGACCCACTGACAGTTTATACTGTGTGCCTGGAAAAACTGCAGACACTCAATATCAGCTTGTGAAAGCAGTGAGGAGGGGGGCTGTACCTTGCAAAGCCACAGGGACAGAGCTGCCCAAGGCTGTAGAAGCCCACCTTTTGCATCAGTGTGCCCTGGATGTGAGACATGGAGTCAAAGTGGATCATTTTAGAACTTTGAGGTTTAATGACTGCCCTATTGGATTTTGAACTTCCATGGGGCCTGTAGCCCCTTTGTTTTGGCTAATTTCTCCCTCTTGGAATGAGTGTATTTACCCGATGTCTGTACCCTTATTATTTCTTTTATTCAAATTTTCTGTATTAGTCCATTCTCACACTCCTATAATGACATACCTGAAAGTAGGTAATTTACGAAGAGAAGAGGTTTAATCAGCTCACAGATCTTGAAAGTAACTAAGGTTTAATCAGCTCACAGTTCTGGAAAGTAACTAAGATTTTTTTTATTTCTCAGGCTCATAGGTGGAAGGGAGCTACTTTGTCTCAGAAGAGACTTTGGACTTGGACTTTTGAGTAATGCTTGAATGAGTTAGAACTTTGGGGGACTGTTGGAAAAACATGATTGTGTTTTGAAATGTGAGAAGGAAATGAAATTTTTGAGGGGCCAAGGGTGGAATGACGTGATTTGCCTCTCTGTCTCCACCCAAATCTCATGTCAAATTGTAATCTTAAATGTTGGTGAAGGGGCCTGGTAGGAGGTGATTGGATCATGAGGGCAGACTTCCCCCTTGCTGTTCTAGTGATAGTGCACGAGCTCTCACAAGAGCTGGTTGTTTAACACTTTTGTTTAAAAGTGTGTAGCACTTCCCCCTTTGCTCTTTCTCTCCTGCCAGCCTTGTGAAGATGTGCCCACTTCCCCTTTGCATTCTGCCATGAATGTAAGTTTCCTGAGGCTTCCCCAGAAGCAGGAGCCTGTACAGCCCACAGAACTGTGGGCATATTAAACTTCTTTCCTTTGTAAACTACCCATTCCCAGGTATGTCTTTATAGTAGTTTGAGAATGGACTAACACACTTAGATAAAGGAATATTTGGAGGCATTACAGGGAACTCCAGAGGGCACACAATTTAAGAAGCAAAGCTCTATAGATAGTGAGTCTTTGAAACAAACCTGGGTCTAAACTTCTTACCTCTTTTCACCTTATGATTATCTCTGTGTAATTTTTTCCTAAGTACATACTATGTCGTTTTATTCTAGATTACGTTATGTCTTTTTGTTATAAGAGTATATATTTAAATAGAGTTATTACGATATAGATTATCTTGATATGCATTTAATGTTAGAATTTCTGAAGAAGGTCTATGGGTTCATAAGTATATTGAGTGACTTGGTTCAAATGTGCCTTTTCAATGTGTCCACATAAAGTAAAGATACTTAAATAAGACCCTTGAATATAATTCTTAAATATCTTTCTTGGTCTCTTATGTAAAATGGCCTCCACATCAAAAGATACTAATTTTTATGGTTATAAAAGAAGAAATTATAGATTTTGTCAAGATTGATAAAGCTATGATGAGCTGGATCTACTTCTCATCAGTTTGCCAGAACCTACTGTGTCCATCTTTTCCCTACTCTGTGTTCAGCAACTTAGTCTGGTAGCTTTAAATCAGCCATGATGAAGGTATTTATACTACAACTTGGTAAACACTGCAAATCAGGCCTTAAAAAAATTATTTTTACCCTGGGAGAGCTAGTTTTTAAATACTCATCAGCATATCACTGCTCATAACTCAGTACTTTATTTACCAAACTTAGTGTGGGTTTAACAGAGTTCTTCAAGATGTTGATATATTTGCCATGAAGAAAATATTCTATAGTCAACTATGTTTGGGAAATGCTGAGTCAAGCAAAACTGTAAATATCAAAAAAGGGGGAAATAGTATGATGTTTCTATTATTTCATGTTATCTAAAATAAAAAATTACCATATTAATAAATTCTTTGGATATTGGAATACTACTTTGGGAAAAAATATTAGATTAACCTTTCAAAAGTTTATTCTGTTGACTCAGGCTCAAGAGTTTGAATTGACTACTGCTATGTTGGCATGTGTCAGGAGGACAGTAAAGTGTTTCAAACTTTTGAAATAATACTAGGTTTCCTCTCCATTGAAATATGTTAGTAACCATTGACAGGCTAAAGCTACAAATGAGATGAATGAGTGGGGATGGCAGGAGAATCAGAATAGTCAGCCCAGGCTCTACTACATATGGCAGCACAGTGCTGTAATTAAGCATAGGGGTTTTGAAGCCAGGCTACTTGGAACTGAATCCCAGCATTGCTTCTCACTGGTCATGAGACTGTCATCACTTTAGGTAACTTCTCTGTTTCCTTCATTTCTTCTTCTAAGAACTTGAAATAATAATATCATATCCAACATTCACGTTGTGAGGAATATGTATATTATGTCATTTAAAGTACTTAATGCCTGACACATGGCAAGCACTCAAAATAGTTGGCTTGTTATTATTGTTGTGGACAAAAGACAACATTGAATAAACATTATAATAGTCATAAAAGAGCCATTTCACTTAACCTTATAGATTTTCCAATAGTCAACATTATAAATCTAGAAAAAAACTTACATATTCTACATACTGAAATGCCATATAGAAAACAATTTATTTCTTCATATGTGACAGAGTTTTGTCAAATATTTCCCAAAGATATTTTTCAAAATTGAATATCTCTGGTATATGCATTTGCTACCTTGGAAATCATTTTCCAGAAAATTAGATGTTTAGGATTTTAATAAATGTTATACAAGTAAAGGATTTTGTAGTTAAGTACCTTTTAGAGACACTAGATTGCAAAAAGCCAAACAAGTTTCCTTCTTGAAGGAATTATCAGAGCTTTTAATGTTCTACTTTACTTCGTATGTGGTGAGGATAGTAATATACTGCGCACATTTCCTTAACTTAATTGACCAAGGAATCACTTTTTGAAAAGCATTTTACAGGACTAATCCTCTATAGAAATACTTTGGGGGAATGCTAATCTAGAAGATTAGTCTAGGAAGTTTGAACATTTATTCAAACTAATATACTTTCTCGGAATTCTCCAGATCATGTTAATTGTACATCAGTGAATAGACATAAAAATTTCATGTCATCCATTGGTACTTGATTAACTGAAAATACTTGGCTAGAAATCATGCCAGTAAGCTGGAATTTCATTTTCAGGGCATGTTTTCAATGAATATTACCAATAATATGAATTTGGCATTTTACTTGTTTTAATTCTATAAATACTTGTTAGCCAAATATGGGTAATGCCCTTCATTCAGTGTTTCCGGATATGTTCAGTATATGTCAGAGAGTTTTGGCAGAATATAGACATAATTTCCACAATAAGAATGCAATTACTCTTTTTCCAGGGATAGGCTATGTCAACGTCCCTATTAAAACCAGATTTTTATAGAGAGATCACTATAAAAAATATTAGTAAGTCCACAGCTTATTTTCCAAATCAACATATTGAGGTCCTAATTAGTCTTTCAATACTACAGAATCAACTCCTAACTCTGAGTCAGGCCATTCAGTAAATTAATGATTAAATGCATCGGTGGTATCCCATGACTTCAAAAATTAATGTGGCACTTTTTTGGGGACCAGATGATACCTTATTTGCTAAAAGGGTATGGTTGAATAAATGGTCATCTTAGCAAACTTTTAAATCTTCAGGACATGAGTAGATGACATCTTGCTACCTTAGTTATTATTATTTTCTGTAGATACATTATCATTAGATACTACTTTTTTTTTCTCAAGAATACAAGGACTGAAGCTAAAAGCATAAATACTAAAATTGAACCTAGATGGCTTCAATATGGTTCATTTGGTTTAAAATTATCCAATCCATGTTTCCCTTTGTTTTCAACATATTGAAAACTGTGGTATATTTGACTGATTGTATTTTCATAAAGTCTCTTTTTGTATATAACTGAATTGCTGATCCATCTTTGTAAGAGTCGTCAGGTGGTAGACTATATGAGTAATGCAGATCACTAAAGTTAAAAATGTTTTAGTTATTTGAAAGAGCACATCAATTGAGCACTACTGGGTATACCGAAGTCAGGGTGGATCCTAATTGCTTTGACAAATACTCTGCTGGGAAATTGATCTTCAAAAATTCCTTAATGCCTTTTGAAAAAATAACCCACTTACTTCATTTAAAACTTCAAAGTCTTCCTTTCTATTAATTATCACATATACTAGCAAACACAAAGAACAAAATGCTATGTTTTATTCATCTAAGCAGGGCATCTAAACACCAAGTTACAGCAAAGATGGGAACTTATTGAAGAAAAGGTCATCCTCTGTCAAACAAGACCATAAGAGGCTTTTCTTTTAGTAGAGAATTCATGAATATTTTATCTGAACATTTCCATGAACTTGCTATAAAAGCTATGTTTCTTAGCATTTACTGGGGATGTCAAAATCAGTTACTGTAATTTAAATCTTTTGCTAATACTGTATACTTATCAGACTCATTTAAAACATGCTTATCATGCATACAATAGTTCATTTAAAATATACATTTCTAAATAGTTAACATTATAGATATTTAAACTTTGTAAAATCCCATTTGACATTGTTTGTAAATAAATATTACCTTTGTTATAACACAAACATGAGAGACTACAGAAAATAAGAACAATAAAGTAATTCATAATTTAATTATCTATAACTGAATGGGAACAGAATAATTTCTTTATTAAGTGCTTCCCATGTTTAGGTTAAGTGCTAAGCAGTCTCTTGGACTCTGAATGGTGAAAGGATTGTAAGCTGCTCAATCAAAAAATAATCACAGCTCACAGCTGACTAAAAGTTTCTTTAATTTAATTAGGCATGATTATTTGATGCTCCAGAATACCTCTAACATTTTTAAGTCATGACAAAATGTTGCATTTGTATATGATGTACACATTAGAAAACCTCTAAACCTGCTAGTAATTTCACTTGCTGAAAATCAAAAAATGCTTTTGAGTGTGCACATAATTGTCCTTATGAAGAAGACAGAGCAATCAAGAGAAGCAGGGTATTTGTCTCTTTAACTTGACTTTTCTGCATGTGATGTGGTTTACCTAATAGGGGTGTATAATGTAGGATTTAAAACAGTCAAATCTGGAGCTAAATTTTCTTTACTTTGAATTGTGGCTCAGCAGATTCACTCTTGGCAATTCACTTATTTTTTCTGTGCCTAATTTTCTCATCTATAAACTGGAAATACTAGTAGTGTCTATGTCACAGGGTTTTTAAAGGCAATTTAGTGACTTTAGTGAAGTTAAGTGACTAGCTCAGTGCTTGGAATATAATAGGTATTAATAATAAATAAATAGGCTATTAATTCTCATTATTATGCTAATAAATATTTTCAGAAATTTTATATAATAGCTATATTTTGAGAAAATGTTTATGTATTTCTTTTAGCTCAAATGCCCTCAAGTGTATTTTCATTAAAATGTGTTTTGTTTCTTTTCAACTATAAGCCAACTAAAATATTTATATTACAAGCTTAAAAATTTTTGAAAATTAATAGAATTCCTATGGCATGTTAAAGCCAACTTAGTCTAAAATTAATAATAAAGGTCAAGAAGAAAATGCTACTGTCTTGAAAGGAAAATTGACTAGATTTAAGAGAAAAAGCATCTATATGAGAGAAAGTTGCCTTTACAATCATGAATAAAATAAAACTATGCTACAATAAAACTAATACATTATAGATAATGCTCTTTGAAATTGTGACAAGTGATGAAGCAGATGTTGTTTTAATTATGGGAGATTTCAGACAGAATAATATATCTAAAAAGGAAATTAAAAGTTTTTCACTATTACAATATTATTAAGACGGATATTTGGCTACATAAATCAACTGGAATTATTTCTTTATAATGGATTCTCAGACAAGTTACATTTTTTAAATATGCTGTGATTAGCCAATTTGAGTATTAAAATCTGACCTCATCATAGCTGAAATGTGTCAGAAAGTACCTTTTTCCTTTAAGAGTAAATGGGTATCCATTGTATATCTCAGACTGTTTCCATTTTCTTCACGTAAGAAATGCAACTTGTCTGGACAAGGAAGTCTTGTGGCACATTTCCCCCCTCACTACCCCGTGTTCCTGAAGCCCAAAGGGATCCATGGTAATGAGTTAGGCATTCTGTGAATTCCTCATCTTGGGTGCACTATATTGTACACATAGGTACATATATGTATACTCATTTCTTCAAGTGGTCAGTGACTTCCAGAAGGTAAAGAAGTCTATGTCCAGGGAACACCTTTTAGTTTTTATTCCACCCGAGTATAGATCTGATTATCTTTTCTTTTTTCAATAACTTTTTTCTATCACAAAATCTGTAAGATATATTTTTTAATATCCTTGTGTTGAATAAATATACACTGAAACAAACAAAACATGTCTTCAGATCATGTCTAGGCAAACACTAATGCAGAAAATCTTTTAATTCTGCAGACAGATCAGGTATTAAAGGTCTGTTTTCAATTACAGTTTCGTCTCTACTCCTGGATTCTTCCTAAGGAGCACCAATATGCTAGAGTTGTTCTCTATCTCCCATGAACTCCTGTTTCACTGCTTTAATACATTTCATATTTCTGAAAATCCTGGATGAGCTTTGCAAATTTGTCTGCCACATTATTAGTTTGATTTGTCATTTCTATGTGTTATTTCCTCTTATGGCAACTTTTAAAATTCTTTATCATTTATCATTTTTCTGATGTCTGTAATTAGTTCATCTATCTCTCATTTAATATCCAAAAAGCATAAAGTTTTTACTTTATGGTTTTTCTCCCTTGAGATCAAAGCACATCCTTTTTAATTTTTTTTTTTTTGGTGAGACAGAGTCTCACCCACTTGCCCAGGCTGGAGTGGAATGGCACGATCTCAGCTGACTGCATCCTCTGCCTCCCAGGTTCAAACAATTCTCCTGTCTCTGCCTCTCGAGTAGCTGGGATTACAGGTGCCTGCCACCATGCCCAGCTAATTTTTGTATTTTTAGTAGAGATGAGGTTTCACCATGTTGGTCAGGCTGGTCTCAAACTCCTGACCTCATGATCCACCCACCTCAGCCTCCCAAAGTGTTGGGATTACAGTCGTGAGCCACCATGCCCAGCCCTTTTTAAAATCTTAAACATCTTTAAATAATATTTGTTTCTAGATTCTCTAGAAAAAAAAAAGATTTTCAGAGGTTTGAACTGCTTCAATTATGTATATTATATTATTTCTCCTAGTTCTAAAGCATTTCTAATTAGTCATTGTATTAGTCTGTTTTCACACTGCTGATAAAGACATACACAAGACTGGGAAGGAAAAGAGGCTTACTTGGACTTACAGTTCCACATGGCTGGGGAGTCCTCAGAATCATGATGGGAGCTGGAAGGCACTTCAAGAGAAAATGAGGAAGATGCGAAAACCATCAGATAGCGTGAGACTTATTCACTACCTTGACAACAATATGGAGGAAGCCACCCCCATGATTCAAATTATCTCCCACTTGGTCCCTCCACAATATGTGGCAATTATGGGAGTACAGCTGAAGATGAGATTTGGGTGGGGACACAGAGCCAAACCATAACATTCCACCCTGGCCCCTGCAGATCTCATGTCCTCACATTTCAAAACAAATCATGCCTTCCTAACCATCCCCCAAAGTCTTAACTCATTTCAACATTAACCCGAAAGTACACAGTCCAAAGTCTTATCTGAGACAAGGCAAGTCCCTTCTGCCTATGAGCCTGTAAAATCAAAAGCAAGCTAGTTACTTCCTAGATACAATGGGGGTACAAGTATTGGGCAAATACAGCCGTTCTAAATGGGAGAAATTGGCCAAAACAAATGGGGTACAAGGCCCATGAAAGTCTGAAATCCAATGGGGCAGTCAAATTTTAAAGCTCCAAAGTGATCTCCTTTGATTCCGGGTCTGACATCCGGGTCACACAGATGCAAGCAGTGGGTTCCCATGGTCTTGGGCAGCTCCGCTTCTGTGGCTTTGAAGGGCACAGTCTTCCTTCTGGCTGCTTTCACGGGCTGGCATTGAGTGTCTGCAGCTTTTCCAGGTGCACAGTGCAAGCTGTAGGTGGATCTACCATTCTGGGGTCTGGAGGATGGTGGCCCTCTTCTCACAGCTCCACTAGGTGGTGCCCCGGGAGGGACTCTGTGTGGGGGCTCCGACCCCACATTTCCCTTTCGCACTGCCCTAGTAGAGGTTCTCCATGAGAGCCCTCCCCTGCAAATGTACAATCCAGGCATTTCCATATATTTTCTTAAATCTAGGCAGAGATTCCCAAACCCCAATTCTTGACTCTGTGCACCTACAGCCTCAGAACCATGTGGAAGGTGCCAAGGCTTGGGGCTTGCATCCTCTGAAGCCACAGCCCGAGCTCTGTGGTGGCACTTTTCAGCCATGGCTGAAGGGCTGGGACGCAGGGCAACAAGTCCCTAGACAGCACACAGAATGGGGACCCTGGGCCCTGCCCGTAAAACCATTTTTTCCTTCTAGATCTCCAGGTCTGTGAAGGGAGAGGCTGCTGCAAAGATCTCTGACATGCCCTGGAAACATTTTCCCCATTGTCTTGGGGATTAACGTTTGGCTCTTCATTACTTATGCAAATATTTGCTGGCAGCTGGAATTTCTCCTCAGAAAATGGGATTTTCTTTTCTATCACATTGTCAGTCTGCAAATTTTCCAAACTTTCATGCTCTCTTTCCCTTTTAAAGTGGAGTGCTTTTAACAGCACCCAAGTAACCTCTTGAAAGCTTTGGTGCTTAGAAATTTCTTCTGCCAGATACTGTAAATAATCTCTTTCAAGTTCAAAGTTCTACAAATCTGTAGTGCAGGGGCAAAATGCCACCAGTCTCTTTGCTAAAACATAACAAGAGTCACCTTTGCTCCAGTTCCCAACAAGTTCCTCATCTCCATCTGAGACCAACTCAGCCTGAATTTCATTGTCCGTTCATTACCAGTATTTTTGTCAAAGCCATTTAACAAGTCTCTAGGAAGTTCCAAACTCTCCCATATTTTTATGTCTTCCTTGTCCTCCAAACTGTTCCAACCTCTGCTTGTTACCAAGTTCCAAAGTCACTTCCACATTTTCAGGTATCTTTTCAGCAACAGCCTACTCTACTGATACCAATTTACTGTATTAGTCTGGTGTTTTCATGCTACTGATAAAGAAATACCTGAGACTGTGAAGGAAAGGAGGTTTAATTAGACTTACAGTTCCACATGGCTGGGGAGGCCTCAGAATCATGGTGGGAGGCGAAAGGCACTTCTTATATGGTGGTGGCAAGAGAAAATGAGAAATATGCAGAAGCAGAAACCCCTGATAAAACTATCAGATATCATGAGACTTATTCACTACCATGAGAACAGTATGATTCAAATTATCTCCCATCGAGTCCCTCCCACAACACATGGGAATTGTGGGAGGACAATTCAAGATGAGATTTGGGTGGGGACACCGAGTGAAACCATATCAGTCACATAATGGCCTTTGTTGTTGTTAACTTCCCAATTAATGGATTATCTCCAAGATTTAGCATTACACAGTGCAGGAGAATCATACTTGTTCCACTTTTGTCCATGTGAGTTGTGGTTTAATTTACTTAGACCCTGAGCTAATACAGGTGGATATGCCTGGATTTTCAGATTCCAGATGGGTTTTATCAGATATGGTTCTACTAAATATTCTGATATTCCCATGACCTGTGTATTTGGCAGTCTGAAAATGTGGAACCTGCATCATGAAATCATGAACTATTACTTACTTTCTGTCTCCCTCACCTTGCCTTCAGCATAATCCATTATTTCTTAGCATTGTTCTCTTACTTTCTAATTTTCTGTTGAGTATAAATCCCTCAATGAATGTAGAAAGTAATGACCTGAGCAGGAATCTTGCTGTCTCATTGAAGCAGCACCCACCAGTGCAGAAGCGACTGTCCAGTGTTCTGGTTTAGAACTTGCATTTCTGAATCAAAATTAGACTATGGGAAAAGCCGAAAGCTCTCTTTCAGAAAAAGAAGTCAACAATAAGATTACTCAATCCATCTCTTTCTGCCTTAGAGATTTACAGTATCTTTCTGATTCTGATAATATACTATTAGCTTAATAGACTGTATTCCTGTGCATGTTGTTTTTTTTGTTTTCATATGTGATTTGTAGATAAAGAGAAACTGGAACATGTGGTCAGCCAGTTCTACTAGCCAGATGATCTTACAGTCAGAAGCCTGCCTATTTCATTTTTAATACTTCCACATATAGGTCAATTTACCTTTTAAAAGTAATTCTGTACTTTAGTTTTAACAAAATTGTACGTTTTCAGGGAAAATTGGAATCATATTTATCACGAGATAACTCTCTACTATTAGGGTGAATTATTAAAATTTAGTGTTTCTTCCTTTAATTGAAGTATAACTTACATATGATAAACTGTATATATTATTTTTATTTGTGAAAATTTATGGAATACAAGTATAATTTTGTTAAATGCATGGATTGCATAGTGGTGTAGTAAGGGCTTTTATGGTACAACTGCATATGTTGGACAATTTGATGATCTTTCATAAAGGTTTTCATCTGTGAAATCATCTTGTACTCAAGATACTGGATATTTGTATTCCTGCAAAATATTAGGCTTGTCCCATTTGTAATCCATTCCTCCTCCACCACTGTCCCCATACATGCTTTCTTTCACTATAGGTTAGTTTGTATTTTCTAGAATTCTATATAAATGAATCATAGAGTGTGTAGTCCTTTTTTCATGGGCTTTTTCTTTCAGCATAATAAACTGGTATTCATCCACGTTGGGGCATGTATTAGTCATTAGTTCCTTTTAGTTGCTGAGTAGTATTCCATTATTAATATTTTCAAGCATTAATGTTATATCTGTAGTAAGGATTCAAATATTCAAGACAGTTTTATTTATTTACATGATATATACATTTTCCTCAAAAAATTAAGCGGAGCTATATTACCAAGGATATGCACTGACCTTTTTTTTCATAAACTATGTTCTTAAGTCTCCTTTTTATAGTTAGAAGAAAATTGGTTAATTTGTCTGTGGCATAAATAAATAAAATTAAGATGTCACTTTATACAATATAACTGAAAATAAATAATGCTTAATAGCTTTTGCCATCTCAGTCCCTTTCCCCATCTAGCCTTGGTAAGAAGAGAATGTGGTAAAATTACCATTTAGTTACAGAGTTTAAAACACTAATAATTGTGGAATTTATGAAATTCTTCTTCCTGGTATTTTCTCAGTGATGTGAAAGAGACTAATATTAGACACAACAGAAGTAGGAGGGAGTGTTTTTCATGATTAAGACAACTGTTTCTGAAAACACCCTTCCCTTTTATTTTGCAAGGAGAGAAAGAAAGCCCTTTGTAATAGGGTGACCAGTGTATGTAGAAAACATAGTTCTGTTTTCTAAACTTCATGAGCTGGCAGGTTTTGTGCTGGGGAATGACAGAGAACCTTTAATTTGTGGAGAAATAGGAAAAAATAGTGAGTAAAGAATGTAGCACACTAAGAACCATTTTTGCCTTGTTAATTTTGTGTACCCAGTGCTAGCATGCACTGGACACATAGTAGGTTTTCAATAAATATTTATCCTATAAAAGCATTAGGTCTAATAAGAAGTGTTGACCCAAACCATGAAAATTCTTCAAAGCCCAACCAGAAATTGTATATATAATTAAAGGATAGGAAAAATATTTAAATCTGGTAGTGAAAAATTTGGTAAAAAAGTAGTAATGTGGTATCTGGTTTTCTGTTTAGGAAAATGGCCTCCAGCTGCATCTGTGTTGTTGTAAAGGACATAATTTTATTCTTTTTTATAAGGAGAAGCTAAACTGGATACACATGGGCATAAAGATGGGAACAATAGACATTGGGGACTATGGGACTAATATAAGGATGAGCGAGGGGCAGGACAAGGGTTGAAAAACTACCTATTGGGTACTGTGCTCACTACCTGGGTGACGCTGACTACCTGGGTGACAGGTTCAATCATACCCTAAACCTTAGCATTATGCAATATACCCTTATAACAAACCTACACAAGTACTCTCTGAATCTAAAATGAAAACTAAAAAAGGATATTAATGTGTAAGGTGGCTTGTCAAGATGAAGAGAGAATGACATCATGGAGAATATTAAGATTAGTGCAGTAACCAAGGCTGTAGTCCACCGGGGCCTAGGGAAGAATGATCATAAGAGGTACCAAAACAAGATGGTAATTTGGTAACTGTTTCATGATTAGTAGTTAAAAGGGTGTGAGTGTTAAAGATGACAGAAGCAAAAGGGTAGGAGAGTAAAAGTTTTGAGTCTGGCTGATTAGGGAAGTTAGGCTAGCAACTGTGGATGTGGGCAGCTGAAAGTAGAAATTAATTTAGAAATAGGTGTGGAGAGGTATATGAAGTTTGGAGCTTTGCCTTAACTTATACTTTAGTCTCTTAAAATATACAATAGGCTATATTCTAATATAGGAAGTACTGATAGAAACAGGAGTTCAGATAACTGTTATTTTCCTAAGAAAAATAAAATTGGAGAACATATTTTGGTTTCTGAAAAAGCTTTGAAAAGTTTTGCTTCTAGTGAAAAACAAAAGTCATAGATCAAAAGCAAAAGACCACCTTTTTAAAGTAGAGTTTTCTTTTGTTATAAGAATTATATATCCAGCAAGGGCTTCATATAAACTATTTTTCAACAATTTTACATATCAAACCAAATGAAATTTTTGAAGGGAAAAAATTTATATTGCACAAGGGAATAGAATGAGATAGTTCAGGGCTTTAAAAATTTACTACAATGTATGAATTCTTAGTAATATAAAGCAAGATAGCAATAAAAGATAAGCTCAGAATCATATGATATTTTCTTTAAAAATGATCACCTCTCTCTTTCAAGCCACACTGTAATATCTCAAAAGCAGTATTTCTTATTACTGACACTACTTCCTAAAAGGCTGAATAGTTACTGACTTCATGGCTGATGAATTCAAATAACAAGCCATTCTTGTATCAATTTTCTGACTTCAAAAGTAAATGACTGTGGAATAATATTCTAATCTTACCTTACCTTTTAAAGCGACTTACTTTTCTTATTAGCAAAGAATTGAATGTAATCACAGTAGCTAGAAACTTAGACATTTTCAACACTTGACTCAGTGGAAAAGAGGAATACCACCAGCTTATTCTTACAGACTATTGTGATTGTGATTTCATGACTAAGCTGCCATCATAAGGCTGAATTTCAGAAATGTGAGATCATATACATGATAATTTTAAAAATTACAAAACGAATAGAAATGAAAAACTGTATCTCATCCAAAATTTTTGTACCTAATTTTATTACAGTTGCTTCATATAAAACATACATTTTTAGGAGGGATTGCGAATATACTTTTCATTCCAAAGTTACAATTCATAAATAGGAATTACTAACAAAAAATAGAGAAGCAAATTTGTTTGATAATATAAATCACAAAAATATTGCCAAGAAAAGAATTTCAAGTACCATCCTTCTGTTTATTATGAAATTTCATACACAAACAGAAAAGCACAATAATGTAATGGACATCCATACATCATCACTTACTTTTAACAAGTGGGACCATTTGAAGAATTTGGTTTGCATCTGATTTTGTGTAATTAAAACACAAACTTTTCAGGAAAGAGTCCCTTTTGTAACCTCCTTGATCAAATTATCTCGTTTTTTATTCCCAAATTAACCATTTACCTGGAGTCCAGCTACATTTGCTAACAGTGTACAGATAGATCACTTAAACAATGCATGTTATATATGATATGCAATAACATAATATATATTGTATTATGTAGTTTTGTATTGCTTGAAGTGTTTTTAAACTTAAAATGGATTATATTATGTATATTATGTCTTTACTTCAAAGTTACACTTCTAAATTCCCAAATGTACCTGTGTTAATGCATGCACATCTGGTTCATTCATTTTAACTGCTGTATAATATTTTATTGCATGGCAATAACAGAGGTTGTTTACATATTCCTAATAAAAATATGTAAATAATTTGTAGGTCATTTTCAAATTATTGTTATTAAGACCAATACTGCCTTGACCATTTCTGTCCACATCTCCTTAGCCACATGTGGGAATTTGTTTAAAGTATGAATCTGAAAGTAGAACTGATGGATGGCGTGAAGGATATGCACATCTTCATATTAACTTGCTCACCAAAGGGTCTGTACAAATTGACATGCTCCCCAATATCCAGGCAAATTCAGCCCCCAACATTTCACTTGGGTCCTTTTCTATTTTCCCTAAGTGTCAGCCGGTCTAAGAAATAAAGGGAAAAGGTACAAAAGAGAAAAATTTTAAACCTGGGTGTCTGGGGGAGACATCACATGTTGGCAGGTTCTGTGATGCCCCCCAAGCCGTAAAACCAAGTTTTTATTAGTGATTTTCAAAAGGGGAGGGAGTGTACGAATAGGGTGTAGGTCACAGAGATCACATGCTTCACAAGGTAATAAGATATTACAAGGTAAATGGAGGCAGGGTGAGATCACAGGACCGGGGCAAAATTAAAATTGCTAATGAAGTTTCGGGCACACATTGTCATTGATAACATCTTATCAGGAGAGAGGGTTTGAGAGCAGACAACTGGTCTGACCAAAATTTGTTAGGCGGGAATTTCCTCATCCTAATAAGCCTGGGAGCGCTATGGGAGACCGGGACTTATTTCATCTCTTATGTACGACGGTAAAAGACAGACATCCCTGGAGCAGCCACTTTAGAGGCCTACCCCTAGGCATGCATTCTCTTTCTCAGGGCTGTTCCTTACTGGGAAAAAGAATTCAGCAATATTTCTCCTATTTGCTTTTGAAAGGAGAGAAATATGGCTCTGTTCCGCCTGGCCCACAGGCAGCCAAACTTTAAGGTTATCTCCCTTGTTCCTTGAACATTGCTGTTATCCTGTTCTTTTTTCAAGGTGCCCAGATTTCATACCGTTTAAACAATTTGTGCAGTTAACGCAATCACCACAGCGTCCTGAGGCGACATTCATCCTCAGCTTATGAAGATGATGGGATTAAGAGATTAAAGTAAAGCAGGCATAGGAAGTCACAAGGGTATTGACTGGGGAAGTGATAAGTGTCCATGAAATCTTCACAATTTATGTTCAGAGATTGCAGTAAAGACAGGTGTAAGAAATTATAAAAGTATTAATTTGGGGAACTAATAAATGTCCATGAAATCTTCACAATTTATGTTCTTCTGCCATGGCTTCAGCCAGTCCCGCTGTTCAGGGTCCCTGACTTCCCGTAACACCCCAACAATGAATGAGCGTTGACTTTCTCAACATCTTTGTCTATATACTTACCTTTAAGAAGTAAATTTAAAAACATAAAGCTTGCATCTACTGTAATTTTAGCATAAAACATATTACCTAAAATGCCATGCTGAATTTTGTATTGGTAATGAAAAAGCTTTAGGAACAATGAATCCCTCAAAAAAAAAAAAAAAGTGGATCTTCTTGCACAAATTAAACATATTTAGCTACAGCAAAATTCAGTGCAGATAGGACCAGGCTCTTCATCTCCCACTCCTTTTTTATGAGCCCAGAAATCAACAAGTACTCAAGAGAAGAAATAAGTCAGAAGATTGATAATAGACTGGAGCCAGACATTCTTGCCTCACATCCCAGCTCTATCTCTCATTAGCTACATCATCCTGCAAAAACTCTTAATCTTATTCCCACCTCTTTGAACTTTAGATTCTCATTTGAAAAAATGGTGATTATAATAATTGCAGCCCTATAATATTGTTTTAAAGATATAAGTCAAATAACACTTATAATTCACATAGTACAAAGCGTAGCACAGATTAGGTGCTAGAAAATGTTCATTTGTCATCCTGTATGAAATTGGGCATACTGTCATGTTAAAGCCAATAAAATAGAATAAAATAAAAAACCTTAAATATATTATAGCCACTACATGTTTTCCTCTTTTCCTTTAGATTCAATAGTTTTTAATCTAATACTGTTATTATTTGGCATTTAATGAATATTGTCTAACAGGAACCCTGAAATTCACTCTCATATATACTTTGACCTGACATGGTGTGTATATTATAAAGCACAGCTAACTTGCTGGATATCTCCATAATATAGTAGTGCTATTTATAGGTGGGGGAAAAAGTAGCACACAAACATGTTGAGCCATACTTTTTCCATGTTATACAAGAATTTTTTGCGGTCAAGGACTTTCCTTATTTATATTTATATTTCTACAGTTGGCATATAGTAAGTATGCTTATATGCTAGATGAATGAATGAAGAAGCAATTATTATTTCTTCTTGTGCTAATTTTCAGGAAAATGAGTTACTCTTGGAAGAATCAAATCATCTCCATTAATGGAAGCAGTAATGTCTCTGTTTGTGAACCATTCAGTTATCACAAGTAGTAAATTATAAACCCAAACCTCAATTTGAGTTGATTTTGCTACCATACCAGTTGTAAATGCTGCATGGCTAAAAACGTGAAGAGAGGGTGGAGATTGTAGGGCAGAGGTAGATCAATCACACTAATGCTTTTATTTAAATTCCAGATCAATAAAAAAGTTTTTTCTTATTCTGTAGGGACTAAAATGTTATATAAGAATTCTGCTTTTTAAAAGCTACCATCTTTATGGAAAGAATAAAAGATTGAAAACTTTGATTTTTTTGTATCTGGTAGATTGCTGTTATATATTAGAAGGCTGATAATAAAAGTAGTATACTCCTAAATTTGGTAAATAACTGGAGCTATAAGTCTAGATATTATTTAGCACATAAAAAATATAGGAAGGACATATATTGATTATCAGTATATAAATGTTATAAAGAAGCCAGGTAAATTATATTACATCCATGAATTGTTTCATTGTATCAATCAGTGAAACTCAGGGATCACATAAGAGAAGGGAAGTCCCGTGAGCAAGGAATGGAAAACAAGATGAGAGCAATTTCAGGTTAAAGGCAAGAAGCTCATACCAAACCAGTCATCCCTGAGGCTTCCACAGCTTTCCCCACACCAGTATCTGGAACAACCATTTACCCAGTTGCTAAAGTCGAAAATTTGGAATTAACTAGGACTCCTACATTTTCTTTAACCCTACATATTCAAGCCATTGTCAACAAATCCTGTCAGGTCTACCAACAAAATATATCTGCCTCCACCCACTTCTCTATATCTCCACTGCCACCACTCCAGTCCAAGCCACCTTTCCATCTTGACTGAACTTGTAACTGGTCCTTTCACACTTGACCCCTTAATATAGCTGCTAGACTCATCTCTAAAGAGTTAATGTAACTTCCCATTTGAAACTTTCAGTGTCTTCCAAAAAGAACTTAAAATATAATCCAAATCTATTACTTGCATGTTCTGGCCTCTAGGAGCCCAAAATTTCATTGTTATATCATGACACTTTGTTCCATCATTCACTGTAGTCTGACTACAAGTGTACTCTGTTAAGACATGGAAAACTCTTTTCCCAGCTCAGGGACATTGCACATGTTTCTTCTCGTTTTTGGAATGCTGTTCATATGGCCGGTTTATTCTCATTCTTCAGAAATAAACTTAGATATCAGATCTTTTTTCTTTAACCTTTGCATACAAAACAGGTCAACCTATACATCATAGCAACCAGGTTATTTTCCTTATAATAGTAATCACAAGGAGTAAATACTTTATGTATTCATTATTTACTTTTTTATCATATGTTTCCAACACTTGGGCATAGTGGTGATCATTGTCACAAGCACCTGGGACTGTGCGTGGCATATAATAAGCACCTAATACCTATATGTACAAATAATCAATGGATAAATGAAGTAATAAATGCTTACCTACATGCCTGTCTAGAGATTCTTAAAGAGGGTAATGGATGAATTTGGAATTTCAAAACGGCTTTTAAATGTTATTTCATTAATTCATCCATTCTGAAGATATATCATCACTGAAACAGGTTAAATTCTTCAATAAATAAGTGTAGCAAATATAAGTACCATAAATATATTTTATTAGCTTTGACTCATATATATGGCTGTTATGATAGATAGGTTGACCTATTTTGTATACAGAGGTTAATAAGGAAAATCAATAGTTATGCAATATGGTTCATGAAAACAAAACGCTATATTTATTTTTGCATAAGCATTTATATTTTCAAATTCCATAAATTTATACATGACGAAGTATTGTTGACTTCTTTATCATATTTATAAATAACTAAATATGTTTCAAAATTATTCACATAATACCTTTTAAGAGAAAAAGAAATGACATAGTCTCTCATTTTAATGTCTGTGTAGACTAGCATATTTTCTTTTCTCAAATAATAAAACATAACTAAGACCATAGAAATTAAAAGGTTTTCCTGTTAAGATTAACTGACATTTGTCTCAGAACAAAAGATAGTTTCTGGCATTCAATTCTTTATAATATTATTAGGGAAAGGCTTGCAATATTCCAGATGGGTGCAGTGTTTACCAACGTACAGTAATGTTGTCAAACAAAGAACATGTAAATTTTGAGCTTTGAAGTCAGCACCTTGAACTTGTGAAAGTACAAATGAATTATTTAAGAAGCATGAAAGTAGTGTTATGTTACATAAGGAAGGAAGATAGAAGAAGTCAGCCTGTGGTTATACAGACTATATTACTTTTAATTTTTGGCCTTCTATATTTTAAATGTATTGACTTTTTTTAGGACAATATGTCTTAAGTAGAGACCAACTTTTCACTGGAATAGTTTGTTATTCTTTTTATTTAATATAGATATTCTGGCTAGTTGTATTAACCTGGTAATATAACCTGAAACTCCCCAAAATGCTTCCTAAGAGGAAGTATACCATACCAATTGGGTTACGAATATGAAATAGTATATTCAAATTGGGATAATTTAGGAAGAGTTTATAAAAGGGGCAGGTTACGAAGGTGTGAGCAAGTTGTAGGGGAACCACAGGGCTTATTCCAAGCTAGAAACAGAAAACTACAAAAAAAATAAATAAATAAAAACAACCCCCCAACACAACTGTTACCATCTTCGGACTTAGGAGAAGGGAGTAAGCAGTTAGGCAAAAAACCAAAAGAAGAGTGAGAGAGAAAAGCTGCCTAGAAAGAAGCAGTCACCGGCCACCCAGGAACACGACCAGCCAGAAATAACACGCAGGAGGTGAGCCAGGGAAATCGATACTGGGACCTTGCTCTGCTTGCTTCTCTCCAATACGGCTGCAGAGTGGGCCGGGGTTGAGCATGTGACCTGGTTTTAGCTGATGTAGGGGGCTACTTTATTCTGTATTTACTTTAAAAATGGGTTCACATGAAAAAAGGAAAAAGTATTAATCGTTAACACATTAATATAATACTGTATTACTCTAGTGTATGTAACACAATAGATTTCAAAGCTATTTTATTTTTATCTCATGTGTATCCTCACAAAATCGCTGACAGCTTAAGAACATGGGTCCTGGAGTAAGACACACTGAGTTCAAATCTCAGAGTCCTTCCTTATCAGCTACATATCTTTGAACAAGTTCCTAATTTATTTACCACTATTTCTTCATCTGTCATAAGGGGATGGTAATATCTCCTCCTGCAGTGTTGTGAGAATTCAATGAATCAATACGTGTAAAGCGCTGAGAATAGTTCCTGGCATGTGGTAAGTGCTTAGTAGATGCAGCTCTTCTTACTTTCATTTCATAGGAACAGAAAAGAAGTTCAGTGAAATAAAGGAATTTAAGGGTGTGTCGTTTTCAAACAAGGGTGAGAGGTAGCACTTACCAAAGTTTCTGGACTTACAATCCAAGGTTTTGTATATTCTACATAAGTACATAATCATAATCAATTGCTTTGTTTTTTTAAGGTTTTCCAAACATACACTTTTTCTTGGCTTTACTCACTATCATGTCTGATTATTGCTTATCCTTGTTCTTTCCTCTCTTTTCACAGGGAAATGAGAAAAAAAAAACAGTAATTGTGTGTTCCATGGTGATGTGCTATTAATTCAGTCTAAGATTAGTGACTGCATTAACAATAAACCTACTCAGAGGTAGCATTTCCACACATGTATATATGACCACAGTGGACTTCTGTTAATTACTGAAATGATCTAATCTATTATGTAATTTTAAAAGAGGGTTTTACAACCTTAAATCTTCCATAGCTAAAAAATTTTAAACTGTTGCCTTCTGGATTGACTTAGGGCATTGTTGTCAGTACCACAAATGCTGCCTGACATACAGTAGATGCTGAATAAATATTTGTTGAAGTAATTAATTAATTAAAGTGTTCCACCCAACATATTGCTTTTATTAGTATACAAGAACGTAAAACTGCACAGAATATGAAAAAATCAGAAAAAAAGTGAATATCTAGATTTAGAGGGAAATGCAAAGGATCAGTAAATCACAATGTGTAGGTTTCTTTAGTTAGAAAGGCCTTAAATCTATGTGGTATCTCAACATAAGCAAAAACAACAATACCGTACAGAATTTTCTCAGGCTGATGTAGAGATAGTCTGCTTAATTGTGAGTATATTTCCCTAACTGTTGTGAGAAAGAAATTTTGATGGTGCAATATAAATTTTTAATCCGAATTGTAGCAGTTAAGAGTTTTACTCCACTGAGTGGCTGAATCTTACTCCTCACAAAGGGTAAGATTCTTTTTCATCTTGCAAAACAAAGTTGTTGAAAACCAAAGCAAACCCCTTAACCTAGGGATGATCAAAACAGACTAGTTCTAACTGAAAAAAATTAACCAAGGAAACAAACCTAAAGTTACCTTTCATTTAAATTCAGTCAGGAATTGTTTACATGAAAATCACAAAGATGGAGCTTTTGTCCATTTACCGCAAATAGATGAGTAAAAAAATGTAATCTATAAAAATGTCTTGGCTGGGCACGGTGGCTGACGCCTGTAATCCCAGCACTTTAGGAGGCCGAGGCAGGTGGATCACGAGGTCAGGAGATCGAGACCATCCTGGCCAACATGGTGAAACTCCGTCTCTACTAAAAATACAAAAATACAAAAATTAGCTGGGTGTGGTGGCGTGTGCCAGCTACTCAGGAGGCTGAGGTAGGAGAATCCCCTGAACCAGGGAGTCAGAGGGTGCAGTGAGCCGAGATCACGCCATAGCACTCCAGCCTGGCAACAGAGTGAGACTCCCATCTCAAAAAAAAAAAAGCCTTTATGATTTTTCCTGTCATAATATTTTAAACATTTTGCTAATGATGTCTGTAGGGTAGTATTTGGAAGAAATAAAATAGAATATTATAGAACTCGAGGCTCATCTACTGCTTTAATCTCTTTGAAACATCTTTATTCCAAATTTTTTTAAAAGTCTTTAAAAATGTATCTAAGTAAAATCAACATTGTACTGTAGAAGTTCTAAATGAATATGATTATGATAATAGCTTCTTACACAAAATTTAAGAGATATTCATTTGCCTTTTGAATCATTATAGGGTGAATATATCTACATCTTTCATTTTCCATGATTGCATTCTGTATATCAAGTAGAGCAGGTCTAGTTACTAAGTTATTGATAATGTGTTTTGTTAACATGCAATTCTCCTATTCCTTTGGATTCAGCAGAGTCTTTTGGAACTTAAACATCTTGACTCTTCTGTTTAAAGCCTAAATCAACCTGAGAGAAGGTATGTTTTTAGAATGGAAAAGTTGCTTACAATAGTTTTAAAAAGGCCTAGACACCTCAAGTTTAAGTCTTCAATTTGTGCTTCACTAATCTCTTCAAGTTATTGCCAAAAAATAATTTTCTAAATTTTAAGAAATCAGTAAGTTTTAAAAATGTACTTTTAAAAGTAAATTCCAAACATATTCTAAAATAAATCACACATTATTTAAATAGGACTTTTTTATTTTAGAAATTGTTCCCTTTGATTTTGCTAAGGGCGAATAATTACAGTTACTATGGTAATTAATATTCATTTAAATTCAAGTCTCCAGAGTTGCATAGAAATAAATTATGTTTTTATATTGTAACTGTTTTGCATACTCTTTTAAAACATGACTCTAATCATGAAGATTAGATTTTTTTCCTTGAAATTTTGCTAGCTGTGACATAATTCTAAGGAACTGTGTTACATAAAGAATACTTGTCTGCCTTATTTTTATCTATACCTCAAATTTGCCCTGCTTTCTTGATGTCTCCTGAAATACTTAGAATAGGGAGAAAATTACTGTTTATGTTAAATATAAAAAAAAAAAGACAACTAAAACTCCAAAAAATTGGTTTGGGTAACACTAACAGGTTCTACCATATTAGCATAAAATCCCCTTAAAAAATAATTGCTAAAATTAGATTCCCTTCTGGCTTTCTCTGTGTCCTCATAATTTTTCTCAAAAATCTCCCACTAATTCAGAACTCTTTTTTTCATGGTAAAATATAAACAACATAAATGTACCATTTACATTATTTTTAAGCATACACTTCAGTAACATTAAGGACATTTATACTACTATGTAGCCATCACTATTATCTATCTCCAGAACATTTTTCATCTTCCCAAACTGAAACTTCATACCCATTAAACAGGAGCTCCCCATTTTGTCCTCTCCCAGCCCTTGGAAACCACTATTCTACTTTCTGTCTTTATGAATTTGACTATTCTAGGTACATCATATAAGTGGAATCATACATCCTTTCTCCTTTCGTGACTGATTTAGTTCACTTAGCCTCCTGTCCTTAAGGATAATCTATGTTATAGCATGTGTAAGAATTTCCTTCTGTTTTAAGGATGTATATTTTTCAGTTGTATGTATATACCACCTTTGTTTATCCATTCATCTTTTAATGGACATTTGGGTTGCTTCCTTCTTTTGGTTACTGTTAATATTGGTGTTACAAACATTGGTACACAAATAACCATTCAAGTCCCTGCTTTCAATTATTTTGGGTATATATCTAGAAGTGGAATTACTAGATAATATGGTAATTATATTTTTAATGTTTTGAAGAGTTGCCATACTGTTTTCCATTTCTAATTCAGAGGTTCTTTTTTAAACAGTAAAATATATAAAATTCAAAAATGAAAAAGCAAATTAGCATGCCACTGTGGATTGCAACATTGATTTGCTAAAAGAGACTTGAGGTTAATTATTAACCTACCCCATTATTTTATAATGAGATAAGTAAACCAGGGGGAATTTGTGAGATATCTAACCCTGGTACTCAAATTTGCAGGCCAGTGGTTGCCCCATAAGCCTGCATTTCAAATGGGTGCTTAAAACTTAGTTAGGATTTTAGAAAAAAAATATTAATACATAAACTTATATAACTGTAGAAATAATTTACTTTAGTTTTTGTAGCACCTGAGATTTAGAGAGAGAGAGAGAGAGATATATATAGCAGGGGCAATGTGGCATAATTATGGCTTTTGATGTTTTCTATTAAAAACTCTTACATGTGGTGTTTAAGAACTGTTGTGTGTAGAGAGTTCTTAACCTTATTAACACCTCCACATTATCTCCTATACTAAGTAAATTACACTTCTAGAAAAAGCAAAATCTGCAAAGTATAACAATAATAAATTATCCTTAAATTCTATAAACAAGTTACTTCCATTTCAAACAGATTTTGTTCCTTTTTGTCAGGAGCATTGCAGTAATCTTAATAAACTTAATACACTTAATAAACTTCCTAACTAGTTTATTAACTAGTAAATAAATTTACTAACTAGGACCATAAACACTTTCACAGATTGGACCATCTGATTAAAAGAAAAATAAAATTGACACCTTGACTCAGTAGTTTGCATACTTCAATAGACTTTCCTTCAAGTTAATTAATGTGTAAATGCTCAACTATGGATTCAATTAACCCACAGGGTACTTATTGCTGTATTTTTTCAAAAAATAGCATGAAACAAAGTATACCTAAATGACATTAACACAATATATTAAGGTTCCAACATTAAATTAAACAACCTGAAATAATAACAATTACACTTTCTCTCAGTAGCCCATAAACATATACATATAACATTCTTAAATTACTATTTGTCCTAATGTATAAAGAGGCTAAATTTATAAATAAATAATAAATGTAAAATAATTAGATATTATGAAAACCTTAACTTTCTCATTTTCTAAATTTTAATTCTAAATATCGCATGTGAGGTGTTTTATCTTTAATAATAAAGATTGAGCTATAATGTATTGTGATTTTTATCACAGAACCATAATGTAAAATAATCCACATGTAGGCATGCTCATAAATAAGCTGACTGGCAATACTGAATATGAAAATTATATATATTAATCTCTATTAAACTCAATCATTAGTTATTTAGGGCCATTGACTTCTGTGAAAATGAGAAACAGATGTAAATCTCCAAGTTACTCACTCTCATTCCACATTGAAGTATTTTATTGTATCATAATGAAATGGTTTGTGTACTTAGCTGTTTTTCTCCTTTACCAAAATATACATTTCATGAAGGCAAAGATGATGTCAAACTTATTTAGTACTTTTTCTTCAGTGGCTCACATAACCTGGTGCATCTTAGATCTTCATGAAATATTTTCTGAATGAATAAAAACAGGTTTTTAGGTAAACTTTCTGATTTCCTTTAGGTCCACTGCCTCATTTCTTTTAGATATAGTGTAATGACTTAAAAATCTGTTAGTGGGTATACTCAAGCTGCTATGGTTTTAATGTTTATTGCCTTCAAAACTCATGTTGAAATTTAATCCCCGAAGTGGCAGTATTGAGAAGTAGGGCCTTTAAAAAGTGATTGGGTCATGAGAGCTCTTTCCTCATGAAGGGATTAATCCATTCACAGATTAATGAATTAATTAATTAATGGGTTGATGGATTAATGGGTTTTCATGGGACTGGGGCTTTATAAAAAGATAGATGCCAGCTAGCATGCTCAACTTCTTGCCACATGGCACCCTGCACTACCTTGATACTCTGCAGAGTCCCACCAGCAGGAATGCCCTCATGAACTGTGGCCCCTTGACCTTCTACTTTTCAACCTCCATAACTGTAAGAAATAAATTCGTTTTAAATTACCCAGTTTCAGGTATTATGTTATAAGCAACAGAAAACAGACTAAGACGCAAGCCGAACTGTATGATTCATATTAAATTTCTGTTGCTATTCATGGCAACTGTTCCTGAACCTGGCGTCCTGCACAGCACTGAAATTTACATCTGTGTGTTAAAAAGACTTGATCACTTGATCATTTTTGCAAAAGACTCAAGCTGTTAGATCAAGATTACTTTGGGGATGCTATTAGAGCCTAGCAGGTGAAATAAACAAAACTATTTATTAACACGGTTTCTTACTGATAGTTACAGCAACTCTAGGTGTACACATTAATGAGGCCGGCTGCCTAGATTGTGCTATAAATGATGCATGCCTATGAAATTTTTGTGTTGTTTACACTAAAAAGAATGAGCCTCCTAGTAGATGTAGAAAACAAAGCAATCCTTGATCTCCATTGGATGGAAGACTCAGCAAGGTGCATAACAATCACAGTATTGGGAAAACAACTCAAAAGGGCACATCCAATTGATGGAATTGAGCTGAGTAATGTCTCCTACAGAGATACTTCACTGAGCTAATAGAGCCAACATAAGCATAGGTAAAAGCACTTTAGTGTCGACAGTAGCTGAGTAGTCACAGAATGCATGAGGGGAGGTAGTAAAAGTTGACAAGCAAAATAAATGTTTTTGTTTATTTAATTATTTTTCTCCTTATACTATATACATACTACATGAGATTATGTCCTATATAGTTGATTCCTTTGATTTCATTTAGAGTTACACACATTATCTTCTAAATGCATCTTATTTTCTCGAATTGTATTAACCAAACGTGGTTTAAGTTAAATAATGCAGAAGAAAATTCATGTGGTCATAATCTTATTAGATTCCCAGTGTGAAACAATGATATATGATTTCATCCCTTCTCCAAACCACACACAAAATTAAAGAAAAAGAAAGGAATAAAATTTATCCTGACCACAAAATTTTAAACAATATAAAGAAATGCTGCAAAATGTCTGACAATGTTCATTGACAATATTTGAATAAATTTTAAAATTAATATTCAAATGTTTTCATCAAATCTGAAATAAAATACCAAATATCATTATACAGAGAATTCTGTAAAGATAGTGGAGTAGAAAGAACCAGGAATCTGTCTTCCCATCTAGGCAACAATTGCACTGGCAGAGTCTGTCTGATGTAACTAATTTGGAAATCTGAAGTCTACTGAAGAATTGCAATATTCAGTGATAGGTTTAGATGATAAATTGAAGTTGATTTCAGATCTTAGCACAGTAGCAGCTAACCATCCCTCACTCTCAGCTCTGTGGCAGGCAGCTGTGCACTTGTTCCTGGTGCAGCTTGCACACAGCTTGTGGGAGCCAGGGTGGCCAAAAAAGACCTTGCCCTCCAAATATCAGGAACTGTGCTCTGATTGCTGATTGCTGATTGCTGCTTCTGATCACAGAGGTACAGACAAAGACACCTCCCTTGGCTAAGATGACTTTCAGATATAAAGGGGTAGTACCTTTTATTCCTGTTTATTTTTTTCTTTTCCCTCCTTTGGGAGCCGTACATGAAAGACAAGCAAAAGATTGAAAAGCACAAGAGAGAAAGACACAGGAAAAATTAGAAACTGACCACACATGCTTAGAGAAAGGCACAAGCTTAGAAAAGCCCTGAGAAGACCTTAAGTTTACACCGCATGCTGATCTTTGGCACAGAGAAGGCCTATAGCAATAAAAAAATAAAACCCAAACCAAAAAACAGTAACAAAAACAGGAAACCCTAAAAGGAAGAATCTTATTTTCAGATTTACCTCACTATTAGATTCAAATGTCAAGTTTTGAACAAGAAAATCATAAGATATACAAAGAAGCAAGAAAATATGACCCACACAAAGAAGCAAGGAAATATGACCCATTCAAAAGATTAAAACAACAACAACAAAAACTGTCCCTGAAAAAGACCTGTGGCACATCTATTAAACAAAGACTTAAACAAACAAACAAACAAAAAACTGTTAAAAGATTTTCAAAAAACTAAAATATAGAGAATTAAAAAAAAATGTATGAACAAAATGGAAATATCAAGAAAGTAATTTTAAACAAAGCTAAAAATAAACCAAAAATAAATTCTGGAGCTAAAAATACAATAACTGAAATAAAAACTTAACTAAAGGGATTCAAAGGCAGATTTGAGGATGAAGAATCCATGACCTTGAAGCTAGGGCAATGGAAATTATCAAGTCTGAGGAACAAAATGAAAAAAACGGTTGAGGAAATGTGAACAGAACCTAAGCAAACTGTGACACGATGAAGCAGATCAATATATGCAATGTAGAAGTTTAAGAAGAAGAGACAGAGAAAAGAGCAGAGGGAATAATTAAAGAAATAAAGGCTGAAAACCTCCCAAATTTGATTAAAGACATGGATATAAATATCCAAGCTCAATACATCCAAATAAGATGAACTCAAAAAAAAAAAAAAAAAAAGCCATAGCAAGGCACATTATAATCAAAATTTCAAAAGAAAGAGAAAATCTTATAAATAGCAAAAGAGAAGGAACTCATCATATTGAAGTTATTCTCAATAAGATTATGAACAGGTTTCTAATCAGAAACTTTGGAGGCCAGAAGTCAGTGGGATGATACATTCAAAGTCCTAAAACAAGCTGTAATCCAAAATTTCTATATCTGACAAAAGTGTCCTTCAAAAGTAAGGCAGAAATTAAATATTCCCAGATAAACAAATCTGAGTCAATTGATTATGAATAGACTTCCCCTGCAAGAAATGCTTAAAGGAGTTCTGCAGGGTAAAATGAAAAGACATTAGACAGTAAGTAACTTGAGGCCATATGAAAAAAAAAAATCTCAATAAAAGTAAATACATGTGCAAGTATAAAAGATAGTATTATTGTACAGAGGTTTCTAACTCCACTTTTTGTTTTCTACTTGATTTAAGTACTAATATACTAAAAAATAAATTATTACTCTAAAAGCTAGTACAATTGTAAGTTTGGTTTTCAACTGCAGATTTAGTTTTTTTACATAACTTTAAAAACTAATGCATTACAATTATCACTTTAATTTTGGGAATATACTGTGTATAAAGATGTAACTTTGTGATATCAACAACCAAGAGGGCATGAGGCAAAGTTGTAAAGGGCAGAGATTTATATGTTATTGAAGGTAAGCTGGTATGAATTCAAATTAGAGTGTTGTAACTTCAGGATGTTAGATGTAATGCCCATAATAACCACCAAGAAAATAGTTACCAAAAACACGAAAAAGGAAATGAAGAGGAAATTTAAATATTTCACTACAATAAACAACACAAATAAGAAAATATTGCAGGAAATTAGGGAAAACTACTATATGGAAAATAGAAGACAAATAGAAAAGTGACAGAGGTACAGTTGACCCTTGAAAAACACGGGTTTGAACTGTTCAGGTTCACTCCTATGCAGATTGTTTTTCAAAGTTACACAAAATGTTTCTGCCTCTCCTGTCTCCTTTTCCACCTCGTCCACATCTTCTGCGTCTGCCATGCCTAAGACAGCAAGACCATCCCCTCTTCTTCTTTCTTCTCCTCAGCCTACTCAATGTGAAATTGACCAAGATGAAGACCTTTATGATGTTCCACTTCCGTTTAAGGAATACTAAATATATTTTCACTTCCTTATGATTTTGTTAATAGCATTTTATTTTCTCTAGCTTACTTTATTATTAGAATATAGTATACAACACATACAATATAGAAAATATGTGTTAATTGCTTATGTTATTGGTAAAGCTCCCAGTCAACACTAAGCTATTAGTAGTTAAGGTTTTGTAGAGTCAAAATTATACACAAATTTTCAACTGCATGGGGGGTTAGTGCCCATAACTCCATTGTTGTTCAAGGGTCAACTAAAAATCCCTACTTATTGGTAATTACTTTAAGTGTAAATAGATTCAATTCTCCAATAAAAAGATTGGCAGAATGGATAAAAACATGTGACCAACTATACATTGTCTAGTTGGGCACAGTGGCTCACACCTGTAATCCCAGCAATTTGGGAGGCTGAGGAGGGTGGATCACCTGAGGTCAGGAGTTCAAGACAAGCCTAGCCAACATGGTGAAACCCGGCCTCTACTAAAAAGAAACTAGCTGGGCATGGTGGCACATGCCTGTAATCCCAGCTACTTGAGAGGGTTAGGCAGGAGAATCGCTTGAACCTGGGAGGTGAAGATTGCAGTGAGCCGAGATCACATCACTGCAATCCAGCCTAGGTGACAGAGTGAGACTCCATCTAAAAAGAAAACCAAAAAACACAAAACTATACCTTGTCTATAAGAGACTCCATTTAAATCCAAAGATATAGATTGAAAGTGGAAAGATGGAAAAAGATATTCCATGCAACTGTTACCCAAAAGAGAGCAAGGGTGGCTATATTAATTAGGCCAAATAGATTTTAAATTAAAACACATTACAAGAGACAAAGGACATTATATACTAATGAAAATTTCAATACAGCAAGAAGACATAATATTTATAAGTATTTACACACATTACAGCAGACCATCAAAATATATAAATCAAAAACTGATAGAATTGAAGGGAGGAATAGTTCTACAATACTAGTTGGAGACATCAATACCCATTGTCAATAATGGAGAGAAAAACCACACCAAAGGCAAGTAAGGACATAGGGCTTAAACCACAATGAACCTACTAGATCTAACAGATGTAAGCAACAACAGGAGCATATAAAATTGTCTCAAGTGCAGCTGGGACATTTTCCAGTGTAAACCAACATGTTAGGTCACTAATTAAGTTTCAACAGATCAGAAAACATTGTTATCATGCAAAGTATCTTCTGTGACCACAATAGGGTGAAGTTATACATCAATAACAATAGAAAAACTGGAAAATTCACAAATTTATGGAAACTAAACACCACACTCTTAAGTAATCAATGTATCAAGAAAGAAATTACAAGGGAAATTAGAAAACACTTAGAGAAGAATCAAAACAAAATACAACATACCAAAACTTATAAGACATAGTAAAATAGCTGTCCCCAATGTCTTTGACTGGTTTTATGGAAGACAATTTTTCCATGGAATGGGGGTGAGGGGGATGGTTTTGGGATGATTCAAGCACATTACATTTATTTTGTACTTTATTTCTATTAATATTGCATTGTAATACATAATGAAATAATTAGACAACTCACCATAATGTAGAACCAGTGGGAGCCCTGAACTTGTTTTCCTGCAAGTAGATGGTCCCATGAGGGGGTGATGGAAGACAGTGACAGATCATCAAGCTTAAATTCTCATAAGGAGCTTGTGACCTCGATCCCTTGTATACAGTTCAAAATAGGGTTCACACTCCTATGAGAATCTGATTCTACCACTGATCTGACAGGAGGCAGAGCTCAGGCAGTAATGCTAGTGATGGGGAGCAGCTGTAAATACAGATGAAGCTTTGCTCGCTCAACTGCTGCTCACCTGGCCCAGTGTTGGGTACACGTATATTTACACTTGTTGCATCTTCTTGCTGAATTGACCCTTTTATCATCATATAATGACCTTCTTTGTCTCTTTTTATAGATTTTATCTAGAAATCTATTTTGTCTGATATACGTATAGCTACTCCTGCCCTTTTTTGTGTTTCCATTTGCATGGAATATCTTTCTCTACCCCTTTATTTTCAGTCTATGTGTATCTTTATAGGCTAAATGTTTTTCTTGTAGGCAATATAATCTTGGGTCTTGTTTTTAATCCATTCATTCAGCCAATCTATGTCTTCTGAGAGAAGAGATTAATCCGTTAACTTTCAGTGTTGTTATTGGTAAGTAAGGACTTACTCCTACCACTTTGTTGTTTGTTTTCTGGGTGTTTCATGGTCTTTTCTTCCCTTTCCCTTTCCTTCCTATCTTCCTTTTTGTGAAGGTGATTTTCTCTAGCAGTATGTTTTAACTTCTTGCTTTTTTTTTTTTGTCTGTTGTATGTTTTTTAACTTGAGGTTATCATGAGGCTTGCAAATAACATCTTATGACCCATTATTTTAAACTGATGACAACATAACCCTGATTGCCAAAACAAACAAATGGACTAACAAACAAAAAAAGAGATAACTAACAAACACTCTAACTTTATCTCTCCTGGTTTTGAACTGTTTCTTGTTTCTATTTATATCTTATTATATTGTCTAGGTCTTCAAATTTTTGTAATTATTATATTTGATGGGTTCATCTTTTAGTCTTTCTAATCGAGAAATGAGTAGTTTACACACCACAGTTACAGAGTTATAATCTGTGTTTCTCTGTGTACCTACTATTACCGCTGAGTCTTGTACCTTCAGGTGATTTCTTATTGCTTCTTAATGTCCTCTTCTTTTAGACTGAAGAACTCTCTTTATCATCTTGTAGGACAGTTCTGGTGCTGATGAAACTCCTCAGCTTTTGCTTGTCTCAGAAAATCTTTATTTCTCCTTCATGTTTGAATGTTTGAAGGATATTTTTACTAGATTCCAGGATAAAAGGTTGTTTGTTTTCCTTCAGCACTTTAAATATGTCATCCACTCTTTCCTGACCTGTAAAGTTTCCACTGAGAAATCTTCTGCCAGACATATTGGAGAACCTTTGTATGTTATTTATTTTCTCTTGCTGCTTTTAGAATCTGTTCTTTATCCTCGACGTTTGGGAGTTGGATTACTAAATGCCTTGTGATATTCTTATTTGGGTTAAACCTGCTTGGTGTTCTATAATCTTTTTGCACTTGAACATTGATATCTTTCTCTAGGTTTGGAAAGTTCTCCATTATTATTTGTTTGAATAAACTTTCTACCCCAATCTCTCTCTCTACTGCCTCTTTAAGGCCAATAACTCTTTAATTTTCCCTTTTTTGGCTATTTTCTAGATCCTGTAGATGTGCTTCATTAAAAATTTCTTTTTTTATCCTCTGACTGTGTGTATTTTCAAATAGCCTGTCTTCAAGCTCATTAATTCTTTCTTCTGCTTGATCAGTTCTGCTGTTGAGAGACTCTGATGCATTCTTTGTATGTCAATTGTATTTTTCAGCTTCAGAATTTCCATTTTCAATCTTTTTGTTAAATTCATCTCACAGGATTCTGAATTTCTTCTCTGTCTTGTCTTGAATTCCACTGAGCTTCCTCAAAACAGCTATTTTGAATTCTCTGTCTGAAAGGTCACAGATTGGTCACAGCTACCTTATTTAGTTTGTTTGGTGAGGTCATGTTTCCTGGATGGTCTTGACACTTGTGGATGTTCATCAATGTTTGGGCACTGAAGAATTAGGTATTATTATAGTCTTCACAGTCCGGGCTTGTTTGTATTCATCTTTCTTGGGTAGGTGTTCCAGGTATTCAAAGGGAATTCAGTGTTGTGATCTAAATCTTTGGTTACTGCAATTGTATGTGCATTAGGGGTCACCCCTAGCCTAGTAACGCTGTGACTCTTGCAAGTTCATAGAGGCATTGTGTTGTTGGTCTTGAGTAAGATATCGGAGAATTCCCTGGATTACCAGGCAGAGATTCTTGTTCTCTTCCCTTACTTTCCCTCAAACAAATGGAGTCTCTCTCTCTGAGCTGAACTGCCTGGATCTGGGGGATGGGTAACATAAGCACCCCTGTGGCCACAACCACTGGGGCTATGCTGAGTCTTACCTGAAGCTAGCACAGTACTGGGTCTTGCCCAAGGTCTACAGGTGCCATTGCCTGGCTAACACTAATGCTCACTCAAGGTCCAAGGGCTCTTCAGTAAGCAGATGGTGAATCCAGCCAGGCTTGTTTCCCTCCTTTCAGGGGTGCAACTTTTCCACTGGCCCATGGTAGGTCCAGAAATGCTGTCTGGGAGCCAAGGCCTGTAGTTGGAAACCTTAGGGATCAACTTGGGACTTTATTCTAGTTCAGCTACATTGGCACCCAAGCCCCAAGAAAAACTTCTTCCCATTCTTCTGCCTTCTTTCCTTATGCAGAAGGATTCTCTTCCCATGGACCCCACCACTCTAGGCCTGTGACAAGTATTGCCTGACAACTGCTGATGTTCACTGAAGGCCCTAGGGCTCTTCAGTCAACTTGTGGTAAATGATTCCAGGCCTGGTTATGTCTCTTCATGGCAGCAGGGGGCTCTGGTGCAGGGCAGATGCAGAAATGTGCCACAGGAGTCTGTGGTCCACTATGGCCTATCCCACTGTGGCCGAGCTGGTGTCCTAGCTGCAAGACAAAGTTTCTTTTACTCTTCCCTCTCCTTTCCTCAAGCAGAAGAAATCTCTTCCCATGGCCCCACCACTGGGAATGTGCTGGGTCATACCTGAAGCCAGCATGGCCCTGGCTCTCACCCAAGGCCTGTGGTGAGTACTGCCTTGGTACCGCTGATGTTTATTCAAGGTCCAGTGGAGTGGCCCTTTAGTCAGGTGATGAATCCCACCAGGACTGGGTCCTTCCCTTCAAGGCAGTGGGATTCCTTCTGGCAGAGTATGTCTAAAAATATCCAGGAACTAGGGCCTGGATGGGGGCCTTAGAACTCTGCCTGGTGCCCTATTTTACTTTGCCTAAGCTGGTATCCAAATTACAAGACAACTTGGATATCCTCTTTACTCTTTCCTCTCCTCAAGCTGAAGGAAGGAGTCTCTCCTGGACCTGTGAACTGCCCTGCCTTTGGATGGGGAAGGGGTGATGCAAACACTCCCCGCTTGGCCACCCTGGCTGGTGTCATGTGCACTCCAAGTCCACTGTCTCCTAGCCCAACACAGTGCCAAGACCTCCCTAGGAATTGCAGGCCTCGTGGCCTAGCTATCTTTCAAGTTTATATGGGAATCTAGGGTATTCAGCCCATGGTGGTGGAGCTAGCTGGAACTCAGGTTCTGACTGCTGGGATGGACACCTCCCCTCTAGCTAGGGCTGATCTAAATGTTCCCTTTGTGGGCACCAACTGAATTCCACCCCATGTTTCTTTCCACTGTGACAAGGCAGCACTGAGTTCCAATGCAAAGCCCACAGTCACTGCATTCTCTCTCCTCCAAGCACACACTCTCTCTCTATGCCATTTGGCTGCTGCTGATGGATGTGAGAAAGGTGGTGTTAGCAATTCAAGACTGTCTTTCCTACCCTCTTCACTGCCTCTTTCCTTGATGTGATGTTAAAACCAGGGACTGTAATCGCTCACCTGATTTTTGATTCTTATGAAGGTGCTTTCTTGTACAGACAGTTGTTCAATTTGGTGCTCCTGTTGGGGGAACTATTGCTGGAGTGTTCTATTTGGCCATCTTGTTCCACCCTTGAACCCAAATATATTTCTGATATTGTCTCATGATAAGTCCTGAGGCACCAGTCATTACAAAAATATATCTTTTGTTCTCTGTTTTTCAAATTGAAAAAATATCTACTGGTCTACTTTTAAGTTCATTGACTCTTAGGTCATTTTCAATCTACTCTTAAGTCCATCCAGATCATTGTCTTAAGTATAGAATAAAATTCTAGACAGTGTATTCGTTTATATGGTTTCTTCTTGTCAATTTGTTTTCATGACCCATGCTATACATGGTTCCAGTAATAATGAGGGGTATGTTTATTAATAAACATTTCTTTCAAATGTGACTATTTGTCTTTAATTATAATGATAAACCAATAATATAATAGCTATACTATATTAGTAATGGTTAGTATCTCCTCTCATCTTCCAGACTATACTCTCCACATCCCCAATTCCCAGATATTATGAACCAAAAGAAAAAGTTTTCTTTTATGACATATAAGTTAACATTCTTTTGAGGGAAAATTAAATCCAGTTTTATCATATTTTCTAATCCTAGATAGCAACTTCAATTACCTCAAGTTAAAGATCCACTTCTATTTTTAATTTAAAATTCATCACAGTAGATTTCTTCTATTTGTTATTGAAAATTATGAGTTATTTCAGGAACAGAAGAAATGGTTTTATATAAATTTGTTCCTATTAATAATTTCCCTCGCCGTACAACATACAAAAATTGAATATAATAAAACTTAAGACCTCAATGTATTCCCAAATTGACAAAAGTTGAAATATATCCTTCTGGGATTGCTAATAATTTTCTTCTGTAACAAACAAAAGAAAGCATAACAAAAATAACAGAATTTGTTTTAGTGGAACACTACATGCACAATGCTTAGGATTTGTCTGATGACATGTTTAGTCACTGTTTTATAAGCACTAAATAGTCACTTCTGAGTGAAGGTTGGCCATGGTCTATTTTTAAAATTTGAGATCATTGTATAAAAGCTCTGTTGGCATGCCAAATGAGGTTTTCCAGCCCATTTCCACTGTATCAACTAATATCTTTCAATCGACAAATTGCACTTTGGCGTGAACACAAGGATGGATGTCTGCCATTTTTTTGGTCCCTTGTAAAATAGCTATGAACATATGGAGTGTGTTGTTCATTTTTAGAGCTTGAGGATGGCAGGTTTAATTGTACTAAATATGCAAAGAATGGATAGCAAGTTGAAGACCAAATAGGCTGAGCAGGAGATGTACAAGGTCATTCAGCAAGAACTATTTATGCCACATTAGGATTTCCTGACATCTCTTATTTCAATTTCATCCCACAGGTTATCTTTTCCTTCCTATTGTTAACCTTGCCTAATTAGACCCTGTTAGCAAGAAAAAAGAGATTATATATATATTTTTTTCTTGAGGGCTTCAGATGTAGAAACAATGCAGGAGTAGCAGTAGAGAGCCTGATTTGGAATGAACATGTGGCATATTTTCAAATCTGAAAGCTATCCAAAAATGCAATGGGATGCCTTGGAAGTTGTTAAGTACTATATCATAGAAGTGTTCAGGATGACACTGTCCCACTTGATTAGGCTGTTATATATAAAAAAGAAGCAAATGATGACAACTGGACTAGATGTGTGCTGAGGTGTTCCCTAGGGCATCCTTTAAGTTACATCTGCTCTACATAAAATACTATTTTCATGAACTCTTAAAATAAATAGTTTTAATTTACTTTCTTTTTATTGTGGACTTCCCACAATATTCTCCTTAGGACCACTATATTTGTGAAATTTCCTAAAAATGGAGTCTGCAAGAAAATATTCAACACAACAAAATGTACTGGGTAGGTCTTTTAAAATGTTCTGCATTGTGATACTCTGTAGTAGCTGAAAATTTTCCTAATTAAACTGTAAACAATAACAACCTTTACAATCTTCCCAGCATGTTTCAGCAGATCCACCATGTTTTTCAGGGTCTAGGATGTTTTATACTAGTCTGTCATTCTCGGTGTGAGTGCCTTTTATGGTCAGGCTTTCTGCTTCATTGTCACAAGACCACTGTTAATATTCCAGATATCTCATTCTTTCTCTACAATATCCAAAGCTGGAAGAGTGAAAAGGAGCAAGACAAAGCTCTTTCTCCAAAGCTATGTCTTTCATTAGGAAATTAAAAATTTCCCGGAAACTAACCATGGGAGTTACCCTGGCATATCATTCGTGAGAACTAGGTCATATTGGTCCTCTTAGACCAAAAACTGTCAAAAAGAAAAAAAAAAAAAGATTAGCATGATTAGTTTAGACTATTGTTTCTCAACTAAGAGTGTTACTGCCCCCTAAAAGATATTCATAAACCCAACAGCATTTTTTAAAAATTGTTATCACGTCTGGAACATAATGTTGAACATGAGTTGTGAGGGGCCAAGATTAATACATATGATGCTATGATCAGAAACTCCTGCTCAATGAAGACTTTGAAGCTTCCTAAGTCTCACGAAGATCACTAGTCTGGGCAAAACTGATACCTTTCCTTGGATCCAGGCACATTGCTGCTGAACAAAATTGGATTTATGATGATAAGAAAAAGAGAAGGCTGTGTGGTAGGCAAGCAATTATATTTGCCACAATTTTTATACTTCCTCTCTATGACTCCTTCTTTTATTTTTGTACAACTCTGAAACCACAAAGGGAATGCATATTTAAAATTCTAAATACCTTGTGGAAGATATTATGTATCATTTTGAGTTGCTATTGTTTTTCACAATGCTCCATATTTCTGTCTCAATAAATATGGGTTGATGATGCTGACAATGGTATGTGTGAGGAGTTGTTGATTAGCCTGAAGAGAAACATAAGTATACGGGTGATTGTAATTGTCAAAGCATACTCACATATTTGAAGTTGGCTGTACCCAAAAGCCTGAACTCTGATTTTCTTTTTTTACTTTTATATTAATGGAACTTGAATGCTTTTCAAAACTAAAATCCTGATCAAAAAATAAGACTAAGGTAATATTGTTCACTTTTATTAAAAACCTTTATAAGACTAAAATTGAATTTTGATATAAAATGAATTTAAGGGAGATTTTAATAATGTGTGGAAATTGATACCAGATAAATTTTAAGGATACATGAAGCAGTGATAGGAAATATGTTTTAATATTCAGATAAGTACTTAATAAAAGCCAGGATATATAAACAATTTTTACGGGCAGTATAAAAGAACTCTTGTTAGGAAAGAACCATGAAAAGCTGCTGAAATATTGAACTCATTTGTTAAGGTATTTTAATTATTTCTGATAATTGTCTATTTGGTAAAATTATATTAGCAGTCTAACTGAACCCAAGAAGAACCGTCATGTCGACTCCCTCACTTCCATGATTACTACTCCTTGTTGCATGGAATAAAAACACCTATGATTACTTATCTGAGCCCCATCCCAATTGTCTATGCTCCCAGACTATCCTGCCCCATGACCTACCTTGTGATACACTTAGTAGACAAATCTTCAATCAATGCATGATGAAAAACCTTCCTGATATTAATACATTTAATATTTTACCTAACGCTTTCGGTTTCCTGTGTTTATGTAATTTCATTAATTACATTTTGTAACTGTGCTCACCTAGCCTAGTTATGCATAATTAGTTGCTTAATAAATGCTTTTTCAATATGATAGTGATAAATAACTTTTTCAAGTAATAATAACTATTCTCAAGTAACCTGAAAAAGTTACTACCTAATAAAAAAAAAATCTACTCCATCTTATATGTGGAATCAAGATTGCTTTAAAATAACTTGGAAGGAAGTAAGATTAAATCTATATAGATCTGATACTTATTTCTGCCAAGTTTTAATACGTATGCACATTCACTTGCTCTTAAACTTTTATATTAGACAAGAAAAAATAATTTTTAAACTCAAGAAATTAGCCCAGAGTCAGAATATGAATATCATTGTCAACTGAATTTGCAACACAGTCTAAGAGTCATCTTTATTACTGGATTTATATTTGTCAAGAATAAAGGTAGAATTTTAGAAACATAATGCTTAGCCTATGGCATTACATTCTTTATAGGGAATCATGTACTCTTCTATTCTCTGCAGTCGTTTTCACACAATTTTACTCTCTAATGTTAGCATACAAAGCATGTATGTAAAATAATTTTATTTCATGTACAAACACAAAAAGAGGGTTGCCAAAAAATTAAGTTGGACATGTTTATAAGTGCATTAAACAAAGGATAGTAGTTTTGCTGACAATGTAAATTTTTAGAAAATCAGATAAGACTCTGTAGAGTAAATTAACTCTAGATGTTTGTGACCTGAGGTTTCTTTAATTAAAGATGTCTTGATATATGGCTATCAAAAGATTTATGTTGCACTTTAATTCTTATATGTGAAAATGTACTTGCCAGATAAATTCATTTTTGAAATGCTGAAGTTTATGGAAAGAGTCCTTTCAGCTGACAAAATACTTCAGAAGGGCATGGAAAATTTCACCAAGAAAGTTGAGGCAACACTGAAGCTGGTCAAAGGGAATGACTAACAACTACATTTTCTTTAAGAATTATGGCTCTTTTATCTATTAGCTTAACTGATTTAACCATAACCCTTTCCCCCTCCAAATTTTTTTCTAGGAGAAATAGCCTCAAATTCATGTTCATTGGAGTCACTTTCAAATACTATATTATCTTTCCCAGAATTACTGTGTGAATACATGATTCTCTCCTGTACTCAAAGTCAAAAAAATTCATTGATTTATTTATTAAACGTACTTAGTAAATTTTTTTTGTACACTTACTCTGTGATAGGTACAGGAGATGTAATAATGAACAAAACAAACACAGTTCTTACCCTAGTGGGGTTTGTGTATTTTATATCTAAGAAAAGTTAGTATCAATTGATAAGGTGAATATATCTGAATACTGAAAAGATCACGTTCCTTGAAAAATAGAGAATTAATTGTAAAGAAGCCAAAGTGGATAAAGTGAAGTAAATTATGAAGATATTTTAATAATTTAAAACATCTGAAGATGGAGAAACAAGAAAGTGAAATCTGGATGATAAAACCTACAGGATTTCATGATGCTTTTAATCTCCAAGTAAGGGAAGAGGAGGTGTTAAATATGATGGTACATTTCAGAGACAACTGGTGGTCTCTCCAATTACCATTTTTCCTCTTTTCAACAGTAATAAAAATGTTGGTGAACATCATGGAATCCTTCCAATTTCTTGCTCCACGTAAGCCCAACTAGAAGACTCAAGTTATCATCAGGCTCTCCTTCATTCATTTATGGAGTCATTTTATGTGTCAGGCATTTTATAAAGGCACAAGAGAAGATATAAGGCAGGAATAAAAGCTTCTCGGAAAAATACCTCATATGTGCATGGAATCCCTCTTGCTGCTTCCCTGCACTTGGATTGCATCTCAATTTCTCCATGATAATGTCCATGACTATGTCCTAGAATATAGACATTTGGTATCCCAGCTAAAGACTACATTTTCCAGCCTCATTTGAAGCTGTATTTAGCTATGTGACTAGGTTTTGACAAAAAAAAAAAAAAAATTGAACATCTGATGTATACACGTTGGGTCATGTTTGTAAAACAGAAGAGTGTGTCCTGTAAACTTTCCTTCCTCCTTTCCCTTACTAATCAGTGGAATGGGGATGTGATGGTGGGAGCTGGAGTAGCCATTCTGCATCCAGAGAAGGAAGTCCTGAGGATGGCAGAGTAATGGGCCGTTGGTACCCTGAAACCATCATATCATCTGTGGACTGCTGAGAAGGATAAACGTCTACTTTGAAGACACTTATTATATCTGTTTGAAGGCATTTATTATATCTGTTTCTTTTTAACAGTAACTTTGTACAATTAGCTTTCTTTTTATTTTGGTTTCCTGGCTAAGTGTTTCAGAATACACTTTTCTGTACCTATTTTCTTCAGTGCTAATGCCTCTCTTGAGAGGAACTTAATTAACTTTGTCCAGCCTCTAAATAAAAATTGTGCATTTCAAAAATTTTAACATATGGTTGCAGACTTTGAAGGGAAGAACACAAGGACTTTGGAAGATTACAATTCATTAGTTGATGAACTGGATTATGCAAAGTAAAAGGACAGGATAGTAGACCCCAACCCCTCTGGAAAAAAAAAATATCAGAAGCCTTGCTGGTTATCCACCAATGCAGTATAGATTTTTATGAGAGGAGGGGTAGCATTTGCACAGTATATTAAGGGACAAAATTTTATCAATAAAATATTTGTGACAATTTTTTCAAGATAGTCTTGAAAAAGGTTATGACCTGCTGTCATAATGCCAGTGGGTATTAAGGCAGCAATAAAATCTATGAATACTTTGAGAAACATACTAATCTCATTTTTTCTTGCAGTTACTCAAGATTTCAAGCAGCTATAGCTACTAAAAGAATGATCCCTCAGCTGTGACAATGCTTACAATTTTTTCATCTCAATTAAATTATAAATAATTTGTGGGTAAAGGTTATACCATATGTTTACATATATATACATGTTTCTGGAATTCAGAATATAGTGTTAATCTCAAAATAGATATCCAATACCTTCTCTTAAAAATTATTAACTTGATGCATTCACAGGGATATTGAAATGTCATCTAGTCAATATCTTGTCAACCACCAGTAATTTAGTATAGTTGACCAATACACTGTTGGTGAAAAGCATGGAATCCCTCATATTTCTTGCCCACTTAAGCCCACCTTAAGAATCACGTTATCATCAAACTCTCCTTCATGCTTTTATGGAGTCCTTTTATGTGTCAGTTATTTTATAAAGGCACAGGAGAAGATATAAGGCAGGAATAAAAGATTCTTAGCAAAGTACCTCATATCAGCATGGAGTTCCTCTTGCTGCTTTCCTTGCACTCTTGGCTTGCATCTCAATTTCTCCATGATTATATCCTGACCCATGATGTCAATTTCTAAGCAGTTTGTTTTGACCTCTAAATATTTATCAAACCATCCTCTAAGCAGTATTCTAAGTGACACACTGTCAGAATTTATGCAAATTACATTCACTAGATACACACTGTCAGAATTTATGCAAATTACATTCACTAGATACCTTTACTTGCTTCACTTATATTTGGACATATTCTCAATGTTATGTACATGTGAAATAATTTACTAATAGTACGTATGTTGGTTCCACCTTTTTTTTTTTTTTTCCTCATTTGGCTTCCCTCTACTTTGCCTCACTTTTTAATTTGACTTCTGTGAAGTAAGCAATCCAGAATTTACGCTCTTGCTCAGGCTTCCCACATTTACTACAAAGTTACCATTTGGTTGTAACACAAAATCCAATCCTATTCTTTCTCCTTCCTTCTTTTGTTCCTTCATTTCTTTCTTCCCTTCTTTTCTCTCTCTCCCTCTCTCTGTGTGTGTCTCAGATTCTATAGAATTGATGATATTCTTTCCAAGCTAATAAAAAAGGCCTGTATAACATTCTTAGCAAATTAGAGTATGCAAATTAAATCCATAAGGAGATACCACTACGCACTTACTAGAATGTTTAAAATGAAAAGACAGACAATATCACGTACTGACAATGGCATGGAACAACTGGGAACTCATATACAGCAAATATGAATACAAACTGATAAAGCCACTCTGTAAAACAATTTGGCAGTTTATTTCTTACAGTTCTTGGGGGTGTAAGTCTGAGGCCAAGGCATTGGCAGATCTGGTGTCCAGTAAGAACGCTCTTCCTGGTTTGCATATGGCTACCTTCTCCCTGTATCCTCACATGGTGGAGAGGAGAGAGAGAAAAAGAGGGAGCAAGCTCTCGTGTGCCTCTTCTTATAAGGGCACTAATCCCATTAGGAGGGTTCTACCCTCATGATGTACTTACTTCCCAAAGGTCTCACCTCCAAATACCATCACATTAGGGATTAGGCTTCAATTTTATTATTATTATTATTTATTCTTTTGCAGGGGGACACAATTCAGTCCATAGCACTCCACCCCAGTCCTCTGTAATTCATGTCCTTCTCAGATATAAAAAACACACACATTTCGTCCCCAAATTTCACAAGTCTTAACTCGTTCCAGCATCAATCCTAATGTGTAAAGTCCAAAGTCTCATTTAAATATCATCTAAATCACATATGGGTGAGACTCAAAGTAAAAGTCATTCTGAGTCAAAACTCCCCTCCACGTGTGAACCTGTGAAACAAAACAAGTTATGTGCTTCTGAAACGTAATGATGGGAGAGGCATAGGACAGACATTCCCACTACAAAGGGGAAAAAAATGAGAGACAAGGGAAGTTAACAGGCCCCAAGCAAATCCAAAACATAGTACATCAAATCCCATGAGACTTTAAGGCTCAAGAACAATCCTCTTTGTCTCTCAATGCTTGGTCTTATGGGCCCACTGGTGTGGCATGGCTATGTCACTCCCTTTGCTCTGTAGGGCAGCCCTGCAGTAGCTCTTTCTATGCCCCAACCCTGCCCTCTTGACACCCAGGTGGTGTCCCTGATGATCTCCAAGTCACCTTTGAAGTCCTTTTTACATTTTCTTCAATGATAGCATACATTCACAGTTTTCCTTCATTCGGTCTCACTTTCTCTGTTTCCTTTAGTCCCATCTGGTAGTTTTTCTGGTGGCTTATTTCCTCTCTATCCTTGGCTTCTGGTGAGATGGCCAATTAAGTCTATGGGTCACACCCACACTAACCTCCTTAACAAAGGTTGGTTTGCCATAACCTTAGTTTTCTCTTCTGAATATACTCTCTCACTTTTTTTGTAATATAGACAGGCAGATTTAGAATCTTTAAGTTCCAATTTATTTTTGCCTAACAATTCCAACTTCAATTCATTTCTTCCCTTTTTCATTTTACTATATGCAGTCAGAAAAAACCAAGGTGCCGCTTCAACACTTTAATTAGAGATCTCCTCAATTAAACACCCAACTTCATCCCTCACAAGTTGTACCTACTACAGAACACTAGAACACAAACACAATTTAGCCAAGTTCTTTGCTACTTTACAACATTGCCTCTCCTCAAGTTTTTAATAACATGTTCTTCATTTCTGTTTGAGACTTCATCAGAATGGCTTCTGACAACCATATTTCAATCAACTTTCTATACATAATTATTTATGTATTCTCTAAGATGACAGAGGCTTTCTCTACAGCTTTCTTCTTTTTACCTTGAGCCAATACCGGAATTGCTTTTAAAATTCCCTTCACAGGAATATTGGCTTTTTCTAGCACATACCTCAAAACTTTTCTAACCGATACCCATTACCCAATTCCAAAGCTGCTTCCACAGTTTTACATATTTATTACACTATTTCTCCACTTCTCTGTACCAATTACTGTCTTAATCAGCTCAGGCTGCTGTCACAAAATACTATATACTGGGTGGCTTAAACAATAAACATTTATTTCTCACAGTTCTGGAGGCTGGATGTCTGAGATTAAGGTGCTCATAGATATGGAGACTGGGTTAGGGCCCTCTTTCTGGTTTGCAGGCAACTGTCTTCTTATTTTATCTTTCCATGGCATAGGACAAAGGGACAGAGAGAGAGAAAGAGAGAGAGAGAGAGAGGGCAAGGAGACAATCTTTCTTATATCTCTTATCATAAGGGACTCCACTTCATGACCTAATTACCTCCTAAATGCTCCATCTGGAAATACTATCACATTGAAGGTTAGGGCTTCAACATATGAATTTTGTGGGAACACAAACATTCAGCCCAAAGCAAATCTCAAAGGTATCATGTGCAAGCCTGAGGCTACACACCATATGATTCTATTTGTATGACCTTCTGGAAAAGGGAAAAGTATACAGGCAAAAATCAAATCACTGGCTGCCTGGACTAAGCTTGGGTAGGAGGTTGACTGTAAAGGGATAGAAGAAACTTGTTTGAATTGATGACAGTGTTCTGTTTCTTTACTATGATAGTGATTACATTTGTCAAAACTCATCACACTGTAAAATTTAAAAGGGTGAACTTTACTGTATATAAATGATTCTTCAATTTTGTACTTAAAAATTGGAATCAGAGGTATTTTTTACTTAAAAATAAAAACACACAGAAGCCATATTTGCTATGAGTTCCAGTTCTGTGAAGACAGGGCTATGAAAATTCGAAAGTAAAAGGGAGAAAAAGACTGCTCTTTGCATAATAATAATTTTAGGCAAATTTTTGAAAGAGCCACAGTTCCACAGTTATCTTTGTCTGCTTCTCTCTATATCATGCTATTCCTCTCTCTATATTACAGAAAACTTGAAATAGCTTTGATGTATTCAGATCCAAAATGTGCCTTCTATATATGTCTACATTTTTTTGTTCTACAATGCTTCATTCTTCACAATTGTCTTTCTCACCCTCTCCTCAAATGCAAATTTCTATCTGTCAATATACTTTTTCTTAGTAATGTATTTTGCAAAACTGATTTTGCTGGGGTAATATAAATATATGAAGGCATGGAATACGGAAAGGTACGCTGAGAAAGAGAATATACCTCCCTTAACTACTGTATCACCAAAGCAAGCCAAAGTTTTTGATTATATATGTAAAACATTGAATTATAAAGAATGAATTATATATATATGATCTAATGTTTACTACAGGTTACACTTAATATATATTAAAATTGGCAGTGAAGGAGTAATCTCAGCTCTTTGGGAGCCCGAGGCAGGTGGATCACGAGGTCAGGAGATCGATACCATCCTGGCCAACATGGTGAAACCCCGTCTCTACTAAAAATACAAAAATTAGCCAGGCGTGGTGGCGGGCACTTGTAATCCCAGCTACTCGGGAGGCTGAGGCAGGAGAATTGCTGGAACCCGGGAGGCAGAGCTTGCAGTGAGCTGAGATTGTGCCACTGCACTCCAGCCTGGCGAAAGAGCAAGACTCCGTCTGAAAAAAAAAAAAAAAAAAAAAAAAAAGGAAAGAAAAGCATGAGCACAATACCATAGCATAACAAGAGACTCCAGCTGTTGAGTCAGCTCTTCTAATTTGCTTTCTTTTTTTTTAGCCCCTTCTTTCCCTTTCCTTTAAAGTACCCAGAACCTCTTAAAGTTCCAAGTTGCATTTTTCTGACAGCCAATGTGCCCATTGCTTTCAGTTGCCTCCACACAAGCATTTTTCTCCTTCCTTGCTAATGAAGGCAGATTCCATTCACTCCTTGGGTATTCAGGTACGTAAGAGGAAGCTGAACCTACTCGGCCTCTGGCCAGGAAACAGGTGTTGCCATTTTATTTCCCTTGCCAGTAAATGACTTAATGGAGGAGAAGATGGATTGAGACTTCTGGGAAAATTTTTTCTCACACTTTAAAAGGGATGTGAGTAAGGCATCATAGACTGAGTTGTGCCCCCAGCCCCAAATTCGTACATTGAAGCCCTAATCTCCAGCATGACTATATTTGAAGATATGATCTATAAAGAGGTAATAAGGAGTAAATGAGGTCATAGAGGTAGGGCCCCAATCCAATAGAACTGATGTCCTTATAGCAAGAGGAAGCAACACCAGGGCTAGCTCTCTTGCCATGCTAACACAGAGGAAAGACCCAGTGAGAACACAATAAGAAGGTGACTGTCTACAAGTCAGGAAAGAGAGGCCTTAACAGAAACCAAATTTGCTGCTACTTTAATCATGGACTTCTATCCTTCAGGATTGTGGGAAATTAAATGTTTTAGCCACCCAGACTGGAGTATTTCGTTATGGTAGCCTGAGCAGACTAATACGTAAGGGAAACACCCACTATCCCTTTCTCGGCTTTGGACTTGGCTATGTGAAAATGTGATGATTGACACTTCTGTGCTTCTTTTGAGTTCATGAAGGAAAAAGCCTGAGAGCAAAGCCAACAGGCTGAGAATATTAGAGAAAAAGAATTTCTGTCCTTCATGATTTTACTAAACTCTTATATAAACCAAACCTCCATCTCCTCACTCACCCTGTCACTTCTTAGTCGGATTCCTACCTGCTCTTATCCCACGAACAGAGCTCCAATGATGGTGGCAGTGATGCCTCCAACCACGGGTGGTTGTGGGAGTACAAAAGCCACAGGAACTTCTACATATACAAAGGCTTTTGGTCAAGAACTGCCTGAAAAATATTTTTTACCATTGGAAAACTCAATATTTAGTGGGAATCCTTCATGCTACATTGTTTGAAGTAAGAGTCTTATCTTCTGTAGCACCTGTCCTTAATGGACTATAAATATCCATCTCAAAAATTTTTTATCTATTTTGAAATTTCATCTGGAAAAAATATTTAGGTTATCACTGTTTTTCATATATCCCAAGCCCTCTGGCAAGCCAGCTGGCTCTGGCCCAGCTTGTGACTTTTTTTTTGGCAGAAAGGAGGTTTTGTTCTTAAACATCTCAATGGGAGCTAAGCTACCAGAGTTCAATTCTGTTTTATGACCTTCTGTGACATCACTGAAGGCCACCTGTCCACTTCACAGTCCTTGTCGCTCAGTCCAGGATGTGAGCTGCTTCTTTCAGTGTAGGGTTATAAACAGTGGAGTACCCAGGAGCTACTGTAAACTTCTATTTGCCTCACATATGTGTCGTTTATTTTACTGCTTGGTGGCCTAGGCTCGTAGCAATATAGGTTTGATTTTTTCCCAAGTCTTGTGAAAAGCCTTTCTTATATATTTTAATTCTAACAATTGTCCTAAGGTAGGTATTGGCATCCCTTTTTCACAGAGACACAAGGTAACTTGCCTGGGGTGATCAAAATAGTAAGTGGAAAATAGAGCATAGAAACTCAGATTATCCTGACGCCAAAGCCCACGTTGTTAAAATACTTCAATCTACTGCCATTGTAAAATACGTTATGATGGAAGGAATGCTCAGATAATATTAAATTTCTTCACTCTAGCATGAGGTAAAAAGTAAATTAAAGATAAAAGAGGAAGGAGTGATGAAGAGACAGAAGCCTAAGGGATCAGAGTGAAGACCAGGATGATGCAATCTTTGGTGATTCTAAGTGCTGGATTTTGCATAGGTTCAGACATGAAGTGTGCTGGAACTTTAGAGATGTATTTGTTTACATCGGTCCTGCATACCTGTATCTGCTCCTCATACAATTGCACCCTCTATCTCTCTCCAAAGTCCATGTGATTCTGGTAGGCCTGCACATTACATGACTCCATTCCCTTGACTAAGTGGTTTGTCTAGGAGTGGCTGTTACCTAAGTCAGGACAATCAAAGATCAGTAAATCACTGAAGATGGTGAGAGGTCAGCCTTCTCCCTTCTCTAAGAGCATTAAGCAGAGATGACTTAAGACAGGATCAGTAGATAGCCATGTTTCCAACTACTTGGAATGAGCCAATGTAGTAGTAGAGATTAGATGGGGAAGATGATAGAGGCAGAGATTGAGAAACAATCACAGTGGTGATTGAGTTCCTGGTTCCAATATCTGAAGTCCTGTTTTCTGTGGGAAGCCTTTTGAGCACATGAAACGTTTCAGCACCCCTCCATTAAGTCTTGTTCACCCTTTTGGCATCTCTATCACTTGCAACCAAAAGAATACTGACAATAGTAGACTTCGGGGGCTGAGTAATGCAACTAACACTCTCACTTCAAACTGTAGTTTCCTAAGTGATATGGTACATTTGCAAACTGGGCAAGTGACATATCTCAATTACGTGATATAATGTGTGTTTGCAAGCCTTCTGGAGCTTGTAGGCTGTGGGGCAATATTTGAAGTCAGCTATAATAGGGTTGGCAGCATCTTAGTTTCTGAGATTTACAGAATGATTCATTTGAGTTGAAACAGAAGTCTAGTGTCCTCAGAGCAAGACCACAGCTGAACATGTTTGGAATTCAAGCAAGAGCTCTAGGGGTAGACAATACAAAATAAACAAAAATGTAGCCATATGATCTGGTGATCTGGGTAGATGCTCGCAAAGAGTTAGGGTTAAGGATGCATTTCAAAGACCCCCCAGGTATCAAAGGGCTTATCTTAGGGGCAATATACATTACAGGCTTGTGACTGAAGAATTATACTTCATGTCTTCATTTATCGAGCTTTAATTGCACACCTACTGTGACTATCACCCAGGTTTGGTTCTAATTGGCATAGGATCTAGTCTGAGATGGATATATAGAATTGTACAATGTGGCAGGATTGTATGGGTAGAGGATTTTAAGGGGTAGACTCTCAAGGGCTAATAAGTTTTACTTGTTTGGGGAAAACACACACACACACGCACACACACACAATCATTATCTGAAAGTTCTTCATACTACTCCAGTTCTAGTCTCTCCAATGATATCAAAACTCATATATCCAAATGCACATTTGATATCATCACTTGGAAATCTGAGAGTTATCTCTAATTTAGCATGGCCAAATAAAACAGTTTCTCTGCTAGTCTTCCCTGGCTTAGTAAATTGCTACATCATCCACCCACTGAGTTGCTCCTCTTCAAAGAAGTGAGTGACTTGATAAATTTTTATGGTATAAATATGATTACTGTGATAAATCTAATAGTTTATCAATGAAACCCTTGAATTTTATTTTAATAAAACTTACATTTCTGAGCATTGTAGCTCTCATCCTATTAGAGGATACAGCTTTCGGGACTGATGGACTCATTTTTCCAATTATAATCCAAGATTAGTAGATATATGGCATCCCTAAGGTTTCCCCCTTGCTACCATAAGTGGGAAAGGTTTATAGCACAAATGCTGGATGAATACCAATAAAATATTTGTGGCAATGGATATTGCTTTGTCATATATCCTTTATACTATGTTTCTTGAAAATATCTCCTGGATAAATCCTGTCATGGTAAAAGTAGAATTCACTTTATTTCTTTTCATTCTTTAGCCTAGTGAAATGGGGAGTAAGGGAAAAGGTGAGAACGATTAAGAAGAGAAATAGAATGACTTAGTAAATGGGTCAGGCCAATTAAAGTTTAGCACTCCACAAAATAATGAGTGCCTGGGACTAATGAAAAGAATTTTTAAGGTCACTTAGGTCTTTAAATATGTAATTTACTATTTGAAAATCTTCCTTTGAAATGAACAGTGACTTTGAAGAAGTTGCAAATTCACTTTACAGTAAGTCAGAGATCAGGTACATCACCTGCTGGTAAAAGTGGAACACTATAATTTGCCTATTTCATCCTCTGTGATAACAGTAAATCCATCAATCTGTGATTCAAAACTCATACATGATATGGTTCTCTCTCTTTGTATTTTATAAAAGATTTTAAACGTTTAGATATTCTAGTTATCTTTAAAGTACTATATATGAGATGTAGAGAGAACATTGTATAATGGTGAGTTTTATGAAATATCGATTTTTTACTACTCTATTTCATCCCAGAGTCCTGGTTTCCTGTTACAGTAACTGTTCAACTTAGCTGCATCCCAGATAATCTGGGAGGGAGAAAAGCACCAGCCTATTTCCAAGACCTGAGTTAAATATATGGGCCTTTCCTCTCAAATGTGTGACAATGAAAAACATGATTCTTCTTTCTGCATTAATTTCTCTGCCTATAAAATAAATATTCCATGTAGCTCATGTAGTAAGAGATCTCTGAGACATTGAGCTCTTTTAGACAAGTTTTGTAAAAATACAATAGAATTATGATTCCTGGATCTCATTCTCGCTAAGAATGAAAATAAAACTTTCGTAAGCACTTCAGAACAGTAGAAGAAATAACCGTAAACTCCCCAACAGAGAGACTGCACTTGTCTTTCTGAATGTTAGAATCAAACAATTTATATAGGCATACATAAGTCCTATGCCAAATACAGAACTAAGGTCCAGCATGGATAAAATCTGAGACACATTTCATGATTGGCTCTACTACTTTCCCTCACAGAAATCAATGACTAAAACTTGGAGACGTGTAGAGAACACTCCACATAATGACAGCAGAATGCTCTTTATTCAAGCATCCAGCTGAAACTACCTTGCAAAAATCATAACTGATAAAATTATTACAGTGAAAGAGATCTGACCTAACCAACTCCACATCTTGTTTCTAACCTCCAAGCTGTCCTTGTTCTTTCCTAGGCATAGGCCAAACTTTGGGAGGAACTTAGCTTATAGTGTAGCTTTGAAACAAAGCTGATAACAGCTCTTTCTCAAACCAAACTCCCTTTCTGCCTGGGGACTAGACTGCCTTTGCAGGACTAACAAATTAGCCACAAGATTAGAAATTGTGCTTTAGGAGTCATGCAACTGGAGGCTGCAAGATTCTAAACCTCTCCAAGTTGTTCCTGGAGATAGCATCATTATTGTAAAACTTAAGATATGTGCTTGAGATATTTTGCAGACTTTCTACTCAATAGATCAGTTGGCACCACCCAGATTGATAAACTGGCTCATTTGGTCTTGTGGCTCCCATGCGGGAACTGGCTCAGCACAAGAGCACAGCTTCAACACTCTATGATTTCATCTCTGACCCCACCAAGCAGAACTCCTGATTCGCTGGCCACCAAATTATCCTTAAAACTCCAATCCCTGAATTCGTGGGGAGACTGATTTGAGGAATAATAAAATTCTAGCTTCCTGCACAGCTGGCTCTGCATAATGACTCTTTCTCTATTGCAATTCTCCTGTCTTGATAAATCGGCTCTGTCTAGGCAGTGTGCAAGGTGAAATATGTTGGGTGGTTTACACTGCTATGGACAGAATTGTGTCCCTCCCAGATTCACATTTTGAAGATCTGGGTAAAGGATGGAGGCTAGAAAAGTTTCGAGGTGCATGGTTGAAAAAGCCAATAGTGCCATAAAGGAACAGGTAATTCTGGCAAGGACTCAGAAAGAAAAGAGAATTGCTGTGGAGAAAGCTCCTATCCTCTTAGAGAATATGTTAATATTCATGAACAAAATATTGGTAGATATCTTAGTTCATTTGTGCTGCTGTAGCAAAATGCCTGAGACTGGCTAATTTATAAAAAACAGAATTTTTGTTCCTCACTGTTCTAGAGGCTAAGAAGTCCAATCTCAGGTTAATTCCAAATGTATTGCAAGTATTGCAGATGGCTGCCTTCTTCCTATAACCTTAAGTGGCAGAGAGAGAGAGAGATATCTAGAGACAGAAAGAAAAAAAGAGAAAGCACGCTCTTTGTGGTTTCTCTAAGGGCACTAATTACATGATGAGTACCCCACACTCATGATCTCATGAAGCCTAATGACCTTCTGGAGACCACGTCTCAATGGAAGTTAGGTCCTCAACATATGAATTTTGGGGAGACACAATTAAGCCCATGTGGAAACACGTCTGTTGTTTAAGCCACTTGGTCTATGGTATTTTGTTATTACAGCCTGAACTGACTAATAAACATGCATAGACCATTCACAAAGATAGAGTATATAACAGGCCGTAAAACAAACCTTAACAGGTTTCAAAGAACTAAAATCATATAGAGTACATTCTGTAACCATAATGGAATCAAATGAGAAATCAATGGGAGAAAGACAACAGAAAACTGAAAAACAGTAGAGAAATCACTTAAGCAAAAAGCTGTTTCTATGAAAAAAGTCAATAGAATTACATTTTCAACAACTTAAAGAAATGGACCAGTTCTTCAAAAACCACAAATTACCAAAGCTCAACAAGGATGAAAGAGACCATGTTGATAGCTATTTAACTATTAAAGAGGTTTAATTCATTATTTAAAATCTCCCTTTTATCTGGGCATGGTGACACACACCTGTAGTCCCAGCTACTTGAGAGGCTGAAGTGAGAGAACTGCTTGAGCACAGTATCTCAAGGTTGCAGCGAGCTATGATTGTGCCATTTCACCCCAGCCTGGGGGACAGAGAAAAGTTGTCTCTCATCAAAAAAAAAAAAAAAAAAAGAAAAGAAAATAAAAGAAAGAAAAGAAAAAAGAAGTTTCATTAAAAAGTTGTCCAGGCACAAGTGATTTCACTGGGGAATTTTACTAAACATTTTAACAACTAGGTAACAACAAGTTTATTCAAACTATTCCAGAAAATCTCTTCTTTTAGAAGAGTAGAGAATGCTTTTTAACTCATTTATTGAGGTCAGCATTACCCTAATACAAAACTAGAAAAATACAGTTAAAAAAATAAAGAAGACCAATATCTCTTATAAATGCAAAGATCTTTAACCCAGTATTAAAAAAATTAATTAAGCAAGCTATAACAAAGTTATATACTACGACCAGGTGGGATTTCTTCCATATATATAAAGCTGTTTCAACATTTGAAAGTCAAACACTATAACCGACTATATCAACAAGCGAAAAAATAAAAACATATGATTATATCAATTGACACAGAAAAAATATTTGACAAATTCCAACACTCACTTACGATAAAAGCACTCAGCAAGTTAGGAATGGAGAGAAATTAACTTAACTTGATAAAGGGCATATAAGAAAACATACAGATAACACCACAGTTTGATGGTGCAAGACTGAATGCTTTCTCCACAAGTTCAGGAAAAAGGCCAGGATGTCTACTCTGCTACTATTATTCAATGTAGTACTGGAATTTCTAGCCACTGCAATGAGCAAAAAAAGAGGTAAAAAACATATAGAGTGGGCCAGGCACGATAGGTCAAGCCTGTAATCCCACCACTTTGGGAGGCTGAGGAGGGACGACTGCTTGAGCCAAGGAGTTTAAGACCAGCCTAAGCAACTTAGTGAGTCTTCCATGTCTAAAGGAAAGTATTAAAAATATTCAGCTGTGTGTGGGGGTGTGTGCCTATAGTTCCAGCTACTCGGAGGCTGAGGTGGGAGTATCACTTGAGCCTGGAAGATCAAGGGTACAGTGAGCATGATTGCACCACTGCACTCCAGCCTGGGCAACAGAGTGTGACACTGTCTCAAAAAAAAAAAAAAGTAAAAAAAAAGAAAAGCAATACAGAGTGTAAAGGAAGAAATAAAACTCTTTCTGGTTGCAGATGACATGACTGTCTTCACAAAAAACCTCAAGGGATATACAAAACACAAAAACAAAAATAAAACAGTAAAATGAATAAGTGAGTTCATCAAAGTGGCAGGATACACGATCAACACATAAAAATCAATTGCATATTTACATACTAACAATAAACATGTATAAACCAAAATTAGAAACTCAGTACCACATATAATTGCTCCAAGTAAAACTGAATACTTACACATACACTCAACAATACATGTACAGGATCTAGGTGCTGCAAATTATAAAATGTTGATAATAGAAATCAAAGAAAATCTAAATAAATGGAAATATACTCTGTTCATAAACAGATAACTAGGAAGACTCAACATGGTAAATATGTTAATTTTCCCCAATTTAAGCTATAGGATTAATGCAATTTCCTACCGAAAACAAAGTTTTCTGTAGACATAGACAAGCTTTTTCTAAAATTCATATGGAAAGACAGACTCTGCAATAGTCAAAAAAATCTTGACAAAAAAAAAAGAATAAAATGGGAGGAATGATCTATGTGATATTAAGCCTTACTTTGTAGTAAAGTAATCCAGACAGTGTAGTATTGAAGGGACTATAGATGTATAAATCAATGAAACAGAATAGAGAATCCAGAAATAGATCCACACAGATGTGCCTAAGTGATTTTTGACAAAAGTTTAAAAGTAATTCAGTGGAGTAAGTCTATATCCTTTTCTCCAAATAATGCTGGAACAAGTAAGCATCCAAAGGCAAAAAACTGAACCTTGACTCAAACCTAATATCAACTCAAAATGAATTACAGACTGACATACATGTAAATATACTTAAATTTAGAACATAAAAACATAAAACTTTTAGAAAAATAGCACAGGAGTTGCCTATCAGCTTAAGGAGATTTTGGGCTGAGACGATGGGGTTTTCTAGATATACAATCATGTCATCTGCAAACAGGGACAATTTAACTTCCTCTTTTCCTAATTGAATACCCTTTATTTCCTTCTCCTGCCTGATTGCCCTGGCCAGAACTTCCAACAGTATGTTGAATAGGAGTGGTGAGAGAGGGCATCCCTGTCTTGTGCCAGTTTTCAAAGGGAATGCTTCCAGTTTTTGCCCATTCAGTATGATATTGGCTGTGGGTTTGTCATAGATAGCTCATTATTTTGAGATAAGTCCCATCAATACCTAATTTATTGAGAGTTTTTAGCATGAAGAGTTGTTGAATTTTTTCAAAGGCTTTTTCTGCATCTATTGAGAAAATCATTTGGTTTTTGTCTTTCGTTCTGTTTATATGCTGGATTACGTTTATTGATTTGTGTATGTTGAAGCACCCTTGCATCCCAGGGATGAAGCCCATTTGATCATGGTGTAGAAGCTTTTTGATGTGCTGCTGGATTCTGTTTGCCAGTATTTTATTGAGGATTTTTGCATCAATGTTCATCAGGGATATTGGTCTAAAATTCTCTTTTTTTGTTGTGTCTCTGCCAGGCTTTGGTATCAGGATGATGCTGGCCTCATAAAATGAGTTAGGGAGGATTCCCTCTTTTTCTATTGATTAGAATAGTTTCAGAAGGAATGGTACCAGCTCCTCCTTGTACCTCTGGTAAAATTCGGCTGTGAATTCGGCTGTGAATCCGTCTGGTCCTGGACTTTTTTTGGTTGGTAAGCTATTAATTATTGCCTCAATTTCAGAGCCTGTTATTGGTCTATTCAGAGATTCAACTTCTTCCTGGTTTAGTCTCGGGAGGGGGTATGTGTCGAGGAATTTATCCATTTCATCTAGATTTTCTCGTTTATTTGCGTAGAGGTGTTTATAGTATTCTTTGATGGTAGTTTGCATTTATGTGGGATCAGTGGTGATATCCCCTTTATCATTTTTTTATTGCATCTATTTGATTCTTCTCTCTTTTCTTATTAGTCTTGCTAGCGGTCTATCAATTTTGTTGATCTTTTCAAAAAACCAACTCCTGGATTCATTGATTTTTTGAAGGGTTTTTTGTGTCTCTATTTCCTTCAGTTCTGCTCTTAGTTATTTCTTGCCTTCTGCTAGCTTTTGAATGTGTTTGCTCTTGCTTCTCCAGTTCTTTTAACTGTGATGTTAGGGTGTCAATTTTAGATCTTTCCTGCTTTCTCTTGTGGGCATTTAGTGCTATAAATTTCCCTCTACACACTGCTTTGAATGTGTCTCCTACAGATTCTGGTATGTTGTGTCTTTGTTCTCGCTGGTTTCAAAGAACATCTTTATTTCTGCCTTGATTTCGTTATGTACCCAGTAGTTATCCAGGAACAGGTTGTTCAGTTTCCATGTAGTTGAGTGGTTTTGAGTGAGTTTCTCAATCGTGAGTTCCAGTTTGACTGCACTGTGGTCTGAGAGACAGTTTCTTATAATTTCTGTTCTCTTACATTTGCTGAGGAGTGCTTTACTTCCAACTATGTGGTCAATTTTGGAATAGGTGTGGTGTGGTGCTGAAAAGAATGTATATTCTGTTGATTTGGGGTGGAGAGTACTGGAGAAGTCTATTAGGTCCACTTGGTGCAGAGCTGAGTTCAGTTCCCGGATATCCTTGTTAACTTTCTGTCTCGTTGATCTGTCTAATGTTGACAGTGGGGTGTTAATGTCTCCCATTATTATTCTTTGGGAGTCTAAGTCACTTTGTAGGTCTCTAAGGACTTGCTTTATGAATCTGGGTGCTCCTGTATTGGGTGCATATATATTTAGGATAGTTAGCTCTTCTTGCTGAATTGATCCCTTTACCATTATGTAATGGCCTTCTTTGTCTCTTTTGATCTTTGTTGGTTTAAAGTCTGTTTTAGCAGAGACTAGGATTGCAACCCCTGCCTGCTTCAAAGAGAATTAAATGCCTAGGAATCCAACTTACAAGGGGTGTGAAGGACCTCTTCGAAGAGAACTACAAACCACTGCTCAATGAAATTAAAGAGGATACAAATAAATGGAAGAACATTCCATGCTCATGGGTGGGAAGAATCAATATCATGAAAATGGCCATACTGCCCAAGATAATTTATAGAATCAATGCCATCCCCATCAAACTACCAATGACTTTCTTCACAGAATTGGAAAAAACTACTTTAAAGTTCATATGGAACCAAAAAAGAGCCCACATTGCCAAGTCAATCCTAAGCCAAAAGAACAAAGCTGGAGGCATCAGGCTACCTGACTTCAAACTATACTACAAGGCTACAGTAACCAAAACAGCATGGTACTGGTACCAAAACAGAGATACAAACCAATGGAACAGAACAGAGCCCTCAGAAATAATGCCGCATATCTACAACCATCTGATCTTTGACAAACCTGACAAAAACAAGAAATGGGGAAAGGATTCCCTATTTAATAAATGGTGCTGGGAAAACTGGCTAGCCATATGTAGAAAGCTGAAACTGGATCCCTTCCTTACACCTTATACAAAAATTAATTCAGGATGGATTAAAGACTTAAATGTTATACCTAAAAGCATAAAAACCCTAGAAGAAAACCTAGGCATTACCATTCAGGACATAGGCATGGGCAAGGACTTTATGTCTAAAACACCAAAAGCAATGGCAACAAAAGCCAAAATTGACAAATGGGATCTAATTAAACTAAAGAGCTTCTGCACAGCAAAAGAAACTACCATCAGAGTGAACAGGCAACCTACAGAATGGGAGAAAATTTTTGCAATCTACTCATCTGACAAAGGGCCAATATCCAGAATCTACAATGAACTCCAACAAATTTACAAGAAAAAAACAAACAACCCCATCAAAAAGTGGGCAAAGGATATGAACAGACACTTCTCAAAAGAAGACATTTATGCAGCCAAAAGACACATGAAAAAATGCTCATCATCACTGGCCATCAGAGAAATGCAAATCAAAACCACAACGAGATACCATCTCACACCAGTTAGAATGGCAATCATTAAAAAGTCAGGAAACAACAGGTGCTGGAGAGGATGTGGAGAAATAGGAACACTTTTACACTGTTCGTGGGACTGTAAACTAGTTCAACCATTGTGGAAGTCAGTGTGGCAATTCCTCAGGGATCCAGAACTAGAAATACCATTTGACCCAGCCATCCCATTACTGGGTATATACCCAAAGGATTATAAATCATGCTGCTATAAAGACACATGCACACGTATGTTTATTGTGGCACTATTCACAATAGCAAAGACTTGGAACCAACCCAAATGTCCAACAATGATAGACTGGATTAAGAAAATGTGGCACATATATACCATGGAATACTATGCAGCCATAAAAAAGGATGAGTTCATGTCCTTTGTAGGGACGTGGATGAAGCTGGAAACCATCATTATCAGCAAACTATCACAAGGACAAAAAACCAAACACCGCCATGTTGTCACTCATAGGTGGGAATTGAACAATGAGAACACATGGACACAGGAAGGGGAACATCACACACCGGGGCCTGTTGTGGGGTTGGGGGAGAGGGGAGGGATAGCATTAGGAGATATACCTAATGTTAAATGACGAGTTACTGGGTGCAGCACACCAATATGGCAAATGCATACATATGTAACAAACCTGCACGTTGTGCACATGTACCCTAGAACTTAAAGTATAGTAATAATAAAAAAAAAGAAAAATAGCACAGTAGAAAAACTTCAGAATTTAGGAGTCAGCAATGAGTTCTTTGACTTGATACCAGAGTACAATCCAGAAAAGTAAAATTGATAAGTCAGACCACGTGAAATTAAAACTATTTTCCTCTGTGAAAGGCCATGTAGTAAGGATGAAAAGAAAATCTACAGGCTGGGAGAAAATATTTGCAAACTGTGTATCTGACAAACGAGCAGTACTTAGATTATACAAAGAACTCTCAAACCTCAGCAGTGAAAATAATAAAAAACAATCAATTAGAGAATGTGAAAAGAATATGAAAAGACAATTCACTGAAGATGCATACAGATGGTAAATAGGTACATGAAACTATGTCCAATATCATTAACCATGAGGAGAATGCAAATTAAGTCCACAATGAGATATACTACCCACCTAATATAATGGCTAAAATAAAAAACAGTGATGATACCAAATTCTGGCAAGGATGCAGCAAAACTGAATCACACATATTTTGCTTGTGAGAATGTAAAATGATATAGGCACTCTGGAAATTAGTTTCACAGTTTCTTATATACCTAAACATGCAATTTCCATAAGGCCCAACAATTTCCTTCTGAGCATTTATCTCAGAGAAATGATAACTTATGTTCACACAAAAACCTGTGTATAAATGTACATAGCTGATTTTGTTTAACAACTAACAAATGGAAATAGCCAAGACATTCTTCAGTGAATGATTATACAAAACAGGGTGTGTGTATATATATATATATATGTGTGTGTGTGTGTGTGTGTGTGTGTGTGTGGTGTGTATATATATGGGTATATATATACACATATACATATATACACATATACATTTATACACACATATACATATATATACACATATACGTATATATATCCACATATATACACATATACATATATATACACATATACATACATATATATATATACATACACACACACACCAAGGAATATTATTCGCAATAAAAAGGAATGTAGTACTGCTACAACTTCGATAACCTCAAATTACGCTGAGTGAAAAAAGCTAATATCTGAAAGTTATATACTGTATGATTCCATTTACCTCATATCTTTAACATGATAAAGTTTTAGAAATGGAAGAGAATTTAATGTTTGCCAGTATTTAGTGACAGAAGAGAGGGGATGAAGAGAGGTGTGATTATTAAAAAGCAACGTGGGGGGATCTTTGCAGTGTTGGTACTGTCCAGTATCTTGATACACAAACATACATAGGTGATACAATTTTATAAAGCTTAACATATACACACACACACAAACACACACACATATAAATGAGGACAAGTAAAAATAGGGAAAGTTGAATAAAATTGATGGATTATATCAATGTCAATGTCCTGGTTGTGATATTTCACTACAGTTTTGCAAGATGTTACTATTGAGTGGAAAACTGGAGGACAAAGTACACGAGGGATCTCTGTATTATTTCTTATATTTGCATGTGAATCTACAATCATTTCAATAAAAATGTCAATTAAAAATAAGAATTGCACTCATGAAAACAATATATGGCATAGATTAGTAAATATATAAGAGATGGTCGCTTGCATTATAAAGTACTTTTATATTTCATAAAGTAATTTACTGTTTATCACTTTCAGCAGTAAACATTCCTGTTTAATTCAAAATAGAGCTGAATTTAAACATGACAAGGTTTAAAGGTTACCAGTTTCAGGCTTAACCTCCCTCATAAAACAGACTTGTGGTTTCATTGGCAAAAGATTTGTTCACAGTATTTGTAAGACTGAACTCTACAGTTACCAGTGAGAAGCTACTGTATAATGGGAAAATCACTGATATAAGCTCCTTTTGGAATTCATAAAGCTTTGCTACACAACATTGTGCTCAGGAGCATCAGTGGATTGGTTAGGCAGTTTTCATGCAAATTAAGACATTGTTCACATTTAATTTCAGAGGATCTGCAATGAGGCAAATCATACTTCTTAGAAATCTCATCAGATTTCCCATGCCTTCTACTATTCCAGCAGTTCAATATTTTGTTTAGGATCATTTTGTTCTTTGCAGTCGGGAAGGTTTTTACTGTTTCATGATGTGTGCATCCAATTTCTACCAAGACCGTTTGCTTGACTGAAGCCTAAAAAGCTGAAACTTCTGTAAAAAGCACATATTTCTGCTTCAAGTTATAAAAGTTTAAGCTCCTTAAGTTCCAAGTGTTTTCGAAGGAAATGTCATTAATTCAATTTTCCTTAAGAATGGACTATGGGTAGTTAAATCTCTGAAGATGGAGTGATTTTCTCTTCCTGGTTAGGTTATTTTCATGATTAAGTCATTTTCCTCCTTGCTTAATCACTACTAAGCTAGTTATTCAGAATAAAAACATAAGATTTATATTGTTTAATCCAGTATGCTGAAAAGAAGAATAAAGGGTAGCTGATTTAAAATTTCAAAGCTAAACTATTCTACTATTGCATATAATGCTGCAAAGTGTTACCAGGAGCAGCTGCTGTTGTCTATCTGTACATTAAAACTCAGTCACTGGACACTGATATTATTAAATTAAGGGGATTCCATGAAAATATTTCTAGATTATAATATGCCTATGAATTGATTTTTTTTATTTTTTGTGCCATCTGAAATTCCCCGAGAGTGACAAATTATTCTTAATATAGTGACTCAGGTAATATAACTTTCAGTATTTCACTATTACCTCATATCAGTAACAATCTTTCTCATACAATATATTGTGCATGTAATATATTTGAAATTTGGTACACTTTTCTATCAAACTACTTAAATCTCTCATATTTCAATCACTGCTATCTCTTGAATAATCCTATGGTAATGGAAAATGCTTCGCAACTTAAGTAACATGCAGTACCTTTTTAATAAGCAGAGTATAGAAAATAGGAGATTCCTAGGTTAAAATTCCAGATAAACATAATAAAATAATTAAATATTTATAGATGTTAGATTAGCAGATGGCAAGTTGGTTTTAAGGTAACTAGGCATAGGATAGCTGCCCATAGGAGTATGAATTTGAAATTATTTTAGATTATAAGAAAAAGGAGGTATTCGTTAACAAAAGTAGATGAAGATACCAAAAATTATCAGAAGCCAAAGGAAACAAGGCTGAAGTGAGAGAAATACCACCACCACTACCTCCAAGCTCACTGAGTGAGTATCATGCACCAGGTACTGTTTTATGTACTTTACACGGATGCTAGGGGCTGAATTAGATCCCTTCAAAATTCATATGTTGAAGCCTAGACCCCTGTACCTCAGAGTATTTCTAGATAAGGCCTTTAAAGAAGTGATTGAGTTAAAATGAGGCCATAAGAGTGAGCCCTAATCCAATGTCACTGCTGTCCTTATAAGAATAAGACATTTCTACATACAGAGTGACTCCAGGGATGTGCACACACAGAGAAAAGACCAGTGAGGACACAGTGAAAGGAAGGCCATCTGCAAGCCAAGGTGAGGCGGCAGAGGAAACCAAACTTGCTCATACCTCTATCTTGGAATTCCAACTTCCAAATAGGCAAGAAATACATTTCTGTTGTTTGAGCCACATAGTCGATGGTACTTGATTATGGCAACCCTAGCAAAGTAATGAATTAACCTATTTATTCCTCATGAAAGCCCTATATTATTATCCCCATTTTACAGGTGAAGAAATTGAGGCAGAGATGTTAAGTGAGATCTCTGCTTGAGATCACACACCAGTGAGTATAAAATCCTGGAATTAGGCCCAGCCAGCCTACCTCCAAAGTAGTGTGGAACCATGATTAACACTGTTCAGAATGGGATGGCTCTTTAGAAAGAGGTTAGAAAACAATGGAATGTTAAAACTCATTGACTCACATTTATCTACTAAATATTTCCTGAATGTGTATGTGCAAAAGACATTTACACATCAGTGTAAATTCATCATATATTTTTACTTTAAAAAACTTAGAATCTGGGCCGTGCACAGTGGCTCATGTCTGTAATCCTAGCACTTTGGGAGGCCGAGGCAGGTGGATCACCTGAGGTCAGGAGTTTGAGACCAGCCTGACCAACATGGTGAAACCCCATCTCTACTAAAAAATGCAAAAATGAGCTAGGCGTGGTGGCAGATGCCTATAATCCCAGCTACTCAGGACGCTGAGGCAGGAGAACTGCTTGAACACAGGAGGTGGAGGTTGCAGTGAGCCGAGATCATGCTATTGCACTCCAGCCTGAGCAAAAAGAGCAAAGCTCCATCAAAAGAAAGAAAGAGAGAAAGAGAGAAAAAGAGAAAGAAAGAAAGAGAAAGAGATGAAAGAAAGAAAGAGAAAGAGAGAAAGAAAGAAAGAGAAAGAGATGAAAGAAAGAAAGAGAAAGAGGCGAAAGAAAAGAAAGAAAGAAGAAAGAAAGAAAGAAAAGAAGGAAAGCAAAGAAATCTTAGAATCTGGTAGCAGGGAAAAAATGATATGCATAAAGAAACAAGTTAGAAGAAAGAAATATGTCCCCAAAGACTAAACATTATCTAGATGTATTCAGAGGAAGGGAGCTCCCCTTTGCTCTGAGAGGTTCAAGAGAGTCTTAGAATTGGAGGTGGCATTTGAGTTATCCCTCAAAATATCTGTTAAGCAGGAATCTTTGAAGAAGAGGAAAATGGAAATCTACATAAGCATAAAAGGAAGAAGCAATCATAGGAAAAGTGAAGGGTCTGTGAGGGACAGGGTGGGAAAATAAGGTTTCTAAGTATGCTTTGGAAGAGGATTAGAAATTCTTATAAACCCCTGTGGTTCTGTGCTTGCTATGGACGGTCACTCAGTCAACAGAAGCTGCATTTTTTTTTTTAAAGAGAAAAATTGCTTCAATTCATAGACTAAGTGCATGAGAACTGAATTCAGACTTACATTTCCATCAGTATCTTATTTAATCTGATTATTTTAATAAGTAATTTTCAGTTGCTACATTGTTTCTCAGCTCTGTTTCAGCTTTTCATATTTGCACTAAAAATTACTATCTGTAATTTCTCTTTTGCCTTCAAACTGTGTTTCTTTCTCCCTGTGGCGCTATTGTGGGGAAGATTTTATTTTCTTTCCAGTTTTATTCTGGTTAAAGTCAATAGAGACCATTTACGTTTTACAATTTTATCAGACCTCAAATTTTTTTATGTGAGGATTTGAATATAGAATTAAATAGAATTAGATTTCTAGAGCTTTGTCTTCTGTAGAGTACAAAAGACTTTAAATATTTAACAAGTTTCATAAGTTTAGTGTTTTCCTTTTTAAACTCCCATGACTTAGAAACAGACCTGAGTACTAATTTATACAAACATGATCATTTGACATATTAACTAGACAAATGAGGTATCCACCCATCCCCCCAATATTCTTCCATCCCTCATTCTCAAGTATATATGCTTTATTCTACGAACTGATAACTCACATCAGTTTAATAGTTTTTCACCTATATATTTATTTAGTTTTTTCTCTTATATGCATATACCTTTTTCCTAACTTGTATTTACTTCTTTTGTCAGGATAAAATTATTCTCAAAAAAGTAATAAACTATTTTCCTTATAATTTTATAGTCAAAATTACATTTCAGAATTTATGCAGAACTTTAAAAAAAAATCAGTTCATTATGTCAGATGAAACATATGAAACATATATCTTGTCAGAGACATTCTCCGTAGCATGATTAAATGCTTAGAAAATGTATAATGACATGTGGGGTAGAGTATTTTGTTCAAATTTAGATACACAGTTTTTTCTTAACTACAAGGGAAGAGGATACCCTAAGGGGTCCAATTTTCTTTGTCATCCACCTGAATAACTTCAATTAACATTAATATACATGCTAGCATAAAAGCATCTGCTTTGAATAGGTAAATGGAAGTAGTAAGTGCTGGAATTGAAGGAAAAATTTGATTAAATAATATACTAGCAATGTCACTATATAGGTCAGCTCTCGTTAGGAGGATTGTTCCTCATTGAATCAAATACCATAATTAAAACATTATAGATTTTTTAAAAGTCTTAGTTTTTCCATTCAATTAAAAGGGAAAAAAGTATGCCACTAAAAATATAACTGCATTTTAGTACAGTGACTTGGTTTTAAATTACTGCAAATATTTAGAATTCAAGAATCATACAGAATAAATCTTGTTTTTTTATAGCATGATATTTTCTAGGAATATTTTTTCCAGCCAATAGGAAAATGTTTCATTAATAAATGATATAAATCATACTGTAATGCTTTCTTTCCTTTAAAATCAATTATTGCTGCTTTGATAACCAGTGCTTGAAAACACGAAACCCAGATCATAGTTTCTTATTTGCCATGGAAAGCAGTATCATTTTGAGAATAGTGGGTAACTTCTAAAGGTCACCTTGTGTGTACTGCCATTTTCATTAGCAGTACTTTTCTCTGCAAATCTGCTGACAGATGGAGAGATACTTGAAGCTTCTGAGTTTGCCTTCCATAAACAGGAAATGTGGGTATAGGAATGACGAAATGTAATTAACTGTCTTTTATTTCATTTTTACTTTAGCTAGTGGTACAAAATTTAAAATATTTCTCTAACTCAGAGGCTTAAAAAACAAATAGTCAAGCAAAATGATATTTTGCATAGCTTAGCATCTAAACATTTTTTGTTAATTTTACTTAACTAATGACATTTCAGTGATCTGTATATGGATCATCTCAGTTTAAAGTTGCTTTCTTTAGAAAGGAAAACTAGTAGTTTGAGGAAGTCTATTCTTCTTCATCAGCAAATAAAATTACAACGTTAAATTTTCATAGCTAGGACCTGGAAACAGGGCCAGATTCATGAACATGAAACCTGTGTAGTCACACCACACCTCATGCATAGAAGTGCCTTGCATTTAAAGTTTGCTGTTGTCTTAACATTCTTAATAACATTTGAATAAAGGGCTCCACCTTTTCATTTTGCACTGAGCCTTGAAAATTAAGATATCCTGTACTGCCTGGAAATATGATTTTTAACAGCTGTTGGCTGCTTTGAAGCTAGTCTATAGTTAACAAATAATTTGTTGACTCTTCTTCCAATTTTTATACTAATAAAAGTCAGTCTATTTACACTTAAATTATTCACAATTCAATAGAAGTCCCTGGTTTATTTTTTTTTACACACTGTAAATGTCACTTTAAAAAAGCTAACCAAGCAAAAGAGAGAGAGATTTTCAGATGCTATTTGGGTCACAGACCCATTGGGGGTTTTTAAAACTCTATTTGTCTCCCAAGGTAGTAAGGGTAGGGAGAAAGGAAAATAGGAAGACTCTAGTTTGAAAATTTGGACAAGATAATTTATTTAAATGATAAAATTACATTAATGAATTGCATATTGATTTCTGAAAATATCCAGTAATTGATTTGGATATATGTATTGTTGCTCCCATCACCTTCCCGACTAGCAGAAACTATATTGAGGTCATTGTATCACTCAGAGCCCAGGAAAACCTCAAATTAAAAGTATTCATGGGCTTAGTGTTTTACAGCCCAGTTAAAGAATTATTGGCATCTAAAACCCAAAGTGACAACCCAATTTACTTCTGGGGGAAGAAAGAGCAATCTGGAAGCCTCTGGAAAAATAAGTATGATAACTTGATGCTGAATCATTTCAGCATTGATGAATCCAGCTACTGCCTCAAATAGATAAGTAGTAAACCATTTCTAAGATTGCTCTCCCCAAACAATAAAAGCATACCCTTAAACCTGACATTTCCACAGTGATGAATCTTAGATGAAATCATATGAAATGTCAAAATAAAGACAGAAAAAAATCAATAGTTGTGCAGATGAAGCTATGTAAGGTCAATAGTTTCATAATGTTTGTGACAGGCCACCCATGTTTTTTGTGTGACAATATTTTTTAATGTGCAATAACTCCAAAGCACTGAAAATTAATTTTTGAGATGGAATTACCTCTTGACAAGGATGTAATTAAATTCATCCCTTTTTTTTTTTTTTTTTTTTTTTTTTGCCCCCAGAGAACACAGAATGATGTAGTAAATAAGCTGCCCCATCAAGGTCAGAAACAGGTTTCTGATGCCAGAAAATAAGAAGCATCACTTTGGTCCAAAGGAGTGTCATTTCTCTGCCTATCCCAATTTTCTTCTATACCTCAGCAGAATCACAGACTGTGCTGGATCCTCTTCCACACCTCCCACAAACATATGTCTTGGGGACCTATGCAGTCTAAAACATGATTTAGATGAGGAGACCTTTTATTTCTCTGTGGAAGGAGGAAGGGAAATGATAACATGTTTCTCTGCAGCTATCATATTCCTCATTCCCTCCCTCAAGAAAAAAGTTTGAACCTTTACTCCACACCAGAGCATTCAGAAAAGATTTGCCATGAGGTTAGTCATCTGGTGTATTTCAGACCCCCAATTACATTTCTTCATGATTTGCCTTATATTTTATAAAAATAAGGTTTTACCACACAGAAAGGAAAAAAAAATAAACATATAAATTTTTCATTCCTTAAAATGCATCTGTTTATAGCATAGCAGGATATCATGGAAGGTAGAAAAGCTTAACAATATCCCAGTCTTAGCCTGGAGAATTAGTTTAGTAATAAAAATTTATTGTGTTATACTAACTGTCTATTTCTGTGTTCTCTGGCTAAAATAAGATAAAATTTTATATACTGAGAGTAATAGATACTGACAGTGTGTGGTTAAGATTGTAAACCTATGCCAATACTGGAAGAGAATATTGAAAACAGAGAAGAAGAAATAAATAAAGAAACAGGGTGAGGAGAGAACGAAGCAGGTCTTTAATTCTTGATTTTAGAGAGAGTTTTTAAAGTGAGATTTTGTGAAATGCATTGATGTTCCACAGATATCAAACATTTTCAGATAACTAACTGCTTGTCTGAATTCTAAAACTACCCCTACAGTTATGACATAACTAGCAGAGTTGCACTTTGTACTCAGTATTTAAAAGTTTTAATTGTGTCATTAATTTTACCTAAAAGATATACTTTACTTTAGACTAGCTCGGGATATAGAAATACTTTCAGTAATATTAAGAAAAAATGGAGGCTTTATATATTTTTCCTGTTTTTTTTGTTTTGTTTTGTTTTTTGGTGTTTTTTTTTTTTTTTTTTTTTTTTTTTTTTTTTGAGATAGTCTCGCTCTGTCACCCAGGCTGGAGTGCAGTGATGCAATCTGGGCTCACTGCAACCTCTGCTTCCTGGGTCCAAGCGACTCTCCTGCCTCAGCCTCCCAAGTAGTTGGGATTACAGATGTGGGCCACCATATCTGGCTAATTTTTTTGTATTTTTAGTAGAGATGGGTTTTCACCATATTGGTCAGGCTGGTCTCGAACTCCTGACCTCAAATGATCCGCCCACCTCAGCCTCCCAAAGTGCTGGGATTACAGGCATGAGCCACTGTGCCAGATATTTTTTCTGTCTTTTAAAAAGTAAGGTAGTATACACAATTTTTGATTCCACATTTGAAAGGAAAAACAATGCCATGTCAATGCTGAAAAGGTCTAAAATACTGAAATGATTAAATATTAAAAATTAGAATTATCTTAAAATTATCACTGAACTAAAATTTTACTGTAAGGAAAGAATTGAACCATTCTCTTCTTTCACAGAGGACACAACTAGATAAATGGTTTTAAACTGAAGCAAAAAATGAATAAATTATATATATGGAAGTGTCTCTCATGATAAAAGTATAAGTGATGTTGTAAGAGAATTTCTCTAAGAACTCTCAATATAAAGGAACAGATTGACATCAACCTTGGATCATTTAATTTTGTCAAGTTTGAAACCATACAACTTACTGAAGTCACTTCCCTTTTCTATTTATTATTCTTGAGAAGCAAATTCTACTATTGGAATGTTGTTCATTTTTTTACATAAATAACTTGCATAAATAACAATAAATAGAAGGAATCTCAATAAATGTTCACTTGAAAGAAACCACTGAAGTTATCAAAACTGTGATATTTTATCAAAGGATTATAGTTACTCAATTTTGCTGGTTAACGTTAAAGCCATCTGTTAGTTATAATATTTATATAATACCATAGACAGCTCATGTTATCATAAATAATATTTCTTTATTCTTTAATAAAGAAATAGTGAGTTCAGAGAATTAAGGAGGATGTGAGAAATCCAGACTCTGCTGTGCACATCGTTCCTTTTAAATTAGATTTTTGTTTCATGCAGCATGGTCAAATAAGGTAGTAACTGAAAAATATACATTAAATTAGCAAAAGAGTGGTAATAGGAGACCTTAACAAGAAGAGTTTCAGTTGCCTGAGAAGATGAGAAGCCAGAATATCTTCAAGAACTGGTAACAGTGATTAAAATCTACTTGTTCAAGAACACCAAGTGTGAAAAGAAACACAGAGTTCGATAGGTGGGCACCAGAGGCTAAGTTCCAACTAGAACAACTGAGACATTAGGAGAATATTTAGCTGGATCTCTGCCTTTACATTGCTAGATGATTTTAAGCAAGTTCTTTAAATGATCTAAACTTAAAATTCTTCATCAGTGAAGATTTCTGGTTAGGTTTTTTAGGAGTCTTCCAATTCCAGGTCACATGTCCTCCTATAGTTGTCATCTTCACGTTTTCAGTTTTAAAATGATTCTGGACTTTAACGTTATAATGTTTCATGATGGCTTAATTATGTTTCAGTTACAGCCTGTGATCCCTCTATAGATTTATGTATTTCTCCCAAACAGACCTGAGCTCCTAATTGATTCTAAATTCTCAATTATGTATCCATACACTGAAACCTAGTACTCTGGCTCTTAGGTCCTTTGCATGCAGGAAGAAGTAATTTTCAGAAAAACTTTCTGAAAGTCCTCAATTTAAGTCTCCCCACTGGCAAAGCAAATGTAATCCTCTAGTCCCCTTTCCACTTAACACTCCTTATAACCAACAGTTCTTCTCCAGCTTCCGTGTGAATTGCTCTTTGGGATTCCATGTTGCCCTGTACTTGTCTCCTTGTGCACTGGGAATGCCCAGCACCATGCAGTTCTAGAAACCACAGAAGACCCAGAAATTTCTATGCTTAATTATCTCATCTCCCACTACAGGTCCTGAAGGATTCTTTGGATGAATGTCAGACTGTGCATTAGAAATAGCTAAGATCATTATAGAATTTAGTTTCACGAAGTCACAAATTAAAAAAAAAAAACTCCATGCATAATGATGACTATAAAAATAGCCCAAAGTTACAAGTTTGTAAAACAATCTACTATCAGTCCAATCTGAAGGGTATATCGAAACAAAAAAGGAAATGGGAAAACAATCATAAAACTATAACTTCCAGGATAAATTTTGTTACTCTATTATCATGACTACCATGATAACAATGAGTTTAAAATAGTATTTGCCATGGAATTAAAATTAAACACTTTTTTTGTAGTTTATTAAAACATCCCTGTGGTTGGGTTACACATCAGGGCAAAAGAGAACTTATAGTTATGTGGTATCTCTTATCATTGAACTCTTAGAAGAACTGAATGAGAGGAAAGTGCTGCAATACCAGTCATCTTCAGTAGTTCCAACCATTGCCATCATGGATTTTGTTGATCTTCTTTTGGGAGATATACTTTTCCTGCGAAAACCATAACAGGGCTGACAGTGACACAGTTGGCCTTTCCATCATCACATTTTCTTTTTTTTTTTCTCTTCCAATCCTGAGATGGCAACAATAAGTACTATTCAAGTTGAAAAGACATATATGTGTTGTTTTAAGTAATTATAACTTGGTATTGTATTAAGTTAATTAAAAGCATATTGAGTCAAAGAGTTAGTACGTAGGTAAATATTATCTTTTTAAAATTTATTTATTAATATCTTTCATTTCATAGATGAAACAACTGAGGGCCAAAAAGTTTACAAAATTTTCCAAGATCATATAGCTAATTAACAACATCTGGGCTCTTCTTGTCTTTTGGAATCTAATAAGAAACTGTTTAGATTATTAATATTTTTACTTTAATGAAAGCTTTACTGATTACTTCCCAAAATGTTTGGGAAATTCTCATTTTTCTGGTATTTATCCAATTGTTAACATAAAACTACTTGTAAAATCAAACTAGAAACGAAGTTGATTTCACATTACAGTTGGCATTTTAGCTGAAAAATGTCAATAGTTCTGATGTAAGTAAAGAAACCTGAATCTAAAAATAAAGGACATAAATTTGCTAGGTCATTCCAATATTTATATACTTGAATCTGAATCATCAAACACGTTTTATAGCATCAGGGTATGGATTATAACACTATGCTCTTAAGGGGATCATCAGAATAAATAACACATGACACTTCAGAAAACGCAGCAATCCCTGGAAAGGTGCCTTCTCTGTGAGGTTTCTCCTTGCATCTGGAACATTATTTATTTCATCTTCTTGATTGGTGTTCCTGGGCAGGGGGCACAATGTAATGCATATGAGCACATCTAATCAGAGAGTGTTTTCATCTTAAGACTTTTTATTTAATTTTCTAAAATAAAAGTTGCCAATTGCCAGTATTATTATTTTTTCTTCAGCAAGCCTACAGTGATTTTGGTCCAATTATTGTACAATTCTTGATCTGTCTGTTTTGGTTTAAGTGAAATAGCTAGCTAGGAAGACAGCTCATATTTTCCCATATCTTGAGGGAAATATATTTGATAAAACTTAGTCAATTGTTGCATTACTATTTCATTTTAAAATCATTTAATATGACACAATAATTTTAGGGTTCTAAATAATGTTTGAGAATCATTAATTATATACAACCCATTAGCTATATGTTTGAGCAAATAAATTTCCATAAGCCTTTTTATGTAGACACAGCTCTAACAGGCCTGACTTTAATGAAAGATAGCTTTATGGGATAGCATTTTGATTGCAGTTTGTTTTGAAATTTTATGCAAACTTATAGAAAGGTGCACATGATGGTGTGAAGAACACAGTGTGTGAAATAAGAAGATCTGAGTTAAATACTGGCTCTTGCACTTTCCAGTGTGTGAACCTCAGTTTCCACATCTGTGAAACGGTAATAACAAACATTTCATAGACTTGTTAAAGAATTAAATGGTGTAATTATATACTGAAGCTTTTTTATGTTTTGAATAGCTCTGTGCATATGACTTTACACCAATAAGAAAATTTCACTAAAAATTTCTCCTTTTCCCCCAGTTTTCAAAGCCACTTTTAAGAAACATCACGTGTAAATGAAAGTTTGCTAAATTATATCTAAATAACATGCCTCCTATATTTCAAATTATTTGATTCTACTTCTTCCCCTTGTCTATCATCCTTTCTCTTCATAGACAAGTTTTATGATAGAGTGGGCCACACTCACTGTTCACACTTCTTTTTCTGAGATCCGTGAAGATATTTAAAAGTCATCTTATTAGGGAGGGGCAAGAAATTTAAGTGTATAATTGTATTTTATGTTGTTATGCCACGACTTTATGCGAAACAATTAAATTCAACAGGCATATTGCTGTGCAGTCTTTTCTGTTCCTTTACACAAACTTTATTTCCCGTGATCCCTAATTGTAAACTGCAAAAAAATGATGTGGAAAGTGGATAGTGTGCTATATCTAGGTGTCAGTTTCTTAGATGGCAACCTATATTGTTTTTAAAATATCTGCATCTATAAGATTTCATCCATAACACTAGTAAAAGATCATTGGAATTATAATTTATCCCTATATTTGCAATCTTCTACAGAGAGAACTTTTTTTTTTTTCTTAAAATACAGCCAGGCTGATCCATACTGATTTATTTATTTCTACTACAGTAAGTGTTCAACCAGAAGTTGAAAACACTCTGACTTTTGAAGTGGTGATTTTCATCGTTGTAGAATGCTTTGTATCTATGACATATTTTGTTCTGTGCTGCCAATGAAACACCTCTTGCTAGATAAAGATGCAGCTGGTGATAGTGATTTGAAGACTTGGCATATATGATATGTGTGATATTGATGACTAGTATGTGTCAATAAGTTTAGGCTAGGGTTCCAAACTGTTCTCATCAACCTTTCATTATCTAATTTTGACCATCTTCAACTTAACTTCTATCTTCCTTCCTACTCCTTCTACTTCCCTAATGTCTACTTGATTTCTTTCTTCTACTTAATTTGTTTCTTCCCAGCAACTTTTTATAAACATTTTAGAATTTATTCTCTTGCTTATAAAAATGTTACCTGTCTTGTATTTGAGCTTGTGATTCAGAATGAAGATTTTTAGTGGATGCTGGTGGTTTCAGCTATTCAGCTTTTAGATACCCTAAACCAAAAAATAAAATTCAGCATGAAAAATCCCTTGCTGAAAATCTAAGACATTGATTATAATCCTTAGCATGGTTTCTAGTGAGTTTGATTATTCTTCTCAATTACTGAATTCTAACATTCCCCAACTTTCATACAATACTCCTAGTTAGACAAAAGTAGCATCTTAAAACTCATATGGATCCAGAAGAGACTCCAAATAGCCAAAGCAATCCTAAGCAAAAAGAACAAAGCTGAAAACACCGCACTCCCTGATTATAAAGCTACTTTAATCAAAACAGCAAGATACTGGCATAAAAACGATACACTGGCCAATAGGAAAGAATAGAAAGCCCAGAAATAAACACCATGTTTACGGTCAATTAATTTTTGAGAAAGGTGCCAAGAATACACAATGGAAAAAGGACAGTCTCTTCAACAAATGGTGTTGGCAAACTGGATATTTACATGCATTAGAATGAAACTGAACCCTTAGTAACATTATATAAAAACTCAACTCAAACTGGATAAAAGACTTACATGTAAGACCTGAAACTAATGGTACTAGAAGAAAACATAGGAAGAAAGCTCCATGACATTGGTCTGGGCAATGATTTCTTGAATAGGACTCCAAAAGCATGAGCAACAAAAGCAAGAAATAGGCAAGTTGGATTTCATCCTACTGAAAAGCTTTTTCTGCACAGCAAAGGAAATAATGAATGGAGTGAAGAGACAATCCAGTGATTAGAAGAAAATATTTGCAAAGAATACCTCTGTTAAGGGGCTAATAGTCAAAATATTATAAGGAACATATCAACTCAAAAGCAAGAAAACAAACGATTTTAAAATGAGCAAAGGATTTCAACAGGCGTTTCTCAAAAGAAGACATACAAATGTCCAACAGATACATGAAAAATGCTCAAAACCTCTAATTGCCAAATTAATGCAAATTAAAGTCACAAAGAGATATCACCTCACACCTGTTAAAATGGTTAGTATCAAAAGCAGACTAAAGATAACAAGTGTTGGCAAAGATGTGGAAAAAAGGAACCCTTGTACAATGTTGGTGGGAATGAAAATTAGTACGGGTATATTAGAAAATACTATGGAGGTTCCTCAAAACCTAAAAGTAGAATTACCCCAACAATCCCACTTCTGAGCATATATCCAAAGGAACTGAAATCTGTTTGATGAAGAGGTGTCTGCACTCCCATGTTCATTTCAGCATTATTCATAATAACCAGGATATGGAAGGAACCTAAATATCCATCAACAGATGAATGGATAAAGAAAATGTGGTATATATACAATGGAATACTATATAGCCTTAAAAAAGAAGATAATTAGAACTGGAGGGCATTAAACTAAGTGAAATAAGCCAGACAAAGAAACACAAATACCATATAATCTCACTTATATGTAAAATGTAAAAATATTGATCTCATCGAAATAGAGAGTAGAAAGTTGGTAACCAGCAGCTGAGGGGGGACAGGGAAGTAAGAGATGTTGATCAAAGGGTACGAAGTTTCAGACAGACTGGCAAGATAAGCCTTAGTAATCTATTATTAAGCATAGTGACCACAGTTAATAATAATGTATATGTAAACATCGCTAAAATAATAGATTTTTAATATTCTCACTACAAAGGAAATAAGTTGGTGAGATGATGGATTTGTTACATATCACAACTAACTGGTAGTTTCTTCCTGAAATAAAATGTTGGTTTAACATTCAAAAATCAGAAATGCCAGGTTAGGATTCAAAATGCAAAAAAAATGTGACCACAGAATATTAGAGAAAAAAAAACTTCTATAGTTATATCAATAAATGCAGAAAAAGAAACTGATAAAATCCCACTCCATTTATTTAAAAAAAAAAACTATGCATAGGAGGAAACTTCTTCAATCCAATTTGATAAAGGATATGTATAAAATATGTATATAGATTGATTATCCCTTATCCAAAATGATTGGGACCAGAAGTGTTTTGGATTTCAGACTTCTTTAGATTTTGAAATATTTGCAGATACTTAACTGGTTGAACATCCCTAATATGAAAAACCTGAAATCCAAAATGTTCCAGTGTATTTTCTTTGAGGATTATGTTGGAACTCAAACAGTTTTGAATTTTGGATTTTAGATTTTCAGATTAAAAATGCTCAACCTGTATCATACTTAATCGTGTTCTCCACTCCACACAAATCAGGACTATAGCATGAATGTCCACTACCACTACATCTGTTCTCTATTTTATTGGAGGTCCTAGTTGGTATAATAGGTCATGAAAATAATAAGGCATAAAATTAGAAAGGAAGATATATACCCATCTTTATTTGCAGATCGCATAATTGTGTACACGGGAAAAAATAAAAGGATCTTATACATTTTAGAATTTATAAATGAATCTAGTAAAGTTGAAGGATACAAGATTCATGTACAAAAATCTGTTGTATTTCTATATGCTAGCAACAAAGAATTGTAAATGAAATAATGGAATCATTAGGTAGAAACAAATAAAAATGAGTGAGATCTCAACATTAAATATACAAAACATTGCTAAGAAAAATTACACTCTAAGTATGTGGAGAAATGAACTATAGTGATTGGAAGACTAAATATTGTTGAGATATTAATTCTCCCTAAATTGAGTTATAAATCCGGTGTATTCTCATTCAAAATTCTAGTGGGTGTTTCTTTTGCTGTTTTGTTTATTTTTGTTTTGTTTTGAACAATATATTTTGTTTTGTTTTGAAAATCTTACTCTAAGACAAATAAAAAATTCTAAAGGACTTGGAATAGCCAAACAGATCTCAAAAAGAAGAACCAAGATTGTAGAAATATTCCTTTGGATTTCAAAACTTATAATAAAGCCACAGTAATAAAGTCAGTGTGGTATTGAATGAGGAAAGATAAACGAATCAATGGAATACAATAGATTCTAAATACAATCCAGTCATTTGAATTTTTAAATTTCTTTGAAGTTGCCAATGCAATTCAAAAAGGGAAAGAAAAGGTAAGTGGTGCTGGAGCAACTTGATATCTGCATACAAAAAACAAATCAAAATATTGACCCAGAGCAAACGTGTGTGTGTGTGTGTGTGTGTGTGTGTGTGTGTGTGTGTGTGTGTGTGTGAAAGCGTAAGCCAAATGATGATTTGGTTCAGAGTGCAAGAGGCTGTGTATGGTCAAGTCTTTAGAGAGATTAGGGCAGCCAGAGACAACAGCTAGAGCTTGAGGAACTACAAACAAGGTTAGAGAGGGAATGTAACAGGATAATGACAGAACTTCAAAGATGTATTTGAAATTTTGCTTAGATTCATCCATTTTAACACCTTTATCCAAGAGAAAAGTGTTTTAGGTTGCAAGAGTTCTTGTCTTCAAGAAGTAGACTTTTATGTAACATCAATACTTCCATGTTTCAGCATGGAGAAGAGAAATAGAGGAAATATTTTTCAAGTTTTGGCACTTCAGCATCCAGACTTGCAAAAAACACTAACTTACCAGAATTGGGAAGGCAGCTAGTCCCATGGCACCTAATACCACCTCTCCTTCTATGTTACTCATCAGGTTGATCAAGCTGTCTCCAGATGGGAAAGGATAGCTAGGTACCTACTGTTTGTGTGTTAGGAAGTGGATACTTTACAAGAAAGATATCAGGGTTAGCTGTACAAAGAACACGGATTTTTGTAATCTTCATTGTACCATACAAATGAATCTCAAAGAGTTTGGCAGATTCGTTGCTTAAGCTATTTCAAGGAATAACAAACAGTTAATATTTATGGAATAATTTATATATTTAAAACACTTGACGGACACTTTAGATGCCAATAATTTAAGTTATAATCTAGTTGAGAGAGGATCCATTAAAAATTCATCTGAGGATCAGCACTTGTTGAGGACTTACTATGTTTAAGCTGGAAGGGTATGTCAATGCTCTTTCTCTCATTTGAGATAACTGACTTCAAATTTACCACCACTAGCAGTAACAACCAAGGTAGTGTGACCAGACTCTTTTTTTGCCTATAATCATATTTTTGAGCATCAATTTTGAGGGCAATAATGAAGATCAAAATCATACATGTTGTTCTCAAATGCCCCACAGGTGAAAATCAATCATGCTTACATTGAGCTTCCCCATTATTCAAGACTCAGGTATACTTCATGAAATTCATTTTCATCTCAGTCTCTTTCCCAAATATTTTAGTGGTTCTCAGTGGTCCGTAGAGGCTTGCCTTTTCCAAATTGAAAGGGCTTTTCCAAGTTGATGTGTGTTCAGTAATGTCTTTCACAACACCCATTGCCTGCCAGCAAATCCTCTGTAAGAAAGTATTTCTTTTATTGAATAAACTTATTTGAGTTGGGTTTTTCTGACATTTGCAATACAAACACTTCTAACCAATATAGTATTGAAAATGTAGAAAGAGATAGAGTTCTCAGAAAGGAGTGGTGGAGGTGGGAGTGAGGGATAAAGATTTTGGCTTTATTTTGAAAAAAGCCACGGAAGTCTTTTAACCAAAAGAGTTATATAATCAACCTGTTTTCTAAAGATTTATTAATGAATCTTTAGGATAAATAATAGTGTTCACAGATGTATTTGTGAAACTTCACAATATTATTGTTAGTTATTATTTGACAGTTCAAAGTTATTATAAAGTAGTTCAGTGACTTATAGTGGTTACTGTAAACAGTTAAGTCAACAACTTTGAAAAATGCTTATCTTCTAATTTTGTTTTATTGTTTTTAAATTACAAATGTGGTTACTAAAAACATTTTGTTTGTTCATCATAAATTTTATTAGACATTTTCCCCAGGGTCTCAGTCTGTCAAAATGTATTTGCTGATTATACTTTTTTCTGAGTACTTACACTGAGTATTACAGAAATTATACTAAAATGTATCTTCTAATTAGTGGAGTAGCTTTGGGAATAAAGAAATAAAAAAGATAATTAAAGATGTAAGCAGTACTTAAATATGTTACCAGTAAACTACTAATTTTTAAATTAATTCAGTAACTATTATCAGTATATAGTTAACTATTTGATTTCTGTTATAAAAATATTTTCTAAGTATAATAAGCCATTTTCATATTAGAGTTTTATACTTCCTCATTCATATTTAAATGCTTAACACATATTACTAAATAGTTGGTATTTAGTTTTGGAGGTATCCAATTATTTTAATGTCTATCACTAAATTTGAATCGTTAAAAATTTCTTGTACAATATCATACCAATTAAATGATTGGGAAACTAACAGTGTCTTGCACTGGTTTTAATGGACAAGTAAACAGTAAATTGTCCAGTGTTCTTTCCAATAAATTAAGACAGTGTTGGGGGAAAAATAACTTTAAATGTTATTTTTATGTGTCTATAACACATAAAATAGACTGTGTTAGAAATAATATTAAAAATTGTTTTACAATAAATTTTATAAGTTGACTAAAATTTTACATCTTGCTTTCTTTATAATTTCTGAACTGAATTTAGAAAGTATATACAAAATAAAGACCACATCCATAAATCAATCATTCAAGGATATGTTGTCTTTGTTATTATGCAGTGGTTTTGTTTTTAATTCTCCTGTAGAAAATAACAAAAGCAAAACATCAAGAGGATAAGTGAGATATACTTTTATATAGTGATTTAAACTCACATATGCCGTGATTTATTTCACTGAAAGTTGTGTCTGACCTCATGGGTCTGAAGGAGTCAAAGTACTGTGGTTTACAGTTCAGTTCAGATTAAGAATTATTCATTAAGTGCACATGATTTGCCATACTCGGGTAGAATGTAGTGCTCAAATAATGAATAATTGCTATCTATAACTTACTAATATTACAGTAGGTTTGTTAGACATTCAAACTACCAGTGATAAAATAGCGAAATAAATTTTGTAGCAGAGGTTAGCATATGAAGTTTCTGTTGCAGAGTACAGAGAGGGAGTATTCATTTTATTTTTCTGTGTGGAACAATGAAGATATCACAGATGTTAAACTTCAGTTGGATTTTTGAAAGATAATTAGGAGTTAATAGAGGGATAAGATGGTGAAAGAAATTCTGCACAAAGAGAATAGATAGGTGTATTGGCAACAACAGCATAGTGCTAGAAGTAGCTACAAATTTACTCGGTAGTACTAATTTGTAAAGTAGAAGGAATGGAAGAACATTAGGATTTGTCTACAGAGATAGAAAGGCAAGATTTCAGAGAAACTTGCTTGCTATGCTGAGTACGCCAATCTTTCTTTTATAGGTGGTGGGTTCCCTACGGAGAGATTTTAAAGAGTATGATTACAGGATTATAATTTCACCAAGGCAGTTTGGGGAGAGATGAGTTTGAGGGGAGTAACAATGGAAAATGGGATTATAGCTGATTACTATAATCATACAGATGAGAAATAATCATGGCTTGAGTTAAGGAAATGAGTGGAATTAGAAAAGGGAAAGGCAGGGACATAATTTAAAACACAATTTGTAAAATTATCAAGAGGTGAAGACTGATGAGTTTTTGGAAGCATTAATGAATATAAGGAGTTAAAGATAGATCCTAGGTTGAGGGCTGTGTGTATAGTATTGACAGCAACACAGAAAAAGGATATGAAAGGAACAACAACAAAAAAAAGGTTGATGGGAGAGGAGAAGAGACTATCTTGAGTCAAATTTTGGAAATGCTGAGTTTATGTTGTCTATGATAAATATAGATTAGCATATGCAGTTGAAAATCTCAGTTTGAAACTTGGTAGAGAGAGATAGTTTGAAATGTAGAATAAAATAATTAGTGGAATTAGTAGAATTTCACAGATGTAAAATTCAAGCATGCCATTTAACACTACCCATGTGGTGTATATATATATATATATATATATATATATATATATATATATATATTTTGTCTGAAACACACATAGACTATATTGTCAAATGAAACAAAATTATTGAAGATATGGAGATTCATCTTAAATACAGAAAAAGTGCCATAAATCTGACTCTAAGAGTAGATATCACCTTTAAAGAAAAAAAAAAGGCAACAAAATGTAAAGACAAAACTAGTATTTCCTGGCATCTCCAAACTAAAACTAAAATACATATCTCAGTTCTGTCAGAGCTCATATGACAGCTGAGATAAGTACAGGTAAATTTATGTATTATATTCTGATGGGGAATCTGACATGTACAACACATGATAAAAATAGCCCAATGACACATTCTCATTATCATTGTCTTCCTCATAGTTAATACTATTACTCTGAGGCACGTTCAGGTTACATTTGTGCACAGTGTTTTACAGGCCACTTACTAGTGGTGAGATTAGAATTTGAATCTGGGGCATCTAACCCCAGTTCTATTGTATGGAATTTCATGAATTGAGACCTTGTGAAGTCCCTGAAGTTTAAACTGACTTATCTCTAGAAGAGTGGGCGGGGATGAGGAAAATGGCAGCCAAACTGGTAGTGAAAAGATGTGCAGAAGCCATAGGTCCTTAAATAACTAGATATAACCAGATATTTCTAAAATAAAATGCATTGTTAGGAATATGCAGAGAAAGAGTTAATTAGATGAGCTCGGCTACTAGAATAAATTTATAAAAAATACTTCATAGCTCAATTTGATGTTAGATTAGGCAACTGTCACCAACATTTTATTTACTAAATACAGGGAGGGAAATAAAATCAATACATAAGGTAACAGCAAAATTTGACCTCAAAGCTGAAGGATAAGTCGTCTCTAACATGTAAAAAAAAAAAATGTAGGTGACAAATGAGTCATTTGTGGAAATAACCTACTTCAAAAAAAATTTTTTTTACATAACTGGTAGGCCGTATTTTAGGGGGATGCCCAAATTCCAAAAGGTAGTTCCTAGAGCTCAGGATATTAATGTGCTTAGTCCTATAAACCAATTCCTAGCATGCGATATTTGAATTTTTAATAGTAATATATTTGAAATAGAAAGGAACAGAAACTACTGTGAGAAACTTCTCTCTTGCTTGTTTCCTGTACATCCAGCATTTTACGTTGTGTTTCCTGAGAAGCAGATACCTAGACAAGGACTCTTGTGTCTGTGGTTCACTGGGAGGGACCCTGCAAGGTTATGGGAAAGTAAGAGGAAGGGGAAGGAAATCAGAACAGGCTGTGTTAGAGACCACTGACTGCTGAGTTTAGGAAGCTGGGGATGCTATCCTGGCACTTCCATTTCTCCCTGCCGGGGTCTTCCCAGAGTGCTAATGCCCTAGTACTTGTAGTGTGCCTTAAGGGCAGGCCTGGAGAGAAAACCCTCAAGTGGAGAATGCTCAGGTAATTTCAACAGATAAGAGGAACACTTTAAAAAAAAAAAAAAAAAAAGAGGGCCCTGACATAGTTGATTACATTGTTTCCCCTCTTCAAACAATGCACTGATAATTTATATAAATGTGTTTGACTGTCTTTCTGTATGTATCCTTACTACACATGATAGAGGGATAGGTACAAACCTACGAAGTTGTTATCAATTCACATTGCCATCAGCAATGCATGAATGTCTATTTTCCTTGATTCTTAAAACCTTTTCAGATTTTAGGGAAATTTTAGTCTTTTTATTTTCCGAGTCTCATATATATCATTGTATGTCCATATATTCCCTTATACCTATATCATCTATATTTTAGTTTATCTTTGCCTTTAAACTTTGCTTGTGTTGGCTTATGTACAATTTAAAATATTTTCCCTTTATTTCTTATGGCAATTTTATAGTTTTATTTTCTGAAAAATTTAAAATTTAATTTTAAGTTCTAGGATACATGTGCAGGACGTGCAGGTTTGTTACATAGGTAAATGTGTTCCATGATGGTTTGCTGTACCTATCAACCCATCACCTAGGTATTAAACCCCACAGGCATTAGCTATTTATTTTAATGCTCTCACTCCCCCCATCCCCACTGACAGGCCCAGTGTGTGTTGTTCCCCTCCCTGTGTCCATGTGTTCTCATTGTTCAGCTCTCACTTATAAGCGAGAACATGTAGTGTTTGGTTTTCTGTTGTTGTGTTAGTTTGCTGAGGATAAAGGCTTCCAGCTCCATCTATGTCCTTGCAAAGGACATGTTATCATTCCTTTTTATGGCTGCATGGTATTCCATGGTGTATACATACCACATTTTCTTTATCCAGTCTATCATTGATGGGCATTTGGGTTGATTTCATGTCACTGCTATTGTGAATAGCACTGTAATGAACATACATGTGCATGTATCTTTATAATAGAATAATTTATATCCCTTTGGATATATATCCAGTAATGGGATTGCTGGGTCAAGGGGCATTTCTGGTTCTAGGTCTTTGAGGAATTGCCACAATAGTTGAACTAATTTACATTCCTACCAACAGTGTAAAACTGTTCCTTTTTCTCCACAGCCTCACCAGCATGTTTTTTCTTGACTTTTTAATAATCACCATGCTGACTGGCATGAGATGGTATCTCATTGTGGTTTGGATCTGCATTTCTGTAATGATCAGTGATGTTGAGCTTTTATTCAGATGTTTGTTGGCCAGATAAATGTCTTCTTTTGAGAAGTATCTGTTCATGTCTTTTGCCCACTTTTAATGGGGTTTTTTTTTTCTTGTAAATTTAAGTTCCTTTTAGATTCTAAATATTAGAACTTTGTCAGATGGATAGATTGCAAAAATTTTCTCCCATTCTATAGCCTTTCTGTTCACTCTGATGATAGTTTCTTTTTCTGTGCAGAAGCTCTTTAGTTTAATTGGACCCCATTTGTCAATTTTTGCTTTTGTTGCAATTGCTTTTGTTGTTTCTGTCATGAAATCTTTGCCTGTGCCTATGTCCTGAATGGTATTGCCTACATTTTCTTCTAGGGCTTTTTTGGGTTTTACATTTAAGTCTGTAATCCATCTTCAGTTAATTTTTGTATAAGGCGTAAGGAAGGGGTCCAATTTCAATTTTGTGCATATCGATAGCCAGTTTTCCCAGCACTATTTATTAAATAGGGAATCCTTTCCCCATTGCTTGTTTTTGTCAGCTTTATCAAAGATCAGATGGCTATAGATGTGTGGTCTTATTTCTGAGATCTCTATTCTGTTCCATTGGTCTATGTTTTTGTTTTTGTGCCAGTATCATGCTGTTCTGGTTACTGTAGCCTTGTAGTATAGTTTGAAGTTGGAAAATGTGATGGCTCCAGCTTTGTTCTTTTGCTTAGGATTTTCTTGGCTATATGAGCTCTTTTTTGGTTCCATATGAATTTTAAAGTAGTTTTCCTAATTTTGTGAAGAACATCAATGGTAATTTAACGGGAATAGCATTGCCCCTTTCCTTGAAAACTGGCACAAGACAAGGATGCCCTTTCTCACTACTCTTATTCAATATAGTATTGGAAGTTCTAGCCACAGCAATCAGTCAAGATAAAGAAATAAAGGGTATTCAAATAGGAAGAGAGGAAGTCAAAACTGTCTCTGTTTGCAGATGACATTATCCTATGTCTAGAAAACCCCATTGTCTCAGCCCAAAAGCTCCTTAAGCTGATAAGAAACTTCAGCAAAGTCTCAGGATACAAAATCAAAGTGGAAAAATCACAAGCATTTGTGTACACCAACAATAGACAAGCAGAGAGCCAAATCATAAATTAACTCCCATTCACAACTGCTACAAAGACAGTAAAATACCTAGGAATACAGCTAACAAGGGAAGTGAAGGGCCTCTTCAAGAAGAGCTATAAATCACTGCTCAGGGAAATAAGAGAGGACATAAACAAACGCAAAAACATTCCATGCTCATGGATAGGAAGAATCAATATCATAAAAGTGGTCTTATATTTTCTGAAAATTTTAAACCTTGATTTATTTGTAATTTTGTCTGGGAAAAGCTGTGTCTTATGAATCCAAATTTATTTTTTTAAATGGCTCCCCAGTTACCACAATATATAAAATAACTCATCTTTCATTCAATAAATTGAAAGGTCACCTTTATCATACTTGAAATTCTCATATATATTAGCCCTGTTTTAAATTATTTCTGTGTTTCTTTCTGTAATCTTTCTATTTCTCTGTGCTGGTACCAATACATATTTTGGTACCAGAAAGGTGCTACCAGCATCCCAAGGTGTCCAGCTTGTAGACAGCCTGTCGTGGGACTTTTCAGCCTCCATAATTGTGTAAGCCAAGTTCCCTAATTAATTCATAAATTCTCTCTCTCTCTCTCTTGCTCAGTCTCGCTCTACTGTTTGTTATGTCTGGAAAACTCTGACTAATACACTATTTAATACCTTGTTTGAATTTGTCTATTATGTACTTAGTAACTGAAATGCTGAGTTTTTCCTTGAATCCTTCCCTTCTCAAAATTCTTTTAGCTTATTTTTTTGTCCTTATATTATTCCAGAGAGATTTCACATTTTTGTCATATTTTAAATAATGTTTGCTTTGGATGTGGATTAAGATTGCATTAAGACTCTATATTTATAATATGTATCTTTCTAACATTAAAATCACTGAAATTATCTTTTTATAACTGTTTCAGTATGAAATGATTCTACTTTTTAGAGTTGTCTAACACTTTTTAATATTAGAAGAGTTTTCTTTAGTGTTTTGCAGGTAATTTCACTAATAATTAAATCTCTCTCTCTTCTCTTCATTCCTTGGTTTCATTACTTGAGTGAATATTCCATTTACCTCAACATTAAGTTATATGGAAGTCATTATTTTTATCACATAAAAATAACAACTTATTGCCTTATTCCTAGAAAGGCTGACTATATAAATTTGGTCATATAGCAGAAAAAAGCTATACTGAGTGAATTGCTTAATTTTTCTAACTGCATAGTATAATTTATACCAAAATGAGAAATATTTCCACTGAATATAGAAAACTCTAGAATATTACAATTAAGGAATTATCCTTTTTTCGGTGGGAAAGATAAAATATTATCTGAAAATAAGGTAATAGGTCTTGCTGTGCCTTTAACTTTCCAGGCAAAGATCAAACTGTCTACCAACCAGAAATATTAGAGAGGTAAACAGTGTTATTGCATTTCTGACAATTTATTTTTTAAACGTTTGCACTTATCATTAATGTAATAAGCCACCTGATATGGTGTTTTCCTACGCAAAGACAATATATACCACTTAAGGGTAGCTGTCACTTTTGACTGTGACCAAAAAAAAAATAAATTAAAAAAAAAAACACCTGAGGTTAAAAGTATCATTGCCTAACAAAATCTCTGTGTAATGACATCAGGCTTTAGGAAAATCTCTATGGACAAAAATAATATACAGTGGTTTAGGAACAAGTTTTACTCTGTATTTTTAGTATTTTATTATGACAAGAGCAGTTCATTTTCCTACTTTCAAACTACTTTGTGCAGAATAAAACAGATTTAAAAATAAAAGAAAACCATCATACTAAATTCTCTTTTTGCCTAAAGAATAATTAAATTGTATATGCAATTGAGAAAAACAGCCCAAATTATCAATAGCCCTTATTCTGAAATACTGTAGAGAAAGGGAATATGATTTTAACTTGGCAGAATTTTGATGTATGTGAGGTAAACAACCACATCAAATTTCAACATAAACATGAAAGAAAGAAATGTAGTCAACAATTTTCTTTTAAAGTACATTAACTGGCAAACAGAAGTCAAAATTGGTAGTAAAAGAGTACTATGCATACGCAAGTTACTAGATATTCATTGCTACCACAAGCGTTTATTATACATTCTAAGCCCTTTCTCTGCTAGGTGATGCGGTTTCAAATATGATTAAAATAAGCTATGTGTTGCTCAATATACAGGTGAGTGATCTATAAGTACTATAGAAAAAAACAGATTCATTATATAAGTTAAACATTAATCCAAATGTAGCATTTATTTTGGCCAAGTTTTTAAGTGAACTAGTTAATAGTCTAAATAAAGATATTCATATAAAAGCTTTAATTTAATTAATATTTGTTGGTCATGTCCTGAGTAGCAAGGAGAAAATGTGAGAAAACTGCCAGATTATGGCACAGTATAAGAGCACTGGATCAAATGGCTAACAGAATAGTCTAGCAGCCTGATGGCCTGGGTTTGAAACCTGGTTCCAATACTTACAAGCTGTTTGAACATGATGGATAAGCTATTTATTCTTTATCTGCCTCAATTTCCTTATCACTAACTTGAGAAAAATAATTATTTCATAGTTCTATTGTGAGAATAAATGAGTCTATATTGGTAAACCAATTTGAGTACTGCCTGATACATAGTAAGGACTACGTGTTTGTTAAACGAATTGAATAATATTAAATAGGTAAAAAGGATGAAAGAGGTAATACTTAAATCTGCTTAGTCAGCATGCTGAATTCATAGTGATCCTTCAGTAAATTCTAGAAGACAATTTGACAAATAGCAGGGAAAAACATTCTGGATTGTGGAATAAGTAGAGAAAATGGAAAATATTTGAAGTTAAAAGTGCTTCCTACCTAGCATTTCTCATTCTCTCTTTTTAAAATACCCTGCCAAGATCAGATAACCTCAAAGTAATGGGAGAAGATACACAAGTGATCATTGCCAGGACTGAAGGCTGTTCCTAGGACTACTATTTGGATCAACAGAAGCTGAAAATGAGAATATCAAAGGCTGGGCAGATAGTTTCACTCATGGGCATTGATCAGGATGGCTGGAGGTCACCTGCTGCAAGAAGCACTGTGTTTTCTGTGCAGCTTAATGGGAGGGAGCATATCATTTCAGGACTCTCACAGGATGCAGTGTTACTGAGAATCTCATGAGGCAAATCCTAAATGCCAGGATAAATTTGCAGAGATAGAACTACTACTTTTTTTTTTTTAATTTCCTTTTGTTATGGCTTGAACGTATAAGGTCATGCTTCGAGCCTGCTATCCTATAGCTCTCAATTCTAAACTAGTTCCAAGTATATTGGACTTCTTGCCCTGACCCCTGTCCCTTTGATAGGCCAGGTGAATCCAAATATGCCTGAGTGCATCTCACAGAATACATCTGATTCTAGGATGGGACTAGAGGTCTCCTGGTATTTAGAACTGCAAAATAAGGTAGCAAAAGCTCTAGTCATATGCCTACCATTTATTTGACATATCATCACAAATATGTCCATAATTTACCAAGGTTGATCCACTGCCTACTACATTTGTGTGTGAAAATGTGTCATGTTTTGTGGAAAAAGTGAAAATAGTTATCTGTATGGTGGGTGCACTTTGAGTGACTGGGGTGGGGTATGAGCACTGTCTTACACAAAAGTCAAGAGTAATATCTGACAAAGATACTGTCCTTTATCCTGGATACCAACAGATGTTCTTGTTTTCATTCAAAATTACAATTATCACTGAAGTGCACAGTGGCTTTTAATTGAGACAGATAAAACGTAACTTCAAGTATTGAAGTAATTTTTTTTATTGTTTTTAAGACAACTGAAGATCTGAGGAATTCCTGGCATGACTTTTCTCCATTCGGTTTAGATTTTTGTGATAAAAGGCGACTATAATAAAGAGAATGGTAAAGGAAAATATCTAACATGGAATTTATATCTAATCTTCTTGAAAGTTATGAACACTTGTTAATCCTTAATTTCAACTCTTGAGATTTCATCTGATTTGAGATATTCCTTTGAACATTCAGAGTATAAAATGTTTCATATGTGGTGAAGGAATCCTAATTTTCCTATTACACTATAAGAATGAAACAGGTGGCAAATAAATTAAACAACGGTATGCAATCTATTATTCAGTAGGTTCAGTTAAACCAACCTATTCTCTAAAGGCCATACATTCCTTGTGAAATATGTTGAATTAAAGCTTTCCTTACCAACTGAGGCACAACCTAAGAAGAGTTAATTTACAATTTTTATCCTGGGTTTCAAGGAACTTACATATGATTTGTCAATTTATAAGAAGAAAACAAATTCCCTGAAATACACTTCCTTTTTAACTAACAAAATTAAATCATAGGCGTAATTTTGTAGCAAAATCATCAAATCTTACAAATATATTCTACATCATGGACGTCATCTCTTTAAAATGACTCTAATGCTGATGGACATTCAGTGTTCTTAAAACTTCCTTACACATAAAAATAAACAACAATAAGAAAGATACTCATCTATTCCTCTCAAATAGCTGCTTCAGAACGTCTAGGAAGGTTGGAAACATGAAAAAATCTTTCCAACTTAAAAGAAAGCAAACTCTCCCACATTTATTTCCTTTGGGCCAGTTTTAGGCAAAGCGATGCTCTTTAATCCTTGGAGCATCTGGTGTCAACCTAAATTAATTTTTATCTTACCTGAGTTTTGAAAGGAATAGTTTACCTAAATGATTAAGAAATATGCTCTCATATGGCCATATATTCCTTACATAGGAAAATGATGGGGTCTAAAAATTATGACACACACACACACTCCCCACTACACACACACACACTCTCCCCCCTACACACACACACACACACACATCCTGATCATCAGTGCAAAACCATCCAGCCAAAAGGAGTTCAATTTTAAGAGAAACTGAAGTTTGGTAGACTATATCATTATAAACCCAGAAACATTCTATTTTATAAACATTGAGAAAAAATGTATAAGATCATCAACTGGCAGTGTTTTAAAAATGCATATTAAATAAATGAATATAATCACTTCAAAATCAGAAAATCTAGTAGGAAAAATGCAATGATTTTTTCAAGTTAAAGAAGAAGAATTTGATAAAGTTAGGATTTTAATTTCAAATTCCTAATCACATCCTATATATTTATTAGGAGTAGATTAATGATTATTTTCTTTCTTGACATTTAGACAATATATTTCAGTGGTTACACTTTTATTTATGGTGATTTGGTAGAGATTGGAATTTTTTTTAGAAGAAAATCAATCTAAAAACATTTCAATATATATGTGTGGGAATTACTGTGAATAATGGTTACATTTATTACTAAACAATACACTAAATAAGAAATAATAACTAAATAATATTTCTTTTTTTTAGGATTAACAGAAAATTTTCTTCTGTCTTATATATTTGGTAATTAAGATTGAATCATGCATTCCTATCACATTATAGACAATTTAGGTGGCTTAAGTTTAAGAAAATTATTTAAAGAAGGATCCAGGAGTATAGTTCCTTTTTTAAAAGTAATTGTCAAGTAAGGGAGTAGCCTTCACACTGTAATTAATTATTTACTAAGTTGTCCCCATGTCCTAGAAACAGGCATCTAAGAGTGAAACGAAATGCTATGATTCCTTTGGCCTAGTAATCATTGTTATCTAATACATGCATATGCTTGGGGAAAAGTGCAATCATAGCCACATTGAGATGGATGTGTAGAAGTCCTAACTCTGTCATTTCTTATAGTAATTAACCAGAAAGCTTATTGAAACTCACTCATCTCTAGGTTTGAAATTCCTATTACTGGGGAAAATACAGCAGACAATAACAGGAATGGAAATATCATGTTTTGGTACAATATTAAACTCTTACATAAGGCAAATTTGGCATTGCGTTTGATTTAAAAATCTATCAAAGGATTTGGAAAAGGAGTATAAATATAGTAGTATTTAAAATTTCTTTAAAATAATAACCCACCCAGGCACGGTGGTTCATGCCTGTAATCCCAGCACTTTGGGAGGATGAGGTGGGCAGATAACGAGGTCAAGAGATCGAGACCATTCTGGCCAACATGGTGAAACCCTGTCTCTACTAAAAATACAAAAATTAGCTGGGTGTGGTGGTGTATGCCTGTAGTCCCAGCTACTCAGGAGGCTGAGGCAGGAGAATCACTTGAACTGGGGCAGTGGAGGTTGCAGTGAGCCAAGATCATGCAACTGCACTCCAGCCTGGGCAACAGAGCGAGACTCTGTCTCAAAAAAATAAAAAATAAATAAAATAATAATCCAAGTCATTTATTAAGATGTTGAAGAGGGTGCAAGAAACATGAATTCTTCAACACATCATTCCCATGTCAAGATATAGTATGCCATATATAATGCTTTATAGTTAATCCATCTTGAGATATGGACTTTACTGCTATTTTTCTAGAAAAACCAACTTTATTGTTACTTTCTACCTTCTGGGACCTTCATATTAATACTACATGGACTGTTGTAAAGCACGTAAACTCCATGCGTTTTACACAATCACCATAAGCAAAGCCATATTTCTTTAATTAAATTTAGAGCTAGAGAAGAGATTCACCTAAAAATTTACATCAAAGGTAAACATCAAGGAAGGAGGCTTCAAGGTGGCTGACTGAAGGCAGCCAGAACTAGCCTTTTCCATAAAGAACAATAAAAATAATGAATAAGTAAGCATGCTTAAAATAGTGCATTTAAGAGAGAACACTGAAATTGAATAGAAACATGACAGGAAATACCTGAGGCATGGAAGGGGAGGAAAATGAGGCAGCTCACTCAGCTGGTGTTGGCTGGGAGCCAGGAGTGGCTCCCCAGTGTGTGAAATGGTGAGAGATCCCCAGAGGTCCACATTCCACTGTGAACTCCTACAACCCTAGTGACAGGAGAGTCTCTCAACCCTCACAGGGCCTCTGACTAGACTAGGGACCTGCCTGGAGACCACATGATGGGATTACTCCAAAGAGAGAGTTCATGCTGAGTCCCCAAACCTAAGCAGCTGCACTATGTTGCCGTTTTAAGAATCCAGCCCTCACCAGACTGCATTCTTCTCTGGGGCCCAATAGACCCTGCTTTTCCATATTCCTGGAGCCCCAATGATATTCCCCTGTGTTCACCCAGAGGACTACAGTGGGATGATGCTGCTTGGACCCAGTTGGGTATTTAGCACTCTAGCATAGAGTGTCCTGAACCCCAGAGAAAAGGTGGTGCAGTGCACTGAGTAGGCTGCCCCTGAGATAGAGAGCCAAAGCATGTGCTCCCCATAAAACCTGCCTGTCTGTGACTGCTGCCATTGACAGCAATCCTGCTACCCCTCACAACAGGGCCATGGTACACTTGCACTCATCCCAAAGATTGGATTTGTTTGCTATTCTCACTGCCACTGCTGCTGCTGGGAATAAAAGTGTGCACTCCTCAGAGCCTGAGAGCCAACTGCTTATGTCTATTGCCGCTAACAGCAACCCACCCCCACTCAGCAGGATGGCTCCTATGTACTTGCATGCTCCCTATAAACTGGCTTTCTCCACTGCTATCATTGCTGCTGCCACCTCAGCATTCTTCAAGGGGAATGAGGATCACTTTGCACTGCCCACCTTAGCCTGTACCCATTCGCATCACCAGGAAAACAGAACAGGCATACCTTCCCTTGCACTGCCCCCATCCCAGTTCCTGAGCACACTGTGTAGTGTCCTGGGGATAGTGCTAGACTATCCAACACTGCTGGTATCTGCACACTTCTCCCAGGGGCCTGAGTACAGGCCTTCCTGGTTTGCTGCTACCACTGGAGCCATCATCTAGTAGAATATGCCTCCTGGGGGTCTGGGTTCCGGCCCACCCAGCCCACTGCAAACACCATTAATAACAGTATGAGTCACTAGGGAGCCCAAAGGTTGTCCTGTCTCTGCTACTGCCACTGCCCATGCCACATACACTGTCTAGAGGACCTAGGACCCACACAGCTGCCTGGCCAACCACTTCCACTGCTGGCATCTGAGCAAGCTGTATGAATATCCAAGAATCAACTAGCTCAGACCTGCTAATACTGGTGCCCACATTCACCATCCAGGGTCCCAAGGATAGGCATGATTGGCCCACTGCTGCCACCACTGGGGCCTGAACATTGGCCCACCTGATATCCCCATCCCCAGCAAAACCTCACCACAGCCTCCAATGAAAACCACAGACTAACACACTGAGGAAATCATGGACACCACTGACTCTGTGTATAGTCGAATAAATAAAAAAAAAAGCTAAAATGAAGTGACATATGCAGCCAATACCATCAACACATCTTCAGTAAAAAGTCTTCTCATATGAAAGCCAATCCAAAAACTTGGAAAAAGTGACTGTTGCACCAGATGCACAGATACAATATAAAGACAAGAAACATGAAAAAAAGGGAAATGTTTACAAGGTTTACAATGAAAAATAAATTGATAAAAGTAAAAAAAAAAATTCAAAATATTGATTTTAAGAAACCTCACTGACATACAAGAAAAACACAAACAAACAATACAAATAAATCAGAATATCAATTAGGGATATGGATGACACATTTACCAAAGAGATAGATATCATAAAAAAGAACCAAACAGAAATCAGGGAATTGAAGCATTCAATGAATGAAATAAAAAATACATTTAGAGCTTCAAAAATAGACTGGATCAAGCAGAAGAAAGAATTTCAGAACTGAAGACAAGCCTTTTGAAATTACTATGTCAGACAAAAAAGGAAGAATAAAAAAGCATGAAAAAAGTCTATGTGACATATGGACCATGATGAAGCAAACAAATATCCAAATTTTGGGTGTTCCAGAAGGTAAGGAGGAGACCAAAGTCATAGAAAACCAATTTAGTGAAATAACAGGTAAAAACTTCTGAGGTCTAGCAAAATATTTAATCATCCAGATATAGAAACTCAGAGATCCCCAAATAGCTATTACCCAAAAAAGTCTTCTACATGATACATTACAGTCAAACTGTCAACAAAGACAAAGAATTACAAAAACAGTGACAGAAAAGCATCTATTCATATTTAAGAAACCCCCCATCAGACTAACATCAGATTTCTCTAAAGAAACCTTATAGGCTATGTGAGAATGGAAAAATATATTCAATGTTCTGAAAGAATAATATACCCAGCAAAGTTGTCCTTCATAAATGAAGGAGAAATAAAGTTTTTACCAGAGAAGCAAAGACTAAGGGAATTCACTACTACTAGACCAACCAGATATAAATGCTTAAGTCCTACACTTGGAAACAAAAGGACAATATTATTATACAAATACATGAATGTATAAAATGCACTGGTAGAGCAATCACACAAATGAAGATAAGGAGGGACTCAAATGTTACTGTTACAGAAAATCACCAAACTGCAATGATAAACAATGAGAGAAACAATGACAAAAAACAACAAAATAAGTACAAAATATGAAAGGCAATTAACAAAATAACAGAAGTAACTAATTACATATCAATAATAACTTTAAATGTAAACAGATTAAATTTTCTACTGAAAAATATAGACTGGTTGAATGAATTCTAAAAATGATACAACTATGTCATGCAAAGAAGACACGCACTTCACTTGTAAAGACACATAGAGACTGAATGCAGAGAAATGGAAAAAGACCTTAATTATAAACAAATCAAAACCAAGCAAGCCAAAGGGGCTGTACTTATGATAGCTGTCCATCTGGAGTGGCCACTGCAAAGATGCTGGCTGAAGTGGGGGAGGCATGGCTGGGGGCTGTGCGCTTCGTGGATTCAGTGGGGGCTGAGAAAAGGTGGGAGCCCTGCCCACTATGAATTGGCACAGCAGGAGCCCTGCGCTCCCACGTGCAGCTGCAGCTGCCCAGCTGTGGCTCCAGACCTGGGCATCCCTGTGCTCTTGGGGCCCAGAAAGCCTCTCCTGCTCCACAGGCTTGGAAGTACCAGCTCCTGCTCCCTGGCCTCCCCCTGCTCCTGGCACCAGCAACAATTTTGGAGCAATGTTGTAGCTGAACCTGGGTGCTGTTGTGCCCCAGCTGGGGTGGTTTGCACGCTTGAGTCAGCCCCATGCCACCTCGGTCCCCACCTCCCATACTTTGGGAACTGATGAACATGGGAGGCAGGCCGGGGAGGCTGAAGGTGGCTTGGCACAGGCTTGCAGGCACTCCTCAGCATGGACAGCCAGGGAACCATGGACATGTTGATGATAGCAGGAGGCAGTTGTGTTCCTGGGTGGGAAGGGGCAGGTCCCCAGTGAAACCCATCCTGTGAGCCAGGAATTACCTGAAGCCTGGGGCCTGGGTTGCCCATTCCAAGTGGAGTCCACAGTCCAGAGTGGGAACTTATGGGCTTTTTCCAGGCCCACCCATGGCCACTCATGGATCCATCAGGACAGGCTTCCTCCCTTCTGAGCCCATAAAAACCCTGGAATCAGACTCACACAGATGTCACGACTACCTGCTGCATGAATGGAGCTACATACTTTGGGTCTCGTTGACTCTTTGGGGTGACCTGTCTGTAGAAAGGAGCTCCCCACCATGGGTCTCCTCTCTGCTGAGAGCTGGACACTCACTGGGATGGCCTGCCTGCCAATGGAAAGGAACTACCCATCATGGGTGTCCTCTTTGCTGAGAGTTGGACGCTAGCCAGGATGATCTGCCTGTGAAAAGGAGCTACCTATCACGGGTCTCCTCTCTGCTGAGAGCTGGACGCTTGCTGGGATGACCCGGCTGAGGAATGGAGCTGCCCACCATGAGTCTCTGCTCCACTGAGAGCTGGGCCCTCGCTGGCATGCCCTGCCTGTGAAAAGGAGCTATCCACCACAGGTCTCCTCTCCACTGAGAGCTGGAAGCTCACCAGGATGACCTGCCTGAAGAAAGGAGTTAGCCACCATGGGTCTTCTCTTCACTGAGAACTGGATGCTTGGTGAGATGACCTGCCTGCAAAAAGGTGCTACCCACCACAGGTCTCCTCTCCACTGAGAGCTGGAAGCTCACTGAGATGACCTGCCTGAGGGAAGGAGCTACCCACCACGTGTCTCCTCTCTGCTGAGAGCAGGACGCTCACCGGGATGACTTGCCTGAAGAAAAGAGCTACCACCACAGGTCTCCTCTCCAATGAGCGCTGGATGCTCACCCAGATGACCTGCCTGCAAAAAGGAACTACCTACCACGGGTCTCCTCTCCCCTGAGAGCTGGACGCTAGCTGGGATGACTGCCTGTGAAAAGGAGCTACCCACCACAGGTCTCCTCTCCGTTGTGAGCTGGATGCTTGCTGGGACAACCTGCCTGTGGAAAGGAGCTATCCATCACAGGTCTCTTCTGCTGAGAGCTGAACCGTCGTCAGGACGACCTGCTTGCCGAAAGGAGCTGCCTCAGGTCTCCTGAGAGCTGTTCTGTTACTTAATGAAGCTCCTCTCTGCCTTGCTTACCCTCCACTTGTCCACATACCTCATTCTTTTGTATGCAGGACAAGAACTTGGGACCCGCAAAATGGCGGGACGGAAAGAGTTGTAACATAAACAGGGCTGAAACGTTTCTCCCCCATTTACCACATTGTGAGTGACAAGGAGAGAAGAGCTGTGGTCCTTCTAGGAGCCCAGACCTTGGGGCTCCCTGAGCCAGGGCTCTGACATGCCGTAACACCCTCTTTGGGGCTTTGCGGTTCCTGGCATCTCCGAGCTTTCGGGTGCCATCAGGTTCCCCTTGTTCAGACACTGGTGCCCGCAGCGGAAGCCGCTTGTGGTATGTCTGCTTCAGCTGCAACCTCACACAAAGCTGGTGCTTGTGCTGGTGCCTGGAGCTGCCCAACCTGCTGCAGCTGGTGCACCTGGCTGTGCGCAGCGGCTTGACCCTGTGCTTGTTTGCTCACATACCCCCCACTGCTCCGTGCCTGGCTTGCCCTTGGCAGGTATGGGATCCACGCTGGTAGCTCAAGCAGAGTGCAACCTGCCAGGCACAAGTCCAGCAGGCACAAGCAAAATCTAAGCAGAGGCACAGCTGGCCACAGAGGTTTCCGGCTGGTGAAGTGACACCCTAAAGATCCCATGACACTTATGTCAGATAAAACAGACTTTAAGTCAAAAGCAGTAAAAAGAGACAAGGTCATTATAGAATAAAGGGATCAATACAACAAGAGGACATACCAATTCTAAATATGTATGTACCCACACTGGAGGACTCAGATACATAAAACAAATATTAGATCTCAAATAATAGCATAAATTTAAGAACCTCAAAAATGATAGATTAAGCAGAAGAACGTATTTCAGAACACAAAGATAGATCTTTTCAAATAATTATTTTAGAACAAAAAATATAAGAAAAAGAACAAAAAAGAAAGAACAAACTCTATGTAGTATATTGGAAACCCTAAAATAAACAAATATCAAGTTGGCTCCAATACAATAACAGGTGGGGACCTCAATACCCACTCTCAGCATTAGGCAGATCATATTGACAGAAAATTAACAAAGAAACAATGACCAGAGGGATCTAACAGACATTTACAGTACCATTTTCTAACAGCAACACACATTCACCTCATCAGCACATGGAATATTCTCCACGATAGATTATATGTAGGTAACAAAACAAGCTTCAACAAAAATGTAAAAATTGAAATCTTCTCAACTATCTTATCAGACAACAATGAAATAAAACTAGAAATCAATAACAAGAGAAACTTTCAAAATAGTATGAACATATAGAAATTAAACAACATGCTCCCAATTGACCATTGGGTCAATAAAGAAATAAAGAAAGAAATTTAAAAAAAGCATCTCGAAACAAATGAAAGTCAAAACACAACATGCCAGCCAAAGCACAGCAAGAGGAAAGTTTATAGCAACAAATGCATGCATTAAAAGAGTAGAAAGACTTCAAGTGAACAATCCTAATCATGAACCTCAGGGAACTGAAAAAGTAAGAATACATTAAACCCTAAATGGTTAGAAGAAAAGCAATAAAGATCAGAGCAGAAATAAAAAGAATGAGACTAAAAACACAATATAAAGGATCAGCAAAACAAAAAGTTATTTTTTTGTTAAAAAAAAAAGATGAGCAAAATCAATAAATTAACCACTACCTAGACTAACTAAAGGAAAAAGGACCCCAAAAACTAGAATGAGTAGCGAAAAAGGAGTCATTACAACTGAGACCTCAGAAATACAAAAGATCATCAAAGACTGTAATAAACAACTATACATAACCAAACCAGAAAACCTAGGATAAATAGGTAAATTTTTGATAACACAACCAACCAAGATTGAATTAGAAAGAAATAGAAAATCTAAACAGAGAGAGAATCAGTTATAAAAAGTCTCCCCACATGGGTTTCAATACCCTACTAACAGAGTTAGATCACCAATGCAGAAAACTAACGAAATTCTGGATGTAAATTCAACACTTGACTAATCAGACCTAATAGACATTTAGAGAAAACTCCACCCATCAGCCACAGACTATACATTCTTCTCACTTGCACATGGAACACACTCCAAGATCCACCACATACTTAGACGCAAATCAGTGTCAATAGATTCAAAAAAATTGAAATCCTAACAACCAATTTCTACCAATAAAAATCAATACCAAGTAGATCTCTCAAAACCACACAATTACATGGAATTTAAACAACTTACTCCAGAATGACTTTTGGGTAAACAACAAAATTAACACAGAATTTTAAAAATTCTTTGAAATAAATGAAAACCGGGACCCATCATACCAAAATCTCTGGAATGCAGCAAAAACATTGTTAAGGAGAAAGTTTGCAGTACTAAATGCCCAGCTAAAATAGTTAGATCTCAAATTAACAATCTAACATCACACCTATGAAAACTAGATAAAGAAGAAGAAATTAACCTCAAAGCTAGCAGAAGAAAAGAAAGAACTAAAATCCATGCAGAACTAAACAAAATTGAGATCCAAAAATTCATACAAAGAAGCGACAAAAATAAAAGTTGGTTCTTTGAAAGGATAAACAAGATCAATAGACCACTAGCTGACAGCCAAATCAAGAACACAATCTGATTTACAGTAGCTGCATACTCACAAAACATAAAATACATAGGAATACAGGTGACCAAGGAGGTGAAAGAGCTCTACAAGCAGAACTACAAAAAACAGCTGAAAGAAATCAGAGATGACACAAACAAATGGAAAGAGATTCCATGCTCGTGGATTGGAAGAATCAATATCATTAAAATGGCCATACTTCCCAAAGCAACTTACAGATTCATTATTATTCCTACAAAAGTACCAAATTAGGAAAAACTATCATAAAATGCATATGGAACCAAAAAGAACTGAAATAGACAAAACAATCCTAAGCAAAAAGAACAAAGCCAGAAGCATCACATTACCCAACTTCAAACAATAATATAAGACTACTGTAACCAAAAGAGTATGGTACTGGTACAAAAACAGACACAAAGACCAACGGAACAGAATACAGAACCCCTAATAAAGTTGTACACTTCAGCCATCTGTTCTTTGATGAACTCAATACAAATAAACAATGGGGAAAGGACTCATTATTCAATAAATAGTGCTGGGATGGGTGGCTAGCCATATGCAGAAGAATGAAATTGGATGCCTATCTTTCACCTTATACAAAAATTAACTTAATATGGGTTAAAGATTTAAATGTAAGACCTAAAACTAGAAGAATCCTAGAAGAAAACCTAGGAAATGCCATTCTGGACATTGGCCTTGGGAAAGAAGTTATGACTAAGTCCTCCAAATCAATTGCAACAAAAACAAAAATTGACTTGTGACCTGATTAAACTAATGAGCGTCTGCAGAGCAAAAGTAAGTGTCAACAGAGTAGACAACATACAGAATGGGAGAAAATATTTGCAAATTATGTATCTGACAAAAGTCTAATATCCATAATCTATAGGAAACTTACACAAATCAACAAGCAAAAAAAAAAAAAAAATCCCCATTAAAAAGTGGGCAAAAGATATGGACAGACACTTCTCAAAAGAAGATGTAACAAGTGGCCCCACAAACGTATGAAAAAGTGCTCAACATCAGTAATCATCAGAAAAATGCAAATAAAAACCACAATGAGATTCTATGTCACACCAGTCAGAATGGCCATTATAAAAAAAGTCAAGAAACAACAGATGCTAGTGAGGCTGCATAGTACAGGAAATGCTTATACACTCTTGGTGGGAATGCAAATTAGTTCAGCCACTGTGGAAAGAAATTTGGAGATTTCTTAAAGAACTTAGAACTACCATCTGACCCAGCAATCTCATTAATGTGTACATATTCCCCCAAAATTCATTCTACTAAAAAGATACATGCACTCACATGTTCATTGCAGCACTATTCAAAACAGCAAGATAAGGTATCAGCTTGGGTGCTCATAAACAGTGGACTGGACAAAGAAAAATGTGATATATATGTAATGGAATACTAAGCAGTCATGAAAAAGAATGAAATCATCTCCTTTGCAGCAACATGGATGCAGCTGGAGGCCATTATCCTAAGTGAATTTATACAGGAAAGGAAAATTAAATATTGCATGTTCTCATTTTTAAGTGGGAGCTAAAAATTGAATACTTATGGACATAAAGATGGCAACAAAGGACATGGGACTACTACAGAGGGTGAGGAAGGAAGGAGAACAAGGATTGCAAAACTGCCTGTTGGGTACTATGCTCACTACCTGGGTGAAGGAATCATTTGTACCCCAAACCTCAGCATCACACAGTATACCTATGTAAGAAACCTGCACATGTACTCTTGCATTGAAAATTAAATTTCTTTCTTTTTTCTTTTTTCTTTTTTTTTTACGTCTCCTAACAGAGAAAATCCCCAGACTGGATGGCTTCACTGCTATATTCTACCACATTTACAAGAATAACAAACACCAATTCTATTCAAAGTATTCCCAAAAATTGCAGAGGAGGGAATTCTTCCTAACTCATTACCCTGATACTACTACCCTGACACCAAAATCAGCCAAGGATGCAACAAAAAATAAAACTACAGACCAATATTCCTGATGAACATAGATGCAAAATCCTCAACAAAATACTAACAAACTGAATCCAACAGCCCATCAAAAAGGTAACACATCATATTTAAGTGGGATTCATCCCAGGGATGCAAGGGTGGTTCAACACACACATATTAATAAACAAGGTGCATAACATCAGTAGAATGAAGGACAAATAACATGATCATCACAATAGATAGAAACAACATCTGACAAAATTTAACATCCCTTCATGATAAAAACTCTCAATAAACATAAAAGAACATGGATCATAAACAACATACCTCAACATAATAAAGGATGTAGGCCCAAAGGCCATTATTATGTTAACGTATGCTCCTTCTTTGCCTAGTTTCTTTTTTTTGTTTTGTTTTTTTTTTGTTTTTGAGACGGAGTCTTGCTCTGTTGCCCACGCTGGAGTGCAGTGGCGCCATCTCGGCTCACTGCAAGCTCCGCCTCCCAGGTTCACGCCATTGTTAAGAGTTTTTTATCATGAAGAGATGTTGTGACAAACCTGCAGCTAACTGAACTTGGAGAAGCTAAGCCTTTCCTCTAAGAACTGGAACAAGACAAGGATGCCAAGTCCTAGCCAGAGCAATCAGGCAAGAGAAAAAAATTAAAGTCATCTAAATTGGAAAAAAAGAAGTCAAATGGTCTCTGTTTGTAGGTGACATAATTTTACATATAAAAAGACCTAAACACTCCACCAAAAGACTCTTAGACCTGATAAATAAATTCAGTAAAGTTGCAGGATATACAAGCAACATACAAAAATCAGTGGCATGTCTATTCACTAATAATGAACTAGCAGAAAAGGAAATGAGGAAGGCAATCCTTTTTTTTTTAACAGCTGCATAAAAACAAAAACCTAGGAATAAATTTAATCAAGAATGTGAAAGACCTCTACAAGGAAAACTACAAAACACTGACAAAAGTGATTGAAAAAGATACAAACAAATGGAAAGACAACCCATGCTCATGGATTGGAAGAATTAATTTTGTTAAAATTACCATACTACCGAGAGCAATCTATAATTCAATTCAATTGCTATAAAATACCAATGTGATTTTTTCACAGAACTAGAAAAAAAAATCTAAAATTTGTTTGGAATTTAAAAAGAGTCCAAGTTACCAAAGCAATCCTGAGCAAAAGAAAAAAAAAAAAAAAGCTTGAGGCTTCACACCACCTGACTTCAAAATGTAGTATATGGCTTTGGTACCAAAACACTATGGAACTGGTGTAAGGACAAACACATAGACCAATGGAATGGAATAAAGAACCCAGAAGTAAGTTCACCTATTTGCAACCACCTGATTTTCAACAAAGGTGCCAGGAACATACATTGGGGAAAAGACACCTTCTTTAATAAATAGTGCTGGGAAAACTGGATATCCTTATGCAAAATGAAACTAAATCCCTATCTCTCACCATATACAAAAAAAATCAACTCAAAATGAATTAAGGACTTAAATGTAACACTTGAAAATATACAAATACTAGGAGCAAACATAAAGAACAAATTTCACTGCATTGGTCTAGCCAAAGATTTTATGGTTAAGACTTTAAAACCACAGGCAGCAAAAGAAAAAATGGAGTAATAGAGTATATTAAACTAAAAAGCTTCTGCACAGCAAAGGAAATAATCAATAGAGACAAACTGTTTAATGGGAGAAAATATTTTTGAACAAATCACCTGACTAGAAACTAATGAGCAGAAAGAACAAAGAATATACAGAGAACAGAAATAACTCAGTGGTAAGAAACCAAATTATCTCATTCAAAAGGGACCAAAGGGATAAACAGACATTTCTCAAATCGGGACATACAAATGGCTAACAGGTATATAAAAGAATGTTTAACATCACCTATCATTGAGAAAATGCAAATCAAAACCACAGTGAGATATCATCTTACCCTAGAATGATTATTTATGAAATGACAAAAAATAGTAGATGCTGGTGAGGATGTGGAGAAAAGGAAACTGTCATACACTGTTGGTGGGAATGTAAATTAATGCAGCCATTATGGAAAACAGTATAAAGATTTCTCAAAATAAAACCAAAAAACTAAAACTAAGAATAGAACTACCATAGGATGTAGCAATCCCACTACTGGGTATTTATCAAAAGGAAAGGAGATCAGTATATGAAAAGGATATTTGCACCCCATGTTTACTGCAGCACGATTTGCAATAGCAAATATATGGAATCAGTGTTAGTGTCTATCTATAGATGGATAAAGAAAATATGATATATACACAATGGAATACTATCTGGCCATAAAAAATAAAATTATGTGCAGCAATTATGCAGCAATATCAATACAAATGATGGTCTTTATGTTAAATAAAATAAACCAGGAACAGAAAGACTAGTATTGCATGTTCTCACTCATATGTGGAAGTTTAAAAAATTGATCTCATGGAGGTAGAGAGTAGAATGATAGTCAGCAAAGGATAGGAAGAGTGGGAGAGAGCAATGAAGAGAGGCTGGTTAATAGGTACAAACATACAGTCAAGTAGAAGGATTAAGTTCTAATATTTGATAGTTACATTTATCACATTGCATCTATGAATCATGACCAAAAACTGTAAATATGCCAAACAAAATATCTTACAAATGCAATGTCTTCCACTTATTTATATTCATCATTTTTCTAATTAAATATTTAACAAAATAACAATATTTAATCATCATCAATGGCTCTTAAATTTATCTTTAAAAGATGAAGAGTCATGGTATTTGAAATTTCAGGGTGTCTGGATCAATGCCTATCAGCAGAAGTTTATCAGATGGCGGTATTCCAGAGGCTGAACAAGTTTTTGACACATATATAGTCAAAATTTCCCAAAACTACTAGTTCCAATACCATTTAAATGCTAAACACATAAACCAGAAAAATGTTAAAATACAAGATGTCAGTTATATAGTGAATGTATATACCTATCCCTTTAGAACTAAATAATTCAATTTTTAATAATTTACTATTCTGATAGATCTATGTAAATATTTTAATTATTGCACTGGTGTACAAATTAAAGATTTAATATATTTGTATTAATTGGGAGGGGAATCAAATGGCCTTGGGGAATTTTTTTGTCTCCCACCTTAATAGCAACTGTCATGAATCATTATTGTAACAACAGTATGAAATCTGGGATAGTTCACTATTTTTCACATCATGTTATTCAGTACTTCTACTCCATAGTGCTGAACTGGCACTTTAGAAATGAGTGTACTCTTAGTGTATGAAATCAGCAGCCACGTGTTTGGAGATGATGTTTTTAGAAAAGCCAGTTCAGTAGAGGAGTAGAGGTAGTAACAAGCATATGGCTAAAAATTACAAACAAAAAATGGGACTGGAGACACAAACTCAGACTCACAGGTAAATGACACAAAAGTAAGTGTGAAGCTTTAAAGGAAGAAGTAAGATGTTCTCAGAATAAGATCGAAAATTGGAAGAGAAATGAGGGATTACTTTCCTTAAACTAACAAGCCTTTCTCTCTTTTTGCATAAAAAAGGAAAAAAGATAATAATTTTAAAATGAAACTTCCAGTAATTTTTAATTCAAAAGTAACAAAAGGGCACAGATTTAAAAGCTAGTAAAACAATAAAAATCAAATATCTAGTTTAGAAAGAAGTATTGACTATACTTTTATGCAAAATAGGTTTATGATGTCACAGATGGGAAACTTTAAATAGATTTCTTTAAAAATTCTAGAAAAATACATTTTTGATATAGAATTTATTTATTTAAACATGTATTATCTATTAATTGCTGTGCATTGAGTTAAGCAAAAGGTAACAGAAATGTGCACAGCAGAATTTGTGAAAAAACTTTATTTTAAGCACTAGAAAATAGAATTATGAGATAATGGAATTTATTATATTTCTAGGTAAAGACATAGTTGGGATTATAATCTTCAGAGATAAATAAAATTGCTTTCTTGTGTATCTCTTGTTGACTGAATTGAGGCCTAGTATTTTGCCATTCTTAACTTAGTCTCTATAACATATTTTAATTATCACAAGTAATGTACTTAAATGTCATTGCTTGATAATAATTTTCATTATTATTATTTATTTTACTTTAAGTTATGAGATACACGTGCAGAACGTGCAGGTTTGTTACATAGGTATACATGTGTCATGGTGGTTTGCTGCACCTATCAACCCATCATCTAGGTTTTAAGCCCCTAATGCATTACATATTTGTCCCAATGCTCTCCCTCCCCTTGCCCCTCACCCCCCGAAAGGCTCCGGTGTGTGATGTGTAGACTGTTTAGCAACATTTAATATTATAATCACCATTTCTATAATCACCATTTCATTTAGTATTATAATCAACATTTAATATTATAATTACCATATCTAGGCTAGTTTAGATAACTGTATCCTATCATTTTCCTTGCCAATGTAATCACAAAACAAAGTTCAAAAAATATATAAAAGAACTTTTTAAGATAAAATTGGCATAGTTACATGATTCAATGAATCTCATAATTTTTGAGATATTTATTCCCATTTATCTTACTGCATGCAAGATAATAATTTATATTTCAAATATTAAACTATAAAATGGAACTAAACAATTTCAAAATTCGTTTAACTTGTCACTTTACATAATGTGCTATCACCTACCTTTATGCTTTTTTAAAAAAAAGTTGTTGACAGTTTGAAAATTCACATACCAAGTCAATAAGAGAGAATAATGCAAAAAATCTAACAAAGCATTTTGATTTTGGTGGTATATCTTAGTTTATTACAATATTAATTTTCCAGTACTATTCTTTGTTTATATAATTACTGACCTGTAGAGTACTTGCTGACATTGCCAGTCTTTCTTTTTTAAAATTTTATTTTATTTTAAGTTCTGGGATACATGTGCAGGACATGGAGGTTTGTTACATAGGTAAATGTGTGTCATGGTGGTTTGCTGCACCTATCAACCTGTCACCTAGATATTAAGCCCTGCATGCATTAGCTATTTATCCTAATGCTCTCCCTTCCCCTGCCCTGCTGATAGGCCCCAGTGTGTGTTGTTTCCCTCCCTGTGTCCATGTGTTGTCATTGTTCAGCTCCCACTTATGAGTGAGAACATGTGGTGTTTGGTTTCCTATTCCTGTGTTAGTTTGGTGAAGATAATGGCTTCCAGCTTCATCCATTGTCCCTGCAAAAGACATAATCTCGTTCCTTTTTATGGCTACACAGTATTCCATGGTGTATATGGACCATATTTTTTTAATCTAGTCTGTCAGGGATGGGTGTTTGGGTTGATTCCATGTCTTTGCTATTGCGAATGGTGCTGCAATAAACATACGCATGCATTTATCTTTATAAAAGAATGATTTATATTTCTTTGGATATATACCCAGTAATGGGATTGCTGGGTCAAATGGTATCTCTGGTTCTAGATATTTGAGGAATTGCCGCATTGTCTTCCACAATTGTTGAACTAATTTACATTCCCACCAACAGCGTAAAAGCATTCCTATTTCTCCACAGCCTCGCCGGCATCTGTTGTTTCGACTTTTAATAACTGCCATTCTAAGTGGCACGAGATGGTATCTCATTGTGGTTTTGATTTACATTTCTCTGACATTGTCACTCTTTCAATGTAAAAACATTTACATTTCTCTGTACATATTGAACACACTTACATTTATCTGACATCATCAGTCTTTCCTATTGTAAAAAGCTTGATAAAAAAACTGGGCAATATGGATACTGTAAATACTATAAGGAATGTAATTTTAAAGGGCAATGTGTTCAATTACTGAACTGCTATGTTTATAAACATTCCTTGACTGTCACAGCATATGGGAAGGAACTATAGAATCATATACTGCCTTGAAAATCTTAATCAGCCACATACTGAACACTTATTATGTGTGCCACATTATTAAAAATTAGGTGATATTTTCTAACATTTTCTGATTTATTTGTAAAAACGTTTAAATTACTGAAAAGGATTAAGTTACACACACTGTAAAAAAATTCAACCAAATTTAAAATTATAGGCCCTGACTTATTAAAAACTCCCTTGTGTCTCAACTCATTCACCTGTGAAATGAGGGTAACAACTGTTACTGTACCTAGGCATGTTGTGAGAATTACATATATTAATACATGTAAAGCCCTTAGTATAGTACCTTGTCCATATAAATCACTGAATAAATGTAACATATAGTAATAATGATGATGTTGAAAATATTATTATTACAACCTCAGTTGATTTCATGTGTGATTTTCATTGTGTTATAATCCCTTCAGGCTTGTTTTTGAGTATTCTATGCAATTTTCTGTGGTTTGGTGTAAAAATGATTGGAATCACAGTGAGAGACTCTTTAGCGTAATAGGCACACTTGATTAGGAGATTGAGGGTTTGTGCTCCCTTAGCAGTATGAAAAATATCTGAACTTACTCATATAAGGAGAAATGCAAATTAAAATAAAAATAAAATGAATGCAAATTAAAATACAAATTGAATTGAGATCCATCCTTCTCTTTGAAATATGTGCTTCCTTTTCCCCCAGAGAAGTTATAAATTAACTGTATTTAAATGGGTTAATTCTAATAAAGCAGTGACCTTAAAACACCACACACACACATGCTCATGCCCACACGCACACACACACACATAGACTCTTTGAATTAATGATTGCAATTCTGGTCATAGCTTTACAAAGTGTAAATCAAACTCTTCTCCTTTTCCTTTTTTATGACACCTCTCTAGTGTCATCTGATAACACTTAACTTCTCTCCCTCATTGTAAGTAATCATAGCAAAGAAGTTTACTTAATTTAAAAATAGTACAGAAATGCCAAGTGACTGAACTATGTAGATAAAAATGTATTTATAAAAGATAAAACTTCACTATTATTTAGAGGGAGTAATTGCCAAATATAGACCACACCACCTGCTAGGTTTACTGTTTGAGATGGGGATACAGAGTCAAATTGCTTATCTTGTGGGACATGTTTAATATGCTCATAGTTACACATTAAAGGGTAATAGAGATTTAACTCAATACTCTGCCTTTAAGAGTTAATCCCAGAAGACTTTTGGTTTTGGAACTTACCCTCATATTTGCACAATATATGAAATTCAGAACCTTATAAAGAGATATATAAGGAAACTATAAATATGAAAATGGTTTTAAAAATGTATACATGCTAGACAGCACCCCTATACAAATGTTCAAATTATTGACACACCAGGTTCTGAAAATTATAGGTGTGCTCGAAGAGACCATAGAGATAATCCAGTTCAACCTCAGTTTTATAAATGGAGATTAAAAAAAAAAAGGCTCAGAAAAATGAAGTACCTTGAGAAAGATTACTCAGATGGCAGAGTAAAGGCTGAGACACAATTATTAGTGAGTCTTATGTTTCAACCTTTTGTTTGCTTGCTGATCCTATGTATGTCTTTAAAATGTTCTTGGCTTTCTAAATACCAGCAATAATAATATTATTTGAGCACTTACCACATGCCAGGAACGGCTGTATGAAATTAACTTATATAATTGCATTTAATCTTTACAACAATCATTTAAGGAGAACACTATTATCAATCCTTACTTTACAGAGAGAGAAGGAAATCTAGCAGTTAAGCTACACTTTTACAATTTCATCTGTCAGTTATTTAAAAATGCTAGGGAGGTCAGGTGCACTGGCTCACTCCTGTAATTCCCAGCACTTTGGGAGGCCAAGGCGGGTGGATCACTTTAGGTCAGGAGTTTGAGACAAGTATGCCACATGGCAAAACTCTGTCTCTACTAAAAATATAAAAATTAGATGAGTCTGGTGGCAGGTGCCTGTAATCCCAGCTACTCGGGAGGCTGGGGCAGGACAATCGCTTGAAACTGGAAGGCAGAGATTGCAGTGAGCCAAGATCTCATCACTGTACTCCAGCCTGGGCAAGAAGAGCAAGACTCTGTCTCAAAAAAACAAAAACAAAAACAAATGAACAACAAGAAAAAAGAAATGCTAGGGAGCATATAATTATTGGTAGTTATTTCTAGTCTTCAATAAAATTAGCAGTATCTATGAATTGGACAGTGTTTGATCTAATATCTCTGACCTTTTTTCTAAAGAAAATTTGGAAGTGAAAATGTCATTCATGTCTTCAGTAAACATCAAGATTAAACATATAATCTTTTCTATATTCTTCCATCCTTGAATCCACCTTGATCATAACCAGGTTTGATTGATTCTCTGCTTGGCTTCCTGCCTATGATGTATTGTGTAACTAGATTTGGACTTTCTTATAAAACGCTCTTTCACATTGCTTAAGCCTTACCTGATTTTAATTTGCACTTCCCTTGCTCTGACCTGCTTTTTTTTTTTAATAGATTTCCTATTCTCTTCACTTGAGCAATCTGACAGCACTCAAAAGATGCTTATGATGGCTCATTTTAAAATTTTCATGCAGTCACAAGTTAGTCACCCTTGTTAGAGATATTTTCTTCTTATAAAATAGCACACTTTTCATGAAGGGGGTTCTAATAAAGTATGTGATGGGTGGGTTGTAATTTATTTATTCTAATAGTCACAGTAAGAACACTATTAATAAATCTATTGATTTTTTAATATCAATAGATTAAAAAATACCATGTTTCTCTTTCCAAACAAATATCTCTGGAATATATTGGAGGTAAAAGCAAAACTAGGAATGGATGTTCTGGCCCTTTTCATACTTAGTAATTTGTATGTTCCCATTTTGTGACTTGACTATTTAAGAAACATCCTAAATTGCCTGTAAAGAATCCACTAGTAAATTATGTCAGTGTAATACAGATTATAATTGTTGTGAAAAGCTGTCTCACGTGCAGTCTTTCACCCCTTCTACCAAGAGATAAAGAGCCCACACAGCCTGTACTGTGTTTATTACCTTGTGTGGGAATATCCTGCCCTGTTTCAATCGTATGTGTTTTTGTCCTGCCTAAGCATGTGTGTCAGCGGCCCTCAGATACACTCTCAGCTCCCATGGAGGAGGAGTCTGAGTCAAAATCCTTCTGCTGCTGCCCATGAGGGGTGTGTGCAGGCTAATACCCCTAAATCAGGTGCCTAGAGAAACCTGCTGGCCATGGGGGACCTACACCCACTACAGGAGCTGATCTTACTCTGTTATTCCTGTATTTGAGTAACACACTGCACCCTCTAGTGCTTAACTGTGTTGTTTTTCTTGGTGATTCTGATATTCAGTGGACAGAGTGTATAGACTTCTATACTGAGTGGTTGAAATAGTGATGATCTTTGCTATCCTCCATGTTCAAGTTCTTTCCTAGAATTGACAACCTGTGCACAGTTTTTTGCTTGACAGTTTGGTGTAGCAAGCAGGGTCTCCAAAGGACACATTATGGCTAGATGAAAACGCAAAGGCTTATAATATATAAGCCTGTTATTCAATTTATAAACTTTAAAACACATTTTTAAGAAACCTTTATGCAAAAATGAAAGAACTGCCTGTATACAATTAGTTATCAATGAAAAGATCAGCATTTGGGAAACATCTTTAAGTATCAGCATAACACGACGAGTCCTAACTTCAAAGTAGTGTTATTTTTTTCATACAAATAGACTTATAATATTTACTAGAATAAAGGAAACTAGCAGTCATTGGGTCTAAACTCTGATTTTAATTTTCACCATATTTGCTTTACAGAAATGTATGAGAAATCAAAATCAGAGAGGAAATGAAAAACATGCTTAGTGAACATCCTTTAAGAAGTGGCCATTAGTAGCCAAGAGTTAGAAACAACTTAAGTATCTATCAACAGATAAACGGAAATTATAGTATAGTCATGTGCTGCATAATGATGTTTTGGTCAACGATAGACAGCATATGACAGTGGTCCTAGAAGATTATAATAGAGCTCAAATATTGCTGTCATCTGGTGACATCATAGCTGTTGTAGCATAATTACTTTCTTTTTATAAATTTAGTGTAGCCTCAGCGTACAGTGTTTATAAAGTCATCAATAGCATGCAATCATGTCCTAGGCCTTCACATTCACTCACTGCTCACTCACTCACTGACTTGGAGCAACTTCCAGTCCAAGCAAATTCCAGTTCTATAAGCTCCATTCATCGTAATTGCTCTATATATGTGTACCATGTTATATCCTTTATACTGTATTTTTATTGTATCTTTTCTTTGTTTAGATATGCTTAGATATATAAGTATTTACCATTGTGTTACAATTGCCTAAAGTACTAAGTACAGTAACAAGCTACACAGGTTTGTAGCCTAGGAGCAATAGGTTATACCATATAACCTATACGGAGTAGGCTATATCTGTCAGGCCTCTGAGCCCAAGCTAAGTCATCATATCCCCTGTGACCGCACGTACACATCCAGATGGCGGGTTCCTGCCTTAACTGATGACATTCCACCACAAAAGAAGTGAAAATGGCCTGCTCCTGCCTTAACTGATGACATTACCTTGCGAAATTCCTTTTCCTGGCTCATCCTGGCTCTCATCCCGGCTCAAAAGCTCCCCCACTGAGCACCTTGTGACCCCCACCCCTGCCCGCCAGAGAACACCCGCCTTTGACTGTAATTTTCCTTTATCTACCCAAATCTTATAAAATGGCCCCACCCCTATCTCCCTTCGCTGACTCTTTTGGGACTCAGCCCACCTGCACCCAGGTGAAATAAATAGCCTTGTTGCTCACACAAAGCCTGTTAGAATCGTCCCAAATTCTCCTTCTTTCCCTCTCGCCTGTCCCCTCAGTCCCAACCCCAAGTGTCACTGAGTCTTTCTTCCTTTTCTACAGACCCATCTGACCTTTCCCCTCCTCCCCAGGCTGCTCCTTGCCAGGCCGAGCTAGGTCCCAATTCTTCCTCAGCCTCTGCTCCTCCACCCTATAATCTTTTTATCACCGCCCCTCCTCACACCTGGTCCGGCTTACAGTTTCATTCCACGACTAGCCCTCCCCCACCTGCCCAGCAATTGGTGGCTGGAGCTAAAGGCATAGTCAAGGTTAATGCTCCTTTTCCTTTTTCCTTATCCGACCTCTCCCAAATCAGTTAGCGTTTAGGCTCTTTTTCATCAAATATGAAAAGCCCAGCCCAGTTCATGGCTCATTTGGCAGCAACCCTGAGATGCTTTATAGCCCTAGACCTAAAAGGTCAAAAGGCAGTCTTATTCTCAATATACATTTTATTACCCAATCCGCTCCCGACTTTAAAGCTCCAAAAATTAAATTCCAGCCATCAAACCCCACAACAGGACTTAGTTAACCTCACCTTCAAGGTGTACAATAATGGAAAAAAAGTTGCAATTCCTTGCCTCCACTATGAGACAAACCTCAGCCACATCTCCAGCACACAAGAACTTCCAAACGCCTGAACCGCAGCCAGCCAGGTGTTCCTCCAGAACCTCCTCCCCCAGGAGCTTGCTACAAGTACTGGAAATCTGGCCACCGAGCCAAGGAATGCCCACAGCCCGGGATTCCTCCTAAGCCGCGTCCTATCTGTGCGGGACCCCACTGAAAATCGGACTGTTCAACTCACCTGGCAGCCACTCCCAGAGCCCCTGGAACTCTGGCCCAAGGCTCTCTGACTGACTCCTTCCCAGATCTTCTCTGCTTAGAGGCTGAAGACTGACACTGCCTGATCACCTCGGAAACCCACTAGACCATCATGGATGCCAGGCTTCGGGTAACTCACAGTGGGGGGTAAGTCCGTCACCTTCTTAATCAATACAGAGGCTACCAATTCCACATTACCTTCTTTTCAAGGGCCTGTTTCCCTTTCCTCCATAACTGTTGTGGGTATTGACGGCCAGGCTTTAAACCTCTTAAAACTCCCCAACTCTGCTGCCAACTTGGACAACATTATTTTATGCACTCTTTTTTAGTTATCCCCGCCTGCCCAGCTCCCTTATTAGGTCGAGACATTTTAACTAAATTATCTGCTTCCCTGACTATTCCTAGGCTACAGCCACACCTTATTGCCGCCTTTTCCCCCAGTTCAAAGCCTCCTTCGCATCCTCCTCTCATATCCCCCCACCTTAACCCACAAGTATGGGATACCTCTACTCCGTCCTTGGCGACCGATCATGCACCCCTTACCATCTCATTAAAACCTAATCACCCTTACCCCGCTGAATGCCAATATCCCATCCCACAACACGCTTTAAAAGGATTAAAGCCTGTTATCACTCACCTGTTACAGCATGGCCTTTTAAAGCCTATAAACTCTCCTTACAATTCCCCCATTTTACCTGTCCTAGAACCAGGCAAGCCTTACAGTTTAGTTCAGGATCTGTGCCTTATCAACCAAATTGTTTTGCCTATCCACCCCATCGTGCCAAACCCATATACTCTCCTATCCTCAATACCTCCCTCCACAACCCATTATTTCTGTTCTGGATCTCAAACATGCTTTCTTTATTATCCCTTTCCACCCTTCATCCCAGCCTCTCTTTGCTTTCACTTAGACTGACCCTGACACCCATCAGGCTCAGCAAATTACCTGGGCTGTACTGCCACGAGGCTTCACAGATAGCCCCCATTACTTCAGTCAAGCCCAAATTTCATCCTCGTCTGTTACCTATCTCGGCATAATTCTCATAAAAACACATGTGCTTTCCCTGCTGATCGTGTCTGACTAATCTCCCAAACCTCAATCCCTTCTACAAAACAATAACTCCTTTCCTTCTTAGGCATGGTTAGTGTGGTCAGAATTCTTACACAGGAGCCGGGACCACACCCTGTAGCCTTTCTGTGCAAACAACTTGACCTTACTGTTTTAGCCTAGCCCTCATGTTTGCGTTCAGCGGCTGCCGGTGCTTTACTACTTTTAGAGGCCCTAAAAATCACAAACTATGCTCAACTCACTCTCTACAGTTCTTATAACTTCCAAAATCTATTTTCTTCCTCATACCTGACGCATGTACTTTCTGCTACCCGGCTCCTTCAGCTATACTCACTCTTTCTGAGTCTCCCACAATTACCATTGTTCCTGGCCCGGACTTCAATCCGGCCTCCCACATTATTCTGGATACCACACCTGACCCTCATGACTGTATCTCTCCAATCCACCTGACATTCACCCCATTTCCCCATATTTCCTTCTTTCCTGTTCCTCACCCTGATCACGTTTGGTTTATTAATGGCAGTTCCACCAGGCCTAATTGCCACTCACCAGCAAAGGCAGGCTATGCTATAGTATCTTCCACATCTATCATTGAGGCTACCACTCTGCCCCCCCCGACTACCTCTCAGCAAGCTGAACTAGTTGCCTTAACTCAAGCCCTCACTCTTGCAAAAGGACTACACGTCAATATTTATACTGACTCTAAATATGCCTTTCATATTCTGCACCACCATGCTGTTGTATGGGCTGAAAGAGGTTTCCTCACTACGCAAGGGTCCTCCATCATTAATGCCTCTTTAATAAAAACTCTGCTCAAGGCCGCTTTACTTCCAAAGGAAGCTGGAGTCATTCACTGCAAAGGCCATCAAAAGGCATCAGATCCCATTGCTCTAGGCAACGCTTATGCTAATGTGGCTAGACAAGTAGCTAGCTTTCCAACTTCTGTCCCTCATGGCCAGTTTTTCTCTTTCACATCAGTCACTCCCACCTACTCCCCCGCTGAAACTTCCACCTATCAATCTCTTCCCACACAAGGCAAATGGTTCTTAGACCAGGGAAAATATCTCCTTCCAGCCTCACAGGCCCATTCTATTCTGTCATCATTTCATAACCTCTTCCATGTAGGTTACAAGCCGCTAGCCTGCCTCTTAGAACCTCTCATTTCCTTTCCATCGTGGAAATCTGTCCTCAAGGAAATCACTTCTCAGTGTTCCATCTGCTATTCTACTACCCCTCAGGGATTGTTCAGGCCTCCTCCCTTTCCTACACATCAAGCTCGGGGATTTGCCCCTTCCCAGGACTGGCAAATTGACTTTACTCACATGCCCCGAGTCAGAAAACTAAAATACCTCTTAGTCTGGGTAGACAATTTCACTGGATGGGTAGAGGCCTTTCCTACGGGTTCTGAGAAGGCCACCGCGGTCATTTCTTCCCTTCTGTCAGACATAATTCCTTGGTTTGGCTTTCCCACCTCGATACAGTCTGATAGCAGACCAGCCTTTATTAGTCAAATCAGCCAAGCAGTTTTTCAGGCTCTTGGTATTCAGTGAAACCTTTATATCCCCTACGGTCCTCAGTCTTCAGGAAAGGTAGAATGGACTAATAATGGTCTTTTAAAAGCACACCTCACCAAGCTCAGCCACCAACTTAAAAAGGACTGGACAATACTTTTACCACTTTCCCTTCTCAGAATTCAGGCCTGTCCTCGGAATGCTACAGGGTACAGCCCATTTGAGCTCCAGTATGGACGCTCCTTTTTATTAGGCCCCAGCCTCATTCCAGACACCAGATCAACTTGGACTGTGCCCCAAAAAACTTGTCATCCCTACTATCTTCTGTCTAGTCATACACCTATTCACCATTCTCAACTACTCATAAATGCCCTGCTCTTGTTTACACTGCCGGTTTATACTGATTCTCCAAGCCATCACAGCTGATATCTCCTGGTGCCATCCCCAAACTGCCACTCTTAACTCTTAAAGTAAATAATCTTTGCTGGCAGGACTATGCTGAATCTCCTTAGGTACTCTCTAATTAGATGTCCTGGGTCCTTCCAATTCTTAGACCTTTAATATCTGTTTTTCTCCTTCTCTTATTCTGTTTAGTTTTTCAATTCATACAAAACCATATCCAGGCCATCACCAATAATTCTAAATGACAAACGTTTCTTCTAACAACCCCACAATATCACCCCTTACCAGAAAATCTTCTTCAGCTTAATCTCTCCCACTCTAGGTTCCCACACCGCCCCAATCCCACTCGAAGCAGCCCTGAGATACATTACCCATTATCTCTCCATACCACCCCCCAAAATTTTCGCCGTCCCAACATTTTACCACTATTTCGTTTTATTTTTTTTTATTAATATAAGAAGACAGGAATGTCAGACCTCTGAGCCCAAGCTAAGCCATCATAATCCCTGTGACCTACACGTACACATTCAGATGGCCGGTTCCTGCCTTAACTGATGACATTCCACCACAAAAGAAGTGAAAATGGCCTGTTCCTGCCTTAACTGATGACATTACCTTGTGAAATTCCTTTTCCTGGCTCAAAAGCTTCCCCACTGAGCACCCTGTGACCCCCACCCCTGCCTGCCAGAGAACACCCCCCTTTGACTGTAATTTTCCTTTACCTACCCAAATCTTATAAAACGGCCTTACCCCTAGCTCCCTTCGCTGACTCTCTTTTTGGACTCAGCCCGCCTGCACCCAGGTGAAATAAATAGCCTTGTTGTTCACACAAAGCCTGTTTGGTGGTCTCGTCACACGGACGCAAGTGAAAATATCATCTCGGTTTGTGTAAGTACACTAAATGATGATGTTCACACAATGATGAGATCGCCTTATGTTGCGTTTCTTAGAGTGTATCCCTGTCGTTCAGCAAAGTATGACTGTGTGCATATGTATGTACACACACACACACTCACACACACACACACACAAAATGGAATATTATTCAGCCTTTAAAAAGAAAGAGATGCTGCCATTAGTAACAACATGGCTGAACCTGGAGGACATTATGCTAAATGAAATAAGGCAGACCCCTAAAGGAAAATGCTGTATGATCTCATTTATCTGTGGAATCTTTTGAAAAAATGCCAAATAAATAGAAACAGAGAATGGAACACGGATTACCAGGAGTGGAGAGACAGAGGAAAAAGAGAGAAGTAGGTAAAGGAGTACAATTTGTAGTTATGTAGGATAAATAAATCATTAGAATATTTAATAGATAGCATGTGGACTATAGTTAACAATACTGTATACTGAAAATTTACTAAGAATAGATTGAAGATGCTCTTAACCTTTCCCCCATCTACACACAAATGATAACCATGGAAGGGGATAGATGTAGTTTGTTTAAACTGTAGTAATCATTTCATATGCATATGTATATCAAAAATCATATTGTATACCTTACATACAATAAAAAATAAAAAGGAAGTGGCCATTTTTGACTACCTATGAAAAACTGAAATTATTTATCACATTAATTGCTATAATTTAAATTGTATAAAAACTTAAAAATTGCATAAAGTGTAAGACAAACTCCAACGTATATTTTTATCTTTAAATATTTTTAAGGCTGGGTGCAGTGGCTCATGCCTGTAACCCCAGCACTTTGGGAGGCCAAGGTGGGCAGATCACCTGAGATCAGGGGTTCAAGACCAGCCTGATCAACATGCCGAAACCCCGTCTCTACTAAAAATACAAAAATTAGCTGGGTATGGTGGTGTGTGCCTGTAATCATAATTACTCAGGAGGCTGAGGCAGGAGAATCGCTTGAACCCAGGAGCGGAGTTTGCAGTGAGCCGAGATCGTGCCACTGCACTCCAGCCTGGGTGACAAAGCGAGACTCCGTCTCAAAAATTAAAGGAATTTGAAGAGAGAAGGCACACAAAAGGACAGTAAAACACCATTTAATAATTATTTGTTTCAGTAAAGTGAGGAGAGAACTCATGGATTTAGTGAGTATGGGTGCATATTCAGAAATGTGTAAATTCAGAAGCTCATTCATTTCACCTGTGTATCAGGCTAATTATAAGTAAGTTTGCATAGGACAATCCAGGTTAACACCTGGTGTACTGGTGTAATTACAGCATCCCCTTTTATTTCAGAAATGTCTGTTTGGATATAAATTATATTAGTCAATTTAGTCCTTGATCACTCATTACCCTCTAATTGTCACAGGTGAAGGGGTTAATGAGTGTCTGGATTCCCAAATATGAGATATACTCTGGAAGGGCTATATACTTCTTTACCTCAATGGCCCCTATAGTTAGGCAACAGTAGGGTTTGGGCAACTGAAACCATAAGCCACAGACTACTTTATGACTGGGAATTCAGGGAATTACTTCTAGTCTTTCTGTTGTACAATGATAACTACTGTTCATAATATTGTGCTTCTTGTCTATGAGTGAAGCTTAAAAAAGGAAAAATTATTCTGAGTTTGCACTGGAGACACCTTTTGTAGTTACTGTGTGCTGGAGGATATCGTGGAGATCCTCTAAACTGGGCAACCTCGTTACTGAGTATAAATAGTTAAGAAACTAAATAAAAGCAGTCAGTCTTGATGCACTTCTGACTGGTTATGACTGTGGCAAGATGGCCTAATTTAGTTATGCTATGAAGCTTTGAAACCTTATCTGTCAAAAAGGCAGAATGGAGTTGCTCAGAAGATTGTATTGTTTCAGGCAAATCCGACTTGCTTAATAAGAGGAAGCATATTATCTTCTACCATAAAAAAATTACAAATGCAATAACATACCCTATAGCAAGCTAAGATTACACATATCATTAATTTTTGGCAAGGCTGCTAACATGCTTTAAGCACAGAGAGAGGTCTTTGGAGGATAAAAAGATTTCTTAACCCACAAGGGAAAAAATGATGAAAGCAATACCCTGAAGGAGATTCTTTACCAACATATTATTGGATCCCTCTTTTATATTCTAGAACTTGAAAAGTAGAAAGTGTGTTAGGGTTTGTAGCAGAGTCAGTAGGGGTAAAGATTTTTTGCAAAATATTTTCATTATTTAAAAAATTATTTTTGACAGTAATTTTGCTTTCTCTGTGAATTCAATCTAAATATTGACATTTTAAAATGTGATCATTATTTTTAGCTTTTTCTGAAAATTATACTCCTATTGACTACGTCTGGGCAACAAAAACTCAAGATATGAAAAATATAGTGTATTGTGAAATTAGTAGTGATTTTAAAGATCTACAAACTTTAATACCTGAGCATTTTAACAAAAGAAAATTACAAAAATAATTCAAAATTCAAAATGATACCATAAAAACAAATTGTTGGCTACATTTATGAATTAACACCCACAGTTTAGTTTCTTCTATTACTTCAACCACATGAATAATTATTTGCCATTTTTTTCTTGTATACTTTGTTTCATTCATCCAGCAGGACATGAAGAATACAATGATACAAAATATATTGTTTCCATCCTTAATAAACTGGGACTTTGTTGGAAGAGAATGACTGATATGCAAGTAAGTGTAGGTCATTGTGTAAAGTTATATGATGTTTTCATCTGGGAAACAAAAAAATTCTGATGCTCAGGACATACTCCAGTTGTGTTACATCAGAATATCTGGGGTAGGGACCCAGGCATCGGTGCTAGTTTTTAAAGCTACCCAAATGGTTCTGGTGTGTAGCCAAGGTTAAACATTGCAATAGAACTTTGCTACTCAAAGGGTAGCAGCATCAGAAACACCGGGGATTTTTGTTTGAAATGAAGCTGTTCAGGGTCCACCCCAGGTGTAAGAAATCAGAATGTGCATTTTAATGAGGTGTTCCAGGTGATTCATATGCATGTTAAAGGTTGAGAAACAGCCCATAGAAATTGTGAGAGAAGGGGAGGGACACTTTGATCCAGGGAAGCCATCAAGAAATGGATACCTGGAGTAATTGACAAATGGGATAATGGAGAAGAAGAAAGTAAACAAGATAAAGAGCAAGGGGAACAATGAAGAAGAAAGTGAAAGAACAGAGGAAGAAACAGAGAAAAACAATTGAAATGATCAACAGTCCTCTGCAATACTTAGCTTGTGAATATCTTTGGACAATTGGCGTATCTAAAATCTGGGAACAACTGATGAAAATAGGGAGTGGTGGCTCCCCAGGTCACTAGCTGTCTCAGGGAATGCTGCTCTGAGTTTTGATTTCCTTACAAAACCATTTATTTAAAGCAAACTAGCCATGGCTGCTTCAATAATATCCTAAAGGGAATGTTCTCCCATGCCATAAGTAACATGTAGTTAGAAACTCAAGAGTTCAATTTTATTTTCCTAATTATAATAAAGTTATAACTGCTAATTTTTAGAAAAATATAGAGAAAATTTAAAGAAAACAAGAATCACTCATAATAGTATAAACTAAGAAACTATCAGTAATATGATTAGTATCCTTACATTAATATTTCTGTGAACATATTAAATATCTTCTCTAAAGATAGAGCTCTGCTTATGCAGACTTATGTACTTTTTAAATTCATCATTGTATTAAACATTCAAGTATAAGTAAATCATATCACCAACATCATTTTTCTAGAAAATATATTCTTTGTTCTTTTAATAAATTATAGCATCTTATGGTAAAATGTTTTAAAATACAAATAATACTTTTAAAAATCTATCATTCCACATCCCCAAGATAGCCATTCCTAAACTTTTGGTATTTAGGCTCCCAGCTTCTTTCTCCAAACTTAGAAATAGAAGTATGTTCTAAATATTGTTTTATAACTCATTTAAATATTCATATTGATTAAGTTTCTCAGAATCTCTTTTTTAAATAGTTAAATTAACAAACTTGCTAAAGATTATTTTGACAGGCACTATGGGTCAGCTTATTCAACACCCATTGTTGTTTTCTGTTGACCTTTTATCCTATAGTGATTAAAATGCACCAAACTTGATTTTCCAGCCTGCCTTGCAGTTAGAGATAGCTATGGGGCCAAATTCTAACAAATAGAGTCTAAGCAGAAGTTTGCTGGTTATAGTTTGATAAAAACTTTTTCTTTTCTAATGAAAAGAGACAGAAGAACTGGTATTGCAGTTTAACCATGCATCCTTTTCTCTGTCTTGCAAACAGATATGCTGCCTGGAGGTGTAGCTGGCATCTTTGCAATCAGGAAAAAGGAATCCAACACTCTTTGTATGATGAATCAGATATATAGAAAGATCCCAAATCACTAAATTATCACTGAATAGTTCAACCACCTCCAGCAAGACCCTACCTTTGTTCTTGTTATAAGAGAAAAATAAACTCTTTTTTTATTCAAGGAAGTCTTAATCAGGTTTTCTGTTACTTTCAGCCAATTGCATTGCTAACTGGTAGAAGGTTACTCATCTTTATCTCGTCATGCATTTTCAGTCATAATTCTGTGGAAATGTCTACTGCTCAGAAAACAAAGATAAGGATAGGATATTTGTTCTAGTTAAAAGAGTAAAGAGGAAATCCTTATACAACTCCTTCTTGGGCCTAGAATTTCCCCAAGTTAACCCTATCCCACTGTGCTTTTATGGTAGGTGACTTTTTACACTTAAATCACTTTATCTTCCATTTGGGTCAGAAGAGGAAAATAAGAACAAAACTTCCCAGGCTAAAGTAAGTGAGCTTCAAATTTAAAATATAAAATGGAAAGAGATAGCAAATATAAACATAAGATTTTTTTCGTTTATGCATTCATTCCTTTAGTCAGTCAACCAATATTTATTTGAAGGACTTTTACATGACACATACTGCACCCTCAGGAAAGATGTGGTGAATAATATTTTTGTTTTATTTCCTCCCTTCCTTTCTATTGATCTTAAACTATTATTCTAATAGGGGTGGACTCTGACAAGCATTATGAAAGCAGATATTAAATTGGATTATAGTTTTCTATTTTAGTGGGTGCAAGACAGTATCTCAGACCACAAAGGACCAATGCATCTGTGTTCATAAAAAGCATTAAGAGATTTCCCACCAAGATAGACCCATTGGAAAAAAATAATAAGAGAAATAAGAGAGAAAACATACTAGGTTTGTTTAAGTGGCTTTTGAAACAGTTCGTTACTTTTTCAACTCAGCAGAATGTTTACAGGTGTAGAAATCCATATTCACAAGTTGAATAAGCAAGCCAATATAACAAAAAGTGTAGGCAACTAATTTTCACTTAAAAGCAGATTAAACTCACATTTTGACATTAAAATAACAACTGGTATGGTTATAAAACATTGGCTACAGATCTCAATAGTTCCATCTCTGATTCTATTTGATGACTCTACCCCTTTATTCCTATTTATTTCTAATGGAGAGTAGAGCATAAAGATACCTTATACATAAATAGCTTATCTAAACGCAAATCATCTCATGGAAACTTCTAGTAAAATGCTTATATACAGGCCCACCTTAAAAAAAAAGCAAAATATCAAATTCCTGATTCTCACTTTTCTTTGTATTATATTTGTATCACCCTTTTAGCTCATCCTTTACTAGTTTTCCAGAGGTTTATGCAGTTCATCAAGACAAGGTTACAAAAAATGACATATGGATAAGGTTCCATCTTGTTTATCTTGATGGCTCAAATCAGTGTAATATTACTATTCTCTAGTATTTTACCAATCTACCCAGGCTTTTGCCAAGACAATTCTTTTGTATTGGATTTACAAAGTTTTCAAGCAACAATCAAATAAAGTGAAAGGTACAATCCTGGGACCAGTTGTCTGGGCTAGTGGTAGTAAATTTTTTTTTTTAAGCCCGAATTTATTTTCTTTTTTTTAAACATGAGATCCTCTTTAAATCATGCTCATGTGAAAATAACTTAATTAGAAATATTAGCATTTTACTTGTCACCATTACATTTAATTCAGTTTTGTATTGCTCATCCTAAAATGGAGATTAGAATACGGTAAACTGGAAAAATATAATAAATTATGACCTTTCCCCTGCTAGTTGGGAGAATTTTGTTTAGGTTATATTAAAATTTCTTTAAATCACGTTATTTTAATTTTATGTATGCATGTACATAAAAATGGATCACACTTCCATTTTCACATTAGTTAAGATTAACAATGCCTCACATTATTTTATGAAGTCTAAAAGCCTTAAATGCTCAGGTCTCTTTAAGATGGTTTAAAAATAAAATTACCAGCTACCCATTTCAAAATGTTTATTTCTAAATGAAGAAAACATGTAGGTCTTTGGAGAATCTTCCCTTTTCTTTTCTTCAGATTTTAAGTTATGGGCATATTAACGAAAAACATCCAATTACTTAAGAACATAAGGTGTTATCTAGGGCAGGGGATGGTAAACTACAGTCCATGGGACAAATCCAGCCCAATGCCTGCTTTTATAAATAAAGTTTTATTGGAACACAGGCATGCTCACTCATTTACGTATTGTCTAGGGCTACCCCGATGGCAGCAGTGGGCCATCCGGAGCCGCTGCTGCCATTGCGCCGGGTGCAACAGGAAGGCACAAGCGGTGGTGGCAGGAGTGGCTGCAAGAGCAGCAGTGGCAGCGGTGGGAACCCCACCACAGGCTGCGGGGAACCGCAGCTGGGGCTGCCTGCAAACCTCACAAAGTGGATGGGAGCACCACCCTCCCAGGCAGAGGACCCGGGCTTCTCTGTGCTCTGCACCCTCGGGGTCTTGGGAAGGCCCCCCCTGCCCCTGCAGGCTCGGGAGTGTCTGCTCCTGCTGCCTGGCATCTCCCTACTCCTGGTCCTTGCTCCGATCTCAGAGCAGGAGGGCTGGGGCTGAGCCCAGGCGTTGTCACAGCCCTGCCGGATATGTGCCTGCTTGGGGCAGTGCTGACACACCAGCCCCTTGCCACCTCGGACCCCTCTGGATTTTGGGCACCGACGAGTGATGAGAGAGAAGCCGATGGTGGGGGCGGTGACAGCGGCTACATGCTGGCCTGTAGGTTCCCCTTGGCGCTAGCAGCCTGGGAGCCATGGAGGACGGCAGGAGGCAGACAAGCTCCTGGGCAAAGGTTGAGGGTCCCCAGTGAGGCTCCACCTTCAGGCCAGGGAGGGCTTCCAGTCCCGTGGACCAGAGTGGGAACTTGTGATACCTTTTTTGGGCCCACTCATGGCTGCCCATGGATGAATTGGTGCCCACTTCCTTCCCTCTGAGGCCCATAAAAGCCCCAGGGTTAGCCAGAGCAGAGCAGACGACAGGATGACCAGCTGCAGAGAGGAACTAACCTCTCTGCTGATAGCTTAACAATTGTCAGGATGACCAGCTGCAAAGAGGAGCTACCCTCTCTGATGAGAGCTGAACGCTCGTTGGGACAACATGCCTAGCAGAGAGGAGCTATGCTCTCTGCTGAGACCTGAACACTCTTTGGGATGATCTGCCTAGCAGAGAGTAGCAACCCTCCTCTCCATAGCCAGGATGTCCCAGTGAATGTTCAGCTCCTAGCCCTGCTAGGACAGGGGCACCTGGCTACGGGGACACCCTGGCTATGGAGGGAGCTTCCCACTGTGGGTCTCCTCAGAGCTGTTCTATTGCTCAATAAAGCTACTCTTTGCCTTGCTCATCCTCCATTTGTCTGTGTACCTCATTCTTCCTAGTTACAGGACAAGAACTTGGGACCCACCAAATGGCGAGGCTAAAAATGCTGTATCACAAACAGGGCTGAAACATGCCCCTTGATCACCATATTGTGGGCAAAGAGAAGGAAAGAAGAGCTGTGGGCCTTCGAGGAGTCCAGACCTGGGAGCTCCCCAATCCAGAGTTGTGGCTCCCTCTTTGGGTCCCTGCAGTTTCTGATGTCTCCAAGTTTCCATGCACCACCACATTCCCTGCTGCCAGCTGGAGGAGCTACATGCAGTGCACCTGGTACAGTTCCAGCTTTGCAGAGAACTGGTGCCTGTGCCGGCATCTGGAGCTGCCCGCCCTGTGGAAGCAGCCGGCATGTCCAACTGTGCGCAATGGCCGGACCCCATGCTCACACACACACTTCTTGCCACTCCACGCTTGATTTGCATTCTCCCTTGGAGGCATGGGATCCAGGCTGGTAGCATGAGCCAAGGGAAGCCAGCCGGCTGAGTGAATGGAATGAGCCTAGTGGGCCTGAGCAAAACTTGGGCAAAGGCACCACAGGCCACAGAGGTTTCCAGCAAGGAAAGTGACACCCCAAAGATCCTGTAACACTTTCATATTACAAGGAAAGAGTTCAGTAGTCTGACAGAAAATGTATAACCTGCACAGCTGAAAATATTTACTATCTTGCTCTTTACAGAAAAAAGTTAGATTCTAGGGGGATGCATAAAGAGATCTGGCATCTTTATCAAATCTTCATTATACTTATATGAAATTAATATGGAAACTGCTCTGTTTATGTCAATAAATAGCATTGGTACAGAAAACTACAATGATATACAAATTCAACCAAATTTGTGAACAGAATTAGAATAAAAACCAGGAGCCAGAGACCTTTGGTTTCATGTTTACCTGCCACACATTATACTTTCCTCTCTAACAACACACACCTCATCTTATCATTTTTCTTCTTTTAACTTTGCATATTACAATTATAACAAAAGATGGTATAACTTACAAAACAGCTTTGATATAAGCATACAAAATTCTGTGACTTAAAAATATTTTTATTCTAAACTTTTATAAGCATATTAATACATAAATTTAAATTATTGGATTCTTTATTGAAACTATTTCCTAAGTACAACACCTTGCTTATATTATTATATATTTTTATTATATTATTGTAAGTTAAGAAAAGTAAGTAGTTGCATTGTGTGTTAGTTTGCAGACCTTATTTGCCTAGTGGGGTGTGTGTTGTGTGTGTGTGTGTGTGTGTGTGTGTGTGTGTGTGTGTATCCCTTTAATTGGAAGGCGCTTTGTAAAAAAATTCATGAAAATTTAAAGTGCATTCCTTTATTTAATCATATATTCCTTTATTGAACAAATATATATGAATGCCTTTTGGGTACCAGGCACTGTACTAGGCCCTGAGAATATATCAATGAATTTATTTCTAATAAAAAAGTAAGAATTATTTAAATAGGCTATTATAACACTTTTAAACACTTCTTTAAAATAATTTGTCTTCCCCAGAAACACATTTATAAACCAGATTGTACTGTAGGTATGGTTAATAAATATTGATTCTGCTTAGCAGTTAACATCACCTTTTATACAAAATGCTAATTATACAGAGTATTTTAATAATTGACTACAGTAAAATGTCTAAAGAGATATTTGACATTTATAGCTAGTTTTCCTATAGATTTTTGTAAAGTCTAAATTATAGATATTTAGATCATCCAGTTAGCAAGTGGCTAATAAATTATTTTCATGAAACCATGACTTTCAAGGAATATTCACTTATTCAACTGTTCATGCATTCATACATTCAACAAATTGGTACTGGGTGCCTAGAATGAGCCAAGTTTTATTGTAGGCACAGGGAATATAGCAAGTAAACATGACAGAAGTCCTTACATACATGGAGCACACATTAAAGTTGATGATGGGAGACAGAAAATAAACATATGACTAAGTTGGCAGATAATGATATTTAAAAAAAGGAAGGCAGAGAACGAAATGAGGAGTGGTAGATATGAAAAATTCTAATTTTTAATAAAATGGCCATGGAATGTTTATTTGCAAAGCACGACTTTGAGCAAAGACCTGAAAGAAGTAACAAAAAGTCTTGTGGCAGAAATGTGTCTGGAGTGTTTGGGCAACTGCAAAAAACACCAGATTGACTGGGCATACATTTTTGTAATTGACAAAATATATGCATGTGTAGAGGTTTACCAGGGAATATATTCATTCTAAATTTGAAGTCTTCCTTGATTAAATATATCTTTTAACTTAACTTTCCCTTAACATTTGTAAAATGTGTCATATTATAAACATATGAATATTGATGAATAGCAAAAATACTTATTTCAAGATCAAGATCAAATATAATGAAAGAACAAAGGCCATTTTTTTCTTTATAAAGATAGAGGGTAATTTAGAGTTTCAATATCCTCCTTCAATTTATAGTCTGCTCCAATTTAGGCAAGACATTGTGGTGAGAGACTTGAAAAGCTCATGCACTCCAAGGATAGCTCAGAAGCCACCTGTAGTCCATAAATTTACTGTGATGGCTCATCGCATTTTCTAAAGAGTCTGTTAAAAGCTATCTTAATCTTTTCATTATTTATTTTTTGATGAAAGTATGTTTCTGGCTAGCATTAAGTAGGGAAGCAAGAAGAATGGTTTGAGTAACTTATGACTAAATAACTAGGGTTTTATAACTAAGAACTGTGGCTTTCTCTAGGTCCAGGTCTCAAAATGTCCTAATGGTTAAGAGCTCACTCTTTGGACCCAGATTTCTTGCTTATAAATTCTAGTTTGTCCATGTATTAACTATGTAATCTTGACATTTTATTTAGTCTTGCTGTGTCTCAGTTTCCTCATCTGGAAAATGTCAATAGTAGCATCTCATTGGGTTGGTTTGTTTAATGATTTAATATAAATAAACTATTGGAAGAGCATCTGACAATTAAGTGCTTTGTGACTTTATTCCATTGAACAAAGGTTGCACCACATCTTTCTTTAAATTCATTTGCAACTCCAAAGAACAGGTTCTTTCTTGAAACATCCCTCAAACACCACTAAAAATCATTAGGTCAAGTAGGAAGTCACTTAAAGAAAAAGCTGTTGTCCTATAAATGTCTAAAGACAATAGCAGCCAGGAATGTAAACAGAGAAAAACAAATGAGAGACAAGTTAAAAATTTTGTGATGTATAACATCTCCAGGTTTTTAAGGTCACATTAACTTGATGTGTAATTGTTCATTTTAGCACATCTGCCATAAGTTCATGTGTAATTGTTCATTTTAGCACATTAGCCATGGGAAGAGTTGACAGGCATTCTAATATCTGCTGAACAGTGGTAGAGATATGGTGTATCTGACTCACAAACCTCTCACCTCATCTACCATATAGGTACCAAGATTCTAATGAATCTGTCCATTTACTTCCTTGTTTTCTTAGACTAGAAAAGCTATTCTTAGAGGGAAGTCCTTTTTCATATACCTGGATTCATCCAACTAGTCATATAATAAATGCTGCCCACCCCCAGCCCTGGTTTGTTTTTAACCTGAACTAATCATTATTTGTACATCTCTATTTTCTAATATTTCCTCTGGGTATCCTGTTTAGGTAAAACACAGCTTTATGATGCCCTTCCCAATCAACATTAGACTACTTGTTTCAAGATAGTAATTAACTTCCTGCCTAATTTGTCACACTTAATTTGAAATTAGGCATGCAAAGCTATTAAACACTGTGGTTGTGGTGTTTGCATCTGGCTGAGGCAATAGCTACTGGCAGCCTTGATTTATCACTCTTCATTTAAATTCCTGTGCCAATGATTTTAGTTCCTAAATGCTGTGACTGGCATTTATGGATTTCAAAATCAAAGTGAAAATAAGCTGCAGTTAAGTTCTCAACAGCTGAGATCGATGAAAAACGGTTTTATAACTGAATGCCCTGCAGTTAAATCCTAGGGGCTTGACCAAAAAGTGCTTCATGCTCAGAGATGTTGCTGTGGGAAGACAACTGTATTCTACCCTAATGGCTGTTTATAATTCATGATCAAAACTGTGCATCTTGTAACAGTGCCATGTAAATTTGCTCCCAGACGAAAACTATTTTTGCTAAGTCTTCCTTAAAAGAACAATCCCCAAAAGCAAACTTATCCTACTGGGAAATCTCATCTTTGATATTCAAAACTCTATCCAGCATTGCCCATATTTGAGGAAGCAGAATATAACATTGCTACTAGACCTAGCCTATAATTCTGTGGGCAAATTGTCTCCTAAAGTGAATGAGCATGATTCTATAACTTTCTTATCAAAGTCTGACTGTGGTGTACATCTTGAGTTAGTGAAGGCTTCTTCAGATATGGACATGAAGAATTTGGCTTTTCCATAACCCTGACAGAAACAAATTGTGCAAATTTGTTCTCCCTGCCTGGCTTTATGATCCCAAGGCTCCACACTCTGTTAGGGCAACCCAAATGCTATTCTTCCTTTAGGGTAAAGCTCCACCAGGAATTGTTCCAGCTTAGTTAAGCTTTTCTTTCCTCCTCTAAACTAAAGCATTTACAATTTGTATCTTATAATTTAACATGTTACTTAAGATATACTTTCTGGCTGGGTACGGTGGCTCATGCCTGTAATCCTAGCACTTTGGGAGGCCGAGGCGGGCTGATTATCTGAGTTCGGGAGTTCCAGACCAGCCTGACCAATATGGTGAAACCCTGTCTCTACTGAAAGTACAAAAATTAGCCAGGTGTGGTGGCACGCGCCTGTAATCTCAGCTACTGAGGAGGCTGAGGTGGAAGAATCGCTTGAACCCAGGGGGCAGAGGTTGCAGTGAGCTGAGATTGTGCCACTGCACTCCAGCCTGGGCAACAGAGGGAGACCCTGTCTCAAAAAAAAAAAAAAAAAAATGGTATACTTTCTTTTATTTTTCACTAGCCTTTTTTGGTCTGCTAACCTTGTCTTCTCAGAGTAAGTAAGGCAATTGAGTTAGACAACACTACCTCTCTTCCTTTCTTACTTCTACTGTATGACAGCACAGAGTACTCATGCATTATGACTTAATAAATGCTTGCTCCTCAGTTTATTAAACAAACATTTACTGAGCATCCACTTTATATGTCATACTGTTCGAGGCTCCAGGGATAGAGTGAGCAAAACAATAAAATACATTGAGAAAAATCCATCCCTCATGGAGCTTACATTATATTGTTGAAAGGCAAAATTCTATTTGGAAAGTATTGCATCATAGAATTAAGTGATGAAATGAAGAATACACCTAAATCACTTTGAAGAAACTTCTAAGCTTAGGCATAACCTTGAGAAATACATTTATGATAAAAACAAATGGTAAACAAAAAAAAAAGATAAGGTTGAAAGTGACAGAGAGTGGAATGTGAAAAAAATGCAGAGAAGATATTCTTATTGTTATGCCTAAAGAATTAAAATTATTTCTATTTACATAGATTTTTTTTCAAATGCCAACTTGAACCAGATATAGTGAGGTTTTTAATGTGGTGTATTTTTTTATTTTTCAAAAACTATAAGGAATTTTATTTTCTTCTGAGTCAAAGGATACAAACTTTAATATGAGAGGAAACATTACTGAGATACCTCTTTACTTTCTAAAAACAACTGCACAACTTTAAGTCACTATAGCAAAATTTCAAGAATTCCTCAAAATATTACAATGTAGAGCCTCTAGCAGGACCTGTATGTATGGAAAGTTAAAATAGGATTTTAAGAGAGGTGTCCTTTTAGTGGAGGTGTAGAAAAGTTCTTGCATATTTATAAACTGTTATTTTCTTATTTCTGTTAGATAAAGTCTTTAGAATGATATAGAATGTTGATTGCAAATATGAAAAGACTACACAGTTATTGAGCATTTGCTTGCTCATCATGTTATCTAATGCAAGATACTTATTTTGTAGATGCAGAATCTGAGGTCTGGAGAGATTAAATAACTTAACTGAATTTACACAGCTGGATAGTAACAGTTTAGGGACTAGAACACACAGTTGATCAGATTTTGACCAGCTGTTTCCCATCTCTATACATGATGAAACTACTGGTCATTTCAACAGGAAAAAAATAATGTAATTATGAGTTATAAATTCATGAGTATGCAGATGGTAAACAGCAGACTAAACTATGTACACAGTATATGAAATCTGGGGCCCAAGAGATTCATAAAAGCAAATAAACAATAATCTTTCCTGTATATTTTCAGGGCATTCATGCTTAGGTTTGCACAATTGAACACAATGCCTTCTGTAAGTCTGTTCCAGGATGGTGAATCTATAAACAGAATGCTTATTGTTGATGTCCTGAGTGAGCACTTTACCACCAAGGGGCAAAAGTATCATAACATAGAAATTTTAAAAGGTTCGACTGTGAGTATAACAGATACTCTGTGCGTGTGTGTGTCTGTATGTATGTATGTGTGTGTGTGTGTGTGTGTGCGTATATATATATATACTCATACACAATCACCTAATTTATTTATTTAGCAAATATTTAATGCATAGATTTTATGTGACAGGTGCTATGGTAGACCCTGGGGATATTAACATTTGTTGACTGTCCAATAGAAAATATTGACATACAATTGAAATGCAGAGTATAGTTATGCACTGTGATAGGGTAAATATAAGGAGTTATGAAAGGACAAGCAAGATAAGATCATAAAGGACTTTGCAAATAATTTTACGGAAATAATCAACTATAAACACACCACACAGAGAAAAACATTGGTAACATTTCATAAATTTAATATTAATTTCCTTATGACCATGTGTATACATCAATTGTCACATAACTGGGGTAACAATATATATATGGTTTCTAATCCTGCTACACTTAACACAATATTGTAAACATTATTCTCATTCACTAGACTTGTCATTCCATTTCACAGACATAGTACACTTTATTGTTTACTGTTGGTCATTTAGGATATTTATACCCTTCCCTATTATAAATGATAAATTTTTCTATACACATACAGTTTTTCTACCCATATCATCTTTCCTAAAAACTGACAAGGCCTAGTAGTGGATTTAAAGAGTATAATAATTTTAAAGTGCTAGATACACAATACCATGTAATTTTATAGTTACTCCTGCAGTGATATGAAGATTTTGACCAAATCATACACTAAGCAGTCAGAGCATTACCATTTTCCAAAGAAAAATCAACGAGTCCAATTTGATGAGAAAAACATTGCCTACCATTACTGTTTTAATTTGCATTTCTCTGATTTGCAGCAAGAGTGAAGTTTTTTTGTAATGCATATTAGGTAATTGGCTTTTTTCTCAGAATTGATCGCTCTTGTCTTTTGCCAATTTTACCACGGTTTTTTCATTACAAATATTTTCCCCAGCTTACCCTTTATTTTCATTTTGTTTATAATAAATTTTGATGTATGAAATTCCCATTAAAGCCACATGTTTTTTGCTTTGTAATTTTTTTAGATCATTATTTATATTCACACCTATATGCACCTCTTCTTAAGATTTTATTTTTACCATATGTTTGATCATTTAAAATTTGTTTTAGGGTATTTTCCTAGTTAATGATTTGATTTGGAATATTCTAAATAATAGTTTTCCCTGAATAAATTTTATTCAATGATGAACTTTCTCATTAGTTTGAGATATATTCTTTATCCTATATTAAATATCTTTGTGTGGTAAGGACTTCTTTCAAGACTATCTCTTCGGTTTCTTTAATCAGAAATTTTTTATGCTCTCACAGGAAACACAAATAATTTCTGATACATAAGCTAATTATTCACTAGTTGATTTTGATTAATTATGCATTCCACATTTTAAGAAGACATTCCTGGATGAGAATTCATGTTAAAAAGTTTCCATATCCAAATGGAGCAGCACTATATTTCATATTTATGTAACAACTACATTATCCTAGCAACAAATGACATTTCACTATATAAACACAATACCCTGAATTTTTGTAAAGTATTATGGAAACCTGCCACCACATCTCCTAAGAAAGCTTTTAAACAGAAAACTAAGTGAAATTTCAGTGAAGAAATGTAACCATGAAAAAAATGATTAGTTACTGAAAAATGAATATTAAAATTAAATAAAGCTCTTCTTTTATGCAAAATACAGTATAGCAATACCGTCTGCTTGCCATATCTGTGTTAAGTTTAGACAGTGTACGATCTGAGTGTTTGGCTAGCTTAAATCCTAAACATAATTAGTCTTCTTAGTTGTTGAATCAATAGGCAACAATGATTTTGCATTTTTTGACCTTAAAATTATACTTTTCCTGAAAATCAGGTCCCTATTGGCCAAATTTATGTTAAATAAAGGAAAACTCTTCCCATACTCTGCCTGTGGTGTTTCTTACACCTTGACGAACCATAATTGGTTAAAAAGTCACATGAAGGCAGATATATTAGTTCATTCTTTCCACTTGAGGCAGAGAGGAACTGTGAGACACCAGACAGGGAACATTTAAAAAAATATGAAAATATAGAATAAAATTAAAATTAGTAGTGAAATAAAACAAAGAAACATTCATTGTGAAAAGTTTAGAGAATGACATTCAGTTCTAGATTGCAGTAGAAGAATGAGGATCTCTGCTTTGACGGGTCATTAAAACTTTAACTCTTCATAAATGAGGAAAGAGACCATATCATAAGAAAAGGTCTTCAGAAACCTAATGCATTTTGATTGTTTTTTGCATTTCATCCATCATTATGTATCCTTCTTCTATTTTGAAAATGGATGACAAAAATTATATTAAGTGTATTTTTAAAATTTTGTTTAACAAAGAACTAAACGAGTTTTCATAATTTGGCTACATCTAATATCTACTTTTAGAATAGTGATAAATTACATGGCATGTCATTTACTGAAAATCTACTTTTATAGTTTTATTAATTCAACAATTTAAGGCAATAGTGTCTAATGAGATTTTAACATAAACTGCTACAACTTTATCTTCACTAGATGCTGTTAAAATTTGACACAAGCAAAAAATCTCTTTAATTTATGCTACATTTAAAGTGCTAATTATTTGAGTCTTTCAAAATGTGTTGTATGTTTTCGAGCATGTCTGCATTAGGTTCAGCCTAGTCATATAAAAGAAGCTATACCACCCTGTAGTATTTTACCATAGATTTCATTTTATGGATTTTACAAAAATAAATGTTTAAAAAGGCACAGATTTTACGGAATAAACACTTCCTTATTTTGAGGGTTTGAGTGGCAAATGTTAAGGGTTTGAACGATAAGAGAAAACTAAAACTCAAAGTTTATTCATCACCACTACCTGCACATTATTTGGGATAGTGGCTTTCTTTTTCCCTTTGCTGAATGTTCCCTGGAGGAACCATTACTGTTGCCAGAATGACCATGGTGAAAGCGCTACGATTTTGAAGAAGTCTCCTTAATTTTGTGAATCTCATTCTTATTTTGGAGATGAGTCTTCTCCTCTGGAACCTAACGTTTTCATAGCACTCAGTTGAGAGAATAACTGAGAGGCTTTCAGGTTATTTTGAACACACACACACACACACACACACACACACATCCAAGATGTACCTCTGGAAAAATTCTTAGTCTGATATACTGTCACTCCTTTGTGACCCCTTAAAGATTTGTGAACATTCATGAAGAACACTTCTTCATTCTACTAAAAATAAAGAATTGGAGAACAGTGAAAGAAGGTGGTTGGCGATGATAAACTTGCAAATTGGAAATAAGTAGTAATGATCTAACTAGAATGTTCTACTGATGGTCTTCCTGTCTACAAAGAGTGACGATGCAGGGGATGGTGACCTTCTATCTCCTGAAGTGCAATTTATTTTTTTTGTTTTCCTCTTAAATAAGCTAACATTTCTGCTGGTTGCAGGAAGGTTTTAGGTGAGATATTTCAGGAAGACCATCTTAAAAGAGTCAGTTAAAAGATACAAGGGGATTAAAAATATTTCTTAGAAATCTTTGAAATAGGATAAAAATAATATTTATTTGAGAAGGGCATATGTGCGTCTTGCCTCATGACTAGTAGCTGAACTCTACATTCTCTTTAGATTACTTCAAGCATGTGAAAACCATCACCTTATAATATAAGTGTAAAACTAATATGAGCTGGTAGGAATTTGGTTAATACAATTCAGAAAGTGGAAAATAATTTATTTTAGGAAATAATTTTGCACATCAGTTATAGTTTAAATTTAAATATAATTAAGGCCGGGCACAATGGCTCACGCCTGTAATCCCAGCACTTTGGGAGGCCAAGGCAGGCGGAACAAGAGGTCAGGAGATTGAGACCATCATGGCTAACATGGTGAAACCCCGTCTCTATTAAAAATACAAAAAATTACCCTGGCGTGGTGGCATGCGCCTATAGTCCCAGCTACTTGGGAAGCTAAGGCAAGAGAATCGCTTGAACCCAGGAGGCAGAAGTTGCAGTGAGCCGAGATCGTGCCACTGCACTCCAGCCTGGGCGACAGGGCAAGACTCTGCCTCAAAAACAAACAAACAAACAAAAAGGAAAAACATATATATATATATATTTGAGTTGCATTTCAAATAGCATTTAATTGTTTACCTCTTAATACAAGTATCTCACATTTTGTAAAACAGCTAAAAAAACCCAGCAGATAATATTTTAAATATTCAAAACTGCTCAATACATTAAACATTTATTCTCATAAAAATAGAATGAGAAACCTATTCCAAATTTCTAGGAATCTAAATGTGCAATCCCTATCTAGAGCTGATCAATATATTTATGTTTATAAAAAATAATAAACTTAAAAATATCAAATTATGATACAGGGCATAGCTACTAAATAAACAGGTCAAAATACAATCTGAACAACTCATAGATAGACAATGGCCAAACATCCACTATTTATATAAAGAAGCCTTGAAACAGGAAGTCAAAATAGTATGGCATCCATTAATATGAGCATTATAAAGTAAAAACTAATACCTATTTAGGATATTTAGTTTCAGCAGAAGATAATTTTTGTAAAAAAACAAAATGAAAAACAACATAAAGCACATTTCTATTTATATGCTATAGATACATCTATGATCCTTGGAATAATATTTACTTGCTTTAATAAAAGATTACTTAGGAAATATGTAAGCTGAATTGCAATATAAAAGAATGAATACAAATAATTTCAATTTCTGTCATAATTAATTCGAGGGGAAAAACACTTTTATATTTTAGAACACATGTTGAAAGTGACTAAGTATAACAATATATAGCAGAGCATAAAAGTATCCATAACTGAAATCCACCCTTAGGCCTATTAGAATGTCAAAATAACTAGAATGCATTAGTTAAATTATGGAACTCTCTTTCAATTTGTTTTTCTGTTTTTAATCTTTCATTACTAAAAGCTTTGCTCACTGCCTAACAGAATAAATGTGTGGTCAAAAAACTAGGCTTTCTTTCATAAAAATCAGGAAAATGTCAACATTCACCGCCTTGTCATATCACTATTTAATCATTTATTACTTCATATATATTTTAAGGTTTTGTGTACTAAGTAATATTTCAGGCAGTCAGTTCTGGAAAATGTATATTGAATCAGATATCATATATTTAATTTTGTTTTTTTTCATGTAGACAAACTTTCACTTCCAAATCTTAAAGAGTAAAAGACTGTTAGCTGCTCCATAGCAACCATCATGTGTCAAACACACAGGCATCTTTTTTTCCCACTACATAACAGATAGCTCAATATTTAGTGTGTCAGAATCATTGATTATATTGGTTTGCTGAGTAACACAGAGAGGTAAATTTGAAAAACAGTGACATTACCATTTTATAAAACGTTTTCAGGGCTGCGTTCATGAATGTATGGCTTGTGCAGATGCACAGCTCTCCCAACTCTCTTAGGGTTTAATGCTCAGCTAATGCCATCAAAATTCTTAATAATTTTTATCTTTGCACTCATATTTTTAAAGTGAATACAAATGGGACAATGGTTGCCTGGGCTCTAGGGTCTAGGTTCAGCCTCCCACTACTTCACCATATCCACAGGATGCGTTCTCCCTGGCATACTCCCCCACTCTTAGACATGCAGTCTTCCAATCCCTATCCCTGCCCTGTGACTGCTGTCATAGTCTGCCTGGGTTAGGTGAATATATTGACCTCAGTGCAGGTAGGACCACATTCCTGGGTTGCCTGTTCATTTTCCCCAGTGAGGGATCTGGACATCATGGAAAGGATCTAGGTTGGATATGCTAACCCTGGAGCATCGTATGGGTGTGCGTGTGCGTGCGCGCATGTGTGTGTGTGTGTATGTGTGTGAGTGTGTGTGTGTAGCTGTTTCTGCTTTGCAGATTTCATGTCTTAACGCAAGCAGGTCTCTCACCTACCAGGGAGGAGATTTGAAGACCACTGGTGGTCTCCCATTGTGGGTTACAAAGGCAGCTGGAGTCCTGAGGCAGGGCCCTGGGAACCTGGGAGTGTCATCATTTTTCTGCTCAAGTATCCCTGGTACAGAGGGAGTGCTCTCTGGGCAGGCACCGTGTTTTAAGGGACCCTCTCTTTTACTTCCCGACGTTCCTGAGTCTGGCTGATATTTTTCTGTTCTGGCCTACTTGAGACATACTTGGGAACAGGAGGTGCATGTGGGGTCAATTACAGAAAAAAGACTTGTATATTTTGATGCTTTCACTTACGTTAAATGTTCTTGTATTTGCATTTAAAATGGTCACTGAGCAATATAAAGATGAATGTTAAATTTTAATGCAAATAATTTGAAATTTTACTTTTTCTTTACTTAGAGGGACATTAAATGGCAAACAAAAAACATTGTGCCAAGTTGAGAGAGAAAGATCACTGAAATAAAGAGCATTGTATTTTAGTACCTTTTATGGCTCTCTTTTCCCACTTTTTGAACAAAGGGTCCCGCATTTTTATTTTTCACTGGACATCATAAATTATTTATGTAGACGATTGACTGTTTTAGAATCTAAACGAAATAGAAAAGTGCAGAGGAATACACGGAAGAAAAAACACTCATCTAATGATGGTTTGTGGAATTTCTGCCTGATTAAAAGGTCAGCAATTAGTTTTTCAATCTTTGCAATTGAAATATTTTTAAGTATGAAGAAATTCACATTTTAATGATGATCAGAATAATCTGTCCACTTTGAAAATAATTTTGTTTTATTCTTTTTTTTTTTTTTTTTGAGACGGAGTCTCCCTCTGTCGCCGACTGGAGTGCAGAGGGGCGATCTCAGCTCACTGCAAGCTCCGCCTCCCGGGTTCAGGCTATTCTCCTGACTCAGCCTCCCTAGTAGCTGGGACTACAGGTGCCTGCAACCACGCCCGGCTAATTTTTTGTATTTTTAGTAGAGACGGGGTTTCACTGTGTTAGCCAGGACGGTCTCGATCTCCTGACCTCGTGATCCGCTTGCCTCGGCCTCCCAAAGTGCTGGGATTACAGGCGTGAGCCACTGTGCCCGGTCTTTTGTTTTATTCTTACACATTAATGCTATTTTAATCCTTATGGATATTTACTTCAAAGAGGCTTTTAGAAAATATCACAAATGGCCAGGTGCCGTGGCTCACGCCTGTAATCCCAGCACTTTGGGAGGCCGATGTGGGTGGAACATGAGGTCGGGAGTTCAAGATCAGCCTGGCCAACATGGTGAAACCCTGTCTCTACTAAAAACACAAAAAAATTAGCTAGGCATGGTGGTGGGCACCTGTAATCCCAGCTACTTGGGAGGCTGAGGCAGAGAATTGTCTGAACCCAGGAGGCAGAGGTTGCAGTGAGCCGAGATCATGCCACTGCACTCCAGCCTGGGGGACAAAGTGAGGCTCTGTCTAAAAAAAAAAAAAAGAAAAAAAAAGAAAATATCAAATATCACAAATAAACCCAGTGTTAAATATTAACAACATAATGAATCAGTTATCCAAATCATCTCATTCATTTTGTAGGCAGAGTTCAGTTAATGAAATCAAATTGGCATCCATTTTCAAACAAAGAACTATATTGAAAATGTGCCAGTTTGTTAGACATTTGCCTAACCATAAAGTAGAGCCTTATATCATATAATAGCTATAGATTATGTAGAATGTGATCATGCACACACTTAATTTCAATTTAGTTAAACATCTGCTAATCTGGTTTAATTTTATAGGATTTAAAGCATTTTACTAAAGAATCGTATGACTATTTTTTAATTTGTACAGATAAATGCCATTAAAATTGTTGATATAGTAGTAGAGGCACCAAAACAGCAATAAGGTCTTATTATTTTATGCTATATAAAATACTTAGTCACCTTTCCTGCAAAATGTGCAAATGAGAATTCCTCAGAGAACACAGCTGACGACTCTAAAAGCCAACTGCTCAAAATCAAGTTTAGGATTAAACACATTTCTTTAGCAATGTATGATCACAGAGAAAAATTGCTATTAAAGGATGGTTTAGTGTTGATTAAAATCCTTTGTTGAAAATGTAGGTATAGCACCAGAGGATTTAGTGAACATGAAATTTAGTATATGCTAAAGAATAAATATGCCATTAATACTTTCTTGTTACTTTCCAGACGTATTCCTGCTTGAATTTAAGGCTTTGACCTTTTTATATCCATTGCCTGTAATAGTCTTCTTTTATATAGTTACAAGATTTTCTCTTCAATTCGTGATCTGCTCAAGTGTCAAGTTATAGAGGTGTTTTTGGTTTCCTTGCATAAAACTAACCATTTATTTTCAAATCACTTACTCTGTTTAGTTCTTCCTCATGGGACCTATCACTTTTTAACACTAAAGTATAATGTCTGTAAAAGCAGGAACACTGTTAATTGTTTTTCTTTTTATTGCTATATTCCTAGAACACAGAACAATTCTTGCCAGAAGCTAAACAGTCAATAAATATTTTTTAATGAATTCAGCAAATGAAAAATTAACTCACACCATCTTCAATCTCTATTAATGCAGTGGGTAGAGATTTATTGTTATAGGCAATGTAAATGGAGGATATTCTTAGTCAATAACACATCATTCATGCCCTCAAGAAGCTTACATATTGGTGGAAAGGCAAATTATTAAAAAATATGATTATTGTCCAGTGAGATAGTGACACTGTAGTGTTTTACACAACTGTCTGAGAACAGTTGTTCAATTTCTACAGCTGCTGACTGGGAGCAGAGTTGCTGACCAACTCTCTGCAAACGAATTTCTAAAGTCTGAGGTCCTTTCCTATAGTATTCAATTACTCAAAAGATGTGTGTCACAAAAAGATGCTAGACTTGGAAGTAATTTGGTGTTTTTCAGGAGTGTAAACAAATTTTACAATCACCTAGATTATAATTTAATATTTGGCTGCACTATAATCATTATGCAATCACTACTAATCATGATTTAGTAATGATTAGCCAGTTTCACATTTCTTCCATAAATAAAACATTCAGTGCACTTTTCAGGGGCACAACATTTTTGTTGAAGACATAAATATTTTATACTTCAATATATCTAGCTTCTGAATATATAATTTGCCTATGTGTAAGAAATATGGAAAATACAAATAATACAGCATCTTTCTTAGTTAAAGTCAGGGTTATTACCTGTTTTAATAAACAAAATAAAACTTATCATGCCTCTGGCTTGTATTTCATATATATTTAGTAAGCATTTAAAACTTCCACACTTTTTTTTTTTTTTTTACTTTGAATAGTATTGCATAGGTTTTTCAAAGAATATTTGCTGTGAGCATTTTTGAAAACGCAGTGAGGACTGTGAGAGATGTTCAAAGATAAAATACATTAAAATGCAAATATAAAGATAAATGAATGTTTACACTATCCCTAATTACTTACTCCAGCAACATGTAAAAGGTTGGCATTTGAAATAGACTGTATTTCCAAAATCCAGTGAACTGTAAACCAAATAGACATCTCAAGTTTATAAATATATAGAGACTTTTGTTGATTTAAACATATTTTCAATGTCAGTTTAATTAGTTATTCCTGCTACAGTATGTACATGAAATCTGCAATCACAATGTGGGCCTAAGGCAGGCCTATACAGAATGGTCACTTAAGGGCAGAGATAGGAGTGCTGAGTGTATTTTTTAAGATACCAATGAATTGGACAACTTGCTTCTGACAATAATTGCTTTAAAGACCCTTTAGCAAGTATCAGCAGAATTGGTTTGTAATTTACCATGTCTTTCACTTTGAACATGGTCCCTAAAGGTTTTTGCACATGTCAGGATATCTACAAACACAATTTGTTTTGGGTCGACTATCCATGATTAACGTTTTCCTTTACTGTCTAAAACCTGAATAATTACTTTTTACTGAACTACACACCTTCGTTTTCCTATCATGCACTGAAGACTAAAATCAAATGTCTTCTGCATGTTGCTTTCTTGTTTTGCTCTCTAAATGAAACACCTTTCAAGACCATTTACATAAACTATGAAAACAGAAGGTTGCAAATATAGATCTTAGGAACTGTAGAAGTCAGTTAATTAAGATTTATTGCAAAGATTCCTTATGATGAAAGTCATAGTTTTAACTTCATAATCTTATTTATCAAACTAGACTCAGAATAATCAACGAATGTTTCTCCTAACTACATCTAAGTGGTTCTAAGTGATTTCAAACATTTTTTTTTACATTTGTTTAATTATAAACAGAGCAAACAATTAAGCCAGATTTGTTTAATGTGGTTTTCTTAGTATTTCTTAAATATGAGAAAAAATATATACATACAGTCAACTACATGAAAGAAAAAGCAAACCAATGCCAATTTATTTCATATCGATCTTCATGTTCCACAATGTGTATACATAGAGTAGGAAAAAATAATTAATATAACTGTCTATATTTTTTGGTCTCTAATATTTTTTCCATACTCATGTAAGTATGACTTCATGAGCAATCTTATTAGTCTGACTTCTTTTCCCTATCTGTGGCCCTGGAAAAATTCCAGCATCTTCTGACAGGTGGCTGATTCTTTAACTTGTTTCAGCTATTTGCAGATACCCATTCATTTTTCCAAATTTTAGATGAACTCTTTGGCTACTTCCCCAAATCCTGCTGTACTTCTATGATATGCTATCTTACATATGATCAGCCTCTAATTCCTCCATTATCCAACTTTTGCTTGGTTCCTTCCACTCAGAATGATTTCCCTTATATCAGCCTCATTTTACCTAATCACTTTCTATTTATCCCTCAGAACAGAACTTAATTTAAATGTTGCTTCCTCGGTAAGATGGCCCCCCACCTTATCCTCCAGATTTGGAGAATATATGCTTTCAGAGCACCCTAGGCTTCTCCTTAGCAGTACTTACTAGAGTACTAACTACATATCTGTGAAATTACCTGCTTATTAACTGCCTCCCACCAGACTTTAAGGTACATAAAGGCTCACTATCATACACAAGGAATACACTAAAAATATGTTAAATAAATTGAAAGTTTATGAATAACACTTATCAATTTTGCATTTTTGTACAAAAACAATATGTAACCTACAGAGAAGGTAAACCACTTTACTCTTGTCCTCTCAGTCCAATGAAATTGTAACGTGTTATCAGATAGTTTTTGCAATTGCCTCTTAAATCAGTTAAAAGAGAATTCTCAAAGATACTCCAAGTGGAGTGATGGGAAATTATTTCCTGTATTTGAAGCAATACAATTATTTTATTTTATTTATTAAGCAATACAAATATTTATTTACAACTGAACAAAATGGCATCAGTTGAAAGTTTGTTCTGAAACTTTCAGTTTGTATAAATTCTTTTTAAATTTAACACTACACTCTGACTCCTTTGGAAATGGAAAGGATATCTGATAGATCCACAGATTGAATAGTTCATAACATTACCCTTACCTGGAGTATCTGCATTTTCACAGATGTGATTCTCTAACTTTAGAATTTCAAGCACAAGAAGAGAGGGTCTTCTTGGTATCTCTCAAAATTATGACATGGAGGTAGATGCTTATATTTAAGGCTGGTCATAATAGTTTATCAGTATATACATGACAATATTTTAGTTGGTTTAGGACCTTTATGTACTTTCAAATAAAATATAAATATATTTCGATTATTTTAATATTTATATCTAAAACAAAATCAAATTAAATTAACAATAATCATTTCTTAATATTCAAAAAAGATAAATTATTGGAATAAATTGCTTAATGATATTATCTTTCCAGAATATATAGTTCCAATATATGTATACCACCTCTTAGTTCATGTTTGATATATATCTTTTTTCCATATAACGACGTACTTTTAATGAACTATCCCATTTTAAAAGTGAAAAACAACTTATATTTTATCCTTTTGATAAGCAGAGATGTGAACTAAATATACTCTTTTGTAATCCTAGAATGAAAGGCTACTGTATGCATGAAATTATGTAAGCACATTTACATATTTATTTTATTTAAAGTGACATATTGATTTTGTACACAAATTAAATTTTTTTCCCTGTAGCTAGATTGTATTTTTTGATAAGGTTGCGGCAATAAAAACCTTCAAAATCATCTGCTGAAGCAGAGAGGAACAGAAAACTCTCATCTACTTTATATTTAAGGTATATTTGACAAGATTTTGTTGATACTAAAGGAAAGAGGAAAAGAAAAGAGAAAATAGGAATTCTATTTTGAATAACCATAAAGCAAATTCTATGATGTGGAACTATGCTAAATGAAGAGGAAAATTACACAGTAAATATAAAGACTATGAGTGTACAATATTATATGGCTTTGCTTTATTTATTAGAGGTATTTCTGAAGATTATCAGCAAAGTGAATTTATGTATAATATCATGGAACACTAGGAAACTGACATTGGTCCAATCCACAGGGCTTGTGTGTGTGTGTGTGTGTGTGTGTGTGTGTGTGCAAGACATTTATCATGTACATGTCAATTTATCACGTATGTAGTGTCAGGTAACTATCACCACAATCAAGATATACAACTATCATCACAGTCCTCCCTCCTACCACTTCATAGCCACACTGCCCTCCTCCAAATCTCTAAGCCCTGGCAACCACTAATCTGTTTTCCATATCTGTAATTATATTATATCAAGAATATCATATGAGTGGAATCATACAGAATGCATCCTTTTGAAATAGGCTTTTCAGTCTGCACAGTGCCACTTTGTTCATTTTTATTGCTGAGTATTATCACAACACATTCAAATCAATGTATTTTATTTTAAATATGCTGCCATTGTGTATATTATGCTGAATTGTCTTTCTACATATTCATATGTTGAAGTCACAACCCCTAGGACCTCAGAATGAGATTGCATTTAGAAATGGGGGTCTCTAAAGAGTAATTAAGGTAAAATGAGATCATATGAGTGGGTCCTAATTCAATATGACTAATGTCCTCATAAGAAGAGAAGATTAGGAGATTAGACATAAGGAGGACAGACCTTGTGAAACCAAGGGAAAAGATGGCCACCTACAAACCAAGGACACAGGCCTCAGAACGAAATCAACAATGCTGACAGCTTGATTCTTCTAGCCTGCAAAGCTATGAGAAAATAAATTGTCTGTTGCTTAAGCCACACAGCCTGTCTTATTTGTTATGGCTGCCTTAGCAAACAAATGCAGTGTATAAAAATAGTTTTATCTTCATAAATTTTTCTCATATATGTGTTCATTTACAATACTTTCTACTATAAGGCAATAACTTGTGTGCCCATATAATTTATGAACACTTCTCAAAAGGAGTTTTAAAAATCTCGGAAGCTTTTCCTGTTTCCTGGTCTGCAATATAATTATGTTATGAAGGAATTAAAGAAAGTATATATTTGTAAAAATCATAGGAGTGTTTGTGCCTGACCATATTATAGTAAAAATCTATGATGTTATAAAGAGAACATTTAGCTGAATTCATCAGATTTCTGAACAGTTTAACTACTTTTCACAAACTTCACATAGATGATGACATTTGAACACATTTCTAAATTTTTCTGCTACTTAGAGTGGAACACAATTAAATATATTAGTTGGAATGCTTTCATAATATAGACATGAATTATAGTTTTAAAAATTCTTACTATTTGCTTTATTTGACATGCAAAAAGGATGGCAGCATAAGTGGGGCAATTGAAATTCAATTCATTTAATAACATTTTATTGATTTCTGACTTCTATTGGTAAGTAATATGGACTTACTCACTAAGATATATTGTTATATGATTATATAAAATACTTGAGTACATAAACAGTGGAGGGAAGCATTTCATCTTATTATTCATACTGCTGAGAAGTAATATAAAAATATCTTTCTGAGTTTTAGGAAAGAACAAGAACAACAACCAGTGCATTACCTCTGCAGTGTATAACGTATATGACTGCACAGCACCTGCAGTAAATATATGCCCAGGAGGGATATTTATGCATCAAAAGAAATTATGGGTCTGTTTTGAGAGAACAGCAGTGGAACTTACCATCTTGATCCGTGGTCACTGTAACAGCTGTGAATGGCTTGGGAGAAAAACTCAACTCAGAAACTCCATTCATTGCTTCTATTTCAAAGGTGTAATTCACGTGAGACACAAAGTCAAGTACTATCACGGAATTGTTGATCAGGCCTGTATGTCTTGGGATGAAGCGGAGTCCTCCACCACAGTCCTCACACTGGCTGGTGTCTAAGCCACATTTCTTACAGATTACACTGTATGTGAGATCTTTTCTCCCTCCTGTGTCACTTGGTGGGCTCCATTCCAAAATAAGGGCTGTTTCATTGATGTTAAAAACCACATTCCTAGGAGCTGAAGGTGGCCCTAGAGAAAAGCAATTAAAAAACAAATGTACATATATAGGACAATGAATTATGGCGCTAAAATGAAAACTTCATCAATAAACACTTGTTGCTCTTTTATGTTAGTTTGAACTCTTTTTCTAATGGGATCTATAATGATCACATGGTTAAAATAGCTCATTAGGTCTAGTAGGGAAGGAGTCTTGAGGAGTGAAGATCTATATCATAAATTTTTGGAGTATGAATTTCAATATTTAATATAAAAATCAGGATATCTGTAAAACATATGGTAATTACACCTTTTAAACTTGACAAAAAATATATAACAAAAATTATTTTAAATTATGTGATGGCTTTAATTACATCTTATTAATTATATCACCATTTTCAAAATTTGAAAAAAATAGTAACATACATATACAAAACACATTGTTGTAAGTTTTTAAGTCTTCATACTATAATTCATATGTAGATAAAATCCTCATTCATCACTTCCGAAAATCACTAAAAATCTGTTTGCCAAAGTTTGAGATTAAATGACCATAAATTTAGGGTGAGCAGATGATTTGGAAAAAGGAAAAATGAAATGAAAATTGAAGGCAACAAAAAACCTTTTATTAAGTCCTTGTCAATTTGATGTGATAAAAGCATTATATGGAAGGGATAAAAAGGGGCCACTGACAAGAAATGATGGCAGGACTTTCATTTAGATTAAGTTTACTAAACACAAGTAGGTGTGTCCTTTAAACTAAGCGTGGGCCTAAAAGAGACCCACACTATTCTCCTATTTGTCATAAAGACCTCGAAAACCAAGTCAGTCTAAGGAGGGGATGAGCATCTTCTTATTATTTTCCACAAAGATCACACTGTGTAGAGTGCTTGATAGCCGTTAATTACTCCAGCCTTTCCTTAAAATTGTGTGAATAATCCTATATACTTATCTGAGTCCTTCAAGCCTCAGTTTTATAATGTTCATTGAACAAATATTACCTGAATGTCTTCTAGGAGCCAGACACTATGCTAAGTACTATATGTGAAAAACCACAGAATCCGTATGCTGTGAGAGGCTATACTTATGAGAGATATTTAGAAAAATAATATACTATATAAATGACTGGTGAAACAACATTCATGCCATATTTTAGAACGCTTCATTTAAAAAAAATCTAAACCAATTCTCTAATTTCTGTTACCAAGAAACTCTGCTTAGAGCGTGGAAAGCAATGTCTCCCTAGCATTCGCTCCTAGAAATAAATTCAAGTTTTGATATAGGCTCCTTTTGGATTTCAAGCTACGGCCATTCATTCATTAAATATTTTATTTAGTGTCTACTATGTGGCAGATACTCTACTAGATCTTGGGCTTACAGAGATAAGACATGGTAGACATTATTCCTTCTCTCTTGTTATTTACATTTTGGTGGAGTGACTAGATATATGTAAGCGGATGAATAAAATTCAAATCATAATGTTTGCAATTACAAAAATTAGAAAGACAGGTGCTGAAATAAAAGCAATCAGGGGGACCCCTGTTTTAGGTAACATTCTGAGAAAGCCTCATAGAGGTGGTGAGGAGAATATGCAGAGGGGTGGGAAAAATATTAGGAATAGAAAGTATGCCATTCTTGTTCAGAAAGATCTTGAAATAACCATGGAACTGGCAGAAAGTCACTGTGGCTAGACTGCAGAGGGAGAATGCATGAAGTAAGATTTAAGGAACAGGAAGAAGCTAGATAATGCAGGACTGCTAGGCTCATTGGAATGAGTATGGATAGCTTTCTATGTACAACAGGAAGGGACCTCAGCTACCTATAGGTATATCACCTAGAAATGCAATGAATCATTTTTTCTAAAAGGTTGCTGGGTGCCTTGCTTTATGCCATTTCATATTCCATAGGGTTTACAGAAACGTCTACCTTCAGAAAGGCAAACATGAAGGGGATGATACACTAGAGAACAGGGATAAACGTAGCTTTTTACCTCCAACCTAGACTTAGTCTAGGAGATAATGATTCATTGTCATTATCATAATAATGTTTTCCGACACAATGACATATTCATATGGTTGGTCTTTTCTCTTATTTATAATGGAAAACAGGAATTATTATTCACTTATATTTTCATTCTAGGAAGAATATTATCAATTATGTTATGGGTGTCTATAAGTATATAACTGTCCGCCTGCAGATACTAAAAAAAACAAAAAAACAAAAAAAAAAAAACAAAAAAAACCCAAGAAGGCTGACACCCTTCTTACTCAAGGGCCCTCATACCAATTTGCATGATGATTAAATAGCTTTTTAATTGCTGTTAAATTATGCCAGCTAAACTGTGATTTCATGCAGATATTAAGCTGTAATGACATGCAGTGAATCATTTACTAAGATTTAGAACTTGGAACAAAGAGAGACAATTAATTCTAATCCTCAGATTCAACTAAATGATGTGTCACTGGGCTTTTATGAATGTGGCCTGACTGCTTTGTTATCATTTATAAATTATATAAACATTATGTGACACATTGAAAAAATAACATGGCAGCAATAATACTTTTGGAGACATCTGTATTGAAAACTCTCAGGTATTTCCTTATGTTGATTTTGTTTCTTTAAAAGAAACAACTAATTCACACAGAAAGAAAGCAATCTCCAGTCTTCACCCTCCAGACTAACTTCATAAGAAAAAGGCAATTATTCTGATTTGAAACTAGCTGTTTTTCAAGTCCATCATATAATAAACTACCTAAAAACTACAACTTAATTTCTATTAGTTATGCTACAATTTTATTTTCCACTAGCTTTTTTTTAACTAGAAAACACTTTTCTTTTGCTTCAATTTGAATTTCTACTTTATAATTTTAAAGAATAAAGGAACAGTGCTCTACCAGTAAAACTTATGAGATACTTATAGCAAGGCTGACTCTCCCTTACCAGAAAAACATCTGTCCCGGTAGGTCCCAATCTTCCTCTCAGAGTAGCAGAGGCCAGGTGTGCTATGATTTTTGTTTGTTTTATTTCATTTAAGCTTTTAATGTAAATTGTTTTTAAACATAACTGTGTTTCTCAAAATATGTCCTATGCAATCCTTCTAGTCCCATGAAATATCACACAAAAATCAGTTTGTTGCTCATATAAGACTCTTTTGGTGGATTGATGTGGAAACAAAATTAACACTATTTGCTTCACTTTGTTGAATCCAACATTTCCCAAAAATTTGTTCATAGAATCTTATTTTCCAAGGATCATCTAGAGGAATATTAGCATTCTGCAGAACATGCTTAAATAAAGTCTGACACAGAAGAAGAACAAGCTGAAGGGCCATATTTCAGTTGTCGCATCAACCAGTACAGATTTATGTTTCACGTTTATAATCATAAAAATATGTTAAACCCATAAACAAACAGGGGGATTTTTCATATGGGCTGAAAAGTGACTGCTCACCAATTAAGTCAATAACTAATCATAGTTTGCAGAGGTACTTTTTAAAATCTTAAGAATAATAAAAATTTCACCGAAATATCTGAAGATACCAAGTCATGAAAGACAATTGCATATTAAGCTATATTTAATCAGTTCTTAAGTTACTACCTTTGTTAATTTAATGACTGCCAAGAATGTAGTAGCACGGTTTATTAACAGAAAACAAATTTATTCATATTTCTGAGTTTACAAATGAGAGAAAAATAGTTCTATGCTAATCTGGGTTAAAGACAAGATTAAAGGAACACACTGAACCATTTAAAGATGCTTAGGTAAATGCTTTTACGTATCAGTGAATATCATATTCACTGATATGATATTGATACATACGTATCAATGAATTTCATATTCTCTTTCTCTAAATCACTTCTTTCTCTATCTATAGGTTTTGTTCATTAAATTTTTTCTATTTGGAAATGAATGGCAATCACAAAACTGGAGCTCCAATCTTAGCACAGGAAGGAACCATATCAGTATATTCAGATGAAGAAACGAGGTTCAGAAAAGGACAATAATTACATTAAGGTTATGCAGTCCATTAGTAGTAGAATGACAGCCAGTATTTATCTGTTTAGATTATTAAAAACTCTATTACATCATATTCAGCCTATAAATAGAAAATCTGACAAATATATATGAAAATGTACAGTTGACCCTTGAACAACATGCATTTTGAACTGCATGGGTCTACTTATATTGTGGAATCTTTTTCAATAAAAGTTAAACCAAGTGTGCCTGCTTCTCCTGCCTCCCCTTTCACCTCCTCCACTTTTTCTGCCTCTGCCACCCCTGAGACAGAAAGAACAAGCCCTTCTTTCTCTCCTCCTCCTCAGCTTACTCAACCTGAAGACAATGAGGGCAAAGACCTTCATCATGATCCACTTTCACTTAATAAATAGTGAATACATTTTATCTTCCTTTATGATTTTCTTAGTAACATTTTCTTTTCTCTTGCTTACTTTATTGTAATAATACAATAAATAATATGTAGCGTATAAAATGTATTAATCAACTGTTTATATTCTAAATACACTTTCTGTTCAACAGTAGGCTATTAGTAGTTAAGTTTGGGGTGAGCCAAAAGTTAGATGCAGGTTTGCAACAGCAAGTGGGGAGTGGATTGGTGCCCCTAACCCCCATGTTGTTCAAGGGTCTAGTGTATTTTTATATAGTTTTTTTGTTTTCAAAGTATTGTCAAATACACATTTTCAAAACATGCAAATTAGTAACTGATTATTGCCTTCCTATAGGAGACTCCCTTAAATAATGCTATTAGAGGGTTTAAATAATTTTATATACAGAAGAGCAACTGAAACTTAAGTTTTCAAAGTAAATATTACTCAAAATTCAGGAGTATGCACACTTCAAATCTTTTGCATTCCATATAGCAAAACGGATTGCTTCTGATTATCTTTGATATGCTTGCACCTACTTTTAGTAATTAAATTGATGCCTAAAACAAAACTTGTTATGCATTAATGTTTTCATAGTCCCATCAATCAGGATTTAGGTAACTTTTAGAAGTTATTTTATTTTTAAAATTAATAGTTAAAACAAGCAAACAAAAAATCTAATAGACCAAATACCATTCATTTCCAGAATAAAACCTAAACTTCTCAGCTTTGTCTACAAGTGTCTTCATACCAGGCCCCCGTCCATTCTTTAGCCTCTAGCTCCCTTTTGCCTTTGTACATACTGTTCCTGAATTGCCTTTACCGCCTTTTGCTCTCTAAAAATTCCTACTCACCCTTCATATTCTGATTTAGTTGTTACCTCCTTTGTGGCAACTCCTTGCTATCGTCTGTCAGAACTGATCACTTTTATACCTGGTAAGCATGTATTGAAAAAAACATAGCTAACTGTAAGGGGTGTACTTAATATTTCACATAATTTGTTCCACTCAATCATCACAATAACCCTGTAAAATGGTTATTAATATCCCCATTTTATAGAAGAGATGATTGACACTTAGCAAATAATGCACATATTACACTGAAGTAATTTTTTTCATAGGCACAAGTCTGCTAATCTAGCTTGAACTAAAGGTAACGTGTTTTAACTAAAGAAATGAATGCAATGCATAGTTTTGTGCAATTCTCTAAGAATTATATTGCACATAGTACAAATTTTGACAAGTATTGTAAAGCAGATAATTCAAGGTTATAATTTTTTAAGAGCCTAGTGCTACTAAGAACAGATCTATATTACATGAAAATTATTTGAAGCAGAGGGGAATGTTTATATTATGAAGACTGATATTAACTAATAAAGACCCATAAGAGAATAAGGTGCCACCATCTCTTTACCCATTAGGAGAGAATAAAAATTTCTCAAAATACAGTTCTCTAGACACTTGAAAACCTGAAAAGTAAGCATTTGCATCTTCAAGTTTCTATGCCATACAGCATGTACATAATTTTAGCTTGGGAAATTTCCAAAATGGTAGCTATCAACTATCCTTATCAATGCAAGAAGAAAACCTCAATATTAGTCCATAGAATAACTAATTGTAATAATTACAGAAATGTATTATAGATATGCAGATCAATAGTAAAAGTAAACATAATCACACGAATGAGAAAAAGAGCACTTAAATATAAATAAAATAATGAGGACCTGGCCTTAGATTTTTTGAGTTAAACATTATCCAGTTTCCCTAATACCATGGAAAAAATCATGCTCACTGACATATGGCCTTTTTCATGTTTGAGTAAATTACTTTTAGACAAGCATCCATTAGAAATGGAAAGAGAAATATGAAAAATCCGAGCACTGTCATAATTTCAGAGGGAAAAGCAAAACAATTAATGAATAAATTCAAGCAAATTAATAAACTTTCCTCAAAATGCATAACATTGTAGCAACAATTATGGATGTTCTGTTTCAAATTATGAATGATTTCTTGATAATGATCTGTTTTGTACAAACAGATGATATTGAGTGGGACAATTCTTTCTGAGATACAACTGCAGAGGTCAGGAATAAAGACATACTGGCAACAAGTGGTAACTCGATTCTCCAACATCGGCAGAATGGCCACTTAATAATTCCTCTTATAGAGGAAACTCTCTCAGATTATTTGATAAAAGAACCTCTGCTGAAATGTAAATTAAAGTATATGTGTTTAGGCAACTCCATCAAACTCAAGTGATATCTATCAGTAATCTATAATTGGGGAAATGAGGATTCATTACATATAGGTGTCTATTCAGTAGTGTAAGGGTTATTTTAATTTTAAAAATACAGCATTGCAATATATGAAGTGAATATTTAAGTTATTTTTATGATAAGTGAAATCTAAAATATAACAGCTTGCTTGAGGTAAAAAAAAAAACAAAAACAAAAAAAACAAACTGTCGTTGCAATTTCTCCCTTTCTAGGCTCTGCAAAATTGTGAATGCTGCATTGTCTGTACAATGAGTCACCTAAACAATCAGCTGTCCTTTTGAATTTCAGTTGTGAGATGGAAAAGCAAGAGGGCCAAAATGTTTTTCTTTATGCAAAACTTACATTTAAGAAAAAGAGAAAAAAGGTAAAGAGATGGCGGGGGAAGAAGAGATAACAAGCAGAACAGGGATGCTTGGATTGTGAGCATCCTGAGCATACCTAGGAGCGGCGATGTGGCTAGAGCAGCTGAAAAGAGGAAAGAATACTTCTCCAACTACATCTCAACCACCATTTGCTCTACGCAGAGTAAGAGTGAGAGAATAATAATTTTCTCAAGTGGCCAATTATTCCAGCACTAAAGAAACCATGATTTACACTGTTAGCCTTAGAGCAAATGTAAATTCAAGTTTTATGCTTTCTTCCCAATCATTGTCACTGTATATCAAACATAAAGACTTGATATTTGCCTGTGTATTAAGAATGAAGTTGTAGCAAAATGTTTTCACTCATAGGTATTTGTTTGATTGCATATTTAGATAAAACAATACAAAAGAAATTCCTAAGGGTATGCATTAGAATTACCCATGTGTATGACTTACATTTTATGTTTGAACTTTTCTAAGTAGGCAACATAAATGTTTGTTAAATGCGTTAATATTCCAGCACCTGTTTAATAGTTTTAAAAGACAATTTCTCTATTGATTTAAATACATGAAAAACATCAAAGTAAAAGTGCTAAGACCATGGGATTTTGTTTTTTCTAACCTCTCACTCACCCACCTATTAGACTCTTACGTCATTCCTCTCCATCTTCTCCTACTTTGTGTTTTCTGCTTGACAAGTACTTTTAAAATAACTCTTATTTGCCTACTTTGTTTCTCCAACCTCAGTGACTATTTTTCCCTTTTGGCCTGGAAAAGCCTTGGACAGTTATTTTGATAACAGACTTCTTGGCAGATAACAGGATCTCCGGTACTCCAAACTGCTCCCAGAGGCAGCCCTAATTGACCAAGACCTGATAGTGTGGAGTGTCCTCCACAGCTTATTCTTTAAAGTGCAGAGCATATATTTAATGAGTCACCTGAGAAAAAAATTAAGAGGATATTAAATATATTAAAATATTAGATAAAACATTCAGCTTTCTTTTTAAATTTCTTATTCCTAATTTTTAAAATATATTTTTCAGTTAATGCAAAAGAAACACAATGAATTTTTAAAAAGAAAACAACAATGACAACAATAAAAAGAAAAACAAGGAAGCCCAAACCCGTAGGTATGTAACTGGTATAACTGGAATAACTGGATTGAGATCCAGACTGTTTGAGAAATCCTGGTAAAGTTAAAGTTGGTTAGGGAGAGACAGACCAAGCCTGGACCTTGGATGTCCTTAGATTGACTTATAATTTTGGCAAAGAAGGGTTGTAGATGTGAAAGGCTATAAGCAGCAGTGGGGATATGATCAAAGTTTTTCATTGTTATTGTTGTTCTTTTAGAAATAATACTTTCTAATAATTTGGAAGATATTTAGGAAGGATGGAAGACTAAAGGAAGGAAAGTTGCTAGGAGATTGTTAAATTAGCCCAAAGGAAAGTTGAGAGTCTTAACTAAAAGGATAAGGCCAGGAATTTACAAGAAGGAATGGATAGAAGAAATGCTAAAAAGTAGAACTGAAAGGCTATTTTGAAGTCAGGGGTAGGGGTTATGACTTAAGCTTCATGGCTTAGATGGGTGGATTGATGATGATTCATCAGGACACAGAAACAAAAGCTAGGCTTGATAAGCAGTCTGAGAGAGAAAGCAATAATACTGGCTAACTCAGGTTGAGCTTGAGATTATTAGTTATTCATTCATCAGGTTCTTAGTGTCTACTATATGCCAGGTACCTTGTAGTCTCTTGTGGACAGAATGACAATAAATGAGGAAGCAAGTATATAAATAAACCAAGTATTTTCAAAGAATGATATAATCTATAAAAAAGAAAGCACAATGACATAAAAAGGAGTAACTGCGAATAATTTTATTTTGAGGGGGCAGTCAGGAAATGTCTGCCCTAAAAGCTGATATTTGATTCTGAATAGCAAAAATAAAACCTACGGAAGGAGCATTTCAAGTAGAGGAAACTGCTGGCACTGAGAATGAACACAAGTTCAGCATCTTTGAGGTCCAGGAGTTTGGTAATCAAGGGGAGTATGCTATAATATAAGGTCAGAGATGCGGGCAGGTTTCCATAGGACATACAGGTTGTCAGATCCCACAATCAGTTGTCTAGAAGACTTTGCACCTCAGGAGAGAAGACTGAGATATGGATAAAAATATGGGCATCATCTATCTACAGGTGACATTTGAAATTATGGGAGTTAAGGAGAACATATGAAAAGATAAAAGGGCAATAAAAAGAACATGGGAAAATTTAATATTTAACAGGTGAGCAAAAGAAGAATCATCAATGGTGATAAACAAAATGATCAGAAAATTAGGAGGGTGAAACAGAGATTGCAATGTCTGAGATTAAAAGGGAACAGGAAGTTGCAAGAAAAAAAGAATGATCAACAGGATAAGTGTCATGAATAACAGGACAAAAAATGTTTCTAATACAAAATGTCAATGAAGATCATTGGTGAATTTTTCTTATGCAGTTTACTAGAAGTAGTAGAAACAAAATCTTCTTGCAGTAGAGTGAATGGGAACATCTAAATGCAACAGAGTAAAAAGCAAATGAAAAGTGAAAAGTAGACATAGCCAATGACGATGATTTTTCCAAGGTATTTGTTTACAGAAGAGAAAAATTGGACTGGGAGCATTTTTTTTTATAATATAAATTTGAATATATACTATAGGTTCTAAGGAAGGAGTTAGCAGAAACAAAAAATTCAGTAGAGGAGATAAACAAAAACAGCTAGGCCCAACAGAAAATTGAAAGATCAGATCATCCCCCAACAATTGGAAGGATTAGCTTTGAATGTGAGACATAATTTTCTTTAGACTGTAGCCATTTGAGACACCTAATAATCTTTATGTGAATAAATTGGGATTATAAAATAAAAAGACACCATCTCTACAAACCCAAAGAAATTTGTAAAACTCTTAATGGTAAAATCTCATGCTGTGTTGTACTAGAAAAATTTTAGGTTTGTTGCTGTTGTTTTGAGAAAATCACTAAGGAACTGGGCTTCTTAGCATCCTTAAAATCTTATCATTTATATGATTGCCTCCTATACCTATCTATGAAATTTTCACCTACTAGGCCATTTACTGGACAAATATTTTGGTTACTCATTTCCACAATTTTAGTTCTTCATTTTATTAATCATACATTCAAAATGGTTTCATCACACACTTGAAATTTTTAGTTACTTTTCTCTCTACCCCTGACACCAAAAAATGTTTCCTTTTAAATCCCTAGAAGGTTCTCTGAAAGCACGGTTTTAAATGCTAAGATTGACCAAGACACCAGATAGTGATGGGAATGACTGATGATCTAAATTCCAACCCTTAGATAATACACCATAAGAATAAAGGAAATAAATAATGGCAAATTCATAGAAATACAATATCTAGCATGGAGAGAATGCATATCTATTAAAATATTGCTACTGTTTGTGGTTAATGAAAAACAGGAAAGATTGACTGCTTGTTCGATTCCTGGCCCCAAAAGTTCTATATCGTGCTGGACTTACCATGAACCTCTTAAGTGTAATTGTTCAACAACCTCTTAACTTGTCATTTTTCTGATCTTCTTCCCCAACAATCTCATCTTTTAAGTTTTAGAAGACATAATGTTTTGAAGTTTATGGTACTTGCTTTTTTTTTTTTGCATATATTGTAATAACTGCTAGGGTCACTCCATACTAATCAAAGTATGATTCAGACTACTTCACTGATATTGATGGAGTAGGCAGCTAGGCAGACATGAACAGGGCAGGAGAGGGCCCTCCACCCCAGGAATGTCAGGCAATGACCAGGTGATGGTCAGGTGGCTGTTAAACTAGCTCTCTAAAACAATAATTGGTGGCAGCTGGTGCCAGGGAACAGTGGCCTCCCAATAGATAGAAAACACCTGAAGCTGGTGATCAGCTGCTTACCAATAAGATCTCAGGAATTGGACGAGTGGGCTCAAGCAGGTACATAAGAGGCAAAATTGCAGAGTTTGACCGGTATATGACCTTCCCCTAGAAACACTCAGTAAGAAAAAATGACTCCAGTGAACATGTGCACAACTTCAGTAAACACACTGTGCATGTGGCCCCTCCCGAGTGCCAGCAGGCCACTGTGCATGAAGACAGCCAGCCCAAGGGAAGAATCAGGAGAGAAGAAACAGAAACCCTGGAACCATGCCAATGTATATAACCTCAAGTAAAGGGCCAAATGAGGCAGCTGGAACTGTCAAGGTGCCTGCTTGGCCCTCTTCCAAGTGTACTTTCTTTTGTTCCTGTTCCAAAAACATTTTAATAAACTTTCACTCCTGTTCTAAAACTTGCCTTGGTCTCATACTGACTTATGCCCCTCAGCCAAATTCTTTCCTATGAGGAGGTAGGAATCAAGTCGCTGCAGGCCTGTTAGATTTGCCACTGCTAACAATATCAGATGATAGGCTTAGAGGTGCAGGACTTAATATATTTTGTGAAAAGGTCTTAGGCATTCAGTATATTATTATCATTATTGTTTTTAGTTTGCAGGAATACAAATGATGGAAGCTGTGAACCTGACAAAATGGCATCAACATAAAATTTCTAATAGTTTGAATTTTAACTTACCAGACACTCTTTCAAAATGAATTGTAAGAGACCAGCTTTCTTTTTAATTCAACAAGCATTTATATAGCACCCATTATGTACAAGGTACTGTTTTTAGCACTTTTCAAATATTAACTCATTTAAATCATTGTGACAGCAGTATGAGGTATGTATTGTTATCAATACAGATGGTACAACTGGAGTCAAGAGAAGTTAAATAATTTACCCAACCTTACATATCTAATAAATGCTTTTGGGGTTCAGAAAATCACACCCTAAAATATGGTCCTTTGGCATGTGGAGTTCTTTGAATTAGAGGAAACTGCAAGGCCTCAGAAATAAACCTCAAAACCAAAATCTCTCTCTGACCTTTCCTGTCAACCTGTCTCTCTGATCCCCTTTCATTCCCACAGCACAAATAGGGGATTTCTCTGAAGTTTCTTTATTTGTTTAAGGGAACTTCATCCAGAAGAAATGCATTGTCTTAAAAGCCCTTCCCTAGGAGTCTTGTCAAACAACCAGCAAAAATTAACCACTGGAAAAAAGAAACGACTATAAGTCATCACCAAGCCCAGAAAGACATTTCATCTATTCTTCTGAGGGCAGCTCCTAGGGATTACCTGAGATACTTTATCTGCATAATAATACTATTTTTCTTCATACTAAAGTTCCACCCTTCATCTTCTTCACCACCTCCCTCAGACCTCAGAGGAACTTTCTCCCAGGCCATTGTTCCTTGGGTGCACTCATTTCTCCTAAAAATCACTTACTATCCCTCCAATTGTCTACATGCCTCATTTCCTTTCCCCTACAAAGAGGGTATATAAACCTCACCATCTGGACCTTCTACAAGTCTCATGTTTTATATGCCCCCCCACCATGCTTATGCACATTAATACATTTCTACGCATTTTTCTACTCTTAATCTGGCTATTGTCAGTTCATATCAGTAAACATTCAGAGAGGGTGAAAGAGTAGCTTTCCGTTTGCTCCTATATCACCAAGATTCGCTCTGAGAAAATCTGGCTTTAAAAGACAGTGAACTCAGCATGAAGCTGAGTCTTTGCCAAACAAAGTAAGTAAGCTCTTAAAGAAGTAGAAGAGAGAAGCCTTGAGAAAGAAAGCTTCCTGGGTCTGGACTAGGAAAACTGGACTAAAGCTCTATATTTCACTTTTCTTTGGGGGTTCTCTCTTTGGATCACTGATAACGATATAGGAAATCAAATTATGCCCTCCAAAATATGACTGGAGGAGAGCAGAATATGTCACCCTAAAATATGGCTATAGGAGACCAGAATACGCCACTCAAAAATATGCCTCTTTGGCATAAGTATTATTTTGAGTCATTTTATTTGAGAAACTGCAGACACAGTAGCAGCTCTGAAAACAAAGTAGAAATCACCCTTTTCTATGGAAAATTTATATCTACAAAGGAAATCTCCATTTGCAAGTGTATCTCTCTGTCTTCTCAGGAAGAGAAGGATCACTAAGTCACTAGAAACTCTTATCCATGAAGAAGGCACTTACTTAAATCAACATAACAAATCCTATCCTGGTTTACTGTGATTTTACCTCCCCATTACTGCTCCGCCACCCAAAACTCTTCTTTCTTTGCTGCAGCTGAAGATGGTATTTAAACCTAAACTCAAAGCTACCTCTTTGAGATTTACTCATTCCCTAGGTATGTCCAATGTATATAAGAGGTACATGTTAGTAAATTACTGTTTGCTTTTCTCTTTCTAATCTCTTTTGTTACTGGAGTCTGTCTCAACTAAGAACTATGAAGCATAGAAGGAAAATTATTTTTCCTGCCCTATAGCAACAATGGCATGCTCTTCCCTGTCTAAAATTCTGCCCAGCCATGACAGAATTAAACCTTTCTTTGCTTCTACTTTGTATAAACAAGGTAGGCTAGCATTTCTGAAATATAATTTATAATATTAAGCATTAAAAAGGAAATTAGAAATGATAGAAAATTCAAGTGACATAAAATGATGTGGAAAAATACACATATCTGATTCAAAAATGACTGACAAGCTTATCACATTCATAGACCTTGTTGTAGCCCATATTTATTTTTCTTTGACTAGTTTGTCATGCTGAATAACTCTAAGCCTTCTCAATTATTGACTATACTACTTTACTAAAGGGTTACATTGATGGGAACTTATTTCCTCAATTTACCAATTTTCTATTTATAGCCTCCTAAGAAAATAAAAAGATATTTTCCTCTAACACTTAGAAAGCTCCATTCAGTTTCCTACATAGGTTTTGAGGGATACATGCCTGACAGGTCTGTAACTATTTGAAATATCACAAACTACCTAAATTGTAGTATGTTGTCCATACTATATATAATACTATTCAGTAACCACACAAGAAAGATTGCATGTATAGTAATAGGAAGATTTGTCTGCTAAAAACTTTTTTCCATAAGTGAGAAATTATATTCAGAAGTTTTATTTTGCTATTTATAAATTTAAAATATGTTCACAGGAAAAAAAATACCTAAGTAGCAATTTTCTAGGCTGTAATTTTCTGAAGAAAGCAGTCACTTAGCATTTACAATCAGAAAGCCAAAATTACATCTACTAATGAATAGCAACAATGAATGTATTACATTTTTATTAAATGTGTTCCATAAAAATATTTTATAAGGAAGTCTATAGTAATACAGACAAATCTATGAACTGCAGTAGTTAAGTTTAAAAAATTGGGACATCTGTAAGAAATGCCTCTAAGAAATATGTGACATTACATAAGTCTAGTTTTGCTTCCATGGAAGTAAATAAAATAAGCAAAATTTTGGTACCAATTCATCACCAGGAAGGGCAAATGTTCACCTTAATATCTGACTTATGTAACTGATAAATAAAAATAAAAGCAAACAAAAACATAAAGTGGAGAAAGGACACCTTATTCAACAAATGGTGCTGGGACAATTGGCAAGCCACATGTAGAAGAATGAGACAGGATCCTCATCTCTCACCTTACACAAAAATCAAATCAATATAGATCAAAGACTTAAATCTAAGTTCTGAAACCATAAAAATTCTAGAAGATAACATCAGAAAAATTCTTCTCAACATTGGCTTATGCAAAGAGTTTATGACCAAGAACCCAAAAGCAAATGCAATGAAAACCAAAGACAAATAGATAAGACCTAATTAAACTAAAAAGCTTTCACACAGCAAAAGAAATAATCAGCAGAGTTAATGGACAACCCACAGAGCAGGAGGAAATATTTGCAAACTATGCATCCAACAAAGGAACTCAATCTGCGAGGAACTCAAACAAATCAGCAAGAAAAAAAACCAAATAATCCCATCAAAAAGTTGGCAAAGGACATGGATAGACAATTCTCAAAAGAAGATACACAAACTGCCAACAGACATATGAAAAAATGCTCAACATCACTAATTATCAAGGAAATGCAAATCAAAACCACAATGCGATACCACCTTACTCCTGCAAGAATGGCCATAATTAAGAAATCAAACAATCATAAATGTTGATGTGGATGTGGTGAAAAGCAAACACTTACACTGCTGGTGGGAACGTAAACCAGTACAACTACCACGGATAACGGTATGGAGATTCCTTAAAGAACTAAAAGGAGAACTATCATTTGATCCAGCAATCCCCCCTACTAGCTATCTATCTACCCAGAGGAAAAGATGTCATTATTTGACACTTGTGCATGCATGTTTATAGGAGCACAACTTGCAATTGCAAAAAAATATTGAACCAGTCCAAATGCCCATCAGCTAATAAGTGGATAAAGAAAATGTGACATATATATATATAACATTTATATGACATTTACATTATATATATATACATACACACACACACACACACACACACACACACACACACACACACCATAGAATGCTACTCAGCAATAAAAAGGAACAAAATAATGGTATTTGCAGCAACCTGGAGTTGGAGACCATTATTCTAAGTGAAGTAATTCAGGAATGGCAAACCAAACATCATATGTTCTCACATAACTGGTGGCTAAGGTATGAGGAGCAACAACATAAGAATGATATAATGGAATTTGGGAACTCAGTGGAGAAGGATGGGAGGGTAGTGAGTGATAAAAGACTACACATTGAGTACAGCGTACACTGCTCGAGTGATGGGTGCACCAAAATCTCAGAAATCACCACTAAAGAACTTCCCCCATGCAACCAAACACCACCTGTTCCCCAAAAACTATTGTTATAAAAATAAAAATTAAATAAAATCCGAATTCCACAACCTACTGAACAGACCCCCTCATGGCCAAGCTTACCCCAGAGAAACCTTAAAACTGAGATCCCGACTATGATGATGAGATGAGAGGCTGGACACACCTCCCTCCTTCACTACCATTAAGCTTCCTTCCTTAAGGGTTAAAGAGAAGCCAGCCCTTTTTAAAGACCCACTCCACCGCTGATATCAACTATCTGATGCTGCCCCTACCTTTCTGTGGTTTAGACATAACAAATAACCAGCTTCCTTCCTGATAAGAGACCATCAACCACGGAGTAGTTCTGGCCAGTCCAGAGTATGCTCAGTGAGGGTTTCCATGTCCTCTGCTTCACCTTTTGACATCAGAGGGCTGAAAACTCCACCCTTGTGGAGTTTTGTGCTAACATGGCCATTTTTTGTACATGGGTCCCATGCTGAGGCATGAAGCTCAATTGCGCATGTGCATGTTTCTGCTTTCATAAATTTCATGACTCCTATAGCGTATTTAATATGTGTCTTTGACCACCTCACTCAGCATAAATCCCTGTCATTCTTACCACCCTCAAAGTGCATGTCTTGGTCAGAGGCTATATTTCCCAGCCTGCAGGATGGCCACCTTGCAAGCTGTAACTCTTCATAAAAAATAGTTTCGGCCAGGGGCGGTGGCTCATGCTTGTAATCCCAGCACTTTGGGAGGCCAAGGCAGGTGGATCACCTGAGGTCAGGAGTTCGAGACCAGCCTGGCTAACATGGTGAAACCCCGTCTCTACTAAAAATATGAAAATTAGCCGGGCGTGGGGGTGTATGCCTGTAGTCCCAGCTACTCAGGAAGCTGAGGCAGGAGAATCGCTTGAATCCGGGAGGTGGAGGCTGCAGTGAGCCGGGATCATGTCACTGCACTCCAGCCTGGACTACAAGAGCAAAACTCTGTCTCGAAAAAAAAAAAAAAGTCTCCTCTACCTTTTTCTAAATTTATATATTGTGTTTTTTGTTTTTATGTTAACATATTAAACAAAACTTTAAAAAAAATCTAAGGGGTGATTATTTTACTTTTGCATAACTTAGCAATGTATTAATATATTCACTTTTATTTTTTAAATGTACTGATATTTTACAATATTTTAATAATAGAAGAATACAATTCATTTAAAATTCTTGGTGTATGCATTAAAATGACCTTCACATTTAGATTTAACATTCCACTGCTTCTAACCAAAAATATTGGAGAGAAAGTAAGAGGTGAAATGTGGAAAAACTCAAAAATACCTGCCTTTAAAGATGTCAAGGGAACTTGAACTTTTCTACATAACAATAACACAATGACTTTTAAAGTTTCCTCTGGAATCTCCCTCACGCGTTAACTATATGGTCCTAAATTGATATGCTTTAAAATGGTCAAGGGTTGAAGCAAAGAACAGAAGTTTTGTTCATAACTTCTCATGCAGCCTTCAACTGCTATAATTTCCTAAGGATAGATTATGGATAAGGAAAACTTGTAGGGCCTCAAACCAGTGCTGGCATTTGTACATCATGAATCAAAATGAATTTTGAGGAGTAAACCCATTCTTTACAAAGAGTTGAAAAGCAACTATGCTGAGAAGAGAGAGAAGCTTTTTCCTTGACTGTTATCACAGACAAATGGCATTGATAATGCAAGATTTTGTACATTTACTTATTTTTTAAATTTAGAATGAAAAGACCAAAAGGGTTGGAAACAGAATTTCCAAATCCAAAACGTATAGACTTACTGGTACATGCCATAGAAGGTGGGTCTTTTTCAGCTCGGAAATAACCCTTTTCACACTGACAGACAGAAGTTGCTTCCATGTATGTTAAACTGTGTGGAGGACATTTAGAACATTTTGTGTTCCCAGCAAAAGCTTTATAGAATCCTGGTCTGCAAGCTGTAAAAAGAGAAAAAAACACTTTTTTAGTTATTATTGCTAGGATTCTTTTATTTGTACATGTACAACATACTTTAATTTATATACACATTGGATCTCAGAGTACAGTGTTACACATACATAGAGAAGACATATATATTAAGATTAACAAATGAAATTAGTTATTGAGAGTTAATAAAACCACAACGCAATCATATTTTAGCTGAGGCTGCTAATTTTAAAAATCATACCTCAAGCATACACACATACACACACACACACTCACACGGGCACATGCACACAAAATATCAGTGCTTACCTAAGAATGGGGATGCCCATGACTGGCAGTAAGGAAAATGATTTTGTGTCGTTCTCAGAGACGGCATTAAATAACATTAAACCACTCTGTTCAAAATGTATTTACATTCTATTTTCCCTTCAGTTCTTCTGAGTCGTCAAGAAGAAAATTCTAATTTGGTGAAAGTATGTCTTTGACACCTTTCTTAGTGGCTAAATTTTCTTTTGTATATGCTGTAACTCTATTTTTTGATAGTTTATGTTTGTCTTTATAATAATATTTTTATAAATGATCTAATAATTCAAAAGAAGCAAAATTATCAATTCCACACAGTAAAATTACTATCAAGAGGTTGGTTATTCAATATCAACATCAATGAGGAGTGGTGGTGCACAAATATACAATAGTCTCTTCAATAACTTATTAATAAAAAAATAGTATATAATCACTCAAAAAAGGTTATCATTAAAATATTGTTCTAAAATTTTGAAAATTCAGAATACATAAATAATATATGAGAAACATTGCTAACATTTTCATAATTGAAGTATTGTTTAAAAATAATTACTAAATGTGATCTTATGACAGCAGTTATGACAATGTATCACAAAATAGTCAATAAATCTACCTTATACAGTTTGCCAATAAAATAATTGTTTTCTACTAAAATATGCAGTTTAAAATAACTGAATATGTTCGACAGGATAGGTCTGTTAATAATTATCCCAAAATTGCCAGGTGGTGGCTCACGCCTGTAATCCCAGTACTTTGGGAGGCCGAGGCGGGCTGATCACAGGGTCAGGAGATTGAGACCATTCTGGCTAACACGGTGAAACCCCCTCTCTACTAAAAATACAAAAGATCAGCTGGGCGTGGTGGCGGGCGCCTGTAGTCCCAGCTACTCGGGAGACTGAGGCAGGAGAATGGCGTGAACCCGGGATGCGGAGCTTGCAGTGAGCGGAGATCGCGCCACTGCACTCCAGCCTGGGCGACAGAGCGAGACTCCGTCTCAAAACAAACAAACAAACAAACAAACCCAAAAAAGCAAAAAAAAAAAAATCAGTCAAAAATTAAAAAGTTGGACCTGAAATTGAAGTAATACCTTTAATCTATAACAATATTTAAAATTCTAACATACTAGTCAATTTATAGAGAATATATAAATCTAAATGGGGAGCTTACATTCTAAATATTGCAGTGGTATTTAAAATATTACTTTAAGATAAAGTAATATTTAAAACATTTTAAATATTACTTAAAAGGTTTTTTATGTTATTCTGTAGAATAAGACCGTTTAAAATTAATTAGGAATACGTATGCCATAGAACCACAATATAAAAGATATTTATTACATGTACATATATAGAACCTATAAGACACATAAAGAAGAATTATAAGCATATTGTTTTCTTCTTTTAATCAGCCATGCAAATTTCAGCCAAAAACATTGTTCAGAATATAAAGTAGCGTGCTTATAACTTAATTCTGTGCAGCAAGACATTGTTACCTTTTACTTATTTTCTTTGGTAGCTAAAACAAGAATTTAAATAATTTCTTATCTGACACGTTTTCTGTTAATTTTCCACTTCTTAGAATCTTTTCAGAATGCTTAGAACACCTCCTAAGATATTTAGAATAGGCTAGTGATATTCAAACTGTTCTTGAGAACAGTCTCATAACTAGCCTCTCAGCAACTATTCTTGCCCACTTTAATCCATTCTTCAGAGTGATCTTCTAAATACACTGTGTCTAACAGCAATAAAAAGTGAGACACATATAAATAATTTTAAATTTTGTAGTAGCCACATTAAAATACTAAAAAGAAACAGGTGAAATTATATTTTAATAATATATTTTATTTAACCCAATATATCCAAAATATTATCATTTCAACATTAAATCAACCATTGAAATATTTTACATTCCTTGGATTTTAATTTTTTTTTTCTCGAAGTATTTGAAATCCTGTATGTACTTTAGCAGATCTCAATTTAAACTAACTGCATTTCAAGTGCCCAATAACCTCACATGGCTAGTGAATGCCATACTGGATAGCACAATTTTAAACACAGAAATCTATTCATTACATTCTTCTATTTAAAAAATTTTTATAATTTCCCACCATATTAAAGTTAAAGTTTAAAATATTTAACTTAGATTACAATGTTGCCCATGATTTGGCCCTGCCTACCTCTCCAACCACATCAGATGAAGATACTCCCTTCTTGCACCTTCTCCGTTAAGGCTTTGCCCTTCTCCAATTTATGGTCAACCCAGTAGCTGATGATCTCCTTAAAACATGTATAAGACTGTATTATGACTGGACTTAGAGCCTTCCATTGGCTTTCTCTTCCTCGGAGAGTAGAAGCTGTTGCCTTGATAACTGCCTCCCAAGCACCGCATGGTTTTGCTCCCCACCCCCAGTGACTCTGCTTTTCATTTCCTACCTTTTGTTCCTTCAGATACTTCGCTCTAGCCACACTGGCCTTTTCCAGAATCTTGGACACCCAAGCTTGTTCCCACAACAGGGCTTTTTTTAACACTTGCTCTTACTCAGCTATCTGCATGCTTTAACCCTTCCTTTATATCAGGTCTTTGTTCAAATGTCACCAAATTAATGAAGCCTTCCCTGCTTCCTGCTACACCCTGCTGCAATATTTCATATTATGCTCCCCACTCCAAAGAACTTCACATCTGATACATGATGCATTTAATTTTTAAATCATTCCACAGTAAAATGTATGCTCCAATAAGGGAGATATTTTTCTTTGTTTTGTTTTCTAAAATGCATTTCCAGGGTCTAGAACAGTGCTAGGCATTATTAGACCTTCAAATGAGGTATATTTGGCAAATAAAGGAATGAATTGCCAAAGATCTCCTTTAATTTCTATGGTTTTACCATGCTCTTTCTCCTGCTTTAAGACTTCTTCTCTGTTGAAAAGTCTCTTCACTGTATCTCTACCTCATGACCCACGTATGTTGCCAATTCCTCATAACCCCGATGACTCTGTGATTCACTTATCTTTCAGCTCGCACTTCTTTAAGAGGGCCATTCTGACTTCTTAGGCCAAATTTAGTTTCTCAAAGGACCTGGGCCTTTTCCGCATTAGTTAGCCCTTGGTAATTACCTGTTTAATGGCTGTAAGCACCACAAGAGCAGATTTGTCCGGTGCTTAGTGCTTGTTATAATGTAGGTGCTCGATACATACTTGTTTAATTGAACTGGATAGTGTGTGAGTACTCTGCTAATTAAATTCCTGTAGAAGATTATGCATATCTACTTAATGCATGGTCTGGTAATGGCACAATTCATCTTTCTATAGATTTATATGTTTTCTGCTTAATGTGTTATAGGTTAGGGATGAAAACAGACAGTAAATATCTTGAAAGTGATTTAACTGTGTCTGAAAAATGATTATTCTAATATTGCAAGATGACCTAGTTATTAACAAGTTTCCATTTGAAATTATTATTAATGTGAACTTGGATATTACTCCTAATGCAAAAAATACATGTATAAATTGGATATAGGAGCTGCAACTTTCAACTATCCCTGATTTCAAATGTTTTTGTACATCAACTTGCCTTTGAAATCCTAAAAATTTTGAACTCATAAAATATATTTGGGTTACTTCAATATTTCTCTATTTCGATATTAACATTTAGTATAATATTTCATTTAAAAATAAAGAATTCTGTTGTTAGAAAATTATTATTGAGGCACTCACATTCTCTTATATAGCACACATTAATAGTATACAGCATATAACTCTCAGATCATTTCATATTAGATTATAACTATTGTGTCGAGTGTTATCTCAGCTTTATGTAACTGCCACAAGCCAAAGATGGGCCTCAATATCACATATCACAGTATGCACAATGTCTACTGTATTTCAGGCATATTTAGGTTTTAGGGTTTTTTTTTTTTTTTTTTTTTTTTTTTTTTTTTTTTTTGAGAAGTGGTCTGGCTCTGTTGTCCAGGCTGGAGTGCAGTGGTGCGATCTCGGCTCACTGCAACTTCTGCACCCAGATCAAGCAATTCTCCTGCCTCAGCCTCCTGACTAGCTGGGATTATAGGCACCCACCACCATGTCTGCCTAATTTTTGTATTTCAGTAGAGATGGGGTTTCACCATGTTGGCAGGCTGGTCTCGAACTCCTGACCTCAAGTGATCCACCCGCCTCGGCCTCCCAAAGTGCTGGGATTACAGGCATGAGCCACCATACCCAGCCTTTAGTTTTTATAAACACTGTAAAAATGGAATGATGGTAAATAAATGGTGAATGCTAATACCGAACATGAGATAATTGCACAAGTATTCTGTGTATCTATTCAATTAGTGGTCTTAGGTTTTGTTAGAATTGGGTTATAAATGGGATATCAGTACTCATGTCTTGAGAACATTTAAATTTCTTTCTTATATATTCTTTCCTTCTCTACTACTTCCTTATTTTTCTGTTTATATTATAGGATGTATAAACTTCTTGCTTTCAAGAAACAAGCGAGTGAAGATAAGAATGTTTTCCAACATATGTCTATATTCTACAGAATCATGTAGGAAAGTTACAGGTTATCTAACAAAGTGGTTTCTATTATTTTTTCCTTTAGAAAAATCTATTTGGGAATAGACCATCGTTACTTTCCTTTTTGGTTTTTTTTTTTTTTTTTGAGACAGAGTCTTGCTCTGTCACCAGGCTGGAGTGCAGTGGCAGGATCTCGGCTCACCACAGCCTTCAACTCCCTGGTTCAAGCGATTCTCATGTCTCAGCCTCCCGAGTTGGGTTCTCAGGCATGCACCACCATGCCCATCTAATTTCTGCATTTTTAGTAGAGTTGAGGTTTCACCGTGTTGGCCAGATGGTCTCCATCTCCTGACTTTGTGATCCGCCTGCCTTGGCCTCCCAAAGTGCTGGGATTACAGGCATGAGCCAGTGCACCCAGCCTGCATTACCTTTTTAAATTCTACTTTTAAGTTTTCCCCCATAATAATAAAGATTTATTATTTAAATCACTATATCTTTTGGAATAGTGCATTCATCTCAGGTCTGCCTGTCTCTGCTTTCTCCCTGCTCATATCCACTCCACAGTTTCTGCAAGTTACATTTCTAAATAGTAGATATGGCTATGCTATTCTCTATTGTCTATAGTAAGAGTTTAGCCTTTTTGCAAAACCAGACCACTGCACAGATTTGTACAGACTGATTTGGTTAGGCTTTGTGTCCCCACCCAAATCTCATCTTGAATTATAATCCTCATAATCCCCATGTGTCAAGGGAGAGACCACGTGGATATAATTGAATCATGGGGGTGGTTTCCCCCATGCTGTCCTTGTGATACTGAGTGAGTTCTCACAAGATCAGATGGTTTTATAAGGGGCTCTTCCCCCTTCTCTAGGCAATTCTCCTTCCTCTTGCCTTGTGAAGAAGGTCCCTTGCTTCCCCTTTGCCTTCTGCCATGATTGTAAATTTCCTGAGGCTTCTCCAGACATGTTAAACTGGTGGTCAATTAAACCTCTTTCCTTTATAAATTACCCAATCTTGGGCAGTTCTTTATAGTAGTATGAAAATTGAATAATACAGTAAATTGGTACCAAAGAGAGTGGGGTACTGTTATAAAGATACCAAAAGTGTGGAAGCGTCTTTGGAAATGGGTAACAGGCAAAGGTTGGAACAGTTTGGAGGGCTCAGAAGAAGACAGGAAGATGTGGGAAAGTTTGGAACTTTCTAGAGACCTGGAGGGCTCAGAAGAACACAGGAAGATATGGGAAAGTTTGGAACTTCCTAGAAGCTTGTTGAATGACTCAGACCAAAATGCTGATAGTGATACGGACAATTAAGTCAAGGCTGAGGTGGGCTCAGATGGAGATGAGGAGCTTGTTGTGCACTGGAATAAAGGTGACTCTTGCTATGCTTTAGCAAAGAGACTGGTAGCATTTTGCTCCTGTCCTAGAGATCTGTGGAACTTTGAACTCATGAGAGATGATTTAGGGTACCTGGCAGAAGAAATTTCTAAGCAGCAAAGCATTCAAGATGTTACTTGGGTGCTCTTAAAAGCATTCAGTTTTATACATTCACAAAGAGATGGTTTGAAATTAGAACTTACGTTTAAAAGGGAAGTAGAGAATAAAATTTTGGAAAATTTGCAACCTGATGATACAATAGAAAATAAAAACCCATTTTCTGGGGAGAAATTAAAGCTGGCTGCAGGAATTTGCATAACTAACAAGGAGCTGAATGTTAATTGCCAAGACAACGGAGAAAATATTTCCGGGGCATCTCAGAGATATTAATGGCAGCACTTCCCATCACAAGTCTGGAGGCCTAGGAGGGAAAAAAGGTTTCATGGGCTGGGCCCAGGGCCCAGCTGCTCTGTGCAGCCTTGGGACATGGCACCCTGCAGCCCAGTCACTCCAGCTTCAGCCATGGCTAAAAGGGGCCAAGGTACAGCTTGGGCTATTGCTTCAGAGGTTGCAATCCCCAAGCGTTGGCAGCTTCCATGTGCTGTTGGGCCTTCAGGTGCACAGAAGACAAGAACTGAGGTTTGGGAGCTTCTACCTAGATTTCAGGGGATGTATGGAAATGCCTGGATTAACATTTATTATAATATTTCATTATACGGCAGAAGTCTGATGCAGGGGTGGAGCCCTCATGGAGAACCTCTACTAGAGCAATGAAGAGGGAAAATGTAGGGTTTAAGCCCCAACACAGAGTCCCCACTTGGGTACTGCCTAGTGGTGCTATGAGAAGAGGGCCACCATCCACTAAACCCCAGAATGGTAGACCACTGACAGCCTGCACCATGGGCCTGGAAAAGCCACAGACACTCAATGCCAGCCCATAAAAGCAGCCAGGAGTGGAGCTGTACCCTGCAAAGCCACAGGGGTAGAGCTGTCCAAGACTGTGGGAGCCCACCTCTTGCATCAGGGTGACCTGAAAGTGAGACAAGAAGTCAAAGGAGATCATTCTGCAGCTTGAAGATTTGACTGCCACACTAGATTTCAGACTTACAGGAGGCCTGGAGCCCTTTTGTTCTGGTCAATTTCTCCCATTTGGAATGGGTGTATTTACCCAATGCCTATACCCCTATTGTATCTAGAAACTAATTCACTTGCTTTTGATTTTACAGGCGCATAGGTTGAAGGGACTTGCCTTTTCTCAGATGAGACTTTGGACTTGGAATTTTGGGTTAATGCTGGAATGAATTACAACTATGGGGGACAGTTGGGAAGGCATGATTCGTATCATAATGTGAAAAGGATATGATATTTGGGTGGGGCCAGGGACAGAATGATTTGGTTAGGCTTTTTATCCCCAAGCAAGTCTCATCTTGAATTATAATTCCTATAATCCCTATGTGTCAAAGGAGAGACCAGGTGGAGGTAATTGAATCATGGGGGTGGTTTCCCTGATGCTATTCTCATGATAGTGAGTGACTTCTTACAAGATCTGATAGTTTTATAAGGGGCTCTTCCTACTTCGATAGGCACTTCTCCTTCCTCCTGTCTTGTGAAAAAGGTGCCTTGCTTCCCTTTTGCCTTCCGCCACAATTATAAGTTTCCTAAGGCTTCCCCAGCCATACTGAACTGTGAGTGAATTAAACCTCTATTTTTTATAAATTACCTTGTCTCAGGCAGTTCTTTATAGCACTATGAAAATGGACTAATACACAGACTGAGAGCTAAGAATGGTTTTACATTTTTTTTTTTTTAAGATAGGGTCTCACTCTTTCATCCAGGCTAGAGTGCAGTGGCATGATCACAGCTTACTGCAGCCTCCACCTCCCAAGCTCAGGTGGTCCTCCCACATCAGCCTTCCAAGTAGCTGGTACTACAGGCATGCACCACCATGCCAGCTAATTTTTGTATTTTTTGTAGAGAGGGGGTTTTGCCATATTGTTCAGGCTGGTCCCATTCTTCTGTGCTTCAGTGATCTGCCTTGCCTCAGTCTGCCAAAGTGCTGAGACTACAGGCATAAGCATCTGCACCCAGCCTTTATATTTTTAAATGATTATATAAGTATATGATACTCTAGATTTTTTGACTCAGACTTCAAAGTCTAAAGTACATACTCTATGGCTTTTCACAGAAAAAATATGACAATACCTGGTTTCTAGAATAAAGTCCAAACTAAGATTAGCATTTAATTTCTTTCAGAGATGGACTCACATCTATTTTTCCAAAATCACCTTCCACTGCTACAGAAATTTTATACTTCTTGCCACTCCCTACATGGACCATACTATTTTCTCACAGTTTTACTGAAGTATAATTGGCATACACAAAACTTCAAATAAAGCATATGATTGGATATTGTGATATATCTACACAACTGTGAAAACTTTGCACAATCAAGATAGCGAATATATCTGTCAATCCCAGAAGTTTTCTTATACCTCTTCATTTTAGGGTATTTTCATTTTTATATTTAAAGTATGTTTCTTGGAAGCAGCACATACCTGGATCTTGTAAAAAAATACTATTTGACAATCTATGCCATTTAATTGGAGCATTTCGATCATTTATATTTAATGTGATTACTGATATTCTTAGGTTTAATTCTACCTTGCTATTTGCTTTGCATTTGTCCCATGTCTTTGTTATTTTCCTCTTTTCCTATGTTCTTTTAGAAAAGTGACATACTTTTTACGATCTGTTTTATCTTCTTTGTTGAATTTTTTTTATTAGTAAAATTTAAGTGAGCACTCACAGAGAACCTCTGCACCTCTCTGGAGTTGTCTTTTGGAAAGCCCTTTTCTCTGTCATACTGACATTGTGAAATCTTGCTACCTTGATTTCCCTGAACTCTCAGATCTGTCTTCTCAATTAATAGTGCATTAAGGAGTTTATAAGGTTTTATCAGGGTCCTTTCTCCCTGTGCCAGGGCCTAAAAATTTACCCTAAATAGTAAGTTGGGGAAATTGTAGGGCTTTCCTCTTTTAATTACTATCTCTTGGTTATCTGACGTCTCATGTCTTAAATATGTTTTTTTCCACATATTTTAAATGAGTTTTCTTATCTCAGATAGTAGAAGTTACTCCATCTTGACCAAAAGTAAAAATCAGACTGCTTGAGTCATCCTAAATTCTTATTTTTCTGTCTTCATATTTCACTGTCTTCTATAATGTCCTTTTCCTATCTACTATATCTAGTTTCTCAAATACATATTTAAATAACTTATTTTAAAGTGCAATGTAATACTACCACCTGTACCAGAATACTTAAGATGAAATAAACACACAATACCAAATGTTTCTGAGAATATGGAGCAATACGAACTCTAAAATATCACTGGAGGAGTTTAAGTTGGTGCTACCACTTTAGAGAACTGTTTGGCAGTACTTACTATAGATGAACATAAGCCTACCATTTGATATAACAATTCTACTGCTTGCTATATGCCCAAAAGAAAAGCATGAGATGAAAGGGGCCTATCCCCCTGAAGTAGTCATACTAATTTCCATTGCTACATGAGTTATTGATCCTCCACTTGATTTTCATTTTCTGAAATTTGTTGACATTGATGTGGTTTGGATATTTGTCTTCTTGAAATCTCATGTTGAAATGTGATTCTCAATGTTGGAGGTGGGGCCTGGTGGGAGATGACGGGATCATGGAGGTGGATTCCTCATGAATGGTTTAGAAGCATCCCCTGTTTATAAGTGAGTTCTTGCTCAGTTAGTTCATGCGAGACAAGATTGTTTAAAAGTCTAGGACCACAACCTCCCCACCCCTTGCTCCTGCTCACACCATGTGATGTACAGGCTCCCCTTCTCCTTCTACCATAATTAGAAGCTTCCTGAGCCCCTCACCAGAAGCAGATGCTGGAGCCATTCTTGTACTGCCAGAAGAATCATAAGCCAATTAAAACTCTTTTCTCTACAAATTACCCATCTCAGGTACTTCTTTATAGCAATAAAGAAATGACCTAATACAGACATTGACTTTTCTCACCTGATGTAGTTTCTTTTCCCTTTCTCTTTTGCTTTCTTCTTGTTAGAGTAAACATTCTATATACCCTTATTCCTGTTAGTGAATTGTCAAAAAGGCATAGAGGTAAACTAATATGTTCAATAAACTATGTTTAACAAAAAGCTTTTACCTTCCTAAATTTCAGATCATATAATTGGAGGAAGTATATTCAGTTAAGAATAATCAAATTACAAACATATCCTTATTTCTGAAATATGTTTTGAAATTTTTATTTCAAAATATGTTTATAATTTCAGAAACTTTACATGATTGCTTAAAATAACAGTGAAAATGTCATACATATGGCAAAAGTCAATTTTTAGAGAAGACATATATTAAAGGCAAACTAAATATGGATACAGTGATTGAAATGTCACTAATTTTCTATTTTGTTTTTTTTTGAGACAAAGTTTGCTCTTGTTGCCCAGACTGAAGTGCAGTGACATGATCTCAGCTCACTGCAACCTCCGCCTCCCGGGTTCAAGCAGTTCTCCTGCCTCAGCCTCCTGAGTAGCTGGAATTACAGATGCCTGCCATGATGCCTGGCTACACTAATTATCTTATACAACAATTTCTCTTATAGATGTTTGAAATTTCATTATCCACAGAAAATTGAAATCAGAATATTGAAGTATTGATTGAAACACAGCTGAAGCCTGTGACTTTCAGTCACATACACACACACACAAAGTATGTCTCTAATAAAACAAAAAATAAGAAATGAATAATCTGTTCTACTCATACTTTCAAAATTGAGTGGTTAGACTATATATTGTTAGCAGTGTTTTTAGGCTTATCCTTATTATCAGAGAACTGGAAGACAAAAAAATAACATGAGAAATCCTAGCTAGCATATCATGCTGTGTGGTTCTCATTGTTTGATTAAATATTGAATTGCGTCTTGTGTGTCAGGAACTGATATTAATATAATCGACTGCTTTTCCCTCATGGTGTTCAATAGCCTGTAAGTTTAGATAAACCTGCATGACTTATCAGTAAAATATATGATCTGCATCATTTCTCAAAATAATAGGATTCTTGAAAGAACTTTAAGAAACTGGCAAAAACAGTATCATTTATGTTTTCTAGATGCTGCTGTACAATAAATATTGTTGTCAAGTTATTAGCAAAAGCAGAGAAGATTAAGGAATTTAAACATAAGAAAACTGCAAAACTTAAGGGTGAATAAACACACATATGTTGTTTCTTCTGAATAACCTCATAGCATCCAGTGAAATTCTCAAATTCACCAAATCCAAGTCTATAAATAATAAGCTTGTATATTCAGTTAAGAATAATCAAATTACAAACATATCCTCATTTCTGAAATATGTTTTGAAATTTTTATTTCAAAATACGCTTATAATTTGAGAAACTTTATGTGATTGCTTAAAATAACAATGAAAATATTATACATAAGGCAAAAGTCAAAGTAAATTTTTGGAGAAAGATATATATTAAAGGCAAACTAAATATGAATACAGTGATTGAAATATCACTAATTTTCTTTTCTTTTTTTTTCTTTTTTTGAGACAAAGTTTCGCTCTTGTTGCCTAGGCTGGAGTGCAGTGGCACTCCATGCTTTTCTGTTGGGCATATAGCAATAGTATTGTGTTTCAAAATATTCAATCCAACTTTCTTCAGAGGATGGCTACTATAAAGAATACATGATGCCAGGTGAGGTGGCTCAAGACTGTAATCCCTATCACTTTAGGAAGCTAAGGTGGGTGAATCACTTGTGGTCTGGAGTTTGAGACCAGCCTGGCCAACATGGTGAAACCCTGTCTCTACTCAAAATACAAAAATTAGCCAGGCATGGTGGCAGGCACCTGGAATTCCAGCTCCTTGGGAGGCTGAGGCATGAGAATTACTTGAACCTGGGAGGCGGAGGTTGCAGTGAGCTGAGATTGCACCACTGCACTCCAGCCTGGGCAACAGAGTGAGACTCCCTCTCCCTCTCTCTCTCTCTCTCTCTCTCTCTCTGACACACACACACACACACACACACACACACACACACACACACACACAGAACACATGAGATTATGATTAGATAATGTATGTAAAGGAGTACTGGTACTAATTCCAATTTCTTACTGTCATCAGAAAAATGCTTTAATGAACTTCCCATTGAATAAACAAATAGAAAAACCATTAGACCTACATAAATATACTGCAAGTTACATCAATATCATCCCAAAGAATAAGAGTAAAATGCTCTTGTTCCAGAAAGGATAGAGTAAACACATGGCATCCTCTTTCTCCCGCTTAACTGTAAAATCTAGGAAGAATACACAAAGCAGCAATTTGAGGACTCAAAGTAGAAGTAGGCACATTGGAGAAGACTAAAATGTGAAGTATCGCTGGGCTGATGATAAGTTTACCATTGTTCTCATTCATCTTTCTAATTCCCACTCAACCCTCTCCTGCCCTGAATGAACTGGAAACTTGGAAGTGGACACCAGGCCACAGACAGCTCCAGGACAAGCCTGCTCATTTTAGCTTTAGGAGTGGGAATCAGAATTCATAATGCTCAGAGAGAATGTGGCAATTCCCCACCCATTTTTTCTTTTCTTGCTTAACTCTTGCCCAGTCCTCAAGCAATCACATAGTGATGGTGGTGGTGGTGGCCAGAAATGGGAAACACAGGAGCCAAAATTCTTAAGAAAGTCAATTTTCTTGTTTGTTCACTGAAGCTGTGGTTCCAAGAGGGTTGGGTCTACCTCCATTATGTTTCTTTTTCTCTCTGTCCTCCTCTCACATGGCCCTGGAAGTGCATGTAGTTGCAGAAGGGCACAGCACGGTGGAGGAAATAAAGCCTCAGCCTTCTTGCCAAGGGATCTTAAAGAGAAACCACAGGAAACCAGAAAGTACCCAGAGAACATGAAGAGACAGAGAAGTTTAGAAAAGCAATCCATAAACTTGTTTATGAACTCTTGGGCTTACTCCCAAATGCACACATGTGGATTCTATTCTATTTAACATGCCAAAGACTTAAGAACTAGGCCAAGACCAGCACCCAGGTATCAGACAAGCAGTCCGGTTTTTAAACTTCTGGTTATGTAGAGAAGAGGACATCAACATAGAAATCATATACTGTTGTTTTCAGTTAGTTTGTTTCTTGATGTGGCTATTTTGACACATGAACTTAGAAACAGGGGTTATATACACACACACAGGAAAACTAACACCATATTCCTGAATATCCTGAAATGAATATATATTTCCATACTGGCAAACTCAGGTAAGTTGCCATTAATAAGCATAAAGTGAATGTATTATATTTCAATTTATCCTTTATCATCTTTTCTCATTCATAGATTTATAATTTATATGTTAAAGATGATTTGAAAAAAGCACATACACTCAAGAGATGGACAAGTGTCAAGGTTACAGCATTATTTGGAAAAGAGTCAGAAATAGTTTAGTAGTCTGAGGGTAGTGACAAGCAAAGTTAAAATTCTAAAGCTGTTTCTAGTGTGAGAATAAGGTAAGCATTTCTGTTCTGGAAGTTAAGATAAAGTATGTAGACCAAAAGACTTACATCAACAGTTTTTAGGATTAGGCTAAATTTTTATTACCATTTTGAATATAATCTGGTAATAATACTCATACAACATAGAAGCTACTATGTTGTTTCTATAAATATTGATCACCCTTTAAATGTTCCAACATTTATCTTCTAACGTGATTTTTACTTAATTTTATATTCCCAGATATGTTTTAGTCAACCATACTTAATCCCACATTAATATTACTTTCTTCATATTTGGTTTTAAAAAATGTGCTCAGTGAATCTATAATCAGATTCCCAAGTATCCTGAAATGAAATACTATTTAGTATTTTTATCCCCTAGTCAGAGATTCTTATTCTTGTTTCACTACTTTGTGTAGACCATCTAGTTATGACAGTTTGTCATCTTTTCTTTCAATATTTCTTTATTGCATACTCTTTAAGTCAGACTGAATTTGCTTTTATGAATAAAGAAAAATGTCTTCAAAAAGAATACATCCAGTAACTTACTATAAGATATATTAGTAATAATAACTACAACAAAACCATTTATAATTATTGAACATTCAGAATGAGCCAGGCACTTTGATAAGCACTTTGCATATAATATTTTGGTTATTCTTACAAAAATTAACTACAAAGTAAATAAAGAATGTGGCCTTTGAAACTAGATCACATGGGTTTGAGTTCTGTTTCTTTAGTTTACTCGCTCTGTCATTTAAGGTGACTTATTTTCATGTGCATCAGTTTTCACTTCTGTAGAATAGGTGTTATTGACTGAGTGTGTGTATGCCCCCCAGATTTTGATGTTGAAGACTGAAATCCCCAATGCAATCATATTTGAAGATGGGGACTTTGGGAAGTGATTAGCTCATGAGGATGGAAGTCTAAATGGGATTAGTGCCCTTATAAGGGAATGAAGAAACCAGACCTCTCTGCTCTCTTACATGTGAGGACAGCAGAAGATAGCCATCTGCAAATAAGGAAGAGGGTACTCACCAGACACCAGATCTTCTGGTGCCTTGATCTTGGACTTTCAGCCTTATGAACTGTGAGAAATATATCTCTGCTGTTTAAGCCACACAGTCTATTATATTTTGTTACAGAAGCCCAAACTGACTAAAACAATGGGAATAAAAGATAGCACTTAACTCAGGGGTGGTTGTGAGGATTAATAAATGTCATATGTATAAAATGATCAGAAGGGTGTCTACCATTTTATTATTAAGATGAGGAACCTGAAGCTAAGTAATATTAAATAATGTACTGTGGCAGATTGTTTTCCAAAAAAACGCCCCAACAATATCTTTCAAAACATATGTTCTTTTGACAATTTCTTATAGACACTCATTGCACAAAACTGTTAGGCCTCCGTTCTCTTCTCTTGACATCAGTGTGCTTGTGACTACAGTAGAAGTGACTTTATATGATTTCCTAGGCTAGGTCATAAAAGGTAATAGAGCTTTCGTCTGATTCTTCAGGATGCTTACTTTTAGAAACTACCCATGTGGCAGGAGGAAGACCAAGCAGCCATGGAGATGGCCACGTGGAGAAGAATTTAGGTTCTTTGCTCATAGCTCTGGCTGAGCTCGTGGTTGAAAACCAGCACCAATTTGCCGGACAAGTGAGGGACCCATCTAGAATGTAGATCCTCCAGTCCCCACTCCTGCCAATCCAGCTGATGCTGCATGGGGCAGAGATGAGCTGCCCTTGCCAATCCCGGCTCACATTACAGATTTGTGAGCAAAATAGATGATCAGTGTTGTCTTAAGTCATTAAATTTGGGTTTTTTTTTTTATGTAGGACTGAGTAACTGGAACATTTGCTCAAGGCCATATGGAAAAAGCCAAAAGTTAGACAGAGGTCCATTCTAACCCATAATCCGAGTTCTCATCATTAGTTACCCATTATATTTGGAACACTGTGCTTATTTTTCAATCTAGGGAAGTGATGGAGTGAATCACACTTTTAAAGAATAATTGGTGAGTGATATGGTTTGGCTCCATGTCCTCACCCAAATCTCATCTCAAACTGTAATCCCCATCATCCTCACGTGTCAAGGGAGGTGCCTGGTGGGAGGTGATAGGATCATGGAGGTGGTTTTCCTCATGCTGTTCTTGTGATGGTGAGTGAGTTCTCATGAGATCTGAAGGTTGCATAAGGGGCTCTTCCATCTTCGCTTCACTCTCATTTTTCCTGCCACCTTGTGAAGAAGGTACTTGCCTCTCCTTTGCCTTCCCCCATGATTGTAAGTTTTCTGAGACCTCTCCAGCCATGCAGACTGTGAGTCAATTAAACATTTTTTCTTTATAAATTACCCATTCTCTGGCAGTTCTTTATATTAGTAACAGTGTAAGAACGAACTAATATAATAAGGATATTCAGATTATAAATAACTACTATAACAAAAGTCTTTAGTAAGATTTAATTGGCATATACAGTTTTAACTAATTGTTTTATATTATATTAACCATATTTCTTTTTTGTAAGAGGTGAAACTAATATTGCTTTATTCAAAACTTAGAAATAAAAATGTATTACACAACTTTTATTTCATTAAAATGTTTTATGTGGTCACCTCATCTTCTGTAAAAAATAAGCAAGACATTCGTCTTTCAACCTAGAATTGAATCGTATTCAATTCAATTGAATGAATTGTATGTGTGATTTGAACATTTTGATGAAACTCACTCATCACTGCTGAAAGTATCACATACTCTGACACCTCAGTAAAGTTTGACAACCCTATATTCTGCTGCCTCAGCAACAAATTTACAATCTATTTTTCAATCTGACAATTTTGAATGTCCCACTGTCATATATTTTGTGTCATTTCTGTAGTTGAATAGGACAGGAAAATAATGTAAAAATTATTGAATTATAACTATACAATTTTTACTAAGCAAGGAAAGCATACATTTTTATAGAAAGTTATTAATCATGCTGGCAATCAATACAATAATCACAATTTTCATCCAGTACAAATTGATGTTTTATATATTTATTCTATTTAAGTCTTACAAAAAGCCGATGATTTGAGTATTAATGTCCTCATTTTACATATAGGGAGATGAAAACTCAGGCAGTTGCTGAAGGTCACAGAGATGATACATAAGCAAGCCAGGCTCTCGAAGCCAGGTGTCTCGGATTCTTATGCTGAAACTTTAGTACATCTTTTCATTATACAAATACATGTGTGTGTGTGTTTGTGTGTGTGTGTGACATGAGACATTCCTGGTAATAATTACCACATTTATCTCTTCCTCTGTAGCCTACCATTGCAATTATCATATGCATCCTCATCTTAATACCTGTTATTTATCATTTCATATAAAGAAGCATCTCTTCTCAATTCCATTGTTAATTACTTAATACTAAGTATTCTGTGTGTGCTAATTCATTGGAACAATACTGCAGACAAAGCAGAGGTGCAAATATGAATGTATCATTGCTTGTACACATAGTTAATGTATACTTATTAGTCAAAATTACATGAGAATATTATAGAATAACAGCAAAGCAGACATTCAAAATATTCACTATCTGCTGTCTTCAAAATTGTAAAGATAATATACTACAATATGACTTAAAATTTCTAAACTTTTTAATTTAATCCATCTTCCCCATGGGTAAGTTTTCACATAATATGTGTTTGTATTTATCATACAAGGTTTAAATGATTATTTGTATCATTGAACCATTGGTTGAAAAGTAGATGGATGTTCCCAATGTATTTCCATTGTATGTAGCCCTCCATTTTTTTTTTTTTTAATTGAGACAGAGTCTTGCTCTGTCACCCAGGCTGGAGTACAGTGGTGTGATCTCGGCTCACTGCAACATCCACCTCCAGGGTTCAAGCAAGTCTTGTGCCTCAGCCTGCCAAGTAACTGGGGCTACAGGCATGCACCACCATGTCCAGCTAATTTTTTTGTATTTTAGTAGAGATGGGGTTTCACCATGTTGCCCAGGCTGGTCTTGAACTCCTGAGCTCAGGCAATCCACCCACCATGGCCTTCCAAAATGCTAGGATTACAGGCATGAGCTACTGCACCCAGCCTGCGGCCCTCCATTTTTACAGTCCAGCTGTAGTGCTTGAACTTCATAATGATATTTTGAGTTATATTTTGTATTATTTATTACAATTAGGGTTTTATATTGAATAACAACTATTCGTGTAACTAAATAGTTTATTTACCACCTTTCCATTAATATTTTAAAATAGCTTGCCAAAACTGTGATCAACATTTCATTGGAATGTTCTGTAAATATTGAATTGAAGAAAACTGGTATAGCATCTTCTATCCAGTACAAGTAGAATACCTATATTGATTCAGCATGGTTTGGATATGACAGATTCTCATGGATTACAAGGGCACATTCAAGGGTGAAATGCTATATGCAGCAACAGCAGACACTCGAGATTCAGAACTTCTAATGCCCTGCTTGCAATAGCTCTATGTGGCTGTGTAATCACCAGAGACTAGGGCAAGTCAGTTTTACAGATGTGATGGGTCTGATTGGAATACGGTTCCTTGATTTGGCTCATACCAAATCCCCCTATATAGCCATTCCATATATTAATGCTGTTGGCCTGAGCCTGAGTTTCCCAATGACTATTTCTCACCCAGGCAGATCACCTGTAAGCTGGTGCTTGGATAATCCAATTTTCATGGCAAACAGGAGCTCTTCTGCAAAAGCAGTTCTAGCATTTCATGAACCTATAACAAGTGTTTCTATTGGAAAACCTGCAACCATAAGGACAGTCTTCTATTATAAAGCTATAAATCCATTCCATTAATCAAAAGCTGTACACATACAAAATTTTGTGTAAATCATTTTTTACACATGTTCATCCATGTGTAAATATTTTAAACATAGCAGAAAGATTCTTAGCAGGCCTTCTTTTATGCAACACAAACCCTCCAGTTAATCAATTTTATACATATGCATATCAAATTTCCATAAATTGGAACATATTATAGTCACTGAGGTAAAATAATCTACTGGACCAGACAAATGCGTTATCAACATACACAAACTTGTCTCTCCTCTCTGTTCTTGTTGCATATCACATGTGCTGCTATTACACAAGTATTTGATTGTTTTGCAGTGGTTTGATTCCTTGACCATCTTAACATCAGAGTATGGGCACTTGTGAGAATAAACTATCTTTGTATTAAAATTTTCATACTCTAAGACTGTACTTTGCAAATATTAGGTGTTCAATAAGTATCTGATAAATGACTAACAAAATAAATAAGTGACCCTTGATATTCTTTGACTTATACGACCAATTTTTTTATATTCAGTCAACATTGCTACATTATATTCTGATACAGCTTCTTTAAGGGGGAAAGAGCACTTGCAAAAGACACCTGGAATTAACATAACATTTTACTGTATCCATTATCAAAGAAATACCATATTCAAGAACTGACTATTTAGAGTTATTTGCAAATTGTAATATACACTTTTACGTTGAAGCCTGCAATTTTAGTACTTTTGTCTCAAATTGCTATATTGATGAATATATTCAGCTCTCATGTTTGACCACATATGTTAATTTGAAAGCATATGTAATTTTCATTTTTGCACTTTTACAAACTACAGAATTAATATAAAAATAACAGTTATTGCAAGAACTGTTTGGCTAATACTGCATTATCAAGTACAATCATCTTTGATTATTCTGAAGTGGAATAACTTTGATAAATGTATAATAAGTTGTAGTTACTATTCATTCAGGATTTAATAGAGAAGTAGGGGGGTATAGGTTGAATAAAACCTAGTCCCTGAAGAGATGAGTATAAACCTCAACTTATAAGATAATATTAGACACGGAGATTAAATAACTCATTGGCAGTATATTAATAAACACCTGGAGTTTCAACAAGGTAAAAATTAGTATCAAGTAGAGTAGCTCGAATCAGCTTCTTAGCCTGGAGATGAGGCATTTTAACTGGACCTTTTCTATGGAAAGGTAGAATGAGAAGAATGAGCAAATAGATGTAAGCATGGAAATGAATATCACAAAATTCTATATAAAGAGAGGAAACGAACTCAAATAAAACAAAAAGTGAATGGTATAAAGATGAAATATATAAGGTAGTTAATAGGGTATGGTTATCAAGAGTCTCATAAGGCGGCCTAAAGAATTCCATTGTTATACTAAACACAGAAATTTTTGAACTAAGGATAAAGAGTTTACATACATGGATTCTGTTGACAGTATACCAAATTTATTAAAGAAGCAGGAGAAAAGAAGCAATGAGACCAGGTAGGAGACAAAGTCATTGACCCAGACAAGAAATATTTATCCGTAAACAAAGACGATGAAGGTGAGAACAGAAAAAAGTGGCATTGTAAAGATAAACAATTTAAAAAATAGTCTTAAAATAGACTGAGGGCAAAAAACAAGATAAACTTTAAGTGCAGCTTAGACATAACTATTAGATATATTTAATATTCTTAATAATATTGACCATATCATTGCGGACAGGATGTGTGAATCTTTTAATGCAGAAGCCTTACATTCAAATCCTATTGGCTGAAATATATTGCCTTATGTAAGTTATTTAACTCCTGTAAGTCTGAATTTATTCTTTTGTAAAATGGAGACAAGAATAGTATTATAACTATCTGTTGAGATGATGCATAATGCAATTTATGTAACATGTTTAGCATGGTGTCTGGATCATTATGAGCGATGATTAAAAGTTAACTACCTAAGGTCAATCAGCCCACAAAAATTTTCATTGCTAAGAAAGAAACTCTCCTATACACAAAATAGTCAGGAAAATAGCTGTAATGGCTAACCAAATATTCCAGTCATGTATAGTCCTCCCTCAGTATAAGTGGGGTATTGATTCCAAGACCCCTAGGTATACCATCTTCCCATACTCAAGCCTCACTGTCAGCCCTGTGAAACCTGTGCATATGAAAAGTCAACTTTCTGTTTACATAGGTTTCCCATTCCATGAATACTGTGCTTTGGATCTGTGTTTGGTTGAAAAAAATTCATGTCTGAGTGGAGCCATGCAGTTCAAACACATATTGTTCAAGGACAATCTGTACATAGTAAATGAATTGCCATTTCCCAAAAAATAGAATTTAAAATGTATAGTATAATACTATAATTATACTTAATAAATATATTCTATCTTATGTAATTGAAAGGGCACTTTATAATTCAACAAACATGTTTAAGTTTTTCAATGTCAGTTCTTATCTAAAATTTCATACTAAATATTTTAAACTTTTCTATTTAGATCTTAACTAAAATTTCATACTAAATATTTTAAACTTTTCTATTTAGATCTTACCTAAAATTTCATACTCAACATTTCTAACTTTTCTATTCCCTCATAGACATCAAATCAAAGAAAAACAAGCAAAAGCAACAGGTTATGTTTGCTTTGTGGCATAAAGGTAATCCAGAAGAAACAAGCCTTTCTACATTTTCCAACTGATTGGAATAAGAGTGCTTTTGTGAAACAAGTGAATTTAATTTTGTGGTAACCTAGTTGATGGTTTGAAGTAAGTCCAAGATTTGCAAGAGTTACAAACTTATAATTGCCCAATTTTTCTATGTAATTTTAATGGAAAATATAAGTTCTAAAATATATCCAAAAACATTTCTCCCCTTCTCCCTTTATCCCTTAGGAAGATCATATCTTCTAAATTACTCTACTCAGCTGATTGTAAAGATTAGTAGGCAAAATGCCCGTTGTAAATGAATCCACTTGAAACTTTCTCTACTGTGGATTGTGTAAACAAATCTGTATCGTATGTTCTATTTATTCAGTCAACTCTGCTGAATGCATAAAAAGTCTTTGACTTACAAATTTTCCTTTTTACTTCATAATTCCTTTCCACGGATTTAAGTGTCTTTGTTTTTTCCCAAAATGATGGAGAATAATTTATCATAAAAATATAGAAACTTCTTCTCTGCGTTAAATTCTCATAGAAAGAACACAGTCTTTCATTTATAAATCTGAGATATAATATAGCATTTAGGGGCAGAGACCTTAGAACCAGAAATCCTGGATCCAAATCTTGGCCCATCCACTTACTAACTTTGTGACCTTAGACAAGTTAGTTAATTTCTCTGAGTCTCATTTTTCTCATCTGTGGAATGGAAGAAAACAATACTTGTCTTGTACAACTATCTTGAGAATTAATTAATAATTCTAAAGTGTTTAAGCCCTAGTACATGGTAAGTGCTATGTAATGATTCAGGCCCTAGTACATGGTAAGTGGTCTGTAATGATTCATTTATATATGATTTATCTAACCATGTAAAAATGTTTATATTTCTGGAGCCTAGTACATAGGAAATTAATTAACTATTTGGAGAATGTATAACTATGTCAATACTTAAGGCAAATATTCCACAATTTCACTATTCCTTAAGTAAAACACTGTTGCATTTCATATGGATAAAATTTATTCTTTTCTAAGTTCTTAACTCTTCTAAGTTTAAAATACACTGTCACTTAGTAAAAAAAAGTTGTTTAGAACACATAATTATACAACCTTTCATCATGCATCTTTCAGCCATTATTTTTCTTTTTTTTCCATTTATTATTATTATACTTTAAGTTTTAGGGTACATGTGCACAATGTGCAGGTTAGTTACATATGTATACATGTGCCATGCTGGTGCACTGCACCCACTAACTCGTCATCTAGCATTAGGTATATCAGCCATTATTCTTCTAAAGCAAAAGACTAATGGGGTAATGAACATTTTAAGCTATTAGTGACTATAGAGACAATCTTCTTCCACATCACTCTTGTTTTACAAATGAGGAGACAGGACTTTCAAAAGATAAAGCTCATTTCTCTGAATTATACCTTGGATTAGTACTTGAGATGGATTCTGAGTTCAAGACTCCTGACTCCCGACTCCCAAACTGTTTTTTTGTTTTTTCCCTCCACACCACAATCATCTCACAGACTTCTGTCCCTTAAATATTTCATTAGATTTTTTTCTGCATTCATCTCCCATGTCTTTTCTTCTCCTTTATGTATTATAATCTGCACTACCTATACTATTTCTGTAGCAGAGGCACTACACGGTTTTGTTAAAAATTGGGTATGATGCTTTGTTTTGTGGCAACTTCTCTACCCTTACAAACAATCCTTATTCACATCAAAAGTCTTATGTGGTCTCCTAATTGCCTCAAGCAGGCAAATCGCTATGTGAGTTCCTGTGGCTCTAACCCCTAAATACATGTTAAATCTGTCCCTTTATCTCCATCTCCACTGCTAATATCCAACTCCACATTACCTTGATTTCTTGCCTGAATTATCCCAATGACTCTTTCTACTTTTGCCTCTACCACCTTACAACATAGTTTTGACACTATGATCAGAGTGATCTTGTAAATATGTCAATTAACCTTAGAAGCAGAGACTCTACAGTCTACATTTACTTACCCTGCTTAATAAAGCCTCTAATTGATGGCATTAAACTTAGAATAAAATTCAAACTCCTCACATTGTCAGAGGGCAGTTGGGCAGTTCTTTGAGAGCTGACCCCTGCCTACCTCTCCAACTCCTCTCTTCCATGATCATTTGGTGCCAGTCACACTGGTGTTCTTGCTCTTTCTGGATTACCCCAAAGATATCCATGCTTTCAGACTGATCCTCTAGCCAGTAAGTCCCTATCATATCACATGTTCCTATATTCAGCATAATACTATAAGTTGACTTTATTTACTTTACTTTTTACTGCTATTCTCAAGAGCAGAAAACATCATTCTTGTTTATGATTTATCCATAGTACATAAAACAGTATTTGGCAATAGGGGTTTGCTCAGAAAGTGTTTGTTGAATTGGTGGGTATGACTCCTGTAGTCAACACAGGTTCAACTATCTTCCAGCCCAATTATGGGTAAATTGTTATTACTATTCACTAAAGAAGACATATATCTGGCCAAGCACGGTGGCTTACGCCTGTAATTCCAGCAATTTGGGAGGCCCAGGTGGGTGGATCACTTGAGGTCAGGAGTTCAAGATAAGCCTGGCCAGCATGGCAAAACCCTGTCTCCACTAAAAATACAAAAAACTTAGCCGGGCATGGAGGCAGGTACCTATAATCTCAGGTACCATGGAGACTTGAGTCCAGGAAGTAGGGGTTGCAGTGAGCCAAGATGGTGCCTGTACTCTAGCCTGAGTGACAGAGTGAGACTCCATCCCTCAAAAAAAAAAAAAATTTTAATATACCTTAATATTCTATCTCCAAGATACCCTTAGGATGCCCCTACCAAAGCATTGACCTCAAGCTTCTTCAGAGTGTTATCAATTTTAATATCTTCCTCCTAGCTCTACTATAAATATTATCTTTGTTCGCAGAAAGAGAGCCTACCTTTTGAGTATCAAAAAGGAGTTTCTGGTATGAAGAATATATATGCGTTCTATCTGAGGGGCAATATTCATTTATGTCTCTAGTCTTTCAGTAATTTTCCTTAGTTCATAAAATGCCATATTCAGCATTACTCTGTTATCTCCTCAAGGCTTCTTTTGCTCACATAGAACCCTCAGATGTAAAAACAGCATCATCAGCATGTTTGGTTATGTATGTGCCCATTAGAGTGCCTAGTTAGAGTACTTTGCCAACGATGAGCAATCAAAAATTATGAGCTGGTGATGAAGATTCCGGTCCTTATGTGCCTGTGTGCCAGCATTAATTCAGGCAGTGAGGAATTTACGTCTTCACTGGGCATTGGGAAATGCAAGGCCTATGTGTTGCTGCATATAACAGCACTTTCTTAATTAAGGTTGGAAGCCAGATTTAGCTTTACTCAATATGTATTATTGCATTGCAGATGAGAACACTAAGGCAGTGCAGTATGATGGAAGATACAAGCACTGCAATTACAATATCTTAATGTTATACGAATTTAACTTGAAAACAAATGTTAATAAAAGGATAAAAAGGACTTAATATTTGCTTTCTGAGGGATTTCTAGTCATTAATATTATTTTGTAGAGATGTTCACTTTAATAAATAGTGTTCGTACATTTAATTTTCTCTAGGAGATTAGCTAATGTGAATCAGGTGACCTGCAAAAATTGCTTACAGGATAAAAGCATCCCAATTAAGAATTCAAGTTTTAGTACAAACTGTTAACAGATTTTAGGCTTCTGGTAACTTTCAATTTTCCTATATTGACTGTAACTATGAAAAATAATTATACAAAATTGAAGAAACAAACAAAAACCAATGCTAATCAAAAGACTACCCCAGACAATTTTCCAGGATTGCCATTTTTATAGATGTGTTTAGTGAGTAAATACATCAGTGATTTGAAGTTAAGACACATTAGAGAAACTGACAAGATTTACTGTTTGATAATTTATTGAAGGAAATAAATTTTCCTTTACTGAATTCTGTAACATATTTTGATATGCTGGACATAGTAGAAATGCAGAACAATTGTCAAGCTAATACGTTGGCTTTTATTTTGCATGGTTATTGAAAGATAGATACAATTCACAAACTGCGCATTTAGACATGTTTTCCTCTATTTTCTAATATGCAGTTTGATTATAATTCATCTGTAATTTCTGAACCAAAGTACCTTAGGCTTTTTCTCAAATGTTTACAACTTAAACGAACCATTTTACTTAGGCCTAATTAAAAAATAAACTACAAAGAACTATCACATTTTCACATCTGCCCTTTCTCTGCCTCCAGCAGGCAATCAAAGCTATGTCCACATTGGCCTTGTATTAAATATTTATGACTATATCTATTTTCACTATTGGATTGCAGGCTCCCGGAATGAAGACAGTATGCCATATTCATTTTTGCATCCTCTTATACCTAATACACAGCCATCTACATGGTCTGCTGAGCACTACCAAGATTTTAGTAACTACTGAATTAAATTGAATGAGAGGACTGAGAAATTATACTAAGAATCTGGGTAATGGAGGCTGTCAATCACGGTGTAACTAAGCAGTACAGGTAAAAATGCTGAGTCTGCATGCTTTCATTGCTGGAGGGAACACAGGTACAGAGGTTGCCAGGTTGAAACCACCATAGGACAGAAATATATAATTTACTGAGCACTTAATATGTATCAAGCATGCAGTAAAATATGCATGCACTATCTCATACAGTCAATCACAGCAAAGTTATAAGGTAGAAAGGATTTTTCTCATTATGGTATACATGAAAAGCCTGAGGCCGTATGGTCTGATGGTTAAGAAGGACCTCATGGATTTTGCGTTCAGACTTGAGTTTGATTCCCGGACTTGCCAATTAAAGCCTCCCTGCAGCACTGACCCAGGAAGGAGCCTGGAGGGCAACTGGGAAATATTTCTCAAAATGTAAAATGCAAAGCTCTTTAATACCACTATCAAACTTTTACTATTTCTCTTATACTTGAATGAGTGCCTGAGTTTAAGACCATTCACAATCTGGTCCTGGGAAGCCTTCATAACTTCTTGTCTATAGGATCAATCAATGAGGCCACCCTTAACCATTTGTTCCCAAAACATTTTTCTGTACTCTCCAGAGCCTTTGCAAATGCTGCTCTATAACACACAACATCCCTATTTGAGATTAAGCTCAAATCATACTTTCTTCATGAGATTAAGACTTCTCTGTTTAAAAGACAATTGATTGCTGCCATTATTTTGCATGATTTATTTGTATTAATGAAACTCTATTAAAGTTAACTCATTGTCACCCCCCCTCAGCATCCGACAATAGCCGGTGAATAACCAAAGGTCAAAGACAATATCTGATTCATATTTATATTTCTTACATTGTAAACAATATGTTAATATCCGTAATTAAACATTAGTGTTTTGTTTGTTTGTTTGTTTTTTCTGGAAAGAGATAATTAGAATCCCAAGTTCTTAGAGCAGAATGAATTTGAGAGCTTGGTTACAATAATAACTATGTTTTCTTAAAGAACTGATATAATTTCACAGAGGTTAAGACTGCTCAAGTTGGCGAAGCCAGGACTAGAATACAGATTCCATTGTTCTAATTTCAAGGCTCTATCGGTCAGGAAATGCTGTCTTCAGGAACACGGGTGGTTCTCATGCCCACAGGCAAATCAGAATTACCTGAAGAACTTTGGCAACTACTGATGCCCCGGTTGTTTGCCAGACCAATTAAATCAGAATCTCTGAAACGGGTAGGGGGTAGTTCTCCAGTGCTCCCCAAGTTATTTTAATGTACAGCCAGAGATGAGAAGTATTATTACATTATATGCATGTGTCCTATAAGCGCATTCTTACCTTTATTAATAAAAGTAAGAAAAATCATGCCCAGGAAATTGCCTAACCTCATTTCCTTCCCCAATACCCTATTTTACAAAATGGCAGCCATGACCTCCAACTGTGGCTCATCACAAATTTAATAACAATCAAAACCAAATGCATGTTGTTATTATTTTCAGAAAAGATATTTGCCACTGGCTAAGGTGGAAAAGAAGCTAGGAGAAGTCTCCGTCTCTGACTTTCTCATCTCATATATGCCTGTGCCAACACAAGTACATTCAAGGTACTTGGTGTTCTATTTGGCCAGTTCACCCTGGTCAACTGCAATTAACCAAACTAATTTCAAAAATAAAAGCCCTATACTTACTTGGGAAACTGGAGAGAAAGAATGCCATGAGAGCATGTCGAGTAAATGCCATGCCCTTCTGAATCAGTCATCATCATGGAAGGCAATTATATATATACAAATATCAAACTTTAAGCCAGTGAAAACTGTTTTGTTTTCTCAATTTTTATTTAACTCTTACATAAAGCATGTTCAGACACTAGCATGTTCAATGTTGAATTTTTGCTTTAATGATTTTTCATTATAAATGGCTTTGTTTTTTCCAGAACACAGTTAGGCAAAAGAAAGAAATAAGAAGATAATTTTTATTATGTCACCTTTAGCTTTTATCACTATGTATACTTAGGTTTTAGTTCCCAAAGAAAAATGAAAATCTCAAGAATTAAAGGGGCCAAAGCGAGGAGCTCACTAATTGTACCTTATCCCCATAGATCCTTTTACAATGCTGCTGAGCGATCCAGAGTGCTTATGTATGCCACAGTCTGCGTGGACTCAAAAAAAGTGGAGTCTGTAGTAACTGGGAGGGACTTCTATAGTACTTGGGCTAAACTTCAGAAGCAGGAAGTCAGAATTGGAAGCACTTCAGAATATGGAGCTAACCTGAATCTAAAATCAAAGGTATGCTAGGAATAAATAACAGCACTGGGAGGATTCAGTCACACACATTTTTTTTTGCATGGGTCATAACCACTCCAGTGAGGTTTTCAAATACCACAATGCCTTAAAAGTGCCTTTTGGTGAGCAGGCAGAGCAAGACAGCCAGATAGAACCCTACAGTGATTGTCTCCACTGCAGGAACAGGAAACTGAACAACTACTCACACAAGAAAATATCTTTGCAGGAACAAAATTCAGGTGAGTGACCATAGTACCTGATTTTAACATCATAAGGAAAGAGGCATGAACAGTGTAGAAAAGATAGTCTTGAGTTCCTGACAGCCACTCCCATTTCCTGGCAGGGGGCTCATGGTGCTGAGAGAGAATCTGTGTGTTTGGGAAAGGGAGAGCACAGTGATTGTGGGACTTTGCAGTGGAACTCAGTGCTGCCTGTCACAGTAGAAAGCAACGCAGGAGATAATTCAGCTGGTGCCCACAGAAGAAGTATTTAGACCTACTCTAGCCAGAAGGGAATTGTCCATTCTGGGAGTCAGAGCCTGAGTTCCTGGTAGCCCCACCACCATGGGCTAAAATGCTATGGGGTTCTAAATAAACTTGAAAGGCAGTCTACACCACAAGGACTACAATTTCTGGGCAAGTCTTGGAGCTGTACTGGGCTAGAAGCCAGTGGACTTGGGGTGCATGTGACCTAGTGAGACACAAGTCAGAGTGGCCAAGAAAGTATTTGTGTCACCCATCCCCCAACCCCAGGCAGCACAGCTCAGAATTCTGAGAGGCTCCTTCTTTCTGCTTGAGAAAAAGAAAGTGGAAAGGAGAGAACGTTGTTTTCCAACTTGGATACCAGCTCAGCCACAGTAAAATAGGGCACTAGGCAGAGTCCTGAGGCACCCATTCCAGGCCCTAGCTCCCAGATGACATTTCTTGACACACTCTTGGATAGAAGAGAACCCACCACCTTGAAGTTAAGGACCCAGTTTTGGCAGGATCCACCATGTGATGACTAAAGAGCACTTGGACCTTGAGTAAACATCAATGGTAGCCAGGCAGTATTTGCTGCAGGCATTGGGTGAGATCCAGGGCCACACTGACTTCAGATGTGACCCGGTACATTCCTAGCTGTGGCAGCCATGAGGAGAGATTCTTTCTGTTTGAGGAAAGGAGAGGGAAGAGTAAAGGGAACTTTATCTTGCAGCTTGGGTAGCAGCTCAGTCACAGTGGTGTAGAACACTAAGCCGCCTCCTGGGGTTCCTGATTCCAAATGTTGCCTCCTGGGCAGAATTTCTGGATCTGCTGGGCTCAGGGGGAGCTTGCAGCCCTGAAGGGAAGAATATAGGCCTGGCTGGATTTGTCACCTGCTAAGTGAAGCACCCTTGGACTTTGAGTGAATATTGGTGGTAGCCAGGCAATAATCACTGCAGGCCTTGGTGAGACCCAGTGCTGTGCTGGATTCAGGTCTGACTGGATGCAGTTCCAGTGGTGGAGGCTACAGAGGTGCTTGTGTCACCCCTTCCTCAGCTCCAGGAAACTCATCATGAAGAGAGAGATTCCATTTGTTTGGGGTAAGGGAAGGAAGCAAGAATCTCTGCCTGGTAATACAGAGAATTCATTCGGATCTTACCCAAGACCACCGAGACAGGACTTCTACAATTCTGAAAGAGTCACACTATTATTGGGATTGGTGTGCCTCATAATGTAGATATGGCTGCAGTACCAAAGACAGATCACAATACTCAATTCCCGTTGAATACTTAGATAGCCTTCACAAGAATGTTGGGTACAAACAAGCCCAGACTGAAATGACTGTAATAAATATCCAACTCTTCAATGCCTGGACATTGACAAGCATCAGGACCATCTGGGAAAACATGACCTCACAAAATGAACTAAATAAGGCACCAGTGATCAACCCCAGAGTGACAGAGAAATGTGATCTTTCAGACAGACAATTCAAAATGGCTGTTTTGAGGAAGATTGATGAAACTTAGGATAACACAGGGAAAGAATTCAGAATCCTGTCAGATAAGTTTATTGAAAAGATTGAAATAATTTTTAAAAATCAAGCAGAAATTCTTGAGGTGAAAGATTCAATTGAAATATTGAAGAATGTATGAGTCTCTCAACACCAGAACTGATCAAACAGAAGAAAGAATTAGTGAGCTTGAAGGCAGACTATTTGAAAATACACAGTAAATGGAGACAAAAGAAAAAAAAAACAAGGAAGAATGCCTACGAGATCTAGAAAATAGCCTCAAAAGGGCAAATCTAGGAGTTACTGGCCTTTAAGAGGGGATAGAGAGAGAGATCTGGGTAGAAAGTTTATTTAAAGGGATACTAACAGAGAACTTTCCAAATCTAGAGAAAGATATCAATACACAAGAAGGGTATAGAACACCAAGCATATGTAACTCATATAAGACTAACTTGGGACATTTAATAATAAAACTCATAAAAGTCAAGGATAAAGAAAAGATCCTAAAAGCATCAAGAAAAAAGACACAAATAACATAAAGAAAAGTCCAATACATTTGGCACCAGACTTCCCAGTGGAAACTTTACAGGCCAAGAGAGACTGTCATGACATATTTAAAGTGCCAAAGAAAAAACTTTTACCCTAAAATAGTATATCTAGTGAAAATGTCATTCAAATATGGAGAGAAATAAAGACTTTTCCAGACAAACAAAAGCTGAGGTATTTCATCAACACCAGACCTGTCTTACTAAGAAATGCTAAAGGGAGTTCTTCAATCTGAAAGAAAATAATGTTAACAAGCAACAATCATCTGAAGGTACAAAAATCACTGGTAATGGTAAGTACATAGACAAACACAAAATATTATAACACTGTAACTGTGATGTATAAACTACTCATCTCTTGACTAGAAAGACTAAAAGATAAACCTATCAAAAATAACAACTACCACTTTCAAGACATTAACAATAAAATAAGATATATATAGAAACAACAAAAAGGTAAAAGGGCTGGGGATGAAGTTAAAATAAAGGGTCTTTATTAATCTTCCCTTTGCTTGTTTGCTTGTTTTTGCAAAAAATGTTAAGTTGTCATCAGTTTAAAATAATGAGTTATGCTATTTGCAAGCCTCGTGGCTATCTCAAATCAAAAACCTTACAACAGTTACACAAAAAGTAAAAAGCAAGAATATATTCCACCAGAGAAAATCATCTCTATAAAAAGGAAGACAGAAAGAAGGAAAGAAAGGGAGAAAGAGAAAACAACAAAACAAGCTGTAAACAAATAACAAAATGGCAGAAGTAAGTCCTTACTTATTAATAATAACATTGAATGTAAATTGACTAAACTTTCCAATCAAAAGACATAAGGTGCCTGAATGGATTAAAAAACAAAACAAAAAAAAATGAGACCCAATCATATATTGCCTAAAAGAAACACACTTCACGTGTAAAGCCACACATAGACTGAAAATAAAGGGATGGTAAAACATATTCCGTGCCAATGGAAACCAAAAATGTTGCTATACTTAAGTCAGACAAAATAGATTTCAAAACAAAGGCTATGAAAAGAAACAAAGATAGTCATTGTACAATGACAAAGGAGTCAATTCAGTAAGAGGATATAACAGTTGTAAATACCAACCCAACACTGGAGCACCCAGATAAATAAAGCAAATATTATTAGAGCTAGAGAGGGAAAAACACCAATACAATAATAGATGGCAACTTCAACACACCACTTTCAGCATTGGACAGATCTTCCAGACAGAAAATCAACAACAAACAGTGGACTCAATCTACACTGCTGAATTAAATAGACCTAATAGATTTTTATAGAACATTTCATCTAATGGCTGCAAATACACATTCTTCTCCTCAGCACATAGATCATTCTCAAGGATAGACCACATGTTAGGCCATGAAACAAGTATTAGAAATTTCAAAAAAATTAAATCATATCAAGTATTTTCTCTGACCACAATAGAATAAAACTAGGAATCAACAACCAGAGGAACATTAGAAACTATCAAAACACATGAAAATTTTACAATTTGCTCCTTAATGACCAGTGGGTAAAAGAAGAAATTAAGATGGAAATTGTAAAATTTCTTGGAAAAAAATGAAAATGAAAACAAAACATATTTAAACCTATGGAATATGGTGAACTCAGTACTAAGATAGAGATTGATAGCAATGAGCACCTGCATCAAAAAAAGTAGAAAAACTTCAAATAAACAGCCTAACTCTACAAACTAAAGAACTAGAAAAGCAAGAGCAAACCAAACTCAAAATTAGAAGAAAGGAAATAATAAGGATCAGAGAAGAAATAAAATTGAAACAATAAAACACAAAAGATCAACAAAAATGAAAAGTTGTTTTTTTGAATAAATAAGCAAAATCATCAAGTGGGATTTATCCCAGGATGCAAGGATGGTCCAATATTTTGAAATCAACCAATGTGATATATCGTATCAACAGAATGAAAGACAAAAAACATGTGATCATTTCAAATGATGCTGAAAAAGCATTGGATAAAATTCAATATCCCTTCGTGATAGAAACTCTCAAACAACTGGGGTTAGAAGAAACATATCTAAATATAATAAAAGCCGTATATGACAGATCTATAGCTAAAGTCATACTGTGGGTATGGGAAAAATACTGAAGGCCTCTCCTCTAAGATCTGGAACAAGACAAGGATGCCCACTGTCACCATTGTTACTGAACATAATACTGCAAGTCCTACCTAGAGAAATCAGATAAGAGAAAGATATAAAGGACAACCAAATCAGAAAAAAAAATCAAGTTATCCTTGTTTGCAGATATTATAATCTTATATTGGGAAAAACTTAAGGACTCACCAAAAAAACACTATTAGAACTGATAAACTCAGTAAAGTTGCAGAATACATAGTCAACATACAAAAATCAGCAGTATTCTTATATGTCAGTAGCAAACAATCTGAAAAAGAAATCAAGAAATTAATCCCATTTACAATAGCTACAAATAAAATAAAGTACCTTAAAAAGACTTAACCAAACAAATGAAAAATCTCTACAATGAAAATTGTAAAATGTTGATGCAAAAAAACTCAAGAGGCCACAGAAAATGAAAAGATATTCCATGTTCATAGGTTGGAAGAATAAATATTGTTAAAATGTTTATAGTACCCAAAGCAATCTACAGATTTAATGCAATCCCTATCAAAATACCAATGACATTCTTCACAGAAATAGAAAAAATAAGCCTAAAATGTATATGAAAGCACAAAAGACCTAGAATAGCGAGAGCTATCCTGAGCAAAAAGAATAAAACTGGAGGAATCACATTACCTGACTCCAAGTTATACTACAGAACTATTGTAACCAAAACAGCATAGTGTCGGCATAAAAACAGACACGAAGACCAGTGGAACAGAATAGAGAACCCAGAAATAAATTCGTACTGCTACAGTGAACTCATTTTCAACAAAGGTGCCAAGAACCTACATTGGGGAAAGGTCAGTCTTTTATTTAATAATTGATGCTGGGAAAACTGGATATCCATATACAGAATAATGAAACTACATCCCTATCTGTTGCCATATACAAAAATCAAATAAAAATTGATTAAAAACGTAAATCTAAGATCTGAAACTATGAAGCTACTAAAAGAAAACACTGGGGAAACTCCAAGACATTGGCCTGGGCAAAATTTCTTGAGTAATACCCCATAAGCACAGACAACTGAAACAAAAATGGGCAAATGAAATCACATCAAGTTAAAAAGCTTCTACACAGTAAAGGAAACAATCAACAAAGTGAAGAGACAACCCACAGAATAGAAGAAAATATACGCAAACCACCCATTGATAAAGGATTAATAACCAGAATATATAAGGAGCTCAAACAACTCTATAGGAGAAAATCTGATAACCCAGTTTAAAAATGGGCAAAATATCTAAGTAGACATTTCTCAAAAGAAGACGGTCAGGCTCCTGTAATCCTAGCACTTTGTAGGCCGAGGCAAGTGGATCACTTGAGGCCAGGATTTCGAGACCAGCCTGGCCAACATGGCAAAACCCCATCTCTACTAAACAAAAAATTAGCCCTGTGTCATGACTGTGCCTGTAATACCTGCTACTCAGGAGGCTGAGGCACCAGAGTCACTTGAACCTGGGAGGCAGAAGTTGCAGTGAGCTGAGATCATGCCACTGCACTCCAGCCTGGGCAACATAGCAAGACTCAGTCAAAAACAAAACAAAATACAAAACAAAAAAACCCATAGAGTGGCAAATAGTTATATAAAAAGGTGCTTGACATCATTGATTATCACAGAAATGCAAATCAAAAATACAATAAGATATCATCTCACCCCAGTTAAAATAACTTTTATCCAAAAGACAGGCTATAACAAATACTAGTCAGGGTGGAGAGAAAAGGGAATCTTCATATGCTCTTGCAGGAATGTAAATTAGTACAGTGACTATGGAGAACTGTTTGGAAGTTCCTCGAAAAACTAAAAAATGGAACAGCCATATGATCCAGCAATCCCACTTCTAGATATATACCCCAAAGAAGGGAAATCAGTATATCTAAGAAATATCTGCACTCCCATATTTATCGCAGCAGTACGTGCAAACTCCACAATCTGGAAGCAACCTAAGTGTTCATCTGTTAATGGTAACAGATGAATAGATAAAGAAAATGTGGTACATATACACAGTGGAATACTAGTCAGCCGTGAAAGAAAATGAGATTCTGTCACTTGCAACAACATAGATGGAACTGCAGGACATTATGTTAAATGAGATAAGCCAGACACAGATAGTCAAATTTGGCATATTCTCACACATTTGTAGAAGCTAGAAATTAAAACCATTGAACTCACAAAAATAGAGAGTAGAATGATCATTACCAGAGGCTGGGAAGGTACTGGGGGAGAGGGAAGGGGTGATGGTTAATGGGTAGAAAAATATTGTTAGCTAGAATGAATAAGATCTAGTATTTGATAGCACAACAGGGTCATTATGGTCAATAATAATTTATTGTATATTTAAAAATAACTAAAAGATCGTTTGTAACAAAAGAAATGATAAATACATGAGGTGATGGATACTCCATTTACCCTGATGTAATTATTAGGCATTATATGCCTGTATCAAAATATCTCATGCACCCCAAAAATATATATACCTACTATGTACCCATGAAAATAAAAAATATGGTGCCGTTTCACTGAAGGGTTTCTTTGTCTCAGTTTGGACTGCAGTCAAATCCTTTACAAATTATTCTAAGTAGTTAAGTTAGGATACAGAAGACAACAAGTACAATGGCAGTTACCAGAGGCTAGGAAGCGAGGAGACTGGAGATACGTTGGGCAAGGGACATGAAATTTCAGTTAGACAGGAAAAACACATTCAAGAGATATATTGTATATCATAGTAACTATAATAATTATTCTCATCCTTGTTCTTACACCTTTTGCAATATATTACACACTTGAAAATTGCTAATAGAATTTTAAGTGTTCACACCACAAAAAATAAGTATGTGCGATAATGGATATATTAATTAGCTTATTCAGTCATTCCACAATCTATACATATATCAAAACATTGCATATCATAAATATATATAATTTATATTTGTCAATTAAAACATAAATAATAAAATCATAAAAATGAAGGCAATAATGCTATTTTAATTTGGGTTCCTCCAGATACGAAGGCAGCACATAAAGGGGATGTTTTCATGCCAGCTACAACATGAGTAACTGCAGTTTAATCCAGCTGGGGAAACTATGACAGTAAGAGTGGCATGCACCTCAGAATTATCCCACTTAAGGGGTAAAGAAGTTGGGGGGCTTTTACACCAGCTTCTCATCGGTCATTCATTGAGGGCTGTTCCTAAGGGACACTAATTGTCCACAAACTGGAATCCAGCCACAAGATAAAGTCTTCATGCAAAACATAAATATGTTGGTAGTTAAATATGCTGACAATTGGAAGTCAGGCCAATGAATTCTGAAGTGGTAACACTGAAAAGATGGACATGATAGCATCACTACAAGTAAAGGGTGGTTGCTGTATACTGTTCCTTTCAAAGTGTAGTATGTTCTCACACCCTATGGATATCTGGATTACCCAAACTCTCATGGCCGTTTCTACTGACCCTGCCTACTGTATCCACTATCTATAAGTATCCATGGCTTATAGATAGTGCTGAGTCAGCTTATGTGAGGTTCTGTTATTTCCATTCAGGGGGACTCAGATCTTCATCTATCTCCAATACACTGTTACCAACTAGAAGGGAGATCTACATGGGATTCTGTAGCATGGGATTCTGAGCTCATGGAATAGCACGTACAAATTTTGGGCAATCATAATGCATTTAAATATATCTATATATATTCATTTTTATTTTTGTTATACAAGTAGAAATGGTTTATTTGGTAGAAGATACAGTTTCTGAACTAAGTCATAGTCACATAATGACCTACAATTGGAAATGAAGAAAAGTAGACCTAGTATGTTTCTAAGCTTCCCTTGAATAAAAACCTAATAATGTATAATCTCCAAAGTGGAGAGAAAATAAATGCTGCAATTAAAGGACCTTGTGGTGAAAAGTGTGAGAAGAGATAGAGGACATTTCTGAGGCTACATAAATCTTTCTAAAGAGATATAAGTAGAACCCTGTTGCACTGCACTTTACCCATTTATAGCCTAAATAATGGCATGAAAATACTCCAAACATTTTTAAAGCATTAAAATTTTGTTAGGAGAAAATGACAAAAAAATACAGTAGGCTTGTTTTTAATTTTACTGCTCCTTGTTCTCTATAAGCAAAAATAATTTTATTTCAGAAAACCCTCAGCTGAACTAACTTTCTAGGAACTGCATGATTCTACATTCTTCAAGAATGCTCATGTTTCCAAGGGCTATTTCTCAAACAATTTAAAATAAGTATTTAAAGAAAACCTTTCTTGATATTGATTATCCTTACTCATAATTGTTGGCACATCTCATATCATAAAGTTTCAATGAAGCCTGAAAATGTAGATAATATTATTTATTTTTTAAAGACAGAAATTGTACTTGATGATGTTATATTTACATTTCCAGATTTTATGGACACCTTGTAAAGTTTCCAGCATCATCTTCAGCAAAATGAAATGTAATAATGTCATGGTGGCAGATAACTATCACCATTGCTGAGCTTTCAATGATCAACTCTTTCAATTTTTATCGTAAAGATAATATAAAATTATAAAATATAATAATAGTATTTTATAAATTCAGACAATATAACTAAAGGAAATGTCACCTGCCTCTTTCCCTAATCCCAAACTGCTCATCTTCAGTAGCCACTGTTAATGATTTAGCCTATGTTCTTCTAGATTTTTTTATATGCTTTTATAAACATATGTATATCCACTTGGAAATACATAATTTCATGTTTAATTCTTTCAGCAATACTATAACTCTGTACATATTTTTCCTCTAAATGATTTTTTTACTTAACATAAAATGGAGCTGTTTTTATTTGCATAATGTAGATTAAATTTATAGTACAAATTTACCATTACTTATATAACTTATTCTTTAAGAAATATTTCAAACATACGCTATATGTGACACACACCAGATGTAATAAATGAAAACATTTCTCCATGATAATGGTTTGCTGTATTTATTTCTTTCTAAAGCAAATAAAATCTTAAAGATACAGTTGAAGCTTTTCTTCTTATTCCATTTCCTCTTCTTTGTTTTGCTACTTCTTCTCCCTAGTTTGATTTGTTTCTTTCTTGTCCTTGTTATTAAATCTTTTGCAATATAGAAATATGTAAATAAATAATATATAGTATGCTTCTGTGTGTTTTAAAATTTAATGTCTACTTTAAATATATTTTTTAAATTTATTTTTTACATTAATTCTTGAGTTACCCATGCTGATACATGTAGATGCAGTTTATTTGTTACAGCTGATGTTTAGCATCCCATCGTAAGTAAATGCCATAATTTCTAAAATTTGCTGATCCATTTAGCTGCTGAACACTATTTGCAATTAAAAATAATGCTGTGATGAGCTGCCTTGCACACGCCATCAGGAATACATGTGGGAATATTTTCCTGGAAAAATAAGAAACTTCTGGATCATAAACTCCACAGCTTTACTAAACATTACCAATTTTTTTCTAAAGGGATTATGTCAATTTATAGTTTCAACAGCAGAGAACGAGAGTTCTGATTTTGGCACGATCAACATACTGGATTTTTGCCAATCAGATATGTGTCAAATGGTGTCTCATTCTTGTTTTAATTTGCATTCCTCTTATATTTAGGGAGAGTGTAAAAGATTATATAATTACTCCTAATCACTTCCTGCCCAAACTAAGAGGACTGCACCTCCCCCCTCTGTACTCATTGATTAACATTAGGCTTGATTCTGTGTCTTGCCAGTGTAATGAGGACAGTAATTGTATATGGCATTTTTCTTTCTTTCTTTCTTTTCTCTTTCTTTCTTTCTTTTCTCTTTCTTTCTTTCTTTCTTTCTTTCTTTCTTTCTTTCTTTCTTTCTTTCTTTCCTTCCTTCCTTCTTTCTTTTCTTTCTTTCCTTCCTTTCTTTCTTTCCTTTCTTTCTTTTTCTTTCTTTCTCTTTTCTTTCTTTTTTTTTTTTTGACGTTTTGAGACAAAGTCTCGCTCAGTCACTCACACAGGTTGGAGTGCAGTGTTGCAATCTTCGCTCACTGCAACCTCTGCCCCACCGGGCTCAAGCAATTCTCCTGCCTCAGCCTCCTAAGTAGCTGGGACTACAGGTGCCTGCCACCACGCCCAGCTAATTTTTGTATTTTTAGTAGAGATAGGGTTTCACCTTATTGACCATGTTGGTCTTGAACTCCTGATGTCAAGTGACCTCAGCCTCCCAACGTGCTGGGAATACATGCATGAGCCACCGTGCCCGACTTATATATGGCATTCCTAAGTAGAAGTATCAAGAGCCATCACATTATTCTAATTTTTCTATTTTTCTTTTGCCTCAGAAAAACACATTTCAGAAAAGAACTGATCCTTAAATCTGTAAACACAGAATTAAAAAGAGCCACAGGACTAAACCCCACAGCCAGCATATAATGTGAACGAGAAATAAAATTCGGCTGTTGTAAGCCACCACGGAGATTTCGGGTCATTTCTCATGACAACATAACTTAGTTAATGCAATACTTATTACAGAAATTGGTTATAAAAGTATGGTGCTGCTATAACAATTTTTTTAAGGTGTGATATGGTCTTCTAGGCCAGGCAAGACAATAATTATTAGAGCTGGAAAAATGGCAACCCATATTATACAGTGTTGAAACATTTGGTAAATTGGTAATGTGGCAAATCAGCTTGTAGTTACAGGTGAAAAGAGTGGGAAACATAATGTTACTAATGTGTCTTGAATGCTATTGGCTGTATTTGACAGTATTTGACAAACTTGTAAGAAGTCATGAGGTCACAAAAATAAAATGGTTATTTTTGCAAAGGAAAACAAAAAATGAATGATCCTCAAGATTCATGATTTGTAGGGTTGAAAGAACCAACTGCTTTTTGTCTCTTCTCACTGAGAAATATTTTGAGTAGCAAAGGTTGACAAACTAATTCAAGGGCTGAGCTACCACAGACTTTATTAAAAACTTTGAATCGATACGTTTGGCACCCAGTAAATCCTTTTCATTGGACAAAATGTTCAGCGAAAAGATATTAAAGGCATGGCTTTCCCAAGAAGCTTGATAAGATCAAGGTACTGGCAGTTAAGTTGAGAGAGGGGCATATCTCAACAAGATCAAGAGTTTGAATACTGGTACATGGAACAGATTAGTTTTAACAAATGAAAAAACTACTATGTTTTTGAGAGTTATGAGCTGTACTTCTGAGAATAGTACCAGTAAAGCTACCAGCCTGCATTAGATTAGTCAGCAACTTAAAAAAATCTTGGGGCCCCAAATTCTATAGCTAGGAAGCAGGCTGAGAGGGCTGCTTAGTTCTTGAGAATGGCATTTATTTTTTATTATACTTTAAGTTTTAGGGTACATGTGCACAAAGTGCAGGTTTGTTACATACGTAAACATGTGCCATGCTGGTGTGCTGCACCCAGTAACGCATCATTTAACATTAGGTATATCTCCAAATGCTATCCCTCCCCCCTCCCCCCACCCCACAACAGGCCCCGGTGTGTGATGTTCCCCTTCCTGTGTCCATGTGTTCTCATTGTTCAATTCCCACCTATGAGTGAGAACATGCAGTGTTTGGTTTTTTGTCCTTGTGATAGTTTGCTCAGAATAATGGTTTCCAGCTTCATCCATGTCCCTACAAAGGACATGAATTCATCCTTTTTATGGCTGCATGGTATTCCATGGTGTGTATGTGCCACATTTTCTTAATCCAGTCTATCATTGTTGGACATTTGGCTTGGTTCCAAGTCCTTGCTATTGTGAAAATTGCCGCAATAAACATACGTGTGCATGTGTCTTTATAGCAGCATGATTTATAATCCTTTGGGTATATACCCAGTAATGGGATGGCTGGGTCAAATGGTATTTCCAGTTCTAGATCCCTGAGGAATCGCCACACTGACTTCCACAATGGTTGAACTATTTTACATTCCCACCAACAGTGTAAAAGTGTTCCTGTTTCTCCACATCCTCTCCAGTACCTGTTGTTTCCTGACTTTTTAATGATTGCCATTCTAACTGGTGTGAGATGGTATCTCATTGTGGTTTTGATTTGCATTTCTCTGATGGCCAGTGATGATGAGCATTTTTTCATGTGTCTATTGGCTGCATAAATGTCTTCTTTTGAGAAGTGTCTGTTCATATCCTTCATCCACTTTTTGATGGGGTTTTTTTTTCTTGTAAATTTGTTGGAATTCATTATAGATTCTGGATATTAGCCCTTTGTCAGACGAGTACATTGCAAAAATTTTCTCCCATTCTGTAGGTTGCCTGTTCACTCTGATGGTAGTTTCTTTTGCTGTGCAGAAGCTCTTTAGTTTAATTAGATCCCATTTGTCAATTTTGGCTTCTGTTGCCATTGCTGTTGGTGTTTCAGACATGAAGTCCTTGCCCATGCCTATGTCCTGAATGGTATTGCCTAGGTTTTCTTCTAGGGTTTTTATGGCTTTAGGTCTAACATTTAAGTCTTTAATCCATCTTAAATTAATTTTTGTTTAACATGTAAGAAAGGGATCCAGTTTCAGCTTTGTACATATGGCTAGCCAGTTTTCCCAGCACCATTTATTAAATAGGGAATCCTTTCCCCATTGCTTGTTTTTGTCAGGTTTGTCAAAGATCAGATGGTTGTAGATATGCGGCATTATTTCTGAGGGCTCTGTTCTGTTCCATGGGTCTATATCTCTGTTTTGGTAACAGTACCATGCTGTTTTGGTTACTGTAGACTTGTAGTATAGTTTGAAGTCAGGTAGCATGATGCCTCCAGCTTTGTTCTTTTGGCTTAGGATTGACTTGGCTATGTGGGGTCTTTTTTGGTTCCATATGAACTTTAAAGTAGTTTTTTCCAATTCTGTGAAGAAAGTCATTGGTAGCTTGATGGGGATGGCATTGAATCTATAAATTACCTCGGGCATTATGGCCATTTTCACGATATTGATTCTTCTTACCCATGAGCATGGAATGTTCTTCCATTTGTTTGTATCCTCTTTTATTTCATTGAGCAGTGGTTTGTAGTTCTCCTTGAAGAGGTCCTTCATGTCCCTTGTAAGTTGGATTGCCAGGTATTTCATTCTCTTTGAAGCAATTGTGAATGGGATTTCACTGATGATTTGCCTCTCTGTTTGTCTGTTATTGGGGTATAAGAATGCTTGTGATTTTTGCACATTGATTTTGTAGAGGATGGCATATTTTAAATTTGACTTTCATATATGGCTAGGGAGCATCTAGGGAAAGGAAGAATCCTTTAGAAGATGAAACCATGAACCATGAAAACTGTTGATTAGAAAGTTGCTTCCAGGATGCAGAATGTAAGACTCAAGGAAAATCTTTTACTTCTAACCTTGTATTAGTTGTCATTGCTTTAAAATAAAACTTGATAACCTCTTATAAGAATAATTCTCTTATTCTCAAGAAATTGTTTTAAAGCTATTAGAGTGGTTTTAAAAATACATGGCAAAGGTACAACTCCAAAATTAATGTTATACAAACTTATTTCAGGTATATGATTTTATAATTCTATCTATAAAACTATGTAAATCAAATCTAACCTTCAATGATGATTTTAAAATTTTCCGTGAAACAAGCCATTATTATTTTGGAAGATCAGCTAATGAAATTTAAAGTGTAACACAGAACTAAGGAAGTGAGCAAATCTTGTTGCTGAACTGCTGTAAAAGGCATATCAGCTTCTGCAGAATCCACTGATTGCCTTAGACATCGATTGGTTAATTTAATGAAAAAGGAAGGTCTGGAGTCTGAACAAATTTACAATGCTGACATGACAAGATCTTACCTGAAGTTACGGCCAGGAAAACATGAACATCTATGAGTGTGCACACCCACACACCACACACACACAAAATCAAGACTGCCAATAATGACTAACATCTTTAAGATTATAAAGTGAGGCCATTATGTTTAATTTAATTAAACAACACATGAGATACTGACAAAGAAAAATCTACCTAGAATAAACTATTTCTTTTTACATAAATTAGTTTAGAATGTGAATAACTTTTATGAGATGTTCCTTTACTTTCAAAATGTATAGCTGAGAGCTAAAGTTATGACACTAAGTCATAAAATATAGTTGTGCCAGAAAATGTAGATGTACAATAGCATAATTTAATGAAATCTCATTTTTGTCCAATCTATCACATTATCTAATATTGTGGAATTTATAGTTGTACATCATCATTTTAATTTGTATTTATTTCACATCTAGTGATAATTAACATTTTTTCAGGGTTATGGAATTGTACTTAATTTTTACTTTAGACCTGAGTCAGGGAGAGTGATGATATTTGGGAAAGTACACTGACTCTACTCGATTGTACCTTCTCATCACAAAATGGGCATACAATATTCACTACTTAGGGCATATGAAAATTAGAGATATATATTTGAAAGCCCTTATGAATTACAATTGCACGGTGTTATTAAATAAAATTAAGCTAAACAATTAAATGAGATGTACACCATTTAAAAATAAAAAGCATTTTCAAATAATCTTGAAAACAAAGTAGAACCCAAGAGAAGAAAAAAATAAAGTAGATTTAAAATCTCTGTTTTCTTCTTCCATAAAAAACAAAGAAGAAATTGGCCAGGTTTAAACATTTTTATTACAAATTTTTGTCTTTATCTATTCTTGGTTTTAGAGTTCCAGGCAACCACCTACTTTTCAGTAAAACATAGGCTGTGGCCTTATGTTTACCACTCACATAATTCCAGTTTTCTTATTTAAAACATACTGAACTAGTTCTACACTACTTTCTCTTATGAAACTATGTGTGAAGACTTTTTTAAAATATCAATGAAGAAAACATCTTGTGTCTTAAAGGTATTCACTTTCTTTGAAGAGACTTCCTGGAGTCACTTTATTCTGCACAAAATCATCAGGACTGATTGAAACTAGACTGATTTCTTGATGTTTTCCCACAAGAGTAGGATGCAGTTCTGTCACCTTCATTAATCCTCCTTAAAGACAAAATACTGATTGTGTTCCAGTTGAAAAACCATGATATGCTAACAATAAAAAATTTATAGTTTCTGAAGAGTCAATTGCAAGGAACCAATCTGTAAAGACTGTCATTGTAAAACTAAAAATTCCGTGCATTTCTTAAATTTTTCAATACTGTTGCCCTTTAAATAAGCAAGTGTATTAGTATAATAATATATTATGAAACAAACATATTTATTATAATATGATAATTATATATAATATTATTATAATAATAAATTTGTGGATAAAAGTCAACGTTCTGATGGAATGTCAGCAGGAAGCAATTATTTTTCTCAGAAATTTTTAAAATTATTGTTTTATGAGAACAAACTAGAAATAATAGTTAATATTATTTTAGTTATAGGAAATAGAAGCCAAACTGACAGAATGAGAAAAATAAATGTAGTGCATACTTTTTTGAAAAACCAGTGTGACATAATAAAAAGCTTTTGGAAGGGCAAGCACCAAGTTTGTTCATCTTTTCTCTGGGGTATGGCCACCAGAATGATTCATCTGCAACAACCTTTGGCAGTTATACTTCTCCATTCCAAGTTTAAATTAAAGAAGATGGGATCTAATTGGCTCAGCTGTGCCAAGTGTCGCCTCCTGGATGAATCATAATGTTTGGAGGTCAAGGTCAAAAAAGCACAGTGACAGTCCCTGGAGTACCCACTGTGTAGTGGAGCCATCGAAAAGAAGGTGACACACAAGAGAAAAAGCTTCATCTTGCCTTAAATAGAATTGATATCCATATAAACCTAGTTTTCCCATTTGCTTTTTTAAAAAAGGTCATCAACCATTGTGTGTCTACTGCTGAACTCAGTGCGAAAATCAATTGGCCAAATCCTCTAATAATTATAAATAAGCTATTTTAGATAACTTCAAATTTATTAAATTTAAATTTTCCTGGTTAAAAGTTTTATACATATATATACACACACACATATATACACACACACACACATATATATATATACACTTCTGCTATTTGATATCCTTAAGAACTAACACATCAAAGCAAAACAAGAATTATTGTGCACTGTTCATGCATGACTTACTTTGCATGCTAGGGAACGTCAACAAACAAGGAAAGGGAGGAGGGCAGAGAAAGATGCGAAATAGAAAACTCCAGTGATCATTCCCCGCAATAAGAACACCAAGATAACAACTATCTACAGAGAAAAAACACCTTCATAAGAACCAAAAATCAGGTGACCACTCATAGTGCCTGGTTTTAAATTCATATTGCTGAAAGAGGCACTGAAGAGATGAAAAAACCCTTCTGAATGGCCAAAGCCACCCTTCTCCACCCCGTGCAGCAGCAACATGGTTGGGAGAGCATCTCTGGACACTAGGGGAGAAAGGACATAGCAATTCTGAGACAATGAACTCAGTGCTATCTTGTTAGGGCAGAAGGGAAACCAGACCAAACGCACTTGGTGCCCGCCCACAAAAAGATCCTTTAAACCAACCCCAGCCAGAGGGAAATCGAAGATCCCAGTGGTCTAAACTTGAGTACCTGCAAACCTCATCACAGAGGGCTACATAACTCTGTGTCTCCAAGGAAACTTGAAAGGTAGTCTAGGCCATATGGACTACAACTCTTAGGTGAGTCCTAGTGCTGAAATAGGTCCAGAGACAGTTGCCTGGTGGGGTTGGGGGGCGGGGCTCCTAATATACTGAGACGCTAGCTAGGACAGCCAAGGGAGGGCTGGCATCAAGCCTCCCCTAACCCCAGGCTGCACAAATCACAGTTCCAAAAGTGACCTCTTCCTTCTGCTTAAGGAGAGGAGAGGGAAGTGTAAAGAGGACTTTATCTTGTATCTAGGATTCCAGCTCAGCCATAGCAGGATAGGGCATCAGTCAGAGTGGTGAGTCTCCCATTCCAGGCCCTAGCTCCCAGATGACATTTCTAGACACACCCTAGGTCAGAGGGAAACCTGCTACCTTGAAGGAAAAGACCCAGTCTTGGCAGCATTCATCACCCGCTAACTGAAGAGCTCTTGGACCCTGAATAACCAGCAGTGAGCCTCTGAAACCTGGTGGTTTCAGGTGAGACTGAGCACATAACAAGTGGTGGTGGCTACAGGGCAAACTCCATCTGCCTGGGAAAGCAGAAAGAAAACTAAAGGGGTCTTTGCCTTGTACCTTAGGTACCAGCATGACCATGGCAGGGTATAGCACCAAGTGATTTCCTGGGGCCCCATATTCCAGGACTTGATAATTGGATGGTATTTCTGGACATGCCCTGGGCCAGAGGAGTGCCCAATGACCTGAAGGGTGAGTACCAAGTCAGTCAGTATTCATGACAAGCAAGAGACCTTGGCCTTAAGGGAACATTGGTGGCAGTCTGGTGGTACTCCTTGTGGCCTGAACTGGTGGTGGCTACAAACTAACGCTCCTCTCCCTTTGAAAAGGGGAGGGAAGGGTGGGAAGAGCTGCATTTTGTGATTTAAGTGCCAGCTTAGATGCACTTACAGAACACCGAGTAGACTTCTTAGGTTTTTGGCTCTCGTCCCTGATTCCAAGACAGCACATCTGGACCAACCCAGAATTTGGGGGACCTTGCCAACCTTAAGGGAAGGAAACAGACCTGGCTGACTTTGCCACCTGCTGATTATAAAGCTCCAGGGTCTTGAGTGAACATGCACAGTAGCCAAGGAGTGGTTACAGCACGCCTTGTATGAGACCTAGTGCTGTGCTGGCTTCAAGTCTGACCCAGTGCAGTTACAATGATGGTGGCCATAGAAGCAATTGTAACACCCCACCTCCAGCTTTAAGTGGTTCAGCAGAGAGAGAGAGAGAGAGAGAGAGAGAGAGAGAGAGAGAGAGAGAGAGAGACAGACAGACAGACTCTGTGGGTTTGGCAGAAAGTAAAAGAGAATATGAGTCTCTGCCTGGCAATCCAGAGAATTCTCCTGGACCTTGTCCAAGATCATCAAGGCAGTACCTCTAAAAGTCTGTAAGAACCACAGCATTACTGGGCCTGAGGTCCCCACTAAAGCAGGTACTAGTTAGATCACAACACCCAAGTCTTTTCAAATATCTGGAAAGCCTTCCCAAAAAGACTGACTACAAATAAGCCCAAACAGTGAAGACCACAATAAATACCTAACCATTCAGTGTCCAGACACCGAAGAACAGCTACTAGCATTAGCATCAACCAGGAAACCATGACCTCATCAAATGAATTAAATAAGGCACCTGAGAGAAATAGAGATATGTGACTTTTCAGACAGAGAATTCAAAATAGCTGTGTGGAGGAAACTCAAAAAAATACAACATAACACAGAGAAGGAATTCAGAATTCTATCAGATAAATTTAATAAAGAGGTTGAAATAATTAAAAAATCAAGCAGAAATTCTGGAGCTGAAAAATGTAACTGGTATACTGAAGAATGTGTCTGAGTCCTTTAATAGCAGAATGGATCAAGCAGATGAAAGAATTAGTGAGCTTGGAGACAGGTTATTTGAAAATACACAGAGAAGACAAAAAAGAAAAAGAAAAGAATAACAAACCATGAAGACCATCTATAGAATCTAGAAAATAGCCTCTAGATTCTACAGAATCTAGAAAAAAGCAATTCAAAGAGTTACTGGCCTTAAAGAGGAGGTAAAAAAGAGATGGGGTAGAAAGTTTATTCAAAGGAATAATAACAGAGAACTTTCAAACTTTAGAGAAAGATATCAATATCCAAATACAAGAAGGTCATAGAAGACAAAGCATATTTAACCCAAAGAAGACTACCTCAAGGCATTTAATAATCAGACTCTCAAAGATCAAAGATAAAGTTTCCTAAAAGCAGCAAGAGAAAAGAAACAAATAACATACACTGGAGCTCCAATATGTCTGGCAGCAGACTTCTTTGTGGAAAGCATAGAGGACAGGAGGGAGTGACATGACATATGAAGAGTGCTGAAGGAAAAAACTTTAATCATAGAATAGTATATCTGGTGAAAATATCCTTCAAACATAAAGGAGAAATAAAGACTTTGACAAACAAAAGCTGAGGGATTTAATCAACATTAGACCTGTCCTACAAGAAATGCTAAAGGGAGCACTGCAATCAGAAAGAAAAGGACATCAATGAGCAATGAATAATCACCTGAAGGTACAAAACTCACTGGTAATATTAAGTACACAGAAAAACAAAGAATGTTATAACACTGCAATGGTGGTGTGTAAACTACTCTTATCTATGTAGAAAGACTAAATGATAAACTAATCAAAAACAATAACTATTACAACTTTTCAGGACATAGTGAATACAGTAAGATATAAATAGAAACAACAAAAAATTAAAAAGCAGTGTGATAAAAATTAAGGCATAGAATTTTTATTAGTTTTCTTTGTGTTTGTTTGTTTATGCAAATAGTGTTAAATTGTTATCAGGTTACAATAATGGGTTATGAGATACTATTTGCAAGCCTAATGGTAACTTCAAACACAAAAACATAAAAACAAAAAGCAGGAAACTAAGTCATATCACCAGAAAAATCATCTTCACTTGCGGAAGACAGGAAGGAAAGAAACAAAGAAGAGAAGATGACAAAACAATCAGAAAAACAAATAACAAAATGGCAGGAGTAAGTCCTTACTTATCAATAATAACACTGAATGTAAATGGACTAAACTCTCCAAACAAAAGATGCAGACTGGCTAAATGGATGAAAAAACAAGACCCACTGATCTGTTGTCTACAAGAAACACACTTCACTTTTAAAGGCACACATAGACTGATAATAAAGAGATGGTAAGAGATATTCCATGCCAATGTAAACCAAAAAGGAGCAACAGTAGCTATACTTATCTCAGAAAAAAATAGATTTCAAGTCAAAACTATAAGAAGAGACAGAGTCCCTATATGATGATAAAGGGGTCGATTAAGCAAAAAGATATCATAATTGTAAATATATATGAACCAAACACTGGAGCATGCAGATATATAAAGGAGCTGAATCAGCAAAAAGATATAATAATTGTAAACATATATGAACCAAACACTGGAGCATGCATATATATAAAGGAAACATTATTAGAGCTAAAGACAGAGATAGGCCCCAATATAATAATAACTGTAGACTTCAACACTTCACTTTCAGCATTGGACAGATCTTCTGGACAGAAAATCAACAAAGAAACATCAGACTTAATCTGCACATAATAGATATTTACAGAACATTTCATCCAAGAGCTTCAGAATACAGATTCTTTTCCTCAGCAGATGGATCATTCTCAAGGATAGACCATATGTTAGGTCACAAAACAAGTCTTTAAACCTTCAAAAAACTGAAATCATATCAAGCATCTTCTCTGACCACAATGTAATAAAACTAAAAATTAATAGCAAGAGGAATTTTGGAAACTATACAAATACATGAAAATTAAACTATATGCTCCAGAATGAACAGTGGGTCAATGAAGAAATTAATAAGAAAACTGAAAAATTCTTTTATCAAATGATAATGGAAACATAAAATACCTATGGGATAAAGCAAAAGCAGTACTCAGAGGAAAATTTATAGCTACAAGTGCCTACATCAAAAAAGAGGGAAAACTCCAAATAAACAATCTGATGATGCATCTTAAAGAACTAGAAAAGCAAGAGCAAACCAAACCCAAACTAGTAGAAGAAAAGAAACAATAAAGATCACAGCTGAAATAAATGAAATTGAAATGAAAAAAAATACAAAAGATCAATGAAACAGAAAGCTCATTTTTTGAAAAGTTAAACAAAATTGACAAACCTTTGGCCACACTAAGAAAAAAAGAGAAGATCCAAATAAATAAAATCAGAAATGAAAGAGGAGACATTACAACTAATACTGCAAAAATTCAAATGATAATTAGTGGCTACTATGAGCAACTATATGCCAATAAATTGAAAAACCTGGAAGAAATGAACAAATTCCTAGATACACACAACCTACCAAGATCGAACCAGGAAGAAATACAAAACCTCAATGAACCAATAAAAAGTGACAAAAATCAAAATCAAAGCTATTAAATAAGCCTCCCAGTAAAGAAAAGCCTGGGACCCAATGAGTCCACTGCTGAACCCTACCAGTCTTAAGGAAACTAATATCAATCCTACTCAAACTCTTCTGAAGAGCAGAGAAGGAGGGAATAATTCCAAACTCATTCTATGAGCCCAGTATTATCCCACTACCAAAACCAGACTAAGACACATCAAGAAATGAAAACTACAGGCCAATATCTCTGACAAATATTGATGAAGAAATCCTCAACTAAACACTAGCAAACTGAATTCAACAATATATTAGAAAGATCATTCATCATGACCAAGTGAGATTATCCCTGCAATGCAAAGGTGGTTCAATATATGCAAATAAATCAACATGATACATCATATCAGCAGAATGAAAAATAAAAATCATAATCATTTCAATTGATTCTGAAAAAAATTGATAAAATTCAACATGACTTCATGATAAAAATCCTCAAAAAACTGAGTATTGAAAGAACACACCTCTTCATAATAAAAGCCATATATGACAGACCAAAGCTAGTATCATACTGAATGGGTAGAAAGTGAAATCCTTTCCTCTAAGATCTGGAACACGGCAAGGATGCCTACTGTCACCCCTATTATTCAGCATAGTACTGGAAGGCCTATCTAGAGCAATCAGAAAAGAGAAGGTTATAAAGGGCATCTAAAGTGAAAATAAAGAAATTAAATTGTCCTTGTTTGCTGATGATATGATCTTGTATTTGGAAAAACCTAATATAAAAACTGTTAGAAAAGAAACACAAGAAAACTATTAGAAGTGATAAATTCAGTAAAGTTGCAGGATACAAATTCAACAGACAAAAATCAATAGCATTCTTATCTGCCAACAGTGAATAATGTGAAAAAGAAATTTTTGAAAAGTAATTACATTTACAATAGCCACACAAAAAATTAAATACATAGGCATTAACCAAAGAAATGAAGGAGATCTATAATGAAAACTATAAAACACTGATGAAGGAAAATGAAGATTACAACAAAAAATGGAAAAATATTCCATGTTCACGGGTTAGAAGAATCAATATTGTTAAAATGTCCATACTACACAAAACAATCCACAGATCTAACACAATTCCTATCAAACTACCAATGACCTTCAGAGATAGAAAAAGTAAGCCTAAAATTTCTGTGGAATCTCAAAAGACCCAGAAAATCTAAAACTATCCTGGAGAACAAATCTGGAGGAATCACATTACCTGACTTCACGTTATGCTACAGAGCTATAGTAACCAAAACAGCATGGTACAGGCATGAAAATGGAAACATAGACCAATGGAAAATAATAGAGAACCCAGAAACAAATCCACACACCTACAGTTAACTCATTTTTGACAAAGATGCTAAGAACATACACTGGGGAAAAGACAGTCCTTCAACAAATGGTGCTGGGAATACTGAATATCCACATGCAAAATAATGAAACTAGACCCCTATTTCTCACCATATACCAAAGTTAAAACAAAGCAAATTAATTACTTACATCTAAGACCTCAAACTATGAAACCACTACAAGAAAACTTTGGGGGAAACTCTCCAGGATATTGGTCTGGGCAAAAATATCTTGAGCAATACCCCACATGTACAGGCAACCAAAGCAAAAATGGACAAATGAAATCACATCAAGTTGAAAAGGCTCTTCACAGCAAAGATACAATCAACAAAGTGAATAGACAACCCACTGAATGGGAGAAAATATTTGCAAACTACCTATCTGACAAGGAATTGATAACCAGAATATATAAAGAGCTTAAACAACTCTATGGGAAAAACTATAATAATCTGATCAAAACATGGGCAAAATATTTGAATAGACATTTCTTAGAAGACATACACATGGCAAACAGGTATAGACACTGGTGCTCAATACCACTGATCATTACAGAAATGCAAATAAAAACTACTATGAGATATCATCTCATCTCAGTTAAAATGGCTTATACATAAAAGACAAGCAATAATAAATGTTGGCAAGGATGTGGAGAAAAGGGAACCCTTGTATACTGTGTGGGAATGTAAATTAGTGCAAGCACTATGGAGAACAGTTTAGAGGGTCCTCAAAAATCTAAAAATTGAGCTACCACATGATCCAGCAATCCTAATGCTAAGAATATACCCAAAAGAAAGGAAATCAGTGTATTAAAGAGATACCTGCACTCCTATGTTTGTTGTAGCACTGCTCACCATAGTTAAGATTTGGAAGCAACCTAAATGTCCATCACCAGATGAATGGATAAAGAAAATGTAGTACATATACACAATGAAGTACTATTCAGCCATAAAAAAGAATGAGATCTAATGGTTCACAATAACATGGATAAAACTGGAGATAATTATGTTAAGTGAAATAAGCCAGGCACATAAAGACAAAAGACAAACATCACATGTTCTCACTTATCTGTGGGATCTAAAAATTAAAAAAAAAAAATTGAACTCATGAACATACAGAGTAGAAAGATAGTTATCAGAGGCTGGGAAGGGTAGTGGGGGACTGGGGGGAAGGTAGAAGGTGATGGTTAATGGGTAAAAAAAAAATAGAAAGAATGAATAAGACATAATGTTTGATAGTACAATAGGGTGACTGTAGTTAATAACAACTTAATTGAATATTTTAAAATAAATAATGTAACTGGAATGTTTGTAACTCAAAGGATAAATGCTTGAGTAAATGGATACCCCATTCTCCATGATGGGCTTATTTTACACTGCATCCCTGTGTCAAAACATCTCATGTACTTTATAACTATATACACCTCTTACATGTTTGCACTTAAATGTGTCATTTGTTACTTTGGCAGGATAGTTAATAATTATAAATCTATACATTAAATCAAAGTACTTTTATTTTCACCTTTTGTATACATTACAGATTCCACTTACCTAAAAGAGAAGCAGACTGATTATTTCATAGTGCAACAGGAAACTTGTTGAAAATACTTGTAGAATTAAGACTGTAGTTAATGTTCTGTTTCCTGATACATAGCAATTAGTATAGTTTTCAAAAAATGTTCCCACTCTGCTGCTATCCTGGCATATTTTAGGACTAGAATCTAAATGATCTGGTTACAAGTCCAGTGATCTCTTTATTTACTGACCATGATGTACTTAATACATACATACTTCATAAAATTTTAAATATTTTTTCCACATCGGTCTGGCATTGGGAAATGTTTTGTATGAAAAGAAATTTCCACTAGTTCTTTAGCTCGTATTTGTTTAAATGTCTTAAAATAATATTTTAAAACATTTAATGTAAATCATATTTCTAAAATATGCTAGCATGCCACTTGACATTTAAGCTTTAATACATTTCAAAAGCACTTTATGACATTTCACATTTACATTTATTACTGTTGGTAGGTTATCTAACTTGTCCAAGTGTAAGCCGAGATCCAGTCAAAACATCTAAGATATCTCAAAAAGTTTAATATATTTACACAGTATATGGCATGGGAGGTAATAAAAAAATGACAAAACATGGCAAGTCAACTAAAGCATAAAATCACATCCCATGGAAATCTATAAGCTCCTGAAATAAATTTGTTGTTGCTAACCATTAATCACTTTTCAGATCATCAGTAACCCCTGGTCAAAGCAATGAATAGCATTCTGTTTGCTCAATAAAAATGTAAATATTGTTGATTTCCTAAAACTACAACAGTTTGGTTGTGCTTTGTAACTGGTCATTTGAGCAACAGAAAAGTAGACTGATGCTATTATTCAAAGCAAGCCAGTTGAGATACTGATAGAATACAACAGTAAGTACATCTCTAAGTTTTAGAGCAATTCTTTTACTTTAGGATATGACACTTTTGGAATGTTATGATCAAAGCAGATGTACACAAACCTACAGATACATATTCATGGGCCAGAAGCGACACTTAAAAAGGAATCTAATTCAGTCCCCCCGAAAAAACTATTTGGCATTGTGTCTAACTGTATGACTAGTTTTCATTTGCTTAAAGTTGTGTTTCAGCATTTCATATTTCCTCTATGTACAAGTACCAATAATAGATTTTAGAATGAGTAAGAATCACAGTGCAATTAGATAGTTTTGCTTGAACTATCTATTCCTGAAATAGTTGCAAGGGATGAGAGTTTTAGCATTCTGGATAGAAAAGTAAATAGCTTCCCAGCTGGCCTTCTTGCTCATTTCTGCATTAATTCAACAAATATGTTAAGAAACTTCTTTGTATGTCAGAAACTGTGCAAAACTCAACATAAGATATAAAATAGTTATATATCCAGAGGAGATAGAAAATAGGTAAGATATAGTTATTATTTCTACATATTTCACATCTCTTGATCCTAATCCCATTTAGGTCACTATACACTCTTTTAAACCAATGTCTCACTGTAAACTTTAAAAACATCAGTCTATACATGCCATGTTCAAGACAGCACCCACCACTTTTTTAGCCCATTACAACCTGGCTTCCCCTCATCATTTCATTAAAACCATATTCTTAAAGGTGACCAGTAAATCAGATACCAATTGCCTTTCTCAATATTCTACCTCAGTATTGAATTGAGCAAAGTTGAATGCACTTCCTTCTTGATATTGCTGCTTTGACTTGCTTGATAGTATAGCCTTATTGTTCTTCAGTAATTACTCCATAATTTTAACCTATAGTTTACCAAGGTTTCTTGTTATCCCTAAACTCATTCTACTCCGGATTGGCTCTTGGTGATTCCTGTTTTCTGCCTTTCACAAATGACGTAGGCTTTTTTTTCAAATTATCTTCTGGGAATCAAAATTGACAGGTATTTAAGCTTATTATGTCTCTAATTGAACTAATCATTTTCTTCCTCCCCACTAACTGCATCCTAAATCTGTTCATCCTCTAGTTTGCTATAATTCTGGTAATTGTGCTATCATTCTCCCAATAACTTACAAGTGAATTTTGGGGCTAGCTGTGGTTCCAAACTCACCCAGAAATCATATCACTTCTAAGATGGTTCTATCTTTGAACATATTGGTTCTATCTTTGAACATATTGGTTCTATCTTTATAATACCTGTTGCATGTTTGTCTTCTTCTCCATTCCTATTAATTCTATGTTCATTATTTCTTGCTTCCTATAAATATAGGTGATTCAATTCCTGTCCATCTTCCTCCCCCATAGATTCTACCTAATGATATTATTACTCTCCTACACATAAATTTTCCTATTTTCTTATTCCATGATTTAAAAAAGTTTAAGCTTTATCTTCTTCTCACACTTTTCATTCATTAGATAGTAGTTAATTCCTTTATATGCATTTGGAATAAATGCTTATACTTAATGTTTTTCATTCATTCATTCACATAAACATTTGAAAAACACTGATTTAACATGTTTTGTCTCAACTCCATGGGAAATCAATGCCGTCCATCTCTCATAAATCTGTAGCTGGTACTAACCATCTTTGTTCTAATTGTTTCATTTTCTCTAAGACAATTTTTTTCCTGGTTAGTTCCTACACTTAATGGTGAGTTTCTCACTCCTTTTCAGTCCATTATTTATAGTGGCTCAAGTTACATTTTTTGAATTTATGGTGATACATGTTTTGACTTCATAGTGATACACATTCAGTATGCAAAAATACACTTTTGGCTTACAATATCCTCAACATACAATAGGTTTACCAGGATGTAACCCCATCTTAACTTGAGGAACACCTGTATTCTCAAAAAAGAAAAAGTATATCAATATGAAGCATGCATATGTATAACTCCTTGGAATTTATTTCTCTGTCTCCTCTCAGACCTCGTCCTATATTTCTTTTTTTTTTATTATACTTTAAGTTTTAGGGTACATGTGCACATTGTGCAGGTTAGTTACATATGTATACATGTGCCATGCTGGTGCACTGCACCCACTAACTCGTCATCTAGCATTAGGTATATCTCCCAATGCTATCCCTCCCCCCTTCCCCCACCCCACAGCAGTCCCCAGAGTGTGATATTCCCCTTCCTGTGTCCATGTGATCTCACCGTTCAATTCCCACCTATGAGTGAGAATATGCAGTGTTTGGTTTTTTGTTCTTGCGATAGTTTACTGAGAATGATGTTTTCCAATTTCATCCATGTCCCCAAAAAGGACATGAACTCACCATTTTTTATGGCTGCATAGTATTCCATGGTGTATATGTGCCACATTTTCTTAATCCAGTCTATCATTGTTGGACATTTGGGTTGGTTCCAAGTCTTTGCTATTGTGAATAATGCCGCAATAAACATACGTGTGCATGTGTCTTTATAGCAGCATGATTTATAGTCCTTTGGGTATATATCCAGTAATGGGATGGCTGGGTCAAATGGTATTTCTAGTTCTAGATCCCTGAGGAATCGCCACACTGACTTCCACAATGGTTGAACTAGTTTACAGTCCCACCAACAGTGTACAAGTGTTCCTATTTCTCCACATCCTCTCCAGCACCTGTTGTTTCCTGACTTTTTGATGATTGCCATTCTAACTGGTGTGAGATGGTATCTCATTGTGGTTTTGATTTGCATTTCTCTGATGGCCAGTGATGATGAGCATTTTTTCATGTGTTTTTTGGCTGCATAAATGTCTTCTTTTGAGAAGTGTCTGTTCATGTCCTTCGCCCACTTTTTGATGGGGTTGTTTGTTTTTCTCTTGTAAATTTGTTGGAGTTCATTGTAGATTCTGGATATTAGCCCTTTGTCAGATGAGTAGGTTGCAAAAATTTTCTCCCATTTTGTAGGTTGCCTGTTCACTCTGATGGTAGTTTCTTTTGCTGTGCAGAAGCTCTTTAGTTTAATTAGATCCCATTTGTCAATTTTGGCTTTTGTTGCCATTGCTTTTGGTGTTTTAGACATGAAGTCCTTGCCCATGCCTATGTCCTGAATGGTAATGCCTAGGTTTTCTTCGAGGGTTTTTATGGTTTTAGGTCTAACGTTTAAGTCTTTAATCCATCTTGAATTGATTTTTGTATAAGGTGTAAGGAAGGGATCCAGTTTCAGCTTTGTACATATGGCTAGCCAGTTTTCCCAGCACCATTTATTAAATAGGGAATCCTTTCCCCATTGCTTATTTTTGTCAGGTTTGTCAAAGATCAGATAGTTGTAGGTATGTGGCGTTATTTCTGAGGGCTCTGTTCTGTTCCATTGGTCTATATCTCTGTTTTGGTACCAGTACCATGCTGTTTTGGTTACTGTAGCCTTGTAGTATAGTTTGAAGTCAGGTAGTGTGATGCCTCCAGCTTTGTTCTTTTGGCTTAGGATTGACTTGGCGATGCGGGCTTTTTTTTGGTTCCATATGAACTTTAAAGTAGTTTTTTCCAATTCTGTGAAGAAAGTCATTGGTAGCTTGATGGGGATGGCATTGAATCTGTAAATTACCTTGGGCAGTATGGCCATTTTCACGATATTGATTCTTCCTACCCATGAGCATGGAATGTTCTTCCATTTGTTTGTATCCTCTTTTATTTCCTTGAGCAGTGGTTTGTAGTTCTCCTTGAAGAGGTCCTTCACATGGATTCCTAGGTATTTTATTCTCTTTGAAGCAATTGTGAATGGGAGTTCACTCAGATTTGGCTCTCTGTTTGTCTGTTGTTGGTGTATAAGAATGCTTGTGATTTTTGTGCATTGATTTTGTATCCTGAGACTTTGCTGAAGTTGCTTATCAGCTTAAGGAGATTTTGGGCTGAGACAATGGGGTTTTCTAGATATACAATCATGTCGTCTGCAAAGAGGGACAATTTGACTTCCTCTTTTCCTAATTGAATACCCTTTATTTCCTTCTCCTGCCTAATTGCCCTGGCCAGAACTTCCAACACTATGTTGAATAGGAGTGGTGAGAGAGGGCATCCCTGTCTTGTGCCAGTTTTCAAAGGGAATGCTTCCAGTTTTTGCCCATTCAGTATGATATTGGCTGTGGGTTTGTCATAGATAGCTCTTATTATTTTGAAATATGTCCCATCAATACCTAATTTATTGAGAGTTTTTAGCATGGAGGTTGTTGAATTTTGTCAAAGGCTTTTTCTGCATCTATTGATATAATCATGTGGTTTTTGTCTTTGGCTCTGTTTATATGCTGGATTACATTTATTGATTTGTATATGTTGAACCAGCCTTGCATCCCAGGGATGAAGCCCACTTGATCATGGTGGATAAGCTTTTTGATGTGCTGCTGGATTCAGTTTGCCAATATTTTATTGAGGATTTTTGCATCAATGTTCATCAAGGATATTGGTCTAAAATTCTCTTTTTTTGTTGTGTCTCTGCCTGGCTTTGGTATCAGAATGATGCTGGCCTCATAAAATGAGTTAGGGAGGATTCCCTCTTTTTCTATTGATTGGAATAGTTTCAGAAGGAATGGTACCAGTTCCTCCTTGTACCTGTGGTAGAATTCAGCTGTGAATCCATCTGGTCCTGGACTCTTTTTGATTGGTAAGCTATTCATTATTGCCACAATTTCAGAACCTGTTATTGGTCTATTCAGAGATTCAACTTCTTCCTGGTTTAGTCTTGGGAGAGTGTATGTGTAGAGAAATTTATCCATTTCTTCTAGATTTCCTAGTTTATTTGCGTAGAGGTGTTTGTAGTATTCTCTGATGGTAGTTTGTATTTCTGTGGGATCGGTGGTGATATCCCCTTTATCATTTTTTATTGCATCTATTAGATTCTTCTCTCTTTTTTTCTTTATTAGTCTTGCTAGCGGTCTATCAATTTTGTTGATCTTTTCAAAAAACCAGCTCCTGGATTCATTAATTTTTTTAAGGGTTTTTTGTGTCTGTATTTCCTTCAGTTCTGCTCTGATCTTAGTTATTTCTTGCCTTCTGCTAGCTTTTGAATGTGTTTGCTCTTGCTTTTCTAGTTCTTTTAATTGTGATGTTAGGGTGTCAGTTTTGGATCTTTCCTGCTTTCTCTTGTGGGCATTTAGTTCTATCAATTTCCCTCTACACACTGCTTTGAATGTGTCCCAGAGATTCCGGTATGTTGTGTCTTTGTTCTCATTGGTTTCAAAGAACATCTTTATTTCTGCCTTCATTTTGTTATGTACCCAGTAGTCATTCAGGAACAGGTTGTTCAGTTTCCATGTAGTTGAGCGGTTTTGAGTGAGATTCTTAATCCTGAGTTCTAGTTTGATTGCACTGTGGTCTGAGAGATAGTTTGTTATAATTTCTGTTCTTTTACATTTGCTGAGGAGAGCTTTACTTCCAAGTATGTGGTCAATTTTGGAATAGGTGTGGTGTGGTGCTGAAAAAAATGTATATTCTGTTGATTTGGGGTGGAGAGTTCTGTAGATGTCTATTAGGTCCGCTTGGTGCAGAGCTGTGTTCAATTCCTGGGTATCCTTGTTGACTTTCTGTCTCATTGATCTGTCTTATGTTGACAGTGGGGTGTTAAAGTCTCCCATTATTAATGTGTGGGAGTCTGAGTCTCTTTGTAGGTCACTCAGGACTTCCTTTATGAATCTTGGTGCTCCTGTATTGGGTGCATATATATTTAGGATAGTTAGCTCTTCTTGTTGAATTGATCCCTTTACCATTATGTAATGGCCTTCTTTGTCTCTTTCGATCTTTGTTGGTTTAAAGTCTGTTTTATCAGAGACTAGCATTGCAAACCCTGACTTTTTTTTGTTTTCCATTTGCTTGGTAGATCTTCCTCCATCCTTTTATTTTGAGCCTATGTGTGTCTCTGCACATGAGATGGGTTTCCTGAATACAGCACACTGATGGGTCTTGACTCTTTATCCAATTTGCCAGTCTGTGTCTTTTAATTGGAGCATTTAGTCCATTTACATTTAAAGTTAATATTGTTATGTGTGAATTTGATCCTGTCATTATGATGTTAGCTGGTTATTTTGCTCGTTAGTTGACGCAGTTTCTTCCTAGTCTCGATAGTCTTTACATTTTGGCATGATTTTGCAGCGGCTGGTACCGGTTGTTCCTTTCCATGTTTAGCGCTTCCTTCAGGAGCTCTTTTAGGGCAGGCCTAGTGGTGACAAAATCTCTCAGCATTTTCTTGTTTGTAAAGTATTTTATTTCTCCTTTGCTTACGAAGCTTAGTTTGGCTGGATATGAAATTCTGGGTTGAAAATTCTTTTCTTTAAGAATGTTGAATATTGGCCCCCACTCTCTTCTGGCTTGTACGGTTTCTGCCGAGAGATCCGCTGTTAGTCTGATGGGCTTCCCTTTGAGGGTAACCCGACCTTTCTCTCTGGCTGCCCTTAACATTTTTTCCTTCATTTCAACTTTGGTGAATCTGACAATTATGTGTCTTGGAGTTGCTCTTCTCGAGGAGTATCTTTGTGGAGTTCTCTGTATTTCCTGAATCTGAACCTTGGCCTGCCTTGCTAGATTGGGGAAGTTCTCCTGGATAATATCCTGCAGAGTGTTTTCCAACTTGGTTCCATTCTCCCCATCACTTTCAGGTACACCAATCAGACGTAGATTTGGTCTTTTCACATAGTCCCATATTTCTTGGAGGCTTTGCTCATTTCTTTTTATTCTTTTTTCTCTAAACTTCCCTTCTTGCTTCATTTCATTCATTTCATCTTCCATCGCTGATACCCTTTCTTCCAGTTGATCGCATCGGCTCCTGAGGCTTCTGCATTCTTCACGTAGTTCTCGAGCCTTGGTTTTCAGCTCCATCAGCTCCTTTAAGCACTTCTCTGTATTGGTTATTCTAGTTATACATTCTTCTAAATTTTTTTCAAAGTTTTCAACTTCTTTGCCTTTGGTTTGAATGTCCTCCCGTAGCTCAGAGTAATTTGATCGTCTGAAGCCTTCTTCTCTCAGCTCGTCAAAGTCATTCTCCATCCAGCTTTGTTCTGTTGCTGGTGAGGAACTGCATTCCTTTGGAGGAGGAGAGGCGCTCTGCTTTTTAGAGTTTCCAGTTTTTCTGTTCTGTTTTTTCCCCATCTTTGTGGTTTTATCTACTTTTGGTCTTTGATGATGGTGATGTACAGATGGGTTTTTGGTGTGGATGTCCTTTCTGCTTGTTAGTTTTCCTTCTAACAGACAGGACCCTCAGCTGCAGGTCTGTTGGAATACCCTGCCGTGTGAGGTGTCAGTGTTCCCCTGCTGGGGGGTGCCTCCCAGTTATGCTGCTCAGGGGTCTGGGGTCAGGGACCCACTTGAGGAGGCAGTCTGCCCGTTCTCAGATCTCCAGCTGCGTGCTGGGAAAACCACTGCTCTCTTCAAAGCTGTCAGACAGGGACATTTAATTCTGCAGAGGTTACTGCTGTCTTTTTGTTTGTCTGTGCCCTGCCCCAAGAGGTGGAAACTACAGAGGCAGGCAGGCCTCCTTGAGCTGTGGTGGGCTCCGCCCAGTTCGAGCTTCCTGGCTGCTTTGTTTACCTAATCAAGCCTGGGCAATGGCGGGCGCCCCTCCCCCAGCCTCGCTGCCACCTTGCAGTTTGATCTCAGACTGCTGTGCTAGCAATCAGCGAGACTCCGTCGGCGTAGGACCCTTCAAGCCAGGTGCAGGATATAATCTCGTGGTGCGCCGTTTTTTAAGCCCGTCGGAAAAGCGCAGTATTAGGGTGGGAGTGACCCGATTTTCCAGGTGCCGTCTGTCACCCCTTTCTTTGACTAGGAAAGGGAACTCCCTGACCCCTTGCGCTTCCTGAGTGAGGCAATGCCTCGCCCTGCTTCGGCTCACGCACGGTGTGCGCACCCACTGACCTGCGCCCACTGTCTGGCACTCCCTAGAGAGATGAACCCGGTACCTCAGATGGAAATGCAGAAATCACTGTCTTGTGCGTCGCTCATGCTGGGAGCTGTAGACCAGAGCTGTTCCTATTCGTCCATCTTGGCTCCTCCCCCTATGTCTTTTTTTTCTTTTATTTTTCTTTTTTGAGACATTGGCTCGCTCTGTCGCCCAGGCAGAAGGGCAGTGGTAAGATCTCAGCTCACTGCAACTTCAGCCTCCTGGGCTGAGGCAATTCTCCTGCCTCAGCCTCCTGAGTAGCTGGGACTAGAGGCATGCACCATGACGCCTGGGTAATTTTTGTATTTTTAGTAGAGATGAGGTTTTGCCACATTAGCCATGCTTGTCTCGAGCTCCTGACCTCAGGTGGTCTGTCCACCTCGGCCTCCCAAAGTGCTGGGATTACAGATGTGAGCCACCACGCCTGGCCCCATATTTCTTAATCTCTTTTCAGCATAAGCCTTAAACTTGCCAACTTTATCCAGTCTTTCACATTCATCATGAGCTCATTCCTGCAGATTACACCCCAGATATTAAAAGCAGCTTCATAGTAGTGGTCTTTCAGTCATAAAACATGGATTTCTTGATTCAATTTTGTGTACAAATAAAGTTGCACTAATAGTAACAATTTTAACTTGCTCATTGCCTTCAACCATAAAACCTAAAATTTAAGTTCCCCTCCTCAATTCCCTTCCATATAGAACTCCTTCACTTGTTCTTAGAGCAGTGATTGTTTCCTTCTACTTTGGCTGTTTTTTTTTCTTTAAGTTCTGGGATACATGTGCTAAATGTGCAGGTTTGTTACATAGGCATACATGTGCCATGGTGGTTTGCTGCATCTATCAATCCGTCATCTAGGTTGTAAGCCCCACATGCATTAGGTATTTGTCCTAATGCACTCCCCCCCCCTTTTCCCAAACCTCCTGACAAGCACCATTGTGTGATGTTCCCCTCCCTGTGTCCATGCATTCTCATTGTTCAACTCCCACTTATTACTTTGGCTTTTTTATAGCCTCCCTGTTCACATCCAAATTTTGCATTGCATATGAAATCTACTTAAAGTAAAAACATATTAAGTTAAAATCTTTACAAATTTTACTTTTAGTAGCGGGAAAAGCAATTCATTTATTCAAATGAAAAAACTAAGGTGAGGTAAAATGAGAAAAAAGAGGAAAAATAAGACAAGAATCAATATATAAATGGCTGCATTTTATGAAGCACTAGTGTGCAAATATGTATCTATGAATTTATATTAGTTTGACAATAATTCTTTTCATCTGCAAATGAAATGGGAAGACATATCAGAAAATGAGCCTGTAGAAGAGAGGCTTTAATAAGTCTCTAAAGAAGTTTACAATGGAACCACATCATACATACAAGATACTAATAATAGTTTAACTAGATAGGGAGAGGAAGATGATCAGGAAGAGAGAAGGATAAGAAGAGAGTAAAAAGAATGCCTAAATAATTAGGCATTGAAGGTAATTCTACTATCCATTGCACTGAATGAATGTGTATTCCAGATTGAACAGGAAATCAAAGTGGAGAACCTGCTATTGTATCTTGTGTCTTAGCTAAACCACCATGCCCTTCACACATCTAGCCTCAGCATATGTGATTCTCCATTGAATGTGATTTGAGTGCTTAAAAATGTGTGCATTTAATCCAACTAAACACTAAACTAGTCGTTTAATGGCTATTAAACACAGACAAACAACTTCACCTGGATCTCAAATGAAGAAACAACAACCTCTTTCAATGCTGAAGGAAAAATTGACTACGTTGAACATTCTGAGAGCATAAGACAGTCTCCAATGTGACACACAAGTGTTGCAAAGTATAATAATCCTACACCAATGTAAGATGCCACTCTACAAGTACTAGAAAAAAGAGTGTATATTAGTCCATTCTCACACTGCTATAAATAACTCTCTAGTTCCAAACTTTTCCTCATCTTCCTGTCTTTTCTGATCCCTCCAAGCTGTTCCAACCCTTGCCCATTACTTACTTCCGAAGTTGCTTCCATATTTTCAGGTATCTTTATAGCAATAATCCACTCCTGGTACCGATTTTCCATATCAGCCCATTCTCCCACTGCTATAGAGAACTAACTGAAACTGGGTATAACGAAAAGGGTCTTAATGAGCTGACCATTCCTTGGGGCTGTACAGGCTTCTGTTTCTGGGGAGGCCTCAGGAAACTTACAATCATAGTAGAAGGCAAAGGGGAAGCAAGCACATCTTCACATGGCCGGCAAGAGAGAGAAAGAGAAAGAGAGAGACAGAGACAGAGAGAGACACACAGAGAGAGAGAGAGACAGAGAGAAAGAGAGAGAAAGAGAAAGAAAGAGAAAGAAAGAGAAAGAAAGAGAGAGAGAGAAACACACAGAGAAACACAGAGAGAGAAAAAGAGAACATGGAAACATGCAAGGGGAAGGTGCTACACAATTTTGAACAACCAGATCTCCTGAGAACTTTATCATGAGACAGCACTAGGGGGATGGTCTTCCACCACTAGAAACCACCCCCATGATCTAATCACCTCCCACCAGTCCCCACCTCCAAAATTGGGAATTACAATTCAACATGAGATTTGGGTGGGAACACAGAGCCAAACCATATCAAAGTGTTATAGAATAAATAACTGTAGAGTTAGAATGTTTGCTGAGAATGAAAAAGCAGGTGTCAGAATTTACAAATAACATTTTCAGTCACAGTAAAAAAATTAATTATTTTATAATAACCTTATAACAATTGATATTTTCCATTATGTTAGCAAAACTATAAACACAATTATTTTAAAATTCATGCCATCATGTGAAAAGGATGAAATTAATAATCTTTACTTTCTTAAGAAAAATATCTTAAGTGAATTCCCTTTACTAAATACATACAAAATGAAATTATATTGAAATCTTTATTTGTTTAAATCTTTATTAGTTACGGAATCAAAGAGAAAGGTAAAGTCTAAAATCTTAATTTGTGTAATACTGAAATAATTAAAACTTCAGAGTATTAAAATGGATGCTATGGTACTAATAATAAAAATGGTGAGCTATCTATTTATTTTAAGAATATCTGGCTTCCAAATATTAGTTTTGAAAACCTATTATCCATTAGAATTAATACTAAAGAATACTGTTTATTTTAAATAGGCTATATAAAAATATGACTTGGATAAATTAGGCTGTTCCTCATGCAAAGTGTCTCAATGAACTCTATTCCTTAGAATTTGATAATATTAAAAAGAACCTACATAATCTTTTATGACACCTTATATCTTAAAGCACAGAGAGTTATCAGCTAGTTAGCTTTGTTATTAATACTCAGGGTTTTGAACTTCAAAATTAATGACATGTCTAAGTCAATTCTCTAATTAACTTAGATTGGGATTATTTTAAAATAAAAGTTAACATGAATATCCACACCTAAACATACAGTAGAGTAAAAAAAACTAAAATAAATATTTATGGAGGCTGAAAACATAGAAATTCAGGGTCTAAGTTGAAACAGAAATCACTGAGACTTCATTAAGAGGAAGCTGGGACTATGTAGAATTTCCGAGGTAGAGGAAAGCTGGGCACCGTCTGAGGCATCTGTTTCCCTTTGTGATTTACTTTTAGGTTGGTGGTAGATGAAAAGATAAATGATCCTCAGAAGTATTAAAGAAGGGAATACATGCTTTTGATTTCTTATCAAACCCATATTTTCCATCTGTCTGAATTTTTCTTTCTTTTTAATTCAAACAGATAATATTCTGTATTGCTTTAATATAAATAAACAGAAGAGATGCTTCCTGGCACAACAGCATTTTGCATACATGAATGATGTCATTTGTGTCTTATTGAATATGAATGGTGCCTCTGGTAGATCACATTAATGGCTGCCAATATTCCACGGTGTATCTTGTAGGAAGATTATATGTCCATGCCTTGGTGAATTGTGGTCATTTGAATTCCTTTGTCCAATAAAATATAAGCTGAAGTTCCTGTATTATTTCTGGTTAAAAGCTTTAGGAGTCTGATTATGTTTCACTGTTTCCCTTTCCCTGTTTCCCTGACCAGAAATTGATAACAGGAGATACTTCTTTAGCCTAGAAGTATGGCATGAAGATGACATGTAGCAGAGCAGTAGCTGGTCAGCAGTACTCATACAGCATGAGAAAGAAACAAAACATTGTTATGATAATCTGCCCTGATTTAGGGTGCATTTGTCACTGCAGAATTATCTGGCCCATCCTGAGGAATGTGGGGCCTTTGGAGTTATGCAGTCCACAAACTAAACAACTGTGTATGGTAGCCCAGGCACTCTATTTAACATTCTTCCAAAGATTCTTCAAAAATGCTAAAATATCTGCCAAATATGAATAAATATGGATTTTTGTCAACCATGAGAGAAAACTGTTTTAATTTCTATTTTAATTTGACTTTCCAACCTAACTTAATAAATCACCTACTCGTGATACATAAGATCACAGGCAGGGTCTCCCCACCCCCCAACATCATAGAAGCCATTATACACACGTTTGTTATTTTTTTTTTTTTTAAAAAAACAAGTACATACTTTCAGCTTTTCTTTCCTGACTAAAAAGGATGAAAGCATAAATGTTTTGTTAATTATTGTAAGGTCTTTTTAAAAACTATAAAGGTATTTTAATATCAAACTAATTGTTTAAAGTGTGTAAGTATTTGGAACTGAGAACAATATCTAGTGTCCTTCATAGCAGCACTTACATATTTGCACATAATAACAAGATTACCGAATGCTTGCTCCATTAAATTTAAAACTTCCTTTGGGAGAGTAATTGCTTCTACAATAAAACAATCACCCAAATTCAATATTAAAAAACATAGTGGTCCATTAGATATTCTAAGCCTATTCCAAATGAGATATGAAAATATGAAATAATTTATCATATCTTCATAGATACACAGAAATCTAGTCATGTACTTCTTTTCAAAATTGAAACCAAAAGTGTCTGTATTTGTCAGACTGCATTGCAAACTTGATTTGTAGGGACAAGACACAATGAAATTTTTTATTGAATACTTAACACCAGACTTTCAAAGAAATCATTAATTACCAAAATATAATACCATTTCAACTTCCAATAAGAATTTATTTACTTCTACTTCCCATATGGAGAAGCTCCTTACCTCTTCTACTTTCTAGATAATTTGTCCTACACAGTGGTGCTCACTCACGCTAGCAAAATCTTTATTTCCTTCTGCAGAAAACTTAACCAGTAGAGTCAGAGTGGTAATGATCCTAGGCTATAACAATCACTTCTAGTCTGTCCCACTTTAGTCCAGAGTTGTCTCTGCTCATTATACCCTGACTCTTTTCTGCTCTTTACCAGGCTCAGACATTTTTCACTCTTAGAACCAGACACTATAGATATATTTGCTCTGATTTCCACTGCCCCATGATCTTAATGCCACCTGCAGCTCACCAAATAGTGATATCAATTAAGTAAATTTTAAAAATGCTTATTATATACTTTGCAAGTGTAAGTCATTATACTTTGCAGAAGGTATACTGTTTATAATAATTTATGAAAAATATATATAATCTGATGTTGAAAATATTATATATGTTACAAGTCCCTGAAGTGGAATTTAAGAGAATAGAAAGGTTGCATTTTGTTGGAGAGTGAGAAGACATTTGAGGTAATCTTGGAGTATAGGTGGTATCTCCAAGGAAAAGATTACAGCAAAGGAGTAAAGAAGTCCAGTCAGGGATGACAGCACAAGCAAAGGAATGCAAATGCAAAAACAGAAACACATTTTAACTAACAATAAAGTGTCCAGTTTTTCTCTACCTCTATATGTAGAAGACTAGTAACAAAAATGTTTGAAATGGTAGCATGAGGCCCTGATGTGGAGGGTCTTACATATTAAGCTGTGTATTTCATATTCAACTTAGTTGGCAGTGGTGAGAAATAAAGATTATCGATAAGAATTCTGTTCTTACAGTATTAAATTGGCCTCAGAATGGATCAGTGGCAGAAATGACTAAAGAGAAAGAGTCCATTAAATAAAAGTTCCAGAAAGAGTTAATAAGACCCTCAAATAGGATGCTGGTGGTAGAAATAAAGATAAGTAAGTGACATCATGAAAGCAGAGCCAATAAAAGCTGACAATTAATTGGTTGCGAAGAGAGAGAAAGTAAAGTAAGACTTAATCATGAAAAAAAGACTGTCTCCCAAAATATCATTTGCCCACTGGGAACCACATATGCCATGTGAATATAATATAGCTTCAAATAACACCAGTTATTTGAAGATATAATTGAATTACTCAGTTATATCTCAGTAATACTGAAGTACTCAGTATTTCCAATTCACAATTTTAAATAATATTTAAACCAAGCCTCTACTCATTTTTGCAATTTTAAAGGACATAATAACACTAAAAAGTAGCAGAGGAGAGAGAAATAAGCAACATGAGAGGTTTAAACTTTCAGAAATCTAACAGTCTACATAAAACACGTAAGAAATAAAATGAGATATGTAAGAGGTACTATTATTTTAACCATTTACTAATGCCTGAATATATGACCAAATTAGCCATCTGTGGTTACGTGGAGGCAAATAATATGATAGGATTAGATTTAAAGATGCTAATAACACTATTCCAACAGCAAAGAGAGCAGTGATAGATAGTCCCTAGCACAATCTGGCAATACAAATATGCAAAATATCTCTATGTGATACTCCTACTCCACTACTTATAAGAAGCAAGGATCTGAGTGAAAGTGTATAGGATATTTTTGGACATGTATGTCAAATATATATGAACAAATATAATGAGATTGGCTGGTTACCTCCTATTGTCACAGGAAGAAGTGGAGAAAGAAAAGCTCAAGAATTGGAATTCCTGGTTTATGCACCATAAAAATAACCTGAAGGCATCTGTGTGTACCCACAAGAAGACTTTTATTTCCAGTAGCTGCAGAATTGAAATTGTTAAAAATCAAATGCAGAATATCTTCCTTCAACTGGCTTAATGATAATACAAGTATACTCCCAGCTTTTTCAGGGTGTCTGCTGTTACAGTGAGGGCACTGACCGGGAAGAAATGGAATTCTGTAAATTGGGGTCACGTGGGAATGGCCTGATGCAGCCAGGGTCACTGAGTTCTTAAATTCTGATGAGTCTTCTTTGCCAGTGGCAGATGCCTCCCTGCCATGAAAGCTGCCTCTCCATCCCCATCTGAGGGAATTAGCCCTGCACTGCCTGTGGAGACTGTAATGGTCTCCTATGGGACAGCTGCCTTGCAAGTTTATGCCGAGCCTCCTCAGGACCCATCACCACCATCCCTCTTTACTTCTAGACCTTTAACTAGACAAGGTACAAATTGTGACTCCTAAGGAGGTGTCCTATATTCCAAAAGACCTACTGAGTTTTCTAAATGTATACAGACAGAAATCCTGGAAACATGTGTGGGAATGAATAGTAAGAGTATAATATAATTTTGAACATAAAGTTAAGTCAAGCTGAATATGTTGATATGAGCTCAATAAGCAGAGATTTTGCACTAAATTTTGTCGTTTGGGGAGTTGGAAAAGGGTTCTAATGGTTTGTTTGCTTAGTTGGTTGAAATACGGATCAAAAGATTACCCATCATGAGTGAGTTGGAAATGCCAGAACTGCCTTGGTTTAATGGACAGAAGATGATTTAAAAACTTAGAGAAATTGGAATATTAGAGTTAATTTGTCATTTAAGTCTTAATGTCATTTAAGTAGAACCCACAATGGGAGAGTCCAGAAGACATACCTTTCATAAATAATTTGAAAAGTAAATATGTGAGGGGAGTCCCAGCATCCTTCAAAGCTCTTTGATTTCACTTATCTGTAAGCCAGACCTTACAGTGGAAACTGTGGCTACTGAATTAGGAAACCTGAATGCAATGGAATTAATCAGTCCCAGGGCAGCAGGGGCTGATACACAGCACTCAACCACCAAAGGCAAAGTGGGAAGGGTTATGATAACGCACAGCAGAGTTGAAGCAGCCATCAAGATAATCTGAGTCGAGAAGGACTATGACATTGGCTAGTTGATAGTGTTTCTAAAAGTAAAATAGATATCTAACACTAAGTTCCAAGTCAAGTGAACAGAAGTCAAGCCTGAATCATATAAACAGAGTCATGCTCTCTCAATCAATTCCCAGACTTGAGCCAGTAAACAGACCCAGAATCCCTTAAATGAGGGGAGGCTGGGTACCCTTGAGGAAGGACCTCAAAACGCTGCCAAAAATTTACACTGTTAATCTTTCTCTCACCCCTCCTAAAAGGAATCTCTACCTTTTTACAGGGTAAGAGTGCACTGGGAAAAATGAATAATCCGATCTTCCAGGGACTACTGGATACTGGCTTTGAATTGATACTAATTCCAGGAGACCACACGGCTATGGTCTACCAGTCAGAGTAGGGGCTTATGGATATCAGCAAATAGAGTTCTCGCTCAGTTTTGTCCCATAGTTGGTCCACTGGATCCCTGATACCATCCTTTGGTTATTTCCCCAGTTTGGGAATACATAATTGCAACAGATATACTCAGCTGGTGGCAGAATCCCAGTAGTTCCCTTATCTGTTGAGTGAGATCTATTACAGTGGGAAAGGGCAAATGGAAGCTATTAGAATTGTCTCTACCTAGGAAAATTGTAAACCAGAAGCAATACTACATTCCCAGAGGGACTGCAGCAGTCAGTGCCATCATTGAGAACTTGAAAGATGCAGGGATGGTGATTGCAACCACATCTGCAACCAACTTGACTATTTGACCTGTGCAGGAGAGAGACAGATCCTAGAGAACGACAGTAGATTATCATATGCTTATTCAGGTAGTGACTCCTATTGCAGCTGCTGCAGATGTGGTTTCATTTTGTACCTGATATGCAGCTATTGATCTGTCAAATGCCTTTGTCTAAATCCCTATCAATAAGGGCCACCAGAAGCAATGTGCTTTCAGCTGGCAAAGCTAGCAATATACCTTCACTGTCCTACTGCAGAGATACATCATCTCTCCAGCCTTATGTAATAATTTAGTTCACAAGGATTTAATTCCTTTCCACAACATACCACATTGGTCCATTACATTGATGACACTATGCTGATTGGACCTAGTGAGCAAGAAGTAGCAACTACTTTAGACTTATTGGTAAGACATTTCCGTGTCAGAGTGATAAATAAATATGACAAAAATTCAGGGGCCTTTTTTTTCTGCCAGTGGTTTAGAGCATATCAAGATATCCCTTCTAAGGTGAAGGGTAAGTTGTTGCATCTGACCCCTCCTGCCACCAGGAAAAAGAAAAAAAGGCACAGTGCCTTGTGGGCTTCTTTGGATTTTGAAGACAACATACTCCTCATTTGTGTTACTCTCACCCATTTACCAAGTGACCAGAAAAACACTAATTTTGAGTGGAGCCAAGAATAAGAGAAGACTCTACAACAGATCCATAGTGGAAGCTGCTCTTCCACTATGAGCCATACAATTAAGCAGATCCAATGGTGCTTAAAGTGTCAGTGGTAGTGGTAGTGGAAGCTGTTTAGAGCCTTTGGCAAGTTCCTACAGGTGAAGGGTAGCACAGGTACCTACAGGTCTGTAGTACAGGCCCTTTGGATTTTAGAGCAAAACCATTGCATCATCTAAAAATAATTAGTCCCCTTTGAGAAACAGCTTTTGGCCTAATGTTGGGACTTAGTAGAGACCGAACACTTAAACACAGGCCACCAAGTTACCATGCAATTTGAGATGCTCATAATAAACTTGGTGTTAACTAACCTATGAAGCCATAAAGTTGGGCATGCAAACAACAGTCCATCATCAATTGGAAGTAGTAAATACGTTATCCAGCCCAAGCAGGCCCTGAATGCATAAGTAAGTTCCATAAAGAAATGGCTCAAATACCCATGATCCCCACTCCTGCTCCATGGCCTTCTCTCTCCTGTCTGTACCTATGGCCTCATGGGCAGGGAGTCCCTACATTTGGTTGAAACAAAAGAAAACCCTGGTACCTGATTTATAGATGGTCCTGTATGCAGGCACCACTCAAAAGTAGACAGCTACAGAACTAGAGCTCCTTTCCGAAACAGCCCTGAAACACTGGTGAAGGGGAATCCTCTCAGTGAGCAGAACTCTGGGCAGTGAACCTGATTATTCACTATGCTTGAAAGGAGAAATGACCAGACTTGCAATTCTGTCGCACAATGCATGCGCTACAGCCAATGGTGGCTAGATGATTAGGAACTTGGAAGGAAGATAACAGGGAAATTGGTGACAGGGAAATCTAAGGAAGACGCATGTGGATAGACCTCTCTGAATGGGTAAAAATATGTAAAGATAGGCCGGACGTGGGGGCTCATGCCTGTAATCCTAGCATTTTGGGAGGCTGAGACAGGCAGATCACTTGAGGTCAGGAGTTCAAAACCAGCCTGGCCAACATGCTGAAACCCTGTCTCTACTAAAAATAAAAAAAAATTAGCCAGGCATGGTGGGGTTCACCTGTAATCCCAGCTACTCAGGAGGCTGAGGCAGGAGAATCGCTTGAACCCGGGAGGCGGAGATTGTAGTGAGCCGAGATCACTCTGCTGCACTGCACTGGGTGACAGAGCGAGATTCCGTCTAAAAAAAGAAAAAAAAAGTGAAGATATTTGTGTCCTAGGTGAATGCACACCAAAGAACGACCTTCACAGAGGAGGATTTTAATAATCAAGTGGATAGGATGACCTGTTCTGTAGATACCAGTAAGACTTTTTTCCCAGCCACCTTGTCATTACCCAATGAGCTCAAGAACAAAGCGACCACGATGGCAGGATGGAGGTTATACATGGATTCAGCAACATGGACTTCTATTCACCAAAGCATACTTGGCTATCATCACCTTTGAGTTCCCAATATTCCAGCAGTTGAGACAAACACTGAGTCTCCAATATGGCACCATTCCTCAGGGTGATCAGCTACTTACCTGGTGTCAGGTTGATTACATTGATCACTTCTATCATAGAAGAGGAAGAATTTTGTTCTCACAGGAATAACACACGTAGATACATATTTGCATTCCTTACATGCAATACTTCTGCCAAAACTTCTGTGGATTTACAGAATGCCTCATCCACCATCATAATGTTCTACACAGCATGGCTTCTGACCAAAAACTCACTCAGCAAAGGAGGTATGGCAATGGGTCTATGCTCAGGAAATTCACTGGTCTTAACATGTTCCCCATCATCCAGAGGCAGCTGGCTTGACAGAATAGTGGCAGGGCATATTGAAGACCCAGTTACAGTGCCAGCAAGGTAGCAATATCTTACAGGGTTGGGGAAGGTTTTCCAGAGGCTGTATATATTCTGAATCAGCATCCAATATAAGGTATGGCTTCTCCAGCAGCCATAATTCACAGGCCTAGGAATCAAGGGATGAAAATAGAAGTAGCACCACTCACTATTTTCCCAGTGACCCAGCAGGAAAATATTTGTTTCTGGTTCCTGCAACCTTATGTTCTTCTGGCCTAGCGGTCTTAATTCCAAAGAGAGGAATACTTCCACCAACATACGTAATGATGATTCCATTGAACTGGAAGTTAAGACTACCACCTGGCCACTTTGTGCTTCTCATGCCTCTGGCTCAAAAAATAAGTGAGTTACTGTGCTGGCTGGAGGGATTGATCCTGACTACCAAGAGAAAACTGAAACACTACTCCACAATGAAGGTAAGGAAATGTATATCTGGAATACAGGAGATTCTTTAGGGTGTCTCTTAGTATTACCATGCCCTGTGATTAAGGTCATTAGAAAACAACATTAACCTAATCCAGGAAGGATTAATAATGGTCCAGGCAGTTCATGAATGAAGGTGTGTATCACCCTACCATGTGTGAAAGGAAATTAAATTTTGGGACCCCCAAACTCATTTAGCCAAAGGGAAAAGTCAAGCTGGGAACTGGGTCACACAAACCTGCCTCCCCCTTTTAATTCCTAAATAAGATGGCTACAACATAAAAAGCTACACGCCTCCCCCATATTTTGCCCACAAAGAAATTCCTAGTGAGCTGTTAAAATTTCACCATGGCAATGCAAACTGATAGCTTATCTTTAGAGGTGCAGTCACCTCCAGCCTACCAGACACAAATGCATATCTGATTGTTCCCCTGGTCCAATTTGTCTATGTTATCTTATGTAAAATGCAGATTCCCTGCATTTTCCTCTACTCCATTGGTTTATGTCATCTTATGTAAAAAATGCAGATTTACTGAGCCAGACAAAGACATAAATGACTATTTTTCCCTACCTCCTTCTTACATGAAAATTGTGTACTTCTCAATATCCCACCCTTTCCCCTTTAAATTTGGAGCCTTCAAAATCATCTCCAGAAAAAGGCATAGACCTGTCTCCCTGGTGCCCATCCTTAACTTTGGCAAATAAATCTCCTAAAATGATTAAGACTTGTCTCATCATTTTTCTCGACTGACACTTGTAAAGAACCATGACCACTTGAGGTGCCTGCTAAAGACAAAGGGAGTACAGAATAGGTAGTAGAAGAAGGTAGTTGTAAACACCAGCTATGGCCATGTGGCCAGTTACAGAGAAATAAGGACTAGTTGTCATGAGTGTTTTCACCTTATTTTGTAATAAATTTGTGTGTGTGTCTGTGTGTGTGTGTGTACAGACAGATGGATAAAGCAAATATTTTCATTTTCTTCCCTCCCCTACTCCCTTATCATGTAAAGTAAGATGTGTTAACTTTACCTTATATTGTGTAAGTTACATGACATCAAGGAGAAGAGTTAACATCATTCCAGGACTTTATCTCCACTTCTAACATATTAGTGTGTTTTTGGTTGTACACAGGATAACTGTATCATGTTAGGAGGAAACATGACCTTGTTATTGTCTTTTTTTGGAGAAGTATGGTTAAGGGAGATGCATATGGATGCCAAGTTGACAAGGGGTAGATTTGTGATGATTAATTTTTTGTGTCAACTTGACTGAGCCATGGAATACCTAGACATTTGACCAAATATTAATCTGGGTGTGTTTGTGAACGTGTTTCTCAATGAGATAAACATTTGAATCAGTAGACTGAGTAAAGATACCCCTCCCTAATGTAGGTGGGGTGATCTAATCAATTGAAGATCTGAACCAACAAAAAGTCTGAGTAAGAAGGAACTCCTCCTGCCGTAATGATTGAGCTGGGACACCGGTCTTTTCTCATCTTTGGGCTCAGACTGAAATATCAGCTCCTCTTGGGTCTTGAGCCTTCTGGCTTTCACACTGGAATTTACGCTATAGGCTGTCCTGGGTCTCCAGCTTGCTGACTGCAGATTTTACATTTCTCAGCCTCCGTAATTACATGAGCCAATCAATATATTATAATCACTCTCTGTCTCTGTCTCTGTCTCTCTCTCTCAACAGAAGGTATATTAAACATGGACTTAGGAAATTTAGGGGTTGAAATACACAATTGAATATTTATGTGTACTGCTAAGTAGAAATGTTATTTCAGGTATATATTGACTCTTCTAGCAAATTATACCAAAAGAAAACAATAACCACAAAAATAACCTCTGGAAATTCATTATATAATAGTGCTTAAAACAGATAATATCTGGAAGCAATAGAATTTACTATTTCCCAACATTTGGAAACTTTAATAAGAATATAAGTTATTTCATAAAGACAAATGCTCAGGATAACAATAAAACAAACTTCTTAATCTTCATGGTGACATGTTTGTGACAAAATAAAGTTAAACTTACTAAGATTGAAGCACTTCATGAAAACACTAAAACTTAATCCTTTCTCTATAAATTAAAGGTTACTTCACAGATGCTGAGGCATTCAGATCCCCTACAACAGATATATGACTTTTTATACCTCAAAAATAAGCTCTACTCTTCTTCAATATGAAACTGTACTTCTTAAGCAAGAATGGTGGTAACTCTAAAAGTTGCTGTGCTAAATAATAACCACATAGTTGGTTTTCTTCTTAAATTCAATTACTAATTTTTTCATTTAATATAAATTCTTCACCTTTAACCAAAAAAGTACATTTCAAATATGTGTGAGAATAGGGATGCATTTTCAAACACTGGAATACCTATATTGAAATGGCCCCTATTTAGTCCCTTCCTCAAATAGAAGAAAATATTAAACTGACATTAAAAAGAGGTTAAGAGTAAAACAAGCAATGTTCTTAAATTGTAAAAAGTGCAGATGACCTTTTCTCCATCATATAACTTAAAATATCAAGCATACAGCATTTATGTTAATGCCAGAGTAACTAAAAATTATATGGAAGCAAATTTGCCTGTGTCATAACTGCATAAATGTAGTTTCAGCTATAACATTTATCTGCTAATGAATAAATTTTATTAATTTTTTTTCATTGTATCTCTGATATTCTGCACTAAACAATCTACTGACCAATCTAATCAGGGTTGTTTTAAATTGAGATCAATAACTCTGTTAATCAACATAAATTATTACAGATAAGATATAGCACATTCATATTAATCTGCCTAACACTGATTTTATTAAATTACATTTTTGGAGAAATTTTGTTAAGTATATTTATTTGTATCTAAAATTTTAATAATTATTCTTCAATATGAAATCTGCTTCAGGTATGGCCATTTACCACACAGGTCCCTTTCCTTCCTGCATTCTGATCAGATTCTGGATCAAACCCACATCTGATTTAAAAGACTATTTAGTCACTCCAGTCTTAACATGAACACTCCCTTGACTCTGACCAGTATTATTTCAATTTCCCAAGCTCATTCTTCTATATCCATTTACAGAGCTGATAAAATAACTTCACATTTGTATTATGGTATGAGGTTGGAACCTGTGAAAACATTACCTTATATGGCAAAAGGGACTTTGCAGCTATAATTAAGGTTACAGACCTTAATATAGGGAGATTATTCTGGATTATCCATCTTGGTTGGCCTAGTCTATTCACACGAGCCCTTATGAGCAGAGAGCTGTTTCTAAGCAGAAGCAGAAGAGAGATGGAATAGAAGAGGTGGCTTCTATTGAAGGGAGAGGTGGCTGCAGGGGCAGTTGAGAAACTCCAAGTTTGAAAAGGATATGTGTGGTGTTGTGGCTCTGAGATGTAGGAACCCACATGCAAGGGCCTGGGAGTCCTCGAGGAGCTAAAATTGGTCCCTGGATGACAGCCAGCAGGTTCACAGGACCTCATTCCTACAACCACAGGGAAGTAATTCTACCAACAACTCAAATGAGCTTGGAAGCAGATTCTCCCCAGAGCTTCTTAGTAAAACCCAAGACAGATGACACTTAAGTTTCAGCCTTATAAAACTCAGAACAATGATGTCAGTCAAGTTAACCTGGATATGGGGTAAAAAGACTGTGGGTTAATAAATTTGTATTTCAAGTTGCTAAATTGGTGATTATCTGTTATGCAACTGTAACAAACTAATATACAGAATTACCATATTTTTGTATTTAGCAATATTCATTATTTGTCATGAAGTTTACTGACAAACATTCAGGTATTTGGGAAAAGCATAACTGTACTCTTTTTCAATGAGTAGGATGGGTCTCAGAGAAACTGAATGACTTCTGGAAGATTCTGTACAGCTACGGCAAAAGAACAGAATCCATTTTTTGGGGGGTTTTGGTTTGAGGTTCTTTCACTCTAACAGAAAAGAGAACCTCATTTAGTATTGTAAAATAGAACATTAAATGTTGAAATTTTCTTTTCTTTCCTCAATATTGCCTTTCTTGACATTTTAAAAGAATAATTACTTAATGTTTACATATTCTATTTTTAAGATAAGAAAAAAATTGATCTTCTAATTATCTCTTAGCTATTGCAAAAAAACCCCACATAATATAAAAGCTTCAAAGTGTTGGAATTCCCTAGAAAATGTATAGAAAAGTGTGATACAATATAATCTTTATTTTACCTAAGTCATATAAACAGCTAGGTTGGTTTCTTTACATAACCATCTAATTTATATATTCAGATGAATGTGGTCTAAAATGTGAATAAAGTATGCATATTTTAGTCAATTAAACTAATTGAGATGGCTCTGGCATCTTTCATCTGATATAATTTCATCACTGTGTCTTGAACAGTCTGTCTAGAGGGCACAAATGAGGGTTGTTTTTGAAGGTGTAACCAGCCTTTTCAAAAAAATAGAGTGAGTTAAATGTTCACAAAATCTGAGTAAACAGATGCATAATAGTAGTAAATGTTATAGCATTATTACACAAGCAATAAAATGTTTTTAAAGGTGGAGGAAGGGGAAAATGCTGGACAAAGGGTACAAAGTTTCAGACACAGGGAATACATTTTTGAGATCTCTTGCACAGCACAGTGACTACAGTTACTAATAATGTAATGTATATTATAACATTTCCAAGAGAGATTTGAAATGTTTGAATCATAAAAATATGGTAATTATGTGAGGTGATGGATATGTTAATGAACTTGATTTAATCATTTCATAATGTGGAAATATACCAAAACATCACTTTATACCTCACAAGTACATATAATTATTATTTGCCAATTTAAAAAGAAAATAAACAAATTTTTAAAGGGTACATAGTAGAAATATACATAGGGGAAGAAAATGAAAATAAAAATTCATTAATTATTGTTTAAGGAAAAAGACGAGACATATCTTCCCAATATATGAAAATTTGGATGTATCAGTGCCCTAATAGTTTCCATCAAAGACTGATTTTTTTTTTTTTTTTTTTTGAGACAGTGTTTAGCTCTTGTTGCCCAGGCTGGGGTGCAATGGCATGATCTCGCCCGCTGCAACCTCCATCTACTGGATTTGAGCGATTCTCCTGCCTCAGCCTCCTGAGTAGCTGGGATTACAGGCAGGCACCACCACACTGGGCTAATTTTGTATTTTCAGTAGAGACGGGATTTCGCCATGTTGGGCAGGCTGGTTTCGAACTCCTGACATCAGGTGATCCTCCTGCCTCAGCCTCCCAAAGTGCTGGGATTATAGGAGCGAGCCACTGCACCCAGCCGAAGTTTGCCATATTTGTAGGAAGTATCAGTGTTCACTGTAATTGACCATATTGCAATTTCTGATGGGGCCAGGAGTGGAAATTTAATTTTGATCACATGCAGTATTGCTTCATATAAAAGTTGCTCTCATAGTAGGAAGGGTCCATACAATCTAATGAAATTCCACATGGCACAATCAATTACATTTAGGTGTAAATAAATAACATTTTATTAGATATCAATTATTCCCAGAAGTTTTAAGGAAAAAAAAATGTTACATAACTATGTTTTTTTAGTCCCTGGAGCTCTATTACTGAGATTTGTATTCAACAAACATTCATCAAATACCAATTATGCTTGAAAGTTGGATCCTATGTAGATTACTTATTTAAAATATGCATAATGTAATTTTTTAGAAAGTGATTCATGTTGTGTTCAGAAAACGTTTCAAAGGCATCACTTTGCTTTTATATTAATAACCGTTTTGAAAATACAAGGTTGAATGATGACAAGGAGTAATTTCATTATAGTGGGTAAAATGGAAGGAATGGATTTTTTTTTGGTTAAACTATTATCGAATCATAATTTGATGGACCAGAATTACATTTCTAATCAGTTATTTAATGCTTCTCAAGCACTTTGAAAAAAATTGTGACATACCAAAGCTATATATTGATGTTGATCTTATCAGAAGTTATAAGCATTGACTTTCCATGAAGAACAGTGTACATAAGAGATATTTAAACCAGCTGTCTAACTGACAGAGTTATAGGTACACAATATATACAATATATTAATTAAACTCAGTCTTTCTTTTTGTATGCTGGAGTTCACTAGTTTAACATTTTTACTAGGTATAACAGAGGTGACCCTTTATTACCTGTGTCTATTTAGGTTCTCAGAATGATTATTAGATGATAATGACCCTTTTAACTAGTACAACTCTAAAGCCACCAGGAAAGCATCATGATAGCATGATGAAATACAAGGCAGATAATGTTTTAATAGAAGAGAATTCATAGGATAAGAGTAATTAAAGAAAATGCTGCTCAGGGATGGCTTTAATTATCAATCCTAGAATTTCCTGTCTTCGTCTCACATGAGAAAAAAAAGACATTGAGTTGGCTTTCCTCCTTATTGCCCTCTTACTGTAGAAGGACAAAAATGGGCAATGAAAAGAAGTAATCATTAAGACCATTCTCATTGTTGGCTTTAAGAATCCTTTAGTTGTGCAGCCAAACTGAAGTAAAGGATAATAAGTATTAAGTAAATGCTGAATCCTCGGTCAAAGCAAGATGGAAAGTCTAATTCTGCATATTATTGAACACACAGAATCTTCCCTTAGTAGAAACCAGAGATAATGACAATAATTTAATTTTGCTCCTCTATGCATTTCAGTGTTTGTTCTGTAATATTTTCCTTTCTTTTCAAGTATCTAAAATTACTAATATAAAATATTTAATATATATTATTTATTAATAATAATATTAGTTTATACTTGCAATGGTTTTACTGTAATCAACTTTTTCACATAAATAATTTTTATTATGAAATGCTAAAGGGACAGAGCTGTTGCAGAAGTGAATTTTATCTCCACCTGTTAATATAAACTCTATTATTATTTTTATTCCCTGATTCTAAAATCCTTGGGAGAAACAACCCTAAACAATGTATAACTTTTCTCTGCTCTTCTTGTCAGACATTGCACTTAGTGAAACACAAACTTTGTACAGGAGTATAATCTCCAACTAAAGCCTGATTTTTGGCATCCTGTTTCTCAGTCATTATGGCCATTAATTTTAAAGGTTACTTATGTCCCCAGGCATGTTACATAACATTTCTTGACTTTAATTTCTCTTCCCACATCACACATGGAAATAATAATATCTACCTCTTGAAGTTACTGTATGTAAACCATTAAGCAGAATGCATGACACATAATAAACACTCAATAAATTCCATTTATTAATAAAAACGCTAAATATGATTATATAAAAGTACTATATAATTACTATGATGCATACTTAATACTGATTTAAAATAATATAATCATATATTATTACCAGTATAAATTATAGAAATTTTCATGATGCCACAAAGTTAGATTTATTGTATTAAAGTGAAAATGAAATAATTATTTTATTTTTAGCATTAAATTTTCATGTAATAATAATTTCATAGTCTAGATTTATGTTTCAGGTTATTTATTATTTGTCAGGAACTCTGAAGCATCTCACAGTAAGGCACAAAATATAATTATAATCTTTACCTAGTTATTAAAAATGGGGCCACTAAGACCCAGATAGTGTTAAACTCAGACCATCAGACCTTATGTTGATGGTGTGTGCTGATGCCCAAATGGCCAGCTCTGAAGGAAGAAAGAAACTCTATCAATTGCATTTGGTTGACTTGGCTTGGCTTTGGGTGCTTCTCATATCTGTATTTACTGTCTTATTCTAGTTTTACTGATTACCTACTATGTATAAGGCACTGTAAAACATAAAAATTATGCAAAATATTTTATATTTCCTCAAATTGCCATTGTTTGGTACAGAATTAAGGAATGCATTCAATGATTACAATATATGTGAGTATCATATGAAAGGAGAAAAAAGATCACTTCTAAGTGGAGTTAAAAAGGGAAAACTACAAAGAAATCATACTTAAAATGAAGCTATAATGCATAGACTCATTTTTAATTGATGGAGATCCAGAAGCAGAGTATTTTAGGAATAGATAAAAGTACAGGCTTGGAGAATAACAGGGCCTATTTCCAGGCTCAATCAAGTTTGCTGGGGCATAGGTTCTTTGAAGACAATAGTATAAGATGAGACAACGAATGTACAGAAAGCCAATACTGGAGACTTCTATGTAGTATTCCATGACTAATTTCTTCACCACTTATCTCAAGTGCTTAAGCAGTAAATAGTAAATACTTTTAAAAATCTGATAAATGAGTGAATTAGTGAATTAATTAAAGTTTAAACTTTAACCAATAAAAAATTGGTAGTCATGAGATTTGGCTCAGAAGTGAACATTAGAATGAATAACCAGACAGTGGCATATTATGAAGACTTAAAGAGATTAGAAATTAGAGGAGGAGAGGCTAAAAAGAAAACACTTTCTACAAATAAGGAAAAGGGAGGTGAGCACCAAGAACTGTGAAGGAACTGAGATTTATACTGCTTTCAAGCTTACATATTAGGCTATTGTAGTCTCATGAACATTGGGAGAAGACATGAGATCCCTGGATCAGAGACAAATAACTTCATTACTCACAGTTATAAAGGCAACCAGAGTATCAGCACCCACGTTGTTTTCCCAAGTCCCAATTACCACAGAGACAGGTGCATACTTAGTGGACTGAGGAACAGGGGCGGAACCCTGAGCTTGCAGAATTAGAATCTTTTGTAACAGGTCAAAGCTAGGTTAAAAAGGTAAGGTAGCCTAAACGTTGCTGCAGAGTAAGACATTGATTTTATTTTACTGTACTGTAAGCAAACATGTCCTTTACTCTACAGGAAGACACTATCTCTTTTGTAAAAGGCTGTTAGCTATACAAACGTCTTCAAAAAAGCCCGAAACAAAGGAAACTTAGATGATATATAGAAACATTATCAATAGAGAATTGTCTCCCAATAGAGATGGCCTGACTTAGGAGGTGGTAGTGAAAATTCCTCTCAAATAATCACTGTATTCATGGCAGGTTTCTGCGGTTTAATTTAGTCTGAAGATCAATTTTTTAACTAGAACAGGATTTTTTTGTTATATTACATCTTCTCAACACAAACAGAAAGAATAATTACTTTATTGCATCTACACCAAAGCTCATCATAACTTAGGAAGGAAATGTTGACTTCCTACAGGAATGAACTGTAAGTCAGAATGTAACACTTCTGGACTTTTCTCAAGGATGAGAGTTAAATTCATAGAATTCAGTAAGTTAAATTAATAGAGCTTAAAACCTTTCTAGAGAGAGTTTCTAGTATCCTGACAAAATCTGTTTTTTATATATATTATATATAATACATATAATGTATATATATCATAATTAAAAATATTTATGAAGAAAAAAGGATGAATCTATGAATTTATTCTATTAATAAACTAAAATATCAGAGTTGTGTTTTGTTCTGAGCTGTGAATACTGTAGTAGTTTTTCTCCTTATTTCATAGATAATTTGAGATATAACTGACCATTTTAAAAAGCAAAACAGAAAGAACTTGGCCACACACTCATTAGGTCCTGTGTAGTAAAGAATTTAACCTTATCCAAAATATGATCTGACCTTTGCCCTTGGCTTCTGGGAGGTAATCTCTTAGTCCTTGTAATGTCATGCATGATAGGAATATCTTTGGTGTTCTTGGATCAGCCAGACACTTACAATGTGATTTAGGAGAGGGGCTCTGAGCCATGCCAACAGTATAATTTAGGGTGGGCTTTGGGTCACCAATACACCTGGAAGTGCTGGAGACCAAGATCAGTCACAGGGAAAATCAATCACACCTATGTGATGGAGCCACAGTGAAAACTCTGGACACTGAACTTGGGTGAGCTCCCTTAGTTGGCAATACTCATGAGTATACTGTCACCCACTGATGCTCGGAAAGTTATGCTGTCATAACTCCATGGGGAGAAAACAAGTGGAAGCTCCACATTTGGAACTCTACTGGACTCTATCTGTCTTAGTCAGTTCAGGCTGCTATAACAGAATACCATAGACTGGGTGGCTTAAATAACAAATATATTTCTCACACTTCTGGAGGCTGGGAAATACAAGATCAAGATGCTGGCAGATTTGATGTCTGGTGAGGGCACTCTTCCTGGTTTCTAGATGGCTATCATCTTCTCATTCTACCCCTACATGGTGAAAAGAAAGCAAAATAACTCTCTGGGATTTCTTTTATAAATACACTTATAATCCCATTCATGAGGGCTCTAACCCTATGACCTAATTATCTCCCAAAAGCCACACATCCTAATACCATCCAAATAACACCAGGAATTAGGATTTCAAAATATGATTATGTGGGGAACAAATACTCACTTCATAATACTATCTTATATATTTATTCTCTTGTCTGATTTTAATCTGTATCCTTTAGCTGTAATAAACTATAACCATGAGTATAATAGCTTTCAGAGAATCCTGTGAATCCTAGTAAATCTATGAACCTGAGAATGGCTTTGGAAATCTCCAACTTGCAACTGGTATCAGAAGTGAGTGTGGTCTTCTGTAGGTTGTGTTCCCTCTAACTTTGCACAGGTCTTCAAAAAAATTATATTCAGGAGATATTTTATCTTTTTGTGGTGCATAGTTTACATTTTTATAATTTCATTTTTTGATTTGCATATGATAATATGTAAATGACAACATTCCATGTTATTTTTATAATACACCTTTAAATATATATGAATGTATGTATATGTAATATGATTAAATTCTACAATCTGTTTTCCAAATATATTTTCAAACTTTTTAATAAAGAAATTAACAAAATTGACCAAATGTCAGGTGAAAGAAAGCATATTAATCTTAAATACATATAATTATTATGGAACTCTTTAAAAATTAGGCATATCATACCTAAAAATAAGTTTGTACTTAAAATGATAATAAATTTGACCATCTTACAACCATCACAGGTTGATTCTTCCTTATTTTTAAGTGATTTTACTTTTACATATTTCTTAAGATTTGTTATAAACATATAGAATTCCATGTTTTAAAGTTTTTTCACATGCAATTTTTGAGTTTCTCAATTAGAAATATTACTATTGCATAGCCCTAAGGATTCTCATTAGTGGAAATGTAATCCCTTGCCTAACAAAGCCTTGGAGACACCTTTCTACAAAAAAATAATAAGGTCACATTCAGCACACTGATTCATCATTACTTTAAGGAATATATTCTTTATATATACTATACAGTGGAGACAGACAAACTGACAGATGATAGATTCTTGCTGCAATAGCATGAAAGGCAAATTTACATGTCATTATTATTAATAAATGCTTATTACATGTCAACTGTGTAAAACTGTACAAAGACGATTGCCAAGCATCCTTCTCAGCCATGTGGTTTTGGATCCTGCCACAGCAATTTTTAGCCTCAGAGTTTCCGATTGACTTGGGCAGGCCATGTGCATCAAAGTCCTCTAGGTATCTGCATGAAAATATGTTCTCATTACTTCTTCTTAGCACTGTAACCTAGTGACAGTTCTTTTAGTCATGGGCCAGAGAAAGCAAGCCAAAAAAACCTGTCATCTTCTAAATTCACAGCATGAAGCTATAACATTTCTTTAAGCCTTCTTCTTTTATTTCTGTATCCTACTGCCAGTCTGACTGTCAAAGTCACAGCATGAGATAAAAATGAAAAGAACCATCAAAGAAACCCATGTGCAGAATTTCCCTACAGGAGTTTCAGCAAGAGGGGACAAAATATGAAAGTGGCTACTCTGACATTTGCCCTCCAGCAAAACATTAATGAAAGGAAGAAACAAACGTATGCTTGCCCACCCCTCAAATGTGTTCCCTGATATAACGAAATGGAATGTTTCATTTTTGTAATAGATAAAAAGATCAATTGCTAGAACATATTTTGCTGTTAGGGGTTTTTAAATATAAAAATTGAAAATGGTCCATAATATCCAGACAGACAAAAGTGAGTTTAAATTTCTATTGATGTCAAGGTCAGAGTTCTATGCAAAATTTTTGGCAAAATCATTTTAAATATAATTTTTTTAAATTTTGATATAAAATAGAGAATTAACACAGTAGTGTGATCATAAAAGCATTCACATCATCTCAAATCAAAACCAATATTATAGCAAGTAGCATATATTAAAAGGAAATATGCATTTTTAAACAATTATTCTAACTTTCCCTCAAATTTTTGAAAAAGATATGCATTTTTTTCAAGACAAGGTCTCACTCTGATTGCCCAGGCTGGAATACAGTGGCATAATTGTAGCTGCAGCCTCGAATTCCCGGGCTTAATGATCCTCCCTCTTCAGCCTCCTGAGAGGCTAGGACTACAGGTGCATGCCACCACACCCAACCACTTTTTAATTTTTATTTTGTAGAAATGGAGTCTTGCTGTGTTGTCCAGGCTGGTCTTGAACTCCTGGCCTCAAGCAATCTTTCTGCCTCAACCTCCCAACGTGCTGGGATTACATGCATAAGCCATGTGACCAACCTAAGATGTGCATTTTAAAGATATGAAGTACACTTTCATTACAAGTGTCTCTGGGTGCATATGGTTTAAAAAACCTGTATATTGTGCTGTGTTAACAATAAAATTTTTGTTGTCATAAATGCATTTTTACAAATAAACTTTAGATTTGAATAATTTTAGATATACAAAAAATATGCAAAGATTAGAGTTCTTATATACCCCTCACCTAGTTTCCCATATTGTTAACATTGTACATTATCATATTACATTTGTCAAAACTAAAAGATGGATATTATCGCATTACCGTTATCTAAATTTTAAACTTTATTTGCATTTCACCGGTTTTCCAGTTTCTTTTCTAGTACTGAATCCAGAATACCACAATGCTTTAGTTGTTATCACTCCGAGTCTGTGACAGTTACTGTCTTTCCTTGATTTTTATGACCTTGACAGTCTTAGGGAGTACTGACCAGATATGCTGCAGAACATCTCCCAGTCTGGGTTTGCACAATTTGCTTTTTAATACTACCAATTTAATGAATGTTTTTATAGTTTTTCCTATGTATAATTGTTGCATCACTAATCACTCAATTAAATAAATAAACATTATATTTATTTACTAAAAGGAGGACATTGTACTTCCAGAAAGACTTAATACAATTTTCTCCACTAGTTAAACACCTTTATAACAAGAAAAGTAATCAAGATGAGATTCATTTATTAAATCAGTAAGTAGTGCCACTTTGTGACTGGCATTGTGCTTTGCAGAAAAAAAATGTGGTTCCTTTCCTCTCAGGAGGACATAGTTAAGAAAGGAAAAAAGTCAAGTAAACATAAAATTATCATACAGAGCACAGTGAACTGCATGGGGGGTTAATGTCTGAGACATGTCTTGACCATAAGGCCTCCAAAGGCCGACATTCATGACTATACAAAATTAGATGTGCCCAAATGAATCTCGTTATTTTTATAAATATTAGCTGCATTTCATTCTATCAGAAAGCTGTGTAAAATAAATCTGCTCAGGCAGAAGAGGTAATATCCAAGATAAATTCTGTAGAAAGAGTTATGTTTCACTGGGGGAGAGGTGGGCAAAGGAAAATTTAGGTAAAGGAGGAAAATGCTATATAGTGTGGTTTGAGCATATGATGCCAGTGTGCTTTGCCAACATCTTTTCAATTTTTGAATTGAGGATGGGAAGTTAAAAGAGGATTATTTTCCCTACTGATTTCAAGGAAGAGCATGACAAATAAGATTTGCATTTTAAAATTTATTTTTTTAATTAAAAGAGCAATTTACATCACTCCACACATTGTAATTATTTTTCTTTTCATTTCTTTTTAAACATCTTTGCATTTTAGAGAGTATTCTGGCAGTAGTGCAGAGAATGAACTGGAGGTAAAAGGAATTAGAAGTGGGAAACAATTAGAAAGCTGTTAGTATAATCAAGACAAAATAACAAGATTATCAACTAAAGATAAAGAAGAGTTTTCAAAGAAAGGTAGAATCTAAAGGACATGCATAAAATTGAACATGAAAAATTTTTTAAAAAGAAGAGGTGGCATCATTTTAAAATTTCTGCTTAGTTGATAAGGTAGCTATTGGTGTGAGTTACCTAATATAGAGAGTACAAGAGTCATGGACTAAGAAGGTTGGAAGCTGTGAAAATCTTTCAGTTTTGAAGAGTTTGGGTTGAGATGCCTGAGTCTGAGGAAATAACGTAGAGATGCCCAATAGTCTTATGACTATTGGAAACAGAGTTAAGGAGAGAGATGTTAGGGATATAGTTTGGGAGACATTATCATATAGAGAGTATTGGAAATAATAGAACTAAGTGATATTCTCCAGCAGCAAAGAGAATGAGAGGCTGTTTTTGGAACTCTCAGAAACATTCACATTTAATTAATGAGTGCAGGTAAACTACAGAGAAAACTACACTACGAGAGAATGTCATGAAGGATAGAATAAAATCAAGAAAACTTTGTCATGGAAACTAGGATGCAGGCTTCAATATTCAAGGACAGAGGTTATAAAATGAGAGAAAGACCAACACTACTAAAGCTACAGAGAAGTCAGCTAAAATTAGTACTTTATTCTAAAATAATTTTTCATAGGATGGCAATATTGTATAATTTAAAAGGAGCAATCAAATAATATGGTAGTCATTTAGTTTCAAATAAAAATATGGCAGTGTGTATGTCATTTGGGGGTAAATTTGCTAATATATGAGAATGGACCAATTTAAAAATATTAAGAATACTCTATGAAAAAATTCATAGGTAAATATGAATACTAGATATTTTGTCTGGCAACAAGAATTTTATAACCAATACATTCTTGAAGTTGGAAAGTGCTCAACTCATTATATGATGCACTTTGCTATCTCTTAAGCTACATGTTGCACCCAAAACACTTTGTAAAAATACAAAATAATTTTTCTCTATTTATTTTAGCTAATAAAAAAACTTCATATTTAAAAATAAATCCTTCAATAAATGTGGTATGACACAAAATAAAAAACCTATGCAGTAGAATTTCAAGACTCATTGAGAATTGTCAAATTCTTTCAATGACAAATGATTTAAAACATTTTCCCGTTGTAAAAATAAGAAGTAGTAAAATAACCATGAAATAGGATGTTAGCACAATGCATTAAAATGTTTTTTTTTTTAACTGTTGTCATTTCCTAAAGCTAAATAAGGTATTTTAAAATTTAAACTAGGAAAATCAAGAGAAATAAAAATTTTTTAAAAAATGTGAGGAAAATAAGAAACTAAAAAGTTTAAAGACACATTTTGGATATTAAAAATATTCCTGATTTAAAGGAAGAAAAATATAGCCCATTTGGGTCAAGCAGAGAATCAAATCTGAAAGTATAGAATATATAAAAAATATTGACCATAATATAAAGTATGATAAACAGATGTAGAAAAATTAGAGTAAGTTCTCTTGTGTTAAAGCTTTAGAAAGAGTTATATTTCATTGTACATCTGTCAATATAGTTTTATTTGACATGTATTATTAATATACATAGTAAAATAAAATTTAAGGAAAAAATTACCTTAATATGAAGTTAAAGGGATTTTTTTACTCTATATTAAATATACAGCTCTATATATACACAGACACGGATATGCAAAGACTTTAAATACTTATATTCTATACCATTTTTCTGAAGAGCTCAAGAACCTTTGAGGAGATGTAGTCCATAAAATAGGAGAGCATTGATAGAAAATAATTACTAAATGGGATTTCACATAAGAAAAAGGCAGAAGAAATTCAAGAATAAGCAAAAGGAAGTCTCAGGACAAAAACTATGCAGCAGACATTAAGAAAGAAACAAAACCAAAGACAAGATGAGAACCACAGAAGAAAAATGTACAGAGGAGAAAAGAAAGATACAAATCATATGAGACATTTAGCTGTATGAAAAAGTTTATTAAAATATAGAGTATAAGATATATTAGAAAAGTTACTCTTATGTTTTAAAGAAAATTAAGCACACTAAGAAAGACGTAATGAAGATTATTAATTTCAAGATAAAATCACTGTAGAAGAAAAAACATTTTTATTTCAATGTACATTTTATTTCCCAGCAGTGAACAATATTTACAGTGTTGTAGCAACAGAAATATTGAATAGGGGCATGGAAGTTAGCTAAATATATTAATCTACCAATATATGTAATGTCTAAAATTAAGATTACAGTGTATGAATTTTATTTAGATATGAACAGATGAAAAAAAAAGCTAAAAAAGAGAAACTAATTGCCTCTGAGGAATATGGTAAAAAATGAGCTGGGGTGCATAGGAATTTCTTTCTTTTTGTTATAAGCCCTATTGATCCATATAATTGTAAAGTTTTAAATATAAATTTTAAATGTGTAAATTATATTAACAGAAAATATAGAGATAAACAATTCCAAAAGGAAAAGATACTCAAACTTCTTTTTGGTGAAGGAAATTTAAATTAAAGCAATAATTAGTATACCTATACTAACCCTGTTGACAAAAATGGAAAGTTCTGTGAAAGTTGTCAAAATCAAAATAGAGTCACTTATGTTAAAGATCCTCACAAACAGAGCCAGGGAAGGCCATGAAATTAAGGGAGGGTTGTTATACACAAATGCTTGATAAAAATAACTATCACGGAGACTGCGAAAACCACAACCTTGCACAAAGGTCATCATAACCTTACACAAAATATACATCTGCCAGGACGTCTGTCTAGCAACTCCCTAGACAGTTGAGAATTATCTCAAAACAATTATGGAATCCTCATTTTTCCTTTAAAAACCTTTGTTTTATTTTACCTCCCCGAATACACACAATAGCTTACAATGGTACTCATATTCTCACTGCAATGCCTATTCCTCCTAAAAGACCATTATCTCTTAAAAAGGAGTCTCCCCCTCTGTTTGTTATTGGGTTGACAATTCTGCAAAACTTATTGGTGATGGGATACAAGAAAACTCTGGAATCATACAAAATGAAGGAAGCCATTGACCCTTGGGAACAACAATAACACTATATATTGCTTCTTGATTATACCAGTTTTTGGTGAACTTATGGAAACAATTACTTTACTATCTCATGTTTAGCAAGATTGAGGTAGTTGTATAAGCATTCATAACACCCTCTCCAGATGATATATTAGATTCTGACCAACACTTGGAAAATGACAGAAGGAAAACCTCCTACTTTTGCTGGATCAACATAAGAGAATACAGATATGGTACAATCTATAACCAACTTTAGGCAGTATCTAAAAATTGACTTTGTAAATACGGCATTTCATGTTTTTAAGGAAGTTATCATATGGTTACTAACAATTGTGAGAACATAACAATGCATATAGTTTTCTGTTGTTATAATTTTTTATAGATTCAGGGGGTGTAGGCACAGGCTTGTTACATGAATATATCCCATAATGGTGAAGTTTGGGGTTCTAGGTGCCCATCACTCAAACAGTGAACATTGTAGAGATCTTTGACTTCCTTTGTTAAATATATTCCTAGGTATTTGGTGTGTGTGTGTGTGTGTGTGTGTCTATTGTTAATGAGATTGTGTTATTAATTTGGTTCTCAGCTTGAAAATTACTGATGTATGGAAATCTTACTAATTTTTGTATATTGATACTGAAGTCATTTTTCATGTAATTGATGAGCATAGAAAGTTGGACTTCCTCTTTTCCAGTTTGGCTGCCTTTTCTTACTTTCTCTTGCCTAACTTCTCTGGCTAGGAATCCAGTACTATGTTGAATAGGAGTGGTGACAGTGGGCATCCTTGTCTTCTTCCGGTTCTCAGAGGAAATTATTTCAGCTTTTCTCAATTCAGTATGATGTTCTCTGTGAGTTCATCATAGATGGCTTTTATTATTTTGAAGGCTATTCCTTCAATGTCTACTTTGTTGAGGGTTTTTATCGTAAAGAGATTTTGAATTTTATTGAATGCTTTTTCTGTGTCTATTGAGATAGATAGTCTGGTAAGATTGGGCTGTGAATCCATTTGGTCTGGGGCTTTTCTTTTGTTGGAAGATGTTTTATTACTGACTCAATTTCATTACTTATTATTGGTTTGTTCTTTTTCTTTTTTTTTTTAACAGTGTGATTTATTTTAATTTCACCATATTACATTAGCATACAAATAATTTGTACATTTAAAGGGTAGCTCCACTGGTGTAAGACAGCAGGCTGTAGTTCAAGGACCCAAGATAGGGAGATAGATTTCCTCTATCGCAGTGGTGAACAGAGACAAAGTGCTTACTAGGCAAGTTAACATTCACACAGAATTTGACCCCATCTATTATCTAATCCCCTCCCTATCCCGGTTGTCAGCTTTCTCAATGGAATGACAAGGGTTTGTTCAGGATTTCTATTTCTTCATGGTTCAACCTTGGGAAGTTGTATGTTTCCAGAAATTTACCTGTTTCCTCTAGGTTTTCTAGTTTACACACAAAGACATACTAGTAGTAGTCTCTGATGTTTTGTATTTCTGTGTAATGTCACTTTTATCATTTGTGATTGTGCTTATTTAAATCTCTCTTATTTTCTTGGTTAATTGAGCTAGCAGTCTATCAATTTTGCTTATGGTTTCCTAAGAGCCAACCTTTTATTTCATTAACCCAAAAACACAGCTTGCTGCCAGTGCTCATTAAATTTTACATAAACACACTCTTTGAGCCTGAAGCAAATCTTACGGATTTTTAATGTGAAAATAAAATATAAAAATTGTTCTTATTGTTATTTCTAAGCAGAACTAACATCAGAATCATCTGAATTATCAGAATTGTCTATTTTGGAAAAATTGTATTCAACAAATGAATCTTTGATCAACAACTGTTCAAGAATGATGTTAACATCACGGAAAGGAATGTTGTTTTCTAGGATTTGACTTTTTAGCCATCAACACTTACTATCGTTTGTAAATGGAAATACCACCACTAAAGACAGAACACTATAAATAGAATGATGTCTTGTTTCCAAAGTCAATATATTAGAGTGATGCAAAAATAATATACTTGACATATTTCATGGCAAAGTTATCTTGGGGCAAACACTGCAGCTGCAAGCACCACCAGCAAGTATTCTGGGGCAAATCAGAAAAGGGTTAATCGTTTGTATCTTTTTCTTGTTTTTTGTCTCAATCTCATTTATTTGTGCTCTGATCTTTGTTATTTCTGTTCTTCTGCTAGTGTCGGGTTTGATTTGTTCTTGTTTTTCTAGTTCCTTGAGTTACGATATTAGGTTGTTAATTTCAGTTCTCTGTATTTTTTTTTGATGTAGGCATTTTACACTATAAACCTTCCTCTTAGCTCTGCTTTTGCCATTTCCCAGAGGTTTTGATATGTTGTATCTCTATTTTCCTTCAAGTTTTTGATTTGTTATTTAATTTCATCATTTACCAAAAAGTCATTCAGAAGCAATCTGCTTAGTTTCCATGTTTTTGTGTAGTTTTGAGTGTTCTCCTCGTGCACTGATGTCTAATTTTATTCCACCATGGTCTGAGATCTTAAGATACTAGATATTATTTTTATTTTTTTGATTTTATTGAGGCTTGCTTTATGACTAAGCATATGGTCAATTTTGGAGAATCTTCCATGCACAGGTGAGAAAAATGTATATTCTGTGGCTGATAGGTAGAACATTCTGTAAATGTCTATTAAATCCAGTTAGCCTACAGTCCAGTTTAAGTCCAGAGGCCCTTTGTTGATTTTCTGCTTTGAGGATCTCACCAGTGCTGTCAGTGGGGTGTTAAAATCCCCCGCTATTATTGTATGGCTATATATCCCTTTTCTTTAGTACTTGTTTTATAAATCTGTGTGCTCCAGTGTTGGGTACATATATACTTAGGATAGATATATCTTCTTGTTGAATTGAACCCTTTATCATTATTTAATAACCATCATTCTCTTTGTCTTTTCTTTTTTACTGTTGTTGATTTAATGTCTGTTTGATCTGATATATGTATAGCTACTCCTGGTCATCATTGTTTTTTGCTTGCATGGTATGTCTTTCTCCATCCCTTCACTTTGAATTTGTGGGTGTCCTTACCTGTTAGGTAGATCTCCTGTAGGCAGCAAATGATTGGATCTTATGTTTTTAATCCTATTTGCCAGTCTATATGTTTTAAGTGGGGCATCTTGGCCATTTATTTTCAAGGTTAATACTGATATGTGAGGTTTTGTACCTATCATAATGTTGTTACCTAGTTGCTTTGTAGTCTCATTTGTGTAACTGCTTTATAGGATGTGAGCTTTGTACTTATGTGTGCTTTATCATGACCAGTATTGTCTTTTTGTTTCTAGGTTTAGAATTCCTTTGAGCTCTTCTTGTAGTGCCAGTCTAGTAGTGACAAATTCCCTTAGCATTTGCTTGTCTGGGAAATACTTTATTTCTCTTCCATTTATGAAGCTCATTTTGGCAAAATATAAAACTCTGGGCTGGCATGTTTTGTCTTTAAGAAACCTGAACATAGGCCTCGATCTCTGGCTTAAAAGGTTTCTCCTGAGACATCTGCTGTTAATCTGATGGGATATCTATTATAGGTGATTTGATGCTTCTCTCTGTTTTTAAAATTTTTCCTCTCATGTTCACTTTGGATAGTCTGATAAGCGTATGCCTTGGTGATGTTCATCTTATAAAGTATCTTCCATATGCTCTCTGGGCTTTCTGTATCTGGATTTCTACATCTCTGGCAAGACCAGGGAAATTATCCTGAATTTTCCCTCAAATACTTTTCCAAACCTTTTACTTTTATTTCTTATTATTCATAGGTTTAGTTACTTTACATAATCTCATATTTCTTGAAGGTCATGCTTATTTTTTTAAATATATTTTTTTCTAATTTTTATCTGACTAATTCAAAAGATTTGCCTTCAAGTTCTGAAAACCTCTTTTGTCTTTTACAGTTTATTATTAGAGCTTTCAATTAAAGTAATTTGAAGTTCCCTCAGTGAATTTTTCATTTCCAGACACTCTCTTTTTTTTAACAGCTATCTCATCTTTCATATCCTAAATCATTTTTTCTTATTTCTTTGTATTGGTTTTCCACATTTGTGGAAATTTTTATTATTTCTTTGTGTTGGTTTTCTTGGATCTCATTGAGCTTCCTTACAATTCATATTTGGAATTCTTTGTCATTTTAGAATGGTACTTTGGTTAGGATCCACTGCTACAGACCTAATGTGATCCTTTGGGGGTGTCGCAACACTGATTTTTCTAAGTATCAGAGTTCTTATATTGTTTTCTTCTCATCTGGAGAAGCTGCCACTTTTACTTTTGAATTTTCTTTTGTTTGGGAGGGATTTGTTTCCCCCCGAGGGTGGGAGTGTTGCACATGTTGGGTAGGGTCCTTTGGCTTTGCCTCTTTGTGCTGTTAGTGGGCCAAGTCTCTGTATGAATTCCTTGGTTATAGATATCCTTAGTATAGTGGCTTTCTCAAATGCTGGTTATTTGTAGGTTTTAGTACTTGTGTACTGTGAGTGTGTGCAGGCTCATTTTCTGCTAAAGAGATGGGGAGGTGAAGGTCTTGGGAGGCTTTTCTTGTTCCCTGCACTTCTGTCAGCAGGAATTATATTGGGTTGTGCAGTTCATTCTACAAGCCCATAGGTGGTACTTGTGAGTAAGAGTGGCTTAGTGCTATACAATGGTGTCAGAAGTTGTAATGGTATGTGCAGGCTGGCTTCCCCACCAGTAGGTGGTGCTTGTAGGAGAGAGGCAGCTGTGTTGGTGGCAGTGAAATTTTTACTTGCCCTTTGTTAATCAAGAGAATTTCTGGGGTGTCCCTGGTAATGGGCAGGGCCCTGGTGCTCTCTGAGGTCCATGTCCAATGTTCCACCAAGGTGCCTGAAGGTGACAAAGCTGAGTGGGCTGGGTCAGACAAGCCTGTGACCTGGTGAATGCAAATGCTGATTACAATAGGGTTAGGGACAACAGCCAGGCCACTTGGGCAACCCTCCAGGGAGGGGCAGAGGCAACTGTCTTGCACCAAGAGTCCACTCAGAGAAGAGCAGTGACCCAGAGTTTTCAGCATATCAGGTGGCACTGAGACACACCTAGGTTTCACACCCCAAATCCAGAGGGTCTCCACTGGCAGTAGCCAGAATAGTTAGGCTAGTTCCCAAGCAGTCTACCTTTTGATCCCTGAGCTGTTCCAGGCTGCAAGAATCCCTGTCTGTGATAGATAGCATGAATATCAGGCCACACCCTTCTCAGTCCATTCTCGTGAATGGAGGGGCACTCAGCCCCCATGCCACAACAGGGACCCACACCATGATCTTTTCTGTATTCAGACAGTGGAGGCTCCTCCTTGGTTTGAGATCAGATTACAAATCTGATCTCCATGCCCCTGGACTGGGGCCAGGCCCACAGACTTGTTCTCTGGCTTGGTGGACTTAAGCTTTGGCTGTGATAGGGAGGGGTGAATTACTCCTAGGCCACCACTAAAACACGCAGATGAAGCAATGGTGGCTACGCTGTGGGTCCCCCACTGCAGGAATGACCAGGCAGGCAGTCTTGGGAGGGATAGGCAAGCATGGGTTATGTGGTTCTAATGCATTTGGTTCTACAGCTATGGGAGTAGAAGCTGTCTTTGAGGTGCATGAGAGTGTTGGACCCCTGCTCACTCCTCAGCCTGGCAGATAGCAGCAGCAGCAGCTTAGGGCAGGATGCAGAGCCTTGGGGGATGGGCTCCCAGAACTGTGCTTTGCTGCAGTTGCTCGGCGGGGTCCGTGTGAGTTCAAGCACTGGCTCTGCATGGTCACCAGCAGCTTCCTCAGACAGTCTAGAAGTCTAGGGTGGTCACAAAACTCTTCTGTAGTTAGAACAGAAGTCTGCAGCTAGAATATGAAGTCCTGGGGTTCCTTCACTCACCTACTCCTTGGCTTTGGGTCCAGAGAATGGTCCTGGTGTCCAAGCAGGAAGCTCTGCTTCCTCCCTTTTCATCCCTGGTGCCTCCTGTCATCTCTCTGCTAAATTTCAGTGTTATCACTTGGAAGACCTATTTGATTGTGTAGATTTATGTGATATTTTGGTTCCTTTCTGTGGAAGAGGGACGTCATAGCTGCATCTAGTCAGTCATCTTGAACCCCTTCTCTCATATTTTTTTCTAGTTTTTAAAAAATTACATTTATTTATTTTTATTTTTATTATACTTTAAGTACTAGGGTACATGTGCACAACGTGCAGGTTTGTTACATATGTATACATGTGCCATGTTTAAATTATTAATGAAGACACAGATAAAGGACTGCAAGTTGGTAAAACCAATGTCTAGACCTAGACCTACTCTATTCACATTTGGCAAATGCTGTAATTTTTTTCAAAACAATAAATAGCAATATAGTTTTATAAAGATTTTGCTAACTTAATTTCTTTGTATTAAAGGCATCAATAAATTACTTGATGGTCTAAAGAAAATAATTTTGAGTACTTGTCATATTCCTGTTATGAGGCCCTGTTATGAGCATTAGCATGTACTACCTCACTTAATCCTCAAAACAGCTTCAGTTTTGTAGGTTCAATTATGATATCCATTTTACAGGTCTGTTAACTGAGATAAAGGCAGAGTAATTTGTTCAAGTTCAAAGCTCAAATCTAGACTTGAATCCAAGCAGTTTGACTCTAGCGTATACTCCCGGCAAGTAAAATCAAAATCTATGGAACATGTGGTAAGCAATCTGGGGCAGGAGGAGTGCAAGAATTGGCAGACTCTAAGGTCCAAACAAGGAGAATAAGATGCAGGAACTCTGTAAACACATACCATAGGCAGTGAGGATTGCATTTCAAATTGCAGCCATCCAAATAATTTGTAAAATGGCAAGTCTTTGCTACCTGTCCCCCCACTGAATTTATAAATGTGATTTGTATATTATCAGATATAACATTTAATTACTTTTACATACTAATATTTCTATGTTTTTTAATTTTTTTTTAATATTAAAGGATCTTATAATCTGGATGTGATTCTTTTCAGGTGATGTAGAAATTCTTTTGATGGTAGGTTATTATATACAATCATGAGTGAGATTGAGATTTGCATATTTTTATGTTATTTTCTTTTAGGGTGTCCTTCTTTCCAATATGATAGACCATCTTCTTGAAGAACACTATCATGAATTTTGTTAGTGAAGAAATATTGGTGTTAAAATTTATATTTTTATATGAAGGTATCTTTATTTAACCATCACACTTTAAAGATCGTTTTGCTGGATAATTAATACTAGATTGATGGTTATTTTCTCTTAGCACTTTAAAGACACTATTCTATGCATGTATGACTTGCATTCAAACTTTATGAAGTTTTCTGTCAACAGTAATCATGGCTCACTGTAGCCTCCATCTCCTAGGCTCAACCATTCCTCCCACCTCAACCTCTTGAGTTGCTGGGATTACAGGTACATGCCACCACACTTGAGTACTATTTTTTTATTTTGAATTGCTTTTCTAGAGACGGGGTCTCACTGTGTTGCCTAGGCTGCTCTCCAACTCCTGGGCTTAAGCAATCCTCCTACCTTGGTCTCCCAAAGTGCTGGGATTACAGGTGTGAGCCACCATGTCTAGCCCCATTTCACTTCTTTATTCAGCCTTTTCCAATACACTGTTTAACATAGCAGTTGAGTTTTATCTTTTTATTTTTAAAAGGATTTTACTATCTTATTGTGATAGTCTCTACTATGCTTTTTAAAATTACATCTCTCATTTAGTTCTTCAGATATTTTACATAATATCTAAGGTATCAGCACCTCTAGATTTGCTGATTTTTGCTTTTGCTGACTCATAATAGGTTAGTTCCATTAATTCTTGTTACTTGTAATTTAGGAGCTCATCTTTCATTGCATGTCATCTGTGGGAGTCCTAAAGGCATAACTGGTGATGCTTTCTTAGAAAGAGAATGTACAAATGATTCTCTGTGGAGTACTTCCAGATTGAGATCACTTTAACCTCCTTTGAGGGTTTCTGTTTCAATGTAGAACTTTCAGGTTTAGATCCAATACCTTAGTAGAAGTCCAGGGCTCTATCTATATAATGCAGCATGGATATTGGCTTCAATCTCATACAACACCATTTTATTCTTACCACTCATAGCTTGCTTGCTGCTGTGGTTTTAACTTGCTGGTGCATGTGTGTGTGTGTGTGTGTGTGTGTGTGTATGTGTGTGTGTGGCATTTAATCCAGTGTCTAGTTGAGTTTTATCCTGAATTTCCTTCAAAGCGTCTACTTACTTTACTTACTTACATAGCCAAATCTGTGGGCCTTTTTTGGCTTTTTTTTTTTTTTAATCTTGCCATTCAAATAAGATGCAAGAACCAGCAGTAGCAGGAACCAGCAGTATGGGCATCACCGGGAAACTTGTTCGCACTGTAGAATTACAGGTTACAGAGGAAATATTGCAAATCAGAATCTGCATTTATTCCTGGGTGACTTGAATACACTTTAAAGTTTGAGAGTCATAGCTCTAATAGACTCTTACAATGTGTATTAAATATTTTAAAAATGTCTGAATAAAAATTGAGGTAGACTTCTTGCAACATATTCTTAGTAGTGATTTCTACTTTCAGTACAACTTTTTATTGTGTGTCAACAAAATTTTTTGAAGTGAAAATGGTTTTCCAGTTTTTCAGATGGAGATGGTTCAAAGAAAAACAACAGGAGCTATGTTTAAATACAATCAGTAAGGTTTGGGCTCTAGAATTAGAAAGCTCAACTGGAGCCGAAATTTACGAGCTTGCAGAAATTAAGTGATTTTTCTCAAGTTCACGCAGCTTGTAACTCAAAAGCCAAGTTCTGAATGCTGGTATTCTAACTTTAAAAGTTAGTGTTGTGCCACTGTGTCATATCCTGCTAGTTGTTGGGCATAACTGAAATACGTGTATTTTCAAGTTTTTATGTATCATCTAGGTATCATCTCTCAAGGAAACAAAATATGCCATCTCAATATGCCACTTTGGTATACTGATTATTCTGAGGTGAAAGTACCTGAAAAACAGCAAACGCAGGGAGAGGCTTTCTCTGAATTCCTCTTATCTGCCTAAAGACAGATCCTCTGAAAGGAACTCAATTGTCATTAAATCCCAACCTGAGGAGTTTCATCAATCAGGGAAGATTGACCCTTATCAGAGGACAGAAGATTAGAAGTTGACACCACACCTAGACAAACTTCTTCACAAGTTGTCATATCTCGCATCTATTCTTCTAAGGGCCATAATAATTTGTTCCATGCTATTATTTGAAATTTCTGTTGTCATTCATTTTGGTAGTATTCTACTTGTTGCTTTTTTTAATCTGTAAATTTGAAAATTAAAAAATCATAACGATGCATTTTTCTTACAATGCACTAGTTTTTTCTCTAATGAGATATAGTTACTGCTTCTTCCATCTTTAATAACAAAGCATAAGCATAATAGTATTATTTAGGGGAATTATTTTAATAATCATGATTTTACTTGGTTAGTTCTTCAAAATCAAATCCAACATGAAGATCTTGAAAGCACTGTCTCATATTTCAGAATCGATGACTCTTGATTTCTTTCAATTGTTCTCAACCCTGATTGCACTCAAGGATCACCTGGGCAGATTTGCACATACACCAGTAGCCAAAACACTTATAAAATCAATTACTTCCAAATCTCTTGAGTGTGGGTCATAGATATCAGTACTTTTTAAAGGCTCCCTGTATGATTCTCACATTTATCTAGAACTAGGAACTACTAATTTGCCTTATTCAAGTTTCAAAAACAATTGTACTAAAAATAAATGAAAGAAGCAATCTAAATATATAGCTTCAGAAATAGTATATTGAAAGAGTTGTTATTTTCATATGTTGCTATTTTATTAAGTGGGAGAATCTCATTTGGATACTAAATAAAATGCATATGAAATATAAACTTTACACCAAATCTCTTCATTTGTTTTTAACTGACCTCTGACTCTATAGTCATATTTTGCAGCATGTTACATTTATGTAGGCTCTTTTTTAAAAAATTTCATGAAAACAAACAGTGGCAAAAACAATTTCCTTTAGTTCCAATATGTTTACTTTTCTAAAATCACCCTCTGAGCTGCTAATAGAATTTTATATATCATACTCATATCATTAATCTACTATGCAATCAACAGCTTGAATTATGTTGATAAACTTAAAAGGATAAAATTTAGAATTCCCTATTGAGAACAAATTAAACTAATTACTGGAGAAGACACTTTTGACTTCTTTGATTTCCTAGGTGGTATAGGGATTCATATGATATTCTCATCATTTTGTACTGTTAACATATCAATTATTAACACAAATATTTTAATACAAGTTACAAAAGGGAGCATCATTATGCCATTCCAGAATAGAAAACATCAAGAAGGATATTTCTGATTTCCTGGTCTATATATTCAGATATAGTTTACAAAACACATTGTAACTTTATGTTTGCATGTTAGCATTAGACATAGGGATATTTTATGATAATTTTAACTCTGCCTCTTAGCACTTGAAAGTAAGCTTTTATAGCCTCTAGAGTCATTCTAAATGTTTGTGTCAACTGTACATTTTTCTAATAAATATTTATTGAAAATTCTGATTTTTTTTGTAGGAAAACAGAAGACAAAGCATATGTGAACAAAATACATTTGAAAAATCTGGCTATAAGTCTTTTACATCAACTTACTCTTTCAATTTCAATGGTTTTTCATTGATTTACATATCTTAAAAAACCTTGTTGCTTAAGCTTTGAGCAACTATTTTTGTCAAACATTGACTGCACCAAATATAGATGGCTTAACCCAGTATTTCAGGCCAAACATACATCACTTTCCTACTTTGTCTGCCTCTCTATTTCAGTCATATGACTCTGGCTGCTCACTCTCGTAGGATGTCATGTGCCTATGATCTACGTCTACTATCTCATCGGAAAATTCTCAACCTTTACCAACCGCTGGAAGCTCTTAACACCAGTTATCCTTTACTTTCCATTCTGTCATTTATGGACTCATTTAAAATTCTTTTTTAACATTGTATATATGCATACGACATTTTTTAGCACTGTTATGCTGTAACAGGAGTAAAACGTTACCTTGAGTGGCTAGAGTTCAATATCCTCAAAGGCAAATACTGTTTTCTCTATTTTATTAATTTATATACATCGAATTTAGTAGCAAGCTTAGCCCTAGGTGAATGCATACTTCGATTAGTTTTTGTAAATTTACTTTGGTTGCCTACATTCTACTTTACTACAGGACAATATTCTTCTACTCAGAGCCACACTTTTTAGGGGATGTGGAATATTCTATAATTGTCCCTTTGTTCAGCTTTGTATTCTCAACTGAGTAAAGTAATTAGATAAATTAATATTTTAGGATTGTAAAATAAAACTGGTAATAGCTTAATGTGTTAAGCCCTGAAAGGTGTGCTGTGATGTTAGAGGACATTTTTTTCATAATGTCCTTTCAGGCAGGAACACAAGCATCTGGAAAACAGCTAAGAGCAAGAAAACATGTCAATAACTCCTTAAATATCATCACGTAAGGAGCCATCTACTTTACTAACACAGGACTTCTTAATAGAGGAGTAGAGTGAGATATTTAAAAAGACTAAGCTGAATGAATGATTTTACAGTTTTTCGCCTCCCGTAAGTTAGGATTCCACCCATATCAAATAATTCAAATATGAAAAGAACTTTAAAAATAACATTTGATATTCAACACTTTAATCAACCCTGAGCGCCTCTCTTGGAAAGTACGGTATGTGTCTACAAGACCTTGAAACAGTCCCTGACACATTGCAAGTGCTCATTAAATACCTGCTTTATGAATTAATAAATATATGCATTGATTTTAAACTAGATAAGTGCTCTGTAAAGCAAAGGATCTGAATGCTGTAATTTTACAATACATATGTACATATTTGTTGTTTTTATTATCAAACTAACTTGAGGGCTGGCTTCTTTGAATAGTATAATGATATTCACAGGTTTTTCACACATGGGTAATATTACATTATTCTAGTGCCATATATACTATTTACAAGTTTATACACTTTAAATTTACCTAATCTGTTTTTTTCATCCTTAGTGGAAGACACACTATATTTAGTTTGGTTTTGCTTTTAACATGGCAGGTCATTTAGGTTATGATTGAAACCGTATAAGGTTGTTTGCCTGCTATGGCTGACTTGCTAACATACAACCTGTATAATAATGTATAGACATCCAAACACTTTGATCAAGATCAAAATTTTCTAGCTTATTATTTGCAGCAATAACTGTACAGCAAGATGAAAATGTTTATTACTCTACATGTCTGGACTGAGTGGGAACTTTCTGATCCTCTCTGCTGTGGCCAATTTCCTGGCAGATTGCCTAGATAATACACAAGGCATCTGGGTCATTTTTAGCCATCCACTTGTAAATAAGGTCATGTGTACATAATTATCCTTTCTTGGAAGAATGAAGTAACTCTGTGATAAATATTATGCAAGAAATAAATATAATAAAAATTCACAGATTTTTATTATATTCATACTTACTTGTTTTAATATTCATATTAAATTCATACTTACTTGTTTATTATTTTACTAACAAATCTGGCACCAAATAACTCCTATTACAATTGTTTTACATTTGTTACTGCTATAGTTCAACTTAACCATTATTATGACTAAGGAATATTGTAAGTACGCCTTGATCTGTTCCTATTTTTTATACAGTACTTTGGGGGATATTGACAAGGGTGTATTAAGTATCTATCTCTCTATCTTCTATCATCTATCCATTTATTTCTATATGAACCCATGCATATATTACTACCATTGATATTTTGAAAATCTCCATACATACCACTGTATACATTCATATAATGTAGACTTCTGTATATTTTACATTATATATCTAAAAATTAAGAAAGCATGCACTTGTGGAATTAATTTAGATAATTTTCCTTTTCTAAATACGAGTTCTTTTTCTTCTCTGCTATGACAACTTTAATCTGCCACTGTAGTATCAGAGTTTCTACAGATATAAATCAACTGCGCTATTGATTTTTCCTGATGGAATAATGAAAGAATTAACTGCTGAATGATTAAAGATCACTTTGTGTCAATTAAATGACACAGAAGTGGTTACAATACAATAATTATAACTATAATAATTTCTTCAGGAACATATCATCCAAAATACAAATTTAGCTCTTCTCACTAGGATATAGTTTGTTTATAATAAGGGTGAATCACGGTAGAATAAGTGAAATACTTTTCACTTTTAACAGATCTAGGAAAGTACACATAGCCTAGAATAGGCATAGTCGTGTTAGAAGTTTTATGTAATCAAATTATTCAAGTCTACATTCCTTAATATTCCCCAATGTCAGATGAATTAATATGCATATTGGCATGAGAATAGCTAAATAACTTGTCTAACTGGAAAGATGTATCAATAGGCTAGGAAACAAATTAGGATGTGTATAAGTGGAAATTTTGTAATTCAGGTTGTAAAGTCTGTTTAAGGAAATGGATATATTTTAACAGGTGCAGAAAAATGACAAAAATAGCATTCAGGACAGTCATAAAATGTGTCAACTAGAAATATTTGTATAATTAAACAGAACATAGATATTAAAAAACAAAATCATTAACATGATCCTATAAAAAGTGGATTAAACCTGAATTATGACCAAACCAATTTACAATAAAAGCAAATTGGATTTAACTACCATATGTAGAAGAATTGAGAAATCCAGTTTGACAGATATCCAGTTTGACAGATGGTAACTAGAGAAAAAATGAAGAAAAAGAGAAAAAAACAACCCCGAGATGGTAAGAGAATGTAGGAAGGGTACCCAGAATACTGTAGACATGTGCATAATCCAAGAGAGAAAATATCAAAAGTTGTTATCAGAAATGAGTAACAGTTTCAAGTACTGTCACTACCACCACCCGAGAAAAAGAGAAGTAATTTTATCAACAAAATGCACTTTGACAGATACTTAATAATATTTATTTTGATCATATGAGAGACCTTGAAGTTCCATTTTAGTTTGTACTGACAAAGACTATTCCTTGACCTAACTCTAGTTTAATCTCCTTGAGCTCCACTAGGGCATTTTCTCAAGAACGCAAATGTAGCAAGAATGCTGTATCAGTTTAGCCAGAATGCCCCACCCTCAATATCTGATAGTCTTCAATATCTGACCAAATCCCTCATCTCTCACTATCTCTCAGGTAATGTCTGATCACCCTGACCTGCCTTCTGTGGAAATCCTGATAGGTCAGTTCAGCAAGAATTACTCTACTTGATCAGCAATTTTACATGTACCAACTCCCCAACCCTGCTGCTCCTTGCCTATGAATTCCCTTATTTCTTGTTTACAGACTTGAGCCCAGTCTCTCTCTACTACTGCAAAACTCCACCGCAGTATTCCTTCACCTATTACTATAATCCTGAATAAAGTCTGCCTTACTGTTTTAAGAAGTGTCAGAAAAAATTGTTTTTAACAGTAATGCATATAATTAACACCGAATTTACCACTGTACTTTTTTTTTTTTTTTTGAGACGGAGTCTGTCGCTCAGGCTGGAGAGCAGTGGCACGATCTCGGCTCACTGCAAGCTCTGCCTCCTGGGTTCACACCATTCTCCTGCCTCAGCCTCCTGAGTAGCTGGGACTACAGGCACCCTCCACCAAGCCTGGCTAATTTTTTTGTGTGTTCTTGTTAGAGACAGGGTTTCACCGTGTTAGCCAGGATGGTCTCGATCTCCTGACCTCGTGATCTGCCCACCTCCGCCTCCCAAAGTGCTGGGATTACAGGCATGAGCCACTGCACCTGGCCCCACCACTGTACCTTTTTACACAAAGGAAGTGATGTCTGTGTTACTATAGACAGGTGATTCTAATGAGTACGGTGGCTCACTCCTATAATCCCAGCACTTTCAGAGGCCAAGATGGGCAGTTCTAAACCAGCCTGGACGACATGATGAAATCCCATCTCTACCAAAAAATATATAAATAAGCTGGGTGTGGTGGTGCACACCTGTAGACCCAGCTATTTGGGAGGCTGAGGTGGGAGGATCAATAGAGTCTAGGAGGCAGGGGATGCAGAGAGCTGAGGTTGCACCACTGCACTTCAGCCTGGGTGACAAAGGGAGACCTTGTCTCAAAAAAAAAAAAAAAAAAAAGACATAAAAATTCAGGTAGTAGAAGAAAGAAAAGTGTAAAAATACCTAAAAATGGGGTCAGGCACCGGCGGTGGCCTGTAATCCTACCACTTTGGGAGGCCAAGGTGGGCAGATCACTTGAGGCCAGGAGTTTGAGACTAGCCTGGCTAACATACACAGCAAAACCCTGTCTCTACTAAAAATACCAAAATTAGCCAGGCATGGTGGCTCTGTGCCTGCGGTTCCAGCTACTTAAGAGGTTGACACATGAGAATCGAACCCAGGAGGTAGAGGTTGCAGTGAGCCGAGATCATGCTACTGCACTCCAGCATAGGCAACAGGGCAACAGAGTGAGACACTGTCTCCAAAAAAAACCCCCCAAAATGTACATTTTTCAGTGTCTAGAGTTTAGAATGTTTCTATGCCCAAAAGCTAGATATCAAGTATTATAATCCAACAGCTAGGCCTAAGAGCAGATTAAAAGCTAAAAGTAGATCCAACATTTGACCCAGCAATCCCATTACTGGTACCTACCCAAAGGAAAAGAAGTCACAATGTCAAAAAGACACTGGCATGCATGTTTATAACAGCACAATTTACAAGTGCAAACATATGGATTCAGTCTAATTGACCATCAGCTGATGAATAAAGAAAATATGATACATATATACCATAGAATTCTACTCAGCCACAAAAAAGAATAAAATCATGCCTTTTGCAGCAACTTGGGTGGTACTGGAGAGCATTATTTTAAGTGAAGTAACTCAGGAATCAAAAACCAAATACTGCATGCTCTCACTTGTAAGTAGGAGCTGGGCTATGGGTATGCAAAGACATATAGAGTGGTATAATGGACACTGGAGACTCAGAAGTGGGGAGGTTAAGAGGGGGATGAAAGATGACTACTGGGTACAGGGCACACTACTCAGGTGATGGGTGCACTAAAATCTCAGACTTCATGTCTGTACCTCTATGTAACTAAAAATCTATGTACTCCTAAAGCTAGTAAAATTAAAAAAAAACTAAAAAATATTGAATTTCACAGCTCTTTCATCCAGATCACCATAGAATGGTCCTGATGGGATTCAGGATACACTATGTCCAAATATGACACGCTGGAAGCTAAAGAATTTGAGAAAACAGGAGAAGCAGGAAGTTCATTCTTTTTTTTTTTTTTGAGACAGGGTCTGGCTCTGTCGCCCAGGCTGCAGTGCAGTGGCGCAATCTCGGCTCACTTCTGCCTCTCAGGTTCAAAGGAGTCTTCCGTGTCAGTCTCCTAAGCAGCTGGAACTACAGGCATGCACCACTGCGCCCAGCTAATTTTTGTATTTTTAGTAGAGACGGGGTTTCACCATGTTGGCCGGGCTGGTCTCAGAACTCCTAACCTCAGATGATCTGCCCGCCTTGGCCTCCCAAAGTGATGAGATTACAGGTGTGAGCCACGGTGCCCAGCCGGGAAGTTCATTCTCTTGCCCCAGCCCTTCTCCCATGAAGCAGGTCATAAAACCTAGGACGAATTTCCTAATCATCCCTTGAAGAAGATAAGAGCTTCATTTGAGAGGTGCCCACCCTATACCTGGAGGAAAGGAACATCCTTATCAGTGAAGACACAGAAATACAGAGCAAAGCAGGTCTTGCAAAGTTCCCTCCCAGTTTATTACCATTAGATCATATCCCTTTGTACAATCACATTTCTCCCTGACTGCTGTCCACTCTTAACAAACCTACCTTAAAAATACACAAGTTTAACTATTACTTGGGTCTTCATTTCCTTAAGAAGGCTTTTGTGTCATGTAAAACTTATTAAATGAATTTGTATGTTTTTCTCTTGTTAATCTGTTTTTCGTTCTAGGGACCTCAGCCATGAATCTAGGATGGGTGAGAAAAAGTTATTTCTCCCTACCCTGCAGTCTTTTTCCTTGTTATTGTGTTCTTCAGTTTTAATTTTTTCTTTCGTTTCTCAATTAGATCTAAGTGTTTTTTTTTTTTTCACCTTCTCCCTTTGCCTCCTTCCATTGGTCCATCTTCTTTATGCTCTTACTGTAGTGGTTTTTAATAAACTAATATTGACATTTCAACATCTGCAGAACTGAATTAATATGCTAGTTTTAGTTCAAATGGATTTAATTTGGTTCTCCTGTATTATTACTTCAAATCTTTTTTTTTTTTAACACAGGTGAAGGCTCTAAGTTTCCATCATTCCTTAGTGCAGAGTACAAAGGAGAACAAATGTAACATTCATAAGAACCTAGTAGAAGTTGAGTGTAATGGGAATTAATTTGTCATCTTTTGGTGTGGCATATCTAAATTCCTAGGAGAAAACTAGTAGTGACATGTTAATAAATTGTTTCTTACTATGCTTCTTCATGTAATTATTTGGAAGTAGTTTTGTGGAGTTATATTGTCATTTGTGCTAAATGCCAAGAATAAAGCAGTCTTGGATAAATTTTACTTTTTCATCTTGCTTTTTGGATTGAAACTGCTGTTCAGAAAAGTGGGAAAATTACTGTTTTCTTCTGCACTGGGAGAATGCGGGCTGAAGCCTTACACCTGGAGTTAGCTTTCCTGGGCTGTGCTCCAAGCTGCCAGTGCATGTTGTGGATTCTGAGACAAGAGAACTACAATCCCCTGGCCATTAGCATCAGGTGGGGGTAACAACTTGTTAATATGGCCAGTATGTCTAAATCAGTAAGTCCCAAGCCTAGGTCAAGGAAAGAAATTGCAGTAACTTTCCAAATGTTTAAGAGCCCAGCAATACTGTGAAGGCTAAAAAATTGCCTTCTAAAGTAGTAGGAAATCGCATACCTGCATCAAGATAGGCTTTTGTCTTGTAATCACAGACTTGAATACTCGCCTCCTTGCCATTTGATCCTGAATAAGTCTCATTTTGTAATCTATTCACTAAACCAAAGCACAGTGGGATGTGTGCCTCTGATTGAAGTCATTTCTCAGTCTTCTACAAAGACAAACTACATCAATGGTCTTTACTTATGTCCTTATTACAATAAAAAGAATACTCTAAAACAATCTGAAAGCATTTAAAACTAGGTTTGAAATTCAGTGAAAGAGGAGTGTTGTGTGTGTTTGAGACTATCTCCTGGGCTATTTAGTCAGCAACCTGTAATTTAACTGATAATTAAACACGTTTGAGTACTATTGTCTGAAAATATTTATTTTATTTCAATCATTTATTTATCCACATAATAATAAAGAATTTTTAGTCATTTTTAAATTTCTCTTGGAAGAAGGAGAGAATAACCTGGTAACTATATTCTATATTTAGAAAAATTAAGATACCAAAAAATAATCTGCTTTAATTGTTACAAGCCAGAGACAAATCAAACAGCTCCATGTTTCCTCTCAATAAATATCTGCACTTATTCTTGCATTCAAGGGAAAAAGAAATCCAAAATATGTACAGTGATAACAGATGTGATCTTAAATTTTATAGAAATATTCCTATATATTCATATGGTAGCAGAATATTTAAATTTCCTATTAGCATAACTGGAAAAAAACAGCCTTGTTGAACTGAGTGAGCTGCTTCTATAGAAATATTCTGTACTTAATGCAATATGCCAGAAACAATCAATAGAAGTGTGTTTCAATATATATCCTAAATAAATTCTTTCTTAGCTAAAGGTTAATGCTTGTCCTGAAACAGCTTAAGACATTTAGTTCAAAGAGGAAAATAATGGTCCCTTCTGGTGGCATTTCCTAAATAACACAAAACAAGCAGGGCATTAGTTTCTTCTGTCTTTAAATCTGATAGCCCAAAGGCACGTATGTTTGTAAGAGTCCTTTATGATATCCTGCATTTCTCTAAGTAATATTGCTTGACTTTTTCCTATGAGGTGAAATCCTTCCTTTTGTACTTGGGGGGTCAAGGTGCTCCCAATTAAAATTTGTGAGGCCTTAAAAAAGTGGGCCAGTCACTGTATTTTAGTAATTATGCTTCCAGCAAGTCAAAAGATAGATCTGGAACTGCTCATGCCCCTTGCTGGCATTTCATACCTAACCTTAAAATTTCTGAGGTCAACAATGACAGGCAGAAGCATCCCCTGTGGGTGTTACTAGGCCTTAGTAACTCTTAGGGTAGAGCACACATTTCTGCATTTGTCTTGCCAAGATGAGTGGGACTGTCTCAGAATGACTGAATTTTGCATTTTTCTATATCTAGAAGCTCTGCTGAGGTTGGGATGGGATAGACACAAGGAAGAGTGGTGGCCTCTCCTCAAAATAACATCCACCAGTGAGTCTGTTTAAGGTAATTTGTGACAAGGTATTTACTAACCTCGCTCTAATCTAAAGATATTAGAGGAAGTGGTGAAAGCAAGACTAGGAAAAAATTGAGAAAGATAATCCAGGTTAACATCTTTCTTTCTTTCTTTCTTTCTTTCTTTCTTTCTTTCTTTCTTTCTTTCTTTCTTTCTTTCTTCCTTTCTTTCTTTCTTTAAACAGAATGCCTCTCTAATCATTCAGGGCAAACTTTTCTGTATGCCTGTGACGGCCAAAATTGATCACAACTCTGTATTTAAAAACGCAAAATCCTTAATAAAATACTCAAATATCTTTTAAGATACTGAATTTATTGTCTTTATTCCTCCCTAAGTTTCCTCTCGGTGATGATCAGATTAATACTGAAATGCATCTGGCAAAAGATGTCTTGCTATGGAGTCAACATAGTTGGCATTAAATGTTATTTGGGATTGATTCTAAACTATATGGGGTCAAAAAAGAAACAGACTTCAGCATATACATATAAGGCATTTCACATGAATATAAGTTACCATCCTGTTTCCTTGCTTCCAATTATATTGATTAGAATTGTAGCAATTAATTTTTTATGGGAACTAAATGAGCAGAACATAAATGTTGGTTTATTAACAGGATACAAATGCATTCCATAGAAATAAAGCATTGCTGGTTCTCATGGATTTAGAGCTGGGAACTGGGAAGCTATCAAGGATCAGATAAACTACTCAGGAGATCTCTCTCTCTCTCTCTCTGTCTCTCCCTCTCTGTGACAATGTATGCTGCTAAACGTTTAACAACTCTCAGGAACAGGAAGCCCTGATTTGGAGCATAAGTTCTATGGCATAAGTACATCACTATGGCTGATTTCAAATCACTTGTCCACTTGAAGCCACCCCAGATGCAAAACTTCCTGAAAATTTAGCAATTGGTTTCTGTGAAGTGAAACAAACTGATTTCAGTACGATTGTTTCTCTAATCCACAATGGTCTATTGACCCTTTCTCTCTATGAATTCAAACTATCCTTTTGATTCTCTTTGATGACTATTTTCTCTATTAACTTAACATTTACATGCTTTCATGAAAATGGCTGTTCCAGCTCCACCTCTACATGATTTAACATTTCCAGGACCCACACATATATTGCCAAAGTTTCTATGCTCCTAATTTCAAATTTCTACGGGAGTAGCTTATTGGCTTAAATTCCCTAAATTTAAGGGAAAGACAGGTGTCGATGCCAATAATCCTAGTATTACATAGCCCAAACTGGAATGCTGCTTAAGGCAGAAAAATCCTTACTTGTAGTATTAATATACAATGAACAAAAAAGGTGAGAAACTAGGCTATCGTATACATGAATAATTAACCATGGAAATATATTGTGGCAGCACATGTATATTTTTAAATACATTACTGAATTTTTAAAGAAAATAATGCTTCAGTGCAACTCAAGTTTAACACAAATAATAGTACCACTACATGTGCTATTATTTTACATTTTTAAACTGACAAAAATATTGTAGATTGTACCTAATTTGTGATTTTCATTTACCTTTGGATAAGTGATGAAATGAAAATCACATATATTAGTATTCTCTTTGATAAACCTAAAAATAGCAAAGGTTGTAACTATATATAAATCAGATAAAATAATATTCTGAGAAGAAATCAGCATATGCATAAGGACAAGCTTTGTATACAAAGAGATCTAAACAAAATAGTGTCATTATAAATATTTTTTCAAACACTCCAACATTAAATAACCTCATGACCTCTTTTATTTTTCATAAAATAGCAGGATTTGCCTTATCAACATATCATACATATATTTTATACACATACATGTTTATATTTGATATTTTAATCATATAATTAGGTTATGGATTTTCTATGTTCACTGGCTTTTATATAAAGAATTCCATACGATTAACACTCTTCAGAAGTGACTTTTAAGGCTCTTGGTGACAAAAACACATTCTCTATCTGGATGATACAATCTTTTGTAATCTTTCAGCTTTTTATCATTGGTAAGTATTCAGCAATGAAATACGTACAAGCTTGGAATGAATCACTCAAGTTCCCTTATACCAAGAGAATTTTATCGGCCCAAAGATATTTGTAGTGTTTTTTTCTTTCTATTAAAATACATTTTGATTTATAAAAGGATTATCTACTCAGTAGAAAAATGGAACATATAAAATCAATAGATTTCCATGCTTACCAAACCAACATGATGTATAACAGGTGATTCTGAGATCCATTAAAACAATCTCATATCTAAAAAATACATGTAATTCAATAGAAAACTGTAGGAATTTTATGACTGTGTCATTGAGATGATATTGTTAATGTACAGAGACATACAAAATTCAAGCTGATGTCTTCCTCAAGCACAACGATACCATAGAAGCAACTGAGATTAGCTCAAATCAGAGTGGACCAAACTGAAGTTTCTAATTCTTTGTGTTTTTTTCAAAATATGTATCATGGCTTTGTGTGAATTTTATAGTAATTCTAGATTTTAAACAAAATCTAATATTATCAAATATGGTAATCATTCTACTGTATTTGTTATTGAGGGCACATATGTAAACAAGTTTAATTTCTGGCATAGTATGTTCTCATTGAATAATTAATGAAGACACATACAATAACATCTATAAGCATCAAGTGGTTATAAATTCCCTGAAAATGTGTAGAAAATATGTGATGAATATGGGGTACCAGACCAAGATACCTAAGCATCCCATTCAGTTTGAAAAGCAGTGTAGGCTGGTGACTTGGTGTTCCTCAATATATTCTCAATATATCTGTCCAGCATTGTTTTTAGAACTGGAGCAGATCACTTTGCTTTAGGAAAAGTAAAGAAATGGGACACTGGGAGCAACAATCATCCTTTATCATTTATTCTGGATTACAGCCCTACACTAGCATACTCCTTTCAGTAAAAATTAAATCTTGCAGTTAACTGGATGGAACCTCTTGGGAAAGCAGTTATATAGCCCTACAGTGCTCCATGAGTGTCTGCCTTTGAGCAAGGTCTCCATCACGTGGTAACAATGGCACCCAGCCAAGTGGACAAGTGGTTTTGTAAAAACAGTTTGTATTTGGAATCTGAAGCAGTCCAATATGTTCAACTGGATCCACCAGAAAGTAGGAACGTACACCAAAGTGACACGTGAGTGAGAGGAAGCCCTAATTTTTGAGTTCACCTCTTCCATCCCAAGAGGCTTTTGAAAATAAAACTTCCACCTACATATAAGATTATCTCTAAGAATTCCTGTAAGACAACCTCTTCTATCTCAACATATTTCTAGCGTCATTTTAGTGCTACTCTTACATTAGCACTTTAGACAACCGCCCAGCTGGTTACTACTTAAATGTGGCTTGGGAATGGGCATTCGTAAATTTTTCTGAAGAAAGGGTACACAGTTTTTGTAACCAGATTCTCTAAAGGATTCTGATCTCAAAATAATTGGAAACTACTTTCTTAAAATAATATGAGTTTGGGTGGTATTGACAGGTTTCATGCTTTAGGAAACAGTGGGAAGAGAGAAATTGGTATATCTTCCATTTGAAGCATTTAATTATATTGAAAAGGATATGGATTTTATTTAATTCTGTTTTCTCTGAATAGCTGTGTGATCTTGGCAGGACGTAACATTTCTGAATCTGTTTCACCAATAAACATTAAAAAGAAGTATTTGTCATCTAATATTAAATTTTTTCATATATTAAATGTTTTTTAGAAGCCAGTGTTTATTTTTACTTACACTATAACATTATTTTATTTACACTATAACATTATTTATGTTTATACCTTTTAATATAGCATGTATGCCCAAAAACCTTATTTGGTTGGTTCAAGGGAAAGAAACACACTCATCGTTGTATTCACATATCCCACCAGACCACAGAGTCATGGTATTATGATCTAGAAAATAACATTCTTTTTAACACATTTGAATTATTTTGCTCAGCTTAAGGATAAGCTATGAGACAAACATAAAAGAAATAGGAATTTTTAAAAACATATACATGACAGTAAACAATACTCTTTTAAGTAACCCTTTTTTTAACTAAGAAATTTAATTTTTTAAACCTACTCCTCATGTTAGCAGTTGCCTAGAAGAAGTGGTGACTCAGTCCCTTATCAACTTGTCTTTCTACATTACCAGGGAAGTGGTTAACTTTTAAGCTTTTGTACTTCCCTAATCATGCAAATGTGGGTTACTCTAAGTACAATCAATAGCCACACAAAGTTTTATAAACTTTTAAATTAAAAAAACTGCACATCAAGTTTTATAAAACTTACCTGTACTAAGTTTCTAAGAAGAATTACTGTTTCTAGAAGAGAAAGAATTTTGTTATGATTTATCTTAAAAATATACAGATGATAAATTTGAAATAGGGTATGTACACATCACCAAGGTACTAATTTTTATGAAATTAAAAAAAAGTGAAGCATCTAAATTCATATTTGATTAATCAGTAGAAAGAATAATTTTTGAGCCAAAGAGATACATTGACCTAGAAGGAACCTGAGCTTCAAATCAGTAAGGAATCATAAGAAGATAACTAACTACTTTAGTTCAAGTTTTCTCACACAAACTATATTCCAGTGTTACAAGGAAAATTTCATGTGATTTTATCAGTGACTTTTGGGAAATTATGAGACAAGGCTGCAACTCCGGAATTCAGCAAATGAGTCTCAGCATTCAAAAGGAGGGCAAAGGTGAATTTTTAAAACTGGGTTTATACCGATCCTGAATGAAATTACATAGTACATAGGAATATTTCAGAGCTTCTGCAGAGGAAGAGTACAAAAACAAGCATCCAACAGAGTTTACCATAAACCATTTGACAGATTAAAGTAAACAACTAAAATAATACAAAAACATGAGTAACAACTATATGTTCATTCTGTGCCTGCCTTTTCCGTAAGTTCAGACAACTCCATTTACACGGGCAAAACAAAGCTATTAATACTTCCATTTCTTCATTCATAGTAATCACTCAGAATCCTCCTGCTTTTCTGTCTCATCTTCTCCAATTCCATTTCTTTTTAAGCTACTGATTTGCCCTTTGATTTTAGCCCTCTTCCTGTAAGTGGTACCTGAAGTTTCTGCAGCTTTGATTTTTGAGACTGCATTGAGACTGGTCTGTGCTCAGCTTTTTATTGCTTCTGGTCTTCATGGAGACACTGCCTCCTATCCCACTAGTTGATGGACCTGACCAACCTGCGCCCAGAGGCATAAACAGGTAGAATCATTTTGTCTATTTCATCAAGACATTTGATAGTGTTCCTCATAATAATTTTGTAGGCAACACGCACCTAGAGAAATATCCATTAGATCTTGGTAAAGTAAGATGAATTGGAAGCAGTTGTATGAATGAAGTGTGCAGAGTAATGAGTTAGTGCATAGTTTCTTAGTAGCCTGGCTTGGGTCTGCTCCTGTCCTGCTTTGTTTCAGTGTTTTGTCACTGATTAATCGGAAGTGATAATCAAGTTGGCAAAAGACAAATTTGGGAGCCTGGCTAACACACTGGCTGACTAAATAAATTTCTAAGACATGGCTTAATCAGCTGGGCCCAAATATGTATATGGTATTGATATGAAGGCTAGCATTGCTTGTACAAAAATGACTTAAATTTTTCTTGATAGAGGCTTGTGAGTAAATAGGCCAAAAAACTGCCAGAAAGCTGATGCAATCTTCATATTACTTAGTAGAATCTAGAACATTTGAAGAGATGGTATCGATCTGCTTGTAAACATAGGAAGTCAGAGGAGGAAATGAAAATATGTTAAACTACGAGAGTATTTTACAGAATATTTAGCCACTTTCTAACTTAATCTTCACAATAGCCTCTATATTTGTTGCTAGTACCATTTACAGATGCAAAAATTGAATATTAGGGAAGTTAAGCAATTTTCCCAAGATCATGGGTACTATAGAGTGGAAATAGGACTTTAGCCATGTTTGTGTGATTCTTAAATATACAAGTTCTACCCTATACAAATGGATCCTAGTAGGTACTCAAACTGAAATGAATATGGTGAGGAAACTGGAAACCACTTAGCAAAAAACAGAAAAGGAACTAATATGTTAAGACTAGGCAAGAGAAGATGTATGTTAGGTAAGATCTTTATATTGAGATATTTCAAAAAAAGTGGGAATTATCAGTCTCCAAAAGTTTAAGTACAGATTGAAGGAACATTTGTCAAACATACTGTACACATTAGACAGCTGACGAGATAGGTAGTTTTTAAGGTGTTTTCCAAATAAAATAAATTCTGATTATAGAATATTTATGAGTGAAAGGCTCCAAAACTGAACCAGAGAGCAAAAGTATGAAAAAAAAAGACAAATAATATTCAATCACACGTCCTGGTAACATGCACACAGATTATATAGCATTCTGAATCAGAAGTTGACAGATGCTCTGAAATAAGGTCCAAAGCACCAGGAGACTTTGAAATAATCTTTTGTATATAAAGTTGCTCTGGCTTCTGTAAAAATTAAATCTTAATGAAATATAATCATTTAATGATTTTATTCAAATTAATGAATTTCAACTCTTAGTAAGCTAGTTATTTCAAATAGTATTTGAAGATCAAAAAGAAGTTTACAAAATATAATTCTCTTTTCAGTGGATGATTTTAAAGAGATATTCATTGCACTATTACACTGTGCCAAACACTAAAGGAACTGAATATAGCAAAAAATGATACAGAGTTCTTTGTATATGAACTACCACATATAAGAAATATATTTTGATTTTTTTTAAGAATAAAATAATTATGCTGCACCATTCATACTTGGTTTCTTCTTATGACCAAATTCATTTCTAGTGTAAGAAATCTTGTGAGATTTAGATGCACAGTTGCTCGCAAACAAATACAGCTAAGATCACAACCTTGATTCAAAGATAAAGTAATCAAAACAGCATGGTACTAGTATTAAAACAGACATATAGACCAAAGAAACACAACAGTGAGCTCAGAAATAAATCCATTCATTAACAGGTAATCAATCTTTGACAAAGGTGCCAAGAACACACAATGAGGAAAAGACAATCTCTCCAACAAATGGTGCTGGGAAAATTGAAAATTAACATGCAGAAGAATGAAATTAGTCACTTATATCACTCAATATACAAATATCGACTCAAAGCGAAATAAAGATGTAAACATACTAAAACTGTAAAACTACTAGAAGGAAACAGAGGGGAAATTTTTTAGGACATTGGTCTACACAAATATTTTATAGCTAAGACCTCAAAAACACAAAAGAAAAAAGCAAAAATAGACAAATGGGATTACCTCATACTAATAATCTTACACACTGCAAAGGAAGCAATCAACAGAGTAAAGAAAAAACCTATAGAATGGAGAAAAATGTTGCAAACCATACACCTTATAAGAGGTTGATATCCAAAATATCTAAGGAACTTAAACAACTCAATAGTAAGAAAACAAATGACTCAATTAAAAATGGGCCAAAACCTCAGAAGATATTTTTCCCAAGAAGACATACAAATGGCCAATAGGTATATGAAACATGTTTAACATCACTGATCATCAGGAAAAAACAATTAAAACTATAGTGAGATATTACTTCATATGGTTAAAAGGGCTATTACCAAAAAGACAAAAGATAAGTGTTGGCAAGGATGTGGAGAAAAGGTAACTGTTGAACACTTTGGTAGACATGTAAATTAATAAATAATTAGGAAAATGGTAAGGAAATTCTTCAAAATATTAAAAATAAAACTACCATATGATCCAGCAATCCCACTTCTAAATATATGTCCAAGGGAAATAATATCAATATGTCCAAGAGATATTTGCACTCCCTTGTTCATCACAGCACTATTCACAATATCCAAGATATGGAATCAGCCTAAGTGTTCACTGACAGACAAATGTATAAAAATGGTATATATACATAATGGAAAAATATTCAGTCTAAAAAAAGAAAGAAATCTTGTTATCTGCACAACATGAATGAACCTGGAGGACATTATGCTAAGTAAAATAAGTAGGCACAGAAAAACAAGAACTGCATGATGATCTCACTTACATGTGTAATATTTTTTAAATGCATACAAGCAGAGAATATAATGTGGTTCCCAGTGGTAGTGGAAGAAAGGGAGATGTAGACAAAGAGTACAAAGTTTTTGTTAGGATGAATAAGTTCCAGAGATCTACTGTAAAGTATGATGACTATAGTTAATAATACTGTATTGTATACCTGAAAATTGCTTAGAGTAGATCTTAAGTATTCTTTCATATATACACACAGATATAACTATGTGAAGTTATAGATATGTTCATTTACTGTGGTCTCATTTTAAAATGTATACTAATATCAAAACATCACATTGTATACCAATAAAAATATACATATTTTACTTGTGAATTATACCTCAATAAAGATGGAGGAAGTAAACAAAGATCACGATACTCTAATTGAAAACAAAATATTTAGGATTAGCCAGTGTTTTAAAAGAAGACGCATGCAAACAATTTGCTTCTTCATTTTTGTTTCCCTTTATCATTCATGCTTTCACTGTAGAAGAAAATCTTCTTAGGTATTAAAGGAAATTAAAAAGAAACGTCTCGGTGCTAAATTATCTTCAGTTTGCCTTTGGGACAAAAATCAAAAGCTTTTCATATAATTATCACCTGTTGAAACTACACTGCAAGTACTATGATTTGTTTTTAGGCAGTTAGGCAATATAAGGGTGATTTTGTTTCAAAGTGCTTTTCACATGATGATGATATGGTTCAATAACATATCATATATGTTATTTTGCCCCACAATATTCTTAACTCAGACATCCTAAAAGCCTTCTCATTCTATAACAATATGGAGTAAAGTATTTAGGGCATAATATTAAATGAGTGTATGCAATGATTGCAATTACATAAAGGGACACACATCCACAAAACATAAAATATAATTGATTCCCAACTCTTTTTCTCTCTATTCTCATTCTCTCCATTCTCTCCCTCTCTTGCTCTGGGCATTCTCATCCATTTCAATTATTGGAGCTGAAGCCTCCATATTTATAATGCTGAGTTACAGATGCAAATTTCCAACTTCATATAGAATAAACAGATCTGGTTGTGCCAAAGTCACATGGAAGGTGACAATATTTTTAAAGTAAATTAACATTTCTTACCACTCTCAGTTCCTTCCCCTGCAAATCTTACATTAGTTACACTATCACCGTTCACTCCAGTAATTCCCCACTTTTCCTCTTCTACATTTTTTTCTTTCACCTGGTAATAATTATATCTCATAGTTTTCCTTACCTTTCTTCTTAATTCAACAGTCTCATATTTGGTTTATTTATATTTCCTCCCATTTAGGCTCCCACTGATCATCTGTTCTACGTAATATGACCCAAAATTCCTTTCTGAAATAAAGGTGTATTTAAGTTGCCCTCTTTCTCAAAAACAGAACAAAACAAAACAAAAATCCCTACATAGCCATCCATTAAATACAGACTAAAATTATTTTAAGGCCTTTTGATAGCTGACTTACATTTTTGTCCTATCACAGTCTGCTACACACCATGTAGCCTATTTTCCAACTATATTGCAAGTCTTTTTCATGTACACTCATGATGCAGATACAAAATCAGGCTTGTCTATCTTGGATCTGCTCAAATATGACTCCTTCATTAACTTTATTTTCCAGCAAATCCACTCTTAAGAGTTAGTTCTGTTTTTACTGCTGCCAATAGCACTGTTCACAGTACTAGAGAACATTTGTACAATTGTATTAGATCAGCTTACATATAATTATCATTGATTACACTTGTGAGAATGTTGAGAGAAAAAACAACGCAACTTATTCATCTTTGTCCCTTCTATGTACACAACAGAAGCTACAAAATAGTTGTTGAGTGAATTAGTGGACTCACAGCAAAAAAGACATTTTTCTTTTAATATGACCTTAATGAAGGAAATTATGATAAGCTATACAGCTCTAAGTAAGAATGCTATATATGTCTTAAATGGGAAGCTCTAGGAGACTGATTATCCTCTTTTATATTTACTGAAAGAAGAGACAATTTAAAAATAAAATTATATAAAATCTCGAAATATCAAAATAAAATTGTGAAATAATAAAAAAGCACTGACGATTATATAATCAGGTGTTCCTGAGTGCGGTAAGATTTTGTTGTGGCATAACCATGGGAAGCGATATTAATCAGGTAATGCTAATGTATAACTTAACCAAGTAACTCTAATGATACAGTAAATTTAGCCATATTTGCTGGTGAAATTAAAAGTCCTCAAATATAAGAAATTATTACAATTTATAAAGTAGTAATCTGTTGTTACTAAATTTCTATAAAAATGTTCAGTTGTATTTTTATGTAAACAAAACTTAAATATTATTAGAAGTCTTTCATGTGGAAAGTTCTCCTAAATGTGGTTAGGATTTAAAACAGCATGATTGGAAGCATAAAGAAGAAGAGGTCTTGTTCACCAAGGGGCTCCTCTGTGATACTACTACTTCTGCTAAATCCAGTTTTTACTTTTGTATTCTGAATGAATAGCATAATAGCAGCAGATGTTATGGTAGAGGTAGTAACCACCTCCTCCTCGTGATCAGGAACTGGCCATCTATCCCAAGATACCCCAAGCAAAGCTAGTAATATTTCTGCTGTAATTCAGGACAGGAAATGACTAGACTTAATCTATAAAAGTGATCAAATTCCTCACTATATCTCTCATAACACTAGATATGCATAAAATATTGTTTTCGTTTTTCTTTTCCTTATAGCTGAGTTATAAGAAAAAAGTCTGTGGGACATTCTTGCTACTAGGCAATTTTTGAAAGAACTCTTTACATGACAATGACAAATGCAATCAATATAGCCTTTATGGGGAAGGAAGGCAGAGAGAGAGAAGGAGGGAGAGAGAGAAGCAAAAAATGTTACTTCTGGATGAAAAAAGGAAAAAGGCAAGAAAGACTTTTTTGTGTGGGTGCTCTGGCATGCCACCCAGTTCTCCCTTTGGGGATGCAGGCCTTCATTATTTCAGCTGCAAAGAGTGTTGCCTGCTGATGACACAAAGCTGAGTATTTCCTTAGGCCTTGCCCTTGACCAAAGGGGGGGCTGTTCACACAAGGTGGAGCCTGTAGCCCACAACTATGACTTGTCGACGAAAGGAGCCAGTTAGGCTCCTTCCTTGCCTCAGTTAGGAACATTTCTGAACTGCCATTTAGCTTCACAGCAATCTGTGGAGGTTGGGTAAAGTCTTTTTTGGCAACTGCATCTCAATTCTGCATCTCACTCTGCTCAGTTACATGGCTTTTACTCCCTCACAGATGTTATTCACTAGAGGATTTCCCAGTAAGTTTCTTGAATGCAAATCCTGGTTAAGGGTCTATTTCCCAAGGAATCTGATCTAAAACAGTATAAATCACAGTGAAGACAATGGTAATATAGGTAATTTTCAGAATGTAATAACTCAGAAATATGACCCGTCTGGGAAATGATTATCTATAGGACAAGGTTGAGCCTGAGGGAAGCTGAAGCAGTTGAGTTGAGGGCCTGACACATAGCAGAGACTCCAACTAATATCTGTGAAATGAGTAACTAAAAACAAGTCAAGTATGCTAGAAGTATAAGGACAATAAACTAGAAAAAACAAGTGAGTGTTGAACTCTTAGGTTCACAAACATGACCTGATAGAAAAACAATGATTCTGAGTTATTAAGGAAATACCTGAGTTATGAAGGAAATTTAGAGACTATCCTATCAGTTACTGGTAATAACAATGATTTAGGTGAGACAGTGATACTAGCTGTATGGTACAAAGTTCAAGAGGAGGAAAAAACTAAAAGGAGTATACATTAAGAAGCCTATTAGCAATAGACACAGATCCATATATGAATCCTCTGAACGAAGACTTAAGAAATATTGCTTGGGCAAAAAATAGTCTAAAATTTTCATTAAATCATAGTAGGCTAGAAAAAAAAAAAAAAAAACTCATAGTGTATCATTTCAGCCAGAAACTTAGGCTATGCTGATTAAACTTCACATACAAAATCGACTTTCTTCATGCGCTTACGATACAACAGAAACTATCACCTTTGAAACAACAAAATTTTTAAACCCTAAGTAAACTCTAGAAAAATAGCACTTGGCTTTTCTTCCCCTCTCTAATGTCCTCAAGTTTGTGATTGGTCAGATAAGCCAAAATATTGTAGTAATAATCACCAGAGATAGAATCTTTAATTGCAAATAACATCATCAAAGTCTAAAGTGGAATTAGATTTACTCAGAGTATCACAGAACTCATGAATAGTTGTACTTTTTTAATAAGTGACAGCTTTCACATAAATTACTATCCCATGCTAACCTTTTGAACGTCTCAAAATAAAGGCATACTAGCACATAAAATACCAAATTATCACTTACATACAAGCAAATTGAGAGCAGAAGAAACAGAGATGAAAATTGTCTTTGTTTTTATTTATGCAAATCATTAAATGAATACTATATCTTTATGAACCTCATATTACTACATGAATCATTGTTAAGATAATTTTAAGTTGTAGGCGGCAACACAATTTGGAAACACAGTGAATGTATTCATACTATCTTGGAGATGGGCAAATGTCTTACAATTAGTGGCAAAATCTAAAATTACAAAATGAAAAAAGAGATAAATAATATTTCTTATTTCTTTGAAATTTAGTAAAAATATTGCACATTAAAAATACTGAGCCCAAGGCTGTAACCTTTCTGCATTCAAGGTGAGCATGAGAACGTTCCTGAAGTGGCAATCAATGTAGGGCTTTAATTGCTTCAGTGCCGTCAAATGAATGTGGAAGAGTATTGAACAATGTCCTTCAGGAATAAATTTATGTAAATATCACAAAGCTTTATTAAGATATAAGTGTACATTGCTTGAATGGAGGAAAGTAACAAAAATGAAAAAAATGCAAAGGATCTTGAGAAAGTTGTAAATTGTGAGAAAATATGTTACAATAATATAAATAAGGGCTTTCAGTGTGCATCTAAGCAGAAAAGCAATTACATTTTGTTTCCAGGGAAAAATATAATTTTAACGATTCATTTAAATGATGGTGACCTGCCCACCCAGAAGCTGTTTTTCCTTCCTTCCAATTTATCTGTAGATGAAAATATGCATTAAATATTGCCACACAGCTGTCACTCTCTACTTGGCAGGAAAATTGAAGCTATGATAGCACATATTGCTTATTATGCTAAAAGCTGAAAACAAGTACTTAACCAGGTACATGTCAAATACAATTGCAAAAAAAATTCACACAATAAATGAACACCACAATAATAGATCTTAAAAACTCAATTCAGTGGATATATTTTATAACATGTAATGAAGAAATTCATGAATAAAAACCAAATTTTTTATAAGAAAATTCCACATTTGTAAGTTAATTATTGTTGTTGTTGAAAATAACCTCTAAGTCTGTACATGATGAAAACATCTAGGTGTGTAAGTCAGAGCCTTTAATCCCTGGCTGAGTTTGGGAGAGTTTTGCTGAGTTGAGGATGCTCACTAGGCGGTATCATTTTCATATGTAAAGCTCTTTTTAAACCTTTTCCTAAAGCCGTATAGTGAAAAAATTTCTAAGAAAAATATTGCCTTTCACTAGGATATAAACTATTTAAATATTAGTATAGGTAATAATCATATATTTTGTAGTACTTCCTGCAAATTTTGACAACTTGGGTCTAATTTCTGTAAAATTCTGAGCAAGTCACATTAACTCTCTGAATTCCAAGTTTTTCCTTTTTAAAATGAAAGATGGCCAGGCATGGTGGCTCACACCTGTAACTCCAGCACTTTGGGAGACCAAGGCAGGTGGATCACTTGAGGTGAGGAGTTTGAGACTAGCCTGGCCAACATGGTGAAATCCCATCTCTACTGAAAAAAATACAAAAATTATCTGGGTATGGTGGCACATGCTTGTAATCCCAGCTACTTGGGAGGCTGAGGAGGGAGGATCGCTTGAACCCTGCAGACAGAGGCTGCAGTGAACAGAGATTGCACCACTGCACTCCAGCCTGGGCAACAGAGTGAGACTCTGTCTCTAAATAAATAAATAAATAATATAATAAAATGAAGGCGTTATACTGGCAATCTAACATTTCTGAGTTCCTAAATTAAAACAATAACAAAAATAATCATAATAAATGAAATCTAGAACAATGTGATTGGGCAAGAAAAATAGTTTTTAAAATGAAAGTGAATCAGACACAACAATCAAACAGAGCTGAGTTTGATTTCTGACTGCCATTTAGCTGTACGACTCTGGGCTGGTACCTGAAATTTCTCCTAAAAGAGAGTTATGTAAATGGTAAATTACCATTATGGAGGCCCTATCATTACCATGTTTAAGTAATTTGTGCCCATCATCCACCCCCATCTACAAGTATTTTAGTCACTTTATCCCTATGAATGAAAATAATTTCATCTTTTTCACAGAATGGTGTTAAAATGCAATGAATATGCAAAGTATCTAAACCATATAGCTGAAGATTTTTTTGAAAAGTTAATTTACCCTTTTATTCTCCAAGTGGAAAGAAATGTAGAAAAGAGTATTTCAATGTTATTTAATACCTCTTTTCATTCTCATTTCTATTGATTTCATTAAATCAATAGAAAATGAAATGTTTCTTGATATGATGCCTCCCATATAACCTAGCCCTTCTAATCCCGGTGATTATTTTGGTGGAAATTGTTAGGTTACCATATGATCACTTCTGTACTTGTCACAATTACTATTAGTGATTTGAATAAGTGTAACCTTCTGTCTATCCTCTGCTAGGCCATATCTTCACAAGGTCAGGAGCCTCTGTCCATCTTGTTTACTGCTGTCAGCATCTGTCATAGTACATTGTCGTTGGTCAATAAATATTCTGCAGTTAATGAATAAATGAATACTGCACATCTTCTTGACATCTCCATCTCGGAGTTTTGTGCTTCTCACCATGCTGCTCCTAGCTTCCTGCTTCCAGCACAAAAACAACTCTGTACTTTATAAAAGCTGAAAAAGTAGCAGCTCTTAGCATCTTCACTTTTCACTCCAAGCAACAGTTACTGACAGTTGCTTTATTCAAGTTTCTTTAAAATTTAACTTGAAAGTCTTCATGAAGCTATAAATCCTTAACACAACTCTCCTTCCCATGCAAGTAGAAAAGATTTATTCTATTTAGTTCCACTGGGCTGAACTAGGCCCATGAGAGACAGTTGTGTTTCATAACAACACTAACTTATGAATCCAGCAAGTATTACACCTTAAGCCTAAACAGTCTTCACCCTAAATTTGGGTCATGCATGTCTATAAAAAGTCAGACTGTGAGCGGTCCATTTACATGTTTTACAAGGCAGTCTGCTCTAGGTAAAGAACTTACTGAAAGGAAAGTGATTATTGCATAGTTTGGGCTGTGGATGAATGCTTAAAATCACTCATTCATTCAAAAATATTTATAACCCGAATCAAATAAATCATGGTTCTTGCTCTCAAGCATCTTACATTAATAGGAAAAACTCGGCAATAAATCAATAACATCAAAAGATTGTTGCAAGTGCAATAGAATACAGAGGTGGTTATGAGTATAGCCTGCCATCTGTCACTCTGGCTGCCCTCTGCTCAGTCCTTGGAGTGTTGTACATGCCACTGGAATGGCTGCAACATTTGATGTCCAACATAGCTTTGAACATCTACATGGAAAGCTGGAGCAAGAATGGTAAATGTTGACTGCAACACTGTAGCTGTAAACTATAATCATTAGAACACATGTTAACCCCTGAAAATTCTCAGTAATAACTGGAAGTATTTGGAAGTGAGGTCAAGGTCCCAAAGAGAATGACAGCAGTGCCAGAAATGTCCTAGCTTGTTAATGTTTACCTTGTCCACCAGAATAAAGCTATTAAAAATGAGATAGGCTACCTTGTAAGATGATGAATTTTCTGCCTGTACCTTCTCAAGCAGTAGCTTCTGCCAGAAGCATATGGAGTGGGTCACTGAAAAATCGTCCCTTCATCTCTTAGATCTCATGACTTTGTAATGTCATATAATGAAGCATTACACATACATTTTGACGTAAGTATTGTGTTCTTTTCTTATGTACTTTCCTTGGCAATGCCTTGTACTTTGAAGAAATAGGCACATAGGGTATATAATGCAATAAAGATTGTGCCATTTGCTGCAGCTCATTCTGTGTTGTTTTCTGTCCAATCCCATACCAGGGTTGGAATGAATGAAATCGGCAAATATCAATGGTTCATGCTGACTAAGCCATTTTGGCATCCATTGATTGATTTTAAATAGGAACACTTGCTATCCAGTTGGTTTTAACTATTGATAATAACCAGCATATTGTTTTCATGTGTTCCTTTTCTTACTGAGCTTTCCACTGACTTTCCACTAACACTCTTTCTCTACTACTTCCTGTGGTGCGTAACATCCTGACAGCTTTTACCTAGTATGCAATTTACCTATGTTGGCACTGCATGATTCGGAAAGTACCAGCTAGAATTATAAAGGTTTCAGAGATAAGAAAAGGTATCCTGCTATGTTTTAAAGGAGGCCAAACTTAGTGAGAGTAACTTAGGTCCGTTATGTACAATAACAATTCTAGCACTTAGAATAGTATCATGTAGTTTCATTTGAAAACCCAAGAATAATTGCTTTAAAATATCTAAGCTATATAACACATAATTTCACTTTAAAACTACGATGAGATCCTTAGGCTGAAATAACTTAAAAATCTATTTGAGGAAATAAAATGCAGAAAAACAATGAGGAATGACAAAATGTAACATTTACAAAAATGATAAATAATGTGGCATATGCTATATTTATTCTCTAGAAATTCAGCCTCCCTAATACATCAGAATCAAGTAAATTCTAACAGAAGACATGGACATGAAATAGACTCTGAAAAAGATTGGAGATGTGCATTACAAATAGAAACAACATTAAAAACATGCAAACAAGGGAGAAAACAATTTGTATAGGGGATAAGCATGAAGTTAGAAATAACTTAGTTAGAAGTTAGAAATTAGTCAGTTACAAATAGCTATCTTCATGGAAGTTAGAGAAAACAGGCTTAGCTTATGAAAGACTTTTTAATAAAAGTAGATAAGTACAGACTCAGTCCAGTAAGCAACAGGAAACAACATATGGTCTTCAACCAAGGAATGAAATGAGGAAAGTGATGTATAACAAAAGTATAAACAGACATTGTCATCCAGGATGACTCGGTTATGAAAGGGAGTAGGAATAAAAGCAGGGACCCCAGGTATAAAGCTAGTTTAAGAAGGCCAATGAAAATGCAAACAGCTCTTCTCACTACTATTTACTTCTTGAATATTCAGGCAGATTTTTCTCCCAGTATAAAATACTGCTCAATGAAAACATCACTTTTGTAATGTAAATTACAAAGTAAATTACATTTACTTATTGTAAATGCCCATATATAAAATTAAAATATTAATCTATATAGAAACCTGCAAAGTAGTAATAGTAGGAGACTAGCGCTTTTATTCAACCATTCATTCAACCTTTAAATACCTATAATGATCAAGGATCCTGGCCGATTGGAAGATACAAGAATGGTGAATTTTCTATACTTGTTTCTTCGGTAACCCCACCATCACCAAGTCAAACTGGAACACTCTGATCCCAGATACCTGAATAGTTGTCGTTCCTTTCTCTATACACTTGATAAGTTATTGAAACGAGAAAAATTTCCTTATCCTCCTTGCACGGCATGTGATGGGAGTGTAGCTTGCCTTCAGTGCCCCACTGCTCAAAACCCCTAGGGAGCGCAGGCATACAGGCAGGTTTTGGGGCTCCGACCCCTTGGCAGTAAGTCTCAGTGAGCCTGTGTTACAGGGTGCTCTTTTAGTTTAGCCATCAGTAGATGGCTTGTCTCAGTCAGCTCAGTTAGACCCTCTGCCTTATCACAAGGACAGAGGGCTTTCTGTATCCTGGGGTTTCTCACCTTGGTGTACCAGAAGAATTAGATCACAAGTGGGCTTGGAAAATGAGTACAACGTTTTACTGAGTAAAAGTAGCTCTCAGCAGATGGGGAAGCCAGAAGGGGGATGGAGCAGGAAGGTTGTTTTCCCCTGGAGTCAGGCTGCTCAGCGGCCTGGGCTCTCCTCCAACCACCCCCACCAATATTTGCTCACTATTATTTTTGGAGATATTATAATAAAATTTGCAATATTAATATAAGGATGTGCTTGTAAACCTGGAATTGAGATTGGGGGAAATTCTGAGGGTTTGGAAACCATAGAAAAAAAAAAGTTCAATCAGTTTGAGTTTGCCTTAATCTGAAGGAGTTTCCTCAGTATCACTGGATAAACTGAGACAGTGTAGTATACCTTCAGTATACTAAGCCAGTTAGCATCATGCCAATGACAATAATTATGATGAATAAACAAATTAATATTTCTATTAATCTTTCTAAGCATTTCCATATCTATTGCAGGCAAAAATTTGCTTTTAATATATACATTTTAGTAAAATCCTAGTTCCCAATGGTATCCTGTGTTCAAAAGACCCATCTCAAATGCCATAACACCCTTAGGCTCAAAACAAAGGAATCACGGAAAATCTGCCAAGCAAACCGAAATCAGAAAAAAGCAGGGGTTGCAATCCTAATTTTAGACAAAACAGACTTTAAACCAACAAAGATGAAAAGAGACAAAGAAAGGCATCACATAATGGTAAAAGGTACAATTCAACAAGACTTAACTATCCTAAATACATATGCACCCAACACAGAAGCACCCAGATTCATAAAACAAGTTCTTAGAGACCTACAAAGGGACTTTGACTCCCACACAGTAATAGTGAGAGACTTCAACATTCCACTGAGGGTATTTAGAAAGATCATCATGGCAGAAAATTAATGAAAATATTCAGGAGCTGAACTCAACTTTGGATGAAATGGATCTGATGGACCTCTGCAGAACTCTCCACCCAAAACCAACAGAATATACATTCTTCTCATTGTCACAAGGCACATACTCTAAAACTGATCACACAATCAGACAGAAAATAATCCTCAGCAAGTGCAAAAGAACTGAAATTGTACCAAACACACTATTGGACAATAGTCCAATAGAAACAGAAATCAAGACTTAAACAATTGCTCAAAACCATGCAATTACATGGAAATTAAACAACTTGCTCCTGAATGACATTTGGATAAATAATGAAATTAAATCAGAAATAAAGAAGCTCTTTGAGACTAATGAGAACAAAGATACAACATACCAGAATCTCTGTGACACAGCTAAGATAGTGCTAAGAGGGACATTTATAGCAATAAATGCCCACATCAAAGAGTTAGAAAGAACTCAAATTAACCACCTAACATAACCACTAAAGGAACTAGATAAGCAAGAGCAAACCAAATCTAAAGAGAGCAAAAGATAATAAACAAATTCAGAGTGGAACTGTAGACTGAGACACAAAAAAACATTCAAAGGCAAATAAATCGAGGAGTTTTTTTTTTAATGAATAAGATAAATAGGCTGCTAGCTAGACTAGTAAAGAAGAAAAGAGAGAAGATCCATATAAACACAATAAGAAATGGCAAAGGGGATGTTAACACTGACCCCACAGAAATACAAGCAAGCATCAGAGACTACTACCAACACATTTATGCACACAAACAGGAAAACCTAGATGAGATAGATGAATTCCTGGACACATACACCCTGCCAAGACTGAAGCAGGAAGCAACTGATTCCCTGAACAGATCAATAACAGATCTCTGAAACTGAATTCGTAATAATTAGCTACCAACCAAAAAAAGCCCAAGACCAAACAGATTCACAGCTGGATTCTACCTGATGTACAAAGAAGAGCTGATACCATTCCTACCGAAATTGTTACCAAAAATTGAGGCGGAAGGATTTCTCAACTAATTCAACGAGGCCAGCATCATCCTAATATCAAAACCTAGCAGAGACATGATGAAAAAAGAAAGCTTCAGGCCAATATCCTTGATAAACATTGACGCAAAAATCCTCAACTAAATACTTGCAAACTGAATCCAGTAGCACATCAAAAAACTTATCCACCACGATCAAGTAGGCTTTATCCCTGGGATGCAAGTTTGGTTCAACATACGAAAATAAATAAATATGATTAATCATATAAACAGAACTAAAGAAAAAAACCACATGATTATCTCAATAGATGCAGAAAAGGCTTTTGATAAAATTAAACATCGCTTCTTGTTAAAACTCTCAGTAAACTAGGTATTGAAGAAACATATCACGAAATAGTAAGAGCCTTCTATGACAAACTTGCAGCCAACATCCTATGGAATGGGCAAACGCTGGAAGCATTATATTTGAAAAGGGCGTAAGACAGAGATGCCCTCTCTCGCCACTCCTATTCAACACAGTATTGTAAGTCCTGGCTAGAGCAATCAGGCAAGAGAAAGAAATAAAGGGCAACCAAATAGGAAGAGAGGAGGTTAAAATATACCTGTTTTCAGATGACATGATTCTATATCTAGAAAACCCCACAGTCTTGGCCCCAAAGTTCCTTCAGCTGATAAACAACTTCAGCAAAGTTTCAGGATACAAAATCAATGTATTAAAGTGACAAGCATTCCTATATATTAATAATAGCCAAGCTGAGAGCCAAATCAGGAATTAAAACACATTCACAATTACCCTCAAAAGAAAAAAATACCTAGGCATACAGCTAACCAGGGAGGTGAAAAAACTCTACAAGGAGAACTACAAAACACTGCTCAAAGAAACCAGAGATGAAACAAAAAAATGGAAAACATTCCATGATCATGTATAGGAGAAAGCAAAATTGTTAAAATGCCCATACTGCTCAAATCAATTTACAGATTCAGTGCGATTCCTATCAAACTACCAATGACATTTTCACAGAACAACAATAACAACAAAACTATTTTAATATTTATATGGAACCAAAAAAGAGCCCAAATAGCCAAGGAAATTCTAAGCAAAAAGAACAAAGCTGGAGGCATCATATAACCCGACTTCAACCTATACTACAGGGCTACATTAACCAAAACAGCATGGTACTGGTACAACAACAGACACATAGACCAATGGAATAGGATAAACAAACCAGAAATAATGTCACATGCAACCATCTGATCTTTGACAAAGGTGACAGAAACAGGCAATGGGGAAAGAACTCCCTATTCAGTAAATGGTGCTGGGATAACTGGCTAGCCATAGGCATAAGATTGCAACTGGATCCCTTCCTTACACTATATACAAAAATCAACTCAAGATAGATTAAAGACTTTAATGTAAAACCTCCAACTATGAAAACTGTGAAAGGCAACCTAGGAAATACCATTCTGGATGGTAAATACCATAGGAATGGGCAAAGATTTAATGACAAATATGCCAAAAACAATCACAAAAAAGCAAAGATTGACAAAGGAGCTTCTGCACAGAAAAAGAAACTATCAATAGAGTAAACAGACAACCTACAGAATGGAAGAAAATTTCTGCACACTGTGCCTCTGACAAAGATGTAATATCTAGCATCTATAAGAAACATAAATAAATTTACAAGACAAAAAGATCCTATTAAAAATTAGGTAAAGGACATACATGAACAGATACTTTTCAAAGGAAGACATACATGTGGCCAAAAAGCAAATGAATAAAAGCTCAATATCATGGATCATTAGAGAAATGCAAACCAAAACCACAATGAGATACCATCTCACATGAGTCAGAATGGCTATTACTAAAAAGCCAAAAAAAAAAAAAAAAAAAAAAACAGATGCTGGCAAGGTTGTGGAGAAAAGGAAATGCTTATACTTTGCTGGTGGGGGTGTAAATTAGTTCAACTATTGAGGAAAACAGCATGGTGATTCCTCAAAAAGCTAAAAACAGAACTACCATTTAACCCAGCAATCCCATTACTGGGTATATACCCAAAAGAGCATAAATCATTTACTATGAAGGCACATGCACGTATATTTTCATTGCAGCACTATTCACAATAGCAAAAGCACAGAAGTTTAATCGTATTTGTACATAATTGGATGTCTGTATCCTTTAACAGCTCTTCATTAAATTTACAATATATTGGGCCTTAGGAATATTTTTTCAACCTAAATGTTGTGGTCATACACTATCCCCCTACCCACATTTAACGGCTTAAAATAACAATAATTTTATTGTATCTTGCAGTTCTATAGGTCAGGAGTTTGGTTAGGACTCAGCTGAACAATGCTTTGCTCCATGTAGCATTTACTAAGATCACTCTGTGTCTGATATGGACAGTCTGGGATACAGAATCCAAGATTGCTTCACTCATACGTTTGGTGTCTTCCTGAGGATGGTTGGAAGAAAGGACTCATCAGATACTGGAGATAGATTACCTAAATGTGGCTCTCCAACATGCAGCTCACAAGCTATGAGTGTTTCTTATATGGCGGCTCAGTGCCTCCAGAGAGTGTCTGAGTACCAAGAAGTCCAGAGAAAAGGGGCAAGGCTTCTGATGACCTAGCCATCAAAGTCCCAGATGTCACCTCTGGCAAGTTTCACTGATCGAGTAAGTTGATAGGCCAAACAATTTGGATAAGGAGTTCTAGCAGGGAGATGTTTCCTTATCATTTGGGAGGGAACTGAAATTTAGAGTAGTTAAGATATTTGTCAATGAATAGTCAAAATAGTAAGTGGCAGAGCTGAAACTGAATACAGATCTGTCTGATAAAAGAACTACAATCCAACAAAAATAAAATTAAAATAAGAAGATATTTAACCAATCTTTTGCATTAAACTCAGGAAGATTTTGTAAATATCAAAGTGTCATGTTGTAAAGAATTTTAGAATTTGATAATCCACATATTTCCAAAAAGTAAAATGTCTATTTAGATTTTGCTAAACAGAAACCTAAAAGTAAAGTTACACCTTCAAGAAGTTTCTCGGTGCTCAGGTGTATCTCTGCCATTGGAGGCTAGAATCTGGCCCAGACAGAAAAACCTGCTTAAATGAATCAGAGATGAACAGGAACTCCAAATGGGCATTTGGAGGAGACACACTGGGCCTTTTGGGTTATTCCCACATGAACAACATGATACCCAGTCAAATATCCATTATAACTTACTTGGAAATTAAATAAAGTCACTCAAAAGGTATGCAGTGGCCACACAGACCCACAAACAACAAATTGGAGAGAGCGGGCATATCATGGGGACAAAGGAACTAGATTTTGTAGTTGATTTCATCCTATCAGTGACATTTTAGAAAAGCCACTCAATGTCTCTGAATCTTCCTTTGTAAAATGAAGTGGTTAGAATAGATATCTACAAAGCTCACTTCTAATATGTTCTAATTAATTCATTTTTATTTCTGAGTATTGGATTCATTTTCCCTATTCCTGTATTAAATAATTTATATGTTCAAAATTTACTGTAAAAGCTTGAATTGACCAAAAATATAGTTATGATAATTTACTCACCACAGTAAAAAATGACAAACCAGAGACAATGTGCCTTAAGTTGAAAATCTGAATCATAATACATTATAAAGTCATTTTACATTCACAGATACTAAACTCCATTATCAAATAATTATAGACTTTATTGATAATCTTTATTTCATTCTATAATAGAGATGCTGTTTTAATCATTTATCTTATTTTCATTTATGAGTATTTTAAAATCTCACTACCTTCTCCAGCACAATATTCAGGGAGTGGTTAATATTAGGATAGAATATGTAGAAAAAATTACAACAATAATGTCAAAAATATACAGACATTTTAGCCCAAACAAGTGAAAATGGGAAATAATAGGAAACACTTGGTATATCACTTTGATAATGTTCAGAGTAACTGAAATTTATTTCAAATTTTTAAAATAAAGGAAAAATATTTGGAACATGTACCTTCAGTTATCCCAGTTATCCTGTCTTGCTCCTACTTACTAACTCACTAACTCCATTCTCTGCTCACACAATGAACAGTGTATTATCTCTGAAAGAGGCTGGGCCTAGGGATGAATCTCAGTCTTAGTACTAAAGAGCTACATGATGTGGGCAAATTAGCCTCTCTGATTTTGTTTAATATCTCTAAAATCAGTTAGTAGCCATTAAGTAGAATAATGTATATAATAGGGTCCCAAATTATGGTTGCACCTGAGAAACACTCAAAATATGATTGTTATTATTATGTCTCTTTGTTAATTTGTCTGCCTGATAATCAGAAAGAAATATATAGTATTGCATTAAAAACTGATCTCTTTACTATTGTGTCATCAAAACCGCTTAGAGAATGTTAAGCTCCATATATCTATATATATATATAAAATATATAGATACATATAAACTATATTTATTGTGTGCTTTGATCTCTAGGTGACTGCATTTCTTATTCTATTATGATTAGAGACATGAAATTAAATTTTGAAGTGAAGAACAGCTTCTCTTTATTAACTTTGTTTTGCTAGTTCCTCCTGCATTCATAGTAGAGTTGCTTTGGCCAATACAATAGTACCCAAATAAACTGTGGCCTTGTATAGTGACTTTTAACTTGCTATCTACAAAAATACACATACACATGGTGGAGACACTCCTTTGTTTTTAATTTTCTCCAACTTCCAATTTTGTGCTAAGCACAAATATATTGGTCAAGGTAGACTAACAGCAATAACAAAAACTCAGAAAGTCTCATTAGTGTAAATGCTACAGGTTTATTTCTCACTCACTTCATAATCCAATGTAGTCAGCTGTGGGAATTTGCTCCATATGATCATTCAGGATCTAGGTTACTTCCGTCTTACACTTCAACATATCTTCAGGGCTTTGGGGTCCTCCACTGGATTTTCATCATCAGGATGTGAGAAGAAAGATGGAGAGAGCTTGGCAGATAATCAGGAAGGCCTTTTAATGAGCAAGACCAGAAAGTGGCATATTCTACTTTAATCAACATTCCAGTATCCAGAAACAAGTCACATGATCCCACTCGGTGATAACATAGGCTGGGAAATTTCATTAGGATGAGTCACAAACCAAAAAAGGAGGGTTTGGTAAACACATAATATTGTTTCTGACATAATACACTATCAATTAGTAAAAGGTACTTACTAAGAAATATCTAATCCTTTAATAACTGAACATGCTTATAAATATTGTGAAAATATTAGTGAATATCAAAAGACAAATTATATGCAATATTTAACAGATTTCTGACCCACAAAATCAGTTCTTAAAGACAAACAAGTGTTTAGGATTTTAAAGAGTCACAAAACATTTCCTAATTAGAAACTAGAAAGTTGACAGGAAAAAAATATTTAGATTTTATGGTTGGCAAACCTTGATGGGAAAGTTATGGATAAGTCTGCTGAAAATAGATACCTCAACTGTGATTAACAATAAGGAAGCTTAAACTAAATTAATAAATATACATGTTGACTTTCAGCTTCAATTCACTGGAATAATTACTTCACATTAACATATCAACAAGCCAGTCATCAACAGTCTAAAGTCTCAGGTCACTGACTACTTCTACAAATATATTTTTAAAGTTTTTATTATTATACAGCCTTCTGCAAATTTTCTGTCCACATTGTTACATGCTTAATTGCATAGAATCTCATAAATTCTTATAGAAAGTGTTTTCTTAATGTTAATTTTATCATTATGTTAATGAGAATATAATAGAACTGTACTCTGATAGCAGTGCTGACAGAAGAACCCACCAATTTGTTAGCAACCATCAAATAGCAACAAACATTCATCAGTTGTGGACACAGCAGCATAACAATTACATCCCTTTTTGCTTGATTGACATAGTGGATTGTAGTGTTATAATACAGACTACAAAGTGTTCCAGATACCTCTATTTTTGTTGATTCATAACAAAAAGTGTTCCTTTTTCCACTTTACTGACTTCTTTGTCATAAGGGTTTTTGAAAAAGTCTTAGAGGTTCAACTACTTTTTCATCATAAGTTAGGTAAAGATAATCACATAATATAAGTTAACATTTCATAAATCTTAGTCACATAACATCATCACATTCACATTTAAAATGTACTCAAATCCTTCTGTTTTAATTTATTTTTCCATATCTTCCCTAGAATGCTTTTGGTTCTCCCATAAATTCTGTTGCCTATTCAGATCTAATGCAAAAGAAAGCTTACATAAAAAAGCAAGCAGAGTTCAGTAATTCTACATATCAAAAGTTAAATTAAATTTAAGTTTATTACTTCCAATAGTCCTGGAAATTGAATAATATGCAAATAATTTAAAATAATCAGATACAAAAAATAAAGTGAATTGTTTGGATGTTTTAGAAGTATAGAATAAAAGCCTGATTAGAGCATACACTCATGAATCAGACTTGGTCCAATCCCTGGGTCCAGCACTTGCTAGCTACATGACCTTGGGTGTAATATGCTGCATTGCTATTCACAAAATGAGAGCATTAATGATACCACCCAAAAAGTCATTGTGAGAACTTTGTTAATTCCAACATATGAGGCACTGGAAGAGTGCTTGGTATGTTGTAAATATTATGTGAGTGCCATTATTGTTCATTTATCTCATAACTTAAGTTTTCTAAATTCAAATTTTTAAACGTAAGATTCATTTTCTACGATTTTTGCAAAATTTTAATTTGATAGGAGTAGAACTGTGGCATTGTTAATCATATTATTCTCACCCACATCATTACTCACATCCAGAAATGTGATTTAATAACCATTGCCTACTTGACTTCTCTTTTTGGATACATTAGCTGCATACATTCTTCTGATTTATCTGCTATGTGATTAAAATACCAGGAAGCATTTCTTAGCATTAAATTTTGTTATTTCATCAATTACTAAAAAACATTTATTGTACCTATTATGGATACAGGCTTGACATAAGACAGATATGACACTTGATATGGCATGCATTTCCATACAAAAGGTCTTCCAATCTGGCAGTGAAGATATAAATTTTAATTAACTATCTTTTATATAAAGCTATACACTGAAAGTGTCATATGATTATTTCATTTTAAAAAAAAAAAGAACCAATGTGATTTTATCTTCACTGAAAGGGTCATTCAGCTACAACTTATATTTTCAGATTCACAATATGTTTTTCCCATTTTAAAAATTCAATGCTTTCAATGTAAAACCTCGTGTTTTGTTTTGTTTTGTTTACAAGGTAGTATATTTCCTTTATCTCTGAAAAAAGGAAGAATAAATTAAACAACTGATTATGTCTGTTAGCGCTGACTGCCAGGAAGGAAAATATAGCAATGTTGTCAATCTTGATGGCTCAATTATTTAAATTTTTCTTCATGTCATTTCTTAAAAAATATTTTTCTTTATATTTTCCATTTACATATTTTTATTTCTCTTTCATTAATGATATTGCATATGTCACTTTTATAAATCAGCTAATACTCTACTAAATACTTATTATTTCTTTGTGTTTGGAACATTCAAATTCTTTCAGCTTAAACTACATTTTTTCTTCTTTTCATAATATCATAATATTACTGCTTTAATGATAAACATTAATGAAATGACCCCCAATTGGATTTTTTTGTTTTGGAATTTGAATTTTTATTTAAATAAATGTTTATGAACTCATAAACTACGTAGGGAACTAAAACGGAGGAAGCATTAGGAGATGTGGGCATTTAACACTGAGTTACTTATAATTTAGAAAGTTTTTTAACAGATGATAGACTTTATTTGACATATGTCTTTTGCTGTCCATAGATCTAAATTTGAATATAAAAAAGATTATACTATAGCCCTTATATTGTATTAAGCACTAACTTTTGGTTTTTAACTTTAATTAAAATTGACATTTTTATTATTAAAACCACTCCTTATTATTCAAAACTTAAGAAAATTTAAGAATCATATAAAATAGGCAAAAGTTTACCAATTATTTTAGCTTTGAGTAAAAGACACCTGAATATACTGACTTTTTTCTCCCATGTCTCACTGAGATTTTCAATGCCCAGGCTGGCATAACCCATGACAGGTTATATTCTTCTTTTGAGTACATTCAGTGGTTTAGAAAAGTCATAAGGCATGAGGTTGAAAGCCAAGTACTCTCAATACTTATGAAGTCAGTAAATCTCATTATTAATCATTACCCTTGAACAAGTTTATGTAGTTCTGTGAAATGTTCATAGATTTAAAATATATAGCTATACAGTAATATACTTCTAAACTACTCTAAATATTTAAACTACTCATATTTCCTATGAAAAGCTCGGCACTCAACTATATAGATATAGATATAGACATGTATATATATGTGTGCGTGTGTGTGTGTGGGTGGGTGTGTATGTGTGTGTATGTGTGTATATATATATATATATTTCCTTAGGTTAAAACACACACATACACATTTTGCAAATACATTTTCCTCCATATATGTGGATACGTATAAAATAGCTTTGTTAGACCAAAGTTAAAAGTTACAGCATTATGAAATCAAAACCCATTGCTTCCAGCTCAAAAAGACTTAATCACTATTAATGAATTTCATATTAGGTCCTCAGTCCTATGTGTCTTATCCACCATCCCTAGGACAGGGTTCTTAAACTTTTGGTTCTAGAATCATCCTGAGCCATCACATTCATGTTCTGAGCATTAGAGTGGAAGAAAAACAAAACAAGAAAGCAGAGGTTTTCAAAGTATAATATCATTTAAGCTGCAGCATCAGCATCATTTAGGAGCTTACTAGAAATGAAAATTCTCAAGCTCCTCTCCAGACTTACTGATCTAAAACTCCAGGATGGAATTCAATCATATGTTTTTTTGTTTGCTTGTTTTTATTTTATTTTTTAACAAGTCCTTCAAGTGATGATGATATACAACAAAGTTTGTGAACTACTGCTCTAAGGATATATCCCAGAGTTACACACACCACTTTCCCTCACATACTTAGTCATATGGCCACACATCACTTAAAAGCAGGGTAGGAAATGTGGTCATTATTTTTAAGTAGCCATTAGCCCACCTAAAAATCAGGAATTTCATTAGTCTGATGAGTGTTTGAATAATGGTAAGCATTATCAGCCTGTGCCACATAATTTTGAAAAGGAAGGTGGGGGGTATGGTCACAACAATAGAAAGCAGGATGCTTTTTTTTATCATTATACTTGAAGTTCTAGCGTACATGTGCACAATGTGCAGTTTGTTACATATGTATACATGTGCCATGTTGGTGTGCTGCACTCATTAACTCGTCATTTACATTAGGTATATCTCCTAATGCTATCCCTTCCTTTTCCCCCTACCCCATGACAGGCCCCAGTGTGTGATGTTCCCCTTCCTGTGTCCAAGTGTTCTTATTGTTCAGTTCCAAAACCACAATGAGATACCATCTCATACCAGTTAGAATGGTGATCATTAAAAAGTCAGGATGCTTTTTAACAATATTACGCTTCTTTCATTAAAATTTTTACTTTTGTTGAAAATCGTTTCAATTAAAAACAGATTGCCAGTTTTCCGTATTTACTATTTTTAATGGCAGCCCTTTTCTCTTATTCAATTTTTAAATCTTACACTAATCATAGGCGATGGGGATCATTTTTCTCTCCATCTTAAAGACAAGAAAACTAAAACTTCCAAATTATAGGTTACCTTACTCAAGATATCATACACCTAGTAGGCAAGTCAGACCCTGAAATCCGGTTTCCTTACCCAAAGTCCTTTACACATTTTGTTACATCACATTTATTTAATAAAGGCTACACTCTTTAACATTTCAGCACTTTAGTTTTCCTCTTTTCTTTTCCTGTCTCCCAAAGTATTGTTTTCCTGCAGATGTTCCCTGAGAAAATGTTGAAGCCTTTTAAAATGTGAAGGCTAAAATAATAGTTTATGTAGCAAGACTAAAAGAACTTTACAATTATAATACTAATCAGAATGAGATACACTTGACATTTTCCCCTCTTTCTTGTTTATATTTCAATCATTGAAACCTCAAAGAAATAACCAGATTTTAATAACTGAGAAATGTTAATAACTCAAGATAAATAGCTGCCTAGCACTAATATTTCTAAACTTTGATTTGAAGTTAAACTAATGCAACAACACAATCTTTAAGAGACGATGACAACTGATGTTAAATTGTTGCTTGCTTGTTCTTCCATTTAAAAACTGAGAAAATACTTGTTATGACAGGAGATATGAGAATAGAAAGTGATTAAAAGTTACGGTTTACTTTTGATATCGTGACCAGAATATTAAATTCTACCAAGTCACTCTTTAATGGTTTGGAAATATTTATTGTTAGGGGGGTCTAATAAGAGAAACTGATTATTTGCTCTAGGATTTCATAATTTCCACGTGAAAACAAAAACAGCTATGTAGTTTACAAATATGCAACTAAATATAACATAATCAACATAACACATGTTAACAGTAACTATATATTTCAGAACAGCGAATAAAAGAAACTTTATTGAAAGGCCATATGACTTTGACGCTACATAGCAGAGAGTGAACTCCTTATATTGTGACTAGTATAGGTTTTCTAATGCTGTAAGGGTCAGCAGCATGGAGGATCATCTGGCCATGACTTAGCCAATCCCAGAGGTAACCCCTTTGCTCTATGCATGCTGTATCTGAAGCGATATAGTTACTGACCCAAAAGAGCCATTTTCAATCTCAGAATTGAAATTTTTCCCTGACAGAGGTCCTAGATACAAAAAGGAAGTATTTGGTCTTACTACTCCCATGGGAAAGAATGTTCATTAAAAAAGGTCATAAATAGCTGTAATTTTATAAAATGATAAGATTAATCAGCATTCGGGAGGAATGGAATAAAACTATTACATCATCCTAAAGAGACGGAGAAGGAAGTCATCATTCCACTTATACAGAGCATGGATCACACGATGATAATAATTATAGCATGTTACCATATATTGAGAACTCATATTATGATTAGATCGTATGTCAAGTATTATGCACACTATCTCAGTTAATCTTCATTACCTATCATTCATGCGTATTATCCCGTTTATTTTTATTTTATTTTTTTTGAGACGGAGTCTTGCTGTGTCACCCAGGCTGGAGTGCAGTTACACGATCTCAGCCCACTGCAAACTCTGCCTCCCAGGTTCAAGCAATTCTCATGCCTCAGCCTCCCGGGTAGCTGGGATTACAGGCGCATGCCACCATGACCGGCTAATTTTTGTATTTTTTGGTAGAGAAGCAGTTTCGCCATGTTGGCCAGGCTGGTCTCGAACTCCTGACCTCAAGTGATCCACCCACCTCAGCCTCCCAAGATGCTGGGATTACAGGAGTGAGCCACTGCATCCAGCTTTATTCCCCTTTTAAATCAGGAATCAGAATGATAGAATTTCAGTTTTTAAAGTCACACAGTTAGCTTGATAAGATGGCTAGATATCCACCAAAAGTTATAGACTTACAGCAAGGAAGTAGCTGTATAACCAAGGATTATATTTCTCAGCTCCCATTTCTATCCAAATAAGTTTGTTGGTGGGTTCTCACCAATGAATAAAGGTGACAGTGTCACTTCCAGGTCAAGATATTTAATAAGCCTTCTCCAGGTTCTCTTATTCTACCCACCAAGTGGATTTGAGACCCTACACAAGACTGGAGCTACAAGATAGCAGAGGCCTAGCTCCCTGAATCATGCTGTGTTGGAGAGCTGCTTTGCATTTTTATTGGTTAAGCCATAGATATATTTGGGATTTTTTTTTTTTTTTGCAATTGTGTAACTCTAACTAAAACAGCCAATAAATAGTGAAACATGGAAGAAACCTAAGTTTGTCTAATTCTTGGACCCACGTTGACTCATATATGTTCTCCTGATGCACCTGGATGGGTCTAAATACAATTGCTCGATATTATAATATGGCTTCTTCCATCAAGGAGTTACACTTCAAGTTGAAAAGAGTACCAATAACATTGGTAGCCAGTTTTTTTATACCCTAAGAAAAGAATGCTAGTAACTCATCAAATTACGATAATAATAATAGACCTGCTGAGTTAATTCACTCAGCCAGATTTATAGATATACTTTTGTCTTCCACATTCATTGAAAGAAACAAACCTCAAAATTGGTATTTGAGGGAAAACTCAAACACCTTATTTTCGCTCAGGCCTAAGCCTAGTCCTCCAAGACAATTTATAGAAGCCATACTTTTGGAGTTTAGGGAGGGGTATCCATACACTGACAGGACTAAAACTGTGATCTCTATTTGATTAACATTTTGTCTATAACTGTCTCTCCTGTTGTCACTCTCGTTCCAACCTTCTCTATGATATCCCCATTGCTCAGCACAATGACAGGTGCAGAATAAGATCTGGGTATACACACACACTGTTAAATAAAAGAAAGAGTAAATATGGTAAGAATTTGTAAAATCAAAGCTGTGCTTTCCCAGGGAAAATGTTCTATCTTTTGTTTACTTTGTTACATGTGGTGATAATATGTTAATTTTTTGCTTTTTATTTAAAAAAAAAAAAACCTTGTTAACCAAAATATAGCATTTAAAAAAACACAAAATTTTAATTGAGGATATTCCAGTACACCAAGTTCCCTATCACAGTGGTTCTCAACCCATCAGAAAGCAAGTGGGCCTCATCACCCTCCACAACGCCAACCCCTCCACCAAGAAGCAAATGTTCAGGCCAGATACTACAACACTAACTTAGATACAGACATGAAGCCTGAGTATTTCTCTTTTTCAAAGGTTTACATTTCTTTTTCTTAAAGTACTACAATGATAAGATACGACCAGACTGAGAATCATCTTCACAGCAAGAAAAATACATGGCCTTTATAATAAATACATTCATATAATAACAAATAGCTAACATTCAATGAGTGAATAGTGGATCCACACTAAATAGAATGTGGTCATTCTCCCTTTAATCGCCACAAATATTATTTAACATAGATATTAGCCTAATCTTACAGAATAGAAAACAGAAGGTTTAAAGATTGAGTGTATTTTTCAGGGTCACAAAGTTATTAAATGATGACCTCTACATTCAACTTTTTTCTCTTGGACACAGAATCTATGTCTTTGAACTTCTGTATACACTTCTATGCAAAAAATCTCCACAAATAGCTTTACATAAACAGTTTTTCCACTTAGTCTAATTTACTCAGATTCTTAAGATAACATTTGTTCGGAATGTAATCCTCTTAAAAACACCGATCCAGTGTACATTGATCTCCAGATATTTTTGTTTTTATGGTTTTTGAGACTCTGATCCACAGTAGGTCTTAATATTGTTTCCAGTTAGTTTGCGGGGATCCCTTTTGAGCTAATGGCATAGAAAATGGCAAAGACTTCTGAGACTATGGAATTTTCCATATCATATAGAGAACATCAAAGGAAAACCTATTTTGCAAAATGCTCTACTGTCTGAAAATTGATCAGGATGGGAAATCACATAACGTAATTTTCTTGGGACAGTGTTGGTTTGTGCCTGTTGTCCTGGGAAAATGGAAGAGGGAAGAGTAATATCTTAACTACAAGGCTTTTGTGAAAATTAATACACATAGAATTTGTGGTAAATGGCTGCACCTGCTAAATACACTATAAATGTTCAATATTATTACTGTAATTATTAGTGTAAACAGGTGTTAAAACATTTAAGTCTTTTATTCACTGCAACATATATTCGTAAATTTTTCTTGGTTCTAAAGGTACATGCTTTCAAATTTTCCTGAGTATTTTTCCTCACTCTATCTAAAAAAGCAATTTAAAAAATAAATCGCGACTCTCTAAGTTTCTAGAAATCGTTTTTACTTGTGGTGATTTTGGTCAGCCAATGAGTCCATTATAAATCCCAATTTCAGGTTACAGAATGTTTAAAATTGAGGTAATGACTCTATTACCCAAGCTGAAACACAATATTTCAGCTTTATATGTACTATATCAAAAAGAACACTGTAAATAGGTGTTTCTCTTGTCAAATGTAAGCAAATTAAATTCAGATCATATGAAGCAATGAATTAGAATTTGTTTTTTAGTTACTGTAGATTGCCTTTTCCCTTCCATTTCTTGATTTTTCAAATCTTATGTGCTATAATTTACAAACTTATTGAGCTGAATATATTGTAATGCATTATAAATTTAGAGCCAAAAAATTACAATGTCTAACCACCCTTTTATTTATACTGCAATGCCCGCAGGAGAAAAAAGATGTGAATTTATAGTGTGATCTACAAGTAAATGTATAAAATGTATAAAGCCATAGTTTATATACAAACAAACCACGCTATTTCTATTTTTTAATTTCAAAGGGTTGCCAGCATTTGTTATAAAACATCCTTGTCAAAATAACCTAATAAAAAAGATAAAAATTAGTAACTTAATCCATTTTGAAACAGTTTGAAATACATAAGGAAACGAATAGCTTATTACAACTAAATTAAGGTAAATTTTCTATTCTGTTTTCTAGCATGAAGGGAATATAGTAATTTTGTGAAAAAGGCCCTTGATATGATATGTCTCTATTAGAACATAAGATATGAATAGCAATTATAATAATTAAATATAATTACATTAAGAATAATTAGTACTTAAAGTATAAATTGCAGCACACTACTCAGTAATTAAATACAGACAAAATTTCAATATGATTTATACTGCTTTATCCCTTATTCAGGAAGTGGTGAAAATAATCTCCCTGTTTGTTTTCAATTAAACCAGCATCACATCAGTTTTCCATGTTTTTAAAGCTAGATAGGTCATAAAACTAATGACTCACTCAACTTCCAAAATGGTTAGAGTTTGATGGGCTTACCAAATGCTCTAGGGAAGTCACTTCCTACTTCTAGAGACTCCTAGGGTGAAAGCTGGCTCTGCTGTGAAGCCACGTGAATAGCAACGTAAGATTTTATTATCATTTACATATAATAGGATTTGAAGCTACTGATACACAAATCTAGAGGAGAACAGGCATAGATCGTTTTGATTTCTATTTGTTTGAGTAGCTCCTTTTGAAAACAATGTGTGGAATTGGAAAATGACAGATTTCTGAGACTTTGGAATTCTCCACATTTTGAGGGCAACATCAAGGGGAAAGATAATTTGCATTAATTTCAGATTGTTGATATACCACCATCAGAAAGATTACAGAAAGAATACAGAAAGATACACCATCAGAAAAAATGAGTAAAGAAAAATAAGCCTATAGACTTTTGACTCAAGTATGATTTTAATTTCTAAAAATTAAGTTATGTCATCAAATGTTAAAAAAGCAAACTGTGAAAAGGTCATGTAATATTCAGCATCTTATCAACAAGTTTGATATTAGTTAACTATTTTTCCATAGTAATTTATTAAGTTTTTGTCTGTTTTTCAGACATGTAAGAGTTATACCTTATATTTAGCCAGTTCTCACTGGTACAGCTTCACAAATTGTTAAAGTATGAAATACTTTTCTACCAATTGGTAAAACCTGGTTTCCAAACTTCCTGAGTGACCATTCTGCCACATTAGTGTCTCTCCTGGCTTTCTCTGTCCTATCCTCTTTAAGATTTGGCAAATAACTTTGGCAGAGGAGATGGTAAGAACTCTGCTCCGGCCCTAAAGCTAGTTTCTATTTAGTGCCTTAATGGTGATAAAACATACTGAATGCTGCCCTTAGAAAGATGCTCTTTTCCCAAACTTTTCCCAAACTTCCTTAGCATCTCGAGTATCACACCTAGATTCTGCTTTTAGCTGGTACCCTTTCCATATGGAATGTTGAGCAGTAAAGCCAGCCAAGCACTGGTAGAGTGACCAACATTTATTAGCATTTGAGGGAATCAAGGGACACAGACACTGGGAAGAAATCATAGAGGCTGACGATCAAAGTACAAAGGAATGAAGAAAACCAGTCCTCTCCCAGGCAGGCACTGAGATCTAAAGTGGAGAATAATCCAGAAGAAGAGGAGGAATAGAAGACTGTGGAAACAAAGTAGAGGCAGGGGAAATGAAAACATCAAACACAAAAGTATGTCTCAGGAAATCTGTGTCTTCAGGTGCAGGAAGGTAAGAAACAAAACTAAGAGAAATGAATCATGAAAGTCCTTCTGGCTGTATAGCTGGAGTTCACACTTGCTTCTCCAGAGAACCCACAGACTTGAGGGACCAAACAGCTCTAGGTATCTAAGAATGGAGACAGAATGAGTCCCTAGAAGGCAGACTGACCTTCTCACATGAATAATCCTTGCTCAGTATTTGCCAAAAAGTTGATAAGATTAATTCATTGTCCATCAATTTGTAATGATTGAAATTCCAGTATGGACATTACAGTCACATAACACTTCCATTCAATTCCTGGGAGCCTGCTTACTAATACTGTATCTTTAACAAGTGATTTAACCCCCCTTAACATGTTTCTTCAATTGAATTGATTAATTAATTAATTAATTAATTTTTCAGATGGAGTCTTGCTCTGTCACCAGGCTGGAGTGTAGTGGCACGATCTCGGCTCACTGCAACCTCTGCCTCCCCAGTTCAAGCAATTATCCTGCCTAAGCCTCCTGAGTAGCTGGGACTATAGGTGCACGCCGCCACTCCTGGCTAATTTTTGTATTTTTAGTAGAGACGGGGTTTTACCATGTTGGCCAGATGGTCTCGATCTCTTGACATTGTGACCTGCCCTCCTCAGCCTCCCAAAGTGTTAGGATTACAGGCGTGAGCCACTGTGCCCGGCCGAAAAAAATTTTAATGCGAAATGAAGGTACAAATATTTTTAAATTGCTGTGGACTGATCAGTACTCAATAAATGAGAACTGTGTTGTAATGATCACATTGAACATTAAGGAGACTTCATTAGCAGAGTGCCTGATATTCTGCCAGTGAGATCTTCTCTTTGGTCTCAGGAATGGACAGAGGAAAGTAGTTACTCACTACTGTCATTTCAGAAGACAATCTCACTGAGGAAGGTGTTAACACATTCCACTTTATCAAGGCCCTTTCAATGTGTAGAAATTTGCTCTACATTACTCAAGTGAAAAATAATGTGCATCTTTTGTATTTTCCATTTTCTAAATCAGTTTCATGTGGTTTTGAACACCCACCTGCCTAGCTAGTGGCCCTTTCCCTTCTGTTAAGGGCAAAAAGTGCCTCTGGCTTCTTATGCAGTACAGAAATCTGGGGAAAAATAAATCAGCTTTCAGTTCAAGGAAGGTTCTCATCAGCCATGTCTTTTTAGTTTGATCATCATGTCTACTCTCCCATGCTAAATTTAGCCAATGGGACCCTTGCTGCTCTTCCAAAGGTACTGAACTTGAGGTTCAGTCTTGAGACACACACCCCCATCAGAAGTCTAGACACAACATCCCCATCAAGGTCCTCTAGTGACTGTTGCAGTCTGGGAGAACAGAGGAGGCTCCATGCATAGAAGCTTCTCCACAGCTGTCTGTAAATTCCAGGAACCCACTTCACCCAGGGCAGCAGAATCCTTGCTCTTCTAGGCCATCTGTGTCTTTTCCTTCCCATGGGCTAGCTTTCTTGAACAAAAGCAGTTTAACTTCTGTCTGGCAGGAGTAGTGTCCAGGCTCAAGGCAAGGCTGCTTTGTGACATGCCCACAGGAAAACAAAACTTATGTGTTTTTCAATCTGACCATATTCAACATGCTTTGCAGGGATACTAAAAGCAATGAATCTTATTCCTTCACTGATAATTGCATATGATTTAATTACTCAAAATAATTTTAATAATATGCAATTCAATAATGGGAAAAAACTTTTAAAAAATCTATAAATTATAGATTAGTACATTCTTTAGATATGTAAATTGATACTTCATTAAAATATATTCATCAGAGTAATAAATTCCCATCTACAAAATCTTTTGATTTCTCCCTGTGGTATAAATTTATTCAATAAATGTTATGTAAATATCTATTTTAACATTTAGGATGTGCAAAATGTTAAACAATAAAATATAACCACTGAATGTTAAAAATTACTGTTAACATATGTATGCATATAGGTATGTATATGTGCTTATGTGTATATTTATATTTATATTTCATTGAAAACCATGTAATGTAACGTCCTTTCCATTTTCTAAGTTTATTACTGCAAAGTAGGAAAATAATAATTTTAATATTGTAAAACTTATTAAAAACTTAATATGTGAAATATATTTAATATTTCTGTTGTTTTAAAATTCCATATTTCATAAAATTAATGAATTGTAAATGTAAGTCCGGTAAAGGTAAACTATAACTTGAGGAGTGCTTGCTCAGTACATATCTAACCTATAATGAAATGTAAATACTGAAGGAGCTGAGGTCTTTGTTAGACTCAAAAGTTTTAAATTTCAGCATGAGGGCAGTATTATAGCTCAAGACTTTGACAGCTGTTACATGAATGATATTGCATTAATCCAATAATTTGCAGAAAAGGTCAAAATAATATTAATTTATATTGACATCCTGAGGTCAGGAGTTCCAGACCAGCCTGACCAACATGGTGAAACCCCATCTCTACTAAAAATACAAAAATTAGATGGGTACAGTGGCCGGGGTGGGTAATCCCAGCTACTTGGAAGGCTGAGGCAAGAGAGTCGCTTGTACCCGGGAGGTAGAGGTAGCAGTGAGCTGAGATCACGCCACTGCACTCCAGCCTGAGTGACAAGAGACTCCATCTCAGCATATATATATATATAATGACATCATATATATAAAAGCTCACAAATCTGAATTTTCCATTTTATCTCATCAATTTCTACGAGATAACTTCTTATCTCACTAACATTAGAAAAATATACTCAGGTATTAACTGAAAAGAGATGAAAAGTAGTTTAAGAAGTAAAAACAAAAATCCAACTAAAGCTCAGTTTCATTTCTCAGCCCTAAGATAAATAGCACAGTGTATGTGAAACAACAACAAATCTAATTATGCAGCAAAATTTACCTCATACTATTACTCTATTTTATCTGAGTACTTGTAGTAAATTCTTTTGGATAAAATGTTTAAGGTCTATAAGTTAAAGGTGAATCTGCGAAATGCACTATATTAGGATATATTAAGCTACTGTGATGTCTAATTCATATAAAGCATATATGACATATGACAGTCGATACTCTCTAGTACCCCCAAAGTAACTTGTTTAAGATCACATCCAGCCATTACATAGGATAATCATTGTGCAAGGGCATGTTGGCCATATGCTGTCACTTTATGTTTATTACAGCATTATTACTTCAAGTTTGATATTATGACTCAGTTTTGTTAAAATTCTTCAACCTCTTCACTCAAGCAATGATTTTCTGAGAGAAAAAGGTAGAGCTGGCAAGAAGAGGACATACATTTCCTAACATTGAGTTCATGAAATGATGTTTAAAGGTAGAATTAAGTTTTGTATTATGACTGTGCATCTAACTTGTATAAGGTACCTTCTGATAAAACAAATAAAAATTTCCTTATAACATTTTTATTTAATTGATGATATTAAGCTAAGCACAGTATCCGGTTATAAATTGTTATTTGATGCAATTTCAAAGTAGAATATTTTGAAGCAATCATGTGTCTTGTGATCTTAAAATATTTTAATGGTAAACTTCAACTATTCATATAATTTTGAAGTACTGAAAGTATTTCTGTGTAATCAAACTATGTAATAAATATTTGGCTAAGAAATTCTAAGACCTTTTAAAAATATTATTCTTGACTCACACGTATTTTTTGGAATGTTTAGATAACTAAAGTTTTAAAATAAGAATATTTTTGTACCAGTACCATGCTGTTTCGGTTATTGTAGCCTTTGGGCAGTACGGCCATTTTAATGACATTGAGTCTTCCAATCCATGAGCCTGGGATGTTTTTCTATTTGTTTGTGTCGTCTCTGATATCTTTCAGCAGTGTTTTGTAACTATCCTTGCAGAAATCCTTCACCTCCTCAGTTAGCTGTATTTCTAGGTATTTTACTCTTTTTGTGGCTATTGTAAATAGGATTGTGTTCCAGATTTGGCTCTCAGCTTGAATGTTATTGGTGCAAATAAATGTTACTGATTTTCGTACATCGATTTTGTATCCTGAAACAATGATTGGTACTGTCTGGATAAAGTTAAAGTTTTGCCTGTTGTTGCGTTTCGCCCAGTGAGAAAGAAATTTGAGCAGTGTGCAAAACGCAAAGTACTCTATAGAACAGCATTTCTAGTATGATATTAAAGCAAAGTTATAGAGAGGAGTCTGTGTTATTCCAAGGTAGTAGAGGTATGGGTATTTGTGTGCGTGTGTATATGTCTGTGTGTGTGTGTGTTATAAGGGCTATACGATTGGCTGGACAAAGTCAAGGATATTTGGCTCTAACTTTTTTTGTGTATGACACAAATACATTTAGCAAGTGATAATTTGTACATAAAAATAACCAAGATTTCTGTGAAATTTTGCAATGGATGAAAAGTAGGATAAAAGTGCTTCCATGGGGATATTGTGTGTGTGTGTGTGTGTGTGTGTGTGTATGGAGATATATATATATATCTCCATACACACACACACACACACACACACTTTAAGAAATAAATGTACCACCCCTATCCAAACCTTTGAAGAAGCATTTTAAGAGTTTGACATGCATCTGCTAACTCACTGTACTGTTTGTTATGTTACCCATTTTTTTCATTTTGCCTCATATCATGGACATCTTTCTAGCTCAGATTTACCTTGTCATTTTTGCTTGTGAATAGAATTTCATGTATGTATATACAACAACCTCATTTACCCATTTTTCCATTAATGAACTTTCAGATTTTTTCATTACTGAACTATTACAAATAATGATCCAGTGATTATCTTTGTGTATATATGTCTGCAAATTTGTGCAATCTGTGTGTTGAATAAATTTCTGAAAGTGAAAATGCTGGAAATTTATATTTTAAGAAAGATTTGAAGTAGTGGTAAACATTCATTTGTAGGTAATACTGAATACAAGAAGTACAGATTTGGGTAGAAGAAACAAGATTCGGAGTAGAAAAAAAGACCTGGGAATCATTTATCAATATAGTTTGATAAAAACGCTATAGAGAAAGGTAGGTGGAAATAGAAAGCTAAGAAGCTCAGGATCAGTCTTGGTCTGCCATATGTCAGAGGTTTTGCAGAAGTGGTGTAAACAATGAGTGCAATAAGCATGTGATATAAAAAAGAGAGGACTGTCCAGAAAGCAAATACCAAAGAGTGTCAAAGCTAACGAATGGTCAATAATCTTCAATTATTAATAGCAAGTAGTCTTCATCCTAAAACAAAAAGGGATATTGGAATCAACCATGAGATCACTGTCACACTAAGGAATAGTTTTGTAAAATACTTATGATGAAGATATAAATTAGGAATGCCAGGCAGAGGCAGAGAAGTGGAAGTGGAAACATGTTTCACAAAGATGTATGGCAGGGGCAGGAAAAGTGAATTTGAGGCAGCATCTGTCTTAACAAAAGACACTTGTTAAAATAAGTTGAAGGAGATTAAGCACAATTGTTAATTCTTACGGCAAATTAGTTGGGGTTACATAATTTGCTCTCATGGTAGATCTGAGTTATAGATAGAATATTAAGTTAGAATGGACAAATTTAGGGACTCAAAGATATTTTATTATATATCATAAAGCCAAAGCATTTTCTAATTGAAATATCTGTGGCATGAGAAAAAAAAGTGAGGCTATAAATTTAGTCAGACTGCTTTCAAAATGATTATAGTAAACTTTAATGCTTACATTTTAAAAAGTAAGAAAAATGTTGGTCAATACTGAATATATTTAATCGTATTTACTGGCAGTTTTGTCAAATAAAAGAAAAAAGAAACATGCAGTACTGATTGTGCCCCAGGCCAGAGAAAAGACTAAATACTCGTGGGTATTTTTATTTTACAGGTGTTACATGCATATCACTGATTCTTCTAAGAGACTGACAGATCCTAAATAAAATTAATAGCATAAATAGTAGAATTTTATACTAATGTGAAAGTCAACAAATAAACTGCCCTCGAATTGATTAAAAGTTTCTTAAATGAAAGCTTTAAAGGGAGTGTATGCAAGGGCAAAATCCAAAGAACACACAATACAGATGAATAAAAGCAGGGGGAAAATTGAGCATAGCTGACACTGACATGCTAAACAATTTTTTAAATAGATAAAGGGTAATTTAAGATATTTATGAAAAATTATCAAGTGAACATATATTTTTATACATTTCTGATCTTATATAAAAATCAAATGAAATAAATAACAGGCTATTTAGCACATCTTTCTGCTTTCTTCATGTGTGAATCCCATATATGATTCATAAACAATTTTTGTAATAGTTTTATATTTTTCCAACATTAAAAGTAATACACACTCATTTTTGAAAATTGCAAATAAAGTGCAAAATGTGAAATCATAACTGCAAAAGCGATTTTAAGTGTTCTTACCACAAAAATGATAAATGTGAGGTGATGCATATGCTAATTAGCTCAATGTAGCCATTCTACAATATATACGTATTTCAAAACATGTTATACATGATAAACATATATAATTTTTACTTTTCAATCAAAAATTAATTAAAAAACAAAGACAATTTTTAAAATGATATATGCTTATTTTATAATTGCAAAAAAGCTTCTCAGTTTACAAAGATTAACACATAATATTTGGATAAATTTTCTTTAAAAATTTGCATTCAAGTTGAAAATAATTTTAAGTTGTATATAAATTTTGTTCCCCAAATTTTATCAAAATATAATCAGCATTTCCTAACATTATTTTAAAAATATAATAATATTTTAAATATTATTTTAATTGATGCATGAAAATTGTATTATTGTTATGGTATATCATAATGTTGATAATCTCATATTTGGACATCTAGATTATTTTATCTTTTCTTTTTAAATAATACTATAGCGAATGCAAGTTCTGATTTCTATGTGTGCATATATCCTTAGAATAGAAATGGAATCACATAGTTAAAGTGTATTGACATTGAAGGCCTACTGGTATGCTGACTAAAATGTATACTTACACCAGAAGTGTATAAGTGTGTCAGTTTCAATCTAACCTGGAAAGAAAAAATACACATAATCATTTGTAAAGGATGTATTAGTTTAATAGAGATAAACAGCTATCTCCTTGAGTATTAACTCATATTTGATTTTGAACACTTTCATGGTGCACATTAGCTTTCTGTAGTTCTTAAAAAATGTTTGTTTGAACTGCTGTTTTTGTCCTTTGCCTGATTTTCTATTGAGAGAGTGGCATTTTAAAATAATTTATAAAATCCTTTTACATGTTAAAATCTTTAAGCCTTCATATGTAATGTTATAGTTTATTTGTAATTTTTCCTAAAATTTTGGAAGATATTTTAAAATTTTCATCAGTTCCTGCCTAATTTCAATAGACCTGTTAATTCTGCATTCTTATCTGTTTAAACTCCTGAGACCAAGAATATTCTGAATTCTGCTTGTTACATCTTTTTAGTGCCAATTTGACAAAAATCTTTTTCTTTCCATGTATGAATATGGCATTATGTTGAGGAATACAAAACTAAACAAAACTATAGCAAGTCACCTCCACATTTCATAAAATCAGTAGGTGCAAAACTATATAAAAGCACTTCTAGTTTTTGTAAAAGAGTGAGTCATTACTTTTTAAAGTCTGTTTCTCACCTTATGGTGTAAATACAACTATTAAAGTATATAAGCATATGTCTATGTGCTTTGTCTCAAATGCTCAAATCAAGCCTATATATTCCAAAAAGATTGAAATATGTGATGTATAATTACTCAGTTTTGCTAACATTCATATCAATATGTATGTTATCTTTATTTTTAAAGGAACAGGAAATTCAAACAAGCAAAAAACCACATATGAAACATTGTATGTGTCATAAACATGTATACTTTATATATAAGCACTATGTTCTTAAATTGACAGTTTGGGAGAATATTCATTTCTCACTGTAAGCTGCTTTTTTTGTAGTTTAATTTGTGAAGTCATCAACTATATTTCTTCATATACAGTAATTTCTGTTCTTATAAGTGTTACACATTTTATACATTCCTGAGTTTAGGTTTATTACATACTCTTTGAATATTCTCTTCCAGATGCCTCCTGCAAAAATAGTTATAGAAAATGCTAATTATGTGATATAAGCACTTTTGGTGAGTTCTCCAGCTTTTGATGAGAAAAACTACTTATTTCTGAGGTAAGTTTTGTTTGGAAAATAGTTTCATTACAAAGAAAAAAACCAGTATATGAAATGGCTGCCATATCCTGCCATTAACTCCCTCTCCCACACTTCCAAACTGAGTTGTTGCAGCTCGATTTGAAAGTTATTTCCAGTACCATAGTATTTTGCAATCCATTTTATAACCAGGTCTGGGAAGGTTACATTATTTCGGTAAGTGCAGTGCTAATACAGATATTCATTGGAACATTGTTATTATCTTTCAAAATGTAGTATATAAGAAGCATTGGTAAATTACAGGCATACCATGGAGATATTGTGGGTTCAGTAATAAACCACCCCAATAAACTGCATTTCACAATAAAGCAAGTCACACAGACCCTTTGGTTTCCAAGTGCATATTAACGTTATGTTTACACTACAGTGCATTCTATTAAATGTGCAACAGCAACATGTTGAAAACAATTTATGTACCTTAATTTTAAAATATTGCAAAAAAAAAAAAACCTAACAATCATGTGAGCCTTCAGCAAGTGGTAATTTTTTTGCTGGTGGAGAGCCTTGCCTCAACGTTGATGCTTGCTGACAGATCAGGATGGTAGCTGCTGAAGGCTGCGGTGGCTGTGGCAATTTCTTAAAATAAGACAATAAAGTTTGCCGCATCAATGGACTCTTCCTTTCATGAAAAATTTCTTTGTAGTATTCAATGTTATTTGACAGCATTTTACCCACAGTATAACTTTTTCCAAAACTGGAGTCAACCCTCTCAAACCCTGTGGTTGCTTTTTTTTTTTTTTTTACTTTTAATTTAAATTTAGGGGTACATGTGCAGGATTGTTAAACAGGTAAACTTGTGTCATAGGGGTCTGTTGTACATATTAGTTCATCACCCAGGTATTAAGGCTAGTACTGATTAGTTGTTTTTCCTGATCCTCTCCCTCCTCCCACCTTCCACCCTCTGATAGGCCGACTGTGTTTTGTTCCCCTCAATGTGTCTGTGTGTTCTCATCATTTAGTTCCCACTTTTAAGAGAGAACATGTGGTATTTGGTTTTCTGTTCCTGTGTTAGTTTGCTAAGGATAATGGTCTCCCTCTCCATCCATGTCCCTGAAAAAGACATGATCTCATTCTTTTTTATGGCTATACAGTATCCCATGGTGTATATCTACCACATTGTCTTCATCCTAACATTGATGGGCATTTAGGTTGATTCCATGTCTTTGCTACTGTAAACAGTGTTGCAATGAACATATGCATGCATGTATGCTCATCAGTCTAACATTGATGGGCATTTAGGTTGATTCCATGCCTTTGCTATTGTAAACAGTGTTGCAATGAACATATACATGCATGTGTCTTTGTAATAGAATGATTGATATTCCTTTGGGTATATACCCAGTAATGGGACTGCTGGTTCCAATGGTGTTCCTGTCTTTAAGTCTTTGAGGAATCGCCACACTGTCTTCACAATGGCTGCTGCTATATCAACTAAGTTGATGCAACATTCTAAACTCCTTGTTGTCATTTCAACAATGATCACAGCATCCTCACCAGTAGTAGATTACATCTCAAGAAACCATTTTCTTTGCTCATCCATAAGAAGAACTCCTCATCCATTCAAGTTTTATCATAAGATTGCATCTGTTTGAGATATAGACCAATGGAGCAGAACAGAGGCCTCAGAAATAACACCACACATCTACAACCATCTGATCTTTGACAAACCCGACAAAAACAAGAAATGGGGAAAGGATTCCCTATTTAATAAATGGTGCTGGGAAAACTGGCCAGCCATATGTAGAAAGCTGAAACTGGATCCCTTCCTTACACCTTATATAAAAATTAATTCAAGATGGATTAAAGACTTACATGTTAGACCTAAAACCATAAAAACCCTAGAAGAAAACCTAAGCAATACCATTCAGGACACAGGCATGGGCAACGACTTCATGACTAAAATGCCAAAAGCAATGGCAACAAAAGCCAAAATAGACAAATGGGATCTAATTAAACAAAAGAGCTTCTGCACAGCAAAAGAAACTACCATCAAAGTGAACAGGTAACCTACAGAATGGGAGAAATTTTTTGCAATCTACCCATCTGAAAAATGGCTAATATCCAGAATCTACAAAGAACTTAAACAAATTTACAAGAAAAAAACAATCACATCAAAAAATGGGCAAAGGATATGAACAGACACTTCTCAAAAGAAGACATTTATGCAGCCAACAGACATGTGAAAAAATGCTCATCATCACTGTTCATCAGAGAAATGCAAATCAAAACCACAATGAGATACCATCTCACACCAGTTAGAATGGTGATCATTAAAAAGTCAGGAAACAACAGTTGCTGGAGAGGATGTGGAGAAATAGGAACACTTTTACACTGTTGGTTGGAGTGTAAACTTGTTCAACCATTGTGGAAGACAGTGTGGCGATTCCTCAAGGATCTAGAGGTAGAAATACCATTTGGTCCAGCAATCCCATTACTGGGTATATACCCAAAGGATTATAAATCATTCTACTATAAATACACATGCACACATATGTTTATTACAACACTATTGACAATAGCAAAGACTTGGAACCAACCCAAATCTCCAACAGTGATAGACTGGATTAAGAAAATGTGGCACATACACACCATGGAATACTATGCAGCCATGAAAAAGGATGAGTTCATGTCCTTTGCAGGGACATGGATGAAGCTGGAAACCATCATTCTCAGCAAACTATCACAAGGACAGAAAACCAGACAGTGCATGTTCTCACTCATAGGTGGGAATTGAACAATGAGAACACTTGGACAAAGGGTGGGGAACATCACACACTGGGGCCTGTCAGGGGAGGGGGATGGGGCGGGGGCAGGGATAGTATTGGGAGAAATACCTAATGTAAATGATGGGTTGATGGGTACAGCGGGCCAGCATGGCACATGTATATCTATGTAACGAGCCTGCACGTTGTGCACATGTACCCTAGAACTTAAAGTATATATATATATACATATATATATACACACATATATATATATATATTGCATCTGTTCCGTTATACCTTTGAGCTCCACTTTAATTGTAGTTCTCTTGCTATTTCCACAACATCTGCAGTTACTTTCTCCACTGAAGTCTTGAACCCCATAAACTCATCCAAGAGGGTTGGAATCAACTTCTTCCAACTCCTATTAATGCTGATATTTTCACCTCCCATAAATCACAAATGTTCCTAATGGCATTTAAAATGGTGAGCTTTTTCCAGGAAGTTTTCAATTTATTTTGCCAGATTCATCAGAAGAATCACTATCCAGGGCAGCAATAGCCTTGCAAAAATGTATTCTTAAATGATAAGATTAAAAGTTAAAATCCCTCCTTGATCTATGGGCTATAGCACAGATGTTGTATTTAGCAGACATGAATACAACACTAATCTTGTACATCTCCATCAGAACTCTTGGGTGACTAGATACATTGTCAATTAGCAGTAGTATTTTGAGAGGAATCATTTTTTCTAGGCTGTAGCTCTCCACAATGTTTGGTAAACCATGCTATAAATAGATGTGCTGTCATCAAGGCTTTGTTGTTCCATTTACAGAGCACAGGCAGAGTAGATTTACCATAATTCTTAAGGGTCCTAGAATTTTTGGAATAGCAAATGAGCACTGACTCCCACTTAACATTACAAGCTGCATTAGCCCGTAACAGCAGTGTCAGTCTGTCCTTTGAAGCTTCAAAGTCAGGCATTGACTTCTCTCTAGCTGTAAAAGTTCTAGAGAGCATCCTCTTCCAATACAATGCTGTTCTGTCTAAAATTAAAATATGTTGTTAGTGTAGCTACCTTCATCCATTATATTAGCTAGATCTTCTGGATAACTTGCTGCAGTTTTCACATCAGCACTTGCTGCTTCACCTTGCATTATTATGCTATGAACATGACTTTCATCCTTAAACCTCATGAACCAATCTCTGTCAGCTTCCAACTTTTCTTCTGTCACTTCCTTACCTCTCTCAGCCTTCACAGAATTAAAGAGAATTAGTGTCTTTCTCTGAATTAGGTTTTGGCTTAATGGAATGTTGTGGCTGGTTTGATCTTTTATCCAGACCATTAAAACTGTCTCCATATTGGCAATAAGGCTGTTTTGCTTTCTTATCATTTGTGTGTTTAATGGAGTAGTACTTTTAATTTTCTTTAATAACTTTACTTCTGCACCCACAATTTGGCTACCTGGCACAAAAAGATTAGCTTTGAGCCTTTTTTGGCTTTTGACATGCCTTCCTCATTAAGCCTAATCACTTACAGCTTTTTATTTAAAGTGAGAGATGTGACACTCTTCCTTTCACTTGAACACTTGAACACTTAAAGGCCACTGTAGGGTAATTAATTGGCCTAATTTCAATAGTGTTGTGTCTCAGGGAATAGGCAGCCCCAAGGACAGGAAGAGAGAAAGGTGAACAGCCAGATGGTAGAGTAGTCAGAATACACACAACGGTTATGGATTAAGTTTACTATCTTTGATGAACATGGTTCATAACACCCCAAACAATTACAACATAATTTCAAAGATCACTGATCACAGATCACCTAACAGATACAATAATAATAAAATTTTTTAAACACTACAAGAATTACACCAAGTAAACACATTCTATTGAAAAATTGAGCCAATGCACTGGCTCTATGCAAGATTGCCACAACCTTCAATTTGTAAAAAAAAAAAATGCAGTATCCGAGCAGCACAATTAAGTGAGCACAATGAAATGAGATATGTCTATAATTAATATACTTGTTGCAATAAAAAGGGGAGACATGTCCAGTATGTTTCCATTATATATGTATCCTCTATACATGGTGTCATGTAAACTATGTTTCTCATAATGATACATATCAAGCTGAAAAATCTTTAGTATTTACTCTGAAATAGAAAAATTTAAGTTACAGTGATTTAGGTTTTCTAGAAGCTAAACATATCATTATTGCCTATAAAAGTATGGCACCACACCCAGAAGCCCCAGAACAAATCAAATTATTTCAGTAGTAAAAATTTGACAACAGTCAAAGTTTAAACACAAAATTGGAAAAATTCTGGAACATGCGACATCTAGTTATCCAGTTTGCCTAATACATTAATTGATATGAACATTATCTTTATTTTTGAATGAGTAAAAAATTCAAATTGACAAAAACAATCTAGATATGAAACATTCTATATGTCATTCTACATGTCTTAAAATTCACCTTTGCTCATCTCTTTTCTACTCTGTATAACCTAAGCCTCTCAGAATTTCTTTCATTCCCTTTTTTTCTCTACTAACTAATATAATTTCATTGTTTTGCAAGAAGTTGCAAGTAGTCCTAATCGCTGGTAAAAAAAAGTACCAGAAAATCAATTTTTCTCCCTACAATGGTAGAAAAGCAGACACTATTCTACATCATGAAACTAGTTCTGATAACACGGTACCACTGAGAACTTTTCCAAAGTTATCAGTTTTACTCTCTAGTCCATCATGGAGACATGTATGAGAAAGCATAACTCTGTTCTGTTTCCATTTACTAAATGGTAATTGGAAGTTTCATTTGATATGAGTAACTGTTTTTAGATATCCAGAGTTCAGAGAACAATGCTGAGAGTTGTGAAAAGAATAATTTCTAAAATTTTGCAACTCTGCTTTATTGTTTCCATTATTTGTTGACTTAGCAATAATATTAATCTCTGTTTCTTAACGGTGTCAGAACAAAAAATATCCTTGGAATTTTGTTTTGCTTTTATGTATGAAATTAAAATCAAAATTTTATGTATAAAATTAAAATGTTTCTATTGGATTCATTTTTCAAATAAGGAGTTTGAGAATCTTTGGTGCATTAAAAGTAATGAGAGAAAAAAACAAAAATATCTCAAGATCAATCTTACTCATACTTAAAAAAATTAAAATATTGCTAATTAAACCACCATTTTAAAATGAACAGATTATCCAAGGATATATTATTTAATACTCCCTGAGTGTTGCTTAAGGTATGGGAAAAGAAAAACTCTTCTACACTGCTGGTACAAGTGTAACTGCTGCCAAATTTTAAAGAGTAAATTAAAAATATGTATCAAAAATCTAAAATATATGTGCTGATTGACATACTAACTTTAATTGTATTAATATTCTACATAAGTACACAAATATGTATACAAATATGTCAGTGTCAATGCAAGTATGTTGATTTTCTATTTGCAATAGACTAAAAAAGGAAACAATTTAAATGCCCATCAAGAACACCAAGACAGGGAATGGCAAAATAACTGATAGCACACCCATAAATGCAACGTGGCATGTGTAACTATATGAAAGGGGATCCAACTTTAAAATGTATACATTTACAGTATGCTTCAATTTGCATAGAAATAGCATATATAATCAGTAGTAGGCAAATGAATAAAGGGTATGAATAGGCAATTCATAAAATACTAAAAAAAAAATGGCCAATAAACACGTTAAAAATATACAACTTTTCTAGGATTCAAATAAATGTAAATTATCCCAATAGTGAGACAGTGATTGTCCCTGTTGAAGCTAGCATACATATTTTGTTTTAAAACAATAATTTACAGTTTTAACAAAGGAGAGACTAATACACTTAATATAAATGCGCTATAAATAGAAATAATCTTTAATATACTGTATATACTTATAGATGCATAGGCTATTCTGCAAAAAATAATGAAAAAATCTTAGCGATTTATATCATATGCTTTACGATCATATGAAGATTGAAGAAAAATTTTTAAAATACATATCCTGTTGAATTGTTTGAATCTTGTTTTATAAAAAGAGTATGTTATTGATGTTTTAACAAATTTAGTTTTAAATAACTGATTGCCACGGTATTAACATAAATTATTAGATTTAGCTTTCCCTGTGCAGTCTAAGTAGTATCATTCTAACACAAGTTGTGTAAATGCAGTTAAAGCAAAATCCATGATGTGACAAAATCTCTGAATTTTCTTTGTAGAAATAAGAAGTGGATACTGTCTCTCTTGGCTCACTTGCTTTAGGTTGTATTTATTCATATTATATAAAAATTAGGAAGGAGGTTATGACATTGCTTAATAAGGAAATCCTTTTCATTTCACATGGCATTGATCAGAAAGAAACAACGAGCGGCATGAAGGAATGGGTTTGATGAAAGATACACAATTTGGATACCATGGATTCCTTGTCCTGATTGATTTTTAAAAATCTCATAAGGCAGATGTACACATCATACATCTGTAATTTCTTATTTGGACTGTAAATCTAAGTCACATGTGGTGTACAGTGCCACAGGTAAAGGAGAAAGCAGTCTCTTGACATAAAAAGGATAACAGAAGAAAGGGTAACTAGAAGGGGGGGGGGCACTTTGCCGTGCTGTGCTGCAAGCGGTTACAGAGCTTGTTAGGTCAAAGTTAATCTGAGGCCTGGAGTGGAAAACCCACATGCTGTGAGCAAAACACACCTCTCAGTAAGCTCCTGAAACTTAGAAAAACTCATATTTAATTTAATTGCTGACTGGTACTATCCCAATGGGAAAATCTAAGGTTAGATTAAGAAGGAACTGATAACAGTCAACATGGCAGGCAAAAAGTTAACCTACGGTAATGGGCAAATTATATTTCCTGAAATTCTTTTCAACTTTGTCTAGAGTGATTTATACAAAAATAAGTGACTTGCAAATTAATCACTAATGAAGATCTTTTTCTATTTGAAGCCATAATACCACTGGACATGTTTAAATTGCTCAAATCAGTTATTATTATCTAACTCATGATTCTCAGTTAGTTTTTGCCCTGTATTAGTTTTGTAGGGCTGCCATATAAACCATCATATACTGTAAGTCAATAAATTTATTTAAGTAGTTTACAGTTGGAAATTAGAGGTCCAATATCAAGATGTAGGCAGGGTTGGTGCCTTCTAACGGCTGTGATAAAGAATCTGTTCCATGCCTCCCTCCTAGTTTCTTAGTTATAGATGATGTTCTTCATGTGTCTTCACATTGTCTTCCCTGTAATATGGATCTGTGTCTATGTCCAAATTTCCCTCTTTCATAAGGACACCAGTCATACCGGATTGGGGTCCACCTTAAGAACCTCATCTTAACCTCATTATTGGCAAAGACTCTATTTCTAAATAAGTTCACATTCGTAGGTACTGAAAATGAGGATTTCAAATGCCATTATTTCATTCCTTTTTATGGATAGAATGCTATCCCATGGTATATATATTTCTTTATCCACTTATCTATTGATGGGCATTTGGGCTGGTTCCATATGTTTGCAATTGCAAATTGTGCTGCTATAAACATGCATGTGCAAGTATCTTTTTTGTATAATGACTTCTTTTCCTCTGGGTAGAGAGCCAGTAGTGGAACTGCCGAATCAAATTGGAGACCATTATTTTAAGTGAAGTAACTCAGGAAGGCAAAACCAAACACTATATATTCTTACTCATAAGTGGGAACTAAGCTATGAGGGTGCAAAGGCATAAGAATGACACAACGGACATGGGGGACTTGGGGGAAAATGCGGGACGGGTGAGGAATAAAAGACTAAAATTGGGTACAGGGTATTATAGAGCTCGGGTGATCGGTGCACCAAAATCTCACAAAATCATCATTAAAGAACTTATGTAACCAAACACCACCTGTTCCCCTCAAAACCTATGGAAATAAAAATATAATGTGATATGATTTGGCTGTGTCCCCACCCAAATCTCAACTTGAATTATATCTCCCAGAATTCTCACATGTTGTGGGAGGGACCCAGGGAGAGGTAATTGAATCATGGGGGCCAGTCTTTCTCATGCTATTCTCCTGATAGTGAATAAGTCTCATAAGATCTGCTGGGTTTATCAGGGGTTTCTGCTTTTGCTTCTTCCTCATTTTCTCTTGCCACCGGCATGTAAGAAGTGCCTTTCACCTTCCGCCATGATTCTGAGGCCTCCCCAGGCATGTGGAACTGTAAGTCCAATTAAACCTCTTTTTCTTCCCAGTCTATGGTATGTCTTTATCAGCAGCATAAAAACGGACTAACACAAAATTAAAATAAAATTTTTAAAAAAGAATTAGGACTTCAACATCTTTATGATAAACACAAGTCAACCCATGTAATCTTTATTTGTTGGAAGGAAAAAACATATCCTACAAATAACATCAGTTAATTCAGTTATTTTTATCTTAGGACAAAAGAATGGCAAGAGTGAACAGTATAGCAAGCTGAAGAAGGAATAGTGGTAGATATGTGAAGTTTGCAAAGAATGGCCAAAGTTGTGAAAAACCATGACATTGGCTTAACAAAGTCTCTTCACCTTTTTGGAATTACTGACAAACAAGGGATGTAGTCCTATTTTTCTCGTGGGAGATGCCTAAATTATTGATGGGATACTTTGGGGAAAATGATCACCATAATCACCCTATAAAAATCTATACTACCAAAGTTAATTCTATAAATAAATGGCAAACATTACATAGGGCCTTGTTAGGCCAGTTAAATAATACCATTAATCTGCTTTATTAATTAATTCTAAAATTTGATAGAAAATTTTGAGATCAGATTCACTATATGAGGTACTGACAATGCACTGTGGACATAAAGACACATTGATCATCTTCTCTTCCCTCAACAAATTATAGCTTTGGTTATTCAGCCTACCTAGAACACCTGTTTTCCTACAAACAAAGGTAGCTTTGAGCACTAGCTCTCAAAATATTCTGTACATTTGCACATATACAAGGTGCTCCTAGCATGCACAGAACGCTGCCATGAATGTGCACAAGTTATTTACAAATTGTAAAAAGAAAAATATTAGGGTAAGAACACTACATAATTCAAAATCATTACTGAGTATAATGAGAACTACATTGCTTTTAATATGTCTTATAGCTGATGTGGACAAACCAGTATATCAAGATGTCAAGGCTGAGTTACTCTGGTTCAGAGAATGTGAGTGCTATTAGTAGCCCTCATGGCCTCCCATCTCCAATTCCCTGTGTTAGGGAAAATCTGCATATGTTAATTCATTTAGCCAACTAAACATATATTTTTATAATTTCCAACTATAAAATACAGAATACATATGTTATTTTATTTTGGTCATTCATTAATCAAGCAATATTTATTTAGGGCTGACTATGTTCCAGGCACTCAGTACCTGCCCTTACAGAATTATAGGTTAGGATACAAATAATAAACTAACAAATAAAACACAAATAGATGACAAAGATAATACTGGTTGATAACAAAAGCTCTGAAGAAAACCAAGAGATACTACTGAGCAACTGAGTAGTCAAATAGGAGAAAAGCTCTTTTAGATCAGAGCGTCGAGGAAGCTTTTCCTGACATGTGCTCTGAGATAAGAATGACAACAGAATCAGTCATGCCGCATCTATGGCAGAGCTTCCCAGGAAAAGGAAACAGAAGAGCAAGACCACACAGCTTGAAAGAGCTAGGGATGTCAGAGAAACAGAAGCCAGTCCCGCTCCTTAAACACACCTTTGCTATTAATATATATAGAAAATGTATTTTTAATATGCACTTTTTCCTATTTTCCCTTTTAATCACATGTTGAATTATAATATTTAATAACCATAAGCATAGCCTATTAGTAACTGCTTTAAATGTTCAAACTGTAAGAATGAGCGTCGAATATAAGCATATTTATTAAAAAACATTTTTGATACTGTATTTAATCCAAAATATATGTTTATTTTGCCAGAAACACTTTATTGTGTTTACAGCTGTTATATGCTACATCATTAGACTGCCATACGGATGCTGTTTGGGTGAATCTTTAAATGGAATTATTTCTTAATGAAGAGTTAGAGCTACTTTCCTAAGCAAGGTTGTAAAATTTCTAGAAGTAAATTTCTCCTCACATTTTTGAATTGTAATGACTTATCTAAATAACAACATGCAACACCCTTAGGGTTTCAGTAAAGAATACAGTTGGCCCTTGAACAATACAGGTTTGAACTGCGCAGGCCAACTTATGTGCAGATATCCTTCCAACTCTGTTACCTCTGAGACAGAAAAACCAACCCTTCCTCTTCTTCTTCCTTCTCAGTCTATCAATGGAGGACAATAAGGATGAAAAACTTTATGCTGATCCACTTCAGCTTAATGAATAGTAAATCTAGTTTGCTTATGATTTTCTTAATAACATTGTCTTTTCTCTAGCTTACTTTACTGTAAGAATATAGTATATAATAAATTTATCATACAAAATACGTGTTAATCGACTTTATATTATTGGTAAGGCTTTTGGTCAAGAGTAGGCTATTAGTAGTTAAACTGGGGGAGTCACAAGTTACATGTGAATTTTCAACTGTGCAGGCAACAGCACCTCTAACCCCAGTGTCGTTCAAGGGTCAACTATAAGTGTGTGCGTATGTGTGCATGTGTGTGTGCATGTGTGTATATGCACGTGCGCCTTACTCAGTGTGGGCTGCTGTAACAAATTGCCATGTACTGGGTGGCTTATAAACAACAGAAATTTATTTCTCACATTTCTGGAGGCTGGAAGTTTGAAATCAGGGTGTCAATATAGTCAGGTTCTGGTGAGGGTCCTTTTCCAGGTTGTGGACTGGAGATCTCTCCTTATGTCCACAGACGGTAGAAAGAGAGTGGGGCCTCTCACTCTTTTATAAGGACACTAGTCCTGTCACGAGTGTTCTACCCGCATGATCTAATTCCCTCGCAAGGCCTCCTTTCCTATCACACTGGGGTTAGGGTTTCAACATATGAATTGTGGGGTAGGGGTACAACATTCAGTCCATTGCAACGTGTGTGTGTGTGTGTGTATGTGTGTGTGAGTGTGTACAGGTTCCTCAAAACTCTCTTATTTTCAGTCAAGAAGTATTTCTTTTTATACACAACTATTAATAGTGGGAATGCATATACTCATGTTCTAGGTGCTCTGGACAAAGGCAATTTATTCATCTGTCGCTTGCTGACTATTCTCTTCTTACAGCTATATTTCAGGCCTTCAGCTTCTTTCTGTAAGCCTCCATTATCATAGTCCCATCTCAGAGAAAGGCGCTTAAGTTTCCTTTCACACCAAACACCTCTGCTTATACTCTGGATCCTGTCCCAACCCTCCCTGATCCTTGTTCCGTCGTTTACTTTTAGAATTTTCCACTTTCTTGTTTCAGTTGGCTTCTGCCTATCAGCTCATATAAAAATACTTGAGTTAAATTTTTCCACCATTAAACAACCAAAAACCAAAACGATTCTTTATCCCTGACTCTTTTTTTTTTTTTTTTTTTGAGATGGAGTCTTGCTCTGTCACCCAGGCTGGAGTGCAGTGTCATGAACTCTGCTCACTGAAGCCTCCACCTCCCAGGTTCAAGCAATTCTCTGCCTCAGCCATCTGAGTAACTGGGATTACAGGCATGTGCCATGGTGCCCAGCTAATTTTTGTATTTTTATTAGAGATGGAGTTTTGTCATGTTGGCTAGGCTGGTCTCGAACTCCTGGCCTCAAGAGATCCTCACCTGCCTCAGCCTCCCAAAGTGTTGGGATTACAGGAATGAGCCACCATGCCTGGCCTATCCCTGAGTCTTTATTGAACTAGTGCTACTTACCTCTCTCGTCTTGACACGTCAGTAATCAGCCTGCCTTCTTCCCACAACCCATTCCCCTTACTATAGAAATGGTTGTCTCAAATGTTAATTTAATCAAGTCAAGTTGTCAGTGTCTTATTCTTGTTCCTCATTCTACCCCTCTGCTTCTTGAAAATTGCTCCTCTTTAGTGCTACTACATGCCATCTTCTCTGAGTTTGCTTATGCCACTTGGCTTGGGTTCTCTTCCATTCCCTCCTTGGCTCCCTATTTTATCCTACTATTGCTTCTCTTTGGTATATATATACATATTTTCCTGACAATTTCAGTCTCAATCATTTCTTCCATAATCGCCTAGATTCTACTTACTTCACTCTTCTCTTTTCAGCATCAGATCCAAATGTCTAGCTTTCATGTTTCAATTACAATCTTTATATATCTCTCATTTCAAAACTAAAATATGGAAGTTTGAAAATACTAGTTTCCCTCTCCTAAATTTGAAGATCCTAGAACACAGATTGTCTTTTACTCACCTGTGTACTACTGATATAACACAGTATTATCCAGTCCAGTCCATGGTAAACGTATATTAAACAAATTTAATATTCAAGAGATTATAGGATGTCAATTTATGATGTAAAGTATGCAATTTAAATTTTTGCCTAAGGCAGATGGACACTGGCAGGCAACAAAAACTAAATTATGAACACTTTGGAAATTTACCATTATTTACTTAAAATAACTGAGGACAAAGGGAAAAGGCTTACAAAATAAAACGTATACTAAGAAGAAGAAAAAAGTCTTCTCTCTGGTGAACCACATTACATTAAATACCATTCTGAGAGATCTCAGATTAAAAAAAGAGAGAGACTTCCCTCTTGACCTATTAAATTGTTCAACTAGGAGTCTGCCTCTATATTCTGTCTCCCCTGTTAGATCACTTTATCATCATAATTTTTTTCTTTTTAATTATCTCTGGATATGTCCTGTCTGCTATTACACTCATTTGAGTATACTCAAGGAACATTTAGTGCTCAGGCATGTAAAATTTGGCTTTTGAGTTATCATCATTAAAACAACAACAATAAAAAAAATGAAAACAGACCTGTAAATAATCTCTGTCCTGAAATCTCTACAGTTCCTAAATAGCCGACTGAGTGTTTACTGTGCTGAGAAGACTCCAGTGAGGCTGCTTGTTGCAAAATACTGGAAAAGGTAGTAGCCACTGACATCTGTTTTGATAAGATAAACTTCTCCTTCTCTTGGGTCTTATCAGCAGAAACTCATCCCATTTGGAACACTGGTATGTCTTCTGCAGGACTTACCTGGAAATATTTTATGAAACCTTTCTCTTCTCTAGCTTTCCTAAAACCTTAAAACCTCAGGATATATGACCTATTTAATAACTGAAGTCAATAGTATAAATGACATTTTCATATTCAAATATATAAAAGTACCTTTAATTAATACATTGTGTAATCCCTATATCTAGCATTTATTACAGAAATTTTCACTTTTGTTATTGCTTTGTAAATGTTTTATTATATTCTGTGTAGCTTCTGTCGAGGAGATCCTATTAGGAAAATAGGCATAGAAGTTCCTGGAAAAATAGGTATTGTCAAATATTCTATCAGGCCTATGGTAGAAGAAACACTCTTAATTCAAAACAAATGACCAAGATCTAACTAAAAATTAAATGCACTAGGTGTACCCCCTCCTTGATTTTATTAGAAATATAAATTTCTAAAATAACATTATTCATTAATTCATTCAACAAATATTTATTGAACACCCATCATGAGCTTCTAAAATCACTGACATGAAGGTATTATTAATATTAAAAGGAGTGCTAGTAAACTTGTATTAAAGAGTTTTTAGAGTTGTTTCTCAATCACCATTCATTAATCATTTTATAGTTGTGAGCATCTGCATGCCATATGTATTATTATTTACTAGGATTTTTTAAAAAAAAATCAAGTTGCTTTTACAAATATTTCTTTAAAAATTAAACTTTATAGAGTTACTAAAAATAGTATCATATGATCTGAACACACTGGAAGACAGTTAATACAAAATTAAAAATGAATTAAAATTATAACATGTTGGCTCATGTATGACATAAACTCATTTAATGTGACAACAAAATTATCAATACTACACTTCGGGAAGTTTGATCTTGGAAAATATTTGTGATATGTAATACTTCCTAGAAATAGTGTGTTTTCCCAATACTATCAGAGTCTAAGTATCTTGATATCAGAAATCGAGTCTTACAAGTTTTCAGTTCACTTTTTCACAAACAATGGATATGCAACGAGTTGAATTGTAGAATAAACATTGCACAAACCCCTTGAGTTCTACACACAGGTTTTCTTTGAAGAGTAAGTGCATCTTCCTATTAAGAGATAGTTTTATTTTAAAATAAAAGGCATCTAATATTTTATCTAAATAAAAATCATGTATTCTGAAGAAAGACTCTTTGCCTTGATTTGGTAACATGCATATTTCATGGACTCTACTTTGAACATTTAACCAAGAGATTCAATGTGATTACTTCAGTAACAATTCAATTTGAAATGTCAACTATGTTCAGCATTTAAAAATTAATAGCTAAATCCCTTTAAAGATCAGGGAAATTCTGTTCTGGCTTAGAATAATTTTATAGCTTTATGAATCTCCTCGTGCATTGTTTGCATCTTTTAAACGATTCTAAATAATGCACTCTCTGTAAAGGCCCATTAGTTCAAAGAATTTTGACAGTCACAGCTTAAGGTATTAATTTTCATAGCAGATATATATTTTCTATCGGCAGCAAATTTTTCAAAACCCAAATATACTTCACCTAAATTGAGTATATACATTTTAAATAGGTTAGAGCAGTAAACAACCATGAAAAAAATTGAGAATTTAATCAAGTCTTTTCTCCTTTCCATTTATTTGCTTTCTGAGAACAGTCAAAAGGAAGAATCCTGAAGCAGCAGTCATGATGAAGCAAATGTGGTTTGTGAAGTACAGGAGCTTTCTCCAGAGGCAGCAATTGTGAGAAAAAGGGGAGTGGACCCTCACATGTAATTAACACATATAAATAGGAAAAGCACTGACCAGTATCACTTGGTATCAGAAGTACTCCCGACTTAAAGGACATTAATGTAAATGTCATTACCCCTAAACGGCACTAATAAGAAAAGACAGGTTTTTCTGGGTTATCAAGATCATCTCAGCAAAACCTAAATCATTTGTTCAGTTATTCATTCAAGAAATGGATATTATTGACATACTACTATGTGTCAGGCACTGGACCAGATATTCAGAAAATTACAGAGAACAAAAATAGTCTCTGATCTCTTGAAGCTTGCAGTTTAGTGAGGAATACAGACTTTATCAAACACTGTGCATTAATATGTTATTATGAATTGAAGTAAATATTAGGAAGAAAGAGAAGTTGGCTCTTTAGAGCATTCTGGAAGAATATAATCTTGCTAGGATTTTTGGGTGAGGGTGAGCCTCTCTGAAAATTTGACAGGAGCACACGTGTAATCATTGATCACTTTATATTATTTACCTCAAATAATGATAAAACTTGATATTCATATTGTCACACATGGTTCAAATAAATTGAGGATCCTATATGAACTGAGAGTTAAAGAAAAACTGAGCTAACTCCGTGACAAATTCAGTACACAAGTTTTCTTCCTTAGATTTAGCTGTGCAGTCTGAGTGTATGCAAAAATTTAGCAAGTAGATACCTATTTTTATAAAATGCTGGATCCAGAACCAAGATTCTCTCATACATCACAGAATGTGGACTATGAAATTTCCTGAGCCCTTGTCTCTTCTGTGTCCACAACCATCTGAACTTGGCTTCTCTCCTACACCATTTGTAATATTTCCAAGCACCTTTTAATCCATTGTTCCAGTTATCAATTTATTGCCCCTGAACTCCAAAATCATTCTTCATTGCTTGTTTTGTAAAAATTGAGCTTGGGCATTCAATTATTTTTTTTTACTTACCAGCTGACATGATTTTAAGCTCTGTCAGAAGTGTATGCTGGAGAGACACTAGAAGATGAAGGGTTTTCTTTTTTTAATTATTTAACTATTCTTTATGCTTCTCCTGTCCTTTCTTTTATATTTTTAAATTTTATTTTAAATTCCAGAGTATATGTACAGAACGTGAAGATTTGTTTCATAGGTAAACGTGTGCCATGGTGATTTGCTGCACTATCAACCCATCACCTAGGTACTAAGCCCAGCATGCATTAACTATTTCTCCTGATTCTCTCCCTCCCTTCTTCCCCACCATAGGCCTAAGGGTGTGTTGTTCCACTCCCTGTGTCTATGGTCTCATTGTTCAGCTCCCACTTATAAGTGAGAACATGCAGTGTTTGGTTTTCTGCTCCTGCATTTGTTTGCTGGGGATAATGGATTCCAGCTCCATCCATGTTCCTGCAAAGGACACTATCTTGTTCCTTTTTATGGCTGCATAGTATTCCATGGTGTATGTGTACCACATTTTCTTTATCCAGTCTATCACTGATGGGGATTTGGGTTAATTCCATGTCTTCGCTATTGTGAATAGTTGCTGCAATGAACATACACATGCATGCATCTTTATAATAGAATGATTTATATTCCATTGGGTATATACTCAATAATGGGATTGCTGAGTCAAATGATATTTCTGTCTCTAGGTCTTTGAGGAATTGCCACACTGTCTTCCACAATGGTTGAGCTAATTTATACTCCCACCAACAGTGTATAAGCATTCCTTTTTCTCCACAACTTCGCCAGCATCTGTTGCTTTTGACTTTTTAGTAATAGCCATTCTGACTGGTATGAGAGGGTATTTAATTGTGGTTTTGATTTGCATTTACCTAATGATCAGTGATGTTAGGCTTTTTTTTTTCATATAATTGTTGGCCACATGTATATCTCCCTTTGAGAAGTGTCTGTTCACATCTGTATTAGTCTGTTTTCACACTGCTGATAAAGACATACCTGAAACTGTGTAATTTACAAAGAAAAAGAGGTTTAATGGACTCACAGTTTCATGTGGCTGGGGAGGCCTCACAATCATGGCGGAAGGTGAAACGCAAACCTTACATGGTGACAGGCAAGAGAGAATGAGAACCAAGCAAGAGGGGTTTCCCCTTATAAAACCATCAGATCTCATGAGACTTATTCACCACCATGAGAACAGTATGGGGGAACCGCCCACATCATTCAATTATCTCCCATTGGGTCCCTCCCACAACACATGGGAATTATAGGAGCTACAATTCAAGGTGAGATTTGGGTTGGGGCAGACCCAAACCATATAGTGTTCCTTTGCCCACTTCTTAATAGGATTATTGGCTTTTTTCTTGTAAATTTGTTTAAGTGCCTTGTAGATGCTGGGTGTTAGACCTTGGTCAGATATTCAGATTGCAAAATTTTTTCCCATTCTATCTCGGGAACCCTATCTCAGCCTTAGGGGTGGTGGCTCTGCCTTCTGCTATTTAGTCATCTTTATAGTTCTCTTTACTTCTTATTAGCCAATCTCTTCTTACTCAAGTCCTGTTATAATTAATTTTTATATAAACATTTCCTGTCCAATTTACTATGTGGTTTCTGTCTCCTTATTAGACCCTGACTGATACATCCATCAATGTGATATTTTCAATTCCTAAACATGTTATATTACATCACAACTATAGGCTGCATAATGTGTCACTCTGTATTCCTATAATACTCGTTCTCCATTATACACTTGTATGATTGTGTTATCCCTGTTCATTCTTCAAGACACAATGAAGCTAAATAGTCACTGGGAATCTTCACCTCCTTTCTCTCTTCTACTCCCCAAGGACTAAGGCTGAACTAGTGTCTCCTATCTTCTCACACTCATACTATAAATATTTCTGTAATATAATTTTTGTTTTCTTTCTTTACAAATCTACCTCGCCAACTAAATTGGGAGCCTCTTGAAGGTAGATAATATGCCTTTTTATGTCTGTATTTCCAGCACCCAGGACATACTATAGTATAATAGCACATACTATAGTATACGTTTCAGCAGTTGTTAAATGAATGAATGAATGAATGAACAAACTCTCTTCTTTCCTATTCCCTGCCTTATCTTCGCTTCTTACAGGGCATCATTGTTTAAGTGACTTTCAGAGATAGCCACTTTCAGAGATAGGACATCCAAAGCACAGTCTTATTTCTTTTTACCTTCTCATCCTCCTCTATTTCCCGAGTTTATTTTCCCATCCTACCTTACCATAAACATATAGTGGTAGTGTTATTTACATTTTAAACCAAACATTGTTTTCTATGATTTCCAATTCTATAATTATTGAAGAAATACAGGGCTGATCCTTGCAATTGCTTAAGCTGATCAACATCTACTTGAGGTACAAGAACAAGAGGAAAAAGGCTCTGGGCCCAAAGTACAGAATGTGGCTTTTTGTATACTTGGATATGACCACTTTCTCTGGCAGTAACACCTTCACCTGGCTCTCCAGTTCAATGTTGCCCCATTTCCCCGTATGTACCTCTGTCTTAACTACATTCTGACTTTAGTCCTAAATTTAAAGGAAAACTTTCATAGTTCTCATTCCTGCCTAGTTCTTCTTAAGCATACAATTCATGTCCATCTCCAGGTGTAACTCCACCTCTCATAAAATCTATATACCACATACAATTCCTGTCACCTCATTTCTTGGTGTTTGGGTCCTATAAGAAAACCTTTAGCTACTTCTTCTTTACCTAATTTTGTAATGTCTGTTACCAAGATTCAGCAAGTCTTTATTCTACTGACATTTCTGAACCACCCAAGCCACCATTACCTGTTTCTCTATGCTAAGCTTTTTATCCTTGGGTTTATTAACTAGGTTCTTGGGCTGAGTGTTAGCTGACTTTCTTTTTCTTTTTTTTTTTTTTTGAGACGGAGTCTGGCTCTGTCGCCCAGGCTGGAATGCAGTGGCGCAATCTCGGCTCACTGTAAGCTCGGCCTCCTGCGTTCACGCCATTCTCCTGCCTCAGCCTCCGGAGTAGCTGGGACTACAGGCGCCCGCCACTACGCCCGGCTAATTGTTTTTTTTTTTTTTTTTTTTTTTGTATTTTTAGTAGAGACGGGGTTTCACCATGTTAGCCAGGATGGTCTCGATCTCCTGACCTCGTGATCCGCCCGCCTCGGCCTCCCAAAGTGCTGGGATTACAGGCGTGAGCCACCGCACCCAGCCGACTTTCTTTAATAATGTAGCATATTAATTAATGAATCATTCTAAATGTGTAATTCTTTGTTTGTTACAAGGAAATTTGTAAACAAAACAAGAAATTCATGGCACTTTTCTCAGCTGATATTTGGGTCATTCAAATCAGCCACAAAGTAGTGTTTCTAAATTTCAGAGAGGTAGCATGGTTGTTAATTAAAAGTAAGTTCTCACTGTAATATATATGTTCATTTGATGAAATGATGAAATTACTTTTTATTCTGTATATATATTCTGTAATACCTTAGTTTACTTCAATTATAGTGCAGAGTATAATAAGGCATTTAATATTATTAATTCAAATGTTACTCTCTATACCATATTGATTTAACTTCAGTTTTCTTGTGTACGGTAAGAGCATACTGTCTAACAGAGGATTAAATGATATAAAGAAAGTATTGGATTTAATGTTTTGAACATAGAAAGTGCTCAATAAATATTAAGCTTTTTGTTTGTTTTGTTTTGTTTTTTGTTTGTTTGAGATGGAGTCTTGCCCTGTCACCCAGGCTTGAGTGCAGTGGTGTGATCTCGGCTCACTGCAACCTCTGCCTCCCGGGTTCCAGTGATTCTTCTGCCTCAGCCTCCCAAGTAGCTGGGACTACAGGTGCATGCCACCACACCTGGCTAATTTTTGTATTTTTAGTAGAGATGGGGTTTCACCATATTGGCCAGGCTGATCTTGAACTCCTGACCTCATGATCCGCCCACCTCGGCCTCTAATCCCTAAGTGCTGGAATTACAGGCATGAGCCACTGCGCCCAGCCATTAGCTCTTATTTTACTATGGATATGCTCAACACATTTGTACTTGAGAAATACATTTGAATAATTATGAATATTTATTTATTATAAATTCTTTTGAAAGTTACACTTATTATATTTATTATATTATGTGTATCTAGGATGAATCTGGTGCTAAATTCTTGATCAGGAATAAAATAAATCAGGAATAAAAATAAAATTCACAACAACAAAATTGTGTGGGTGAAAATATGAGCTGATCTATGATGATCTAATTTGTTTTTTAGCTCTCAGGAATGCATAGGTGAAAAGTGAATTTTTCCTGTGTCCCCACATTACAATACCTTTGATGATAATATATCTGAAATAATTTATTCATTCTAATGACAGAAAATATGAAATCCTATACTAGTCAAACATCTTGCAGGAATTTCAATGTGTTACACTTATCAAATCGTAAAATGATAATCTTCCCCAAGAGACAGGAATGCCCTAAGGGGTCTGAGATTTCCTTTCCAATCAAAGCATTTGGAATGCAAGGAAAGATGTGTGTTTTCCTTTGAGGCAGCTGGTTTTATTTTGCATAGGGCTATTATTACAAAGAAAAATCATTTGAGAAGAAAAATTTGATTCTCAGAGACCTAGTTCAATGACTCTGAAAATCAGATACTAAGAGGCATATATTTGCTTTCCTCTCTTCTGGGGTCCCTCTCTTTGCTCCTACATCCAAGAAAACAATAGTTTTCTTATTCTCCAGCTGCTTTGCTTTTGTATATTTTACTTAAGGCTTGTCTTTTTCCTCATCTCCTATTTTCGGTGTTTGATCTAAAGACTCCGCTGTTCAGGCAGAATAATCTGTGTCCCCCCACTCCTCCATGCTGCCCCGGTTGTAGAATGAATAACCCAAGCTCTTGAGGTTAACCTGAGATCAGAAAGACATTTTACCTCCAGGATTTGTCTGAGTCTTTTGTGTTTTTGATAAATCACTTTGCATATAAAATATAAAAACAATCTTACTGACATAAGATAAATCACTAAGAAGTCTTGTTCAAGCTACCTCTATTAGAACACTCTTTAAATCAGTGGAATTGATTCATGGATCTTTATATATTTTTCAAAGTCCAGTTGTAGGCAAAAAGTGATTAAGGAGAAATTCACTTTAATAAGAGAATTTAAGCTCCTGAGTAATTGAAAATCATTTCTTGATCATTTGAATACCTATATTGAAAGTAACAATAAAAGAACTTGATTAAAAACTCCTTACTCCAGGCCGGGCATGGTGGCTTACACCTGTAATCCCAGCACTTTGGGAGGCCAAGGCGGGTGGATCACCTGAGGTCAGGAGTTGAAGACCAGCCTGGCCAACATGGTGAAACCCCGTCTCCACTAAAAATACAAAAATTAGCTGGGGCCGGAGGGTGGTGCCTGCCTGTAGTCCCAGATACTTGAGAGGCTGAGGCAGGAGAATCTCTTGAACCTGGGAGGCAGAGGTTGCAGTGGGCTGAGATCACGCTGTTGTACTTCAGCCTGGGTAACAACAGCAAAACTTGTCTCAACAACAACAACAACAACAACAACAACAAAGTCCTTACTCTTAGATTATACTAGCTACTCTAGGTTTCAGGTAAAAAGCACTGGTTAGCTTTATATATATATTTTTCACATATTTATATATAAACATGCATACCTTTGTATATGTAAACATGTGGTAATGTTTATAAAAACAAATACAGATTATTAAATTTTACAATGACATAGTTAAATTGATTACCTATTTCTCTCCGCAATGCTCTTAAATACTATAAATTATTTTCACTTTTTACAACTAAAAACTGTGGTGAAAATGTTGTTTAAATTAAAATAGGAAATCCATATAAAAGTCAATATTATTATTTAGGAAAAAAATGAGAATGCAACATATAATAGGCCCAAGAACAGAATAAAAGCAGATGATTCATCTTACTCTCTGTACAGAGATGGAAACTTTAGTGCCTGCCCATGATAAAGGATAAGGGTCTAAATTAAAGCTTCATTACAAGAATGCTCAATTCTCCCCTCTGTTCTTAGAAATAACACAGGAAGTTCTTTCATGCGGAAGTAGAAGGAGAATTAATATCTAGCTCAGCTATAAAGCCTGGTCAAAATATCCCACTCTTATATACATATTATGAGTATATCCTTTCTATCAAAAATAATAACTGTGATTATGATAGTTGTGGTAGGTGCATTTATTGATGTCTCTCAATAAGACAACTCTCCTGATACTTTTACTCTGTGTATTTGCCTCACACAATGACTATGGCCTTGGTCACGTGATTTGCTTTGGCTGATGTGACATCATAAAACGTGACCCAAGCAGAGGTTTGACTGTCCTTTCATACTGGGGCTTGCCCTCTTGAAACATTGCTATCACCAAGCAAAGTCTCTTTTGAGGACAGAAGACCACATGAAGAGGGAGACTTAACCATCATAGCATCCTCAGCTAAGCCAAATCCCCAGGCAACCTGTGTGCTGTATGCAGCTACATGAGTAAGCCTGGAAGAGGCCAGCAGTGTATAGCTGATACAAAGAATTTTTCCTAATATCTCCTCCATTTGGCAGGATGGAACAAGGTTTAGTTATCAAAGTTATCAATTTTAAATATTGATATTTATAGGGAAAGTGTGTGGGATGATTGTTAAAATTAATTGTGATGAAATATCCCCGGCAACCAAAGTAAAATCACACACATGCCACTATTCTTTTCTTTATATTCTTTCTAGACCTAACCAGTATGTATTTGCTGACTGAATGCAAGAATGGATTATGTAACTCTGCAATTTATCTGGAACAAGGCAACAGATAGGAATAATGATCACATATATCCTTTTAAACTTAAACTATTTCTCAAATTTTCTTACAGGAAGTGTATAATTTATTTAGAAGGAGCAAGAGTCTTGGTAGCAATAATTGTGGTGGTGGCAGTAGCAGTCAAAATAATAGGTACTGTGTGTAATGTATTATGAAAAATTTCCTATCTCAATAATACCTCACAACAGACCTATGAGAAATGAAGAAAGGACTTTTAATATTCCCACTTTACAGAGAAATGGAAGATTAAATGAAGATGCCGCGTTGCAAACCCAGGTCTGTTTAACTCCAGAGGCTAAGATCTCAACCACTATGTTAAAACACTTCTACTATTTTATATTCGTATGCACTACTGATAAGGGGCTTTGTGAAGTCTGGGTCCAGATCCAAGCAATACGTCCTTTACCAAGACACCAGGAGCACAGATGAATCTGGACATTTTTCTACTTCTGGCGTTATACAATACATGAGGCCAAGAGCCAACAAGAGGTAATGTGACTTGTGAGTGCAAACATTTCCAAACTGAGGGAGAAGGTCAAACTAGAAGACCAATTTCCTCCCTTCTCTTGTGACAGTGCTTTTGCTACCTATTATGGGATGCTGATAAAAGAACAGATTTGTGAAAATGTTTAGATAGGAGAAGGGACTTGTAATTCCAAGTATGTAAGGATGTCAAATTTAGGGTAAGCATATAATTTATCTAAACCAGGATACTTGAGAGCAAAGAGGGCAGTATGAATAAGTATGTTCGCATAGCAAGTGTAAATTGTGACTTTCAGACACAGTAGATTATATAGTAGCACCAATAGACGTAAGGTAGGTTTGCGATGCTGTATTGTCTACTCCAGCAATAATATCAGCTGTCACAAGATGAATAACATGTTCTAATATTCTGTGTAAAGCATTAATCTCGATTTTCTCTAAATCATCAAGGTACTGGAACGATGGTATTCTGGTTACAGTAATATTAAACATCTTTTGCAGAAGAAAGTTTTAATAATATTAGGCAAATCATAAGTATAGAATATGTAAGTTTAGAATATATTTTAAGTGTACAAAATTAAATACATTTGGAAATTAAAATATCAACTTATATTACATCAGATCAAAATCTTCCCAAGTTAAAAATGCAAAATTGAGTTTCTAAAGTGCCTATGCTTGCCCTTTGCTATATTTTTTTAGGTACTAAGCTTTTCATTATTGTCATCCCCTAGGAAATACATTATTTTTACTTAAAAATAAAGAAATCAAAGGAGTGCTGCCAAAGGAAAAATATGAAAATGCTATTTAATATAATTATAGTCTTGAAAAACTGTATACATGATTTGCTATTAGAAAAATCATTTGCAAGTGTTTTATAAGGAAATAGATACCTGGAGGACAGTTTTTCCTCAACATTACATTTTATCTAACAAGCATTCTGTTTTCTTAATGTCTCCTACCACACTTAAGCACTCATCTGTTCATTTTAGTGTCAGTCTGCAAACCCTTGTGTATTTCCATATGAATCTAACTCCTAAAAGATTATAAGCCTTCCTAAAAATTAATGACCCAGGCAAAATCTTTCTATAAACAAACCATTTCTACTCATGAATCTTAATTAGTAGAGGTTTTTAAGCTAAGATTTCCCAAGTTCCCCCTATGGATGAGGGGCATTCTTTTATTCTTTGCAACTGTATCATAATACATTTGCAACACTCCTAGGACTTAAATGAGGTAGGCTATATATAAGCTTGTGTTCTCAGACTTTAATGTGAATAAGAATCACTTGGGAAGTTTGTTTGTTAAAAATAGATGTCCCTAATCTACATCCTCAGAGGGTCAGGTTCAATAGGTTTTTGGCTAGAACACAGTAACTTTCATATTTAATAGGCAACCCAGGTCATTCTGATGCAAGTTGCCTAGAATATATCTCTGATTTGGTGCTTTTTAAAGAGTTAGTCTGCAACATTTTCTAGGAGAAATGCAAATTAAATGTGTTGGCCCAGTTCCCATTCCACTACTACAAATCAGGAGTCTACACAGCTAAGCAGAATCATCCTCATTATTTCCCAAAGGGGGGAAATTTTTAAGAAAGTAACAAAAATTTTAAATGGTGGAGAGGGCAATGGCAGAAAGTGAAGGTATCATTACCCTTGGAAAGGTTTATAAAGAAAAAAAAAAGTACCCATGATAATCACTCAGTTACAATGAAATCTAGAATCTTTAAATACATACAGAAATACATAATTGACATATAAAACAGGCTAAATAAAATTTAGTATCAGGTAAAAATTAGAAAAGGATTTCATTTTTCAGAGCATACCTTTTTGAAGCAATAATTATAAGAAATATTTCTTTCTTATTGTTGATTATTGTTATATTCAAGATGTTTTTCAAAACTAAATGCAAAGATTTTCTTCTCATTTCAGTGCATAATGACATAATGACTTAGAAAGTGGACATTTATTCCGCTCCTTATTTAAGCAGTTACACAAATCAGTTTAGTGATTTTTTTGTCATATTTTATGCCATTCTGTAATGATGCACTTATTAAAGTCTTTTAAAGGGGAAAATAAATGGGAGTAGTAGAGGAATGCCCCTTCTTCACAAGTTACAACTCCACCTTCTTTTCTCTAATAACTAATATTCATTTTCAGTAGTCTCATAGCAATCATGTTTGTGAATTGCAGTCTGGTGTTTGTGAATACCAGAGCAAATATGAAACCTATTTTTAGCCATTCATGTACTAAATCATTCGAAAGAAATATTAAATTTGTAAATCTTGATAAACTATCTCTTTTTAGGGATTCAGGTAGTTTTCTTAATCTGTTTTGTGTGTGTGTGTGTGTGTGTGTGTGTGTGTGTGTGTGTTAGATAGTTATGTCAGAATCTGCTGCTTTTCTTGTAACATGCTTTTTGCACTTGCTGGCTGCTTTGAATTTTGTCATCTCATATGTAGTAAGCCCCCTAGGTGTTGGTTACCACCTAGCCATGAATGACGCCAAAGGCAGACAGTGGACACTGTGTTATAACAGAAAGAACCCTGGTTCTGATGTTACAGACCCACCCAATGCCATCTAGGTTAGGTGAAACACAAGGGAAGATCAAGATTGTGTTTGTCCTGAAATTATATAATTTGAGGGTTTCTCTAAGATAGAGATACAGGGCTTTGAAAGAGACACATAAAAATGAGGTACTCTGAAGGTTAAGCTTTTTTAGCTACAAGGTAAATTTGCCTCTGAGAAGATACTCATGATCCCTCATTCGGATAAATGTAAAATGGAAGGCATAATGTCTGCTTAAACTACATTATCAGATTTCTGTAAGAAATATAAATAAAATATCATGTGAAAGTGCATTTAGTGTCTTACAAATGCAAGTTGTATAGGACTCAGTGGCTCATATTAAGGCTGACTGAGGTTACTCCCCTGAACCTAGGCTGTTTGAGATGTGCCCATTCTTGCATAACATTTCTTGGTTCTTAGGACCTTACTCTCTATAGTTTACCTGGATTTAAAGATCGCTTGATTCTTCTGTCAGTTCCAGTCTAGTTAATTTAGTAATCATTTTTAAGTGTCTACTGTGGTCAGGAGAGGAATTCCTATACTTTCCTTTAATTCTTTCCAATTCTGGGTCATCCATTGGTTCTATCTCAGTACCAGCACATGTTCCCATGTACTACATCTGATCTCACAGCTCTGCTCGAATTGAACTTACTAGTCCTTCTCTAGACCAGACTAACCCTGTGAGTACTCTCTACAGAACCTCTACCCTTACTTACTATAACCCTTCACCCTTTATGCTCTATACTCCTAGTCGTTTATTCCGAGATGACATTAACTTTGATAGATTCAATTTTAAAAGGCTCCATGATAAAATACCTTTATTACCTCATTCATACTTTCATTACTTCATATAGATTGTAATATCCTATATAAGTCTCCTAATTAATCCCTATGCTTTTAACACTTCCAGTCAGTCACACTTCTGTAAAGGGCCAGATAATATGCTATGCTTTGCAGGCCATTTGCAACTAATTTTATATATACCTCACCTCTTGGAACTGGGCTTAGCACCACTCCTTCATCCCTCACATTTTGCTCATTTCTGTCCACCACCATAGTTGACAATGTGTATTTAGTTAGATGGAGGTAGGCCTCCCCTGATAGAGATGGCATTGTATCCAAGATGGCTTGGGATGTTTAAGGCTTGTTTACAGGATTTCCTAGCTGGTCCCCTGAGTTTATCAAGTGTTATTGGTAGAAACAGGGTATATTATCTGACTCCCTTACTTAAAATCCTCAATAATCCCCTACTATCTGAAAATGAAATCCAAACCCCAGTCAGGAAGTAAAGCAGCTTGGTAATGGCTTCTGAAATATTTTTGGCTTTACTTCTTAATAAACCAGTTCAATTAACTTACTTAAAAGACCAAAACACACCTTTACTTTCCCATACATTCAATGATGCATTCCTCCATTAAATTATTTACTTAGTCAACAAATATTGAGTGGCGACTATGTTGCAGACATTGTTAAGGGAGCTACAAAAATAAATGTAGCATAGTCTCTTTCTTCAAGGAACTCACACAGTAATGTGGACAGACAAAGAAAAAAAATTAAAGTCTTTGGCAACTAACTGCAATAGAAGCATCACTCCTCAGAGTAGGAAGTAGGGAAAAATTCCTGTAGGGAAGTCACATTAAACTATGAACTGAAAATGGGTAAACAGTCATCATACAGGAGGTTAGAGGAAGATATCTCAAGGCAATATAAACACATATGACAGAGTTCAATCATATGAGGCAGGCATGGGGGAAATAGAGTATATGCGTGAGTGGCATAATGTAACAGTGTGCACTGTAGAGCCAGAATGCTTGGGTTCAAATCCCAGTTTGGTCACCTATTAACCATGTAGACATAGCCAAGTCACTTTGTCTCTGTTCCTCACCTATAAAATGGTAATAATAATAATAGCATTCATATCAAAGGAGTTTCATGAAGATAAACAAATTTATAGTTGGCACATAATGATAACGAAATACATATTGAACATTACTATTACTTTAATTGTCATCATTATCACGACTTTGGAGTCTTCAAGTAGTTCAGTATGGCTAGCGGATCGAGTATTAGATGTATGATATCATGAATGGTCTTATACACAGACTACAACATTTGGAATATATCATCTACTATGTTTGGTTGTGAATAATCAGTGTCCAGGCTGCAATCTGGAACAATTATATCAGAATCTCTGAGGGTGAGACCTAAACATCAGTGAAGCTTTCCAACTAATTCCTGTGTGAAGCCAAGACTGAGAACCACAGAATTAACTAGAAGCAATCTTCCTCCTGAAAACTACTGCAACACTTATCATGTAACTTTGGGGGTACATATCTAACATCAAATGAGTTTTAAAAATACACATTCCTAATTTCCACACAGTTTTTGGTTCCATGGATGTGGACTGAATCAAGTCAAGAGATATTTTTAAAAAGTATTCCAGGTTATTCTATGTAGGTGACATGACTATGAGACTCTGCATAACACTGAATATCATATGGCACAGAGCATATAGTGCCTGGTTTTGTAATTATTTTTTATATTTTTACCTTCTCTACAAAACAGCCATTTCCTAGACAGCAGGGGTCAAGTCTTAAGCACCACAAATTCTGGGCCACACATAAACATACATACTATATCTCCTTACGGAGGAGATTTAATAAGTATTTCTTTGCTCCATTTATTAGAGAAAAAGGCAGTTCTCCAGTGACATTTTCCAAATCCTAAATGTCCCAGTGGTTGTTTACAAGATGTTTTGTCAGCAGATGAAACTACTGAGACTATTTAGTGTTAAATAAATGAGTGATGGATAGCTTATTAATTGTTTCATAGATTGCCTCCAGTATGTATTGCCATTCTTAATTTTCACAATTCTCTAAGGGTCCTGACAAGCCTGTCTAAAATATTATCATTGGACATGTTTCCTGGGTAAACTTATTCTTTCTGACAACATCCATATTTTCATTCAATAGAAGCCTCATTCAAAAGAATTCTTCATACCAGGACTAAGTAAATTCAAGTTTGATATTAGTATATAAATTTAGTGAGTGAATTCCAAGGTTATGCTGAGATCACATTTTTATCTCTACTTTATTCCTAAATAATCAGCCTGAAATATAGAATTTTATAATTTCATGGTAAACTTCTCTACCTGGGTAGTACTCAACAAAAGAACAGCAATTATTTAGTTTCTCCTGTTTAAGTCTATGAAAAAGTAAAAAATAAACAAATAAATAATCATAAAAGGCAGCAGCTATCACAAGCAATCTTTGTGCTCAATATAAGATACGAAGTCTCCCAGTCATGTATTTTTAGAACTGGAGAATAACATAGAAATCATGAACTCTATTTCCTTACCTCTGTTGAAATACCCATTTAAAATTATTTCTGATAGGCAGCCCTCCATTTTAGTTTATCAGTATTTTTAATGCTCTCAAAGCAACACAGTCTATTTATGGGAAACATATTTTTGAAAAACAACTGAAATTTTATCTTTCACATTCTCTTCTAAGCTTACTTACTAGCTGTGCCTTTTAACCTTCTGACACACATCCCAGCCCGAGTCACATGTAGCTCGAGTCTACAAAAAGCCACTACTGAGTCTGTCTGCTAATTGTTAGATGAATTACTTCTGGCACGTCTGCTTCTTACCTCTTTCGTCAAATCTTCTTCCTAGTCAAGGCTTCTTGGGCACAATTTGCTGTGTATCCAGAGTGTCTCTCTTTTCCTGATCTCATTTGGATCTAATGCTTATTTGGAGGGTTCCCACCATGAACTTTTCAGAGATGCTGTGATCCTAACCTGCCCAAGGCTATCTGAATACCACATCACCTTGGTCTGAGTCCAGAGCCTCCGATCACTTGTCAATGAAAGAGAGATTAGCAGAAGAAAATATTTAACTTGTCTTCTGTCTGATAGCTTTCAAATGGTTTAAAAACAGTTATTTTTCTTACCCGTTAACACTCTTTTCTTTGAAGTTTCAACAGTTTTTCACAAACACATTGCTATAGTTTGGATGTTTGACAAACCTCATGTTGAAATTTGATCCCCAGTGTTGGTGGTGGGCCTAATGGAAGGTATTTGAGCCAAGAAGGTACATCCCTCATGAACAGAATAATGTCTCCCCTCAAGGGTGAGTGAGTTCTCATTCTATCAGTTCTCCAAAGATCTGGTTGTTAAAAAGAACCTAGCATCTCCCCAGGCCCTCTGTGCCTGCATCAGGAGTGGAAATAGCCTGAGGCCCTCACCAGATGCCCAGTCTTGAAATTCCTAGCCATCAGAATCCTGAGCCAAATAAACCATTTTTTTCTTTGTAAATTACCCAGTCTCAGGTATTCATTCCTTTATGGTGACCCAAAATTCACTAAGACTTACATTTCCACATAATTTGTGTACTGATCAGTAAGCTCTGGGTGAAGATGACTTGTAAAACGAGATTACTAAATCCACCCGAAAGCTCTATGTGCGCTATCTGCACTTACAACTCAACATGATCCAACACCAGCATTATTATCTTTACCACAAATCTGTTATTCTTCCTAATATTTCTATGGGATTCACCAAAGTAACAGTCATACATGTTCCAAATTAAATTGCCAGGATAACGTTCACTGTTCTCAGGTGCTTCCTCTAGTAAGGCCCTAACTGTTCTCACTGCTTCTTCTTTGTTCCATTCAATCTATTTTCAAAACAGCAGCCAGAGAGATGCTGTTAACAAACAAGTCAGACCATAACACTTATCTGATCAAATTTCTCCAATGTATCTTATGTGTCATGAAGTAAAAACCAAAGCCTTTACATTTCACTGGCCTTACATAGGAGGTGCACTCCAGTACCTCTCTGACCTTGTCACCCACTCACTCAATCCCCCAAGCCCCACTGGCCCTGATGTTCTTCCGACATGCTTCTGTCTCAGGACATTTGTTCTTGCCATTCCTTCAAACAAGAAAAACTATTTCCAAAATATCCCAGGGGACTCCCTCACCTCCTTCGTGTCTTTACTTAAATATCATCTTCAGAATGAGACCTTTTCTGATCAGTTTACATAAAATTGCACATCCCCCCCGCTCCCCAAATCTCACACTTCCTATTCTCTCTTCATTGCTTCACGTTTTTCTGTAGCATTTGTTTTTTAATGTATTATAAGTTGTATTTGTGGGTTTTGTTAATTATCTTTCTCTCCTCCTCATTTAAATAAGGTCTTTAAAAGCAGGGATTTTGCACAGTTTTGTTCACTATTTTATCTCCATTACTTGCCAATCAATGGATATTGGTTAAATTAATAATTTTTCCATGTACAAATATTAGAGATCTAATGACCCCTGTGGTTTTTCTCACATCAATCCCACCCATCACTAATGTCACAGCTCAGAATGAAATTCTATTTTGTTAGAATTATTGTCTTCCTTACAATGTCTCTCACTAATCTAATACATCATACATTCTTCTGCAAGAATAATCTTTATGTTCGATTATATTCAATTCCATTGTTTAATAAATGAAGCCCCAAATCTGTAACAAGGCATTCAAGATAATTTTAATTTGATCCCTAGATGTCACATTTAAGCCATTTGTGACGATGTATCTCAATTTCTCACCTCTATGCCTTTTGTTCACATGCAGTGTCTTCACCTGCAACCATTCTCACTCCACTCCGTTTACTAAACCCTACCCTTCCAACAAGCCACTGCCTAACTACTATATTCTTAGTGAATTATTCTCCCAGTCAAAAATAATTCTCTCAAAAGATTCAGCCTTAGCATGATTTGATATGCTTGTCATAGCTTTTCTATTAGTTTTCAAGAACTTTATCTAAAGCAACAAAATAAATCTTCATCTTGGGCAGATGTTATGTTTGTTTTATTGAATTATTTATGTGTTCCATATTTGAATTCTTCTTGATTTTAACAAAATTGTTTTATATGTTTATCAACTGTATTGATCAAACTAAAACATGATATTTCTATGAGTAGAGCTCTATAATATATATTTGAGAATTCTATTAAAGTAGACATTGATCCATTAGTGAACAATCCTGGAACTTCATTTGTCAATAATGCCATTGTGAATGACTGCCAAATGTCTTGCTCAAATTGACATCAACTACAGCATTTCTCCAGTATTTCCTTCAGAAGGAAAATAACCCATGCCTTGATATGGTTTTTAGTGCAATTATTACCCCAATGCTCATTGCTTCTTTCATTCCAACTGAAGTTATACAATCCACTTATTTAGTACTCTGTACTACTATTTTACAAATATTAATATTTTACAAATATTAGATTTCAAGCAAATTTCACTGCAGATTTAATTTTTAAAAGATAATCTGTACAAAGTTTTCCTATTTCCAGACTTCAGGCACATAATATAAACTACCCATCCCTTATATAAGATGTAGATAGTATTTCCACTTCTCTTCTGGTTTCTTTTCTTTTTTTTTTTTTTTTTGAGACAGAGTCTCACTCTGTCGCCCAGACTGGAGTGCAGTGGTGCGATCTCTGCTCACTGCAAGCTCCGCCTCCTGGGTTCATGCCATTATCCTGCCTCAGCCTCCCTAGTAGCTGGGACCACAGGTGCCCACCACCATGCCCAGCTAATTTTTTGTATTTTTAGTAGAGACGGAGTTTCACCATGTTAGCCAGGATGGTCTTGATCTCCTGACCTCATGATCCACCCGCCTTGGCCTCCCAAAGTGCTGGGATTACAGGCATGAGCCACTGTGCCCGGCCCCTGGTTTCTTATATCTTACAGAAATTTAATATTAAATAAATCAATATGTTTAGTATTTTTTAATAGCTTATCCTGCCAGGTTTCAGAAATCCATATACACCCTATCATTATACCATATACAAATTCAAATCCAGGTTGATAAAAAGAGAATATAAAAATTAAATACTTAAAAACATTTAAAAGAATATACTATCTATGATGATAGGGTACATATGGATTTCCTAAACAAGACTGAGAAAAACACATTATCAATAAAAATTTTAAACTGAATTATTAGACAATTCTTGTATTAGTTTATTAATGATATACATTCATCCATTTTAGTATTGAAGTTTTTCATCTATGTAAATGGTAATTTAAGTTTTAGTTTTTGATCTTTAATAAAGTTTTGTGATTATTTTCTACAATTTTGCAGGACATTTTTCCTAGGCCCCTATGCTTTTTAATGATATTATTAAATGGAATTTTCTTTCAATTATAATTTTCAATTGTTTCTTGTTGGGAGATAGAATTACTACTGGCTTTTGTAAATTGGTTGTGTTCAGTGATATGCTGAATTCTATTATTGATTTGGATAGCTTATTGTTTATCTTGGATTTTCTACACAGATAATAATATCTCTAAATAACAATTTTATTTCCTTTCCATTCTTAAATGTTTTCCATCTGTAGAATGAGTGCATCAAACAAATTGTTGAACAAAGTAGTGGTAGTGGGCATCTTGTCATGTCTTTCAATTCTTCTAAACTTTCACAATGAAGTATGTTTTTTGAATATATCCTTTACTGCTTTAAGGACATTGTGTTCTATTTTTACTTTGCCAACAGTTTTTACCATGGGTAGGTGTTAAAATCTATCACAGGAATTTTCTGCATCTATTGAAATGATCATATTTCTCCTTTAATCAGCTAAGGTGATGAATTATATAAAAAGATTTTATGTTAAAATATCCTTCAATCCATGGGATAAATCCAACCAGGTCATGCTGCATTAGTTTTTGCACATCATTGTGCTTAAGCTTCTGTTTTCTTTAGGACTATGATGTCCTTGTTCAAATATAAAAATGGCTTGATTTGTCCTTTTTATACTACCCTTGTGTAAATTAGGTGTTAAGGTTATTAGCTGTATAAGCTAGGAAGAATCTCTCTTTTTCTAATCAATAGAGGAATTTGCATAAAATAGAGATTTTCTGTGTCTTGAGGACTTTAATACCTCCCTAGAACATTCATTTCCAGACTCCTGGCTATCTGTTTTACACTATGATTTCAAATCTTCAATATTTCCACCTTCCAACACTCTCAGCTGGTTACTTTGCTTCTTATTATATTGTGAAAATGAAATAAATAAAAAAGAATGGCGACAAAATCTCACCATGATATGTACCCACATACCTACACATGTACCCACCATTTCAAGAAGGGCAGTGGTCAAACATTGCTGACAAACACATAATCATTTTAAAATCACTACTTTTCAAAAAACGTACAAAGTATGTTGTCTCTGTGTAACGGGACTATGAGGAATTGGTAGTTTTCACTATATTTTATAAAATTTCCAAAGCAATGAAATTACTTATTTCAGTTTCTGAGATTTATCTATTTTTGTGTAACTTATGATGATTTCTTTTGAGTATTTAACTAGCTTTCTTTTTATTTAGAAAAGGAGCAATCAACCTTTCTTTCTTTTTATTGAAAGAAAGAACAATTTTCTTTCTTTCTTTTTATTGAAAGAAAGAACAATTTTCTTTCTTTCTTTTTATTGAAAGAAAGAACAATTTTCTTTCTTTCCCAGGAAGGAAAGAAAAAAAATGAAATGAGTAAAGCAGTTTAGAGATTTGTACGCTTCATAAAAAGACTATGTCAGATAAGTGTTGATTATGTGATTTTTGCTCTATGCTATTTACGGCAATTTTATCATTTTGTGACATACCGATCCTTCTTAATCATATTGCAATTAGCTTTGCATGTAGCCATCTGTCAGGGAGATAATCTTGACTGAACTATATAATGATACAAAATACCAGTATCAGATATTTTCTTTAACATGCTAGATTTGAGAAAGAGAAACTATGTTTTTTAACTATACATTACTGAATTTTATCTTTACTAGATGATATTTTAGATCACCAAATATCACTTAAAGTCTTAAAAACGGCATAGTTTATTAAAATATTTGCATCCATATTTAACTACAGACTAAGTTCAAAGTGTCTCATAGAATACCAGATATTAAAATATATCAATAACTACATATTTGAATTTAAACATTCAAATTGATATAATACTTCACAATAAAGTTTCCTTCTACTAATTTATCCATATGAGAAGAGTTCTTTTCCTTAGACTTTCTAAAGACAGATTTTTATTTGAGTTAGACAAAGTTCTTTGTATTTATCTTAATGCATATACTTTGTTTTAAAAAAAGTTGAGGTGACCAAGTTTTTATAGTTTACCTCCACTTTTTTCATTCCATTTACCATATCTCTGTATTCTAATGTACAGTTCAACTATTATTTGAAAGTCAGAAGCCAATTGAGTCGGTGTCCCGCATACAAATCCAGAGATTTTTTTTTTTCCTAGAACGTAGTTGTTTGGTTAATTGATCCCTTTCTTTTTTATCCTCTCCTTCAATGTTTCCTTTCTTCCCTTTGTTATTTTGTTCCTTCCCTCTTTTATTAGTTAAACATTTTGATGGGTATCTTTATGTTAGGCCGGGTTTTAAAGAACCAGGCAAATGAGAAGGACATGGTTGGTAAAATCTGAGAACATTAATAGCAATTCATTCCTCATCACTTATCAGATGTTTCACCTTAAGAAAGTTGTAGGATAATTCTAACTATCATTTTCTTATGCAAAAATGGTTTTGAGCCTTCCTGCCTTACACAACATAGAGGGTTAAATGCAATCATGTCTGTAAAAGCACAAAGCATCATACCTGGCATATAGAGGTTGATTAATCAAAAGTTAATTTCATTTTCTTGCTTGGAGTGTTTGATTAACGCAGAAATAATGACATCCAATGTGAAATATTATAAAGCTGTGTTATAAACAAGATGCTAAAGAAACACAGAAGAAAAAATGCCTAAATCTTTCTGCAAAAATAGATTATAATATTTGGCTGAATCCTAAAACATAAAAAGGACTTTGTCACATGTAGAAAGCCTGAGCAGGTATTCTAGGTTTGGAAAGCATCATCTGTAAATGTATGAAGGATAAAACTCTACTGACTGTATGGAGATCATACATTGGCTGAAAGGCCATACACTGGAGAAATAGAGAGAGATGATGTAGGAAAATAGTCTATGAAGAACCATGAGTGCCCTGCTAAACATTTTAGTTCTGCATATATCTGGGATTTCCAACCAGTGTGGATAAATTCCTTCAGCCATCAGGGCTTTTGGGCAGGGTCTGGGGCAGCCCTGGGGGTCAATCACTTGTAGCAATAAATAGAGGCATTAGGACCTCAGTGTGCTGAACAGATATATTTCTTTGTATGACAATATATTCAAAAGACTGGGAAACATCTCTATAGATCTTAAAATAAATATTTTGGTTTTTATACTTGCTAAATTTTAGATGCTTCCTATCTTGGCTAGTATTAGAAAAGGCAATGATCACTGAGGAATCAGACAAGCAAAAGCCCTAACTAAAGATTACGCAGCTCACTCAGGGTGGGAGGGTGAAAGTGAAGTGATCCAGCTGTGGAGCCTGCTTTGAAAAGGTCCATAACACTGCAGCTTCTGCAGTTTGGTACAAGATCCGTTAGTGTTCTCTTAGTATTTCCTAAAGAGCACCAGCATAGAAAATGCCCTTATTCTTGGCAAGGTTTTCCAGGGTTCCTGATACATGAAGTGACCCACTGATGTTTTCCAAGTGTCCATTATATTCCTGCTCAGAGGATTAAGGTACCTTTCTGGGACATGTGGCCTTATAAAGTTCCAGAAAGACAGAATGGGCAGCTCAGGTTTGGATATATACAGCTGACCACCTGTCCCTACCAAGGGAGAGTTGGTCTGTGTGTGGAGCTACCACTGAGATATTACATCTTCTCTCTGGTCCTATATTAGGACTGAGGCCTTAGCTGTCTTTCCTTTGGTTCAGGAAACACAGAAAGGAAGACCGCTGAGTCAATTTCCACATATTTAGGGATTTCAAAAACAAAGCATTAAAGTTCAGACTTTCTTTCCTGGGGGAAAAAAGGAATGATAGGATTAAACAAAAAAGATAAAATACAAGATCAGAGAATTACTTATATGAGTCAGTGGTTTGCAGTAAGACAGTTGCTTCACTTTGCCACTCTGTTATTAAGGCTACCTTTCTGCTACCTAGTCTGCTCTAAGGGCTCACCTGCTGAGATCAAGCTGGCAGGGAGCTAAAGTGCTGGGCCAAGTCACCACAACAGGTTCTAGACTGCCTGCTGCAGAGAATGTGAGTGGTTAGGTGGTGGTCAAGATTTTATTTTGAACTGTTTATACATGAGGCAGTATGTCTGATCTTCTTGCTCCGATATGGATGGAGCTAAGTGTATGCTCTTCTACTCATAGCCTAGTGAGAGATTCAAAAAGTCCACAGCCCCTCCTGCTGAGTAACCTTGCCTGCTAGAAAGCAGGGGAGTTCTCTAACGGTTGGAACCATGGCTAGATCTACAGGGAGGCGAGCACCGAGCATTGAGTCCTAAGAGAGTCCTGAGACATAGAGATGTGTAACAAATATTAGCAATAGGCACAATCCTTTTCAAAGAGTTAGGTGCTCAAAATTTCAATAATTTGGGCTGAGATAAGAACCACACTGTATGAGGGCATTTTTGCATTGCTAGAAAGAAATACCTGAGACTGGGTAATTTATAAAGAAAATAAATTTAATTGGCTAACAGTTCTGCAGGCTGTACAGGAAGCATGAGGCTGGGCATCTGCTCAGCTTCTGATGAGGCCTCTGGAAGCTTAAAATCATAGTGGAAGGTGCAGGGGACGCAGGCACATAACAGCAAAAGCAGGAAAAAGGGAGAGAGCACGAGTGGGAGAGGGTGCCACATACTTTTAAACGACCAGATCTCCTAAGAACTATCATGAAGTCGACATTAAGCCATTAATAAGGGATCCACCCCCAGGACCCAATCACCTCCTACCAGGCCCCAGTTCTAGCACTGAGGATTACAATTCAACATAAGACTTGGGCGGAGACAAATATGCAAACATTATCACACACTACCTCAGGAATGGGATCCAGATCTTTGATATTATACCCTGCATAACTATGACATATCTCTAGGACCAAGGCCATTAAGGTTTGTCTCACTGAGGTATCAGGTACTGACACGGTTTGGATTTGTGTCCCTACCCAAATCTTATGTTGAATTGTAATTTGTAGTGTTGGAGGAGGGGCCTAAGGGGAGGTGATTAGATCACTGGGGAGGATTTTCCCCTTGCTGTTCGCATGATAGTGAGTGAGTTCTCAGGAGATCCGGTTGTTTAAAAGTGTGTAGCCCTCTCCCTTCACCCTCTCTCCCTTTTTCTCTGGCCATATAAGACTGTCCTGCTTCCCCTTCACCTTCTGCCATGACTGTACGTTTCCTAAGGCCTCCCAGCTATGCTTCCTGAGGAAGTGTGAGTAAATTAACCCTCTTTTCTTTATAAATTACCCAGTCTCAGGTAGTCTTTTAATAGCGATGTGAGAATAGACTACAGGTTGGTATAGGTACCAACTCAGTAATTAAAAAGGCAAACATCTGGATTGAAATACAGTCAAACATAAATATGTGGATTTTGGAGCAGGCAGTCATAGAAAGGACACCCTTTTATAGGAGGTTTGTATCTGAGTTATAACAGGGCAAAATTCTCCTAAATGACACAATTCACCTTACAGCATTACAACACAGCAGTCAGTGCTTCCAGGAATAATGTCCAATAGACCCCAAATTTTCAGTTCCATCTATACACTCCAGGCTTTAAATCAGAGGGACAAGGACTGGCAAAACCAGGAAAGATATCTGATTTCAAGGGATAAATAAATGGTCAAGTGGCAATTACATATGAAAGTAGGGGATAAATGCTCTAAAAAAAGGTGTATCTGTAATGCTGTGAGAATGCACAGGAAGACTGAGAAAACTGACCCCACAGAGTTGGAATAATTGATTTCGTTGTTTTTGACTAGGACTGTTAGTACAGAGGAAAGAAAACAAAAGAAAAACAAAAACTACAAACAGTATGCTAATTCATCTCAAACTTTTATAAACAAGCAAAAGTAGAAATAAGTACCTAGGGAGGAAGAAAATAAATGAAAAAGATTGTCTGGATAAGGGTAAAGATGATTATAATTTTTGAGTAAATAGGTCCTTTGGTGTTACATTCCTTTTAAAAGTGTCAGTATTAAATTCTAAACATCAGAATTAACAATATTTTTACCACTGATATGTAAAATTTTGAATCTATGGGCATACATAGTAAAAGAAGAGGGCAAATGGTTAATTTCCTCACTCCATGGTAAACAACTGCATCATTGCTTTGCTGTTGCAGATTATGAAATAAATTATCTCTGAAGAATTTGACATAGCCAAAGAATAAAAGTATTTTATTTCAGGAATCATCTCTAGGGAGAATACGAATGCTTGGATCATTATAGCTATGTTAAAATCAATTTGGATTGATCAGAGAAAGAGAGTTGAAATCATAATATAGAAAACACTCCAAGGAATTCAAGTTCCCACAGCATGAAGAATTCATAATAAGCTTTTCCATCCTTAAGACCAAAGGCCATGATAAATTGAAAATGGCTTACACACCTTAATAAAGATCTATTATCTTTTGTTTGTTTCTTACTTTTAAAACCGATTTTGATATGAAATCTCAGATATAATGAAGTTGTTTTATGTTATGAAACATGATCTATATTTAGGATATTAATTCAAAGTCCTTCTCAGAAAACCCATTTTATAATACTAACTCTTTTATGCTGAATATATTTCAGTGTCTCTCCATACTTGAGACTTAAGACACACAGGGAAAGTATCTAAAATTTATTTAAAATAAAGGCAATAACAGTTAAGAATGCTTAAATCCAGGATTCCAAGTGGACATCAAGAATTGAGTGCTGATAAATATAAGTATTTGTAATAAATAGCAAAATTACTATCATTATTATAATTAATCATTATAATAATCTTTATTGTATCATTAATAATTATCATTATTATAATTAGCAGGTATGATTCTCACTCAATTTAACTACCAGTTTTCTTACTGGAGTCAATAGTATGTCTCAAACAACAGGATGATAGGTCCAGTTTTAAGTTGTTCAGTTATTTTTCTCAGTTCTGAGTCATGTTTCTTCTTCATTGTCTTCTGCACTTTCATTGAACTTAGTAGTATAAAGGTTACGAGGGCTGGCTTTGAGACTGCAATTTGCTCAGTGTCGAATTATATTACAAGGACTTACTGCCTAACAACTTACTTCAAAGTGTCCCCTTGCTGTAACAAAACATCAGGATTAAAAGCTGTAAACTTGTAGCAAACAATTGTCAGTTTTCAAACTCTTTACTGCCAAATACATGTAAATTTTACATAAACATTCATTGAAAAGCCATCTTATTTCTCCAGAATATTTGAAATTACAAGCTAAAAGTAAAATGCCCCAAATTAAGATATTTTAAAAATAAAACAAAACTACATATACCCATAATATTCCACTTTCTCCCAATTAAAAAAAAAGTTCCATGACTCTCATAATCTATTCCAACTAACTATATCTCTTCTACATAATTTTTCTATGGATGCTAATTTACTTCTTCATTTCCCATTCATTCTTCAATCTACTCCAACAGGCTTGTGTCTACCACTCTCCAAATTATATTTTAAAGTCATCTGAATTCTATAAATTGAAATTCCGATGAACCACTCTCAAATTTCATTTTAACTCACATTTTTTGCAGCATTCTATGTAGCAGAACATGTTTAAACTGTTTTTCTCCCTTAATACTTCCTACACTATCATTTTCTCTCCTTTATTAACTTCTTCTTTCTAGTCTCCTTCTTCCTAAATGCTTACAGTTTGCCAACTTACATGTTGAGTCTTAGGCCTTCTTGTTTTCCTGCCCTCCCTAACTGAGCACATCCATTGCCATATTTTGTCTATGTTATTGATAATAAGATAAACATTTCCAGCCCATTTAGGCTGCTAGGTACAACTCCTTTAAATGTCTCACTGCAGACGTTTTCCAGTTTCAAAATGGCAGCAAGAAAGCAAGTTGGCTTCAATCCCCTGCACAGAAAACCAAAACCGAATATACAGTGCCTAGATTATCACCAGAAATATCTGAGAGTCAAATTTGAAGAAGAGAGTTCCTGGGGCTACAGAAAAGTGAAAAAACTCTGAACACACAGGAAGGAAATCAGACTTCCATATCTGCGATGCCCTTCCCTCCAATCTGCCTGACACCTAGCAGGTGGAACATTTCCCCCTGACTCACAATTTCCACACTGGAAAAAAAGTAAGACTGAAGTAGACAACCAGCTTCCCCACTGGGCTCCCTGACAGGAGTCTGGTCCCTGCCTACACCCAAAGAAAGCACTGCAAGTGTCTGAAGAGACAAATATTCCTGAGGACAGCCAGAGACAAAGGGGGATGATGGGACTACCACGCTTAGTCCTGAAAACTCTGCTCTTTAAATCAGATATGGAAGCAACCTCATTGCCTATCAGTGAATGAATGGATAAAGAAAATGTGTCACATATACACAATAGACTATTATTCAGCCATAAAAATACATAAAATCATGTCATTTGCCACAACATGGATGGAACTGTAGGTCACTATGGTAAGTGAAATAAGCCAAGCACAGATAGACAAATATTGCATGTTTTCACTAATAATTTGAAGTGTAAAAATTGGACTTCATGAAGACAGAGAATGGACTGGTGGTTACCACAGTCCAGGAAGCACAGGGGGAGAAAGGATGAAGAGGGATTGATTAATCTGCAACAACAAACACTGTGATAAAAGAAATAAGACTTAGTGTTCAAAAGAGCAGCAGGATTATTATAGTTAACAATAATATATTATGCATTTCAACATAGCTAGATGAGAATAATTTGAATGTTCCTAGCATAATGAAAAGATAAATATTTAACATGAAGGATATCCCAATTACTCTGAGTTGATATTTGTACATTATATGAATGTATAAACATATTTCATGTACTCTCAAAATATATACATTATGTATCAATAAAAAATTGCAATCCTTAAACATGTTTGGCACTCTCAATGAATAAATAAATAAATAAATGCCTCACTACAATTTCATATTTAACATGCTCACAATGAAACTCATTTTTTCCTAGTTTTTCACTATCTTTTGCCATCATACCCTTGTTTTATCACACCTTCTCCTCTTACCCAACATTCAATGCTTCTGCAAACATTATTTTCCATGCCCTGAATTACCACAATGAATCATCTACAAATATTATCTTAGACATATATCCTCTTGTATGTCACTGCCTTTATTCTGTCCAGTATGACGTGTCAACCAGTATGTGACAACAGATTGTTTCCTGCTTCCTTTCTTTCCTCTTACGATCCGCTGTCCTCTTTTCAAATTATAACACCTTCCACTCTCAGCATTTATGATCCTTTAGTGTTTTCCCACTGCATGTAGAGCAAAACTCAAACTCTCTAGTATAGCATTTAATCTTGTGTGATCTTACCTTTCTTTTCAACTTTATCTCTTCCCTCAATCACCTTTACTCACTATACTGCTGACACATCAGTATTCTCTTGCAAATGTCAAACATATCCTGCCTAAAACACTGCATATGATGATATTCTCTCTGCTGTTGTACTTTATTAGTAGCCCTTTCATGTTTGTTCAGGTTTCAGTCAAACCGCCATCTACTTAAAGAAGTCTTTCTTGACTACCCTAAGTTGAGACCTCTAGTTATCCTCTGTTTTATAAGTCATAGAAATTTCCAAGAGTTAATGTGATTTGTATATAAGTATGTTTGTATTTGTGTGTATGTGCATACTTCCCACGTTGAAATATAAGGTCCTTAAAGGCAAAGACCATGTTTGCATTATCATTTTCTTCTTAGTAAATAGCATAGATATGAATCATAGTAAGTGCTTTCATAAATTTGGATAAGAAATTTACCATCTAGTTTGTTCAGATACACCTTTTAAGTCAATGGTAGTTTTAATTTTTTTAGTAAACAAACATTTTGCCTCATTAGTATACTTAAAAAGGAAGGGGTCTGACCTTTTGAACCTCTCATATTAGTCCATCAATGGCCATGGAATTCTCCAGGGGTCGGCGAGTCACATAACTGACCTAGTAGCTCCCAGTCAACGGCAACTTTTAGAGAAGGGAGCAGCTGTGAGCTATCAGCAGCCAACAATCAGCACTGAGGGATGGGTACAATTGCTCAGTACTGAAATACAGGAAGAGGATCTAAAGTGCCCATTACATATACCTTTTCATTTAATGATTGTCACAATCATCTAGGAAGATTATTAACCGTATTTTATGGTGATGAAAGTAAATGTAAAATGTTAAGTGATTAGTTCAAAGGAAAACTCCAGCAAAGGGTACTGCCTAGAATAGAGCTCAAGAATGTCACTTGAAAACTAGGAGGACTCTTCTCCTTTGAACTGAATCCTTCTTTGTGTATACAAAGGGACTCAAATAGAAGAACGTCCAAGTTGGGAGAGAAAAACAATTGACTTAGCTGCCAGTGTCATCTTTTTAAGCTAGGTAAGAAAATTGCCAGAAAGATTAAAATGCAAAAAACACTCACAACTCAGTTTTTAATAATGATTTTGCTCTGCTCATCATGAAGAAAATAACAACATTAATAATGGGGATACTAATAGTTACTATACTATTTGGTGTTTATTATATGCCTTTCTTTGAAATCTTTGAGAGCATTTTCATATTTAGTCCTCTCTTTGGCCTAATACTATTTCTATAAAATAGGAATTGACCAAAAATGGAACAAGACAGAAACTGATTTAAAGAATCAAAGACATAATTCACACTTTATGTTTCAAATCACCCTTTATCTTAGTCTGTTTTAGCTATAATAAAAATATCATAGGCTGGGTGACGTATAAACAACAAAAATGTGTATTTCACAGTTCGGGAGGCTGAGAAGCACAAGATCAAGGCATTGGCATATTCAGTATTTGGTGAGGGCCTGCTTCCTTGTTCATAAATGGCTACCTTCTTGTATCCTCACAAGGCAGATGGGACAAGGAAGCATGCTGGAGCCTCTTTTATGAGGGCACTAATCCCATTCATGAGAGTTCATTTCTTCATGACCTAATTACCTCTTAAAGGCCCCACCTCCAAATATCATCACATTGAGAATCCGATTTCCACATACGAGGTTTTGGGGAAATACATTCCGTCCACAACACCCTAATTAATAAAATACAATAAATATTAAATGAAAGCACTATCATATATTTTACCATAGCAAAGAAACATTCAGATACATTATAAATGACTAACATATCAAGATATATTATCAAGTCAAGGTAACTCAAGAAGCAGAGATCTCTGACAATAAATGAAGAACCATCAGTCTTTACATGTAAGAAGTTGAAAATATAAAGAAAATTATTTTCAAATATGGAGTATGCTACAAAAATCCTATAGTGTTGAAGGCCAAAATCTCAAAAATAGAACTGTAAGTAGGGAAGAATTTTATCATTAAGGAAGTAATAGCAAATAATCAAAAAACAAGCAATACTTACAATACTAGAAGGAGCATATCACTGTTTCAAAATATAGTTGACGAGATATTGAAAAAAAGAAGAATGATAAGAGGGCACAATGTAAAAAGTCCTAGTGTCTATTAAAGTTATTTACCACCAAAACCTACTTCTCATCTGTCCCATTTTACCCAAAAGGGAAATTTTATCTGCAAAGCATCCTGGTGAGAGACTTGCAGAAAAGGTAAGGTACTTAATATAGCATAAGAAAAAAGAAGACAGGGGAAAAGGGAGCTGAGAGGAGTTAGACAAAATAACAGTGGAAATTGCTGGAGTGCTTGTGTACTTCTTTTCAGGAAAACTGGGTGGTTTTGACCTATAATAATGACCCTATATAAATATTTCACATGCTTCTAATAGGATTTCGCTTATTTCTAAAAGGAGTTTTGGAGAAACTCTAAAATCTTAATTGAGAGCAAAACAAAGTCAGGGTGTTAAAAAGAAGGAATAGGATTTAAATCTACTTTTAAATTATTCTTAGAAGTTTGGCAGAATATTCTGGAACTATTGTATGTAAAAATATGGCTACCATTTTATTTCTTTCAAAAGAATTTTTACCAAACAGTATAATGATAAAGGAAGTTTTCAAACTGTTGTGTGAGGAACCTTAATTGCTCTGAGGTCTCAGAAAAGTTCAAAAGGAAGTACAAGAGGACCTCTCTCGTGATTTATATATCGTAGTTCCATGAACAATTCAATCTGGAACATAGAAAGAGTACTCTGTATGTGTATGTGTGTGTGTGCACATATCCATTTCAGTAGACTGCTTATGCTAATTTGAAAACAACTGGTATAGGCAATATGCTAAAAATAATACCTAAACCTGGGTGATGTTAAGCAATCAGGTAAAGGAAAATCCAAAAAGCCATCTGTTCAGACACAACTGAGTTCTTGATGTTTTAAAAAATAATTTATAGCTGGAGGTGACTTTAAGCAAGGGATACAACCTTCAAAAGAACACATTTGTCAATAGAGAAATTGAAAGAGATTCATTAGATGAACAAACTGCTCACAATGGTGTTTTCATGGACAGTAAAAAAATTATATATTAAGTCTATAACACTGAAAATATTGAGATTGTGATCATGTACAGCCATGGCACTGATAATTGCAAAGATTGTAAAACTCTCCCCAAGGAACAGAAGCAGAATTTAGTTTGCCCACATCTGTTCACATTAACATCACATTGGAGGTCAGAAAGTACAAAATTCATCACTAAGATCAAACTGTTTTTCATAGAAACATGAAACTATAATCCAAAAATTACTATATTTTCATTTTTATCAGTTAGAATAATTTGATTATGTCAGTTGAGTAAAGAATGCTTAAATACAACCTTGTCAAGAAAGTTTCTTTTTCCCTAAAGTTCCCATGTTCCTAAAGTTATATTCCCAATTAGACTGTAGACTTAGAATATATTTTATAATGTGACACAGATGGGCAGATTGTGGTCAGCAATAAGTTTAAAAAATAAATTAAACAGACTACTAAGGTACACCCTTTCAAATCCAAAGTCTGAGGTTTTGTTATTTTTGTTGTTGTTTTAGCTCAGAACAATTCTCAGAAAATATTGTTTGATTTCTAAAACCACAACGGCCTGATGTATTCTTTTCTATATCAAGCTTTCATTACTTGACAAAAGAGGTATTATAATTTGGGGGGTGATTAGACATAACAGCATTTTATAGTCTTGAACTATACAGCTTTAATTTGGGGCTTTTATCAAATACATGGTCTACTTGAATCTCAATTTCATTTCCATAGAATGAACATTAATTTATTATTTGTCTCTCACTTTTGGAAGTAAGGATTCGTTTTTAAATCTGAGTTGACATTCCTCATCATCTTTTATTGTTACTAGGTTAAGAATATGTGCAATTTTCTATAGAGGATGTTCAGCATTCTAATACTCTTATCAGCCAAACACTATCATACAGCTACCACTTTTTATGAGTAAAACCAGAATGTTTTCATTTGTTTGCTCACTAGTGATCTTTAAATAATTTGTTTTGAATATCTCTATGTGAATTTTCTTAAAGATCCATGATATATGTGGATAAATTCAGTGTTACGTCATTCTTTACTTGTGTTGACCGACTGACCAGCTTCTCACCTATACCACTAAAATTAGTTTGGAAATTTTCCTAGGTTAAATTTTGTCTACATTATTTTCTACAAGTTTTTTACAACTTAGAATAATTTGATTACTATCAGTACACACTTAGAATGCTTTAACTACAATCACTGTGATTAAAAATGCAATTTCAATAAAGTGGTACACATAGTAAAGCTTAAATTGTTATACCCTAAGCCATCTCATAACAACCTTTCCAAGAGTACCGAGTCTCCAGCAGCCTCCTCATAATACCGCTTGCTCAGAATTCCCTGTATTCCTTGGTTGTGGTACTGGTATACTTCTTTTTTTTTTTCTTTCTTTTTTTCCACATTTGGGAAGGTTTCATATTGCCTAGTCCAGCACTCAGTTAATGTGACTCTGATTCCCATACCCTACCTGAAGAGTGCATTGTGACATGATTTTGGCACAATATTTAAGTGGTGTTAACTCCCTGCCTAGTTTTTGCTCACAAGCAAGACTATGACATATACTTTACTTCAGTTCACAGGCATGACTGTCCATCTTATATTGCGATTCAGCTGATAAAAAATATTTTGCCTTTTATCGCTAGGCTTAGGGCAATAGGTAAGGTCTGGGGTTGAATATTTGTACCAAGCTCACAGAACTTTACAACAGTACCTCATAGTGTGTAAACTCCTTGGGTGGTACAGAGAGTTTCACGACAAGAATCAGCAAGAAGTTCAGATTAGAATTCTCGATTACACACACAGGTGAAAGTAAATATTTTATCACTTCGTATTTCAAAAGCCCACTCTTAAGGTCCTGAGTCTAACAAGTAAACACACAAAATTGGAATTGTAACCTTCATATGTGGATCTGGCCACAGTTAAGATAGTGACTCATATTTGGATCTAGCTCACAAGCAAAATAATGGGTCTCATCCTTTTTTTTATTCTTTTTATTTTATTATTATACTTTAAGTTTTAGGGTACATGTGCACAACGTGCAGGTTTGTTACATATGTATACATGTGCCATGTTGGTGTGCTGCACCCATTAACTCGTCATTTAGCATTAGGTATATCTCCTAATGCTTTCCCTCCCCTCTTCTCCCACCCCACAACAGTCCCTGGTGTGTGATGTTCCCCTTCCTGTGTCCAAGTTGTTCTCATTGTTCAGTTCCCACCTATGAGTGAGAACACGCGCTGTTTGGTTTTTTGTCCTTGCGATAGTTTGCTGAGAATGATGGTTTCCAGCTTCATCCATGTTCCTACAAAGGACATGAACGCATCATTTTTTATGGCTGCATAGTATTCCATGGTGTATATGTGCCACATTTTCTTAATCCAGTCTATCATTGTTGGACATTTGGCTTGGTTCCAAGTCTTTGCTATTGTGAATAGTGCCACAATAAACATACGTGTGCATGTGTCTTTATAGCGGCATAATTTATAATCCTTTGGGTATATACCCAGTAATGGGATGGCTGGGTCAAATGGTATTTCTAGTTCTAGATTTCTGAGGAATCGCCACACTGTCTTCCACAATGATTGAACTAGTTTACAGTCCCACCAACAGTGTAAAAGTGTTCCTATTTCTCCACATCCTCTCCAGCACCTGTTGTTTCCTGACTTTTTAATGATCACCATTCTAAATGGTGTGAGATGGTATCTCATTGTGGTTTTAATTTGCATTTCTCTGATGACCAGTGATGATGAGCATTTTTGCATGCATTTTTTGGCTGCATAAATGTCTTCTTTTGAGAAGCGTCTGTTCATGTCCTTTGCCCACTTTTTGATGCGGTTGTTTGTTTTTTTCTTGTAAATTTGTTGGAGTTCATTGTAGATTCTGGGTATTAGCCCTTTGTCAGATGAGTAGGTTGAGAAAATTTTCTCCCATTCTGTAACTTGCCTGTTCACTCTGATGGTAGTTTCTTTTGCTGAGCAGAAGCTCTTTAGTTTAATTAGATCCCATTTGTCAATTTTGGCTTTTGTTGCCATTGCTTTTGGTGTTTTAGACATGAAGTCCTTGCCCATGCCTATGTCCTGAATGGTATTGCCTAGGTTTTCTTCTAGGGTTTTTACGGTTTTAGGTCTAACATGTAAGTCTTTAATCCATCTTGAATTAATTTTTGTATACGGTGTAAGGAATGGATCCAGTTTCAGCTTTCTACATATGGCTAGCCAGTTTTCCCAGCACAATTTGTTAAATAGGGAATCCTTTCCCCATTGCTTGTTTTTGTCAAGTTTGTCAAAGATCAGATAGTTGTAGATATGCAGCATTATTTCTCAGGGCTCTGTTCTGTTCCACTGGTCTATATCTCTGTTTTGGTACCGGTACTGGTACACTTCTAAGAAATTCTTAACTTTTCTTCAAATTTTCACAGTCACTCCTCCCCTGAATAACTTATATAATAAGGATGACCTCATAATTATGATCAATCAGTATGCTTTAACTCTTTGAATTTAAATTGGCCAACTCAAACATTAGTATGTTAAGTAACACACATGCATTTTTCCTAAGAAATTACACACACACCCACACAACTTCATAGTTTATGGCGATAGAAAAATTCTCATAATTTATCTCATCATTACAAATAGTATACATGATTCTGAAGACATCATATTCATAGTAGATATAAATTTGTATTCTGCTTCTATTCTTCAATTTTAGCAATAATATTTCATCCACTAGATACTTTTCTAATTAATTCCTTGCATTTACAAACTCCTCATCAAAACAAATTTAGTGGAGTAATTTATGAGGTAATAATTATGCACCACACACATCTCTACACCCAAGTTCTAAGAAGTAGCCAAGCTCACTAAAAAGATTATGCTAGATATTCTGGAAGGGGAAGAGAGGTTAGGAGAACTTTAGTGGCTAAGGAAAAGGAGGAGAAAAAAGTTAGAGACTAAAGGGGTTACAGAAGTAGTGGAGACATAAGCCGTGCTCTATGGCTCTAACTCTGGATGATGGCAAGACATCAAAGGAATTGCTACCTGGAACACCAAATAGGCTAGCTTCTAGGTAGAGTGTACCTCATGTCCTCCAAAGATGGCCTTTCTCAGAGAGTGGTAGGAACATAGCAGATCTCTGAATGCTACAGGCTGGAATGGGGTCCAGTGTGAACTAATGGCAAATGATTTGATGAGTGTCCCTGATTCATAGGTATTAAGTTAGGCTTCAACAACTTGGCACAATTTGGTGAAGTCAGTAGTAATAACTCAAGTTAAATTTCTGCCTTCTCAGCAAATACGTAAAAAATAGATTCAACTGATTTGGAGAAAGGAAAGATATTTTTTGCACAGCTGAATATCTGGACTAAGATTCAAAACTACTAGAATAACCTACTCAGAAAAGAAAGTCTTTTTGCATGTCACTTTATCCTTCTGGATCATTCTATTGACAATTTCATGAGAGCAAAACTGGTATGTCAAAGGGTAAGGATATTTTTGATGAACCTGGAGACGCAGTACCAAATTGCTTATCCAAAAGTCTGACCAACTGATACTGCCACCATCTTCATAGATTTCAATGATACCAGTATTGTTAATTTTTTGGGTTTCATTTTATTTTTTAATCCATTGGTTAATAAAAATAGTGCCTTCATATTTTCTTTATTTACTTCAAAACTAAAGAAGTGAAACCATTGTTCTTGTTCTTTAAATAAACTTTGATGAGATATGATTGCTGCAAAATGCAGCCAATTTGATGAATACACAATTCAATAAATTTTGATGAAACCACCACTACAACAGAGTTACAAAATATTACTATCACCCCCATTAATTTCTTTTCCTCTTTGCAATTCATCTGTCCCTACATACTCTGCTCCAGTTAACTACTGGTCTGCTTTCTGTCAGAATAGATTAGTTTACATTTTCTAAATATTTATGTATCATTCATTATGTATTATTTTGTGCTTCAGTATGTATTTTTTTCTAGCTTTTCTCTTTCAGCATAATTCTTATTGAGAATTAATATTTCTCTTACATAAACTATTTTAGGCCTTTTCCTCATTTATCTTCAAATAAATTTAAAAATGGTCTTTATTAAAATAAATTTATTAAAAACATCACAGGGGATTTAAACTTTTAAAATTTTTATGTAATTTATATGTAATTATATAATAATTTTTACTTTTATAACTTGATCTTACTAGAAGCTGTAATAAAACTGGAATTTAGAAAATAATTTTTACCAAATTACTCTGTTTATATCTAGCTAACTCAATATTTTAACAAAGAAAATAATATTTACTAACTTTTGTTTCTACATTTAGTCAAAATGTGGAGTAGGCTATTCCATGCATATTAGAATTTTATTGTTATTTTGCAAGAACTGTTAACTTTAATCCCAATTTTGATATACTTAAGTCGATGTTCTAACTTTTTTTATTTTATGAAATTCCAATATTTCATTTCCTTCTTGTTTATAAATGTTTGAAGCTATTATATCCAATGATTAAAAGAAAAAGGAAGACGTATATTAACTCTGAGGTGAATGTTCATCTTCAAGCAAAAAGGTTTGCTTAGACTTAAAAACATTTAACAGATCAAGAATTAAACAAAAATTATCAAATGACATAATGTTTATATTTTACTATGATCCATAAGAATATAAATATTTTATTAATAAGTTGTATTAATGAGAAATCATATTTCACTTATACCATTTTTAATTACAGCATCTTATTAGGATATTAAAATCAAATAACATCTATAAACAGCACATGAATAATGATTTTCCAGCTTTAATAAATTGAAAAATATCACCATTACTTTTTAAACTCTTTTAGAGATAACATTTGATTGTGAAGATCATTGTACTTGTTCCTTAAAAATCAATTTTGCATTTTTTTTCCTTGGAAACAGAAAGAGAAAGGATATTCCACAGCTAACCACCATAGCAGATAATGTTTCTGAATGTTTTAAGTAATCACAACTGTAACTTCCCATTTTGATATCCATAGTGATCATACCACCTATTAAAGAAGACAAAAGAAAGGAAGACACTTTTATTGAGCTCCTATTATTACAGCTACTATATTCAATATTTAATCTATATTGTCTCATTTAATCCTCCCCAAATAGTCATAAAGCAGAAATATTATCTTCATCTTGCAAATGGGGAAACTATTATTTAAAGTGGTTAAATTCTACAAATTCACCAGGGAAATTAAAGCAGTAATTTAGTTCTGCCCTCTATATAGCTAGTTACTAAATCAGTCTTTGGGTTTCTCCTCTCTATATAAACAAAACCAGTTTCTTCAGTCACTTCTAGATGGTCCAATCAAGTGTTGTTAATCCTACCCTCCGCATGCTTTTATTTTCCACTTTTGGAACTTCAAAATAAAACATCAAAATTCTTAAATGATGCCAAAGTTGTTTAAAGTGCCAGAGAGTAATAAAAGAAAATTCGGCTATTGACAGTTTTAAAGGGAATTCTAGACACGCAATTCCACCTTGGGGACCAGGATACGGGAATTTGGAGTAAGTCTGAAGGAAGAAAATTTGTGTCCCAATTGCATATCATTCTTGATTAAGAACTATTAGAAACAGAAATAGGTCATCAGTAAGATAATTTCCTCCAACTTCCTAATAGTAGTTACGGCCACAAAGGGGTGTTAATAAAAATAGACATTTTTTTTAAAGGCAGTATGCCCCTGGGAAAGAAACTATTTCCTCGCAGTTATAAAAGGAACTGAGACTGTTATAAAGCATTAAAAGTTAGAGTTTGGGACATTAAACAGCAACTGGATTCACTTATTTTCAGAGACTTCATTAACCTGTTAATGTTTATTCATGCCAATTCTTAGCAGACTAAAAATAGCTAAAATCCTACTGAGACTAGTATTCTTCAAGAAGAATCAACACATTCTATTGTAAAAAGTACATTTGTTTCCTTTTTTTCCCTTGGAGGTGTGTTTTTCCTCGGAGGTGGCTTATCTTCTAGTGGCTACTCTTTTTTTAACATTTTAATTTTAGGGTTACAGGTACAGTTTTATTACATAGGTAAACTTGTGTCATGGGGGTTTGTTGTACAGATTATTTCATCACCGAGGTATTAAGCCTAGTACTCATTACTGGTGATTCCTGATCCTCTCCCTCCTCTAACCCTCCACCTTCTCAGAGGCCCCAGTGTGTGCTGTTCCCCTGTATGTGTCCATGTGTTCTCATAATTTAGCTCCCACTTATAAGTGAGAACACGCGGTATTTAGTTTTCTGTTCCTGTGTTAGTTTGCTAAGGATAATGGCCTCCAGCTCCATCCAAATCCTTGCAAAGAACACAATTGCATTCCTTTTTATGGCTACGTTGTATTCCATGGTGTACATGTACCACGTTTTCTTTATCCAGTCTATCACTGATGGGCATTTAGATTGATTCCATGTCTTTGCTATTGTGAACAGTGCTGTAATGAACATACACATTCATGTGACTTTATAATAGAATGATTTATATTCCTTTGAGTATATACCCAGTAATGAGATTACTGGGTTGAATGGTATTTTTGTCTTTAGGTCTTTGAAGAATCACCACAGTGTCTTCCACAATGGTTGAACTAATTTACACTCTCACCAGCAGTGTATAAATATGATTTCTTTTTTCTCCACAACCTCGCTAGCATCTATTATTTTTTACTTCTTAATAGTAGCCATTCTGACTGGTGATAGGTGGTATCTCCTTGTAGTTTTGATTTGCATTTCTCTAATGACTGGTGATGTTGAGCTTTCTTTCTATTGGCCACATGTATGTCTTCTTTTGAAAAGTGTCTATTCATGTCCTTTGCCTAATTTTTTATGGGGTTGTTGTTTTCTTGTAAATTTCTTTAAGTTCTTTACAAATGCTGGATATTAGACTTACAGCCAAGTCACAGACAATTTGCCACTCACAAGTACCACACAAAAAAAGACGAAAATACTTAGGAATATGGCTAAGTAAAAACGTGAAAGATCTCTACAAGGAGAACTACAAACCATTGCTCAAAGAAATAAGAGACGACACAAACATTCCATGCTCATGGATAGGAAGAATCAATTGGTAAAACGGCCATATTGCCCAAAGCAATTTATAGATTCAATGCTATTCCCATTAAACTATTATTAACATTCTTCACAGAACTAGAAAAAACGATTCTAAAATTCATCTGGAACCAAAAAGAGCCCGATTGGCCAAGGCAATCCCAAGCAAAAAGAACAAAGCTGGAGGCATCACACTACCCTACTTCAAACTATACTACAGTGCTCCAGTAACCAAAACAGCATGGTACTGGCAAAAAAAAAAAAAAAAAAAAAAAAAAAAATCAGACACATAGACCAGTGGGACAGAATAGAGAACCCATAAATAAAACCACACACTTAAAACTATCTGAACTTCAACAAACCTGATAAAAACAAGAAAAGCAACAAGACAAGCATTTCCTATTCAATAAATGGTGCTGGGAGAACTGGCTAGCCATAGGCAGAAGATTGAAACTGGACCCCCACCTTACACCACATACAAAAATTAACTCAAGATGGATAAAGACTTAAATGTAGGCCAGGTGTGGTGGCTCAGACCTGAAATCCCAGCACTTTGGGAGGCTGAGGAGGGCAGATCATGAGGTCAGGGAGATCTAGACCATCCTGGTCAACATGGTGAAACCCCATCTCTACTAAAAATACAAAGATTAGCTGGGTGTGGTGGTGTGCACCTGCAGTCCCAGCTACTCGGGAGGCTGAGGCAGAAGAATTGCTTGAACCCGGGAGGCAGAGGTTGCAGTGAGCGGAGACCGCGCCACTGCACACTAGCCTGGCGAAAGAGTGAGACTGTTTTTAAAAAATAAAAAAGACTTAAATGTAAAACCATAAACACCACTGAGGACATAGGCACGGGCAAAGATTTCATGAAGACACTGAAAGCAATTGCAACAAAAGCAAAAACTAGGATATAATTAACCTAAAGAGCTTCTGCATAACAAAAGAAACTGTTAACAGAATGAACAGACAACCTACAGAATTTTTACTAACTATGCATCTGGCAAAAGACTAGTATAAAATTTTTCTACCCAAAGTACTAATATCAGAGACTTTTTAAAATCAACTCTTTCATTAATCCTATTTACTCATTCTCTCTCTCTCTCCCTTTCTCTTCCTCTCTCTTCCCTAATAGTTTTAAATTACTTTTTATTAAAAAAGTGTTGAAATGTTGCATAATAATGGTGAGTGCTTACTAAGTGAGAGGTGATTTACTAAATCTCCTATGTACATTATCTCATTTAATCCTCACAAAAATCTCATTACATAGGTATTGCTCTCTCTCCTATATTGTAGTGCTTGAACAGCTTGCCCTGTGAGTGGCAAAACTGAGCTTAGAACTCAGTCAGTCTGAAATCCAGAGCCTGCATGCCTCATCAATAAATTACATTGCCCCCTCTTTACATTACATATACAGAGGGAGCATTTCCATTAAATCATAACTAACTTCTTACATGGGTTTATTATTATACAAAAATTATTTTAATTTTTCAGGTTTTTGGAAACCAGATAGTTTGTCACTAAATGGCAGTTTTTGTTTTGTTTTTCCATATTTTTCAAGTAAAAAAATAAGAATCAAGAGTCACTTAAAATAATCTAACACTAAAATAGGAAGGAAAAAATATCCAGGAAGTAATAAGGGAACAGCTTTGCAAATGTTAACTCTTTGCAGGAAGAAACTGTGTCCAATATGTTCAATGAAATATCTTTAAATACAACACTTGGCTCATAGAAAGTGTGAGTTAAAAAAACCATGTAAACATGATTCTTGATTTCTTGATTTTGAAAATTGGGACATTTTCTTCTGTGCTTTAGATTCTGAGTTTTAGCTTCTTGAAGAATAAAGTAAACAACAAATAGCTCTCTGTTCCTTTCATGCTTTATTCAAATTCTTCATGTTTGGGAACTTAAAGTGTTTAATTCTCTTTAGAATTTCTTTCAGATCAATTAGATATAAAATGTCAGGGTATGTGCATTAATTCTGAAGCTAAAAATTTACTTATTCATTACGCTAGTGAGAGTCATAAAATGGCATGTTCTTTACATGAAATCACAGCAAGCTACAATAAAGACATATTAATCATATCTTACCACCTCTTCCCATGACCGAGATCAATGTATTATTTGGGCATTAGTGGTTTCAAATAAAAGTAAAAATTTAAACATAAGAGAAATATTTACATATTTTGCCATTTGAAAAAAAGACATGGTTGAGAAGTAAGACTGTATTCCATTTACTGCTCTACTCTTATACTAGGTCTCAATAGAGTAAGAATAACAGATGGGAACATAGGGTATATTTATTTGTATTAGGACTTTAATGTGCAAATTATCGCTCTAAAAGAATGAGAAATGAACTGACCACCAGATCATCTCATAACAATTCCTCTAAGTAAAAAGAGAAAAAAATACAGAAACAGAAACGGAGATTGTGAACTCTGTGAGGAATAAGCCTTGACATTTTATTTTCCTATGTAATGTACTCAAATGCAAAATATTGCTTCCATTAAAATGCATAAAAATCAATTTCAGAGTATGAAGTGTAAATGTTGCAGCAGATTTATTCCGCTAATCTTACGGATGACTCTTTACTCAGGATGATGTTTGTCTTTATGCATAATTGAATTTTACAACTCTTCAGCAGAGAAAATAAGTTATTTCCTTATTGGAGGATTTTAAATCTAAATGAATATAAATAGGAAATAGTTTTAAAAGAAACATTGTAAAATAGTAAAAAAAAAAAAAAATTTAACATTTTACTTCTAAAGGTCATATACTATAAAGTTGAAAACCTATTTTCCCTGATAATAGATATTAGTCTTGTTTGCTAATATTATATCTAACATATCACAAAGTAAATATATATAGTAGCAAAATAAGAACATGAAAAAAATCTTAGAAGGTAAATTATAAAGATAAAAATAAATAAGAATAAAGTACTTGAAATTGAAATAATATTCTGGTTAGGGACAACCTCTCATGAGAAATAATTTCAAATTTGAAAAAGAGATGTAAAGACAAAACAAAGGGCCGAGAGCGGTGGCTCAAGCCTGTAATCCCAGCACTTTGGGAGGCCAAGGCAGGCAGATCATGAGGTCAGGAGATCAAGACCATCCTGGCTAACTCAGTGAAACCCTGTCTCTACTAAAAATACAAAAAAATTAGCCAGGTGTGGTGGCATGTGCCTGTAGTCCCAGCTACCCAGGAGGCTGAGGCAGGAGAATTGCTTGAAAACAGGAGGTGGAGCTTTCAGTGAGCCAAGATCGCGCCACTGCACTCCAGCCTGGGCAACAGAATGAGATTCCATCTCAGAAACAAAAAAAAGTTAGTGAGGCATTGGATCCACAGATACTTTATTGCTGCCCAGGCATGAAAGCAATGACCAACAGAGAGATGGAGGTGCTAAGATAAGGAATTCTGGTAAATAACTTGTCCTCCTATTTGATGAAGCAAGGATATGAACTACTCTTGGGCATGATGGATGTAAATAATGCTGCTGTGCTCAAGCTGGCCTGCTAATACTCATTCAGGCAGAAAACAAAGAAAAGGTATGCTAGGATCATCAGTCTTTGATGGATTTTAACCAAGAATAAAGTTATTAAATAAGTGGATTTGAATCTTGACCAGCCTCTTTCAGTGACCCAAGAAGTGGAACACCTCTTAGGTGATTCTAAAAGAAAGTACATGGAGACCATTCAGAATTACAGGAATTAGGAGCCCAACCATGCAGAGGACATCTGGAGTAAGTGTCAGCCTGAGAAGCAACAACCAAGGAAAAGAAGACTGCAATCTGATTGAGTCAAGTAAGAAGATATTTACCCGCTCTTGTCATAATCACAGAGGGAGCTGGCATCTAGAAGTGGGAGTGAAAAGAGATGTCTTGAAGCCCACCCACAACCTAGTACTCTTAAAGCTATAAGAGCTGTCATCACAGATGGGAAATGTAGAAAAACCTTTGAGTATAATTTGAGATTGGCATTTTAAAATCAATAAATAATGAAATAAACTAATAAGTAGCTGAAAAGTTATAGCATCTGTCTAAGAAAGAGTCAAGGAAGATGTTACCTAGAGAGAAAAAGGGGAGAAGTTTCATTTTAATATAGCTGGGGTGATTACTGGAAAAAATATGATAACCTATTTAAATAATGACATGTTGTAACTCCTCAAGACACCAATTGCTATAATCAGTGGTATACTTAATATAATAATATTGTGTTCTTTTTTTTAGGATAACACCATGGATCATAAAGCTCAGGTGTCTACCTTTGAGAAAGGACACATTCAGAAATAGTTATGCCCATAAACCAGTATTAGAAGAAAACATTTATTCAACAAATGTTTTCTCAATGCTTCATTATATGTGCCAAGCACAATTCTGGTTGTATATAGTAATTTTAGTGATGAGTGAACAGGGTCAGACATGTCCTGTAGAGTTACAATACACTGTGATTAAGCAATAGTTGAGGGAGAACTCTCCAAGGAAATGATATTAGAAATAACACCTGAGTAATGAAAAGGCATCGACCATGTGATGATCTAAGTGGCAAAGGATAAGGCAAGGTGATATAGACTACATTGTGTCCCCAAAATGCATAGGTTGAAACTCTAACCCCCAATGTGATATGAGATAGGGCTTTTACAAAAGGTTATTAACATTAAATAGGGGTATAAGGCTCAGGCCTGAAACCAATAGGATTGTTGTCCTGATAAGAAGAAGAGACATGACAAGTGCACAAGCACAGAGGAAAAACCATGTGATGACACAGCAAGAACGTGGCCTTCTGCAAGTAAGGAAGAGCATCCCCACCAGAAACTAACCCTGCCATAACCGTGATCTTTGACTTTCCACCTCCAGAAATGTGAAAACATAAATTTGTGGCATTCTGCTAGGGCAGCCCTAGAAGAGTCATACAGAAGAGGAGATACTTAAGACAGAGGAAGCAACAAATGCAAAGGCCCTAAAGGAAGAAATTTCGAGAGTTCTAAACAATGAGTGATGTGAATAACAGCGTAGTCACAGGAAGTAAGGCCAATGTTGGAGATGAAGGTGTAGGGGCAGGCAACGGCTAGATCCTGGAAGGAGAAGAGGTCATCCTGAGCCATGACCCTGAGTTTGGATATTATTTTAAAGATAAAACGAAGCAAAAGAAAGATAAAAGAAACGACCAGCTGCTTCTTAGAAAATGAATAGTTGGGGCACAAATGTGGAACTGTTAGGCTATACAGTCCAAGTTTAACCTATGAAATTAATAGTGATCAAGAGGAAGGAACACATTTGCAGTACATTTTAAACTTGCTGATGAATTATGAGAAAGTAGTGTTACCTGTTTGGCCACTCTGGCTGCAAGTCTTTTCATTCTAAGAGTAATATAAGGACCACAATATTTAGATATCTATGCTGAAGGTTTTTTATAAGTTGTAATTCATTAAAATGAAGAAAACACTTTATCAACAATGATTTAACCCATTTATGCCAGAGGTTGCCTTTTTAAAAAAAAAAAATCAAACCTTGGCGATGACTTTGAGCAGTAGGATATAAATAACTCCCACAAGCTTAGCGTTCCAATAACGGATCACTAGGCATAATAAATGGGTTAAGAACAGACTCTTAAGAGGAATATATGCAAATTATATAAAAACAATTTAAAAAAACCTAAAGGTGGGTCTATATTTTGAGATCCCCTTTAGCAAGTAAATTTTTATCCAAATGGCTAGGAGAAGTTACTGTACTGGACCAGTGGGAATCTCTTCCTGTGAAACCTTTTTTGGGTAACTCACAGAGACGGTGCTCCAGTCTGGATAATAGCATTTATCACATCATGACCCCTATTGCTGACCACAAAACTACAATTCTTAGTGTTCTATTCTTGTTAGCATTGCTGTAGCTCTGTCTCTCCATCCTGCATTTTCTTGACTCTTCATCTATGCTCCAACAGACTTAGGTACTCTGCAGGTCCATTTCAGTATTTTGTAAACTGGACTGCCCTAGAAATATTATTTTTCTTACTTGTCCAGAGTTACATAGCATGTTGTCCTATTATTTCGCTATAATGACCTGATCTGTGAAATTTCTGCATGCATTATTCATCTTATTATTGTCAGTGAATCCGCATGTATCTATATTTTTCATCTCTATCATTTATTCTGGGGATTCACTGAGGTCATCTGATCTAGCCTGCACATGGCAGGAAACTGCTTCAGTCTGTGGATCTTGGCTGGTTGCAATCTTCACTGCAGTTGGGGCTCAGTCTGCACCAGAAAACACTAGGAAAGCTCCTGGTATTGACAGAGGTATAATAGAGCAAGCAAAAAGAAGCTAGGCCACTTGAGGCATAGGCTCAGAACTGGCATACTACAACTTAGACTCATATTCCATTGGCCCAAACAAACCTTATTGCTAAGGCCAAAGTCAAGGAATCTGGAAAAGCACTTGTGCTTTAGTGGAAAAAACTTCAAAGTTATATGCGAAAAAGCATGAATACAAGGAGAAATGAAAAACTGGGACCAATGATTCAAATGACGACACCTATATATAAATACCACACACAGTAAACATCACAGACACAAACTTACAAAGAAAAGCAAAAATATAATAATTATGTATATGTTTTATATATACATAATATACACGTATATATTGTGTGTATATACATGTTCTCGAGTTTATTAAAAATCTGATAAATTAAATCTGTTCTATCAGGACTTCTGGCCACAGAGATATAACAGAGAATAAATATGTACTTACTGGTGAAACAACTAAAAAAAGGGAGAAAAACATATAATCCCCAAGACAAAGGAATAAAATGAAGTCAGCCTCAACATTGCTCCAACTTATGCGTAAAGAAAGTGTCCAGGCTACAACACAGCGAGAAGGAAATGAGGTAGAGACAGGCAGTCTTTTTGTGTTGAGAAAACATAGCTGGAGTCACAGCTCCAGCCGTGAACTGAAAGAGTTCACAGGAGATAGATTACTAGAGAGGAGAGTGATGGCAAAAGAAAAAAACTGCATTTGTGGAGTGCCTCCTCAAATACTTGACCAAGTGATGATTAGCACATATGTGTGAGAAAATTACCCAAGGCCACAGAAAGAAGCACCCAGAAGATTAGAAAAGTCTTGTATCAATATTAAGAAAAATGATCAGAGCATTAATAAACTATAAAAGAACATAAATGTGGGCGGCAAGCCACCCAGGTGCCGAGGCAAGGGACCGAGGACACGAGCTGTTCCAGTATAATAAAATATAAAATAAGAATAGTTATATCAGATGTAGATCTTAGATATGATTATATATGAATATCATTAATCATTAGTTTGTAACAATTACTCTTTACTCCAATACTATAATAATCCTCCCTCTATAATCATAACCTAGGAAAAACCAGGCCATACAGAGATAGGAGCTGAGGGGACATAGTGAGGAGTGACCAGAAGACAGAGTGTGAGCCTTCTGTTATGCCCAGACAGGGCCACCAGAGGGCTCCTTGGTCTAGCGGTAACGCCAGCGTCTGGGAAGACGCCCGTTGCCAGGCGGACCGTGGTCTAAGGGTAGCGTGTCAAGGAAAAACACCCGCTACTTAGCAGACCAGGAAAGGGAGTCTCCCTTTCCCCAGGGGAGTATAGAGAAGATTCTACTCCTTCACCTCTTGTGGAGGGCCTGACATTAGTCAAGCTCGCTTGCAGTTATCCGGAGGCCTAACCGTCTCCCTGTGATGCTGTGCTTCAGTGGTCATGCTCCTAGTCCACCTTCATGTTCCATCCTGTACACCTGGCTCTGTCTTCTAGATAGCAGTAGCAAATTAGTGAAAGTACTAAAAGTCTCTAATAATGGTGTAAGTTGTTTCTCTCTTTGTCTCCTCTCCCTCTCTGCCTCAGCTGCCAGGCAGGGAAGGGCCCTATGGCCAGTGGACACGTGACCCACGTGGCCTTACCTATCATTGGAGATGGCTCACTCTCCTTATCCTGCCCCTTTGTCTTGTATCCAATAAATATCAGTGCAGCCTGGCATTTGGGGCCACTACTGGTCTCTGCGACTTGGTGGTAGTGGTCTCCCGGGCCCAGCTGTTTTTCCTTTTATCTCTTTGTCTTGTGTCTTTATTTCTACACTCTCTCGTCTCCGCACATGGGGAGCGACCCACCAACCCTGTGGGGCTGGTCCCTACACATAAAGTGGTAAAAATGCATGCAAATAAAGACCCCAAAATAAATGGGAGACAGAAAAAGAGAAGAAATTCAGAATTCTATCAGGTAAATTTAACAACTAGATTGAAGTAATTTAAAAGAATCAAGCAGAAATTCTGGAGCTGAAAAATGTGATGGACAAATGAAGAATGTATCAGAGTCTTTCAATAGCAGGTTTGATCAAGCAGAAGAAGGATTAGTGAGGCTGAAGGTAGGCTATGTGAAAATACATAGAGGAGACAAAAAAAAAGAATAAGAAACAGTAAAGCATGCCTACAGGATCTAGAAAATAGCCTCCGAAGAATAAATCTAAGAGTTACTTGCCTTAAAGAAGAGGTAGAGAAAAAGATAGGCAAAGAAAGTTTATTCAAAGGGATAACAACAAAGAACATCCCCAACCTTGAAAAAGATGTCCATATCCAAATACAATAAAGTTATAGAACACCAAGCAGATTTAACCCAAAGACAACTACCTAAAGGCATTTAACAATTGAACCCCCAAAGATCAAGGATAAAGGATCCTAAAAGCAGCAAGAGAAAAGAAACAAATAACATACAATGGAGCTCCAATACATCTAGCAGCATGAGCATTTCCTTCACTACCCTAAATGGTGTCTGTGTAGGTCACTTGGCACATAAGTCCACTGGCTGTGAGTCCAGTTCAGCCCTAGATTCACCTAGAAGTTTCAGTCATTGGGGCCTAGACTGCCTTTCCCATTTATTCGGGGCCCCCAAGCACTTTAGCATGTGCGGGTGAGACTTGCCAGAACTCAATTTTTTGACTGCCGGGATGGACAATCCCCTTCTAGCTGAGGCTGATTTAAATACTCCTTCTGAGGGTTGGCATCAGCTGTGTTCAGCCTGGTTTTGCTTTCTGCTATTACAAAGGACTACTGAGTTCAATGCAATGTCTCACAGTTGCTGCACTGTCCCTCTCCCAGGCACAGAGATTCTCACTCTGAGCCACACAGCCACTTCCAGGGAATGGAAGAGGTGTGCCATCAGTAAGTCAGGACTATATCCTACCCTCTTCCAGTGCCTCTTTCAGTAATATGAAATTAAGTCTAGGTACTGTGAATGCTCACCTGATTTTTGGTTCTTATGAAGGTGCTTATTTTGGGTAGATAGTTGTTAAATTGGTGTCCTTGTGGTAGTGGGATGATTGGAGGCTTCTATTTGGCCATCTTGCTCTGCCCCTCCATAAATGTTAACAAATTTATTTGTAACAGCCACAAACAAGATACTACCAAAATGTCCATCAGCAAATGAATGGATAAACAACTAGTGGTATATCCAAACAATGCTCTACTACTCAGCATTAAAAGTAATGAACTTTTAATACTGAGTACTGATACATCTAGTTACATGAACAAATGGCAAAATAACCATATTGAATTAAAGAGCAGGCAAAAGAGTGGATACTGCAGATGCCTGTGATAATTCTAGAACACGTTAACCAACATAAAGAGACAAGTGTATAGAGCCATAGTTATTGGCTGTAATAAGGGAAAGGAGAGAGGAATTACATAGGTGCATAAGGAAAAATTTGGGAATGAAAGATATGCTTATTGTCTTAGTTGTGATGATGGGTTCACGGCTCTAGACATATGTCAAAACTTACCAAACTGCACACTTTAAAGTACAGTTTATTTTATGTCATTATTACTTAATAGAGCTATTATAAATAAGTCTTATTTGGTCTCTTGATTTTAACTGAATTGTATGCATTTTAAAGTAAATACATATTTTATAATGTAAATAACTATTTCTTATTAGAACTTTTTATATTTAATTTACTTTTTTTCTGAAATTGGAATGTTCACATTATTATAGTTAAATTTAACAGAGTGGGAGGGAATTTAAAGTGGAGATTCTGTCAAAAATTTTGAAATTCAGAGAAAAAGCTTTGAATCATTGCCAAAAATTCAGATTTTTTTTCATTCAAAATCAGAAGTGTTGATTTTATTGTTGGAAGATATATTAATTGTTTAAAGTCATTACCAGAAACTTGTAGAATTTAACTTCTATATAAATAACTATCTGAATATACAAAGTATCAAACAAAAAATGCAGCCCATACCTACAGCAAGCTGCTTTAGTAAGACACATATCTTCAATGTTTCATTCACCACTTTGGGATTTTCTTTTTATATTTTAAGATTAACTAAGTTGTTGATTTTTTTTTTTCAGGAAGAATGAAGAATGGAAGAATGAACAAACTTCAGGTTAGCCAAATAGTGCAAGTAAACAAGGAAAGACAATAAACAAATAGCCAAAGCAATTCTGAAATGGAATGTAAAAGCACTGATTTTCCTTAAATGTTTTCTCATAATTAAAAAAAGTCACTTCCCAGAGATCGTCAGCTATTAGTGAAGTTTTTGTTTCTAATTTTTAAATAAATTATCTGTTTCTGTGAGCCCAATGAACTTGATAACGCTCTCAGAGTCTGGGAGCCTTGTCAAATATGTGGGGAGCTGCGTCTTCTGGATGTGGAATCATGCTCTCCAGTGCTGTTCTCACCAGCAGTGTTCACTCCTCTCCTGATCCCCTTCCACTCTGTTATATTTGTATTTTAATGTGTCCCTTTTAATTATCACTGTGAACTCAGAGCCTTTCCCAAACATAATTTATTTTAATTAATCATGTATATATATTCTTTTTAACATTAAAATTGGAGATGGGAATAGTTTTAATGGGTTTTTCCCCTTACAACACTTATTCTTTTATTCTAAAAGCATATTTAGTTTGACGTTGAAAAGACAGTCCAGACAGACCCTCATAATTTTCCTGTATTAAGAAATGAAACTGGCTGTAACCCAAACACTCCTGGATCTTTCTGGAAAAGAAAACACACACATATGTTTCTAGGGTAAAGTTCCACTACTGCTTATAGGCCCTACTTAATGACAGAGCTGGACAAAATCATTTTAAGTTGTTACTTTATACTGATTTTACCAACTGAACATCTATTTCCCTTGCTTTTTCTTACAGTATAAGGTTTCAGCAACTAGTAAGATTTTCTTCTACAATACTTTATTGTATAATGTTACTTCTTTTTTCACACAGGCCTTTACTCCTAATTTCAATTTATAATTTTCTATGACAAGGGAGTTAAATTTGATCAAGAGGAGACAATGATTTTGGTAATTATTTTCTTCTCCAATGATAAAACTTGTGTCAATAATTTTCAGTTTAATTTACTTGTTGGTGGAGGGTTCATTAAATCTACTAAAGGAACCATTTCAATTAGAATTAACACTTTTATCTAGCTTACAAATATATATAGAAGACAAACCTTGATATGCTAATCTTCTGGGAAAAGAGGCTGCCACAGCAAATTTAAGACATTTTTTCATAACATACCACTACTCCATGGCCATCAGACAGCAAATAAACATGCATTGTTATGTTAAGGAAAATTATCTCAAAAAAGAATTTCTGATCCTTTAGGAATTCTTAAATACTTTGATCATCATCCCTTTGAAGTAATATTCATTTAAAGAAACATTCCACGTGCAATGCTGGACTCTTCAATGTTTCATTAGTAGGTACAGAATTATTATATGATATATTTTGCATTCACAGGCAGATCATTAAATTCTGCAAGCATTGCTAATTTATGTTTCAACATCACAGTCCTTTCCTAAGAATGCCAAGTATACACATACAGAAAGAATTTTAATGGAAGAAGAGATGTATTAAGCAATAATTTTCTCCATTTCCTCCAAACAAGTTTTGCATATTTATGCCATAACAGAAAGGAAGGAAAGAAGGAAAGGAAAGAAAGGAAGAAGGAAGGTGGGAGAGGAGGAAAGAAGGAGGTGAAGGGAGAGAGGAAAGAAAAAGGGAGAAATGAAGGAAGGGAGGGAGGGAGAGAGGTAGGGAGGAAGGGAGGGAGGGAGGGAAGGTAGGAGAAAGGAAGGAAAGGAAGGAAGGAAGTAAAATTCTGAAAAATCATTTTAATATTTAATGGTAAATAATTTTTCCAAATCCTTACTTTTGATGAATTAGAATGAATGGGTTGGATATCTATCTATTGATCTATCTATCTCTCTTTTTATCTCTCTATCTGTTTATCTCTATCTTAAAAGACAAGAGGTATAAAATGGGAAAATATAGTCACATTTTACAGGAAAGTTTAATCAAGTACATAGTATAAGAAAGTTCAAATATAAATAAACAATGATAAAATATTCACCATTCCACATAAATTCAGTTCTTTAAAGGGCAAAAATAAGACAGATTTGGTGGTGGAGAGGGCAGAGAGAAAGAGAAGTACAAAAATAAGATAATGACAATATATGAGTTTGCAGGAGGCATTACTGAAGACCCATGCCAAAAACAAAAAACATAAAACTCCTATGCAAAAACATGCTTCATAATTTGAATATAACTATTATTTTGGTTGAAAACAAAGGTTCTTGTTTGTATCTTAAGCAGATAAGATATATTACTTACTTTAGAAATATCTTCATAAAAAGTTTTTATTCAAGATTATCAATTTTGGGAAAATTTCAAAGAACACCCATTTTAAACATATTTCATAACATAATAAGCTAAGTATACAAAGTGTATATACACTTATGGCCTCCATGTGAGTGTACATCCCTTCATATAAGCAACAGCACAAGTATAAATAGTACTGTGTTCCAAGGATTTGTGTATTGTTTGACACAGACTGTGATAATTAATGGCAATTCATGGTTTTTCAGGACGTAGTGGGTACACAGTAAATATTAGGCCTCCATCACACCTTAATAAACATATATCTAGGATTGCTAAAAGCAGAATATAATATAGATGTAGGGAGAAAAACATAAGAACCTACTGGAAATTTAGTCTATGGTTCACAGAAAATCTTTTTTTTATCATTTCTAAGTAAAATATAATTTAAATTTTATTTATAATCTGATGCTGTGTACACTTTTACACAAAGAATATAAATCATTAACTCACACTTTTTTAAACAAGCGCATTTATATAAGACCTCACACTACAACAATCGTAGAAGAAAATCTAAGAAATACCATTCTGAATACTGGGCTTGAGAAAGAATTTATGACTAAGTCCTCAAAAGCAATTGTAACAAAAACAAAAATTGACAAGTGAGGCCTAATTAAGCTAAAGAGCTTCTACACAGCAAAAGAAATTATCAACAGGGTAAACAGACAAGCTACAGAATGGGAGAGTATATTTGCAAACTATGCATCTGAAAAAGGTCTAATATTCAGAATCTGTAAAGAACTAAAACAATTCAACAAGTGTAAATAAATAAATAAACAAGCCCATTAAAGTGGGCAAATATACTAACAGATACTTCTCAAAAGACATGTAAGTAGGCAAGAAACATATGAAAAGTGTTCCACATCACTAATCATGAGAGAAATGTAAATAAAAACAATAACAAGATACCATTTGAAATCAGTCAGAAGGGCTATTATTAAAAAGTCAAAAAAACAACAAGTCCAGTGTGGAGGCTCATACCTGTAATCCCAGTACTTGAGAGGGCGAGGGGGGCAGATTGATTAAGCCCAGGAGTTTGAGACAAGCCTGGGCAACAAGACAAAACCCAGTTTCTTTAAAAAAAAAAAAAAATATATATATATATATACACACACACATATATACATATATACATAAATTTTATGTATATATATTTTAGTTTTATAATATATTCATATATAAAAATATATATGAATATACATATATATATGAATATACATAATTAGTTGGGCAGGTGGCACACACTTGTAGTTCCAGCTACCATGGAGGCTGAGATGGGAGGATCATCTGAGCCCAGAGTCAGAGATGTCAAAGCTACTGTGAGCTGTGATCATGCCAATGCACTCCAGCCTGGGTGACAGAGTCAGACCCTGTCTCAAAAAAAAAAAAGCAAAAACAGATGCTGGTGAGGCTGCAAAGAAAAGGGAAAACTTATATACTGTTGTGGGAATGTAAATTAGTTCAGCCACCATGGAAAGCAGTTTGTAGGTTTCTCAAAGAACTTAAAACAAAACTACCATTTGATCCAACAATCCCATTACTGGGTACATATATTTTTTTTAAATCAATCACTCTACCAAAAAGACATACACTTGTAAGTTCATCACAGCATTATTCACAATATCAAACACATTGAATCAACCTAGGTGCCCACCAATTGTGTAGCAGATAAAGAAAATATGGTATATATGTACCATGGAGTACTATGCAGCCACAAAAAAGAGAAAGAAATAATGTTCTTTGCTGCAACATGGATAAGGCAGCAAGCCATTATCCCAAGTAAATTAATGCACAAACAGAAAATCATACTTACTTATAAGTAAGTATGTCCTCACTTATAAGTGGGAGTTAAATCTTAGGTACTCATGTATATAAAGATGGCAACAATGGACACTGAAAACTACTAGAGGAAGGAGCGGGGTGGGGGATAAGGGTTGAAAAACTATTGAGTATTATGCTCACTACCTCGGTGATGGGATCATTTGTATCAGAAACCTCAGTGTCACACAATATACCCACAAAACCAGCCTGTAAACATATCCCTTAAATCTAAACTAAAAGTTGAAAAAGAAATAGAAGTTAAACAAATCACAAATACATTTTTAGTGTCTGTCATGGCAATTAGTCAAAATGCAAAATGAGAGAATTAGCTGGTATTAAAAAGAGTCCTTGAGAAATGTCTCCTAATGTAACCAGTATAGCCAGTTTGCTAGCTTACTCTAAAGGTAATCCCTCCCTTGTTTGTTTCTTGATACACATACATCTAACTACCTGTTTGCTTGAAATGTCCAAAAGCTAATCTTACAACAATCCAGGCATGAGGCAGAGATGGCAGTTTCAATTTTCTTCCTTTCAAGATGAAACAGCTGTGCAGTTAATCCCTAACCTGACCTCTACTGAGATGATGCCAACCAGGCCTCTGGATAGTCTGTTACTCAAACTAGCAGTGGAAAACAACAAGCAGACCTGCACCATGCACACTCGTGTACAGTTTCCATGCAACCTTCCCCCTTAAAATCCCCTTATTCAGACTGAGAACTTAAGATGGATTTTTCAGACTTGAGTCTGGCCGTCTCCCAAGGTGTCACCACTTGAATAAAGCTGCTTTCCTTCCATGAAACCTTACTTCTTATGTGTTTGTCTTTTCAGGTGGCATGCATCCAAACCTTAGTTTGGTTACAAGTAAGTAGCAGCAAGCACTTGACTAACACTCCTTTATGAAAATACACACACACACACGCACCACATACACATCCCTACATTTTTTACTAACATAATCTCTCTATTTCTGCATTTTAATAAAAACCAAATTCTTTCCGAAGACAAATAAATATGAAATCCTCTATTGAAAGCTTTTGAATGTATATTCCTTAGCATAGATGCTTTGATAAATAACTGAGCATGGTGGCATGTGCCTGTAGTCCCAGCTACTTGGAGGCTGAGGCACGAGAATCACTTGAACCTGGGAGGTGGAGGTTGCAGTGTGCCGAGATCGCTACCGCACTCCAGCCTGGGCAACAGAGTGAGACACTGCCTCAAAATAAATAAATAAATAAAAATAATTTTTTTAAACAAGATAAATGACTGAATAAAAAGATGGTTACCTTTTGAGGGAAATATTTCCAGTAGAGGTTTTATTCTATGTTTAATTACAAAAATGCTACCCACTAATATATGGCTAAAAAATAACAAGTTTGATAACTTTATATTTCCAAGATATGCATTAATTTGCTTAGAGGGCAGAGGTATGCAAATATTATCCATAAATGACTAGATAGTAAATATTTTAAGCTTTGTAGGCCATATGGTGTCGGACACAGCTACTCAACCCTACTACTATAGCTTGAAAGCAGACACAGATAATATGTAAATGAATAACTTGGCTGTATTCCAAAACACTTTATTTATAAAAATGGGTTGGGGCTGGCAATCAGGCTATGGTCTGCCAATTTCTGCTACAAGTTATTACATGATATTACAAATAATCTAGAATTTCCCTTTGATTGACCAGAACCCATATTTCATACCAACACAATGTCTTCTTAATGAAAACACAAAAAAATAAAAACAAAACAAATTTTGGCTGTAAATGTAACCGTTTAATATGTTAGTAATGCTACTCTTTTGCTTTTTCTTTTATTCTTCAAAAGTTACTGTTTCGGGGTGGGGCCAAGATGGCCAACTAGAAGCAGCAGCGGCCTTTGGAGGCTCCTATTAAAAAAAAAAAAAACAATGATAAGCATGTGAATCCTTCAACGGCAACCAAGGTAACCAGGTTCTCTCATCAAAATTGACTAGAAGGCTAGCATGACCCATGGAGAGAAGGAGGAGCAGAGTGGTGCGGTGGCCTACCTGAGAGCCACAAGGGAAGGGGAGTCTGTTCCCTCCAGCCAAGTGAGGTGGTGAGTGAGCATGCTACCCAGCCAGGGAAACTGCTTTTTCTGTGGAACTGTGCAACCCATGGATCGAAAGATCCCACTCATGAAACCATGCCACCAGGGTGTAGCCTCCCAACCCCGGAATGTGCAGATTCTTACAGCCTCTCAGCTGGAATCTGCTTAAGCCAACGAAACTCCTTGGGGGAGGGGCAACCAGCACCAGCTGCAGCTGCCTCCTGTCTAAGCCCTTTGAGCTCGTTGGCAGAGAGGCAGCAACCAGCGCACTGGGACTGGCAACTGCCTACCACACTAAGCTCCCTGGATGGGGGAAGGGCAGCACCCATTTCTATAGCTCTAGGCTGCTCTTTTCCCCTGCCAGAGCCAGGGAGGCTGGACGGTTTGGTCCCAAGACTTGTCTCCACAGCCCAAAACACTGGCTGTGGCAGTATGCAGCCAGAATGCCTCTTAAGGTATAACCCGGACCCATCCTTCCTCAGTGGGCAGGACTTCCCTGCAGGATCTCCAATAACTCCAGCCAGAGGATCAGGGACAGAATTTGGATCTCCCTGGGCCTTAGCCCCTAGGGGAAGGAGTGGCCACGGTCTCTGTAGAGCAGCAGACTTAGCCTTTCCTCTTGGTAGTTCTGAGGAATCCAGGCAGCCCAGACTAGTGGGTTTCCCTCCAGCAAAACACACCTTCTCCACCAAGGGACAAAGTGCTTCATTAAATGAGTCCTGCTCCCCGTGACACTCAACTGGGTTGTCAGACACCCTATACAGGAGTGATCCTACTGATATCAGGCTGGTGACCTTCAAGGTCAGAGGTGCCAAAAGAAGGAGAAGGCACCCATCTTTGCTGCTCTCCAGTCTCCATGAATGGTATCTCCAGGCAGGGGAGCGAATCAGATGACTAAGGCATGAAGTAAACCCCCAACAAACTGCAGTAGCCCTACAGAAGAGGGACCTGACTATTGAAAGAAAACCAAACAAGCAGAAAGGGACAACAACAGCATCATCATCATCAACAACAACAACAAAAGGGCCCCCATAAAAAACCCATCCAAGGGTCAGCAGCCTCAAAGGCCGAAACTACACAAATTCACATAGATGAGAATCAATGAAAAAATGCTGAAAACCCAAAAGGCCAGAGTGCCTCTTCTCAACCAAATGATTACAGCATCTCTCCATCAAGGGCACAGAACTAGATGGAGGATAAGATGGATAAATTGACAGAAGTAGGGCTTTAGGAGATGGGTAATAAAAAACTATGATGAGCTAAAAGAGCATGTTCTAACCCAACTCAAAGAAGCGAAGAACTTTGATAAAAGGTTAGAGGAACTGCTAACTACAATAACCAGTTTATATAGCTTGAACATAAAACAACCTGATGGGGCTGAAAAACACAGTACAAGAACTTCATGAAGCATACACAAGTATCAACAGCCAAATCGACCCAGCGGAAGAAAGGTTATCAGAGTTTGAAGACCACCTTACTGAAATAAGACATGCAGACAAGAATAGAGAAAAAAAGAATGAAAAAGAATGAACAAAGCCTCCAAAAAACATGTGACTTCATAAAAAGACCGAACCTATGATTGATTGGAGTACCAGAAGGAGACAGGGAGAATGGAAATGAGCTGGAAAACACACTTCAGGATATTATCCAGGAGGACTTCCTCAACCTAGCAAGACAGACCAACATGCAAATTCAGAAAATATAGAGAACACCATTAAGATACTCCACAAGAACGTAATCTGCAAGACACATAATCATCAGATTCTCCAAGGTCGAAATGAAGAAAAAACTGTTAAGGGCAGCCAGAGAGAAAGGCCAGGTTACCTACAAAGGGAAGCCCATCAGACTAACAGCAGACTTCTCAGCAGAAACCCTACAAACAAGAAGAGAGTGGGAGGCCAATATTCAACATTCTTAAAGAAAAGAATTTTCAACAAGGAATTTAATATCCAGCCAAACTAAGTTTCTTAAGCAAAGGAGAAATAAAATCCTTTACAGACAAACAAATGCTCAGGGATTTCATTACCACCAGGTCTGCCCTGCAAGAGCTCCTGAAAGAAGCACTAAATATGGAAAGGAAAAACTGGTACCAGCCACTGCAAAAACATACCAAAATATAAAGACCAAAGACACTGTGAAGAAACTACATGAACTAGTATGCAAAATAACCAAATAGCATCATGATGACAGGATAAAATTCACACATAATGATACTAACCCTAAATGTAAATGGGCTAAATGCCCCAATTAAAAGATACAGACCGGTGATTTGGATAAGGAGTCAAGACCCATCGGTGTTCTGTATTCAGGAGACCCATCTTGTGTGCAAAGACACACACAGGCTCAAAATAAAGGGATGGAGGAAAATTTACCAAGCAAATGGAAAGAAAAAAAAAAAGCAGGGACCGCAATCCTAATCTCTGATAAAACAGACTTTAAACCAACAGAGATCAAAAAAGACAAGGAAGGGCATCACATAATGGTAAAGGCAATAATTCAACAAGAAGAGCTAACTATTCTGAATATATATGCAACCAATACAGGAGGGCACAGATTCATAAGACAAGTTCTTAGACACCTGCAAAGACACCTAGACTCCCATGCAATAACAGTGGAAAACTTTAACACCCCACTCTCGGTACTAGACAGATGAACAAGACAAAATTAACAAGGATATTTAGGACTTGAACTCAGCTCTGGATCAAGTGGACCTAATAGACATGTACAGAACTCTCCACCCCAAAACAACAGAATATATATTCTTCTCAGTGCCACATGGCACTTATTCTAAAATCGACCACATAATTGGAAGTAAAACACTCCTCAGCAAATGCAAAAGAACTGAAATAATAACAAACAGTCTCTCCGAACACAGTGCAATCAAATTAGAACTCAGGATTAAGAAACCCACTCAAAACCACACAATTTAATGGAAATTGAACAACCTGCTCCTGAATGACTCCTGGGTAAATGATGATATTAAGGCAGAAATCAAGTTCTTTGAAACCAATGAGAACAAAGAGATGACATACCAGAATCTCTGGGACACAGCTAAAGCAGTGTTAAGAGGGAAATGTATAGCACTAAATGCCCACATCAGAAAGCCAGAAAGATCTTGAATCAACACCCTAAAATCAAAATTAAAAGAGCTAGAGAGGCAAGAGCAAATTAATCCAAAGGCTAACAGAAGACAAGAAATAACTAAGACCAGAGAAGAACTGAAAGAGATAGAGACACGAACAACATTCCAAAAAATCAACGAATCCAGGAGCTGTTTTTTTGAAAAAATTAAAAAAAAAAATAGACTGCTAGCCAGACTAGCAAAGAAGAAGACAGAGAAGAATCAAATGGACACAATAAAAAATGATACAGGGGATATCATCACCACTGACCCCACAGAAATACAAACTACCATTGGAGAATACTATAAATATCTCTATGCAAATAAACTAGAAAATCTAGTAGAAACGGATAACTTCCTGGATGCATACACCCTACCAAGACTAAACCAGGAAGAAGTTGAATCCCTGAATAGACTAATAACAAGCTCTTAAATTGAGGCAGTAATTAATAGCCTACCAACCAAAAAAAGCCCAGGACTAGATGGATTCACAGCTGAACTCTACCAGAAATACAAAGAGGAGCTGGGACCATTCCTTCTGAAATTATTACAAACAACTGAAAAGGAGGAACTCCTCCGTAACTCATTTTATGAAGCCAACATCATCCTGATACCAAAACTGGGAAGAGACACAACAAAAAGAGAAAACTTCAGGCCAATATCCCTGATGAACATTGATGCAAAAATCCTCAATAAAATACTGGCAAACCGAATCCAGCAGCACATCAACAAACTTATCCATCATAATCAAGTCAGCTTCATCCCTGGGATGCAAGGCTGGTTCAACATACCCAAATCGATAAATGTAATCTATCACATAAATAGAACCAAAGACAAAAACCACATGATTATCTCAATAGATGCAGAAAAGGCCTTTGGTAAAATTCAATATCCCTTCATGTTAAAAACTCTTAATAAACTAGGTATTGATGGCACACATCTCAAAATAATAAGAGCCATTTATGACAAACTCATAGCCATTATCATATTGAATGGGCAAAAGCTGGAAGCATTCCCTTTGAAAACTGGCACAAGACAAGGATGCCCTCTCTTACCACGCCTATTCAACATAGTATTGGAAGTTCTGGCCAGGGCAATCAGGTAAGGGAAAGAAATAAAGGGTATTCAAATAGGAAGGGAGGAAGTCAAGCTGTCTCTGTCTGTAGACGACATGATTTTATATTTAGAAAACCCCATCATCTCAGCCCAAAAACCTCTTGAACTGATAAGCCACTCCAGCAAAGTCGCAGAATATAAAATCAATGTGCAAAACTCACAAGCATTCCTTTACATCAACAATAGGCAAGCGGAGAGTCAAATCATGAATGAACTCCCATTCACAATTGCTACAAAGAGAATAATATACCTAGGAATACAGCTAACAAGGGATATGAAGGACCTCTTCAAGGAGAACTACAAACCACCGCTCAAGGAAATAAGAGAGAACATAAACAAATGGGAAAACATTCCATCCTCATGGATACGAAGATTCAATAATGTGAAAATGGCCATACTGCTCAAAGTAATTTATAGATTCAATGCTATTCCCATCAGACTACCATTGACATTCTTCACAAAATTAGAAAAAAAAGCTATTTTAAATTTCATATGGAATCAAAGAAGATCTGGCATAGCCAAGACAATCCTAAGCAAAAAGAACAAAGCTGGAGGCATCACACCACCTGATATCAAACTGTACTACAAGACTACAGTAACCAAAACCGCATGGTACTGATGCCAAAACAGACATATAGACCAAAGGATCAGAACAGAGACCTCAGAAATAACACCACATATCTACAACCATCTGATCCTTGACAAACCTGACAAAAACAAGCAATGGGGAAAGGATCTCCTATTCATTAAATGGTGCTGGAAAAACTGGACACTTTCCTTATAGCTTATACAAAAATTAACTCAAGATAGATTAAATACTTAAATGTAAAACCAAAAACCATAAAAACCCTATAAGAAAACCTAGGCAATACCATTCAGGGCATAGGCATGGGCAAAGACTTCATGACAAAAATGCCAAAAGCAACTGCAACAAAAGCCATAATTGATAAATGGGATCTAATCAGTCTAAAGAGCTTCTGAACAGCAAAATTAACTATCGTCAGAGTGAATGGGAAACCTACAGAATGGGAGAAAATTTTGGCAGTTTACTCATCTGACAAATGTCTAATATCCAGACTTTAAAAGGAACTTAAACATATTTACAAGAAAAAGACAAACAACCCCATCAAAAAGTGGGCATAGGACATAGACACTTCTCAAAAGAAGAAATGTATGTGGTCAATAAAAATATGAAAAAAAGCTCAACAGCATTGATTATCAGAGAAATGTACATCAAAACCACAATAAGACACCTTATCATGCCAGTCAGAATGGTGATTATTAAAAAGTCAAGAAACAATAGTTGCTGGTGAGGCTGTGGAGAAACAGGAATGCTTTTACATTGTTGGTGTGAATGTAAATTAGTTCAACCATTATGGAAGACATATAGTGATTCCTCAAGGATCTAGAACCAGAAATACCATTTGACTCAGTAACGCCATTACTGGGTATATACCCACAGGAATATGAATCATTCTACTATAAAGACACATGCATACATATGTTTATTGCAGCACTATTTATAATAACAAAGACATGGAACCAAACCAAATGCCCATCAATGTTAGACTGGATAACAGAAACGTGGTACCTATATACACCATGGAATACTATGCAGCCATAAAAAGGAATGAGACCATGTCCTTTGCAGGGACACCAATGAAGCTGGAAGCCCTCATCCTCAGCAAACTAACACAGGAACAGAAAACCAAACACTGCATGTTCTCACTCATAAGTGGGGGTTGAACATCCATTAAGAACACATGGACACAGGGAGGGGAACATCACACACTGGGGCCTGTTGTGGGGTAGGGGGTGAGGGGAAGGAATTTAGAGGACGGGTCAATAGGTGCAGCAAACCACCATGGCACAAGTATACCTATGTAACAAATCTGCATGTTCTGCACATTTATCCCCCCTTTTCTTTTTGAAGAAGAAATAAAGAAAAAAAGAAATAGGAAAGCAAATCATTTTTAAAAAGTTACTGCTTCATTACAGTTATAAATTTTCATGAAAATCCTAATTTGTATCCTACAAGTCAGCCTCATTTTATTATAACTTTGCCTTAGGCTTCATTTTAAAGCAACAAGAAACTCTGTGGGAATTCTCTTTTCCCCAAATAGATCTCTCCACTAAGGTACAATGGCTGCTAATTTCCAACATTCAACTCACATTTAATTGTGAGTGACTCTTCCGGGGCTTAGTTAAGAAATTGGCCTATAATCCCAGCACTTTGGGAGGCCAAGGTGGGAGGATCACCTGAGGTCAGGAGTTCGAGACCAGCCTGGCCAATATGGCAAAACCCCGTCTCTACTAAAAATACAAAAATTAGCTGGGCATGGTGGTGTGCGCCTGTAATCCCAGCTACTTGGGTGGATGAGGCAGCAGAATCTCTTGAACCCAGGAGGCAGAGGTTGCAGTGAACCGAGATTTCACCATTGCACTCCAGCCTGGGCGACAAGAGTGAAACTCTGTCTCAAAAAAAAAAAAGAAAAGAAAAGAAATTGCAATACTCACCCTATGTCCAAATGATCATTGTTTCTCCTCCCCAATATCAACCCCTACAACATAACAACCATGGCATTAAACAATCTGTCTATTCTTCCCATTAATTAATAAACTCAATTTCACCATTGTTTTACTACTTCATGTAATTTAGTCTATTTTTAACCTCTTTTCTTGGTAACACTGATGAATATTTATCTTTGGAAGTTAATACTATATATTTTAAATATAGTCCTTTAAACACATTTTAATATCTGCCAGGAATACTCTTCTAGTTTACTGTTCTTTTTAAATATTCCTTTATATTGCAATGCATTTGTTATTTTATACAAAAATGAGCACCGTTTTTGCTGAATTCAAAGTAGCAAAAACAGTAAGAATTTTGAGTCTGACTTGTTTACAACTCCTATCCAAGAACATAGTATATATATTATATTCTTTATGTCACTCAAAACATATTTATACTTCATAGCATTCAACAGAATCTCCTCATCCCAGTTTTTAATAAATTAAAGAAAATACATAGAATTCAACATTAAGGTAACAATCCATCAAGGTCAAATAACTTAACTTCATTAAACCACAGATTGGTCATCTAAGGAAATATATTATTATAACATATCTCATGATAGATAAATAGAAAAACTTTATGGTCACCTCAATAGATGAAAGAGAATTTCTGAAAAAAAAAACAACCCTCATGAATAAAAATTATTTACATAAGTAAGGTATGCTATTTATTTTATAGGCTAATTTAAAAAATTATATACATATATTAATACTTCATCTCCATAGTGAATTAGTTCATAATAGCAATCTATATATAAATGCACCCACATAAAATTAGGCTTCAAGAGGAAAGTCCTCCTGGTCATAATGCAATTATTAAATTAATAGAGAATCTTCAATGTTTTACAAATTAACACAATTTTTACATTTAATTTTATTAAAAATATTTAATTGTAAACATAAAGAATATAGGCTCCTTAATTACGAGGCAGTAAAAAATAACCAATCCTGAAGAGTAGTTTACTTTTAAAAAAGAATAGAAATAAAACCAAGAAATGAGAATATTAGTCATTTATTTTAAAAAAGACCAAATATACCATAATCCTAGTTAAAGAATTCTATCCAAGACAATAGTTATCTCTGTCCAACAGAACAGTGTTTCCATCTTTCAAGAGGTTTTCATCACTTTTTATGGCAGTCACTTTTGATACTGTCCAATAATGGGAATAAATCATGCTTTTTTCTGTCCATTGCTGCAGAAAAGCAGAGCTTGTTTTTACGGTCTCAATGTTCCCATCTATTTTTGGTACAGCATGCTTCTTTTCATGCTGATAGTCCTTGTATACAGTGACTTGAAACTGAACATCTCCATCTCTTTAAATTTACCACTACTCTACAGTTCCCTGTAAAACTGAGACTACCATTTCCAGTAATAATATTTATTTATTTATTGATACTCATTCTAAAAAAATAGTTTGTAGTAATTTCAGATTGAAAACGATAACTTGTTACCAGAAGTTTTCATAATATCATAATGGAGAACTATTCATAAAAGTCAAATTTTCAATTGATAGTATCACATGCCAAAGGAAGAAAAAACTGAGTACAAAAAGTATTCCTAAAAAGGCCACATGAATAACTGAGAAAACCAGTAATTTCTTAAATTTTTGTAAAGTTATTGTCTCAAAGGACTCAAAAATATTAAGAATGTCCTCTAATATCACCATAAGTTATATCCGAGTTTATGTCCACATCTGGGATGATTTTCTTACAAGAGACAACAAGATATCTTAAAAACAATTTGAATGTATTTATGTAAAATACTTTATTCTTCAAATAATGCATGAACTGTTATTGCAGAAGGTTTACCACAAATGTTCCCTGTTGCTATTTTTAGTTTCTATATGAAAATAATCACACTTTCTTCAAAATAGTTGAATACTATTTATTTCTATATAAAGAGAATAAGGTTTGAATTTATAAAAATAACTGTTTAATTTGGCATACTTAGTTCAGTTTATATCTGGTTTTATGAAACACACACACACATATATACGAACACACATGCATATATATATATAGCAATTTCTGACTGGGCTGGAGAGTTTACAGAAAAAAAAAAGTAAGAAGCTTTGGGCTTTAATCTTTCAGATCAAAATATCCTCAGAGAACCAGAGATTTAGGAAGGCTGTAAAGAAATGTCTTGCCTTTTGTAGCCAGATAAGACACAGCTAAAAATCTAAAAATCAGGCCCCAAATTTAATTTACATTGCTAAGATATATACACTATATCTATATATAACTTAGCTTACTACCTGCCTACTGTTCAAAAAAGAAAAATCCTGATTACCCTAATTACTTGACATGACAATATTTAACCTTACACTGAAAACCTTTACCTTGTTGATTACATACATGTCATTTCTATGGCAAGTTTTTTAAGAGGCAGTTGTATACTATATATGCTCTCTTTCTTGGATACATATATGCTCTACTCATTGGATACAGATAACAACAAATCCACAGGTGATAACAGAGCTAGAGAAAGAAAATGCACAGTTACCTTATTTTGTGTATGATGGAAAGCCCTCAACAACAAGCACACCTTAGACTGTAACGTGAATGAAAAACTAACTTCTACATTGTAAGGCTCTGGACTTTGAAATTTTTGTGTTACCTTAGCTTTTAAACAATATTTTAACTCCAACATATACATATATATATATAAAGTATATTAAAAAAGCACACGTGTGTGTGTATACATATATATGGCTATATATGAGTGGCTATATATGGCTATATATATGTGTGGCTATATGTGTGTGTGTGTGTGTGTGTGTGTGTGTTTATACATACACACATGGTAATTGGAATAGACCCATAACAAAACTCTAAAATAAGTGACATTAACTTAGCAATCAGGGGACAAGTGATGTGTAACAGGAGGCTTTGGATAGATGAAAATCTATATTACACAATAGTAATAGCCTTGGTAAAACTTTTTAATATGCAATAACTTGGAAGCCTGGCCAACAGCTATGATTTCTTTGTCTTGGTTGCTACTTGACACATTTAACAATATACTAATATTTCCAGGAACAGATGGGTTCAGTCAATAATTAGCTGGGTTGAGAGCTGGAAGGAAAAGAAATAGGAGAATCTTTTTGGGTAGGTAATATGAAGCTCTCCAAAAGATATGGAAACTGATTAAATGGTGTGTGTCATTGTTCTCAATGACCTTCAACTCCACTATCTGTGAGATTCTTCTGTCATCCATGACCATTTCTGATGTAGTTACTGGTGGCTAATCAGCTCTGACAGCCTGTGTTATGCTTATTCATTTTAGGGGTTCAGGGATTATTTGAGCCTGATGGAGAAAACTGTGCATTATCAGACACATGAGGATCAATATCTATATTTTGTTGGTGAAGTGACAGACTCTTGCAGAGATGACCAAATGTCTAGAAAAATTTGGTCTTCCTCTTCCATGGCAGAGAATTGTTTGCGGAAAGTGACTACTGAGCTAGGAACAACATTTAATAGCAACTCCCTCTATTTGTGTTATGTGTAGCCATATACTGCAGTCATTGTTGGTATGTGATAGGAGATGATATGTGACTCTTCAAATATGAGTTGACTAAGAAGGACATAAGTCTGCTCTAATCTCTGAGCTGGATACAGACAACTACAAGGCTTTAAGAGATGTCTGCTTTACTAAAGGCAAGAAGTCTGGATCCCTGAATTACTGCATGAAGCAGAACTACCTGTCAACCAGGATTACTAACTTGAATTCTTTGGGAAATTTATTAGGCCCCTTAAATTTTCTCTATTTAAGGCCTAGGGAACTGGGTTGGTATAATCACAAACTTTTCAAATAAAAAAACTGATGACACAGTAACAGAAATCAGACAGGAATATATGAAATTTCCAGAAAGTCAGCCTACTACAATTCCAAAGTACATGATAGACCCAAATGCTTAGAAATGTAGGCAACACACTAAATAATCAGATTAATTTGATCCAAGTCAATTAGAATGGGACCTTAAAATATATCAAGAATAAAATAACCATAAAAGAGGAAGAGAATTATGTAACAAAGTAGGCAGAAATGAAACAAAAAGTAAGAACGAAAAAGTTAACAACTAAAACTAGTGAAGATAAAGATATCTCAACAGATGAGGTAAACTCTTAACTAGGCATAGTCAAAGTGAAAATTCTAAACCTGGAAATTATTGCTGAGATTTAAATTATTTCAAAGACAGGATAAATTGAAAGTTTCCAACAAACATATTTAATAAAAATTCTAGAAATACAGAATAAAAGAAAGCAATCTTTCTCTTTCTCTTTCTCTGTCTCTCTCTTTCTCAGGTTAAAAACACAGAATGAAAAGCAGGAAAAAAATAAATCCACACCCAGACACATCAGATATAACTAAAAACCAAAAATACAGAACCTATACATAATCTCCCAAGAAATGACAATTAAATTGTCAGCAGATCATTAGCAATAATAGATTCTCATAGACGGGGAAATAACATTTTCAGAATGTTGAAGAAAAATCATCATCATCTTGTATTCTACATCTAAATAAACAATCATTGAAGAGGGAGAGAAAAAATAAAGCTATTCTTAAATATCCATTAAATAAAAATCTTAACTGCTCATAGAACTTTATCAAAAGAACTACCAAAAGACATACTTTTGAACCCAAAAGAAAGGAGATAATGATAGACAAAATGAAAGGTACAAAAACTGTTACTATATATTGATGTTTCCAACTATTGCATATATATACATATTAATTTCACTTGTTTAAAAGGTAGAACTAAAATTCTAGGCAGAATTCACATGAAAAGGAGCCATTTCAGTGGGTGACATGGGTAACATGGTAAGTCATGTCTGGAAGAGTACAGAGATAGTGAATAAATTTATGCTCCCATAGAAATGTGTGTAAATTTATTTACATAAATTTGACTTTTTAAATTAAGGACAGCCCTATAGCCCTACAGGAGTATGACTTCAATATAGTCTTCAAGTTAACAGAATAAAATATGGACTAAACTTGGTATTAAATATGTGTAAAATAATTTGCTAAAATTATAATTTCAAGTAGGTTTGCCCTTTAACCTATTTTATAAATCATGACAAAGAACAAACTATAATATACAGGCATGTCTTGTTTTACTGAACTTTATTGCAATTTGCAGATAACATAGAAGGTTTGTGGCAACCTTGCATCAAGCAAGGCTCTTGGTGCCATTTTTCCAAAAGTGTGTGCTCATTTTATGTCTCCATATCACATTTTGGTAATTTTGATAATTCCAGCAATATTTCAAACTTTTACATCCTTATTACATGTAATGTAGATCCTATATCATAGGTCACCATAACAGATATTATCAATGATTTTTTATGTTACTTTTGTATGACTGGTGATTTTCAATGTCCCTACCCTATTTTTGGGGTGTACCATAAACCATACTCACATAAGCCAGAAAACTTAATAAATAAATATGGTGTGTTCCAGCTGCTCCACTCACTGGCCATTCTCCCTTCTCTCTCTGTCTCCTTGGGTCTCTGAGACACGGCAATATTGAAATTAAGCCAATAACCCTACAATGACCTCTAAATGGTCAAGTGAAAAGAAGAGATACACTTCTCTTACTTAAAATCAAAAGCTACAAATGATTAAACTTAGTGAGGAAGGCCTTGAAAGCTGAGATAGGTGAAAACTAAAAGCTTCTTGCCCCAGAGTTAGCCAAGTTGTGATTGCAAATAACAAGTTATTCAAGGAATAAAAAGTACTACTCCAGTGAACACATGAATAACAAAGCAAAGCAGCCTTATTGTTAATAAGGAGTTTTAGTGATCTGGACAGAAGGTCAAAGCAGCCATAACATTCCCTTAAGCCACAGCCTAATCCAGAATAAGACCCTAACTCTCTTTAATTCCATGAAGGCTGAGTGAGGAGAGGAAGCTGCAAAATAAAAATTGGAAGCCAACAGCAGTTGGTTCACAAGGTTTAAGGACAAAAGCCATCTCTATAAGATAATAATGCAAGGTAAAGCAGCAAGTGCTGATGATGTAGAAGCTGCAGTAAGTTATCCAGAAGACCTAGCTAAAATCATTGAGGAAGGTGGCCACATTTAGGGTTTCAATGTAGATGTAACAATCCTTTTGTAACTAGAAAGGAGAAGTCATTGCCTGGCATCAAAGCTTCAAAGGACAGGCTGGATCTCTTGTTAGGACCTAATGCAGCTTGTGAGTTTAAGTGGAAGTCAATGCCCATTTACATTCTGAAAATCCTAAACCTAGTAAGAATTATGATAAATCTACTCTGCCCATGCTCTATAAATGGAACAACAAAGGCTGATGACAGTACATCTGTTCACAGCATGGTTTATGGCGAATTTTAAGCCTGCTGTTGAGACCTACTTCTCAGAAAATAAGATTGCTTTCAAAATAGTACTGATCACTGATGATGCACCTGGTCACCCAAAAGCTCTGATGGAGATACACAGGAAGAGTAATATTGCTTTCATATCTGCTAGCACAACATCCATTCTGCAGTCCATCAATCACAGAGAAATGTCAACTTTCAAGTCTTATGACTTAAGAAATATATTTTCTAAGGCTATAGCTGCCATAGTGATTCCTCCAATGGATCCGGCAAAGTAAACTGAAAATACTCTGCCAAGAACTCAACACTCTAGATACCATTAAGAACATCTGCGATTCATGGGAGGAGGTAAAAAAAATCAACAATCACAGGAGTTTTGAAGAAATTAACACCTACCCTCAAGGATGACGTTGAGGGGTTCAAGACTTCAATGCAGAAAATAACTGCAGATGTTGTGGATATAGCAAGAGAAAAAGCAGAAGTAGAGACAAGATATGAATGAATTGCTGCAATGTCATGATAAAACTTGAAAACATCAGGAGTTGCCCTTCATGGATGAGCAAAGAAAGTGGTTTCTTGAGACAGAATCTAATTCCAGTAAAGACACTGTGAATATTGCTGAAATGACAGCAAAATGTTTACAATATTATTTCAACTTAGTTGATAAAGCAGCAGCAGGGTTTGAGAGGACTGACTCCAATTTTGAAAGTTCTACTCTGGGTAAAATGATATTAAACACCTAGCATGCTACAGAGACATCTTTCATGAAAGAGTCAACTGAAGTGGCTAACTTCATTGTTGTGTTATCTTAAGAAATTGACACAGGTACCAAAACCTTCAGCAGCTGCCACCCTAATCTGTCAGCAACCATCAATATCGAGTCAAGATTCTCCACCAGCAAAATGATTATGACTTGCTGAAGGCTCAGATGATCGTTAGCAATTTTTTAGCAATAAGGTGTTTTTAAATTAAGCATGTACATTGTTTTTAGATACAATGCTATTGTAAACCTAATAGACAATAATAGTGTAAATATAACTTTTATATTCACTGGGAAATCAAAATATTCATGTGACTTGCATTACTGCGATATTTGCTTTATTGCTGTGGTCTGGAACTGAACCTGAAATGTGTCCGAGGTATGCCTGTAATTATTCAACTTTATCCTTTCTTGCTTGGAAATAATACCTTCTATTTTTAGACTTCTCAGGCTTCTTGATTTCACATTCTTTTCAAGACAGATGAGAGTCTGGAATTGCTTCATGAAAAAGCTGTTTTGTTTGGAATTGAAGGTTATAATATAAGAGTTTATATTCAGTGTGTGAGAACCTTTAGAAAGTGAAAATACTACCTGAGCCAATAAATCTGCCCTTTTTTTCTGATCCCAATCTTACCTTTCAGCTTTTCATCATATCCTCAAACTCCCTTATTTAATGCCAGCAAATCCTGGTATCTCATATTTCTTTATGCTCTCTGCTTGCACAGTCATCTCTGATAACATGATTAGACAGAAGATCATAAACACACAGCATAAATGTTTCTGAACTGCAGCAGAGGATTGCGCCATGAAGCCTTAATAACAACACTCTTCAAGAGATCAAATCAATACAATGTCACTAAAGGCCCTGTATATCCCATTTACCTTCGTGAACAATAATGCAATGGTCCGAGAATTGCCACCATCCTTTCCTTCTGAATATTAATGCACTACTGGAAAAAAAGTTTTAAAGCATATTTCTAGGCAGAAGAAAGGTTTTTAATTATGCCTAGTGTTTCACAATTTTAATTTTCATAGACATATAGTATTTAGTTAAGTTATACTGAGTGATACATATATATATATATATATATAGCAATAATACCTTCTTTAAGCCTGTAGGTATATATATAGCTCTCTCTCTCTCTCTCTCTCTCTCTCTCTCTCTCTATATATATATATATATATATATACATATTCTCAGCCTGTAGGTATATATATAGCTATATATATATATATATATATATATATATAGCTATATATATATATATATATATATATACACACACACACATACACACACACATTCTCAGCAGGTCTAAAATTTTAAACACAAACTAATATCTCTAAGTACAAGTACCACTACCTTAATGAGATTCATCCTAAATTAATATTTAAGAGGAGCTTATTAGGGATTCACGCTACTTCAGAACTCTTATAACTAAACAAAAATTGCATTCAATTTTGCATGTTGTTTCCAATTATTTCTTCCATAGTGCTAAAATAGTCCTAGACATATAAACTGAAAGACCATTTGATGTAAATTAGCATAATACTTTGCAAATCAATGTTATTTTTAAATTCAAAACCTTAGAAAAATCTGACATTAAGTAGAATAAATTAAAACAATGTTAAATCTGTAACATCAACATGTCCAATATGACAGTCTTAATTATGAATCTATGAAATAAAATTAAAAGTTATGAAATATCAGCTGAGATTTGAAAGAGGACTAAAATACTGCTTACTATGTATAATAAAGCAACTCAAATTATTTGTGTTTGCTTTTAAATTTTAGCAAACATGCTTAATATAATCTTTCTATCTATTTAAGCCTGGTTCATACAGCAAGAGTAAAAGTCTACTGCCCTCTTTTGTGCTTCTAGAATTTGGATATAGGTAAGCCTTAACAATATTATGCAAAAAGGAATCACAAATTCAAACATTCAGTAGTACGACTTTTAGGATAAAATATCATAACAAGTTATTTAAATGCAATTTAAATATATATCAATTTAAATATACATCATTCAGTAGATATGGAGTATGACTAGATACAGATTTATTCTATTTTAAATCAGCTTATTGTGTCTTAGTTGCATAGCTGACCAAGAGGTCTCAAATTCATTCAAGCAAATTACAAGAATCCCTAAAGCCTCACTGTAATTTTTCCTGTTTATCATCTCTAAAAGCAAAGTTCCAGATGAATCCATATCTATATATATTTTCATCATCCTCAGCAGCATGAATTTCAAAAGTGATGCTTAAATCTTGCTCCAACAGTGTCCACATTAGACTCCTGAAGAGAAATAGAAGGCAGAGCAGGCCTAATTAATAATGAGAAACTTAGGGCTCCTGTGCTTTGGGTCTGGCAGGCAGCAAACATTGAAGCATTTCAAAGTGAGGGCATGGATGTCTGGAATGAGGAAAAGAAAGAGTGAGAAAGAATAGTGGGGGCCGGGAGCAGTGGCTCATGCCTGTAATCCCAGCAGTTTGGGAGGCCGAGGCAGGCAGATCAGGAGGTCAGGAGATTGAGACTATCCTGTCCAACAAATCTCAGTTACTCAGGAGGCTGAGGCTTGAGAATCGCTTGAACCCAGGAGGCGGAAGTTGCAGTGAGGCAAGATCGCGCCACTGTACTCTAGCCTGGTGACAGAGAGAGACTCTGTCTCATTAAAAAAAAAAAAAAAAAGAATGGGGGATAGGTGGAAGGGAAACATATAAAGGCCAGATTAAGACATATTTAGGCTTTGTTCTCAATCTAACATTAGTTACGACTGTGTGGCCCCAGGAAATTAAATTCTGTTCTCAGTAATTTAGTGTCCTGATTCATAAAATGATGGATAAAAATATTTTCTAAGGCCTTCCAGATCTAAAATACTACAACTCTCCCTCAAGAAAATTTACCTATTGCACAGAAATGAGAAGAAACAGAGCATTCCACAGGAGCACCAACAGGCTGCACTTTTAACTACTCAGTGCTTTGTGATCATTCACATCATGTGATTTTTAAGTACACTTCTTTTGTCTGACAGCCCTAGTGAAACAGATACACAAATAATTAGCACAAATTGTAGCACAGAGGAGAGTGAAAATAACTTTGTGAAGACCCAGAGGCATGACATTTGTGTTAGGTCTTGAAGAATAAATACAATTTCATCCCAGAAAAAGAAGAAAAGGGTACAAAAGCAGCTAGGTAAAATATGAAAAAAGGTAAGAGATACAAAAACGCATGGATTGTTCAAAAATTATAAAAACCAGAATAGTGGACAGAATTTGCTGAGGTTACAAAAGAACAGGACAAGGTCAAAATGTACAATTCCTTGAATGCTAAGGTGAGTAACCCCTTAGAATCGATATATCAGAAAGAAAAAAAAAACTAGAATAATTTCCTGAAATAAAACATACTAAAATTGTTACCAGGATTTAGACAGTACACAACGTTACCTCAGACACAACAGATGAAGCATTATACATGAGTGAAGCCATCTTAGACATGCAGCTCTGTTAAACCTCCAAATAACTGCAGTTGCATGAGTGACCTCAGATAAGACAGGAAAAGAATGACCCAGCGAACCTCATCCAGATTTCCAGATTGTAGAAACTATAAGCAAATAATTGGGTGTTGCCATAACAAAAAGTTAAAACTTGTGATATTTGCTTTGGGATTGAACAGATGGTAGAGGCTGAAGAACAGCATGGAGATTGTGAGTAGAGGCTGGAAGATCAGTAAAGAAATTGTTAATGGGGATACTAAAAGGTCAACACATGTTATGTACTGAGCAATTGGCAATAATCCTGCCTGTGATAGCTTGGAAGAGAGAAAAACCACTTCATAACGTTGTTGATCAAATTAAAGAGGTTTCCAGACAGCTGTTGAAACTAGCAACTAGCACGTTGCTAGTTGCAATTCTTATAAACAGAGTGAATGACTAAGAGTGCAGCGGCAAGATACTAGTAAGAAAGCCAAAAGACACAGGGAACCAATCACAGGGAGCAGAACTGGGCTCTAATCAGAAAACATTCTCTGCCCCTGCAGTCAGGGACCTTGAAAACACCAGTTGCACTTCACAATCACAATGGACCAGTGACTGTTGCGTTCCCTGCCTTTCGGAATGGGAGAAAATTTTCCAATTATCCTGCCCCTGTTCCATGTGTGTTGTGTGTGTAAGGAACAGTAACTTATTTTTAGGTTCTTAGTTCTGCAGATCAACAGGGATTTTAGCAACGAAACTTCATTTGAATCTGGAACTGATTTCAACATGCTATATTGGACTTCAACATGATGTCCTAATGTGATAAACCTTTGGGAGGGTGTGGGATTTTGTGCATGACGAAGGGACATTAATCAGGAGAATCCAGAGAGAAGACTGTAAAATAATACATTGTCATGGTGGCAGTCCCCTATAAATAAACTTTCAGGTATTCACTCTTGTGCTATCTCCTCGGATACTCATTTTACAGATGGTTATGTGAATAAACTCCCTCTTAAGCCAGCAACTACGCTCCAGGAAAGCTTGGGATAGTTACTAAATGATGAGAGGCCACATAGAGAAAGGCCCTGGAAGATAAGGGGCTATCTTGGACATTCCAACTCAAGTCAAGCTCCCAGTGGAATTCAGCTACATAAGTGACGGCTGTTTATTGTACATTAAGCAGAACTACCTAGCTGAGCCCTGAAAAATAATAAATCATTGTGGTTTTAAGCCAATACATTTTGGGCTGTTTTGTCTCATAGCAATGAATAACAGAAACATATGCCTTATTAATGCTTATCTCTACCACTTAAGAAAGTGATTAAGAAACAGTAAATGCTCAAAAATATCAATAGTTTGGGGCTGGAAGCAGTGGCTCACCCCTGCAATCACAGCACTTTGGGAGGCTAAGGCAGGAGGATCGCTTGAACCTAGGAGTTCAAGATTGGAATGAGCTATGGTCGCACCAGTGCACTCCAGCCTGGGTGACAGAATAAGACCCTGTCTCTAAAAAAAAAATCAATAGTGTAGATTAATTAATTGTTTACACAGAATAGACAAGAAGAAAAATAGTGATATACTCATTTTTTCTTTTCCTATTATATATGTGGTCAGTTTTCTACTTGTACTACAGTTTTTTCATATAAGTTTGAATTAGTTTGACCTTTTGATTATATGTAATTCAGAGTTTTTTTGTGAGAAAAGTTACGAATAGATGGCAATAAAAGCAATAATAAAATTCTCATCAGAGGAAAGAAAGGGGCAACACACAACATCAAGAACACACATAAAAGTAAGTACTCTAAAATGAACACTGGTGGTAGTGCACTATATATATCTTTAAAATAATGTAGTCTCCACATCCACTCTGACATTTCTTTTGTTTATAAATAGCAATTCATTATATTTAATTAGAATCAGGCATGTTTCCTTGTTGTTAATAGTTTTACATGTATTTCATCTTTAGGTGATTATAACCACTACTTTATAAACTTAAAAAAACACCTGATTTTGAGGTTTGTAAGCCATAGATATAGAATTCAAACTTAAATCTTCCAATTTCTGCCATTCACTGCAAGGTGATGAACAATTGTTCTGTACTGACTCCCTCATGTTTCTGCAATCAGATAAAGGATAATAAAGATAACAAGCCATAAAAACACACAAGTAGAAACTCTAGATAAACAGATGCTGCTTATCATTTGTCCAAAACTATCTTTGCCAAATCATAGAAGAAATTTGCAGACATATATATAAGAATAAAATTTCACAGCAAGCATATTAAGTAAAAAAAAAATCTAGACATCATGGTTGGTTACTTTAATTCTGTGGTAAATGCCATAAAGAAATACAAATATTTAGTAATAGCAAATCACATAAATTCTTAGATTAAATAATTCTTCAAATATTTAAAAAACTGTATTTTTTTTTGCCAAGTAATGGCTTTCTACCTAATTTAAAATATGGTAAAACTGATGTGATTATTACACATATAACATGTCTGTACCAAAAACACTACATGGTTACTCTGTGTAATACATTTTATCCTTAGATCTTATTGTCTTCTCCACTTAACTGGATAATTATTCATATGTATAAATTTTTCTTTAGTGCACTGACATGGTGTGTCTATGTCCCCACCCAAATCTCATCTTGAAATTCTGGAGGAGGGGCCTGGTGGGAAGTGATTGAATCATGGGGGTGGACTTCCTTTTTGCTGTTCTCATGATAGTGAGTTCTCATGAGATCTGGTTGTTTGAAAGTGTGTGGCACTTTCCCTTTTCACTCTCTCTCTCTCCTCCGCTGCCAGGGTAAGGCATACATGCTTCCCCTTCACCTTCTGCCATGATTGTAAGTTTCCTGAGGTGTTCTGGTAGTGCTTCCTGTTAAGCCTGTGGAACTGTGAGCCATTTAAAACTCTTGCCTTCATAAATTACCCAGTCTCAGGAAGTTCTTATAGCAGTATGAGAACAAACTAATACATGCACTTTCCAATGTAAAATATCTTTAGATCCTAACTCCAGGATAATTTATGGTTTTTCTCCATTATAAATCCTTGTTATAAGTGAATAAAAATTTTGATAAACTATATTGATAACCTATATTACTAAACTTGAATGAAACATACTTTAATGATTAAAAGCACAGGAAAGCTGATTCATGCTTTGTAAAATATATACTATCGACTTCTCATGCAAATATTAGTATTCTCCAGTTACAAAACGTAATCATCACTGGTAGCTTGAGCGAACTTCTCAAGAGTCAAGAACCCAAGTGTTTTATAAACAGATAAAACCTTTAAAACTTCACATATATTATCCATGACCCTTATATGCATACAGATATGTTTTTCTTATTTATTCTCATCCTTTTTAATGAATGTGAATATAACATCAACAAAGAAATCAATAAACTCAAGCTGGTGCTGTAGAAAACACCCTCTTAAGAAGTTATCATTGAGAGGGAAATATCTCCAGTATATTACTATTTACCATGAAATAATTTTTTTTCTATATGTGTGTTTTGATTATGAGTCCTAAATCTAAATATAATCAAACGTATGCTCTTTATTAGGGGGTATATAAAATTTTTGAATGTATATACTTATTAGGTAAATAAGCCTTCATAAAATGAATTACATAAAAAGTGAAAAATGTTTCATCATGAAAATTATAGGTATTTCACTGTTAAAACAATGTGAAAGGTATAGTTCTAAACTTAACTAGCATTTTGTGATGTTAATAGTTCCTGACAATTAGATGTCACACAAATACTACTATTAAAATGAAAAGCTAATGTGTTATATGGTGAAAAATTCTATGTAATAATAGCAAAAGATTAATTAAGTTCTGATCAGGTCAATATTCAACCACCAAACATCATACATAACACCCATATAAACTAGCTTATACATTTTTGAAATAAAATATACATGAATCCCTCATTTATTTAAATATAATTCTATTTAAGTACAATTCAAGTATTATAATTCAATATGATAGAAATAATTATTGCTAACTGTCTTTAAATGTCATATTTCTATAAACTGTAAAAATGTGAATACCAGGGAAATCACTATTTTGAATCTCATTGCTTTTTGTTGCTGTTGTTGATGCTGCTTTCCTTTATAAAAATTAGGCGGATACAGCAATTCATATTGTTTAACGACTTTACTGAAAGCACTTTGGCACAATTTCATACACCTTTCCCAGGAGAAAAATGACAGAAATTTTCTTATAGTTAATATGAATCAATTGCTTTCACAATTAATTATCAAGTATACCACTCAAAAATGTATTATTTGGAATAAATGTATAACATTTACTTTTAATAAATCATTTTGAAAAGATCAGTGTTTGAGATGATGGATATATTAACTACTTTGATCTGATCAGTATACATTATATGTATCGAAACATTACTACACACCCATGAATATGTACAATTACTATTTGTTAATTCAAAAAATAAAACTTTTTAAAATCATTTAAATGCAAGATAAATTATTTACATGTTTGTTTCTTACCATGGCAAGAACCCTCAATTTCTTCATATCCTGTACTGCAGATGCACCTTCCAAGAGGAACCAGCCAATCTCCATCAGCTCCACAATACAGTTTAGGAGTGTCACGCTCTTCAGCACTCTTCACACAAGAACCCCGTACTTCAACCAAAGAGGAGGAATCAACCCTTGGAATGGTATCAGGAAACATGGCCAAGTTACGAACAGTGAAGGGGCATTTCTTGTAGAAAACACGGACTGAAACCAGGGCAATGCACGCCCCAATGTCTTGAAAAGCCAGATAAAATCCTTTCCTTTCTATAGGCCCCACCTCACGAATTTCAGTGTTGAGTTTGAGGATGCGATCACCCAAGTCCATCTGGGTAAAACTCTCATCAGCAGCAATTGTGTCGATCTTTGTATACTGGTTTGGCTTGAATTTAATTCCGTGGGACTCATCTGATTCCATATAAAACAGATTAAACGTTTCTTTGCAAGTCCCCAAGACCCATGGGATGCTGTTACAATCCCTTAGTGTGAATTTCATTTCCACATAAATTTTCTGAGCTGCATCACGGGAGATCCAGTTTGTACGAAGCCAGTTGTTTTGGTTTGGTTCCATTACATTACATACCTGGTATGTGTGAATGGGCCTATTATGTTCATCCATTTCAGTGATGGCATCCCACTACAAAAAGGGAAAAAAGTAATTAAGTGATTTTAAACCACAGTGATTAAACAGAAATGATTACTTACAATTTTTTTGTTTTACCAAAATAAAAATGAATTAAAAGGATACAAATGAAGCTACTCAAAGCATCAATGGAACAGCATTTTAACCATGAGCCTTTAGTTAAAAGTACAGGTTCTAGAATCAGCTGCCCTGTCTTGCCTTCCTACACATTAACTGCATGACAACTTTATTTGATCACTAGTTTCCTCAACTGTAAAGGAGCTGATAATAGTACCTGTTTCACAGGGTTGCTGTAAGGTGTAAATTAGATAAATACATGTACAGCACTTCAGATAGTTCCTGGCATACTATAAGAACATTAAATAGCATCCATTATCTTATCAGAACAACTAAATATATAAAAAACGCACTTAGGGTTTCCCGTCTTTCCTCATATCCAATTTGCCACAAATTGTGGTGTGTTTTCTTTGCCAATAGTCAATTAAATATTTATATGACTACTTCAATAGAAAACAGACATGGATAAGGCCTTAGGCTTATTTGATAAAAATTTATCAGGCATTCCCATACCCTGGACACTAGAAATACAGCAGTTAACAAGCTGAACAAAAACTCTCTGCCTTTATAAAGCTTACTTTGGATGGAAGAGAGACAATTAAAAAGTAGAAATTAATAAAACTAAATAATATGGTAGAAAGTACAATGGGGAAAAACGGGGCAAGGAGATTAAGAAGAGGGTTATAATTTTAAGTGGGTGGCTAGAAAAGGCCTTACTGAGGTAGTGACATTTACGCATTGCCTTAGAGATGAGATAGTGAAACTTGCAAAGAGGAAGCAGTAAATACAAATAACCTGAGGCAAGACTGTACAGGTATATTTGAGGAACAGCGTAAGTGGGCACTGAAAGCACATTAGGTAATAAGAACAGAGGGTCAGAGAGCAGCCAAACCAAAAGTCTTTATTAAGCATTTTAAGCCCTTTGGCTTTTACTCTGAGCTAGGTCACTGGATTATTTTCACTTCTGTATGTTTATGTACAAGCAGTTTGCCACTTGATTGCATAGAAAGACTTTGTCCATTTTTAAGGGATTTAATAAAAATATTTGGGTACCCTGAAAGCAGTTTATATTATCAATATTTATTCATTTAATATTGCATACTTCTATACTGTAAATTTAGATTATAACTCCATTTTATTTGTATAGTTACAACTGGTCATTTTCAATACAAGAAAAACATTCAGGTAACCTTATAGCATTTTTGGGAAAACATGCTAGGCATCATAGTTTATCATTTCTATTAGAGTATACTGAAAACGACAAATGGTTTGCTATAGTGAATAAGGGTTCTATTGGTTGATAACATACTTCAGTTATTTATAATAAGATTATTTAACACACTCTGTTTGCAGTTTCTTATTTTAACTGGCTATAGAGAGTTACTAAATCAAGGCTGGTTGAATTTCATTAGTATAGTTTCTAACAGAATGCCTATTTTCCTCAGTATATAGGACTATTATGACACAAAGTACTTTTAATTATCTACTGTAAATTTCCAGAATAATTTATATTATCCATCATGCAAACTTAAACACAATCTTTATCCAAAAAATATTTTCTGCAAATTTCTTGCTTGAAATCCAGAGGGCATTTTCCAGAGAAAACAATGAGTTCCTTTGAATTGTATATTTAATTTTACAAAATACACACACTTTTTATCAGGGGTGATTCAAAAATCTCATGGGAATATACACGATATTTCCCATCTAAATGCCTTTCATCCTAATGTATAATGGGTCTTATGTTACTCTGAGGACACTTAAAGGCAAACCAGCACTATCACAGCTCATTGGAACCACAATATAATCATTCTAAATATAACTGTGAACCAAGATAATAGTAAAAAATATGATATAATTTTAAACTGTCAAAATCAATGTCTAAAAATCTAGGTATTTTACTCATAGGAAAGCATCTAAAGTACTCATCCAATGATGATTTTTATTTTGAATACATTTATAATTACAATTGATTTCACTTCTCAGGGAATGCATATACATTATTATTAATGTCTATACTACATCCTTTACTCTCCCATATAGGAGTAAAGAATTATATTCCGGGGGGTGTTTCCAAGATGGCCAAATAGGAACAGCTCCAGTCTACAGCTCCTAGCATGAGCGACACAGAAGACAGGTGATTTCTACATTTCCAACTGAGGTACCGGGTTCATCTCAATGGGGCTCGTCAGACAGTGGGGGCAAGACAGTGGGTGCAGCCCACCGAGTCTGAGCCAAAGCAGGGCGAAGCATCGCCTCACCCATGAAGTGCAAGGGGTCAGGGAATTCCCTTTCATAGCCAAGCAAAGCTGTGACAGATGGCATCTGGAAAATCGGGTCACTCCCACCCTAATACTGTGCTTTTCCGACACTTTTAGCAAATGGCACACCAGGAGATTATATCCCGCACATGGCTTAGAGGGTCCCATGCCCACAGAGCCTTGCTCATTGCTAGCACAGCAGTCTGAGATCAAACTGCAAGGCAGCAGCAAGGCTGGGGGAGGGACGCTCACCATTGCTGAGGCTTGAGTAGGTAAACAAAGCAGCGGGGAAGCTGGAACTGGGTAGAGCACACCCCAGCTCAAGGAGGCCTGCCTGCCTCTGTAGATGCCACCTCTGGGGGCAGGGCATAGCCAAACAAAAGACAGCAGAAACCTCTGCAGACTTAAATGTCCCTGTCTGACAGCTTTGAAGAGAGTAGTGGTTCTCCCAGCATGGATTTTGAGATCTGAGAATGGACAGACTGCCTCCTCAAGTGGGTTCCATACCCCCAAGTAGCCTAACTGGGAGGCACCCCCCAGGAGGGGCAGACTGACACCTCACACGGCCAGGTACCCCTCTGAGACGAAGCTTCCAGAGGAACAATCAGGCAGCAACATTTGCTGTTCAGCAATATTCGCTGTTCTGCAGCCTCCACTGCAGATACCCAGACAAACAGGGTCTGGAGTGGACCTCCAGCAAACTCCAACAGACCTGCAGCTGAGGGTCCTGACTGTTAGAAGGAAAACTAACAAAGAGAAAGGACATCTACACCAAAACCCCATCTGCACGTCACCATCATCAAAGACCAAAGGTAGATAAAACCACAAAGATGGGAAAAAAACAGAGGAGAAAAGCTGTAAATTCTAAAAACCAGAGCACCTCTCCCCCTCCAAAGGAAAGCAGCTCCTCGCCAGCAACGGAATAAAGCTGGACGGAGAATGACATTGACGAGTTGAGAGAAGAAGGCTTCAGACAATCAAACTTCTCCCAGCTAAAGAAGGAAGTTAGAACCCATTGCAAAGAAGCTAAAAACCTTGAAAAAAGATTAAATGAATGGCTAACTAGAATAACCAGTGCAGAGAAGTCCTTGAATGACCTGATGGAGCGGAAAACCATGGCATGAGAACTATGTGATGAATTCACAAGCTTCAGTAGCTGATTCAATCAACTGGAAGAAAGGGTATCAGTGATTGAAGATCAAATGAATGAAAAGAAGTGAGAAGAGAAGTTTAGGGAAAAAAGAGTAAAAAGAAATGAAGAAAGCCTCCAAGAAATATGGGACTATGTGAAAAGACAAAATCTACATCTGATTGGTGTACCTGAAAGTGATGGGGAGAATGGAACCAAGCTGGAAAACACTCTGCAGGATATCATCCAGGAGAACCTCCCCAACCTAGCAAGGCAGGCCAACATTCAAATTCAGGAAATACAGAGAATGCCACAAAGATACTCCTCGAGAAGAGCAACTCCAAGACACATAATTGTCAGATTCACCAAAGTTGAAATGGAGGAAAAAATGTTAAGGGCAGCCAGAGAGAAAGGTCACGTTACCCACAAAGGGAAACCCATCAGACTAACAGCTGATCTCTCCGCAGAAACTCTACAAGCCAGAAGAGAGTGGGGGCCAATATTCAACATTCTTAAACAAAAGAATTTACAACCCAGAATTTCATATCCAGCCAAACTAAGCTTCATAAGTAAGGGAGAAATAAAATACTTTACAGACAAACAAATGCTGCTAGTTTTTGTCACCAGCAGACCTGCCCTATAAGAGCTCCTGAAGGAAGCACTAAACATAGAAAGGAACAACCGGTACCAGCCACTGCAAAAAACATGCCAAATTGTAAAGACCATCGAGGCTAGGAAGAAACTGCATCAACTAACGAGCAAAATAACCAGTTAACATCATAATGACAGGATCAAATTCACACATAACAATATTAACCTTAAATGTAAATGGGCTAAATGCTCCAATTAAAAGACACAGACTGGCAAATTGGATAAAGAGTCAAGACCCATCAGTGTGCTGTATTCAGGAGACCCATCACATATGCAGAGACACACATAGGCTCAAAATAAAGGGATAGAGGAAGATCCACCAAGCAAATGGAAAACAAAAAAAGGCAGGGGTTGCAATCATAGTCTCTGATAAAACAGACTTTAAACTAACAAAGATCAAAAGAGACAAAGAAGGCCATTACATAATGGTAAAGGGATCAATTCAACAAGAAGAGCTAACTATCTTAAATATATATGCACCCAATACAGAGGCACACAGATTCATAAAGCAAGTCCTCAGAGATCTACAAAGATACTTAGACCCCACGCAACAATAATGGGAGACTTTAACACCCCACTGTCAACATTAGACAGATCAACGAGACAGAAAGTTAACAAGGATATCCAGGAATTGACCTCAGCTCTGCACCAAGTGGACCTAATAGACATCTACAGAACTCTCCATCCCAAATCAACAGAATATACATTCTTCTCAGCACCACATCACACTTATTCCAAAATTGACCACATAGTTTGAAGTAAAGCACTCCTCAGCAAATGTAAAAGAACACAAATTATAACAAACTGTCTCTCAGACCACAGTGCAATCAAACTAGAACTCAGGATTAAGAAACTCACTCAAAACCGCTCAACTACCTGGAAACTCAACAACCTGCTCCTGAATGACTACTGAGTACATAACAAAATGAAGGCAGAAATAAAGATGTTCTTTGAAACCAACAAGAACAAAGACACAACGTACCAGAATATCTGGGACACATTCAAAGCAGTGTGTAGAGGGAAATTTATAGCACTAAATGCCCACAAGAGAAAGTGGGAAAGATCTAAAATTGACACCCTAACATCACAATTAAAAGAACTAGAAAAGCAAGAGCAAACACATTCAAAAGCTAGCAGAAGGCAAGAAATAACTAAGACTAGAGAAGAACTGAAGGAGATAGAGACACAAAAAACCCTTCAAAAAATCAATGAGTCCAGTGGATGGTTTTTTGAAAAGATCAACAAAATTGATAGACCGCTAGCAAGACTAATAAAGAAGAAAAGAGAGAAGAATCAAATAGACGTAATAAAAAATGATAAAGGGGATATCACCACTGATCCCACAGAAATGCAAACTACCATCAGAGAATACTATAAACACCTCTATGCAAATAAACTAGAAAATCTAGAAGAAACAGATAAATTCCTGGACACATACAACTTCCCAAGACTAAACCAAGAAGAAGTTGAATCTCTGAATGGACCAACAACAAGCTCTGAAATTGAGGCAATAATTAATAGCCTAGGAACCAAAAAAAAGTCCAGGACCAGACGGATTCACAGCAGAATTCTGTCAGAGGTACAAGGAGGAGCTGGTACCATTCCTTCTGAAATTATTCCAATCAATAGAAAAAGAGGGAATCCTCCCTCACTTATTTTATGAGGCCAGCATCATCTTGATACCAACGCCTGGCAGACACACAACAAAAAAAAGAGAATTTTAGACCAATATTCCTGATGAACATCGATGCAAAAATCCTCAATAAAATCCTGGCAAAACAAATCTAGCAGCACATCAAAAAGCTTATCCACCATGATCAAGTGGGCTTCATCCCTGAGATGCAAGGCTGGTTCAACATAAACAAATCAATAAATGAAATCCAGCACATAAACAGAAACAAAGACAAAAACCACATGATTATCTCAATAGATGCAGAAAAGGCCTTTGAGAAAATTCAACAGCCCTTCATGCTAAAAACTCTCAATAAATTAGGTATTGATGGGACGTATCTCAAAATAATCAGAGCTATTTATGACAAACCCATAGCCAATATCATACTGAATGGGCAAAACTGGAAGCATTCCCTTTGAAAACTGGCACAAGACAGGGATGCCCTCTCTCACCACTCCTATTCAACATAGTGTTGGAAGTTCAGGCCAGGGCAATCAGGCAGGAGAAAGAAATAAAGGGTATTCAATTAGGAAAAGAGGAAGTCAAATTGTCCCTGCTTGCAGATGACATGATTGTATATTTAGAAAACCCCATCGTCTCAGCCCAAAATCTCCTTAAGCTGATAAGCAACTTCAGCAAAGTCTCAGGATACAAAATCAATGTACAAAAATCACAAGCATTCTTATACACCAATAACAGAAAAACAGAGAGCCAAATCATGAGTGAACTCTCATTCACAATTGCTTCAAAGAGAATAAAATACCTAGGAATCCAACTTACCAGGGATGTGAAGAACCTCTTCAAAAAGAACTACAAACCACTGCTTAATGAAATAACAGGATACAAAGAAATGGAAGAACATTCCATGCTCATGGGTAGGAAGAATCAATATCATGAAAATGGCCATACTGCCCAAGGTAAGTTATAGATTCAATACCATCCCCATCAAGCTACCAATGACTTTCTTCACAGAATTGGAAAAAACTACTTTAAAGTTCATATGGAACCAAAAAAGAGCCCACTTTGCCAAGACAATCCTAAGCCAAAAGAACAAAGCTGGAGGCATCATGCTACCTGACTTCAAACTATACTACAAGGCTACAGTAACCAAAACAGCATGGTACTGGTACCAAAACAGAGATATAGACCAATGGAACAGAACAGACCCCTCAGAAATAATACCACACATCTACAACCATCTGATCTTTGACAAAACTGACATAAACAAGAAATGGGGAAAGGATTCCCTATTTAATAAATGGTGCTGAGAAAACTGGCTAGCCACATGTACAAAGCTGAAACTGGATCCCTTCCTTACACCTTATACAAAAATTAATTCAAGATGGATTAAAGACTTAAATGTTAGACCTAAAGCCATAAAAACCCTAGAAGAAAACCTAGGTAATACCATTCAGGACATAGGCATGGGCAAGGACTTCATGTCTAAAACACCAAAAGCAATGGCAACAAAAGCCAAAATTGACAAATGGGATCTAATTAAACTAAAGAGCTTCTGCACAGCAAAAGAAACTACCATCAGAGTGAACAGGCAACCTACAGAATGGGAGAAAATTTTTGCAATCTACTCATCTGACAAAGGGCTAATATCAAGAATCTATAAAGAACTCAAACAAATTTACAAGAAAAAAGCAAACAACCCCATCAAAAAGTGGGTGAAGGATATGAACAGACACTTCTCAAAAGAAGATATTTATGCAGCCAAAAGGCACATGAAAAAATGCTCATCATCACTGGCCATCAGAGAAATGCAAATCAAAACCACAACGAGATACCATCTCACACCAGTTAGAATGGCGATCATTAAAAAGTCAGGAAACAACAGGTGCTGGAGAGGATGTGGAGAAATAGCAACACTTTTACATCATTGGTGGGACCGTAAACTAGTTCAACCATTGTGGAAGACAGTGTGGCAATCCCTCAAGGATCTAGAACTAGAAATACCATTTAACCCAGCCATCCCATTACTGGGTATATACCGAAAGGATGATAAATCATGCTGCTATAAAGGCACATGCACACATATGTTTATTGTGGCACTATTCACAATAGCAAAGACTTGGAACCAACCCAAATGTCCATCAATGATAGACTGGATTAAGAAAATGTGGCACATATACACCATGGAATACTATGCAGCCACAAAAAAGGATGAGTTCATGTCCTTTGTAGGGACATGGATGAAGCTGGAAACCATCATTCTCAGCAAAGTATTGCAAGGACAAAAAACCAAACACCGCATGTTCTCACTCATAGGTGGGAATTGAACAATGATAACACAGGAAGGGAAACATCACACACCAGGGCCCGTGGTGGGGTGGGGGTAGGGGAGAGGGAAAGCATTAGGAGATATACCCAATGTAAATGATGAGTTAATGGGTGCAGCACACAAACATGGCACATATATACATATGCAACAAACCTGCACGTTGTGCACATGTACCCTAGAAATTTAAGTATAAAAAAAGAATTATATTCCCTGTAAATTCTGTTTTAGTATCTTCCTCACTTCATATTAACAAAAAGCATTAACCATGTTCAACAAAAAATTAATTCTCTGAAAATGTGAGATTAACTTTAACTCAAATATGAAGAAGTGTTTGAAAATATCATTTATGAAATTATAACATTTCCTTATTTACAAATACATTCAGTTGCGGAGATGTTCAGAATGAGAGAAGGGTCCGAAGTGAAAAAATATATGTATTCTCTAATCAGAACCGATATAAACCAAGAAATATAGAAGTACCAAAATACACACAGATAATCGGAAATGTTATTCTTCTCAAATACAGTGCATAAGGACACATAACAAAATGATGCATTTTTTTTTACACTGAGTTTGTGATGTTTGATGAAAAATAATGTTTCTTCTTTTACTTAAAATAAATTAGAATTAGACTTAGGTACCAAAACACTCAAAACAGACATAATTGGTAAATTTCATCTTATTCAAGAATATAGAAAGTAATATATATTGACATACAAATTTGGATCTGATTCCCTAAAACAAGAATATAGATTCAAGATTGATATACATCTAAAAGCCTATGGAATTTGCCATAAAATATAACATTAGTAGGTATAGAAATTATATCACATTTCAGGCATACTTTTCCTTTTGGAAATACTGCATTTATATATAAAGATGAACCCTGAACACAAGTTTAAGCTATGCAGGTCCACTTACAATGAATTTTCTTCAGCCTCTGCAACCTCTGAAACAGCAAGACCAACCCTTCCACTTTACCCTTCTCTTTAGCCTACTCAACATAAAGACAACAAGGATGAAGGCCACTTCATGATCGTCCAGTTCCATTTAATGAATAGTCAATATATTTTCTCTTCCTTATGATTTTCTTTCCTTTTTCTGAGATAGGGTCTCACTCTGTTACCCAGGTTGGAGCAAAGTGGCACAATTTTTGGTCACTGCAACCTCCATGTCTCAGGCTCAAGAAATCCTTCCACCTCAGCTTCCAAAGTAGCTGGGACTACAGGCATGCACCACCACGCCCAGCTAATTTTTTGTATTTTGGATAGAGATGGGATTTTGCCATGTTGCCCAGGCTGGTCTCAAACTCCTGAGCTCAGGTGATACACCTGCCTTGGCCTCTCAAATTTCTGGGATTACAGGCATGAGGCAGCATGCCCAGCTATGATTAATAACATTTTCTTTTCTCTAGCTTACTTTATTGTAAGAATACAGTATGTGTAATATATAACATAGAAACTATGTGTTAATCAACTGTTTATGTTATCAACAAGGCTTCTGATAAACCTTCTGATAAACAGTAGGCTATTAGTAGTTAACTTTTCTGGACAGTCAAATGTTATACATGGATTTTCAATAACACAGAGGTCAATCTCCATGCTGTTCAAGGGGTCAATTTTAACCTTTTAGTTATAATTTCAAGTATTAAATTAAATAGGGTCTCTAAAAAGTAGGGGTCCCAAGGCAAGAATATGAGTATGGCAGCTCACATACCACATGCCTTAATATTTTTAAATGATAAATCTTTTGTTACTTGTATAAATGTATAGAATACAAGTATAATTTTGTTACACTAATATATTCCATATTGGTGAAGTCAGGGCTTTAGTGTACTCATCACCGGAATAATGTACCTTGCACCATTAAGTAATTTCTCATCATCCACCTTTCACCCTTTTACCCTCATCATTCACCTTTACCCTTTCACCTTTCCAAGTCTCCATTGTCTATCATTCCACAGTGTACATCTATGTGTGCACATTATTTAGCTCCCACTTATGAATGAGAACATGCAGTATTTGTCTTTCTGTGTCTCAGTTGTTTCATTTAAGATAATAGCCTGCAGTTCCATTCTTTAAATTAGACCAAACTTAAAATATACAGTACCAGTCTACTTTGTAAAGATACTTTCATAACAACCTGACAATCCAGGTTCATATTTAAAATACTTGGACTCCTAAGACCCTAGGCAGCATGTAGTGGCCTATAGAGAGCCAGCTCTTAACCTCAGTTAATCCCACTTCTTTGCCCTTACCTGACTCTAGCTCTATCTCACACCCTGAGAGACTTCACATATGCACATATATGAGCATCTCATACACAAGCTGTGTCTTTTCCCTGTTTCAAAAAGCTGCCAACTTTAGTCCTCCAGTCAACTTAGGCTGAGCACACCAGTGTCACAGTACATCCTTTGGAGGATGACTCCCAGGAAGAATCTGTGAAGCTCCTAAAAGTAGACTTAAGGCCATTTGAGCAAGAAAGTCTAGGGTCTTGAATACCTGTGCTATGGTATAGAAAGAAACCATAAGATCTAAGTGGCATATCTTCTTATCCCTCAAGGTCATATCTTCATGAAGAGGAATGTAGCCAGAGGAGTGAACGGGCAAGACCATCTAAAGCTCTAGCATGGAGTAGAGGCTTCCCTTCCTGGGTCTAAAGATGATCATAATTCTTTTAAAAATCCAATTTGGACTGTAAGATTACTGGAATTATTCTTTAATAGAAAAGAGAGTTAAAAACCTATGTTTTACTTCATTATTAGGTAGTTAGTGTAAACATTTACTTTAAAAGCCTTTTTTTAACTTCATAAAGTACTTTGTCACCTCTACACATCATGTGTTAATAAGCATTAATTAAAATGTTAATTGTTAATTAACAACATTTTAGCGTAGGTTTAAGTGTAACAATCTAATAGTTTATATAGTAAAATATAGTAAGTGTTCAAAGGACAGCAACACTCATGAACTGGAGTTCTTTGGAAGGCTCAGACAAGAAGCATGCACTGGACTTGAACAATAAAGAATTATAAAATTCAATAAGCCAGAGGGAGGAAAGTGAATAGAAATTAATTTATGAAACTAAGCTATATGCATATACTTTTAGACAACTTTAGTTCTGTCCCACTTAAAGTTCCTACCCCTATTTAAAACAAACATATAATTTATTATCCAACTGTGAAATACTTAGACATGCATAAACCTGGTAAATGTACAAATTACAGGATAAAGTATATTATCAAACCTGTCATTAATTTTGCTATTAATTTTGCACTTCTGTCAGGTGCTAGCTTTTACATAATAGGTAATGAATACAAAACATTACAACTCCTCAATCACATGTATGCTTTTTAAGAAAAATTTTATGTAGAACTTACAATAAAATACTAATATATAATGTAGAAAAGAGTTAAATAAATCAAATTAAATAATACATGTTTCTGCAGGGAAGAAAATCTTGCAAATAATTTCTGTTTTCATGACCTATATGAGTAGAACAAGGAACTTCTATGGTCATTTTGTGAGCTCTTTTTTGGATCAAGGAGTGGACAGATGGATGACAAAGAGATGGATGGAAGAGTTTTGTAACTAAGTGTCCTGCTCAGTGAGAAGTTTTGGTTAAGCAAGAATCATTTGTACTCCAAGGAATTCTTTCTTTCATGTACTACAAGGTTACCTTGGATGTCATGATCCTTAAGGCCACTATTTATATACTGAACTTATATTCATCAAAACTTTTTCACAAATGTTACCTCATTTGGTCTTCATTGGTCCAATAAAGCAAGACAGGTATTTTTGTTTTCATAATAACAATAAGGAATCCAATACCCAAGAATAAAATCAATTACCCAGTGTTTCATGGACTAGAATTAGAACTAGGTCTTCTAACTTTATTTTACGTATTCTATGACGTTAAGACCTCTTAAAAAGCTTGCTGGGAGGAGATGGTATGGGTGGAGAAACTGCACTTCTCATTGCTAGCCAATTATTAGATATAGCAAAGGGCTGGGCCTGGAGCTTCATATGCAAGTCTGCCCCTCCCAAGTCTACAGCCCCAAACTCTTCCTTATGATGTGTTACTCTCACACATCAAGGCAATATTTCCCCTGCCCTAGATGATCGATCATAGGGCAGGTATCCAGTACTTACAGACCACCCCTATTGCCCAAATTCCACAGGAATTATTCAAACTAAGCAAACACCAAAGTGTTTGCTTTGCTCCACCCTGTCTTTCCCTCAGAAACCCTAGTAAAGGCTCTAGCCTAGATTGCCCCTCACTCCTGTCTTCTACCACCTGACCAAAACATAGTGCTTCCTGTGTGGCCCTGAATGGCATGCACTGACCCCCTCTCTGGGACTTATGAGTATAATAAACTTCTTTCCGGGCCTTGTTCTCATTTCCTCCTATGACCACATTGACTTTATCACACTGTATTCCACATGTATGTCTTAGAATGAATAAATTGTTATATGGATCTTAAGACATTCCTCCTGGCATCCTGTCAAAGGACAGCTGATTCTTGCTTAACCAAAAGCTTTCATTGAACAAGAGACTCTGGCAAAATTTCCTCATATAGTCATTCCTTGACCCAAAAAAAAAGGATTCATAAAATGAACATAAGACAAAATAAGTCTCTCTGTTCTATTTATCCAGGACATAAGAATAGATGTAGTTTGCAAGATATTCTATTCTGTAGAAGCATGTATAATTCGATTTTTTGCTTTACTGAGCTCTTTTCTACTTTCTATATTGGTGAGTTATTTTATATATTGACATTTTAAATATTACATAACAAACATAAATTAAAAAAAAGAGACAGAGGAACTGGGATATTTTAGTTCAGTGCCTATTATGTAAAAGCAAGCACCTGACCAAACTGACCAACTTAGTACAGATTTAATAACAAAAGTATTTATAATGACATATATAATTTACAGATTCTTATATATTAGAGTTCTCTAAAAACCCTTCCCCATCAACATATAAATTTTCATTTCGATAGCAAGCTAAATAAACTAGGCCAAAAAGCCAGGTTTTAAAATTTTATGTTATAATAATAATTTAATAATATATCAATAATTAATAATATAATAATTTTAATATATTATTTGTAATTATAAGTATAATACAATTTTAATACATTATTTATAATTATAAGTATAATAAAGCTTTATATTATAAATACAATTTCATTATTTTATAATTATTAATCATACTACAAATATATAATTTTATTATATATATTTATTTTATTATTAATATATTTTATATATTTTATTAAATATACACAGTATATTATATATAATAAAGATTCTGTTATGTATATTTATTATGTATACACTATATTATATTATATAATATACAGAATCTATTATATCATATATTATATAATATACAGAATCTATCATATTATATATTATATAATATAGAGGTTCTTTTTCCTTTTTTTTTTTTTTTTTTTTTTTTTTTTGATATGGAGTCTCGCTCTGTCGCCCAGGCTGGAGAGCAGTGGCATGATCTTGGCTCACTGCAGCCCCAACGCCCGGGTTCAGGCAATTTCCCTGCCTCAGCCTCCCAAGTAGCTGGGATTACAGGTACATGCCATCACGCCTGGCTAATTTTTTTGTATTTTTAGTAGAGACAGAGTTTCACCATGTTGGCCAGACTGGTCTCGAACTCCTGAACCCTCAGGCAATCCGCCCCCCTCAGCCTCCCAAAGTGCTGGGATTATAGGCGTGAGCCACTGTGCCCAGCAATATAGAGATTCTTAATAGTACAGATTTAATGACAGATTTATTTATAATGATATATTTATAATAATTACAGATTGAATTATTTTAAACCTGTAATAGCTACAATTACCAAACTTATGTACATCTAAACATTTCACAGCTAAAGAATAAGTTATATGTATATTTGTTTTAAAAAGGGTAAGAAGTTTTACTTCCTGGATATACATGGTGCAGGATTAAAATTGCCAATAGTGTGTGCATATAGCTTAGTGGTTTTTGGGCTGTATCATCTGAAGTGAATATTTGTTAGAAGTGATAGGAAATGTGATAGCTATGAGCAATAATTAATCTATTTAATATTTATGCCTGAGGATTCTCTAAAAACCCTTCTCCATCCACATATGAATTTTTGTTTCTATAGCAAGCTAAATAAACTAGGCCAAAAAACCAGATTCCTTTTGGGTATAGAAAGTCAGAACAAGGAAATTAATTCTTAAAGCAACTGGCAGTCATTGAGGAATTAGATGGCTTTCTTTTCTTGGAGAACAAAATAAGGCAATCAAACAGCCTTTCTAGGCAAAGAATATTCAGATAATATGCTGGCAAATGGACACATACATCCAAAGTTCTTACATAAATCTCTCAAATTTATATCTTCTTCCCTCTGAAAATCTTTAGAATTCAACAGAAATATAAACTTTTATTTCCAAAATGAATTTTGAAATTTTAAAATAGGAGCAGATAGTTTGTTTCTTAGCACAGAACGGACTATTGGAAAGCTAATTATATTTTCAAATGGCAAGGATAAGTCCTGATAAAATACTCAAAACACATAGCAAAAGAAAAGAGCATTTACCATCAGACCAGTGTGCTCGCCTATGTATCCCAGAGAGAAAAGGGAGGGGGAAGTCACACCCTAGATGCCTTAAGACCTTAAACAGCTGCGAGGCTGGTCTGATTTAAGGAAATGAAATATCAGTTAAAACCAATCTTAAATATGCTGATAGTAGGTAACAGAAAAAGAAGTATTCTAATAACACGAAAGACTGGGACTGCTGGAGAAACGTATTTTCATCTTTACCTGTGCTTCCTAAATACGTGTGTGTGTGTGTGTGTGTGTGTGTTTCTGAAATCTCTTTCCTCTATTCCCTTTTCTGTATTGATTTTTGTTAATTACATGCTGTAAGACCATATCCTCTAATACTAAAACTATTAAGGCATAAATTTATTTCCTCCTCAATTTCTAACAGATCCCAGTTATAGACTAAAAAGGACATAAATAATTGGAGATAATATTTTTCTTTATTGTTTTTCTTCAAAATGTATTTATAATAAATATATAAAGGGGGAATAGTCATGGAAAATAGAATATAACAAGTGACCATTTGAAAGATATAGAATCCAAAAGACTAAATGCATTTTTAAATTAGCTAGCATTACACTGGTAGATGATTAATACGGAAATGATACAGCATATTATTATTTTTTCCCAAAAGTAAAAGACAATTTAAAGATAGATTAAAACAATATACAACAACAAAATCATAATAAATCTATAATTTCTAGCCAGGTTTTTTATATAATATGTTCTCAATGTTTTGTAGTATATGCCAATAACTAATTATTCCTCCAAATCAACTAAATTTAAATGGGAAAGAGAGCCAAAAAGGGAAATAAAATCTTCAACTTCATTCTAAGATTAAGAATGCAGAATGGCTGAGAATGAAAAGTTGCAAAATGGCCCATATGTGATTTGTTCCAAACATTCTTCATCTTACCTTGCATAAGCCAAATAAACTAAGGTTGTTGAATGTACACGGGTATCTCATTGTGTAATTCTGCAGTGGCTTAATTTTTAAACATACGTATCTAATATTCTGTATCAAAGTAAAGCTTGTTAAAGAAGTCTTCTTATTCTAATATTACATTTTCCTCAGAACTACTTAAATATTCACTTTGTATCAATATACTGACATAAACTTAGAAAATTAGTGCCCTGAATTCTGCTGCTAGGCATGTAGTTAATAACATAAATCTGTTTTTGCAGCAGAAAAGTGAAGGCTCTGCATTTAAATGATGACCAGCTTTGGAGAATAAAACAAGAAGCAAAATGCATCATGTGCAGATACATTTCTATTTCACTTTGGGCAAACTTAAAACTTTTTTATTAACACTACAAAGATATTTAATAACAAAGGTAAGAATTCAGTGGTGTATCTGGAAGACAACTGCTGAGTCTAAGTAAGTTTTACAATTAAATTTTTTACTTTTGGTGGATTTGTCCTATTAACAGGATTAAAATATTATAGCAATAAAGATAATTTCTACTAAGAAGGAATACATTATCCCATAAAACTGTCACATATTCTGAAGATTAAATTTATTAAACAGTTCATCTTCTGTATGTCCAAAAGGCCTTAAATGGCTTACAAAGTTGAGATTCTTACTTAAACGATAAATAAAATATTGCAAATATTATCTTTGAAGATTTATAGGATTTCTAAATAAAGGGATTGCAAATATTTGTCTTAATTACCCTGTCTTATGTTCAGCAATATATGAATACTATGCTAGTTACATTGGACCTCCAAATATAGCAAGCACAGAAAAATAATCTCACAAACCACATTTAATTTGATTCTTGTAAGTTATAGAGAATGAAGCATATTATCCTGATTTATGGATAAGGAAGCTGATTTAAAGGAGGGAATTGACTCATCTGAGTTTACAAAGAAAACAGAACAATCAACACCAAAAGTATGTGAAAAGTTATGTTGGACCACATGAAGGCTTTGAATCAAGATAAATTTACGTAGACCGTAAGCTCTGTTAGGACAAGGACGTTGTCTTTTCATCATAGAGCTTCCCACACAAGCCTCCCATAGGATGTTCCCACAACAGGGATTGCAGTCGGTTCTTAATAGTTGTTAAATATACAAATTAATAATAAGAAAGCTTAAATCATAACTAAAACAACTGTGAATGCTTCCACTAATGGGAGAGCTACTCCTGCTCAAGTCATGATTCTATATATGACATGAGATGGAAAATATGTAAACTTTTAGCAATCTCCTAACCTAGCCATAGCATTTTAAAGACACCAGGATGACTCAGGTCAACAGAAACATACCATATGACTTAGCTGAAGCTTGCAAACATCACATGACTCACTGGACATCATGCTAGTGCACACAATTATAAGTTAGGATGAAAACTCAGGTTTATAACTAAGAGGCACTTTCTCTCTCTCTCTCGCTCTGTGTGTGTGTGTGTATGTGTGTGTGTATGAAGAGGCAGAGAAGAGGAAAACGGTATTTAGACTATGTGTCTGTGTCAGGAGAGAGAGGGAACTGAATAGGTGAAGTAATATTCAGGCTGCTTAGGAAGTATCCTTTAATGGAGAAGCACTTTAATAAAAAGAGACTATTTACAGATTCAATAAACTCACTTATCTTTGCTGTAATTACTAATAAAGTCTATAGCCCTGACTCTGAGTAACATTCTATTTAACTAAAAGGTATAATATTTAAGTATATTAACTTATGAATTGATAATTCTTATAAACATCACATATGAAATAAATGAAATGAATATTCAAACTGGACATGTTAATGTACATTGATAGACAAATCTCCTGAGAGTGTGATGTCCTGTACACATTACAGAAGGAAATTATTAATGAAGGAGAAAGTATTTAGCATATTAAATGACGCTGAAAGATCCACTAAGATAAAAACCACTCAATGTATACTAGATTTTTAACAGAAAATTTATCAGTGACCATGACAAGAAAATATTTGGTGGAGTGTTGGTTTGTTCAGAAGCACAATCTTCACACAGAAATCTGGAGAAGAGTTACTTCTTATTAAAGACATGCAACATGGAAATAAAATTTGCAGAGAACCATTTCAGTTGATTATGATTCTGTACACACCTTATTAGGTTATATTTTGGACCACTAATGTTGCTTTAACACTTCACAATGATATATGTTTTGACCTGGTTTTTCAAAATATATTAGACCTTCATATTTCAATTAAAATTATAGCTCTATTTAGGATTTCAGTTGTATAGGGATGGTTCTTGGAAGGTCAAAGCTTGCTTGACATCAGAATCCTACATGTGAAATTATATCCACGATCATCGGCCATTCTAATGGCTTCAGATGAGGTTTATCTGCATTAATTGACTTAACAATAGAAATTATAGGGTGCCAGATATGAAAATCTGACTTGAATAAAATTACAATTGGTTATATTATTTAATTTTGTATAGCATATTTCTATTTAGTGATTCTTAAACACAACATGTAAGTACATATATAATGGGAAAATTCTCAAAGTGGAGGCATTATTCTTTTATAATAATTCTATGGTGCTGATTTCCAATTGTTAAAAATTATCTTAGAATATCAAATTAGTAGAAGTTAGAAGAGTTGTTTTAAACTGCTGACCCAGGTTGAGAATTTCTTCTACATTCTATTTTTTAATTTCACAAATTATTAATTACCCAGAGTGTAATTTAGATTTACTATATTCTTTCTGTAAAACTGCTTATAAAGAACCATATGCATTTATGTAGATTTGGTGCAATCACTACTGTGTAATATGCCAAAGACAGCATAATAAACTTACCCTACTATTTCAAACAACCTTTAGAAAAAGTTTCATTAATCTTTTCTTAAGGAAAAGAAAGAAAAAGAATATTTGAGGCTAACTAAATAACAATGCTTAATAGTCATTCGCTTAGCAAACTTCAAGGAAAAAATCTATCCCTGAATATTGCACATTATATTGCACAGAATAGTAAACTAAAATTGCTGTTAGCATAGCAGTAAAGAACCTTATGATGCATCACACAGAGTTTTAAGGTCACATTGGGAATATAAATCTTTCAGCTCTGAAATACATTATATGGATCCAATGTACTTAGGTACTTTTGTACTTAGGTTCATTGTAAGTACCTAAGTACTAGACAAAAATGATTAAATGTTAATTCTCATATATACTTCTAATTAATCCAATATTCTTAAGAGTCAGAAATGAGAATTTTATCAAAAAATATTTATGAAATATTTTTTGAAGCTACTCTCAAAATACATAGAATGTGTGTGTGTGTGTGTGTGTGTCTGTGTGTGTGTGTGTCTGTGTGTGTGTGTGCTTTTACCATTTTCTCTATGGAAGTTTACAATTTAAATCCAATTTAAAGTTTACAGTTAAATCCAATAAGCAAACCAATACACATTTCCTAAGTGGTCAAACATTAAAAGGACACAGAATTAAGCTAAAAGCTACACATAATTAGATATGGTTACCACAGGGAAGAAGTTTACATCCAAAGTCAGTACACTTAAATGATCTAACATATACCTAACACAGTCAGTGTTAGAACAAAAATTAAGTGTAATAGTTTATAAGTTAATAGAAAATAAATAATTATATACACCCGATAAAATAGAAAAACTACATTGTAAACTACAGAAAGTATTACAGAATGAGTCATAAAGAGAAGAGAAAAAAATAGTAAGCATATAAATAAAAGGTATACAATAGCTCATAACAGAAGACGAAGGATACATGTCAATTGTCAAACAATAATTGCTAAATATCCACTTTTAAAAGATAAAGACTCCCAGATCTTACAATAAACAAAATCCAACTGCCGTCTACATGTTAGCTGAAGATCCATTCTCCTTCCAAAGTTCCTTCAACAACATCAAGTTCATCTTTACTAATCAGAGTACTCAGTAGCACTCAGTCTCCTGTGTCCAAACTTGATCACAAAAATCAATCAAAGTGCTTAACAAAGGAACTTCCAATAATTAAAACACACACACACACAACTGTTACTCAATTCTATGTTGTTAAAAAGATAACAACTAAAACAAAATAATCCAAAACAGTTAAAATGGATTTCTAGAAAAAGATACTGGTACACGATAATCAATCACGAAGAACTTGGCAACATATGTAAACATTCTAAGAAGTTATTTAAGACACTGATCTAGTAATTCTGCTTCTAGAATTTTATCATGAGATAATAAAGTTTGAAAAATAATTGTGGCAAAGTGAAATGACAGAATATCATACAGTCAGTAAAATTCAGTGTGAAAAAAGACATTCAATGACTTGGAAAAGTATTCATAATATACTAGTAAATGAAAAATTTAATTATAAAACAATAAGTAAACTATAATAATTTTTAAAACATACAGTAATAGATCATATATTATATAATGTAATACATTAAGTTGTATATATCATCTAAAATTATGCACCCTATAATTTCTTATTATATAACCTATGTTACATAAAGTGTGTGTGTGTGTGTGTATTCACAGCATAGAAGCACACTCACAAAGCTGAGGAAAGTTCTCTTCAAAACCTGAAACAAGAGTAATTATTTTTCAAAGAGGGGATTATCAATGAATTTTCTTTCTTCTTCATGACTTATGAATGTTTAGATTTTTCATAAGTTTTATGCTTACACAAGGAAAATGTTATTTTCCTAAGTGGTTAAAAATTAAAATGACACAGAATTAAGCTAAATGCTACACACAATTAAATATGGTTCCCACAGGCAAGAAGCTTACGTTAGAAGTCAGTATACTTAAAGGATCTAACATATACTTAACACAGTAAATATTAGGACAAAATTTAAAGTAAATGCAATAGTTTATAAGTTAATAGAAAAATAAATAATTATATACGCCTGAGAAAGAAGAAAAATCGCATTGTAAAAGAGAATGTTATTTTCCTTGTGTGAGCATAAAAATATGTCATTTTCCTTGTGTCAGCATAAATCTCATCACAAAAACAGTTTCCAAGCATAGAAAACTAAAATATCCTTAATCAATTCTGGAAAATTCCTATAATTGTGATAATAAATACATAACAACCTTATTTACTACAAAAAATCCACAAATCTCTCCCCATAAAAAGTAATAACAATAACAACAAAAACATTGCTTAAACTAATTTGGGAGCAGATACGTAATTACGCCAAATCTCTAGGCAAGTTAATTTAAATAAATTCAACCAAATTTTTAAGAAACAGTAAATTCCTATCTGAGTAATCATTAAGTCATCGTCTCTTGGCTTCAGAGGCATTTTTCTGTACTCTGCTCTATGGCACCAGGACTGAACCCTGTCAACCCACATTTCTGCTTTGCCAGCTGGCTCCCTATAAGGGTCTCACAAGACTTCCTAAATAAATGAAAGCATATTTGATGCCCTTGGATGGGTTACTGTAATCTGTATTAATGATGGGATACTTTAATGCTGTAAATAACAATTTCCCCCAGTTTTATCTATAAATTCAATTGAATTCTAATCAAAATACCAGTTTAACATTTTTTAAAAACTCAGTAAACTTATTTTAAAACTCACAGAAAGAATAACATTTCAAGAATACCTAATTTATTCAATAAAAAGATCCTAAATTAATAATTGTCTTACTGATATATAATATACTATAATTCCATAGTAATAAAATTTTGTTCACTAACACAATAACAGAGAAATAGATCATGGAACAGAATACAGAGCTCAAACAAGACCATGTGTACATGAGAAGTAAGTATCAAATAAATTGTACATACAAAATCACAGTGCAACTATTCTGGCTGTTCAGTAGCAAACTGGCTTACTATATGAAGAAAAATAAAACTGCCTCTCTACATAAACCCTTTATAAGAAGATTGATCCTCAAAGAATACTGATTTAAATATGAAAGGTAAAATTATACATTAATACATAGTATAAACAAATGTTGCTGAACGAGGGCTGGATAAAACTCCATAAATAAAAATCTGAAGTACGAAACATAAAGAGAAAAATTGGTAAATTTGATTATGTAAAAAGTAAGGATTTCTACTCAACACCATACATAAAACTGGTAGATGACAGGTTTATATATGTTATTTGCAGCATTAATATCTGTAAGAAAACACATAAACTACATAAAGAATTCTTGCAAATGGATAATAACAAGATAACTTCTCCAATTTTTTAAAATACTCAGATGTTATAAGGACATTTTCCAGAAGTAAGTTGAAATAACAAGTATATGAGAAGATTCACAAACTCATTAAAATATAAAGATACTGAAACAGCACTAGAATAAAATTCTAGGCCCATTAGATAGGTAAAAATGAAAAAGCAATTTTTTCAAGTATTGTTAGGGAGGTAGGAAAGTAAGAAGCCTTATATGGTGTTAAAGCAAACTAAATACGGCCTGAGAAAAACACCTTACTTCTATATTTGAGTCCTTGTAGATGAACTGTAACCTAGCTTAATAGGCAGACAAGATTGAAAACTAACTTAGGAATATGCGCCTGTAACAGTAACTGAGTCTAGGCCAATCCCAGAGGCCATATTTCAACCACTCAGAGGCTGCTAAGTGTTCAAACTGTGTTCAAATAAGGCAAATGCCAACCTGCAACCAATCTAGCTGTTTCTGAACCTCACTTCCGATTTCTGTACATCATTTCTCTTACTTGTCTATATTTTTTTTCTGACCACAAGGCATCCCTGGAGTCTCTCTGAATATTCTGTGATTCTGGGGGCTGCCCGATTCGTGAATTGTTCATTGCTCAATTAAACTGCTTTTTTTTTTTTTTTTTTTTTTATTTATTTATTTTATTTTATTTTTTATTATACTTTAAGTTTTAGGGTAAACTGCTTTAAATTTAATTCAGCTGAAGTTTTTCTTTTGACAATACTATTGATGAAGACAGTAGACTTTTGCAGCCATTACAGAGAGCAATTTGCTAGCACTTGAGTATGCATATACTCTACAATGTGCATATGCATACACACACTCACAAATACATATATCCCAGGGAAATAATTAGCAAGTCTATAACTGGAAACGGATAAGTACATTCATCAGAGCATGTTTTGTAGTAACTGGAAATTGGAGACAATCATTAGGGATAAATAAAATATAGTGGATCTAAACAGTGAAACGTATGCATCAATCAGTGCTAAAACAGTCAATGTACTCCTAGCAACAAACACAGATCGTATAACAAAGAGATGATGAAAAAAATAGTAAGGATCAAAATCAGATCTATGTTACAATGTTATTTATAAAAACCAAAATAACACAGTCACAAAACAATTCACATTGTTTAATAATACATACAAATTAAAGTTTCCCCCTCAAACAAAATACAACAGTTGTCTAAGATGAACAAAGAGGAATGTGAGTAGGAAACAGTATTAAATAATAAATAAAGGCAAGAGAGGACTTGCATAGACCGATGATAATAATGTGGCACTGAAATAATCAACCAGTTTTAACAGGCTGCTGTGATTGGGTCTTCCAGCCTCAGGGGCCACCTCTTTTCCGCAGAATGGCAAGACTACTGGATCTTCAATAATAATTGTACATCTTAAAATAACGAATGAGCATATTTGGATTGCTTGAAACACAAAAGACAAACGCCTGAGGGGGTGGATGGATACCCCATCTACCATGATGTGATTACTATGCATTACATACCCATGTCAAAGTATCTCATGTACCCATAATATATAAACCTATTAGGACCCACAAACATTAAAATTATATTATTTTTAATTTTAAAATACGTATTTTTAATTTTAAAAAGACTACTGGATCTTACTTCTTATACATAAATAAACCATTCTAGAGATTTGGATGTCTGGGATAAAGGCACATGAAAAGACTGAATTTCCTTCTCATTGTGGCAAATTGAAGAATAGGTTTATAGCATCTTTGAAATATAATTATTATTTTACTCAAAGCCAGAGTTTTATAAAAACTGATTACCGCAAATGTTATTTACTTTATATAAACATGTGTAGCAGAGATCACAACTGAAACCACAGTATTTATTCCCACCACTTTGTATTCTGGCATATCTGTTCACTTTTGTTTAATTAGCAGGAGACAACAGAGCTCCACTGCATGACAGATGATGAGTTTTCTGGAAATGGACTCAAGTTGCCTCCACTGTAGATATGGAAATACCCAGCCATATATTGTAAACTGCTAAACCCTACAGAAGTCTTTTCATTGAATTATGTAACAATAAAAAGCATACATTTATAGAGAATTTCTCCAAAATAAAGAAGAAAGGCTATTGACAGTTGACCCAGTAACAAAGTCCTCAATATTGGAAAGGTGAAAAGAAGAGGGGTTTTGACTACAAGTCCCAGAAATATGGCTAAAGATCTGTAGGGGATTAAATTTGTGCATGAGGGGATGGAAATCCAAGTTAGCCTAATTTGTTTTGGTTTATTGGTGTTCTATGTGAAAATGACAAATTAATGCATTATTACTAGATTAGTGCTGAGCAAATGAAAACGTTTTCTTTGCCTAGTTTTTACCCTTTTAAGTTGGTTTGGGATTATTCAGAAAAGTGCTCTCTTTAGTCCCCCTCTTTTTTTTTTTTTTGGATGCAGTTTCACTCTGTCATCCAGGCTGGAGTGCAATGGCACTATCACAGCTCACTGAAACCTCTGCATCCTGAGCTCAAGCGATTCTCCAATCCCCCTGTCTCAGCCTCCCAAGTAGCTGGGACTACAGGCACATGCCACTATGCCCAGCTAATTTTTGTATTTTTTGTAGAGACAGGGTTTCACCACGTTTCCCATGCTGGTCTCAAACTCCTGGGCTCAAGCGATCTGCGAGCCTCAGACTCCCAAGGTGCTGAGATTACAGGTGTTGAGCCACCGTGCCTGGCATGCTCCCTCCTTTTCGTTTGTTTTTCTCTTACTCAGCTAATTTCTATTCCTTTGTCTTTGGTAAACTACTACCAAGAATGATGAATTACTAAATGGGATTCAAAGGGCACTTAGAGGTGAATAAACAAGTATGGTAAATTAGCAAGCACAGGCAAGGTCAATGTTGGTTCTCTTTATATAAGGCTGTTTCTGAGCAAATAAGGCTAATTTGTTTTAGCTAAAAAAAAAAAATTTAAGCTTAAAAGGGACAGTGCAAATTTTCTGACTAAATTCTCAATTCTTTTGAAAATGGAATCTCTTTATCTGAAATTCTCTTGATGGAGTGGGCTCAGAATGTTATCTAGTTAGGCCGTCTAAAAGTGGGTTTAGTATTAGAACTGGGAGCAATTCCCAGTGAGAACTGGAAACAGGATGAAGATCATCATTGTTATTCCTCCTCCATGACACTCTCAACTCTAGCTTCTGTTCTCTAATCCATTCTACACAATACTTCGGGGTAACTATCCTAAAGCACAATTCTTATTATGTTACATTTCTGCTTTAGAGAATATCAGGTCTAAATACTTCCTTGAATGGCATTCAATGCTCTCCATGGTCTGACACCAATTAACTTTCATTTCACTGTTCTGTGGGAGATGCCATCAAAGCTCTGCCCATTTCCTTAGACCTTTCAGGATGCTGTAACATCAGCTCTGTGTGTGAAGGCTGGGTTTTGTTCTCCAACAAAACTGCAGAAGGCTTCTCTGTCTGTGTACACATCAGGTCAGAAAGTGCTGAGGAATCAACATCCCTAGAGGAAAAGCCCTCAGCAAATAATTCCTGGAATTTAGTACATGAGACGTGTTTTATGTGATTTCCTCAAATGTCCTGGTAGGATTAGGCTCCACTTATCAATGGTGTTAAGTAGCTTAATAAAGCACCCTTTATTGCAGTCATCCTTTTTCTGTATCACTTCCCCTCCCCAACCCATGCTCCCTGAATCTCCCAAATAAACTACCTGCACTTAAAATTCCTATCTCAAAATCAGCTATGGGGAAACTGCAACTAAAACAATTGGTATGAAAATTATTCTAGGAAGCAGATATCCTAGTGCCTGTATTACTCACTGGCCAAATGATAACAAGGACTCCACTGCTGGTGGTAAGTAGGATTGTGGATAATGGCTAACATCCTGAAGTATCTCAATTGCCAACATTCTTACCTGTAGTAAACTGAAATATCACACAGGTAGAAGGGCTGTGCTAGTTTATGCAAAATATCTAGGATTGGAGGAAGTTATTCTTCTATAGCAAAGGAAATGATAAAGACAGTGGTTATTGTTAAGTGCCATCAATTTATTAAGCGAAGTAAAAAATGACACACTCAATTTAGCCAACCTCCAACTCAGAGAATGGTGTGAAATACAAAGCTTTCATAATAGCATCTATAAAGACACTTTTCTCCTGCACCCAAAAGACAAATAGGAATGCAAACCAAGACCAGGATCTGACTGTGCAATGAACCAAACTGTAAAGAAGAATGAATTTTCAGTATCACTGTATCTCTTAAGTAAGTGACAGATGGATAAGGTTCTAAGTTATAGAATAGAGATGAATAGATACATTTGAGAACTTGAGCCCCAGATTTCCCTAAAACCTGTCTGTGGGCCTACAAAAGTGGCTCAATCACTCTTGCTAAAGGACAGTAGCCTCCCTTTGCCTGAGGGGCATTCAGAGGCCTTACCTCAGATGTCTGGCAAGATGAAACCTGCCCTCTTCAAGCTCTTCCTTCCCTCTCTTCTTAAGACTTCTAGGTCAACCATTACAGTCAATTCTCAGTTTAATCCAGCTATACAAGTTTTCTCCCTTCATTGTAAGGGAAGGGATTATTCATCAAAAGACCTGCAAGGCCTGGCTAATATGAACTGGCAAGAACTGTGAAACCATGCTTGGGAATGGATCTCAAGACTAGTGGAAAGGGAGAGAAGGATAGAAGGTAGGTAAGACAGAGTCGATTGATATGAGATTATTCACCTATGACTCAGAATTTAACAGCAGCTGAAATCAGCTATGATATACTATTAGCATGCTTCTTGGAAGTATGTAGATAAAATAACGACCTAGAATAAAAGAGTTAAAAAATACCTGTATAAAGTTTTGATGAAGGTGTCAAAAGATTCAAAGACATAGTGACATGGATTTATTAAACAACACTAGAGAATCCACCAGCTGGCTATGTTCCTGTGATGGTCCTAAAGACAAACTCTTCCTTAAAGCAAAAGATAAATGTGCTAATGAGAACACTCCATCATGAAAACTCAGTCTTTTTTGTACTTTGTAGACTATATTTGAAGATTGGGGTAGGATCTGCTTATAAAATCGTTCCCTAGTTTCAGTAGAAATGATGAGGTTTAAGAATAGCAGAGGCCAGATGGCAACACTTAACTATAAGAGGGAAGGTTGATGCAATTGCCAAAAGTGGCAAAATGGGAAGCCAAGTTTGGGTGGCAACCAGGGAGTACTAAGGCACAGAGATCTCTGGAACTGGCTAACAGATCATGACATGCCCAGAAATAAGATAGGAAGATGAGGATACTGACTACAAACCCATTAATGGCTCTCACCTCCAATAAAGAAAAAATCATTCTCCAAGACCACTTTCCACTCTGCATCAGATCTCAGACCCTGAGCACATCAACTAAATGTAGGCCACATACCTCAAAATAGTCCTTACCAAAGTACTCTAAAGAACTGGTTCACAAATACACCAGCTCATTTGCCTCCAGGGTAAAATAACTCTGAGGCACTCCTCAAAGACATTACTCGTACTTGCATCACTTTCTCAGGGTGTGTTTATGGTTAGGTTCCAGGTTCTCTGTAAAGTATATTATTGCCAAAATGAAAGAGTTATTTTAACTTTTTGGCACTTTCTCTTTTCCAGCTATGCCTATAATTTTCTTGCCCTCATATTTTTCTCTACTCATCCCAATTCTATTCACATTTTGGGAAACTTTCAAATACTTCAAATATTACATATTAAGTAATTTTTCTCTATTCTCTCCAAGCAGAAGTGGTTCTCCTTTTTGTCTTTTTCTATGTTCCGTTTTGATTTTTTTTTGTTTTTCTGTTTCATGAGCAATGTATTTATTACTGAAAAACAAAACAGGACAGCTGGATATCCACATGCAGAAAAATGAGTCAGACCCCTTCCTTACACAATACACAAAAATTAATGAAAAATGGTTCATAGACTTAAATATAAAAGCTAAACTATAAAAATCTTAAAAGAATTTATGGGAGTAAATCTTTGTCACTTGGGATTAGTCATTGATTTCTTAGATATGACATCAAAAGGAAAACACTATAATAAAAAGAGATTAATTACACTTAAAAAGTAAAAATATCTGTGCCTCAAATTATACCATGAAGAAAGTAACAACCTACAGAATAGAAAAAAAAATTGTTATTCATATATTTGATAAAGGACTTGTATCCAGAATATATAAGTATTCTGCCAACTAGACAACAAAAATAAAAATAACCCAATTTTAACATGGGCAAATAATCTGAATAGCTATTTCTCTAAAGAAAATAGACAAATGGCTAATAAACATATGAAAAGCTATCAACACCATCAGCCATTAGGGAAACACAAATCGAAACCAAAATATAAAACCACTCCACGCTTACTAGGATGCCTACAAACAAACACCAGACAATAACAAGTATTGGTGAAAATGTGGAGCAATTGGAACACTCAAGCATTTCTGGTGGGAATGTAAACTGGCACAGTCACTTTAGAAAACAGTGGAAATTTTTTCAAATGTTGAACATAGAGTTACCAAATGACCCAGCATTCCATTCTTAGGTATATACTCAAGAGAATTTAAAACATACGGTTTACAAAAACTTGTACATGAATGTTCACAGCGGCATTACTCATACTAGAAAAAAGTGAAAACAACTCAATGTCATCAACTGATGAATGCATAAATAAAATGTGATATATTCATACAATTGAATAGTATTTGGGAATAAAAAGGAATACTAAACAATAAAAAGAATCATTCAATAACATGAGTGAGTCCTAAGTAAAAAGAATCACTCATCAACATGGGTGAGTTCAACGCTAAGTGGAAGAGCCAGACTCAAAAGACCACATATATTGCATGATTCCATTTATACAAAATGCCAACAATAGGTAAATCTATAAAAACAGAAAGTAGATTACCGTTTGTCTAGTTCTTGAGATGGGAGGAATGAAGGACTGTTAATGGGTACAGAGGTTCTGTGGGGTGATATAAAAGCTCTAACAATAAGAACACTATGCAAATAACCAGTGCAAGTAAATGAAAATCATTGAATGTTATTGTAATCAATATTATTAATAGTATTTACTGAATGAATAAAACCACTGTACTAGAGATTTACATGCAATATAACCTTTAGCTCTCACAAAAATCCTATGAGGTAGGTAATATTATTATTCACATTTTACATATAAGGAGACTGAGTTTTACGAAAGTTGAGCTAACATCCCAAAGTCAGAGAATTAGCAAATGGCAGAACTGAAAGTCAAGTTCTTTTTTTTTTTTTTTTCTTTAGGGACAGAGTTTCGCTTTTGTCATCCAGGCTGGAGTGCAATGGCGCGGTACGGGCTCACTGCAACCTCCGCCTCCCGGGTTCAAGTGATTCTACTGCCTCAGCCATCCAAGTAGCTGGGAATACAGGCATGCCCCGCCACACTTGACTAATTTTGTATTTTTAGTAGAGATGGGGTTTCACCATGTCAACCAGGCTGGTCAAGACACAACAGTAGAGCATGGAGAAAGAATCTAATATTCAATGAGTAGTTGTGTCACGTTTTTGGAAAATAAAAAGTACAGCCCAACAAACTCCCACTGCTGAGATTTCAGGAATTCTTTTAAGCTAGTTGCTATGAGGTGCAACTTTACCACATTTTCTCTATGTCTTTTGGTCAAATATTTCAGTTTCCACATGTAGTGAAAACAACCCAATATGATCACCAGATGAATGCATAAATAAAATGTAATACAGTCATATAATTGAATAGTATTTGGTAATAAAAAAGGAATGCCAAATAAGTAAAAACAAACATATAACAACATGTTTTCAATACATGTGGGTCATGGGTCATTAGAATCTCTCTCTTTATTCAAGCTAACTAAAAATTAACAGATTAAATTATTACTTTTCCTAGCCCACTTGTTTTCTTAACTTCTGAGAACTCCAGTGTGAGTTGATTATTTACTCTCAAGGATTCTATTATTTTCACAACACCAATCAGGGCTAAGTTGACAGAAATTAACAGCTGATTGAAATTTAATAACTTCTAGTATACTTGATTGAAATTTAATAACTTCTAGTATACTTGTCAGTTACAAGATTCTCTGAGTCTCTGATATATTCCCAGTTACAAATTATCTACATTGTGAAATTGAAAAGTTTTATTAAAACTAAGTAAAGCTTGCTTCTGCATATATAAGAAGGTTTCCAGATATGAGAAGTCCCATTTTGTATCTTTATTTTGTCCAAATTTTAAAAATTAAATTGAGAATGTCTGTCTACCATAGTTATATCTTTAGCCATGCAACACTGTCAACACTTATTTTCTCCTTTTCATCTTCAAATTCTCAGCAACTTTGTAGATATCCCTCTTCTTTGGATCTCATATTTTGATTCACTAATGCCATTACTCTTATCCAAATTTTCTTCAATGATTCCTTGTAAACACTTATTTTAAAAGTCTCTGAATCACTCAGCACATTCCTGCTTTGTTCAATATACTTTCAGTTAAGTCTGTAAATATTTTAGCTCATCCAATTTTAATTTTTCTCATCACTGTGGTTCAGATTTTTTTTTTTTTTTTTTGAGACAAGTTTCACTCTTGTCACCCAGGCTGGAGTGCAGTGGTGCAATCTTGGCTCACTGCCACCTCTGCCCCCTGGGTTTAAGCGATTCTCCTGCCTCAGCCTCCCGAGCAGCTGGGACTACAGGCACGTATCACCACACCCAACTAATTTTTGTATTTTAAATAGAGACGGGGTTTCACCATCTTGGCCAGGCTGGTCTCGAACTCCGGACCTCATGATCCACCCGCCTCGGCCCCACAGAGTCCTGGGATTACAGGCCTGAGCCACCGCACCCAGCCTAGATTTTTTATACATTTTATTTTTCTCTTCTGTCTCAGGGTTTGTGTATTGGGACAACTTTTTCTCTTTTTATTAAATTTTATTTTAATGCCTTTCTGATCAACTTCTCTTGCCAAATAAACGCTTCCTGATCTTTGTAAAATGTCTCTCCTAGCTTGACAGGAGCCTCTCTTTAAGGAAATTGAAGCTCTGTAGCATGCTGTTCACTTCACATATCGTCTTTTTATTCCAAAGTCATAACCTTGAATTAGATGTAATGAAAATACCAGCTGAGTCCATCAGTTCTCCACTCAAAAGCTCAAAAACCTGACAGTTGTATTCCAGCTTTGGGGTAAGTGTGTTATTGTTTCCATTTGAATTCTGCTGGACTAACATTATCTTAGTCAATTCAATGGATCATAGCTATCTGGGCACACTTAAACTTTCTAATTCATCCATCAGGATTAGTTAATATGACCTATGTGTCCCTTATGAGTGCCTTCTCTACAACTTACTGGAGGAGGGGAGAATATGAAGGGAGAATTTTCTTTTAATTACCAATCTCTATGTGTATGGATTGTTACTTTTTCAGAAAGCTTAGGAATATACTTATGAAGAGATTCATACTTACTAAATGATGCTCTAAAATTTCGTCTCATGTTCTTTTTACACTATGCAACATTTTTCAATTAAGCAACCTTTTGACACTGATCTGCTGAAATATTTACTCAGGAATTCAGAGAGCATGTTTATTCCATTTCGTACTGAATATAAATTCACATAAGTATAAAAAAGGATGTGTTCTAAACATTTTTTATCCCTCAGAGCTACCAACAAATGATTTCTCAGTTGATTTCTTCAAAGCATTTTTCATATCACAAAAAACACAGTTTGTATTTGTTCCTACTTGTGAGTAATGCTTTTCAACTGACAACTGTTTTTAATTAAAATGCATTCATCTGAAAAGTTATTAGCATAATGTGTTATAAGGTAGGAAATATTAGGCTTACTGACATGGATAATGAGTTTTTGTTCATTATATATATTTTTAAATCATTGAATTCCGTCCATGAAGGTTAAAATAAAGATCATTCAATAAACAGTACCAACCTCAACCTTTATGTTAAAATTTCTGTCTGCTTTTGCAAATGCATCAGCACAGTGTCTTTTTTTAATATCGTATTTTTTGCCATTAGTCTTGAAATTTACCAAAAACGAATTAAGAAAACACTAAGAGTACAAATATTAAACAGAAACAAACCTAATTTCTGTAACTTTAGTGGAAATTCTTCACATACCAAAAACTGTTTCCCTCTGCTTCCTTAGAAGATATCCATTAATGAAAACCATAAATATCCCTTGCATGGATACTGAAAAGCTATAGCATGAGTAAATATCAAGTCTATGCACATATACAAATAAAATTCATGTTAAACTATATGGAAATCCAAATAAATGAAAAGAGATATAATATGTCCATAGACAAAAAATGCCATTAATGTAAAGACACATGTGATGTGTCTTTTTGGAGGGCACCATGTCAGCACATATCAAATTTAAAATTTTCATATTCTTTGATACAGCATTTCTACTATTAGAAACATGTTCTACATAAATACATCACAAGAATGTTCACTGAGCACTGTTCTAGCTCTGTAAAGCTCAGTGAAATATTAGAGACAAAGATCTCCAAGAAGTAAATAGATAACTTGTTTTATCTATACTTTGAAATATATTACAGATGTTAATGTAGCTCATTAATCAAATCATTCAATAATTTACTTAATAAATATTAAGAACCTGTTATGTGCCAGATAGCATTCTAGATGTAGAAGGCACACCAGTAAAAATTTAAGACTAATTCCTGTTTTCACAAACTTGTATTTGGTTATAGCTTGTTTGGAAAGAAAAGGATTTTTAAACTTATAAAAATATCATTGGTGAAAAGTGCTCTAAAGAAATATAAAGTGAGGTTAGGTAAACAGCCATGAGTGAATGAGGGAGTTGTTCTTTATGTGAGATAATCAGGAAGCACTTCTCCCTGTGTAGTGATATTTGAAACCTGACTGAGGTGCAAGCCACAGAAAAATCTGGGGTAAGAGCATGAAAAGAAGAGGAAAGAGTAGGATCAAAAAACAACTTGGGAGCAAGCACAGCTTATATGATAAACAGCAAGGGGCCAGTGTGACAAGGGCTCAGTGTGCAAGAGAGGAAGTGGTTAAGAACTGAGTTCAAAGAGATTGGGGAAAATCACCAAAGCTGTGGCAGGCTTTTGAGAATATTCTGGCTTTTATTCTTAATAAGACGTTGAACCACTGTAGAGTTTTTGCCATGAGGAATGGCAAGATCTGGCTTACAATTTAGGTGGGTCATTCCGCTGGCTGTCTTGAGGCAAGTGAGGAAGGGGCAGCGGTTAAGATGCTACTGAAGGCTGGGTGTGGTGGCTGACCAGCACTTTGGGACGTAGAGGCAGGTGGATTACTTGAGCCCAGGAGTTTGAGACCAGCCTAGGCAACATAGCAAGACTTCATCTTTACAAAAAACAAAAAAAATAAGCCAGGTGTGGTGGCACATGCCTGTAGTCCCAGCTACACAGGAGGCTGAGGTGGGAGTATCCCTTAAGTGCAGGAGGCAGAGGTTGCAGTGAGCTGAGATTGCGCCACTGCACTCCAGCCTGAGTGACAGAGTCAGACCATGTCTCAAAAAAAAAAAAAAAGTTATTGAAATAGTCCAGGGGAAAGGAGACAAAGCCTGGATTTGAAGAGCAGCAGTACAGATAACAATTCTATTTTAAGATTCACTGGACAGGATTTGCTAATGGTTTGAATATGGGGTATAAGAGAAAGAAGGAATGTCAAACATGGATAGATCAGCATATGGTGATATAGATGGTTGTCTCTCAGGTGAGATAAAAGCAATATGCAGAAAAATGTGTAGAACTGGCCCATTTTTATTTTTTAAAAAGGGCCTGAAAGACAGATACCAAACTTTAACACCAGAAAAGAGTGTAGAATTGGCTTTTGTTTAAAAAGAAGACTTGGAAAGAGAAAAGTCAAGTTTCTTCTATAAATGTATGCAGGAGCCATAAACTTTAACACTTTACTTCACGGAGTTTTGTATTATTGGAGTATTTTTGTGCTACAATGTACTATTTGTGTAATTTTAAAATTCCAGGCAATTTTAAACGGCTGGAAAAAGGAACGGTGATAATATGTATATTGGGTTTTTAAACTAGAAACAAATACAATTCTGGCAATTGACTTGCCACTTTCAATAATACAAACACTAAGTGAATTTCCAAATAAAACGTCTCAAAAGACAGTGATCACATAATTAGAAATATACATTTTTCATCTTTATTTTTAACAATATAAATACTAAATTGAATTACCAAATTAACTTCTCATTAAAAAAAATAAACTCTTTGGTTAGCATACTATACAGGATGGAAAACCTAACTTAGCATCATGATATATGAGAAAAACATAGGCTATGAAAAACCCAGGAAATCTTGAATTCAAATATTGTTCTTTTTTGGTTATTTCTTTGTGTTAAATGTTTTAATTTTTTAAAAACTTTTACTTTAAATTTAGGGGTACTTGTGCAGGTTTGTTACACAGGTAAACTCATGTCACGGGGGTTTGTTGAACAGATTATTTCATCACCCAGGTATTAAGCCTAATACCCTTTAGTTATTTTTCCTAATCCTCTCCCTCCTCCCACCCTCCACAGACAGACACTGTGGCATACTACAGTGTTGTTCCCCTCTATGTGTCCATGTGTTCTTATCATTTTGCTCCCAATTGTAAGTGACAACATGCAGTATTTGATTTCCTGTCAAAAGAAACTATCAACCGAGTAAATAGACAACCTACAAAATGGGAGAAAACTTTTGCAAACTATGCATCTGGCAAAGGTCAAATAATGTTAACACTGGGTAACAGAAAGTCCATTTTCAGTTGCTATAACAATATTGAGACAGGATAATTTATAAGAAAATAACTTCATTCTGCTCACAATTTTGGAGCATGGAAGCAACATCTGGTAAAATCTTTCATACTGAGTTATAACATGGCAGAAAGGCAAGAAGCACAAGCAAAAGAGAAACAAAGAGGGCCAAACCTCTTTATAATAACCTACTCTCACAAGAACTAACTCAGCACCACAAGAACTAACCTAGCCCTGTGAGAACTGCACTAAACCCTTCATGAGGGTAAAGCCTTCACGATCCAAACACCTCTTAAAGGCCCTACCACCTCACAATACCATTACATTGGCAATTACATTTCATCATGAGTTTCAGTGGGAACAAGAAACATCCAAACTATAGCAGAAAGTAAGTTTAGAAGACAGCTATTCGGTGCTAGGCACTGTACTAGGCAGTGCTTATCAAGCTATTTAACACGCGTCAGACCACAAGTAGCTCACCTTCTTGTCTGGATGGGTGTAGTGAGGAATGCTGAATGATGATGGTCTCTTCCTAGTACAATGGAGAACAAGAGGACAAGTACCCAGGCTGAGTGATGAGAAATAATTAAATTTTCCAAGAACTTTGACTGTCAAGATTAAGTATACCCACCTAGTCTGTCCTTATATCAAACCAAGTACACCATAGTTTCCTAGGTTGCTGAGAAACAGTAAGTCAACTCCTTAACTCCTATCTTTCTTCCTTCCTGGAGACCATGCTAATTTTCATGACTACTGCAGGCCATAGAGATAGCTTCTTTCTCTCAACTGCTATAATATATGACCTAAGATATTCAGTTTGCATAAATAACACACTCTATAGTGTATCGTCCTCTGGTTTTATAAATAAAGAAGAAACTGCATAATATAACTTGGACATTTCAATCAAAAGATATGATTTAATCCACAGCCTCGGCACTCTGATTTGAATAAAAATCAGATTAGTTGCTTAAATTTATCTGATTTTCAGGTCTATATTGGACCATAAAGGACATAATATGTCTCCCTCGAGTTATTATGAAGATGTTATGACATATCTCCACAAGTGAAGATAATTAATAAACTATAAAATAAGATACTAGTAAACCAGAATTATGATGATGATGATGATTTATAGAGTTTATATTCTTAATAGAAAATATATCATGAGCATCTTGATGTCAAAGATTGTCTCTCAAATACTTGAATTCTCTTAGCAAAGAGTTACGTGCCTTTTTAGTTAGGAGGCAATAATAACTGAGTTGTTAGTAATGATTACTTTATAAATGCTACTGATTGATTAAATAACTTTATCTTCAATTAATACAAAAATAAAAAACTTAACAAAGGCATATTTTGATTTCTTTATGTCACTAATATGGTATAAAGTATGTTAGAACAAAGAATTAAATCAAGTGACAGGTAAAAAGTAATACAGTATAAAAAAGTATAGACTACGGGCTAGTCTCTGGTTGGCAGACTATTACTGACCATGCTGGAGAAAACCTACTTTCTACTAGACAGTTTCTCAATTATTTTTTTCTTGAAAATAAAATCTGTAACAGTGAAGCAACTAAGGAATAAGAATTATTTTTACTGTCATAATTCCACTGCCAACGCTGAATATCAGTTCTTAACTAAGTAAAAAAAAAAGCAAAGAAGTCAACACTAAATATAATTCATAAACAATAAACAGAAAAAGAATAAAAGAAAAAGCTGGGTTAAATGAGAAGAAAATTATGATTAGCCATCACTAATTCTCTTAGATAACAAATTCCAATAAAAAACATTTACATGTTCAATAATGAAGATCTAGGTAGACATAATAGACACTAGTAAAAAACTGGCATATCAACATGGAAAAGGCAATTATGATGTGTATATAGCAATATAAATACATACAGTAATGAAAAGTGGATGAAGTTGAACTTGGACATATACACTACAATAGCAACACTCAAAAATAATTTTATAGAATCAGGAGGCTCAAGAGTTAACAAATAATTAGATATTAAGCAAAAGAGTATCTTTGGAAGATTACCACCCATGAATAATGATGATTTATTTCTCTTCAACATCCATTGCTTAATTGTTTCATTGGTTCAACTTTAAAAATCCAATACAGTGATTTTTCCATGAACTAATATATTACAGTTGAGAAAAAGACACAGTTCCTGACTTCACAAAGCTGCAACCTCATGAGAGAGAGAAATGCAACTCAGTATCTTTCAGAACATCAAGGGCAAAGAGGCTTACACCAGTATACCAGTATTGTGCAAAGGGTGTTACAGGGGCACAGAGTCTCTGCCTAAGAGGTCCTACACTTTATAGGTGAGGGCATGGCATTAGTATTTGAACTAGGGCATGAGTAGTCTTGGACAATCCAAGAACTAGAGAATGAGAGAACCTCTAATAGGTATACAGAAGCACATGAGAAATTACGAGATGCTAAGATGGGCATTGTGGTTGGAACATTAGACTAATGGGGAAAGATGCAATATGAAGCTGGGAAAGTGACACACACCATGTTTCCAAGATCCTTTAATGTCTGCTACACACAGTAATTTGAGATAATGACAAGTTAATGGAAGTTTTAAAAGTAAGGTCTCCCTGAATAGAACTTTATTTGTTAGAAGACACTGCACAGAAGGATAAATTTTAAGGAAAAGTAAGGACACAAAGACTTCAAAGCTATGAATGTTGAACTTGGGAACACAAAAGGTTTAATGTTAAGACTTTAATTTTCAGAAGTCAATTAGGAAAATGGTGCTGGTCCTCAGGAAAAAGTCTGGGCTACAGAACATATTTTGATAAGTATTTAACCTTCTAAGGTCATGGTAGCCATAAATGAGATGTCCTAGAGAGAGTAAGTTTAAGCAGTAGAGGAAAAGCAGAGAAGAAAGTGGTAAAAATACTGACATTTAAATAGAAGTTAGAGAAATAAATATGATTTTAAAATGTATTTGCATTTAGTCAAGTATTTAAGGAATAAAATAAATTCCCCACACACATTGCCCGCCTTTTAATATTAGTCATTTAAGTTATTACCCATTGTAACCCTACATCACCTGCTTACAATCCTTATTATTTAGAGAGATTTAATTTCATGTGCTAATAGATAACTTTACACAGCAATGTTATATATATACTTTTTATAAAAATCTCACTTTATTCTCAAAAAGTCCCATCATGTCATTAATTATTATTAACCTAACTTTACAAATAAAGAAACTGAGGCATAGAGTGGTTAGGTAACATGGCCCAAATCACACAGCTAATAAGTAATACTGCAAAATTTTGAATTCCCAGCCCATCTTTCAACAGCTAGATTTATACTGCCTTTTTATATGCTGCACACCTTTTGCTACTAATAGCTATTTTTGTTTCATGTAATATTTTTTGTTTTTATGATTTAAGTTAAATTTTGTATTAGAATTAAATTCAAAACAAGTGAAAAAAAACTTACAATTTTTTCTCCGTCTATCAATCAGTAACTGGGCCAGATTCTCATTTACCTTCGACCTGATGTACACTTGTAAAACTGTAGCAATGTTCTTGGGTTTGATTTAGCAATCAAGTGCAACAGACAATAGGATTCATCCAACACCAATTTGATTGAGCATTATGAAAAGGGATATACAGCATACAACAAAACACCACACATGGTGATGGTCAACAGCATAGCAGGACTCCACGGCATAACCTCCAAATGTCCCAGTCACTCACAACTTAGGATAGACACAGTCAAAAGACACATTGCAGTGTGAGTAAAGCCAATCTCAGTTCAAGCAATCCATGTTTTCTGGTGCCCTTTAGTCTTTTGTACCTTATTCCAATTCTCTGGTACATCAATACAGATTAATTTTTACTTAGCAAACAATCTTGACAATTAGGTATAGGTGTTTTACTTGATAAATAGAACTGCGACCAGATTTTCATTTATCTTAGATCTGCTATATACGTACAAATTTCTTGAGTCTTGAGCTTGTGGTGAAAGGAGGCATACCTGAAGATAGAGGAAACACCACTAATCAAATATAAAGACTTTCCTTTTACCACGAATCTATATAATAAGATTTTATTTATTTTAATCAAAGTGTAATTACATTTTAAATACTTAGCATTTTTTTCCATAAAGCTGGCTTATTCAAAAACATATCTAATATTCCTTCTCCTGACTTTCAGGGAAATAAAAAGTAACATCAATAAGAATTACTAAGATATCTTCCTACAGCTTAAACAATGCACTGATTCCTAAGTTTCAAAACAGCCAAAATTATGCCAAGGCTACATATGAACTGTAAAGGAATATGGGTGGAGGAATCACAATCAACTTTATGTGGTAGTCGACAAGAAATGATACAAATTTTCCTCAATGACACATAGAACATACAGAAGCAAATAAAGTATATATGAAAACAACTGATCTATAAGACACTCCAAGTTTTAGATGACTATATCCATTTTAAGAGTCTTGCAAAGACAAACTTTGCCAAAGTGCAGTTAAAAAAACAGTTTTTGCCTTCATACTTATTTAAAAATAGTTGGGGAAAATATCCAAAATATGTACAGGATACCATTTTCAAAAATCCCAGGTACATCCACAACAGAATATTATTCAGTACTAAAAAGAAATGACCTATCGTAGCCCTGTAGTATAGTTTCAAGTCAGGTAGCGTGATGCCTCCAGCTTTGTTCTTTTGGCTTAGGACTGTCTTGGCAATGCAGGCTCTCTTTCGGTTCTATACGAACTTTAAAGTAGTTTTTTCCAATTCTGTGAAGAAAGTCATTGGTAGCTTGATGGGGATGGCACTGAATCTATAAATTACCTTGGGCAGTATGGCCATTTTCACGATATTGATTCTTCCTATCCATGAGCATGGAATGTTCTTCCATTTGTTTGTATCCTCTTTTATTTCATTGAGCAGTGGTTTGTAGTTCTCCTTGAAGAGCTCCTTCACATCCCTTGTCAGTTAGATTCCCAGGTATTTTATTCTCTTTGAAGCAATTGTGAATGCGAGTTCACTCATGATTTGGCTCTCTGTTTGTCTCTTATTGGTGTATAAGAATGCTTGTGATTTCTGCACATTGCATGGATCTGGTACCAAAACAGAGATATAGACCAATGGAACAGAACAGAGCCCTCAGAAATAATACCACACATCTACAACCATCTGATCTTTGACAAACCTGACAAAAACAAGAAATGGGGAAAGGATTCCCTATTTAATAAATGGTGCTGGGAAAACTGGCTAGCCATATGTAGAAAGCTGAAACTGGATCCCTTCCTTATGCCTTATACAAAAATTAATTCAAGATGGATTAAAGACTTAAATGTTAGACCCAAAACCATAAAAACCCTAGAAGAAAACCTAGGCAATACCATTCAAGACATAGGCATAGGTAAGGACTTCATGTCTAAAACACCAAAAGCAATGGCAACAAAAGCCAAAACTGACAAATGGGATCTAATTAAACTCAAGAGCTTCTGCACAGCAAAAGAAACTACCATCAGAGTGAACAGGCAACCTACAGAATGGGAGAAAATTTTCACAATCTACTCATCTGACAGAGGGCTAATATCCAGAATCTACAAAGAACTCAAACAAATCTACAAAAAAAAAAACAAACAAACAACCCCATCAAAAAGTGGGCGAAGGACATGAACAGACACTTCTCAAAAGAAGACATTTATGCAGCCAACAGACACATGAAAAAATGCTCATCATCACTGGCCATCAGAGAAATGCAAAGCAAAACCACAATGAGATATCATTTCACACCAACTGGAATGGTGATCATTAAAAAGTCAGGAAACAACAGGTGCTGGAGAGGATGTGGAGAAATAGGAACACTTTTACACTGTTGGTGGGTCTGTAAACTAGTTCAACCATTGTGGAAGTCAGTGTGGCGATTCCTCAAGGATCTAGAACTAGAAATACCCTTTGACCCAGCCATCCCATTACTGGGTATATACCCAAAGGATTATGAATCATGCTGCTATGAAGACACATGCACATGTATGTTTATTGCGGCACTATTCACAATAGTAAAGACTTGGAACCAACCCAAATGTCCATTAGTGATAGACTGGATTAAGAAAATGTGGCACATACACACCATGGAATACTATGCAGCCATAATAAAGGATGAGTTCATGTCCTTTGTAGGGACATGGATGAAGCTGGAAACCATCATTCTCAGCAAACTATCGCAAGAACAAAAAACGAAACACCGCATGTTCTCACTCATAGGTGGGAATTGAACAATGAGAACACTTGGACACAGGAAGGGTAACGTCACGCACCGGGGCCTGTCGTGGGGTGGGGGAAGGGGGGAGGGATAGCATTAGGAGATATGCCTAATGTAAATGACGAGTTACTCGGTGCAGCACACCAATATGGTACATGTATACTTATGTAACAAACCTGCATGTTGTGCACATGTACCCTAAAACTTAAAGTATAATAATAAAAAAAAAGAAATGAGCTATCATATAGGGAAAAGACATGGAAGAAACTTAAAATCATATAACTAAATGAAAGAAGCCAATCTTAAGAGGCTACATTTTGTATGATTGAAACTACATAATATTCTAGAAAATGAAAAACTGTGGTACAGAAAAAGATTAGTGGTTGCCAAGGGTTAGGCAGTAGTGAGGGATGAACAAGCAGAGCATGGAGAATTTTTAGGGCAAGGAATATACTGTGTATGATACTATAATGGTAGACACATGGTATTTTAAATTTATCTCAATCCATAGAATGTACAACAAATAGTGTGAATCCTAATGTAAATGATGAACTCTGGTTGATAACAATGTATCAATGTAGGCTCATCGACTGTAACAAGATCATGTATTTATTCTTTTTCACCTGTCTTTAGCCTTTAAGATAAATTTTACAACTTTAATCTCCTAATTTTATTGGTATTCACAGATATATATATATATTTTCATCATTTAATTATAATGTAAATCTGTAATTAATGTGCCGCACTAAATGCTTTAAAATTATCATTTTACTTAACCCTCCAAAAAACCTAGAAAAATAGGTAATATCGAGTTATTTTACAGATGAGAAAACTACATATGGAATTGTTAAGTGACCTGACCAAAGTAACACAGGTCTATGATTTTATTTTGTAGGGTTAGTAACACATGCAACATATTTGAGTAAGCTGGTAATCAATTATAACTCGAATGCATGGCTTACACAACTTTCGTTAGCCTTGATCATGTATGAGTCAGCTGATGATGGAATTTGCCTGGCTTTGCAGTTCAGACAACACAGGGTGAGTGCAGACTACTTCATTTCAAGGAATCCATCAACTCTGGAGTTCCGTTTTGAACAGCACAGGTCTATACAGGAAAACAGACTATTGGGCATGGAGGTGAATATGGAATCAGAAAATGCACTTAGAATATGATTTTATTAATCTAGGGGAAAGATGATGGTATCATGGACCAGACCAGTTGCAATACTGGTGGTAAAAGTCAATCAAATTCTGGATATATTTTTAAGATAAAATCACAGATATCTGTTTCTCAATTGAAAATACAGTTTCAGAAAAAGTAAAATTAAGTAGTACTCCAAATTTTTATTTAGAATAACTGAAATGCTGAAATTATAAAACAATGAAAACTGTAGAAGAAACAGACCGAGGTGGGGAGATAAAGTGTTCAGTTTTTGTCTTTGTTGTTTGTTTGTTTTTGAGACAGAGTCTCGCTCTGTCGCCTAGGCTGGAGTGCAGTGGCACGATATTGGCTCACTGCAACCTCTGCCTCCCGGGTTCAAGCGATTCTCCTGCCTCAGCCTCCTGAGTAGCTGGGACTACAGACATGCGCCATCACGCTCAGCTAATTTTTGTATTTTTAGTAGAGACGGGGTTTCACCATGTTGGCCAGGACGGTCTCAATCTCTTGATCTCTTGATCTTACCATTTTACTTACCAAAAACCTAGAAAGATAGGTAATATCGAGTTATTTTACAGATGAGAAAACGGCATATCTCTTGATCCACCCGCCTTGGCCACCCAAAGTGCTGAGATTACAGGCGTGAGCCGCTGTGCACGGCCAAGGTGTTCAGTTTTAGATATGTTGGATAAGATGCCTGATATACATGCCAGCTGAATAGGTACAGCACTAAATAACCAAGTAGGAGTTCAGAGTAGAAGCCAAGCCTTGAAATACAAATTCAGGATTCATTAACATATTTAAAGCCTTGAAACTAAATAAGATCATATGGACCATATATGATAATACTTGAATCAAAGTTCTGATCAATGGAAGAGAAACGAGCCAGAGAAATTTAAAAGGTAAAAAGAAAAAAAAAAGGGAAATATATAAGTGATACAATTGTTTAAAAAAAGAGGTGGCTATTATGTATGATAAAAGCTGCTGATAAATCATGTAAGATGAGGGTTTAACATTAAGTTTTAAAGTAGACAATGTGAGTGTTATAAATGATCTGGAGTTGAGTTGTTTTGGTGGAGAGGTGGGACAAAAGTCTAACTAGCATGGTTTTGTGAGAGAAGATGGTGAGTACATACCATTCTTTCATGGAGAGTTAACTGAGACAACATATAGATAACTTTGCAAGGAATTTTATAGAAAAATGTGTAATAGCTAAAAAGGGATAAATATATTAAGCATGTTTATTCGCTGATGGATATAATACAACTTATGATCTATTAGAACAACATTATTGATATATCATATATATCATAAATTGCAAAACTCATCTTACATTTCAATAATTTCCAACATCTCAAATTCATTCCTTTCTTATCTCCTTAAATTTCATTTTACAGATACTTTTTTCAATTTATTTTTCAGCATAACATATGCTGCTAGCCTCACTGCATCCTCAACCTCCCAGGCTCAAGCAATCCTCCTGCCTCAGCCTACTGAGTAGCTGGGACTACAGTAATCAACACCATACTCTATCATACAACAGTCAACTTTGCTTTCATTATAAAAGTGAAAGAATGCTACATTATTATTTACTTTATGTTTGAACAAGTTTTGATAACTAGACAGTTTAGTCTCACTGTTAACTGCTTATGTTTTTAAATACATCATTTGCACTGTAATCATTATGTGCATCTTCTATTCACAGAACAGCTATCACCCCAGTGCATTTCAATATTCTGAACAGAGTCACTACACTTTCAAAAGCATTTAATATATAAAATCTGAAATTCAGGATATTAAAAATCTTTGTGTTGTTGTTTGTTTTTAACTGACACATAATTGTATATATTTTGGGGCACAGTATAATGTTTTGATATATGTATACACTGTATAATAATCAAATCAGAGTATTTAGCATATACATTACTTCAAAAATTTATCATTTCTTTTTGGTGAGAACATTCAAAATCCTCCCTTCTAGATATTTTGAAATATAGAATACAATAGGTAGCAGACGAATGGATAAAGAAAAAAATATATATATACAAAAAAGCATATTATTCAGACATAAAAAGAATGAAATCCTGTCATTTGCTGCAACAAGGATGAACCTGGAGGACACGAAATAAGTGAGGAACAGAAAGACAAATATTGCATGATCTCACACATATGTGGAATCTAAAAGAGTTTATCTTATAAAAGTAGAAAAGAAAATAGTAGTTACCAGAGGCTGGTGGTGGATAATGAGAGACTGGTCAATGGATACAAAGTTAGAGTTAGATAGTAGGAGTAAGTTCTGGTGTGCAATTGCACAGTAAGTTGACTATGAAATTTAGGTCTCGAAATTAGTTTCAGTTAAAAAAAAAAGTCCCTTCAAGGTCATTTTGGAATACCCTGGTTTGTATCCCAGAGTTCTCCTAGGCTTAGGAAATGAACATATGAATACTTATTACTTTTAAACTTGAACTTAAAACCAAGAGCAGCGGGAGCCAAGATGGCCGAATAGGAACAGCTCCGGTCTACAGCTCCCAGCATGAGCAAAGCAGAAGACCGGTGATTTCTGCATTTCCATCTAAGGTACCGGGTTCATCTCACTAGGGAGTGCCAGACAGTGGGCGCAGGACAGTGGGTGCAGCGCACCGTGTGCTAGCCTAAGCAGGGCAAGGCATTGCCTCACTCGGGAAACGCAAGGGGTCTGGGAGTTCCCTTTCCTAGTCAAAGAAAGGGGTGACAGATGGCACCTGGAAAATCGGGTCACTCCCACCCTAATACTGCGCTTTTCCAACGGGCTTAAAAAACAGCACAGCAGGAGATTATATCCTGCACATAGCTCGGAGGGTCCTAGGCCCACGGAGTCATGCTGATTGCTAGCACAGCAGTCTGAGATCAAACTGCAAGGCTGCAGCAAGGCTGGGGGAGGGGCGCCTGCCATTGCTGAGGCTTGCTTAGGTAAACAAAGCAGCTGGGAAGCTGGAATTGGGTGGAGCCCACCACAGCTAAAGGAGGCCTGCCTGCCTCTGTAGGCTCCACCTCTGGGGGCAGGGCACAGACAAACAAAAAGACAGCAGTAACCTCTGCAGACTTGAATGTCCCTGTCTGACAGATTTGAGGAGAGTAGTGGTTCTCCTAGCACGCAGCTGGAGATCTGAGAACGGGCAGACTGCCTCCCCAAGTGGGTCCCTGACCCCCGAGCAGCCTGACTGGGAGGCACCCCCTAGTAGGGGCAGACTGACACCTCACACGACTGCATACTCCTCTGAGACAAAACTTCCAGAGGAACGATCAGGCAGCAGCATTTGCAGTTCATGAAAATCCGCTGTTCTACAGCCACCGCTGTTCTACAGCCACCGCTGCTGGTACCCAGGCAAACAGGGTCTGGAGTGGACCTCTAGCAAACTCGAACAGACCTGCAGCTGAGGGTCCTGTCTGTTAGAAGGAAAACTAACAAACAGAAAGGACATCCACACCAAAAACCCATCTGTACGTCACCATCATCAAAGACCAAAAGAAGATAAAACCACAAAGATGGGGAAAAAACAGAGCAGAAAAACTGGAAACTCTAAAAAGCAGAGGACCTCTCCTCCTCCAAAGGAACGCAGTTCCTCACCAGCAATGGAACAAAGCTGGATGGAGAATGACTTTGACGAGTTGAGAGAAGAAGGCTTCAGATGATCAAACTACTCCGAGCTACAGGAGGAAATTCAAACCAATGGCAAAGAAGTTAAAAACTTTCAAAAAAAAATTAGACGAATGTATAACTAGAATAACCAATGCACAGAAGTGCTTAAAGGAGCTGATGGAGCTGAAAGCCAAGGCTCGAGAACTACGTGAAGAATGCAGAAGCCTCAGGAGCCGATGCGATCAACTGGAAGAAAGGGTATCAGTGATAGAAGATGAAATGTATGAAATGAAGCGAGAAGGGAAGTTTAGAGAAACAAGAATAAAAAGAAACGAACAAAGCCTCCAAGAAATATGGGACTATGTGAAAAGACCAAATCTACGACTGATTGGTGTACCTGAAAGTGACGGGGAGAATGGAACCAAGTTAGAAAACACTCTGCAGGATATTATCCAGGAGAACTTCCCCAATATAGCAAGGCAGGCCAACATTCAGATTCAGGAAATAAAGAGAACGCCACAAAGATACTCCTCGAGAAGAGCAACTCCAAGACACATAATTGTCAGATTCACCAAAGTTGAAATGAAGGAAAAAATGTTAAGGGCAGCCAGAGAGAAAGGTCGGCGGGTTACCCACAAAGGGAAGCCCATCAGACTAACAGCGGATCTCTCGGCAGAAACTCTACAAGTCAGAAGAGAGTGGGGACTAATATTCAACATTCTTAAAGAAAAGAATTTTCAACCCAGAATTTCATATCCAGCCAAACTAAGCTTCATAAGTGGAGGAGAAATAAAATACTTTACAGACAAGCAAATGCTGAGAGATTTTGTCACCACCAGGCCTGCCCTAAAAGAGCTCCTGAAGGAAGCACTAAACATGGAAAGGAACAACCAGTACCAGCCACTACAAAAACATGCCAAATGGTAAAGACCATCAAGGCAAGGAAGAAACTGCATCAACTAACGAACAAAATAACCAGCTAACATCATAATGACAGGATCAAATTCACACATAACAATATTAACCTTAAATGTAAATGGACTAAATGCTCCAACGAAAAGACACAGACTGGAAAATTGGATAAAGAGTCAAGACCCATCAGTGTGCTGTATTCAGGAAACCCATCTCACATGCAGAGAAACACATAGGCTCAAAGGAAAGGGATGGAAGAAGATCTACCAAGCAAATGGAAAACAAAAAAAGGCAGGGGTTGCAATCATAGTCTCTGATAAAACAGACTTTAAACTAACAAAGATCAAAAGAGACAAACAAGGCCATTACATAATGGTAAAGGGATCAATTCAACAAGAAGAGCTAACTATCTTAAATATATATATGCACCCAATACAGGAGCACCCAGATTCATAAAGCAAGTCCTTAGAGATCTACAAAGATACTTAGACTCCCACACAATAATAACGGAAGACTTTAACACCCCACTGTCAACATTAGACAGATCAACGAGACAGAAAGTTAACAAGGATACCCAGGAATTGAACTCAGCTCTGCACCAAGCGGACCTAATAGACATCTACAGAACTCTCCATCCCAAATCAACAGAATATACATTTTTTTCAGCACCACACCACACCTATCCCAAAATTGACCACATGCTCGGAAGTAAAGCACTCCTCAGCAAATGTAAAAGAACACAAATCATAACAAACTGTCTCTCAGACCACAGTGCAATCAAACTACAACTCAGGATTAAGAAACTCACTCAAAACCGCTCAACTACATGGAAACTGAACAACCTGCTCCTGAATGACTACTGGGTACATAACAAAATGAAGGCAGAAATAAAGATGTTCTTTGAAACCAACGAGAACAAAGACACAACATACCAGAACCTCTGGGACACATTCAAAGCAGTGTGTAAAGGGAAATTTATAGCACTAAATGCCCACAAGAGAAACAGGAAAGATCCTAAATTGACACCCTAACATCACAATTAAAAGAACTAGAAAAGCAAGAGCAAACACATTCAAAAGCTAGCACAAAGCAAGAAATAACTAAAATCAGAGCAGAACTGCAGGAAATAGAGACACAAAAACCCTTAAAAAAATTAATGAATCCAGGAGCTGGTTTTTTGAAAAGATGAACAAAATTGATAGACCGCTAGCAAGACTAATAAAGAAGAAAAGAGGGAAGAATCAAATAGACACAATAAAAATGATAAAGGGGATATTACCACCGATCCCACAGAAATACAAACTACCATCACAGAATACTACAAACATCTCTACGCAAATAAACTAGAAAATCTAGAAGAAATGGATAAATTCCTCGACACATACACCCTCCCAAGACTAAACCAGGAAGAAGTTGAATGTCTGAATAGACGAATAACTGGCTCTGAAATTGTGGCAATAATCAATAGCTTACCAACCAAAAAGATTCCAGGACCAGATGGATTCACAGCCGAATTCTACCAGACGAACAAGGAGGAGCTGGTACCATTCCTTCTGAAACTATTCCAATCAACAGAAAAAGAGGGAATCCTCCCTCACTTACTTTATGAGGCCAGCATCATCCTGATACCAAAGCCTGGCAGAGACACAACCAAAAAAGAGAATTTTAGACCAATATCCTTGATGAACATTGATGCAAAAATCCTCAATAAAATACTGGCAAACCAAATCCAGCAGCACATCAAAAAGCTTCTCCACCACGATCAAGTGGGCTTCATCCCTGGGATGCAAGGCTGGTTCAACGTATACAAATCAATAAATGTAATCCAGCATGCAAAGAGAACCAAAGACAAAAAACACATTATCTCAATAGATGCAGAAAAGGCCTTTGACAAAATTCAACAACTCTTCATGCTAAAAACTCTCAATAAATTAGGTATTGATGGGACGTATCTCAAAATAATCAGAGCTATCTATGACAAACCCACAGCCAATATCATACTGAATGGGCAAAAACTGGAAGCATTCCCTTTGAAAACTGGCACAAGACAGGGATGCCCTCTCTCACCACTCCTATTCAACATAGTGTTGGAAGTTCTGGCCAGGGCAATTAGGCAGGAGAAGGAAATAAAGGGTATTCAAATAGGAAAAGAGGAAGTCAAATTATCCCTGTTTGCAAATGACATGATTGTATATCTAGAAAATCCCATTGTCTCAGCCCAAAATCTCCTTAAGCTGATAAGCAACATCAGCGAAGTCTCACGATACAAAATCAATGTACAAAAATCACAAGCATTCTTATACACCAACAACAGACAAACAGAGAGCCAAATCATGAGTGAACTCCCATTCACAATTGCTTCAAAGAGAATAAAATACCTAGGAATCCAACTTACAAGGGATGTGAAGGACCTCCTCAAGGAGAACTAAAAACCACTGCTCAAGGAAATAAAAGAGGATACAAACAAATGGAAGAACATTCCATGCTCATGGGTTGGAAGAATCAATATCGTGAAAATGGCCATGCTGCCCAAGGTAATTTATAGATTCAATGCCATCCCCATCAAGCTACCAATGACTTTCTTCACAGAATTGGAAAAAACTACTTTAAAGTTCATATGGAACCAAAAAAGAGCCCACCTCACCAAGTCAATCCTAAGCCAAAAGAACAGAGCTGGAGGCATCACACTACCTGACTTCAAACTATACTACAAGGCTACAGTAACCAAAACAGCATGGTACTGCTACCAAAACAGAGATATAGACCAATGGAACAGAACAGAGCCCTCAGAAATAATGCCGCATATCTACAACTATCTGATCTTTGACAAACCTGACAAAAATAAGCAATGGGGAAAGGATTCCCTATTTAATAAATGGTGCTGGGAAAACTGGCTAGCCATATGTAGAAAGCTGAAACTGGATCCCTTCCTTACACCTTATACAAAGATTAATTCAAGATGGATTAAAGAATTAAATGTTAGACCTAAAACCATAAAAACCCTAGAAGAAAACCTAGGCAATACCATTCAGGACATAGACATGGGCAAGGACTTCATGTCTAAAACACCAAAAGCAATGACAACAAAAGTCAACATTGACAAAAATGGATCTAATTAAACTAAAGAGCTTCTGCACAGCAAAAGAAACTACCATCAGAGTGAACAGGCAACCTACAAAATAGGAGAAAATTTTCGCAAGCTACTCATTTGACAGAGGGCTAATATCCAGAATCTACAATGAACTCAAACAAATTCACAAGAAAAAAACAAACAACCCCATCAAAAAGTGGATGAAGGATATGAACAGACACTTCTCAAAAGAAGACATTTATGCAGCCAAAAAACACATGAAAAAATGCTCATCATCACTGGCCATCAGAGAAATGCAAATCAAAACCACAATGAGATACCATCTCACACCAGTTAGAATGGCGATCATTAAAAAGTCAGGAAACAACAGGTGCTGGAGAGGATGTGGAGAAATAGGAACACTTTTACACTGTTGGTGGGACTGTAAACTAGTTCAGCCATTGTGGAAGTCAGTGTGGCGATTCCTCAGGGATCTAGAACTAGAAATACCATTTGACCCAGCCATCCCATTACTGGATATATACCCAAAGGATTATAAATCGTGCTGCTATAAAGACACATGCACACATATGTTTATTGCGGCACTATTCACAATAGCAAAGACTTGGAACCAACACAAATGTCCAACAAGGATAGACTTGATTAAGAAAATGTGGCACATATACACCATGGAATACTATGCAGCCATAAAAAAGGAGTTCATGTCCTTTGTAGGGACATGGATGAAAGTGGAAACCATCATTCTCCGCAAACTATCGCAAGGACAAAATACCAAACACCACATGTTCTCACTCATAGGTGGGAATTGAACAGTGAGAACACATGGACACAGGAAGGGGAATATCACACTCTGGGGACTGTTGTGGGGTGGCGGGAGTGGGGAGGGATAGCATTAGGAGATATACCTAATGCTAAATGACAAGTTAATGGGTGCAGCACACCAACATGGCACATGTGTACGTATGTAACAAAACTGCACATTGTGCACATGTACCCTAAAACTTAAAGTATAATAATAATAAAGTTAAATTAAATTAAAAAAGGAACATCAACAAAAAAACCCAAGAGCAGTATTATACATTTCCTTGAGCTTGAAGTACAGAACAAAAAGAATTACAGAAATTATCCACTGCCGGTTATATAATATACACAAAAGAGCTTGAAAAGTTTGATATAAATTTTATAATTTAACTTTATACTCTATCATTATAATGGATTCATAACAGCTTGATTTTTTTTTAGGTTTATGTAAAGCAGATACATGACTTTTTTAATTACCTAATTTTGCATGCTTTAAAACCATTACATTTCAAACATATTTTTGAAAAGCCAAATGTTTTTTATTGAGTTTTAAAAAACATTTAAGAAATAAATGTTAAGTGGAAACTAAAATGTGAACTTTAATGTACTTAACTCTGGGGCCTAAAATGACGTATTTCCATACAAAAATATCTTTCCATTTAAAAAAATAGATGTTGTTTTCCTAGAAACTTTTCCAACCTGGCTCCTATGGAGCTGCAGCATGTACATCCAGAGGAGAAGTAACATCAGGTTCTGGTGAGGTGGTCTCTTCAGTGCCTTCTTGAATTTTCCCCCCTTTTAGCAGTGTTGAAAATAGGTCTGGAAAAGCATAGGAAAGCTATATCAAATTTTCCTTAGGAGGTTTGTTCCATACTGTTTTAGCAGCTCTGCACAATGAAGGTGCTATATGGTATGACACTAAATATTCATTTTCACTAATGAGTCCTCTCGTGTCATATTAATAATATCCTCAATATAAATACATTGAATTAACTTAGGATATATTTGAAAATATGCATGTGTAAATTAGATCAGAAACATCCTTAGGACTACACATACATATATATATACACATATATATAATGTGTATATATATATTATATATATAATGTATATATAATATATATAATGTGTGTATAATGTTTAAGGCAAGTTGAACTGTTACAAATATATATAATATTTAGGATGGTATCCTTTATATAAAATGAAATATGACACTTCACAACAATCTGGAAATTTTTATATGCTATCTTTATATATTATATTTTCAAAAATGTTTAAATATAATATGGTCTTTTAAAATCTAGAATATATGAAATGAATTATGTAAGAGAAAGTATGTCCATGTAGAATACCTATAATAGTTTTATATATGTCATATACATATATTCATATAATAGTTAAAATATGTGTAAATGTTTAACCAAAATTAAATATCACAAGTTATATTTTTAACCTTGAATGGAAAAGATAATATTGTATCCTGGAATAATATATCATTCTTAATTTGTTCAAATAATCAGAGTAGTTAATTGGAAAATAAAAACATATTTTGATTTTATTTTTCCCCAGTATGAACTATTCCTCAGGTAGTCAACCTACTGATAATTTAGTTATAGTTTATTTCTAAAATACATAAAAATGTTGTTAATGTGAGTATTGTCTTCAGGTTTAGTGAAAACGAACATGGTAAGTATTTGAAGAAGAGAGGTTGCTAAAACAGTAACCATTAATCTAAATGCTCGTAGTGTTACTGGATCATTTAAAATTGTACAAGCATTGGGTAGACATTAGAGAACCAATATTTGAATCTTTATATTATGATTGAAAGTTAATATAAAAAATAAATGATATCATATCCCCATTTCTTTATGATGTTAGTATATCAAAAACAAGTAATGGAGAAGATAATTTTATAATGCTAGGAGCAAAGATAATATTTAAAGCTATTATACTTAAAGGATGTTTTTTCTAACCTCTATTTTCATATTTAGGATTGACAGTCCTTCAGGAAAAGGACATTTGAATTATGTGATTATTTTATGGTACTTAATTTGTGAATTTTATTTAAATTTCATTGGCCTTTCTAATTATTCCCCTTAGTTTATAATTTTATATAAACCATTAATATTTGAAAATAATGTAAATAATGTAAACAATATAAAGTAATTTTTACAAATATTCCTGTACCCAATCACCATATTATTATAACATAGTTATACATAGGGTAAAATTATACTCAATAGGTAGTTTAACACAACAAAAAAACAGTAAAAATAGCTAGTTCTGCTTACTATATTTTGTCTAATAATTCTAGAAATTTGTATTTGATTATTTTAAAACCATGGTTAATAAAATAATAAGGTATGCAGAAAAAATAGTTCTGGAAACAAATGATCACTTATAGAAGTGGTAATTTACAACTAAAATTAGAAATACCAAATGTGCTAATATATTTAATAATAATGGTATAAGATAAAATAAAAAATGGATCATAAAGAATAAACTCTAAAAACAGAAATGAGGATTAAATCTGCAAGGAAAAAAATCTGACAGAAATTGTTACTACCCCCCAGGACATTTAAGTTAAAATAAAATGGCCTACTCAATCAAAGTGAAGTATTCTATTTATAAACACCCTTCTTTGTGGCTTAAGTATGTGTAAATTTACTTGCCCCTGTGAATAGAACCCATTAAAATAGAAAAATGTATTTCATATTTTTAAAAGGAAGCTATTAACAAATAGCTTATTTTAGCATGAACAATATGAACCAATTATTTTGGTTGTAATAAATATCAAATTTATTTGGTACATTAAATAATAATATCACCTCAAATCACTTCAGAGCCTTTTTCATCAATTGTTATAAAAATTGAGTCATAAAATACCAAGCCATTTCTTCCAAATAATGACAACTATCATCTGGTCATTTCCTGTTACACAACAGGATAATCATCATGTTCTTTATGTTACCCAAAACATATTAAATATCCATAGTCTCTCTCTTCTCTGATTCCTCAGTTCACAACTATTTGTGTCACATATTTAACTTTCCTATTTCACTTTAAAATGTATAATAATAAACTTACTCTGTGTCCTTAAAATTCATAACTAAATTCTTCTTCTAAGAAACTCTCAAATCCTAAACTGTTTTGTACTTTCATAGCGATTTGCAATTTGATCATGAATCTTTCTTACTTTCCCACTTCTTACAAGGTGTTAACAAAACTGTACAATTACAAGAGAATTCTGTTATAACTAATTTCACTTGTAGAATTTTGGAAATCAAAGTAGAGTTAGGAAAATTCTAAGAAACTTAACTATTTGCTGTCCATATATTTGCTTGTGTCAAAGTCTACATTCCAAAATCATGGAAATAGTTAAACTAAAGTTTTTATAAACATATTTAGCTAAAAAATTAGGTAAGTAACAAAAACCTGCAATTTTAGAAACTTGGAAATACAATAATTAAATATATTGTTAGTCAGAGGAATGTAACCAGGACCTCATTTTTAAAAATATATTTTAATCACCTACTTTCTTCTTCTTTCCCTCCCATTTTACCCCTTCTTCCTTTGCCCCTCGCTAGACACTTCCCTCTGGCAATATGTACTTAACAGTTATGTCCTTGCTTAGGAAATTCCAGAGGCCAATCTCGAAACAAACCAGGTATGGAGCCCTGATTGAGGAATCCTCCTGCTTAAGGGGGGTTGTGAAGAATTAGTCTACCACCAAGGGGCTGAAGTCAAAATAATGCCATCTTGACGTCCAGATGGATGATTACCCAAGATAAGCCATTGGAACAAAGACACATAGACTCTGCACCCTGTACCACTCCTGTATCTTTCCCATACCAAGTTTCCTTTTAAAATTCCTATAGTAAATTAAAAAAAATTTTTCAGATCATACATAGAGAAGCATATGTTAACCAGATAAATCGTTTTGCATGTTTTATTATGACATTAATATTTTTAAAATACATATATGTTTAAAATATTTTTAAAACTTTAAAAACAGCCAAAAAACAAAAACACACTATTTTTTACAATTACGTATTTTAGAGATGGTGGTGAACTAATCTGTGATTATAGTCCACCATCTGCTCAGTTTGCTAACTCTCTGGCTTTCCAAATAAACCTGCTTTCCTTCCTACTAACCCCTGTCTCTCCTGTCTGGCTTTCAAGCAGTGGGGAGCTGAACCTGGGTTTGGTTACAGGAGGACATACTAAAGCAATTTAATGTCTTCTAAATCCTGCAGATAAATTCTACTGAACATTCATAATTATTTTTCATTATTTCTAATTTGTATGGTTTAAGTAATGTGAATATATGGTAAATAATAGAAAACCAGTTCTCTCTTTTTAAAGGATTTTGGTAAAGTAAACGTAAAAGGTAAGCTGAATAATTGAAGTACATTCTGTGTTTTTAAAATATTTATTTTGAAAATTTTCTCCCAAAACAGTAAAGGATAAATAAAGGATATAAAGTTGAATGAATTGCATGGAGGGGCCAAGATGGCCAATTAAAAGCAGCTGCAGTCCACAGCACCCACATAGAGGAATGAAAGGGGTGAATGAATATAGTACCTTTAACCGTAATATCCAGGTTCTCACATTGGGGCTGATTAGGCAAACAACTCAATCTGCAGAGAATGAAGAAAAGCAGGGTAGAGTGATGGCCCACCCTGGAATACAGCCAAGGAACCCCCACCCCCAACCAAGGGAGGCAATGAATGACTGTGTGACCCTGCCGGGAAACCAATCTCCTCCCATGGATCTTTGCAACATAGATCAGGAGATCCCCTCATGAGCACACGGCATCAGGGCCTAGGGTCCAATGGACCCACACAGCTCTGTAGCTGTGTGGAGTCCCAGCAGAGCAGCTGCTCAGGCACACACAGAGACCCAGGAGCTTTACATACTCTGGCTCTAGGATCCTCAACAAGGGTGTGTGCAACTCTGGTAAGGCAAGAGGTCCATGCATATCCCTAGGAAGCGGGCTGAATCCAGGGAGCCAAGCAGCGGTATTCTGAGGGCCCCACTTCCATGATACCTCACAAGATAAGACTCACTGGTTTGAAATTCCAGCCAGCCAATGGTGACAGGGTGGAGCCTGTCTGAGAGGGGAAGGAGCTCCCAGGGGAAAAGGCAGCTACTATCTCTGCAGTTCTGTTGACTCAGCCATTCCAGCCTGCTGTCTTTGGAGAGTGCAAACAGTCTGGATGAAAGGGTCCCCTTAGTGCAGCATAGCTGCTTTGCTACACCATGGCCAGACTGCTTCTTTAAGTGGGACCCTGATCTATTCCTCCTCACTAAATGGGGGCTCCCAGCCAGGCTTCAGCCACCCCAGCCAGTTTTCTACAGACAGAGCTCTGACCTCTACCTAAAATGGAGTCCCTGGGGGGAGGTGAGGCCACCATCTCTGTGGTTAGGTGGACTCAGCCATCTCAGCCTGCTGGCTTTTGAGAGTCCAAACAGTCCAGACAAGAAAGGGTTCCCCCAGTGCAGCACAGCTGCTTTGCCAGATGGCAGCTGCTTCTTAAAGCAGGACCCTGATCCATTCCTCCTCACTGGGTGGGACCTCCCAGCCAGGGCTTCAGCTGGGACTCAAGACAGTTTTCTATGAACAGAGCTCTAATTTCCATCTAAGACAAAATGGCTGGGAGGTGGGGCAGGCCACCACCTTGGTTCTTTGGGTACCTCAGTCAGTCCAGCCTGTGGGCCCTGGAAAACCCATAACAATCAGGGCTGAAGGGATCCCCAAAATGGCACACTTGCTCTACCAAAAAGCAGCCAGAAAGCTTTCCTTTTTTTTTTTTTTTTTTTTTTTTTGGAGACAGAGTCTCAGTCTGTCACCCAGGCTGTAGTGCAATGTTGTGACCTCGGCTCACCGCAACCTCCGCCTCCCAGGTTCAAGTGATTCTCCTGTCTCAGTCCACTGAATAGCTGGGATTACAGGCGCATGCCACCATGCCTGGCTAATTTTTGTATTTTTAGTAGAGATGGGTTTTCACCATGTTGTCCAGGCTGGTCTAGAATGCCTGACCTTAGGTGATCTGCCCACCTCAGCCTCCCAAAGTTCTGGGATTACAGGCACGAGCCACCAGGCCCAGCTAGACAGCTTATTTTAAGCAGGTTACTGACCCTGTTCCCCTTGACTGGGTGAGGCCTCCCAATTCGGGTCTCCAGCCACCTCCTACAGGCATGTTCAGGCTGGAAATGAATTAGTACTCCCCTGGGATGGAGCTTCCAGAAGGAGGAGGCTACAATGTTTGCTGTTTCACAGCCTTCAATTATGATACCTGCAGGTACTGGAAAATCTAAGGCAACCTTGGTATAGAGGGGACCCCCAGCAACCTGCAGCAGCCCTACAGAAGGGTGTTCTGACTGTTAAAAGAAAAACAAATAAACAGAAAACAACATCAACACAAAAGACCCCACAAAAACCCCATTCAAAGGTCAGCAACCTTAAAGACCCCATAAAGATGGAAAAAATCAACACAAAAATAGTAAAACTCAAAAATATAGAGTGCCCCTTCTCCAAATGACTGCAGCACCTCTCCAGTAAGGGCTCAGAACTGAGCTGAGGCTGAGATGGCTGAAATGACAGAAATAGCCTTCAGAAGGTAGGTAATAACAAACTTTGCTGAGCTAAAGTAACATATCGTAACCCAATGCAAAGCAGCTAAGAATTATGATGAAACAATACAGGAGCTAACAACCAAAATAGCCAATTTAGAGAGAAGTACAATTAACCTGTTAGACCTGAAAAACACACTATAAGAACTTCACAACGCAATCACAAGTATTAAAAGCAGAATTGGCTAAGCTGTGGAAAGAATCTCAGCCTGAGAATATCTTTCTAAAATAAGAGAAGCAGCCAAGAACAGACAAAAAAGAATGAATAAATAAAACCTCTGAGACATACGGGATTATGTAAAGAGATCAAACCTATGACTGCTTGGGGTACCTGAAAGAGACAAGGAGAATGGAATCAACTTGGAAAACACACTTCAGAATATCATCCAGGAGAACTTCCCCAGCCTAATAAGAGAGGCCAACATTCAAATTCAGGAAATGAAGAGAACCCCAGTAAAATACTCCACAAGAAGATCGACCCCAACACATATAATCATCACAGTCTTCAAGGTTGAAATGAAAGAAAAAATGTTAAGAGCAGCCAGAAAGAAAGGCCAGGTCACCTACAAAGGGAAGCCCAACAGACGAATGGCAGACCTCTCAGGAGAAACCCTACAAGCCAGAAGAGACTGGGGGCCAATATTTAAAAAAGAAAACTGCCAACCCAGAATTTCATATCAGTCCAAACTAAGCTTCATAAGTGAAGGAGAAATACAATCCTTTTCAGATAAGCAAATGCTGAGGGAATTCGTCATCATGAGACCTGCCTTGCAAGGGCTCCTGAAGGAAGCACTAAATACGGAAAGGAAAAACCATTAGCAGCCAATATTAAAACACACTGAGGTACACAAAGCAGCAACACTCTGAAGCAACCATGTAAACAAGTCTGCAAAACAACTAGCTAGCATCATGATGGCAGTATTGAATCCATGTATAACAATACTAATCTTAAAAGAAAACGGGCTAAATGTCCCAATTAAAAGACACAGAATGGCTGTGGGACTTGGTGCCCTAAATTCTAACCACTTGAGCTCCAGTTGTGGCTAAAGGAGGCCAAGGTACAGCTCAGGCTGTTGGATATAAGGCCAAGACCCATTGGTATGTCATCTTCAAGCTGGATAAAAAGCCAAGACCCATTGATATGTTGTCTTCAAGAGACCCATCTCACATGCAAAGACACACAAAGGCTCAAAATATTGAGACTGAGGATAATTAACCAAACAAATGGAAAACAGAAAAAAGCAGGAGTTATAATCCTAGTTTTTGACAAACGACTTCAAACCAACAAAGATAAAAAAAGACAAAGATGGGTATTACATAATGGTAAAGAGTTCAATCCAATAAGAAGTGCTAATTATTCTAAATATATATGCACCCAATAGAGGAGCACCCAGATTCATAAAGCAAGTTCTTAGAGACCTTCAAAGAGACTTAGACTCCCACACAATAATAGTGGGAGACTTTACCACCCCACTGACAATATTAAACAAGTCATCAAGAGAGGAAATTAACAAAAATATTCAGGACCTGAACTCAGCTCTGAGTCAAGTGGACCTGTTAGATACCTACAGAACTCTCCACCCAAAAATAACAGAATATACATTCTTCTCATCACCACACGGCACTTACTCTCAAATTGACACACAATCAGAAGTAAAATACTCCAAAGCAAATGCAAAATAACTAAAATCATAACAAACTGTCTCTCAGGCCACAGTGTAATCAAATTAGAACTAAAGATTAAACTCACTCACAACCACACAACTACATGCAAATTGAACAACCTGCTCCTGAATGACTTTCACGTAAATAATGAAATTAACGCAAAAATCAAGTTATTTGAAACTAATGATAACAAACAGCTAATATACCAGAATCTCTGGGATGCAGCTAAAGCAGTGTTAAGAGGTAAATTTATAGCACTAAATGCTCATATCAAAAAGCTAGAAGGATCTCAAGCTAACAACCTAACATCACAGCTAAAAGAACTTGAGAACTGATATGGTCTGGCTCTGTGTCCCCACACAAATCTCATCTGAATTATAATCTGTATAATCTCCACATGTCCAGGGAAGGACCTGGCGAGAGGTGATCAGGTCATGGGGGTGGTTCACCCTATGCTGTTCTCCTGACAGTGACTGAGTTCTCATGGGATCTGATAGTTTTGCAAACGTTTCATAGTTCCTCCTTCACACACTCGCTTTCTTGCCTGCCACCCTGTAAGACGTAACAGTTTCCCCTTCTGCCATGAGTTAAATGTTTCTGAGGCCTGCCCAGACCGGCAGAACTGTGAGTAAATTAAACTTCCTTGGTTTATACATTACCTGATCTCAGGTAGTATCTTTACAGCAGTGTGAAAATGGACGAATACAGGAAATTGGTACCCGGAGTGGGGCACTTCTATAAAGATAACCTGAAAATGTGGAAGTGACTTTGGAACAGGGTAACAGGGAGATGAGGGAAAATTTGGAACCTCCTAGAGACTTACTGAATGGTTTTGACCAAAATGCTGATAATGACATGGACAATGAAGTCCAGGCTGAGGTGGTCTCAGATTGAGATGAGAAAATTATTGGGAACTGGAGCAAAGGTCACTCTTACTATGCTTTTAGCAAAGAGACTGGCAGCATTTTGCCCCCACCCTAGAGATCCATGGAACTTTGAACTGGAGAGAGATTATCTGAAACTGGAACTTATGTTTAAAAGAAAAGAGTAAAAACATTTAGAAAATTTGCAGCCTGACAATGTGATAGAAAAGAAAAACCCATTTTCTGCAGAAATGTGCATAAGTAACAAGGAGCTGAATGTTAATATCCGAGACAATGAAGAAAATGTTTCCAGGGCATGCCAGAGACCTTCACAGCAGTCCTTCCCATCATAGGCTCTAAGGCCTAGAAGGGAAAAATGGTTTCCTGGGCCAGGCCCAGGGCTCAGCTGCTTTGTGCAGCTGTGGGACTTGGAGCCCTGCATCCTAACTGCTCCAGTCGTGGCTAAAAGAGGCCAAGGTACAGCTCCGGCTGTTGCTTCAGTGGGTGCAAGCCCCAAGCCTTGCCGGCTTACATGTGGTGTTAGGCCTACGGGTGCACAAAAGTCAAGAATTAAGGTTCGGGAACCTCTGCCTACATTTCAGAGAATGTATGGAGATGCTCAGATGTCCAGTATAAAGTCTGCTGCAGGGGCTGAGCCTTCATGGAGAACCTTTGCTAGGGTAGTACAGTAGGAAAATGTGGGGTTGACGCCCCCACACAGAGTCCCTACTGGGGCACTGCCTAGTGCAGCTGTGACAATAGGGCCACTGTTCTTTAGACCCCAGAATGGTAGATCCACTGACAGTTTGCACAGTGCACCCAGAAAAGCTGCAGACACTCAGGGCCAGCCATAAAACCAGCTGGAGGGCTGTACCCTGCAAAGCCAAGGCCATGGGAGCCCACCCCTTGCATCAGCATGTCCTGGATGTGAGACATAAAGTCAAAGAAGATCATTTCAGAGCTTTAAGATTTAAGAACTGCCATGCTAATGTTTGGACTTGCATGGGGCCTGTAGCCCCTTTGTTTTGGCCAATTTCTCCCATTTAGAGTAAGAGCATTTATCCAATACCTGTGCCCCCACTGTATCTTGAAAGTAACTGTTATTTTACAAGCTCCTAGGCAGAAGGAACTTGTCTTGTCTCAGATGAGACTTTGGAATTGGACATTTAGGTTAATGCTGAAATGAGTTAAGACTTTGGAAGACTGTTGGGAATGCATGATTGGTTTTGAAATGCAAGAAGATATGAGATTTGTGGGGGGCAGGGGGGCAGGGATGGAATGATATGATCTGGTTCTGTGTCCCCACCCAAATATATCTCTAATTGTAATCCCCATGTGTCGAGGAAGGGGCCTGGTGGGAGGTGACTGGACCATGGGGTTGGTTTCATCACGCTGTTCTTGTAATAGTGACTTTCACAAGATCTGATGGTTTTATAAGTGTTTGACAGTACCCCCTTCACACAATCACTCTCTTGCCTGCTGCCATGTAAGACATGCTTGCTTTCCCTTCTGCCATGACTATAAGTTTCCTGAGGCCTCCCTACCCATGTGGAACTGTGAGTCAGTTAAATCTCTTTTGTTTATAAATTACCTAGTCTCAAGAAGTATTTTTATAGCAGTGTGAAAATGAACTACTACAAGAACCAAGAGCAAACAAACCCCAAAGCTGGTAGAAAACAAGAAATAACCAAGGTCAGAGCTGAAATGAAGGAGACAGAGATGTGAAAAACCCTTCCAAATAATCAAGAAATTGGCTGGGCATGATGGCTCACACCTGTAATCTCAGCACTTTGGGAGGCCAAGGCAGGTGGATCACCTGAGGTCAGAAGTTTGAGAACAACCTGGCCAACATGGTGAAACCCCACCTCTACTAAAATTACAAAAATTAGCCAGGCATGGTGGCAGGTGCTCGTAATCCCAGCTACTCAGAAGACTGAGGCAGGAGAATCACTTGAACTCAGGAGGCAGAAGTTGCAGCGAGCCAAGATCACGTCACTGCACTCCAGCTTGGGCAATGAGAGCAAAACTCTGCCTTGGGGGGGGAAAAAAAACCCAGCAAATCAAGGAGCTTGTTTTTTGAAAAAAAAATGATAAAATTGAATGACCACCAGCTAGACTAATAAAGAAGACTAAAGAGAAGATTCAAATAATCAGAAATGATAAAGGAAATAACACCACTGACCCCACACAAATGCAAACAACCATCAGAAAATACTATAAACATCTCTATGCAAATAAACTAGAAAATCTAGGAGACATGGATAAATTCTGGACACATACACTGTCCCAAGACTGAACCAGGAAGAAATTGAATCTCTCAATAAACTGATAACGAGTTTCAAAATTGAGAGAGTAATAAATGGCCTACCAAACAAAAAAAGCCCAGTGTCAGATAGAATCACAGCTGAATTTAACGAAAGGCACAAAAAAGAGCTGTAACATTTCTAATGAAACTATTCCAAAAAATTAAAAAGGAGGGACTCCTCCCTGACTCATTCTATGAGGCCAGCATCATCTTGATACCAAAACATATACCTGTCAGAGACACAACAAAAAAAGAAAACTTCAGGCCAATATCCTTGATGAACATTGATGCAAAAATCCTCAGTAAAATACTGGCAAACCGAATCCAAACCAGCACATCAAAACAATTATCCACCACAATTAAGTTGGCTTCAGGAGGTTGTTTCAACATATGCAAATCAGTAAAGGTGATTTGCATATGTTGCATAGTTACATAAACATAATTAAAGACAAAAACCATGATTATCTCAATAGACGCAGAAAAGGCCTTCGATAACATTCAATATTCCTTCATGTTAAAATCTCTCAATAAACTAGGTATTAAACGAACATATTGCAAATAATAAGAGCCATATATGACAAGCCCACAGCCAATATCATACTGAATGGGCAAAAGCTGGAAGCATTTCCCTTGAATACCATCACAAGACAAGGATGCCCTCTCTCACCACTCCTATTCTACATAGTACTGGAAGTTCTGGCCAGGGCAATCAAGCAAGAGAAAAAAATAAAGGGTATTCAGAGAGGAAGTCGAACTATCTTTGTTTGCAGATGGCATGATCCCTTATCCAGAAAATTCCATTGGTCAGCCAAAAAGCTTCTTAAGCTGATAAGCAACTTCGGCAAAATCTCAGGATCCAAAATCAATATGCAAAAATCACTAGCATTCCTATACACCAACAACAGGCAAGCAGAGAGCCAAATCATGAATGAACTCCCATTCACAACTGCCAAAATAAGAATAAAACTAGGAATGCAGCTAATAAGGGAAGTGAAGGACCTCTTCAGGGAGAACTACAAAATACTGCTCAAAGAAATCAGAGACGACACAAACAAGTGGAAAACATTCCATGCTCATAGAGAAGAAAAACAACTTTGTGAAAATGGCCATACCTCCCAAAGCAATTTATAGATTCAAGGCTATTTCCATTAGACTACCATTGACATTCTTCACAGATTTAGAAAAACTATTTAAAAACTATTTTTTAAAACTACTTTAAAAAGAGCCCAAATGGCCAAACAATCCCAAGGAAAAAGAAAAAATCTAGAGGTATCACACTATCTGGCTTCAAACTATACTACTAGGCTAGAGTAACAAAAACAGCATGGTACTGGTACAAGAACAGACACATAGACCAATGTAACCAAGTAAAGAACCCACAGAATAGAGAACCCAGACATAAGATCACACAACTAAGCCATTGAATCTTCAACAAACCCGACTAAAACAAGCAATGGGGAAAGATTCCTTATTTAATAAATGGTATTGGGGGAACCTGCTAGCCATATACAGAAAACTGAAACTGGACTCCTTCCTTACAAACCATACACAAAAATCAACTCAAGATGGATTAAAGGCTTAAATGTAAAACCCAAAACTATAAAATCTCTAGAAGAAAATCTAGGGAATACCATTCAGGACACAGGCTCAAGCAAATATTTCACGATGAAGATGCCAAAAGTAGCTGCAACAGAAGAAAAAATTGAGCTCTAATTAAACTTAAGAGCTTCTGCATGGCAAAAGAAACTATCAGCAGTGTGAACACACAACCTACAAGATAGGATAAAAATTTCACAATCTATCCATCTGACAAAGGTATAACATCCAGCATCTACAAGGTATTTAAAGAAACTAAAGGAAAAAAAAACATTAAATAGTAGGCAAAGGACATGAACAAACACTTCTCAAAACAAGACATGCATGCAGTCAACAACTATATGTAAAAAACTTTTCAACATCAATGATCATTAGGGAAATGCAAATCAAAACCACAATGAGATACCACTCATGCCAGTCAGAATGGCAATTATTTAAAAAATTAAAAAATAGCAGATGCTGGTTAGGTTGTGGAGGAAAAATGTTTTTTTCATTGTTGGTGGGAGTGTAAATTAGTTCAACCATTGTGGAAGACAGTGTAGCAATTCCTCAAAGATCTAGAGGCAGAAATACCATTTGATCCAGCAATCCCATTACTGGGTATACACCCAAAGGAATATAAGTCAATCTATTATAAAGATGCATGCATGCGTATGTTCACTGCATCACTATTCACAATAGCAAAGACATGGAATCAACCTAAATGCTCATCAATGATAGATGGGATAAAGAAAATTTGACATATATTCACCATGGAATACTATGCAGCCATAAAAAAGAATGAAATCATGTCCTTTGCAAAGACATGAATGGAATTGGAAGCAAACTAACACACAAACAGAAAACCAAATACTGCATGTTCTTACTTAAAAGTGAGACACGAATGATGGGAACACATGGAAACTTGCGGTGAAACAACACATACTGGGGCCTGTGGGACAGGGCTTGGTGGGATAGAGAGCATCAGGAACAATAGCTAATGGATGCTGGGCTTAATACATAGGTGAAGGGATAATCTGTGCAGTAAACCCCATGGCACATGTTTATCTATGTAACAAATCTGCACATCCTGCACACATAGCCCTGAACTTCAAAGTCGGAAAAAAAAAAAGTGGAATGAATTGCATTGCTTTGATTTAATGATTACAAATATCATACATTTTTATCATTTGTTAAAGTAAGTTTTTGATATCATAACATTTTAATTCTAAATACTTTAATCAGACTCTGAAAAATACAGTTTCTTATATAAATTTTCACATGTAATAAAACTGACAATTTTTTAATGCTATCTGAAAAATGTAGTCTATTTTCAAATTTACCTATCCAGTCAAGGTCTACAACCCACATTTGGTAATGTTTCTTCCTTTTTCATCAGTCAAGGTCTACAACCCACATTTGGTAATGTTTCTTCCTTTTTCATCTGAACAGTTCTTTCCCTCAATCATTTCACTTAGTGATTTTACCATTCTTTGACAATCTTTGCTGAATTAATTATTCTTTTAAGTTCTGAAAAACAGTGGTTTCTAATTCTATCATTACTTCTTTATTTAGCAGGAGGCATTTTTTGTAATGAATGCTGTCTCTCATCAACTGGAACCATCTGGCTAACCAGAAATAGAGTTCCTACCAGAAAATGAACATAGATGTTTTTAATTCTTTCCTTAATTACAAATTTTTGGTACAATAGCTAATATTTTTCTTAAAAGGCTTTTCTTAAAAAGGCTTTCTGTTCTCTTTTTCTTTCTCTCTCTCTCTCTAGACATTAAGGTAGACTCATTTATTTTAATATAATTAATGTGTTTCAATCAACTTCACTTGATTCACATTATTCTTCTAGATATTTAAATTGTCACATCAGCCCCATCAAGCTGGCTTCTATGTTATCCCAAATACACAAACCGTGCATCAAAAGTTAGTTTTTTTAGGCTGGGCACAGTGGCTCATGCTTGACATCACAGCATTTTGGGAGGCCAAGCAGGGTAGGTCACCTGAGGTCAAGAGTTCAAGACCAGCCTGGCCAACATGGTGAAACCCCATCTCTACTAAAAATACAAAAATTAGCCAGGCATGGTGGCACGTGCCTGTAGTACCAGCTAGTTGGAAGGCTGAGGCAGGAGGATTGCTTGAATCCAGAGGCGGAGGTTGCAGTGAGCTGGAATCACACAACTGCACTCCAGCCTGGATGACAGAGTCTTGAAAAAAAAAAAAAAGTTGTGTGTTTAAAATAATTCAAAACTATCTCTGAAAATTAATTTATGTCATAATCTTCAGTCATTTAAGTTGAATAGAGTTTTATGAAGGCACTAAGAGATTACCCATTCCCAATTTATGACAATCAGGAATATTTTAACAACACACTTTAGGAGAAAAGCAATCATCTTTAAAACGCATGATTTAAATGTTTATGTTTAAGTTTTCTGGATACTTTTAAAGTTTTAAAAAATGTTTTATCAAACATATTTGAAAAATATTAATATCATAATTAAAAATATAAAAGGATTTATGTAGCTAATATGCTCTTCTATTTATGTATGATCTGAAAAAAAGTACTTACTGATTTTCATTTAGTGAGTTTCAGAAAGTTACACTATACTGCCTATCATGAAGGAAAATTAAAATCACATATACCACTACCATAATTGAGTTTTTGTTACGTGTATTTTCCTAAATATTTTTTGAGATATAGTTATACACATAGTCCTTAGTCTTAAAGTATAATGTAATTGGTCTAAACAAAGACAGTATTATTAGATATCTGCATGAGAATTAACTCTTTTCTTACACAGGTAATTAACAGTCTTAAAGAATTCTGGGCAAAGATAACTTGTAGGGTTCTCTGATAATCCATACAATTTTGGATTAAATACAATTTTGTTCTTCTTAAAGGCTATATAAACTACTGTTTCAAATTCTATTTAAAACTAGAACAAATTATTTCTATTCTATAATGTCTGTGAATTCCAATTATTTAAATTTTCATTGCAGAGAACAAGAAATTTTATTTAAGTTCAAGCCATTTAATGGAGTTATTTAAATAAGTGGGGGAATTCTCCAAAACACACAAATATACCGATTGACATATATACATCCTAAAATGTATATACATATTAAAATATAATGAGTTATAGGTATACATACACACACACACAATCCTTACAGGTTTCTGTAATACGGGTAATTAAGTGATGAAAGAAAGAGCTACATATCAATAAAAGGATCTAAATAGAAATATGTTTACTGGTTGATTTGTTTTTGTAAATAGAACTTAATTGACCAAGAGAATTTTGACATCACCTTTTAAGAACCCCTGAAGAGTGGGTCTTTGGCACTAAAGTAAACATTCAGTAAATACATTGTGCACACTGAATAAATTAATGCAGGTTTTCATTTTGTTTAATATTTTTTGCTACTTTCCGTAAACTGTAGTATAATATAAGGGCATTTTTCTAATAGACAGATGAATGTTATGCCCTTAAATCTGCTGTACCTTTTCTTTTTCCATAATTAGTCCCATTTTCTATCAATTAATTTGATCTTACTGAAGTTTAAATTCAAACATCTTTGGCTGTAGGAAGAGAGGTCACTAAAAATGAAAGTTCACAGAAGCAAAAAATAGCTTCACTAAAGGTTATTAATGTTTTCCTTTACCAATCATTTATTATGATTAAAAGAAAAACATAAAATTGACTTCTGTTGCCTTTTCCCTTATCTCCCTAACATGATTTGTAATGCAAGTATTTTCAGTAGTCTTTAAGAAATCTCGGCCTGCTCCAAAGTCACTTACTTGCCTGTTGTTTGTCCTAGAAGCATATGGTTTTAGGTTTTATTAATACTTACAATTATTTTAAATTGATTATTTGAATAAAATAACTGGGTAATTAGCAAAGGAGAACTTCGATCTTTTGAGATATGCTCTAAAAAATGTACTATGAATTTTATGCACTCCTTTTCTCCTCCTGTAAAGTTAAATAATACTTGGAACTAACAGAATGAAAAATAAAGAAAAAAATCCAGCTGTACTTAATAGCACAAAAAGCTTGCAGCAAAGTGATTTGTCAAATGAAGAAATATTAAGAAAAGTATTATTAGAGATGGACACACATTTCTACTTTGGCCAAAGGCATAGATTTCTATATCTATGAAACTTTAAATGGTATCCGATACCTACAAGTTATTACAGTCAATTATAATCCCTGCCTCAATAGACTTAAAAAAGATGGTTTCTCCTATTGAAATAGACATAAATATAAAAAATATTCCCTAAAGCTAAATTAAATGAAGTAACTAAATGAGTCATTTTTAAGCAACAGACAACACTCCTTTGTAGATAATATTAATGTACTTATATGAATTTCTATGGAATCTATTGTCCTGTCACAAACTTTAATTGAATTCTAAAACTTCTTTTATTTTACATTTTATGTATATGTGTGTACATTTAATCCATGCTCTCAAACTTAAATCTATGTGATTTTGTCATTCTTGAAAAGTTTTTCTAATTTTGAAGTTCATGATACTTTATATTTTCCCTGGTTTTCAGTGTAGTATACTAACAGATGACCTAATTATTACTCTTGATATTAACATAAAAATACAACATATCATTCAACATAGCAAAGAGTAGGCTTTTTTCCATTACACACTTATTAAAAGCGGCTACGTTCCACAGTTGCCCATATTTTATTTATAAATAATACAGTAGAGTCAAGGAGTAACATTTGATTTTATGTTAACTACAAAATTTGTCTTAAAGAAATCGTGACAGCATATGCTTAACTATAAAATACTCAATTATGATTTAAGATTTCAAAATAATGAACTTTCTAATTTCTCTGCTATCGACTGTATAAAATATTACAGTGTCAGTGATATAATAAGTAATTAAAGTTGTATAGCTACAAACATTTTTCTAGTAGGTTAGAACTGAAATTGTGTTTTTCTGATCACTTATTTACTTTTAAGCTCAAACATTAATTTTCTTTATGAGAGCCTGTACAAAATGCTGTGTATCAAAATCCCTTTGCAAAGAGTTTCTAGCACATACCTCAAGCATTTAAAAAAATAGAGTTATACCTTCCTATATGTTTTGTACATACTTAAAGCCCAAGTTTGAAATACATATTTTTCCCATAAAATAACATTAAAACCAACTATAAATTACCTTAAATATTATTAAAACTCAATTTCAAAAAGCCTTATAAAAGTAAGTTCCCAAAGTATAAAACTGCACTGTATTTGATTTCTAATGCATTCCCTACTCCTATCTCTTTGCCGCCTTGCACATTGCCTACCATCACTGAATGGTCAAGGAATTCTATAATATAAAGAAATTGTATCCAATACGTAACGCCTTTATATATTAACTGTCACTAACAGTACAACTTCTCTTAATATAACACAACTATTTAAATCATAAAGCAACGGTTTTAAAAGTATACATTTTCATGTGTTAATAACATTAGACTATAGAAGTTTAATATGTAAACTTAGAATATAATTTTATCCATTTGGAAAATATGCCATTAGTTGCCTTTTCCCTTCAAAAATTTACTTCAATCTCTAGCATCTGAGTAAATCTCTAACATACAGTTATTACTATCTATGATTTATAATCCTTTTTTGTGTTCCAATCTCTATGCAATGAAAATCTCAATCATGAATAGGTTAACAAAATAATTTAGTTCATCATGATTGTCAAGGTGGGATGGGGGTAGAGGGAGGGTGCTAAAAACATATAAAGTAGTAAGGATAAGTAATTTTTCATGATTTTTTAGACGTAAGTTTTGTTGCTGGTTTTCAACTTTCTCTTGGATTTTACTGAGCTTCCTTAGAGTCCATCTTTCAGATTCCTTATCTGTCACTTCAGAATTTTCATTTTGGTTAGGATCCATTGCTATGGAGCTTCTGTTATCCTTTGGGGGTGTCATAACACTATTTTTTCATGAAGGCAGAGTTCTTACACTGGTTCCTTTTCACCCGGGGAGGCTGTCACTTTTATTTTTGAATTTACTTTTGTTTGGTGAGACATTTTTTTTTCCCCTTTCAGGGTGTGAGTGTAATGAATGTTGGGTGGATTCTTTGCCTTTGCTTCTGGGTGCTTTTAGGGGTCCAAGTCTCTGTATGAATTCCTTGGTTATAGACAGCCTTAGCGCAGTGGTTTTTCTCAAATGGTGGTTGTTTGTAGGTAGTAGCAGTGGTGTACTGTGCATGGGAGCAGGCTCACTGCCTCCTGCAAAGATGGGAAAGTGGAGGTACTCAGGAAGCTTATTTTTTTTTCCACAGCGTTGTGCACTTCTATTAGGAATGGTACTGGAGAGAAAAATAAAAACTATAATGAAAAAAAATTCTTTTTTTTTTTTTTTTTTGAGATGGAGTCTTACTCCATCACCCAGGCTGGAGTGTAGTGGCACGATATTGGCTCACTGCAACCTCTGCCTGCTGGGTTCAAGCAATTCCTGTCCCAGCCTCCCGAGTAGCTGGGACTAAAGGTGCCTGGCACCACGCCTGACTAATTTTTGCATTTTTAGTAGAGATGGGGTTTCACCTTGTTGGTCAGGCTGGTCTCAAACTCTTAACCTCAGTTGATCCATCTGCCTCGGCCTCTCAAAGTGCTGGGATTACAGGTGCGAGCCACCACGCCCGGCCAAAAAATGTGTGTTTGTTTGTGTGTAAACTGGGTTGCAATATGAACAATATTCTGGCTATGGAAAAAAACTGTTAGAAGATACGATGTAGGAAAATTAATGGAGATCTGTAGGAAAGCAAATTCTTTAGCTGCAATTAGAAAACTACAGCCCACTGAAAGCACAGCAATGATTCACAAATAGTAAATCTTTCACACTTTGGACATTACCAGGCATTAGACTACTTAAGTCAATGAATAAAACACTTAATTTGATTTCTCATTTTGCAAATTGTATTGGTTATTCAAATTAGGTCTTTGCCATTTGCTTGGGATTCTTATATTTCCTGATTGACTAGTATTTTGAACTCATTGGCACTCCGTTCTGAAGACCTATAAAAATGATATTCTCAAGCGCTAATAAGTCATTTTAATCAAAAGAATAACCTTTGACGTAATCTATGATATTAGGCCCAACTTACTTCCTACCCTTTGAGGACAACTCTTTCAATCTACTCACTACTCACTCCACACTGGGCCCTGTCTCTTCTGTTTCTCTCCCCCAGCTCCTTGTTTTTTTCTATGAGTCTCTTCAAAACTATCAGACTGGTACAAAAGTAATTGTGGATTTGCCATTACTTTCAATGGCAAAAACCAAAATAATTTCTGCACCAACCTATATTACCTGTATTTTTCCCCAGATGTTCAGTAAGCACATTAGGATCTTTATTAACCTGCCAGCTAATGCTAACAATAGTACTATATTAACAAAAATAGTAAAGATGTTACCAAAAAAAAGGAGATTCCCCAAAGGAGATAATTACGAGAACTGTCAATTATGCTATTACTCCTTTCTGTTTTACATACATCAGTATCTCCAGTTAGACATGTATTTACAATGTTGATCACTTTCCAAAGGCTCTGTCCCAAAATCCTAAATCAAAAGGTAAATTTAATTACTCCTTTTATGTGTCCCTGGAACCAAGAAGCTCAAATATTTCCACAACATTCTTTAATCATCCATAAATATGGATTGGTCTATCCTCCATCTTCTCTTTCTTTAGGACTTAAATACTTCATAATCTTTTTAGCACTTGATGAACAGCATTTTAAATAATAAATTAGTTAAAGGATGATATATATTTAAAACCATATTGAAATAGAAAGCATCTTTAACATTTTAGTTTATCAAAGACCTGCATTTTACCACTTTGCATCTCTAGAATCACACAAACCTATACGACACATTCAATGATGGTTATTCCTATTCCCCAGATGTTTTTTTCTCATGTATAAAACTGGCATAAAACAGCACCTATTTCATAGGGTTATTTTTCAAACTAAATAGAATGAATTTATACAAAGTGCTAAGAACAATGCCTGGAACAATGAGCACAGTAAGTATGTGCTATCTCTATAATTATTACTACTGCTGCTGCAATTGCTATGATTATCAACCTCTTGTGAGAGGTCTATAGTATAGCATAAAGGGAAAGAAAGGCATGTATTAGAATGACGCATATTTTTATTTAAACCCTGACTCACTGAGAGATATTGAGGTTATGGAAGATACTATCTTATACTTTATGAGCTTCAGTTTCCTTATCTGTAAACGGAGAATAACAATAAATAACTGTCAGAGTTTTTAGAATTCAATTTGAAAATATAGGTAAAATAGTAGGTAAACAATATGTGTTCCTTGAATTTATTCTACTCATCACCTCCCATTCAAGCCAAATAATAGCAGTCTGTAATCATTCCTGTGCACTATGCCAGTAATTCCATAATTCCCACTAGGGAACAATGGTTTACCTTAGGTATAGAAAAATAGCCTAAATTACTTTACGTACCACTTACAGAAATGAACCCTCTTATTAACATTAAAATACAAATAGTTAATACATATAAAGAAATGCACAACTTAAGAGTAAAGAAACAGACATTTGAATATTTGTGACATTTTCCTTACATTGGATTTTAAATGTTCTTTGCCATTTACTTTAACTTTCTTTTCCCATGTTTCTCTTTAAAAGGACATATCCTTATTTCATCACCATTTTAGCTTTAAAAATCCATCCCTTGATATGCCCATAATTTTAATAAACTAGTAGATTCAATCATGGTACTATTTAATAATAATATTAAATAATAATATCACAGTAGTATTTAATATTTAATTATTACTGACAAAAGATTTAATTAACTTACCTGCATAAAATTTTTTTATCACTAACATTTTCTCCATATTTTAATAACTAATCTGAATGTCATTTTGCTAAAGTAAATTTTTATTTTATTACCTCACAGTTTTCTCCTTTTCTCACAAAATAATGTAGATTATTTTCTTCAACACACTTTTAATTTCTGTCTCAGCAACAGAAAGAGTATGAAAAAAATCAAAATACACAACTTTACTCTAGATTATGTATGTATTTTCAAACTTTGCTAGCAAACAAGAAGATTCTCTCAGTTTTCTTTTCTTTCTTAATAATACCTTATTTCCTTTAACAGGATTTTCTCTACTAAACTCTGCCATGTTGTCATTGGCCTTCGCCAAAGATTATGAAGCGGTATCCTCAAACCCTATGTGAAATTTAACTAAGTTGGGCTATTTGGAACGCTTCGCCTCTATTAAACACAAACTATAACTTCAAGAGCTGGAATTAATTTTGCCTTTTTGAAAACCAAAATACTAAGCAGATTCCATTTGAATGCAGGTGCTTTTATAAGTACATTTGTGGGTGCTATTTACAAAGGAATGGTATTTTTAACAACGATAATATTTACTAACGGTTGTCTAAAATCATATTTTTTACTTAAAAATATTTTTACATGACTTAAAACTTTACCAAATAAGCATTCACTTGTCATTAATCAAGACAATTAAGTAGATATTTAAGAAAAGCAAAAAGATAGATATCTACAATTCATCAATATCCCCTGATATTTTGGATAGTGTTTTATCATTGTTAACAAATTATAAACAGCAGGTCTGCAACTATATTTTAAAAAACCGTATTTATGCATTCTTTTGTGCCGGCATGAAAATAATTTGGAAGTTGAAATGCAGCTTCTGGAGTACAAGAGATCCATATACGATGAAAAATATTTTTAAGTTGTAATAAGAGAAATTCATATCGTTAGGCGCATATTTAACATTGTTGATCATATCTCCACTACAAACTCTGCTTGAAATATAGACATTATTTTTTTAATTATCTATTAGTCACATACCACATCACTTATCTTCCTTAGGTTCAGTTATAATTCTTGGCACAGATAGGCCCTCAATAAATGTTTTTTAAATGCATTCAGAAAGGAAACAATGAGAAGAAAAGAGGTTAAAATCAATAGTGATTTTTTGTTATCTTTAGCTAAATTATTAATCTGGAAAACTGTCTTATTCATGGTGCTTAGATCCCTATAGATTACTTATTCATTACATACTTATTGAGTACTACTACATAAAAGACACGGAGAGTACAGCAATAAACCAGACACTTTGATCTTACTATCTTATGATGCAGGTGGTAGAATCAGACACTGAGCATCTCAGCTCACAATTTATTATTTCATTGTAATTAAAAATGTGCTCCGAAGGTTGAGTCAAAGTGCTAGGAAAACTATATAAGGCGGATATGACTGGGTTTAGAAAATTAGACAGCTTCTCTATGAAAAAAAATTCAAGTAAATAACACAAAGTAAGATGAAGCAGCATTTGCAGCCACAGACATCTTTCTTAAATGTGACTGGATTATGTCATTCTCTTAGAATTAAATCCACATTATTTTTTTTTTTTTGAGAGAGGGTCTCACTCTGTCACCCAAGCTGGAGTACAGCGGCACAATCATAGTTCACTGCATTCTTCACCTTCCAAGCTCGAGCAATCCTCCCACCTTAGCCTCTTGAGCTAGTTAGGACTACAGGTATGTGTCACCATGCCCGTGTGTGTGTGTGGTGTGTGTGTGTGTGTGTGTGTGTGTGTGTGTAGACGGGGTCTCACTATGTTGCCCAGCCTGGTCTTGAACTCCTGGCCTCAAGTGATCCTCTTGCCTTAGCCTCCCAAAGTACTGTGATTACAGGTATGAGTCACCACACCCTGCCTTAAAATCCACATTCCTTAATGGAGACTCTTCTAATTCTACCTTACACTGCTTCTCCCTCAAAAACCATGCCACTAGCATATTAAACAATATTTCATTTTTTTTAAGTTACTATGTTCTCTCTCTTGCTTATGGACTTGTGAATATGTCTACAGAAGGCCAGGTACAGTGGCTCATGCCTGGAATCCCAACATTTTGGAAGGCCAAGGCAGGAGGATCACCTGAGTTCAGAAGTTGAAAACCAGCCTGTGCAACATAGTGAGACCTCATCACTATAACATTTTTTTGAAAAAATTAGCTGGGCATGGTGGCACACACCTGTAGTCCTAGCTACTTGGAAGGCTAAGGCAGGAAGACTGCTTAAACCCAGGAGTTCAAGATTAGGGTGATCTATGATCGTGACACTCTATTCCAGCCTGAACGACAGAGTGAACCCCCTTTTCAAAACAAAGAAAATAAAACATCTGTGCCTTTCCACTTTTTGCCTGACTAAATCCTACCTTTAGGTCCCCAGTTAGATGCTAATTATCCTAAGAAAGCTTTCTTAAACTCTATGTTTGAGATAGGCACCTCCTCTATTATTTCACAGTCTCAGTATTTTTCACAGCACTGCATTTATCTCACAATATTGAAATCTCCTGTTTTCAATATCTCCTGCTAGAGTATAAATTTCATGATGGCATACTTGTTGTTTCACTACTGATTGGCAATTAGTTCCTGACTTACTCAGAATGTTCACCCCAGTCATTTTATTCACTTCAACATGACAGGACTTTCTATGTTGGCTACTGAAATTCGACCACATTTACAGCATTACAAAATGGTTACATTATATATTTATAATCCTATTCAATCGGTCAATAAATAAATAAATAAATATATAATGTAACCATTTTGTAATGCTGTAAACTGACAGACAGTAAGGGCAAATTTAAAACGAACAGAAACTTTGAAAAGTGAATCTTGTCTTTTTTCTCTTTACGTGTATTTCATTTATTTATGCCCCATCCCAATCAAAACGATTTGTATTTAAGATGCATATTTTCTGTTTCAGATTTCATGTTTTTTTCTAGTTCTTAGACACTTAAATTGAGACATTCTGTATTCAGTTGTGAAAAGGTAATAGAAGGTAAAAAAAAGCAAATAATTTTAGAAAAATAGTATCAAAAATGTGTGAAAAGTACTTAAATACATATACTGAAATAGGTAGATTAAAATATATTTAAAGTTTTTAAAAAATGTACTATCTTTAACAGAAAGCTTATTCAAGTTATACAGAGAGCCAATCATTACTAGGCTATAGACTAATTTAAATGACAAAGTATTACCAATTATCTTTAAAAAATATTCCATTTTATTAAAAATATTTAAAACATATCGAAAGTTACAAGTAATAATATGAGACAGACAAGAATTTGCCCAGCACCATGTATGAACAAATGTTAAACTTTGATTTTATTACTTTCATTTTTTTTGCTTTAAAATTACAGTTTTACAAATACCACTAAAGGTCACATTCCCTACTGTATTCCATGGGCATGCTCAAATGTAACTGCTATCTTAAAGCTTGTCTGCATTTTTCATATTTTACTATATCTACCTAAACTTTTCGTATTAAAATAAGTTGTTCTTAAGAAGTTAGAGCTTTCCACAATAAAAACATAACCGTATTCTTACATTAAAGTGAGATTAACTTGATAAAGTTTAAGATGGGGCATTATTGTTCCTGAATATTAAAAAATTAATTTGAATGAATAGAAATAGAATCAACTTTCTGACTATACTCACAAAATATGTTTTCAATAAAATATTTAACTTATTCCTGATGTCTTAATTTTTCTGATGATAATATATGCTCATCAGATTAAACAGAAAACTTGTAAAACTGTAACTAAATAATTATTAATTCCAACTATGTGTGTTGAATGTTTATGAGGCTAATATTTTAATATAATAGCCATCAGCATTTTCCCCCTAAATACAGCTTGATTTTCATATAAAAGTCAAAATGTCACCAATATATTTCAAGCAAATATATCAAAGTAAACAATTTCATAAGGCATTCAGAAGCACAAAATATAAATGCAACAGGAATAAAAGATTATTTATGAGAAAAACAATGGTCTTTCAGTTGGTAATAATTATTGTACTCCTAACTATGGGACAGAAATTATACATACAGTGGTAAACAAGATAGACTTCATGGAACCCACACTGTTATGGGGAAACATACAACTAACTAATGCTAGTAAGAAAAGAATGGAGGTTAAGGGGATATAACATGATGAATTGGGAAGACTATTTTGGACAGGTTGAGTAAAGCCTCTTCCCATACGACTCAATCCTTTGCTCACCATTCAAACCTTTGCTCAAATGGCATTTGAGAAAAGATTTAAGAAAAGAAAAGAGAAGAACAAGTTTAAAGGCCAAGTTCAAGGAATAGGAAAAAAGCCAGAACAGTTGGGAGCCAAGAGAAAAACAGAGGGTTTAACTGATGACTGGGTTAGAGAGGTAAGCTGGGCTTAGCCACTTGGAACCTTCCAAGAAATAGTAAGTCCTTTGAATTTTGATCCAAGAGATAAATAAAGCTATTGCAGGTTTTGAGCAAAACAGTGATATAATCTAATTTTAAGGCATCATTATGGCTACTACTGAGAGTAATGGGTAAGAAATAGAAGAGAGATCAATTATCATGCAACTGCCAGGCAAGGACTAAAATAGTTGTGGTTAGGTTGTTAGGAAGTGGTCAAATTGAAGCAAAATTTGATGGTAGAAAGGGATCAAGACTGACTCCTACATTTGCTGCCTCAGAAATTGGATGGATTATTTTTGTTGTTGCTGTTAAAAAATTTAACCACAACACAATGCCCTGTCTTGTCTTATATAATTATTTCCATCAATAATCTCTATGAATATGTTGAAGGCACACCTAGTACATTTATGAACGATGTACAACTTAGACAGAATTTTAGCTAAATATAAGAAAGACTTTATTGGCATTCAGAGTTTTCCAGAGAATGGGCATCCTCAGTAATTAACAAGCTATTTATGCGACTATGCAAGCACAAATGGCCAGTCACACCACCAAACAGAAAGGCGGAAGCTTAGATTACATCTAGGCCAACTCCCACATTGTATAATTGAAGAAATAAATGCTCAGAGATACACAGAACCTTGCTTAAGGTCAAGCATAAAGTCAGATGCCGAGCCAACATTTATAATTCTGGTCCAGAGTTTCTGGTCAAGAAAGTTGAGGTTTTAGACCAAGATGTTCCACTTGCTCACTTAATATGTCTTTTGGCTTCATTCACTCATTTATATAACAAATATATACCGAACACCTTAAGGCACTATAAGGGTTCCTCATAAGATGTACTATTTTGAATATCTTTAGTTTCAAAGTTATAAATATATTTACATAGAAAGCACAGTGTAATGATCAGTTGATCCATATCCTTTTGGAAAAAGGTAAAGTATAAATAAATTCAGTAAGTGAACTCCACATATATACTTTTATTTTTATTATAATCATACATACATTGTATAGTCAATTTAAAATCTCATACATGCATATTGTCATTCCCAAACGCCAATGATAAGGAATTACTAGAAAATTTAAAAAAAATCAAACTAGTATTAGAAGATTTCTATGAAAAGTAACTCACATATTTTTCTTTCTTTATGCCAGAATTTTTTGCTGGTATTTATTTTTGAACACTATTTCAAAGATTATAGATCTACTGGACTAGCTTAAGAAATTAAAACACAATTGTTGTTTGCTTACTTATCTAAGAGGTATGCCCAAATAATCTTCATCTACACTAATTAGTATATAGTTTAAAAACAAATTCTCTAGGAAGTTAATATGACTCTTAGCTCATCTTTAAAAAATCTTTCAAAACTATATGATTTTTAATATAAGGAGAAAGCCAAAATAACTAGTTACATTAACATGAAAAATATCATATGGATCTATTTGTCTACATCTCTCTATATCTATCATTAAAACCCTAAAGATTATATTTCTCACTAATTGAATCAATATAAAGCAAAAGAAACCTTTGGCTCCTGTTCTCTAACCTTCACAACTGCTTCAATTACTTTACAAATCTCTGAAAACTGTATTTCTGGCTCATAGCAGATTAACTCCAATGAAGCTATTCCCTTAAAACCAGATTAGGCTGATCCTTTCATCTTACAGTGCCTCCGAATAAGTCCAGATAGCTTTGGCTTTCAAACTCATCAACAGTTTACACTAATAGGAACACAGAGAAAATTGTTTTCTTTATTGAAACAGTTTAAGAGGAATGCAAATACCTACTTTCCCTTCTTTAAAAAAATCCTCTCATCCAACAACTCCCCCACTCAGTTGCCTCCAAATTCCATTGCAATTAATGAACCCACTCAGTTAACAATGGCTAGGTATTGTTCAGCACATAGAGCATATCTTGGAAGATAAAATGAAAACCACTGAAATCGGCATGGGAACATATGAAAACATATAATTTTACCCTACTGACCTCAAACGAGAACTAATAATAAGCTATCCAAGCACAAAAAAAGATGAGAAGTATATGACATAAAATTCAAGCTTATAAAGAAGCTATACAGATCAGTACTTTGTCATATTCTATCACTGGTGAGAGGGCATGGCAAATCTCTGGTAAAATATATAAAACATTTTGCAAAGCTCTGTGGTTATTCAGTTTTATTCCTATAATATATATAGAAAAAATTAGTAGTTAGTTAAATAAATAAGTAAGTCTAAATGGACCTTGGAATGAAATTGCAGTTATGCTCCGCATAATGTTTCAGTTAATGACTGACTGCATATATAGAGGTGGTCCCATACTAGTATAAAGGAGCTTCCCTGTGCAGGTATACCATTTTACATTGTGCATATCACACGGCTTAGTGTACCCTTTCTATGTTTAGATACACAAATACTTACCATTGTGTTACAACTGCCTATAATATTCCATACAGTAACATGCTACACAGGTTTGCAGCCTACAAGCAAAAAGATATATCATATAGCCTAGATGTGTACCAGCTATACCATCTAGGTTTGTGTAAGCACACTCCATGGTCTTCGCACAATAACAAAATTGCTAACGATAAATTTCTCAAAACATATCCCGTCACTAAGCAATGCATGAATGTTTATTATAAACATATATATGAACTCATACAGAAAGAACAGAAAAGCTAATCTTAACCTATTTATTTGAAGGGTACTATGAACTTTTGACAATTTCCCAAGGTTGTATAACTCAAGGTATGTTGTAAATTATTTTTTCATATTACACAAAATATATATATGAGTTTGGGCAGATGCTACTAAATAGCTTAAGTTCCATAATAAAATAATAATTAAGTACTAAACGTTGACTTAAAAACATGAAATACACCTATATCTTTTCTAAAAATTGACATCTCTTACTAAATATTAAAAATATTTAAAATTAAAAGTACCAATGCAAACATAAGATGCATACAAAAGATGCAATATCAATGTAAATAAAACTAAGGCAATTATAAAATAATAACAGGAGAGAAATATCAAAATGAATTTTTTTTCCTAGTAAACAACAATAAGAAAAAGTCTAGAAATAGTTGCAAGACATCAGAAGGTAATAAATCCTAGTTTTTAAGTTTTCTATAATCATAATGAACAGATAATCAGAATAATCAAAAGAAATAAAAGTGAACATTCTTTTCAGTGGGGTATATAATACATGACACCTTTAACAGCCCCTTGAACACAATAAATATTAATAAATAAATAAGAAAATAAATGACTACTCTTAAAATACTTAGATTTAAGGAAATAATTTACTTGTGTTTAAGTAAAATCTTCAAGAAAGTGCTAAACACAACTTAAAAATGATGTAATAGAAATCAAAGACATGCCCATTGTATATATGTTTTTTTAATTTCTGCAGATTCTTTCATTATGACGTTCCATAATAGTTCATCAGGAGAGTAGGACAAGTGGCAGAAGTCCTCTTTTATAAATGTCAATTTAGGGGCTCTACTTTTGTCCATTAATATCTCCTTAGAACCCCATTCCCTTCTCCTTCATTATTCTCCACTCCCACCGAAATTCCAGGGATCATTTATCTCGAAATCAGTGTTTTACAAACCTAAAACCAATAAGCATATCCTTACAGAAACCTGTGTCCTCTCTTCATCCTTCCCCTCTACCCTTGGTCTGGCTTCTCCTATACCTCTAGGGACCAAATTCTGTACTGCCTTCCCAAATTCTAGGCCTTTTCTAGAGAAAAGGTGATCTTAAAAACTCCACCTATTAACCCAATGGCTGTCCTAAGCCACCTACTATGGGATTCTGCAGCTGCTATGTAGTCTCATTGACCACAATGAGCAACACAGAAAAATATGACAAAGAACAAATGATGTGGTTGAAAATTGTGGACAAAGGTGCAGAGACACAAATATATTCTAAATAAGATACAACAGAGCACAAGGGCACGTGACATGTCAGGATGTCTGAATCTGCCTTATCTGTAATACAATGAGTTCACTTGTTGGAAGAGTGTTCAAGATGTTCAACTGGTAAATAAGTGACACAAGAGGTCTTGATGCATTGCGGAGTAGGTGTTAGAGCATGAAGAATAGGGTTCCAAGAGCAAAGAAACTGAGAACCAGGGAAGACAAAAGCCTGAACTTAAGTGAACTTACCAAAGATGGATGACACTTGACCCATTTCACATAACAGTGTTGGTCTCAGAACAGAGTGGAAATCTGAGACTGCAGGATCTGCAGAAAGAAAAGTAAAAACAAAGAGACAGAGAGAGAAAGTAGGGGGAATGGAAGTTACCTTGTCTCCTACTTCTCTCTCTTGCAATCTGCTTAGCAATTTCTTGATAAAAGAATATGGATAATTCAGTTTTTTAAAACAGGAAAAGAAAAAGAACATATTTGGTAATTTACTAGGTTTCTCACTGATTTCTCAATATTATCTGTACTCAGCAGACTTATCATATTCAGATTTAATAGGTTTAATACAATTTTTAGAGAAAAAGTTGTTGCCATAGTTTTGAGATTTGACGTACAAATCCATATACATGAGTACACATGAGCACATGCACATACATATACCTGCATTGTTTATGTATGTACTTACAATGTTATTTCAATTTAAAAATCTTAAATTATGAGATTCTGCAAATAGTGTAGGTAATCTACGCTAAAATTCATTATTCTTATAGCCAACAAGTTTACTATAGTTAAAACATCTACAAACGGTATATTAACACCGATTTCTCTTGCATCTGCAGATACTGTCACTCTTGGTGATTCCTAAAATAGTTATAAAAAAAACCTAATGAGAATAATTAAGTCTCCATAAGTTTCAATCTTCTTAAAGTTACAAGCTTTTCCACAAGTGAAAAAAACACATGAGCTATTTCAGTTCAGGCACATTTACTATTCTAGAATCCAGTGCTATAGAATTGTGAGATACTTAATTTGGTCTAGATAAGATTTATAATTTTAGCTTAATTTCATATCAATTGTCTTTGCATAAAGACATAATAATATTTCACATGATTTTTTAAAATCTGTATTTTCATAATCAGAGGAATTCAGGATGCTAGATGATTAAGCCAAGTGCCACGGAGTGAAAAATTCCATAATAAGACTAATAATTCTGAATATTAAAATTATAAGAAAAAAGAAAAAAGTAACATTTTATATTCTATTAAAAAGAATTTTAAAACAAAATATGTCTATAATTTCAGACCTTTTTTATAGAGAAGAAAGATCTTAAGAACTTGGTTTTTAACAGACCCAAGTCATCAAAAAATATCTATAATTTGATGAAATTCTATTTGCAGTAGCATAAGTATATTCACTGAAGAATGCACTTTGAATTCTAAAGCCATTTTTCTTAGTTCTCTTAGAAATTTTAAATAACTAGGCAATTAATATTTTAAAACACATGTCACATGTACTCTTTTTGCATTCCTTTGGCAAAGTCTCATAAATAGTTAATACCAGGAAAGAATATATGGCTACCATTGTTGGATTTACGGTTTCAGGAATATATTTGCTTTTCAGTGCATACTATGGGTATCAGCATAAACAAGGGTACTAGCTTCAAGGTCCTTTACCAGTGTTGTCTGTTTACAATTTTAATTTGACAGGTGAAATATAGTTTTAATTTATTTGATAGCTAATTTACTTATTTACCAGAAGCTTATGCATGTCATCATCCTGTACATCAAATTTAGAAATATTACCATTGTCAAAATTGTGACGAATATCTATACATATCTGCTGTACATTTTGAACAATGTTTTTCAAAGAGAAGTCCATAGACTACCTACATCAAAAGAGTTGTTAATGCAGTCTCCTTGAGAATTTTCAATAAAATAAACTTCAACAAAAACATTTATTGTGAAGAGTTTTTTTTTTTTTAATTATACTTTAAGTTTTAGGGTACATGTGCACAACGTGCAGGTTAGTTACATATGTATACATGTGCCATGTTGGTGTGCTGCACCGAGTAACTCGTCATTTGGCATTAGGTATATCTCCAAATTCTATCCCTCCCCCCTCCCCCCACCCCACAACAGACCCCGGTGTGTGATGTTCCCCTTCCTGTGTCCATGTGTTCTCATTGTTCAATTCCCACCTATGAGTGACAACACGCGGTGTTTGGTTTTTTGTCCTTGCAATAGTTTGCTAAGAATGATGGTTTCCAGCTTCATCCATGTCCCTATAAAGGACATGAACTCATCATTTTTTATCGCTACATAGTATTCCATGGTGTATATGTGCCACATTTTCTTAATCCAGTCTATCATTGTTGGACATTTGGGTTGGTTCCAAGTCTTTGCTATTGTGAATACTGCCGCAATAAACATACATGTGCATGTGTCTTCATAGCAGCATGATTTATAATCCTTTGGGTATATACCCAGTAATGGGATGGCTGGGTCAAATGGTATTTCTAGTTCTAGATCCCTGAGGAATCGCCACACTGACTTCCACAATGGTTGAACTAGTTTACAGTCCCACCAACACTGTAAAAGTGTTTCTATTTCTCCAGGTCCTCTCCAGCACCTGTTGTTTCCTGACTTTTTAATGATTGCCATTCTAACTAGTGTGAGATGGTATCTCATTGTGGTTTTGATTTACATTTCTCTGATGGCCAGTGATGATGAGCATTTTTTCATGTGTCTTTTGGCTGCATAAATGTCTTCTTTTGAGAAGTGTCTATTCATTTCCTTTGCCCACTTTTTGATGGGGTTGTTCGTTTTTTCTTGTAAATTTGTTTGAGTTCATTGTAGATTCTGGATATTAGCCCTTGTCAGATGACTAGATTGCAAAATTATTTCTCTAAAATTGTTTTAAAAATTATTAAAATATTATGAAGTTATGATGATAATTTGGGGTAAAAACTTCTTAATGAGCATTTTTAAAGTTTATAGTAACAAACTTTATAGTAAAGTTTAAAGTAACAGAAACTCAACTATCCCATAAAAATACAAATAGTCTTTTAATTAACATTTAAATTAACATTTAAATTAACATCAACTACCCCATTCCCCATTTTGTTTGTTAATATAAAAATTACACATTTTAAGGGTAATTTTCCGAGAAAATATAACATATGAACCCTGATCTGTAGACAAAATTGCACATAAGAAATTCAAATTACTTCCCAGAGCAGGGGAAGGAGAATGACACCTCTTTGTCCTCAACTCCTACAACTCTTGCCTTTGCCCCTCTGCACCAGCCATGCTGGCTTCCATGTTTTGGTCTCATACTTGCCAATCATCCCAGCTTGAAGGGCTTTGTACTATATTACACCTCTCCCAAGAACACTCTTCTGCAGATACCCAGATGGCTCAGAATCCATTTTCTGTAGAAGTTTGCTCAAATACTACTTTATCAGGTAGACTCCCTCAACTCTGGCACCACTTCACCATAAGTCTATAACTTTTATATCAGTATTTTATTTATTTGTTTCTTCTCGGTCCTTATCATCATATTACATTACAGTCATTTATATATGTGATTATTTTCTTGCTCATTGCTAAAGTGTGAGCACCACAGAGGCAGACTTCTCTCTCGTCTATTTACTTTGGAGTCTCCAATGCTTAAAAATATATCTGGCACACTGTAAATACTCAATATATGCTTGTTGAATAAATTAATACAATTTGTAGCTGGAATTCTGCAGAATCCAATGCTGTGTGATCTCCAGTAGATCTTGTCAATAAGAGATCCAGGTAGGAAATTAAAAGGAAGGGGAGAAAGGGCATTTTTCCCCTCTTCTGCTTCTGGCTCTGGCAACAGAAGCAGAGCTAGTTCAGCAGACTCAGCAGCACAGTGCTCACTGGCTCTGACTCCAACAACAGACAATGCAGTAGTAACAACTGAAATGTGGACTCCATCAATAGCCTAGACGAGTCCAGGAGCTTCATTCAGCCTATGGGTTCCAAGGTTCCTGTAGCATCAGGAGGTGTGTGACTCAAGGGTTGATGAAATATGGAAAGTCAGTAATTTGAAGAGCCGAAGTGGCCACAGCAGCATGCCATAATAGGGCTCCGGGTCACTGCTTTCCCTTTTGCGCCTCCAGCCAAAGAGGTAATAGTAGTTTCCAGTGGTAAGTGATAATTACATATAGTCTCTCCCCCTTTTACTCCTCCATCATTCTAATACTTTGGGCAAAAATTTCATGTTTTAAATACTTCCTGTTTGAATTAACTAGGATGTTTCTGTTGTCCTGACTAGATAAGACTGATGATACATTGCTTTAAAATTAATTTTCTGCCAAATATCTGCTCTTTTTAACAAGTATACCTGCTCTTCACAATGCAGCAATTTCATAAGATGTTAAATAATGCCAGCAGTCTCCATCATCCTCGTCCTTTCCATGGCCTTGTCTCACCTTTCCTTTATCTTTCTTATTAGCAACATAATAGGCTGACACTGTAAATTAGTAATAAGTTTTGTGAAATTGGTGTAATTACCCCCATCCTCTGTAGTAAGCCAGAATGATATATTTAAGTTCCTGTGATTTATTTGTAAGCACAATAGTTAAAAAGTACTTTCAGGAAAATATTTAACCTTTCTACTGGTACTATATATCTCACATATTTAATAGACATTTGGCAGAAGTGGCACATTAATGCATAATATCAATCATATCCAAATAGTTGATAATAACATCATTTCTGTGACTTGTTTGAAGGAGAGTAGTGGCAACCTGAAAAGTCTTAAGAAACATAATTATACTTGCAGGGCCTTGCCCAGAAAATGAAGCAGGGATCCTCTTTGTTCTCCTTGGCAACAGTAATTTTGTTACACATCCCTCTTTCCTTTTTTTACCTAAGGACCAACACACCACTCTCAGCCTTTTGGCAACAAAGAAGACTGTTCTTCCTTCATTTTGAATGTTATACATTATGTAATTTTATTTTTTATCGTATCTGTTATGACAAGTAAGATTTTAATAATTCTGTCCCTTTCTGGAAGTTCAAACATCTTCTACAGAATATCAAGTAAAAAAAAAAAATCTTTTCCCAGATTTTCCCATCTTTTCTCAATCCAGTCCTGAATCCAATAAGTCACAGATTACTACAGTATAACCAGTTGGAAGGCATTGACAAAATATATTTCTTTGATTGTATGTATATTATACATACATATATAGTCCCCAAAACTTTGTAGGTATTGTTGTTACAAAAAAATCAGGTTATTTTATACATATAGTCCAACATAGATTTTTTTTCATTTATCCATGTTAATTTAAGGTACCCATGGCATAGAGCTTCAAAATCTGTTGGCTAATGAGAGTCTCATAAATTAATAAAAACTATTGTATATTACTGAAGGCCTCATTCTCCATGAGTTTTAGTCTCTATTAACAGGTTGCTCCCAAAGACCAAATGTCATGATTTATGCAATAGAAATAATATTAGCTCTTTTCTATTCCCAGCAAAATGTGTAGATAGAACCAACACTGATCACCACTTCCTATCTAGCCATGAAATCAAGTTTAGTTTCAATATGTGGCTTGTTAGGTTAATGTATTTTCAGGTCAAAGATTCAGAATGAGGAAATCCATGGATATTCCAGTTGTTTCCATGTTTTCATACAAACACTGTAGGTTTTGCATAAGAACTACAAGACTCAGTAACGATGCCATTAATCATTTGTTCTTTCAAATGTTTCCTCCTGTCCTCCTCCTCATAACAAGCAATTCTTTGAAATCAGTCTTTGAAGGGCCATGACTGACAGAGATGAATAGGGTGCTTAATCGCATTGGCACATGCCAGAACCTATTTCTGTGGCAAAAACACTCCATGTGAATCTTCTTATTCAGTAACACTCTGTAGATAATAAGGGATTTCCAAAATCAAACGTCTCTTTCCACGCTTGCTGTCACAGCCATATTCTCTGTTCCTCAAAAGCTCCCTCTGTTGCCTTTAGTATTTCCTATACAGTTGGCCCTCCCTATCCATGGGTGTCAGAGTATTTTCAATGATATTCTGATGATTTTCAGTACCACTTAATTTTATTTTCAGTAATCCATGCAATTGGGAAAAAAGATATGTATGCAAGAATAATGTTTAATTCATTATATGTGAATTTTAAATTAAAGACAGTAGCTTTTACATTTTCTTCCAAATTACATATGTAGTTTCTTCCCTCTATGGGATTTCACAAAACAGGTAATACCATTTTGCATAGTCATCCCACTGCCTTAGTACCTTTCTTCTCACTAGTTCAATGGCTATGAAACATTAACCATGACTAAGAGAAGTCATGTCTGATCATTACTTTATTCTGTGATGAGGCGTGTGAGAGAAACAATTATTCAAATTAGCAATAAAAAGATCAGTAGGTTTATAAATAGCTAGGAGGCTCAAGTGTCCTCTTTATACCTATTGTCCCAGGGTAATTAATAATAATTCCCATTTCAACCTTAAAAGGAAACAGCCTGTGTAATACTTTACTTTCCCATGGTTCATAGCATAGAATAAATCAAAGCCTCCCAGTAGGGAGCACCTGTAAGATCAACAGAAATTCACAGAAAATCATTACATGTTTTCATCACTTCACAAACTTTCCAAGATCTATATAAGGCTATTAGAGGTCACATCTAAAGTGTGAATTAAGATTATTTCCTGAAATTGGAAAAAAAAGTGTGCAGATTTCCAAAATCCCTATGTTTTTATTCTTCTCTGTGTTGTATTTAACAGTATTCCTCAGATTTCACTAAAGACAGCACCCTCCATGCAACAGGACTACTGCTTATAAATAAAATACTAAAAACAGAAAACAAAACAGTTAATTGTTTTACCAATATATAACTATTACATATTTTTTGCTAGTGCTATGTATTTAAATCTACTTAGATCTCCAAATACTTCTAGATGAGAATGAGTTTACCCAGATGTCAGGTGTTAACCTTGAAGAAAGGGACACACACTGATCAAAATTAATGACTTCATATTGAATTAGTCTACATATTTGATTGTCACATGGCTCTGCCTTAAATCAAAAGTAGAAATTTTATATCATTATAAAAATTAATATGCTGACTTGTAGTAGTTTTTCCCAAAACTTCATGTTCCCCCTAGAACTGGTAAAAATATATTATCTTATTTTGAAATAAAGTCTTTGCATATGTAATTAAGATAATAATGAATTAGGGAACTCCCCAAGTCCAATGACTGATGTCCTTATAAGAAGGCTGTATGAAGACACAGATATACATAGGGGGAAGATGCACATGTAAAGATGGAGGCAGAAGGTAGAGTGATACACCTATAAACCAAGGGATGCCAAGGATTACAGGCAAACACTAGAAGCTTAAAAGGGGCAAGAAAAAATTTTTTCCTAAACCTTCAAAGGGAGCTTGGTCTTGCCAATACCTTCGTTTCAAACTCTTGGCCTCTAGAACTGTGAGGCAATAAATTCCTGTTATTTTAAGCCAATCAGTCTGTGATTATTTGTCACGACAGCCCTAGGATACTAATACATAACAAAATATATATGATATATAATAATTCCTGATTGGGTTATACTTTTAACTAGTCATAATGGGTTACTGAAATTATCTACAAATTATATTTCTTGCATATATACACAAAGATGTATTAGTCATATATATTATTTAAGTAATTTATGAATGGGTAAGCACTGAGAATAAAAGCATCTTTTACAATTTTGAATGATAATTTTGACTCCCAGGTCAGACAGGTGGTAGCTGGAATAAGGAAATCAGGGCAGGAAGGTATTGCTGAGGTCGTAAAACTATCCTCCATTGTTTACGCTAAGACATATTTCTTCTATTCGCTATGTTTTCCCCATTTCAATGAAAATCTATTTCTGATCCTTAGCGTGGTTCCTCATAATAATATTTAAGTCACACTGCAAATACTAGAAAGTAATTATATAGGTAGAGTTCACTGCTTTAATATTTTTCAAATAGTTTGGATAATGAGACAACATATGTAAATGTTGCCTTTCATTTCCAGACATTGTCTCAGTTAAGGGTTAACTTTCAACTATGCATCACAGTTTTAATAGGTGTTTTCCATGTTCAGTAATATTTGCAACAAAATAGACAACTTCAACAACATTGATTTCTTAAAACCGAAGCAAATATTATAAAATCAATATATTCTTTTTTCATTTTTAGGTTTTAGAATATTTAAGATTTAAAATTACGCAATGAGGGATAAAATATTTTGCCTTGATAACTCTCTGGCACTAAATAGCAGCGTTAACTAGTTCACCAATGAGGACTACTTCATTCCCTTATATTATACTTTCCATAATCAAAGGAAGGAATTGCCAAATTCATATATTCTGATAGGCCAAGATGTGCTGAAAATGTCTGTTACATCATTCACATTGTCAATCAACATACTCACAGATATTTAGAATTTTGCAATGCATCTAGAAAAAAATTTTACATAAAGTCACTAAATTGCACTTTAATTTTAGTTAGCACCTCTCCCTTTTTATTTTGCTGTTTTCTCTATATATGTGGCTGCATTCGACTTTCTGTTTATACTTGTTAACATCTGCTCAGGGACAAATGACACATTTAGTTTTATACAGAAGGAAGAGGCTGCAAAAGAGCATATTTTGAGGACATTAAATGAAGACTGCATTTCTAAACAGAGAGTGAATCTCTGAACAGACGACTCAGCCTAGGAATGAGAATACATAAAGATACATTTATGATTCAATAACAACCTCTCTTCTTCCTAAATGTAAACCTGAAAAGCCAGAAGAAAAGTATAGCTTGCTTCCTGACTTTATCCACTATGGTCAGGTGTTAGCACCTACCAAGATTTGCTTGCAAATAAATAAGAAAATGGGTTATACTTGTCATAAGAAGAAATTTGGTTTGCTAATAGACACATGGCAAGATCACTATATAGCATGAACAGCCTTGATAAACAGTATGGGTGTAGTGTGTGTGTGTGTGTGTTTGTATATACACAGATACATAGATATATATGTGCTTATGTATGTTTACCTGAAAAGTAGTATAAAATACATAAAATAAAAAGATAATTGGCATGAAATTCCAATTGATGTTTGTACAAACACTTTGTTAAAAGATGTATTAGCATGTATAGAGTCCTTAACAGTGAATTCTAATAAAATATATTTCTAAAGATCATACTATTTTTATTACAATAACACCAAACTATGTTTTCATAACAATTTTTCCTGAAATACTATAATAATATTCGGGAAAATAGCTGTTTTAATTTTGTGGTAACTTTTTTAAGAATTAAGGGCAGAAGTTTCTAAAAATTTAAACAGATGGCTTACACTATTCAACTTGAATGGATAAATGAAAAATTTGCAAAACCTAACAGGCATGTAAAAGGCCCTCTATCCAATAGGTAAGTGAAGAGTCTTGCTTTTTGTTATGTTGAATTTCCCATTAAGGTGATATCATAATTCCTTGCTTTGATGGCCCTTCTTTCCCAAGATAGGAAAATGATAAAATGTGGTAGAACTCAAAAATCAAAATTACATAGCCAGGATAAAAACAACATAAGAGCTCCTTAGAAGAAAAGTAACACCAATGCAACGTGATGGAGACCTGATGCCACAGGCTTGCTGAGACTTGTGGCTGGTGGTTTTAACTCCTACGGCAGGGCAAAGAACTAAAAATCATTAATGTGAGACTGAAGACAGGGACCAGGCTTACTGCTTGAATCCAGACTTTTTACACCATTTCATTGCCCACTTTAACAGAAGAAATGAAGTTAAAAAACAAGTAAACAAAGAAGGTGCTGTGCAGTCTGCAAACTTAGTTTGGCAATAAGGAATCAAACAGGCTGAAGAAATCCAGGTGAGGAAAGTAAGCAGATAAAACCAACATCAGAAACATAAAGCAAGCATAAATGAAAATTACATCCCTATGTAGTCTAAAAGGATTCACAAGTGTATTTAAGATGTTAATGATATAAATGAAAGGAAAACCTCATTGATAAGAAGAATAAAATAAAGGCGGAGGACAGAGTAAAAAAGGCAAAAAGGAGAGGATAGCAAAAAATACTAGAAATGTATATATACTGTCATGCACTGCTTAACAACGGGGATACATTCTGAGAAATGCATTGATAGGTGATTTCATCATTGTGCAAACATCATAAGAGTATACTTACACAAACCTGGATGATAAAGCCTACTTCACACATAGGCTACATGGTACAGCTTATTGCACTCAGGCTAAAAATAGGTACGTGGTCTTACTGTAAGATAAGATCATAATGAATTAGGTTACTCCTCAAATTCAATGATTGGTGTCCCTATAAGAAGCCTGTGTGAAGACACAGATATACACGGAGGAAAGATGGACATGTAAAGATGGCAGATCAAAGTAGAGTGATGCACCTATAAACCAGGGGATGCCCGGGATTACAGGCAAACACTAGAAGCTTTAATACTCTGGGCTATTGCAACACAACGGTAAATATTTTTGTGCCTAAACATAGAAATGGTACAACAACAACAACAAAAAACAGTATAAAAGATAAAAAGTGGCACACCTGTATAGGTCAATTACCATGAAGGGAGCTTGCAGAGCTTCAAGTTGCTCTGAGTGAGTCAGTGACTGAGTGGTGAGTGAATGTGAAGGCCTAAGACATTCCTGTAAGGTACTATAGACTTTATAAACTCTGTACACTTAGGCTACACTAAATTTATTTTAATTTTTTTCTTTCTCCAATAATAAATTAACTTTAGCTTACTGTAACATTTTTTGATTTACAAACTTTTCATTTTTTAAATGTTGGCCCTTTTATAAAAACATTACTTAAAATACAAACATGGTATAGCTGTTCAAAAATACTTTTTTCTTTACATCTTTATTCTACAACCTTTATTATTTTTTATTTTTTAATTTTTTGTGAAAAACTAAGAAAAAAAAACAAGATTAGCTTAAGTCTGCACAGATTCAAGATCATCAATATCACTGTCTTCCACCTCCTTATCCTGTCCCACTGAAAGGTCTTCAGGGGCAAAAGCAGGCATGAAGCTGCCATTTCGTATGATAGCAATGCCTTCTGGAATACTTTCTGAAGAACCTGCCTGAGGCTCTTCCAGAGGAGGTGTCACACTTTTCAGAAATTGTCCATGGTGGTTTGCTTGGTTTGCTTCTTCTATTCATCATAGATTTGCTTGTAAGTAGATAATACACCATGAACATTCTTCTCTATTAATGAAAACCTTTTGGTGTTGGGGGTCCATGTTTCCAAATTTTTAGTAAGCTTGTTGAGGTCTGCAAAAGCTTCTACTAAACACTTGTGAATTTTCTGTGGGTTCTCCTTTTTCTTTTCCTGCACTTTCCTTTACTTTTGTTTCTTGTTCATCTATGCATTCCTATTCCACTCATCCTTAAGCAATTTCTCAGGAACCACCTATAAGAGGTCCTCAATGTCATCCTCATTCACGTCCACATTAAAGTTGTTTGCCATCTCAACCACAACCTTGTTGATGTTTGCATCATATACATTCTCGGTATGTCTTCTGAAATCATGGACAAACTCGATTGTCTTCTTCCCTATGCCATTCATACCTTCTTTGCTGACATTATCTCAAGCCCAAGCAAGGTTCTTCATGCAGTCATCCTTCCAGAATTGAAACAGTGTTTTCTCAGTGTATTCCTTGGTTGTAGCAATAGCATGGACAAAGATCCTCCTAAATTGCAGGCCTTAAAAGCTGCTGTAATCCATGATCCATTGGTTGGATCAGAGAGTTGTCTGGAGAGAGACACATGATTTTGTTATTGACATGAAGATCACCAATAAAAGGAGGATATGCAGGAGCATTATCAATAATAAGCAAAAAATTTAAAAGTATGTTATTCTTCAAACAGTATCTCTCCATTTTGCTGGCATAGCAGCAACTTAGAAGGGCATCTTGAAAGAGAAGGTGGGTCATCGATGAGTTCTTATTGTTCTTGTAACACATTGGCAGTGTGTTCTTACTGACATACTTGAAGACCCTGAGGTGTTTTCTGTGCCAGATCACAAATGAATTCAATTTGTAGCCCATAACACTGCCCCTAAGCAAGACTGTTGTTCTGTCCTTAAAAGTCTTGAAACTTAGCATTGACTTGACCTCATTTTGGATGAAAGTCCTTCCAGGCATCTGTTTCCAGAATAGAGACGTTTTATCCATATTGGAGATTTTCTATGACAAGTAATTTTCCTCCACAATCAGCTTATCTAGAGTTTCTAAAAATTCTTCAGCTGTCTTCACATCAGCATTCATAGACTTACCACTCACTTTTCCATCATGTAATGAACTTCAATTCTTGAATCATTTAAACAACCCAGAGCTAGCAGTAAATTCAGCATCATAGACAGGTCAAGCCTTTGCTTTCAACATAGCAAAAACAATCTTTTTGCTTTAGTCATAACTGTCATGGTGCTGAGAAGGCTAGACTTCTGTGTCTGGTCTTCATGCTAGATCACTGCAAGTTTCTCCGTATCTGATACAGGCCCTTCTCCAATTTTTGTTAGTTTTGTTGCTTTCAATGAGCAGATACTTTAACAATTCCTATTACTTTGTTCTTGTCATTCAAGATCATAGCTATGGTGGAATGGGACACGCCTGACTGGTGTGCAATAATCATCATTAATTTCCCACCTAAATAATCCTTAATCACTTTTGACTTTGTTTCCAGGTTGGTCACTCCACATGGCCTCTTGCTGAGAATATTAGGTATGGATTTTATATGGTTAGGGGTCATAATGAATAAAACAACACAAAATTAAATCGATGCAAGATAAAATGATGTAATCAAGAGACACAATAAACATGAGATGCAAGGCATCTGTCCACATAACATGATACACTGTTTTACAGTAAACTTTTTTATAAGTAGAAATAATGATGAAAAGGGTAGTATAGTAAATACATAAACCAGTAACACAGTCATTTATAATGTTCAAGTATTATGTACTGTACATAATAATATGCACTATACTTTTATATGACTAGCAGCGCAGTAGGTTTGTTTACATCAGCATCACCACAAATACAGGAGTAATGCATTGTGCTATGATGTTATGATAGCTACAACGTCACAGGCAAGAGGAATTTTTCAGCTCGATTATAATCTTACGGGACCATCATCACATATATGTGGTTTTGTGGCACATGACTTTGCGCGCGCACACACACACACGAACACACACACACACACACACACACATATATATATATATAAGTTGGAATCAGGCTAGGCTAAACACTAGACTAGATAAAAAGTGACTAATAAACTGGAATATACATAGACATATGTTACTGATAATTTATCCTTATTTACCTACAAGAAACAAAATAATTAAAAATTATGAAAGACTTGTTAAGAAATTCAAGGAACAGGTTAAAAGGTTTCAAACTTTATCTCATCCCATGAGAGAATGGAATACATGAGCAGAAAATATTTATGAATTTTCTTGAAGAGAAAAAAAGCAACCACCAAGAAAACCTCATGAGTTCTAAAATTAAAAGTAGATTCCGAGATTTGGGCAGTCATTACACAGACAATAATACTCACCAATTATTCCTTGAATTTCCCTCCATATCCGAGTCCCAATGATATCACTAGTTCTGGTCAATGCAACAATAAGAAGTGATCTTTTGGCCAGGCGCAGTGATTCATGCCTGTAATCCCAGCACTTTGGGGGCTGAGGCAGGTGGATCACTTGAAGTCATGAGTTTGAGACCAGCCTGGCCAATACGGCGAAACTCTATCTCTACAAAAAGTACAAAAAAATTAGCCAGGAGTGGTGGTAGACACCTGTAGTCCCAGCGACTCAGGAGGCTGAGGCAGGAGGATCTCTTGAACCCAGGAGGCAGAGGTTGCAGTGAGCCGAGATCACACCACTGTACTCCAGCCTGGGCGACAGAGCAAGACTCTGCCTCAAAACAAACAAACAAACAAAAAACCAAATAATGTTTCATAACTGGGCCCAAGCACAGAGAGGTCTGTGTGTATTCTCTGCCTCCTATGATGTGGTATCTCTCTATATGAAGTCAATGGCTGTAGTTTCTCAAGTCAAACATGAAACTGACCAAAGCCTACCAAGCTTTTAAAGAAAATGTTATTTCCAAATAAATCATATATCTGCAATGAGTAAGTCTTTCCAACTCTAAAGCTGTCTGTGGGCCTCCAAAACTGCACCAATAGGCAATGTAACCTGTTCAACTGACAAGAATAACTCTCCAAGGACCACTTCAGCTGTGGTTATGGATGAGAAAAATATTTTCTCAAAAGCATAACCAGAAGACACAGACACAATTCAAAAGGGAGTTTCTCCCAGGGAACAGAACAAAGTATATGGCTAAATGTACAGATTGATAAATTTTTCTCAAATGGAACAGACCCATGTAGCTATCATCTATGTCAAAACAGCATATTACCAGCATTTATTTTTATTTTTATGTATTTATTTTGAGACAGTTCCACTCTTGTTGCCCATGCTGGAGTGCAGTCGTGCGATCTTGGCTCATTGAAACCTCTGCCTCCCGGGTTCAAGCAATTCTCTTGCCTCAGCCTCCCAGGTAGCTGGGATTACAGAAACCCATCACCATACCCAGATAATTTTTGTATTTTTAGTAGAGACAGGGTTTCACCATGTTGAAGGCTGGTCTCGAACTCCTGACCTCAAGTGATCTGCCCATCTCGGTCTCCCAGAGTGTTTTACCAGCATTTTAAAAGCCTGATTTCTGGCCCCTTCTAGTCACCTCTATCGTGACCTCAAAGACTACAGATTAATTTTGCCTGTTTTGAATTTTACATACATGGAATCACACTGTATGTGCTCTTTGGTTTCCAGTTTCTTTTGTTCAACAATATTTGTGGCATTCATCTATAGTGCTGTATAAAAACAGAATTTTTTTCAGTTTCTTTGCTTTATAGTATTTTTATGCCTAGACAACCATTTATTTATATATTTTACTGCTGATTGGCAGTTATGTCCATGTTTCTTTGTAAAGATGTATACACATTTCTACTGTGCATATATCTAGAGGTAGAATAGCCAGGTTGTAGCTATTGTTTGTTTATTTGTTTGTTTGAGATGGAGTCTCTTTCACTCTGTCACCCAGGCTGGAGTGCAGTGGCACAAGTTCTCAGCTCACTGCAACCTCCACACCCCAGGAATAATTCTCCTGCCTCAACCTCTCAAGTAGCTGGGATTACAGGCATGTGCCACCATGCCTCGCTGATTTTTTCTATTTTTTGTAGAGACAGGGTTTCACCATGTTGGCCAGGCTGGCCTTGCACTCCTGACCTCAAGTGATCCACCTGCCTTGGCTTCCCAAAGTGCTGGGATTACAGGCATGAGCCACCACATCTGACTGGGAATGTGTGTATTAAGATTTAATAGATATTGCCAAATAATTTCCCAAAGTAGTTATACCAATTTTCACACTCACTAGTGGTGTATGAGAGCTCTACTTGCCCTATATCCTCTTCGAAAATTGACATTTTATTTTGTTTTCAGTTTAGTCATTTTTTTATGTGCATATTGAAAATTCATTCTGTTCTAAATATTATTCCAATATATTCGTGATAACAATTTTGGAACCAAAAAAAGAATAAAGAATTTTACAATGACAACCTTATATGTTCCACATAAATATTATATGTACCACATAAATATGATACCATTCTAGTATACGTTTTTAAATCACATATCTATCAATCCTTCTAATCTTCAAGTTTTAATGCATTTTAAAGATTAAGTTCCTTTTCATATGTCTATTGACTATTTGGCCATTCTCACTTCTCAAATACTCACATAAGACTTTGGGTCCATTTTTTCTACTGTGTCATCTTCATCTGTCTTCTTGTTGGTTTGTGGGAGTTCTTTAAATATTCTGAATATAAATCCTTTTTAAAATAACTGTACTCCAAATATAGTCTTCCAACCTGTGTGTTGCCTTTTACTGTTCTTACTGGTTTCTTTTAATGAATAAAAGCCTTTAATATTAATGTAGTTCAATATGTAACATCGTTTATATTTTTATGTCTTTTTTATTTTGGGGGTTCGGTTTAATAAATATCTACCATTCAAAACTCATGAAATATTTTTAGCTTTATAATTGCATCTTTCAGACTTAGAGCTCTAGTTCATTTGGCATTGACTTTTGTGTATAAGGTATAAGAGGTCAATATATATATGTATTCCAATGTGGATATCCTGCAAGCCCCAGATTTACTTATTGAAAAATGTTTTTCTCATATTATTGCAATACCATCTTGTAAATCAGGTCACTTAATAAATGGTGGGTCTGCTTTTAAATTTTCTAGTATTTCCTACTAGTAAATTTGTCTATCCCTGCACCAATGTTGTACTGGGGTATATACTATAGCATTATAATAAGTTTTCGTATTTTGTGGTGTAAATGCCTCAGTATTCTTCTTCTTTCAGATTTCCTTGGCTATTCTTTGAATTTGCATATAATTTTGGAAGTGACTGATATTGTTTGCCTCTGAGTCCTCACCCAAATCTCATCTTGAATTGTACTCACATAATTCCTACATGTTGTGGGAGGAACCTGGTGGGAGATAATTGAATCATGGAGGTGGTTTCCCCCATACTGTTCTCATGGTAGTAAATAAGACTCACAAGATTTGATGGTTTTATAAGGAGTTTCTGCTTTGATTTCTTATTCTCTCTTGCCACCACCATGTAAGAAGTGCCTTTCACGTTCCGCCATGACTGTGAGGCCTCCTGAGCCACACAGAACTGTGACTCCAATAAACCTCTTTTTCTTCCCAGTCTCGGATATGTCTTTATTAGCAGTCGGAAAATGCACTAATACAGTAAATTGATACCTGTAGAGTGGGGTGTTGCGGAAAAGATACCCAAAAATGTGGAAGCGACTTTGGAACTGGGTAACAGGCACAGGTTGGAACAGTTTGGAGGGCTCAGAAGACAGGAAAATGTGAGAAACTTTGGAACTTCCTAGAGACTTGTTGAAAGGCTTTGTCCAAAATGTTGACAGTGATATGTACAGTAAAGTCCAGGCTGATGTGGTCTCAGATGCAAATGAGGAACTTGTTGGGAACTAGAGCAAAGGTGATTCTTGTTATGTTTTAGCAAAGAGACTGGCCGCATTTTGCCCCGGATTTGTGGAACTTTAAACACGAGAGAGATGATTTAGGGTATCTGGCAGAAGAAATTTCCAAGCAGCAAAGCATTCAAGATGTGACTTGGGTGCTGTTAAAGGCATTCAGTTTTATGTGGGAAGCAGAGCATAAAAGTTCAAAAAATTTTTAGCCTGACAATGTGATAGAAAAGAAAATCCTGTTTTCTGAGGAGAAATCCAAGCCAGCTGTAGAAATTTGCATAAGTAACAAGGAGCTGAATATTAATCACCAAGACAACAGGGAAAATGTCTCCAGACCATGTCAGGGGTCTTTACAGCAGCTCCTCCCATCACAGGCCCAGAGGCCTAGAAAGAAAAAGTGGTTTCCTGGGCCAGGCCCAGGGTCCCTGGTGCTGTGTGCAGCCTATGGACCTGGTGCCCTGCATCCCAGCCACTCCAGGCATGGCTGAAAGAGGTCAACATAGAGCTCAGGCTGTGGCTTCAGAGGATGCAAGCACCAAGCCTTGGCAGCTTCCACGTGGTGTTGAGCCTGCCAGCGCACAGAAGTCAAGAATCCGGGTTTGGCCAGCAACCCCGAGAGGACCCACAGACCCTCTGAGGGAAGCAGACTGCTCCTGCAGGACCCAGGTGACCCCCAACTGTGGAAGTGGAAAAGGGAGACCCTCCTCTCCCCAACATACACCCCAACTGGTGAAGCTGAAGGTCTGTTTGTGGGAGAAGTTTCTGACTTTTTCTGGAGCTGAGTCAATTTGGAGAGCCAAGCGAAATACAGTGGTAGGGGAAGCAGTAGAAAGGCCCTGTGAGCTTGCTGGGTCGCCAAGCAGGCCATTCCTGCCTGGCACCACAGGGATTCAATGGGAGAGGAGCAGGGGGTAAAATTCCACAGGGAGAAGGAAAACGCTAGCTGAACCTTCTAGCAATCTAAATGGGGTGAGAAGCTTCCTGGCCAGAACTTGGGGTAGGGTGCAAATCCGGTGTGCAGACTCCACAGGTGGGGGAAGAGTCAAACCCTTTTCTTTCACAGCTGGGAGGTGGGTAGCCTGGGGCAGGTTTTCAAGCCCACATCACTCTCCACCTAGAAACAGACTGGGAGTTGTTGTGGGGGCACAGTGGGAGTGAGACAGGGGCCCTTTGGTTTGCGTGGGAGCTGGGTGAGGCTTGTGACTGCTGGCTTTCCCCCACTTCCCTGATAACCTGCATGACTCAGCAGAGGGAGCCATAATCCTCGTAGGTAAACAACTCCAGGGACCTGGGAATCTCACCCCCATCCCCAACAGTAGCCACAGCAAGACTCGCCCAAGGAGAGTCTGAGCTCAACACACCTAGCCCCGCCCTGACCTGATGGTCCTTCCCTACCTACCCTGGTAGCAGAAAACAAAGGGCATATAATCCTGGGAGTTCTAGGGCCCTGCCCACCCCTGGTTCCTCCTGATACCACCACAGCTGGTGCTCTCTGGAGAGCATAACCTCCTGGCAGGAGGCCAACCAGCACAAAAATAGAGCATTAAACCACCAAAGCTAGGAACCTTCAAGGAGTCCTGTTGCACCCCTGCTCCCCGGCCACCTCCACTGGAACAGGCACTGGTATTCACAGCTGAGACCCATAAATGGTTCACATCACAGGACCCTGTATAGGCAACACCACTACCAGCCTGGAGCCAGGGAGACTCACTGAGTGGCTAGACCCAGAAGAGAGAAGACAGTCACTTCAGATTGGCTCACAGGAAACCACATCCATAGAAAAGGGGGAGAGCACTACATCAAGCGAACACCCCATGGGACAAAAGAATCTGAACAACAGCCTTCAGCCTTAGAACCTCCCTCTGACAGAGCCTACCCAAATGAGAAGGAACCAGAAAACCAACCCTAGTAATATGAAGAAACAAGGCTCTTCAACCTCGCCCCCCCCAACCAAATCACACTAGTTCAGCAGCAAGGGATCCAAACCAAGAAGAAATCCCTGATTTACCTGAAAAAGAATTCAGGAGGTTAGTCAATAAGCTAATCAGGGAGGGACCAGAGGAAGGCGAACCCCAATGCAATGAAATCCAAAATATGATACAAGAAGTTAAGGTAGAAATATTCAAGAAAATAGATAGTTTAAAGAAAAAACAAACAAAAATTCAGGAAACTTTGGACACACTTTTAGAAATGCAAAATGCTCTGGAAAGTCTCAGTTCTTTTACCAAGAACTGGTAAAAGGAGCTCTAAATCTTGAAACAAATCCCAAAAACACATCAAAACAGAACATTTTTAAAGCATAGATCACACAGGACCTACAAAACAAAAATACAAGTTAAAAAGCAAAAACAAAAAACAAACAAAAAGACAGCAAACAGCATGAATGCAAGGGATCCTCACATCTCAATACTAACATGGAATGTAAATGGCCTAAATGCTCCATTTATAAGATACAGAACCACAGAATGGATAAGAACTCACCAACCAACTATCTTCTGCCTTCAGGAGACTCACCTAGCATGTAAGAACTCACACAAACTTAAAGTATAAGGAGTGGAAAAAGGAACTTCATACAAATAGCCACCAGAAGCAAGTAAGGGTAGTTATTTTTGTATCAGACAAAACAAACTTTAAAGCAACAGCAGTTAAAAGAGACAAAGAGGGACATTATATAATGGTAAAAGGCCTTGTCCAAGAGGAAAATATCACAGTCATAAACATATACACACCTAACACTAGAGCTCCCAAATTTATAAAACAATTACTAATAGACCTAAGAAATGAGACAGATAGCAACACAATAATAGTGGGAGACTTCAATACTCCACTGACAGTGCTAGACAGGTCATCAAAACAGAAAGTCAACAAAGAAACAACGGACTTAAACTACGCCTTGGAACAAATGGATTTAGCAGATACATACAGAATATTTCACCCAACAGCTGAAGAATACACATTCTATTCAACAGCACATGGAACTTTCTCCAAAACAGACTATATCAAGCACTCTCTCAAACCACAGTAGAATAAAACTGGAAATCAACTCCAAAAGGAACCATCAAAAACATGCAAATACACAGAAATTAAATAACCTGCTCCTGAATGATCATTGGGTCAAACAAGAAATCAAGATGGATATTTAAAAATTCTTCAAACTGAACAACAATAATGACACAACCTATCAACACCTCTGGGATACAGCAAGGTGGTGCTAAGAGGAAAGTTCATAGCCCTAAATGCCTATAACGAAAAGACTGAAGGAGCACAAACTGACACTCTAAGGTTACACCTCTAGAAACTAGAGAAACAAGAACAAACCAAACCCAAACCCAGTGGAAAAAGGGATGTAACAAAGATCAGGGCAGAACTAAATGAAATTGAAATTAAAAATTTACAAAAGATAATAAAAAAAAACCTGGTTCTTTTTAAAGATAAATAAAATTGATAGAGCACTGGCAAGATTAACCAAGAAAAGAAGAGAGAAAATCCAAATAACCTCACTAACAAATGAAACAGGAGATATTACAACTGACACCACAGAAATACAAAAGATCATTCAAGGCTATTATGAACACCATTACACACATAAACTGAAAACCTAGAAGAGATGGATAAATTCCTGGAAAAATACAACCCTGCTAGCTTAAATCAGGAAGAATTAGATACCACAAACAGACCAATAACAAGCAGCGAGATTGAAATGGTAATTTAAAAAATACCAACAAAAAAAAGTTCAGCACAAGAGGGATTTACAGCAGAATTCCACCAGACATTCAAAGAAGAATTGGTACCAATCCTTTTGACACTATCTTTGACAAGATAGAGAAAGAAGCCACCCTCCCTAATTCATTCGATGAAGCCAGCGTCACCCTAATACCAAAACCAGGAAAGGACATAACCAAAAACAAAAACTACAGACCAATAACCTTGATGAACATAGATCCTAAAGTCCTTAACAAACTACTAGCTAACCAAATCCAACAACATATCAAAAAGATAATCCACCATGATCATGTGGGTTTCATACCAGTGGTGGAGGGATGGTTTAACATACACAAGTCAATAAATGTGATACACCACATAAACAGAATTAAAAACAAAAATCGCATGATCATTTCAATAGATGCAGACCAAGCATTAGATAAAATCCAGCATCCCTTTATGATTAAAACTTTCAGCAAAATTGGCATACATGCAATATACCTTAACATAATAAAAGCCATCTATGACAAACCCACAGCCAACATAATACTGAATGGAGAAAAGTTGAAAGCATTCCCTCTGAGAACTGGAACAAGATAAGGATGCCCACTCTCACCACTCCTCTTCAACATAGTACTGGAACTCCTAGCTAGAGCAATCAGACAAGAAGGAAGAAATAAAGGGCATCCAAATCGGTAAAGAAGAAGTGAAACTGTCACTGTTTGCTGACAATATGATCGTTTACCTTGAAAACCCTAAGGACTCCTCCAGAAAGCTCCTAGAACTGATAAAAGAATCAGCAAAGTTCCTGGATACAAGATTAATGTACACAAGTCAGTAGCTCTTCCATATACCAACAGCGACTAAACAGAATCAAATCAAGAACTCAACTCCTTGTACAATAGCTGCAAAAAATAATAATAATAAAATACTCAGGAATATACCTAACCAAGGAATCAAAAGACCTCTGCAAGGAAAGCTATAAAATGATGCTGAAAAACATCACAGATGACACAAATGAATGGAAACACATCCCGTCCTCATGGATGGGTAGAATCAATATTGTCAAAATGACCATGTTGCCAAAAGCAATCTACAAATCAATGCAATCCCCATCAAAAAACCACCATCATTCTTCAAAAAATTAGAAAAAACATTTCTAAAATTCATATGGAACCAAAAAAGAGCCTACATAGCCAAAGCAAGACTAAGCAAAAAGAACAAATCTAGAGGCATCACACTACCTAATTTCAAACTACACTGTAAGGCCATAGTCACCAAAACAGCATAGTACTGGCACAAAAACAGGCACATAGACCAATGGAACAGAATAGAGAATCCAGAAACAAATCCAAATACTTAAAAGCCAACTGATCTTCGAAAAGCAAACGAAAACATAAAATGGGGAAAGGACACCATTTTCACAAATGGTACTGGGCCTGTAATCCTAGCACTTTGGGGAGGACAAGGCAGGTGAATCATCTGAAGTCAGGAGTTCAAGACCAGACTGGCCAACATGGTGAAACCCTGTCTCTACCAAAAAAATACAAAAAAATTAGCCAGGTGTGGTGGTGGGTACCTGTAATCTCAGCTACTTGGGAGGCTGAGGCAGGGAGAATTACTTCAACCCAGGAGGTGGGAGGTTGCAGTCAGCCAAGATCATGCCACTTTACTCCAGCCTGGGTGACAGAGTGAGACTCTGTCTCAAAAATACAAAACAAAACCAAACAAAATGGTGTTGAAATAACTGGCTAGCCACATGTAGGAGAATGAAACTACATCCTCATCTCTCACCTTATACAAAAATCAACTCAAGATGCATTAAGGACTTAAACCTAAGACCTGAAACTATAAAAATTCTAGAAGATAACATTGGAAAAACCCTTCTAGACATTGGCTTAAGCAAGGATTTCATGACCATGAACCCAAAAGCAAATGCAATAAAAACAAAGATAAATAGCTAGGACCTAATTAAACTAAAGAGCTTTTGTATGGAAAAGGGAACAGTCAGCAGAGTAAACAGACAAGCTACAGACTGGAAGAAAATCTTCACAATCTATACATCTAACAAAGGACTAATATCCAGAATCTACAACAAACTTAAATCTGTAAGATAAAAACAAACAATCCCATCAAAAAGTGGGCTAAGGACATGAATAGACAATTCTCAAAAGAAGATATACAAATGGCCAACAAACATATGAAAAAATGCTCAAAATTACTAACGATCAGGGAAATTTAAACCAAAACCACAATGTGATACCACCTTACTCCTGCAAGTATGGCCATAATCAAAAAATCAAAAAACAATAGATGTTGCCATGGATGCAGTGAACAGGGAACACTTCTACACTGCTGGTGGGAATACAAACTAGTACAATTGCTATGGAAAACAGTGTGGAGATTCTTTAAGAACTAAAAGTAGAACTATCATTTGATCCAGCAATCCCACTACTGGGTATCTACCCAGAGGAAAATAAGTCATTATTCAAAAAACATACTTGCACACGCATGTTTATAGCAGCACAATTTACAGCTGCAAACTCATAGAACCAACCCAAATACCCATCAATCAATGAGTGGATAAAGAAACTGTGAGATATATATCACATAGATTGATGATTGACTATATATATATATATATATATATATATATATACACACACACACACACACACACACACACACAATGGAATACTACGAATCCATAAAAAGGAATGAATTAACAGCATTATCAGTGACCTGGATGAGACTGGAGACTATTATTCTAAGTGAAGTGATGCAGGAATGGGAAACCAAACATCGTATGTTCTCACTGATACATGGGAGCAAAGCTATGAGGACACAAAGGCATAAGAATGATACAATGGATTTTGGGGACTTGGGGGGAACGGTGGGAGTGGTGAGAGGTGGGAAAGGGATAAAAGACTACAAATATGGTGTAGTGTATACTGCTCAGGTGATAGGTGCACCAAAATCTCACAAATCACCACTAAAGAACTTACTCATGTATGTAACCAAATACCACCTGTACCCCAATAACTTATGGAAAAATAAAATAAAAAACAGAATTAGGACTTGGGAACCTCTGCCTAGATTTCAGATGTATGGAAACACCTGGATGTCCACGCAGAAGTTTGCTGCAGGGGCAGGGCTCTCATGGAGAACCTCTGCTAAGGCAGTGTGGAAGGGAATCCAGCAGGGCACTCAAATCTTAAAGTGCGGAAGGGAAATGTGGGGTCAGAGCCTCCACACAGAGTTCCTACAGGGGTACTGCCTAATGGAGCTGTAAGAGGGCCACCATCCTCCAGACTCCAGAATGGCAGATCCACAGTAGAAAGACCATACACCTGGAAAAGCTGTAGGCACTCAATGGCAGCCCATGAAAGCAGCCAAGAGGGAGGCTGTACCCTGCAAAACCACAGGGGCAGAGCTGCCCAAGACCACAGGAACCCATCTCTTACATAAACATGACCTGGATGTGAGACATGGAGTCAAAGGAGATGATTTCGGAGCTTTAAGATTTGACTGCCCTGCTGGATTTTGGATTTGCATGGGGCCCATAGCCCCTTTGTTTTGGCCAATTTCTCCCATTTGGAATGACTGTATTTACCCAATGCCTCTACCCAGGAAGTAATTAACTTGTTTTTTATTTTACAGGCACATAGGCAGAAATTTGCCTTGTCTTGGATGAGACTTTGGACTCTGGACTTTTGAGTTAATGCTGAAATGAGTTAAGACTCTGGAAGACTTTTGGGAAGGCATGATTGGTTTTGAAGTGTGAAGACATGAGATTTGACAGGGGCCAGGGGCAGAATAATATGGTTTGGCTCTTTGTCCCAACCCAAATCTCACTGAATTGTACTCCCATAATTCCCACCTGTTGTGGTAGGGACCTGGTGGGAGATAACTGAATCATGGAGTCAGTTTCCCCCATACGGTTCTCACGGTAGTGAATAAGTCTCAGGAGACCTGATAGTTTTTTAAGTGGTTTCTGCTTTGGCTTCTCTCTCATTCTCTGTTGCCACCACCATGTAAGAAGAGCCTTTCATCTTCCACCATGAATGTGAGGCTTCCCCAGCCAAGTGGAACTTTGACTACAATAAACCTATTTTTCTTCCTAGTCTTGGGTATGTCTTTAACAGCAGTGTGAAAGCAGACTAATACAATGATTTATCAATTTCTACATACATTAAAAAAAGAATAACCAAATGGAAAATAACAAGCATTGGTGAGGATAGGGAGGAACTGGAACCCTCACACATTGCTGATGAGAACACAAAAATAGTTCAGCCACTATGGAAAACAGTTTGGTGGTTCCATGTAAAGCTAAACACAGAATTGGGATATGACCCAGAAATTCCTCTCCTAAGTATATATCCAAAATAACTGAAAGCAGGAACTCAAATAATGTACACACATGTTCACAGCAATACAATTAACAGTAACCAAAATGTGCAAAAAGCCCAAATATTCATTAATATATAAATGCATAAACGAACTGATATATACATACAATGTAATATTATTCAACTATAAAAAGGAAGTACTGACACATTATACAATGCAAATGAAACACAAAACCACGCTAAGTAAAAGAAGCCAGACACAAAAAGGTCATATATTTTTCGATTCAATTTATATGAAATACACAGAATAGGTGAATCCACAGAGATCAAAAACAGATTAGTGTTTGCCAGCACGTGAGGTGGGGGGAGGAAGAATGGGGTGCAACAGATTAATGGATATGGGGTGATGAAATATTTTCACTCTAAATAGAGACAGTGGTTGTACAATATTGTGAATGTGCTAAATGATACTGAGTTGTTCACTTTAAAATGGTCAATTTTGTGATATGTTCATTTCAACTCAATTTTTTTTAAAAGGGGGGAAAATATTAGCTGAGGTGTTTCCTTTCATTACATTTACAGGGTACTGAGAAATTTGACTTTTATTTTAAACTGATTCTTCCAATACATGAACAGGTATATCTTTCAATTTCTATAAGTCTTTATTTTCTTCAAAGGTTATTTGTAGTTTTCGATGCAATGTTCTCGCACATCTTTTCTTAGATTTGTGATACTTTAAGTATTTGTGGGTTTTTTAATTAACTTTATTTTGTTTTAAATTGACACATAATTATACATTATTTGTGGGGTACAGTGTGATGTTTTGATACATGTATACATTATGTAATAATCAAATCAAGGTATTTAGCAAATCCAATACTTCAAACATTTATCTTTTCTTTGAGGTGAGAACATTCAAAATTCTCTCTTATAGTTATTTTTTTAAATTTTTTATTATAATAGCTTTAGGAGTATAGGTGGTTATTGGTTACATGGATGAACTGTATAGTGGTGAAGTCTGGGCTTTTAGTGTAGAGGTCACCCAAATAGCGTACATTGTACCCAATAGGTAGTTTTTCATCCTTCACTGTCCCCTCCTATCCTCGCTTCTGATGATGTCATCTTATACCTAGAAAACCCTAAAGACTCCTCCAAAAGACTCTTGTATTTGATAAATGAATTCAGTAAAGTCTCAGGTTACAAAATCGAGTACACAAACTGGTAGCACTCTATGCACCAACAATGACCAAGCTGAGAATCAAATCAAGAACCCAATCCCTTTTATAATAGCTACAACAATGAAACAAAATTCCTAGGAATATACTTAACAAAGGAGGTGAAAGATCTCTACGAGAAGAACTACGAAATGCTGATGAAAGAAATCACAGATGACACAAACAAACGGAAATCATTCCATGCTCATGGATGGGAAGAACCAATATCATAAAAATAATCATACTGCCAAAAGCAATTCTAGTTCTTTTGAAATATACAATATTATTGTAACCATAGTCACTCCACTGTGTAATAGGACACCAAAACTCTTTCCTCCTAACTCTAACTTTGTCCACATTGACCAATGTCTCTTTTTCCCTCCCCTGTACCTTCCCTATCCCCCACTAACTGCTATTCTACTCATTAATTCTATAAGATCAAATTCTCTAGACTCTGCACATGAGTTCATGCAGTAAAAGTGTGTGTTTTTGATGTGTTGAAAATGATACGTTATACAGTTTTATTTTTTGTTTGTTTATGGTAGATGGAAATAAATTTGAATTCATATATTGATCTTGTATCCAGCATTATGTTCATAAATGTTATCCAAATTACGTTTATAAACAAAGGCAAAATGCTAGAAATGGATCTTTAGTGAAATAAAGAAATACAGTAACATTCATAGTTTCCCTCTGAAGTGTTTTATCTTCTTTTCAGATTTTCAGTGAAATAATGAAAACATAATCCTACAAAGTCTTAAACCTAATAATAGACAATATGTCAATTAAATTAGGCAGAATGTGAACACCATATTAAGTGTTCTGTATATTGCGTGAAATATATCTTTCTACAATAATTCTAATACTCAAAATAATAATCAATTTATTCAGTTTTCACTTAAGTGATATTTATTGATGGCAAACTTAGTGCTATCAATTAATGTTAAATATTGAGGATAAATCAGTAAAAGTATAGACAATATTTGTGAATATTCACTTTATATGTTTTTCACCATTCAACTTTTATTCCTTCTCTATGATAAAAGAATTAAAATTGGAGGCTTAGAGATTTCAAATCTTAAAAACCTATTCAAAACCATCATATAAATAGTAATTTGTAAGAAAGACGGCCTTGTTGGAATGATATAAATTGTATATCTAGATAGACATAACATAGCTGGGGACTATGTGATAATATTTAATGACATTAGCTCATAATAGCTTTTGTTGTCAAATGTACAATATTACATTCGAATATTCACCTTAATAGTCTGCATCTAGACTATTAAGTTCCTTGTGCTTGGGTTGAATTTTTCTAACTATTCTATCTGCATTCAATTACAGTAATCTTTTCAAAATGTTAATTTGCTTACTACTCTCTAATAAATTACACTGAAATTAGGATAATAATGGCATGCCTTAGCATCACTTACAAGGCCCTTTTATCTGTTTTTCCTTGACACCTCTCTTCCCTTCTCTTGCTTGCTCTCTCTTTCTCTCTCTCTCAATCTTTCTGTCTCCCTCTCTCTCTCTCTATTTTCCAGGCATATAGGCCTCCATTCATGTCTTCTAATGTGCCTTGCCAATTCTGTTCCCACTAGGGCTTATGGTCATCCAAACGATTAGTATAATGCTTATCAACAGAAAGAATACAAATTAACTATAATATGGTGGCTGTACATATTTATTTACTACGATATTTATAATGAATATGAGAATTTCTTATTTTCACTGGTAACCATAAATAAATCCCTTCTAATGTGCACCAGAAAGCATTGCATTTAAGGTAAGCCTACAATTTGTTTAATCACATTATTAAATCAAACTCTCTAAATTAAGAGGACAAATTTCATTTTGTCCTCCCAAACATGGCCTTTAGGATGCATGAACATCCAAAGGAAAAAAATAATATATATATATATATATATACACACACACATACTATATACACACGCAAATCCTAACTCCATGCTTTTGATGAAAGACTTCTTTAATCTCATTGAAGTATTTGCATATACATTGCTAATTATGGGGAAGAAGAAGACTAAGTTAAGCATTATATTTATTAGCACAACAGGTTTTGCTTTGCTAAAATAAAACCAAGTCAATTCATTTTAAGAATCGATTTTGCTGACTATGGTACATTAATTCAAAATACTAATGGCATGGATACAGATTACAAAAACCTATTTAACATTTAACGCCGACCTGTGTTTTTTGAAAGTTTCATTGGTTAGTATTAATTCTCTAAAATTTGCAGTCCATCTATCACTCATTAAAAATCCATATGTTCTATTTTTTATTCTCATCTTAATTACAAGGTGCAGGATTAATAACCACCTGGGGTGAATAATTCCCAGATGTGATTCAGATCATCAACTGTTCTAAACCGGTCATTAATTCTTTGAAAGTATATTATTAAGTCTTGATAGGTATTACTTAAATGGCTTATAGGCTATTTTGTAGTCTTTTTATTTTGTAGGTCAATATCTTTCCATTCCACCTTTAAACTTATATTTTAGTGAGAGAATAGTGAGAAAATGGATTGTCTAAAATACAAAAAATGAGAGCAAATGTATACACTTTCTACCTGTACTTAAGACTAACGATGAACAAGAACACAGTTCAATTTTCACAACCATTTAGTCTTTTTTCCACAACTGATTCTGCCCAAAGTTAGTATCAAATTATTCCAGCTCCAATGAGAGTTGCAAAATATAGCCTTTAAACAATATCTTATTTAAAATAATTTGTTACATGTACATCTACTTAGCTATCCAGCCAACTTTTATTGAGCATCCCTCATATAGCACTTACTATGCCATCTACCTGACCCAGAGACACAATACCCAATCCATTACTGCAAGAGTTTACAATATGGTAAAAGATAGACATTTAAGTATTGTGAGACAAATGCTATGATATGCACTGAGTTTCAGGTGGTCCCAGAAAAGGAGTTTCCTAATTCAACCTTTGGCAATATAAGTCTTCCAGAAAAGGCAGAAAATTTCTGTCTTAAGAGACCAATAGGAAAAAGTGAGATAGAGAAAGTAGGGTTTGGAGTGAAGAGAGATAAAAGGGAACATTCCAGATAGACATAAGCATGGTCCTATATCCAGAGACAAGAGAAAGCAAGTCATATGGAAGAAACTACCAAAAAAGGTCTTTTTTGAAAAAGCTGGAAAGTGGAGGTGGCTGAAGATCAGGGAATGTTAAAGATGAAGATCAGAAGAGGCAGCTGTTGGCCACAGGTTAAACGGTAGGAAAGGAGAGGAGGGGTTGAGTAGGGACATGGACATAAATTGATCTTCAGTTTAGAAAATCAGTTCTGGCAACAGGATGAGGGATGGGTTGGAAAGGTCAGAGGAAGGGGCTGGAGAAAGAACCAAAGCAGGTAAACAATCTAGGATGCAACTATGGTAACTTGGAGAGGAAATGATGAAGAGTCAAACTGATGATGGAGTGATAGATGAAGCTGATGATATGGGCTGATTTGAAAGAGCTTTTGAAGGTTGAATCAATAGGATTTGGTAGTTGTCTGTAGAAAATAAGAGTAAATTTATCACTTAAAATAGAAAATAATTAAATTTATAAAAATGTCTAGGCCAGGCATGGTGGCTCATGGAGGATCACTTGAGCCCAGGAGTTTGAGACCAGTCTGCACAACATAGCAAGACCTCCCCATCTCTACAAAAAAAAAAAAAAAATGTATTTTATTAATAATATGTTAGGGTTTCCTAAGATAATTTAGCATTTGTATGTGCTTGCTCTGGATTTACATACAGATTATTTTATTTATAAATAAAATACTTTATAAATATTTTAATGACTCTAAGTAAAACAATTAGAACTTGCTGATAAAATCAGAATCTTAGCTTATATTTTACAATATAGGAATTTATTTTAAAAGAAATAACCAGAAACTTCTCTTGGAAGTAAAGACTGAAGTTAAAGCTTTGTAAGTAACAATGGAAAAAATAAAGATAAAATGAATAAAAATAAAAATAAATAAAAGACTGTTTTGTGTAAGTCAAGAAGATTTGACTTAATGAGACCCATACCTTTTAAAGATGTGTGTGTGTGTGTGTATGCGTGTGTGTGTAATGTGTATTATATATCTACATATTTTTACAGAAATACATCATCATGGCTATTCATTAAAGAACAGTGGGGATACTGAAAAATGAATTCCATACATACTTATTTTCCAGCTGCCCAGAGAATACAAGGGTGATTACATATTCAGGAACATCAATAAATACTTCACATCTGATTTATTAAATCATTGTTACCTGCTTTTCTGTTACTTTGCTTCCTCACCATAGAATTTCATCATTCTACAAAACATGCTCTTTCAACTAGTGAAAAATGAGGCAGCAATACGTTTTCTTTTGCAGAGGCTGCTGTACAGGAAGGAATATTCTGAGATAGTGGAGAAAAGTGACACAAATCATAGTTGCTCGAGTATTAAATATTTAAAAATTTATGGACTCTATAATAAACTATGCATATTCCTTCACCTGTTTCTCTGCAATACCTGGATGCAGGGGAGGTCATTTACCCATGCATGAGCTGATAAAAGAAAGCCATCAGCTTTGGGTGATTCATGTGCCTGAGTTCTCCTCAAGGAAATTCTACCTTCCACAATCTTTCATGTTTCCTGTTCTGTCTCAAAATGGTGCTGGTGTTTCACTGTTATTATTATTATTATTATTATAAGTGCAATCTGTACTTACAATCTGGCAGCCCAGATAAAAGGAATTTAAGAAAAACTAAGAATTGGACCTGAAGATTCAGCAGAAACTTGGTCATCTCTACAGGTGCTAACTACCTTAATCTTTCCTTTCTTCATGGCTTTTTCTCTGCATCTTCTATGTTCTCCTCCTACTACTGAATGGCCTCCCTTTAGTTATTGGATGTTTTTCCTGCTCTCCTAGAACTGTTACTTGCACATGACTTCAGGTCATCAAGCCCCCCTACTCTAACCCTTCTGCATGTATCTTTCAATGTGTCTTTACGGCAGATGTCTCTGGCTGCTATTTCTCCTGAACTCTTAACATAGAAATCCTAAATTCCTAAAAGAGGAGTCTGATTGGCTTAGTCATTTATGGAAATCCCCATGAGAGGTGACAGGAGCTGGTCAGTCAGTGAACTAGTTGTCTTTAGATTATGTGTCCATCTTTGTCTCAATAACATATGGGCAAGGGAGTAGGGCACTGTGTCACTAACTATAACTGGTATCCCTTAGCAAGCCCCTTGCCTGGACAATTTACTTTAGAAGACATTTTGTGAATGACAAGTACTTTATCATTTCAAATGTAATTATTTCTATAAGTTTTTTGGACTAGACTAGTCCATATTTTACACTTAATTAGCCTACAGTCAATAACAGACATGTAAAAGACACAATTATTGAGGCACAAATAAATGAAAACAATGTCTCTAAAAGAGACACACTAAAGGAATATTTCTTTAGTTCCTTTCTAAGATAATTAAATATAAAAACAATCTAAAACATGCACCAGATATTCTTAGGCTTTTAACTAAACATTTGTGAATAATTAAGCATCCTTAGTTTGATTATTAAGCTTCAAAGGAGAATTAATCTTTACAGTACTTTTCAATGACTATGTATCCTTTTAAACAAAATTGGTCTTTCTAACAACACTGTAACTAGATTAAGTCTGCTCTTGGTCAGCCTTAAGAGAGTTCTTTCACCCTTCACTGCAGTCATCACAATGTTGAAAATCAATTTGCGGTTATAGCTATACCGTAATGACTAAAGTCTTGGCTTTGGGATTGACATGACCTGTTTTAATACCAGCTTCTTTGGTCATCACAACCATGGGTAGGTTCTGAAACTTTTCTCAGGTCCAGTTTTTTCATACATAACGTGGTAATAAAAATATTTACTTCACACAAATATTACTGAGATCACGAAAAGTATGTAAAATGCTGAAATGCTGAATTGCAGTTCTTTTACAGACTCATGACACATTAATAATCTGAATATTCAGGGACAGAAATGTACATGGTTATTCTTATGAAGTCAAGACATAGAGAATTAAATCTCTAAGAGCGCCTGGGAGTTTCATCATCTACTGCTCAACATACATACCACAAGAAAGCTCTGAAATCTTCCTTTACCGATTTGTAAGGAAAAATAGCAACAATGTCATGTAAAGGGATAAAAGCTTGATTTATTGTTTAGATTGAATGAAGAAAATAAAGCCAATTGCTACAGATAGTGACTGATACAAAGAGAAAGTAAATATTTCAGGACTGTTCATTGCAAGAAAACAGAAGGCTAAGGAAAATTAAGTAGAATCATAATTTGTAAAACTGTTTAAGCAAATGTTGCAACCCATTACATAATGTTTGTGACAGTTGAAAACGTATTATTTTGCCTGGTCCAGCAAATAAGTAGTTTAGAATTAGCTTCTCCACTGTAACAAGTAAAAAGCTGAACAAACTGAAAAATGAACAACTCCACTTAGATCAGCGGGTAAAGCACTGCCCCAGAATTGGAGAGATGGACTGCTGGATACACAGAATCATAACTTTTTTTTTTTTTCTGAGATGAAATATTTCTCTGTCTTCCAGGCTGAACTGCAGGGGCATGATCTTGGCTCACTGCAACCTCCACCTCCCAATTCAAGTGATTCTCCAGCCTCAGCCTCCTGAGTAGCTAGGATTACAGGTACCCACCATGCCCAGCTAATTTTTGTATTTTGAGTGAAGACGGGGTTTCACCATGTTGGCCAGGTTGGTCTCGAACTCCTGACCTCAGGTGATCCACCCACCTCGGCCTGAGAATCATAATTTAAGGAAGCAGAAACTCAACAGTTTATGTGTAATGGGAATATCAAATGGGGAAAAAAAGAGAAAGGAAGAGAGCAATATTTAAAGCAATAATGACACAGACATTGCTCCAAATTATTGTCAGGCTCCAAACCACAGATTCGGGAAGCTCAAAGAACACTAGGCAGGATAAATGCCAGAAAAACTATACCTACATATACTGTATTCAAACTTCAAAAAATATTTTCACTTCAAATTAAAAAAAAAAACAAATATAAAGAACCTTGAAAGAAGCCAGAAGACTCAAACACCTTAAGAATAGAGGAGCAAGGATAAGACTTATATACAATTCATCCTCAGAAACCATGCAAGCAATAACAGTGGAATGAAATATTTAAAGTATTTGGAGATTTGTTAAAGCCCACCAACCTGGAATTCTGTACTTTGTAAAATTTTCCCTGAAAAGTGAAGAAGATATAAAGACTTTCTCAAACAAAATTCAGAGAATGTGTTGCCAGCAGACCTACCTTGCAAGAACAAGAAATGTTAAAAAACATTCTTTGGAGAGAAGAAAAATGAAATAGGTCAGAGATTTAAATCTACATAAAGCAAGGAAGAGGAGAGGAGACAGCAACTTTGGAAGCCACCCTCCATAAACACAGGAGGCTTCTATCCTACAATGTGTTCCTTTCTGCTTGTCCCAGGAGCCACAAGGAGATCTCCAGGCAATCATGAGCTCACCTGTGCTGACATGTGCTTCAACAGGGACAAGCCCCTGAAAGGAATGGTCTCAAGAAACAAACGCTGGCTTTGCAGATTGTGTTCCTCCTACTGCAAATGATTATAAGAGAAAGTTTGGGTACTTCACATGACCATCTTCAAATATGCTCAGCTATCACATAAGATTCTGTGCAGGAGGCTGTTCATTTGCAGGCTGATCTTTTAAAATATTTGACTCATCAAACCAAATGAAGAAATGTAAGAATTATGTCTCGCTTATCTATCTCTTCCAAGTGAGTATACAGGTTTACTTTTCTTTTCTAGGGAAATGCTTTCAAGGAACATAATACACTGGCCTTCAAATTCTATCTCCTGGTTAATTCGATGCAGCATCTTTTAAGAGGCCGTTACCACACTGAAATCTCACATCTAGGGTCAATGAGTCTTTCTATTATTACTGCCCATATTTGCTTTGGCAATTCTTGGTTATGAAGCTAACTTAATAAAATATAACATATGTTTTGATTATATATCAAGCAAACCTGGATATAGTATTCACAGCTAAAGATCATAACTAGTACTAGATCCTAAGAGGGTTCATATATTTTTGTAATGACTGACCATGTCCACCACCACTTCCAGTACACAAAATAGCATTTTTCACATAATGTGCGGTGAAAGATTAAATAAATGAGTGTACATGTATATTTTATTGATATTTAAATGAAAAAAGTACTCATTCTACATTTTTGTCTTATTTGTTAAGTAAACAAAGGCACAAAAATATAATTGTGGTTCAGAAGAAAAAAATATTTGATACATGATAAAACATGATTCTGGAAAAAGCAAAGAAACAAATGGTCTATATAGAAGTCTGGATTTTTCATTTCTTTAAAATATTTGGGGTTCTTGCAGTACTCCTAATGATAATATTTATGTAATGTTTATTATGAACCAGACATTGTTTTAACTTCTTTACATATATTACATAATTTCATCCTTCTAATAATCTAATGATATGAGTACTATTATCAAGTCCTTTCCCTTATGTGGATGGCAATTAACACCTCACAGCTATAAAATGTCTTATATACATGGATATTAAAGAAATGTACACTGATAGAATTGATTAACAAAACCTAATGCATTTCTTTGAAATATGGAACAATATAATTGAAATTAACATGACAGGTGTTTAGAATATTACCATATATGTTGTGAAGTTTCTAAGAAGAAAAAATATTTAAATATCAGTTTGAAAACAGTAACTATAGCAATCCATATTCACCAACAGAAATTATCACCAAAATTTACATTTTCAGAACCTGAATATGTACATGGTATAGTTTTGGATAATTTCAAGTTTAGGATGAATCAAAATGTAATACTGAAATCTTCTACTATGATGAATTACTTCTTACTATATGAAATATATAAATTGCATTATAAAAACAAATGTTTATTGGTAGTTACTCCATTCTCTATCATAGTACATCCAACCTTTGATTTTCACCTTTGGAAAAATTATACTAGGAAATGATGGGCTCTGATTAATGGAATAAAGTATCTTTCTACAGAGGTTGATTGTAATCTATGCTTCTTTTATTATAAAAATAAAAATCATTAGTTGTTAGGTTTACTTACAGCTTTTATTTACACATGAATGACATGTTTTCTTATTTTCCTAACTGTGATGGTTAATTTTATGTATCAACATGACTAGGCTAAAGATAACTGCTAAAACATTATTTCCAGATAACTGCTAAAACATTATTTCCAGGTGTGTGTGTAAGGATGTTTCTGGAAGAGCTTAGTATTTGAATCAATAGATAAATTAAAGAATATCTGCCCTTCCTCACTAATGTAACTTGACCTCATCCAATCCACTGAAGTGGAGATAGAATGAGAAAGATGTAGAAAGGACAAATTTGCTCCCTCTTCTTAAGCTGCGACATCTGTCGTCTCCCGCCTTTAGAAATCAGAGCTCCTCGTTCTTGGGTCTTCAGACTTGGGAACTGATGTCAGTACCCACTCCCCGGGCCTTTGGACTAGGACTAAATTACACCACCAACTTTCCTTGTTCTTCAGTTTGTAGATCATGGGACTTCATGTCCTCCATAATCATGTGAGCCAATTCCCAAAATAAATCTAAATCTCTCTCTCATTAGGTAGAAAAACAGATATAGATACGTGTAACAGATACAGATGTATTTCCTATTGGTTCTTTTTCTCTAAAGAACCATGAGCAATACATGAAGTATTTCAGGGTAAGTTTCCTAATACCAATTCACTATGTCCAACAGGTAAGATCACATATCTTGTACTATATTGCATTGCTGAAGCCCTAGTGATCATCTAAGTCAGAGCACACAAAAATTATCTATAAAATATGATATTCAAAACCAATATTCAGTATTAGAGAAACACAAAGATTTCTAATCTCCAACTGCCATTAAAATAAAATGTGATATAATATCCAACAGCACTTTTGTTTTCCTAACATCAATTTTGTCTTAATGTTTAATTAACAGGTACTCCACTGTTGAAAATGATATCTGATTTTATATGCTATAGTGGCTATATCTAAGTCCAATACAACTATGTAACAAAGATCTCACCCACTATGTACACATTAAACATAGGTTTTAAAAGTTAACTTACTGATGCAGAGATATGCACTATCTACCTCAACTTAGTGAAATTCTAAGTCTTGCAAAATGTGGTTTAGCCTATGATTACAGCTCCTATTTCTCACTGTATACCTCCACTCCAGCCAAATGATTATTTCCACTGCATCCCTACAGGCCAAATGATTCTCAACATTCCTAAAACCTGATACATACATGAAATAATTCTGTGCCTTTGCTCAAGCCACTCCCTTCGCCTAGAAGTTGCCTTCTCCCTTTTTTTTCAAGACCAATTCCTTCACGTTTTTTTTTTGAAAGAGCTGACATGCAACTTCTTATTCCCAAATTTCCTTGACCAGAATTAACCTCTCCTTTTATTATTCTTTCACAAAACATTACTCAGAACAACCTGAAGACATATTCTTTGGCCTAGTGATTCTGTATAATTATCGCTGTGCATCAATACCCCTTGAGGGTAGAAAAATCTGTCTTAGGCACAATAACAGGGTATTTGCCATAGAGCAGCATAAAACAGAAGTTTGTTAAAATGAATTCAGGACAATGCTTAAAAGAAAAAGTATATTTTAAATGTTGGCACAAATGAATCGATAAGCAAGTGTTTTAGAAAATTCATAATTCTCTTTTCATTTCTGTAAGCCTAAAACGTTATTTGTTCAGACTATTCATCCTTTTTCCATAATTACTAACCAGGGATGCTCAATTTCCCACTGAAATGACTATTTATCAGTCTGTTCACAGGCACACTCTGAATGCCTAATTCTGTAACTATATAGCATGATATTACTAGTGGAATGATGATTTTAAGTAAAAAGAAAAATCTATGGAATCAATGATTAAATTACCTATATTTTATGTAGCACATTATACAATTTCAAAAATGTCAATTCTTTATAGGAAGAGTTTTTTTCAATTAAAAAGTTATTCCTGAGAATACATTATTTATAATACCAAATACACTTTACCTCATATATTGCCAATTATATTGTCTACATGTCTCTTCCACCCATGACATATTTGTAAAATCAACTGAATTAGTGTCTATGTAAAAATGTAATTGTTAAAATGGTCAATCAAATTAGCATGCCTCAGTGAAACTGAGTACCTGAAAAATTTATATGATTTCAACTGGATATAATTACAATTTTAATGTATGGATATAAATGCTGGTTTACATGTTATAAACTGATTAATGGTTCTGGTGGATTTTAAGTACTGTAACCTATATTGATATCTAGATTATTTTCATTCTTGGCATTTTCAGTAGCCTCTTTCCAAAGTTCTTCACCCTTACTGAATAGTTCCTTATTTTAACCTATAAATAGCATTAAGTAAAGCTCCATTAGTACCAGTAATCTATCCTCTTCACTAAAAAAGAAAAAATAAATTGCATATTTTTAAAATCTTATTTATACCATCTATCCATTCTACTGTTCATAAGATTAGACAAACACACACACACAGTCTCTCTCTCTCACACACACACACATACACACACACACACGAAAGGTATTGTAGAAAAGTTTCATTCATTTCTTAAAAGTAAAAACATGACCCACTTAATATACTCAACAATACGAATGTTTATTCATTTTAATGGAAATAAGACAAGGAAGATAAAAGCATAATCCTAGTTTAAGATATACACCTCAGAAACAGTTTGATAAGAGCTCTAGTAGAATAAACAAAAATTTCAGAAAAATAAACTCACAGTATATAAAACTTACAAATTTAAAGAAGCAAATGGGCTGTTAAAAAGAGGAAGATTTCACTCTTCATAGGATATTTTAGTTGAAAATACACACTTAGTGAATAACTGTTGTTGTAAAATGTCAAATTCAAACAGCAATATGTGAAAGATTCTAAAAGAATAAAACATATTTGGATCAATTTCTCCTTTGAGATTTAAATTTGAAGATATAATAGAAGAAGCAATGTGAAAATGTCAGCTAAGAATGTGATTAATAAGAAAATTACCATTTCTAAGGAAAAAAAGGAAAGCTAACCCAAGTGTATCCGAAAACATGTGACTGTCTCTATTATTCAATATTTTGATTAACTAGACAAAAATCGAAGCAAAATGCTTTACAAACCACCCTTTTATTTTAGCTCAGTGTGAAAACGAGAAGTAGACATATATTGTAATATGAAAATGATGCAAAATATATAAAAATATATAAAAAGTCAAGTACAACCATAGCTAAAATGTTGGTCCATGAAAAACTATATTTTGCAAATTACATATCCTTAACAAGCCTTTAAATACAACTATTTCAGTTAACAAAAACCTAATCACCTTGTATATTTTCACCAAGTTCAAAAATGCATAATATTTTAGTAGACTTGTATTCTGTATTAAAAACCAAATTGTTAATATTTGCACAATCCATTTATACTACAGTAGTTTAAAGTTTATTTATGCACAAATACTCATTGAGGGTATCAAATTTAACATAAATGTAACATATATAAACTTACACACAGAAATTTATATTTAAGGAAAATATTTATATGGGAGATATTCTAATGTCACTATGTATAAACACAGTATTAAAGAATAATTACTAATTTAGGAGAGAGGAAGGAGCTTTACATATCATTCCCACTGATTACCAGTTCTAATTGTATTTTAACCTTTTCTATGGGATGTAAGTTATATGTCAAAATTCATAACAAGTAGGGCCCAAAATTCACTGTTACATCAACTATTAGGAGATCTTAAAAATCTAAAAAAGATGGCAATTTTTCAAAGATATTTAAACTTACCCCATTTAATGGATATGTTTTCCATCCTAGCTCTCCCAGCACAGTTGTTGTATCAAGCAACACAACTGGAATTAAATAGAAAATAAAAATTCCATGAATTTCTCAACTAATGCAAAAATATATTAAATTATAAAAGTTATTTAAATCATTAATGTCAATTACACTATTATTCACTGAATTAAGTTTAATGAGTTATCTTCAGAAATTTACATATTAAATATTAATATAAAATAGTATTAAGTAATGATAAAATGCATAAAGTATTTAGAAATTAAAGTATGTATATTTTTGTTAAACAATGCTAAATGAAATTATTAAACAGAATTGTCTTTTTAATAGCAGATGTTTAAAACTGATAAAATAACTACCTTTGCTTTTCCCCCACTTTCATTTACAGTATTTTTAGACCACATTCAGGAAGATAATCCTGTATTAAAGCAGATTTCTTGATTCTCTTTTTGTGCTATTAAATGTCCTTATATATAATCAGCCAAGTATTAAAAAAAACTCATTTTGAAAAATCTTACAATCTTTAAAGCACTGACTACATTATTATTATATACACTAGGTAGTTTACTTATGGCTATAAGATGCGAAACCAAACGTAAAAACCATCTACCTCTTTTCCTGACCAAAAGTAATTCATAATCTTGTCAATAAAGCAGACATGTAAACACATAATAACATTTTCTGTTAAATTATAAAAGTGAAGATTATATTAACATCCTAGCAATTAAGTTAAGCTAAAGTTGGGTTGGCAGTTCTGGGAGAACTTCGCAAATGGGATCCAATTTGAACTGGTCTAGGATGAGGGGGTTTTAATCAGATATGATAAGATTTTTTTTTATTTTAGAATACTTTCTATAAACTAACTGAAATATGACTAAATCAGTTCTCAGTTGTAGGGGTGGAGACTACTTGGGGAAAGTTAGATGATAGAAACGATTGGGAAAGACAGATGAAGACCAACTAAGGAGGGTTTTTGTAGCGTTTCTGGCAGGTACATGTGGAGAGCTCATGATTCAGCAGATATTTATTTTTAACTACTACCTCCTAGGCCTCCAGATGTCAGTTGGCCATGAACCTCACTCTGAGAAACAATGCTTTGGTACCACATCATTAATTTTGGTTTTTCATCTTGTTAAGGAAGTGAGATTTCTTTTTCCTTTTTTTTTTTTTGTTTGTTTTTTAAAGAGACAGGTCTTGCTCTGTTGCCCAGGATGGAGTTCACTGGCACAATCATACTCACTGAACCTTTGAACTCCTAGACTCAAGGCGATCCTCCTGCCTCAGCCTTCTGAGTAGCTGGGACTACAGGCACGCACCACTGTGCCCAGCTAATTTTTTCATTTATTGTAGAGACAAGGTCTTACTATGCTATGCAGACAGGTCTCGAACTCCTGGCCTCAAGTGACCCTCCCACCTTGACTTCCCAAAGTGCTGGGATTACAGGTGTGAGCCAAGGCACCTGGCTGGGGGTTTCTCATCTATAATTTTTTAAAATGCAATTGTGAGTATGTTATTTGGCACCTGCTGTTTGGTGTCTACTCTAAAGATTCCGAGGTTTTATTTAGGTGAACCACTGTGATAAATTTTATTGATACATTTTTCAAATATGAAAGTATCCTTAAATTCCTGGGTTAAACTCTACTTACTCATTGCAGAATATTCCTTTAGTATTGTTAAAATCTATTCACTAAACATACATTTGTAAAACTAAGCCATAATTTTTAATTAATTTTTATTGTGAAAAATTTTCAAATACTTTTTGAAGTAGAAAAAAACAGTACAATGAACCCTCACGTACTCATCACTCAGGTTCAATAATTACCAATTAATGTCCAATCTTGTTTCTTCTATACATTTTTACCTACTTCCCCACTATAAGATTTATTTGAAGTAAATTTCAGGAATCTTATCATTTCACCTGTATAAAAATTCAACATGTATTTCTAAAATACTCTTTTAATATACCTATAATATCTTAATTCATTAATATAAAAATTCCTTAATGCAATGAAATATCCAGACAGTGTTCAATATTCTTTATTGTCTCATTTGAAAAGAAGCCGAGATTCAAATAAGTGCTAATAAGTTAGTTGGCATTCCTGTTTAAGTGTTTTTTTTTAAATCTATAAGTTTCCCCATGTCTTATCAGTTAGATTTATTAAAATTTGTTTGACTCACAACAAATCCACCCTCTTTAAATGTACATTTTTGTAAATCATGACAAACTCCTACATCCATGGAACCATGGCTACAATCAAGCTAGAGAATATGTCCATTACCCTCCCAAAATTTCTTGTGGCCCTTTATAAGAAATCCCTTTCCTACCCCATCCTCTGGCAACCACTAATCTGATTTCTTTCCCTGTAGCTTTGCCTTTTCCAGAGTGTCAAATAAATGAAATCATATAGCATGTAGCCTTTTGAGCCTGGTTTCCTTACTTCGCATATGCATTTGAGATCCATCTATGTCACTGCATGTTTCAACTGTTCCTTTTTGTTGCTGAAACCTATTCCACTGTATGGAATTCCCTAGTTGATGGACATCTGGGCTATTTCCAGTTAAGAACATTATACATAGGCCACTCTAAGCTTTCCTATACAGATTTTTTATATGAACCTATGCTTTTATTTCTCCAGGGTTAATAACAAGGAGTAAGATTAGTGGGTTATACAGAAAATGTTTGTTTTTTAAATAAACTATCCATCTGGATTCCAAAACTGACTGCTGTGAAATTTTAGATTCACAATAGGGAAATGTATGGTTTTTCCCATTCCTGTACATACCAGGACTTGGTTTTGTCCAGTTTTTTAAAGTCATTCTATCAGGTGTGCAACAGTATCTCATTATTGTTTTAATATGTACTTCACTTAATGGAGAGAAACATCAGTATTTCTTATGGTGATTTTTAAATGTTCATAAGTTTTATTCTAATTTTCTCATCAAAGATTTCTGCAGAAAATTCACTGGTATAACCTACAAATCACAACATTCAAATCAAGGCTTTCATTAGAGCTAAGTGTCTAAAATCTCTAATGCGTATTGAAATCTATCAACAGCTATTTCCTTTTTATAAGTTTTATATAGGAATTATGACCAATAAGTTAATTCATTAATTCATTTAATTATTGTTTCTAAAACATATTAAGCCTGCTTTGTTCTCAGTATTCATAATTGTAAACTGTGAAGTATATTCACTTCAAAACAAGTAAAAAAGGAAAATATGTATGTACCTATTATAGTGCAAATGCTTAGAAAACATTTTTTGTTCTTTCTTAGTATCTTCCAGAAACAAGATTTACCTAACTGCTTTATTTGATTAAATTGCAATCATACCTCTTAAAAATTCTTAAAAAAAATAAGATTCCAAATTTGCATTTCAGACAGGTGAATTATACTTCAATATTAAAATAAAATTTAGAATTTTAGAGATATGTAGTAAATATTTTAATTTTATCATTTGTTTCACATACAAAACCCCTACAAATTCAGGTTTTTCAGGCACACTAATTACATTGAACCCAGCAAGGTGAGAGCTCCTCCTGCTGGCTCCAAACAAAAGTTACCTAGTCCCTACCGGACATCAAAAACACTGTAAACTCAGTAGGAAGAAAAAAAAATTACATCAGCATTAACATCAGTAAAAAAGCCAATACTTTTCCATTTTTAATATAATAGCAATGTTTAAATAGGAAGATTAACACCTATTATTTATGTAAAGAGTACAAATGAAAATACAATTATTTATTCACAGCATAAATTGAGAAATTGAATAAAACAAAAAAAATAGCCTGGGGGCAATAAAATAAACTTCTAAAAATACACATTTTGTTTTGTAAGCAACATAATGTATAGAATGTGTCTGTATAACTGCATACAATTTTCCTATTAACTTTTAGAAAAAAATTTCCAGCATATTATATTTCTTTCTGAACATGTCTTTTAGTGTATTAGAGTTGCCTTTATTCATGCTTTTGGAAATTATAAGAAAATTTCATAGTGTTTTAAAAGACAATATCAAATGATAAACACAAATTTAATAGTACTGGATTAAATCTGAAAGTTATGATTACCTAAGAATAAAAAGCTAAATATTAAATTCTTGCCTTTAAATATTTTATCAAGTCTTTATCTACATCATCTCAGTAAATCTAAAAGGTATTAGTTTAAAAACAATTAGCATATTGATTTATAGTATATAATAGAAGATCATCTTTATTCAGATAGCACAGTAAGAAAAGGATGAGATTTTATTCATATATCACTTTGAAAAATTACACAAGGAAGAGATAAATCAAGCCACTAATAAAGTAGCTATTCTTTTAGGATAATTTTGTTGTAAAAATTTAAGTCAATGTCATGTAAATTGAATCCAAAGATTTATCAATATGTTTTAAAGTTCAGACAATCATAAATACATGTTTGAGAACTTTCTCTAACAAACCTTATGAAAAAAAAGTAAGGGGTTTCTTCCTATAATCATTCAATTTAGAAACTTTAAGGCCCAGCTTAAGGTTCTCAGTTACTAAGTAAAGTTACTAAGTCACTCAGTAACAGCACATCAGTAGAGGTTTATGATGGTTCTATGTTCCACTAACTGTAACACTCTACTACCTCCAATAGCTCTAAAAAAACACCAATAAACAAAGACAGTACTTCTAACATCATGACGAGATACAATCAGAGAATACTTCAAATTACAGATATATAAACAAACATGCATCTTTATACGTTACATTTTAGAAGCAGTCCATTTAAATATAATACTGTTTAAATGCTTTAAACTGACATTTAGATTATGAAATTAATCCAGTTTTAACATCACTGTATATTTCTGAAAGGTAAGAACCAAAAATTTTTACTTTCAGATATATATAATATGGGTAACTACCCTCACACGGAGTTGCAACCATATTTAATTCTGAAAAAAATCTAACATAGATTGCTTTAAATAAACACTGAATTATGTTGACTCCTGGTATGGTCCTCTCTGTACTGGGAATATTTTAAGGTAAAATCTTCTAAAGAGGATCATACTTTCTTAAAAACAACAAAGCTACTTTTATCTAGAACCTGAGATCAATTATTTGTTCAGTAGGTGTACTTACACCATTTTGTTTTGTTGTGGTGGTTATTCTTATTTTTTGTTGTTTTTGCTTGTTTCCATGTTTTTAACATAGCGGGCGTTCATTATTTTAATTTTATCTATCCCTTCAGTTACATCTGAGATTGGAAATTCTATTTGTAAGTATAAGGTAATATGAACATAGTGATGTTAGCTTTTTCTAATTAGAGAATAAAATCAAGTCTAGAACTTTTGAAATTACACCTTTCAGTTTTCTACTCTGCTAGAGAGTATCTTTTTCAGAAAACATTCAAATATCTCTGTCCCTTCTTAAAAATAGATGATTCCCTTAGTTACTAAAATAAGGTATAAAAATCAAAAATTACTTTTCTTCACTGTTATCTTAAATAGAAAAAAAAGGGCAAAACACTCAAGCTATATAATTTTCTACCTAACTAAATTACTTTCAGGATAAATCAAGTGAAGCAGTTTGCTATTACTTAGAAAGCAAGTTACACTCTAGAGCAAGAACTATCACTGAAAACCTTATCCAAATAATGAACGGTTAATAGTTGATTAAAATATTACTAGAAATGTTCATCTTGACTTTCATACCTTCTTATTTCACTCATTCCAAGAACCTCCAGATCCTTATCCTGACTGACAGAGCTATATTTGCTTCAGCCTTATAATCATTCCTAAAACCTGCTATTACCAGCACTTACCACAGAGACCAAAGGATAACTTGGGTGTGGATGTGATCTATCACAAGGTCACCAAACTACAGGTTCCCTCCTGGGCTCCTGAGCGAGGTCATTGAGATTTATTAATGAGTTACCTCAAAAGTTGTGCTTTCCTATAAAATTGTTCTGTTATCTCTGTGGTTAAAAATGAGTAAAAGAAAATTTGGCATGTCCCTAATTAATAGCAATTAGATGCTTCCTCTATTTTGACATCTTCAGCACTTTGTAAGCAAATTCAGTTGAGACCTATATTATTTACATTTGTCTCAATTACTCAGGGATTAAATAGGCAGAAAAGACTATTTGGCTATAGTCTTAGATTTTCTAGTCTTATATTTAATAAATGTTGCGAGTCTCTCATCTCTCACAAAGAAGCGCCCCATTTAGCTCAAACCATTGAACATGTTCCCCATTGCTTACACAGCATCAAACATGTGTCTTGCCTTTCTAGTTCTAACCTTTCTTATGTTCCCACTAGTCTTTTATGGGCTTTGGACATTTTCCAATTTTTTGAAGAATATTATGAAACTTAAGGTCTGAAATACACTTAAATCATTGGTTTAACGGTCCTGATAAAAGAGATTATAACTACTTACTTGTAAGTTATATCTACAATATAATGGCCATCTCAATCCAAAACCATTTCTATATAATGGAAGAAAGGTCTAAAAGAAACTACTGAAACCGTTACTTTAAAAAAAAAAACAGTGGCTTTATATTGGAAAGGAAAAAAATAACTTTGAGTCTGTGAAAAAAATTATGAGAATGAAAGTTTAGTCTTTTTTCTTGAAGATGGAAAAATTTTTCTTCCTGAAGTTTTGTTTGTTCCCTCCATTACATTTACATGGACATAATGAAAATAGATGTTAACTTCCCTAACTAGGACCTAAGCAGTCAAGAAATGTTACCTGATTTTACATCATACATTTTGATGTTATTTCAACAAACATTTCTTAAGTCTCTGTTATATTTAAGACTCTATATATTGGACACTATAGGATATAGAAAGTCTGTAAGTTACAATGCCTACCTTCAAGGTATACCAGTTTTCTACTTTAACTTTCACTACTAGGATTTTTGTGTCAACTCACATGCCATAGTTTATAGCATATATAGCAGAACAGATTAAAATGCCCTCATTTAGAAGGTGCAGACAAAAAATGACTGCAGCTATTTAGTAGACTGTGTAGTTTAAATTGCTCTTCTATAAGGGCAGACATCCCATATCACATCTTCAAAATCACCATCAAAATTGTCAGTAATTGTACCACTTATCACACTTTTCATAGACGTGCCAAGGACTAAATGCATCCCAGTAGACAACAGAAAGGGAAATAATTTCCTACCTGTAGGATACTCTCCAAAACAATCCCAAATACAGGAAATGTCTGCTAAATTTGTCCAAAGAGATATTGTTTTACATAGAGTGGGAGATGTTTTAAAAATGAATTAAACAAGCCTAAGCAACATACCAAGACCCTATCTCTACAAATTAAAAATTAAAAAATTAAAATTAGCCAGGTGTGGTTGTGTGTGCCTGTAATCCCAGTTACTCAGGAGGCTGAGATGAGAGTATCGCTTGAGCCCAGGAGTTCTAGGCTGCAGCAAGCCATGATTGCACCACTACACTCCAGTCTGAGTGACAGAACAAGACCCTGTCTCAAAAAAAAAAAAATTAACCATTATCAGAGGTAAACACTTTAGTAATCTAACCTTTAGTCATCAGAAATAAGAAATTATCAGATAAAAATTTTAATTGTGCTGCCATAATTTTGAAACAAATACATATTAAACAACTTAAAATTAAAGAATTCTTTTGTCCATTGACATTACAGCCAAATCAAGACAGCACAATTATAACTATTACTTTAACATGTGTGTGAGTGTGTGTCGGGGGGGTGTTTGTGGGTATCTGTTGAAGAAAATGAATGAATGAATGAGGTAATCAAAGGGGATCATGAGCAGGAAATGTATGTCTTAGAAAAGAACATTCTTAACCAACTATTGGAAAAGCAGTATAGTGTAAGCAGGAAGGCAGGTGCTGGATAAAACTTAAACGGCTACTGTACTTGGTTTGCGATGGAAAAAGTCAAGGCCTATTTACATATGATCTTCTGAGATGTAGTTAAGAGGCAAAGTGGTCTCTAGAAAAAATAAAATCAAAGTGGACATTTGTTTTGAGCACAGAATGGGTTGTGAGAAAACACACATTTGTATCTTTTGGAGTCGTCTTCTCTGCTCCAGCTTGGCCCCAACCCCTGAAGCACTGACTGCCCTCAGACTGCTCACTCTCAGTCCAAACCCTGGACATCTATCCCCATTTCTGACTGTGTACAGTGTTCAAATTATCCCCCCTACTATCTGATAACCAACATCCATCATACGAAGAAAACAATTTAACTAAAATAGCATACAAATATGCTTATGAATAATCATTTCTTCTCTTCCGTTTTGCATTATTTATTTATCCAAGTTAAATTTGAATTGATAACAGCGCCTTTCAGGTAACACTGACTTGGGACTTTTTCATGGCATACCTAATATCATGACACACAAGCAATTTTTCAGAAACATATTGAAAGAGACTTCCTAAATCTCCAGCTTCTATCATGTCCCAAGAAACTTCCCACTGTTTAGATTACATCTTTTCCTATCTGCTTCCTGGGTTCTATACTTTGCTTTAATACTGTATGCTTGGTCAAGTCATATTTCCTATTCTACTAATTGTTGGGTGTTGCTCTACCCTAAACCATGTAATTCTCTAAGTGTAGTATCAACCCTAACTTAGCTCTCAATAGACTCTGATCTTCTTAGCCACCCTACTAGGGTAGCATGGCTACCCTATATATGACAAGAAGAGTAACACAAAAAAATTTGCTTGCTGTGTCATGGGTCATGATTGCCTCTTCTTCAGCTTTTGAGTCTCTCTTGTTAATTAATCCACTTGAGGAGTATTCAAGAGAGATCTAACAACAATGGTGTTTTTTTCCTTAGATTCCCCCACCCCCTTTCTCCAGCTGATTTCTGAAATATTATCTATACTTTAGTTCCTTTAGATGCTAAAAAAGGTAGAGCTGAACTGCCAATATTCTTCAAGCAGCCAACTAAATGCTATTCCTGAATATTCAGATTTCACAGTCACCTGCTCACAAAACATGGTTACTGGGTCATTAAACCAGACACAATAATATACATTCTGAGGAGATGCTACAAAAATAATTTAACTGAAAATCTTATTTTCTAATCATTTTACCATATTTTCAACATCTCTGACTGCCTAAAAATTATGTGCTGTCATCTGTATAGCTAAATTGGATTGTAGTAGTTTAGTAAGTAATATTGCCTGTAGAACAGAGTAGTCTATAATGAGAGAAATGGGCAGGAAAAATGTGAAGACTTAAAAAAATATTAAGACAACCAGTTGTCATATCATTTACACATTAAACAGCTCTTAGCACAATTATTTGATAAATAAAATCATGAGAATTATGTAGGACAAATTCCTACTGGAAACTACTGAGGAAATGTCACAATGAATGCGATGCCAAATTTAGAGACACACGAACTATAAGGCAGCTAATCTTTTTTGGCATATTTCTGTATTGCAGAGGAGTTAGGAGGAGGAATGGTTCATAAATGAAACATTTACAAATGTGACCCATGCCAAGAGCAGCATGGCTTCAATACAGAGAAAAGAATGACAGATGGAAGCTTTATGGTTGGCATAAAATATAAAATACAATAAATGCATTATTATCATTACCCTGTAGGGAAGCAAATCATTAAGTACTATTGTCAAATTGTTTATCATCATAACTTTCTGCAATAAAGTAAATGCAAAAGAAAGGATAAACACATTTTAACATCTAGGCAAATAGAAAATATTTCATTCAACATGGGTTCCCTAGGTATAATTAAGCATAAGACAGCAAATGTAGGTTTGATAAGACATTGATCAGTTTTCTTAACTTATTGATTACCCAAGATACAGACTATGGCAATGAAATCTATAATGTTCCGAAACTATTAATATTTTGATGACAAAGTGAAATAATCAGGTTCAAAATTCTATCCTTAGCTTTTGTGACTGAGAAGATTAATATTTATCCTTCCAAAGAGGCATAATCATATTTTAGGAGACTGGTTCTTGTTAATCAGGCATACAGGAGACTCATTTATAAATGAGATTGACTTATTCACTGATGATTTGTCTCCCCAGGGAACCTCCTTCACTGCAGGTAAATCCATTCAAAAGACCAAATTACAGATAAAGATTTCTTAAAGAGTACTAAATTACTAGAAAGGAGTGACCCTGTTTTACTTTTTAAAAATCCTCTAGATCTATTTCCACTTAATAAATGATTGTATCTACCCATTTTAAAGCTCTTAAATTTGAACAGCACTGAAGAAACACAGGTAAATTTTCTATTTACAGGAATTAATTTTCGAATATAGGTACTGCCAACTATAACACTGCCACTATGATAGTATTTCAGACACTATTTGCAAAATATGTTATAGTTCCCATAGTTATTGCCTATCCTTTATTGGCTAAATTTTAGAAGGCCTAGTCTTAATTTTTTGGAAAGAAAAATAGTTCTATCTGTAGATTCACTTGATTTATAAACCAATATTTTCTTCCCAAGGTTTCTTACATGTGAGTAAAATTCTGATTCTATAGATTGACTTTATTTTCAAATAAGGACAATGACATTTGCTGACCATGACCCATGATTTGAGGAAGAAGCTAAAATTTTAGGCATAGAGTCCAATATTAGGTGGCCAGGTTGCTTCTGTCATAAACTGCCCATTTTTTTTTTTTTAATTTATAAGACAGGGTCTCCTCTGTCACCCAGGCTGACGTACAGTGGCGCGATCTCCGCTCACTGCAACCTCCACCTCCCCTGCTCAAGTGATTCTCCTGCCTCAGCTTCCTAAGTAGCTGGGACTACAGATGTGCACCACCATGCCTGGCTAATGTTTGCACTTTTTTCTAGAGATGGGGTTTCCCCATGTTACACAGGCTAATCTCGAATTCCTAGGCTCAAGTGATCTTGAGCCACCTTGGCCTTGACCTTATGCAACCCTGGCCTCCCAAAGTGCTGTGATTACAGGTGAGAGCCACCCAGGCCAAGTCTTAAGTTACCTTTTACAGAGGTAAATATACTGCAGTTCTAATTTTTACTGATGAAGAATAATAAGAGTTGTATAGACTCACAACCATTGATTTATCAATGAAAATTAGTTTCTGTGTAAATTATCTTAATATTTTTATTCTACTTCAGTTGCTCATATTTCATCATATTCCATAAAACTGCCATATTTTGAAAAATGCAAAATTTTATGTTCTTCAGGAATCTCTTCTGTATTTTCTCCGTTTTTTTTCATTTTCAAAGAAAATTTATCAGTTTAGGGATTTCAACTATTATTTTAATGCTGTCAACCTCCAAAATAGTATCTCCAGCATAAATTTCCCTCTATGCTTCAGACACAATTCGGAGGTCTCTCAAATGTAACATGTCCACATCTGAACTCACTGTTTTCCCATTAAATGGGTACCACCTCCTGATTTTTCTGTTTCAGTAACTGTTACCCAGCACCTGCCCAAGTACACAAATTGTGAACCAATATCCTATCCTTAACTCATCCCTCAATATTAACAACAAATCTATCAGTTTACAAACTGGATGTTGTAAGCAGAATAATATGTCTGTCTCCCAGGTTGTCCATATCCTGATCCTAGGAACCTATGAATATGTTGTTACACGGAGAAGGAAAATTAAGGTTGCAGATGGAATTAACGTTGCTAATCCACTAAGGTTTCTAATCGCCCTTAAAATAGGGGGATATTTTATATTATTTATGTGGCCCTGATGTAATAACAAAGGTCCTTAAAAGTAGAAGAGAGAGACAGAGAACTAGTGGAAGATGTGACTCCAGAAGAAAGGCAGAAATGCAATATTGCTGGCTCTGAAGAGAGAGGAAGGCAGCCGAGGAACATGGGTGGTCTCCAGACATTAAAAAGGGCAAGAAAATGGATTATCTCCTAGAACCTCCAGAATGGAATGCAGTAGCACTAACACCTTGGTTTTAGCCTAGGGATATCCATGTCAGACCTCTAGCCTACAAAACTGTGCAAATAAACGTGTGTTATTTAAACCACTGAATATGTAGTAATTTGTTACAGCAGTAATAGAGAACAAATACAGTAAGGTTTTTAAATCACCTTCAAATATATGACTTTCTAACCCCTACCAATTCCATTTAACTCAACTAGGGTCTCTTCATCTTGTTCCTTTCATTGAATTCAATGCAGCCTCAGTGGTCTGTCTGAAATGAAAATCTGATTTCTCCATTTTCTGTTCAAAACTCATTTTCTCTTCAAATTTCTTCTTCTCATTTACAAAACTCCTAAAATATTTGCTATGAATGTATATTTCTATTTTTACACACACACATATACATATATAAAAACAATCCACTAGGTTCTATGTATAAAGTTGGATCAAAATAAACATAGGCTTTGCCTTCAGGGTGATTACAATCTCATGTGAAAAACAGAAAACAGAAAGTATAAAATAAATATATAATTATATATTATGATAAGTGCTATAAATCTAATTTAGATTTCAGGCTTATAGAAAAATCTCTTAATAAAGTCAACAGATTGAGACCATCCTGGCCAGCATGGTGAAATCCTGACTTTACTAAAAATACAAAAATTAGCTGGGTGTGGTGGCGTGCACCTGTAGTCCCAGCTACTTGGGAGGCTGAGGCAGGATAACCGCTTGAATCCAGGAAGCAGAGGTTGCAGTGAGCTGAGATTGTGCCACTGCACTCCAGCCTGGGAGATAGAGCAAGACTCCATCTCAAAAAAAAAAAAGTCATGATTAAACAGAGTTGAAGTATTCTATATATCTTTTTTTAGATCCATGATGTAAATTATATAATAATGAATTGGAAAATATATAAAATATCACAATTATGAGTAGGTGAGGAATTTATAATAACTAGATACACATAACTGAGAGAACACAAACAAAAAACACAGAATACTTTAAGTATTCTGGCTCTGAAGAGTTCTTATAAAGCAACTATAAGAAAATCTTTAAGTAGTTGCAAAATACTGAGAAGAGTACATTGGAGAGGGAATAGCTAAGTCCCTGTGATTTTATAAATCCAATGTTCTAAAAACAATAAATAGTAATGTTCTAAAAACAATAAATAGTAAGATAAACTTCCTGCATTTGTATCACATTGTGTCAAAGGAAGTTACTAGAGTAAGGTCAAAGCACTGACAAAGCCACAATAATAAACTTGAAATCCTGATCATAAAGGGAAGGAAAAAGAACAGGAAAAAAAAATTGATTAAATGGAAATTATAATGATCCATGAGTTTAAACAACTAAAGCAAAATAAATTTATTTTAGAATTTAATGTATTCATGTTAGTTTTCTTTATATATATGTATATATACCTACATATAACTAATCTGAAAGAATCCACTCAAGACTATTTCAATTATTTTTTAAAAACCTATGAAAAAGAAGCACTATCTATTCAGAATAAAACAAATCAGATGGTGCTCTCCACACAGAAACAGTCAACGCATTATGACCACTGAGTTTGGAGAATGAGGGGAAAAAAAAAACATCAAATGGCACTTAAAAGCATTTAAAAAGAGCTACAGATGTGGCTATAATATCTTTGAAGTTAAATATAGGGATCCCACTGATTAGACACTTCCATCTTGAAGTGGCTAGAACAATACCTTCTACAGACCTCCTATTTGGTTGGGTTTTCATATAAATTCAATATTTCTGTAAAGTTTCTGTTCTATTAGATACTAGATATATTGAAACCTCAGAAAATAAAACAAAATATTCAAAAACCTTTACACCTATTATTGCTCTCAAGCTGTAATTATACATTTTGATAATATGCCTTTATGCCTTAGAGGAGCAAACTGTGAATATATGGAGGTATGGAAGCCTCTATAGGCCAAGACTGCACATTACTGCTGGCTGAAGAGTCCTCTCTTTTCTGAATGCGGAAGTCAAAATGACACGAACAAGACATAGGTTACTCTGACCATGGGGTAAGTAGCAATTATCTGGTATATCCTCTAATATAAGGACAGTTATATCCTAGTCACCTTATTTACAAAGAAATGGATGATATTATCTTTAAAAAGTTTGGGAGCTCAAAGAAAATGTATAAAGCAACTATAAGAATATCCTATTAGCTGAATACTTCTGCCTAAGGTCCCAATCCCAGGTGAGGAAGCTATTTATGTGAGAAACACCAACAGATGCAGTTATTATCTGCATCTGCATCTCCTCATCACCTTTGTCAATCATCTGTTAAGTACTCTACACCCAAAAACTGCAGGAGACACTCAAATAAATATGGAGTGGAGGGCAACAGGTTGAAGGGGAGCAAGCCATTTTTACACCAGGAAGTTTTTTTTTTTTTTGGATAAGATACTTCAAAAACTTAGTAAGATACTGTACTATGTACAATTCTGAAAACCAAGGTAACTGAGAACACCTAGCAAATGGATCTAAACTTATAGAGGAACTTATGGAGACAATTTTGACCTTATCCTGTCCAGAAGATTAAACTTCACTTTATTATTATTATTATTATTATTATTTTCTGGGACAGAGTCTCGCTTTTGTCACCCAGGCTGGAGTGCAATGGTGCCATCTCAGCTCACTGCAACCCCTGCCTTCTGGGCTCAAGTTATTCTCATGCCTCAGCCTCTGGGGTTTTACCATGTTGGCCAGGCTAGTCTTGAACTCCTGGCCTTAAGTGATCCGCCCAGGTCAGCCTCCCAAAGTGCTGGGAATATAGACATGAGCCACTGCGCCTGGCCCAAACACCCTCTTGATGTAGCACTGGACTCACCTTAAGAAAAACTGGCATTTCCATTTTTTTTTTAGAAATTTAAAACTCCAGTTGCTCCAGATCAACTCCAAAATATCACACATTGTACTGAAATGGTCCTAGCATATCACCATTTATAATGATGAAACTGAGCTAAAACATCTGGTCAATTCAAAAAAACAAAACACAATTTGCAAATATGTACTGTATTTATTCATTAAGCCTTTCCCTACATTTCTCTTAAAGATGATATTTCTCCAGTATTACCTAAAATCAACAACTACTCTGAGCAACTCTCAAGGGACCAACATGACGCTTCTGCATCCCTGCAAGATCTTGGTTTTCATCCTGCAAGCGTTTTTTTTTTTTCTCACCATTCCATCCCTCAAGCGCAGCACTCCAGGCCGTACTAAATTTATTTCAAGTTATGAAAAACATCAAATTCTTTGGGCCTTTCCATAAGCTAGTATCTTCTCATCTCAGTGACTACCTACTCACCCTTGGGCTCAGCTTAAATGACAGTGCCTGTTAGAAGCATCTTCTGATATCCTTCACCAGGTGGGGAAGTGGCAAGTTTAACGGGTCTCCTTAAACTAATGCACATTCCACAATCAAAAGGCATGACTTTATTGTAACTATTGATTTATCTCCCAGGAAAGACTGTTTCATATGTTTAGGGACCTTAGTCACCCGGTTCACCAATTTTTCTAGAACCTAGCACAGTATCCTATCAGAAAGCTATTCTAAGAGTCCAGATGAGAAATGATGGTAGCCTTGGCATAAAAAATTATACTAACCGATCAAGGCCAGAGTGAATTCTCATCCTCTAAATATATTTAACCTGTTTAAGTCCAGTTTTGCTTCTAATTGGAAACTTTGCATACATTTGTTTATATTCCCTTTACATTTTCTTTATTATTGGAGTTTATAGTCACTCAGATCCATACTGTTACTTTCTGAATAATATAAAATAACCTTCTTTTAAAGATGAGGAATAGAGAACCCTGGAAAGATTAGGAAACTTACTAAAGATCACTCAGGTAATCAGCATTAGCACCAGTTTAAAATCTGCTAAGTTGTCCCCAGACACACTGCCTTTCCCACCATGGCATAATAATTCCATATTCTTAATTAGCACTCATGCTGGTAGGGGGAAACAAGACATAGAATATATCTCCTCTAACTACATCACATAGTTGTTAATGGCATATTTGATTATACTAAGTGATAATTATTTTTAAAATAGTTGAATTTTAATATTATTTTAATATGTTTTGCATTTTCATTTGTTTTATTTATGTATATTTTTATGTAATTTTATTTTCTGCCACTTTTACTTACAAAAATCTCTGTGAGCTGGTTTTATCCCATCTTCCAATGAAATCTGACGGTAACATCAATTTTCCATGCCTTCTTAGTCATAAAATGTCCTCTTTCAAAAATTTAGACTATTTAGCTCTAGAATAAAACAAAATTCTAAATTCATACAACTCTGTTCTTCTTTTCTCCACTAATTTGCTTTTGCTTAAAACCTGAAACCTTGCAGTGTGAAAGAATATGTCTTCAGATTCTGTTCATAATCTGCCACTCACCAAAGTCAAGCCAGTGAGATGAGTGAACTGGAAGATGGTCAAAGCTGACTCTCTCTTACGTGACCACCTTAAGAAAATTTTGCTGGAAAATTCCAGTTTTGTGCCTCTTCCAATTAGTCATTTTCAACTTCTTCCTCACTTCTTAAGATCACATCATGCCACCAGGAAGCCATCTGAGCATTTGAGACAGTACCCTTTCTAAAGGCTTCTAGGACAGTTCCTTTCTTCACGGCGCACTTCCAGGCGATGAAATATGTACCTCCGACCCCTAGGCGCTAATTATTGGGCTATCTCCTGGTGCAGTCCAGCTTCTGACTCTGCTCTCCTGTCTCAGGCCACCTAGCCACAACTCTCACATCCTCATGCTCCCCAAATTACAGCAAACATGAATTAAACTCTGAATTCATCCCCTTAATGTCCCCTGCACTAAAGTAGCCCTTCTCCACTCCAAACCACAGCTCCTTCCAATCTCCCCAAAATAAATCACTTACAATAGTTGAAACTGGACATCTCTAATGCTGGAAAGATAGGTTTTTAAAAACTTTTAACTATGAGCTATACAGGAACAGTCTAGTGACTCACTTTAAAATTTGTAAGTACTGGCACCCATATATTGTTCTTGAGCTTGGAATTTCATCTAAGTTTATGAATCTCATTCTAAAATCCTGTAACGTAATATAATTATTTTAGCTGGAAATTCTTGAATGATTCCTGTATGTCAGGCACTCTGCTAAGCATGCTCTAAGTGCATTACCTCATTTATTATTTATTTCAAATTTATTTTAACGGCCTTATTGCAAATCCCACTTTACCAGTTGAGAAATCAAAGTCCTGAAGAGGTAAAGAACCTCCAGTCAGCACAGCTAGTGAGAGGCAGGACCATTTAAATTTAAGTCCAGCCAGCTGGGTCTTAAAGCCCAAGTTCCTAACCACTATGCCTAAGGCCTCTCTGATCTTGTGAATGACAAAAGAATAGGAAAGTTTAAGAATAAGAGAAATAAGAGCAGCTTATAGTGCTAGAAGAGTGAAAGAAAAGTAATTTCTAAGATTTGACATTTTGAAGGGATCCTGCATTCTCCTGGTTTCCCACTGAAGGATTCTAACAAGCAACTATAAAAAATTAACACAGCAAGACTTAAAAGTTAACATGACGTTATATGGAAGTTTTCCTGACACAAAGCCCAAAAATAATTCTCTTCATATTTATTTAGAATTCTAGAAATAAAATACCGTAAAACTTGATTTTAAATTAAATTGATTTTATAAGAGCCCCATCTTACTGCCCAAACTCCCACAGTGTTAATGAATAAATACCAAGTCAGAATCATCCACATTTCTATTGATCAATAAAATATTTAAACTGGCACTTTTTATGCTATTACCTTTGAGTTTTATAATATTTAAGACCTAATCAGCTCAACTGGACCAAAGTAATCAACAAACCTTATGACAAAAGGCTATGGACATTTTTATTTGGTCAGCAATTTCTAAATTAAAGCCTGCTTGGAAGGTAAACTTCATGTCTTATTTACTTCAGCTTTGAAGGCTGCTCAAGAAGACAGCTCTAACTTTTGATAAGCATATATTTTCCCCTAGGAAACTTCCACTTTTTTCAAATTGTACTGGAAAAAAAGCAGTTACTGTGTTAAGTTACGTAGACCAAAAAGCCAAATTACATCTATGACTGTAATTTTGTATGACTGAACCTCGATGTTTTCATATGTGTTTAAACAGGATTACAAACCTTAGAAAATTTTATACAAAATATAAGCATAAAGCTATTCAGATGACCTAAGAATAAGGAAAATGAGTAAACTCTAGTCTGGAATGAAAAACATCTTATTTTTTAAGCATATAAACATGACACATTTACCCTGTCTCAAAGGATTCCAAAACACTCCTAAATTATTTAGCATTTTATAGCATAATAAAGTATATAATCAAATTTTCAAATAAAAGTTTAAAATATGAAGATTTAATTTTTTTTAAATAGATGGAGTCTCACTCTGTGACCCAAGCTGGGGTGCAGTGGTGAGATCTCAGCCCACCATAACCTCCATCTCCTGGGTTCAAGAAATTCTCTTGCTTCAGTCTCTCAAGTAGCTAGGATTACAGGCACACCAACACACCCAGCTAATTTTCGTATTTTTAGTATAGACGGAGTTTCACCATGTTGGTCTGGCTGGTCTCAAACTCCTGACCTCAAGTGATCCGCCTGCCTCAGCCTCCCAAAGTGCTAGGATTACAGTAAATATTTTTATAACAATTGATTTGGTAACTAATAATTTTCACAAATCTTTATTTCAACATATTTTGTTGCATTTTCTTAGACTTGGACTGGACCAAATTTTTATTAAAGTAGAAATATTAAAAATAATTAAAAACTTAATCTAGGGTTGTTATCACATTTAGAACTTTAATATACATTGGTATAATTTCACTAAGTAAAACAAGCATATTAAAATTAATAGTAAAATCTAACTTGTAAGATACATTTAATGAAATATATGTATAAATAAGACTGTCAACTTATACCCATGCAAACATTAAATGATTTTGAAACTTTAATTTCAAGCTTATGTAAAATGAATGAACACATTTCCTACAGCTAACAGTACTGCAAGTGACTATTACTTGCTATGTCCAACAAAACTGTGAACGTTATAAAACATGTCCCAACAAACTTTTCCATCTTAACATTGGCTTTTGATACAATGACTATCTAATAAGCTACTGATAATGTGTACTGAATGAATGAACATGATCCCTTCTACTCTACCTACCCCTAGATTACTTGCCCAAATTGTGAGTGACCTTCAGTAACTTTACTTCATACCTTCATAGGGGAAACTGAATTTTGGCTTCCTATAAAATTGCACCATTCCAAAGTATGCAAAAATACATAAATATTTTTTCATACAATTTATTCCCTAGTTAGCAAAAATAACTTCATGTATAATTCTCTTCTTAAAGATTACAACCCTAGAATCTAAAGAATCTTTTTAAATGTTTCGTTTCATAAATTATAATTCATACTGATATACCTGTTTATTTAAGCATAGCATGACCTATCGATTCTATAATAATACATTTTCTTTCTTCTTAAGAGAAACATTACTTTATTTTGACAACAGCAATGAAGAAACATTAAAATATGGCTTGAATGTAGGGGATTCCTTAGAGTTCTCTTTGGATCATCCTACCATTTTGGAATAGAAAAAAAATGAACGTGTCAGTCTATGTTCTGATAAATATCCAAAATTATTTAACAATTATATCTTCCTTCAGGAGCAGGGCTGAGAAATGTAAGAAATTACTGACTACTTAGGGTTAATTCATGAGCATTTTGGTTAAAATTTTACCAACAATTATATATAATATTTTATTAATGGGACCTAGTTATAATTATATTTTTGATTTATATACAGTAGCAAATGCTGTTGTCTTATTAAATATAAAAAAATTGAAGCAAAAATAAATAGACTTTCACTCTACTGGATTTAGAAGAAAAATGAGAAATAAACCAGGTTTCTAAAATATACCAGTTAGCATTTTCTGATGGACAGTCGCCAAGGCTGGGGTCCACCCTAACAGAGCTCAACCAGCATCCAGGAAGACAGACTGTTACAATTGCTACCATAAAGATGAGAAGTAAAACCCAATATACTCCCACTGACACCTTGATAACCAAAAGTCAAACAACCAAACATGAGACTCCAGCAGCAGTCTGGACATTGTCTAAGAAAAGTTACCAAGATTATTTTCCTTTCCAGCTACAGTAATGGTAAGGAACAATAAATCTCTCTCAAGACAAGATAGGGTAAAGGGTGACTGGAGCTACTCCATAGTTTCTTTCGTAGGAAACTATGGGTTTCCGGCAAATAGTAAATACACCCAGTAAATAGTCCTCTCTTAGTTTATTCTAAGTTCATTTTTTTCACTGAACCAAATGGGAAGTCTAGATGGATTAGTTAATTGGAATTTCTCAAGCTATTAAAAAAGCTATTGCGCATCTATTCCACATATCAAATATACAAAATTACTTAATGATTTAATTCTATCTTATTTTTCCAAGTATGTTTGGCTTATTATAAAAATTAGAATAGAGATTCTCCACTATTTTCACAAGCACGTGGATTTTCAAAATGTAACATAAAGATTACCTTCTTTAGTGTCATTTGGGATATCTGTTAATAAAGCATATTCACTGGACTCACCTCAATCCGAGTGGGTCAGAATCTTACACGGTGGAGACACGTAATCTGCATGTTTCATACATTTTATCTTATTTATCTATTTATTTATAAACAAGCTTCTCAGGAAAACATTATGCACTGTGTGGTGAATTCTTAATTTACTACATTTTGAGAATTACCGCTACGGGACAGTGGCTTTCAATCTTCCTGGCTACTCACAATCAAAATACAGTTTACATTAGGGACAAGGATATACAGAAAAGAAGCAAAATTTCACAAAATACTTGCCTTTGATTTAATTTTATATTTTCTATTCCCTCGTTATTTTTGTGTTTATCTTATTCATTAACCCATTTGGCTCACAACAGGCATATTGAAAAACACTGTTTAACAGATGTAAGCATTGTGATTTTGTATTCTTCAAGTATTCATAAATCTGTAACTTTCTATAATTCTATTCTAAAATATGAGTGGACTCATCATATTCTAAATATGGGTGGATTCATCCCCCATATTTCAAATAGATGTTCTAATACATCGTCACTACTCATGACAAGATTAGCTAACCATTCCTAGATTTCACAGTATATCCCGGACCTATAATTGCAAAGTTGAGCCAGTTCTGAATCAGGGAAACAGATGCTCCACAATTCAATGAATCCAGTGGAATCTTACCCTTCATATCAACAAATTCCTTCAAGGATATACAGAAATGTGCTAGGTTCCCCTCTTTCAGCAATTCAAATCAAGAAAAACCTGATAAAGTGATAATATAATTAACACATTAGTTTTCCTAGCAAGTAAAGATTAAAAATACATCATTTAAATTCATTGATGGGTGTCAGGAAGTTAAGACAGGCAGAACAAACAAGGAACTAAGACAAAACCAACCAACCAACCAAAAAACCTCAGTAATCCATGGAGAGCAATTACCGAAACATGGAGACCAACATCAGCAGCGAGGCATCATCAGAGTTACTGATGTGAGGACTTTATTGCATTTCTAGCTGGATAGGATAGTAAGTCTTTGTATGACAGCATATGAGCCACACTGCTGAATAAAAGTTAATTGGGCACAGCATGAGACTAGCCCCAGCACAACTGCTCACCAAATAAATAAGTCTCCTTTAAGGCTCCACCTTGAATTCTTACAGACTGATTGTATTTGAAGAAATGCAACTTACATTTTTTTACATGCTGCCACTTAATTATACTAACTAAAGAGAAGAAATCCATTAAAATCTGGAAATTAATTTTCTTCTTTGATCATAAAACCTGCTTTCCTAAAGTCATTCTTTCCTCGTTTAAAAAAAGAACTCATTAATCAAAAAATATTTATCTTATCTTTGGACTAATATCTATGTACTTGGAAGATAGTAGTGAACATGACAAAATAAATACACTTTCATGGGAGGTACAGGATATCTTATTTTTATTTCTTTTATCTACACATGTTCAAACTTGGTCTAAATAATTTTACAATTTATATATAATTTAATCATTTGTTCTCACAAAGACTACATGAATTGAGGATCAGCTTCTTTTAGAATACAATTATGCCTGCTGGGATCATCCTGGTTGACTTTTTATTTCAGCTGTATTTCCCTTCTTGACATCTGTCTTGATCACACACTTTCTACCTCTTCCCTCCCAGTACTATCATATATTTTTCTCTAATTCTTTCAAAAGTCAAGTTCAGTTGGAATTATCATCATGTATACCCAACCACTGATTACAGAAAGTATTCATCTTTAGTCCTCATGAGATGTTCTGGCACGATTATATTTCATCATAATTTCACTGTTTTCTGATCAAAACCATGCTACACGTCTATACTACCTCATCATAACTCAGATATTCCATATTAACCCTCTTATCATATTTAACATCTCTATAAGATAAAACAGATATAGCAAGACCTTTATTTTTGAGAGGTGGAAGCAGTGAAAGAGCATAATTATTAGAAAAAGTAACATATGTCCACAGGCTATTTTTATTTTAAATGTGACTAACTTAAAAGGGCAAAGAAAGAATGCATGACATACATTTTTGTATGTTGTCACAGAGTCAGTCAGGGGAAGTTTAACTAATAGTACACAGGGAAAACCACAATCACTGAAACTTGAGGTACACAATAACTTCAACAGGGCAGGTGACTGAGGTTCAAGTTTATAGACAGACACATAGTTTGAGGAAATCACTAGATTTTGTTCTTAGTAAAAAGACAAAGACACTTAAAGATTAGAATGAACATATAAGATTAACCTAACACCAAAACTACAGGTGAGCTGATACTCCTTGTGGCAGTTTTAAAGTATACACCCCAGAATCTTTTCTACTAAGTAAACCTACTCCTCTCCTCCAGCCTAGATGGGAACTGTGTTAAGACAAGGGACTCAAAATGGGCCTAGGTTCAAAGAAAGAAAGATTTAGTGGGAAATAACTGCATGGTACCAATGTGCTTTGTACATTTTACATAAATGTAAATATATTCAAATAAAGTATATCTACTGAGTAATATTGGGTTTTTTTCAAATAATAAAAAGTACAAGTTAGAGAAGGGGAGAGTTAAAAAAAGAATATTTCTTATTATTGTTAACTATTGTCATTGTTAAGGCATACTTTTCTTTAAGGCGTCATATAAACAAAGGCTGTTCCATGATGTATTCACAGTGATAATCCATATACCCTCAAGTTAGCTCATTTTTGGCTGGCTGCCAATTCAAGTGATAATTTTACTTACAGCATTCCTTGCTCCTCGCTCCAACACGATCCTTTTATTCTGTATATCTGGAGCCAAATTTCTCTTGCTAGGAAAACGAATTCTGCAGGCTCACATCCAACTTCATTACTCCTATTGCTACCTGTTCACCGCCACCTCGCTGACTGAATTCCCTCACAAAATTGACAAACATGCTCTTCCTAACTAACCTAAGCTAAATATCACTTCCTTAAAGAAAGGGTTCTGTAAATGTTCCAAATCTATATTTTAAGAGTCTTATTTAAGTAAACATGTATTTAAAACAACATATATCATACAGATACTCCATACTCCCTCAACTATCAAGTCCCAAAATAATTTCATTAATTTTCATTTCTAGCCAAAAACCAAACCCTGAGTCCTTACTCTTACAACATTAAAACAAAGCAAACACCTCTTTGGTTAATAGGTAAAGTAACAGTAACAGCTTGATCAAGAATATTCTATCCAAGTCAACCTCTTCACACTGTATTTTTATTAACAAATACATAAGAGCAGTAATAACCCCATGTACAAATATCTTTACTTGGACAAACTGAAAAAAGAGATGACGTTTTCAACTTGCAGAAAGGAAATCCTACACATAGACACAGATGCACATTAGAAATTAAGTATGAATTCTACTATGAAGAAAAGACATTATCTGTTTTTTTTAAATTGTGGTTATCTTAAATTTTCTGACTGTACCAAATTTTAAAGACACTGAGTTGAAAACTGCAGCTGGGAGAAAAGCTGGCATAGATATTTAAAAATATACATCAAGAGTAAACAGCCATCACATGCAAACCAAAATACCTTCTATCCAAGGTGTTAATAGATTTTAGAGCTGTAACATTCTGATCTGGACAAAATGATGCTGCTGATTTTATTTTTCTGGGGGAATTTTCTCTGCTTATATGGAAAATGAATAGAGTAGGAAGGTAGATCTTGAATAAAATTAAAGAGTTCTTAAGGGAAGAAATTAAAACCAGTTAAAGTGTAATTAACCCTTAAAGGTATTAATACCCATCACTATATGTAATAGATTAATTACTGGGAGAATGTCAGCATAAAGCTGAAATTTAGGGTATACCTCTATTTTAATCTAAATTCAATCTGAGCCTGTTTATAAGATTAGAGTTTGAATGTAGTGCTAAAGAAATAATTAGAGGTTACGGAGGGAAGCGATACTTTGCAGGAACCTAACCTCTCGGATATAATCTGGAGAGGAACATCACTTTGTATTTTTTTCTCTCATCACAGAATACAGCTCTAACCCTTGCCCTCCCACACCAATTAGAGAATTTAAAAGACCAGGTAAAGGGCAGTTAACAGTTATCCTTGTTTTAGTAGAAACAATCTTGGTTCTTGCAAGTATAAACCTTATTAATTCATGCTGAGGACTAGGATGAGATTTTCCATGTTATTGTATGAAATTGAAAGCATTTCTAGTTCTGTCATGATTTGACTAAGATTTTCAGAGATGACATTTTCATACCGGCGAACTCAGACCTAGAGTACTGCTCTTGCCTGAATCAGATCTTCCTTTTAGGAAGAAATCTCAAGATGGATGGGAGGCTGCCTCTCACCAGGGAATCTGAAGAAGGGTAGGTATTTCCTCCCCTGGCTTCTTGGCAGCTGCAACACAGGTGCATGATATAAGAGTACTCAACACAATGTTCCATCCCGGGACTTTTAATCTGGAGTGGATGATGGTAAGAAGAATAGACAGAATTAATTTCAACAGTGGTGGCAAGAGCAGCAGCTTTACTGTTTTCATGGCAGTGTTGCCAGAATCTGGTACTAAACCTTCCTCAAAAGAAATGAAAATTAATACACTATGATGCTTAAATCACTTTTACTCAACATTTTAGAAAGATAAAAATTTTTATGTATACTTTTGTTAAATACATAAAAATAGGATAGGTATGTTATAGAAAAAAAATGACAAAAGTTCAACATGCTTAAAACAATAGATCTTGATTTCTCTCTCAAACTGTATCTCCGTTATGGGCTGACAGGTAGTGACTCAGAAACCAAAGCTGAATGAGGAGCCACCAATCTGACTGCTGCTGGTCATCATGGGAGTGGGAAAGTGAGCCTTTAGAGAGGGTCACACTGGCACTTAATGTAACACACCCATTTCTTCTGATCTACATTCATTGGACAAACTAGTCACATGGCCTTTCCCAACCACAAAGCCGGCTAGAAAAATTTGATCCTAACACGTGTTTCGAAATCGAAAGATGGAAAGCTTATACAAACTGTGAAAGGAAAATTAATCTTGGGGCCCCAATACCACTAAGCTAAAGGGAGAAGTCAAGCGGCAAACTGCTTAGGGCAAACCTGCCCACATTCTGTTCAAAGTCACCCCTCTAATGCACTGAGATAAATGCATATCTGATTGCCTCATTTGGAAAGGTCAATCAGAAACTTAAAAGAATACAACCATTTGTCTCTTTCTACCTATTACCTGGAAGTCCCCTCTCCACTTCAAGTTGACCAGCCTTCACCTCGAGTTGTTCCACCTTTCTGGACTGGGCCAATGTACATCTTACACATATTGATTGATGTCTCACATCTCCTTGGAATGTATAAAACCAAACGTTCGCCTACCACCTTGGGCACACATCATCGGGACCTCCTGAGACTGTATCACGGGCACATGTCCTCAACCTTGGCAAAATTAACTGAGACCTGTCTCAGATTTTGGGGGTTCACAAAACAATATTAATTACTACCATAATTTTTGTTTTTACTTTTAAAGCTCTGGTGGGTTCCCTTGAAACTTTAAAACAAAAATGAATAGATTTTTTTAAATTCAGTTTTGTCAACTCCATTGCCACAGTAAGGCCAAAGGAAGTACATCTCCATCTTTTTTCTCTAAGCAGTCACTGTAATGACTCAACTTTACTAAATTCAGATTTCTGTCCCACCTCAAGACACCGGCCAGTAATCAGGACTCAGTACCTTCTTTGGTTTGAATTGGCAGTGTTCTTGCCCACGCCAGAATTGTACCTTCACCCAGTGTGTCAGCTCTGAGTTAGGCAGAGAAATCACACTGACATCCTATACATAGGTAGTGGTCAGACAGCAAGTCATTCATCTCCTCATCTTTTGCTCAGATCTCTATAACTGATGCTATCACTCTTGCTCACAACTACAGGCCCAAGGTCCAGAATAACGAAGGCATTTTAAACTTCCTGTGAGAGTGGTTTGGACTACTGACAGACTTGCTGAGCCAATAAAGATGAAAACAACGGCACCTGTGTGAAATCTCTCTTGACTTCATAGAAATCAAGAGTCAAGAGAAAAATAAATAATTCTGAGTAAATCAAGATTACGGATAAATAACAGATATCCCAAATCCACCCCCAAGAGGTGTATATATTTTGCCAACAAAAGGCAGAATTAGTTGGGTATCTGGTTACCAGAAGGGCAAACTGAGAAAATCACTATCGTTGTTCACAAAATCTCCAACTTTCAGGTACATGGTACAACTGCACTTCTTGGGCCCTGATGATTGGGACCAGACATATTATTAGCTGTAGCCAGTGAGTTGTGAGCTAAGTGTCACTCATTACCTGTGAACTGGAGCACTTATCAGCCAGCACATGTTCCTCTGAAATCCATCAACTCTTTCAATACTCTTTGGCACTACTCTAGTCTAAATTGCAATAATTTCTTCCCTGAACAATAACAATAGTGTTCTAAATGGTCTCCCATTACCAATTCCTGCCCTCTCTAACCACCATTCATCCTGGGGCCAGAATTATTATTTTTTTAACTGGATTACTTAATCATCCTTCCCCTAAAACATACTAATAATATAATAGCTTTACTGCTGTGCTAACAAATGCCTAGTAAGTGTCTACAACATCAACAACCTGCCCAACAATAAGGACCAAACTACCAAATTTTAAGAAAGCTTATAAGGTTTCTCAGAAATCTTTTTTTCACATTCCTAGTCTATCATAACTATTTTTTAACTAACACCTCTGACTCTAGTCTCCATAGCATTCCTCATTTCCAGGGTAAGCATTCTAAAATATTAATTCTTATTAATATTAATATTATTTCTCATTTCTTAATACCTATTAATGGGTTGTAATCAACTACAATAATAGTTCCCAACTAAAGTCTTCCAAAACCCTTAGGTCTTTAGGGCAGCGGTCCTCAAACTTTTTGGCACCAGGGACCAGTTTCAGGGAAGACAATTTTCCCATGGATGACAGATGTGGGGCTGGAAGCAGAGGAATGGTTCCAGGATGAAACTGTTCCACCTCAGATCATCAGGCATTAGTTGGATTCTCATACGGAGCGCACAACCTAGATCCCTCACATGTGTAGTTCACAATAGGGTTCACACTCCTATGAGAATCTAGTGCCACCACTGATCTAACAGGAGGTGACACTAGGCGGTAATGCTTGCTTGCCCAATGCTCACCTCCTGCTATGCAGCCCGGTTCCTAAAAAGCCATGAACTAGTACCAGTCTGCAGCCCAGGGCTGGGGACCTCTGCTGTAGGGGATACTAAGTTTAAATGTACAAATAAAAAAACTTTTACCTTTGGATTTCCAATTTATAGTTTTTAAATCACTACATAAAAACTCAAATAGTTTTGCTTTAAAATGGAAGCCATAAAGATACAGACTAATGTCAGTGTAGCCTCTTTCTCAGCTGGGAACCACTTGCTAGGTAAAACTGTTCATTCTAAGTCACATAGTATTAAATATCTACCAAGAAATGACCACTAGTTAAAGTGAAAAGCATGAAAAATACTGATGTAGAGTTACAATAAAAATATAAAATATAGTAAACATTATATTTATTGGGGGAGGGGCTTTCAACACAAAATGTACCATTCACATATAAGTACTTGAAACTGCAGTATGACCTCTTCTTTATGTTGTTATTTAGAACTAGGGTATGATCACTATATAAATGAACCACTAAGAATTTTAGTGCAAATTTGTTAAATTTCAAATATTGAAATACTAAGAAGTTTTTATGTCATATTAAGCAGAGACCTTTTAATTGATATATTAAAATATACATTTCAATTATAGAAAATTATAATTATTCTGGGTACTACGAAAAAGTCAAAAAACACAGATGCTGCTGATGTTATAGAGAAAAAGAAACACTTTTACACTGTTGGTGGGAAAGTAAATTAGTTCAACCATTCTGGAAGACAATGTGGTGATTCCTCAAACACCTAGAGGGAGAAATACTATTCAACCCAGCAATCCCATTACTGGGTAAATGCCCAAAGGAATATAAATCATTCTATTATAAAGACACATGCCTGTGTACGTTCACTGCAGCACTATTCACAATGGGAAAGACAGGGAATCAACCTAAATGTCCATCAATGATAGACTGGATAAAGAAAATGTTGCACATATACACCATGGAATACTATGCAACCATAAAAAGGAAGGAGATAATGTACTTTGCATGGACATGGATGGAGGAGGAAACCATTATCCTCAGCAAACAAACACAGGAAAAGAAAGTCCAACACTGCACGCTCTCACTTATAAGTGGGAGCTGAATGATGTAAACATATGGACACATTGGGTGGGGGGCAGGGGGGCGCAGAACAACACACACTGGGGCCTGTCGGAGGGCCATAGGTGGAAGGAGGTAAAGGACTAGGAAGAATAGCTAATGGATGCTGGGCTTAACACCTGGGTGATGGGATGATCTGTGAAGCAAAACACCATGGTACATGTTTACCTGTGTAACAAACCTGCACATCCTGCATATTTACCCTTGAACTTAAAGTAAAATTTGGAAATTTAAATAAAAAACTCCAAGATACATTAAGTTAAAAAAAAACTTGAAAAATTATTCTTTATGCATTAATTCTCAAATAAAAAGATGAAATACTGCCTTATATTTTGTTTTAATTTTGATTTTGTTATACGTATTAATAATATAATCAAAATGTCTCTGCCTAAAGTTGTCATAATACACCAAAAATGATTAAATGAGCTATTATTTAAAGGTATTAGAGACATCGTACTGAAAATGGTCCAAAAGTAAGATATTATTGAAACATGTTGACCTGGTAAACAGTTTAGGACTGCCTCATTTTTCAATTGCTCCCGTCTCCAATCTGTCCTGGCCCTCTAAATGACACCTATACCAAATTAGTTGCACTTTCATAGACATACAAAATTCCTTCCTTGTCTTTGAATGATCTCCCCCATGTTTTAAAAATGCCCTTTACTGCTGATTCTCCCTCATCATAAACAGTGTTGTTCAATACTCTGAACAAACATTATGTCCTGTGAGAAGCCTTGCTGACTCCTCTATGCAGAGTAAGTCACACCACACTTCCTCATCCCCCAGGAAATCCTGTGCACATTACTACCAGAGAGCAATTACCACACAGAATTATGATAACTGGTTTATGTATTTCTGTACTCTGTGCTCGTGACATCTAAGCTTTTCAGCTACAGAAGCTATGTCCATCTGTTTCTAGGATATAACTTGAGAATGCAGGGCACACTTCTATTTGCTCTACAATAGCCAATATGAAAAGTCACCTCCACCTCCTGACCTTTGTATCAAGGAATTCCTCTTGGCCTCCCTATCTTATCACTCAGTCTAGATGCCCTCACATAGTGCAATTTTCTTTTTAAGTTCTCATCCTATCTGAGTGTTTTCGGGTAAGTTACTTAATCTCTGGGTGTCTCACTTTGCTGATTTATAAAAAGGGGAATAATAATGGTATCTACCTCATAGGGGTGAAAGGAGGATTAAGTGTGTTTATCTATGCAGAATGGTAGACTTACTTTCCCCTTTTTGTCCTATTTCAATCTAATAACCCAAGACAAGACTATGCGTGTTGGCAGCACAGAATAAGGTGCACTGTCAGATGCTGCTGCAGGGCTGAAGTGTGCACAGGCACAATAATGGTGACACTTGGATACAACTGGCTTATCTGCCCTTCCTTTTACTGTTCTCTTCTTTTTGACTCAAAAGGGAGGTAGAATGGCTCATCTGTTTAATGCCAACATGAATCACAGTTTTTGGAATTCAATTAATGTTTGTTCAGTAAATGTGGAATGAATGATTAAATGACTTGATTGGCAATGTTTACAGATGTCAGCATTGCTGTAAAACAGTATGTGAAAGAATACAATTGTTGAACACTTCACAATTTTCAAAACGTTTTGACAAACAGTATTCCATTGCTACAACAACCTTGTAAAATAGAACCTTCAAGGATTATCAGCACTTTACCAAGGAGGAAACTGTGACTGAAAGAGATTAAAATATCTGCCCAAGGCCACAAAAAGACCAGTGTTAGCCAACCTAGTTAATCTGTCTGGTGCCAACCTAGGAAAAAGGTTATTATTTTTTTAAGCTTCTTCATATGTTTCCCCATGGTAGCAATAAATTAGCAAACTTCAGGTTAAATATTAATGGCCTAAATAATTTTGCCAGATAGTTATTCATGCACTAGTATGATGCCAAGAAAAGTGATTTTGTGATCTGAAGGAAGGAGAAAAGAGAATACTGTTTATGAAAAAAGTCACAGAGATGAAAGCTACTTGTCAAGTGCTGCATACCTCATGTAGCAGCCAAGTATTATCTCTAGATTATATTTCAGAGTTTCTTCCTACATAAACCAAATAGAACCTAAGATGAATTTTATACAAGTAATATGAAAAACAATCATCATCAATGCTTATTTCCCCTTAATACTGTGACATTCTTGGCAATATTTTTGCATAATTTTTCTTGCCAAAGTTTACTATGCATCTCCATTCAGAAATGACGAGATTTATTCCACTACATTTGTTAAGGAAATAACCAATACTTATGTGGGTCTACTACATACTTAATAATTAAGAGTCTTCACAAGAGTAAGAAGAAAGGTATCCAAAATTCATTGCAAGTCTTGTTTACAGAGATAAATCTGGGTGGGACTCAAATATGGGTGTTTTTTCAAAAATCCCCATAATGATTTTGATATGCAGCCGGGGTTAAGAACTTTTGGCTTCTTGATAAAGCAAAAATCACTTAGCATAGCATTCAAGGCTCTTCTTATCCTCAACGATGCATGTGTATTTTCCTTCATTATTTGCCTCATTCCCCCTCACAGTCTTTATCTATTCCCAACTATTTGCCAGTCACCTCTCACCCTGCCCCATATGTGTTTTCCATCCCCTTGCACTTGATACTCCCTCTGCCTGGAATGATTTGTTACTACTAATTATCTGATGAGCACCCACTCATGTTTCAACCTGTATCTCAAGCTTCACGTCCTATACAAAGTCTTTCTTGAAACTTGAAAGTAGATGTGACTGCCACTTCCTTTGAAGCCTTTGATAAGCTGTACATACTTTCATCACCACATCTATAACACTTTTCTCTACACATTCAACTGTCTCTTTGTATTAAACAGTAAATTCACAGAGGACTAAGACTAAATTTACTCATATTTGTATCTCCAATACAGGGCCAATAGTTATATATTTAATAAATGCTGATTGTGTTCGTGAATTCCAAAGGTAGGGATCTAGGTTTGATTTCCAAATCTACAACTTACTATCTTTTGACCTTGAGCAAATTACTCAAACTCATTATGTCAGTTTTTGAAGTGTTGTTGAATTAACATGAACTATTTCTTAGTTCAGATGTGATGACTGAATGAAATAAAGACTAAATTGCTTAAAACATGGTAATAATTTGATTAAGGTTGGGTATTACACCATTATTATTATAATTGTTGTATGGCCGGACACCTGCTCATAAACCCCATCTATAAATCTTCAAAACAAAAATAGTGTCTTTTTTGCTATTCGATAGATAATTAAAGGAAAGCCTAGATATTACGCCATTTTCCAATAAATTCATTGTTAATAAGGGATGGAACTGAGATTCAGTTCCAGGCCTATTTGATTATGCAGCTTTGAATAGAGTAAAAAATTAAAGAAATATAAGGAGACACAAATCAAGTACCTTACTGACCAAACTTTAACAGTAAGCTATCTCTGCTTTAAAAATCACCATCTCCTCTATTGAATCCAAGAAAACTCCCCTTAACTCATTTTTAATCACTTCTTAGAGTTGGAAGGAAAAAAAACAACAACAGGGCTTCCAGGCTTTCATCTATCCACCCTTAGCAATTCAGAGCAACTCCGACGTCTTGAGCTTTTCATTACTGCTAATATTTCAGAGCTGTGGTATCAATACACCTTCAAAATACTTCCTACTTACTTCTAATTCTTCTTTCACTTTTTGCCTTTTATTCCATTCTTCTTTTTTAACAGGAAAACCTAGGTTACACATGACTTTTCCTTAATTCTCCAGCTACCTATTTTAATGAGAAAAGGCATGGGCAGACCATGCAGATTCCCCATTATGGTCACTATGCATTGAGAATCACATTTTTTCCTGTGTAATGCACTGGTACTCAAAGTCTGGGTTTATGCAAACGTTACATACTCTGTAAACTGAGGTATATGTAAATGGTCATCATCCACAAAGGAGCTACCAAGATCTTCCTTATGGTTTTCTTTTTGTCTTCTTCCAGAAATTTATCAAGGGAGATGCTTTTTTTGACATTTAAATCAACTCAGATTAATTTATACAAATGTATAATTGATAGTTAAAATCTTAGATTATTTTTCCAAGCATATTTAGTCATAGTTATTACTGTTTCTTTTGTTGTTGTCAGTTAGCTTTGGGAAATTTTTTTTAATTTTTAATTTTATTAGGGGTACATAATACTTGTATATATTTATGAATTGGAATGAATAAGATCTAGTATTTTGTAGCACAATAGGATGACTATAGTTAACAATAACTTATTGCATATTTTAAAATAACTAACAGTGGAATTGCAATGTTCTTAATGCAACAAAATGATAAATGCAGTTAGTTTTGAAGGAAAGCAGTACCTTAGGCTCCTTTCTCACACAACACTCTTACAATGAGGCACTTCAAGCTTCAGGAAAATGTTATTAGCTCTCTTACTCTGGTTTAGATTTCTTCAGCTAGATCTCTTTTATATTCTAAGAGATGATATATCCACTCCATCTCTTACCATTACACAGACACCATAGTTTACTCCTTAAGAATGCAAGCTTTGGAGCCACAATGCCTAGCTATAAATCCTTACTCTGTAAACTAGTTTGCTAGAGCTGCTATGGCAAAGTACCACAAACTGGGTGACACAGAACACAGACATTTATTGTCTTACAGTTCTAAAGGAGAGAAGTCTGAGGCTGAGGTTTCACAGAGTTAGTTTCTTCTGAAGGCTATGAGGGAGAATCCATTCCATGCCTCTTTCCTAGTTTTTTGTGTGGCTTTCTGGCAATTTGTGTATTCCTTAGCTTGTAAATGCATAACACCAATACCTGTCTTCATCTTCACAGGTCATTCCACTTGTGTACATGTCTGTGAACAAATTTCCCCTTCTATAAAGACACCAGTCATACTAGATTAGGGGTCCACCCTAAAACAGTAAGACCTCATCTTAACCATGTACATCTGCAATAACACTATTTACAAAGAAGGTCACATTCTGAGGCACTAGGAGTTAAGACTTCAACATATGAATTTTGAGAGGACATAATTCAACGCAGAAGATACTGTAACTAATAATCTTTAACACTGGGCCAAGTTACTTATTCTGTGTTCCAATTTTCACACTTCTAAAATGAATATAATAATGATAATATAACTTTAAAGGGTTGTGAGGATTACATAAATATACTAAACTACTTGGTATAGTATCCACCAAAGAGTAAGCACTCAAAAACTCATAGTTTATACTACTGCATGTGGGAAGGTAGCCCATGGAAAAGTAATCTTCTCCTTAAATTTTTCTTAGATGAAACATTGGCAGTCTTAAAATCCAAGTTGCTTAAAATGTCAGTTACCGGTTATTTAAAAAATATTAGACTTAGAAGTATATTGATTTTGTTATAGAGTTTAAGAATCAATTTATTTTTAAAAGCATAATAATTGTGTATGGAAGCCAAACCAATATTGGGCACAATATTGTGTGGCACAAGTTTTCTCTTTTAACCAGGCCAATGGCAATAACCAAAATATTATACAATATTTTGAATGTACTGAAATTGTGGATTTAGCATAAGCCATTTGCTAAAAGTCAAATTTCTTTTACAAGAAAGGTTAGAAGTTCAGGCCACCTACATATTTCCTTACTGTCTATACTGCAGAATAAGAGTTTTATCAGGACAAAGGATGTTACAAATTACACTTGGGGAAAAGAAAATATATGCTATCCTATTGGGACTTTAGCTTCATGATTTTATTATAATATGCATTCTATATTGTTAATATTCTATCGATGGTAGTAGTAAAATTACACCTAACCATCCTAGGCTGAACTGTTAAACTCTATAGACTCTTAGTTAGATAAAGTCATATTCAGTTCTAAATCGAGTTTTTAAAATAAGGGCTAAAATCTGAAAGAAGTTATTTCGATAATTACATGAGAAGTGAAGTGATTAGATATACGCTGAGTTTTGGCCATCCATTACCCATTCCACTTGTTTTAGTGACAGCATTTTTAAGGAATTACTTTTCCCACATAGCGTCGAGTCATGGTAAGGTTGTCAATCAAAAGACTCTACCCTTTCTATGATGCAGGGGCTTGACCCACTCAAGGCCAATCAGATTTCCTCTTGCAGCATTGAGAATTTTCAGCTGAGTTATACAAGGAGAGGAAGCAGAGTTGAAATCAATTAAACCCAAGGGGACTGATGAGTAATTCCGGATGCCTACATTCCAGGTGTTGCACTGGTTGATGGCAATCATTTTCTAAAGTTGTTTTCTAAGATATTCTTCAATTCTGTGGACTATCTAATATCTTATAAGTAATTTATTTTCTGTTTATGTTAGCTAGCTTCAATTCCTATTGCTTGCAAAGAACTTGAATGATACAGATAAGGATGTCCAAGTCAGGGTTTCTCAAACCACCTGCAAATAAATCATATAAGAATGCCTATTAAAAATGAATATACCTATGTGACAAGCCTGCATATTGTGCACATGTATCCTAGAACTTAAAGTATAATAATAATAATAAAATACATTACAGGAATGGATCATCTTTATTCTTAATAAAAATGTCAATTGGCAAAAAAAAAAATGAACAATCACAAACACTGTCTCATAGACACTAAATCCAACTCATTGGAGTGGGCTCAGCAGAACAAGTTCTGCAACAATTCTTACAGACACTAAGACTTGACAGGTGCTGTAATAGATCCGAATTGGAAGAAAATCAAAAGTAGCCCACATGGAGGAGGATCAGGGGCTGATGACTCAAACTGTGTGGCTTCTCAGTAGGTACTTAAGTTTTCATTACTGCTCATTAATCAAGACAGCTTATATAGTGTTTAGCACACAGTTTAAACATACAGGACAAATTAATAAACAGGTGATAAATGAAGAAGCAAAATCACATAGTAAATGGTTTTATACCCACAAAAATAATATACATAAATAAAATGAGAGTAAAAATGACAATATTACTTAAAATCATAACTATTAGCTTCTGATTTTAAAAATATCGAAGGAATATAAAATACAGGGAAAGCAATTATTTTTCTTAAATCAGCAAATAAAATTGTATTTATCATGTACAACATTATTTTTTGAAGCATATATGTGTGTGTGTATATATATACACATAAAATGGAATGGTTAAATGTAGCTAATTAACAAATGCATAGTTATCATTTGTGATAACCTTCCATAGTTATCACTTGTGCAGTGAGAACACTTAAGATCTACTTTATCATCATTAACTATGCTCACCATGCTGTACAGCAGATCTCTTGAACTTACTTTACTTGTCTAACTGTAACTATATATCCTGTGATCAATGTCCCCCCCATTTCCCCTTACCCCTAAGAATTGTTCTCCAAATAATCTCTATTATTTTTAAAACAGATTATTTATAAAAGATATAAATTCAATGTGCTTACATATTTTCAAGACTTAAAGATAAATAATATTTAAATGTAATATATTTACATTTTAATATTCTAGAAGTTTTCCTGAAATTCTCTTTCCCATTTGTTAATAGAAAGTACATGGATCAAACAGGCTTAAAATCTGCTTTCTTTTTCCTTTGTGGTTACCAATTTGCCCTATCAGCTTCGCCAAGTAACTTAACGTCCATATAAATTCCATTAGTAAAATAAGTACAGTAATTTATGCTACTTACTTACCTTAGAGAGGTGGAATAAAAATAAAAAAGTGGTAGAATTAATATATACAGTTGAAAAGTATTTAGTATTTTCTTTTTTTCTGGTATGTCAAATCCTCCATCAACTGGAGATACATTTTTATATGCGCATTAGTGAGAAAGACTACTGAATATAAAACATGTTCGAGTTTTTCAGGGAAATATCCTCTGTAAGCACAAAGACCTGATGTTATCCATTTGTTTTGAACCTAAATTAGAATTGATATTCCTAATAACTACAGTCTCAAGCAAGTTATATTCAGAATACTTAATGTAATATGACCTGAATTATAGTAGAAAAAATAAAAATGTACACATACTTTAAATTTATAGTTCTTTTCAATATAGCACTAAAATGCGATACTTAGGATTATGTGAACCACTGCACTATAGTGAAAAAGAACTTAAGTTTATGGAGCAAATAGCATACCATTTCTGTGTGTGTGTGTGTGTGTGTGTGTGTGTGTGCGCGAGCGCACGCGCACATGCACGTGCATGTGTATACAGACAGTATTAGCTCAGCGTATAAGCAACTGACTGAAAGTTTATAAGAACTACAGTAATAGCTAGGTAAGCTATTCTGAAATTTTAAGCAAAATTCAGTAACTCAATATATTTCCATTTCCTATGTATTAATAAGATACTCATCAGCATTTAATACAGAATTTCAGTCTTCAAGTCAGAATGTTGAAAAGAACAAGGTGATAGGCAGCAGACGCTACACCTAATGCTAAATCTATTTCCACTTGGGACTGAAAGAGAGCTCCTATACTGCCATAAATTGCTGCATATATAAAGAAGCACTAATTGTTGAATACCAAAATGTTTTAAAATAATCAGTAATTCCCAAGAAGAGGAGGGCAAGGAAATGACCACAACTCTTTTCCTCTGGGTACTTATGAAGGGCACATATTCCTCCTAATCCAGCGATTTCTATACAATCTTATTGGAAAAGGAGCATCCTGTAGTGAGGGAGAGCACATATTTTTTGACAGGAACTAAACTGTCTGGAGTTCAAATACTGGGTCTGCTTCTGGTTATGTGACCCCACGGTAATTATTTATTCTCCCTAGGCTTCAGTTTCCTCATCTGTAAAATGAGATGATTATGTATTTAACTGTACTCCTTACCTTCTGGACTATGTGGGGTAATTTTTTTCCCTTTTAAGTTTCCAAACATAAAATGAATGATTCTCCTCTACTCCCATCAAATTTCTTTTTAAAAAGGAACTTTCATATATTTTAAGCAAAAGTTATTGATAAACAGATGATCCTTATCAGTCTAAGATAAAGTATGAAGTGCTTTTTCTTCATACCTCAGTGTGCCCTTTCACAACCATTATAAAGTTGGGCTGAGACAGCTTCCAACCTCCAAAACATAGTCAATAAACATGAGTCTGGAGCTTAGTCCATATGTAGAAATCTATTTCCTGACCCTAGGCACCCCAACTTTGAATAAGTCATTATTTTTACATTATCTCTAGATCTGCAAGTATTGCCATTCAAAAATGGAAATTCATTTGTCAGTAAGAGCATGTGATAAAATTAATTCTCTGGTTGCTAAAAATCAAGAGGATGTGTAGTCAGCTCTTGGCTGGATACCAGGCAGCAAGGACAGTCTAGACTGGTGGCTGTGCAAAACCACCAAAACGTATTAGGAAGCTCAGAATGATGGAGCTGTGGAGGTGTTGGGAATGGAACAGTGTTGATCATCCAGGAAAATGGAGATGGAGAAAGACACAGCCTATCTCTTTCACTTTTGCTAAAATACTTCCCCATTTTAATCTGGCCAGAAACCATGGTCGAATATCTGATTCCAGGGTTTATTTCCAGGAACAAAGGACAGGTGGACAAGCCATTCCTAAGCACTCATAAAAACAAAGGTGGAGCTGGTGTGTCTAAAGCATATGAAAGTGGATTCCATATCCTTAAGGTTACTTTAAGATTTCTTTTCCATCCCTAAACACCACCTCTCATACTCTTGACATGAGTTTCCTGATAAGAGAAAGAGCACACATCGTGGACACATAGGTAGTTTTTTTTAATTTTCTTTCATTCCTTTGCTCTTTGTAAATTCTGTGGGAATGCTGTCATGTTAGATAGGTCCACGTTATCTCCTCTGAAGGAATTAGGAACTCATTTTAGTATCAGATGGGAATAAAATTCCTGACCCAGCTGCTGTTCTGAACAGCCTAAAAGGATAGGGCAAAAGTTTAGTAGAACCCCAATTAACTAAACTCTGATATCTTTAGGAGATCTTTTTTTCTTTTTTCTTTTTGCAGGGATGGGGGAAACTGATTTCCTTTTCTCAGAGAACTTTTATTTCTCTCTTCTATATTCTTATTTTTCCAGAGTATAACAGACTGGTGAAAGTTTCAAAGTAAAGATGTTGGGATGAAGAGGGAGTTAACATCCTAGCCACAAAGACAACCCGAAACAGAACAATAATCACGAATTTTTAACTGTCTTCTTAGCCACTCTAAAGTAACCCCTGAATCTCCATTAGACTGTTCTTGCAAGCCTTCTTTCCTTATTCTTCTGTCAATTCTCTTATATTCTCTCTTAGCAGCCAAACAAGTCTATCCATTTAATTCATGCAAAGGAATTTGGGACTCCTGTTGATGCACATGCCCTTGTTGAAGAATCTTTTTTTCAAATAAAGAAAGTTATCTCTGTAAAAATATTTTCCTATTTTGGGACATTTGATTCCAATTCTCCCATTTTATAAATAAGGCTGAGATGAAAATCCTTGGATATAATTATTGGCCTGTCTTTTCCTTGTCATTTGTCTTGAATTTAAATTCATAAAAGTGGAATTCATTGATCTGAGTATATGAACAGTTTTCACTATTCTGTTAAATTGCTTTCTAGCACACTTTATATCTTCAGAAGAAATACTTGCCATCATAACATCCTCTGAGGCATGATATATTAACCTGAAGCCATAACATATCTAGAAAATGAAGTTAAATAGGATGGGCAAGTGTTCTCTACACATTTTTTTAACTCAAAAAATTAACAAAAAAGAATAATACACATTGTTCCATAAAAATCATAAACTCCTCCAAAAATATTCAATGTTAAGGAATGAGGGCTGGAAAAGAAAACTTCTTTGCTTTCACATGGAGAGTCATCCTAGTTCTTACTCAACTTCTCAACTTTCTTTCAACTGCTTTCTAGCTTTTCCCACTCAAGAAAAACTTTCTCAGAGCTGGACAAATGAGAAGACTATAACGTGTGTGAGGCTTTAAGATCAGTGCACACATGTAGTAAAGCCAGATGCCCATGCTTTTGTGTCAGCCTCCATCCATGTAAATGCTCCTCCTAAGCCTGACTTTACCTTCCCCACCCTCTGGCATCCAACTACACCCAGGCAGGTGTCAAACACTCTTCTTCATATGTATATTAGGTGACTGAATTTAGGCCGATTTAAATTGGAAGATAAGGAACCCCACTTAATAAGTTCCATTAGTCGTAATTGTACAACTGACCTATTATCAGGGAGCTTATCACTAGTATATGAAGTACTTATTCAGCTGTTGGTAAATGGGTATTTTATTTCACAATTGCCTACTGACCAATGTGTGCATGAGTCTTCAGAAGCAAATCTCAAAAGGAAAAGTGAAAAAATTTGATGGCTGAAGCAAATTTTGTTTTTGAAACTGTAATAAACATAATTAAAAGACAGCTTGGGAAAAATATTTGGAAATAACGTGAGATATATAAGGACTATATAAAGAACTTAGACATAAAAGCATAAACCACAATCTTTCCAATTTAAGAACAACTAATAGAAAGACATGGAAAATAGCCAATGCACATAAAATATTCCCTACCTTAGCACTGGAATAGAGCAAGTTCATATTTTAAACCAGAAGTTGAAAGCAACTGCACTGAACAGGATAATCTTAGACTTGGAGAGTAAATAAATCATTTACTAATATACTAAAGAGGAAACTGGTGGTTTTCCCTTAGTTTTACAGGTACCATTTAAGCCTCTTATATTCTAGTGCCATATCTAGAGTGGAATTTCCACCCAAGCTAGAGATGCATTTGAAAAAATGGGATCTGTATCACAAGTGTCTTATGTGTGTAGTACAGTCTATCTAAAATATTTTAGAATTAAGGTATCAAAACTTTGGAAATATGTCCAATTCAGTAAAGTCTGGTTATAAGTCAGATTCTTACACCCTAAGTAAATAATCTACTATCAGAGAAAACACATCAAAGACTTATGATATATAATCTGGCATAGAATTAAAATAACTTTTATGACAGCAATAAATAACTATATGCTAGATACTGTATAAAGATTATAGAAGAAATATATTAATCTAACCTTATAAAAATATTTATTTTCACAATTTAAAAATGATGCCTGCAATAGGGTGTTGTAATTATAACAAAAAAACCTAGATGTATTCAAAGTGAGGGATAATCTATTAGCGTTATCAGTAGACCTCTAATTTTTGACTAAATAATTATTAAAGGTCATCATTTTTATCAAAATATCTTTAATTATTATAATTAATTTTTTCCAAAAGGCTATATCACATATATAGGAAGAAGGACCATAAAATGTTTAATTTAAAAATAGAGTATAATTATAATACAGAAACTAGATTGATAGTTTTCACTGCTTTTTGACATTCTAAAAGTACAAATCTAAATGTCAACAGCTAATCATGGGTAATCTGCTATTGATTTTTCTCTGTTTAAAAACACCAAGTTCCGGCAGCAATTTCTAATTCTATGTGCTTCTCAAATATAAAAATAAAGGCTCTATCAAACAACAATTTACCCAATTTCTAAAGATAAATATTAAAGAACACCAGCAATTCCAAAGTTCTGCAATACTACTAAAAACAAATATTTAATACAGTTAGGAAAGACAAAATAACAATAAAAATATTTAACATGATAGGGGATGACAAGTAACTATAGGTATTTGAAGAAATATTTTAAATTGGATATATTGTAAACCATACATGTACTGTCAATTTTATGTTCATCTAAAGGTAAAATAATCAATAAACAAAAGCATACAGAATCTAGCAAAATTTAGATTTTGTGTTGTTATGTTTTAAAGAAAGCTCTCATCACTAAATATAACATTTTTAAAGGGTAAGATAAAGCTTTAAAAAAAAAGCCAAGTCACATCACTTATTTAAAAGTTCTATGCTCAATCTAACATTATTCACTTGGATATTAATTTTTTATCCTTAAATGCATAAGTTTTAATCTTTAAACGCATAAAAACTAATTCAGTTACTTTAAAATGGAGGTCTCTGGAGGAGTCATTCATCTTAATTCTCTAATTATTTTCATATATTCATGATGACAAATCCTGATAAATGTGAGACTCATTTTCATTTCCCATGTATAACTCAAGCTTCTCAAGTTCTCAGGCTTATTTGTATGTAAAGTTTATATCATTTCTCTTCATTTTATCCATCTTATATTGTATTTTAATTTCAGCTATACCTCTTCAATTTTATAACACTGTCCTTTGCGGGAGGGCAGGGGCGGGGGAGCTGGCAGATCTTATTTCATTTTAAGGAGTCACACAAATCATGGCTAACATATGGTCATGACCAATATACTAAATGAATATTTATTCTCAATGTCTCTGTATATTAATTCCTAAATCCTTGAGAACAGTACTTTTCATTTCTGTAAACAATAGTTTGTAGATGGTAACTTACCAACTGTACAGCTGAATACATGTAACTTTGATATTTGAAAATTGTTTTAATTATTTACTGATGTCATTAGCTAAACTGTAAGCTCTCACAAGTTGGGGCAGTGGCCTGCCTTTGTGTTTCCTGTTTCTCAACACACCAAACATAATAGGTGTCAAAATATTTCATTTAAAAATTGGATGAATATTTGCTTATTGCAGAACTAGTTTGAGAATTCCAGAAAAAACGTATATTATATATAAAACCTATGAGATTAAGAACCTAAATGTTTATATAAAAGGAAAAAAATTAAAATGAATAAACTTTAAAAACCCAAAGATAACTACAGATATATTGCAATGACGAAATATTTGAGAAATTTACAATAGAAATATGTTTAAAATTTTATCTGATTTTAAGGCTTGGTAGCATTTAAAATTATATACCATTTAGCTTTAATAAACCTATTAAAACTTTAGATTACTAACCTTAAAATAAATTATTAAATTTAACTCCACATTTCTGGTTAATAGGGTTCTTGAAAAATCTAAGAAAACAAATAGATTGCTGGTCGTAAAGTAGTCAATATTATACAGGTTCTTACATGTGTAATTTTTATTAAACAAACTAGCAAACTGTTATTTTAATAACCTAGGTGAACTACATTTTTTCTAACCTATAAAATGAAGTTATTATACCATAACACAGTAAGACAATAAGTTATCATACCATAAGTACCTTTTTGCTCTACTATGGTATCATAAAAATAACAATAAAATTAGAGTATGCTAATTTCCACTAATTTTCTAACCATGTTAAGCAATGTGCTACACCAACAGTACACATTTCCAAAGTTGTTCTGTTTCTTTTTCAGATGAAAATGAAGATCTCTTTCTGACTGCTCCCTCATTAAATTGAACATATGAAATAGCCTAGGTGACAATGAACTTCTCTCATTAAATGTTCTAGTATTCTACAATTTTCCAAGATATTCCAGTCTTTATTTTTTTGATGAGGCATTAATGCTGATTGCTAGCAAGTGGACCAATACTAGATTTCATTTTATTTCAAAAATTGACACAATTCTTTTATGACTTTGTACAATGGAATCTGCTGCTCGACTATTTCTTATCACACTTCATGGCAACTACTAATTATTTTCACTTGCCTTCACAAGATAAATACTATTTAAGTATGCTTTAACTCAAGAGAAAGAAAAGAAGAGATTTTTAATATTAAAAAAAGTTTTAGCTAAGATTGTTTGTCAGAAATGGCCACTTATATACTGGAATAAATCAAGGGACCTAGGCCAGAGTATGGTTCAATATATACAGCCAGAGAGAATCCTTAACAAATAGAATCATTTAAACAATACTGCCATGGATCAGCTTTTCTCCTGACTCTGTTTTTCTTTAATCATTGGTATGTTTATAGCTACTTAGCTACTGCATTGTATTTAAAAATCAATTTTACTTGTGTGAGATATCAATTCTCAGAATAACTAATTTATTGGCCTCTACATACTTAAATTCTCTATTTACTCATTTAATTTCAATTATATTTTGCAATATTAGTGTCATTTTATATCAACATATGGAACACTATGCCTCTCTTTAAAAATAAAAATTAAGGTGTTACCAAGACTAATTCCACTCAAATTTGGGGGCAATCATATCAACTTTTCTTAGATAATTCTTACTTAGAATATATATTAATGAAATTTTTTTATTTCCTAGTACACAACATTTATCTTTATTAACTTGCTTTAAATACATCTAAATATAATTACCACAAGTAGGCAAGTTTCTATACTTTTTAAAAAGTTACGGATCTTTTTTAATATTAAAAGTTAGTGCTTTTCCTATTTCTAGGTGTTATACTCTATACACTAAGAATGTGATTCTCTTTGCAACACTCATGTAGCTCAAAATACAAGTATCATATTATAGTACAGTCACCTGAAAGAACACATAATTTACTGTTATTAGTGAATTAACATAATAAATTATATATAAAATTATTTAAAATATACTTTTAAATTATATATAAAGTATCTCACTTTTTATCCAGATATCCACATAGATACCTAACATTACAAGAGTAAAATAATAAATTAAATATTTCTATCTCCTTAACATCCATTTTCTAAGGCAATGTTATTTCATATTTCCTCTGATCAAAAAGTACGCCTTTTACGTTTGAAGTTACGAAGTAAAATAGCAGGAAGCACAATGAGTTGTCAATTACATCTATCAAGCACAGGTCACAAAATAGGCCAAAAGCTGGAGGACTCAGAATCCCGGGAAACTAGCTCAATATATTTTTCAGGAACTGGAGTGAAAATACACACTTTCATCCCAATTCTCACAAAGCTCAGTTAAAACATACAATTGCTACGATTTGAAATTGGAAGCTTAGCATCTTCAACATGAATTAGTTTTTAATAACTAACCCACCAAAAATAAGCACACCAGAATAGGCCAGTCTAACATATTTTGAACAAAAGCTCAACTCACACATCCGTCCACGATAAGTCATTAAATGTGTGAAATATTTATTTTTTGTACATATGAACATGTTTGTAAAATGCATATTTATACATTTTTATGTAATTAAATAGAATATCTGCCAATCCATACAACTAACATCAGAAGAGTCTTGTGAAGCAATTTACAAATAAAACACATATGGTACACAGCAATTCTTTACTCTCTTCCCTTTCTCCCATGCAACATCATTTACTGTAAAATTCTTCATCTTATAGAAACCACCAAGTAATTGAAAAATAAATATCAATTACTCAAAATATAAAATGCCAGTAAGCAAACTGAGATTCAAGAGAACAGAATATGAAGATAATCTTTTTGTAACCTCAATACTTAGCATAATGCCTGATATTAAATCTATGGTTGCTGAGTGACTTATTATCTTAACTTTAAAATAAAATGTAATAAAATAATAGATATTTTTAAATAAATCTTTACATAAATCTTCTTTATTGGGGTTAATTGGTATACACTGTGATATAACAAATACATTTTTAAAGTTTTATACTTGATTATTAATTTGATTTTGAGAAAACAAATTTTTCCTATCAGATCTGGAAACAGACTGTAAACTCTTTAGTGGATCATATATCCTGGGAGAAAAAAGTTCTCTTTGAAACTTTATGTATGGCAAATACACTGCCTAGTCATATAGCAGGCAATAAATATCTGCTTAAATAATCATTTTGTTTTAGAGAATTTATAATTGAAAACTGAAACTGTACAGCCCATAAGAAGTTATATAGTTTATTTAAATGAAATAACTATAAAAATAGGAGTTTCCAGAACATTCTAAAGCACTAAAGTAAAATGTAAGATTTACTGCATTTGGATATATGTTTAAATACATTTAGAAACATTTAAATGAAGTATCTCCAGAATATGAATTTTCTAAAAAAACAGTGTGTAAGAGTGTTAAGAATTTTTATGTTCTCTACATTTAATAATTATTTTAATGTAGTAGTATTAAAAGGTAACTCAAAATAATCAGTAATTGACTGGTCATATAAAATTTTTAATTGCATAAAATTTACTGTTGTTTACTTAAAAGTATAACAGTTTCTTCCCTCACTCCATCCCCAAAAATATCACATATCCTGAAATCTCATTTTCTAGGTCTTGCTGAACATTTCTTCATTTAAACAAAACAGATAAGTATAATTGAAAGTATCTGAAAACACATTATTTTATATCTAGTATCACTTAGAATTTGTGTTTTCAATAACAGTAATTTGATCATAATAGAGATGAATAAAACTGGTACATATGTCAAATCCTCAAATATTGCTCCTTATTAGCCAAAACCTAGACTCTGCTGGCTTACTATGTTGCCATATGAAGATGTCCCTACATACTTGTACAGTCGTTCGCTGACAAAAAATAACTACATATAAAAAGTTACCATGTCAGAAATGAATCAAATTGCATTTGTTGATCCAAATGAGTTTACCTTATGTACAATGGTTTGAAATAACGAAACTGTTCTATTAAAATTATATTTTAAATTATTGTTTGGACTGAATAAAGGGGATAATACACATCTCAGCCTTGCTACATATTTTTGTTCTACTCCATCTTCCTTATCCCTTGCAATTATCAATATTTAGTAAGGTAATTTCAATGAGGAATAATGAAAAATTTATCTGGGCTTCTTGCATTTATTTTTCTATAAAGACAAGATGTTCCCATAAATTCTATTTACAAAACATATTTCAAACCCATCTTCTTCTCTCCAGCTCCACCGACATCACTCTATGCCAGGCCACCATACATCTTGCCCGGACAACTGCAACTGACTCCCAATTCTACTCTTGTCATCTACCAATTAAGTTTTTGCTCACTAGTCATGGTGCTACTAAAATGTAAATTGGTTCATTTTACTCAACTGGTCAAAACCTCCCTATAGATTCATGCTTTATCTAGGATAATATAAAAATTCAGTTTCTTAACATGAATCTTATTCTACTCTGAGGACTCTGGTTCCCGACTATCTTTCAGACCTCACTTTCTGCAACTCTCTTCCTTGCAAAGTAAGTTCCAGTCCACCCTGGACTCAGTTTTTCAAATGTGTCAAGCTCATTTCTCTTCGAGACCCTTGCTCAGTCAGTTTCCACTATATGTTACGCACTTCTTCCCACTCTGCAGAATGAGCTCTTTCTCTTCCCTGAGAATGAGGTTTCAATGTCACCTTCAAAGACAAGTTTTTCCAACTGTCCCATTTCAAATAGCACATCTCTCCTGTTACTTTCTTAGTGTCTTTGTTGCTTCATCCATATATAATTTTTACAATCTTTATTGTTTTATTTACTTACCCAAATATCATGAGTGCACATGCCTTATCTTTCTTTTTAAATCCATAATCCAAATTTTAGATTACAAAAAACAATACTCAATAAAATAATGCAAGAACAGAATATAGCTTCAGTTTGTTTAAATGTCAGTCTGATTAAATTACAAGTTGAACAGAACACTGTAGAGATACGCAATTTGATCCTGTATTAAATTAGTTTGATTACAATGTATGTTGGACAAAGTCAAACTATTTTGATCACCCAACTATATATATTGATTTCCAGCATGTTTGTAAACCCAAAATGGTGAGTCAAGGGTACAATGAAAAAATTTCTATTACTGTTGAGATTTGGTTGATGAACAGTGTGAACTGGGATCTATTCTTTCACCATTTAGAACAAATGGAGCATGCAGTCAGAAGCATTTGTGTATGTGAGGTGGGAGAGGGAAAGAGAGAGAGTTACTGAAATTGTGATAGGGAAAAAGGGTTGGTAGAGGGAAATTTATATCTTTTGTACTTAAGTCATTTATACTAACAATGATTAGTGAAGAAACAAAGAAACAAAAGGCTTTCTACTCTAATATTTTTTAATACTTATTTTGTGATGTAAAAGTAACAAAAAAGTAAAATGATGTAATTTAATCATTAATTTCCCCTGTACCAATAGATATATACTTTTCCCTTAGGAAATTCATATAAAAGTGCTATACTTATGAATACTAAATTAACTTCAACTATATTCATCTAAGTTATTTTTTGTTTGAAGAAAAGTTCCTTAAGGATTATGTATAACTTTTGTGCAAGAAATTTTCTTTTAGATATAGTATTATCCCAAGACCAGAACAAACAACAATTAGATGATCACTGCTGGAACTGCATAAAAACATTTTATCTTTGTACTTTGGATGCTAATCAATAATGACTAATTGTATAATTACTTATTTTATATTATAAATGTATAATAAAATTATATTCTAAGTTGTATTTATACTTATGTCTAACAAGAAGTGATGTGATAACAATCTCTGGAACCCTTACAACTATAAATAGTTTATCCTCAAAAACTAATTTCTTCTAAATGAATGGTCTTTCAGAAACATTCTTTCTAAGTAACCCAGTGTTCCTAATTTAACAAAATTTTTAATATTTTCAGTATTTTAATGTTTACTTTTGAAAAATCTTTAAAAATTTCCTCAATGTCTCCATTTCTATAAATATAAGAACAATATTCAATCAGAGTTTGTGAATAAAACATATGGATAAAACTAATTTTAGGCCATGAATTTTGTTAAGCAGATGTTTTTCTGCTTAGATATATTTATTTGTATTTATATACAACTCAGTGGATTATGCAGTTGATTCGCTCAAATTAATAAATTTAATGAAATCAACCAGCCACACTATTGTTTTGCTTATTTCGTTTGTCACTGAATTGCCTGGGGGGAAAATCGATTCACAAAGTATTGCTAATAAAATAAGTTCACTAGACTAACTTACCCATACCATACTTTGACTTAATTGAATTATTTGAGTACGCAATTGATTATTTGTAAAAGCATGAGCCACACCCTTAGATATGCATCAACTCATTTAGGCTATAAAGTAGTATTTGCTGCAGAATAATCTTTGAATAAATGGATCCCTGGTGTCTACTGGCCACTGTGATACACGGTAAATGGTTAACTTGTACATGAAGCAAGATTGTGTTTTATATTCATATAAGTGTATAGTACAGAAATGAAAGGCTATATTCCTTGAAAAGATGAAATCTTTTTAAAATAAAAATTTCTAACACTTAATTAATACTGTGGTTTTAAATACAGGGAAAATTAATTGACTATGAGAGAGATTTAAACACAATTCATGTTTCCACTTACTTAATCAGATGAAGTGATCTAGGAAGAACCTTTCTGATCGATTCAAGGAGGTTTGGTTCATAGGAAGAGAGAGTCAAATTGATTTATTTCATCTTTACAGTCTGCTTCACACTCAGTTAAAAGACAAGAAAAGAGATCCTTTCTATAGTCAAGTTACTGTTTGCACCACGTTAAAAGAATGAGGTAGTTTACTTTTTTGTCATTATCATCATCATTTTACCTTGCTTATGTATGGAAAAATGGGGATTGGGGTGGGGGTTGTGGGAAAGGTGAATCCATTCTTTTCAGCCATGAAGGATGTCATATAATTTGGTAAAACAGATATATAACATTAAAATTTTATTTTGTGAATATCTTTAATCAGGAAGAAGTTACATATAAATGTAACTTTACCCTCTATAAAATAACAAATTTCAAAATTAAAACATTAATTCCATTAGCCTTTAAAGTGAAAATTATTGGACAATTAAAACCATCTTCTCAAAACTAAATATGAATTATATTACTGTTTATTTTTATGTGTATAATAAATCAAATTTATATTTTACATTTATCTTTCCATGTTGAATACATATAATTCTATAATGTCCCATTTTCCATGTTTAAAAATAGATGCTTTATTTTATCTATTATGAAACTATGAATAAGGAAAATATCCCTAAAATGTTATTAAGAATAACATTTAGAAACCTAGCATGTTATTAACCATTAGTGTGATGATTTCAATATTTGAAAGTTATCTCAACTTATTGTCACGAAAAATTTCTACTCACTATGACTTTTGGCTGTAAAAAGCATCACTTTATAAGTAATAATTTGTGTCTGATAAAAATTCTGATTATAATGTTCTTTTGAAGAAGTCACCTAAATTTTATCCAATTTAACCTTCAGGTACTATTTTGCCCACTGTACTCTTATGCACAGCCTGTGTTATCAGTATATCAATACAAATTCAAATTAAGAGTTTAAGTAGACAATCTTTAATGCTTCTATTTAACTGATGGGAAAATTGGATAATACTCATTCACTAAGTTTAGCTAATTAATAAAAATAAATAAATTACATATGTTTGGCATATATTCTAGGTCAAACATCTGTAAATACTATGAGAAAGTCATTAAAATAGATAAGCAAATAAAAATTACTGGAAGAGGTTAATAAATAACATCTCGATGCTTTTAAACTTACTATGAATGTCTGAAAGGTCATGCTTTAACAGGACATATTTTGGCAGAATGGCACTTTAGGGTCATTTGTAGATTCAGATATCTGTTTTATTTATGTTAGTATCCCCTGGGCCTAGGGTAGTTACTGATGTATCATAGGTATTTAAATAAATAAACATTGTTTGGGGAAATTATTGCATGGGAACAACTGTTACAAACTTCTAGTACACTTGACTCTCAAAGTATTCATCTCTAGTATCCTTACTTACTATTATAAAGTACAGTATCAATGTCTGACTTTCCAATTATTAAAAATTGTTTTGTCATAATAAAAAAGGGTAATCGTTACACGTTTTTTAACAATCTTCTATCTTCACAGAAATGAAGTTAACTACCTATTCAACATTTTATACCCATAGTCTTTGAAAATAAATGAGGGATGTAGTGTGATGGTATATACCACCACAGCAAAACAGGACACTGTAACTGATATCTATTATGTGATCTATCTTCAAAGCCATGAAGGTTATGTATGGTTTCCAAATTCACCTACACATTTGTGATTGCATTCTGTCAGTTTAAAATAACTGTAATAATTAGGAAAATATGCCAAAGTACCACTGTATAAATGAGAACAATTTAATAATTATATTTTATTCTGATTCTGAATAACATTTCTAAGTAAAATGGCCATATATGTTGATGACAAAAAAGAACGCTGTGTTGTTTATCTTCTCCCTTAACCTTCTCCTCACACAAAAAGTGAACACTTTCAAGCCATCTGACCTCCATTTTTATACCTGCAAATTACTTCGAGACCCTGAAACATATGCCTTATATGTTAAATGATAACTATAACTGACCACCACACATAATATTTGAAGGGACATATCGGTTGGTCATTACAGCACGAGTGAGAGAATATCTAGCCAGATACATGCTGGGAAACTTTTATGGTTGTTTCATGCTTAGTCTGAAAGGACTTAGAATATGCAGGTGGTACTTTTTATAGATCTTTATGCACAGCAGAAATACAAGGAGACACATTTCATGAAGATTGTATGAATAGAAAAAGGGAAAATGCTCAAATATTCTAAGGGCTTTCCATCACTTTTTACCCACTATTCACTTTCACTTTACCACTTTACCCACCGAAACAAAGTCCTCCAAGCAATCTGTCAGTGACTTGACTTCATGAATAGGGTATTCACAACTTGGAAATTCACCCTAAACCCTTTTCTACTCCCTGCCCGCAAGAATATGAAACCCAACACAGATCTGGAGCATCTGGTCTAGGAAGAATTTCGAGTAAGTCTACTTCGGTGGCCTGGATGGTAGATGAAGCATGGGGACTGAGGCTGGGCGAGGGCAGCAGAGTCACCGGAGGGGTGGGGAAAGGCTGATAACTGGTCACGGGGTACAGCGGGAGCACCCTGCCTTTCAAGAAGGCATGTGGGAGAACCACACGTTCCCCTGAGAAGAGCGACCACCAAAGAGCCAGAAGTCTCCATTAAGTCTGTGCCACAGAGCCTGACTTGCAGTGGAGACAGCGCAGCGGGGAGCGGTCCCACGGCCGCCAGCGGTGGGACCCAACTGCAGCTGATGCTCACGCTACCGTTTAAAGACATTTAGAAACACAACGGATCCTAGCCTGTGGGGTCACCGTCCCGGGCGGTGTAAACAGGGCGCTAGGGTAAGGGGACATCCTCGACCCCCTCGTGTGGCGAGCCAGGAGACTCTGACCCCCGTACAAAGTTACCTGCAGGAGGCAACCAGTACCCTGGTTCTCCAAGCACCCTCCTCCTCCCACCCACTCCCGCTCCTCCGCCCCGTCCCTTACCTTGGTTGTTAGAGACGTGACTGCAGTCGCCTGGCCACGCTGTCAGCAGAGGCAAGAAGAAACCAAATTGCAAAAGAAATTTCCGGACTTCGCAGCCCCCCATGGTTCTCCTAGGCTCTCTTTTCCTCTCCCTTAAAGAGAAGTGGCGGCAGCGCAGGCAGGTGTTCTGGGTAGGATGGGGGTCCTTGTCCACGTCTTCTTCCTCCTCCTCCTCCTCCTCTTCCTCCTCCACCCGGCCCGCAGGGGGTGTCCCGGGGCGCCCCCTGCGCGAGGTCCCGGGAACAGGGCACGAGGGTCCAGGCTGCCCAGTTGCAGGTGCAGCTGCTTCGGAGGAGGACGCTGCCTGCGGCGCCGGGGAGCTCCTCGCGGCTGGAGGCGAGGAGAATTGCATCCACCACAGTGTCCCGCTCGCGCGAGGACTATTCACTTGGGCCCGAGAGAGCGCGCGCGCAAGAGCGAGCTCGGGCTGTGGTTTGGGGGAGGGGAGCGAGGGGGCGGGGAGCGCCTTACCGCGAGGACGGGGACGGGGACGGACTGCCAGGTGGGGCGGGCAGTTGGGGCGGCCCGAGGACCTCTCCCGACTCAAGTGGGCACTTGCGGAGCCAAAAGCAGGGGAGGCGCTGCAGCTGTGAAGAGGCGTGAGGGCCGCGGGAACTTTCCTCTGGCCGGTGCGATGGAAGCCGGGCGGACGAGGTGGCTCAACGGGGCTGAGAGTCGTTCGGCCGAGGCGCGGACTGAGCCCTCAGCACCTGGCCTGAGCGGCGTGGGCAGCGGCCCGCACCGCGGACACCTCCAACTCTGCCGCGTCTGCGCCGCGCTCTGGCCGTGGCAGCGGTTTTCCGGGCATCTCTGAGGCCGCCCTTAGTCCCACAAGCACTTAGCCGCCCATTTCAGAGCAGCGGCGCCGACCGTTTTAAGAGGAGTCAGCTCCCGACACCGCCTCCCACTTACTTCTCCACATTTCTACCGCTGGAGGGGGTGAGTGCCGTGGACAGGCGCTCCCGTCCGGGGACAGCTCAGCGGCGGCAGTCAGCCCGACCCTCCTCCGCGCGGGTCGCCCAAACTTGACCACCAGAGCGAGCGGCTCAGCGCAGTAGCCGCCTCCGCGGCTTCCAGTTGTAGAAAGCAAAGCGCGGGGAGGAAGCAGCAGAGAGGGGTTACATCAGGCTGGAAAGTGGCGGGTGTACGGCGCCCGGGCTCGCCGAGGTCCTTGCGTCGCCTTGCGGAGGTGACTTCGCGGTGGAGGTCACGAGCATCGTCGCAGCCTTGACGCTGGGATTCAGGGGTCCCCGAGCGTCCACGGCGTGGTGGCGTCGGGCCACGCTCTCCTAGCAGTCCAAGGGCCGAGTGGCGCGTGGCCACATCCACAGCAGCGCAGGGGCGCCGTGGGCTGACGGCTCTCTCCGCGCGAGCCGCCCCCTCGCGGCACCCACTCCCTCCCTGCGCTCGGGTCTCCTGGAAGCCGAGGCGCGGGCCACTTGGTGGGACTCCGCGGCCCCCGCCCCAGGGCCGGGGCAACGCGGCGTGCTGACTGGGAGGACCCTCGGCGTCCGCGGTCCCCACCACCTCGCCCCGCGGCCGAGGCGGGCGCCCAGGGCAGGGACGGAGCCCGGAGCGCTGTAGAGCCCGGCCAAGCCCAGCCTTCTCCCGGCCTGGCAGCCGCGGCTCGGATGCCGCCAGTTCGGCGCTAGAGGGGGTTAGTCGACAACAAAAATGCCTGCACCGCTCGCAGGTGGAGGCGGCTCATCAGGCCAGGAACCGAAAGGAGGGAGGGATGCTGTCAGGCTAAACTTAACGCCTTGGTTAAGGGCGCGTCAAGGAAACCGTATCGCTTGGGTGGGGATTTCCGTGATACTTTATTTGTTACTAGTATTTCCAACATCATTTTTCTTTCTTGAAGGGACTTCGGCTATCACAGTCGAGGGAGGTTGAAAACCCCACTTCAAAACCCGTCGGAATGTTTTGAGAAAATGTGGATGGTAATGGAGAAATGTGAACAGAGGAGAGAAAGTAGCGGTCTTGTAAAGGATATACGATATTTTCCAAGTGGGCAGAAAGCACAGGAGGGAAATGGCACAGTGATAAGAGGTCAGGGGAGCGGGAGATGGAGCCAAGGGTCGGCGTTTGACGCTTACAGAGTTCTGGAAGGGAAAGGACCCTTCTATTCCATGCATTTCTGCGCTGCGATGTTTTTGTGCCACACACCATAGCTGAAGAAGTTTCACTTAATGCCTTACAGTAAATTGGAAGGAAAGAAAGAAGGAGAGCAAGAAATGTCCCATGTCAAAAATTCTGCTGCGTGGAGAGAAATGGTGAAATACAAGCGATTTGGAGAATGTGAGGAAGGGTTCTGATTGGTAACTATACTCTCATCCTTATTAGGAATTCATACACCTCTGCCTCTCTTTGAAGGTGTCCACACCAACTTAAATGTATGCAAATCATTTCTAAAAAGATACCATGTGTGGAGTTTATATATCGGCACTTAAAAGAGTAAAATCTGACTTTGATACTCATTTTGCCACTCTTACTGATATTGATTGACCACATGAGCATTTGCAAACTCATTTTAGAGTTTATAAACTCAGTTACAAAATAAAAAGACTACATTATCACCATTATAATATAAATCATTGTGTCTAAATAATGTTCTTAGAAATGTTTAATGATTCATTATCTGATAATTTTATTCAAAATCTCTTTTTATATACTGTCAAAAATATGTTTCCATGACCTTTTGTAATTAAATTTTCATTTTTAAATGTTGGCTTACAGTAAATCTATAAACTTCATTAATAATTCACTAAAAGAAAAATCGTTCAAGAAAGTCCTTATAAATTGAAGGAATGCATAATATTATTATTTTAAAAATATAAACCATGTGAATCTATTTCTATACTTTTACTTTTGAAATTAACTAGACTTGCAAGGGAAACATTTTTAATGGAACATCACCAAAAAGAAGTTATTTCAGTATAATTCCTAGCATAAAATATTTTAAAATCAAAGTTTAAAATCAAGTTCTGATGTTTTACTTGAGTGTTGCATTTTAGAGAATATCTTATAAAACACCAAGAAGTTTCACTTAAAATTAGACTAGAAGGCAGTACTTTTAGTGGAAGGAAGGGGAAAAGGCAGAAAAAAAAAAAGGAGAAAGAAATAGAGAGGAAAACTTAGATTCATTTCTAGGACTCACGCTTAGTTAGAAATCATAGCACAGTGCCTGAAACATAACCTGTTACTTCAAAGTAACAATAATCCGCTTGATTAACCTGAATTTCTAGTCCCCCCATGCACTGTACTTACAGTTCAGCTACAGTTCATAATTTGTATTTGTTTAAATGAGCCAAAGTCAAGCTTGACATATATACCTGGTTAGATAATTGATAGTCATATTCTTGTCTTGGCTTTTAAGAAAAAAATATTACAAGATTTTTCTCAATATTAAAACATACTTCACATGTTTACGTATGTTTGGATGCTGTCTATTGCATGCCTAGAAGATAATGACATCTTAAGTAAAAACTCATCTAAAAAATGAGTTAAAATATGATTATCATCGCCTTTGACAATAGCAAGATTCCATGAGTTTGACATGATTATTAATGTTAAAACATGATTGTAAAAAAGAATTACCATGACCGTTTGACCATTTATGTTTATATATATGTGTGATTATATATATACACACACACAAAGATGCACAAATATATATGTGCATGTCTCTCTAAAATATTTGTTTAGTTCTTTTTATGTGCTAAATTCTCTTCACTCAGGGAAGAGTTAATGGTAAACTACTTTGTGTAACAATAATTTCTTTTATTAAGCTAACATTTTATTTAAAATATAGTCATGGTTATCTATGTAAGCTAGATGCAATTACACTTAGAAATGTACTTCCTTTTTGATTTTCTAGCAGTGTTGATATATTTGCTGACATGTGACAGTTTCAAAATTATAAGCTACTCAATGAACCAGATGCAATATTCGTGTAGATTTATCTGCACTTGTCTGAATCATACCCATACTCAGAAAAGCATTCATGTCTCATTTTTCAGAACTATATTGTTCAGAATTCTTTTGTATTCTCTCAGACTATTGTTCTTCACGATATATGTGGTCTGGATTCAGGTAAGAAATGATGAAATTTTTTATTAAATAAAGGATATATGACATTAAAAACTGGTGTGCTTTTATTTATAGTAGAAATAATAGTATTCATAAATATTATTTGCTTTTTAAAATGATTAAAAGAGGAGAGACTTAACCTGCAATTACTTCCTTTGAGAAAAAAAGAAGGATTATAATGTTTAATACTCAGCGTGTTTCAAGACTTGAGAAAGTCTTAAGTATATTATTCTGGTAGAAGAGTAAATTAATCCATTCACAGCAGCAATTTGCATTCTCTAAGGTCAAGGTAGAAGAAACATAAATAAAAAGAATGTTGATCCTCAAATATGACAAAATATCAGGTCTTAAAAGATTAGGTATGTACTTTGAAAAGAACAAATTGCATAAATCTTTTTTGATAATATAAAATGTAAAGACATGCTGTAGGCAATAATATTATTATATTCATGCCATCAACTTTAAAATATAAGTTAGTTACAAGATTGTATTCTGTGTTTCAGCATTGAAACAGCTAAAGTAAAAATAAAATCCACAATGTCAAATATAGTTAATTTGAGTCTCTTTGCGTTTAGAAAGTATGTAATTAGGGGAAAACATGCACATTGTTTACTTCAGAAATTTTGCTTTGGTGTTAGGAAGTAGATAATAATTTTCTGAAAAAGAACATTCAAAGAAGTGAATTCTAAGCCTATCATATCTTAGAAATCTTACAGAAGAAAATGCAACTTGAAGTTACATAAAATGTACTATTGTTGATTCTGCTGTGATAATTGAATTTTGGTTCTTGTGTTAGTTACATGCAGTGAAAGAAAAATATATGCACATATGTCATATACATATCATATTACCTATGTGTGTGCATGAAATTCAATAAAAACATTGTCTCTAGTACTTTTCTAATTCAGTAACCGTTTGCCAAGCAAGATTTTCACATCCATTTGTGCTGAGCATCGTAAAGAAAGTACAAAGATTACTTGGATTTAGTTCTTACCTCTCAGAAGTTTATATTATATTACAGTACAAAAAACAAAAAAAAACTATTCCAATTAAAATCAATCTCTGTGTTCCTACAGTGGAGTTCCAAATTATTATACTTATGTAAGAGGGAAAGAATCATACCGTCACCTTCTAAGGCATGGATTTCTTACAGTTATTTTCTTGAGTTAAACTCACTCTTGGTATGCATTGGTCCATCTTCTAAAGGCTAGTACAAGAACTTTTACTAACATTAAAAACAATACTAAAGGTTATGCACAATGACCTAATAATTTAACTAGATTCAAATAACTTGCAATATAATAAAGTTGACTTAACAGTCTGTGTGGCATCACGTATCCACAAAAAGTAATTTTAGTAAATTATGTAGAGACTTTTAAAGTTATAAATTTAAATTTATTTCAGTTTTACAAGTTGTATATTAGTTTATCTTTCATTCCTCAAAGTGACCAGCTGGGTCAAAACAACTGCTTTCATTGATTTATAATAAATACCATTAAAGAGCATATTCTAAATATCAAGTAGGTAACAACTGATGATAGAAGTAAAACTGCCTCTAAAAACCCCTATAAATATTGAGATATGTGTGATTATGTCCATCATAACAAATACCACAAGAATATTGCTATTAATTTTATTCAAATATTCAAAATAAAAATCTAGTCCAAATATATTTGGTATTTTATCTTGAACTATTCCTGCATCGTGATACTTTGTGCCTTGTTTCACAAATATGCAAAACAAGAAGACACTTGGGCATGTCAAATACTTAAATGTTAAATTTACTACTAATAATATCCATATGAATAACAATTATGCACTAAACATTTCAATTATGTGATACCAATAATACAAAACGTGCTTTTTTTTACTGCATTCAAACTGGGGTATATTAAAAGTATCAGATGAAGATAAGTGACTACTTAATGCATCACTTAAGCTGGACTTTATGGGTAAAGTTTTTTCATAAAAATGTTTTTTACATTATTTCAGTTCAGTTTGCAAGCACGTACCACGTTGACATTTTTGAAATTCTAGTTTTTTTGTTTTTAAATTAAAAAAAGTTAAAGGACAAGTTTTGAGAGAATGACAACCGAATAAAAACTTAATATGCCCAATGTTTACATTTTATGTAAGGAGTTCTATATCATCATACTCATAGTGCTTTTTTTTTTTTGCTGTGCCTATTAAAATGTTTTCATGGAATATAAATATTTTTAATATCACCTAATTTAATAATGATTAATAAGTATATGGAACTGACACCAATCATTTGACAATTAGCATATGGTTATTCATCTACTTGCCTAACTTTGATACAAATATCTAATCTTTTCGAGGACCCTGAAAAGTCTTCAAAGAACAGAGAATGTCTCCTTTACATCTCTACAAAAAGCATTTACTGAATAATTATGTATTTAATATTTATCTTTATATTTTTGGTCAAAATTTTCCATCATCATTAATTTTTTTCATAAAGAATAATTTAATACCTACATAATCAACTGTAAAAAGTACCTAATTTCCCCTTTTGTTTAAGATCATTAAATATTTATATTGCTAATATTTGAGTCAATATAATTTTATAAATATTATATGTGAATAATATATATTATTACATGTGTGTATGTTGCATGCATATTGAGCCTATGCAGAGTTGTTATGAAAATGGTCTTTTGGCTACATGGGAACTAAACCTGCTGTAGAGTCCATGCGACACTCTGTTGATATTTCAGTGTTAAATTTGATATATGGTCTATAGTATTAGAAGTATACTGAAATTCATAGTACTTGGAATTAGATTGTGATATCTTTGCTATTTTTATGGGTTAAAAAATTCTAAATTAATGAAAAAAGCAGGAAAGCAAACACTAGGTTGACTTAGATTGGTATTAATTTGTGATCATCCTAGTTTACATTTAATTGCTCCTGAGTTATTTTGCATCATGACTTAAAATATGTAAGTAATGGGAAGTATACCCATGCTTATTTTTGAATTTTATCCAATGTGAAAAAATAAGAAAGTTCCTTACTCATTGAAAATATGTAGAATTTTTTAAAATATTTCAAATTATTTATCTAAAATAAATGCTACTGATATACGAACACTGCCTAATAGAACTTTTTGCAGTGTTAGACATAGCCTGTATCTCTGCTGTCTGATACAGTAGCCACTAGCTATATGTAACTTTTGAGGGTTTGAATGTATCTAGCATAACTGAGAAACTGAATTTTTAGTTTGAGTTAATTTTAATAAATTTACATTTAAATAGCCATATTTGGCAGTGACTACCGCACTGGTGAGCGCATATCACCACTTTTCAATACCTTCACATTGATAATATAGAAATTCTACCTTACACAGTCATGTTTAGCAGTCTTGTTTATCATCAACAAAAATGAAGCTCACCTTGGACAATAACTCTGTTATGACATGTGTTTACACTGTTTTCAAAACTAACTTGATTTGACATGTTTTTTGCATATTACACTGAGTTTGTCAGAAGGCATTAAACAGGCACTGATAGAAACTCACATATCTTTAAGAATTAATTCAATTATCAATAGACTTACCTAATGTGCCTAATTTTGGATGCTACTATTTAAAAAATGGTTTGGAGCCATTTGTCATCTTAGTTCTGCCCACTATGTCTGCTACACTGTCCTGGGTCTCATAAAATTATAGTGACATAAGGAGCTCAATAACGGTAGTGGAGATTCCAAAATTAATACTGTTTCCTAGAGACTCGACAAAGAGGCAGTAGGATTTTTCCATTTAGATGCTAGCATTTGCATTTGTATTTTGTTCCGTTTCTTGTGTTGTTTTGTTTTTCCCCTTTTTGACTTTTTGATTTACATGTAAAAACGTTGTTAGGAACCCTTTTTCATGTCCATAGATTTTTTTTTAATATAAGGATACACATGAAAGCCAGAGAACCTATTCACCACTGTTCCATTTATATTATCTTAAATTGTCACTTGATGGTATCTTTCTATAGCTTTACTTTATCACAAATGCCAAAGTAAAAAATAAATCCAATAAATATATTATCTCCTACAGAAATCTTGAAATATGATTAAAGAAAAATTTTTAATATTTATACTACTTAGCAAACACACGGTGTTTACACTATCCCAATTACCAATATTAACTTCAGCTAATAATTACAAATACTAATTACAAACATGGATTCAATTAATCCTGAAAACAACACTCTAAAGTGGGTGCTATTATTATCTTCATTTTATAGATTAGAAAGCTGAAGCACAGAACTTTCCCACCGTCTCCCAGCCAGTAAAGTGGTAAAACAGGGATGGATGGGAGCCCAGGCAGTCTGGCTCCAGAAGCTGTGCTTTTTATCACTATGCTGCTTCATTTGTATCCCTGAATGTTCACCCAAATATACAAAAGCATGCACATTTATAGTTTGCATGTATCTGTGTATCCATTCATATAAATTTTATCTAATTCCTTAAAATTAAGCTCAAATCGTGAAATATTATCAGTGAATCTCCTTCCCAGTTGTGACGAAGTTCCTGAATGACCACATTCTTTTTTCTCACTGCCCAACATTTTGCACACTTCTGACTCTTGCAAGATCCACTTTCCCTTTTTTCTTAAAAATCTTTCTCTTAAATGACACCTGTCTCCAAAGCTACTAGCTTGTATTTATTCAGCTATTATGTTTTGTGCTCCATCTGGAGCGTCTTTGCAAGGCATTGAGTATTAAAGTGATGAATAAAACAGATAAAGGCTTGCTAGCACAGAATCTACATTCTAGGGTTAATTCAGTGCTTACCATGCATCTCACGTTGTTCTATGTGCATTAAACATCCTAGCGCATTTAATATTTACAGCCCTATAAGATAGATACTGTTATTGTACCCATTTTACAAATGATGAAGCCAAAGTATATACAGTATATACTAATTAGAAGAAAAGCAGTTATTCTTAGGTTTAAAAAAGTCTCTGTCCTCTCTTTGTAATACAGGTAAGGGTATAATAAGAGAGATTATTGGAATTTATTGGGATGCTGACTTTCTGTTCATGAGGATAAAGGCTATTTCACAAATATACTATATGTGACAGAGAAGCTTTTACGAAAAGAAAACCTTGAGGCTATAGCACCTACCCGTATTTTACTTCCTTGCCATTATGAAAATGATAACACATTCATACCAAAAACCTAAAGAATGTTTGAGTACGTTGATACCTTTTGTTGCAAATTGAGAATATATTTTTCTCTTTAAATTACTTGTTTACATTGTAAAAGTCATGTAAAAATATCATAAAATAATGTGTAAAATTGAAAAGAAAAATAACACCTTTTTATTTTGCTACTCTAATATGATTACTCTTACTGTTTTAGTGTATTTTATTTCAGACATCATAAGCTGCCCCTCCCTAATATATAGTCTAGGTGCTTGAAACTGTATCATGCATTCAGATGTGTATTGCATTTCTATTTCTCCACTAACTACTTGACTTTAAAGCATTGTGGGTTTATTTATATAGAGATGCCCTTATGATATAAATTTGGTAAAATGATACGAAAACAACTAGTAAAGACAGGCATTGCTGTGTGAGGATGATGATGCAAATTTGATAAATTAAGTAGGATTTTTATAATTCTTATAATTTTCAGAAAACTATTTGATACTATAAACATATATGATAGCATCAATTCAGAATTTCAAAGTGCTGAAATGAGTTTTGCTGTTGTTGCTATTTTTTTACAAAAAGTTTTCACAATATTATCTCGTGTGGGGAAAAGACAATGCAATGCTTTTCTTAAAGAAAGAGTCTTAATGTGCTACTACAATAAGAATAAGAGGATGATTCCCTGAATTGTATATTCTAGACAAAATTGCAAAATAATTTAAGCCAGTGCATTTCTTTTACTTTGTCTTTAAATATTTCCTTTGTATACCATTCCTCCTTTTAGTTACACAATCTGATAATCCAATTTTATCTGTTTTCCTTATAAAAAGAAAAAATGTAAAGGAATTATCTAATGATATATGAAATGAAAGCAATTGAAGCCATGCCATCTTAGACAGCACTGTTTCATCAATGGCTCACAATAGAATAACAATAATAACAATATACATTTGAAAATGTGAAGCTCGAAGAATAAACTGCCGAAAATCACATGGGCAGTAAATGTCTCAGCATTTCCTTATACTCTTCGCATTTAATCTGATTTTGGGCTGACAACAAATACTTTCTAAATAATTTTATTTATCATTACCCATTCATGTGGGTTTTTTTAAATTGCCTGTAATGTCGTGGCATAAAACCAGAATTTCATCATAATCAAGGTATATGTGGGGTAGAAATTCTGATAGGGCACAGAAGAAAACAAAGCTTGTCTCTCATCTACAATGTCTGCTTAGAAAACTCAAGGGCTGTGGAAAACTCAAGGATCTCCACTTAGATGTTTGTAAATTGATACTGGCTATGACCTCAGCTAGGAATTCCAATCAGAACTTCCATACCAGATTTCTCCATGTGGTCTGGGTTTCCTTGGAGAACATATGGCCCACATCTCAATGGGAGGAATATACATATCATGTTGTAAGAAGAGTAAATGTGATGGAAGATCTTTTCATGGCAATTTTGGAAAATATAACCTATCATGCCTGAGAAAGCCTAAGTCTGTGAAAATAAGATAGGTGTGTCTGTAATGAAAGCAGCCAGAACCTCCATTTGTTGGGCAAGAAATGAGGGAGACACATGAAAGAGAATATTCCACCAGGTCATCTAGAATTCAGTTTCAGTTTCATAGGGATACTCATGGGCTAAGGAATCCCAGCAATACAAAACAGGACAAAAACATCAGTCTGTAGGGAATGTGGAATAAGTTACAAAGGTCCGATTGAAATGAAAATGTATCTTCTCAGCTCAAAGGAAATAACTTTATGAGAAAGACTGACAGAGATGAAAATCTCTGAAAAGTTACAGTAAGAGCTTATGAGAAAGAAAAAGGTAATTGATAAACCCCAGAACTAGAAATGGAGAAACCAACATCCACGTAAAATTTTCTTTTTTTCAGAGTTAACCATGAAAGTTGAGTTGGAGGAGGAAATAAATATTTAGGAACCCATACCTTTGAAATAATTAATGCTTAATTAATATTTGATGGATATTATTTATTCTAAGTTGAGTCTGTGACTATTAGGTTAAGTGACTATCCATTGTCTAAAACAGTGTACTCATGGGATATGCACAGTTTTTTGTTTTTTTTTTTTTTTAAATTGAGTCTCGCTCTGTCACCCAGTCTAGAGTGCAGTGGTGTGATCTCGGCTCACTGCAACCTCCACCTCCTGGGTTCAAGTGATTCTTCTGCCTTAGCCTCCTGAGTAGCTGGGATTATGAGTGCACCACCACACCCGGCTAATTTTTTTTTTCTTTTAGTAGAGACGGGGGTTTCACCATGTTGGCTCAGGCTGGTCTCAAACTCCTGACCTCATGATCTGCCCTGCTTAGGCTCCCAAAGTGCTGGGATTACAGGTGTGAGCCGTTGTGCCCGGCAGGATATGTACAAATTTATACTTAGTGCTGGGGAAGATTTGATTCCTAAAGGGGTAGGAGGAAATCAAAATAGATTTTTTGTTTAGATGATATTCCTTAAGTCATATGTTTAAGACACCAGTAATGTGTGGCTTAGTTTGTTCTGGTCTATGCATTCGTCTTCCAGAAATCCATCCACATTCCTATCTAGCAAATGGCCTGACTCTGGTACTGCTGTTAAATTGCACACTTTTATGCTTTATTACTAGCAAGGAGAGAAAACAGGAATTTTCCATTGAATCTAAATCCCAGACAAAGGAAAATCTATAGTAAGTCTGGTATTGAAATTGAGCACCAGATTTGCCAACCATTTTTATCTCAGGTTGTTATAATTTCTTTTTTAAAAATAAGATTTCTGTTACCATCCTGCTGATTTTCTGTTGAAATTTTTGCCTTGCCCATCTCCTTTCAAGAAAGGTAATTCTTTTTAGGACAAAAGTAACTCATTCTATGTGATAACTGGTTCACATGTATTGAAGATATCACTTTATACTAGAGTTGATTTAGGAATTATGGAATGAACTATGGGCTAAGGAACCCCAGCAATACAAAACAATAAGCTCCTGTCACTTCAACTGAGGCCATTTGACCTATGCACTGCTGTTCAAATTACAGGTTCACAGGTCTGACCTTATCCTGAAGAACTGGAACAGTATTCATCAGGTGATAACTTGACAACAATAGAAGCATTAGAAGCATATACAAAGCAATCTAAAAGTTATCACTTTCTGGAGAGTCAGTCAACTGGTTTGACAAATGAAACTTTCTAACTGCTAAGTGAGCTGTCTAGCATTGTGGGAATGCTTTGCATTTAATAGTTAAAAAACAAAAACTCTATTAATATTATACCAACAAAATAATAAGATAAAATATTAACTTAATAATCCTATGAACAAATTGTAATTGCAGTGCTAATTTGCATTTTAAGGGTAGATAAATTTGTTGATATTTAGCAAGAGGAAAGATATTAGGATGAATAAGAGAATATTTGTAGGTATGGGACATAGTAAGCATGTTGAAAATATGCTTGAAAAGGAACTTTAATAGGATTGCTTATTTAAAAAAATTTTTCACATAGAGAGATTTTCACTATTCTTAATAATAACTGATAAGACCTTTGGACTGAAATAATGTGAGCCATAAGTTATTGTGATTTTCTATCAGTGTTTGAAAGATAAAAACATTAATATGAACAGCAGATCTTCAAGATAACTAGGCAAAGGAAGTATTGATATAACTGAGGGTATTGCTGCGTGCTGGGGAGCCGTATGAAATGTGATGGAGTTGTTCTTAAAATACTAATGGAACAAAAATTCTCTGAAATAAAACAACACAACTATTTTTCATGTTATTTTTAGCTTTCTACAAGAGAAAGCACTGAAATAAACTTATCAGAATATGGTGAATAAAAACCATATATGCAGAAAGGGATATTCATCTATGTTTTTAGCATCTATATGTGTAGAATAAATGCTTAAAACGTGTTTATTTAATGAAAATTTTATGTTAACTAATAATTATCTTGATAATCCTGTTTTAATTGAAAGTAATTGGTCAATGGTTAAAGTAATAAGGTAGTTGAGAAAAATATGACAAAGAAAATCATAATGGGAATTGGGCCAAGATGGCCGATTAGAAACAGCTACTGTCTGAGGCACTCACAGAGAGGAATGAAAGGGGTGAGTGAATACACCACCTTCAACTGAAATATCCAGGTACTCGCCCTGGGACTGATCAAGGAAACAACTCGACCCACAGAGAATGCAGAAAAACAGGGTGGGATGATGGCCCTCCTGGGAGCAACATGGAGCCAAGGGAAACCCCACTCCCAGCTAAGGGAAGCAGTGAGTGAGTGTGCAACTCGGGGAAACCATGCTTCTCCCATGGATCTTTGCAACCTGCAGATCGGGAAGTCCCCTCATGGGTCCACTCCCTAGAGCCTTGGGTGAAACACACAGAGCTGTGTGGAATCTTGGCAGAGCAGCTGCTAAGGCAGGCACAGAGACCCAGGAGTTTTACATACTCCGTCCCAGGATCCCCAGCAAGGGTGTCTGCAGCTTAGGCAAGGCAGGAGGTCTGTGCATACCCACAGGAAGGGAACCGAATCCAGAGAGCTGAGCAGCATCAGTCTGTGGGTCTCACTCCGATGACACCTCAAAAGATAAGACCCACTTCCTTGGAATCTGAGGAGTCCAAATGGTTGGGACGAGGAAGGGGTTCACCAGCACAGCACAGCTGCTTTGCCAGAATGTGACTAGACTGCTTCTTTAAGTGGGACCCCGATCCATTCTTCCTCATTGGGCAGGACCTCCCAGCCTAGGCCTCCAGCCACCCCTGCCCCCGTTCTACAGCCAGCAGAGTTCTAATTTCTCCCTGGAATGGAGTGCCCAGGACGCGGGACAGGCTGCCTTCTTGGCTGTTCAGGTGCCTCAGCCAGTTCAATCTGTGAGCCTTGGAGAGCCCGAACCGATAAAGGGCTGAAGGGATCTCCAAGCAGCACAGCTGCTCTACCAGAAAGCAGCCACAGTGCTTCTTAAAGCAGGTGCCTGGTTCCATTCTTCCTGAATGGGTGACAGCTGCAAACTGGTGTCTCCAACCACCTCCTGCAGGTGCATTCAGGCCAGCAACAGGTCAGTACCCACCTAGAATGGAGCTTCCAGAGGTCGGACAAGGCTGCCTTCTTTGCAGTTTTGCAGACTTCACTGGTGATACCTCCATGTATAGGAAAAACCAAGGCAACTAGGGTCTGGAGTGAACTCCCAGCAAAATGCAGCAGCCCTACAAAAAAAAGGCCAGACTATTAAAAGAAAAACAAACAATCAGAAAACAACAACAAAACCCACAAGAAACCCATCCAAATAGGAGCAACCTTAAATATTGAAGGTAGATAAGCCCACAAAGATGAGAATGAATGAGTGCAAAAACGCTGAAAATTCAAAAAGCCAGGGTGCCTCTTTTCCTCCAAATGATCGTGACATCTCTCCAGCAAAGGAAAGAATTCCCTGTTTAATAAATGGTGCTGGAATAACTGGCTATCCATATGCAGAACATTGAAACTGCCCCATTTTCTTATACCGTAAACAAAAATCAACTCAATATGGATTAAATACTTAAATGAAAACCCAAAACTATGAAAGCCCTAGAAGAAAACCTAGGCAATACCATTCAGGACATAGGCATGGGCAAAGATTTCATGATGAAGACATCAATAGGAATTGCAACAAAAGCAAAAATGGACAAATGGGATCTAATTAAACTAAAGAGCTTCTGCAAAGCAAAAGAAGCAAGCAACAAGAGTAAACAGACAACCTACAGAACAGGAGAAAAATTTTGCAATCTCTTCATCTCACAAAGATCTAATATACAGCATTTATAAGGAACTTAAACAAATGTATAAAAAAACAAACAAACAACCCCATTAAAAAGTGGGCAAAGGACATGAATGGACACTTCTCAAAAGAAAACATGCATGCAGCCAACAAACATATGCTAAAAAGCACTACATCACTGATTATTAGATGTATGCAAATTAAAACCACAATGAGATAACATCTCACATCATTCAGAATGGCTATTGCTAAAAAGTCAAAAAATAACAGATGCTGATGAGGTTGTAGAGAAAAGAGAATGCTTAGACACTGCTGGTGAGAGTGAAAATTAGTTCAACCATTGTGGAAGATAGTGTGGCAAGTCCTCAAAAACCTATAAACAGAAATACCATTAGACCCAGCAATCCCATTACTGAATATATGACTAAAGGAATATAAATAATTGTACTATAAATACACCTGCATACATATGTTAATTACAGCACTGTTTACAATAGTAAAAACTTGGAATCAACCTAAATGCCCATCAGTGGCAGACTGGATAAAGAAAATATGGTACATATACACAGAATACTAGGCAGCCATAAAACAGAGCCACATCAGGTCCTTTGCAGGGACATGGATGGAGCTGGAGGCCATTATCCTTAGGAAATGAATGCAGGAACAGAAAAGCAAATGCCACATTTTTTCATTTATAAGTGGGAGGTGAATGATGAGAGCACACAGACACATGGGGGAAAACAACACACACTGGGGCCTGTTGGAGGGTGGAAGGAGGGAGATCGTCAGGAAGAATAGCTACTGGATGCTGGGCTTAATACCTGGGAGATGGGATGATCTGTGCAGCAAACCACCATGGCATACGTTTACCTGTGTAACAAACCTGCACATCCTACACATGTACCCTTGAACTTAACATAAAAGTTGGAAATTTAAAAAAACTCGTAATAGATTGATTTTTTCACTTTTTCACTTCTATAAATAAATATTAAATAATATTAAGGTTCTTTAAAGTGAAAGTAAACAGATTGTAACAATTCATTTTCAAAATATAAAGGGTAAATGCATCGTTACTGCATTCGATAGAAAGAAACTTATTAGTGGTGATTAATCTAAGTTACAATTTTATTTGCAAACTTCAGCAGACCCAAAACTACTTATTTAAGAATGTTTTGGATTGATGTTTTCCCCTTAGCCCATATCCATGCAGTTGTGGGATTAGTTTTTATCTTTGTGAGAATTTGGGTAGACCTTTCAGAACATAGTATCTACTGAGATATGCCATTAATTTCTTCTTCCTGGAATACACATGCTTTTCCTCATATCACAAAGTGGAGTTTAATTCCTCATCCCCTTGAATCTAGACTGGCATTAGCACTTGTTCGGACTATCAGAATTCTGTGGAAAGGATATTCCAGGACATCAAAACCTAAGGTCATAAGAAGTCTTTCAAGTTCTTCCTGGGTTTCTCGGAATGATTAGGATTCTGCCTGTTGGGACATGGTCACCATGCTACAAGAAGGTCAAGCCACATGGGGAGGCCATTGTAGGTATGCTGGTTGACAGCTCCAGGTGAGCTCTGAACTAACAGCATCAACCAACAGCCATGTGAGTGAGCCATATTAGTTGATCAGTCAGTTGATCTGATTCCAGCCTCAGCCACATGAGAGGCCCTAGAACAAATTAGCCAATAGAGCCCACTCAACCCATAGAACCATAGGTAAAAACAAACTGTTGTTTCAATAATTTGAAAGAATAATAAACTGCTGTTTCAAGTTTCTAATTGCTTAATGGTTTGCTGATCAGCATTAGAAAACTGCAACAATTCTCGATGAGCATAGTTTGGTATCCAACACATAGAATTTTTCCTCCAAACACTGACAGATATAACATTGAGACAGTCTACTTTGGTCAAACAAATATGACATATGTAGCAGGTTTAACATTAGTTAATTTTAAGCCAGTGATGCTGCTTCCCTAACTTTACAAATCATAGGCACAAAAATACAATAATATGTTTACAAGTTTATACATATTTTAGGGAGAAATTAAAATTATATTTATTAATAAATTTTTCTCCTCATAAATTAAGAACCCATCCTGAGCTAGATGTTAACAGGGCTACTAGTGTATAACCTTACCTCAGCTGTAAGGTTAGCATTTACATCTTAAAACATCAGTCTGTTTTAGGAAAAGATGTGGTTTGGTTCTGTGTCCCCACCCAAATCTCACCTTGAATTGGAATCCCCATGATCCCCATGTGTCAAGGGTGGGACCAGGTGGAGATAACTGGACCAGGTGGGCAGTTTCTCATATGCTGTTCTTGTGGTAATGAGTGAGTCTCATGAGGTCTGATGGTTTTAGAAGCATCTGGCATTTCTCCTGTTTGCACTCATTCTCTCTCCCGCATCCCCGTGAAGAGGTGCCTTCTGCCGTGATTGTAAGTTTCCTGAGGCCTCTCCAGCCATGCAGCACTATGAGCTAATTAAACCTCTTTCATTTATAAATTACCCAATCTTAGGCAGTGCTTTATAACAGCATGAGAACGGACTAATACAGGAAACATAACAAAAGAGGCAACAATTATTTTCATTATTTTCCAAGTGTCTGAACGAACAGACTTGTTCATGTTTACAACTTAAAACAAAATTATTGCCAATATCCTGAAGAAAGATACATGTTCTGTTGCATTTTAACATTTTATATGCATTTGGGGTTATGTTTATTTACTTCCCCAATTGCCAAGAGCATAGTATTTTCACTTTAAGGTGAGGATTTTACCATTGCATTCCTTAAAAATTTATATCTAAGTTTTGGAAAAGTAAAATTTGGAACCCTCCCTAATTTTCTACCTTGTTTATTTCCCCTTCTTTTTGTTTCCTTTTTGCCTCCATTTCTTCATTTGTTTTTCTGATTTGTCACTCTTTCCATTTCATCTTTTAGTAAGGTGGGGTAAGTAAAGCACAGTATTGAGAGTCAGATGACCTGATTTCAAATCTAAATTCTGTAAGTAACTATATCTTGGTCAGATCACTTACAATCTTGAGCCCTAAATTAATTCCTCTAAAACTTTAGAGGATTAAAATAGATTAATTTTTCTAGCTCTTGCTACTTTAAAATTACACAATTTTAAAAACATGTGGAAAACAAGGCAGTTACAAGGTAAACACCATAAACTAATTTGGAGATGATATAACAATGTATCAAGCACTTATTATGAGCTACCCCAATGAACTAACATCAGAATAAAAATAAATTACTTTAGGCTACATCGTTCTCATAATACAGTAAAAGAAAGCATAAAGTTTCTCTATGAAATAAATTTCTATTCAATGACTCCTAGGAGAAATAAACGTAATTCCCATGTACATATAAGGAATATTGGGTAACATAATTGAAACTGTATTCAGTTATGGTATTAAAATTAAACCTTCTTTGTACTTCCATAGTATCAGGGACAGACATTCCACGATTATGAATATACCAGAATATATATTTATATATTTTAAAATGTATATGTATATTTATAGAATATATTGAAGCTGTATAGGGGTAACTGACCTTGTCTTTTTCATTTTTTTATTCCTAGCACCTCCACAGTGTGTGGACTACTCAATAGGCCCTCATTAACTTTTTCAGAATGAAGAGGCATAGCTGGCATGGTGGCTCTGTTCTGTAATGCCAGCACTTTGGGAGGCCAAGGTGGGAGGATGGCTTGAGACCAGAAGTTATAGACAAGCTTGGTCAACACAGCGAGACCCTGTCTCTACAAGCAGTTGAAAAATTAGCCAGGCATAATGACATGTGCCTGTAGTCTTAGTTATACAGGAGGTGGAGGTCGAAGGATCACGTTAGTCCAGGAGGTCGAGGCTGTAGCTAGCAGTTGTGATCACATCACTGCACTCAAAGCCTGGATGACAGAGTGAGATCAAGGTTAAAAAAAAAAAAAGTACAGAATACATCTTCAAATGGATATTTCTGATATAGTTACTTAAATGATAACAAAGACATATAGTTACTTTGTAATTTAGAAAAGATATGGCTGTATAACTCTAATACAGTCAGGTAAGCAGCTTTGTGTTGCCTTAAGTATATGTACAAAAATTCTAACAAAATGCAAAAAAAGAAGAAAAAAAAAGACCCTTAAAGAGCATTTTCCCAATAATAAATATCTCATTTGAGTTTATGACAAGTACCAGTTTTCAGTTTTCAGTAGATTCAATATTATAATTGACAGTAGTAATTGTAGTCCCATGTTTTACATTGTTGACTATTGCTATGATTTAAAATTAGATGGTAGAGGTAACATCTTCCATGGCAATTTACAATTCTGACATATGTTATCTCTCAAGTGGAGGCTTGTCTTATTCTTTATCAGGTTGGATCAAAAGGATTCTTGAAGCAAGATTTTTTTCTCAGAAAATTGTTTAAAACTTTCCCAAGAATTATTCAAAGGGATGGGCTTCAACATGGCTGACTAGACGCATCTGTTCTTTACCTCCTCCACGAAGAAGAACAAAAGTAATGAATAGATAAGTGCATCTTGAACATATCATCCAAGAGAGAACACTGGAATTTAAGAGAAAAGTGACAGGGAACTTCTGAGGCAAGGAAGGACAGGGAAGTGAGGCAGCCTTTTTGGATGGGAGCTGGGAGCAACTCCCAAGTGCAGACAAAGGGTAAGGGAGAGATCCCCAGCAGTCCTCATTCCCTCTATAGACTCTTGAAATCCTAGCCATAGGAGAGCCCATCAACCCTCAGGGGCCCTGAAACTAACATAGGGAGTTACTAGGAAACCATGTGATGGCACTGCTCGAAGGAAAGAGCTTGTGTGTGGTCCAACACATTCCCTAAGACCTAAGCAGCTACACCAAGGCACCATTTTAGAGCCCAGCCCCAAACAGATGCTCACTGTCATGGGGTCCAGCAGTGCCAGGACTAAGACATGAGCAAAGCACAGGCTGCTGCTGCTGCAATGGACTAAAGCACAAGAGAGGCACAGGCTACCCTTGCTGTGCTGAGGCACAAGTATGGCAAGAGTTCCCCACCTGCTGGCCTATGCAGCCACCACTGATGATAGGCCTACCCTCCCCCATGGCAGGGTTGTTGCAAGGCTACTACAGCCCTTACCCAAACATTCAACTGCAGGCCTGTGGATTGATTGCCTGGCCCCTGCCTACCATGGCTGGCACCTGCCTATCTTAGGGGGGCCTGAGGACAAGCCTACCAACCCAGCTTTGTCCCTCACTGCTGTTGTGCCAGAGCATACAGTTTGGTGAACTGGTGATTGGCCAGTGCAGTCTACCACTGTTGGCACCTGAGCACTTCTCAAAGAGGCCTGAGGTTGGGCCTACCCACCCTGCCACCACCACCATGACATAACTGGCACCTACTTGCACATGCCACCTGTGAGTCTGGAAACTGGCCCACCCAGTCCATCACAGCCACTACCAATACCAGCACACACTTCTCAGGACACAGAGGGTTGTCCTGCTAATGCTATTGCCATTGCCTATACCATGTTGGCTGTACAGGGGATGGAGAACCTATCTACTTGCTAAGCCCAACTTTGCCACTACTGGCATTCAAGCAAGCTATGTAGAGGCCCAAGAATCAGCCTGCCTGGACCTGCTAACACTAGTGCAAGTGTATACCATGCTGGAGCCCAAGAATAGCCACACTGTCAACCCACTTCCACCATCACTGGAGCCTTAAAACTGACTCATCCAGCGTCCTAGTACCCAGGAACACTTCACCACAGCATCCATTAATAACCAAACCCTAAGCCACCTAGGAAATCACAGACACCATGGACACTGTTTATAGCCAAAGAAATCACACAGACATTGCACCCCTACATGCACTCAGTTTCAAAGCCAAAGTGCCCTACCCAACCAATAACATAGATACATCTTCAGGAGAAAATCCTTTCTTATGAAAGCAAACTCAAAAAAAAAATAGAAGAAGTGACTATTACAGCAGATGTGCAGATATCAACATAAGTATAAGGGAAACATCAAAAAGCAAGAAAATATAAGACACCTACAAAGGAATGCATTAATTCTCTAGCAGCAGATCTCAATCAAAAACAAATTTGTAAAATCCCAGAAAAAGAATTCAAAATGCTAATTTTAAATAAACTCAGCAAAATACAAGAGAATACTGAACAACAATACAAAGAAATCAGAAAAACAATTCAGCATATGAATGAGAAATTTGCCAAACAGCTATCACAACAAAGAACCAAACACACTTCAGGAAATTAATAATTTAAATGAAATGCCAAACACATTTGAAAGCTTCAACAATAGCCTGGATCAAGCAGAAGAATCTCCGTACTTGAAGACAGTTCTTTTGAAATAACTTAGTCAGACAAAAATAGAGAAAAATGAAAAAAAATGACCAAAGTCTACATGACATATTGGATACCATAAAGTGACCAAATATTCAAATTTTCATTATCCCAGGAGGCAAAGAGAAAATGAAAGATTTGGAAAACCTATTTAACAAAATGATAAGTTAAAACTTTCCATGTCTAGCAAGAGATTTAGAAATCCATATACAAGAGCCTCAGTGATTCCCAAACAGATCCAATACAAAAAGGGCTCCCTATAGTACATTATACTTAAACTGCCAAAAGTTAGACACAAAAAGAAAATATGTAAAACATCAAGAGAAAAGCATCTAGTCACCTATGAAGTATCCCTCATCACACTAACAACAGACTTTTCTGCAGAAACCTTACAGGCCAGGAGAGAATGGAATGACACATTTGAAGTGATAAAAGATAAACAAAACCCTACTAACCAAGGGTACTATATCCAGAAAAATTGTCATTCATAAATGAAAGACAAATAAATATTTCCTAGACAAGCAATAGCCAAGGGAAGTCATCATTCTGATGAGCCATACTTAAGGGAGTGCCATACCTGAAAGTGAAAGAATGATATTTAGTACCATGAAAACAAAGGAAGATATAAAAACCACTGCTAGAGAAAACACACACGCAAGAAAGTGTAAAGATGCGAGTGTTACCATGACAGAAAACCACCAAACAACAACGATAATAAGAGAGAAATGAAGGAACAAAGGACATGCAAACCAATAAAAAATAATTTAATAAAATGACAGGAATAAATCTTCACATATCAATAGTAACCGTTAATGTAAATGGGTTAAATTTTGCACTTGAAAGATATATGCTGACTGAATAATGTATGAGAAAAATGGACCAACTATAGAATGCCTATAAGAATCTCATCTCACCTGTAAAGACACACATAGACTGAAAGTAGAGGAATGAAACAGGATAGTCCAAAAATACAAACAAACAAAAAACAAAACAAAACAAAACCCCAAAGGGAGCAGAAGCAGCTATACTTATATCAGAAAAAAATATATAACTTCTATCAAAAACAGTAAAAAAAAAAAAGACAAGATCATTATGTGATGATAAAGGGATCAATTCAACAAGAGGATTTAACAATCCTAAACATATATGCATCCAACACCAGAGTACTCAGATATATAAAGAAAATGTTATTAGATTTAAAGGGAGAAATAGGCTTCCATACAGTAATAGCTGGGGACTTCAACACTCCAATCTCATCATTAGATATATCATTGAGACCGAAAATTAAAAAAGAAACATTGGATTTATATATTTAGATCAAATGGACCTAACAGGCATTTATATAACATTTCATCCAATAGCTACAGAATACACAATTTTTTCATTGGCACATGGAACATTCTCCAGGATAGACTATATGTCAGGACACGTAAATCTCAAAAAATTTTAAAAAATCAAAATTATATCAAGTATCTTCTTGGGCCATGGTGAAATAAAACTAGAAATAAATAATAAGAGATACTTTAGAAACTGTAGAAATACATGAAAATTAAACATGCTTCTAAGTGACCTTTGGGTCAAGGAAGATATTAAGAAGGAAATCACAAAAGTTCTTGAAACAAATGAAAATCAAAACATAACATACCCCTGGGAGCAGTGGCTCATGCCTGTAAATCTCAGCACTTTGGGAGGCCAGCCGGGGTGGGCAGATCACATGAGGCCAGGAGTTTGAGACCAGCCTGGCCAACATGGTGAAACCCTGTCTCTACTAAAATTACAAAAATTAGCCAGGCATGGTGCTGTGTGCCTGTAATCCCAGCTACTAGGGTGGCGGAGGCACGAGAATTGCTTGAACCCAGTAGGCAGAGGTTGCAGTGAGCCAAGATCGTACCACTGCACTCCAGCCTGGGTGACAGGGTGTCTAAAAAAAAAAAAAAAAAATGATGGACAAAATCTAACAATACATTAAGGGACTAGAATAGCAAGAAAAAACCAAACCAAAAATTAACAGAAGGAAATAAATGCTAAAGATCAGTGTAGAACTAAATGAAATTGAGACTGAAAAAATACAAGAGATCAAAAAGATAAAAAGTTGTGTTTTTGAGAAAACAAACAAAACTGACAATCTTTGAGCTAGACTAAGAAAAAATTAGAAAAGAACCAAATAAATAAAATCAAAGACAAGAAATAAGACATTATAACTGGTACCACAGAATTAAAAAAAAATCACTAAAGACTATTGTGAGTAACTAAACTATGCATCAACTTCTAGGTTTGACATTATAACTGGTACCACAGAATTAAAAAAAGATCACTAAGGACTATTGTGAGTAACTACGCATCAACTAATTGGAAAACCTGGAATAAATAGATAAATTTCTGAACATTTATCTATTTCTATACAACTACCTAGATTGAATCAGGAAGAAATAGAAAGCCTGAAAAGACCAAGAACAAATAATGAGATCAAAGAAATTAAAAAAACAATTCCTGACAGAGAAAAGAGGACTGGATGACTTTACTGCTAAATACTACCAAACTTTCAAAGAATAACTAACATCAGTTTTCCTCAAATTATTCTAAAAAAAATAGAGGAGAGAGTTTCCTCAGACATTCTGTGAGCCCAGCATTAGCCTAATATCAAAACCAGACAGGGATACAACACAAAAAGAAAACTACATACCAATATCTCTGATAAACCTAGACAAAAAAATTCACAAAAATTCTCAACAAAATAATAGCAAAACAAATCCAACAGCATATTTTAAAAACATACAGCATGATTAAGTGGGATTAATCCCAGGGATACAAGTACCATTCAACATATGTAAATCAATAAACATGATATATCATAATACTAGGAGTCCTAGCCAGAGCAGTCAGGCAAGAGAAATAAATAAAAGGCATCCAAATTGGAAAACAGGAAGTCAAATGGTCACTCTTTGCTGATTATATAATATTCTTTTAGACTCACCTAAGGACTCCACCAAAAAAAAAAAAGTTAGATCTGATAAATTCAGTAGCATTTTTATACACCAACAATGAACTGGTTGAGAAAGAAATCAAGAAGGTAATCACTTACAATAGCCACCAAAAAAAAAAAAATGCCTAGGAATAAATTTAACCATGGACATAAAAGATTTCTGCAAAGAAAACTACAAATACTATTGGAAGAAACTAAAGAGGACTGAAACAAACGGAAAGACATCCCATTTTGACATTCATTTTTTTGATCCATGAGCGTGGGAAAGACATCTCATGCACATGAATCAAAAGAATTAATATTGTTAAAATGACCATACTGCTCAAACCAATTTTCAGATTCAATGCAACCCCTATCAAAATACCATGTCATTTTTCATGGAATTAGAAAAATCAATCCCCAAATTTAAATGGAACCAAAATGAGCCCAAATAGCCAAAGCAATTTTGAGCAAATAAAACTAAACTGGAAATACCACACTATCTGACTCCAAAATATGTTAAATGGCTATAGCAACCAAAACAGCATGGTATATCTATCTATCTATATCTATCTATCTATATCTATCTAGATATCTATCTATAGATCTATAGATCTATATCTATAGATAGATAGATATAGATAGATAGATTTTTTTTTTTTTTTTGAGACAGAGTCTCGCTCTTGTCACCCAGGCTGGAATGCAATGGCACAATCTCGGCTCACTGCAACCTCCGTCTCCCGGGTTCAAGTGATTCTCCTATCTCAGCCTCCTAAGTAGCTGGAATTACAGTTGTCTGCCACCACTCCCGGCTAATTATTGTACTTTTAGTAGAGATGAGGTTTTACCACATTGGCCAGCCTGGTCTCGAACTCCTGACCTCGTGATCCGCCTGCTTTGCCTCCCAAAGTGCTGGGATTACAGGCGTGAGCCATTGTGCCCAGACAACAGCATGATATTAACATAAGAATAGATATATAGACAAATGGAAAAAAAATAGAAATAAATTCATGTATTTATACCAAACTGATTTTTGCAAAGACACCAAAAAAAAAAAAAAAATGCACTGCGGAAATGACACAGTTTTAAATAAATAGTGCTGGAAAAATTAGATTTCCACATGCAGAAGAATGAAATTTGACCCCTATCTCTCACCATTTATAAACATCAACCCAAGATAAAGACTTAAACATAAGACCTGTAAGTATAAAACTACTAGAAGAAAACATAGGAAAAACAATCCAGGATATTGGTTTGGACAAAGATTTCATGAATAAGACCTACATGTAAGGCCTGCATTAAGCTAAAAAGCTTCTGCTTAGCAAAGGAAATAATCAACAGAGTGAGGAGACAATCTGTCAAATGGGAGAAAACATTTGCATACCATTCTTCCAACAATGTACTAATATAAAAAAACACGTGAAACTTAACAGTAAAAAAGCAAATAATCTCATTTAAAAGTAGGCAAAGGATATAAACAGACATTTCTCCAAAAAAGTTGTATAAATGGGCAACAGATATATGAAAAAATGCTCAATATTACTAATCATCAGAGAAACAAATCAAAATCATGATGAAATATAATCTTACTGCAGTTAGAATGGCTATTATTAAAAAGACAAAAATAACAGACACTGATGAGGATGTGGAAAAAATGTCTCTCTTGTATACTATGGGTGGGAATATAAATTGGTTCAACCATTACGTAAAACACTATGGAGATTTCCCCAAAAACATAAAATAGAATTATCATAAAATCCAGCAATCCCACTACTGGAATTTACCCAAAGGAAAATAAATCAGTATATCAAAGGATAAATGCACTACCATGTTTATTATTGGTTTATCATTAGCAGCACTATTCACAATGGCAATGATGAAATCAACCATTATGTCCATCAATGCAAGAATGAATAAAGAAAATGTAGAATATATACACCATGGAATACTATTTGGCCATAAAAAAGAATAAAATTATGTCATTTGCAGCAACGTGGATGGAACTGGACGTCATTATATTAGGTTAAACAAGCCAGGCACAAAAAGGCAAGAAAAATAAAATACTGCATGTTATCACTTTTAGTAGGAGATAAAGTACTTGATCTCATGGAGATGGAGAATAGAATGATAGATACCAGAGGCTGGAAAGGTGGTGTGGATAAGAGGGGGATGAAGAGAGATTGTTTAATGAGTACAACATACAGTTAGAGAGAAGAAATAAGTTCTAAAAACTGATGGCAGGCTAGAGTGGCTATAGTTAGTAACAATATATTGTATATTTCAAAGCAGGTAAAAGAGAGGACTTAAAATGTAACCAACATACTTAAATAATAAATACTCATAGTGAGGGATACTCCAAATACCCTAACTTGATCATCACACATTCTATGCTTGTAAATACTCCCACATAACCCATAAATATGTAAAATATTATGTATTAAAACAACAAAAAAGTCTTCCAAAGCAGTAAAACAAATTACAGGTTAAGTTTGGATCAGAAGCAGAAAATTCAGGATCGATGGCATCAATTGGCCATAGCTTGATAAACTGTGGATTCCATAGAAAACCTGATTATGATAAGGCCTACAAAGCTGTAATCTGAAATATTTATTCTCTGCCTCTCACAGCTCCAGTCTCTAAAAGAGCTGATACACACATTTAAAATTTGATATATTAAGTTTAAGAATGTTGGCAAAATTTAAATATGTTTAACTATGATACTGATGATTCTATGTGAATATTTCAGGTAGCGATTAACCAATATTTTAAGCTGATTTTTAGGGAGAAACATTGTACGGCAATATGATCTTCCAATTCTAGGTTTCCTATGGATGGAGCATTGGCAGAATTCTGACATTTGAGTTTCTAAAAATTATTTTCAACTAATGGCTTCTTGGATTATGGATATAAAGTTTAGCAGCTGCCAAATTGGTTCTAGACATCTGCTGACTTCCTGTGCTCATTAGTGGAATAAACAACTCTCTTATAGATAATCATATAGAATATATAACCAGGAAGATTTTTCAGCAAGCTTCTTAATGCTTCAGAAATATATTCTTCATTATTTAAGCCAAATATTTTAGAATTTGACTTTTAATAACAACTAAAATTAGTATAATTACCTTTATATTTGGCCCTGATTTCTAAAAGTGGGATATAAATAATATATTAACTCTCTATATATTAGCTCTAATATAGTAACTCTAATATATTAACACATAGAAAAGTTAATATTATAAAGAATTAATTATAGAGACAGAGCTTGTGAAAACATTAATGGAATTTTAGAAGCTTGGGTGATTTTTTTACTCTGGGTTTACCATTGTTCTGAGTTCTAGGAAAGGAGCTTGACTTTGATAAGTTTAGTAAAAAATAAACCCCTCAGAATCATAAAATACAATAGTTTCTCTTGATTCTTTAGGTTGTGTGGTCTAACGGTGATTTCTTATTAATATTGCTGGGGTAGGGCAAGCTTAACTTATAAAGATAATGATTGCGATTAGCTGTTCTTCTAATAGAGGTAAAAAAAAATGGAGCTTTTATAATACACTTGAAAAATTCTGTACCACAAGATTGGATGCCTCAGAGATGAAGAAAACCATGATGATTCATGAATGGTGACATTAGGATCAGATGAGGTGAGGATTAACAACAGACTGCATTAGGAGGCATTGGGATGCATGAGGCAGAAGGTATTAAAATAAACCTCACTGAGTTAGGAAAGTGACTACTGTCAATGTTAGTTCTTTAATTTTCATAGAGAAAAGTAAACATTCATTGTTGGATAATCAAGCAAAAGTTGAACAGAATGGTCCTGCAAATTGTGAAGTCTTGAAGGTTAAATTCCCATAAATTTCAAAATGCTTTGGACTAAAGTTAAAATCTATCACATCACTCAGTATTCTTTTTTTCAAAATTTGTCCAGGTTAATACCAGTGCTATGCTGTTTATCCTTACAAAGCTATACTATATAGTCTTAAATATTGTGCTTAACTATATTTCATACTTCAGGTATTCCTTTGTTATGAGGTAGAAATGTAAAATAAGCAGAGTGATTTCCAGGAGATTATAGAATTCTCATCAGGGCATGGTTATTATTAAAGATGACAGTGATATTTGCTATTCAAAGTCAGCAAATATATATCTTTCATTCCACAAACTTAGGTGCAGGACATATAATATTTTTGAAAACTCAATTTTGAGTTCAGGTTTCTATTTTTTCAGAAATATTATCTTCTTTTTAATTTCAACAATGTCCTCACTCTTCTCCAGGGTTATGGCTCTGCTTGTAGTAAGATTTTGTTATTGTTGGTGATGGTGGAGGTGATGTTAGGGATATTTAATCTCAGTGTTGTGATCAAAGAGATCTGGTCTCAATGTTGTCTGTTAACACTAGCTTCAGCAGCGACATATTTCATCTTGTGTTCAATTGTCTATTCATTCGCATCACAACCAATCCATTCTTTATTCTTTATAAAGGTATGATGACTCTCTAAGCTATGTCCCTATTACTCCTAGTTGCATGGAACTCATTCGGCTACTCCAAGTCCACTCTGGGACATGAAAAACTTTATTAATGTCTAAGAAAATGTATCTGTTGCATCTGCTGGGTCCTTTCAATTCGGCTAGGTCTCCAGTCAGACTACAGGTGAGATAGCTACATAGCTTTGTGTAGCTTTTGCATTATCCAAAAGTGCTCAGTTAAGAGAGTGGATGGATGCTGAAATTCACCCTGAGCAGTCTGCTTGCCAAGCCTTTCTGGCACAGGGGAAGATGTTCCTTTTACTTTGTAGAAAAGCATTGTGTTTACCCTAAGATAGCTGCCTTCATATTCCTAGAGAAAGCAGGAATATGAGAAAGCAGGAAAGCAGGAATAATTCACACGAAGTTGACATGTGGTAGCAGTGGCCCTGCATTCAGGTTTCTTTTGCCCTTGCAACTCAAACCATCTGAGAGACTTGATGCTTCCCATCCTTTAACCCTATTACTAAGCCTTGGGAGCTATCCATGAAACTGGGCTCTTTTCAGGACCCTATTTGCTTTTAGAAGCTTATCGTTTTCCCCATGTTATTTTTGCCACATTCTAAGAGACTATTTTTTCTGGAAAAGTAAGAAAAATAATAGATATAACATTTTATACTCCCAGTATTTATTATATATGGGTATAAATCTCTAGGATCTGAGGACATTTTCTCCATGAGGTTTGAGACACAAAACCAAAATCAGGCTCATTTTTATTTTTATGTCATATTAATTTCCAAAGAAGTAAGTAGAGATAGGGTAACGTATGAGGGGTGGAGTTGGTATACATATAGTCAACAAAGAATTAAACAAGGGAATCAACAGTTTATACAAGTATTCTAACATATTTTATTACTATAAAAGTAAATACACTGTTACCTGGTTGTTTTGGAGACTCAATGGGCTCTCCCTGGGTTGCTTTTTCAGTATAAATGTTTCATATATTACATTCTCATAAATAAATATGTGTGTATCTCTCTCTCTCTCTCTCTCTCTCTCTCTCTCTCTCTCTCTCTCTATATATATATATATATATATATATATACATGCATTATTTATTTTCTTATTAGAGATGAGGTCTCACTCTGTCTCCCAAACTGGAGGGCTGGAGAGTAATGATGTGATCACAACTCTCTGCACATTGACTTTTCAAGCACAGATGTTCCTCCCACGTCAATCTCCCGATTAGTAGAACTACAGGCATAAACAATCACACATGGTTACTTTTTGCTTTTTTGTAGAGATGGGGTTTTATTTACCATGTTGCCTGGGCTGGTCTTGAATTCCTGGGCTCAAGTGCTCCGCCTGCCTTGGTCTCCCTAAGTGCTGAGATTACAGGCCTGAGCCACCGTGTCTGGCCTTGCCTGTATTTTATTTCAAAATTCAGAATGTATATTTTATGGCCTGTATTTTTTCTCTTAATATAACACGGGCACATATTTAGGTCAGGAGATACTGGGAAATAGCATCTTTAATGATTTCACATTATTCTAAGACATGAATATAAACTCATTTAATTAACCCTTTGCCTTTTGAAGAACATTTGTATAAGTTCTTAATTTTTATTCACCAATAATCTTATGGTGAACATTCATATAAAGTAGATCTTAGTAAACTTAACTTTTCATAAGAAAAGAACTTGGGTTGTGCAGTTCCTAAGACCTTCCCTATTGAGAATATATGTATGTTGCTGAACAAGAAGGCCAACAGGCATATAAAAAATGTTCAACATCATTAATCATCAAGGAAATGCAAATGAAAAACACATTGAGATATCATCTCATTACAGTTAAAATGGTTATTATCCAAAAGACTGAAAATAACAAATGTTGGCATGGATGTAGAGAAAGGGGGATGCTTGTATCCCAAATCAATTGGTGGAAATGTAAAGCAGTAAAGCCATTATGGAAAAAAATAAACTAAAAATAGAACTACCATATGATCCAGCAATCCCACTCCTGGGTATATATCCAAAATAAAAGAAATTAGCATTAGTATATCTACATGTTTATTGCAGCACATACATAAAATCAACCTAAGTATCCATTGATGAATAAGTGATTTTAAAATGTGGTATAGATACACAATAAAATATAACTCCTTCATAAAAGACTGAAATATTGTCATTTCCAGCAATGTGGAAGGAACAGGAAATCATTATGTTAAATGAAATAAGACAGGTACAGAAAGACAAATGTCACATATTCTCACTAATGTGTGGAAGCTAGAAATGTGGAACTTACAGAGGTAGACAGTAGAATTACCAGGGGCTGGGAAGGAAAGGGAGGAGAGGGGCTGAAAAGAAGTTGGTAAATGGGTACAAAAATATAGTTAAAATGGGTAAGTTGTAGAATTCCAATGGTAAAGTAGGAAAATTATAGTTAACAGTAATTTATTGTATGTTTCAAAATAGCTAGAAGAATTTTAATGTTCCCAACACTAAGAAAAGATCAATGTTTGAAGCAATGGATATCCCAGTTATGCTGGTTTGATCATTATACATTATATACATACATCAAAATGTCACATGTACTCCCAAAATATGTACAGGTATTTTATATCAATAAAAAAATTTTAATAAAAATGTTTTAAAATTGATTGTGGTAATGGTTGTAGAGCTCTGAGTATATATGGAAAACTACTGAATTGCATAATATAAGTGGATACATTGTATGACATGTTTTATTTCAATAAAACTGTAATATAAAAATAAAAAATGTATATATGTAAAAAAATTATATGATGATGAAAGAAAAAATTGAGTTTGCATTGCATGAGAAGAATTTATTTAACATTGGTTACATTTATGTCATGAAAATAGTTTTTTTTTATTTTGCACTTTTAAAATTGTACTATATACAGCCAGACACGGTGGCTCACGCCTGTAATCCCAGCACTTTGGGAGGCTGAAGTGGGCGGATCACCTGAGGTCAGGAGTTTGAGACTAGCCTGGCCAACATGCCGGAAGCCCATGTCTACTGAAAATACAAAAATTAGCTGGGCACAGTGGTGCACAACTGTAATCCCAGCTGCTTGGGAGGCTGAGGCAGGAGAATCGCTTGAGCCCAGGAGACGGAGGTTGCAGTGAGCCGAGACTGCACCACCGCACTCCAGCCTTGGCAACAGAGTGAGACTCCATCTCAAAAAAAAAAAAGAACATATATATATATGTACACACTATATACAAATATAGATGTCTTAATTGTGACTGAAGTAGAATGTAAATTTTGTCATACTTGAAAATGTAAAATAACTTTACAGATAAGAGAGAATGTAAGGTTGAAAAGGCAGAGATAAAATGTGAAAGAAAATGTCAAGGATCAAGATATATTTTCTAGTTGCTGGAATTACAAATAATCTTATTATATTATTTAAGTATATCATAGAGAATTATGCATCAAAGGAAATAAAATATTAATCTAATTATGTTTAAAATACGGAAAATGAAACATGAGTGGGAGAAGAGGGTAAGAAATGCATAGTTTAAATGAAAGAAGATATACCACCATCTTTCAGATCAAGGAGAAAATAGATAAAAGCATAAGTTCATGATAAAAAATAGCATTATAAGCACATGTTTCAGAGATGTGGAAACAAACAATAGAAGAACCAAGAAGAGAAACAGTTTAAAATGTCTGATAAAAGACAAGGATAGGAAACAGTGAAATATATTGCTTTTTTATTATAAGCTCCTAATATAGTATTTTAAATTTTGTAAGCGAGGGACATTTATTGCAAATGAAAAACTATGATCACAAAGAAAATTCCTCCAGCTCATCACTTTCTTTAAAATAATACTAAAGAACTACCATTATTGAATTCTAAAGGTGAAATTATATGTATCATCAAGAATTTTGAGTTCAACTATATTATGTCTTCATGGAAAACTCTATTGCCTTGTTTTGAGAAATACCTATTCAAGGCTTTTGCCCATTTGTGAATTTTGTTTGTTTGTTTGTTTTGCTACTGAGTTGTTTGAATTTCTTGCATATTCTGGTAATTGATTCTTTTTTGGATGAATACTTTGAAATATTTTCTCTCATTCTGCAGGTCATCTCCTCACTTTGTTGATCATGTCTTTTGCTTTACAGAAGCGTTTTAGCTCGATATAATCCAGTTTTTCTAGTTTTGCTTTTATTGTCTGTGCTTTTGAGGTATCATTCAAAATATATTTGCCCAGGCCAATGTCGTCAAGCATTTCCTCAGTGTTTTCTTCTAGGACTTTCATAGGTTCAGGTCTTATATTTAAATCATTAATCAATTTTGATTTGATTTTTTTATATGGTGGAAGATGGGGTATCTCCTATCTCCCACTATATAAAATGGATAGGGATATCTATTCTGTGTATAGATATCCAGGTTTTCTTTATGGAAGAGACAGTCCTTTTCCCAATGTATGTTATTTGTACCTTTGTTGAAATGAGTTGGGTTTGTTATAAATGTGTGAATTTATGTCTGGCATTGGTATATCTGTTTTTTTTGTTTTGTTTTTACCAGTATCATGTCATCTTGGTTACTACAGCTTTGTCACAAAATACTTTTATCTTGACTTCTTTTTCAGATTATTCACTGTTCATGTGTAGAAATACTACTGATATTTATACGTTAAATTTGTATTTTACAGCATACTGAATTCATTTATCAATTCTAACAGTTTTTTTGTTAGTCTAGGTTTTTCATAGCAAAAGATCATGATATCTGTGATTGAGGCTAATCTGACTTCTTCCTTTCTAATTTGGATGCCTTTTATTTCTTTCTCTTGCTTAATTGCTCTGGCCAGGACTTTAAGTGTTATGTTGAATAAAAGTGGTGGAAGTGGGGCATCCTTGTCTTATTTCAGATCTTAGAGGAAAAGCTTTGGAATTCTCCCTGTTCAGTACAACGCTTGCTATGCGTTTGTCTTATATGGTCTTTATGATGTTGAGGTATGTTTCTTCTATGCTCAGTTTGCTGAGGGTTTTTCTCATAAGGCAATGTTAACTTTTATCAAATGCTTTTTCAGCATCTCTTAAAATAATGTTGTTTTGTTTTGTTTTGTTTCTGAGACAGAGTCTTGCCCATGCCAGAGTGCAGTGGCGTGATCTCGGCTCACTGCAACCTCCGCCTCCCAGGTTCAAGCAACTCTCTTGCCTCAGCCTCCCGAGTAGCTGGGATTACAGGTGCGTGCCACCATGCCCAGCTAATTTTTGTATTATCAGTAGAGGCGGGGTTTTTCCACGTTGGGCAGGCTGGTCTCAAACTCCTGAACTCATGATCTGCCCACCTCAGCCTCCCAAAGTGTGGGATTACAGGCATAAGCCACTGCATCCAGCTGATCATATGGCTTTTGTTCTTGGTTCTTGTATTAGTCCGTTTTCATGATGCTGATAAAGATACACCTGAGACTGGGCAATTTACAGAAGAAAGAGATTTAATGGACCTGCAGTTCGATGTGGCTGGGGAGGCTTTGCAATCATGATGGAAGGTGAAAGGTGCATCTCATATGGTGGCAGCCAAGAGAAGAGATATTTTGCAGGGAAATCCCTGTGTTTTAAACCATCAGATTTCGTGAGACTTATTCACTGTCACTAGAACAGCACAGGAAAGACCTGCCCCCATGATTCAATCACCTCTAACCAGGTTATTCCCAAAACACATGGGAATTGCGGGAGTTAAAATTAAAAATGAGATTTGGGTGGTGACACAGCCAAACCAATCTTTTTGCCCATAGCCCCTTCCAAATGTCATGTCCTCAAATTTCAAAACCAATCATGCCTTCCCAACAGTCCCCCAAAGTCTTAACTCATTTCAACCTTAAGTCAAAAGTCCACAGTCCAAAGTCTCATCTCAGACAAAGTAAGTCCCTTCCACCTATGAGCCTGTAAAATCAAAAGCAAATTAGTTACTTCCACGATACAATGTGGGTACAGGCATTGGGTAGATAACAACAATTCCAAATGAGAAAAATTGGCCAAAACAAATGGGCTACAGGCCCCATGCAAGTCTGAAATCCAGTGGGGCAGTCTAATCTTAAAGCTTCAAAATGATCTTCTTTGACTCCATGTCTCACATTTAGGTCACGTTGATGCAAGAGGTGGGTTCCCACGGTCTTGAGCCACTCTGCTCTGTGACTTTGCAGCCGGCTGCTTTCAAGGGCTGTCATTGAGTGTCTGCGACTTTTCCAGGCGCACCCTGCAAGCTGTCAGTGGATCTACAATTCTGGGGTTTGGAGGACAGTGGCTCTCTTCTCACAGCTCCACTAGGGGGCGCCCCAGTAGGGACTCTGTTGGGGGGCTCCAATCTCACATTTCCCTTCTGCACTGTCCTAGCAGAGGTTCTCCATGAGAGCTCCCCCAACCTGCAGCAAACTTCTGGCTGGACATCCAGGTGTTTCCATACATCCTCTGAAATCTAGGTGGAGGTTCCCAAACCTCAATTCTTGATGTCTGTGCACACACAGGCTCAACACCATGTGGAAGCTGCCAAGGCTCTGAAGTCACAGCCCAAGCTCTATGTTGGCCCCTTTCAGCCATGGGTGGAGCGGCTGGGAAACAGGCACCAAGTTCCTAGGCTGCACAGAGCACGGAGATATGGGCCCAGCCACTTTTTTCCCCTATGCCTCCAGGCCTGGGATAGGAGGGGCTGCCATGAAGACCTCTGGCATGCCCTGGAGACATTTTCCCCATTGTTTGGGGGATTAACATTCAGTTCCTCGTTAGTTATGCAAATTTCTGCAGCTGGCTTGAATTTCTCCTCAGAAAATGGTATTTTCTTTTTTTATCACATTCTCAGGCTGCAAGTGTTCTGAACTGTTATGCTCTGCTTCCCTTATAAAATTGAATGCCTTTAACAGCACCCATGTCCCCTCTTGAGTACTGCTGCTTAGAAATTTCTTATGCCAGATAGATACCTTCAATCATCTCTGTGAAGTTCAAAGTTCCACAAATGTCTAGTGCAGGGGCAAAATGCTGCCAGTCTCTTTGCTAAAACATATCAAGAGTCACCTTTGCTCCAGTTCCCAACAAATTTCTCATTTCCATCTGACACCACCTCAGCCTGGACTTTATTGTCCATATCGCTATCAGCATTTTGGGCAAAGCTATTCAATAAGTCTCTAGGAAGTTCCAAACTTTCCCATATTTTCCTGTCTTCTTTGAGGCCTCCAAACTATTCCAACCCCTGACTGTTACCTACTTCCAAAATCACTTCCACATTTTTTGGTATTTATAGTAGCGTCCCATTCAGCTGGTACCAATTTACTGTATTAGTCCATTTTCATGCTGCTGATAAAGACGTACCTGCAACTTGGCAATTTACAGAATAAAGAGATTTAATGGACTTACAGTTCCACGTGGCTGGGGAGGCCTCACAATCATGGCAGAATGTGAAAGGCACCTCTTACATGGTGGCAGACCAAAGAAGAGAACTTGTGCAGGGAAACTCCTGTTTTAAAAACCATCAGATCTCATGAGACTTACTCACTGCCATGAGAACAGTACAGGAAAGACCCACCCCCATGATTCAATCACCTCCCACCAGGTTCCCCCCATGACCCATGGGAATTGTGGGAGTTACAATTCAAGATGAGATTTCGGTAGTGATACGGTTTGGCTGTGTCCCCACCCAAATCTCATGTTAAATTCCCACATGTTGTGGGAGGGACCCAGTGGGAGGTAACTGAATCATATGGGGGCAAGTCTTTCCCATGCTGTTCTCATGATGGTGACTGAGTCTCATGAGATCTGATGATTTAAAAAGAGGAGTTCCAAAAACAACAAAAAAGCACTATTCAAATAAAAAGTTAACAACAACAACAACAAAAAAAACAAGATTACTCTCTCCCTCACCCCTTCCCCCACTTGGTGGACCCCAGTTTATGGTTGAATTTACTTTGTGGTTACCTCAGAATACAACTAAAAGTTTAAATTACAAACCACAGCCCTACACAGATGATCTGAGCACATCAGTTCTTTTCAGCGGTGTGTTCCAGGAAGTCTAATATAGCCACAGCCTACTACAGACAGTATTCCATAAGGGTAGGGGACAGGACAGGTTAATTAAGGGCACTTAAGTCTTCATCTTTTACAGTGGATCAGAGCCCAGATGGCTGACTTTTTATGCAGGATCTCTGATAAGAATCCAGAAGAGCTGGTTTCAAGGTTCACATCAACACTTAATAACTGTAACCTTCTTATCAAGAAGTTGTGATCCACATGAAGTCCACAATGAGTGCAGCAAATCTGAGGTAGTCAACCCTTATGAAGGCTCAGTATCTGCACATAAAATGATTTTGAAATGATCACTGGCTACAGGTTTGGTTTTGTATTTGCAGAGCAAATATGAAGGAACACTGTTGAAACTAGTTCACACATTTATATAACAATGAAAATTCCCCTAAATCCAATATGCATAAAGCAGTCATGACACTTTAACTTCCACGGTGAAATAGGGCTGGTCATGAAATCGACTGATCTGCATCAGTGTACATAGATCCAGCAGAGATCAGATCATGAATGGCTGTTCGTGGTGGTTAGCTGTAGTCTAGTTATCTCAGAAGGGTTAGCAAAGCCCATTCCTTCATTGTATTGTGAGTGACTCCTTTTCTGATTTTCAAGCACAGCATACTGGTTGTCTGGCTGAAGTTTAAGGGCCTGGTTTTTTGAAACTTCATCCCTACCTCTACTTTTGTGTCTTATTACTTGAAAGCTCTTCTCCATTTCTTTATCCTTCAGGCTTTCTATGTGCTTGGCAGTTGACTGCAGGGATGGGAACTGTGTATTGCTGTAGATTTCTGGTGGTCCTTGTGGTGCTTTCCTTGTTGTGGTTAACCTGGCCCCAGGAGGCCTACACACACACACACCACTAGTCATTGCCAGTTCTGGGGTTTCTGTAACAATTACTGGAGCAAGAGGTGCTTGTACCAGAGCTGTTTTATTCCAGGGACCTGAAGATTTTTCTGTATCACCACCACCTCCGCCTTCTTCCCAGTTATCGCCTGGATCTTGTCTCTTCAATATCATCTTCCTTTTCACTTATTTGCATTGCCTGAACCCCCAGGCCTCTGTAATCAACCTCTTTTTACTCCAAGCCTTTCCATTCTTCACAGCCTTGGTGGCGGCCCCTGGGCCCGCAGCCTCCGCGCTCGCGGTCCCGCCTTCGCCCAGCCAGGTCCCTGCGCCCGCCCGGCCGCCCTCTAGAATGCGGGGCTCCACTGCTCCCGCTGCGCTGCCTGCTGCGCCCGAGGAATTCGCGGCCCGGTTGCTCTGCTCTTTCTTCTTCTTGTCCCGATTGGCAAAGAAGTTGTGCAGGCTCCGCTCCTCTGTCGCAGCCATGGCCTCGGCCTCCTGGACCCGGACGCGGCCCGCGGGGCTCCCAGCTCAGGGTGGAGGCCGGCTCTGGCGACGCCTCAGCCGCGCGGGGTCTCCGCGGAGTGCGCGGCGGGGCGGGGGGGCCCTTCTGCGTTCTGGCTAGCGATTTTTGTTCTACATTAAGGCCTTTTTTACTTTAACTTGAAAGAAGTTCTTTGACAGAGTATGTTGCCTGGTTAAGTAAGTAACTTGAAGTATGCGTTAGGATTGTGAAATGTCTCATGAGTATGCCAATCCTGAAGGTGGAACCAAAAAGCCTTTGATGTAAAGGGCAGTGGATGCTGGAGGTTCTACATCAGGTGCTGCTAATGCCTCATCTAATTAGGTCTAAATTGTATAGTAAACTGCAGCCGGAAGAATATGCTTTCTGGTGAGGCTAAGGGCTTCACTGATCTATCCTTACAAATTCAGAGCAACATGAACAGAACCTCAGCTGAAACCCATTTAAGTGTCATGGATTGTGCATGATGTTTAAGAATTCCTTATATACTTCTGCCCAAATTTTCAAGGTGTTGGCTGTTCTATAGATGCAGTGATTGTCCCAGCTAGCTTTGTTTTCAGCCTTTTGGTGTGTCTTTATGTTCACTTAGAGAGTCAGGGCGAAAGGTGATGTAGCACTTCTGTTTTTAATGATTACAGTTTAAAATACCTATTAATAGTAGTTTTTGGTCCTTTAAAGGGAGTTGAAGAAGCTACGCAGGATTACAAAAGAGTGTCCACCTAGTGAGATAGTCTGGCAGTTTCCTAGTTTTGTATCTTTGGTTCAATAGAAATATCTGAAAGTGGTAACGTGACCACTTGATGTAGAGTCCGGGTTTCTCTATAATAAATCCCTTTGCCAAATGCATGAGTTGCAGACTTGCTACTGGCAAGAGTGAAGTAAGTGGGTGAGTAAAACTATTTTGATGTGGGAGCATTTTCGGATAGGAGTTTAGTCTTGATGAACGTGTCCGTGCAGGAATTGGACTCCAAGGAGGGTTACAGTATCTCCTGACGGGACCTGCCGCCCACTTCTGGGCAATAATGTTGATATTTGAGGTGGCAGGCACAATGCCTGCTTTCTAATGTGTTTGGGTGAGTAGCTGAGCCAGCCAAGGGGAGGTTGAATGATTAAATCAGAAATGGGATTCTTGGTTAACTGAAGACTTTATTTGGGAGCCAAAAACCTTAAAAAATAGTCTTTTCATTGTTGAACTGCGTATTTTCCATGAAAAGTATGCATTTTTTTCCCAGCAAAATTTTGTTGGCAGTTATGTTACTGAAGAATGAACAGAGATGAATAAGTGGAGGTCTTACGTAAAGGCAATACTGTACTCGAAATCTGAAGACTTGCAGCAGATTTAACTTGCAGCAACTTCAACTCTTGGTATAACTTTTTAAAAGATTGTGAAAATATCAAAATGTACATGAATCGAGTTTTAATATCCTGTATGATAGGTGAATGAGGCTGTCCATTGTACCATTTGTTTGAATTCTCAGGCTTGGTTTGGCAGTGCAAGAACTCTGTAACATTAATAAATCCAATAAAAAGTAAATGTATGAAAAAAAATAGGAGTTCCTCTGCACAAGCTCTATCTCTTTGCCTGCTGCCATCTGTGTAAGACGTGACTTGCTCCTCCTTGCCTTCCACCATGATTGTGAGGCTTCCCCAGCCACGTGGAACTGTAAGTCCAATTAAACCTCTTTCTTTTGTAAATTGCCCAGCTGGCAGTATGTCTTTCTGAAAATGGACTAATACAGGTGGGGACACAGCCAAACCATATCAGTTCTGTTAATGAAATGTATGTTTATTGGTATGCATATATTCAACTATCCTTGCATCCCTGGGATGAATCCCACTTGTTCATGGTGAATGATTTTTTTAAAATGTATTGGTGAATTTAATTTGCTAGTATTTTGCTGATAATTTTTTTGCACCTATGTTCATCAAGCTATTAGGACCTGTAGTGTTATTTTGTTGTTGATGTTGTTTACTTGTCTGCTTTTGATATCACAGTCATGCTAGTCTTGTAGAATGAGTTTGGAAGTATTAACTCCTCTTCAATTTTTGGAAGAGTTTGAGTAGAATTGATAATATCTCTTCTATAAGTTTTTAGTATCATCCAGCAGTAAAGCCGTCAGGTCCTAGGATTTGCTTTGATTGGAGGCCTTTTATTCCTGTTTCAGTCTTTCATCATCATTATTATTTTTATTTTCATTTTTTTAGACAGGATCTTGCTCTATTGCCCATGCTGGAGTACAGTGGCATAATCATAGTTCACTGCAGCCTTGAATTCCTGGGATTACAAAGTCTTCCTCAGCCTTTGGAGTTGCTGGGATTACAGGCATGTGCCACCATGCACAGCTAATCTTTTATTTTTTGTAGAGACAGGGCTTTGCTATATTGCCCATGCTGGTCTTGAACTGTTGACCTGAAGCCATCTTCTTGCCTTGGCCTCCCAAGTGTCAGGATTACAGGCATAAACCACCACACCAGACCCCTATTTCAGTCTTACTACTCGTTTATGATTTGTTCATATTTTCTGTTTCTTTATGGTTAAATTTTGGTAGTTTCTATGTGTCCAGAAATTTATCTTCTAGGTTTTCCAATTTGTTGGGGTATAGTTCTGCACATTAGTCTCTAATGATCGTTTGTATTTCATTTTTAATGTCTCCTTTCTTGTCTTCAATTTTATTTAGTTGGTTCTTCTCTCTCCTTTTTTATGTTGAGATTGAGAATTGTCATTTTGTTATCTTTTCAAAAAACTAACTCTTTGGTTTTTTATTTTGTGTTATTATTTAAGTTTCAATTTCATGTAGTCCTGCTCTTATTTTTATTACTTCTTTCCTTATGCCAATTTAGGCTTAGTTTGTTCTTGTTTTTCTAGTTCCTTGAGGTGTATGGATAGGTTGTTCATTTGAAGTCTTTCTACTTTTTATGTAGGCATTTATTGCTATAAATTTCCCTCTTAGAACAGTTTTTGCTGTATCCCATAGGTTTGGAATATTGCAATTTCCTTTTCATTTGTCTCAAGGTATTTTTAAATTCCCCATATAATTTCTTCATTGATCCATTTACTGTTCAGGAACATGTTGCTTAATTTCCATAAATTTGTACAGTTTCCAGTGTTCATTTTGTTATTGATTTCTAGTCCTATTCCATTGTGGTCAGAAAAGATACTTGACATGATTTAGTCTTTTAAAAAATTGTTGACTTGTTTTGTAACATAACATATGGCTTGTTTTGGAGAATATTCCATGTGCTGATGAGAAAAATGTGTATTCTGGAGCTGTTGGATGAAATATTCTATAAATTTCGGTGATGTTCATTTGGTCTAGAGTGCAGTTTAACTCCAAAATTTGTTGATTTTCTGCCTAGGTGATCTGTTCATTGCTGAAAGTGGGGTGTTGAAGTCCTCTAATGTTATTATATTGCAGCCAGTCTATCTCCTTAGATCTATCAGTATTTATTTTATATATTTGGATGCCCCAGTGTTAGATGCTAATTTATTTACAATTGTTATACCCTCTGACACCATTGTTTTCTTTTTCATTATATAATGGCCTCTTTGTTCTAATTACCATTCCTTATTAAAGTCCATTTTATCTGATATAAGTGTACCTACTCCTGTTGTTTTTAAAATTTCTATTTGCATGATAAATCTTTTTTAATCTCTTCTGTTTTAGTCTGTGCATATCTTTATAGGTGAAGTGGGTTTCTTGTTGACTGCATATAGCTAAGTCTTTTTTAATCAATTCAGCCACTCCATGTCATTAAATGAGAAAATTTAATATATTTACATTCAAGATTATTATTAATAGGTAAATGTTTACTACTGCTATTTGTTACATGTTTTTTGGTTATTTTGCAGATCCTTTCTTTCTGTCTTACTGTTTTCCTTTGCGGTTAAGTACTTTTCTCTTCTGGTATGATTTGATTTTGCACTATTTATTTTTAGTGTATCTGTTTTAGGTTTTTGCTTTGTGCGTATCATGAGGTTTACATTATCATCTCATTGTTTTATCAAGTTAAACAGATAATAACTGAACTTTAATTATAAAGAAAAAAAGTAAAAATACAAACTATATACATTGACACCATCTCCCCACTTTGACTTTTTGATGTTTTCATTTGTATCTTTTAATTTTGCCTATCTCTTCTTATTCAATTTTTATAATTATTTTTGTTTCAATAGTTTTGTATTTTACTCTCCATATTTAAGATGTAAGTGGTTTACTTACCCTATTTACATTATTAAAGTATTCTAAATTTGTCTATTTTCTTTCTTTTACCAGTAAATTTAATTTCTCTAGATTTTGTCCTTGTTGTTACATGTTAGCCTTCTTTTTTTGTGAGGGGGTTGAAGAATTACCTTTGGCATTTTTTATAATACAGGTTTGATGTTGATGTTGTGAAAAGAAAATATCTTGGGGCCCAAAATCACTGAGAAAAACTCAAGTTGGAAACTGCTTAAGGCAAACCTGCCTTCCATTCTATTCAAATTTATCCCTCTGCTCACTGGGATAGATGCATATCTGATTGCCTCCCTGGAAAGACTAACCGGAAACTCAAAAGAATGCAACTGTTCGTATCTCACCAATCTGTGACCTGGAAGCTCCCTCCCACTTCGAGTCTTCCTGCCTTTGCTTCAAGTTGTCCTACCTTTCCAGACCCACCCAATGTACTTCTTACATATATTGATTAATGTCGCATGTCTCCCTAAAATATACAAAACCAAGTTGTGCCCTGACCACCTTGGGCACATGTCATCAGGACTTCCTGTGGCTGTGTCACAGGCATGTCCTCAACCTTGGTAAAACAAACTTTCTAAATTAACTGAGACTTGTCTCAGATTTTCTGGGTTCACAATGTTTTCCCTCATTAAAAAAAAAATTTGAACAAGTCTTCGTCTCTCCTGTTTGAAAGAAAACTTTGCTAGATACAATATTTTTGGTAGACAGCTTTTTTTTCTTCAGCATTTTGAACATAGCATCCTAACGTGCAATGTTTCTGCTGAGAAATCTGCTGAAAGCCGTCTTGAGGCTCTTCTGAATGTGATATGTTTCTTTCTCTCTCTGCTTTAAGTATTCTTTTTTGTCTTTGATTTTTGCTAATTGAATTACGATATGCTTTAGAAAATCCCTCTTTGAGTTGAATTTGATTGGTGATCTCTGAACTTCCTATATCTGGATGCTGTTATCTTTCTCCAGTTTTTAGAAATTATCCAACATAATTTTTTAAAATATGCTCTCTAGGTCTTTTACTCTCTTGTCTCCTTTGGGGATCTCTATTATGCTGAGGTTAGTTTGCTTGATGGTGTTCCATAATTCTCACAGATCTTTTTCATCCATTTTAATTCTTTTTTCTTTTTGATCCTCTGATTGGTTAATTTCATTTGTTCTGTTTTCAAGCTGGCTATTTCTTTTCTCTGTTCGATTATGTCTTCTGTCAAAGTTTTCTAATGAGTTTTGTTCAGTTTGGTAATTGCATTGTTTATTAATGCAATTTATGTCTTCAAAAAATTCAGTTTTTTATCAAATTTGTCATTTTGTTCCTGGGTTGTTCTCCACATTTTTAGATTTTTATTTGTATTTTCTTGTGTTTCTCTGAATTTTTAAAAGAGAATTACTCTGAACTCTGTCAGAAATTGTATGGGTCTTCAACTCTTCTGGGCCTATTACTGGAGTTTTATCAATTTCTATTGGTGGTGTCATATTTTCCAGAGTTTTCACAATCCTTGTGTTTTTACATTTATGCCACTACATTTGAGAAAACAGCCACATCTTTCAGGTTTTGTAGGCATTTTTTGGTCATCCTAGAAGTTTATTACTTAGTGTTGCAACTTAAATGCTAGCCTGTTGTCATAGCTCATTCAGGGGGTGAAGTGGGGGACACTTATAATGAGTTCTGGAGGTAAAACCCTGCACTAGAGCTAATTGTCTTGCCATTGTTTCCCCATCTGCCTTGCCATTGTTTCCCCATCACTTACAGTGAATTTTGGAACTTCAACACTGCTCTGGAGCTACATCACTGCCCTGCCATTTTTTTCCCCAGCATCCAAAAGACTTATAATGAACACTGGAAAATAAATGCCATATTAAAACTAAATTACTGCCCTTCCATTGTTTTCTGGTCTGAGGAAGACTTAAGTGGGCACTTGAACTTTATCCCAACTATTTAGTTTTCTACAGACCAAAGGAACACTCCATACAAACCCTTGGGTTTTGTGGAAAATTTGGCCAGGGATTTGAGCTTTCCTGTGGTCTCTTCCACATGGTGTCCCTGCTGATTGAAGTGCAGAGCAGCTGCCAAGATCCACATGCCAGTCACCGTGTCCCCAATATACTTCAGGTAGTTCAGCCCTTCTATCGCTTCCAATGGTTCCCATGGGATGCAACTAGTGTGGTATTCCTGTGAAAATTCTCATACTAGTAGGAAGATAAACCTCCACCTCCAATTCTCTCATTTCACCTCAGAAACAATAGATCTAGCGAAATTCTGTTAATGGCATATGCCAACTTGAGGGAGGAAGTAACACAGCCTGAAAGTACAGTTTCTCTTAAGGGTCATTGCTTCTCTTGATTCTGAGCCCAGAAGATTTCTCCATTACTCTCCTGGGTTCATCTGAATTCAGAGTAGTATTCTTGTCTTTGAATCATTTCTAGTTGTGTTTTTGTGGGGAAAATGATGCCAGAGAATCTTCTATTCCAAAATCTTGATGATTTCATTTCAGAAATGTTATTAATTCTTCTTTAAATGTTTGGTAGAGTTCACCAGCAAAGTCATCTGTACTTGGGCTTCTCTTCCTGGGAAGTTTTAAAGTCATTTATTTTGTCTCTTCTTTTGTTATAGCCTATTAAGCTACTTATTTTAACCCTTCTTTTATTATAGCCTATTCAGATTGTTTATTTCTTTTTGTGTCAGTTTATGTAGTTTGTGTCTTTCTAGTAACTTGCTCATTTCATCTATGATAATTAATTTGTTGGCATACAGTAGTTTATATTATTTCCTTATCATGTATTGCATTTCTATAATCTTGATCCCAATGTCCATCCCTGCCTTAAAAATTTCAATATTATTTCTTTTTTCTTGCCCAATCTAGATAAAGATTTGTTAATTATGTTGATCTTTGAAAATAATGAACTTTTGTTTTTATACTTTTTATATGTGGTTTTCTATTCTTGATTTCATTAATATCTGCTCTAATTTTTATAATTTCCTTCTACCTTATTGTTTCAGATTTAGTTTGCTCTTATTTTTTCAGTGCGTTTAATGGGAAATTTTTTGTTGTTCTTATTTAATAGAAGTGTTTCAGCTATAATTTTCCTCTCTAAGCACCATGTTATCCATGTTTCATAAATTTTGATGTGTTGTATAGATTTTTATTCATCTCAGTGCATTTTCTTTTTTCTTTTTTTAATTTTTATTATTTTTTTTGAGACAGAGTCTCACTCTGTCACCCAGGCTGGAGTGCAGTGGCATGATCTTGGCTCACTGCAACCTCCGTCTCCCAGGTTCAAGCGATTCTCCTGCCTCAGCCTCCTGAGTAGCTGGGATTACTGGCCTCTGCCACCATGCCTGGCTAATTTTTGTATTTTTAGTAAAGATGGGGTTTTGCCATGTTTGCCAGGCTGGTCTCAAGCTCCTGACCTCAGGTCATCTGCCCACCTCGGCCTCCCAAAGTGCTGGGATTACAGGCGTGAGCCACCATGCCCAGCCATCATCTCAGTGCTTTTTCTAAAGACCCTTTTGAATTCATCTTGGACACATTGGTTATTTTGAGTGTGTTTAATTTTGAGGTATTTAAAATTTCTCAAATATTTGTCTGTTATTGATTTTTTTTACTTAGCCACTTTGTGGTTAGACAGCATATTTTATGTGCCTTCAATTCTTTTACACTTATTGAGGCATATTTTATGGCCTAGAATATTGTCTAGCCTGGAAATGTTCTTTTTACTTGAGAATAATGTGTAGTCAGCTTTGGTTGTTATTAGATGTCTGTTAGGTCTAGTTAGCTTATAGAGTTTTTCAAATATTCTATTTTCTTCTTGACCGGATGCAGTTTTACTGTTCATTATTTAAAGTGGGGCACTGGCATCTCCAACAGTCATTGTTGGATCATCTATACCCTGCTACATCACTGTCAGTTTTTGATTCTTGCTTCATGTATTTTGGGGCTCTGTTATTAGGTACATATGTGTTTATCATTGTTATGGATTCCTGATAGATTGATACTGTTGACATTGTGAGATGTCAATTTTTTTTTATTTCTAGTGACACTTTTTGACTTAAAGTCTATTTTGTCTGATATTAGTGTAGCCATTTTGGCTTTGTTGTGATTATTGTTTGCATGATACATCTTTCCCAACTTTTTACTTACAACTATTTTTAGCTTTAAATCTAAAATGTCTCTCTTGTAGACAGCATTAGTTGGAAATTTCTTTTTATAATCCAGTTTGACAACCTCTGAATTTTATTGGATTGTTTAATTCCTTCACATTTAATGTTATTGATATTGTTGGCTTTACATCAAACATTTATTTTACTTAATGATTTCTGTATATCTTATGTCTTTTTTTTGTTCCTCTGTTGTTCTTTTACTGCCTTCTTTGGCATGAATTGAATGTATTTCTGGTGTAACATTTGTATTTCCTTAATAATTTTTTGAAATGTTTTAAAGTTTTCTTTAGTTGTTACTGTAGGGCTTACAATATATGTATTAACTTACTAGAATCTACTAGATTTATAACTTAATTCAATTAGATACAGAATCATTATTGTCATATATACTTCTTCCTTTTATACGTTTTATGCTATTATTTTGTAAATATTATGCTATTATTTTATAAATATTATACCTATGTATGTTAAAAATCCATAATACATTGCTATAACTATTACATTGTACCATTTTAAAAAATAGCTGAGGATAATAGGATAAAAATATTTATTTATAGAATTTGTTAATTTAGTAGTCTTATTCTGGGTCTCTTCATTTGTTCCTGTGCATTCAAATTATAATCTGATATCATTTCCTCACCCTCTTATAGCTTTACTTTCACCTGCCTCCTTTGTGTTATTATTGTCAAATTTATCACATTTCTATGTGTTATAGGCCCAAAAATGCTCATAATGATTTATATAATTAAACTTTAAACCAATAGAGTGAAGAAAGGAGAAGAAATATGCATTAATATCACCTATATAATTACATAATTACTTTTAGAGGTGTTCTTTGTTATTTGGTGTGTGGATTCAAATTCTGTCTGGCATCACTCACTTTGTGAAGAATTTCCTTTAATATTTCTTGAAAAGAATGTTTTCTAGTAATAAAGTCTAAGCTTTTATTGATCTAAATGTCTTATTTTACCTCCATTTTTTGAAAAATACTTCTGCTCTATGTAAGAATTTTAGTCGAATGTTTTTCTTTTAGCATTTTCATGTCATCCTACTGCCTCTGGCTGCCATTATTTGTGATAAGAAGTCAACTGTTGATCTTATTGTGATTCTCTTGTCTGTATTGAACTGTTTTTCTCTTGCCACTTTCAAGGTTTTACTCTTTGTCTTCCAACATTTTTACTACAATGTTTCTGGATGTGGCTCTATTTGTAGTTTTGGGTGTTGATTCTACTTGGAGTTCATTGTTTTTCCTGGATATATACATTAATGTTTTTCATAAAATTTAGGAAGTATTGGTCATTATTTCTTTGAATTTTTTTTCAGCTCTTTTCTGCTCACTTTTCTCTCTTTTCTCCTCTGATGCTTTCATTAGGGGTGTGTTGGCACAGTTAATGGTTTTCTACATATCTCTATGGCTCTGTTCATTTTTCTTCATTCTCTTTTTTTTTTCCTCTTCTTAATCTCTGTCAATCTGTTCAAGTAGGCAGATAGCCAGACACAAGCAGGAGAAAAATGTTCCTGAGAAAGGAAAAGTCTGGGAAGGCTCATGCCCAAGGGACCACCCAAAATTTGCATATTACTAGCATCTCTAATGCTGGAGTAGGTGGGGACTTAGTCAAATGTGGGTAGGAAGGAGAGAAGGTACCTATGCAGAAAGAAATGACCCAAAACACCTCATTCACTCGGCAGTTAAGATGTCAGAATATTGCCAGCTACATGCTTTTGCTGATAAGGACAAAAGGGACATTCCTAAGATAAACCTGGCACCATAAGTACAGATTAAGTCAGAGAAGGAAATTCTAAAGAGATCTGCAGGTGCAATAGGTACAGATTTAACCACTAGACAACCTTCCTGGGGTGGCGATAATGAGCAGGGTCACCATCAGGTAGAATTCATCTTGATCACTGGCCCTTGCATGTGCATTAACCAACAGTAAAGGAGGGTCCCACAAGCCTAGGTGGGGGCAAAGGTAGGGACTTAAGACAGGAACTGGAAAAACTAGACAAAGAAATAAGGCAGAGACTTGAGATGAGTCAGGAATTTGAAGAAGTCCAACACGATAAAACTCCCTGTGCAGACACCCTTGGGACAGTTTTCCTATAGGATCAGCCTGATCCTCCCTTGAGGCATACCTATTTTTATTATAAGCTCTTTACACTATATTTCCTTTCAATAAAGCTATCTTTGTTCTGTCTCTTGGTTGAAATCTTTCTTCCAAGTTAAGACAGGAACTGGGACACCTGCTGTCTCTGGTAACGAATCTATTTGCACATCAGTGATTCTTTTCTTAGAATTCAAATCTATTGTTGACCTTTCTAGTAAATTTTACTTAAATTCTTTTACTTTTCAATGGTGGAATTTTAATTTGACTCCTTTTTAAAATGTCTGTTTCATATGTGTATTCTCTATTTAATGAGACAGTGTCATCATATCCTTTATTCTGTAAGCATGGTTTTCTTTAATTTTTTAACTTAATTTTATTAGCTGCTTTGAAATTTTGTCACCTAACTTTATCTTTCTTCCTTTCTCAGGCAGTTTCTTTTGCGTGTGTTTTTCCTGTATATGAGCCACATGCTTGTCTATGTCTTTTCTTATTTCATAACAAATTTGCTAAAACATGAACATTTTAGATAATATATTTTAGCAGCTCCAGTTACTGATTCCCCTACTTCATGGCTTTTTTTTCTAGTAACTTGGCTGCAATATTCATTGAAGTCTTTTTTTGTTCAGTGTGAAATTTCTGATATTACTTATCATAGAGTCCCATCCTTGAGTATGTAGCAAGTCACACTGAGATGACAGTGGTTTTAGCAATGCTCTCTTTGTTCCTTTCTCTGATCTCTCTGTTAAGCTGTCTGCCTCAGTTGGTATTCACTGTTAGGTGAATTAATTGGTTTTGATTGATTTATCGTTTTCAACAATGTCCTGGTGCATATAATTTTCTGAAGTGTGATCCAATTAAATATGGGACACTTTATTGGGGGTAGTTCTGAACACAAAATTTTGGGGTTTGTTTTGACATCGGGAGAAATCTCTGATTCTTTCTTACAACGTAGCTGGCCTACAGTATAGCTTGTTGCTCTCATGGAGCTACTAGCCTCTTCTTTATTGGTTACTACCACAATATTCTTTGATTTCTACAGTGCCATTAGGTTTGAATTTCCCCCACAGTTTGTTCCAAATAAAGTCAGTTCCCTTGGAGAGACATTTAAGCTCCCATTATTATGGTTAGCCTTTCTCAGACCGCAACCTTAATACCACCTTCTTTGATCCAGCTGGAAGGGGAGACCCTATCCTGTACCAACACCTATTTTGATTCTTCGGTCACCCCGAAGTCTATATCCTCATCCTACCGGGCTTCGGGATAATTTCCCACATCATAACATACATGCCACTGCTCTGGAGCTTTGGACAGAGGCAGTGGCTCACTTCTTAAAGAGTGATTTTTAAGACATACTATAAATCAAAAGAGTGGAATATTGACATATATATATAGACAAAGATCAATGGAGCAAAATATAGAGAACAGAAATAGACTCATCACCACATGGTCAATGGAATTTTGATAAAGGTATCAAGGTAAATTAATGAGAAAAGATAGCTTTGTTCTTTTCAAAAATAATAGTGCTGAACAATGGGAGAATACTTATATGAAAATAAACCTTGTCCTTTATATATAAAAATTAACTCAAAAGATTATAATTGTAAAAATAAAATCTAAATCTATAAAACTTCTAGATATCATAAAGATTAGATGTCTGGGGACACCATAATGATTTTAAAAGTTAAATATTTTTATTGTGGGCACAACAAGCAATATTATAAAAGAGAAAAAATCTGATAAGTTGGATATCATTACAAAACTCACTTATGAAGTGATGTCCCAGAAATAAATTTGAAATGAAAATTAGAAACAAGTTGATATTGATCATTGTATTAGTTTGTTCTCACACTGCTAATAAAGGCACATCCGTGACTGGGTAATTTATGAAGAAAATAAGTTTAATTGACTCACAGTTCTGCATGGCTGGGGAAGCCTCAGGAAACTTACAATCATGGAAGAAGGGGAAGCAAACATGTCCTTCTTCACATGGTGGCTGTAAGGAGAAGTGCTGAGCAAAGGGGAGAAAGCTTCTTATAAAACCATCAGATCTCATGAGAACAGATTCACTATCGTAAGAACAGCATGGGGGTAAACATCCCATGATTCAGTTACCTCCCACTGGGTCCCTCCCATGACAGATGGGGATTATGGGAACTACAATTCCAGATGAGATTTGTGGGGACACAGCCAAACCGTATCATTCTAACCCTGGGCCCTCTCAAACCTCACGTCGTCACATTTGAAAACACAATCATGCCTTTCCAATAGTCCCTCAAAGTCTTAGCTCATTCCAGCATTAACCCAAAAGTCTTAAGTCCAAAGTCTCACCTGAGGCAAGGCAAGTCCCTTCCATCTATGAGCCTGTAAAATCAACAGCAAGTTAGTTACTTTCTAGATACAATGGGGGTACAGACATTGGGTAAATACAGCTATTCCAAATGAGAGAAATTGGCCAAAACAAAGGGGTTACAGGCCCAATGCTAGTCTGAAATCCAGTAGGGCAGTCATTAAAACTTAAAGTTCTAAAATGATCTCCTTTGACTCCATGTCTCACATCCAAGTAATGCTGATACAAGAGGTAGGCTCCCATGACCTTGGGCAGCTCCAGTCCTGTGGCTCTGCAGGGTATAGCAGAACCTCTACAGAGGTACAGCTCCCCTCCCACTGCTTTCATTGGCTCACGTTGAGTGTCTGCAGCTTTTCAAGTCTCGTTCTGCAAGCTGTCGGTGGATCTACCATTCTGGGGTCTGGAGGATGGTGGCCCTCTTCTCACAGCTACACTAGTAGTGCCCTAGTGGGGAGTCTGTTTGGGGGTTCCAACCCCACATTTCCCTTCTGTACTCCTCTAGCAGCAGCTCTCCATGAGGGCTCAACCCCATAGCAAACTTCTGCCTGGACATTCAGGCATTTCCATACTCCTCTGAAATGTAGATGGAGTTTTTCCAACCTCAATTCTTGACTTCTGTGTATCCACAGGCTCAACACCACATGGAAGATGCCAAGGCTTGGGGCTTGCACCCTCTGAGGCAATGGCCTGAGCTGTACCTTGGCCCCTTTTAGCTATGGCTAGAGCTAAAACAATTGGGACTCAGGTCACTAGGTCTCAAGGTTGCACAGAACAGGAGGGCCTGGGGCATGGTCCAAGAAACCATTTTTCCTGGCCTGTGATAGGAAGGGCTGCCATGAAGTTCTCTAACATGTCCTAGAGACATTTTCCCCATTGTCTTGGTGATTAACATTTGGCTCCTCATTACTTATGCAAATTTCTACAGCCAGAAAATGTGTTTTTCTTTTCTGCTGCATTGTCATGCTGCAAATTTGCCAAACTTTTTATGCTCTGTCACCTCTTGAATGATTTATTACTTAGAAATTTCTTCCATCTGATACTCTAAATTATCCCTCTTGAGGTCAAAGTTCCACAGATCTCTAAGGCAGGGGCAAAATGCCAGTCTCTTTGCTAAAGCATAGCAAGAGTCACCTTTGCTCCAGTTCCCAAGAAGTTCCTCTTCTCCATCTGAGACCACCTCAGCCTGGACTTTATTGTCCAGATCACTATCAGCATTTTGGTCAAAGCCATTCAACAAGTCTCTAGGAAGTTCCAAACTTTCCCACGTTTTCCTGTCTTTCGAACCCTACAAACTGTTCCAACCTCTGCCTGTTACTCAGTTCCAAAGTCACTTTCACATTTTCAGGTGTCCTTATAGTAGTTCCCCTTTCCCTTGGTACCAATTTACTGTATCAGTCCATTCTCATGCTGCTAATAAAGACGTTTCTCAGACTGGGTAATTTTTAAAGGAGAGAGGTTTAATTGGCTCACAGTTTAGAATGTCTGGGGAGGCCTCAGTAAACTTACAATCATGGTGGGAGGGGAAGAAAACACATCCTTCTTCACATGGCATCAAGAGAGAGAAGTGCTGAGAAAAGGGGGAAAAGCCCTTTATGAAACCGTCAGATCTCATGAGAACTCACTCACTATCACGAGACCAGCCTAGAGGTATCTGCCTACATGATTCAATTACCTCCCAAAGGATCCCCTCCCATGACACATGGAAATTATGGGAACTACAATTCAAGATGAGATTTGGGTTGGGATACAGTCAAACCATATCAATCATAAATTGTATCTTCCCAGGGGAAAAGTTCCCTCAATGAAAAACATCAAATGAAAGGGAGAATAAGAGTAGGATGTCAGAGAATAAAGAAAAGGAAGAAGAAAACAATATAAATAAAGGAAGCCTAATGGTAAAAAAAAAAAAGGCTTCAAAGAACCCACTGTTCTTTGAAATCCATCCTCAAGAAATGTCAAGGCAAATCAAAAAGTGAGATAAAATATTTGCAATCATATTTGAAATCATGTATATGTCAAAGGAACTGCATTCATAATATATGAAGAACTCAGTAATAAGAAGACAATACAATAATAAAATGTGAAAAAAACATTTGAACAAATGTTTCTAAGAAGATATATGTGTGAATGATAAGCTCCGAATGATATTCAAAATCTTTGAAGTTTATCTAATGTTCTTTTTTTCCCCTAGCTTGGGCTGAGGTTAGAGAGAGATAGTTTTTACTTATTCGGTTTCTACAGTCCCTAGCCATTACCAGCAAATACAAGTAAGGGCTTTTAACACATGCAGTTTGGGGAATAAAAGGAGGAAATAGTAAGGGTTTTCATTATTGCATTCTGTTGAATGTATCCTTTCTCTCTCTTTCAAGCAAATTAGAATTGGCTTCAAAAATGGGGAAATTTGATGATCTTGTTGGAAACAATACCCTTGTGTCTTTAGGCTGGGAGGTTTACTGAAGCTTCCAGAGTCATTACAATCCAGGCTGAGATTGAAAAATTTCTGTACTCTTAGTGGCTAACTATGAGTATTTTCCATAGATCAAATATGGGCTAAGGAGACAAAAACAACCAGATTTTGTCTTAGATTTTATTTAAAATGACCACCTGGATGGTCCGAGAAATGACTGCTGAAACAAGTTGGAGTTATCAGCTCAAAGTCCAAAGGGATTGTTTGCAAACAGCCAGCGAAGATGTATACCGGATCAAGCACACTTCATATGTAGTAGTCGTATAAATAAAAGGAAAATGGTCAGCTTTAAACATCTGCCACATCCAGGGACAATGTACCCCAGACCTATTCCCATCGACTGAGAATGTTTCTGTGAGCGGCAGCTAACTCCAGATCTTATTTGTGATGTAAACCAAAAAGTGTCTGAGACAAGTCTCAATCAGTTTAGAATTGTGTTTTGCCAGGGTTATGAATCGTAACCTGTGGCACAGCCTCAGGAGGTTCTGAGAACATGTGCCCAACGTGGTTGGATTATAGCTTGCTTTTATGTTTTAGCGAGACATAAAACATCAATCAGTACATGTGAAGTATACATTGGTTTGGTCCAGAAAGGCAGGACAACTCCAAATAGAGGCTTAGAGGTCTCAAGTGGATTCAAAGCTTTTGTGGTTGGCAATTGGATGAAAAAGTTAAGTTATTACCTAAAGACCTGGAATCAATAGAAAGGAGTGTCTAGGTTAAGATAAGGGGTTGTGGAGACCAAAGTTCTTATTATTTTGATGAAGTCTCATAGATGGTCACCCCCAGGGGCAATAGATAGCAAATGTTTCCTATTAAGACTTTAAAATGTGCTAGACTCTCAGCCAATCTTTTCAGGATCAGAAAGAGACCTGGAAAGGAAAGGGATTCTGTAGAATGTAAATTTCCCCCACAAGAGTCAACTTTGCAGAATCATTTTAAAATATGTCAAAGAAACATATTTTGTGGTAAAATATTTTGAATTCCTTAGGGGCCCTGCTGTCTGTCATGTGATGCTATACTATAGCCAGGTTGGAATTTAGTATCTTATTGCTACGAAGAGTCTGTTCTACCAGTCGTAGGATCTCTGTTTTAAAGTTAATGCTGGTTAGTTATGCGCCCGAACTCCCAAAGGGAGGAGAGTTTATGAGCATGTCTGATACCTCCTTCACCTCATGGTCAGAAGTGCTTTCTCAGGTTTAGTTGGGCTCCCTTGGCTGATAAGAGGGTCCATTTAGTGAATTGAGGGTTTAGAATTTTATTTTTGCTTTACAGAGATTTTACCTCCCAGCACAGAGAAAGATCTGGCATCACAAGGATAGTTTTAAAATAAGTGATACTATGAAAATGTTAAAAATAAGCAATACTATGAATATATTATTTTTTCATTGCTTCAAGGACTGTCAGTTTTGGGGCACATTGTTAATGAGCAAATATTAAATCTACCCTTTTTTTTTTTTGAGACAAAGTCTCGCTCTGTCGCCCAGGCTGGAGTGCAGTGGTGCGATCTTGGCTCACTACAAGCCCCGCCTCCCAGGTTCACGCCATTCTCCTGCCTCAGCTTCCAGAGTAGCTGGGACTACAGGCGCCCGCCACCATGCCCAGCTAATTTTTTTGTATTTTTAGTAGAGACGGGGTTTCACCACGTTAGCCAGGATAAATCTACTTCTAAAAGGACATGATACTAAAATATTACTCAGACCTAGTAATGTGAATAATAAATAATAATTCAGAGGTTACACCTTAAATAAAATATAAATAAAGCAGAATTGTAAACAATTTGATACTTTGTACTTCTTTTTAGGAAAATTGGGGGAAAATTTTCAAAATTGGTATTTCACATCTCCCATGCAACGATACTTCTTTTTGTTGGCTTCTTAAACTAAAAATCAAGATTATGATAAGAAATGTCCTATTAAACAAATTTTGTATATTGTATTTGCATCTGGACATGGAGTGATATTGCTTACCATGAGGTATCACTTATATCATTTCAACTGAAATCAGAGTGTGAATAATATAAGTACAGTAAACTAGCTGATCAAATTCAAAATTTCATTTAAAAATGAAACAAAATACTTATCCATTTACCTTTCAGTAAGATATAGTTTGGTTAAGAAGAAAAATGTGTGAGAGAGTGAGAGAGAGCTAATTTAGGTACATCAAAATTCCTGAGATTTAAAAACCTCTTTTTGAACGATTCACCTTCTTACAGCTTAGTATTGCCCTTCTACTTGTCGGTTTAGAATTAGCTGTCAAATTTTTCTGGTTATATGCCAGTCTTTCTTTTCATTTTTAAACAGTTATATTTTAAGTGAAATGTGGAGTAAAAAATGGCTTAGACAAATCTGCACATGAGCTCTTTGCTCTGTCACTAATTAGACAGATGACTTATAGAGTTTTATTGTTTTCTGAGTTTTATTTTCTTTAAAGTGGAAGTGACAAAATCTGCTCTATAACCTGGTTGTTGATCAAATTTAATGAGTTAATAGATATAGCACATAGCACAGACTAGGTGCTCAATAAGTACATTTCCCTCTATCGAACTATCCCTTTTAAGTAAGAAAATGCAATATTCTTATTTATCAATTTTAAAATTAATTTAAGACAATAAATATATGTTACATATCATAGTGAATAAATATTACAACAAATTAATGACTGATGGTACTATCACTTCTAAATTTTATAAATTTGTAACTGTCTTAACGTGTTTTCTAAGCACTAAAAAAAACACTTTTTATATGTATTACAATGTTCATATCAGATGCCACTAGAGGGACTTGTATTATCAAAAGTGTCTTTCAGAAGCATCAATTGAAAATGTAGAGGAAAATTTAGTAAAGTGGAAATGCCAGATAGTGATTTCTATATTTAAGATTTCAACATGTTATGAAAAATGAAACTATTTTTTGCATTCATTTCACTTTTAAATACTTTATTTCAGAATAAATAATATTTTCTGTATTATTGAGTAAAATATTTGTCACTTAATTTAAGCCATTTAAAATAATGATTTTTTGGACATGACACCAAAAGCACAAGCAACAAAACTAAAACCAATGAGACTATATCAAACTAAAAATTTTCTGCCCAATAAAGGAAACAACTTAAGAAAATGAAAAGGCACTCTATGGAATGGGATGAAATATTTTCAAATAATTTATCTCATAAAGGTTCATCAAAATATGTAGGAAACTCATACAACTCAACAGCAAATACCTAAAAAACCCAATTAAATAATGTGCAAATGACTCCAAAATAAATTTTTCTAATGAAAACATACAGAGGACCAGTAGGCATATGAAAAGCTACTCAACATCACTAATTATCATTGAAGTACAAATTAAAATCACAATGAGATATCAGCTTACATATGTAAGGATGGCTATTATCAGTGCAATGAAAAATAAGTGTTGGTGAGGATGAGGAGAAAAGGGAACGCTTATACATGTTCGTGGGAATGTAAATTAATACAGCCATTATGGAAAGTATCATGGAGGTCCTTCAAAAAACTAAAAATAGAAACACCATATATATGATCTAAGCAATCCCACTATGGGTCACATATCAAAAGGATATGAAATCAGTATGTTAAGAGATGATTTCACTCCCATGTTCATTGCAGCATTATTCACAGTGGCCAAGGTGTGGAATCAATCTAAGTGTTCATCTGTGGATAAGTGGATAAAGAAAAAATGGTATATACACACAATGGAATATTCTGCAGCCTTCAAAAAGAAGAAAATCCTACCATTTGGGATTATATGAATGAAGCTGGAAGATGTTATGCTAAGTGAAAAAAGCCAGACACAGAAAGACAAATGCCACCTGACCTCACTTATATGTGGAGTCTAAAAAAGTCCTCTTAATAGAAACAGAGAGTAGAAGGGTGAATATAAGGGGCTGGGGGTTTTGGGTTGGAGGTGGGGGTGGTAGAATGGGAAGATGTTATTCAAAGGGAACAAACTTTTGGTCATAAAATAAGTTCTGGAGACCTAATATATAGCATGGTGCCTTTAGTTAATAATGTGTACTTGGAATTTACAAAGATAATAGATGTCAAGTATTCTCATCATACACACATGGAGTTAACAATGTGAGGTGAAGGATGTGTTAATTGGCTTTCTGGTGGTAATCATTTCACAATGTATATACATTTCAAAACATCACATTTTACACCTTAAATTTATGTAATTATTTGTTAATTATACCTCTAAAAAGCTGGAAAATATAATGTATTAAGAAACAATATTTCAATAGTTTGTGTTTGTATTGTTACAAAAGGAACTCTTTAAAGTGTCAGGTAGCTTTGCCTTATTTTGTCAGTTTTGTGGCATTGCATTGTCAAAATAAACTCTTCACATGTTTGCACAGTTGCTTAAATGAAGAATAAATCAGTAGCTCTCTTAAAATTACATTTAATGCATGGCATTCCCAGTAATACTTTGATCTCAAGTTGTTATCCAATGCAATTGTTTACATATTTATTAAGCATCTACTACATTGAAGGGACTCTGCTCTAGATACAAAGATGAGGAGAGGCACAAGATATGGTCTGTGTTATTATAAAAATGACAATTTCCTACATAAGCATATCACTTGGGATACAAGAAGGAGATGGCACACTCAAATTAGGATAAACTAATGTTTAATTCACAAAGCTGCTTATTAGAAAGTAGTGGGCTAATATAGGGGGATCTCAGAGTGAGTAGCTCAAGATTACAATGAGGAATAAAGGAAGCAATTACAGTAAGTTTTGGTAGAGGCTTATGGAGGGGACTGTCTGGACAGCAGCAGTGACCTCAGGTCAGAGAAGACAGCCAGCCTGAGGTGACCTCACAGGGCAGAAACTAGGAGGATAAATACCTTACTTTGCTTTCTTTTCTTTCCTTATCTGCCAGCACTCCCCATGAGGGAGATCGCTGATGGAAAGTTTCAGTCCAGAGATCAATGAAACCACAGGGACAAAGAGAAAGTGTTAGGCAAGGAAATAAAGACCAAACACGGGATTATTTTGAATTCTAAGCATAGGTGTAAGTAACTTTATATGAGAGTTTAGATTTTTAAGAAAATCAATTTGTTATGTATTTGGAAGAGCTAAGAAAACTTGAAGGAGGAAATGGCATGGCATGTGAGACAGCTGAGTGGTAAGGTATAAATTGTTCAGAATAAACAGAAGTGATGTAAAAAGTGTAGTTTTGTTTGTTGGGAAAATATTTTGGAGTGAGAAAAGAGCTGGGCTTATTACATGTTTTCTACGAAAATATGTGTGTAAGTATTCTACTTTTCAATGTAATTAAAAAGAGGAAAACAAATAATCTTACTATCATGAACTTAATTTTTTTGTTAATTTCTTTTTCAGTTTGTGTTTCTGTGTAGTCACAGAAAAGAGAAAGGACATTAAAATACGACATAGGGCCCACATGAAGAGTATTTGATTTTCCTTTTAAACTATTTTTGTTTTTTTTAAACAATGTTTATTCAAAAGTTTACTCCAAGAAAAAAAAAATATATGAAAATTACAGCATTAAACCCGGCACCTTAGACCAAATCACAACCCTGTCTTCAATTCCCCTTCACTCTAAGCCTCTTTCAAATTCTCTTTCCTGACTAGAAGATCAGTCAAATGCTCCTGGGGTCAGCACCATGCCATATTCCCAGCAGAGCCACTGTATACCTTTCTTTAAGAGTGCATGCCACCCCTCCCCCTACCCCAACTCCTTGTTCTAAAGGATTTAACATAGGAAGTTCATTTTGAAATACCAGCCAAAAGGAATGGGGCAGGGGCGAGCCAGTCTTCACTTGAAAGACCCTTTTCCTGCTCCAGTCCTTGGCAAGGGTTATAGAAAAGGCTAGCTGCCAGCTTTCCATGAGTCCACTGGAAGCTCTAAGCCCAGCCCCGCCCAGGGCATCTCCTGCAAAGGCAGGGTGCTTGGTGCTGCCTCCTCAACCTTCTTGGTGACTACACAACAAAGGAGACCTCCAGGGTACAAGAACCACAGATCCCTGAGCCACGTTCCAGGAAAGAGATATGTTCGGGGAAGCCAATTAGGCCTTCACATGGAAGCTTGAGTCAGAGATGGTGGTTTTGTGGTGATTTGGACAAATTAGGTTAGTTTAGCAAAGCTCTGAAGTTGCAGAAGCTTCTCCCATGACTCCTGATTGAACATAGGACAGTAGAGATGAGTACATAGTCAGATTAAGTCTTAGAGAGATGCAGGCTGGTTTCCTGCCACAAGGCCTTGGGACTGGCCGAGACAGATACTGCTAAGTCCCCTGGAAGGGAAGAAGTCACCATAAGGAGGGACTGGGTGGAAAATAGAGAAAAAAGCAACAGCCAAGTCATTTTTGGTATTTTAACATTAAGACAATGACAAGTGGTAACAAAAAAGCAATAAATAACTTGAAAAAACCAGTATTTAACTTGCCCATCCACCCAAGTCTCACACTTAAGTTCTATTCTCATCTCCCCCAAAAGCACCACTGAATTAATTACCTTAAAGCAACCAAAGCAACCCAAATTCTCTGGAAACAAGGACCCTCCAGCCAGAGGTGTTTCCTCTCTTGAGCTGAAGTGAGTGGAGGGTTCCGGGAAGGGCACCTTGTAACTAGTGCTGCACAGCATGCACTGTGCCAAGCTCCAGCACAGGGCACTTGACTGGGATACAGGTAGTGGTCCCAGCATCAGTGCTGACAAGCGAGGAAAGGGACTCTTCAGTAATCCCAACTATTTTGTACCAGAGCCAAGCAAAGGAGACCAAAGAGAGCTGAGTGAAGAGCACTACTCCCAGTCTCAGAAACAGGACGGCCAGTACTAGTCAGTGTCTGGGTTGCGGGAAAGAGAGACTGAAGCCTAAAGGCAATAAAGACTGATGCATAAAGCGCTGATCCTTCTTGTAAGGACCAGAGAATGCACTTGACAGCTGGCAAATCTCTAACTGGCAACTGCTGTGGCAAGGCTCTGGCTGGACAGGGAACTATAAAGAGTTTGGTTTCTGGTCCCTGCAGTCCAGTTGCCTGAATGTTGGCAACGGGGCCCCAGCTGGTGATGCTCTTATGCAATGATGTTGCTCTTCTCACAAGCCAGGCTCCAGATTCTCCAGCCACAGAGGTTCTGCCCTGCTTTGGGGTACATGGTAGACTCACAGGAGGTGTTGGTGGCCCCTCAGATAAACAGACCACCCACTTCACTGCCAGCAAAGAGCACGTGTAACCATCATAACCAGCATAGATCTGGGGGCACCCCACGCCCAGGGAAGTCAAACAGCTTCACCTGGCGAGGGGGAACAGTCTCAACTTTCTGCTCCACATGGCCCAGCCAGCCATAGCCAATGAAGCCCTGAGAAGACTTGCTTCTGGGAGTCCAAAACCAGGGTGTAGTTAGTGCCACAGGCTGTGTCTCATCCAACCATTTGGTACAGGCAGAATCTGTCCATCTTTTGTTTTCTAGATGAAGACAGCCAATCGCAGGGGCACCAGTTTTCAGTAATATTCTAATAGCTGCATCGGGGTGATGAACTTCCCATCCAATTGTGTCCCAGCTGACCATATTCAGGGCACCCAAAGGAAAAGAGGTTTCCTTTGCAGTCCATTATCACACTGAATTCAACTCCACAGGTCATTTTGGTAATGAGCTGGCCTTTATACCTTGTCTGTGCCAAGCTGTGGACAGCATCCGTCTGGTTACCACGGCCCAGCTATGCCATCTTGTTCTCCCCAAATGTGAACAAGGAGCTGGTTTCTGTCAAGGTCAGTGTGTGGTTCTGCCCACATGCTGCTGGCAGGATCACTTCGTGGCTAAGACCTTTGATGAGTCTGGGAGCTTCCACTCTCTTGGTGTTGTCATGTCCCAGATGCCCCTTCTCTTGTCCACGGTAGCTCCACAGCTTCTCTTCTATGGTGATGAGGAGGCTGTGAGCAGCACACTAACCAGAAACCACTGCCCACACCTGGGCACTACCAGGTACCCACATGTCTGAGGCCCCTCACAAATTCTGACCGAGATAGCCGTAGCAGCTTTTGCTGTTTAGGCACTTCCTTTCAACCAGTCAAGTCCCAGTTGACTGCCCTTCAAATCAAAAGTTGCCTATTGTACTTCGACCCTTCAAGTTTGATGTGTTCCTTGGTGTACTTAGGCTGAGTGATGACCACAGTGGCCACGCTGCCCGCCCTTGCCCGCTGCTGCATGCCTGATCCCGTCCCCACTGGGGGCCCAGTGGAGCTCCAGACCGTCCTCAAGGTCGTTGCTGCTGTCCTTGCCGCTACTGCTGTTGCAGTGCTTCTGCCGCTTGTGCCTCTTGCTGGAGGTGCCTGCTTCATTTCCTGGGCCCAGCAAGGCAGAGCTGTTGCCCTAGGGAGGCTCCTGACAGACGGCAGCCCCCGCCTTCTTCCTGGATATGGTAATGGCTGGAGGGAGAAATCTAAACTATTTTGTATTAATTTTCTCAAAAGAATACATGTAATTTAAAATGTCAAATAACACTAAAGGCTAACAATGAAAATAAGAGTAAAAACAAACAGCAATGATCTGATCATGCTCTATCATGTTCCATCCCAAAAGCACATAGTCATCACTTAGGAAACTTCTCACATTATTTACCTACATATACTTATGCTATGAAGAAACTATATCTTTTATGTTCAATGCTTGCAAATTACATGAAGGGAATTATATACATGCTGCTTTATGTTTTGATGTCATCTTTCTTTTATTTTTGTATTTTCTGTATCTCTATTTCTTTTTTCCCCTTAAATTTTTTTTTTACCACCCCTAACATCTTCCACCTACTCCAATAAAAACCCCTGTCCTTCCCTCCTTAACTTCTCCCCATCCCATGACCAAGCTCTAATCCATGCTAAAGAACGAAGGTTTGTTCCTTCCTTTTCTTCTTTTGAGTTATGTAACTCTCTACATGTTTGTATGGGTTTATATGGTATATATATATGTGGAATGTTTTGGTCATGTTTTGATTTTTTTAAAACATGAAGATAATATTTCACACTTTAACCTGTATCTTTCTATTTTCACTCAATAACACCTGATGGAATTACTTCAAATCATTTGGAATAATCATTCTTTTAAATGGCTTAATAATGTTGCATTTTTGAGATATGTCGTTTATTTAACCATTCTCTTATTGAAGGACATTCACTTTGCAATTTTTGTCAGTATGAAAATTTCTACTCTCTATGTCTTTACATATATATCCAGATGTACTGCTGGTTTTATAGCTAAATAGTTGTTTACATTTATATAATATATATAGAGTTTGAACAAGATTGTCATTAACCTTTTGGTGAAAAAGTCTACTGCTATCTTGTTTAGGTGTTTACTACACATATTTTCAGCATAATCAACTGTCATTTTGGCTTTGTCAGTGTAATCATATGTGTTTTCTCTTAATTTGTTGATGAAATAAATCTATTGATAAATTGCCTACCATTTAAAGATATTTGAATTACTATTTTAAACAGCTCATCTCAGTCACAATTCTTCCTTGCAAATAGCAGATCCACTTCTGAAAAGTTTAAGCAGAAAGAAAATAAATTTATTGTAGTGTATTAGCAATTCAGTAAGTCTCCAGTAGAGTTCAGAGCCTTTAAGATTGAAAAATGCACAAATTTCATCAACATTCTGCTTGCAGGTGTGGGTCCAATGAAGCTGGGCACAGATATGGAAGAAAATAAACAATATTCTGATGACGCTGAACAAAGGGACTTTCTTTCAGGAGTTTAGCCACTTTAGGTTTTATAACTTGAAGTCTCTTTCTCCTTCTCCCACCACAAAGTGAAATTTGTATGCTTATGCCTTCTCTTATGAATCAAAGATTCCTATAGGTGGAAGCCAGGGAGGCTGGTAGGTAAGCTCTGCTTTCTAAATGGAGATTTGAGCTATTGACTGTGTGAAGTTACCAGGATAGAAGACAAGCGTGCCAAAGGTGTTGGCTGCTACTGCTATGACAATTGTCTGTGAGAGTTTTAGAATGATATTATTTTCATAAATTACTATATTCAGTTTACTGATATTTTACTTGATATTTTTTGACTAACAGATGAGATTAGTAGTTTTATTTTTATGCCATTATAATCTAGTTTTGGAATTGGAGTCATACTAGTTTGGAATTAAAGTAATATGGGCTTGTTAAAGTGAAAGTATTGTTCTCATGCATGTAATCCCAGAACTTTGGGAGGCTGAAGTGGGCGGATCAACTGAGCTCAGGAGTTTGAGACCAGCCTGGCCAACATAGTGAAACCCCGTCTCTACTAAAAATACAAAAATTAGCTGGGCATGGTGGTGGGCACCTGTAATCTCAGCTACTCGGGAAGCTGAGGCAGGAGAATCACTTGAACCTAGGACGCAGAGGTTGCAGTGAGCCGAGATTCTGCCATTGCACTCCAGCCTCCTGGATGACAGAGTGAGACTCTGTCTTTAAAAAAAAAAAAAAGTGATATTATCACGGAATCTTTGGGGTGTCACTTTTCTGGCCACAAACCTCTGTGGCCAGTGGCACCTCTGCCCAAGTTCTTGTCCTGCATCCAGGAAGAATGAGGTATGCAGACAAGTGGAGGGTGAGCAAAATGAAGAGGAGATTTATTGAGTGTTAGGAGTGCTAGGAGGAGACCCACTGTAGTTAGCTCTTCTCTGTAGGCAGGTCACCCTGACGTCTGCAGCTTTCAGCAGAGAGGAGGCCTGGAGAGGGTGGCTCCTCTCTGTAGGCAGGTTGTCCAGATGTTTGCAGCTCTCAGCAGAGAGGAAGCCCTGGAGAGGGTGGCTCCTCTCTGCTGCTGATCATTCCAATGTCTTCCCAGCTTCTAGCAGAGAGGAGGCCCTGCAGTGGGTTGCTCTTCTCTGTAGCTGGTAGTCCTGACATCTCTGCAGGTCTCTGAAGCTCTCAGCAGGGAGGGTAGCTCCTCTCTGCAGCTGGTCCTCCTGTCATCTGCTGAGCTCTGGCTGAGTCTGGGGCTTTTATGGGCCTCAGATGGGAGGAAGTGCATGCCAATTGGTCCATGGGAGGCAATGGGCTGGTGGCAAAGGCACCACAAGTTCCCACTCTGGTTGTGGGACTGGCAGTCTGCCCCCCAGCCTTCAGGCCCTCCTTGGCCTGAAAGTGGGGCCTCACCAGGGACCCTCCCCCTTCTGCCCAGGAAGTTGCTTCCTGCTGCCTTTATGGTGCCAAGGTTCACCAGACTTTGTTCCCAGATTAGAGTATGCACTTGAGCAAGCACTTCTGAGCCTGCAAAGACAGGGTGAGGGAAGCAGTCCTGGCTCCTGTCTGCTCTGTGGAGCAGGAGGCTCAAGTCTGCAGCCATGGTTTGGGCAGCTGCAGCTGGGCCAATGAGGGCAGGGTTCTGCCTGCTCTTGGTCCCCCAGTAGCACAGGGAGGTTTGAATCTGCAGCCACAACTTGGGTGGCTGTAGCCCTGCCCAGAGAGATGGGGGTCCTGCCTGCTCAGTGGAGTGCGAGGCCTGGGTATGTAGCCAGGGTTTGGGTCTGCAGCAGCACCCATCACCTGGGGAGCTGCTTCCACCTCAGATTGGAAGAGGTGGGGCTTCTGCTTGTCCCCAGCTCCCACTGGTTCCATGGAGTGTGCAGCCCTGGCCTCCCTGCTGCAGCTGCTGTGATGGCAGCGGCAGGCCATCTGGAGCCATCACTGCCATTAGTATTTAAAATAACATAGAAATATTTGTTATAGAAGTTTAGAGACATATCAACAATTCAAACTTTATTTTTCAAAAAGAAGTTTGAATTTCTGTCTGTGTGTGTTTTGTACTTGAATCTTCTTAAGAATTACTGTTAAATTTTTGTTCAAGTGTCTCTATCTTTTCAACAGTTTTATTTTATTGTCATTATATTTGGAATGATCCTAATGGATTTTTTTTTTTCCTCTGGATGCTGGACCTTCTTGAGTGTGATGCTGTTTCACAGTAATTTCTGATTTTATTTTTCTATCAAACTTTAGGCTAAAATTTTCAGTGTACTATCTTAATAAGGCAGTTTTGAGTACTTCCTCTATTCTTTCAGCCATTAGAGACTTTTTTTATTATATACCCTCATATTTTATTAGAAAGTTCCATATAAAATGATTTTTAACAGATTTGTGGTTTTCTATTGATGCACATGTTTGCAAAAATGTTTTCATAGTGAATTTTTATGCCACTCACTTAAATTTAAGCCCTCTTTCTGATATCTGCTCTGCAGAACAAATTCAATGAAAGGGCATATTCTTGACTGGCCTTTAAAAAAATTAAATGTTTTCATTGCTCAGTTTTCACCACTAAGAACTGCAACAGATTCAATAGGATGTTATTATATGTTTAGTCATATTAAGATTCGAATACAAGTACCAGTGCATTGTAAGAAGATGTTGTATCTATACTTATGGATAATTTAGAAATAAATTCTATGTATTTCTTTGGCAGAGACAGCAAAAGTTATAAGAAAAAATTATTTGCATGCACAATAGCTGAGCTAACTTGCATTTAATAGTAAGAAGATCAATTAATTCTCAGTGACACAAGTGTTTGTGTGAAGAATGCTCTAGTACCAAACAAATTTGAGATTTAATAGGTTTGATCTTCAAAGACAAGATCAATATAGATCCGAGTCCACCAGTCCTCCTAAGAATACTAATGTATGTCTACTACTATAAACTTTAATATTCCAAAGGAAAGACTAATTTAAGGAATAAATTTAAAAAAATAAAACTACTGGAAAATCAGTCAAAAATATTAAATATGAACTGTTACAGCCAAAAGGAACCTGAAGAGAAAAGACAACGAAATGTAGTGAAGGCATCCTGGATGGGATCCTGGGATAGAAAAAGGACAATAGGTAAAAACTAAGAATACCTGAATAATGCATAGACTTTAATAATAATGTAACAATATTGGTTTCTTAATTGTAATAAATGTACTACACTAATATAAGTTGTTTATAATAGGGAAAGCTGTTACAATTTTTTTAAATCTAAAACTGTTCTAAAATTTGAAAATATGAAAAACGAATTGACCAGCTTTGAAACTTCAATAATACAACTTTTTCCTCCAATATTTACTGTGATATTAAGTTAAAAACTTTTGGAAATTGGGTTTAGTCTTTTAGGATTTAGAGTTCTATAAGATAAGTTACAATTTCATTGTATTGAATTGTCCAGAATCTGAGAAAATTAGTAGAGAATGATTTTACCATTGCCTTACTAGAAGAAAGTCAATGCCAGTGATTAAAATTATGCAGACATTATAGTTTTGGAAGACATTCTTATGAGAGGACTAACATAACAGATTTATGGAAATATACTTGAATTTAAAGAGATTCCCTTAGAAAATAAATTCAAATATATGAATCCCTCTTTAATACTTGAACTGTTAACAAGCTAAGTGTAAATGAATTTTCTGTATATACTCTCCTGTCTTACAGAGTTCATTATAAAATTTTACTCTAGGGAAATTAAAAATTGTTCACTTAAAAGGCTGAATTAGGATAATAAAGCAAAATAAACATTTGACTATAAATTTTTAGAGGAGTTATAATTCATCAATGAATGCTGAGTTCCTGATACTATTTCTATGTTTGATAGAGCATCTCTAAGATTCACAAGAAACATAACAGTGTATTAAACAAAGTACAACTCTATCCATCAAACGTCTAGCTATGGGTTTAAAATATGCTTATCCATTGTTTTCATTGGTTATGTTTTTCGCTTCATTACACTGGCTAATGAGATTTCAAATATCTAATACCTTAGAAAATGTACAGCTAAATCCATTTTAGACATTAAATATGGAAATAGATAGATAAATAATAAATTTCTGTCATATAGAAAGTGTTTACTTGGTGTTAGACATCATGCTAAGTGCCTTATATGCAAGACGTATTTAATCCTTAAAACTCCTGTGAAACAGTGACTATTATTAACCCTCTTTTAGAGGTAAAGGAAGTTGCAGTTTTGGGGATCACAGTAATCAGGAATCATTGATTTACAGTAGGAATTTGTGAGGGGTCCCTAAGGCAAGACAGTATAGAGTCACTTCTCAGATTATAAGGATGTTTATAAGAATTACAGTTACATGTGCATTTACCTCAGGGGCAGACTTTTGACAAATACATTTCAGTGTATGCATTCTGTCCTTGACAGAGATATGTGGCTACATCATTGTTCATTCATCTTATTGTGCATTATATCTGTAGAATAAGATATATAAGTACATAATGTACTGAATTATAAATGAACAAATAGTATACTTTATATTATATAAACATTACTATTATCTATTAAACAGCAGTATTTTATGTACAGATGATTTGATGGAAACTTATTTTGGCTTTCTTGACACAATACTGATATCATCAGTTGAAAAGCAAAAATATCAGTTATTCAGGTTATCTCAACCTGCAATCTAACAGTAAATTTTACCAAGATTTTCTTTCTTTTCCTCCTCTTCTTCCTCCTCTTTTGCCCCTCCCCTTTCCCTTTGTGTTTTAGTCTTCTTGGGCCGCTATAGCAAAATGCTGTAGACTGGGTGGCTAAAATAACAAATATTTATTTCTCACAGTTCTAGATGTCAGGAATCCTAAGATCAAGACATTGGCAGATTCAGTGTCTGCCGGAGTCTCTTACCTGGCTTGTAGATGGCTGCCTTATCTCTGTGTCCTCATATGGCATAGAGGGAGAGAGAGCACTGGTTTCTTCCTCTTCTCATAACAACACTAGTCTTATCATGGAGGCTCCACCCTCATAACTTCATCTAGGGCTAATTACCCACCCAGAGGCCCCACCTCCAAATACAATCACATTAGAGATTAGGGCTTCAACACACAAATTTTGGGTAACACAAACATTGAGTCCATAACACTCTTCTTTCCTTTTCCTTATTGTTCCTCTTCTTCTCTCAGATCGGTTTTGTTGTTTGGTCCTTATATTCTATAGATGGAGTCTCAGCACGTATCTAACTCCAAATGTAATACTCAGTAGTAAGGCATTATGTAATTAATTGTTTAAATTTATTTCTAAAATTTTTCAAAGTATACTGTATTATAAAAAGTAATATGCTTATTTAGGCTTTAGCACGTACATTTATTTCTAATAAAGAATCTCTTTAATGATGCCTCAGGACATACTGACTATACTAAACAATGTAGCCAATAAAATAACACAAAGGTAAAACCAATTCAAATATTTGGACATTTCTGACTATACCAATGTAGCCAATAAAATAACATGAAGTTAAAACAAACTCCAATATTCATCACTTTTGGGAGATGTCATTTTGAAAGATTAAATTTTTTAATGGTCCAGATGCTTTAAGGTTTGCACAAAAGTTTCACAATCAACTTTATATTACTTAATTTAAAATTGACCACCAAATTTAACTTTCAGCTATATTTATTAAATATATATATATTTTGACATTCCAAAAATATTATAAATATAATGCTGAAGGTACCCGTTATGAGGATATTTAATTATTTACAGCAATTATCTTCCAATGGGTTTAGCATTCCTTCAAAAGCATTTGTTATTGAAATGTTTACATTTTTATTCTGCCATAGTGAAATATAAAACAAGTCAATGAAAGAACATTTTAATCTAGGAAATAAGACATTTCATTAAGCATAAAGAATTAATAAATGCTATAGACATTTTATATGGAATATACATTTACTCATGAATAATCATTTTCTAAATATGTGATGTTATCAAGACAAATGCAATATTTTACTTAACATTGATAGTACACATTGAACCAATTTTGGGATATATATGTTGTTTAAATGTTTTGTCATCTATACTTAATTTTCTATGAAATTAAAATAACTTGTAAAATTTAATATTTCTTAGCATGTAAATAGACATTTTTGAACTGAAAGATAGTGAACTAAGCTTGCCATGTTATCGTTTTTTAGGATATAAGTCAACTATTATGTAAGAGTAAAACCTCTTGAAAAAAATAACAGAGTAAAATAATTCTCTACTCAAACCCCTTAGACACAAAGTAGCACTAATGTGTTAAAATGAGTTTTCACAATGTGTTCAGAAAAAGTCTGCTTTATAAGACTATATATTTAGAGATATTATTTAACATTAATTAGTGTTATGACCTTGTATAAATCACTGAATTATTCTACTTTATTGTGCTGATTTGTAAAGGGAACCCATTTACTTGAACAACTGCCAATCTCTTTCCAATAACAAAACTCTGAAATTCTAGGTACTGTACTTACTGATAGAAGAGATCAATAGCAGGATAATCAAAAGCAAAGTGCTTGATGAGATAATTTTTTTGTTTTTTTCAAACCGTCTATAGTTAACTTTATATTTTATCACAGTTTAATTATGATTTTAAATTTTATGATTAAAATATTTATTTGCTTAGCCATTAATGGAATTCTAACATATAATGGCAATTACAAATTTTAATTGATGTGTTAAGTAAAAATGAATCTTTTCATTTCCCCAAAATGAAAAGTCTTAGGTACATTTAAAGTTGTATGATTTATAATATATTCAATCAAATTATACTTAGACATGTAATTCATATGAATAAGGTGGCTTTCAGTGTTATTCATAATTTAAAAGTGGAGATTTTATACTTAATTTACATGTGTCATAGTTTATTATCTTTTTCTTTTATTACATACAATAATCAGAAAATATTCTGAACTAGTTTCTTTTCCTCTTCATTTTTTGAAATTGTATAAATATATTAGTTTTTTAAAGTTGCTACTAGATAGCTCTTTTGTTGTTGTTTTAGAGCTGAAAACATTGCCCTAACTCTATATCTTGACTCATCTGTATCTTGAGTACAAAGTATTCATATTTACAGTTTAGTAGGAAAATGTTAGTAGATTTATTAAGATTTTTCAGCCAATGGACATTATAGTATTGATGCAATGTGGTGGTTAATAACTGTAGTAAATAGCCACTAGCCCTCCAAAGATGTTTGCATCCTTATGTTTGGATCCTTTGAATGTATTAACTTCTGTAGCAAAAAGTACTTTGCAGTTGTGATTTAGTTAAGGACCTAGAGATGTGGAGATTATTCTGGATTATATGGGTGGTCCCAATGTAATCACAAGGGTTATTAAAGTGAGACAGGAGTTTTAAAGTATGATGTTGTATCACTCAGAACCAGAGGTTGGAGTGATACACTTTCAAAATGGAGGAAGGGGCTATGAGCCAAAGGATGCAAGGGGCCTCTAGAAGCAGAAAATAGCCTGAAGACTCCAGAAGGAATGTAACTTTGATTTTAGACTTCTGATCTCCAGTAATGTAAAAGAAAACATTTCTATTGTTTTAAAACAATAATTTTATAGTGCTTTGTCACTGTAGCAATAGAAAACTAATACAGTAGCATCTTACGTGTTGTTCCTTGATGTCTGTATTTTATCCCTAGATCTCTTGTCCATGGTTTGGATTCAATCTAATGAAATTACAGTGAAATTAAATGTAATGAATGTAATGAAAACCCAATATTTCTATTATTAAGCATAGTATTGCTATTTGATATTAAAAAACAAAATGAAGTAAACTAGTTACTTCCCTAATATAATTCTGTAAACTACTTTCCCCACATAATAATATATCATGGATATTATGGATAGTAATTTTCTAAATACGTGGTGTTATCAAGACAAATGAAATATTTAACCTAATATTGATGTCTTACACATTGAACCATTTTGGGGCTATATATGTTGTTGAAATGTTTTGTCATGTGTAATTACTTTTCTATGAAATTAAAATAGCTTTTGTAAAATTTAATATTACTTATCCTAGATGTGAAAGCTAAATGCTTTTACTCCTTTTCCATTCCTCATAGTTTCAAGGCCCTGGATTTCATTGAAACCTGTTTTTAAGCTTTTCCTGAGTTTGTCTAATTTTTAAAGAAACTTTATTTTAAAGCACTGTTACAATTTCCCAATCATAATAGCATTATCCATTTAGAGTCAATTACATAAATTGCAGACATTACCACCATTTCTCCACTATGATTTTAATCTTTTACGATGTCTCAGTTCTGATTTAATTGTTGTTTGGTTATTGTATTTTCATGATTATTCTCCTCAGAACACATTGCTGATAGAGTTTCTGAATCCATGTATTTCTGAAAATGTCATTCCTTTACTCTGATGGGTGAATAGTAACTTGGATCTCTCTCCTTTTGTCTCAGTAGATAATATTTCATTAACTGGCTAAGTTTTAATATTATAAAGAAGACAGATATGAGCCAGATTTACTTTCCTTTGAAAATTACTTCCTTATAGAAGCTTATAAGACTTCCTATTTACTGTTGGAATTCAAAGTGTTCACAAGGATATGTCTAAATAAATAACCTTTTTTATTAATCCTCTCTGGGACTCAGGGAACCTTTTCAATCTTCAGGCATACATCTTTCTTCAAACAAAAGAAATTTTCTTTATTTGTTTAAATATTACCTCTCTCTATCACTTTTTAATTTTATTTCAGGATTTCCTTTTATACACATTAAAATTCTCCTGTCTCTGCTTTCAATAGCTCATCTCTTCACTAGTGATTGCCGTCATTTATGCTGTTTCTACATGTTTTGGAATTCTTTCAATCGATCTTCCTGGTCAACTTTTAATCATAACTATTATTTTTAGTTTATGGAAACACTTAAGTTGAAAAGTTTTTTTCTTGTTTTTGTTCCACAAATTGTTTTATACCTGATATACTTGACAGATCATATTTGTTTATTTATCTCATCTGGCATTTCCATAAGTTCTACTTCTTGTGAAATTGCTCTTCTTTGTTTTCTTCTCTGTTTTTTTGCATCATCTGGTTTTCTTTGATTGCTCTTGCTTTCGAACACAATGATATCACAAGCAATAATAATTCCTGCTAGGACACATTAGACACTACAGGAACTGGGAGTAACTCAGCCCACCATGGCAGACAACAATGGCTCTCCAGGATTTTTAAGCATCTCACTCATGATAGCAAGTCGGTTGGAAGCTTTCCCTTGTGACACTCAAAATTCTCCATTAGTTTAATCATATAAGAAAAGTGCCGGCCCTAAGGGTCAAATCAAACCTATTCTAGATTGCTTGAGAGATATCTTGACCTGTGATAGATAGCATTCACCCTATTTCTGGTAAGAACCCATGTTCTTTTGCTTGTTTGCTGTCTCTCTCTATTTAAAAAAAAAATAGAAAATCTTCTTTCCACTTTTGAGTCTATGTGGTCTGGAAGAAAATGCCCCCACACCAACTTTCATGTGAGGGTGTTTGACTGAATCCATAGTCCTCTGCACATTCTCTTCTAGGTGGCTCTACTAATGGACTCAAATAATGGTTACCAAGCTGAATATAGTCTGTTGAGGAAGAAGACATTTATAGAAGGAGAAATTTAGTCTCTTTTGAATTTATATTTGAAAGGAAAGATCTACAATGCCTGGAAGTACTCTTTGCACTACACATAGCTTTGTAAATCAGCACAGAGGAGAAAAGAGCGGAAACACAGGCAGAGTTTGTGTTCCTGAGAAGCAAGTTGTCTCCAGCCTTGTACGTAATCTGAATTTTTCAATTATGTGAAAAAATAAATGTATCTCTTTGCTAAGAAGTTTAAAAAGTAATTTTTGAAATATCACCAATAGTGAATTTTTATAATCTGAATAAACTTGCATAACTCAACTGTAGATCAAGAAAGAGAACATTACCATCACCTCAGAAGCTCCTTTCATGCTCCCTTCCAGTCAATCAGTGACATTCAAGGGAAACAACTATCCTGTTGTCTAACACTATACATTAGTTTTGCCATTTTTGAATTATATATGAATGGAATATATGACCTTTTTGTTCTGAATTCTTTAGTTCAACATCTTGTTTTTGCAATGCATTAATGTTGTCGTGTGGTTACAGCTTGTTTTTTCTTATTGATATAATGGATTCTATTTGTAAATATAACACAATTTATCCATTTTTTGGCTGATAAGCTTTTTTTTAGTGAACATATGTATGCATTGCTGTTGGTGTATACCTGAGCATGTAACTACCAGGTCAAAGGGTAGGCATATTTTCAGCTTTAGAGTATGCTGACAATTTTCCATAGCATTTATAATAATCCACTCTTATCAGCAATACATGAGAGTTCTGTTTCTTCCACATATTTGCCAACACTGGTATTTTCATTACAGACTTTTAAAATGTTCAGTTTTCTGTCACTTGTAATCATTTTTTTTTTTATGAAAAGCCTTCCTGTTTTATTAGCTTTCTTGCCCTGGCTGTTATTTTATGTTACAGAGGAAATTGAGAGGGAAGATAGCTCATTTATGTTAAACTCAAACCTCTACCTTTTTGGGAAAATTGAAGTACTCTATTCTTTTCAATATAAGCATAGAGAATGCATATATATATATATATATATACACACACACATATATACATAATATTTAAACAATATACACAAGTATACATATATGTGTATATATACACACACAGATGTGTGTATCAAATACACACATATAAATATTAACTCAAATACACATACACACACACACACATATTCACTGTATCTAATACTTTTCTCTCATTCCAAAGTTAAAGTAAATATATAGAGTTTATGTACTTATTTTTATTTTAGTTCTTAACCCAAAGTAATTAATCAAGTTGCAGAGTTACATGGTCAATTGATGAAGTGGGCTTGTTTCATCAGTCACACATTGATCCTGTCCTGTCTTTGATTAGAAATAAATTTAGACTATATACTAATTCTGTTTTTTAAATAAGAAATTAAAAAGAAAAAATTATGTTATAATTGTCTGTTTCAGAAGCATGTGATACAAAAATATTTTTTTCTTTGGGTCTTGAAAATCAATGATATTATTCTAGTGTAATTTTTATTTCTTAAAGTGGCATTAATTATGTAACTATTATAAAATAACATGCGTAGCATTATTGTTAAACATGTAAATGGAAAAGTAAATGTTAAATGTGTTGCCTACAACTGAGGTTAAAGGAATTTTTTGGTAACTCTGTCCCCAGATCACTTTGGGACTTGGAAAACTTTTAAAAAGGTATTCTCAATAAACAATGAATGTAACATTGAAATGGAATTTCAATGTTACGCTGAAATTCTTGAGTCTTTAGCCTTCTTATCTACTGCTGCAGAACAATTAAAGTTGGAACTGTACTCAGAAGAAATACTTCCTCAATCATGGTTGTTGCTAAGTGCACATTTGAGATCAACAGATAGAAGAGTTACTAATTATCCCCCAAGGACTTAGATGCCAAGGAGATGCCAAGGACTTTTTCTCCTGGCCTTTTCAAGTACTGCTTATTCCTGTATCTCAGTTGTAATATATACCAAGCATCCTTACCATATCTTGGACTTAACTGATTTAATTTGTGGTGTTGATCACTTCCTAGAGATTTTCTAATAAAAGATAAAATTTTATCACATATTATAAGCTTAGAGTTTTTTTAAATTTTATTATTATTATACTTTAAGTTTTAGGGTACATGTGCACAACGTGCAGGTTTGTTACATATGTATACATGTGCCATGTTGGTGTGCTGCACCCATTAATTCGTCATTTAGCATTAGGTATATCTGCTAATGCTATCCCTCCCCACTCCTCCCACCCCACAACAGTCCCCGGTGTGTGATGTTCCCCTTCCTGTGTCCATGTGTTCTCATTGTTCAATTCCCACCTATGAGTGAGAACATGTGGTGTTCGGTTTTTTGTCCTTGCGATAGTTTGCTGAGAATGAGGGTTTCCAGCTTCATCCATGTCCCTACAAAGGACATGAACTCATCATTTTTTATGGCTGCATAGTATTCCATGGTGTATATGTGCCACATTTTCTTAATCCAGTCTATCCTTGTTGGACATTTGGGTTGGTTCCAAGTCTTTGCTATTGTGAATAGTGCTGCAATAAACATACGTGTGCATGTGTCTTTGTAGCAGCATGATTTATAATCCTTTGGGTATATACCCAGTAATGGGATGGCTGGGTCAAATGGTATTTCTAGTTCTGGATCCCTGAGGAATCGCCACACTGACTTCCACAATGGTTGAACTAGTTTACAGTCCCACCAACAGTGTAAAAGTGTTCCTATTTCTCCACATCCTCTCCAGCACCTGTAGTTTCCTGACTTTTTAATGATCGCCATTCTAACTGATGTGAGATGGTATCTCCTTGTGGTTTTGATTTGCATTTCTCTGATGGCCAGTGATGATGAGCATTTTTTCATGTGTTTTTTGGCTGCATAAATGTCTTCCTTTGAGAAGTGTCTGTTCATATCCTTTGCCCACTTTGTGATGGGGTTGTTTGTTTTTTTCTTGTAAATTTGTTTGAGTTCATTGTAGATTCTGGATATTAGCCCTCTGTCAGATGAGTAGGTTGCAAAAATTTTCTCCCATTTTGTAGGTTGCCTGTTCACTCTGATGGTAGTTTCTTTTGCTGTGCAGAAGCTCTTTAGTTAAATTAGATCCCATTTGTCAATTTTGGCTTTTGTTGCCATTGCTTTTCGTGTTTTAGACATGAAGTCCTTGCCCATGCCTATGTCCTGAATGGTATTGCCTAGGTTTTCTTCTAGGGTTTTTATGGTTTTAGGTCTAACATTAAGTCTTTAATCCATCTTGAATTAATTTTGTATAAGGTGTAAGGAAGGGATCAAGTTTCAGCTTTCTACATATGGCCAGCAAGTTTTCCCAGCACCATTTATTAAATAGGGAATCCTTTCTCCATTGCTTGTTTTTGTCAGGTTTGTCAAAGATCAGATAGTTGTAGATATGCAGCATTATTTCTGAGGGCTCTGTTCTGTTCCATTGGTCTATATCTCTGTTTTGGTACCAGTACCATGCTGTTTCGGTTACTGTAGACTTGTAGTAGAGTTAGAAGTCAGGTAGCCTGATGCCTCCAGCTTTGTTCTTTTGGCTTAGGATTGACTTGGCGATGCGGGCTCTTTTTTGGTTCCATATGAACTTTAAAAGTAGTTTTTTCCAATTCTGTGAAGAAAGTCATTGGTAGCTTGATGGGGATGGCATTGAATCTATAAATTACCTTGGGCAGTATGGCCATTTTTGTGATATTGATTCTTCTTACCCATGAGCATAGAATCTTCTTCCATTTGTTTGTATCCTCTTTTATTTCATCGAGCAGTGGTTTGTAGTTCTCCTTGAAGAGGTCCTTCACATCCCTTGTAAGTTGGATTCCTAAATATTTTATTCTCTTTGAAGCAATTGTGAATGGGAGTTCACTCATGAAGAAAACCTGTTTGTGCAAGAAATAGGAGAATTGAGAGACTATAAAGCAATTTTAAAAATGTAATCAGAAAGCTTTCAAGGGGAAAGAAATATTAGCAAATTTCTAAATAATAGAGATTACAATCTAGATAACTAAGCTCAGACCTCCTTCATGGCAAATTATGATATTTTCAGATAAAGTATTATTTATTCGTATTTATTTTAATCATGTTTGATATATAATTTTTAAACTATAAGCTTTTTATTTTAATGTACAATGTTGCATTTTCATTTGAAATTACAAACAATTGCCTTTGCATTTTTAAAATTATGATAGCTGCTTTATATAGTTTGGATGCCTGTCCCCTCCAAATCTCATGTTGAAATGTAATCCCCAATGTAGGAGGTGGGACCTAGTGGGAGGTGTTTGGGTTATGAGGGCTGATCCCTCATGAATGCCTTAGTGCTGTTCTTGTGATAGGAAGTGAGTTTTCATGAGATCTGGTTGTTTAAAAGTGTGTGGCACCGCCCCTCTCTCTTTTGCTCTCACTCTTGCCACATGAAGCACATGGCACATCCCCTTGCCTTCCCCCATGATTGTAAGATTCCTGAAGCCCTCCCCAGAAGCAGATGCTGGAGCTATGCTGGTAGAGCCTGCAGAACCACGAGCCGCTTAAACCTCTTTTCTTTATAAATTACCCAGCCTCAGGTATTTCTTTATAACAATACAAGAACGGCCTAACACAGTGTTACTAGTGCTTGAAACCAGCCCATTATTCTTCCTTTCCCTGGCATGTTGGGAGCCTATATTTCCTCAGTACCTTGCTATTAGACAGGATCATATGCCTAATTATGGGCAAAGGAATAAAAGCAGAAGTGACATTTCTCCAATTTTTCTCTTTCCTCACTCTAACTAGTGTGCCGGTCTCATGTTGAAATGCTGCAGCTATTAAATAAAAACAAACGAAGTCTTGGAGTCATAGAGTGCAACTGATCTAGAGAGTTGTCTGGACTAGTAAAAACTTGTTGAAAATTCAAGAATTTAATTTTTGCTTATTTTAACTAATGAGATTTTGAGATTGTTTCAAGCTACAATATACCCCATCCTGCCCTAACATGTAAGTCAATGCAAGTACAGAATAACTAATAACTTTTTGAGAGTTCATTTTTTTCCTTATATTGAGACTGTTATGTGAAGTACACCACTTCTTCTAATTTTTATTAATATATCATTGTATTATTGATGATATGGCAGTCAAGCTAAGGAAAACTTTACTGTATTACATTTCTTTAGTGGTTTATTAAATTTTGTTTATTGTAGTTGAAATTTCGGAATATTTGAATTGACACCTATTTTAGCATTTTTTAATTGAATGAATAAAAGAAATATCTTATGCTCCTGAAGTGTAGAGGTACAAATAAAAGTTTCTAATATAAACCTGATGTCAAAATTTTATTTCTGATTAATCAAAAACAATAAAAATAATAATGGGTAAAATTTATTGAGTATGCTATATGCTGGGCCCTATTAATACTTTACACATACTATCCCATTTAACTCTACCCTGTGCGGTAGGTACCATTACCCTGATCATATGCATGGGAAAGCCGAGGCACACACATATTACTTTATTTACCCAAGGTCAACCACTAAACAGCAAAAGCAGAATTTCCACCCCGATTCCAGAGACTAAGATCTTATGTGCTATGTTAATTCTCTAAAGATAACTACTAAAAGCTTAATTATGTGAGAAATATCTAAGTAGCTTCTTACCTGTATTTTAAAAATCAGTTAGTATGCTTTATATGTCAAGGTATGGGAAACAAGACTCAGATTTATTGATTCATGTTACTTAAAAATCTAGGAAGACCTCTGACTTTAGGTAAAGCTTTTAAATTCAGACTGAAGAAGTATGACTGGGCCTCAGATGTTCTCTGTTCAGTTCTTGACTCTGTTGTCTCTCAGTTCCATTTTCAGGCAGGTTTTTCCTGGGATCAAAAAGTGATACTCCAGGCCCCATGCTGTTTCCTATGAAATGAATGTCTATTCCAATGGCTTTCTCAGAAGAGGAAGGAAATTTTTCTCTCCTGGAAGCAACACTAAGGATGTCCTTTGTTGCAGTTGTACTGTGATCTGCTAATAGGCTTAAGCCCTTCCTTCCCACCAGTCTCTAGAGCTGAGGGTGGAGACAATCTCATTCAAACTTTCTGGGTGAGAACTGAAGAAGAGTGAATTTGTCAACAGAAAATTTGAATATCAAGGATGGGACAGGAGAGAAGCTGATATCAGGGAAGAACTAACAATTGTCCATCCCAGTATCTTGCTTGTATTTAAATTTTTATCTTTCAACACTAAAAAAAAGTGAAATTAATGGATAACCACTTTTTTAGTGCACTTCTAGACCCCTAGCTAGAATTTCCACTTCAATTTTATATTCATCGTTTACTCAAAATGTATTTTAAAACATTAAAAATGAATGAATATTCACAATTTAAAGTGCCAGAAAAAATGCAGAACTTCAAAATAAACACCCATATATGCATTTCTACAATGCTGTCGTGTTGGCATTTAAATACAAGGATGGTGTTCTTGTATTTTAAGGATCTTTATTTCCCAAATTATTCAAACATATAAAACAATCCAGCATAACCATGCCTAAAATAAATCTGGACAAGTGTAACAAAAATTAAGCTACAGGTATCAAAACAACTAGGTTTGTTCTCTCTTCTCATAAGAACACAGTTTATAGAGGTAGTTATGATACAAATATCAATTTCCAGTGTTATGTGTCTTTAAACATAGTGATTAGGGAGTAAGGGAGAAAAAATAACAGAATAGTAACATTGATTGAATATCTGCTGTCTTTCAGAACCTGCACTATGTAATATGATAGGCAAATTCACATATATTATTTAATTATATCTTCACACGAGGTCTTCGGAAGTTGATATGTCTTAGAGAGTTACACTGCCTGCCAAAATGAACAAAACTGGACAGTTGTAGATCAAACATCTAAAAGCAAGTCTGTAGAAAACCGAAGTTCTTTTCAAGGCAGTTTATATGTTTAGCTAGCCATCTATTTGTATGCTTGTTAACTGTTTGGTTATTTGCTTTGTTATTTGATCATAATCTAAAGAAAGTTAGGAAAAAGAATTACTGAACTCTCATTCCTTTGAAATATATGGTAGTTGAGCTAAAATTAATTTTTATGTTACTAATACTTGTAAACAATGAATACACATATTGTGTTCAGGATGTACAGATGCGTTAGTTTGACAAATATTAGAAAAGAATATCACAAGACTCTCGGGAAAAAATTATGAAATTATATATGCTAATTTTATGGTTCATTTTCTAAAATGAATACTATTTTGTAGCAGTCAGCTCTTGTAACAATATTCCTGCATGACTAGCTATTCCAAAACTCAGAGGATTTGAATAATAAACATTTAATTTTACACACAGGACGTGAGTTGGTTTCAACTGTTATTATCTAGGCTTGACTAGCTCAGCTCCAGGCTGTCAGTTGGCCTCATGTCTGTTCCGTGTGTGTCTAATTCCTCTGAGACCAATATAACTTGGGATATGTATGAGAGGAATGAATGGAAGTTTAAGGCTGCCTAAGGTGTGGGATCACAAATCTTTGCTTGTTAGAGAAAATATGCTGCTCATTGATTAAATATCAATCAAAATCTTCACAAGAAATTGATGCCTTATGTGATGATGCTTGCACTCCTCATAATTTCCTTCAAACTGTCTTCATTGCTTTCAGTACAATAAGCAGATTAAATCTTTGTAAGGCCTAAAGAGGAAATGCCTATCCTTGCTGCAGAAAGAAAGTGATTGTTCAGTGAAAGAGCTGTTGCTTCTGGCTAACACACAACGGCAATAACTAACATACCATGTTTGGGAATATGGCTTATGGATGCTTGACCAGGGAGGAATGAATATATGACTGGATAAGAAAGATATTTTGTAAATTTGAGTACTCTCTTATAACTCTGTTAAAGGAAGCTGTTTATAAGCTATTGAAGTGAGGCAATTGAAAATTTGAAGTGAAAAAATGAAGGCCTATGGTAAAAGAGGTAGACTTGCCAGAACTGTTTTGGAACAATATCAAAGAAGAGCTCAAAAAGTCAGAAAGGTAGATTTGTTAGAATTGATTGGTTACATATGACCAAAGAATAAGCCAGTTGATTCAGTTTGTTTCCTGAGTCTGCCCAGAGAACACTCCTCTGGCTGAAATGATAAAGAATGTGCTAATCAAAGGGGAAACACTTGCATCATAGTGTAGGTCAGTGGTTTCTTCTGTGGGCCAATTCCAATGATAGGGAATGCTGTTATGAAATTAGTCTCTCCATTGTCATTGTGGATTATAAGTTTCCAAAATAGCAGAGGGCAGATGGCAGCATTTAATTCAGTGGCAAGGTGAACATAGCTGTATAACAGACCGTAAGGTCAGAAAGACTTTGACAGTAGCTAATAGACCTATGACAATAACTAATAGACTACAATGTTCCTAAGGACAAAACAGATGAGCTGCCAAGAATTATATTGCTTGACTTATACAACCCGAAATAATCAAGAGCATGCAAGCAGAAAGCTGATGTCAGATATCACAGTGGATAATAAGCCCTTCTCAGTTTTTAGACCTAATTCAATTGACAGACACAAAAACCACTAATTGAAAGGGAAACCATGACCATTGTGGGAGAAGCCTGACATGCAATACAAACACATTCAATAACTATTCATCCAATGTTTTGCTAAATGGACCAAATATATTTCCAAAAAGTACACAATAGGGGAAAGAGAAATACCAGTATCATTTCACAGCCTTTGGATACTGACTGTTAGCTGATGTTGACACCAGAGAACACAAAATGCCATCATAGCCCCTTGTTAAAAGTGAGTTTGTACAATAGTAAATGGCAACATGGCCTCCATTCATCTTATGGTGGGTTTAGTAGGCCCATAGGTTTATATTGTGGTCATTTTCCTAGTTCATGAGTACAAAATCAGGATGAATATAATTATTGGCTGGAAAGATATTCATTTTGGCTGCCTGCCGTATGGAGTTTGAACCATTATAGAAGAAAAGTCTGAGAGGGAGCATATGAAACTATCACCACTGGACAGGTTAGTAAATAATAAACAACACTCCAACCCAAGTAGAAGCAGAAAAATATATGACACACTCAAATATTTGAAAAATTCAGATGTTTCCCTCTATTATTTAAAAATGTAGAGTCTTTAAAAATTCCCATTCATTGTTATGACTCTTGTAAAAACCAGAAAGACTATGGCTGCTGCTAATGGACTATCAGAAACTGAACCACGTGCAGCCCAGTCACAGCTTCTGTGTGAATGTAGTATCTTTATTAGAGCAGACCAACACAGACACTGGTACTTGGTTTGCTCTGTTGATCTGCATAATGTGTTCCTTTTGATTTCAGTCAAGGAAGAGCCAAAGCATTTATGTTTACTTTAGAAAGATAGCAATGCACAGTCAACACATACCCTCTAAGACTAAGCTCTGCCCTTATTTCTCAGCATAACAGGCAAACAGGTAGAATAGATTATTTACTTTATGTAAAGTTGAATACTTTATATCCCTTACACTCTAAAAGGACAGCATCTTAATTAAGATAAATATGATTATCTTGACTCTCCAGAGAGCATCATGCAGGTATACCATATTGGCGACAGCACTTTAATCGGACCTATAGAGCAGGAAATGGCAAATACTTCAGGTGTCCTGATACGTTACAGGCAGGCCAGAGAAGAGGTGTAATCCCTAAGCAGATTCCAGGGCTTGACATATTAGAAAAGTTTTATAGTTCAATTATCTGGACATGAGAGAGTATTCTATTTGTCCTAGCTGGGGGAGTTCTACTTCTTGCTATTATTTGGCTGGGTTTGACTACTGGCCTTATTTTACTCTTTTTGTCTTACTTGGTGTGTCCAAAGCTGAAGGAAAAAGTAGTATCTGGGTATTTTCTTTTCTTTTCAGAGTTTGGAGGTTCCCAGTGAGGTGAGCAGAAATAACCTATGCCATTTAAGTCTTTGAAATGGCACACTGTAATCTCCACCTATGTTCCATTGACCAAAGCAAGTCATATGGATAAGCCCATTATCACTGGGGTAGAGGAAGGGGTGCTGGGGTCTACACCTCCAGTGGAAGTTGAAGAGAGGAAATACGTATTTGCTAAACAATTTATACCACATTCTCCAAAGTAAAGAAATTATGGCATCACATACCTTCTACTACTTAAAAAAAGGTATCTTTGGTATTCTACTGAAGGAAAAAAAGGTATCTTTTACTTCTATATATCTGTGTGCATGGGGGCATAGCATATGCTATAATTGAAAATACTACTGTGCTTCTTTTATTGAGTATTTTAGAAAGTTAGCAGTTTTTCAGTGGGGCCCAGAACATGAAAGAAATCTGTGGTAGGTTTAAGCAGCGCCTGAGTCAGAAGACCTGCCAAATATAATGTAGGTAAAGATGCCACATGAAATCTCTGGCAAGCTCCAATAGGAGAATAGCAACGCAGATACTTTGGGTTGTGGAGTAAGACAGTGCCATCTGTAGCAGAGAATTATTCACAAATAACAAATTAACAAATCAGCTTTTGTTTCATTATATTGCCTAGTAGAGATTGGATGCCTGAATGTGGGATATGAAGTGGCGTGTTATCAGAGCTGTGCATTCAGAAGTATTGTCAGCTCCACCAAGTCATATGGTTTTGTGGCACAACAGCAATACATTTTCTGCAATGGTACATTAAGTTGGGACATCAGTAAGTACAGGGTTTAAAAGAAGATACAGTAACAGATGGCCTGCACCCAATATCACACGAATTTATTGCATGAATGCATTTTTCTCAGTGTCTACCACAGGCATTGTAAGACTTTCCCTATGACCACATGATATAGGTGAAAACAAGCAAAATCAAGTTGATTCCTAGGTGTGTCAATGCTATTTGCTATTGAAAGATAAACATGGATTTCTGCTGCACTACACTTCAATCAGAATTAGTTCTGAGATATGGTAGTGAGAGAAAAGAATTTTGAGCCGTATACGTGGCCATCAATTGTGCAAGGTATACAGACCTTTGAGCAGTTTACTTGGCCATCAATTGTGCAAGAACAGAGAATTGTTTGTAGATAAGCATTTTCAGATTATTGGGCAGTGGTGATTGATTTATTGGTTGGTCAGGAGCCTGGAATGATTATGATGGGAAGATCAAAGAAAGAAGGTCTTAAGAAGAAGCATATGATTGAACCTATGGGAGAGAACAGGAAGAGTTTAAGTATTTGTGTCTCCAGTCAACATCCTGTAGAGCACATTCACTGAAGGAAATAAACCAAACTGACTGATGAATAGGGTAATTTGTCCAGTGAACATCAGCCAGTCTCTGTCCTTGGCCACCTGATGCTTGCAAAATGACCCACATCATGGTGGCAGATGTAGAGGATATAAATGGATATAATTATGTGAGATCCTTCTCACCAAGCATGGTTTAGCTATTGCCAATGACAGATGTTTAAACTGACAGTAGCAAAGACAGAAGCTGATTCCTCAATATGATACAAACCCTGGAAAGACCAATAAACCATAGATTGGCAAGTTGAATACTTTACATCCCCTTTACCCTAAAGGACAGCATTTCACCCTTGCTGTAATTGATACATATTTCTGATAAGAGTTTCCCTTTTCTGCCTACTGCCTCAGCCTGGACCACTATCTGAGAGTTCGCAGAATGTCTTATTTACGTAATGGGATCCTGTACAACATCACTTCAAAACAGGAAACCCATTATATGATGAAGGGCACATAAAAGTGGGCTCAAGTAGCCTTATAGTGTACCACATCATCACCCAGAAACTGCCAGCCTGATAAAAAAGTTGAAATGGCACTTTTAAAGGTGTCACCCTGGTGCCAGTTTGGGCCTGGCTTCCTATGAATTTAGAGTGCAAGTTTTCAACATGTAGTATATACTTTGAATTAACCGCCATTATATGGTGTTATGTTCCTGATAGCTAGAATTTGAAACTACTGCTCTGCCTTGTTCCTAGGGGAGGAAAAAAAAAGAAGCAAGGCTCTACAATAAATGCTCAGAATATATGGCTCAGCCTATTAAGTAGGCTAGAACATAATTTTATTCACATCTATGTGGAAGGCTAGTTGCTCTAGATCAAAATATGAGCAATGAACCATTGATGGTGGCTATTAATAATAATGATAATAAGAATTATGTACTAGTAATAACTAAAAGATATGGTAACAATGGCATCACCTGAGATACAGAACTTGAGAAGTAGAGGAAGCAGGGTAAATGATATTGAGTATTGCTCCCTTAACAGCTGTGCTATCTTGCCAGGGCAAGTTACTTATTATTTCTACGTCTCAGTTTCCTTTTTTCAAGAAAGGAAGGAAATAGCTCTAATTCACGTGTGACTATTTTCCGAATTAAATGCCTGTAAAATACTTAGCACCGTGCCCACCCTATGGCAGCATTTAGTATATTTTGTCTCTCCATATATGTATGAATCTATTGTCATTATTACTATTTTTGAGCAATAGTACCTTTACTTTATTAAATTATATTGAAATAATTTTTAAAAGGGGGATGGTAGTATGTTTTATAAAATTCCAGTGTTGTTGCTGTAGATTTGGGATATTTAACTCAAAGTGTTCAGCTTTTTAAAAAATGTGTAAATTACTTCTCACTGTGGGTTGTGTCATGTCATATTTCTTCAAAATACAGTAGCTATATCATGACTACATCTACATGATTATAATTAAATATTTTTACCCTCCTAATGGGTCAATATAAAATCATTAAAAAGTCATTGTGGCCATATTTTACAGACATATCTGTATTCTAGGATGAAGCAATTCCAACAAAATACCACATATTTTTAGCCAGTCTGTGCTCTCCTCTCCTTTTAATGACCCACAGGTATTTTTTTTCTAGGAGTTAGGTTGCCAAGCAATCTGCATGCTCTGCAAGGTTTGGATTGATGTTTTACTTTCTTCCGCATAATGTTCAGTGTTAACATTACTCACATAGATAATGTGGACCTTTGATCTAGTAAGTGTTTTAATATAGTGTAGAATTTTGGACATCACTCAAGGTAAAGCACTCTTCATGATAATTATTTATATTGATTTGAATTCACATTTAACCTATACAAATATGTGCATTATTATTTTACTTAAGCCAGATGTTATAAATTACTGGTAAATAATGTTATTTGTTATATGGTTGGAAAAAATGCACCATTTGTCATTTGTCCATGTAACTTAACCAATTGAACCTGGTTAAGTTACAGACATAAAATGAATAACAACTTTTTGAATAAAATTATGCAAAATAATACATGGGGGCATGGTATACCTTAAACATGCCATACTTCTGTGTAGTTGTCATATAGTGAATTCAAAATAGAAATGCAATTCGGCTTTTAGGATTGAAGAGGCAGAAGCATCCCTTGGAGAAATCTTTCATCATTTCAGCAAATATTGACCATTAGCATATTTCCCCCCTCTAAAATTTTATTATGACTATTCAAGACATTGTTATAAAGCTATATAGTTATTAGAGCCACATTGCAAATATGTCCCAGTAAATAAAAATCTCTTGCTAATATAACGATCATTCCTTCAATGTGCTTGTTTCATTCAGAGTTCTTAGTTGAGAACAATAGAAACCAATTGTCTCAATTAAACAAAAATAAATTTATTGAAGGGATATCAAGTAGTTCAAGTAATCAATGGAAAGGCAAAAGAATTAGGCTCTGAAAACCACCAAGATCTAAGAATCTAGTCTTTACAACCAGCCAAGGAAACCTGTGTTTAGGATGCTTAGCTGGTCAGCCAATACTGCTGAACTCTCGACTACACTACAGCCAGACTCCTGCCATGACCACCACATTGAGTCATTCTTTAGCCATATCTTTTGCCTTTGCATTATTTCTCCAGTATGAAAATTCCAGGGAGGTTTATCTAAATGGCCTCATCATGCTTTGGCTGTGACAGAGTGGGAAGATGGAATACCCGGCTAGAAGAATTTTAGCACCATCAAATCTTTTCAAAGCCTGGGCTGAGATGGCATGCAAATAACAGAGGTTCCCTTGATTTCCAGTGTATCTGAGGATACATATAAAAGAGGATTGTACAACCTAAATAATTCAAGATTATTTATGTTGCATTCTGACTGTCACCATTTTATATATGTCTAGAAGTGTCTTCTTTACACTAAATACCATTTGTGTTGTGGCACACAACAGCTGGTTATGTTCATGAGGTCTGATTACTTATCTGGATATTGAAACAAAAAGCAGTGATAATTTATAATAATAATATAATTTTATAAGTGAGCATACCTGTATACTTATAAAGGTATGGTTACTTGTAAAGCATACCTTTATAAGGTATAACCAGGTATGCTCACTTATAAAATTATATTATATGCTTACTTATAAGGCATACCTTTATAAGTAAGCATAATGGTTTACCACTTAATTATATTTTCTATTTTTATAAGTACTATTGGTTTTGACTTAATAACTAATAATACTCTTGTGGATATTTAAATCTTATGAGTCACTATTAAATTATTAGCCTATATATACTTCTTAATAAGAGATAGGTATTACAGTGATGATTTACATCTAGATTTACATTAATAAAATTGTTTATAGAATTACAAAAGTAACAAGTTACTATGATATTTAAAGTTTGTCTATATAGAAATATAAGCCATTTATTCTGCACCTAATTAATAAGCACAAATTTTGCACAATCCTGTGATACAGTGGGCTGAGATCAAACACATATGGCAATACTTCCATCAGCACAGGTGGTGTACAAGCTGTTGGTGGAGCCCAAGGCTATCACATATGGTTGTGCAGTTTGTTCATAGCACAAAGGAACCTTGCTGAGGGAACTAGCAAAGGTTGACATCTATCCCCACTGCTCACCAAGCCATGTCCCTCTGGGGAACATTCAACTACTTTTAACAAGAGGCGGTGGTCGGAGGGGCAGTGTTGAAGTCATTCCAGGGTCTTGTATATATCAGTGGTGGACTAATAACTTTAGCCCCTTTCCAATGTGCACACTGTTCCATTTGTGTTGTGGCTGGACAAATCGGTGTGTCAGGATTTGTTCCTTGTATGCATAGTGTGGAGGTTTGGCAGAAAATCCAGGTTAAAAATTTCATCCTAAGTGACTCCACTGACATTTAGCAAGAGTCCTCCCACAGTTGATCCTTTCCAAATGAGACACTGATAGAATGATATTGATTTATGTAAATGAAAACATTTATGTTTTCCCTAGAGTGTTATTTTTTATTTGACTCCTTGCCTCTGCTCCAGGACATAGGGACATTTTTTCCCCTTTCATGGATTTCCTAAAATCAAAATATGGATTCTAAACTTGTCACTTAAAAAAGAGAGAATTGTTATTTTTTTAATGGAAAAGATCTTGCTTCAGCAAAAATAACTTTACATGTCAATAAATATATCATGTTTTTTTTTTGGCCTCTGCAGACCAGTCCTATGGAGTTCTTCCTTTTTCAGCACCGTTGCACGGCTTTCTGTGGTCTGAAATCTGGCCTCTATAGTAGAATCAGGAGATAAATCACTCTCTAATTGTAAGTTGAAACCCAAATCTATAGTCTCAGACACTGGTAGCGCCAACAATTTCTTTGCAAATAGAAAGTCTACCACCCAGATGATTTTCCAAATGAGTTATATTTTATCCTCTACTTGTTAACAAGCCAAGAGTGGAGCAGTGATGAAATCATCTGTTGGCCAATCTTCCAGAAGAAGGAAGAGGTTGATAGTAGACAGAGTTCTTGGAGATAAACACTATGAGGGAAAACACTCTTAGAAAACAATTATTTCATGATTTCACCTTTTGTTGGGATAGCTAACAAGTGTCTATTTTGTCACCGTAAACCAGGGGTTTTTTTCCTTAGTAGGGTAAATAGCAGGATGACAATGCCATGCAATGATGCTCTGTGTTATGTGGGGAAAGAGTTTTAAGCATTTGGAATATGACTTATAGATCACTCCAAGAAATCCACTTGCTCTAAAAAACGTTTCTTCCTTATGTTGGACTGGCAATCATACTAATAAATGCCTCTTAATTTTGGCAATAAAATGAGGTAAAGAAGTAAATTTGGAACTTTAAATGTCTAACTCAACATGAAGCACATATGGAGGTAAAGACACTGTATTTGTGGGACACAACTTTCTCTAAGTGCAAATTTGGGCATGGATATCTTTAACTGAGAATGAATTTGTTAACTCACACAACTGTCACAGGTTTTCGAAATTATAATATGCTTTGAACAGACTGAAAATTTAAGGGACTCAAAATCAAAGATCTTGACTTCTTAGAATTTACAATCTTAATCAGACAACTAAGATAGCATAAATAGATAAAGAGTTTAGGTTTTAGAATTATGAAAATATTAATGTATTAGCAGACTATAAGGTTTCTATTTATGCCATTTTCAGTTGGTGTTTCACGGTAATTATTTTTAACTGTTTAATATCAGAATACTAATATGAGAGTGAATACCTTCTCACTTCCTTTGAAAATAATCTAGAAAAATCATTTTTCTCTATACTTTTTCCTTATTTGGCAATATAAATCTGTTTTATTTTTGGTTTTGTTTTATTTTGGAATTTTGATAGCAACAGTTTCTTTAAACAAAGATTATATTTCTCTTTTTAGGAAGGGTCAAAATTAAATGGTTATGTCAAAAACAGCTGCTGATAAAAGATTGAGGATAGGTTTCTTGACCTGACCTGAAGACCTTCATATCCCTCATTTTTCCCCCAACAAATTAATCCTTACCCATTATCTTTGTCTTTCTACCTCTCAGGCAATACATTACATCTAATCTTGAAAGCAAATTCCACAGATATGTGTTCTTACCAAACTTACTACGATCACTGGCTATTACAGAGGAATGCAGGGTCCCTATTCTGTGAGTTCTTGATTTTCATTCATCCTCTTTTTCATCTCCTCAGTTTATTATCACACACTTTGTTTCATGAATGTAATCATTTTGAATGAATATCAGAACTAACAAGACTTGAGAAAGAAAAAGCAGGATATTGTGGCTGCAGGGATGAAAAGGTGTAGAGGCAGTCTGCTTTGCCTCTGTGGCAATGAAGATGGGTACATATTTAAAAATAGTCAATAATTATTTTTTTAGTATCATCATACTGTCTTCTTTCCTTTTAATGCAGGCTTGAGTCGCTGTTCCTCTTGCTTCTTGTTCCAGCATTGCATTTGATAGGGAAACAAGGAGAAGTGCTCCAAATATTTATGAACTGGATTGAATACATTGAAAACGGGGACCAGGGCATTCTTTACTTGAGTCTCTGTTTTTCTTATCTCTGAAATTAAAACTTAGTGGTTTAATATTCCTACTATTGAAATTTGAAGGAAGCAAAGATACTCTTACATTAAATCACATTTAATCAGTTCCAAAAATTTGCTCTGTTCTATTTTTTCCCCATAATAAACAACGAGGCACTACTTTTTAAAAGTCTGCATATATTCAGAAGAAATGAAAAATTGTGGAAGATTCAGACTCAGTGTTGAAGCATTAAAATTCTGATTTTTATCTTTCAAAAGAAGGTGAAAAAATTAATGAAGGAAACCATGGATATCAGCTGGTTGGTCTCATCTGTTCATATACTAACAAGTTATATCCTCTTAACCACTGGGCATGGCTATAGATTATTTTTCTGCAAAAATAATTCCTTGAAGGTATATGAATACATAAAAGGTCTTGTAAAGTGTTGAATTCTGGCTCCCAATATATCACTAACATAATCTGTCCATAAGACAGATTTGAGTTTATTATTTATCACAGTAAGAGAGAAGACCACCATAACAGAACTTTGGAAGTGTCTCCTAGGGGATGGGCAGGATTTGTTTTTACTGAGAAGTGGCAGTTTGATATAATGTGGGTATTTCATTGTTGGAAGTGAGGAAGATCAATTAGAATTGGGTAATAATCATGATGGAGCACTTGGGGACTGTTAGAAACAACAAAGCAAGGCTTTGGGGCTAGGGGATCAAAGACTCTTAGGATGTAAACTGTTGATGCTTTATACTGAAGAGGTGATGCATCTGCGTCTTTCATGAAGTTTTTAAAATAAATTACAAGTTTGTTTGCTTGGGCAAGAGGTTTTCAGAATAGTAAAGTTATGTTAATGAAGGCAATGAAATAAAATTATTTTATTTAGAAAATTTGAAAGAGCAGATGGTTTAAATCCTCAGTGCTCAAGCTATAATTGTACCTACGATTTATTTACAAACATTTCGTTATTTTCTTGCTATGACTTGATTATTGTTATAGTTGAAGCTGGCTTTGACCTCATACTGTGGGGCCCAAAGTTATATAATTTTGTGAGCTCTCTTATAGAAAAGGAATACGAAATTATGGAATATAATTAGGTACATGGCTTTGAACAATTCCTTTTTCAATAATACTCTATTACTGTCAGGGTAAATTCATTTTTGAGTAGAATTATATTAGAATACAACAATTAGAATTGTCCCCCTGGGTTGCAACTTCACAGATGTAGAGTCAGGAGCCTCATCTGGGGAGAATGAGGTATGTCTGGAAAAACAAGACCTGTATTAGTCTTGTGAGAAAATTAATCCAAGGAAAACGAAGACATAGACAAATTACGGTAAAGCTAAAGTTCAGTAGCAAATTAAAGTCTACTGGTCCCAGGGTCAGTCCTGAAAGAGGATTAAAAACCAGTGTGACAACCGAAAGCAAAAAGGCGACAGGTAGGTGAAACTGGACTGCCAATCAGGATTAGAAAATCTTAAAAAAAAAAAAAAAGGTGAAGACAATGAATTTGTTATTTGGATAAGCAGTATGGAGCTGTGAAGATGAGGAAGAGGACAGAAATTTCTTCTAGGATAATCTCTCTTTGTGGTCTTCATATACCATTATGAATAAGCCCTTGATCCTAAGGGAGTCTTGCCAAGCTCTAGGTTTGATATCTGCATTATGTATCATGACAAATAACGAACAACTTTGTCTCTTTGGATTTTCAAGGGAATTTCTCAAATTTTATTCTCTTTCATACCACTTTTACAGTTTTGTACACGTCCAGGCATTTCCTATAAGACTGTTCAGCTTTGATTAAATCAAAATTTTAAGATATATATTATTTTGAAAATTTTGCATTAAAGAACACTATCACAATAAACAGACAATAACTGTGCATAAATTAAAACAAGGTAAGGTTTTAAAATTTGAGCTAAATACTGTTTTCTAACAAAGGTGCTAATAACAAAGCCTGCTTTGTCTTTCACAAAATCAGATTAGCAGGTATTAGTGGCATGTAAAAGGCATAATAACAAAACATTGACATTATCTTTGATTTAATCAGAAGATTTGAATATGCGTGAATAATTTTTGACTCTGTGTTTTAATGTTATTTCATGCATGTCAATTGTATGCCCATGCCCCTCCTTGCAGAAAACACTTTAACAGGTAACCTTCATTACCAGGCAATAATAACATGGTGAGATTTTAACCTTAACCTAAAATGGTGTATTTCCTTTCATGCTTTTAGCCCACAGGCTGCTAGAGACGTAATTTTCCATGGGCTAACAAGATAAGTGGTGTTAAATCACAGACATTAATTTTGATTTTATACTTCAATGATCCATTTCAATGAACACAGCATTGCCAGTATTTCAGTACATTCAGGCTAGTATAACAAAATACCATGAAGTGGGTAGCTTATAAACCAGAAAATTTATTTCTCAAACTTCTAGAAGCTGGGAAGTCCAAGGTCAAAAGGCTTGTAAATTCAGTTTGTTGAGAGACTGCTTCCTCACAGATGGCACTGTCTCCCTGTGTCTTCACATGGAAGGGGAAAACAAGTTCTCTGGGATCTCTTTTATAATGGCACAAATCCCATTAATAGGGCAGATCCCAGGATGCACTGAGCCCAAGTGCCCATATGAGTCTCTCTCCCCTCAGCTAGGTGAAGGTGCAGAAGGTGCAGAAGTCAGAGTATGAAATGGAATGAATGTTCCTGTTCTGGGAAGCACACTTGTTGTAACTGCATCTTTTGGAATCTTTTTTTTTTTTGCAAGGGGTAGGGATTTATGTATTTTATTTCAAAGATTCTCTAGCCACAAGTTTTCCCCAGGGAAATTCTGAGAAATCCACAATTTATTACCAGATAAAACATGAAAAGTTTGCTGCTAGTCCCACTCCCCTCCCCTCCCTCTTTTTAGTTTTAATTTATTGGTTAAACTGATGGTGGCAATCCATGAGGTGTGACAAAGAGTGTATATATGTATGTGTGTATATTGAATGCTAAACATACTACCAAGAGGCACATTTTAATAAAGATTTCTGTCATAATTTGAAAAAGAATACCTCCAAAGTTTGCATCTCTGGATATCATTGCCTTGGGGGTTAAGATATCAACATATGAATTTTGAAGGGACATAAACACTCAGTCCATTGTAGTCAAGGAGGTTAAGACTAATCTGATAATAGAGCCCTACTTCTGCCTTCATATGACACAAGAGTCAACAAATAGTTATTACACACATATTATGTTGCAGGCACTGTTCTATCAATAGGAATATAGACAGCAAAAGGTAAAACTAGCATTAGGAGATATACCTAATGTAAATGACGAGTTAATGGGTGCAGCGTACCAACATGGCACATGTATACATATGTAACAAACCTGCACGTTGTGCACATGTACCCTAGAACTTAAAGTATAATTTAAAAAAAAATAGAGACCATTCCTGTGATCTATATGACATTGAAAAACTTATACCCACTACACAAATTGATTATAAGAAATATAAATTAGATGAATAAAACACATGATAAAAATATAAAGAAAATACACACAAATATAAAAACATGTATACATATAAGTACACAAATATATATAATAAATAAGTACAAAATAAAAAAGAAAATAAACACAAATACAAAGGTATATATCACCCCAGATACTACACAATATCATTACTATTTACTGCCATGGTGAAGATAGATATCTACCTACATTTTGTCTGATCTATAATATTTTGACCATTATCTTCTATTAGCCCCATCCCTAGTATTCTTCCATGCTGATTGACATAATTTGCAAAACACATCTGCTGGTACAAGGTTAGGCACATTGACCAATGATAGAAAGACAATTAAATGCTTAACCCTGTATCTCAGTACACTAAAAAATTGACGGTCGAATCTTCTGCTCCTACCTTTCTCCATCTCTGAAGATTTCATAGAATCTAACCTCTTAAAGCCAGGAACTCTTTCTTACTCATACTTGCATTCCTAATAAATAGAAGATAAAGCTCTTGTCACGTTGTAGGTCATCAATAATTGTCTTTTAATAGAGGAGTGAAGGTAAGACAAACATCTGCATCACTTACATGAAGTGTAAACTCACTACGGCCAATAGAATAAACTATTTAGGCCTTGTTAAATTCCTAATGCTCAAGAATTTAGAAAATTTTTAGATCCAAATGTCCACTTCAGAATCTCCAAACTATAGAAACATTGTCCCTGAACATCAAATATTGCGCCTCTCTAGGTCAAAGTGTTACCAAAGTAGTTAGTAACCATAGCATACTTTTATTTTTATATGCCATATTTTATAATATGTTTTTAACTTAAGAGAGAGTAAGCCAAATGGTATAAAGCCTAAGCCTTCAGAAGAGTCTTGCCATGGAAATATACAAACTCTAGGACTTCTAACATTGTAGCTTGGTGTAATTGCTCAGTACCTAAGCTTTGGTCAAGATGCTTTGCTTTCTTGTCCTAGGATTGTATAGTTTAGCACTTGAACTGAAAGTTATTCACTCCAGTTGAATCACGTTGTTCTAAACTTTGCCTGTTTCCATCTGATTGTGAACTGAGATATAATTTCTCACTCTGATCTTATCTTGAAAGTGATGCTCTGATTCACTTCCTGATTCCTGTCTTTTATTACCTAGTTGCTTCTCTCCCAACTTCATATCTGTAAGTATATTATAAGAGGCATACATGGCTATAGGATTAATGATAGCCATAAGGCCCACACAAGTATCTTGCAGGGCTGACACTACGTGTCACTTAGCAGTATGATGCAACTTGGTCCGGGGTTTTCCTGGAGACAAGACCATCTCAGCACAGATGAAACTCTCATAAACCTTAAAACAAAGCTCACACAATAGTTTAAACTCCTTTAGTAAAGGAAACACCTGGTGACAACAGTAAAGTTTGCCACATTGATTAACGAGTCCTTTCACAAAATATTTCTCTGTAGCATGTGATGCGTTGGATAGCATTTTATGCAGGGTTGAACTCCTTTCAAAATTGAAGTCAATCCTTTCAAACTCTGCCACTGCTTTGAACTAAGTTCATGTTATATTCTAAATCCTATTTATGATTTCAATGATGTTCACTGTATCTGCACCATGGGTATTTTCCATCTCAAGAAACCACTTTCTTTGCCCATCCATAAGAAGCAATTCCTCATCCATTAAAGGTTTATCCTGAGATAGCAGCAGTCTTCAGTCATATCTTCAGGCTCCACTTCTAATTCTAATTTTGATATTTCCACAATTTCCTCCACTGAAGTCTTGAACACTTCAAAGTCTCAAAGGTCGAGAGTTGGAATCAACTTCTTTCAAACTCCTGTTAATGTTGATATTTTGACCTCCTTTCAAAAATCACAAATGTTCCTAATGTTATCTAGAATGGTAAATCTTTTACAGAAGATTTTCAATTTATTTTGCCCAGATCCATTGGAGGAATCTCTATCCATGGCAGCTATAGCCTTATCATAAGTATTTCTTAAATAATAAGACTTGAAAGTTAAAATACTCCTTTAACTCTGATCTGTAAAATGAATACTGCATTAGCAGCCATGAAAACATTAATCTCCTTGCATATCTTCATCAGAGCTCCTGGGTGACCAGATGTATTTTCGGTGAGCAGTGATATTCTGAGGAGAAGTTCTCAACAGTGGGCTTAAAATATTCAATAAACCATACTAAAACAGATGTGCTGTCATCCATGCTTTGTTTTGCCACTGGAGCATAGGCACAGTAGATTTAACACAATACCTAAGAACCCTAAAATTTTTGGAATGGTAAATGAGCATTGGTTTCAACTTAATGTCACTAACTGCATTTGACCCTAACAAGAGAGTCAGTCTGTAGTTTGATGCCTTGAAGCCAGGCAATGATTTTTTATATCTAGCTGTGAAAGTCTCAGATGGCATCTTCTTCCAATATAAGGCTGTGTTTTGTCTATACTGTTGTTTAGTGTAGCCACCATCATCAATGATCTTATCTTGATCCTCTGTACAACTTGCTCCAGCTTCGACATCAGCACTTGCTGCTTCATCTTGCACTTTTATGTTATAGAGACAACCTCTCTCCTTAAACCTCATGAAGCAGCCTCTGCTAGCTTCAGACATTTCTTCTGCATCTTCCTCACCTCTCTCATCTTAGGTCCTCATCCAGGATTAGGCTTTGGCTTATGGGGATGTTGTGGCTGATTTGGCCTTCTATCCAGACCACTCCAATTTAGTTCACGTAAGCAATAAGGCTGGTTTGCATTTTTATCATTGTGTGTTCACTGGAGTATCACTTTTAATTTTCTTCAATAGCCTTTCCTTCGCATGCACATCTTGGCTATTTGGCCAAGACTTAAGTTTCATGCCAACTATTTGGCATGAAAGACTTAAGTTTCAACCTGTCTCGGCTTTTGAAATGCCTTCCCCAGTAAGGTTAAACATTTCTAGCTTTGGGCTTTAAATGAGAGATGAGTGACTCTTCCATTTACTTGAACACCTATTGGCCACTGTGAGGTTGTAATTGGCCTGATTTCAATAATGTATCTCTGGGAATAAGAAGGCCTGAGGAGAGGGAGAAACAGCGGAATGGCCTGTTAGTGGAGCAGTTGGAACACATTCAACATTTATAGATTAAGTTTACTGTCTCATATAGGCACAGTACATTGTGCCCCAAAACAATTACAACAGTAACATCAATGATCACATATCACATATCACCATAACATATATGATGATCATAATGAAAATGTTTAGAAATATTGTGAGAATTACCAAAAAGTGACGCACAGACACGAGTGAGGACATGCTGTTGGAAACAGGGCGCTGATATACTTGCTCAATGCAGGGTTGCCACAAATCCTCCATTTGTAAAAATCACAATATCTGCAAAGGACAATAAAGGAAAGTGCAATAAAATGAGGTACACTTTTAGTGTTTTTTTTTTCTTGGTTCTAATCTCCTTGATGTTTTCCCACTGTATAGAAAGATATAATTTGATGTTAACTGTTGACTTCAGAACGTGTTTTCTTCATAATCTTATCCTCAGAGATATCTTTTGTAGATTTGATTGCTGACATTTACAAAAATCTCTGAACTCTGGTAATGTCAGATAAAAGAATTTAGCATTAGATTCCAACTACTGAGATTGAGTATTTTATAGGGCTTTCTTTTCTCATAGAGCATCATTACAAAATTTTGGTATCTTGTTTTTAAGAAAAAAGAGACACTGAAGATATCCATGGTTTTGGGGATATCTTGTTTTTCTCCCATTAAAAGTTTTATTTCTTCTTAAGAACATTCTCTTATCCTTTGTAAAATCAGCATATACATTCAATTATATATATATATGTATATATATATATATATAAGGTGGCTTTTACTCATGCTTTTAATGTGCAATCAGACCCACATAACACTGAATTCATTTGGATAGTGTTTTCTTTGTTTGAAGAATTGCTTTATTCAAGTACTTTTATTAATATTATTTCAAATTGACAACAATTTTATATATTAATGGGATACAATGTGATATTTCGAAATGTGAATACAATGTAGAATTATTAAATCAAGCTAATTAACATATCCACCCCCTTGCTTACCTATCATTATTTTATGGGGAGACATTTAAAATTCACTCTCTTATTCTCTTATTTTGAAGCACACACTACACTGTTGTTTGACTATAGTCACCCTTCAGTACAATATATCTCAAAAGTTATTCCTCTTGTCTATCTGAAACTTTGTACCCTTTGATCAACAATTTCCCATTTCCTCTCTCTTCTGCAAGCCATCATTTTACTTGCTACTTTTATGAGTTCGAATGTTTTAGATTCCACATAAAAGTGAGATCGTGTGGTATTTCTTTTTCTGTGCTTGATTCTTTCACTTGCATCATGTCCTCCAGGTTCATCTATTTTGTAACAAATGACAGGATATCTTTCTTTTTTAAGACTGAACAGTATTCCACTGTGTATTTTTATTAAGTTTTCTTTATCTCTTTATCCTTTGATGGACACTTAGGTTGATTCCATAGCTTGAATATTGTGAATAATGCTGTCATAAATATGGGAGTATAGGTATCACTTGGATATATTGATTTCAATTCCTATGGATATATACCCAGAAGTGGGATTACTGAATCATATGGTTGTTCTATTTATAGTTTTTTGAGCATCTGAATATTGTTTTCCATAATGACTATACCAATTTACATTCTCATTAACAATGTACAAGTGTTCCATTTTCTCTGCATCCTTGCCAACATGAGTCTTTTCATCTTTTTTCGAAAATAGTCATTCTAACAGGTGTAAGATAATACCTTATTATGGTTTTAATTTGCATTTCTCTAATGATTACTGATGCTGAGTTTTCTTTTTATATACCTATTAGTCATTTGTATGTTTTCTTTTGAGAAATTTCTTCTCAAATTCTTTGCCTGTTTTTAAATCAGCTTGTTTCCTTGATATTGAGTTGTTTGAATGTCTTATATAACTTAGATATGAACCCTTATCAAATATGTGATATGCAAACATTTTCTTCCATTCTGTGTGTTGTCTTTTCACTTTGTTAATTGCTTCTTTTGCTGTGCAGAAGCGTTTCAGTTTAATGTCATTCCATTAGTCTGTTTTTGCTTTTGTTGCCTGTGCTTTTGGGGTCATTTCCAAAAAATTTTTTCTCAGACCCATATTCTGGCATTTTTCCGTATATTTTGTTTTAGTGGTTTTATGGTTTCAGGTTTTATGTATAAGTCTTTAAACCATTTTGATTTTATTTTGTGTATGGTGTGAGATAAGGATCCAATTTATGTCTTCTGCATGTGGATAGCCAGTTTTCCCAACAGGATTTATTGAAAGACTGTCCTTTTCTCATTGTGCGCTCTTACCCTTGTCAAAACTCAATTGACTATAAATGTGTGGGCTTATTTTTGGGTTATCTGTCCTGTTCTATTGGCTAATGTGTCTGTTTATGCCAATAACATACTGTTTTTATTATAATCACTTTTGAATATGTTTTGAAATCAGGGAGTGTGATGCCTCTACTTTTTTTCTTTTTGCACAAGATGTTTTGACTATTTGGAGTCTTTTGTAATTTCATACTAATTTAAGGATTTTTTTTTTATTTTTAGGGATTGCATTGAATTTGTAGATCATTTTGGACAGTACGGACTTTTTTATAATATTAATTATTTGTTGCTTCATTTTCTTTCATCAGAATTTTATAGTTTTCAGTATGCAACTCTGTTACACTTTATTTTTTTTTTTTTTGAGACGGAGTCTCGCTCTGTCATCCAGGCTGGAGTGCAGGGGTGCGATCTCTGCTCACTGCAAGCTCCACCTCCCAGGTTCACGCCATTCTCCTACCTCAGCCTCCTGAGTAGCTGGGACTACAGGTGCTTGCCACCATGCCTGGCTAATTTTTTTTTTTTTTTTTTTAGTAGAGACGGGGTTTCACTGTGTTAGCCAGGATGGTCTCCATCTCCTGACCTCATGATCCGCCCGCCTCGGCCTCCCAAAGTGCTGGGATTACAGGCATGAGCCACTGCACCCAGACTCTTTTGAGCTTCTTGGTTAAATTTATACTTTGGCATTGTCATTTTTCTGTTGTTGCTATTGAAAATGAGATTGATTTCTTAATTTCCCTTTTGAATAATTTATTAGAATATAGAAACACCACTTATTTTGTATGTTGATTTTATACCCTAGGACTTCACCAAATTCATTTATCAGTTCCAACAGGTTTTTTGGTAGAGTCTTTAGGTTTTCTGCATATAAGCTCATGTTGTCACCAAATGGAGACAATTTAACTTCTTCCTTTCCTATTAAAATGTATTTTATTTCTTTTTCTTGCCTAATTACTCTGGCCAGGACTTCTAGCACTATGTTAAAAAGAAGCTGTGAGAGTGGGCATTCTTGTTTTGTCCCTGATATTAGAGGAAAAGCTTTCAACTTTTCATCTTTGAAGCTGATGCTGGCTACAGGTTTGTCATATATACCCTTTATTGTGTTGAGAAACCTTCCCCCTATACTTAATCTGTTGAGAATTCTCATCAGGAAGCAATGTTGAATTATGTTCATTTTGTTAATGTAGTGTGTCATACTTATTGATTTGCATATTTTGAACTATCCTTGCATCCCAGAGACAAATCCCACTTGATCGTGGTGAATGATTCTTTTAATGTATTGTTTTAATGTGAACATTTTAAGTTCTCTCAAATCATTTATTTTTTTCTCCATGGAAGGAAAATGAATTGAGAAATGAAATGCACATGAAGTATGGTTGCATATAATGTGAACATAATTCTCACATAAAATTTGAGAAAATCATTAGAATTTTAAAATAGAGAACCCATATGACAGAGTGGAAAGGTATTAGGTAAGAAAGACTTTTGTGTAGGAGGAATGAGTGTGATTTCTATAGGACTAAAAGTGCAAGATGGTATGATGGAATAGACATTTGTCATGCTCAGTAATTATGGATATTGACAATATTAATGGACATGAAGTGGTAGAGTCATAGTCTAACTGTTTTGTAGGGGGAAGGTAGAAGCACTGTTTGGCTAATATTTATTGAGAGTTTAATTAACTCAAATTTCCAGTTGAATGCTGGTCTCTATAAAGTTATTTTTTTCTGTGTTGGGCTCTCTTGCTGATGGCAAAATCTAATATAATATAGGGTTTAAAAAGTAGTGAGGAATTCAGAATTTCTGTATAAAATAGGCTTATTTGTATCAACCTGGTTGGGACAAGTGGGACACTGGTCTTGAAGCTCAGTTTACATGAAGCATGCTACTTTCATTTATTGTCTATATTTGTTTGGATGCTGGTATGTGTTTTGGGGGTTCTTATGAAGCCTATCGCAGAAGCTAAATCTTCAGTAGGTTACCCTTCCTTGTTAACCATGTGGAGGTACCTGATTGGTCAATGAAGAAAACATTTACTGCCAACTAAATTTAACATCTAGCCTAATTCTTGTTACAACATACAAGACACTCCTTTCTTTGCATGGTTCTGATATGAACAGATTTTATTTACCATGATTTATTTAACTTACCCTAGCCCTCTACAACCACAGTTCAAATTTCAATACCCCCTTATATTTACACTGAGAAATTGCATAATGTACAAACTTGCTACTGCTTCAGTCCATACATCGCTATGTAAAAAACAGACACACGTTATGATCAGTGATGAATCTTGTCACTTCTTTCAAGATCTGTTGGTGACTGGCCACTATGCATTTGTTATTCACTTCACACTCAAAAAGCAATGCTGCCGTTGTATTGCCTCCTTCTCTCCCGTGATAAATTCAGGAGCTATTTTACGAAGATAGATAGTCAAAAGAGGGAATTGACCAATAAAGATGAAAATGCAGCAAAGAAACAAAAGCGATCATGCTGGATATAGAATTAGAATCTTATGTAAATTGAGTTCTAGAAGAAATAGCTTAAGGGACTCTGGAGGAGCTGAGTCAAGGCAAACGTATTGACCTAAATTAGTACGGTGGTTGCGGTGAAAGGATGAAAATATCTCAGAAGAATTGATGCTGGCAAAAAACCTTCACTTTAAAGGAACTTTGGAGAGATTTCCTGACATTGAAAGTGAAAAGGATAAAATGTTGGAAGCTGATCAAAACTTAGGAGTATAACAATTTTCCAAAACATAGAGAAATACTCCATATTCTCAGTTATACCATGAGAAGGCAAACCCTGTTTACACTATTCTTTACATGTTTTATGAAAAAACCTACTTTTATTCTTAAAGTTTCTAATGTTTTAAATTAGAGTATAAAATAAATATTTACTTTTTTCCATTTCTTTATATATCTGTAGATAAGAGTAAGAGAGTTTTTAATATTTTGACAAATATTTTCATGGGCCATGTCTCATTTATAATGTTTACCACGTTTTAGTAAGATCACTTGGCACTGTTTACTTACACAGTCATTTTTACGATACTGCATTACTGTTTACAGTGATGACTGCCTGTACTTTTAAAATCTATAAATATTGGCTAATGTCAAGTTTATATTATATTACAAATTAAGGCTTTTGCTTTCAAATCAAATATTAATAGCTGATGTTAATGAGTTGGAGATTGGCAGATAAATATCTTGAAGAAAACCTATTATTAATACCCCTATGTATTACAAGCAGTGAAACAAATTACTAGGCTTTACCTTGTAGAATACATTAAACAAAACATAATTATGTTCTTTTTATCCTCGCTGTTTCCCGACACATTTTGGTTGAATAATTTGCTTTTACTTATGCACAGTTTGAAAACACTGATGAGCTTTCATAAACAAGGGCAACAAATGTATGCAATTGGTAATATTTTTCCATGTGTTCTGTAACACAAGCTTTAGTGGCAAAATATAATTAAGGGATGAACACAAAAGATAACAATTTTTGCTGCCCTCTGAAAATCATCCTGTTCTACCACTTCTACTGATACCACTGTTCTCTAGACCATTTCTTTAGTTGCTCTTTCTCTCTCTCTTTCTATAAATATGATTCTGACAGGCATACTGAAACAACCACCAAACAGAAAAAAAAAGCAGAGCAAATCTTCTTCAGCAGCACACATTTGGATTCTGTTTAGTATTTTTTAGATTTGTTTGGATAGTCAATGAAGCAAGGACTAAGTCTCAAACTTCATTCACATTGAAATCCTGAGTTCCCCCTTTTTCTACAGAGGAAAGGGACTGAGATCAGCAATGTAACCCCCTGTTTATCAGCACTAGGCAATGCTTTTCATTCTCCCTAATTCTAAGCTTGATTCCCAAGATGGAAAAACACAAAAACCTAGAATTAGGGTAATAATTCTGTAGTCAACTAGAGCAACCTCTCTGCAGAAGCGGAATTGGTTTCCTGCTATGTAATTGTCTCTGGCCTTTGGGCCCCATCTTACACAGCTTGTAAAGAGTAATGGGAGCCCTTCAGTGAAGTTTCCACACATCTTTGTCGGGAGCCATGGTGAAACTTTAAGGTATTTATGGGTTTTCAGTTATAAAAGAAAACTGAATTTAAATTTTCAATATAAGTATATTTTGTTAAATATCTGGGACATATTATATTTAGTTAAATATCTGGGACATATTTGTATACAGTCTTCATGTTTCTTTTTACCATGCCCTAGATTACTAGATTATTTGAGTAAAACAGAAATACATTCTCTAATCAACTTATACTAATTCTTTCACTTGCTCATTTGAAAACACAATCAAACAATGGATGGTGAACTTGAGATGCAATAAATGTATAAGGTCTCTCTCTATATATATACATATACATAATACATATATAATGCATATTACAAAATATATATTATATATAAACTAAAAGTATAGTCTTAAAATGTAAGCAAGTGAACATTGTATTTAATATTTATTTCTAAAAATGCATCATGTTACTTCCAAAAAAATTAAAATAGTTGAACTTTTCATTTTTAAGTTCACTTTAATTAATTTAAATTAAGTTTACTGAATTGAAAATGAATGCTACAAGCCTACAGTAACCAAAACAGCATGGCACTGGTACCAAAACAGAGATATAGATCAATGGAACAGAACAGAGCCCTCAGAAATAATGCTGCATATCTACAACTATCTGATCTTTGACAAACCTGACAAAAACAAGCAATGGGGAAAGGATTCCCTATTTAATAAATGCTGTTGGGAAAACTGGCTAGCCATATGTAGAAAGCTGAAACTGGATCCCTTCCTTACACCTTATACAAAAATTAATTCAAGATGGATTAAAGACTTAAATGTTAGACCTAAAACCATAAAAACCCTAGAGGAAAACCTAGGCAATACCATTCAGGACATAGGCATGGGCAAGGACTTCATGTCTAAAACACCAAAAGCAATGGCAACAAAAGCCAAAATTGACAAACGGGATCTAATTTAACTAAAGAGCTTCTGCACAACAAAAGAAACTACCATCAGAGTGAACAGGCAACTTACAAAATGGGAGAAAATTTTCGCAACCTACTCATCTGACAAAGGGCTAATATCCAGAATCTACAATGAACTCAAACAAATTTACAAGAAAAAAACAAACAACCCCATCAAAAAGTGGGCAAAGGATATGAACAGACACTTCTCAAAAGAAGACATTTATGCAGCCAACAGACACATGAAAAAAATGCTCATCATCACTGGCCATCAGAGAAATGCAAATCAAAACCACAATGAGATACCATCTCACACCAGTTAGAATGGCGATCATTAAAAAGTCAGGAAACAGCAGGTGCTGGAGAGGATGTGGAGAAATAGCAACACTTTTACACTGTTGGTGGGACTGTAAACTAGTTCAACCATTGTGGAAGTCAGTGTGGTGATTCCTCAGGGATCTAGAACTAGAAATACCATTTGACCCAGCCATTCCATTACTGGGTATATACCCAAAGGACTATAAATCATGCTGCTATAAAGACACATGCACACGTATGTTTATTGCTGCACTATTCACAATAGCAAAGACTTGGAACCAACCCAAATGTCCAACAAAGATAGACTGGATTAAGAAAATGTGGCACGTATACACCATGGGATACTATGCAGCCATAAAAAATGATGAGTTCATGTCTTTTGTAGGGACATGGATGAAATTGGAAATCATCATTCTCAGTAAACTATCGCAAGAACAAAAAAACCAAACACCGCATATTCTCACTCATAGGTGGGAATTGAACAATGAGAACACATGGACACAGGAAGGGGAACATCACACTCTGGGGACTGTTGTGGAGTTGGGGGAGGGGGGAGGGATAGTTTTAGGAGATATACCTAATGCTAAATGAGGAGTTAATGGGTGCAGTACACCAGCATGGCACATGTATACATATGTAACTAACCTGCACATTGTGCACATGTACCCTAAAACTTAAAGTATAATAATAATAAAATAAAAAAAGAAAATAAATGAGGCATTCACTTAAAAAACAAATAAATTTTAAATGCAGAATTATCTCATACTTTAAAAATAAATTAAACCCTATAATCATAAGCTTTATGATTGAAGCTTAGTATGAAATAAGCTTTAGGAAATATTCTCATTTAAAATCAAAATTTGAGAAAAGTAATTTTAGAAAACTGGATCTATATTTGCAACTTTTGAATTCAAATTTTGAATTGCTTTTGCCATGATTATGACAGCCAGGTCAAAATTGTACTTCTTCTACTATTTTTCAGAGTCAAAAGAAAGTTGAGACCATTTGAAATTAACTTTAGGACTTTGGACTACAACAAGCATTTGATTTCTTGCTCTGTTTTTGAAAAATTTTATGCCTTTTTGATTATTTGAGAATTAGCGGTATTCATACTTCTGGTTTTTCTATGTCCCTGTTAAATTTCCCATTCTTTATTTTGCTGGCCTCATTTCTCACCTTCTGAAAAGCTTTGTGACAGTTTGCTTGTAGTCCATCAATATTCAGTCTTCTTTTTTTCCATAACAACACTTGTAATTGGCCACATGGTTGCTTAAACTAAACACTTCATTTCTCAATCTCCCATGCATCTGGATATGGATATTTGATTAAGTTATTATCACTAGAAAGCAACAGAAGTGCTTTGAGCCATCATTAGGTCCTTTCTTTAAAAGGAATGAGCATGTGCTTCTTAATTCCTTTCTTTCTTCTCCCTGTCTGGCAGGTGATATTAAAAGGCATAGTTTGCTTGGACCCCAAAAAGGAAATTATGTGTTCAAGCATGACAGTACCACTCTACTATGCCTGGGCCACTTATTGCTAGGCTTTAACATAAGATAGAAATAAACTTCTATTTAGTTTAAACAATTAGTATATCACCTCTGTTTAAAGCAGCTTAACCAGTATCCTAATATATGTACCAAATATTTGACTATAACTTTACTTCAGCACTTGGGTAGAACCTCATAGGCGTACCTTCTTGGAATTCATCAGATCTGAGGTCAATAGAAAGGATATTCTTTTTCTGTAAACACTATCTTTTTAAATTCTTGCTTTTGGTCTGAATATGGAAAAATTGGTCAGTTAATTGGCCACCACAATTTTCACTGCCATTTAGGATAACTTATTGGGGTTTGCTTTTTCTTCCCTTGATAAACATTCATAGTTCCTCTTGCAGATACATGTGTTAATGTGACCCAGCCCCTGATTTATAACAAAATGACCCAGTAGATAACTCCTGCTACAACCTCCTGCAGATTCTTCCCTGGAAATTAGAAATTTTGAACAGAGTATCTAAAAAAGAAAGGTGTTGAAGCTGGGTTTGTGCATTATTTCCTTGGATTGGTGAGTTTCTATTGCCATCTCCCACTAATTACTTGGTTGTGGTGACTTACAACTAAATCAGAATGAACACATTAAGACCAAATTCAATGTTTTGTGATGTGTAGGAAATCTTAGCCCTCTTTGCACTATGTGTGTTTCCTTTAACAGTGGTGATGCTCCTCTAATGTGCTCTCAGATACCATCTCCTGAGACAGAAGGGCTTTCTAGACAAGTATCCATGTACCTTTACATTCTGCTATATTTCTTCTCAGAAAGATGGCTGTGCTGTACTTGATCTCCTTGTTCCCATCTCACTTCCCTTATAGGAGTCTTCTATTTTATATATCTTACATGATTTTAAAAAGTAGACGTTGAAATTTCATTGAAAAATAGTTTGAAATAAGAGATATTTTCAACTTTCAGAATAAGTTTCATGACATCGGATTTAACATATTTTAAATCTTAGGTGATAAATTAGCATGTGTAAAATGAACATGTGAAGAAATAGAAATAAACTCAAATATAATCCTCTTACATTGACAATTTTTTAAAAAAGAAATGAAATACCTGTCATACAAGTGGGACTATTTTTAATATTATTCTTATAATAAAAGGATGGAAAAATATTTTGTGGGTTCATATTTAATTTTTCTTTCAATTATGGGACTTGCTATGTTTGAGCATTATTATAAGATTAGAATAAATTAAAAGGGATGTGATGTGAAAAGATTCCAAAGCCATATGCAGTAATGAGCAACATTAGTCAAAAATACTTTGTGCCATCTCAGATAAGAAAAGGGCTTCCTATTTCATATTGTCTAATGGTTCACATATAAAATATATTACTTTTTTGGTTAGCTCCTACTTTAATTTTGGTTTAAATGCTTACCAATCTTTTACCTTTTTGTAGTATGGAAATTTAAAACTATAAAGTAGCAGTAAATCTGTATATTTTATTCCAAATTAATGGCACTATGGAGGATCAGAGTAATCATTATATTGGAATTGGCCACTGTATTTCTGGATTCTTATTTTGTATGAATTATTAAAAACATAAAAGTATTAGACTAGTGTCTTTGTAATCTATACATATTTCATCTAATCCTCAAACCCTGTATGTTAAATGATATCATAGCTATTTAAAAGCAAAGGATGCTAATTTTTTTTTTTTTTTTGAGACAGAGTTTTTACTCTGTTGCCCAGGCTGGAGTGCAATGGTCCAAGCAATTCTCCTGCCTCAGCCCCCTGAGTAGCTGGGATTACAGACATGCGCCACCACATCCTGCTAATTTTGTATTTTTAGTAGAGGCGGAGTTTCACCATGTTGGTCAGCCTGGTCTCGAACTCCTGACTTCAGATGATCCGCCCACCTCAGCCTCCTGAAGTATTGGGATTACAGGCATCAGCCACCAAGCCTGGCCCAGAGGATGCTCATTTATTGGAAGAGAGAGCTAGAGTTTAGATGTTCAAGTAACTTAACTACATAATTAAGAAATGGCTAGGTCAGGATTTGAACACAAGTTGTTCTTGCTCCAGTGATTTCAGGTTAGTATGAAATGATACACCACAGGATTTTAACCCAAGTGTTGTGTTTATTTGTCTTCCACATCAAGTTCAGAAGAACAATTGCTGTCTATCATTCACCTCTTTCTTTTTTTTTTAAACCCAGAGCATAGTGAAATACCTAGTACTTTACTCAATAAATGTTTTAATTGAATGTATGCATGAAAACTTGAATGCATAGATGAATGATAAATATATTGTGCATAAATAAGAATGAATCATTTATTCCAGATTTTAAAATTGTTTTTAAAATCATTGTTAGATATTTGGTCATATTTCAATAGTGATAGCAGCTAAACCCACTTATCTTGTTTAAGGCATTTCTACTTTTGAGATTAGCCAAGCTCACTTTAAAATCAACATCTGTCATCTAGATTCTGAGACCTAACAAGATTGCAAAACTTTTAATTCTGTTTATGCAAGTTCTATTGAGTGCAAAATATGAATGGGGGTTATGATTGTTAAATCTCTGTAAAATACATGGAATGCAAAACATGTTATAAACTCAGACAGGAATCAATTCAAGATAATTTTATGGAGATGGTACAGATAAAGTGAGTGTTCTTATAAAATAGAACTTCTCTAGTTACTGTAGTAAGAGAAGGTGAAGAAGCATTGTGAAGAATATTTTATGCTCAAGGAAACAGATACTCCCTTGCAAAATGTTCAGATGATTTAGATAAGCAGTCCAAATTTATGAAATTGTATGCATTTTCAATGATTAAAAGTATTCCTTAGAAAAATGGTCTTTCTCAAATTGTGCTTACTAGATGCCAGGCTTCTCAACTTCTGGGATAATAAAAAATGTATTTATAAATTGCACTAGGTAAACATTACCGGCTTTATTTTTTAGCTACATGAGTGCTATAAAAATGTCACTGAAGTGTCCCTTACCAGAATATTTTAATAAATACTTAGCAGATGATTCCACAGCACTAGCCTTAGAGATTTATACTAGAGATGATTATAGTTGTGGTCTGGACACTATCTGTCATGCTGCTGCCATCAACATTGGTGTTTTGATTTTGGCTAAACTCATATCACACTACTCCAAGATCAGAAACTTCACTGTATAGTTTCTGCCTGCTTAGTGTCAATTACACTGGGTATAAGTTGTTTTTACTCTTGTGCCAGACGTGAAATGGGCATCATAACTACTCATTTCTTTTTCCCCAGTTAGTAGTCTCAGTGCAGGATTGTGACCACACCTAGTTTTTTTTTCTGTCATTAAAGTGAAAACCCAAAGAGTTTTATGCCGATCCACTGTTCTTACTTCTTTTCGATTTGTGTCTGCATCAATCAGAGAAACAGTTCAAACTTTATCCATATAAAGATTATACTCTTGCTCTGTTATAAACTCTTTGCAGGTTTAAAATATTTTCTTCAGAATATATAGCAAATCTTTTGCAGAATAATATGCAGTTGAGCAGTCTTTTAACACAAGATGTATACTATCTCTTTAATATGGGACAAGTCGTGTTTGTGTGTGTGTGTGTGTGTGTGTGTGTGTGTATCTAAAACCTTCCCCAGAAATATCTGGGCATTATAAATGAGTTTGTTGTAGGATGGCTTTCATTTATTTCCTCTTTGCTGGTCTCATACCACTTTATGGGAATAGGCCCTTTGTCAATAGTCATCAGAGAAATATGACAATCTTTTATGGTATAATCCCTTATTTACAAAGGGAGTATGAGTAAGAGCTCAGTCTCTTTTGAGCTTTCAGTACACTTCCATGATTTCTAGTACTACCCCTCAGCTTCTTACTCACTACTTAACTCAGATTCAGAAATGTGATCAGAAGTGTGTCTTTTTTATCTGGATGAATATGTTTAAGTTTTTTATTTGATGTCTGCCATGAGTTCAAGTGCAGACGGACAGAGTTTTTCCAATCATTCCATGAACAATAGACTATTTTGGAGAATCAATTTGTCTGCCTAGGTCTTCACTATGTTTCAAGCACATACAGCAGCACCTGGCTTAATAGGCATTGAATATTAAATTAATGAATAAATGAATTAATGGAAGTGGAGCTAAGAGAAGGAATTACATAATTCAAATATTTATTAATATCTTGTGACAACCCAGTGTTATGCTCCATTAAAGAGCCATATGGCAGGTAGGGTCTAAAAGCCATGAAATCTGCCCCACTGTGAAATTCTGAGAACTAATTATAAATCTTTCCTCTGACTATGTCCTCACCCTCTACTCCTTCCTTATTTACCAATTTCCCCTTCTGTCGATAAAATCTTTGTTTAAGGTTATTATCGCTTTATACTAGACTAGTTTCACACACACATATTTTTGAACAAGCACCTCTTTCTGTGTCTGTCTTTCTGTCATCTATTTCAGCTGACGCTCTTTTTCATCTATTTTTAAATAATCTATTGAATCTATATGTTATTGAGCTATAGTTAGATGGGCAGCATGTGATAGAAGTAAAGAGCACAGTTGGGGCAAGATGGCAGAATAGAAGCTGATACCATTCGTCCCCATGGCTGGAGCACCAAATTTTAACATCTATCTGCACACAGAAAAACACTGTTGCAAGAACCAAAAATCAGGAACAATCTCAGCCACAGTGGGTAGAGCAACAGGTAGGCTCTTGGGATCCCTAAGTCCAGGTCTAGGCCCTTGAACAGCATTTATGGAAGCTGCCCTGGGCCAGAGGGGAGCCCACTGGACTGAAGGGTTTGTACAAGGCCTGGCAGGATTCACCAAAAGCAGATGGAAGAGCCTTGGGCTTTAAACAAACATCAGAGGTGGTTTTGGAACAGGAAAGGTTCTCTTGTCTGCCTCGCAGGGCATGTGATGGGGGTGTGCCTCGCTTTTTCAGTGCCCTGTTGCTGAGCATACACAGACGGGCAGGCTGTGGGGCAGTGACCCCACTGCAGTGTCTAGGGGTGAATGTTGACAGCCCCTGAAGCCCCAGTGGGGGTGTGTCACAGGGTGCTCTCTTAGTTTGCTGTTTATAGGTAGCTTGTGTTAACCAAGTCAATTAGACCCTCTACCTTGTCACAAGGACTGAGGGCTTTATGTATCCCAGGTTCTTGACTTGGTGTACTGGAAGAATTGGATCACACATGGGCTTCGAGAATGAGTGTAAAGTTTTATGAAGTGGAAGTCGCTCTCCGACAATGGGGGAGCCTGAAGGGAGATGGTTTTCCCCTGGAGTTGGGCCCCTTGGTGGCTCTGGCTCTTCTCTGACTACCCTGGCCAAACTCCGCCTTGTACCGCTGGTTGTTGGGCTGCCGCTGTGCATCAGCGGTAAGTGTGCTCTTTCACCAGCGTGCTCCCTCTACGTCCTCGCCTCTAGCCACTTGTGTCTTCTTCCACTGATGTGCTCCTCTCCATGTCTGGGCGCCTCTGTGTTTGCCCACTAGGATCTCGGGGTTTTATAGGTCCATGGAGGTGAAGCCCTCGCAAGGGACTATCCCTTTCTCTACCCAGCAATTCCCTGAGCCCTCCCCTATCATTCCCCACTCTGAAGAGGTATATCTAACTGCCATTAGAATATGAACGATGACTGGTCTTAGCTGCTTCCTGCTGAGAAGGGTCGTTGTTCTGGGGAAAACAGCAGTCAGACTCCTCTCAGAGGTCCGTCTAAATGTTCTTAGCAAAGGGGTACCATCTCTGAAGCTCTGGTGGCCTGGCCATTTGGAGTTTGGTGGCTTCTAGGCCGTGAGAGAAAAAAAGTTTTATAAGGTTAAGATTGCATGAGTTAAACGTGTATTATACAAAAAAAAAAAAAAAAAAAAAAAGCCGGGCGGGGTGGCTCACGCCTGTAACCCCAGCACTTTGGGAGGCTGAGGCGAGGGGATCATGAGGTCAGGAGATCAAGACCATCCTGACTAACACGGTGAAACTCCGTCTCTACTAAAAATACAAAAAATTAGCCAGGCATGGTGGCGGGCGCCTGTAGTCCCAGCTACTCAGAGGCTGAGGCAGGAGAATGGTGTGAACCCGGGAGGCGGAGCTTGCAGTGAGCCGAGATCGCGCCACTGCACTCCAGCCCAGGTGACAGAGCCAGACTCCATATCGAAACAGAACAACAACAACAACAAAAAGAATTTAGTGCCAAAGATTACAGAGATAAGAAGTGAAATATACTAACGACAACATTGTACCCCAAGCTGTTTCACCCTGGTGAAAGAAATTAAACTTTGTATGGGAGCGGATAAACTGTAGAAGAGAGATAACTGTTCTTGCCATATCTTTAACAGTTAATAGCCCACTGGGAATACCTGTATTTCCTCTCTCTTTCCCAGTCCTCCCTGTCTCTATTATAAAAGTCCGAGGTAGCCACTTTCAAGAAGTCCTCTAATGTACTTTCTTGTCCCAGGGCCCATTTCTGCAACTTCCTCCTGATATCAGCAGAATACTGAGTAATAAATTTATCCTTTAGGATTAGTGGTCCCTCGACTGAATCAGGAGATAGAGAGTTGTGCTTTACCAAGTCCTCTCAGCCTTTCAAGGAAGGCAGTGGGATTTTCATCAAATCCCTGGTCTGTGATGGACAACTTAGTATAATTGAGAGGCTTGGCTTGGTCTTAGTCCTGTGTAAGCCCTCCATTATGCACAACTAAAAGTGTCTCCTTTTCCAGTCTTCCACTTCATCATTGGGATCCCATTTAGGGCCATGCATTGGTACTGCTTCTCTTCTGGTTGGATAATATTTGTCCCCATCCCTGATGCTATATGTGATACAATCCTCAACCCCAAATCTCTGTGCTGCTTGCAGAGCAGACTGTTTCTCATTGTCTGACAGGGTCTGATTCAAAAGTAACATAATGTCTCTCAAGGAGAATTCAAATATTTGGGAGAAATTCTGGAAAGTCTATATATCTATCAGGGTCATCTGAGAACTTGCCAAGGTCCCCCTTAATTTAAGTCCTGTAGGGAGAAGGTGACCTGGACCTTACTGGGCCCAAATTCACTAGGCATCTGTTGGAGGGAGAAGAGCGAGACTGGGGCTTATTTGGAGTGAGGATTTCTAGGAGGGGGAAGTAAGAGACTGAAGCTGGACAGGGAGGTCAGGGTTGACCCAGAGGATCAGGGCTGGAGGGAGCTATCTTCTCTGCTGAGGGTGTCTCTGGGACTCATATCTTTAATTCCTTGGGCTTGCCCCTTGTAGCCTTCCCTGAGATGGCAAACAGAAGGGCTGGATCAATCCTACATTGTCGGCAAAGGTCTGGATTGCCTTGCAAGGTATAGAAAGACTGCACATATGGGGCCTCAGACCATCTGTCCTCTCATCTACAGAAAAGTTCCAACTGCCAGATGGTATCAAAATGAATGGTTCCTTCCTGGGGCCAACTCAGTCCCTCATGCAAATCATAATTTGGCCAAACCTTTGTGCAGAGGGCTATGAGGCATTTTTCCTCCAGATTCTGAGGGTCAAAGTAGTCCCAGTGATTCAGGATATGCTCCAAAAGAGTATACGCTGGCGGCGGGGGGGGGGGGGGGGGGGGGGGGTGTGGGGGGTGGGTAAAGATTACTGGTTGCCTATTCTGAAAGACAGGGAGTAGAGGTGTCCCTCATTCCCTTCCTTCTTTCAATGAAAACTCAGGGTGTGATGTAGAGAGAAAGCAGGCATCCTCCTTTCACTCTCCACCCCTTATCCCTGAGCCCTGGTGACCTTGGCAGGTGCTGGCCATGAGTACTGGTGCGGTATGTACCCATGCAGCAAGGAAAACCTGGAGAATAGTAATTAACTGCCCTCAGCTACATCTCCATTTCTCCCTATTGTTGGCAAACTTTGAGTTCTCTTGGCCAGTTTATGCCTTGCAGCATGGCCTCTTTCTGTGAGGTGGGAGGTTTAGTCAGCAGGAATTGGTTTTGGTTATTTACATTGGGCCTGTTGCCTGGCTTTGGATCCCTCAAACTTGGTTTTTCCTTTTAAGGCCTCTGTCTGAAGCTTGGAATCAAGTTTGGGACTTAAAAGGCCTTTTAGAGGCTGTTTGTATCTGTTTAGAGTGTTTCAAATGTGCCCTGTGGAATTTGCAGTTATCAGCCAGCAGGGGCCACTCCTCTGTTAACTTCCCTATCAGAAACAGAGTGGGCAGGGGGAGCCCTCTCACTTGGAAAAGGAAAAAAGAGAAAAACAGTTTAAGCGGAAAAGGGGAAGATTCTGGAGGAAGAATCCCTTGCTTAGTGCAACTGGGCCTTTCTAATCCTTATATCTTTTCCCCAGTTCAGACCAGACTGAATTCCTCAGCCTGGGAATGAAAACGTTCATTGGTGCACAGGCAAGAAGTGCCCATCCTTTGGCCCTGTGGGGTCGTGGCTACAACTGCAACTTTCTGCTGCCCCCACTTATGGCTGTTGGGCTTCGCCTTTGCCTGCTTAGACACACCCAGGTGCCCGGGCTGGGAGAGGCCCCTCTAGGAACAATTGGTCTGATTTGCACCTTTGGCAGCTGAGCCTAATGCTCATTTTACTTAGTAACATTGCCGCAGCCTGTAGCAAAACTCTTAACATTATGAAGGAAGAGATAAGAGCCATTTTGAACTGTGTGTGAGAGAGAAAAGAGACAGTCTGGGGGTTTTTACTGGCAGGTTAAGACAGAGCTTTTGAAGGGAAACAGAACCTCTTACCCACAGGAAAGAGAAAGAGGTGGCAGGGTTTCAGAAGAGAGACAGACCCGACAGTTTCACATTTGTTCACATTCACCTTCCAGGATCCCTGATGAGCCCCAGTTGAAATGGGTTAAGTTCCCTTGTCCCCCTCGCAGGGCATGCTATGGGGGTGTGATTTGCATCTTCAGTGCCTTGATGCTTAAACCTCTAGGGGAGCATAAAGACAGGCAGGCTGTGGGGCTCCAACTCCACAGCAGTGTCTAGGGGTGAATGTTTACAGCTCCTGAAGCCCCAGTGGACATGTGCTACAGGGTGCTCTCTTAGTTTGCTGTCTATAGGCAGCTTGTGTTAACCAGCTCAATTAGACCCTCTACCTTGTCACAAGGACAAAGGGCTTTCTGTATCTCAGGTTCTTGCCTTGTTGTACCAGAAGGATCAGATCACACGTGGGCTTGGAGAATGAGTGCAAAGTTTTATTGAGTGGCAATAGCTCTCAGCAGATGGGGAGTCAGAAGGGATAGGGTTTTCTGCTGGCGTTGGGCAGCTCAGTGGCCCCAGCTCTCCTCTGAGTGCCCTGGCCAAATTCTGCCTCATCCTGCGGGTTGATGAACTGCTGGTGTGCCAACGTCTGTTGGTGTGCTTTTCTACCAGTGTGCTCCCTTGATGTCCTCTCGCTGTTCAGCCACTTGTGTCTTCTTCCGCTGATGTGGTCCTCTCAACATCTGGCCAACTGTGTGTCTGCCCACTAGGGTCTTGGGGTTTTGTAGGCCCAAGATGATGTTCTGGTGGGCCAGGGTGGTCTTGGAAAATGCAACATTTGGGTGCAAAGGCAGGAGTACCTGTCCTCATCTAGATCTATAGGAGTGGAGCCCTAGCAAGAGACCACACCTTTCTCTACCCAGTACTTCCCTGCCCTACTCCTGTATCAGTTTGACAGAATACCCCATGGACCATTGGTGGTAGTGGCTACAGGGAAAAGCTTCTCTGCCTATGGAAAGAGGAGGGAAGATTGGTAGGGACTTCGTATTGTGGCTCAAGTGCCATCTTAGTTAGCCTCAGTAGAATAGAACATCAGGTAAATTGCTATTTATTTATTTATTTTATTTTTTTATTTCAAGCCGTGGATCCCAGATAGCATCTCTGGATATGTCCAGGGCCTGAGGGAACTCATTACCATGAGAGAAAGGGCCTTGGCCAAGTCTCAGTGTGTGCAAGCTTCAAGTCTGGCCCAGTGCAGTCTCATTGGTGGTGGCACGAGGGGTGCTTGCATCACCACACCCCCCCACTTTGAGGCATGTCAGAATAGAGAGAGACACTCTACATTTGGGAGAAAGAAAGGGAAAAGAACAAAAGTTTCTGCCTGGTAATATAGAGAATTCTTCTGGATCTTATCCAAGACCACCAATGAGTCTGCAAAAATCACTGCATTATTAAGGTTGGGGCCCAAGTCCCTTTGAACACCTGGAAAGCCTTCCCAAGAAGGACAGGCACAAACAAACCCAAACTGTAAAGACTACAATAAATACCTAAGTCTTCAATGCTCAGATACTGACAAACATCTATAAGCATCAACATCCTCCAAGAAAATGTAATCTAACCAAATGAACTATATACAACACCAGGGATTAATCCTGGAGAAAAAAATAATTCAAAATAGCTATGTTGTGTTAACTCAAAGAAATTCAAGATAACAGAGAAAGAATTCAGATAAATTTATCTACCAGATAAATTTATCTACCAGATAAATTTAACAAAGAGAATGAAATAACTAAAAAATTGTAGAATTGAGAGATGCAATTGACATGCTGCAGAATGCTTAAGGGGCTCTTAATAGCAGAACATATCAAGCAGAAGAAAGAATTATTGAGCTTGAAGACAGCTTACTTGAAAACACACAAGCAGAGGAGTCAAAAGAAACAAGAATTAACAACAATGAAGCATACCTAGAAGATCTAGAATATAGACTCAAAGGGGAAATTCTAAGAGCTATTGGCCTTCCACAGGAGGTAGAGAAAGAGAAAGGGGTAAAAACTTTATTCAAATGGATAAAATCAGAGAACTTCCCAAATGTAGAGAAAGATATCCACATTCAAGTACAAGGAGGTTATAGAGCACCAAGCAGTTATTAACCCAAAGAAGACTACCTCAAGACATGTAATAACTAAACTCCCAAAGGTCAAGGATAAAGAAAGAATCCTAAAAGAAGCAAGAGAAAAAAAGCAAATAGCATATAATGGAGCTCCAATATGTCTGGCATCAGATTTTTCAGTGGGAACTTTACACACCAGAAGAGAGTGGCATGACATGTGTAAAGGGCTGGAATAAAATTACCCTTGAATAGCATATCCACTGAAAACATCTTTTAAGTATGAAGGAGAAATAAAGACTTTCCCAGACAAATGAAAGCTGAAAGATTTCATCCATACCACATCTGTCCAACAAGAAATGCTAAAAGGAGTTCTTCAATTTGAATGAGAAGGATGTTAATGAGCTAAAAGCAATCATCTGAAGGTGCAAAACTCACTGATAATAGTAAGTACACAGAAAAACACAGAATACTGTAGTACTATAATTGTGATGTTATGCAATCAGTTTTAAGTTGTCATCTGTTTAAAATAATGGGTTATAAGATGGTATTGGAAAGTCTCATGATAACCTCAAATCAAGAAAGATACAATGAATACACAAAAAATAAGATGCAAGAAATTAAAGCATACCACCAATGAAAATCGCCGTCACTAAAAGAAAGACAGGAAATAAGGAAAGAAGGGAAAAAAGACTGAAAAGCAACCAAAAAACAAATAAGAAAGTGACCAGAGTAAGTCCCTACTTATCCATAAAACTCTCCAAGACATAGTGTCTGAATGGATCAAAACAAAACCCAATGATTTGTTGTGTACAAGAAACACACATCTGGGCACAGTGGCTCACATCTGTAATCCCAGCACTTTGGAAGGCCCAGGTGGGTGGATCACGAGGTCAGGAGATCGAGACCATCCTGGCTAACATGGTGAAACCCCATTTCTACTAAAAATACAAAAAAAAATAGCTGGGCATGGTGGCAGGTGCCTGTAATACCAGCTACTCTGGAGGCTGAGGCAGAAGAATGGCATGAACCTAGGAGGCGGAGCTTGCAGTGAGTGGAGATCACATCACTGTACTCCAGCCTGGGCTATAGAATGAAAATCTGCCTCCAAAAAAAAAAAAAAAAAAAAAGAGAAGCACACATCACACATCACCTGTAATATATGTATAGACTGAAAATAAAGACATGAAAAAAGATATTCCATGCCAATGGAAACCAAAAAGAGCAAGAGTTGCTACACTTATATTAGACAAAATCAATTTCAAGGCAAAAACTCTAATAAAAGAAAAATAAGGTTATTATCTAATAATAAAAGGGTCAATTTAGCAAGAGGATTGTATTAGTCTGCTCTCGCACTGCTAATAAAGACATACCCAAGACTGGGTGATTTATAAAGGAAAGGGGTGTTTAATTGACTCATAGTTCAGTATGGCTGGTGAGGCCTTAGGAAACTTACAATCATGGTGGAAGGGAAAGCAAACATGGCCTTCTTCACATGGTGGCAGGAAGGAAAAGTGCCAAGCAAAAGGCGGAAGCCCCTTATAAAACCATCATATCTTGTGATAACTCACTAACATGGGACACATCATGGGGGACCTGCCTCCATGATCTAATTACCTCCCATGAGGTCCCTCCCCCAACACATGGAGATTACAATTTGGATTACAATTTAAGGTGAGATTTGGGTGAGGACACAGCCAGACCATATAAAGGACATAACAATTGTATATATATACATTCAACACTGGAGCAATCAGATATATAAGCAAATATTATTAGAGCTAGAGAGAGGGGAACCCCAATAAAATAATAGCTGCAGATTTCAACACCCCACTTTCAGCATTGGACAGACCTCCCAGACAGAAAATAAACAAAGAAACATTGGACTTAATCTACACTATAGAACAAATGGACCAATTAACTATTTACAGAACATTTCATCCAATGGCTGCAGAATACACATTTTCTTCCTCAGTGCATGAATCATTCTCAAGCATAGACCATATGTTTGGTCACAAAACAAGTCCTAAAATATTGAAAAAAATTGAAATAATATCAAGTGTCTTCTCTGAATACACCACAATAAAACTAGAAATTAATAAAAGTGGGATTTTCAGAACTATACAAATATATAGAAATTAAACAATATGCTCCTAAATGACCAGCAAGTCAATGAAGAAATTAAGAAGGATACTGAAAAATGTTTTGAAAAAAATGACAATGGAAACACAACATACCAAAACCTATGAGATACAGCAAAAGCAGTATTCAGAGGGAAACTTACAGCTGTAACTGCCTACTTCAAAAAAGAAGAAAAACTTCACATAAACAACCTAACAATGCATCTTAAAGAATTAGAAAAGCAAGAGCAAACTGCATCCAAAATTAGTAGAAGAAATAAAGATCAGAGAAGAAATAAGCAAAATTGAAATAAAAAAATACAAAAGATCAATGAAACAAAAAGTTTGTTTTTTGAAATGATAAACAAAATTGACAAACCTTTTAGCCAGACTAACAGAGAAAAAAGATGGAAGACCAAAATAAATAAAATCAGAGATTAAAAGAGACAAATAATACCATGGAAGTTAAAAGGATCATTAGTGTCTGCTATGAACAAATATATGCCAATAAATTGGAAAATCTAAAAGAAATGAGTAAATTCCTAGACACAAACAACCTATCAAGTTTGAATAATGATTAAATCCAAAATCTGAACAGACCAATAACAAGTAATGAGATTGACACTGTAATAAAAAGTCTCCCGGTAATGAAAAGCCCTGAACCCAATGGCTTCACTGCTCAATTCTACTAAACATTTAAGAAAAACAATACCAATCCTACTCACGTTTTGAAAAAATAGAGATGAGGGAATACTTCCAAACTCATTCTATTAAGGCCAGTATTACCCTGACACCAAAACCAGATGAAGACATACCAAAAAAAAAAAAAAAAAAAAAAAAAGAGAAAACTCCAGGCCCATATCTCTGATGAATACTGATGCAAAGATCCTGAATAAAACAGTAGCCAACTGAATTTAACAATACATTAAAAAGATTATTTATTATATCCAAATGGGATTTAGCCCAGTGATGCAAGGATGGTACAACATATGCAAATCAAACAATATGATATATCATATCAACATAATGATGGACAAAAACCATATGATCATTTCAAGTGATTCAGAAAAAGTATATGGTGAAGTTCAATATCTCTTCATGATAGAAACTCTCAAAAAACTGGGTATAGAAGGAATATATTTAAACATAATAAAAGTCATATATGACAGAGCCACAGATAATATAACACTGAATGGGGAAAAACTGAAGGCCTTTCCTCTAAGATCTGGAATATGACTAGGATCCCCCCCTTTCACTGCTGTTATTCAACATAGTACTAGTAGCCTTAGCTAGAGCAATCATACAAGAGAAGAAAATAAAGGACATCCAAAATGGAAAAGAAGAAGTTAAATTATCCTTGCCTGTAGGTGATATGATCTTTTATTTGAAAAAACCTAAAGACTCCATGAAAAAACTATTAGAACTAATAAACAAATTCTGTAAAGTTGTAGGATACAAAATCAATATACAAAAATCAGTAACATTTCTCTATGTCAAGAACAACCAATCTGAAAATGAAATCAAGAAAGTAATCGCATTTACAATAGCCACAGATAAAATTAATTTCCTAGGAATTAACCAAAGAAGAAAAAGACCTCTGCAATGAAAACTATGAAAGACTGATGAAAGAAATTGAAGAGGACACCAAAAAAAAGGAAAGATATTTCATGTTGATTGATTGGAAGAATCAATATTGTTAAAATGCCCACAGTATCGAAAGCAATCTACAGATTCAATGCAATCCTTATCAAAATATCAATGACATATTTTGCAGAAACAAAAGAAATAATTTTAAAATTTCTATGGAATTACAAAAGACCCAGAATAACCAAAGATATCCTGAAAAAAATGAACAAAACTAAAGGAATCACATTACCTGACTTTAAATTATACTATAGAGCTATAATCACCAAAACAGCATGGTACTGGCATTAAAAAGGACACATAGACCATTGGAACGAAATACAGAACCCAGAAACAAATCTGAACACCTACAGTGAACTCATTCTCATCAAAGATGCCAAGAAAATACGTTGAGGAAAGGGCAGTCCCTTCAATAAATGGTGCTGAGAAAACTGGATTTCCATATACAGAAGAATGAAACTTGATCACTCTCTTTATCATATACAAAAATCAAATCAAAATTAATTTAAGACTTAAATTTAAGAACTCAAACTATAAAATTACTGCAAAAAAAGTAGGAAATTCTCTAAGGCATTGGTCTGGGCAAAAAATTTCTTGAATAATACCCCACAAGCACAGGTAACCAGAGCAGAAATAGACAAATGGGATCAAATTAAGTTATAAAGCTTCTGCTCAGAAAATAAAACAGTTAACAAAGTGAAGAGACAACCCACAGGATGGGAGAAAATATTTGCAAACTATCCCTCTGACAAGAGATTAATAACCAGAATATATAAGAAGTTCAAACAAACAACTCCATAGGAAAAAAATAATAATAATCCAATTTAAAGAGGGCAAAAATTTAAATATACATTTCTCAAAAGAAGATATACAAATTGCAAACAGACATATAAAAAAGTGCTTAACATTATTGATCACCAGAGAAATGCAAATCAAAACTACAGTGAGATGTCATCTTATCCCATGTAAAATGGCTTTTATTCAAAAGTTAGGCAATAACAAATGCTGGCGAGGAAGTGGAGAAAAGAGAACACTCCTACACTGTTGATGGGAATGTAAATTCGTGCAAGTACTATGGAGAACAGTTTGAAGGTTCCTCAGCACACTGAAAATAGAGCTATCATATGATCCAGCAATCACATGGCTGCGTACATACCCAAAAGAATGGAAATCGGTATATCTAGGAGATATCTGCACTCCCGTCTTTGTTGCAGCACTGCAATATCCAAGATTTGGAAGCAACCTAAGTGTCCATCAACAGATAAATGGATAAAGAAAATGTGGTACATATACACTATGGAGTACTATTCAGCCCTAAAAAAAATAAGATTCTGTCATCTGCAACAACATAAATAGAACTGCATATCTTTATGTTAAATTGAATAAGCCAGGCACAGAAAGACAAACAAATATTACATGTTCTTCCTTATTTGTGAGATCTAAATATCAAAACAATTGAACTCATGGAGATAGACAATAGAAGAATGGTTACCAGAGGCTGAGAAGGGTAGTGTGGAGTATGGGGGAAGGTGGGAATGGTTAGTGGATACAAAAACATAGTTAGAAAGAATGAATAAGACCTGGCATTTGATAGCATAATAGGGGGACTACAGTCAATAATAGTTTAATTGTACATTAAAAATAAAGAGTATAATTGTATTGCTTGTAACACAAACAATAAATGCTTGCAGGAATTGATACTCAATTTTCCATGTTGGGATTATTACACATTGCATGCCTGTATCAAAATATCTCCTATACCCAATAAACATATACACCTAGTATGTAGCCACAAAACTTGAAACAAAAAAGGAAATAAAGATCAGATATCTTGGAGCCTAATTTCTTCTGGTTCAATTCCCAGGACTGCCATTTACTAGCTGTTTGAAATTTGACAGTATCTCTGTGCCTTAGTTTTCTCATGGATAAATGGGGTAACAATAATACATACATTACATAATAATTAAATGGGTTAACATGTACAAACCCCTTTGGATATGACATAAAACTATAAATGAATGATGTTAGCTACTTCTGTTTTTATGTATTCATTGTAAACTGTTTTTTGAATCTAATTTTAGAGATTTGGGCAGATTGTCAAAAACTATATATATACAGCCCTAACATTTTTTAGAAATGTGAATACCAGTCCTAATAATATTAAATTTATGTAAAACTTTGTGTAAAATTCTGAACCTTCTGTCATTAGCCCTTTACTCCTAAAAAAAAACCTATAAGTTAGATACTATTATTTATATTTGACTAAGGAAACTGATAGTTCCATAATGTATATGAAATTTAAGCTTAGATCTGTTTATTAAAAATGCACTTAAGTATATTGATATATGCTTAATGTAATTTATTTTTATGATAAAGAGTATGTTTAATCATATGTTAGGGATATCATAAGGATCATTGCTGCATTTCAAAACGTTTTCCCAAAATTACGTTTTAATGTTCACAACCCAATTTATATAGAGTTTCATTCATATTATAGATCAAGTTATGCATTATTTTCAAAATATAAATTTACAGAATACATGTTATATTACAAGTTTTATTAATATATGTTTATCTTTCATTAACATGAACTCCATGGTATTATCAATGTATCGTCTGTTCAAAATTGTTTTAAAAATCAGCATATCTATGTGTCTATATCAATATCATCTATATCTATATATCTCTAGCTATCTAATCTCTCTATACTTTGATTTTGTAATTGTTTATAGTTGAGTATTAGTATGGTCTATAGGTAAATATTTTGATACATTAACTTCCTCTTGTTCATTGGTTATTGCAATTTTCCTTTAGTAATATGCTTACACAATATATGTAAGCAACAGTATATATCTAGAGGTTTTTTTCCCCTGAAGTGTGTGCTAAAAATCACATGCAAATAAATAGCGAAAAAATGTCAGGTTCAAAAAGAACATTACCATGTTGAAGACATTGAGAACTGCTGCAAAAAAGAAATCATCTATCCCTTAATTTTCAACCATTTTTCATCTAAATACTATTTCAGAGTTTCACAAGCAATAGCCTATGGAATCCACAGAGAATTCTGGTTCAGATGTTTGTTACCAGGGATATATTGTTATCATAAATTGACTTTAATATTATTGATATGCTAAGTACCTGATCTGGTTAGAATCATGATTTTGAGTTTTAATAATATAATTTTAAGGTTGATTTTTACTCTTCACTATATGAAAATATAGTAAAATATGAGGTATTTGAATCAAGTTTAAAAAATCATAGAAGGATTACACTTTTCAGAATGTAAAATGTCAAATCATTAAAATACAGAAGTTGTGATAATGTAACAATATAAATTAATAATATTTTGTCTACTCAAAAAAAGTTGCTGAGCTTAGAATTTATAAACAGGACATAAAAACATTTTAAGGTAAAATCAATGATTTCTTGAAGCTCAGTTTATGAATGATATTATGTATTAAAGAGATCTCACAGCTATCAATTTTGGTAGACCTGCTGTTTCACAGGTACCGATTTTATTTTATTTGACAGATACTTTATAAATTCACCAGATACTGTTTATAGCAATACTTTGAGGATATTAACCCTCCCTTGTTGAAGACTTTATAGTAACTTCAACTCAGGCAGTATCTTAGAAAGGAGAATGCATATTTTTCTTAAAATCAACCACCTTTTATGGTCATTTGACCCATAACTGGGATGAAATCTCAGAATGCTTCAGGATTACAAGTATAAATATTCACCCAGGAGGATAAGGCTTAAACTCCAAAATAATTGCAAATATTATCATATTTAGCTCCATAATGTTAAGTATCATCTAAAAGCATATTATCTCAAAATTTTTGTTTTCACTAGGACTTCTCTCTTCAGATCCAGCTATGTGCTCATCATCTTTACTTGTATTTTACTAAATGTGCCAAATTTCTCAAATGGAACATGTCCAGAACCAAACTACTTATTTTCTCCACCAAACCTGTTCCTCCTGTAATCTTTCTCATCTCAGTATATGGAAACTCCCTTCTTCCAGTTGGCAAAGGGAGAAAAACACTTATATACATCCTTGGCTCCTTTTCTTTCATACCGAACCATTAAAGGGTATGGTTTAATGGTTTAATAATAAAGGTATGCTAAAGGTAGCATACCCTGTCTACATTCTGTTCAAAATAAATCCACAAGCACACCATTCAGCACTAACACTCCTACAATTCTACTACTTGTCACTGGCATTTATTGTTTGAATTGTTATTCAAAAATTTCCATGTGGCTTAAAAAATCTTGATGTTGCACAAATAAAAGACCAAACATATTTAAAAGCTATTTTGAATACTATCTTTGATGTGGTTATGCATATATATAACAGTGGTTATTAGTAGGATGTGAAAAACATGATCGGTGTGTTTTATAAATCATCTAATCCTATATTGAGCAGGACTCTCAGAATCAGAATATTAGGGTTCAAAGCAACTGTATTCAGACTTCAGTGAAGTGCTAAATGAAGCGATATATTTAGCTTCACACAGAAAGCAGTATTTTGTAACATCACTAAGAGAGTATTCTCTGAGGACTGCAATCACCAGTGGCTGCAAGCCTGGAACTCCGGAGTTGAGTACAGAGTTGGACCAGCTTAAGTCTCTGCCCCAAACAGATAAATTGAAGTAAAAGCATGGAGGCATAGAAGTGGCCAAAGTTATAACTTGGGGTAGGGTACAATCTTCTACACCTATCCAAATGATTGTACTTTCCTTAAAATTTTCAACACAGGTTAAAATGAATGTAAGAGAGATTGTCAAAATGCGGAAATTTGCTACTAGGATATTTAGAAACTATATATCATATGAGCTTTGAATTTGGTTAGGGCATAATGAGACAGAATTGATACCTAATGCTACCAAATTTTGAAGTAAATATATCAATCAGCTTTATCTAAAATAATGTGGTGTCACAGACTGCCCCAAATTTATGTGGCACACAAAAATCCACCCAATTTCTTGCCTGAAGAAGACAAACTTTGAAATGCTGATTTATACACAAAAAGTTCCCCATGGCTTCAGGCTGATTCTCAGGCTTAAAATTGCACTGTGCTCAGTTTTGTCTATTTTCTTATCCTACTTCCTACGTTCCCTTGCTCTTCCCTCCCAGAAGTACTTCCTTCATAAATCACTTATACCTAAATGCTTGACTCATAGTCTGCTTCTGGGAGAACAAGATCCAAGAAGCATCACCTTGATTCTTTTAGAGGTGATGGCCACACCACCTTTGATTTGATCTGTGCTTCCAATTGCATTTATTGGACATGACCTTGACTTGTTTGGCCCCCAGTACTTGTATTAAATTGAATCTTTTATTGAAGTTGGAGAGCACTTTTATTTTCCAACCAAGTTCTAGATTTTTCTGAGCTTTCTATATTATCTTCCAATTTTTGTTTTCAAAACAAATTTTCTGTTTTCCTCTGAGTTTGTTCTTTTTTAAAAAATTATTAAAAATTATTCTTTCTCAAATGCAGCTAGTAGGAGCCAGCTGATGTGTTCAACAAGATCATTAGCCATATTTCATATTTCCCAGTTTATTATAGGTGATACTTTTAACAAATGTTTGACCATTACATAAGACATGTCTCTGCTTTTTTCAATATCCTTTAATAAGGTTTAATCTAAATTTTTGGTCTTTTATAACAGTTACTTTGTCCCCTACTAACCTTACACTCAATGCTACACATTTTAAATTTTTGCTGTGAAAATATCCCACTTCTGGATATTAATGTTGTCACTGACATCTGTATTCCTAATAATGCATTGTAAAAAAAACACTACAAAGCTCAGTAGCATGCAATAAGAGGCTTTTATTTCTCACTTACATCTCTGAGGTTTGGTTAGGATATAAATGTGAAAGTTAAGCTCAGCTTGGTTGGCTCTAGGCCGTGGGTTTCCGACTTAATCATTCTTCAGTGACCAATGGACTTTCTGGGGCATGATCCTTTCGTGATAGTGGCACATGCACTGAACACAAGCTCAAATACATGTGCACATTTCAGTCCTCTGCCAAATCCTGTCTACTGTCATGCCATTGGCCAAGCAAGTCATATGACAATACCAAATATGTTACCTCTTGTAGGAGGAAATGCAAAATAAAATGACACAGGGCATAGAGAAAGAATGCGGTAAATAAATGGGAAAAATAATTTTGTCTAACATAGAAGACTACATTGCTAACATATCTTCAAGTAGAAATGATAGAAACTGGATGATAATTCAGTCCCTTGGACTCCAGAACTCTCTCAATAGAATTACTAAATTGATCCTGTTCCAGAAAGACATCTTGCCTATGTCTATGCCAGCTATGGATGGCCATGGAAGACAGTGAACAAGGGCTATTCTTCCAGACAGCAAAGGTGGAAGTTTCCAGATTGACTGACCAAATAATTCACTATACCACCAGGGCAAAGAGTCTCTGCATTTCTGTCCATTAATGTGTGCTGTGGTCAATGGGCTTTATGTATTGTGTTCATTCCTTCCTATTTCCCCAATGTGAGCTATTACTGACTTGATTATTACCATGGAATAGTGTAAAAATTGTTAGAAGATGAATGTACATTTAACCAAATACCACTAGGCCATAAAGAGGCTCAGGAAGAAGTTTGACAAAGAAAACTGAGTATTTCTGAGCACTTTAGACATGAGCATATAGATATAGATGTTTAAAATTTTGAATTGTCTCCTTTTTTGGAGAAATAGCTTGGTTTTATAATAGCTCAGGTACTTCTAAGGGCTAATATATCTTCCAGTGGATTCTGCATACCTTAGTAACTTCACAAGCTTTCGTATGTTTATGAGGTCTGTAAGATGTCGACTAGACAGAGTTGAGTATAGCTCTCTCAGTGACATCCATTCTATCCTAATACATTAGTTCCATGATCTGAGTAGAGTTAACACCACTGTCAGTTTCAGGATTGGATCCTTATTGGTCTATATCAATTAGGTTAATTGCAACCCACTTTATCTCATTGCTAAATTCAGAATAGTTGTTTAATCTATGTGGTCTATGAGAAAAAAATCTAGGAGTCTTGTTCAAAGGTTATGGGTAGAGGTACATTCTTTTCCTGGTAGCAGATGAGAAAACATTTAAATCCAGATTGTTTCAGGAACCCCAGATGAAGAAAATGTTAATATGGGAAGAACACAAAGTCAACATCATCAGAGAGAATTGAAGGTGGACCTCAGATCAAACTTTGTCTGAAACCTGACCTTTACCAGGTCTTTTTAGTTAGAAAAATCAGTATATACCTTTTATTGTTTAAGGTATTTAAAAAATTTATTTGTATTTCAAAACAACTCAAAACAGTACCCACACAAATATGATTAAAAATAAATACTTATGTTTTATGAGTTATAAAAATAAAATTGTTTCTATTTGTGAAGTAGTCCAGTACATCAAGGCAATGTAGAAACAATACCAAGAGGAGGAAAAAATAATGTGCAGTGGGTAGTCACATGAAATACAGAAAGAAAGTCCAACACTATGTTTTAAATTCATGGATAGGCTAAAATCTCAAGTGAAAAGCTGACTACATAATATGTTTATTTGTGTCCTGAGAGATGTAGCCTCTGAGCAATGTTAGTAAATTGTGATGAGATGTTGATATGGAAAGAAGTGAATAGCAAATTCAGTCACACATCAGGTGACCAATAATTGTGAGGCATGGGGAAATATCAGAGAAGGTTTGTAGAGACCTTATATCTCCATTATACATGAGGCAGACTCTCTACTGAGTCATAAATCAGGGCCACTTGGCAGCTGGGAGGAGAGGCAGAGCAAGATGACAGAATAGAATACTCCACCAATAGTCCCCCACCTCTCTGCCACAAGAACACTAATTTACAACTATCTACACAGAACACACACACACACACACACATCCCTTTATAAGAACCAAAAACCAGGTGAGGCCTAATACTACCTGATTCATCTTTGTATTGCTCAAAACGGTTCTGAAGAGATATAAAAAACAGGCTTGAATCACTGACACCATCCCTTCTCCACCCCTGGCAGTAGCCACATGGTGCAGAAAGTGTCTCTGGACACTGAGAACACAGCAATTGTGAGGCAATGAATTCAGTGTATCCTGTTAGAGCAGAAAGGAACACTGGATCAAACTCAGCTGATGCCTGTCCATGGAGGGAGAATTTAAACCAGCCCCAGACAGAAGGGAATTTCCAATCCCAGTGATCTGAACTTGCTGCAAATCTCATCACTGTGGGCTACAGTGCTCTGTGTCCCTGAAGGAACTTTAAAGGCAGTCTAGGTCATAAGGACTCTAACTCTTAAATGAGTCCCAGTGCTGAACTAGGCTGAAAGACAGTGGACTGTAGGGGCAGGTGACATACTGAGACACCAACCAGGGCAGCTAAGAGAGTGCTGGCATCACCTCTCCCCTAATCTAAGGCTGTACAGCTCACAGCTCCAAAAAAGACCCCTTCCTTCCACTTGAGGAGAGGAGAAGGAAGAGTGGGGTGGACTCTTTCTTGCATCTTGGATCCCTGCTCAGCCACAGCAGAATAGGGCACTGGCAAAAGTTGTGATGCCCCCATTCCAGGCCCTAGACCCCAGATGACATTCCTAGAAACACCCTGGGCCAGAAGGGAATCCACTGCCTTAAAGAAAAGGACTCAGTCCTGGCAGCATTCATCACCTACTAACTGAAGAGTCTTGTGGGTATGAATAGCTAGCAGCTATATGCAAATACTATGCTGAGTGCCTTGGGTGAGCCTCTGAGGCTCAGCACATTACCAGCTATGGTGGTCATGGGGCAAAACTCCTTCTGCTTGAGAAAAGCCCAGGGTAAGGTAAAGGAGACTTTGTCTTGCACCTTAGGTTCCAGCACAGCCACAGAGGGATTGAACACCAAGCAGGCTCCTAGGGTCCCTGATTCCAGGACTTGACTTTTGGTTAGCATTTCTGGAGCTGCTCTGGGCCAGAGGGGAGTTCACTGCCCTGAAGAGTGGGTCCCAAGCCAGGCAGCATTCACTACAAGCTGACTTAAGAGCCGTTGGGTCTTCAGGCCTCAAGGAAACATTGACAGTAGTCTGGTAGTACTCCTCATGACCTGTACTGGCAGTGGCTATGGAGTAAGGCTCCTCTGCCTTTGGAAAAAGGAGGGAAGGGTGTGAAGGACTGTTTCTTGTGGTTTGAGTGCCAGCTCAGATGCAGCATGATAGAACACCAGGTAGATTCCTAAGATTTTTGGCCCTAGTCACTAACTCCCAGACAGAATTTCTGGACCCACCTGGAGCCTGGGGCACCTCACTGCCCTGAAGGCAATGACACAGCCCTGGCAGGCTTTGCCACTGGTTGATTGTAGAGCCCCAGGGCCCTGAGAAAACATAGGCAGTAACCAGGTAATGGTTACTTCGGACCTCGGGTGAGAACTAGTGCTGTGCTACCTTTAGGTCTGACTCAGCTCAGTTATACTGGTGGTGCCCACAAATGTACTTGTGTCACTCAATCCCAGCTTTACGTGGCTCAGAACAAAGAGAGAGAGAGAGAGACTTTGCTTGGGAGAAAGTAAGGGAAGAGAATAAGAGTCTCTGCATGGTAATCCAGAGAATTCTCCTGGACTTTGTCCAAGACCATAAAGGCAATACCTCTACAAAGGTGCAAAAACCACAGCATGATTGGGCTTGGGGTGTCCTCTAGAACAGACACAGATTAGATCACAACACCCAATTCCTTTCAAATACTGGAAAAGCATTCCCAAGAACGAGTACAAATAAGCTCAGACTATGAAAGGTGAAAACTTCAATGCCCAGACAGCAAAGAACATATACTAGCATCAACACCATCCAGAAAATATGACCTCATCAGTGAACTAAATAAGACACTAGAGACCAATTTGGGAAAATCAGAGATTTGTCATCTTTCAGATGGATAATTTAAAACAACTGTGTTGAGGAAACTCAAAGAAATTCAAGATAATACAGAAAAGAAATTCAGAATTCTGTCAGATAAACTTATCAAAGAGATTGAAATAATTTTAAAAACTCAAAAAGAAATTCTGGAGCTGAAAAATACAATTGGCATACCAAACAATGCATCAGAGTCTTTTAATTACAGAGTTGATGAAGTAGAAGAAAGAATTAGTGAGCTTGAAGACAGGCTATTCAAAAATACACAGTCAAAGAAGACAAAAGAAAGAATTAAAAAAAAGTGAGCATGCAAACAGGATCTAGAAAATAGTTTAAAAGGGGAAATCTAAGAGTTATTGGCCTTCAAGAGGGTAGAGAAAGACATGGGGTAGAAAGTTTATTCAAAGGGATAATATTAGAGGACTTCCCAAACCTAAAGAAAGATATGGATATCCAAAGTACAAGGTTATAGAACACCAAGAAGATTTAACCCAAAGAAGACTAACCTCAAGGAATTTAATAATTAAATTACCAAGGGTCAAGGATAAAGAAAGGGTCCTAAAAGTACTATGAGACAAGATAAAAATAATATTCAATGGAGCTCTAATACATCTGGCAGCAGATGTATCATCAGAAACCTTACCTGTCAGGAGAGAGTGGCATGACATATTTAAAGTGCTGAAAGAAAAATGTCTTTTACCCTAAAATAATATATCTGGTGAAAATATCCTTCAAACATGAATAAAAAATAAAGACACTCCCAGACTAACAAAAGCTGAGGGGTTTTTTCAACACCAGACGTATCCTACAAGAAATGCTAAAGGGAGTGCTTCAATCAGAAAGCAAAGGATGTTCGTGAGCCATATGTAATCACCTGAAGGTCCAAAATGCACTGTCAATAGTAAGTACACTGAAAAGCACAGAATATTAGAACACTCTAAATGTGGTGTGTAAACTACTCTTATCCTAAATAGAAAGACTAAACAATAAACCAATCAAAAATAATAACTTCAACAACTTTTCAAGACATAGTAACTACAATAAAATTAAATAAAAGAACAAAAAGATTAAAAGCAGGGGGATGAAGTTAAGGTATAAAATTTGTATTTGCTTTGTTTTTGCTTGTTTATGGTTTGTTTGTTTATGCAAACAGTGTTAAGCTGTAACCAGGTTAAATTAATGAGTTATAAGGTAATATTTGCAAGCCTTATGGTAGCCTTAAACCAAAATCATGGAGACACAAAAAATAAAAAGCAAGAAACTAGATCATAGCACCAGAGAAAATCACCTTCACTAGAAGAAGACAGGAAGGAAAGACAAAAGGAAGAGAAGACCACAAAACAACCAGAAAACAAGTAACAAAATGGCAGGAATAAATCCTTACTTATCAATACTAATATTAAATGTTAATGGACTAACTCTTCAGTCAAAAGACACAGACTTGATGAATAGATGAAGAAAACCACTGACCTGTTGCATACAAGAAACATTTCACCTATAAAAACATATATAGACTGAAAATAAAGGGATGGAAAAAGGTATTTCAAGCCAGTGGAAACCAAAAAAGAGCAGGAGTCACTATACTTACATCAGACAAAATAGATTTCAAAGCAAAAGCTATAAGAGACAAAGAAGGTCACTATAGAATGATAAAAGTGTTGATTTAGCAAGATAATTTAACAATTTTAAATATATATGCACCCAACACTAGAACACCCAGATACATAAATCAAATATAATTAGAGCTAAAGAGAGAGATAAGACCCAATACAATAATAGCTCTAGATTTCAAATTCCACATACAGTATTGGACAGATATCCCAGACAGAAAATCAACAAAAAACATCAGACTTAATCTGCACTATAGACTGACTGGGTCTAACATTTATTTACAGAACTTTTCATCCAAGAGCTACAGAATACACATTATTTTCTTCAGCACATGGAGAATTATCAAGGATAGACCATATGTTAGTTCACAAAGCAAGTTTTAAAACATTTTTTAAAAACTTGAAATAATATCAAGTATCTTCTCCAACCACAATGGAATAAAACTAGTTAATATCATGAGGAATTTTGGAAGCTATACTAATACATGGAAATAAAACAATATGCTCCGGAATGACCAGTGGGTCAATGAAGAAATTAAGAAGGAAATTGAAAAATATATTGAAATAAATAATAATGGAAAACAAAACATTAAAACCTATGGGATATGGCAAAGCAGTACTAAGGGAAGTTTATAGCTATAAATGCCTACATCAAAAAAGAGGAAAACCTTTAAATGAACAATCTAATGATGCATCTTAGGGAACTAGAAAAGCAAGAGCAAGTCAAACTCAAAATTAGTAGAACAAAGAAATAATAAAGATCAGAGCAGAAACAAATTTAATTTAAATGAAAAAATACAAAAGATCAATGAAACAAATATTTGGTTTTTTGAAAAGTTAAACAAAATTGACAAAACTTTAGCCACACTAACAAAAAAGAGGGAAGATCCAAATAAAAATAAATCAGAAAAAATGAAATCAGAAAAAAGAAGGCATGACAACTGATACTGCAGAAATTAAAAGGATCATTTGTGGCTATTATAAGCTACTATTTCCAATAAATTAGAAAATCTAGAAGAAATGGACAAATTCCTAGATACATACAACCTACCAAGATTGAACCACAAAGAAATCTAATCCTGAACAGATCATGAACAAGTAATAAGATCAAAGTCATACCTGATGGATTCACTGATGAATTCTACCAAATATTTAAAGAGGAATTAATACCAATCCTCCTCAAACTATTCTGAAAAATCGAGGCAGGAATACTTCCAATCTATTCTACAAGGATAGTATTACCCTGATACCAAAACCAGACAAAGACATAGCAACAGAAGAAAACTACAGGCCACGCTGGGCACCAAAACCAGACAAAGACACATCAGTGAAAGAAAACTACAGGCCAGGTTGGGTGCAGTGGCTCATGCCTGTAATCCCAGCACTTTAGAAGGTTGAGATGGGGGGATCAATTGAAGCCAGGCTTTCGAGAGCAGCCTGGCCAACACAGCAAAAACTCATCTCTATTAAAAATACAAAAAAATGTTAGCCAGGCATGGTGGCAGGTGCCTGTAATCCCACCTACTTGGGAGACTGAGGCAGGAGAGTCACTTGAACCCAGGAGGCTGGGGTTGCAATGAGCAGAGCTCTCACTGCTGCACTTCAGCCTGGACAACAGAGCAAGGCTCTGTCTCAAAACATAGCAAAACAAAAATCTACAGGCCAATATCTCTGATGAATATTGATGCAAAAATCCTCAACAAAATACTATCAAACCAATTACAACAATACATTAGGAAGATCGTTCATCATGACCAAATGGTATTTATCCCTGGGATGCAAGGATGGCTCAACATATGTAAATAAATGTGATACATAATATCAACAAAATGAAGAATAGAAATCATATGATAATTTCAATTGATGCTGAAAAAGCATTTGATGTAATTTGACTTTCCTTCATGATAAAAACCCTAAAAAAAATTGGAGATAGAAGGAACATACCTCAACATAATAAAACCCTTATGCAACAGACCCACAACTAGTATCATACTGAATGGGGAAAAACTGAAAGCCTTTCCTCTAAGATCTGGAACACAACAAAGATGCCCTCTCTCACCACTGTTATTCAACATAGTACTGGAAGTCCTAGCTAGAACAATTAGACAAGAGAAAGATATACAGAATATCCAAATTGGAATGGAAGAAGTCAAATTATCCTTGTTTGTAGATATGATCTTATGTTTGGAAAAAAAGACCCCACAAGAAAATTATTAGAGCTAATAAATAAATTCAGTAAAGTTGTAGGATACAAAATCAACACACAAAATCAGTGGCATTTCCATATGCCATCAATGAACAATCTGAACAAGAAATAAAAAGGTAATCCCATTTACAATAACCATACATAAGATTAAATCCCTAGGAATTAATCAAAGAAATTGAAAGATCTCTATAATGAAAATTATAAAACATTGATGAAAGAAATTGAGGACAGTAAAAAAATGGAAAAATATTCCATGTTCATGGATTGAAAGAATCAATATTAGGAAAATGCTCATACTACCCAAAGCAATCTACAGATTCAATGTAAACCTTTTTAAAATATCAATGATATTCTTTATATAAATAGAAAAAAATCTTTAAATTTATGTGGAATTACAAAAGATTCAGAATAACCAAAGCTATCCTAAGCAAAAGGAACAACAACAACAACAACAACAACAAAAAACTGGAGGAATCACATTATGTGACTTCAAATTATACTACAGAGCTATAGTAACCAAAACAGCATGGTGCTGGAATTTAAACAAACACATAAACCAATAGAACAGGCTAGAGAACCTAGAAACAAATCCATACACCTATAGTGAACTCATTTTCTACAATGATGTCAAGAACATACACTGGGTGAAGGATGGTCTCTTCAATAAGTGGTGCTGGAAAAAATGGATATCCATGTGCAGAATGATGAAATTAGACCCCATGTCTCATCATATACAAAAATCAAATCAAAATGGATTAAGGACATCAAACTATGAAACTACTACAGAAAAACTTTTGGGAAAATCTACAGGATATTGGTCTGGGCAAAAATTTCTTAAACAATGTACCAAAAACATAGGCAACCAAAGCAAAATGGACAAACGGGATCACATCAAGTCATTATACTTCTGCACAGCAAATAATACAATCAACAAATTGAAGAGACAACCCATAGAATGGGACAAAATATTTGCAAACTACCCATCTGACAAGGGATTAGTAACCAGAGTATATGAGGAACTGAAATAACTCCCTAGGAAAAAAATCTAATAATCCCATCAAAAAATAGGCAAAATATTTTAATAATTTTTAAGAGAAGACATACAAATTACAAACGGGCATATAAAAAGGTGTTCAACGTCATTGATCACCAGAGAAATCCAAATCAAAACTATAATGAAATATCATCTCATCCCAGTGAAAATGGCTTGTATCCAAAAGGCAGGCAATAAAAATGCTGGTGAGGATGTGGATGTGTTCACTGTTTTGGGGAACATAGTAAAACCAATATGGAGAAGAGTTTGGAGGTTCCTCAGAAAACTAAAAATCGAGCTACCATGTGATTTAGCAATCTCACTGCTGGGTATATAACCAAAAGAAAGGAAATCAGTATATCGAAGAGATACCTGCACTCTTATGTTTGTTGCAGCACTGTTTTCAACAACTAAGATTTGGAAGCAACCTCAGTGTCCATCAACAGATGAACGGATAAAGAAAATGTGGTACATATACACAATGGACTACTATTCAGCAATAAAATGAGTAAGACTCTGTTATTTGCAACAACATGGATGGAACTGGAGATCATTATGTTAAGTGAAATAAGCCAGGCACAGAAAGACAAACATCTGTTCTCACTTATTTGTGAGATCTAAAAATCAAAAGAACTGTACTCATGAACATGGAGAGTAGAAGTTATGCTTACCAGAGCCTGGGAAGGACAGTAGGTGGGGAGGCCTACAGTGGTGGTGGGGATGGCTAATGGGTACACAAACATATTGGTAGTTAGAAAGAATGAATAAGATCTGCTATTTGATAGCACAATAGGGTGACTATAGCCAATCATAACTTAATTATACATTTTAAAATAACTTAAAGATAAATTGGATTGTTTATAACTCAAAGTATAAATGCTTGAGTGGATGGATACCCCATTCTCCATGATGTGCTTATTTCACATTGTATACCTATATCACAACATCTCAGGTACCCCATAAATATATACTCCCACTATGTACCCACAAAAATTTTTGGAGAAAGTTAACAAAATGTCAGCTGGTTACAGACATACATTGTTAAGTATAATTTATTATTAGAAAAAATTAATAATTGGAAGTAAATTAGTTTTTCCCATTGTCTAATCGCTATGCGGCAACTAGTACATAACTTTTGTGAAATAATTTGATGTGTTACTAGTTATTCAGTCACTGAAGCAACATACTATTTTTCATTAGTATTTAGTAGATTCAGTTCAAGTCTGAGCAGAGTCAACCCTTGGAATGTATTGCAGGTATTATACATTCCTTATCATACACTTCTGCTTCCAACTTTTTAACTGATGATAAATTTGTGTAACTCACAAATCATTAACATAGAATTTGAATGTAGTACAGGTGAGCATCTCTAAATCAGAAAATCTGAAATTCAGCCTCTTCAAGTCTGAAACTTTTTGAACATTGATATGACGTCACAAGTGGAAAAATTCATACCTGACCTTATGTGACTGTCACAGTCAAAATGCAGTCAAAAGTTTGTTTCAGGAACAAAATTATTTAAAATATTGTATAAAATTACCTTCAGGTGATGTATTATATCTAAAGTATATATGATAAATAAAAGGTTTTTGTTTTTGGACTTGGATTTCATCCTCAAGATATCACATTATGGACTATATATGCAAATATTTCAAAATCTGAAAAAAAATCCAAAATCTACAGTCTGATCTCAAATATTTTATATAAGAAATACTCAACCTGTACTTATAGTTAGCATAATTGCCAAAGGCAAATGAGATAATTAAATATGGGGCTTATTTATTTTAGCAGTTTATGTATTTTCTTAGGTTTTTTTTAATTAAAAATATTTTTCCAGTTGCAAGATTTACATAAAGGGAAACAAAATAATTTAAATGTATCAACTCAAATCACAGATCTTTTCAAGTTAATTAATTTTATGTTATAAGAAGCTGTTGCTATAGTTTGGTGTAAGTCATCTTACCTTTGCTATAACATGATTGAAAATATAATTTTTTAATCCTGACACAACCTATGCCTGTATATTATTGCAGGGACCAATCAGTGCTTTGTTACTTAATCACAGTGCTAAATATGATGTTAGATTGCTTTCTTAATAGCCATGTTGTTGTATCTAAATAGGATCCTTGTAAAAATTTCTGCTTCTGCTTTAAAAACAAGCTTTATTGGACTTCCGACATGACAATTAATAAGAATAATAATAACTATAACTTGGTGTCCTAGATTCAAAATCACAGGCCAAAAATGTCAGGCATGTAAAATAGTGACTTAGTGTTTTTAGGAAAACTACCTAATTTTAGTCAATTCTGGGTAAACCTGGTCATTTCAGATTCATATTGTGTCACCTTAGTGTATTTTCCTTTAGTTCCTACACCCAGATAGGTTTTTAAGGTCTGTTGGTCTAAGATAGCTTTGTGGCATTATGCTGGCAAGAAGTTTAATTATTAGCCATTCATACAACTCCAGTTAGCATGCATTGAGATACTTCTGTTCACTACCAGCCTCTGGGTATATGGCCCAGGTGGACTTGGTTTTTTCCCTTGCCATAATTGTAAGATGCCTCTAGGCTACAAGCACTTTCTTCCTTTTAACTTACTTCCTATACTTTCCTCCAAAAATTGGGGAAGTTTGATTGTTCTCTAAAACTACTCTGTGCCCCCAGAGTATTCAGTGGGACAACCCCTCCTCCTCCTGTCCTCAGCTTTTCAAACAGCTTTTCCAGGAGGCACTTTGCTTTACTGCTTCCTGTGATAATAACACTGGGATCACAGTGAAACTGCTGCTTCCCAAATGTCCAGAGGTGAAGCAGGCACTCATTCCCTTTAATCTCAGGTTTCTAAAGACTTTGACCACTGACACTTTCCTTGCCCTCTAAATTCTTTGCCTCCTCAATCTCAATGTAAGAAACATTCTCTCAGGTGAGACACACTGGTACAGTAAGCATTCTTCCAAACCTGTCTGTCTGATATCAGGTTGTGATTTTATTAGTTCACTTTGCAGTCCAATAATGTGATTCTTTGCTTGGTCAACTACACCAAGTTTTCCTTAGGACAATATTTACCACAGCATGAATGGTGAATGGGGAATTGTTAGGAATAAAGCAATAAGTGCTTCTAAAAAGATCTGGTGCCTAGTGATTCCTGTGTGCAAGGCACTGTGCTACTGCATTTGTTCCCTTACTTACTCTTCACAACCACACCATGTACACTTAGTGTGCACAGTAATTAGTTTTGTAGATTTCTGCTTCCTCTATCAAACTTTTAACCTTAAAAACATAGGAAGGTTTAATTTATTTACCTTTGGACCTCAGAATCTTACACCCAGGTCTGGCAATTTGAAGATGCAAAATACATGTTAAATGAGCAAAAAACTACCAAAGTTAGCTCTCAAGACTAAAAATTGGATGTTAATACCAACAGAGCTTATGAGCATTTGTTTAAGAACAATGACTAGGACATATTTTTTTTTCATATAAGGTAAAAAGGAAAAGGTTTATTTTTTAATTGGAAAAAGAGGGAAAAATAGATAACCTGCTATTAGTTTATGCTGCATTAATTTACAACTCTCTCTGAGTTTCAGTTTGATGTTAAAACATTTACATATCAGGATTATATGTGTGTATTGTTTCCCTCACTAGATGAAAATGTATTAAATCTTTAACTAAACTCCTTAAAAAACACTATTAGACACTTGAGAATACATAAATATCAATTGGGCATATGTCTTGTCCTTTCCATTGTAGTGTCTTCTGATTTATTCAAAGCAGAATTTTAATTCAGTTACAAGTAGATGCTATAACTACATTATTCTAATGAGGTTAATAAGAAATGGATTTCAGCAGAATACTGAAAATACTAAAAGTGATGTCTGCTAGTGACTTTTGAGAGTATGTTATCCAGCGTGATCTGAAACACCCAACAGGACTTGTTGAGAAATTCCTCTGAATGTAGTGACAAAACTGTTACTAAATGTCAGCACTCCTGGCTTTTTCCAGGACCTACTCTTCTATACCAGAAGCTTTCAAACTTTTTTTCTCTTTCTAGGGAGAAGATCACATTTAAAAACGGGTAAAATTATACTGGTTTGGGTTGAAAAGGAAAAGAGAGGGCTGTTTTCGGATTGAGAAGGCTCAAAATGTCCTATGACACCCACTAAATCACTTCTGAAAGGCCACATTTTGAAAACTCCTCTTGACTAAAGCCATTCCTTATGAAGGAGAATGAAATGGCAAGTTTGTGGAATTCACTGGGACAAATAGATAACATATGCTACTTTAACTGTTATTTCCCATAATTTCAGTCATGAAATATATTCTGGAGCCTCTCAATGGTAGGAGGAAATGAATGAAATAAAGAAAATAACAGTCTTTTAATTTCTGTTAATGATATAACCAGGAGTGGAGTTCATTACCAGCTAATTGGCAATTTTTGAGAAACAATATTTTTTGCAAATTTTGATATTTCCTCTACTGATTGCTTTAACCATGATGAGAGACAGGACTAGCTGGATTTCCTAGGCCGACTAAGAATCCCAAAGCCTAGCTGGGAAGGTGACCGCATCCACCTTTAACCACAGGGCTTGCAACTTAGCTCACACCTGACCAATCAGGGAGTAAAGAGAGCTCACTAAAATGCTAATTAGGCAAAAACAGGAGGTAAAGAAATAGCCAATCATCTATTGCCTGAGAACACAGTGGGACAATGATCGGGATATAAAACCAGACATTCGAGCCAGCAACAGCTACCCTCTTTGGGTCCCCTCCCTTTGTATGGGAGCTCTGTTTTCACTCTATTAAATCTTGCAACTGCACTCTCTTCTGGTCTGTGCTTGTTATGGCTTGAGCTGAGCTTTCGATTGCTATCTACCACTGCTGTTTGCCACCGTTGCAGACCCGCTGCTGACTTCCATCCCTCCGGATTTGGCAGGGTGTCCGCTGTGCTCCTGATCCAGTGAGGCGCCCATTGCCACTCCCTATCAGGCTAAAGGCTTGCCATTGTTCCTGCATGGCTAAGTGCCCAGGTTTGTCCTAATCGAGCTGAACACTAGTCACTGGGTTCCTCGGTTCTCTTCTGTGACCCACAGCTTCTAATGGAGCTATAACAGTCACTGCATGGCCAAGATTCCATTCCTTGGAATCCATGAGGCCAAGAACCCCAGGTCAGAGAACACTAGGCTTACCGCCATCTTGGAAGCAGCCCGCCACCATCTTGGGACCTCTGGGAGCAAGGACGCCCCCACCCCCCACTGCTGGTAACATTTTGGCAACCACGAAGCGACCTCCAAAGCAGTGAGTAATGTTGGACCACTTTTGCTTGCTATTCTGTCCTAACCTTCCTTGGAATTGGAGGAAAATACTGGGCACCTGTTGGCCCATTATAAACAATTAGCGTGGCTGCCAGACTTAGGACTCAGGTGTGTGGCTATCTGTGGAAGGGCTTTCTAACAACCCCCAACCCTTCTGGGTTGGGGATGTTGGTCTGCCTGAAGCCAGCTTCCACTTTCAATTTTCTTGGGGAAGCCGAGGGCTGACTAGAGGCAGAAAGCTGTCGTCCTGAACTCCCGGCATTAGCCGGTTGAGATCATGGTGCAGCCAGAAGTCTGTACTCAACAGTCGCCCATGCGTGCACCCCTACCTTTCCTTCTGACCCATACCTCCTGGGTCCTGACCACGACTTTCTTGAAAGTGTAGCCCCAAAATTCTCCTTACCTCTGAATCTACTTCTGTGATCCCTGCCTCCTAGGTACTAATGGTTCAGACTTTCATTTCCTCCAGCAAGTTGTATCTCCAAAGGGATCTAAGGAAGCTCTATGCTGAATCCTTAGGCATCTAGGCTATAAACCCAGAGAGTCTTATCCCTGGTGTCCCTCCTGATTTAGGTATACAGCTCTTGACATGGGCAGTTATGTGGGACCCGTTCCCCACCACCCTTGCCAGGGCCCCAAGTTTGTAATGGCTAAGAGAAAGAGAGAGAGAGAGAGAGAGGAGAGAAAGAGAGATGGAGGAGAGAGATGGAGGACAGAGACAGAGAGACAGAGGAGAGAGAGAGATAGAGATGGAGGAGAGAGATAGATGGAGGAGAGATGGAAGAGAGATAGAGAGATGGAGGAGAGAGATGGAGGAGAGAGAGAGAGAGATGGAGGTGAGAGAGGTAGAAGAGAGAGATGGAGGAGACAGAGAGAGATGGATGAGACAGAGAGAGAGATGGAGGAGAGAGAGAGAATGGAGGAGAGAGAGAGATGGAGGAGAGAGATGGAGGAGAGAGATGGAGGACAGAGAGATGGAGGAGAGAGAGAGAGAGATGGAGGGGAGAGAGAGAGAGATGGAGGACAGACAGAGAGACAAAGAGGGAGTCAAAGAGAAAAAGAAAGAGAAAGAAATAGAAAAAAACAAAAAACAAAGAGTGTGCCCTATTCCTTTAAAAGCCAGGGTAAATTTAAAACCTGTAATTGATAATTGAAGATCTTCTGCATGACCTTATAACACTCCAATACTACCTTGTTGTCAGTGTAAACAAGGGCGTAGCCTGAAAACACTGAGACCACTGACAACCTGTAGCCTTCCTATCAAAAATCCTTAACCCAGTAACCCACGGATGTCCCAAATGCATTCAATCTGTAGCAGCAACTGCTTTGGTAAAAGAAGAAAGTAGAAAAGTAACTTTTAGAGGAAACCTCATTGTGAGCACACCTCACCAGTTCAGAATTATTCTAAGTTAAAAAAGCAAAAAAGGTAGCTTACAAACTCAAAAATCTTAAAGTATGGGGCTATTCTGTTAGAAAAAGGTAATTTAACGCTAACCACTGATAATTCTCTTAACCCAGCAGATTTCCTTACAGGGAACTTAAATCTTAATTACCATACAAAGCTCCAACCAGACCTGGGAGGAACTCCCTTCAGGACAGGAGATAGATGGTTCCTCCTAGGTGATTGAGGAAAAAACCACAATGGGTACTCAGTAATTGATAGGGAGACTCTTGCGGAAGCAGAATTAGAAAAATTGCCTAATTGGTCTCCTCAAAGGAGCGAGCTGTTTGCACTCAGCCAAGCCTAAAATACTTACAGAATCAAAACAGACTATCTCAATCCTGACTCAAAAGGTTACCTACAGCCTCTCTGAAATGAATTTGCATAAGAACTGTTGTTTATGGGAATGCATCTTGATGGGGCAGCTGGGGTTGTTATGAAATACTCAGGAACCCAGCCTAGCTCTAGGACTCACCCCTGAGCACAAAGGCAATATTGGGCATGCTGGTGAAGGACCACTAGAATCCAGCAGCCCAGACCCCTTTCTTTGTGGTAAAGAAAGGCGGGAAAAGGGGTGCAGGACTGCTACATTGGTGAGCATAACTAATCCCATAAGCAGAGGTCCATGGGTGTTTACACACTCTGGAAAGGAATAAGCATTAGGGCCATAGAGGACGCTGTATGACTAATGCTCATCAGAAAATGACTAGGGGTGCTGGCATCCCTATGTTCTTTTTTCAGATGAGAAATGTTCCCCCCAAGGCAAAAGTGCCCCTAAGATGTATTCTGGAGAATTGGGACCAATTTAACCCTCAGACACTAAGAAAAAAATGACTCATATACTTCTGCAGTACCGCCTGGTCATGATATTCTCTTCAAGGGGGAGAAACCTGGCCTCCTGAGGGAAGTATAAATTATAACACCATCTTACAGCTAGACCTCTTTTGTAAAAGAAGGCAAATGGAGTGAAGTGCCATATGTACAAACTTTCTTTTCATTAACAGACAACTCTCAATCATGTAAAAGGTGTGATTTATGCCCTACAGGAAGCCCTCAGAGTATACCTCCCTACCCTGGTGTCTCCCCAATCCTTCCCCCACTAATAAGGACCCCCCTTCAACCCAAATGGTTCAAAAGGAGATAGACAAAGGCATAAACAGTGAAACAAAGAATACCAATTTTCCCCGATTATGCCCCCTCCAAGCAGTGGGAGGAGGAGAATTTGGCCCAGCCAGAGTGCATGCACCTTTTTCTCTCTCAGACTTAAAGCAAATTAAAATAGACCTAGGTAAATTCTCAGATAACCCTGATGGCTATATTGATATTTTACAAGGGTTCGGATAATCCTTTGATCTGACATGGAGAGATATAATGTTACTGGTAAATCAGACACTAACACCAAATAAGAAGTGCCGCCATAACTGCAGCCCAAGAGCTTGGTGATCTCTGGTATCTCAGTCAGGTCAACGATAGGATGACAACAGAGGAAAGAATGATTCCTCAAAGGCCAGCAGGCAGTTCCCAGTGTAGACCCTCACTGGGACAGAGAATCAGAACGTGGAGATAGGTGCTGCAGACATTTGCTAACTTGCATGCTAGAAGGACTAAGGAAAACTAGGAAGAAGCCTATGAATTATTCAATGATGTCCAGTATAACACAGGGAAAGGAAGAAAATCTTACTGCCTTTCTGGAGAGACTAAGGGAGGCATTGAGGAAACATACCTCCCTGTCACCTGACTCTACTGAAGGCCAACTAATCTTAAAGGATAAGTTTATCACTCAGTCAGCTGCAGACATTAGAAAAAAACTTCAAAAGTCCGCCTTAGGCCTGGAGCAAAACTTAGAAACCCTATTGAATTTGGCAACCTTGGTTTTTTATAATAGAGATCAAGAGGAGCAGGTGGAATGAGACAAACAAGATAAAAAAAAAGCCACCGCTTTAATCATGGCCCTCAGGGAAGCAGACTTTGGAGGCTCTGGAAAAGGGAAAAGCTGGGCAAGTTGAATGCCTAATAGGGCTTTCTTCCAGTGTGGTCTACAATGGCACTTTAAAAAAGATTGTCCAAGTAGAAATCGGTTGCCCCCTCATCCATGCCCCTTATGTCAAGGGAATCACTGAAAGACCCACTTCCCTAGGGGATGAAGGTCCTCTGAGTCAGAAGCCACTAATCAGATGATCCAGCAGCAGGACTGAGGGTGCCTGGGGCAAGCAAGCACCAGCCCATGCCAACACCCTCACAGATCCTCATGTATGCTTGACCATTGAGGGCCAGGAGGTTAATTGTCTCCGGGACACTGGTGCAGCCTTCTCAGTCTTACTCTCCTGTCCTGGACAACTGTCCTCCAGATCTGTCACTATCCGAGGGGTCCTAGGACAGCCAGTCACTAGATACTTCTCCCAGCCACTAAGTTGTGACTGGGGAACTTTACTCTTTTCACATGCTTTTCTAATTATGCCTGAAAGCCCCACTCCCTTGTTAGGGAGAGACATTCTAGTAAAAGCAGGGGCCATTATACACCTGAACACAGGAGAAGGAACACCCGTTTGTTGTCCCCTGCTTGAGGAAGGAATTAATCCTGAAGTCTGGGCAACAGAAGGACAATATGGATGAGCAAAGAATGCTCATCCTGTTCAAGTTAAACTAAAGGATTCCACCTCCTTTCCCTACCAAAGGCAGTACCCCCTTAGCCCTGAGGCCCAACAAGGACTCCAAAAGATTGTTAAGGACCTAAAAGCCCAAGGCCTAGTAAAACCATGCAATAGCCCCTGCAATACTCCAATTTTAGGAGTACAGAAACCCAACAGACAGTGGAGATTGGTGCAAGATCTCAGGATTATCAATGAGGCCACTGTCCCTCTATACCCAGCTCTACCTAACCCTTATAGTCTGCTTTTCCAAATACCAGAGGAAGCAGAGTGGTTTACAGTCCTGGACCTTAAGGATGCTTTTTCTGCATCCCTGTACACCCTGACTCTCAATTCTTGTTTGCCTTTGAAGATCCTTGGAACCCAGGTGAGTTGAAACATCTCAAATCACCTGGACTATTTTACCCCAAGGGTTCAGGGATAGCCCCCATCTATATGGCCAGGCATTAGCCCAAGACTTGAGCCAGTTCTCATACCTGGATACTCTTGTCCTTCAGTATGTGGATGATTTACTTTTAGCCACCCATTCAGAAACCTTGTGCCATCAAGCCACCCAAGCACTCTTGAATTTCCTCGCTACCCATGGCTACAAGGTTTCTAAACCAAAGGCTGAGCTCTGCTCACAGCAGGTTAAATACTTAGGGCTAAAATTATCCAAAGGCACCAGGGATCTCAGTGAGGAATGTATCCAGCCTATACTGGCTTATCCTCATCCCCAAACCCTAAAGCAACTAAGAGGGTTCCTTGGCATAACAGGTTTCTGATGAATATGGATCCCTAGGTACAGTGAAATAGCCAGACTATTATATACACTAATTAAGGAAACTCAGAAAGCCAATATCCACTTAGCAAGATGGACATCTGAAGCAGAAGCAGATTTCCAGGCCCTAAAGAAGGCCCTAAACTAAGCCCCAGTGTTAAACTTGCCAACAGGGCAAGAGTTTTCCTTATATGTCACAGAAAAGAACAGGAATAGCTCTAAGAGTCCTTACACAGGTCCAAGGGATGAGCTTGCAACCCATGGCATACCTGAGTAAGGAAATTGATGTAGTGGCAAAGGGTTGGCCTCATTGTTTATGGGTAGTGGTGGCAGTAGCAGTCTTAGTATCTGAAGCAGTTAAAATATTACAGGGAAGAGATCTTACTGTGTGGACATCTCACGAAGTGAATGGCGTACTTACTGCTAAAGGAGACTTGTGTCAGACAACCGTGAGGAAAGTAACTAAAATCATAAATCCCCATAGCCCTCCCTTATCATATTTTTCTCTTTACCATTCTCTTACCCGCTTTCACTCTCACTTCACTCACTCCATGCTGCTGTATGACCAGTAGCTCCCCTTACCACGAGTTTCTTGGAGAATGCAGCTTCCTGGAAATATTGATTCCCCATCATATAGGAGTTTATCTAAGGGAAATCACACCTTCACTGCCCACACCCATATGCCCCACAACTGCTATAACGCTGCCACTCTTTGCATGCATGCAAATACTAATTATTGTTCATGGAAAATGATTAATCCTTGTTGTCCTGGAGGACTTGGAGCCACTGTCTGTTGGACTTACTTCACCCCTACCAGTATGTCTGATGGGGGTGGAGTTCAAGATCAGGCAAGAGAAGAACACATAAAGGAAGTAATCTCCCAACTGACCCGGGTACATAGCACCCCTAGACCCTACAAAGGACTAGATCTCTCAAAACTACATGAAACCCTCAGTGTCCATACTTGCCTGGTAAGCCTATTTAATACCACCCTCACTGGGCTCCATGAGGTCTCGGCCCAAAACCCTACTAACTGTTGGATGTGCCTCCCCCTGCAATTCAGGCCATACATTTCAATCCCTGTACCTAAACAATGGAACAACTTCAGCACAGAAATAAACATCACTTCCGTTTTAGTAGGACCTCTTGTTTCCAATCTGGAAATAACCCTTACCTCAAAACCTCACCTGTGTAAAATTTAGCAATAGACACAACCAACTCCCAATGCATCAGATGGGTAACTCCTCCCACACGAATAGTCTGCCTGCCCTCAGGAGTACTTTTTGTCTGTGGTACCTCAGCCTATCGTTTGACTGGCTCTTCAGAATCTATGTGCTTCCTCTCATTCTTAGTGCCCCCTATGACCATCTATACTGAACAAGATTTACACAATTATGTCATACCTAAGCCCCACAACAAAAGAGTACCCATTCTTCCTTTTGTTATCGGAGCAAGAGTGCTAGGTGGACTAGGTTCTGGCATTGGTGGTATCACAACCTCTACTCAGTCCTACTACAAACTATCTCAAGAACTAAATGGTGACATGGAACAGGTTGCCAACTCCCTTGTCACCTTGCAAGATCAACTTAACTCCCTAGCAGCAGTAGTCCTTCAAAATCAAAGAGCTTTAGACTTGCTAACTGCTGAAAGAGGGGGAACCTCTTTATTTTTAGGGGAAGAATGCTGTTATTATGTTAATCAATCTGGAATTGTCACTGAGAAAGTTAAAGAAATTCAAGATTGAATACAACATAGAGCAGAGGAGCTTCAAAACACTGGACACTGGGGCCTCCTCAGCCAATGGATGCTCTGGATTCTCCCCTTCTTAGGACCTCTAGCAGCTATAATATTGTTACAACTCTTTGGATCCTGTATATTTAACCTCCTTGTTAAGTTAGTCTCTTCCAGAATTGAAGCTGTAAAGCTACAAATAGTTCCTCAAATGGAGCCCCAGATGCAGCCCATGACTAAAATCTACTGCGGATCCCTGGACTGGCCTGCTAGCCCATGCTCCAATGTTAATGACATTGAAGGCACCCCTCCCGAGGAAATCTCAACTGCACAACCCCTACTATGCCCCAATTCAGCAGGAAGCAGTTAGAGCGGTCATCAGCCAATCTCCCCAACAGCACTTGGGGTTTCCTGTTGAGAGGGGGGACTGAGAGACAGGACTAGCTGGATTTCCTTAGCTCACACCTGACCAATCAGGGAGTAAAGAGAGCTCACTAAAAATGTTCATTAGGCAAAAACAGGAGATAAAGAAATAGCCAATCATCTATCGCCTGAGAGCATAGTGGGAGGGACAATGATCAGGGTATAAACCCAGGCATTCGAGCCAGCAATGGCTACCCTCTTTGGGTCCCCTCCCTTTGTATAGGAGCTCTGTTTTCACTCTTGCAACTGCACTCTTTTCTGGTCTGTGTTTATTATGGTTTGAGCTGAGCTTTTGATCGCTGTCCACCACTGCTGTTTGCTGCTGTCGCAGACCCACTGCTGACTTCCAGCCCTCTGGATCCGGCAGGGTGTCTGCTGTGCTCCTGATCCAGTGAGGCACCCATTGCCACTCCCAATTGGGCTAAAGGCTTGCCATTGTTCCTGCATGGCTAAGTGCCTGGGTTCATCCTAATCAAGCTGAACACTAGTCACTGGGTTCCACCGTTCTCTTCCATGACCCACGGCTTCTAATAGAGCTATAACACTCACCGCATGGCCAAAGATTCCATTCCTTGGAATCCATGAGGTCAAGAACCCCAGGTCAGAGAACATGAGGCTTATCACCATCCTGGAAGTGGCCCACCACCATCTTGGGAGCTCTGGGTGCAAGGACCAACCCCCCCTGCCCACTGCCCTGGTAACAATGACATGTGCTATTATTTACACTGTGGCAGCTTTGATTCGTCACTGAGAATTATTTTTGGCATTTAGGTACATGAAAACCACCTCTACTCCATGCATTCAAAAACTCACAATTATTTCTGAAAGAATGTAACATTGTAGTGGGGTATGTGTGTGCGTGTGTTTTACTATGAATATTAGGTTGGTGCAAAAGTAATTGCGGTTTTTGCCATTACATTCAGTGGCGAAAACCACAATTATTTTTGCACCAACCCAATAGTAATCCTGGGTAATAACTCTTGGAATAGGGGAGAATGAGGTCAGCAGATGAACGAAGGGGTATGAGATCATTTATTAGGCCTTATACTCAGATTTAAATCATAAACATAGATATCTGAACCAAATGAATCTTAATTATATTAATAATCAATATTAATAATATTAGCATTAATAATTGATAATACTAAAAAAAACCCACTGACTTTGGGCACCTTTATAGGTAAGCTTGTGCTGCTCTTTCTCTTCCATGCTTTCCTGCCATTAAACTTTATGTATGAAGCTGAAGTCAAGGAGAAACACTTACCCCTTTTATTCTAATACATTGTGGGGAGAAGAAAGATGCCACCGAAAAGAAGTGAAGCCTTCAGACATATGTAATAAGTAATTTGAGGGGAACGTGGCAGGTGACCTTTACCCTATTCACATTTCAGACTCTTGGAAGACACGGCATTTTGAGTCTCCCTGCCAATACCTCTTACCCCAATTCAACCGAAGGAGTGTCTGCACCAAATTTTTTGGGTTTGAACCATGGGTAGGCAGGGAGGAAAAAGGAGTGTAATGTTAACTAAATTTCTCTGGAGTATTGTTAAGTGTGAGAAGGGAGTAGACTTAGATGCCTGCAAGCTGTTCTTTAGGACTTCCAGGGCAAAGGGTGAGGTGACTCCGTTGCAGAGGCTATAAAACGGTTCAGTAGTGAGCCTCGGTCTAGAGCGGAACTGAACCTGAGTCAGGCACAGAACAACTTCAGGCTCTGTACAAGTTTAGGAAGAACACATTGTCAATTAAACCGGCTCCTGCCTGGGCCATGGATATGAGCAGAGCAAGATGAGCACAGGTGGAAAAGCTGTTACTTCAAATATTTTTTTTTTTTCATTTTCATTGTTTCTGTCTTCTGGTACTCCAATAATTTGGTAGTTACACATTTTGAAATTGTTCTACAGTTCTTGTATATTTTTCCTTTATATTTCAGTTTGAGAAGTTTCTATTCACCTATCTTCAAGCTCAGTGGTACTTTTCCGGTGAACCCATCAAAAAGCACTCTTCATTTGTTACTATGTTTTTTATTTCTAGTTTTACTTTTGATTCTTTCTTAGTATTTTCCTTTCTCAGCCTTTGTAACTCACCTGTTCTTGCAAGTTGTCTGATTTTTCCATTAGAGTCCTTAGCATTTAATCATATTTATTTTATTTTTTTTTTTTTGAGACGCAGTCTCGCTCTGTCGCCCAGGCTGGAGTGCAGTGGCGCGATCTTGGCTCACTGCAAGCTCCGCCTCCTGGGTTCACGCCACTCTCCTGCCTCAGCCTCCAGAGCAGCTGGGACTACACCTGCCCGCCACCACGCCCGGCTAATTTTTTGTATTTTTAATAGAGACGGGGTTTCACTGTGTTAGCCAGGGTGGTCTGGATCTCCTGACCTCGTGATCCACCTGCCTCGGCCTCCCAAAGTGCTGGGATTATAGGCGTGAGCCACTGCGCCCGGCCACTCATAGTTATTTTAAATGTCAGATTTGATAGAGCCAATATCTTTGCCATATATAAATCTACTTTTGATTTTTGCTTTGCCCCTTCACATTTTTTTTTCTTGCCTTTAGCATGCTCTGCAGTTTTTTGTTGAAAGCCAGTTATGATGTATCAGGTAATAGGAACTGTGGCAAATAGGTGTTTAGTATCAGGTTTTATGCTAGAAGTTGGGCTGTTTTAACGGTTCCTGTAGTTTTAGGTATCAGAGGTCTTAGTTTCCTGTAGTGACTTTTTTGTTTTCTTAATTTCTCTTGTAATTTTTTTGAGATTCTCTTGGAGTCTGAGCCTTCTGGCTCTTTCAGCTGTAATCTACTGATATTATACTGGGTCCGTGTTGTGGTGACAAGGTGTAGGGGGAGAAGAAGTCCAGAATTCTCTGATTAAGACTCGTTATTTTAGTGGGTCTGTGACCTTACAACTGTTTCACAGCTTGATTTCCCCTCCCCTTAGGTAATACAGGACATTCTAGAGTGGCTATAGTTGGCTAATTTCCTTTCCCCCATGTCAGCTAAGGCTCTGGTAAATTTTTCTTCTTACTGGGAAAGCCTTTGTTATGATTGATATACTCTGGGCATTTTCTCATCCTTGCCCCAACAAAAAAGGGTTTTTTTGCCTCTTTATTATAAGAATGCAGTGGGGTTACTGGATGTTAAAATTATTAAAATGTGAGGGCTCCCTAAGGATGTGAACCCCAGGGGATTCTCATTCTCACGTAAGTCTCCACATACCTCTAGCAATTTGTCAAAGTTACTGTTTAAGTGTTTCTACCAATTTATGGTTCTGATGGCTTCTGGTTCTTATAAGCCGTTGCTTATAAGCTGTAATTCACTGTATTTGTCTATCTCTAAAGGTGTTGGGTTGGGGTTTACACTGTGACCTCAGTTCCCTGATGAGTCCAATTTAAGTGGCTGATTTTGTTTGTTCAGCCTTTTACTTGATGTAAGAAGGGAATGATGACTACCAATATCTTTACATGTTGGAGCTAAAACCAGAATTCAATGCTACTTGTTTTTGCAAAAAATAAAAGTCTATATTCTGCTAAGGCATTTAGTTTGGTATTACTGTTTAATATTACTCTAAATAATATTTTGTTCTACTAATATTATTAAAGAATGAAAATGCAGCTGGGACTGTGTAAATCTAAGGCCTAGTCTGCAAACACCTTTGGTTATAGGTTGCTCAAAAGCAATTATAAAATGCCTATATAATAAGTCATCTAAGATTTATATACACTTTTAGATTGAATTTAAATCTGATGTGTCTAATATCTTCAAAAAATTATAACAAATCCTACATTTAACTGAATCATTCATTGATCGTATTGCCGTTATTGTTTTCTATTAGTAAACATACCAAAATGCCAAACTCATTTATTTTTTCTATTTTGAATGAAAATGGATAATCGAAAACATAGATTGACCTGAATTTTAAAGTCAACACATTGAACTATTAAATAATAATATAAATAATTTTCATTTGTATTAAATTACTATATAAATGCCTGTATATAATCATATTACTATGCTTATTAATCCAATTAGAATATTTAAACAAACATCTCTTCAAAAAGTTCATTTTTTCTTATTTTTATTATTAAGTCACTAATTCAATTGTATAGATTTTTACATGCTATCTCTGAAAAATCTTACTATGCCTATAAATAGTCTAGTATTAGAGTTTTTAACTTAAGACATTTGAAGAAGTAGTCTTGGCAAAATGGTAGAAAAATAACTGACATAAATTGAATTTAAATTGCTTAGTAAGTCATTTGAAATTATACTTTTTAAAGCTTTGAAAGTCAAGTAACTATAATTAGTTAACATTTCTAAATACTAAAATATATCATTGTTTTATCTGAGAAAGCATTCAGCTTGATGTATTTTCATTGTATAGCTGATATATCCAAGTTACTTAGATGCCCAGAGATAATTATTGGTGTGAGGTATATTGGTCCACACAGTGCTTTCCTGGACTAGATTTCGTCATGCAGCAGATCAGGTATGACACTGTGTAAGTTGATGTTTTTATGCTTATGATTTATAATGCATTGAAGTTTTCCTACTGCTTTTATGTAAGCTCTCTTAAAACAGGATTTCCTTTATTATTGTGGAACAAATATAATATAAACAACGATATTCATTGCAATACTGTTTATATATAGTTCTTGAAATGGTTTTTTAAATCAAGGTTAAGAAGATTATAACAGTAAGCATAATGTAAGAAAGGGAATATTTTGTTTATTATATTCATTTGAATGAAATCTAAAATAAGGGAATTACTATTTTAACAACATTTTAAAATAAGGCATAAAAGTCTACTTTATTACAATATAATAGGCACTACAGTAAAAGAGTCTAGATTGATCGAAGAAAAAAACCTTCACAGATTTATGGTACCTTCCTATTTTTGATTAAGTCAAAAGCAGGAGGAGATGGAGAGAAAGAAAAGAGAGGTTTACATTGAACACATACAAGATACACATTCATCTTCACCCTGTGATAATATGACCATGACTATTACATGAAGTAATATAAACCAGCGCATGGCTGTGACATTTTGAGTTTAGTAGTAGAGTCTTTAGATTACAGAATTCTAGTGGGGGTACAGCTTCAGTATCAGTACAGGAGAATGCAAACAGAATGCTCATACAGTCCATTATCATAATTATGGGGGTCATCTTTTATACACACATACACACACACTCACATGTAAAAGTGTATATATAAGGAATTCCATATACTTACAAACACATATTCATATTAATTAATTTGAGGAGTTTATTCAATACGTAATTATCCAGTAGAACTATATTCTAATTCATATTCTGCCTTCATAGTGCTTATATTTTAGTGAGAGAAGAGTTAATACACAAGCAAACAAAAATACATAGAATTATTTCAGTGCTTTAAGGGAAATAGAAAAGACAATGGATTGGAGAGTTGGGTCTCTTCTAATTTCCGATTTTCCCTTTTTTTAAGAAAGGGAAGACATGATGTAGGTGGGTTAATGGCAGCATATTTTAGGATCAGTGCCTTGGTATCCCTCTCTTTGAGTTAAACCCATTTTGGGATTCTTTTATCTTTGCGTACAAGAAGGGTTTAGATAATCATGGTTTGTGTCAGTTCACAGGATTCTCTTGATGTAGAAAGAAGTGATTGCGCACATTTGGCCACTTATGCACTAAGTTTTAGAGAAATATTCTTTGTGGCACATTTGCTTTCATTTCCCTCACATTGCTTTTCCTTTCTCTCATATAACTTTGTCATTTGTGAAGTAATGAATGTGGACCTGGGTAGAAAGTGTAGGTTATAATCAGTCATGTTCTGCCTTGGCAAAAGATGTTCCACAAATATTCTAGAAATAATATCAATGACTTTGGGGGAAAAATACCCTTTGCTAGACTATGATACATTGCCGTTTGGGCATAGACTTTTCCACCTGTAATTGTGGACTAATTGAATGTCTAAGTATCCTAGGTACCAGATATTATCTCAATTCATCTCAATTTCAGATGTTTGACAAACAAAAAATATAGTAACACATTTTTATGGTATCCATTATTTCATTTAAAAAATTTTAGATTGTATTAGAGAGTTAAATCATGCTTTTTTGTCTTTTAATTTATTAGAACACATTTTTTCTTATTGTAAAGGTAATATTTGCCCCTTGTAGAAACTATAAAAGTATCACTACACCAGAAGACAAAAAAATGTGACACATACCTCTACTTTCCAATATTAATCTTGGTTAAATTTTAGAAAATATTTAGATCTCTCTACCTGTCTGGCCATCAGGTTGTGATTGGAATATTATTATTTTGTAATACAATTTTGTAAGGAAAAATTAGGAATGCCCATTTCCTTTTAAATATTCAAGAATTCCCTTAATTTCTTCTTGGCCTTTCCACCCATTTTACAGGCAAATGTCCTGAGGAAAATTATTATTTGTTATTTAATGAAATGTCTATCAACAATTTAATAAATGCAGAAATGGTCAGAAATATTGGAAATATAACAATGATCAGAAGTCTCTCCTCTTATAAAATGTGCATTATATTGAAAGAAGACATACATTGAATGGATAAATATATGCATATGGAAATTACTAGAAAATAACATGAAAGTAAAATTAGTATTTTGTTACCATCTGGAGTTTTGGCATCAAGTAACAATATTATTAAATTAAGGTGAATCATTGGAGAATTGTGAACCGTCTGATATAGTTAGCCCTAACTAATCCTCTTTGTTAGTAATGAAACAACAACATTTATTGAGTATTTACAATATGCCATTATTTTAAGCATTTTACTGGGTTGAAGTCTCACAATAATTCAGTGAGGTGGGTAAGTAGAGAAGTTAGACTGTTTGCTTTCAAAATCCCTGCTTAAACACCATGCCTCAGGCTCTGTGGATAGTCCACTGTGTAGAGTAATACTATTCAGAAGTAATCTATTTGTATTGGAAGAAAAATTGTAAAAAGTTTAATTAATAGAAATGTAATAGAAATTTTGATAGGAATACTACTGAAGCTTTAATATAATAAAGCAAAATGAGGTGAGTATGATGTGGTTAACAAGATTTTTCTAGTAAATAAGATTCAAAAGAAGCCTATATTATTTCTATATGTCTGTTTCTTTTAGAGTGGGGTTAGTGAGCTAAGCAGATTTGGGAATAAAGAACTATGGCAAACACTTCTGCAAAGATTGAGCTGCAGTGTACCATTACCACAGTAACAACTTACCTTGGTTTAGTGGTGGAAGCAAGTGCAGCTTTCAGTTCCATGAGACTATCTTTAAGGGTAACACACTTATAGACTTAATCCTTTAAGTCATTAATACTTCCAGACATGGAATAGATTAAAATATTTGCTCCTAAAGTCTGTATAGTATATTTCTTAAATTCCATTGTCTTTCCAGAAATGTAAGGGTATTTCTCAAAGATCATATAAAACACTGAATATAATATGAATACAGTACGAAGGTCTAAGCATTTCTTAAGCTATTTCAGAATGAATGATTTAGCCATATTTGACATTTATTTATCTAACAGAAAAACATCTATGTCTAGAATTCTAACACATTTAAAGCATCCCAAAGCCTGTAGCCACGTCAGATTCATATCATTACTATGTAGTGCAAATACTGAGGTAGATTTTGGCAGAAACATTCATGTTAAGAAAAGATTTGATGATCATCTAGCTGTATTGCTTCCAATCATTTCCTAACTTAGACACCTATTAAGGAAGTGGATATCAAATTCTCTATGATCCCTTGTTACCTATGGCAAACAAGACATTGGATGTACCTAGGGGTTACTTAATGTAAGAACACTGTTAGAAAAATGCTCAGGAACAGAGAGCTCCCTTTCTTGGTTCTAGTTTTTAGAAAGTTCTTTACCTTCTCACATTTCTTTATAAGTTTTAGTTAAGCAAAAGTCAGATAAATAATAATGTTAGGTTGGTTGAATGACATAAGTATTCCCTTTCTTTTAAAATATTAGATTGAATGAAAGCTGAAATGTTAAATTGAATGAAAGCTGAAATACCTTAATGGCTATGAAGGTCAATTACTTCATAATTTCTTAAACTTTTAAAATATTAGGCATGTTTATGCATGTCCATACCCAATTAGAAGTAAGCTTTGTTGAGACATAATTCAGATGTTAATGAAAACATAGTTGAGACATAATTCAGATGTTAATGAAAGTAAAGTCTCCATTATCAAATAAGTTTGGGAAATAAACATAATCTTGTCAATGTGCCCTCCACCCAATGCTTAATAAGGCACATGTGTATGTAAAAGGCTTTGAGAGTTCCTATGGACCTTAAGCCTATCTAAATTGTTTAACCCAAGATTCCAAAATGCATGTGACCAGAAAACATTTTTAAAGATATGCATAGCAATTAGCAATTGGAGAAGCATCCATTACACTCTGGGAAATGCTGCTTTAACTATCAAAGCTTACTTCATTATTTGGTGTGCCCACTCTAGGTACCAGTATTTTGACTTCAGTTGTCAGTTCTAATCAACGAGTTCAGAAATATAAACATACTATTTGAATATATTGTTTTAATTGGAAATTTCTACATTAAAAAATAGTTAAGAATGGTGATTCAAAGTAGATGGAGAACAATGTCTAATTTTTGTTTTGTCAATATTATACTGTGCCAAGGTACTAAGGCTGCAATCAAATTAAAAACAAGCCTTAGTAAGAAATTAATGAAATCTATAGCTACAAGTAGGTGAATTATTTTTGCTATATGCAGTCTATTTTTGTTTTTCTTTCTAGTCTTTAGGCTATTTGACCAGCAATGTGCAAGCAATTGTCTAACACAGGCATTTGCTTCCCTTTTGATTTCTTTAGTCTATCAAGTTAGATGAAAAATCCCTCATTTTTGTAATTGTAATAATCTGTACTTAATAAAAGCATTTATCATATATTCTTTATTTACTTTTGTGAATTTACAAATAATATGCCTCCGATGAGTGGAGGAACACCAGAGCTCTTGTCTCACGTTGAATTAGATAAAACAACATGGACATGCGGGGAGTGGTTTTAAGGAGCGGAGAGTTTAACAGCCAAGAAAGAAGGAAAAAGACAAAAGGAAGAAGCTCCCGGTACAGACACAGAGGGAGGGGGCTCCAAAGAGGAAAGAGGAGACTCTGCATTTGGAGGATACCAGCCAGTTTTACGTGATGGCTGGAAGAGGCGGTGTCTGATTTCAAGTTCAATGGTTCAGGGGATTGGTTTGACCTGGCATGTCATTCACGCTGGCCGTGAAAAAACTGGCCCTCCCACAGTTCTTTAATATGCAAATGCAGGGCGCCATAATGTTCTACACACACTTGGGGATATGTGGGCGTGGCCATGTTGTCAGGCACATGCTGGGGCAAGGGCAAGAGGACAAGGGTGGGAATCGCCATGTTGGGTGGACCCAGTTTCTAATGGTCAGCATTTGCGTATCACAGGTTGCCAGTCTGGGTCTGAGAGCCAGGGCTTTCATGCTAGACAAGAAATATTTTTGGAGCTGCGAAAAAACCTTTCAAGGACCTCTTTTCCTCTCTACCTAAAATAATTTTTTTTTTTCTTTTTTTTGAGAAGGGGTCTCGCTCTGTCGCCCAGGCTGGAGTGCAGTGGCGCAATCTTAGCTCACTGCAAGCTCCGCCTCCTGGGTTCTCGCCATTCTCCTGCCTCAGCCTCCTGAATAACTGGGACTACAGGCGCCCGCCAGCGCACCTGCCACCATGCCTGGCCAATTTTTTGTATTTTTAGTAAACACGGGGTTTCACCGTGTTAGCCAGGATGGTCTCGATCTCCTGACCTCGTGATCTGCCCGCCTCGGTCTCCCAAAGTGTTGGGATTACAGGCTTGAGCCACCACGCCCAGCCTCTAAAATAATTTCTTAATAACTACTACCACACAATTCCTCTGTTCTGACTGGATTATAAATTATTTTATTCTTTAATTAAACAATTATAGGACTTTTGTTTTCCATACAACTCATAATAATTTAGTGGGATGCATCACAATGTTTGCTTTTTGATGGTTATGCCTTCCAATAGACAAATTATTACTTTTTCAGTTTATATACAATATTATAATATTTGCATTTTAAATTTAAGTGTGGATTGTTTATATTATAGAAGAATATGTCCATCTTTTTTCTTAATAATACAATTTTCAATCACAGTTTAGTGCTTCTGTATCCATTCCTGAACACATTTGCTTCTCTCTCACCCAGAGATAGCTAAGGTCATAGATTTGCTGTTTATAATTCATATTCACTTCTTCATAGCGTAACTGCCCAATAGGTTATACTTGCTCACTGCACAGATAGAACTGATTTATTAAGACAGGGAAATTACAATAGAGAGAGCTTAATACACATAGAACTGGCTAAAGGGGAGATCTGGAGTTTTATTATGACTTAAATCAGCCTCCTGAAAAATGTGGAGGCTAGGATTTTTCAAAGACAGTTTGGCGGGCAGGGGATTAGGGTATGGGAGCTGCTGATTGGTTGGGGATGCTGTCATAGGGATGTGCAAAATGGTCCTCCTGTGCTTAGTCGGCTTCTGGGTGGAGACCACTGAGGAGTCGCTGGTCTAGGTGGGGTCATCTGGTTTTCAGAAATGCATGCAAAAGTCAGAAAAGACATCTCAAAAGGCCAATATATTTATATTTTTTTCTTAGACGGAGTCTCGCTCTGTCCCCCCAGGCTGGAGTGTAGTGGCGTTCAAAAGGCCAATCTTAAGTTCTACAATAGTGATGTTATCTACAGGAGTAACTGGGGAAGTTACAAATCTTGTGACTTCTAGAATAATGGCTGGCAATCATTTAACTATGTATTCCGGTTCCTCTCATCCTCCTAAACTTGTGGTCTTTCATTAGTTTTACAATAAATTCCTCTTAAAATTAGCTTGACCTGCATCCAGGAATGATAAAAAGTAGTTTGGAGGTTAAAGGCAAGATGGAGTTGGTTGGCTCTCCCTTACACTGTCATAATCTTCTCACTGTTAGGATTTTTGCAAAGATGGTTTCAATAGTTTTCTATATAGGTATGGATTTCTTAATCATTATGCAAAATTAAATATATTTTATATGAATAGAATATACCGATGCATTTTTCTTCCATTTGCTGTTAGCACAATATTATACTTGTGAGGTTTATTTGTTTTTATGTACAGTTCTAGTTCGTTGGCTTTCACTATTATATAGTATTAAGTAGCATACATATGCTAAAATGTGTTTAACTCCTCTTGATAAACTGTAACTTTAAGCTTCTTTGTCCTTTCATTTTTTTATTTGTGTATACATATATTCTTTTGCTACTTATGAACAGTGCTGCTCTAATACTCTTGCACATATCTTCTTGTATGCATTTATGGGTTTTCTTGTTTATGTAACCACTCAACAAGTTCATCTTGCCTGCTGCCTAGACAGAGCCGATTTACAAGACAGCAGAATTGCAATAGAGAAAGAGTAATTCATGCAAAGCTGGCTGTGTGGGAGACTGGAGTTTTACTATTACTCAAATCAGTCTCCCTGAGAATCTGGGGACAGAGTTTCTAAAGATAATTTGGTGGGTGTGGTGCCAGTGAGTCAGAGTGCTGATTGGTTGGGTTGGAGATGAAATCATAGGGAAATCAATCTTTCCTCTTGTGCTGAGTCAGTTCCTGGGTGGGGACCACAGGGGAGTCACTGGTCTAGGTGGGCCCATCTGGTCTTCAGAAAGGCAAAAGCCTGAAAAGACATCTCAAAAGGCCAATCTTAGGTTCTACAATGGTGATCCTATTTGCAGGAGAAATTGGGGAAGTTGCACATCTTGTGACTTCTGGAATAATGGCTGGCAATCCAGATGAGATGAGTTAGTTTATCAAATCAGATGAGCCAGTTTATTGATCTGGGTGGTGCCAGCTGATCCATTAAGTGCAGGGTCTGCAAAATATCTCTAAAACTCATCTTAGGTTTTACAATAATGATGTTTTCCCCAAGAGCAATTTGGGGAGGGTCATAATCTTGTAGCCTTGAGCTGCATGACTCCTAAATCATATGTTCTCATCTTTTGGCTAATTTGTTAGTTCTACAAAGGAAGTCTAGTCCCCAGGGAAGAAGGGGGTTTGTTTTGGGAAAGGGCTGTTATCATTTTTGTTTTAGACTATAAACTAAATTCCTCCCAAAGTTCGTTTGATCTATGCCCAGGAATGAACAAGGACAACTTGGAGGTTAGAAGCAAGATGGAGTTGGTTAGGTCAGATCTCTTTCATTGTCTCAGTTATAATTTTGCAAAGGTAGTTTCATTTATGGAGTGAAATTGTCAGGTTGTGAAGTGTATATTAAATTGTACAACATATATTTGAGACATTGTTGTTAAGTTTTTTCCTGTGTGGTTATGTTTTATATTCCAAATCTAAAATCTGTATTTGTTTTAGAAGGAAAGCATTCATAGCAGACCAAATTCAGTCCTTCCCTACTTGGGTGTACATAGGGGAATGAATGGCATTGACCAAACGATCTTACAAATTGCCCATGATTTTGACCAGAAAATTTTAAAAGCAATTTAATAATATTTATTAGCTGAAATATACTGGGAGTTCCTATCTAATAGATTATATTAGCAGTATATATGCAACCTGTATTTTTTATTATAAATAAAATAAAGATGTATGGATTTTGGGGTTATGAATAGTCAAATTATTAATTGTACATCACACAAAGAGTATAACAAAGGAGCCTCCAAACCAAAATGGCTTCATTTGAGATAATTTTTCAGATACATTATTCAAAACTGCCTGTTAATCTAAAATCAAAATACAATCTAATGCAGGAGGAAGAGTACACTTTTGGAAGCTGCAACTAACAGTTTAATGTTCCTTCAAAAAAGAGTTCTGGCTGTACCTGGTTCTTACCTGTACTGAGTTTTTTGTAAAGTTAGGTACTGGGTAAAATCTATGATTAGTATAGTCTCCTTTGACTATTCAGTCTTTGATGTTAACACAAACCTATTTCTGCTTTTTATTTTTTTCTGGTATCTTCCGCTTATAGTGGCTTATGCTTTCTTGTTTGTTATGGAATTTTTTATTGTGAAATCAGAATTGGCTAAAATTTATATGTAAGAAACCTAGAAAATCTGAATAGTCCTGTATGTTTTAAATAAATTAATAATTAAATCCATTTGATTAAATCCATAATTAAATGTATGAATAAACTAATGCAAGAATAAAATACAAGCCTAGATAGATTCGCCTATGAATTGTCCCTAATATTTCAGCAAGAAATACTACCAATATTGAAACCTCATAAGTTACAGGGAATTTAGTCAAGTGTTTATGAAGCGGCATCATTTATCTGGGGTAATACTCGAGGATTGTTGCTTCACGCCAAGGAAATCAAGGACGCAGACACACAAGGAATGAGTTTAAGAGCAAAGGTTTAACAGGTGAGAGAAATGAGAAAATTCTCTTTCCTGAAGAGAGAGAGGGGCTCCTGAGTGGGTCTTCTGGTCCCTGGTGAAGTGGAAGAGTTTTTACAGATGAGCTTGAGGAAGTGGTATGTGATTTACATATGGCTCAGAAGATTGGTTGGGCCAGGTGTGTTACTTACATAGTGCAGGAAGAGGCTGGCCATCCCACCCTAATCTTTTATTATGCAGATGGCGTCTCTATCTGGCTGGCACCATGTTGCCTGCTTTTTTAATGCACACATAGCGACAATAAAAAGAGAAGAGGGATTCCCTCCTTGTTGAACATACCTGGCCCCCAGCTAGCCTTTTCCTAGTGGCACAGCTGCCAGCATTTACCTATGCAAGCTTCCAGCTTGCTTATTCATGTCTGTAGCTCGATTTTACAAGCTGGTCTTTGTTAGAAAAGAAATAATTTGGAGGCTGCTTTTTGCTAAAAGGGAAGCTTTATTGAGGACTCTCTTACCCTCACTAACTGCCTAAAGAATTTCCTTTTAACTCCTGTATCATTTAGAATAATCTGGCTTCAGTAGTGGAGAATAACTAGCACTCACGTACATCCTGTTTGGGTCCTGATTAACAAATCTTAAAAGCAAGACCCAAATAGATAAAAATGATTTCAAATAACTTATCTACAATACAGAAAAAATCTCAAGGATATTTAAAGGAATACAAAAATATGCTATAGACAACAAGGTAAGATTCTCTCTATTGTATCCAATGAAAATTACCAGAAGTACAAAGCAGCAGTAAAAAACAACACATAATCAGCCCTAAATCAGCTGAAACCAATGCAGAACTGAAGATATTAGAAGTAGCAGACAAGGACATTTAAACTTAACGTAATTGTATTCCATATATTCACAAAGTTAAGTAGATCTAGGGAAGACTGAAACAAAACTCCATCCTCTAGAGATGAAAAATCAATGCGTGAGATAAAAATACACTGGATAGAATTAATGACAGAAATGATACCATACCATAAAAGATTAGTAGAGTTGAAGACATAGTAACAGAAACTATCCGAGATTAAATATGTAGAGAAAAGCAGAATTATTTAAAATGAAGACCTTTAGTGAGCTTTGACTGACCTAATATTTGTGTAATTGGGAGAGAAGAGAGTAATAGGAGGGAATAGAAAAAATGTTTAAATAAATAATACTTAAATATTTCCAAATTGGTGAGAACCATAAATCCATTGAGCTAAGAAACTAAAGAAGTGAAGCACAAGAAAATGGAATCAAACTACACAAGACACATCTTAATCAAATTGCTTAAAACCCATGATTAAAAAAACCCAAAAACTTAAAAGTAGCTAAAGAGGCATGTTATACAAAGAGAATAAAAATGGCAGTGATTTCTCATAAAAATGCAAGTCAGAAGATACTTATTTAAAATGCTGAAAGAAAAAAAACTAACAGCCACATATTCTGTACAGCAAAAATATTTTTCAAAAACAAAGGTGAAATAAAGACCACAAAAACTGAAAAAATTCATCACCAATAGACTGCCCTATAATAAATGTTGAGAAAATCCCTCAGGCAGAAGGAAAATAATCTCAGATGGAGATATGGCTGTATAAAAACAGTTGAAGTGCACTGCCTATGGTAACTATGTGGGAGAATATATAAGAATTTTTCAAATTACTTAAGTATTTTAAAAGATAATCAACAGCAATAAAAATGTACTATGGGGCTTATAACATGCATAATGCATGATATCAACATCATAAAGACTGATAGGGAAAAGTGGAAATTAAATTTTATAAGGTTTTCATACTATGTGTAAAATAGTGTAATAGTACATTGATATAGACCATAGTAAGTAAAAGATAAATGCAATAAACCCTAAAGCAGCCAATAAAATGACAAAACAGTGACATATAGCTAATAAACCAACAAAGGAGATAAAATGTGATCATTAAAAAATTTTTAAAAAAATGGAAACAGATGGGACAAATAGAAAACAAATAAAATATAAGTGTTCTAAAGATCCCAATTATGACATGCACTTTAAATATAATGATACAAACACATTAGATGTAAATGGAGGGATAAAGGCATACCACCCAAACACTAATGAAAAATAAGTTGGAAGGATTGTGATAATAGACAGAGTAGATTTTAACACAAAGGATATTATCATGGATTTAAAAGAGCTTTCATAACAGAGCCATCAAGAGGACATAATAATTCTAAACATGCACTTAATAATAGAAATGCTTGAAGTGAATATTACAACTTCTTGCCATATAATTTCTTGTCCATAAATCAAATATCAATACATTTAAATGTATCCAAGGCATACAAAGTATGTTCTCTGAATATTACGGAATTAAATTAGAAATCACTATCAGATATCTGTAAATTCTCAAATATTTAGAATTCAAGTAATACACTTGTAAACAACCAAGGGCCAAAGGAAACTCAAAAGGACAGTAAGTAATTTTAAATCAATGAAAATGAAAACACAGCATATCAAAATTTGTGAGCTTTCACCACAGTGATACTTAGCATAAAAGATGAAGTACTTAGGGATAAATCTGACAAAGAATGTGGAAGTCCTGCACATTCAAACCTATAAAACATTTCTAAGAGAAAATCAGACTTAAAGGGTTTAAAAGTTTCAATATTGTTAAGATATCAGTTCTTCCTAAACTGATCTCTAGATTCAATACAATCTCAGTCAAAATCCCAGGAGGCTTTTGTTTAAAAAATGTGTTGAGAAATTGAAAAGTGATTAAAAAATTTGTATGGAAATGCAAAAAAGCTACAATGCCAAAACTACTTTCATTTTTTAAAAACGACTATTATGAAGGATTAACACTCTCTGACTTTGCGGCAGGAGAATAGGGTCTGGAGGCAGGGAACATAAGTCTCATTCATGCTGACTTCCTAGAACTAAATCAAATGGAAACACTTCAAGTATGACAGGAAATACCCTCTCCATTTACATAGGGCATACAACAAGTAAATGACTTTGTAATTTCACTCCATCCTTTTCATTTACATACGGCATAGACCAGCTAACCAATGGAATCCTCTAGAGGGTATTTAACCCCCAGAAAATTCTGTAACGGGGCTCCTAAGCCTCTATGCTTGGGTCCACCTCCCACCCAGTGGAGTGTACTTTCATTTTCAATAAATCTCTGCCTTTGTTGCTTTATTCTTTCCTTGCTTTGTTTGTGTGATTTGTCTGCTTCTTTGTTCAAGACGCTAAGAACCTGGACACCTTACAACCAGTAACAATTTCTATATCTATTATAAAGCTACCCTAATCAAGAAATCAGGATAGCCAAATAGATTAATGGAACAGAATAGAGATTCCAGAAATAGACACACACACTTATAAATGACTGGTTTTGACAAAGATGCATAGACGATTGACTGGAGAAAGGTACAAAGGGCCACAAAGAAAACTTGGGAGTAGTAGATATTGTCACTATTTTATTGTGATATTTTCATTGGTGCATGCATATGTCAAAACATCAAATTTTTTACTTTTGATTGTGGTTAAGTGATGATCAATTAAAAAAATAATGATGACTTTACAACAGAACAATGAAACCAGTGTATGTGGTGGGTTAAAGACAACTGACAATTCTTTTTCACTCACCTTATTGCATTGTAAAGTTTTTCATTCCGCTCCTTGAAAATGGGCTCATTTTGGAACTTTGTATCAAGTAGACTATGTCAGAAGAGATGCTCTGCCTAGTCCAAGCATAGCTTTTAAGAGAACTAGCAACCTCCACGGCACGTGGAGGACATGTGCTCTGGGAGAAGACAGCAACTGCATAGGTACTGCAAATTCCCTGACGCAAACATTCAAAGAGCAAACTATCCACATGGAGAGGCTGCATAAAAGGCGGAAATACAGAAAGAGAAAATGAGTATCCAGACCCCATCTCTTCTAGCCATCTTTGAAAAGCAAAAATTAAAAAATTAACACCCACATGGGATAAAACATTCCTAACACCAGTATCTGATAAAAGCCTTTTAATAGAATGTATAAAGAATTCCTACAAATCAACAAGAAAACAAAAACTGAATGATAAAAACGGGAGCTAGAATCTTAAACAAAACAATACACAAAAGAATATACAAATGGCTATTCAACATATTAAAATGTACTTAATTTCATTAGTCATCAGGGAAGTGCCAGGCATACCACATTGAGATAGGACTGTACATTCAGCATAATGGCTAAAATAATGGAGGCAGATTCCAAGTGTTGGAGAGGACATGGAGCAACTGAAAATCTCATACACTGCAGATAGGAGTAAAAATTGGTATATCTATTTTGGAAATATATTTGGCATTATTCACTAAAGCTGGGTGTGTGTATATACAATTAGCACAGACAGATACACAACAGAAATGTGTCCTTATGTCGACTATCTTTCATGTGTTAGAATGTTTATAGCAGCAATATTCTCTATGATATTATAATGGAATTCAACAAATTCCCATTTAAAATAGAGTGAATAAATAGATTGTGGTATATACCACTATGAAATATTGTACTAAGATGAAAATAGATGATTTACAACTACTAACAGTAATGTAAATCTCAGAAATAAAATATGGAATTACGAAGCAGAGCAGTGAATATTCTAAAGGATTTAGAAATATTGACAAAAATGAGGCACAAGGTGAGTTCTTGTGGTGGTCTTGGGATTTCTTGATCTCTTAAATGATTTTTAAAGTAATTTGCATTGCTAACCAAAGATCAGTGAGCTCTGCAGAGTCAAAGGAGAACTTTATTTTCTAAAAAAGCAATCTGCAGATTAGGGAGCTGCAGCCCGGGGTGCAAAACAAAAGTGCACTCTGAAGAACAAAGGGAACGTCTGCCTTAATTAAACAAGGACAGTTGTCACCCAGGTTCTCAATCAGATTCATTTCTGCAAATGAAAGATTCAAACTTGTTCAGTTCTGATGGGTCAAAATAGTCAAGCCTTGCTTGGGTGGTTTCCAAGCTCAAAACCAGAGGTCTCCCTCAGATGTTTCTTTCCAATGGCTGGTGGTGGGTTGGGGGTTCCCGCTGCAGTTTATCTGGATTCTGTTCATAGGAACTGTTCTAGTGCAGGGATGTAAAGCAGGATGCTTGTCAAGAGCTGCTTTTCGAAGAACCCAGGATGTAACTGCTGTTTCTCACCCTGCTATGGCTGCCCGGTTGTGCTTTTAAATTTAGAGCATTTCTATTAGCCACAGGGAGTCTATCTCATCTGGAAAGGTTGAGGTCTTATTTTGCTTTTTATTTCATAGCATACATTAAGGTTCACTCTTTGTGCTGTGAAGTCCTATGGGTTTTGACAAATGCATAGGGTCATGTATCCACGATTACAGTATCATACAAAATTGTTTCACCACTGTAAGCACCCTCTCCCCTGCACTCCTGAAATCACTGATCTATTTGCAGTCTCTATAATTTTGCCTTTTCAGAATGTCAGATAATTGGAATCATACAATATATAGCCCTTTCAGATTGGGATCTTACACTTAGCAATATAAATTTAAGATTAATCTATTATGTTGCATGGATTGATAGATAATTCTTTTTTATTTCTGAATAGTAGTACAGTGTATGGATATAACAAGTGTGTTTATCAATTTACCTGTTGAAAGATACTTTTGTTGTTTACGGATTTTGGTGGTTATGAATAAAGCTTCATTCAATTGCAGGTTTTGGTGTGGATATAAACCTTCAAACCAGTTAGAGACTTACCCAGGAGTGCAATTGCTGGATCATATAAGATTATGTTTAAGTTTATAAGAACCACCAAATTATCTTCCAATGTGGCTATGCCATTTGCATTTCACCAGCAATGAGGAACAGTTTTGTTGCTTCTAATTCTCACCAGCAATTGGTATCATCACTATTGAAATTTTAGCTATTCAAATAGGTTTGTAGTGGTATGCTGTTGTTTTAATTTAAATTTCCCTAATGACATGATATTCAACACCTTTTTATGTTGCTTATTTGGCACTTGTATAGCTTCTTAAATTAGATATTTATTCTGATCTTTTGCCCAATTTTTAATTGGGTTTTCTTATTGTTGATTTTTAAAAGTTCTTTGTTTATTTTGAATACAGTTTTTTATTTTCAGGTACGCAGTTTGCAAATATTTTCTACAAGTCTGTGTCTTGTCGTTTTATTCTCTTAATGATGCCTTCTCCAGAGTAAATATTTTTAATTTCAATAAAGTCTAGTTTACCAATTTTCAATTTCATAGATTATTGCTTTCCGTGTTGTGTCTATACAGTCATCACTAAACACAAGGCCACACAGATTTTCTCCTATATATTCTCCTTGATGTTTTGTAGTTTACATTTAACATTTAGGTAAATGATACACATTAATTTAACTTTTGTGTTAGATATGAGGTTCATTTTTTTCCATATCGACTTCCATTCTTCCCAGCATCATTTATTGATAATATTATTGTTTCATCTGTATGCATTTTATACTTCAATGGATTTCCTAAAAAGCAGTTCAAACCGTAAGCAAATTGTAATTGATTTATTTAAAGTTACAAATTTTTATTTAACAAAGTGCATCATGCTCATCATGGAAAATGTTAATAGATGATGAAAAGTAGACATTTATATTGCCCCAAACTGTCAAGGGATTAAGATCTGTAATGTAAATGAAATTCTTACAAATTAGAAACGTCAGCATCTACAATAGAAAGATTGCCAACGGTTATATGCAGAATACATAAAAGTGGGATCTCAAACTTTTGAGTGTAATAATGAGAGGTGACAATTGAGAGGTGACAATGTGCTAGCAGCCCTCGCTGACTCTCCGCACCTCCTCAGCCTTGGCATCCGCTCTGGCCGTGCTTGAGGAGCCCTTCAGCTCCCACTGCGCTGTGGGGGCCCCTCTCTGGGGCTGGCGGAGGCTGGCTCCCTCTGCTTGCGGGGTGGTATGGAGGAAGAGGCACAGGCGGGCGCCAGGGCTGTGGATGGTGCTCGTGGGCGGGTATGGGTTCCAGATGGGCACGGGCTCCGCAGACCCTGCACTTGCATGGGCTAGCTGTCGCCTGCTAGGCTTGATAGGGGGACGAGCTCTGGGCTGCCGGAATGCCCGGGCTAGGTGCCCCAAAGTCCCACAGTGAGTGCCAGTGCGAAGTGAAGCTGGCTGGGCTTCTAGGATGGATGGGGACGTGGAGAAGTTTTCTGTCTAGGGAAAGGATTGTAAACGCACCAATCAGCACTTGGTGTCTGGCTAAAGGATTGTAAATGCACCAGTCAGCACTCTGTGTCTAGCTAAAGGTTTGTAAACACACCAATCAGCGCTCTGTGTCTAGCTAATGGGGTAGGGAACTTGGAGAACTTTTGTGTCTAGCTAAAGGATTGTAAATGCACCAATCAGCACTTGGTGTCTAGCTAAAGGCTTGTAAATGCACCAATCAGCATTCTGTCAAAATGGACCAATCAGCAGGATGTGGGTGGGGCCAAATAAGGGAATAAAAGCAGGCCACCCGAGCCAGCAGTGCAACCAGCTCTGGTCACCTTCCATGCTGTGGAAGCTTTGTTCTTTCACTCTTCACAATAAATCTTGCTGCTGCTCACCCTTTGGGTCTGCACTGCGTTTAAGAGCTGTAACACTCACGGCAAAGGTCTGCAACTTCACTCCCGAGGCCATCGAGACCACGAACCCACTGCAAGGAATGAACAACTCTGTTCCGCCTTTAAGAGCTGTAACACTCACTGGAAAGGTCTGCAGCTTCACTCTTGAAGACAGCAAGACCACAAACCCACTGGGAGGAACAAACAACTCCAGACAGGAGGAATGAACAACTCTGGACACACCATCTTTAAGGACTGTAACACTCACCACAAGGGTCTGTAGCTTCATTCTTGAAGTCAGCGAGACCAAGAACCCACAAATTCGGGACACAATAAGGGAAATGATCATTAAAACAGTCATGAGATATAACTTTACTAAGTCTGAAAAACAAAAATGTTAGAGAATGCCAAATGTGTGGGGATATGGCATTATAAATATTCCTTGGTACTGCAAGTTACATTCCATTCTGAAGCAAACTCTGGTAAACCAAGTAAAATTGACTTATGCCTATCCTCAGTAGGACTTAACAGTTCTAGGTATTATGCAATGGAAATTCTAACACAGCACTGTCAGTGGGCACATGTGAGGATGTTCAAGGTTGTATTATTTGTAGTTTTAGCAAGTTAAAAAGCAACCTGCATGACTCTGAGTGGAAAAATGTGCTGTTTTCAAGACTTAGAGTATTATTCAGAGGTTTAAAACAACCAATTAAGTGTTATATTGATAGTACAGAAAGACACATAGGCTTTAATTGAAACAGCAAGAAAAAGAATCAGATGCATAACACAAAATTATTTATGTAGGTTCAATTTTATGCTCAAAATACAACACATATTTTGTGAAAACACCTGCAAGCCAGAAGATACATATTAAACTGAGAGTTTTTGCTTAGGTGGAGAAAGAAAGGACTGAGACTGGGATATGAAAAAAACAAATAAATAAATAACTATAAATAATAGGTAGGGGAAAGTAGAAAAAATGAGATTCTCTGGGAAGCAATGTATGAGTGTGTGCATGCACATATGTGTGTGCATGCACATGTGTATGTGCATATGGGTATTTATGGAGTTGGAGAATCTTTTTTGGTGTTAATGCTAAATGTAAGGCTCTTCAGAACTTCAGATCAATTTTATGCTTTGAGATGTTCAACATAAATAAAATTGATTACTTGAGGGCTGCAAAGACAAATACAATGGGAAAGGAAACCATGTACTTTTGTTCAGTGGCTCTTTCACTTTACCATGTGGAAACACCATTTTTTATTAAGCTAAACTCTTTTTACAGAATATTTTCCAAAGCTATATTAGCCCTTAAGGTGAAACCTGTTTGCTCAAGGATGTATTTGCCCTTTCAAATCTATATCATTCAATAGCTATACAAGGATTGCCATCATTTTATCAATCTGCTTTTTATATTTGGGTAAATATGTTGACACACTTAAAGGTTGCAGTGTAAAAGAGCATAGGTGTCTTAGTTGGATTTGAGTCAACATTTCAGCACCCCAACCTTTACTAACTTCATGGAAGAAATAATAAGACTTAAGCTTTCTCAGCCTGTTTTATTTTCTGTCAAATTCTGTGCAAATAAACGGGAAGGTACATGTTAAGGTTGCAAACCACAATAAATGTTAATTCTTGCCCTTTGTCCTCAAATGGAATGGTCTAGTTACATTTATTTATTTATTTGTTTATTTATTTATTTATTTTGAGACAGAGTTTCACTCTTGTTGCCCAAGCTGGAGTGCAATGGTGTGACCTTGGCTCACCACAACCTCCTGGATTCAAGCAATTCTCCTGCCTCAGTCTCCCAAGTAGCTGGGATTATAGGCACGCACCACCATGCCCAGGTAATTTTTTTTTTTTTTTTTTTGAGACAGAGACTCTCTTTGTCACCCAGGCTGGAGTGCAGTGGCGTGATCTCGGCTCACTGCAAGCTCCACCTCCCAGGTTCACGCCATTCTGCCTCAGCCTCCTGAGTAGCTGGGACTACAGGCGCCCGCCACCATGCCTGGCTAATTTCTTGTATTTTTAGTAGAGACGGGCTTTCACCGTGTTAGCCAGGATGGTCTCAATCTCCTGAACTCGTGATCCACCCGCCTCGGCCTCCCAAAGTGCTAGGATTACAGGCATGAGCCACTGCGCCCGGCCACCCAGCTAATTTTTTTGTATTTTTAGTACAGACGGGGTTGCTCCAAGTTGATCAGGCTGGTCTTGAGCTCCCGACCTCAGGTGATCTGCCCACCTCAGCCTCTCAAAATGCTGGGATTACAGGCATGAGCCACAGCGCCTGGTCTACCATTATTTTTTTTAAAAAATTAAATAAAGTTATAGCTAGCATTTTGTATATTCCAAGTTATGATGTGGTAAAAATTAAAATTCATATGAATGTCTTAGTGGAAAACAGCAATTACAAAGACTTTCTCAAGGTCAATGATAACTCATCTTTTGAATTTAACCTTTTATTTTCTTGTGTTGGTTTAAAGTTATCATCTAAGCAAAAAAATTTTATAGATTACAGTCTAGTAGACTAATGTGTCATACTTCAACACCTCAAGAAATTAGATTGGTATCATATAAATATCTTTAGTATATTTTTGCTAGTTAGCTGCAAGCTGTTTTTATCTAAAGAACATATGGAAAAGTGATAAAAGTAAATTATCTAATGTTTTACTGTTACTTTGTAAGTTAGTTCCCAAAAAACTACAAAGAACGTTTATCAGTTTTCAATTTATCAAATGTTAGCATAGACTACATTTATCATTATCATGTTTTTGGTAAAAACTCTTTGTTTATTCAAAAGATTTTTATTAGCAGATAAAAACTCTTCATTTTTATAAGTTTTAGATTTATGGAAAAATGAAACAACTGGTACAGAGTTCCTATATGCCCCTCCCCCTGCAGTTCTCCCCATGATTAACATCTTACGTAATGTTTGTTATGAAAAATTTATTTGTAACAAGTTATTTGTTACAAATAATAAACCAGTATTGATATATTAATAACATTAGCTAACATATATCATTTATTCAGATTGCCTTATTTAATGTTCTTTTTCTAATCCAGGATTTCATTCAGTTACCATATTGAATTTAATTGTCATATGTCCTTAGGCGCCTCTTGGCTATGACAATTTCTCAAACTTTCCTGGTTTTTAATAACGCTGACAGTTTTGAGAGTAGAGGTATATTATAACATGTCCTTCCATTGGAATTTATTTTATGTTTTTCTCGTGATTAGACCAGGGTTATTGGTTGGTGGGAGGAAGAGCACAGAGATATTTAATACATTGTCATTTTCATCACATCATCAATGGTACATACTATCAACACGATTTATCACTGTCCATGTTAACCTTGACCATGCGCTTGAAGTAGTGTTTGTCAGGTTTCACTCTACAGTGACTCTATGTTACTTCTCTCTGTACTGTACTTCCTCTTTGGAAGGAAGTTACTGTGGACAACACACATGGAGTGGGGAGTCGTGCTCACTCTCCATTAGAATGGAATCATTTTTATTTTTAAAGCACTTATTAGAAACTTACAACACATTAAGTTTTTACATGTGTTTCAGAAAAACAATATAAATATCACTTAAGGTGAAGTAAACAAGGGCCAAAGAAACAACAGTTCTTTTAAGGATTTTAATTTTCAAAAAACCTAAGGATCAACAAAATTGATAGACCGCTAGCAAGACTAATAAAGAAAAAAAGAGAGAAGAATCAAATAGACACCATAAAAAATGATAAAGGGGATATCACCACCGATCCCACAGAAATACAAACTACCATCAGAGAATACTACAAACATCTCTACGCAAATAAACTAGAAAATCTAGAAGAAATGGATAAATTCCTCAACACATACACTCTCCCAAGACTAAACCAGGAAGGAGTTGAATCTCTGAATAGACCAATAACAGGATCTGAAATTGTGGCAATAATCAATAGCTTACCAACCAAAAAGAGTCCAGGACCAGATGGATTCACAGCCGAATTCTACCAGAGGTACAAGGAGGAACTGGTGCCATTCCTTCTGAAACTATTCCAATCAATAGAAAAAGAGGGAATCCTCCCTAACTCATTTTATGAGGCCAGCATCATCCTGATACCAAAGCCGGACAGAGACACAACCAAAAAAGAGAATTTTAGACCCATATCCTTGATGAACATTGATGTAAAAATCCCCAATAAAATACTGGCAAACAGAATCCAGCAGCACATCAAAAAGCTTATCCACCATGATCAAGTGGGCTTCATCCCTGGGATGCAAGGCTGGTTCAATATATGCAAATCAATAAATGTAATCCAGCATATAAACAGAACCAAAGACAAAAACCACATGACTATCTCAATAGGTGCAGAAAAGGCCTTTGACAAAATTCAACAGCCCTTCATGCTAAAAACTCTCAATAAATTAGGTATTGATGAGACATATCTCACAATAATAAGAGCTATTTATGACAAACCCACAGCCAATATCATACTGAATGAGCAAAAACTGGAAGCATTCCCTTTGAAAACTGGCACAAGAGAGGGATGCCCTCTCTCACCACTCCCTTTCAACATACTGTTGGAAGTTCTGGCCAGGGCAATTAGGCAGGAGAAGGAAATAAAGGGTATTCAATTAGGAAAAGAAGAAGTCAAATTGTCCCTGTTTGCAGACGACATGATTGTATATCTAGAAAATCCCACTGTCTCAGCCCAAAATCTCCTTAAGCTGATAAGCAACTTCAGCAAAGTCTCAGGATACAAAATCAATGTACAAAAATCACAAGCATTCTTATACACCAATAACAGGCAAACAGAGAGCCAAATCGTGAGTGGACTCCCATTCACAATTGCTTCAAAGAGAATAAAATACTTAGGAGTCCAACTTACAAGGGATGTGAAGGACCTCTTCAAGGAGAACTACAAAGCACTGCTCAATGAAATAAAAGAGGATACAAACAAGTGGAATAACATTCCATGCTCATGGGTAGGAAGAATCAATATCGTGAAAATGGCCATACTGCCCAAGGTAATTTCTAGATTCAATGCCATCCCCATCAAGCTACCAATGACTTTCTTCACAGAATTGGAAAAAACTACTTTAAAGTTCATATGTAACCAAAAAAGAGCCCGCATCGCCAAGTCAATCCCAAGCCAAAAGAACAAAGCTGGAGGCAGCAGGCTACCTGATTTCTAACTCTACTACAAGTCTACAGTAACCAAAACAGCATGGTACTGGTACCAAAACAGAGATATAGATCAATGAAACAGAACAGAGCCTTCAGAAATAACGCCACATATCTACAACTATCTGATCTTTGACAAACCTGACAAAAACAAGCAATGGGGAAAGGATTCCCTGTTTAATAAATGGTGCTGGGAAAACTGGCTAGCCATATGTAGAAAGCCAAAACTGGATCCCTTCCTTACACCTTATACAAAAATTAATTCAAGATGGATTAAAGACTTAAATGTTACACCTAAAACCATAAAAACCCTAGAAGAAAACCTAGGCATTACCATTCAGGACATAGGCATGGGCAAGGACTTCATGTCTAAAACACCAAAAGCAATGGCAACAAAAGCCAAAATTGACAAATGGGATCTAATTAAACTAAAGAGCTTCTGCACAGCAAAAGAAACTACCATCAGAGTGAACAGGCAACCTACAAAATGGGAGAAAATTTCCACAACCCACTCATCTGACAAATGGCTAATATCCAGAATCTACAATGAACTAAAACAAATTTACAAGAAAAAAACAAACAACCCCATCGAAAAGTGGATGAAGGATATGAACAGACACTTCTCAAAAGAAGACATTTATGCAGCCAAAAGACACATGAAAAAATGCTCATCATCACTGGCCATCAGAGAAATGCAAATCAAAACCACAATGAGATACCATCTCACACCAGTTAGAATGGCGATCATTAAAAAGTCAGGAAACTACAGGTGCTGGAGAGGATGTGGAGAAATAGGAAGACTTTTACACTGTTGGTGGGAATGTAAACTAGTTCAATCATTGTAGAAGTCAGTGTGGCGATTCCTCAGGGATCTAGAACTAGAAATACCATTTGACCCAGCCATCCCATTACTGGGTATATACCCAAAGGATTATAAATCATGCTGCTATAAAGACACATGCACACATGTTTATTGCGGCAATTTTCACAATAGCGAAGACTTGGAACCAAGCCAAATGTCCAACAATGATAGACTGGATTAAGAAAATGTGGCACATATACACCATGGAATACGATGCAGCCATAAAAAGGATGAATTCATGTCCTTTGTAGGGACATGGATGAAGCTGGAAACTATCATTCTGAGCAAACTATCTCAAGGACAAAAAGCGAAACACCGCATGTTCTCACTCATAGATGGGAATTGAACAATGAGAACACATGGACACAGGAAGGGGAACATCACACTCTGGGGACTGTTGTGGGGTGGGGGTAGGGGGTAGGGATAGCATTAGGAGATATACCTAATGCTAAATGATGAGTTAAAGGGTGCAGCACACCAGCATGACACATGTATACATATGTAACTAACCGGCACGTTGTGCACATGTACCCTAAAACTTAAAGTATAATAATAATAATAATAAAAAGATTTTAATTTTATTTTGTCTTTGCTTCAGTTTCTTGGATCACATCTTCCTATCTCCATTTTCATCAACAACCTTCAGACTAGTCCTTAAGCCAAGTTTTCTCAATTTTAGCAGTATGGATACTTTGAATATGCTATATAATGATTTGTTGTTGGAGAATGCCCCACGTATCATAGGATGTTTATCAACATCCCTGGTGTCTACCTGCTGGATGCCTGCAGTATGCCTCCTATACTTTGCCCGAGCTGTGACAATACAAATTTCCTTCAGATATTTCCAAATGGACTAATGAGACATTTGGCAAAATCAACCCACTTGGGAGCCACTGCTGTAAACTTTTACCCACCTTCTGAATTAGTGTCTTTTTCTTTAACTTATACATTTAACAAATCTATTCAGATGTCAATAAATATCCCAACTTAAACTTTTCCTATATTATGTATACTCTCCAGCTATGATCATATTTGAAGATCTCGCTACTCCCTAGAATGGAGAATTCTGCTCTGTGTCCCCATATCCTGAATGAAACATATTAAAACTAACCTTCTGGTCTTTCACAACACTTTCCCACCTCTTCCATTTTTCCTTTATAAAATACCTCCAATTTGCAGGTTAACAAGTTATCATCATACCTCTCTCTCTCTACCTCCTAATTTCAAAATCACTTCTTTGCATTCATTAAGGGATTTGACAGTTAGCTCTCCACCTCAATCTTTGCCTGGTCTAATGGAATGCCAATAACACAGTTGTTATGTGTCAACATAAACCAAACATGTAACAATTTTATGGTGTATATATATTCCATGGTGTGTATGTAGCATATTTGCTTTATCTAACTCACTGTTGATGGGCATTTAGGTCGATTTCATGTATTTTCTATTGTGAATAGTGCTGCAATGAACATATGCTTGTATGTGTCTTTTTGGTAAAATGATTTATTTTCCTTCGGGTATACACAAATAATGAAATTCCTGGGTAGAGACATGACATAGTTCCATTTTAAGTCATTTGAGAAATCTCCAGACTGATTTCCACAGTGGCTAAACTATTTTACATTCCTACCATCAGTGTATAAGTGTTTTGTTTTCTTTGCTACCTTGCCAGTACCTGTTTTTTTTAATTTTTTTTTTAATAATATCCATTGTGACTGGTGTGAAATGGTATCACGTTGTGGTTTTGATTTACATTTCCTGAATGATTAGAGATATTGAACATTTGTAAAATATGTTTGCTGGCTGCGTGTATATCTTCTTTTGAAAAGTGTCTATTCATGTCCTTTCCCCATTTTCCAATGGAGTCTTTGCTTTTTGCTTGTTAATTTGTTTAAGTTCCTTATAGATTCAGAATATTAGACTGTTGTCAGATGCATAGTTTGCAATCATTTTTCCCATTCTGTAGGTTGTCTATTTACTCTGTTGACTGTTTCTTGTGCTGTGCAGAAGCCTTTACTTTAATTAGGTTTCACTTGTAAAGTTTTGCTTTTGGTGCAATTGCTTTTGGGGTTTTTGTCATGAAATCTTTGCCAGGGCCAATGTCCAGAATGGAATTTTCTAGTTTTTCTTCGAGGTTTTTTATTGTTTTAGATTTTAAATTTAAATCTTTAATCTATCTTGAGTTGCTTTTTACATATGGTGAAAGGTAAGGGTTCAGTTTTCTGCATATGACTAACCAGTTATCCCAGCACCATTTATTGAATAGGCATTCATTTCCCCATTGTTTGCTATTGTTGGCTTTATGGAAGATCACATGGTTGAAGGTGTGGAACTTTATTTCTGGGTTATGTAACCTGTTCCATTGGTCCATGTTTCTGGTTTTGTACCAGTACCATGCTGTTTTAGTTACTGTAGCCTTGTAGTGTATTTTGACATCAAATAGCATGCTGCCTTCAGCACTGTTCTTTTTGCTCAGGATTGCTTTGGTTATTCAGGCTCTTTTTTGGCTCTAAAGAATTTTGGAATTTTTTTTCTAATTCTTTGAAAAATGTCATTGGTAGTTTGATCAGAATAGCATTGGATATGTATATTGTTTTGGGCAGTATGGCCATTTTAACAACACTGATTCTACCTATCCAAGAGCATGGAATGTTTTTCTATTTTTTGTGTGTCATCTCTAATTTCTATTAGCAGTGTTTTGTAATTCTCATTGTAGAGATCTTTCACCTCTCTGGTTAGCTATATTCCTAGGTATTTTCTTCTTTTTTGTGGCTGTTGTGAATGAGATTGCATTCTTGATTTGGCTTTTAGCTTGGATGTTATTGATATATAGAAATGCTACTGATTTTTGTACATTGATTTTGTCTCCTGAAACTTTGCTAAAGTTGTTTATCAGATCTGTGAGCTACTGGGCAGAGACTATGGGGTTTTCTAGTTATAGAATCATATGGTCTGTGAAGCTAGATAGTTTGAATTCCTCTCTTTGTATTTGCATGCCTTTTATTTTATGGAATAGTATGCAGTCATAAGAAAGAACAAGATCATGTCCCTTGTGGCAACTGAGATGAAGCTGAAGGTCAATATCCTAAGTACATTAAAACAGGAACAGAAAATCAAATGCTACATGTTCTCTATTATAAGTGGAATATAAACATTGAGTGCACATGGGCACAAAGAAGAAAACAATAGACACCAGGGCCTGTGCGATGGTGGAAGGTGAGAGGAGGGTGAGGACTGAAAAAATACCTAGTGGGCATTATGCTGTTTACCTGGGTGACAAAATTATCTGCACATCAAACCCCCTTTTAACAAACCTGCACATGTGTTCCTTGAACTATACAATAAAAATTAGAAAGTAAAAACAGAAAATGTAGTAATTGGATTTCTGACTGGGCAGGTGTTTTCTCATATAACCACATCTATTTATTCAATTATTCTGTGAAATCTTCTCCCTTTATTTATCTAACCTTATCTCTTCCCACATCCTCATGCTTTAGTTCTTATCTCAAACTCTTTCAATGAACAGTTTCAACAACGACATTCCCAATCTTCGTCCCTAGCTTTTACACTCCTTAATTTATATACTACTATTCTACTACTCATTAAACTTAATTTATTTACTACTATTCTGCCAGAGTAATATTTTAAGTTTGATTGGATTTTTACTACAATAAAAGTCTTCTACTGCTTCCCAATGCTTGAAAAGTAAGACCTAATATGGCCATACAAAAGCTTTTGTAATTTGATTATTATGTAACTGTAACTGTGAGTTCATCTTGTACATATGCTCTCCGACAAATAGAAACCTGGCACTGCAGTTTTATTTATTTATTGTTTTCTGAGCTGCTTTCTAATGGTTCTTTGCACTTTAATAATACATTTTGTTGCATAAAATAAAAGTGAACCTTCAGTAAACTATAACTGTAAATATTTATTTCTAACATATGAATTTGTGGGTTGACTTGGCATCTCTACCCTAGGTTATACCTTTTTTAAATCTGGGTCTGCTCTGCCTCTCTCCATCTTCTTTCAAGCAATGGGCTAGCCAGAGTACATTCTTCTCATGGAAAGGGTAGAAGCTTATGACAGTGATAAAAATATATGAGTCATCTTTTGCCATAAGCATTATTGTTTTATCCTGTATTTTGTTAGTTAAATCAAGTTGCATGTTTATGCCCATAGTCACAGATTAGAGAAGCACCTGCTGCCAAAGATGGGACCATAGCAAGCATATACATCAGGGAGGGATGAAGAATCTGGTCAACGTTTCCATCTATCCCAAATTCCATGCACTTTTATACCTCAGTTTCTTTGCATTTGCAGTTTCATTTGCCCCAATAATGTTTCATTGCTACCTTTGCAATCATCAGTCAATATGCAGTTAAATAACATCTGTGAAACTACCCTTTTCAAGTAGGCAGACTAAGTTTCTCCTTTTACTGTGCTACCACAGATAGCACTTTATACATTCTTCTTTGACAGATGTTTTATTAAATCATTTTAAATGTAGAAAAGCTTTTATTATCCATGTACCTGACTCATTCACAGAGAAAACAGGGGATCCTTTAGGTTAGGGGCTAGATAGTCCCTTTGTTGAACCCATGGTATGTATCCATCAAAAACTGCTAAAATACTAGAAAAATTTAACTCCATCTGTTTGGATGGATGGATTTCTGGTCAGATCTGTGAGATATCAAAATCACTATGTATAAGGAGGTAACAGGAAAAATAGAAAGGAACTATTTTTTATTTCTTCTACTATAAGACCCAAATTAATTGTATCATTCTGTATGACTTTCAAGGAAAGAAAAGGCCAAATATACAGAGATAGAGAATATACAGAGATGGATAGTAAAACATTAGTTAGTCATCAGGGGTGGTGAGGAAATGGGGAGGGAGAGGAAGGTCAAAAGATACAAAGTGGCAGTCATAAAGAATGAACAAGTCTAGAAATCTAATATACCACATGAAGACTATAGGTGATACGACTTTATTTTATTAGGGATTTTTTTCTTGTTAAATACGTAGATTTTAGCTATTCTTGTCATACACACAAAATAGTAGCTATATGAGATGATAAACTATTTTAATTTGCTTCACTATAGTAACTATTTTACTATCCCTATATATTCTATAACATTGTGTTGTAAACTTCAAATATACACAATAAAATTTATTTTTTTAAAAAAGTGTATACTAGTAGCTGAAGCTTGTCTTCAAATTGATAGATCAATCTCTAAGAAGAGAGCACTTTGTACAAATGCAAAAAGAGAGGTTTTGTAATTATATAAGCTGTCCAGAGATAGGCTACTGAACAGAAACACATGTTAAAATACAGAGAGAGAGATAATTGCTGAAGTTGACCTTGAAACTACATCCTGAAATTCATTACTTAATAAGATAATTCCAACTCTTCTTACTTATCTCTAAACTTTATTAAGGCTAAGATGGCCAGAAAACAATCACATGCATTTGACATTCAAAATAAAATGCAAAAACCACCAGACAAACTCAGAGAGAAGCTGTGAAACATTATGATATTTAGAAATTTTATCACACATCTGTTAAAACAGAGAACTGAACTTTATTGGTTTCCTTTGGGAAGACAATTTCATCTATGATACTGGAGATAAGAGATGAAAGTGAGATGTGGTGCAATTACATTTATCAGTGAGATAATCAACCTGGCCTATAATTAAGGTGAATAGCTAGTTATATTAATGAAAGAAAAACACTATTAAATTAGTATGCTACGTACTTATGTACAGTGGGTTTTATTTTATTATTTTAAGACATAATTTAGTCTCATGACTCAAAAACTCCACACTCACATGAAAGTGTTTTTTTAAAAAGTAACCAAGCTTCCAGAGACTCTCATTAGCAGTACTGGCACTAAAGAGTATGTGAAATATTTTAAGATTATTCGTTATGTTTACATCATTTTATTCTATTGAATTTTCTATGAAGGTAACAAAAATTTCTCTCTCTTTTCAAGTTTTAGATAATAAAACAACATTTGCATTAAATAAGTAGTTTTACTTGAATACTGAATCTGTGCCTACAACTAAATAGATTATAGTCAGGTTGTAAATCTATCAGTAAGTTAAATCAATAAGAACCATGAAATTACTGGATTTATGGTTCTAGCTAATTTATAATGGTACACAGGTGACTTATTGCTATAGTAAGGTATTATATTTGCTTCATTATAGGATGAATACATTACAATTAGTTATTGATTTCAGCAAACTTTCATACATTATTTTCTTTTGTTATAAATGAGACTTATTTTGATCTTCCTCTCTTCCCCAAACCTATATATTATATTCTTAATCTTCAATCTATTGTTCCCTAGACAAATTTTAGAATATAATGAACTATATGTGAAGCAAAGGTTTTTTTCAATAATAAAATGCTAAAAATTTGTAACTCATCAAAACTACCAAAAAACCCTTTATTTTTTAAAGATAAGTAAAGAAATGATACAAATTAGAAGCATCTCATTAAACTTAATTCTGAGGTTAGACATGTGCTATAATAGTTACTTTTAATAATCATCTTTATGATTCCATAGGCAAAATTCTCTAATTCAATGAGAACTAAGAGAACAGTCTAAGATGTTGCATATTTAAATGTAAATGTGAAACAAAAGAGGCACACTGTCTTAGTATGTTTGGACTATAACAAAACACCATAAGCTGACTGCCTTATAAACAAAAAAAATTTATTTCTCACAATTCTGGAGGCTAGGAAGTCCAAGGTCAAGGATCCAGCAGATTTGGTGTCTAGGTGAGAGCCTGCTTCTTTGTTAATCACTGTCTATGTCTTTCCTCATGTGGTAGAAGGGACAAGGCAGTCCTCTGGGGCATCATTTATATGGGCAGTAATCCAATTCACAAAGTCTCCCCTCTTATCACCTAGTCAACTCTCAAAGGCACCACCTCCTAATGTCATCACATTTGGGACTGGGTTTCAAAACATACATTTTATGGGGACACGAACATTTCGACCATAGAATATGGGGTGAATAACACTATCACAGTGATCAGTATTCTTGAAGTTTCATGAAACCTCACAGACAATTATTTTCCCACAAAATAAAAGACATTGCTTTAAATAAACCATGCAGTTTTATATATATTACTTCACATGTATTGTGATTGAGTAACTTGAAAGGGAAAATGCCCTTGTAATAGAAAAAAAGTTGGCTATTACTTCTTGGCACGTATGATTTCCATAATCATCTACTCTGGATAGATCATTTTTACTCAACCTTTCTACAACTACACTTGCTATGCAGACTTAGTTTTAGTTAGCCAAGACTTTACAAAGCATATCTTTGTCAAATTATGTGTAGTTCATTTAAGGATATTATACACATCTGATCAACTCATCAAAATCTAAAAAAAGGTTTTGTGGTTATTGTTACTTTTGAATTTATGTTCATTAGTTTCCTTTTTACTTTTAATATTCTTATAAATATTTATATATATTTTAAAATGTTTGCAACTGCTTTTTAAAAATATATATATATATTGCAACTGCTTTTTTTAAAAATATATACACATATATATATCTTAACCTTGGTATTAATCAACATTCATAAGTGAATTAATAGAATTTCCTAAGACCTATTGAAATATAATTTCCCAGCCAAGATGGTGGCTCATGCCTGTAATCCCAGAATTTTGGGAGGCCGAGGCAGGTGAATCACCTGAAGTCAGGAGTTTGAGACCAGCCTGGCCAACATGGTGAAACCCCGTGTCTACTAAAAATACAAAAATTAGCGGGGCATGGTGGTGCACGCTTGTAATCCCAGCTACTCAGGAAGCTGAAGCAGGAGAATCGCTTGAACACGGGAGGTGGAGGTTGCAGTGAGTCGAGATCATGCCATTCCACTCCAGCCTGGGTGACAAGAGTGAGACTCCATCTAAAAACAAAACAAAACAAAAAACAGAAATATAATTTCCCAAGGAAGATACACATATATTCCTGGGGGAACCAGTAATACCTTCATAATAATTTAGAAGCCCATCATTTCAGGAATTCTTAAATGTTACAGAGCTAAGCATTGAGAATATGAGCAGATTTTGAGGTACTGACTCCAGTAAATCAAATAGTTTACAGTATTTAGTTAATATAGGAGGTCATCTGATATAGCCCAATGCCTCTAAACAGGCCTGCATTCAAATAACACAGTTAATTATTTGTACTACTTTTTTTAATCCTAGGATTTCTGCCAGCACCTCAATTAGGATCATGATGCCTCTGAGTGTAATAAGATAAGCTGTTTCCTAGAATTACTTACTTCGCTTAGTTCACTCTCTGCCTCAATTATGGCCAGTGTGAGGCCAAATTACCAGTTGAAATAAGACTTAATTCAGACCCATGATGATGGGCTAGATAAATACTTCAAATGCCTGAATATCCCAGAATCATCATCTTATAGAGGGTTCAGGCACAGGACTCAATGACTCTCCTTCACCATTTTCTCCCCCCACCAAACTTAGAAGACTTTGTCCAGCCTGAGAGAGGAATCTGGGATGGATGGCTACGTGGTCTTGTTGGCCATCAGTATTACATGTTCTGACTGTAAGAAATGTGTAGATGTATATTTCACAGGCTCAACTGGATGGAGATGACACCACAGAGCACAGCATAGTCCTGTGACAATTAGTGACTGTTATAATGATCACATGTAGTCTTAAGCATTTGCTTATTTAATATTTGAAAAGGTAGTCTAATTTTTTTGCTGGTATTTAGTATGTAGGCTAATTTGTGTTTCATGTATTTATTCACATAAATAGAAAGAGAAATAAACCAGATTATGTAATGACTCTTACAACTTTTGATCATGTGTTGAGTCAGGCCTTATTCACTGTGTCTACGAATAATTATACCATTACAAGCCAAAAAAGTCTCTCATGGTGCTATGGTTTGCATATGGTTTGTCCCTACCAAAACTCATGTAGAAATTTAGTTTCCAATCTAATGGTGTTGGGAGGTGAGGCCCTTAAGAGGTGATCAGCTTGTTAAGATTGATTCATGTCTTTCTCATGAGACTGGGTTAGTACGCTTGAGACTTTTGTGAGATCAGGTTCTTTTAAAGTGAGTTGGCCTCCTTTGCCCCTATCTCTTTTGCAGGCACTCATTTGCTGCTCTTGCAAGTGCTGCCACCCATGTGATGCCATCTGCCATATGACACAGCATGTCATGGTCCTTTCCAGAGGTGACTGCACAATCTTGAACTTACTAGTGTCTAGAACTGTGAGCTAGATAAACTTCTGTTCTTTATAAACTACTCAGTCTCAGGTATTCTGTTATAGCAACAGAAAATGGGCTAAAATACACATTTATGCTTTGAAACCAAGTAAGCAGAAAAGTACAATCATAATATATTCTTGGAATAAGAGAACTGGACATTTCGAACAAACCAAAAATTATTATATAGTATTTGAGTTGGCAGCTTAAACTTTTTGTTAAAAACAATAGTTGCAATCGTTGTTTAGAAATAATCCTACCTTAGAAAAGAATTTAAGTCACATAGTTTTATAGATTAGCACCAAATTTGTACTTTAATTTTTTGTGGCAATATGACTATTTAAAATCATCAGGAAATATAATAACTTAGGAGTTTCATACAATTAATTGTGGATTGAAAAGTGTGTCCAAAGCTTATCTCATTTGTTGAAATATTAAAACTTATTAATCATTAATGGATCTTTTTTATATATTTGCAGTTATATAAGCTTTGAAATTATGCAATATTTTCTTCTTTCATAGTACTTCTGACAGACATCATTGGTTAGTTGATCCAAGAGTGAGCTATTCCCAATATCTTCTTAATTGCTAATCTTCAAATATTAATAAAAGATAATAGATGAAACATATTTCCATCTGAGTCGCACCTAAGATTGGCCATAGCCGACTAGATAAATTAAGAAGTCTGCTTGAGAGTTTATGGTTATTTTTCTCTCTTATTCATAAAAATAACATTTCTGGAGAAGAAGCCCTGTTTACTTCTGGCCACTGTTTACTGCTGCCTCTGAATGTCTTCATTAGCCACGATGGTAGGATCTGAAGTCTGCTTGCAACCACCGAATGAACACTTTGGAAATGAAGACAGAGAAAAATCTGGACTCCTGTTGATATTTTTAATAGCTGAATGAATGCTCAGTAAAGCCTACCTCTGACTTGCTTTTCAAGTGAGAAAAAATACATCTCCTCCCACCTTGTTTAATCCTCTGTTACTTTTATCCACAAACATTGGTATTGCATACACTGTTCTCTGGAACAATCAAAATTAAAACTCTCTCTGTAAGCATTTGGCTATTTTGCTGAAACAGAATCATGATTTTCACTAATTTCTAGGAAATGTAAATAGTTTGATTTCCATGAATCAGTGTCTTCCTCGGGGATTTCAGTTTTATCGCAAATTTTCATATATATATATAATGTATGTAATATATAAGTAATAGTCATTATATTACATAGATAATAGAGAGTTAATATTAAAATATCAATATAAATTATATTTGTTGAAAATACTATTTTTTCTTACTAGTTTTATAGACTAAAATAGATATGCATTTCTCTTCTAGAGAAATTGATCTACATGAATATAAGCACTACTTTTTAGTTGCCCCGGCATAATATATAATTGCATTGGTTATATTAAAATACTGAGTCAATCCACAAATACTTGATTTAGAGCTTATTGATCTAGTGCTTCTTCAAATATCATTATTTTCTTTGCCTGTAGTGATGTACAAATTGTGTCTTTTTAAAAAGAATACTATTGTTTATGATACAGAAAACAGCCTCCTTTATTCCTGCCACTTGTCTGGATTAGGCTGGCTTTATAGCAAAGCAAAGGATAAACTGGAAAAATCTGGGTTCTTAGTTTGAGCTCCCCAAACATTTTAACTTAAAAGTTTTAAAAGCATTTTGTGTTTCTTTAGGACATCTATTTTTTTCTAAAGGCTTTTACATATATTACCACATTGAGTGTGAGAAGAATTTCATGTTTGTTTGAAATATTAACTTTATTTTTCAGGTTAGGAAATTAGAATTTAGAGATGTCAAAAAATTGCTGAAGTTCATCTAATTAATAAATGGCAGACCTAGACTTGAATTTAGAACTTTTGACTCCTAGGCTCTTTTGATCATTTCCAAAGCAAAAATCATTTTATGAATAAATTATCTGTAGCATTTGAAGATTTTCTTTTTGTCTTTGACTCTCAGCATTTTTACTGTGGCATATTGGTTTGTGGGACTCCTAATGTTTACCCTGTTTGAAGTTTTTCAAGCTTCTTATATGTGAACTTAATGGTTTTTCACTAAAGTTGGGGATTTCTCAGCCATTATTTTTTTGAGATTATTTTTTCTTCTCTTTCTCTCCTTCTAGTGGTCCCATTATGAGTTTGTTGTTGTGCTTAATTGTGTCTCACATTACTCTGGGGCTCTCGCTTCTTCCTTGGGTTGCCAAATCTCTATTGCTCTATCTTTAAATTTGCTTATTTTTTTCTTCTGTAAATTCAAATTTACTGAAAAGCCCCTCTAGTGCATTTTTAATTTTCATTGTTACAACGTTTTAACTCCATAATTTTCATTTGTTAGTCTTCTATAATTCTTAACTCTTTATTGATAGACTTTATTGGATGCCACATTGTTCTCATATCTTTCTTTTCTTCATTTTAGTTCTGTGAACCTGTTTGTAATGGCTACTTTAAAGTCTTTTCCTGATAAAATTGACATCTGGTATTTCTCACAGGCAGTTTTGTTGGCTGCATTTTTTTTTTCAGTATATGGGTCTTATTATCTTCACATGTCTTAGAATTTTTGGGGGGAACTGGACATTTTAGACAGTACATTACGGCAACTCTGGGTACTGGTATCCCCCTCCTCCTCTGGGCTATTATGGTTTGCTTATCTATTTGTTTAGTGACTGAGTGGATTATTTTTATGAAATTCATCCTAACTTCCCCACTTCCCACTCTGGTGTTCAGCTTCTGCCGTTGTTTCTCAGGAAGATGCACACAGGAAGGACAGTGCCATTGGCAGGACTGAATTTTTCTCTGAACATACCAAGCCATTAAACTCCACTAATTGCTGGCTGATTGCTACATTGTTTTTCACAATGTTCTTGGGCATAAATTGCTCTGCACACTAATTCATTTAATTGTGGCTCCTTTGAAGAAATAGTTTCTGAAGTCAGTGTTTGATTTTTGGTCTGACTCAGGGAGGACTCCTCTCAGATGTCATTACGTGGCTCTCTCCTACAACTTACCTAGAGTTTAGACTGTATTTTGAATCTCCTCAAAATTGCCTTTTACAACAACTCTACAACCCTCGGTTTTTGTTGTTGTTGTTGTTTGTTTGTTTTTAAAGACAGGGTCTCACTCTTTTGCCCAGGTTGGTATGCACTGGTGCAATTATGGAAATTGATTTGAAATCTTGAGTTCAAGCAATCCTCCAATATTAGCCTCCTGAAGTGGTGGGATTACAGGTGTGAGCCAACATGCCGGGACTCTGTTCTTCAGAGTACCTTCAGGCTTGAACTTCTCCATTCTCTGTTGCAAATACAGTCACTTTTTAAAAATATTTTCCTGGGGAGGAGATTAAGAGCAGTCTGTTTTTTATTTATCTGTTTATTTACTTCTTTATTTTTATTATACTTTAAGTTGTAGGGTACATGTGCACAATGTGCAGGTTTGTTACATATGTATACATGTGCCATGTTGGTGTGCTGCACCCATTAACTCATCATTAACATTAGGTGTATCTCCTAATGCTATCCCTCTCTGCTCCCCCTAACCTAGGACAGGCCTCAGTGTGTGATGTTCCCCTTCCTGTGTCCAAGTGTTCTCATTGTTCAATTCCCACCTATGAGTGAGAACATGCAGTGCTTGGTTTTTTGTCCTTGTGATAGTTTGCTGAGAATGATAGTTTCCAGCTTCATCCATGTCCCTAAAAGGACATGAACTCATCCTTTTTTATGGCTGCATAGTATTCCATGATGTATATGTGCCACATTTTCTTAATCCAGTCTATTGTTGATGGACATTTGGGTTGGTTCCAAGTCTTTGCTATTGTGAATAGTGCCGCAATAAGCATACATGTGCATGTGTCTTTATAGCAGCATGATTTATAATCCTTTGGGTATATACCCAGTAATGGGATCACTGGGTCAAATGGTATTTCTAGTTCTAGATCCCTGAGGAATTGCCACACTGTCTTCCACAATGGTTGAACAAGTTTACAGTCCCACCAACAGTGTAAAAGTGTTACTATTTCTCCACATCCTCTCCAGCACCTGTTGTTTCCTGACTTTTTAATGATCACCATTCTAATTGGTGTGACATTGTATCTCAGTGTGGTTGTGATTTGCGTTTCTCTGATGGCCAGTGATGATGAGTATTTTTTCATGTGTCTCTTGGCTGTATAAATGTCTTCTTTTGAGAAGTGTCTGTTTATATCCTTCACCCACTTTTTGATGGGGTTGTTTGTTTTTTTCTTGTAAATTTGTTTGAGTTCTTTGTAGATTTTGGATATTATCCCTTTGTCAGATGAGTAGATTGCAAAATTTTTCTCCCATTCTGTAGGTCGCCTGTTCACTCTGATGGTAGTTTCTTTTGCTGTGCAGAAGCTCTTTAATTTAATTAGAACCCACTTGTCAATTTTGGCTTTTGTTGCCATTGCTTTTGGTGTTTTAGACATGAAGTCCTTGCCTGTGCCTATGTCCTGAATGGTAATGCTTAGGTTTCCTTCTAGGGTTTTTATGGTTTTAGGTCTAACTTTTAAGTCTTTAATTCATCTTGAATTAATTTTTGTATAAGGTGTAAGGAAGGGATCCAGTTTCAGCTTTCTACATATGGCTAGCCAGTTTTCCCAGCACCATTTATTAAATAGGGAATCCTTTCCCCATTGCTTGTTTTTGTCAGGTTTGCAAAGATCAGATGGTTGAAGATGTGTGGTATTATTTCTGAGGGCTCTGTTCTGTTCCGTTGGTCTATATCTCTGTTTTAGTACCAGCACCATGCTGTTTTGGTTACTACAGCCTTGTAGTATAGTTTGAAGTCAGGTAGTGTGATGCCTCTAGCTTTGATCTTTTGGCTTAGGATTGTCTAGGCAATGCGGGCTCTTTTTTGGTTCCATATGAACTTTAGTTTTTTCCAATTCTGTGAAGAAAGTCATTGGTAGCTTGATGGGGATGGCATTGAATCTATCAATTACCTTGGGCAGTATGGCCATTTTCATGATATTGATTCTTCCTATCCATGAGCATGTCATGTTCTTCCATTTGTTTGTGTCCTCTTTTATTTCATTGAGCAGTGGTTTGTAGTTCTCCTTAAAAGAGGTCCTTCACATCCCTTGTAAGTTGGATTCCCAGGTATTTTATTCTCTTTGAAGCAATTGTGAATGGGAGTTCACTCATGATTTGGCTCTCTGTTTGTGTGTTATTGGAGTATAAGAATGATTGTGATTATTGCACATTGATTTTGTATCCTGAGACATTGCTGAAGTTGCTTAACAGCTTAAGGAGATTTTGGGCTGAGATGATGGTGTTTTCTAAATATACAGTCATGTCTTCTGCAAAGAGGGACAATTTGACTTCCTCTTTTCCTGATTGAATACCCTTTATTTCTTTCTCCTGCCTGATTGCCCTGGCCAGAACTTGCAACACTATGTTGAATAGGAGTGGTGAGAGAGGGCATCCCTGTCTTCAAGGGATGTTTTCAAAGGGAATGCTTCCAGTTTTCACCCATTCAGTATGATATTGGCTGTGGGTTTAGGGGTTGCAATCCTAGTCTCTGATAAAACAGACTTTAAACCAACAAAGATCAAAAGAGACAAAGAAGGCCATTACATAATGGTAAAGGGATCCATTCAACAAGAAGAGCTAACTATCCTAAACATATATGCACCCAATACAGGAGCACCCAGATTCATAAAGCAAATCCTTAGAGACCTATAAAGAGCCTTAGACTCCCACACAATAATAATAGAAGACTTTAACATTCCACTGTCAGCATTAGACAGATCAACGAGACAGATAGCTAACAAGGATATCCAGGACTTGAACTCAGCTCTGCACCAAGCGGAGCTAATAGACATCTACAGAACTCTCCACCCCAAATCAACAGAATATACATTCTTCTCATCCACACATCACACTTATTCCAAAATTGACCACATAGTTGGAAGTAAAGCACTCCTCAGCAGATGTAAAAGAACAGATATTATAACTAACTGTCTCTCAGACCACAGTGCAATCAAACTAGAACTCATGATTAAGAAACTCACTCAAAACCGCTCAACTACATGGAAACTGAACAATCTGCTCCTGAATGACTACTGGATATGTAACGAAATGAAGGCAGAAATAAAGATGTTCTTTGAAACCAACGAGAACAAAGACACAACATACCAGAATCTCTGGGACACTTTTAAAGCAGTGTGTAGAGGGAAATTTATAGCACTAAATGCCCACAAGAGAAAGTAGGAAAGATCTAAAATTGACACCCTAACATCACAATTAAAAGAACTAGAGAAACAAGAGCAAAGAAATTCAAAAGCTAGCAGAAGGCAAGAAATAATTAAGATCAGAGCAGATCTGAAGGAGATAGAGACACAAAAAACCCTTCAAAAAATCAATGAATCCAGGAGCTGGTTTTCTGAAAAGATCAACAAAATTGATAGACTGCTAGCAAGACTAATAAAGAAGACAAGGGAGAAGAACCCAATAGACACCATAAGAAATGATAAAGGGGATATCACCACTGATCTCACAGAAATACAAACTACCATCAGAGAATACTATAAACACCTCTATGCAAATAAACTAGAAAATCTAGGAGAAATGGATAAATTCCTGGACACATACACCCTCTCAAGACTAAACCAGGAAGAAGTTGAATCTCTGAATAGACCAATAACAGGATCTGAAATTGAGGCAATAATTAATAGCCTACCAACCAAAAAAAGTCCAGGACCAGATGGATTCACAGCCGAATTCTACCAGAGGTACAAGGAGGAGCTGGTACCATTCCTTCTGAAACTATTCCAATCAGTAGAAAAAGAGGGAACCCTCCCTAACTCATTTTATGATGCCAGCATCATCCTGATACCAAAGCCTGGCAGAGACACAACAAAAAAAGAGAATTTTAGACCAATATCCCTGATGAACATCGATGCAAAAACCCTCCATAAAATACTGGCAAACCGAATCCAGCAGCACATCAAAAAGCTTATCCACCATGATTAAGTGGGCTTCATCCCTGGGATGCAAGGGTGGTTCAACATATGCAAATCAGTAAATGTAATCCAGCATATAAACAGAACCAAAGACAAAAACTACATGATTATCTCAATAGATGCAGAAGAGGCCTTTGACAAAATTCAACAGCCCTTTATGCTAAAAACTCTCAATAAATTAGGTATTGATGGGACATATCTCAAAATAATAAGAGCTATTTATGACAAGAGCAGTCTGTTTTATGTTCCATTTCTCCCTACAGGTAAAAATCTCTGAGCTACAGCTCTGGAACTAGGGAACAATGGGAAGCTTCTCTCTGAGTGACACACCTGCTCTAGAAGCTTAGCAATGGGATTGGAAGGAATAAGAGCCTAGGTTCCTTTGTCTTGCCTCTCTGGCATGAAACAAGCACACCATGAGCGTAGCACAGGTGGTATGGCCCCAGTATTTTTACCATGCCACACACAAATAAATGAGACTGCCTGTTCTATACAAGTGTTCCACTTCACAATCCCACTTGCCTAGGACCTAGTCTCAGCAACAGATAGCTGGGGGCAGGATAAGAAATCCTGGCATCCAGCTCCTCCCAGTAAGAAAGCCCTCTATCTGGGCACTGGGAATAGAGGAAACCTGTGTTCTTGGTTGCAGCAGTCTGAAGTGGGGTCTTTGGCTCACGGAGTTGGGAGAGGTGGGAAAGTGAATGCTCTTGGTTCAAATACCACAAACTCCTGCCTTTCCTTAAAATTTTTATGGATGTTATTAAATAGATGTTGCTTCATTTGCTGACTGCCCCTAAGACCATTTCCAGTTGCTTTAAGTAGTTGTAATGTTGTTGTTGTTGTTGGTTTCTTCACTTTCACTACGGAGCAAATCAACCAACAGAGCTCCTCACACTATTAAGCAAGAAGCTGGTTCCTTCTTTCTGTTTATTTATAGATAGGGCTAAAGTGAAATGAGAAATAATAATTTGATTAGAGGTTAAAATAAAAGCACTCTACTGAACTAGAGTTTTGCATATATTTGTGGTGTGAATGATGTAATTTGTTAACTTAGATATACTTTTATGCTCTCAGTGCAAGTGAAAATACATGAAAATATAAATAGAGCTGGAATATCTGATTATAAACATAAGTATGCAAATTTCAACCTATTTGTGGAAGTTGAAATATGCTGTAATATTTTTGACAAATAATGACTAAGGTAGAATCAATCAATTTCAAATAAAAATTTATCTTAAATGATGATATGTAAAACAAGTGTATTATGTATAAATTTGATATTTTTCTCTAAACTTCTGCCAACTTTTTATCTTTAACTGTGATACCTGTAATACTTTTTATCTTTCACTGTGATACCTATAATACTGAAGTACAATCACCAGAAGAAATTATTTAAAGTCAGATTAAGAATTTTGGGGGGTGGAAAATATATATAAAATATATATAAGTATATATTTTATATACACGTGTGTATAAAATATATATATGTATATATTTTATATATAAACATGTATATAAAATATATACTTATATATATTTTACACACACGTGTATATAAAATATATACTTATATATTTTATACGCACGTGTATATAAAACATATTTATATTTTATATACACGTGTGTATAAAATATATACGTATACATATTATATACACGTGTATATAAAATATGTAAGTATATGTTTTATATATACATGTATATAAAATATGTATACGTATATATTTTATATACACGTGTGTATAAAATATATATAAGTATATGTTTTATATATACGTGTGTATAAAATATATATATGTTTTATATGTACGTGTATATAAAATATATATATGTTTTATATATACGTGTATATAAAATATCTATAAGTATATGTTTTATATATATTTTATATATAATTATTATATATAATATATAAAAGATATATATTATATATAAATATATAAAATATATAAATATATAAATACATATATTTATATAATATATTTATATATAAATATATATCTTTATACCTATCTTTTATATATATCTTTTATATATATATAAGATATATATTTATATATCTAATATGTATAAACATATTATATATTATATATTTATATATCTAATATATTTATATATAATATAATATATACACCTTTTATATATATTATTTACATCTTTTTTATATATTTTATATATTTATATTATATATTACATAAATATAAAATATATAAAATATATTATAATATATAATATATATTTTATATAAAATATATTTATGTAATATATTTTATATAAAATATATTTATGTAATATATTTTATATAAAATATATTTATGTAATATATTTTATATAAAATATATTTATGTAATATATTTTATATAAAATATATTTATGTAATATATTTTATATAAAATATATTTATGTAATATATTTTATAAATTTTATAAAAAATTTATATATTATAAAACATATATTATATATTATTTATAAAACATATATTATATATTATATATAAAACATATATTACATATAAAATATGTATTATATATAATATATATTTTATATATTATATATAATATATATTATATATTACATATAAAATATATATTTTATGTATCTAAAATTTATATATAATATATAAAAAATTATTTGTATCTAAAATTTATATATAAAATATATAAAATATATATTTTATTTATATAGAAAATATATATTTATGTATAATATATATTATTTATATAAAAGATATGTATTTCATTTATATATTATATATTATTAATATATAATGTATATATTATTTATGTATAAAATATATGTTTAATTTATATATTAAAAATATATATTTTATTTATTTATAAAATATATATTTAATTTATATACAAAAAGTATATATTTTATTTATATATAAAAATATATTTTTTATATGTAGAAATATATATATTATATATATTTATTTATATATTTTATTTATATATATTAAATATATTTTATTTATGTATAAATATATATACATACATTTTCCTGAGTTTATTTGGGGCACACCCAGGCGAGGGCTCTGCCCCTAGAAGAAGGTGTTGGACCTCTTGGTGGTGAAGTGTGGCTTGTGCTGATGGTGCAAAACCCAGTGGGGCAGTGGGAACTGGATCTTGGAGTCCTGGAACCGCTTGACGGCAGGCCGGTGGGCACTTGCTGGCTCTGATCTCCTCCACCTTCATGATCTGGATGGATTGGGCCAGGGCATGGTGCCGGGCGCCCGTGTTTTGGTAGCACTGGGTGACAGCACCCACGGGGGTCAGGTCCCGGTATTCCCGGTACATGTTGTGGGTGCCGCTCCTGGAGTCATAGCCCAGCCAGATGCCGAAGTTCTTCACCCGCAGGAAAGACGTCTCAAAACCCGCCAACGGTAGACAATCTCCCCTAAAGACTTCATCTTCTTTAACTGAGATGCAAAGTACCGGAAGGGAGACTTGGCAACGACATGATTAGGCGCAAAGATTTGCATGTGGTAGATGGGTGGTCTGTGGCATTTGGGGGCGGACAGGCAGCGACCCACCACCTTGTACTCTCCTAGTGTGCCCGAGGCCTTTGTGGTGTCCTCTCTGCGCTCGCCGCCACTCGCAAAAGGGAAAAATATATTTTTATATAGATGTTAAATCTAGTCTGTTAAATGTCAAAAGAAGCTTCTCTTTTGAATAAAAAAAATGAAAACTGAGTAATTTCTAAAAAAAATTCAAGAGACCAATATGATCTGATTTTCTTACAGTTTTCTAGTTATAAATTTATTCTAATAATTCAGTGTCTTAGCCATCTTTTATTTAATTTTATTATTATTATTTTGAGACAGAATCTCGCACTGTTGCCTAGGCTGGAGTGCAGGGGCTCAATCTCCGCTCACTGCAACCTCCACCTCCCAGGTTCAGGAGATTCTTGTGCCTCAGCCTCCGGGGTAGCTGGGACTATAAGCACCCGCCACATGCCCGGCTAATTTTTATATTTTTAGTAGAGATGGTGTTTCACCATGTTGACCAGGCTTGTCTCCAACTCCTAATCTCAAGTGATCTGCCTGCCTTGGCCTCCCGAAGTGCTGGGATTATAGGCGTGAGCCACTGTGCCGGCCAGCCATATTTACACAGCTAACATAAACATGTAATACACAATTCTAAGAGTAAACTGAAAAAATAATTTTTCTATTCTACTTAATTTTCATTTGAAAACCAAATGACTACTGCATAAGAAATTCGTATTCAAAATAAATGAGCATATAGATTTTACAGTTTATATATAAGGCATCTTATTTATATAATCTCATTTAAGTTTACCAATAATTACCTTAGTGACATTATTATGAAATTCTGAAAAAAATTTAGCTCCCCATGAGGTGCTTACTATTCATTCATACAACTAACATGTTACTGAGCAAGTTTTTCTCAAAAAAGTAGAATGCTAGGATTATAGAAAAATAATTAAAATAATGCATTTCACCCTTAAAAGGAGCTATTAGCAAACTGGAAGGTATAGATATACATGAAAAATATATTTTATATGCACATGTACAAGTATCAAATAATTTTATTTTAAATGTGTGTGTGTGTATACACACAAGTATCAAATAGTTTTTCGATTTGCATTCTATCTTCTAAACAAAGAACCAACATGTTGCTTTATTGCTAAGAAATGGAAAAAAATATATAACAGTTAAGATAAAAATACAAACTACACAGAATTTAAACAGATATTTTCCCACTTAAGTCCTAAACAACTGTCAATATACAGTCAACGATAAGTCAGCATGAACCAAATGTGTTTGACAGCTAATAACAGATATTATTTTCATCTTCTCTAATATTGAAACCTCATTTTTCATTCAGAATCAATAAGCACATTAAGAATATTTCATTTTGAAACCCAGTAGAAGTATGATGTCAGTCACACTTAGTGAGACTGTATTAAATTAGCAGTTTTTTAAAACCTGATAAAATCATTTTCCATAGTTACAACTTTTAAGAGAAGAAAAACTATAGTAGATCATTTGAGAATCTAAGAGAGCAAAATGAGTTTAAGTCAGTGTCTAATGGTCTATGGTAGGTATGTACAAAATAAAATACATAAATTGAAAAATATATAATTCACTGTACAAGTACTTATGGAATATCTATTATGTGTCGCATACTAGTCTAAAATGCATTTATTTATTAGTTTCTCTCATTTTCATATACTTTGGAAATTTTATGAATTCTGTGTTATAGTTTGGTCTAATGAGGTCCTTGAGTTCAAGCAATATTTGACTTCTAATCCTATATTCCTCCCTTGCTCCATCAACTTCTGCTTTAACGATAGCCCTGTCATTCTGAGGTCTAATATAGGCTGAATTCTGGAAGAAAATAATGCATTAAACAACGGGGACAGTCCTTTTCTCTTTAGCCTCAGGAAAGACAAATTTCTAACATTTAACTATTAAAAGCTGTTTCCATATGCTAGACATTGCTATAATAGTAACTTTAAAATAAACTTTTAAATAAACTTTAAAATAAAGTCCTACGCTGGTCACCCCCCATCTTAAAGAACATGTTATGTAACTTTCCTAAAGTCATACAGCTAATGAGTGATGGAGCCTAGAGTCCCTGCACTGCACAGCCTGTGACCTAAGACAAAGATATTTCTATGATCCTGGGGTAACTTCCTTGCTTATAACTTTGGAACTGAAACAACTATTTTCATAAGTCAACTTTCCATTTGTATTTGGTAGTGAAACAAACAACGGAGAAGAGTTTTTATCATTTCACCCACTGAAGCGTAACTCCTCCTATATAATTTCTGAATGAGCGGGTAAATATTGTAGACTATGTGTTCATGAAAGGGGGCATGGAAGTCATGGTTATTTCTTGAAATGTGTCAGTGTTGGCACAAGTGGATTTTTGGACTTTATTATTCATGTTGGCTACCTATAATAATAAAATGTAATCCAATTGCACTATTTTCACATCTTTAACTTTAGTCTAAACCACAATCATTTTTTTCCTGTTGCAGGAAGTCAGGGACCCCGAACAGAGGGACGGGCTGAAGCCATGGCAGAAGAACATAAATTGTGAAGATTTCATGGACATTTATTAGTTCCCCAAATTAATACTTTTATAATTTCTTAACGCCTGTCTTTACTACAATCTCTGAACATAAATCGTGATGATTTCATGGACACTTATCACTTCCCCAATCAATACCCTTGTGATTTCCTATGCCTGTCTTTACTTTAATCTCTTAATCCCATCATCTTCGCAAGCTGAGGAGGATGTATGTCTCCTCAGGACCCTGCGATGATTGCGTTAACTGCACAAATTGTTTGTAGAGCATGTATGTTTGAACACTGTGAAATCTGGGCACCTTGAAAAAAGAACGGGATAACAGCAACATTCAGGGAACAAGACAGATAACCTTAAACTCTGACTGCCGGTGAGCCGGGTGGAACAGAGCCATGTTGCTCTTCTATCAAAAGCAAATGGGAGAAATATCACTGAATTCTTTTTCTCAGCAAGGAACATCCCTGAGAAAGAGAATGCATCCCTGAGGGGAGGCCTCTAAAATGGCCACTCTGGGGGGCGGCTGTCTTTTACAGTCGTAGCTGTGGGATGAAATAAGCCCCGGTCTCCCATAGTGCTCCCAGGCTTATTAGGATGAGAAAATTCCTGCCTAATAAATTTTGGTCAGACTGGTTGTCTGCTCTCAAACCCTGTCTCCTGATAAGATGTTATCAATGACAATGCCTGCCCAAAACTTCATTAGCAATTTTAATTTCACCCTGGTCTTGTGGTCCTGTGGTCTCACCCTGCCTCCATCTACCTTGTGATATCTTATTATCTTGTGAAGCATGTGATCTCTGTGACCCACACCCTATTTGTACACTCCCTCCCCTTTTGAAAATCACTAATAAAAACTTGCTCGTTTTATGGCTCAAGGGGCATCACGGAACCTGCCAATGTGTGATGTGTCCCCTGGACACCCAGTTTTAAAATTTCTCTCTTTTGTACTCTGTCCCTTTATTTCTCAGACCAGCCGACACTTAGGGAAAATAGAAAAGAACCTACGTGAATTATCGGGGGTGAATTTTGCCCGATATTTGCCTGTGTTCATATTGTAATAGCTTCCTACTTCTTCCTCCTTCCTCCCAGTTCCATTTTAGACTATGTGCAACACCATTGCTAAACTAATCCTGTCAAGGAAGATAATGTCATTCCTGTTCAAAACTCCACAGTGAGTTTGCATGTCACTTAGGGTAAAATTGGCCCCATCCTCTCTACCCTGTTCCTCTTCTGCTATCCTCCTTCTGGTTGGCCTCCTTACTGTTCCTTCATACATGCCAAGCATGATCACACTATAGGATATTTGCTCTTTGCCTTTTCAGCTGCCTGGGATGTGCTTCTCTCCAGTATCCACATATCTCAATTCCCTCTTTTCCTTCAAGTTTTAAAGTATCATCGGTGATGCCTTCCCTGGCCATCTCTACCTGAGTAGAGTTTCCATTGCTCTTCCTGGTTCACTTTTTCTTCTTAGAAAACATCAATGTCTGGTACAGTATATACTTCTTATGTATCTTGCTTCCTGTCAACTGAAGAATGATGAGGTTCATAAATTTGGAAAGGAGAGCTTTATTTCTCAAAAAGGGTTGCAGCCTGCAGGGTGGCCATCAGGCTAGAAGCCAGAAACAGGTACTTCTAGGGTGGGAAGAATAATATAGGAATTTATGCTGAACAGAGAAGGTGAATATATATATATATATATATATATATATATATATATACACACACACACACGTATATATATACACACATATATATACACATATATATTTAATAAGCTATAAGAGGAGTTATGAACATTTATGAGAGATGAAACATGTGCATTTGCAGATGATCTTCATGGTTTCCCAAGGGTCCTTGTTCAAAAAACGGCAGTGTTAGCATGATTCATGGGTGGAGTTTTCTGCCCCTTGACATCCAAAGGTGAAACTGAGGACATGAAAACCCTCACTGCACATCCTCTGTACACCGGACAGAACCACTCCGTGCTTGATGGTCTGTTAACAGGAAGGAATGCTGGTTGATTGTTTTATCACAACTACAAAAGGGAGGGGCAGTCACAAAGATGGTTCAAATCAGTGGTGGAGGAAGTCTTTCCAAAGGGTTAGTTTCTGTCTAACCCTTTAGGAAAAAATAAAGTCTAATGGTGGTTAGCAGGGGAAGAGGTATAAAGAGACATGTCCAACTTCCCATCTGGTCATGGCCGGGAACTCAGTTTGCAAGGTTTGTCTGGGTCCTCTTGGCTAACAGGGGGTCCATTCATTTAGTTGGCAGCTTAGGATTTTATTTTTATTTCTCATTTCTTATGCATAATATGTTTTTTTTTTGGTAGCTGTAGACTAGACATGGAAAACAAAAATTGTCATATAGAAAGAACTCAATAAATATTTATTTGTTGAAAGATCTAAAGAATGAACCATTGGCCAGGCATGGTGACTCACACCTGTAATCCTAGCACTTTGGGAGGGCAAGGCGGGCATATCACCTGAGGTCAGGAGTTTGAGACCAGCCTGGCCAACATGGTGAAACCCCTTCTCTACTAAAAATACAAAAATTAGCCAGGTGTGGTGGCAGGCGCCTGTAATCCCAGCTACTTGGGAAGCTGAGGCAGGAGAATTGCTTGAACCCGGGAGGCAGAGGTTGCAGTGAGCCAAGATCACGCCATTGCACTCCAGTCTGAGGGACAAGAGTGAGACTTTGTCTCAAAAAAAACAAAAAAGAAAAAGAAAAAAAGAAAAAAAAAGAAATAATGAACCATGAATCATCAGATGGACAAAACACTGAACCGAGCTGACATACTCTAGGACAAAATATTGCAAATCAATTTGAAAATACCAGTTTTACCCATTCAGGCAAAAAATCAGATTGGTTGTTTAATTTTATTATTTAAAGTACTTTTTAACACTTTCTTGTAATTGTTGAATATCATACTGCTGCTGAAGTTGATATGGACCAGGGGAACACATAGTAGCTATGAAATGTGCTTCTCTAACACCTTAACTGTCCAATATTGCCTGCTGATCCCTTCCCTCTTTAACCTTGCTTACTGAATTTGCACAGGGAATCCAAATATTAGACTCTACCTGTAATAAAATAAATTATTCCCTTCAATCTATAGAAACCTCTTTAAGGACAGTCTAGTGAATGATAATCTAGTAATTTTTTTTTTCACCCAGCACCTAGTGTTTCCACCCTATTCTGAGTGCCCCACTGCCAGAAAAGAAGCCAGCATAAAACAAACTGAAACACACACACAAAACCCAGACCTTCCTGTTTTCAATATACACCATACTTTCTCACAGCTACACAACTTTGAACATTTCCTTCCCTCCATCTTATTTCTTTCCCCTTTTATCTGCCATCCCACCAGCTGAGTCTTTTCTGTCAACCTGTGGAGCCATTGTTGGTTCTGTTCACCACTGGATCCTTAACACTTAGTTCAGTGGCTGGGACCTGGTAGGTGATTAATATTTGGTGAGGCCTTGGGGTGACTTGGGTGCTGAAGTCCTTCTGTTTTGTATTCTGATTATTATGGTTGTAGCAAATATTTCCAGACATTGATTTAAATTCCTAAACTTGAAACTTTTTGAAACAGTGTTTTGTTTTTGTTTTTTGAACAACATTCTTGCTTCACACTGAATGATGAGTAAAAATTACCTAAGTGAAGGAATAAATGTTGGAGTCACATGCAGTGGCAAATGTGAAAGAGAATATATTTCAGATTGTGACAGGAAATTTGTTATCAGGCTGCCTTAAAAAGCAATTACAATAACAAGCATGTTTACATAAAAATATCACTTTCTATGACCACATGTGACTTTCCAGAAAGTGACTGCGTGTATATTGAGCACAAAAGGAGAAGAAGGAAAAAAAACCCAAACAGCAGAATAAGTAGGCAGAAACAAAGGGTAAAGATTTAGAATTCATGGAAATATTAAAATGAAAGAAAACAAATTATGGGTCTTGGAACCAAGAACAAAATGGATAAGATTTGACATAAAGGGAGTGTGACAATCATTCTTTGCAGAAGAATTAAAAAAAAAAAAATCTGGCCAGGTGCGGTGGCTCACGCCTGTAATCCCAGCACTTTGGGAGGCCGAGGCAGGCAGATCATGAGGTCAGGAGATCGAAACGATCCTGGCTAACACGGTGAAACCTGTCTCTACTAAACATACAAAAAATTATCCGGGTGTGGTGGTGGGAGCCTGTAGTCCCAGCTACTCTGGAGGCTGAGGCAGGAGAATGGCGTGAACCTGGGAGGTGGAGCTTGCAGTGAGCTGAGATTGCGCCACTGCACTACAGTCTGGGTGACAGAGTGAGACTTCGTCTCAAAAACGAAACAAAACAAACAAACAAACAAACCTGTCTGTATTTCTCCTATTTAAAAATAAAATGTAAAGTAGAGCTGATTACATTTCTATTAACATAATTTTTGGCTTTACATAAAACTAAAAGTTTATTTTTAAGAAAAAAGGAACAATTTTAATTTTTCTATGCACAAAATAATAAAAGTATTATTGTTTTATGGAAAGATCAAGTCTTATGAATAGCATGCTTTATTTTAGCAATATTCATAACATTAATGTGTAAAACTCAAACATTTACTCGTTTACCATTGGGTGTTATATACATTACAGACATTCTTTAGGGTATAGAGGAAGAATTTTTCATTGTGTAGCTGTTTAATTATATACATTCATAAGAATGTTAAAATTGTAATTTTACGTAGCGATTTTGAGCAAAACTAAACTCAATATCAGATATGTTTCACACGAAAGTTTTAAATGGTCAAAATCAAGTGTTTCTCCTTTATATAATGTTTTTATTTAACGTATTATTGAACAAAACATTTAATTCACTTTTATGCTAAAATCTAAGAATCTTCTCTAGGGATCCAGGCTTTTTATTAAGCATCTTTTGTGAGCTAAGCCCTGGGTTAGGGATGAGGGATGTAGATAAAAATGATGTACAGTTCTGGATTTCCATAAGCTCAATTGTTATCAAAAAGAAAAAAAAATGTAGACATAAAAATTGCAATGTAATTTTGTATGTACAAAACTGTGGTAAAGAACTTAAAAGACTTGGGGAACATAGGAATGACCCTGCATAAGTAAAATGAGAAGATCTTTGAGAGAAATCATGTCTATGTTGTTCTTTAGTTATTTTATTTTCTGTTATTCATTGTCAAGGAGAAAGGGAGTGTTCTAGACAAAGAATTGCTCAAAATCACTGAGTAAATAAAAGGAGGAGTGTCGAGACTGATGCAAGTACAGGGTTACTCAGAAAGCTATGGTGAGAAGAGGCCCTGAAGACACATTTCTGCAAACTCTAACAGGGCCTGAGTGTCATATGACAGGAGTTCAGATAAACTGGGAGTGAGAAAGCTGAGCTGTAAGGTGTCTGAATAGCCAATTAAAGCAAGAAGCCAAAAATGTGCAAGAAGTTAAGCTTTACTCTTTTATGGTGATATAAGCAAAAGGCTAAAATCAGAGAAAGTGTGGACCCTCTCTTGCATTTTTCCCTATAAAACGGAGCACAGGTCAGAACAGATGTGAGAGTCATCTTACTATTGAGGGAGTCCCAAACAAAAGGTCTAGCAGTTTTATGGACCTTCAAGTAGTGGAGAGGATGAGGGAGAAGTCCTAAACATGGAAATGTACTGGGCATTGAGTGAGAGTCTCCCCAACCTCCCCTACCCAGCCTGCCACCACTCCAAGGAGCATTTGGCAGGGGTACCTGAGAGGGACCTCAGCCCAGGGGAACTCAGATGAAATGACCTACGAATGGAGGTATCCTACTGGGGCTGGACATGCAAAGATGAAAAGAGCATGACTGGCCAGGTGGGGCCAGAGTCATTGCCTGCTGCTGCCTTCAGAGACTGCAGTGCTGTGACTGTTCACCACATCTGCTGTGGGGAAGGCAGCTTTTTCCTAAGCCTCCCAGGTGAAGGGTTTATAATCACCAGACTGGATCTGGAAAATTACCCGAAGTTTCTCACTGGAAGCTGGACTCCTCACCATAGTAAGAGCAGTACAGACATCATGATGTAGACAGTGGGCAAGTATAAGTGATTTGGAAACGTGGCAGTGGCATGATGAAATTTTCAGGCTAACAACCCTGATGACAATGTGAGAGTGGACTGGTTGGGGCCTGTTGCCAACAAGAAAAATGGCTGAGAGAGTCTCAATAGTGCAAGTATGCAATTTTAAACCTCCTGAAGGCCTTTTGTTCAGCTAAGAGATTTCCAGGATAATTTTGAAATCACAAAGTCTAGACATGAGGATTCTAAGCCACCCATCTTTCAACTCTTCTTTATTAAGGAAAAGGATGCTTAGAATTAAGGTATTGGGTTTGCTTCTTTGCCCGCATCTGTACTTGTTGCAACTCTTCTTTTCCATTAATGATTGAGAGGTGGGAACTGAGTCCAGTGTTCTCATATACTTATTAAGGAGATCCCATTTGATCTCTTTCTTGGCCTTCCAGAGCTTCTTTCAATATCTGACATGGAAATAGTATGATCAGTGGAGTTATATAGTGTTAGGGCTCTGAGATCCATTGCACAGCTAGCTTTCTAGATACTTGTTCCTGCAGTTGAAATGATCAAAAGTATTTTTGATCAGTGCTCGCTTCGGCAGCAACATATACTAAAATTGGAATAATACAGAGATTAGCATGGCCCCTGTGCAAGGATGACATGCAAATTCGTGAAGTGTTCCATTAAAAAAATAAACAAAAGTATTTGGATCGTTGTATGATATTTATTTTAAAATGCAGCAATGTTGCAAATGCTGCAAACTAATTTATTATGAATCAATGTATTTATGAGTTGATATATTTACACTTCTATTCATATTTGAAGAAATATCAGTGAGTAGTAATGGTCTAAAACCATATAATATGCTTTTAGAGTCGCTATGGTAACTTATTTTCTTGGAAAATCTAATAGATGTCTGGAAACCTGCCATGGTTACTTACCAGCTATTGGAGAAATAGCATTGCATCTTGTTTTTTAAAAAGATCTGCTTATTTATTAACTTTACTATAAATTTCCATAAATTTTAGCAATATGAACTATTTTTAATTAGTATCAATTGAAAGGAATTATATTTTCAAATAGTTAAGAAAATATAAACAAATAATCAATAAAGCCTTAAAAAGACTTATTTGAAAGACTTGTGTAGAGTGTCCAAAATCCAGAACAATGAAAACACCAACTACTGACAAGAATGTGCAGCAACAGTAACTTTTACTCATTGCTAATGTAAATACAAAATGGTACAGCCACTTTACAGAACAATTTGGTAATTTCTTATGAAATTAAACATACTCCTAGCATATGATCTAGCAATCTTGCACCTTGCTGTTTACCCAAAGTAGTTGAAAGTATACGTCCACACAAAAATGTTGATCTTTGTAACAGCTTTACTAAAAATTATCAAAACTTGGAAGCAACCAACATGTCCTTCAGTAGGTGAATGGATAAACTGTGGCACATCCTTGTCATCCAGTGACAAAGAAATATTATTAAATGTTAAAAAATACGACCTATCAAGCCATGAAAAGACATGAGGGAAACTTAAATGTCCATTACTAGATGAAAGAAGCCAATCTGAGACAGCTCCATACTGTGTAATGCCAGCTATATGACATTCTGGAAAAGGCAAAACTATGGAGACAGTAAAAAGCTTAGTGGTTGTCAGAGTTTAGTGGGGAGTGAGGGGTAATAGGGAGAGCACAGATGATTTTTAGGACAGTGAAACTACTCTATATGATAACTATAATTTTGGGTACCTGTCATCATACCTTGTTTCAAACCCAAAAAATACGCAACATTAAGAATTAACCCTAATGTATACTATGAACTTTGGGTGATTATGATGTGTCAATGTAGGCTCATCTATTGTAACAAATATACTACCCTGGTGGGAAATGTTTAAAAAAGATCTGGGAAAATATAGCACAGACAAATTTTTGACAAATATTATTGAGAAAGAAAAGCAGAGAAAAAGTACCATTCAATGAAATTATTAAAACAAAAAACAAATAGACAGAAGTTAAAATTTAGACAGTTTCTCCTTTGTACAAATTTTGAATTAAATAAGACAAAAGCAAAATACCTTTATGAGAAAATATACAATCCAGAGTTTTTAGAAGTGATGAAGTTATAAATTAATAATTCAGAAAAAAAATAAAAATATAATAAAGGGAGGTTCCAAGATGGCCAAATAGGAATAGCTCCAGTCTACAGCTCCCAGCATGAGCGACACAGAAGACGGGTGATATCTGCATTTCCAACTGAGGTACCGGGTTCATCTCACTGGGGCTTATCAGACAGTGGGTGCAGCACAGTGAGCATGGGCTGAAGCAGGGTGAGGCATCACCTCACCCAGGAAGCGCAAAGGGTCAGGGAATTCCCTTTCCTAGCCAAGCAAAGCTATGACAGAGGGCACCTGGAAAATTGGGTCACTCCCACCCTAATACTGTGCTTTTCCAATGGTCTTAGCAAGCGGCACAACAGGAGATTATATCCCGCTCCTGGCTTGGAGGGTCCCATGCCCACAGAGCCTCACTCATTGCTAGCACAGCAGTCCGAGTTCGAACTGCAAGGATGCAGCGAGGCTGGGGGAGGGGCGCCCACCGTTGCTGAGGCTTGAGTAGGTAAGCAAAGTGGCCTGGAAGCTTGAACTGGGTGGAGCCCACCGCAGCTCAAGGAGGCATGCCTGCCTGCCTCTGTAGACTCCACCTCTGGGGGCAGGGAATAACTGCATAAAAGGCAGCAGAAACCTCTGCAGACTTAAATGTCCCTGTCTGACAGCTTTAAAGAGAGTAGTGGTTCTCCCAGCACAAAGTTTGAGATCTGAGAATGGACAGACTGCCTCAAGTGGGTCCCTGACCCCCGAGTAGCCTAGCTGGGAGGCACCCCCCAGTAGGGGCACTCTGACACCTCGCATGGCCAGGGACCCCTCTGAGGTGAAACTTCCAGAGGAATGATCAGGCAGCAACATTTGCTGTTCAGCAATATTCACTGTTCTGCAGCCTCTGCTGCTGATACCCAGGCAAAGAGGGTCTGGAGTGGACCTCCAGCAAACTCCAACAGATCTGCAGCTGAGGGTCCTGACTGTTAGAAGGAAAACTAGCAAACATAAAGGACATCATTACCAAAACCCCATCTGTATGTTGCCATCATCAAAGACCAAAGGTAGATAAAACCACAAAGATGGGGGAAAAAACAGAGCAGAAAAACTGAAAATTCTAAAAATCAGAGCACCTCTCCTCCTCCAAAGGAACACAGCTCCTTACCAGCAATGGAACAAAGCTGGACGGAGAATGACTTTGATGAGTTGAGAGAAGAAGGCTTCAGATGACCAAACCTCTCCGAGCTAAAGAAGGAAGTTCAAACCCATCGCAAAGAAGTTAAAAACCTTAAAAAAAGATTAGAACGAATGGCAAACTAGGATAACCAATGTAGAGAAGTCCTTAAATGACCTGATGGAGCTGAAAACCAAGGCATGAGAACTATGTGACGAATGCACAAGCTTCAGTAGCCGATTTGATCAACTGGAAGAAAGGGTATCAGTGATTGTAGATCAAATGAATGAAATGAAGTGAGAAGAGAAGTTTAGAGAAAAAAGAATAAAAAGAAATGAACAAATCCTCCAAGAAATATAGGACTATGTGAAAACATCAAATCTATGTCTGATTGGTGTACCTGAAAGTGATGGGGAGAATGGAAACAAGTTGGAAAACACTCTTCAGCATATTATCCAGGAGAACTTCCCCAATCTAGCAAGGCAGGCCAACATTCAAATTCAGGAAATACAGAGAATGCCACAGAGATACTCCTCAAGAAGAGCAACACCAAGACATACAATTGTCAGATTCACCAAAGTTGAAATGAAGGAAAAAATGTAAAGGGCAGCCAGAAAGAAAGGTCAGGTTACCCACAAAAGGAAGCCCATTGGACTAACAGTGGATCTCTCAGCAGAAACTTTACAAGCCAGAAGAGAGTGGGGGCCAATATTCAACATTCTTAAAGAAAAGAATTTTCAACCCAGAATTTCATATCAAGCCAAACTAAGCTTCATAAGTGAAGGAGAAATAAAATACTTTACAGACCAGCAAATGCTGAGAGATTTTGTTACCACCAGGCCTGCCCTACAAGAGCTCCTGAAGGAAGCACTAAACATGGAAAGGAACAACTGGTACCAGCCATTGCAAAAACATGCCAAATTGTAAAGACCATTGATGCCAGGAAGAAACTGCATTAACTAATGAGCAAAATCACCAGCTAACATCATAATGACAGGATCAAATTCACACATAACAATATTAACCTTAAGTGCAAATACGCTAAATGTTCCAATTAAAAAACACAGACTGGCAAATTGGATAAAGAGTCAAGACCCATCAGTGTGCTGTATTCAGGAAACCCATCTCACCTGCAGAGACACATATAAGCTCAAAATAAAGGGATGTTGGAAGATCTACCAAGCAAATGTAAAACAAAAAAAGGCAGGGGTTGCAATCCTAGTCTCTGATAAAACAGACTTTAAACCAACAAAGATCAAAAGAGACAAAGAAGGCCATTACATAATGGTAAAGGGATCCATTCAACAAGAAGAGCTAACTATCCTAAACATATATGCACCCAATACAGGAGCACCCAGATTCACAAAGCAAATCCTTAGAGACCTATAAAGAGCCTTAGACTCCCACACAATAATAATAGAAGACTTTAACATCCCACTGTCAGCATTAGACAGATCAACGAGACAGATAGCTAACAAGGATATCCAGGACTTGAACTCAGCTCTGCACCAAGCAGAGCTAATAGACATCTACAGAACTCTCCACCCCAAATCAACAGAATATACATTCTTCTCAGCACCACATCGCACTTTCCATTCCAAAATTGACCACATAGTTGGAAGTAAAGCACTCCTCAGCAAATGTAAAAGAAGAGAAATCATAACAAACCATCTCTCAGACCACAGTGCAATCAAACTAGAACTCATGATTAAGAAACTCACTCAAAACCGCTCAACTACATGGAAACTGAACAACCTGTTCCTGAATGACTACTGGGTACATAACAAAATGAAGGCAGAAATAAAGATGTTCTTTGAAACCAACAAGAACAAAGACACAACATACCAGCATCTCTGGGACACATTTAAAGCAGTGTGTAGAGGGAAATTTATAGCGCTAAATGCCCACAAGAGAAAGCATGAAAGATCTAAAATTGACACCCTAACATCACAATGAAAAGAACTAGAGAAACAAGAGCAAACACATTCAAAAGCTAGCAGAAGGCGAGAAATAACTAAAATCAGAGCAGAACTGAAGGAGATAGAGACACAAAACACCCTTCAAAAAATCAATGAATCCAGGAGCTGTTTTTTTGAAAAGATCAACAAAATGGATAGACCACTAGTAAGACTAATAAAGAAGAAAAGAGAGAACAATCAAATAGATGCAATAAAAAATGATAAAGGTGATATCACTACGGATCCCACAGAAATACAAACTACCATCAGAGAATACTATAAACACCTCTATGCAAATAAACTAGAAAATCTAGAAGAAATGGATAAACTCCTGGACACATACACCCTCCCAAGACTAAACCAGGAAGAAGATGAATCTCTGAATAGACCAATAACAGGCTGTGAGATTGAGGCAATAATTAATAGCTTACCAACCAAAAAAAGTCCAAGACCAGACAGATTGTCATCCGAATTCTACCAGAGGTCAAGGAGGAGCTGGTACCATTCCTTCTGAAACTATTCATTCAATAGAAAAAGAGGGAATCCTCCCTAACTCATTTTATGAGGCCAGCATCATCCTGATACCAAAGCCTGGCAAAGACACAACAAAAAAAGAGAACTGTAGACCAATATCCCTGATGAACGTCAATGCAAAAATCCTCAATAAAATACTGGCAAACCAAATCCAGCAGCACATCAAAAAGCTTATCCACCATGATCAAGTGGGCTTCATCCCTGGGATGCAAGGCTGGTTCAACATACACAAATCAATAAACATAATCCAGCATATAAACAGAACCAAAGACAAAAACCACATGATTATCTTAATAGATGCAGAAAAGGCCTTCAAAAAATTCAACAGCCCTTCCTGCTAAAAACTCTCAATAAATTAGGTATTGATGGGATGCATCTCAAAATAATAAGAGCTGTCTATGACAAAGCCACAGCAAATATCATACTGAATGGGCAAAAAAATGGAAGCATTCCGTTCGAAAACTGGCACAAGACAGGGATGCCCTCCCTTACCACTCTTATTCAACATAGTGTTGGAAGTTCTGGCCAGGGCAATCAGGCAGGAGAAAGAAATAAAGGGCATTCAATTAGAAAAAGAGGAAGTCAAATTGTCCCTGTTTGCAGATGACATGATTGTATATCTAGAAAACCCCATCGTCTCAGCCCAAAATCTCCTTAAGCTGTTAAGCAACTTCAGCAATGTCTCAGGATACAAAATCAATGGGCAAAAATCACAAGCATTCCTATACACCAATAACAGGCAAGCAGAGAGCCAAATCATGAGTGAACTCCCATTCACAATTGCTTCAAAGAGAATAAAATAACTGGGAATCCAACTTACAAGTGATGTGAAGGACCTCTTTAAGGAGAACTACAAACCACTGCTCAACGAAATAAAAAAGGATACAAATAAATGGAAGAACATTCCATGCTCACAGATAGGAAGAATCAATATCATGAAAATGGCCATACTGCCCAAGGTAATTGATAGATTCAATGCCACCCCCATCAAGGTACAAATGACTTTCTTCACAGAATTGGAAAAAACTACTTTAAAGTTCATATGGAACCAAAAAAGAGCCCACATTGCCAAGACAATCCTAAGCCAAAAGAACAAAGCTGGAGGCATCACACTACCTGACTTCAAACTATACTACAAGGTTACAGTAACCAAAACAGCATGGTACTGGTACCAAAAGAGAGATATAGACCAATGGAACAGAACAGAGCCCTCAGAAATAATGCCACACATCTACAACTATCTGATCTTTGACAAACCTGACAAAAACAAGAAATGGGGAAAGGATTCCCTATTTAATAAATGGTGCTGGGAAAACTGGCTAGCCATATGTAGAAAGCTGAAACTGGATCCCTTCCTTACACTTTAAACAAAAATTAATTCAAGATGGATTAAAGACTTAAATGTTAGGCCTAAAACCATAAAAACCCTAGGAGAAAACCTAGGCAATACCATTCAGGACATAGGCATGGGCAAGGACTTCATGTCTAAAACACCAAAAGCAATGGCAACAAAAGTCAAAATTGACAAACTGGTTCTAATTAAAGTAAAGAGCTTCTCCACAGCAAAAGAAACTACCATTAGAGTGAACAGGCAACCTACAGAATGGGAGAAAATTTTTGCAATCTACTCATCTGACAAAGGGCTAATATCTAGAATCTACAAATAACTCAAATAAATTTACAAGAAAAAAAGAAACAACCCCATCACAAAGTGGGCGAAAGATATGAACAGACACTTCTCAAAAGAAGACAGTTATGCAGCCAACAGGCACATGAAAAAATGCTCATCATCACTGGCCATCAGAGAAATGCAAATCAAAACCACAATGAGATACCATCTCATACCAGTTAGAATGGGGATGATTAAAAAGTCAGGAAACAACAGGTGCTGGAGAGGTTGTGGAGAAATAGGAACACTTTTACACTATTGGTGGGAGTGTAAACTAGTTCAACCATTGTGGAAGACAGTGTGGTAATTCCTCAAGGATCTAGAACTGGAAATACCATTTGACCCAGCCATCCCATTACTGGGTATATACCCAAAGGATTATAAATCATGCTGCTATAAAGATACATGCACATGTATGCTTTATTGCGGCACTATTCACAATAGCAAAGACTTGAAGCCAACCCAAATGTCCATTAGTGATAGACTGGATTAAGAAAATGTGGCACATATACACCATGGAATACTATGCAGCCATAAAAAAGGATGAGTTCATGTCCTGTGTAGGGACATGGATGAAGCTGGAAACCATCATTCTCAGCAAACTATCCCAAGGACAAAAAACCAAACACCACATGTTCTCACTCGTAGGTGGGTATTGAACAATGAGAACACTTGGACACAGGAAGGGGAACATCATACACTGGGGCCTGTTGTGGGGTGTGGGGAGAGGGGAGGGATAGCATTAGGAGATATACCTAATGTAAATGACGAGTTAATGGGTGCAGCACACCAACATGGCACATGTATACATCTGTAACAAACCTGCAGATTGTGCACATGTACCCTAGAACTTAACATATAATAATAATTTAAAAAGATACACCTAGTTTGAATTCGTGATATACACATGAATATTTAAATATCAACCAGATAGTACATTATAGAATAACTGTAGCTGTTTGATCCAAAAAGTAAGTTTAGAATTACATGTGTGTCCAACTATCTACCTTTATATTCCTTTAGCCTGCATACAGATGAATTGACATCAATAACCTATGATAGAACCACCAATGAAATGTGAGTTGTAAAATATATATATACAAATATGTAAGGAAATATATATGCAGATATACTACTTTTGACTATCTAGACTCACAAGCACAGGGAGAGAGAGAAAGGGAGAGAGAGAGAAAAGAAAGAGAGAAACAACAGAGAGAAAGATGAAGATTATGTGCTTTACTCTCAGGATCATCCATAGCTATACAGAATGTCTTTTACATGGTTTATAAATCTCATCACTATAGGCCCTGCAGGTCCCTTATCCAATTTTTTGATTAAATTGGATAAAAAGGAACAGGTCAAAAAAGGGAAACTTTTTGTTATTGTCTTTTCACCCTTAGCAGCAGGCACATACTTAGGAAAGTCAGATTTCCTGTGTATGATACATACTAGAGTGTGCCCAGGGAAGAAAATCCTATGTGTAGCAACAAGCAAATAGCAGTGGAACACTTAGGAAATTCAGATTTCCTGTGTATGATACATACTAGAGTGTGCCCAGGGAAGAAAATCCTATGTGTAGCAACAAGCAAATAGCAGTGGAACACTTAGGAAAAAAAAAAAAAAACAGAGCTAATGGCCCTGGCAGGGTTCCTCACACTCAGAACTCTACCACCATGTGAGGCTAACACTACAAGCCCACACCCCTCATCACATTGTACAGAGCAGTTTCTTGACCCTGTGTGAGAGCAGAAAAGACACCTATGATGGTGAAAAGAAGGCACCGATTAAGGGATTTTAGTATCAGGAAATGAGATGAGGTCAAGGGGATTTGTACATAGAAACTGCAGCTGAATTTGAAATAAAGTAAACCACCAAATGCTTACTTTGTGCTTCATTCAATTGTAAAGAACTAAACATCACTTATGAGTAATTCAAACCAGAAAGTGAAGTCTTGGATGTCATATTGGTGTTGGACTATACATACATATATTTAAATTCTGTAGCACTGCCAAGTCTAAATTCAAATTAGTACCCTGGAATGGCACTATCAGTGAACTGTGAGACAGAAATAAATCAATATATATATAAGGATATATGAACATAGGAGGAAACAAAAAATATATAATAAAAACATACTCTAAAAATAAGACTTCTAAACATGTAAACGTTCGGATTACTTTTAAAGAAAGATATTTCACTATGTAAAACTATTTCAAAACATGGAAACATTGAAAAACCCATCAACAATTTTTCTTTTCTAAAAGCTGATCTTGCTGCTTTTATTTTTTATTTTTACTTTTAACTTTTAAGTTCAGGGTACAGGTGAAGGTTTGTTTCATAGGTAAACTTGTGTCATGGGGATGTGTTGTACAGATAATTTTATCATCCAGATATTAAATTTAGTACCCATTTTTTATTTTTCCTGATCTTCTCCCTCCTCCTATCCTCCACCCTTCAATAGGCCCCATTGGGTGCTTTTCCCCTCTATGTGTCCACGAGTTCTCATCATTTAGCTGTCATTTATAAGTGAGAACATGACATGCTGTGTTTGGTTTTCTGTTTCTGCATTAGTTTGCTTAGGATAATGGCCTCCAGCTCTATCCATGTCCTTGAAAAGGATGTGATTTTATTCTTTTTTATGGCCACATAATATTCCATAATGTATATGAACCCCATTTTCCTTATCCAGCCTATCACTGATGGGCATTTAGATTGATTCCATGCCTTGCTATTGTGAATAGTGCTGTAATGAACATACGCATGCATATGTCTTTTTAATTGAGTAATTTATATTCCTTTGGGTATAAATTAGGATATAGGTGGGGATAAGTACAAGCTAGAATAATTCAAATCAAAAGACTACAAAGATAACACAAGATAAATTGTTGGCCAAATTAATTTATGTACATAGATTCAATATTCCCAAATAAAATGTCCTCAGATTCACCTCAGGTATTCTCTAAAAGAAGACTATATCCAGAAGTATGATTTGATCTGGAAATGCAAGATTAATCAACTTTAGAAAGTCTTATGTGTATAATCTACTACATTTATTAAAAGAATAAATATGTGATAAGCTGCATCCAAAGTATTAACAAATCCAAACATGCATTGATAGCAAGGGCTCTAAGAAACAAGAAATGAGAATGAAGAGACTCAATTTGGAGAAAAGGTATTCAGCAGAAATTAACATCAAATAGTATATTTAGTAGTCAAATATTAGAATCATTCCAGTTAAAGTAAAAGATGAGAAAAAAAAGTCACAATTTTTACCAATATTGATGATACAGGAGCTCCTAATCAATGTATTTAGAAAAAGAAAAGATATGTGAAGTATAAATGTTGGAGAGAGTTAACATTCTCATTTTGTTCTACAATGTGCTTCTCTTCATAGGAAACTCAATAATATGAACTAACAATGTGACAGGATAGGTCAGCAGAGTGGCCAGAAACAAGGGCAAAATAAGAAAATCAATAATATCCTTATACAAAAAGAGTATCCAATTAGAAAATATACTAGAGATCCCAAAACAATTGTGAAAAAAATATAAAGTGCCTACTCATGTGCCTAATAAGAAATATATAAGGTTTTATTGGAAAAATTTATAAAACATTACTAAAGGAGTAAAAGCTGTCGAAGGTGAATAGAATCATAATCTACATTTGTAGATATAAAACTTTATATTTTAAAGGTACCAGTTATCTTCCAAGTTAATCAAGAGATTTCTTACTCTCCCAATCAAATTTCCAATATATATATTTTTTAATTGAAGGAAGACTTGAATATGTCTTACATTTGTAGGAGTGTAATTCTGCAAGTCAGGGCCAGATATATTTTAGAGGGAAGAAAATGCAAGGCTAGGAAAATGGAGAGGTAGGGCTTGGTCTTCCCAGCTATCAAAATGTTTTTAAATGGCTGTAATGAAAATAATATAATATCCGAACTAATGGAAAAATCAAGCAGTGCAGCTTATGAAAAATCGAGAAATAAACACTAGTAGATTAACAATATATAATGAATGACTTCCAGATTGAGAGATATGATGTATTTAATAAGTAAAATCAGACAACCCATTAAGAGAAAAATTAAAATTATATCTCAATTGCAACAAATATTAAAACCTAGTTTTAAAAAAACTCTGAAGTATTTGAGGAAAAGTTTAGAATATATTTAGGAGATTTAGATTTTGGTCTATAACTTCAAAGAATGAAGACTAGGTTCTGATCTCTATGACGGAAAAGCTCTTACATGAGACAAAAATATTTGTTTAAAAATTGAAAAATTGAAGAGGCAATATAACTTAGAGAATGCTTCATTTTGAGAAGTAGGTAAGTGATGACGTTAGACAGGAGACGTAATCTCTATTAAGCTTTAATTTTGATTTTGAATAGAAGATATTCCATAACAATTTAAGTAAAAGAATGAATGAGTGACATTCTGTGTATATCCAGTTTTGAAAATTATCGAGAATGGCTGGAGTTGAAAATGCCCAGTAGAAGTTTATTTGTTAGGGTTTTAGTAGTGGAGGAAATGCCATTCAATTCCCCTCCGATTTCTCTAGTAATAATTTAAAAATTATATATTTTCAATTAATCTTAGTAATACCACTCAGTAATACAAGTCATTCATTCTAAAATGGATCCATTCATTCAGACTGTAGACTTAGAGAGTAGTGCAAAAAATTGAAAACAAATAAAAACAAAAGCAATCAGGTGGTATATGGTTTTATGTAGCTTTGGTAATCAGCTCCATTCCAGAATATTCCATTTATCTTAATTTTTAGAATGGATAGTTTCTCTTCAGCCACTGCTAGAAAGCTATTGCCACAGTCTTGGATATAAAGAGCTCTGATTTACCCTGAATTCAGACATGGCAGATTTAAGAAAAAGCACCAGATTTAATTTGATTTCATGTGTTCTTGCTCCTTTCCTGGTTATCTCAATCCTGCTCACTTTTAGCTTTTGGTATGGAGGTGACAAAATATTATTTCTTTCAGCAATTAAATTTGACAGAGGATTGAAGAGAGGTACTCAAAACCCTGAAATTAATATCTTCAGTGATGTTTTCTGCTGTTGAAATGAGTTATATGAGTGTTATACCGACTGAGTCAATACTTGATATGATAAATCTTAAATTATTTAGAAATCAGAATAATTAGACAAAAAATAATTAGCTATGTCAAGATTTGACTGGTTTATATTTTAATATCATTACCTGCAATGCGTCAGTCATATGATTATTATGGCTCAGCTAAGATTCCCATAGGCCTCTTTGGCATTATGATTGTCTGTAGCTCATATGTAGGTAATTGAATTACACTTGAATTTAATGTTTTTGTTGATCTAAGAAAGCATGTTTAGTTCACATATGTTGCAACCTAAACTGTACATTTAGATATTAGCTACAATTCTGCAGAGCACGTTTCAATGCAATAATTTTAGTGCAGCTCGCCCCACAGAATCAGTGAAATAAACTGGAATGTTTTGGAATTTAAAAAGCAAGCCAATAGAATATTGAATATATTTGTAGCATATTTACAAATATAAAATTTTGACATCACCCAACATAGTACTGAATATCATTTTCTTGAAAGCTTGCCAGTTTTTGAACATTTTTGTACAAATGTACATGATTGTACATTTAGGCATCATAAGTAGTATCAACACCATAAAAGCATATTAATCTTAAGTTTCATATACGCAAAGATATATAGCAATTATAATATGCTTGTAATTGTTCTAAGCCTTAAACAAACATCAACTTAGATAACTATTGTAACCTGTATAAAGTCAGTTCTAGTATCCTCATTTTCTGATGAGAAAGCTGAGGCACAGATAATTAAATACTTAATTTGCATAGCAGGAATGTGCTGGTGCTTAGATTACAACCTAGCCAGGTAAATTATCTAGGATCTGCATCTTACATCCTACCACATAATACTGTCTTGTATGTTATACTGGAAAATTTGACAGTTTACATTATTTTCCAAATAGTTCATACATTCTGAAGAAATACTGTAGAATGTGTTTTACGCAGTAATATATTGATTTACTTTTTTTTTTCTTTTTTCTTTTTTTGAAGGCTGAAGTGCAGTGGCACGACCTTGGCTCACTGCAAGCTCCACCTCCTGGGTTCAGGTCATTCTCCTGCCTCAGCCTGCCGAGTAGCTGGGTCTACAGGCCCCCGCCACCACACCTAGCTAATTTTTTGTACTTTTAGTAGAGACGGGGTTTCACCGTGTTAGCCAGGATGGTCTCGATCTCCTGACCTTGGGATCCGCCCGCCTCGGCCTCCCAAAGTGCTGGGATTACAGGCGTGAGCCACTGCAGCCTGCCTTGATTTACTTTTTAAATTTAAAAACATTCCAGAAGTTTATTTCACTGCTTCTTTAGGGCTAACTGCATTATCTACTGGATACTCTAGAGGTCACTCTAAAATTTAATACAATCGAGGAATATATAAATTTCATATACTAATTTTATTTTTAAAGTAATAAGTAAGCCATAGTGTAGAAATTTTATTTTCCATTTAATATTCTTTCTTTTTAATTTTACATATTATAAATGTACATGTTAAATTGATTTTTAAACAGATGTTATAAATGTTGCTTTAATATAAATGTTGCTTTAATATAAATGCAAAAACATAACCTACAAAGAGCACAGGATATGTCTTAAAAAACTTTGCAAAAGACCTAGTTATTGTCATTTCAAATGCTGAAATTAAACTGGCGAATATTAGGGCAAATTAATTTTAATTTAAAAATTATATTTCAACGGCGTGACTTATTATCTGTGGTGGGCCTTCCCAGGATCAGGATCAGGAAGGCGAAATGGAGGCCACCAGATAAGGAGTCCATTCCAGATCCTAATTTGTACTCTAAACATTGGGATATCTGTGAGGTTTTTCATACAGCTAGAGGAAAAGACAACAATAAAGCACTTTGGAGAGAAACAGCAGAAAAATATACATTGGGATACTTTTAATGTTATCCTATTGAGTGTCAGAAGGGTACAGAGAGTCAGCATGTTGTGTGTGTACACCTGGGTAAACAATCTATTTATCCTCTTGTGCTCTCTAAGGATGAGATACTAAATGAAGAAAAATAGCAGAATAGAAGCATCAATGTGCTTAAGTCCCTGGAGTACTGAGTCTGGTATAGAAGCTGTTGTTGGAAAAGGGAGACATCTCATTGATCAAGGAGAAACACTGCTAAGTTTTTATATGGTACTTTACCAAGGGAGAAATAAAAATAAAAGATAGGACAGAAGCCAAAAAGTATGTTTTTGTCAACCATAGCCATCCCGAGAGAAGAAACAAAATAAACTTTCTCTTTTAATCAATACATTGTGACCACTAAAAATGAAAGAAGGTTATCAGCCACAGTCTGAGTAGCCCACTCAAATATGTTATTAAAGATTAAGGCTGGCTACATAATTTGAGGGTCGGTGTATAAAATGAAAGTGCAGGGCCCCTTGTTTTAAAAGCAGGAAAATGTGTCATTACATGTACTTCCACCATCTCTCTCTCAACCTGTATTGGCATTTTAATTTCCTATTTAATTTCTAAATTAAAAATCTACACACATTATTAGTATTTCTTTTACCATTATAGTGGCAATGCCAATTTCAAATGCAAATATTATACCATTTAACTCACACAAAGAATTACTGAAATTACACAATTTATATTTCATAGCTCGTACATGCGTATGTATTTCTTTCTTAGCAGAACAGCGAAAGTGCCACACAATAGTAGAAAGTCTAACTGACCTGTTTTGTTTTTGCTTTTGCTTGTTTTCACTTGATACACACACATTTTACTAAAAACCTTTATCTTTAGCTTACTGATAAGTAAGGAAGAACTGAAATAAAAAAGAACTGTGGGGTTGCCCTATCTTTTCATTTCCTTCTATTTCATCATTTTCAGCATAAGGGGTGGGTTAATACAGGGAAGTAACAGAAATAAAAAATATGAAAAAGCTTCCTTTATTATTCATGCTTCTGAGAATGTCATTGTTTTTCTACATTTGAAGCAAATTCTCATTCTAATGGGAAGTTCGTCCTCTCTGGATTGTTGAGACTTCTGCTTACTCAGCTGTAACCAAAAAAGCAAATCTCATTCTCCCTTTGAATATCACTAAACTCCCATCCATCGTGGGTTTCACTGGAATTTTGTGCTATAGGGACTTTGGATACTATACATGAATAGGGTGGCAAGAAACAGCGGACACATATATTGTAAACAAACTTCTCCACTCATGCACATCCTCCGTTGTCTCATTGGAATTCTCTTCAAAACACAAGATAAAGGAGGAAATTATTAAGAATGTCAAGATGATGACAGGAGAGCATAAACCAGGCATGGAACCTTTCTCAGCTTGGGGCCTCATGTGGCTGCACAGGTTGCATGCCCATGAATCTAACCCTGTTAAAGATAGTATTACCCTTTCTATAAATGTAGGAAACTGGGTTACAATATTTTTTAGGGCTGTGTATTTTATTCTGATATACATTCTTCAGGAACATAATTCAGAATGTTAAGTAAAGACTTGATTGCAATGTAAACATAAATCAAGATAAATGCAAATACATATTGCAAATCAGATAGAATTTTTCTTGGAGTTAAAGCAAAAGGTGGCACAGCTATGGTAGATCATTAGCAGCATTAGAAAATAAGGAGATAAAAAGCCAGCAGCAGAAGTACAGGCATGACAGATGAAGCAGATCACCTAAGGCACAGAATACAAAGAGCTATCCCTAGAAATGGAATGGATAACCTAAAATGAGACAGAGAAGAGTGGAGGCAAGTCCTCTGTTGATCATCTCGAATCAATGTATGGAGAGAAAGTGATTTCGGATAGACTTTTAGGCAGAAGGGGGGATTTAAAGACAAAACAGAAACACCTAGGGAGGAAGACTAATGGCAAGTAGTTGTGAGTACCTTAACCCTCTATCTGGAAAGTGATCTGACTACCAGGTGGAATAACCAGATTGTCAATAGGGTAGGGAAGCAGGATAACATTATAATTCATAAGATGAATGATATGATAAAGAGAGTTGGGAGTGCTGCTCTTGGGATGCCGAGCTAGGGGCTAGAGCTCACTTTGAACAAAACACATAGTGGATATGGCTAGAGATGAATCCACAGGGTGGCATGGAAGTCGATTTTGGCAGCCACCCAGGAGTTTTGGACTCATAACTAACTTCATAGCTCTTGCTTCTAGCGAATGCACTTAAATTGTACTTAAATACTTAATTTAAATTGTACTTACATACTTAAATTGTAAACCACAAGGATGATGTATATAAGGCTTCCTTTGCCATCCTACTTAAACAGAGTTGTCTAAATACTGGATATTGCTGTATCCACAGGTGTGTGCTACATGTGGACACTGACTTCTAAGAAGACTAGAAAAGACAGAAAATAAAACCAAACAACAACAACAAAAAATAGGACACAGCATTGAATATTTTAGTCAAATTCTTCTGGGACTGAAGTATCCAGATAAACACTTTTATGTTTCTCTTCCTTTTTAGGAATAGATGTTGATTTAAGTACACTAGACATTCAATTGGATAAATGGGAAGGAGAAACTATCAGTCCCATAATTGACTCTAATGAATGTTAGATTAATTAATGTTTGAGAAAATAAATACAAAACGTGTTAGAAGTTTTAGAATGCATTTTGAAAATCTTCCTGGAAATCATTAAATAAAAATAGTAGGGGTCTTTGGTAAAGGAAAATGTTTTCATATACACAGACACATGCATTTTTCTAGCCATCTGCTTAGCTCATGTAAGAGAATAAATTAGAATTAATAGTAAATTAAGTTATAATATAAGAAGTTTTTACCTTCTTAAAGGTTCTTGTCATTCAAATAAAGACAATTACACAATGTTATAAGTAACTTCTTTCTTCTTCATCAAGTGAAGGAATTGGAGTAAATTGTCTAATATGTGGAACCTTTGAAAATACCTGCAACTAACATATTTTATCAAATTAAATGTTTCATTTAAATCTTATTTACATGAATATTGCAACTTATCAGTAAAGAAACTGAAGATAAGTTACATTATTATCAAGTGCCAAAAAACAGGATTTATGTCTGCTTATTCTAAAAGCCAGCAACTGTTCGTAATAAACTTTGCCTGTTTTGTGATAACATATAAGGTTGTCGATGTTAAATTTACATAATAGTTTATATGTATAAAATGTGCACAAAGAGCAGAAAATAGTCTCAGTGATGTAAGATTTTTGTAAAGAAGTTCTCCCATCTGTCTTGTCTGTGCTAAACAGGATAATGTGGTAGCTGTATTCACAGAGTTCTGTGTAAAACCATTAAGAATCCTTTACTTTTCTCCTCTGGCATATTAGCTTAGAAAATATTCCTATTCAACTACTTAGGCTATATTTCAATAGTCTCTTCACTGTTTAGGATAGAGGGCAACTACTTTTATTGCAATTAATGGTGGGTTATGAGGCTTTGTTTGGAATGTGTTTAGGGCAATTGCTAAGGCGTTTCCTGGGTCGCCTTCTAATATAAATATACCACATACTATTTCTCATTTTTCACATTTCTTTTTCACATCTCTGTGCCATTCGTTTGAGAAAAAAAAGGCAGACCATTCTATTGGTTAGATAAGAGAAAACCAATATTTTGGAGATAAAAACTCTATATAATCAAAGAGAAAAATTTGGAAGAAGCATATTCCTAACATATTTCTCTAGGGAAAAACATTCCATTCTGAGATACTGCTGCTCAGATTCATATACGCATTCAAAATGTGTTCCCTTTTAAAACATTTTCCAATACGCAGCTATAACCGAATAAAAATCCAGACACTCAAAAACCATATTCATATCTAAGAAATTGGAATTTTTATTTAATATCTTTATAATGTCATTTTTATGTAGATGAATAAGAGGCTATATGCCTCAGAGATAGCTGAGGAAAAATTTGCCATTTCCCTGAAGTTTGAGAAAAATAACTAGAAAGGAATTGCACTTTCTTAGTAAAAGAATTTGTGTGATAAAACATAATCTGCATGACAAATTCTATATTTTGTTCCATATATGTATTTTATACTCTAATGAGGTAACTGAGTTTCTAGATTATTTTGAGAGGTTTAGGAAGTTAGTGAAAAATCCTAGGAAAAATAAACTATATGAATATTTTGTGGAGGGCATACATAATGATTAATGGCATGGTTATAGAAGTTTTATGTAAGAAAAGCCCAATTTCCCAAACAATTATATAGACCAAAAAATGGGAAACAACAAAATGTATGTTGTGAGTTTATGAACATTTTAATGAAAATATTGGCCTTAAGTTACGGTGTAAACTTTAAGGTATTTGATCTAATTCTTGAAAGCTATCCATTCAATTTTACTGTCTAGGTGAATTAGTCTTGATCTTAAAGATATGAACAATTTTAAATGAAGGATTTTCAAGTGGGTTTCCCAGAATATGTCTACAATTTTAAAGTCCTTGAGGCAATTCTAAGTTTCTCAAGCTTGTTCTAAAATAATTGACATTTTCATAGGCTATTGAATCACGTCGTTCTGCATTTTAATACAGAGTTAAAATCTTGTTTACATAGAATAGAAAATTGGAATTATTTTGGTCATCTTAGAGAGACAGTACAATACATACTTACATCATGAATTTTTAGAGTTAGAATACAGTGAGATAAATTTGACATAAATTCTATACTATATAATCTGCCATTTTTGATGGCTGTTTTCTTCTGATGATATAATGTGTATAGTATTTGGCAGAAGACTAATCATATACTCAAGAATGTATTTTTTAAAAAGAAAACCTTGATAACTTAGCTACTTTTTTTAACCTGGAAATATCCATTGCAAAATTGTTTCATGATATCATTTAGGTCATCAAATATATTGAGGCTTCCCTATTCTATTTCTTCTATAGTCCTTATTGTCTAGTCTTCATATATCTTCAAGAATATAACTCACAGCACATTACTTCCTACATTATATGTAGGTGTGAATATATATAGTATATGTATTTTTATGTACATATGTGCATATATATCTATTCACCTTTACTTCCTTTGTCTTTTCCATATTTGATACTGCTACTAATTATCTGAAATCTACCAGTTTTTCATTATCCGACTCATTGTTTCATCCATTTTGTCCTTCTTTCCCATATATCATATATCCAAAGTTAATCAGTTATAGTTTTAGTAAAACTATAATATTTACTTTATCTATATATTTCTCTATTTCCATAGTCTATATTTATATAGACTTTTAAGCCACTTTGAATCTTAAAAGCTAAGATAAAGTTTTTATTTTTGCCTTGCTGTCTGCTTCAGATCTCAGTTATGTTTCTAGGCTACAGAACACTTTGGAAGAAAGCCCCCCACCACCTGACACCAACCTTTAATTCCTCAACACTTTTTTATGATTCATCCTTAATACTTTGCTAAAATTTCTTTCTTACAGTTCATGCATAACTACCTAATGATCAGATCCAATAACCTATTTTCAAAGAGGAGGAAGACTACAAAAAATTGAATAAAGTACTCAACTTCTATAAACAACCTTTGTATAAGTTAGGGCACCACTTGCTGCAGTACTAAACAAACCTGAATCTATACAATGGTTTGAAGATCATAGTGGAAGTTAATTTATTATTCTTGTGAAGTCCAAAATGAGTGTTCTTACTTGGCGTGTGGCTCTCTTTCAAGTCATGACCCAAGAACGCAGTCATTTTCTATCTTGTGGTTATGCCATTTTCAATGCATGGATACAAGGTCACTGCTAACCTGTATAAAGCTGCTGGAAATGCAAAGCCCACAGAATACTGTGTGTAAGTGGTATCCATTACTTCCACTAGTATTTTCTTGATTAGAACTTAGCCTTTAGCTACATTTAATTGCAAAGGAGGGTGTGAAATGCACTCTAGTTGCGTCCAGAAAGAATACAAAATGCATTTGATAAGCATGTGCCCAGTTCCTGTTGCATTAAGATTGTCCTTTCCAGCATTTTCTTTCTTCCATCCCCTTCCTTAATTTTTGAATTCCCTAATTAAGTATGAGTATTTCAAATGGGATCCTAACTGTAAATGACCTGAGGAACCTCTTATTATGCCTCTAACATTGAATAGCAAGGAAGAACATTCCGTTATAAAGAACAACTAAAACTATTAATGCCAGCTGACTAGTTATACAGAAAGTAATATGTTTTGCAAAATAAAAGTTGATTTTAATTTCAAGTTATCATATACAGTTTGCATTGATTGAGGGATTCACAAGGGGCTCTTCTGCACTATTAAATTCTACTCACTAGCCACTAAATAGGCATGAAGAAACTTTATTCTCAAAACCTGGTACTTTTGGACTGATAGCACACTAGCCTCTCTAATATTAGACTAACACACAATATTAGCCTTGCTTCTAAGAGACCTACTTTACCCAACCCCCTTCATTCTTTCAGTTTACATATAAAAATTTTGATGCTTGACATGCTGACAGATTAATTCATTTAGTATATTTTAGTATTAGTACTTTCTGATAGAGAAAAACAGTTGTCCTTCCATATACATATGTATACATTTGAAATTTTAGTGTCATATGAGTTCATTCTGACCCACTCTTCTATGGACAAGTAATTCCATTAATCCCATACTGTTAAAAACTCATTTGCTTCAATGTAGAAGAAAGGCATGCATCATATTGCAATTTCTTTAAGTTTTAGAAGATAACTGCATATTTGTCAAATAAATTAGATAATTCAATTATTATATGATTGCTTTAACACTTAGAAATATTAAAATAATTTTTAAAATGCATTCCCTAATGCTGTGCTTTGCTAATTATTAAGAAAGCAAAAAGCAACAACATATCAATTTAATTAACTTGATTATAGTAAAAGTCAGTGTCTAGAGCCAAAGTTGATTTTTAGTAAAACGAATCCAGTTAAATTGTTTTCATTGATTTGCCAAGGTTTACAAATCTTTATTTGTATTATTAAGGAGCAAAATACATTGTTAAATTTGTTTCACTTAGAATTTTTTGAAAATAAATGTCATATCTTTATTGTGAGAAAATGAATCCATTTAGCAGTTATTGTCCAAAATTTCTTTAAAAACTCATCACCATAAAATATCAGGATTTTTTTTAACATTTCAAGTTTGAGGAGTTTGATATCATTTAAAAAGGCACATTCTCAGTGATTACTTCTATTGAAAAAGATGTTGAGTGGTTCCATTTCAATTAGATGGTAACTTTTTTTCAAGAAGTTTTCAATTCACCCTCTGCTGCATCTGATATTTCTTCCAAATTAACACTAAACAATGAATGAGTCTGAGATATAGGGATGGTTCTTAAATGATAAATAATAACACTATGCATTTGTGAAAAGTATTTTCATTATGTTAAAGAATCCTATAATTTTAGCAAGACTGGAAATATGCAGACATAGCATTACATATTTTGGATGCAAAAAGAATATAAATTTTTATCTCTTTATTGACTTCAATTTAGTGGAAGATTCATATATGGTACCTGTGGGGTGTGCTCATATGTTTCAGAGGTACCAATTTCTATGTGATTACATGATTCGATTTAGCTGTGCAAAATTCATGAGTGAAAACCAATTACATTATGGATTGAATGATCACACAACTTGCTTTACTTTGCAAAGTGCAGGATTATGTTAAGATTGAACTGGTATAATCATTAATAAAGCTTCCCTTTGCTCTCAAAAGGTCCCAATTTGAATACTTTATATACTTATTATTGGATGATGCATTACCTAGCCACCCTGATTATTAAAAAGCCAATTTGAAACAGCTATAAACACTATATTTTATACATAATTCATAGGTTATTGGCTGGTGAAAAATATACTTTATTTCTTATAGATAAAATTCAATACCTCATCTTAATATGAGTTAATATTTCTTATGAATGTATCTTATCCATGATACTATGCTATAGATATTATATAATTTAATTTTATATCATATAATTTTATCTGTATAGTATCTTTATTAGGCAGATACTATGAATATCCCCATTTTACAGTTGATATAACCGAGGCTGTGAAAGTTTAAATGGTAATCTCACAGTTACACAATTGGTAAATGATGGAGTGGAGATGTGAATCCATTGTAGACAACAGAAGTGGAGAGCTAAACCATTAGATAGGCCAATCAAATCTAATTGTTAGTTTTATATAGTACTTAATAATACTATGTAGAATTTTGACCACTAATAACACTAAATTTGAAAATGTATTTCTTCCTATTAATGAAAAAAATAATATTTTTGTTACCACACTCAACTATTAAAGTAAATTTTAGATTGTTTTATCCTATTTTGAATGTTAGTGCTTTTTCTGCATGAGAACCATGTATTTTTTATTCTGGAAAGCTCTGTTATCATTTTTTAAAACTTTTACTTCCATTTACCCCTTCTATCCTTTTCCTCTGAAAAATCTATGAGTCATATGTCTAGCTTCCAGAGTTTCTTCTCATCTATTGCTCCTATTCCTGTGTTGCTTTCCTCATGGTTAGTAACTATTTGTACTTCCCTCTTAAATGATGTCCTTTATTAGTGGACAACCTATAAATTTTACCTGACACGTTTTGTTTTCTGTAATGATATTCAATTATTTGATGTATGCTGTCTTTTTTTAAATATCTTTGAACCTGGTGTTTCCTCAGGTTTCTGATTTTGTGCTTTGGCTCTATATGCCTCAGTGATTTTCTTTCTTTCTTTTTTTTTTTTTTTGGTCTCAGGTTCCTTTTAGTACTAAGACGATAGGCATGAAGATTTTCAGAGGTATAATAGGATTACCCAGGTTCTTGGTTTTACATGGAGAACCACATTTTCACTACATTAAACAATACATTGAGACTCTAGGCTTTGAAGCATATTTCCTATCCTGGTATACCTTTGAGCTATACAACTTCAGCTTCCAGTTGCATTGGGTAAAGAATATCTTCATTCATTCCTGAGATGGGTAGATTTTTTTTTTTTTGCTTTCAAACCCAAGTAGGTATTATTAAAATTCTTCTACCTGCTAATTTATAAGATTTATAGTACTGGAATGTGTGTGTGTGGAGCAGGTAAATATGTAGTGTATGTGTTTGATATGTGTGCTCGCAGTACTATTTCTCATGTCTGCTCAGTCTGCCATTTGATCAGGAAGTCCCCAAATTTTAAGTTGGATATATTGAGTTTAAATGAAAGGCCTTTAAATCCATAAGTATGATAAGTAGTTTTGGAATGATCATCAGTTTAGACCCATCAATCTTGGATCTTAGAGTAATGCAAGCCAAAGAAATTAAATGAAGCATAATTATTGAGGAGATTATTAATGAAAGACAATTTAGCTGATCACTTATGACTTACCAAGAAGAGGAAGAGAAGACATTAAAAATTCTCAAGAAGAGAGTAAAAATAATTTAAAGGGAGAGAAATTACATCATAGGATCAAAGAGATAAGAGATTTAAAGAAGAAAGTGGTTTATTTTTTTGCAAAGACAAGAAGTAGGCGTAGAACCAAGAGGAAGTCTCTCTTCTTTTGATGATTGGTTGTCTCCTGATTTATAAAGCAGATTGCCATATATCATTGAGAATATAGTTTTAATGAAAGGCTGGCTTGGAAGCTATTTTGTAGTAGACTGATTCTTCTGAAGTTGTTTTCATTCAACAAAATATATATTGGTTGCCTATTTCTCAGATATTGCTCTAGTTGATTAGAATGAAAGAGAAGTGTCTTCCCTCAGTGAACTTACATTATGGGTAAAAAGACAAACAGGAAGCAGGTATAGCACATATGTATAATGTACTGTTTCTTTGGAAAGTATCATCAATATATAATATGACCACATTACACAACATAGTGTGAAGGCATAAGGAATGGATAAAGAAGTGCAATACAAATGTAACTTTCAAAAGATTTATCACAAAAAGTTTAGCTTCTAAGGAGGTGACATTTAAGCAATGCTCTAAATAAAATAGGGAAGTCATTGTGGTATTATGATAAAGATGTTTTAAAACAATGACATCTAGTTTTTTAATAATTATTTAATAAATTTCTGATGCTTTGATTAAAAAAATCCCTAAATGAAATGTTACACAGATAGAAGTTATTTATTTTTACATTGCTTAAAAATAATCCATTTGTCTTAGTCCAATTGGGCTGCTATTACAAGTTACCATGGAATGTGTGGCTCACACATAACAGAAGTTTATTTCTCACAGTTCTGGAGGCTAGGAAGTTCAAAATTAAGGTACGCAGATGTGGGGTTTGGGTGAGGGTTTGCTTCTTGATTCATAGATGGCTGTCTTGTTTTTGGGTCCTCACATTGCAGAAGGGGAAAAGAAGTTCTTTGGGGTCCTTTTTATGAGGGCACCAATTCTGATAATGAGGGCTCCACCCTCATAACCTAATCACCTTCCAAAGACCCTACCTTCAAAGGCCTTACCATCACATTGGGGATTCGGTTTCAATATGTACATTTTCATTGGGTGCACAATCATTGAATCAATAACATAATTTTTCATTTTTGTCACCAGTTCCTAGGGCCTAAAATTATAGCCAAGGAAGCTATATGAATCCTTGTATCCATAGACTGCCTCAAATTTTGACTTTATCTCCAAATTTGCTGTCGAGATTAAAAGAATAAATTTTTTGTCACATAACTCGTGGTTGGTATTGTGAATGCTCAACTGTATCCAGTTTTCCTTTTCTTCTTGACTCAGAGAAACTACATTTTCTACTCACCCTTCAGTCATCAGGAATCAGGGCCATGAACTTGTTCTAGACTATGGACTGTAGTGGAAGTTAAAAATATCACATCTGGCCCACACAAAGTGTAATATCTCCAAGAGTACCTTTCCTCCATTGCAGCAACCAAGGAATCTACCTATTTCAAATTCTAGAGCTATAAATTTGTAGAGTTTGTTTTAGCTTGGATCACTGAGTGACAGATTGGGAAAGATACTTTAAGTGATAAACAAATCTGTATGTGTTAAACCACTGAAATATTCTTTGGCACAAGAGCTGTGGTTGCATATAGAAGTTCCATGGATGAACTATAATTGCCCAGATGAACTGTTGAGGAAAAGCTTGTAGGAATGAAAAGAAAGTAAAGGGAAAGGATAGGAAGATAAAGACACATGGCAAAGTTTTCTGGATTTTGCCTATCTCATTTTAGACAGTTTACAGAAGGAAATGAACAAGAGCCTAATTTTCAAGGAATAGAGATGCCAAAAGAACAGTCAATGAGCATAATAGGTTAAGAACCTTTTCTACTGCTCCCTTCAGATAGATGCAGGTGGGAGCCATTCAGGCAGATGTTTTGGGGAAAGGAGGACAAAATATTGGAAAGCTCAGGGAAAGAAGAAATTTGTTTTCTTTTTCCCCTATGGGAGTGATATTTACTTACATCTTCAAAGTGGGAGGAGTATATCCCTCTTTTGGGTCTTCAAGGATGGTGACTTACTCTTCCTCAATTGGTGGCTATTTTTGAGAGACCTAGTGATCAAAATGCAGGTCTTAGATTTGTGGGCCAGGTTGTTGCTATCACTAATAAGTTATGGAATGGCCTCTAGAAGAAGCCATACCAGTTCTGCAAGTCTCTTTCTATGTGGTCTATAAAAATATGGAAAAATGGGATTGAGAAAGTACCCCTCATAGGAGATATGCTCTTTAAGACACTCTAACACATTGCTGCTATAAAATCGATTACATTTTGTCATGTGTCAATATGATTTTCCTGGAATCTCCTTGACTTACATATGCCAAATGTGAACCATTAATGATGCCCTTAAAAATCCAGTAATATTTTACTTAGGGTGTGGGGATGGTGGTGAAAAACTTATGAAAAGAACTAGGCATCACTTTTGAAAGTACTAGGTCTGGCGATCTTGCTTCCTGACGCTCCAATTTTGGCCTGATTTTACAAACACCGAATATTACCTGAGTAATGACTGAGTAGGTATTCATTCAGAAACAATACCTGTGTGGTAGATTCTAGATGGCTATAATTTTTTTTAATATACTACTCCAGTGAAGAGGTTGGATGAATAATTTCTTTCCTTTAAGCTGGCAGGCTTTGACACTGCTTTGAACATGCTGCAAGTGATGATCTGTCAGTTTCTGGTCCCAAGTCATGAGAGATGGACAGCTTCCACACTTCCTGTGTCTTCTTAACACTTCCTCCTGAACTTCTGGGTCACCACCTAAGAAGTCCTGCTGCCCAGATGGAGAGACAACTTGGAAGGGGTCTGAGACTACATGTGGATGGACACAAGCCCACTTGATACCAGTGTTTTAGCCATCCCCATCAAACACCAGCTCATCTTAATACATCAGGTAACTAACTAGTCAATACCATGTAAATCTGTGGAATAATCCAGTCACTACATGCTTAAATTCCTGGACCCCAAATATTACAAACCATAATAAAATGATTGTTGTTTTAAGCCATTAATGTGTAAAGTAACGAAATTCTTTGTTACACAGCAATAGGTAACTGAAATAGCAAGGCTTGCAAAAGGGGAGACTAGTAAGACATTTTTAGGAAGGAATAATAACGTGTAGGTTTATAAAGGAGAGAAAAAAAGCTTGAATTATTAAATTATTAGTAGGAAATACAACTCATAATAAAAAGAAAACAGAAGTTTTTAGTAAAAAGGACCAACGGTTTTGGTTGTTAAAACATGGAATAATAAGCCATATAAGCTCTAATTAAGAAAAGCTAATAAAAACTGAGGGAATAAAAGACAGGCCCATGTGCACTGTCTTAAAACGTGTATCTAGCTTCAAAGTTTTGAGACTGGGTTAGGAAACAATGTTTCGGGGACTATTAGAAAATAGGAGCCAAATTATAACTGACCTTCGTAGCTTTCAGTAACATCACCATAGTACAAGTCAGGAGTATTTAGTGGTGATTTTACACAGTGGCATGAAGTAGAATAGAAATCAAATTTGGACTACAATGACTGTGGCTTCACAGTTGGAGGAGTAAAGAATGTTATGGATAAGGGCCATAAATTTAAAGGTTAGATAAACATTGGAGGAAAGAGTATATTGGAAGTCACTAGCGGTTCCCTAGTTCCAGAAAAATACTACATTTAAGAGGATGTGATAAAAAGATCTTTTTGCTATTCATGAAGATGTGAGAATTATGTCCTGGTAAACACAAAATACTCTTACAAAACCCAGTTTTTCTCACAGTGCACTCTGAAGTATCTTAAGGAGATCTTGAATATAGGCAGTGAGTTATAGATATCTACAAAAGGTAGTTTCTCCGATTGCTATGTCTTTGAAATGATTATTGCCATTTCATGTCATATGATCTCTCCAAGAGTACCATTCCTCCATTAATGATCATTTGAAACAATGATTATAGTAGAATAAGAGTCTCAGTTACATTGGGAGATTTATTTGACCAATGCCTTTTATCTCTATTTGTCTAATAGAGTAAGTCAACTGCATTTTATTTATTTATTTATTTTACCTACAGTACTTCCTTAAGAGTATTCAAATTCATTAGATTACAACCATAATATAGTATGGAATGGTCAGGAAGTTGGTTTTTTATCCTCTCACCACTTTAACTGTATTTCCTGACAGAAGGAAGAAGGATATCAATAAACTCTTGGAAGGGAATAGGGGTAGAAAAGAAGCCCTAAACTGTTCAAAGTCTAGGTAAGTCATTCACATTCTAGAAGATCCATGCAGTGGTATGAACACATTCAAAACACAGGACACAAATTCCTGTAATAGTGGAGAAAATAAGCTCAATACTTAATTGAAGTATGTAAACTTACGAGAATTAAATAAAGTTACATACAAGATATAGTAATTTAAGAAGAATCTCTACAAACCACTGTCCTGAAGGAAATTAAAAATGGGCAGTTCAAAAAGCCCTTGTCCAGAGACCCCATGAATATTACAGAGAGACAACTTGGGAGTTTTCAACTGCAATACTCATGTACTTTAGCATCTGTCACTACAGACCGCTGGGAGGGGAGACATTTGATAGATTCAGGTTTGGAGAAGTCACATCCTTAAAGCAAGGGTGTGTTAGAGACAGACCTTACATTCAGGTTGTATGCACTTATTCAGCCTTAGTAATTGTATTAGTCAGGGTTCTCCAGAGGGACAGAACTAATAGGATAGATGTATGTATGAAGGGGAGTTTATTAAGGAGTATTGACCCACATGATCACCAAATGAAGTCCCACAATAGGCCATCTGCAAGCTGAGGAGCAAGAAAGCCAGTCCAAGTCCTCAAACCTCAAAAGTAGGGAAGATGACAGTGTAGCCTTCAGTCTGTGACTGAAGGCCCGAGAGCCACTGGAAAATCACTGGTGTAAGTCCAGGAGACCAAAATCTGAAGAATTCAGAGTCTGATGTTTGAGGGCAAGAAGCATCCACTATGGGAGAAAGATGGAGGCTGGAAGATTCAGTGAGTCTAGTCGTTCCAACTTCTGCCTGCTTTATTCTAGCTGTGCTGGCAACTGATTAGATGGTGCCCACCCAGACTGATGGTGAGTCTGCCTCTCCCAGTCCACTGACTCAAATGTTAATCTCCTTTGGCAACACCCTCACAGACACACCCAGGAATGATACTTTGCATCCTTCAATCCAATCAAGTTGACAAAACATTAAACATTGCATTAATTGTTAAAATATTGAAGTATTTCAATACTGACTCCAAGCCATGTTGTCCCTCTGTGAGAGGGCCTCCCTTTTATTCAGCAATTAAATGGTTAATTTCAGCAACCTCTAAGACCCTGTTCTAGCTCTGTGGCTTGTCTTGATTTTTTTATTTCTTTTTTGGTCAGTAATTATGTTGTTTGTTATTTATGTTGTTTGTTTATTATCTGCTGAATTCAATACCCCAGGAGATTTCTGGAGATGATTCTGGCAAACTTCTCTAAGCTATCCTAATTTGGAGAGATGTTAGTTTGAATCTATCATTGATGGAGTAGATGTAATCTGGCCAATTTTAAGTAAATTTCTTTGCCACAGAACATTATTTTGAGTTTAAAAGTGATAGCAAAGTTGGTATGCAGAATGCAATACATTCAGTTTTTGTCTTTGAGTGGAATAATTTGCATGTTGCTTATTTCTTTTAATTGTACTGTTTCTATTATTGATGTTTTGCTTTTTAAATTCATCATACTAAATGTCAATTTAAATTAGTAAAGATGAAAACATAATTACCATGATTTAGCCTCATTTTTACCCTGCTATCCTGGAATGCTATAATTTGAATTAGAGCAAATATATATGAAATACAGTTTAAACTTTATTGAATTAATAATTGTACAGTGAAATTGTCTTATGCTCCATATTAATTGAAAATCTATCAATAATAACTAGCAAAATGTGTATTTAAATTATGCTTACACTTTTGTGACTATAAAATACTGGTGAGTTATAAGAGGATCACTGTAACCTTATTGTTGGAATGATTCTTGTTTAAGTATAAATATCCACTTTATTGAAGTTAATGGCAAAAACATTGATTCATTAAAATTAGATTTGTTCCCAAGCAAAAATACCTAGTGATTGCTTTTGTTAAATGATAGGATGTCCACAAATATTGGAAACAGTAGTGATTTCTTAAAGGAAGAAAAATATACTGGTATTTCTGGAGGCAATCTTGTCATAAAAACTGAATTTACTAGGAGATAAACATGCGTATTTTTGCTTTGATGTATTTTTATAGTTGGTTCACATTATCCTCCCCAGATCTCATATTTTTGATTATATTCATAATGCTGACCTTAAGTGAATAATATGTTTTAACCACAGGAGAGAGTTAGAAAGTTATGATATTTTGAACTGAGAATATATTAGTTTTTTCTTCAAAATTTCAGACAGGGAAAGCTGTCAGAAGAGCAAACACTAGAGAGATCCGGTAATAAGGAAGAATCACTAGAAAACTAATCTTCAATAAAGTTCACTCAGAAACTATTCTTCAGGGCTCGTTTATTCAAATTCCTTATGAAAAGAAGTGATGACTTTTGTTTGACTATAATAGTAACCTTTGCCTAATGTAGATACAACCATAGAAAGCACCATTGCATTCTATCTGTTTTCCAGTATGGACTACTAAAAATTTAAGTATGCACTGGAAGAGAGATGTAAAGAATGATCACCCTTCTATAATTTGTTATATCTTTGAAAATGCTGTGAACTTTTAAATAAATCACCCTAAATTAGAATCGCAATAACAATCATAGCTATTGGAAACACTGTCTGTGTTCCTGTTGTGAAGTAATTTTATATAATTTTATAGTGTAGTCCTGTTATTTCACTCTTATAGTATTTATTTTTTCCAGGGTTATATAGCTTCCAGGGTTATGTATTTTACAAGAATTTTTTCTCCCTATTTCTCCCCGTCTGGCCCCTAATAAATATATGTGCTCCCTAATTTCAAATATGTCCTTCTTATAATTTGAAGTTTTTTTCAGTAAGCAATTGCCCTGTTCATCTCTAATTTTTATTCAACTATGTGGTGCTGGAAATATTAAATGACCTTCACATACATATTAATAAGTTTGATTCTTATTTATTCCTCTTGCTTGGTGAAAGCATAATTTGATATTTATTTGGTTTTTTCTTTTGTAAGTTTTACATTGATTAGGTATGTAACACTGTAGAATATAGAAGAATTTTTAGACTTAGTCATCACTTTTGTATCAGTTCAGAAATAAGTGATATCATTTTCTATGTTAGGCTATCTTAAGGATACATTCCTCTAAAATTATCTATTACTGTTGATGTTAATCTTGGTCACCTGGTTGAGGTAATGTGGGTCAAGTTTCTCTACTGCAAAACTCACCTTTTTCCCCTTTTCCTTTTGGTGCTCTTTGAAAAGAAGTTACTATGCATAGCCTACACTTAAGAAGTGCAGAAGTATGTTCTACCTCCTTGAAAACAGTATCTACCAAAATTATTAATAATCATTCTGGATGGAGATTTGTCTATACTATGATAATGAGTTAACTTCTTCTAAATAAAATTAAAATATGAATTTTAATTTTTTTTGCACTTATAGTTCCTTGAGAAGAAATTACCTGCTAGAATCTGGGCATTTATAAGTGATGCATCTGACTTTGTGAATACCAAACATACTGAATATAAAAATATTTGAAGAAATATCTACCATTTTTCTTGAATCAAATTTTCACTGAGTCTCATTTATCTATTCAATTATTTAACAAATATTTATTGAATCTCTAATATTTGCTAGACGATCTTCAAGAATTTATAAATCTATTATTTTTATAAATGCTCACGCATAGAATTTACATAATAGTGGGTATTACAGAAAACAAATATTTAATTATAATATAGTATGCCACATAGTTCTAAGTGCTAAGGAGAATATAAATCAGAGAACAGGAATAGTGAGTGTTGAGTTACTATTTTAAGTAGTTGCATTAAGGTAACATTTGTGCAGAGAATGTACAAGAGTGATGGAGGAAGTCAGGGACTATCTGAAGAAAGCATTTCAGGCAGTCAGAGCAGTAAGTACAACGACCTGGCATGTTTTATCATTAGCTAGGTGAAAGGATGGCTACAATCGTATAAAACAAGCAAAGAAGGTGAGGCCAAAAAGGTAATGGGGGTGGGGAAGGTAGTGGTGACTACCTTCACCTGGATTTTTAGGTAATTATGAGAATTTTGGATTAAAATCTGGTGAACATCGGGAACTATTGGATTGTATGAAGTTTGTACAGAGATGTGATCACTGTGAGTGTTAGTTGCTAACTAAATGCAGGGGTAGCATAGATTATCATTTAGAAGCCCATAGCTAGAATTTGATGGTAGTTTGATCTACGGTGACCACAAGTTTTCCTCTGCCTGGAGTCTCAGTTTGAAGCTGTTTATCTGGCAAATAATTGCTTATGTAGCATTCCTGAAAATGTGTCACTGGGGATGACTTTATGGTGGCCTTATATATAGTAGGATCGTTGTGTTGGAACTGGTAAGAACTTGTTGTAATCTGTATCTATTCAGAAGGTGATACCAAAAGAATGAGCTGATGCTTTGAGTAAAGACTGTGAGAGGGAGAAATGGGTGAAAAATAACCTCTGGATTTTTTTCCTGAGAAACTGAATGTATAAGTTTCCCATTTATTAGAGACGTGACGTCACATGAAGAGCAGGAGGGTGTGAGAATTTTAGTCGTGGTGAACTTTAGATGTCCATAAGGCTGTTAGATAATCACTTGTACATAGTCATTACATTTGAGAGTTAAGAGTCTAGTTAGAGATACACATTTGTCAACATAATGTCATGGCAGGAGAGGAAGATCTCTTGGAATTGATTTAATGAAGTGAAGGAGAGTAATTGAAAATTCAGAATAGAGACAGTGCTTTCAAGCAATTTTGCTGTAATAGGTTATTAATAATATTTACCTCATAGGGTTTTTATGAGTATTAAACGTTCTTGGAAATGTGCCAGAGTATTGAAAGAGTCATCTATGTAGATATTATTATAACTAAATGTTATGACTCAGGTAAGCATTTTGACATTGAATTTGAAATTTAAGTTTTGAGAGATTGTTGGCAAGATGGCTGAATAGGAACAGATCCGGTCTGCAGCTTCCAGCAAGATCGATGCAGAAGGTGGGTGATTTCTGCATTTCCAACTAAGGTGCTGAGGTACTCAGTTCATCTCACTAGGACTGGTTGGACAGGGGTGCAGCCCGTGGAAGGTGAGCCGAAGCAGGGTGGGGCATCGTCTCACCCAGGAAGTGCAAGATGTCAGGGAATTTTCTCCCTTACCCAAGGGAAGCTGTGAAGGACTGAGCCTGAGGAACTCTGGCACAGATGCTATGATTTTCCCATGGTCTTCACCATGCACAAACCAGGAGATTCCATCCGGTGCCTACCCCACTGGGCCCTGGGTTTCAAGCACAAAACTAGGTGGCCGTTTGGGCAGACACTGTACTAGCTGCAGGAGGTTTTTTTTTTTTTTTCCACACCCCAGTGGCACCTGGAATGCCAGTGAGACAGAACCATTCACTCCCCGGTAAGCGGTGTTGAAGACAGGGAGCCAAGTGGTCTGGCTCGGCGGGTCCCACCCCCACAGAGCCCAGCAAACTAAGATCCTCTAGCCTGAAATTCTAGCTTCAAGCAGAAGTCTGAGATTGACCTGGGACTCTCCAGCTTGATGGAGGGAGAGGAATCCGCCATTGTTGAGGATTGAGTAGGCAGTTTTACCTTCACAGTGTAAACAAAGTCTCTGGGAAGTTCCAACTGGGTGGAGCCCACTGCAGCTCAGCAAGGCTGCTGTGGCCAGACTGCCAGATTTCTCTTCTCTGGGCAGGTGTCTGAAAAAAGGCAGCAGCCCCACTCAGGGACTTATAGATAAAACCCCCATCTCCCTGCGACAGAGCACCTGGGGAAAGGGGCAGCTGTGGGCGCAGCTTCAGCAGACTAAAACGTCCCTGCCTGAGGGCTCTGAATAGAGCAGCAGACTTCCCAGCACAGAGTTTGAGCTCTGCTAAGGGTCAGACTGCCTCCTCAAATGGGTCCCTGACCCCTGTGTGTCCTGACTGGGAGACACCTCCCAGTAGGGGCTGACAGACACCTCATACAGGAGAGCTCTGGCTGGCATCTGGCAGGTGCCCCTCTGGGACAAAGCTTCCAGAGGACAGAACAGGCAACAATCTTTGCTGTTCTGCGGCCTCTGCTGGTGATACCCAGGCAAACAGGGTCTGGAGTGGACCTCCAGCAAACTCTAGCAGACAGGTAGCAGAGGGGCCTACCTGTCAGAAGGAAAACTAACAATCAGAAAGGAATAGCATGTCCTCTCAAAGACCCCATCCGAATGTCACCAACATCCAAGACCAAAGGCAGATAAATCCACACAGATGGGGAGAAACCAGCACAAAAAGGCTGAAAATTCCAAAAACCAGAAAGCTTCTTCTCCTCCAAAGAATCACAACTCCTCACCAGCAAGGGAACAAAACTGGACAGAGAATAAATTTGATGAACTGACAGAAGTAGGCTTCAGAAGGTGGGTCATAACAACCTCCTCTGAGCTAAAGGAGCATGTTCTAACCCAATGCAAGGAAGCTAAGAACCTTGAAAAAAAGTAAAAGGTATTGCTAACTAGAATAACCAGTGTAGAGAAGAACATATAGGACCTGATGGAGCTGAAAAACACACCACAAGAACTTCATGAAGCATACACAAGTTTCAATAGATGAATTGATCAAGCAGAAAAAAAGGATATCAGTGATTGAAGATCAACTTAATGGAATAAAGAGAGAAGACAAGATCAGAGAAAAAAGAATAAAAACGAATGAACAAAGCTTCCAAGAAATATGGGACTATGTGAAAAGACCAAATCTATGTTTGATTAGTGTACGTGAAAGTAATGAGGAGAATGGAACCAAGTTGGAAAACACTCTTTAGGATATTATCCAGGAGAACTTCCCCAACCTAGCAAGGCAGTCCAAATTCAAATTCAGGAAATACAGAGAACACCACAAAGTTACTCCTCAAGAAGAGTGACCCAAAGACACATAACTGTCAGATTCACCAGGGTTGAAATGAAGGAAAAAATGTTAAGGGTAGCCAGAGAGAAAGGTCGAGTTACCCACAAAGGGAAGCCCATCAGACTAACAGCGGATCTCTTGGCAGAAACCCTAAAAGCCAGAAGAGAGTGGGGGCCAATATTCAACATTCTCAAAGAAAGGAATTTTCAACCCAGAATTTTAAATCCAGGCAAGCTAAGCTTCATAAGCAAAGGAGAAATAAAATCCTTTACAGACACGCAAATGCTGAGAGATTTTGTCACCACCAGCCCTGCCTAACAAGAGCTCCTGAAGGAAACACTAAACGTGAAAAGGAACAACTGGTACCAGCCACTGCAAAAACATACCAAATTGTAAAGAACATCAACACTATCGAGATACTGCATCAACTAAAGGGCAAAACAACCAGCTAGGATCATAATGACAGGGTCAAATTCACACATAGCAGTATTAACCTTAAATTTAAACAGACTAAATGGGCCAATTAAAAGACACAGACTGGCAAATTGGATAAAGAGTCAAGACCCATCAGTGTGCTGTATTCAGGAGACCCATCTCATGAGCAAAATGGTGAATATTTACCAAGCAAATGGAAAGCAAAAAAAAAAAAAAAAAAAAAAAAGCTGGAGTTGCAATCTTAATCTCTGATAAAACAGACTTTACCGACAAAGATCAAAAGAGATTAAAAAAGGCATTAGGTAATGGTAAAGGGATCAATGCAGCAGGAAGAGCTAACTGTCCTAAATATATATCTGCCCAATACAGGAGCACCCAGATTCATAAAGCAAGTTCTTAGAGACCTACAAAGAGACTTATACTCCCACACAATGATAATGGGAGACTTTAACACCCCACTGTCAATATTAGGTCAATGAGACAGAAAATTAACAAGGATATTCAGGACTTGAACTCAGCTCTGGACCAAGAGGACCTAATAGACATCTACAGAATTCTCCACCCCAAATCAACAGAATATACATTCTTCTCAGCACCTCATTGTTGCAGGAAGTCAGGGACCCTGAACAGAGGCACTGGCTGGAGCCGCGGCAGAGGAACATAAATTATGAAGATTTCATGGACATTTATCAGTTCCTAAATAATACTCTTATAATTTCTTATGCCTGTCTTACTTTAATCTCTTAATCCTGTTATCTTCATAAGCTGAGGACGTACATCACCTCAGGACCACTATTGTGTTAACTATACAAATTGATTGTAAAACATGTGTGTTTGAACAATATGAAATCAATGCATCTTGAAAAAGAAGAGAGTAACAGTGATTTTAGGGAACAAGGGAAGACAACCATAAGATCTGACTGCCTGCAGGGTCGGGTGGAATAGAGCCATATTTTTCTTATTGCAGAGAGCCTATAAACAGATGTGCAAGTAGGGAAGCTATTGCTAAATTCCTTTCCTAGCAAGGAATATTAATAATTAATACCTTGGGGAAGGAGTGCATTCCTGGGGGGAGGTCTATAAATGGCCGCTCTGGGAGTGTCTGTCTCATGTGGTTGAGATAAGGACTGAAATATGCCCTGGTCTCCTGCAGTACGCTCAGTCTTATTAGGGTGGGGAAAAAACCCCACCCTGGTAAATTTGAGGTCAGACCGGCTCTCTGCTCTCTGACCCTCTTTTCTGTTGTTTAAGATGTTTATCAGGACAACATGTGCACAGCTGAGCATAGACCCTTATCAGTAGTTCTGTTTTGCCTTTTGTCGTGTTTCCTCAGAAGCATGTGATCTTTGTTCTCCTTTTTGCCCTTTGAAGCATGTGATCTTTTTGACCTACTCCCTGAACACACACCCCCTCCCCTTTTGAAACCCTTAATAAAAACCTGCTGGTTTTGCGGCTCAGGTGGGCATCACAGTCCTACTGATATGTGATGTCACCCCCAGAGGCACAGCTGTAAAATTCCTCTCTTTGTACTCTTTCTCTTTATTTCTCAGCCAGCTGACACTTATGGAAAATAGAAAGAACATACGTTGAATATTGGGGGAGGGTTCCCCCAATAACTCATTGCACTTATTCTAAAATTGACCACACAAATGGAAGTAAAACACTCCTCAGCAAATGCAAAAGAATGAAAATCATAACAGTCTCTCAGACCATAGTGCAATCAAGCTAGAACTCATGATTAATAAACTCACTCAAAACCACACAAATACATGGAAACTGAACAACCTGCTGCTGAATGACTACTGGGTAGATAACAAAATGAAGGCAGAAATAAAGATGTTATTTTAAACCAATGAGAATGAATGTATCAGAATCTTTGGGACACATATAAAGCAGTGTGTAGAGGGAAATTTATAGCACTAAATGCCCACAAAAGAAAGCAGGAAAGATCTAAAATTGACACCCTAACATCAAAATTAAAAGGACTAGAGAAGCAATGGCAAACAAATTCAAAAGCTAGCAGAAGACAAGAAATAACTAAGATCAGAACCGAACTGATGGAGATAGAGACACAAAAAACCCTTCAAAAAATCAATGAACCCAGGAGCTGGTTTTTTGAAAAGATCAGCAAACTAGAGAGACCATTAGCCAGAATAATAAAAAAGAAATGAGAGAAGAATCAAATAGATTCAATAAAAAAGGATATAGTGGATATCACCACTAATCCCACAGAAATACAAACTACCAACAGGGAATACTATAAGCACCTGTATGCAAATAAACTAGAAAATCTAGAAGCAAAGAATAAATTCCTGGATATATACACCCTCCAAAGTCTAAACCAGGAAGAAGTCAAACACCTGAATAAATCAATAACAAGTTCTGAAATTGAGACAGTAATTAATAGCCTACCAACCAATCAAAGTCCAGGACCAGATGGATTCACAGCTGAATTCTACAAGAGGTACAAAGAGGAGCTGGTACCATTCCTTCTGAAACTATTCCAAACAATAGAAAAAGAGGGAATCCTCCCTAACTCATTTTATGAGGCCAGCATCATCCTGATGCCAAAACCAGGAAAAGACACAACAAAAAAAGAAAATTTCAGGCCAATATCCTTGATGAAGATCAATGGGAAAATCCTCAGTAAAATACTGGCAAACTGAATCCAGCAGCACATCAAAAAGCTTATCCACCACGATCAAGTTGGTTTAATCCCTGGGATGCAAGGCTGGTTCAGCATACACAAATCAATAAATGTAATCCATCACATAAACAGAACCAATCACAAAAACCACATGATTATCTCAATAGACGCAGAAAAGGCCTTTGACAAAATTCAACACTCTTTCATGATAAAAACTCTCAATAAACTGGGTTTCGTATCAATGGAACATATCTCAAAATAATAAGAGCTATTTATGACAAACTCACAGCCGATATCATATTGAATGGTCAAAAACTGGAAGCATTCCCTTTGAAAACTGGCACAAGACACAGATGCCCTCTCTCACCACTCCTATTCAACATAGTGTTGGAAGTTCTGGCCAGGGCAATCAGGCAAGAGTAATAAATAAAGGTTATTCAAATAGGAAGAGAGGAAGTGAAATTATCTCTGTTTGCAGATGACATGATTGTATATTACAAAACCCCATTGTCTCAGCCCCAAATCTCCTTAAGCTGATAAGTAATTTCAGCAAAGTCTCAGGTTACAAAATCAATATGCAAAAATCAGAAGCATTCCTATACACCAATAACAGACAAACAGAGAGCCAAATCATGAGTGAACTCCCATTCACAATTGCTACTAAGAGAATAAAATACCTAGGAATACAATTTACAAAGGATATAAAGGACCTCCTCAAGGAGAACTACAAACCATTGCTCAAGGAAATAAGAGAGGACACAACCAATTGAAAAACATTCCATGCTCATGGATAGGAAGAATCAATATCAAGATAATGGCAATACTGCCCAAAGTAATTTATAGATTCAGTGCTACCCCCATCAAGCTACCACTGACTTTCTTCACAGAAATGGAAAAAACTACTTTAAACTATGTATGGAATCAAAAAGTGCTTGCATAGGCAAGACAATCCTGGGCAAGAAGAACAAAGCTGGAGGCATCATGCTACCTGACTTCAAACTATACTTCAAGGCTACAGTAACCAAAACAGTGTGGTACTGGTACCAAAACAGATATATAGACTAAAGGAATAGAACAGAGGCCTCAGAAATGACACCACACCTCTACAACCATCTGATCTTTGACAAATCTGACATAAGCAATGGGGAAAATATTCCCTATTTAGTAAATGTTGGGAAAACTGGCTAGCCATATGCAGAAAACTGAAACGGAACCCCTTCCTTACACCTTATACAAAAATCAACTCAAGATGGATCAAAGACTTAAATATAAGACCTAGGACCATAAAAATTCTAGAAGAAAACCTGGGCCATACCATTCAGGACGTAGGCATGGGCAAAGACTTCATGTCTAAAACACTAAAAGCAATGGCAACAAAAGCCAAAATTGACAAATGGGATCTAATTAAACTAAAGAGCTTCTGTACAGCAAAAGAATCTATCATCAGAGTGAACAGGCAACCTACAGAATGGGAGAAAATTTTTTAATGTATCTGACAAAGGGCTAATATCCAGAATCTACAAAGAACTTAAACAAATTTACAAGAAAAAAAAACTCCATCAAAAATGTGCAAAGTATATGGACAGACACTTCTCAAAAGAAGACATTTAAGCAGCCAACAGACATATGAAAAAACGCTTATCATCATTGGTCATTAGAGAAATGCAAATCAAAACCACAATGAAATACCATCTCATGCCAGTTAGAATGGCGATCATTAAAAAATCAGGGAACAACTGATGCTGGAGAGGATGTGGAGAAATAGGAATGCTTTTACACTGTTGGTGGGAGTGTAGATTAGTTCAACCTTTGTGGAAGACAGTGCGGTGATTCCTCAAGGATCTAGAACTAGAAATACTATTTGACCCAACAATTCCATTACTGGATATATACCCAAAGGATTATAAATCACTCTACTATAAAGACACCTGCACATGTATGTTTATTGCAGCACTATTCACAATAGCAAAGACTTGGAACCAACCCAAATGTCCATCAATGATAGACTGGATAAAGAAAATGTGGCACATATACACCATGGAATACTATGCAGCCATAAAAAAGGGATGAGTTAATGTCCTTTGCAGGGACATGAATGAAGCTGGAAACTATCATTCTCAGCAAACTGTCACAAGAACAATAAACCAAAGACCGCATGTTCTCACTCATAAGTGGGAATTAAACAATGAGAACACATGGACATAGGGAAGGGAACATCACACACTAGGGCCTGTTGAGGGGTGGGGGGCTAGGGGAGTGATTAAATTAGGAGAAATACCTAATGCAGGTGCCAGGTTGATGGGTACAGCAAACCACCACGGCACGTGTATATCTATGTAACAAAACTGCATGTTCTGCACATGTACCCCAAAATTTAATGTATAATAATAAGAAAAAGAATTTTAAGTTTTGGGGAGGAGACAGTGAGAATGATTTGGATATAGTAATGAGGTGTAGGTATGACTCTTCTTTCAAGATAATTTAACTTGAAAGTTTCCCAGGGATTCATAAGACAGAGTCAGTTCTTGGCTGAAAGTAAGAGGAGGGTGAAGATAATATCAAAGCAGTTGAGAATGGAGGTGATTCTGAGTGATGAAGGATTGCAGTTGCAGAAGGAAGAATGGCAGGAAAGGGAAGTTTGGGAGAGGTGGGGTTGGGAGCTATACATGACAGGAAGTATTTGTCAGGTTTGGATATATATGCCAAGAGACAGGAGGAAGGAAAGCCTGGATTTATAGCAATGTCACGATGCATGGACTACACTAGTAGAAGAGAGAGAGCAATTTTAATAGTTGCTATATTAGAAATACTGGGAATAGAAAAAGATTAAAAAATGATTTTTAGAAACATTTAATATGTAATCAGCTGTGTAAACTCATACTTTGCTATACAATGAAGACCATAGTAAAGATCTAAATTATTAAAAATTCAGATTTTGCTTTTTAATGATGGTACCCAGCTCTATGTGAGCGACACTAAGAAACTCATTTAGGTATATCCAACTGTCTTTTTCATACCTTCCTAAAACCACTGTAGCAATCAGTGACAAGATCACAGAAGAATTCTATTAATATTTTGAATGAATAGAAAAATAGTTAAATGATTCCTCCTGGTCCCCCCGTCCTCTATCCTGTATCTCAGACACATGCTTCCTGAACAGAAATCAGTATTTACAATAGAATGTTAAAATTTTTGCTCTAATGTAAAACAGGAAGCTATGCATTGACAAGAAAAGTGAAACACTTGAACTTTTAGTTCAAATAAGAGTATGAAACTTTAACTGAGAAAAGAGGAATACTTAGATTTCTCAGGTTAGTTAAATACTTCTATTAATACCTCAGAGTCTTCCATTTTGCTTATTTGAAAAGACAATTTATCATCAGTTAATAATAAGATATTCTTTTCAGAGACATCTTAGAAATAACAATTGCACAGGATAAAGAAATTCAGGTTCTAAAGTTTTTGTGGTATTATTATATCCATGGATTCTGAGATAAAAAGATAATTTTCATCAGTTAATAAGGTATTTCCAAAGACATCTTGGAAATAGCATTTGCACATTCCAAATGTGCAAATGGATAAAGAAAGTCAGGCTCTAAAGTGTTTGTGCTATTTATTGCATCTGTGGATTTGGGGATTTGTTTTCTAAGCTTATTTATGAAGCTGAGAATCATTATGTTTTAATATAATTGCAGTATTTCATGCAGGATTCTTGATGATACAGAAGGTTTGCTGTGTCAAGTGGAGCACTGTAATGGGCTCCTTCTTGCTCACCGTAAGCCAGATGACTTAAAAACCTTTTTGCATCCTAATTTAATTTGAAATATTCAGAAGTCATAACTTTGGAAGAAACACACTAAATTATACTGCAATGCTGTGAGATTTAAAAAAATCTTTTGGAAACAACATAAAGTCAGAAGCATCAAAGTTCTTCTTTGATGATGTTTCTCAGACATTCTCAAAGTGTGTACACAATGATTCAGAAACTTTCTTAACTACAGAAGGCCCTCTGCAGCATTAACAACCAGACATTCGATAAGTTATGCACACACCACACACACACACACACACACACTCACATAAATAAATACATATATACACATATATATGGTTTTTGTTTTTTCAATGGAAAAAGCAATTTATTCTATTTTAAGCATTTACACAGTTAGTCATGGACAGTAACAGGCCTGCTGGTGAAACAGGTCACCCAAAATGGAGACAGCATCAAACTAGTGGTCAAGGACTAACTTCTAAAAAAAAAAAGTCACTCTTGTCAAGGATTAATTTAATTTTAAAAGCAAATACAAGTTATTGACTCACTCTTCTCAACTTGAGCCTGAAAAACTTGTGGATATAGCATAAGAAGAAAAATAATCACAAATAATATTTCCCTTTCTATAGCTCCTTTAGTCCTGGGTTTTCTACTAGAAAATTCCTGAAGAAAATTTCAATGTAAGACTATGGCTTTTCTGAATCAAGTCCACCCATTAATATTTAGAAAACACCCACTGGTTGGGCTAGTAGCATGACTAGTGGTATCTATTATAGAGGGATACTCATTCAAACAATACTTCCAAACAGAGACTCATGGAACAGATGACTGGAAGCATCTTTACCATAGTAAAGATCTAAATGGAAGATTACTATGGTAAAGACGACTGGAAGCATCTCTATCTCCAAATAGTGCTGTATGCCCTGTAAAGATGGTCTTTACATCCAACACTTTTTCTTCATTTGAAACAGCACTGATGTCCCATAAGCAGATGGTGTGGTTATCTGAAGTAATAAGTAAGCGTCCACTGAGATTTGGGTTCCTTAAAAGCCCACAGCCTGCCTTCTGATGTCCACAGAGATGCAAATCTGGAATGCACTCTTCAGAGGGTCTGGTTTAGAAGGATGTTTTGTATAGTCAAAGACAAAAACATCACTGGATGGAGTCTTTGTTGTGATGCTACAAGGGTGTTGGGGGAATATATCAGGCCCTGTTTACTTCTTCAGCTTGGTGTTGATTTCTCTTTCAATTTTTCCACTAACCGAACCTCAACCTCCACATTCTCCTTTCTTGCTGTTGTAGTGTGATGCGTCAAGCTGAGCATCATCACTAGGAAGCTGCACAAGGTGGTTTTGTTCAACTGATGTGTGTGTACCCGGGACAAGTCGATGACTGCTGAAATCTTTCCCTTCTGGTCTGGTTACATCTGGAAGCCACTGTGCAGTTAGGCTGGGCCACTCCAGAGCCTGCGTCATCACCAAATCATAAGGAAAAGAGGTGTTATTTTTCCATATTTTGTACTCCTCCTTGATCACATGTTCTTCCACTGCGTTGTCAAAGGCTGCTTCCTTGTTGGTCATGGCAGGCAGGTGAGCCAGGGAAATCCTGGAGTTGAGCATTGTGGGATGGGAAGAGAGGCTGCGGATTATATATAAATGTTAATAAGGATGTATAAATTATATTCGCAACTCTTAATTGGTGCTAGTAGCAAGAGAAATAGAAGCTTAAAATATCCAACTAGTTAATAAGGCATTAAAGCAGAAAATTTCCATCATTGTAAATAGAGTCCTAGGAATCACACTAGATTTCTTTGTAAGTTAAATTAAAAATAAAAAGACGTTACATTGAATAGGCTAATACTAAATTTCCTTTATTAAATATACATGTTTGGTTACTTTTTATAATGGAAGATGTGCCAGCCTATACTGCTCTACATTTTTACTAATTTCACTACATTTATCTAAGTGAATATTTAGCTTTGGAATAGAGCGTTCCTTGCCATAATCCAACTTAAATAAAACTACGCATTTATCTTTAAGCAATTAGTTATGAAATATGCTTTAAAAACTTCTGAATAATTTCAGAGATCCTCCACATTTAAAGAATTCTTGTCACAACAAACCTTAACCTAGGCATTTCAAAAGGTTATGCCATTCCTCCAAAAAGAAAAATAATTAAAGCAGTAAATAAACATGTGAATAAAGGAGAGGACTCTATGCCATTTATGTTTCTTTACTGTGCTAATTTGTATTTATCAAGTTTTTGAAACTCATCACAAAATATATTATTATCTTTTTGATATTGAGTCTTCCTATATATTAATCTGGTTTATCACTCCACTTATTTATTAGGTCTTTTTTACACATGCATTAGTTATTTTTGAAAAATAATTTTATCTATAAAGATCTTGAATATATTTAATTTGACTTATTCCTATATGACACTTGGGATGCTGTTTCTGTGAGTTTGGTTTTTTAAATTTTTATTTTGAAATCAGTTTTGCTAAATATTAAAACATTGATTTTTACATTGATTTTATACATTTTAATTTGGTTTATTTGGCTTTATTTTATCTTTAGATTCTATTGAGTTTTCTGTATTGACAATAATTGTAGAAAATTACGAAAATATTTAAAGTAATTCCTTTGCTATTCCTGTATGATTTATTCCTTTTTCTACTTTTATTGGGCTACATAGGACTTCTAGTAAATATCCTGTTGAATAGAATCCACATTAGTGGGTAATTTTGTTTTGTTTCTTACGTTTAGATAATATTTTTATAGTTATTTTATCACACTGATGTTTGCTACAGGTTTTTTGATAAGTAGCTTTTGTTCAATAACATAGTTTTTCTTATAATTCTGTATGTGTTTCATACATGAGCTTTAAATTTTACCAAATTCTTTTATTTTAACTACCACTAAAATCACTTTAAATGATTCATGTATCAAAATTAATTAGATCTCTTTGCATTCCTAGGAATAATTCCACCTGATCATGGTGTGTGTACGTGTGTGTGTGTACATAAACATATATGCATTTATATCACTGGTATGCTATTATTTTATTTATGGTTTTGTATTTATCTTTACAAAAGCAATTGCCCCACAATTTTCTTTGCTTTCAATACTGAACCACTGATACTAGGTTGGGTAATCTGATTTATTCATTCTACCAATTTAAATATCAATTTTACTTAAAACTCATCCTCACAGAAACACCTAGAATAATGTTTGACCAAATACCTGGGCAACTTATGGTCCACTCAAGTTATAAAAGTAACCATCACAAATGCCTTTCTCTATTATTACTATTACATTCAACTAGATATGTAAAAATACCTGTAATTTTTTGTCTTTTAAAATATTTAACCAACATTTTACATATGACAGAATTTATCCATTTCTTAAAAATCCCAATATATATCAACTGTAAACTATATCATGTGGTCATGGTGTTATTTTTGTGACTACATTCCTTACTAGTGTTCCATATTCAAGTTATTAGTCTTCTCAAGGAACTAGCATATGATTTTGTTGATAAGATCTATTATTTCTTTGCTTTCCATTTCATCTGTTTCTGCTTTTATGTTTATATTTTCCTCCTTCTTTCTTGGATTTTATGTTGTTCCTGAATTGAATACTTAGCTTATGAACTTTAGCTCTTTCCTTTTTTTTCTAATGTGAGTATTACAGTTATTATACTCTAAATATCTCTTGCTTCATATCTCAAATTTTTGTAGAATTTCCTTTTCATTTGGAACTGAATATTTAATGCTTTACGTTATGATGTTATCTGTAACTTTTGAATGTTTCAATGATTCAAAAGGAGCAGATCAGCAGTGTAGTTTTAAATTTTAAACCATAAAACTCTCTTCGTACTATTCATACTAGAGAAGGCAAAAGTGCTATAAATAGAGAAGCCAAAACTTCATGTTTGCATCCAACGGTCGTTTATTTCTTGCTCAACAGATGTTAGTGAACTCTTCATACGGTGATCATCTGAGAACTCCTCCTTCCATCTTCTAACCTACCTGGGAACTGGTGATTTTAAAAGCTCCTCACTAGTTTTGAAATCACATATTTTACCATTCTCAATCTTACTGTATTTTGTTGTTTTTACAACAGAGATAATATCTATTTCTCAGTGTCATCAAAATATAAAATTATGTAGAAAAAAGTTTGAAAAGCTATAGAGGATCACATTCCAATTTATAATATATCATATACAGCAGAATTTAAATATTATACTCTGAGGAGAAAGAAAAAAATTATTTCTCAGTAGGTGTTCTTTCTGTTAGATAGTTAGCTTGTATATGTTCTTGTAAATTTTGTATTGTAATGTGTTTTATTTTTAGTCAATATTTTTCAAATTTTCTTTCCTGTAACTAGTGGTATAACAAATATTATATCCTGTAACTAGTGGTATAACTAGTGGTATAACAAATATTGTATCCTTCAATATTTATGTCTTCATTTTTGGAGAAGATGCTTAAAGATGGGACTACTGTGTCAAATTGACTACTTGATCAAATTCTAACCAACAATGACTGGGACTTCAATCTCTACTGCACTGGTTGTAATTAGATTTCAGAGCCTAGAAATTCTGGAATGTTAGTTTTCAGTTGTTAAATTTTGTTTTTCAGATTAGTGCTCTGCAAAAGGAGATAGGAAATTATGAATAATAAATGTGCATTCCTTTTATCACTGACCCTGGGGAAGTGACTTGTAGGCACTAATGTTATTTGTCCTCAGCCTATATTCTAGATCTAATTTCCTCCTACTCTTCTGCTCAAATTAATTCAGCTATAAAGGTCTCTAATTGTACCGTTACAAAGCCATTGAACTTTGCTGATTTCGACTAAAATATTACCTCCTGAGAGAGGATTTCCGGGACTACTGTATTTGTTTTCTAGAGTTGCCATAACAAAGTATTACAGACTGGGTGTCTGAGACAATATAAATTTATTTTCTCACAATTCTGGAGGCTAAAATCTGAGATCAAGATGTTGGCAGTGTTGATTTCTTCTGAGGCCTCTCTCCTTCACTTGTAAATAACCGTCTTCTGTGTCTTCATGTCATCTTCTCTATCTGTGTCCAAATTTACTCTTCTTATAAAGACACCAGTCATATTTGATTAGACCCCACCCTAATGACCTCATTTTAACTAATTACCTCTCTAAAGTCTCTATCTCCAAATACAATCATATTCTGAGGTACGGGGGATTAGAGCTTCAGCCTATGAATTTGGGGGGAACATAATTCTGCCCATAATAGTATATAGCTCTACCTCAGAGTCACATTATTATTATTGTTGTTATTGTTATGAAATAAAATGACACCTTGAATATCCATTTTCAGAATGAATTATTCATTCAATGGCTTATAACTGTAAGTGAACTGTATCCAATTATTTCTGTAGTTATTTGGACCTGTCATATTTACTTGGATTCTGAATAATAACCATAGTGTTAAATATATTCACCACTTTATAATAAAACATATTCAGTCAATTCAGCTTGCATTTACATATTGTATGACTAAGATTTGTAATTCTATATCAGTGCTTTAAAAATTCAATTTTATGCGATAATACTGCTCTGACTGGCTAGAAAGATAGGGATTAATAATGGAAGTTCAAAAACAGACTTCTTAAACACTAGTTGGAGATATTCTGGAGTGAGTGGAAACTTTAAATTGGGAATTATATCAGATGTTCTGGAGTTTCCTTCTACAGCTCAGAAATGGCTATTTAATTCATCTTCCTATTCCTATATTTCTAAAGTCATATGTGCATGAAATGACTGTTTTCCATGTGCAAAGATTAACTAAATTAAGTCTGAATATCCATCTACCCACCTACCCATCGATAAAACCCTCCACAAAAATTAAGTTTTTAAACATTTTAGAGCTATTAATTAAAAATACACACATACACACACACACACATAATTATTTGAGTAAGATTACCTGATATTTAAAATGTAGTTGAACTGATCATATATATCATGGCTTATCCCTAGATATGAAACGCATGTAATGCATTTTAATACTTTTAATATACTGCATGGTTTGTTATACTAACTGCAAATATTAAATGGTATTTTGCTAACTTTCTACTTGTGAGAAAAACATCTAGTACATATGTGAGTGAAATTTTAATTGAACAGATGGTTCTTACAGGTGAAGATTGAACAATAAAAAATTCTAAGTTATTCAAGTGGTTTGTGCTATAATATTGGATTACGTTGTTTCTAGGGAGCAGAAAATATTGAGAAATATATACCTTTAGAAGTTTGTAGAAACAGCTTTATACATGAAAAAAATACTAATTTCTTTAAAACTCATTCATTCAGTTGCTTACCAGCAAAATTCTGTAGTCAATTAATATAGCTTAAATGAAGTATTCATCTCTCAGCAATCATTACATTACAAATTAAATTTTAGTACACTTCAACTTGTGTAAGTGCCATCAAAGACTGAAGTCCTATTGGCTAAAGCATCATTGTCATCTCAATTGTATTTTTCCCTTTGGAGATGTGAATTATTCCTTTCTTATGATGTTACAGAAAGATAGATTATGAAATGCTTCATTTTTCTGCATATTTTTAGTAGTTCACTTTTAATAAATTTGAACTTAAATCTTACATTGATGTCTGGATGGTCATAAATATGTAGTAATCATAAAACTCTTTTCTTGTGAAGCTAATTTACAAATAAAGAGAATACTTATAATTTACAACTTAAACCTGAGGAACCCTTATGTGCTGCATTGAGCAAAGATTATACTGATGCATTTAAATCACTCAATCTTACTTTTTTATGGCCAAATTCTGAATGATGATCATTTTGAAATTGCAATTTGTGTGTAGAACAGATGTGTAAGGCTTAGTTAAAAATGAAATCTCCATAAAAGTAATCTTAGTTGTCAAGTGACTGTTCACATACAAAAGGGGTTTTTATTCACGGGAGAGGATTTAAAACCAAGTTAAAGTATTTAAATAAATATTTTAAGTACATGTTCTTATAGCATGCGTGCAAAGCCAGGTTATTTACTAAGAATGGGCATGTTGTTTCCCAAGTGGAGTTTATTATTGACCTAAGAATGAAGGAATTTATGAAATAAATATGCATGCAAATTGTAATCTCTTAGAGTTGAATCTTCTTATGCTAAAAATATAACTTTTTAAAAACTCGATCAAATAGAAAGTAAAATTTAAACATCTTTGAAAATTATCATCATCAAACATTCAGCCAAATGCACTTTTAAAAACTTGACTGAAAATAATTGATATATTAGATATAAGAGCCAACACAATTTGGTATTATAAATAAATAATAAATTAATTGAATTAATTCATTGAAAATGTTTCCTCTAGAATAGTTCCAGCTTTGTCTTGCCAGTAGCAATGTATTCCAGTGTCAGGTTCCTCATGGCCTTTCCAGAAGAATGTGAGGTCATTCTTTTTCATTTTCACCAATATGATAGATGAGAAGTATTATCTTAATGATGTTTTAATTTGCACTTCTCTAATTATAAATGAGGATAAATATTGTTACACATGTTTAAGAGCCCAGTTACATACCTTTAATGTGTTTTCTGTGTATGTCTTTCGCTTAATTTTCAATTTTTTGCCTAGTGTCACTAATTTTTAAAAGTTCTTTATATTATTAGGAACATTAGCCCTTCATTTGTAGTATATATTGCAAATATTCATCTCAAGTGTTGCAGTGGTCTTTTGAGTATAAGGTGTTTTTTAGCCATAAAATTTGCCGTCATTTTTTAGGTAAAGTTACTGATATTTTATTTATATGATTTTGGAAATTTAACTAGAAAGTCTTTTTTTTTTTTTTTTACACTGAGATTAAAGAGGAATTCACAGGTGTTTTCTTCCACAACTTGTATGGCTACAATTTTTTCTACATTTAGATCTATAATCCATTTGGAGTTAAGTTCTTGAGTATGATAGTGAAGTATGGATCTAATTTTATCTTTTTCCAAATGGTTAACCAATTGTCCCTGAACCATTTATTAAAATGTCCTTTGTTGCCTTGGTAATTTGAAGTGCCACCTTTATCATGCTCTATATGATAAATTTCTATATATACTTGGGTCTACTTCTGGATGTTTATTCTATTCCAGTGATCTACTTGCCTATTCATATGCCAGCATCTCATAGTTTTAGTTTATTAATAGAGCACTTATCCCAACAGCTTTTCAAATTGATCTTGTTTGTTGCATATGTCAATAGTTCTTTTCTATTCCTGATAGTATTCCAACGTAAGAATATTTCACAGTTGTTTAGCCATTTTTCTATTGATGGCCACCTGAAGTGTCTCCAGGTTTGTTTACATATTGAGTAAAGATGTTAGGAACAGTCTTGTAAAAATTTTTTTGTGGGTAGATATTTCAAATTCTATTGGTTAAATACCTACAGGTGGAATGACTGTGATGTAGAATAAAAATTTTTGTTTATTTGTTTTGCTTTAGTTAGTTTTCAAGTTTTACAAGAAACTGCCACACATTTGCCAAACATGGTTTACTACTTTATAATCTCACCAATGATGTGAGAGTCCCAATTGCTGCACACCCTTGACAATATTTGGTGATGTTACTCTGTTTTTCTTTTCTGTCTTTCTGATGGATCTGAGCTCTCATTGTGGGTTTATTTTTTATTTTCCTCATAACAAATAATGTTGAACATTTTTCTAATGTTTATTGACAACTTTTATGTTTCCTTTATAAGGCATCTATTAATTATGATGTTGGCTATACATTTTTCATGCATATCTTCATTAGTTGAAGGAAGCCTTTATATATTTGCAACTGGCTGAGTTATTGTAGGTATGGATTGCATCTTAACAAATTCTTTTTCTAGATTTATTAAAATGGCCTTAAGCTTTTTTTCTTTTAATTCTGTTAATACTGTGCCTTATGAGAACAGATTTTCAAATTTTAAACCAATTTTGTCTTAATAGTTTATTGTCTTTTCAATTTTTTATTGGATATATTGGCTAACATGTGGTAAGTATTTTTTCATCTACATTCATAAGGGGTATTGATCTGAAAGTTTCTTTTATTTTAATATCTGTTAGATTTTGGTTTCAAGTTATGTCAGTCTCATATAATGCATTTGGAGGTATTCCTTTAACATCCTCAGAAGAATCTCTGTACTACTATTGATATATATTTGATATGGTTTGGAGGTGTCCCCACCCAAATATCACCTTGAATTGTAATAATCCCACATGCCAAGGTTGGGGCCAAGTGGAGAAAATTGAATCATGTGTGTGAATTCCCTCATACTGTTCTCATGGTAGTGAATAACTCTCACAAGATCTGATGGTTTTATATATGGGAATTCCCCTGCACAAGCTCTCTTGCCTGACACCATGTAAGACATGACTCCTCATTCACCTTCAGTCATGACTGTGAGGCCTCTCCAGCCACGTGGAACTGTGAGTCCATTAAAACTTTATTTCTTTATAAATTATCCAATCTCACATATGTTTTATTAGCAGCATGAGAACAGACTAACGCAATATTCACATCGTGTTTGTTAGAATTCACCAGTGAAATCATGTGGGCATGAAGTTTTCTTTATGTGACTATGCTTTATAGCAAATTCAATTTCTTGAATAGACGGGGATACTCAGATTTTATATTTCATCATGTGTCAGTTTTTATAAGTTACATCTGTAAGAATATTTTCTATTTGATTTAAGTAGTCACACCCTTTGGGTGAATCCAGTTTTTTAAATAATATTCACTTCTTATCTTTCTAATATCAAAAGGATATGTAGCCATTTTCCAGATTTTGTTCTTGATATTGCTAACTTGTGATGTCTCTCTTTTTCTCTTAATCAGTATAGATAGTTATCGATTTTGTTGATACTTCTTAAAAAATAAATTTTGGCTTTAATGTCAGCTATTATATGTCTGTTTCTGTTTCAATCATTTTAATTTTTTTATTATTTTCTTTGTTCTATGAATTTCAAATATACTTTTGTCTTAATTATTTAACAAAATCTCTTCTTAAGAAGAGATTCAGGTATTTGATTATAGACCTTTCTTCTTCTCTAACACAATAATTTTATTTTATTTATTTATTTTATTCCTTCATCTTTTATTTTAAGTTCAGGGGTACATGTGCCATCAGGTTTGTTACATAGGTAAACGTGCACCATGGTGGTTTGCTGCACAGATCATCCCATCACCTAGGTATTAAACCCAAAATTCATTGGCTGTTCTTCCTGATGCTCTCTCTCCCCCAATCCCCAAAATGACAGGCCCCAGTAGGTGTTGTTCCTCACCATGTGTCCATGTGTTTCATCATTCAGCTCCCACTTATAAGTGAGAACATGTGGTGTTTGGTTTTCTGTTCTTGTGTTAGTTTGCTGAAGTTAATGGCTTCCAGCTCCATCCACGTCCCTTCGAAGGATATAATCTCCTTACTTTTTATGGCTGCATAGTATTCCATGGCACCATATTTCCTTTATCCAGTCTATCATTGATGAGCATTTAGGTTGATTCCATGTCTTTGCTGTTGTGAATAGTGCTGCAATGAACATACATATGCATGTATCCTCATAATAGAATGATTTATATTCCTTCGGGTACATACCTAGTAATGGGATTGCTGGTTCAAACGATATTTCTGCCTCCATGTCCTTGAGGAATTGCCACACTGTCTTCCACAATGATTGACTTAATTTACACTTCCAAAAACTGTGTAAAGATGTTCTTTTTTTCTCCACAACTTTGCCAGCATCTGTTGTTTCTTGATGTTTTAATAGCCATTTGGACTGGTGTGAGATGGTATCTCATTGTGGTTTTGATTTGCATTTCTCTAATGATCAATAATGTTGAACATTTTTCATGTTTGTGGGCCACATGTATTTCTTCTTTTGAGAGTGTCTGTTTATGTCCTTTGCCCACTGTTTAACAGGGTTGTCTGTTTTTTTTTCTTGTGAATTTGTTTAAGTTATATATGGTTGCTGGATATTAGACCTTTGTCAGATGGATAGATTGCAAAACTTTTCTTCCCTTCTGTATGTTGTCTGTTCATTCTGATGACAGTTTCTTTTGCTGTGCGGAAGCTCTTTAGTTTAATTAGATCTCATTTGTAAAGTTTTGCTTTTGTTGCAATTGCTTTTGGCATTTTTGTACAGAAATATTTGCCTGGTCCTATATCCTAAATGGTATTGCCTATATTTTCTTATAGGGTTTATATAAGTTTTGATTTTACATTTAAGCCTTTGAGCCATCTTGAGTTAATTTTGTTATATGGTGTAAGGAAAGAGTCCATTTTCAATTTTCTGCATATGGCTAGCCTGTTCTACCAGCACCATTAATTAAACAGGGAGTCCTTTCCCTATTTCTTGTTTTTGTCAGGTTTGTTGAAGATCAGACGGTTGTAGGTGTGCAGTCTTATTTCTGAGTTCTCTATTCTGTTCCCCTGATTCATGTGTCTGTTCTTGTACCAGGACCATGCTGTTTCCGTTACTGTAGCCTTATAGTATATTTTGAAGTCGTGTAGGGTGATGCCTCCAGCTCTGTTCTTTTTGCTTAAGATTGTCTTGGCCATTTGGACTCTTTTTGGGTTCCATATGAATTTTAAGATAGTTTTTTTCTAATTCTGTGAAGAATGTCCAAAAACAGTTTAAATGGGAATAGCATTGAATCCATATATTACTTTGGGCAGTATGACCATTTTTATCAATATTGATTCTTCCTATCCATGAGAATGGAATGTTTTTCCATTTGTTGTGTCTTCTCTGATTTCACTGAGCAGTGGTTTGCAGTTTTCCTTGATGAGGTCCTTTATTTCCCTTGTTAGCTGCATTCCTAGTAATACAATAATTTTAAAGCTATACAATTATAAACACCACAGTAATGCTACTGACTTCCAGCCATATTACTTGAAATCAGGGATTCTCAACAGTATTGATTTTTGAACAGGATGTCTTTGTTTTGTGTAGGGGGGCAAACTTATGCAATATAAGATGTTTGGCAGCATCCCTCACTTCTACTCAGTAAATGTCAGTAACTCTTCATCTTGTGGTAACAATACAAATTGTTGCCAAATATTGCCAAGTGTCCCCGGGAGGCAGAGGCAAAATCATCCCCAACTGACCACTTCTTCTTCATGTAAGTCTTCATACACATATAAATTTCTGTTAATTTTTGTATGATTAATTTTAATATGAATTATCTACCAACAATCACCTGACATTTGAGCAAAGACCACACAATAAATAATATCTTAACTTGGGTTCTCCCTGAAGCAAATTTGAGAAAAAGATGTGAATACAAGCAGTTTATTTGGGAAGTGATCACAGGAAATTCTGATACTTGAATGGAGGAGTAAGAAAAATAAGGGAAAGAAGACTATAACAGTTGGGTAACAGAACAGGTTCTAATTATGGGCAATTTTTATTCATTTTTGCTGAGGATTTCTGGGAGGTTTAAAAATATGAATTGTCCTAACCTAGAGCAAAAGAGCTACATATTTATAATTTACTCCCATCAGTTATTGTTGGGGATGTTTGCTGAGGCATTAATTTCCTGGCATTTCAGCTAAAACTGCCCCATTCGTAAAGTAAGGACTCAGGTCCAGAGATTGTTGACAAGAAAGACACTTCCAGGTGTTTACAACCAGAACCTACTGGAGAAGAAGAGTACAGTGAATGTGGAGAGGATATGGGCAGGGTTCTATTGGTAGAGTCACCACAATAAACTACCAAAAAAGGGGGGTGAGGAGGACTGAAAAAAGAGAGAAATTAGAAGATATAAATAACTTCAAAATTCTCTACTTGATATTCTCAGAAAGATATATGGTGCTATGGGAAACTCAGAAGACAAGAACAATTTGTTTTACAAATAAATTATTACTGCTGATATATTACAAAAGAGGAATATTTAAATAAAAATTTAAAAATTATTTCAGAGAATAGAACAAGTGAGTGTTTTAAACCCATGAGAGATTAAAAAAAATGATTGAGACAAAACCAGTATGATCAAAATCTAACAGTACTTTTAGAAAATAAAAAGATAATTAAGTTAATAAGAAAAAATTAAGTCAAACACAAAGAAAGGGAGATCAAAATGATATTGAAAAGATCAACAGTGATACTTGATATTAGGATGCATGGTAAATTCTTTTTTAAATACCGAAAAAAATTATTTTAAATCTTGAATGCTATGCCTAATCAAATTATATATTACATGGAAGGTGAGAGTGAAGATTTGTTTAAATCTGATATGACTCAAGAATTTATGACCTATATATTAAATCATCATCTTTTATTCATTGTTATTTGCCAGTAGAACAGTGTAGTAAAACCAGAAATAGAAACATATGGGATGAATTAAATAGTGTATTAAACTCGGAAATGCTGCGGAGACAAGTTCAAGTATGACAGTATTTCAGCCACCTAGAGATCATTTGCTTTGTATTAGAACAGCAGAATATCTGGGAGAAAGACAGTAGCAAATTAAAAAAGAAGGAGGACTTCATAGAATATTTCATATATTTAGAAATTTCAAATGAGAATAGGCAAATGACAGATTTGATGGAAAAATTGGAAAAATTGAAAGAAAAAATTTAAAATGTATGCATGTAAAATTGAGAAAATAATCTCCAAGAGACTGCAGACTGTACATGACAAGGTAAATGATCAGACAGTATTAATTACATTAGCAGTGAATAATCTTTACGTAATCATTGTATTGATTGAATTGTTATTGACATTAGAATTAGAAGAATGGAGTAGATAAAATAATAGTGTAAGGTAACAAAATTTTAATCTAATACAATGTCCATGAATAAAATTGAAATATCCAGACATCATTCTAGCATATAATTTAGAAATATGTAAATAAATATTAGGAGAAACAGCTAAGCTATTAAAAATTATCTTCCTCTTGAGAAATGAATAAGAAGAAATGTATTAAATATTACTAATTTTTCCTTTGTAATATTGTTAGTGTTATATTTTTTATAACTATTTTACTTTTAAGAAGAATATATTGTTTCAGTAAAAAGTAAAAGAAAATATTTAAAGATATATTAATTTAAATTTTTTCTAGCCATTACTGCTAAATTTGATATATTTAATATTCAAGTATTTTTACATAATAGAATAAAACTTTTAATTGAATTATAAGGAACTCTGAAAATATTAATAAAACAAAATTAATTTCCCACATTTTATTAAATATTTTATAAACACTTCACCTATTACCTAATATAAGTACCTGATTAAAAACTGATTGTGATGATAATAGAATAAAAAACCTATATTGCAATAAAACCCAAAAAGAGAAAGAATGGTGCCAGAACCAAAAAAATTAAGAAATATCAAGAGCTGATTAGAATTGCATTCATTCACCCAACTGGTTTAAATTAATAAATTTTTCTGAGTGATTTATTAAAAGTTTAAGATTAAACCCCAGATTTTTCATATAATTTAGAAACTCGAGTTGTTTTATTTAGTATGACATACAGTTTTTACACAACATTAGAATATATGAATCATTATTTTTCAAAATTACAGTACTCACAAAAAGCCATAAAAGGCAGATGTACACCTAGGACTGTATGTGTGTTTTCTAAGAAATATATCCTAAATACTAGCAGAAATCCTACTGCCCTACAAAAGGTATTTTAAAAATAATGAATGTTATTTTATATGTATAAAATTTACTAATATATCATCTTTGGAATCATTATTAAAAGACGAAATATTTTGAGAAGTCCAAACATTAATTTTGTTTAACTGAATGAATCTTACATTATTAAAATCAGAATGATATTTTAATAAATCATTTTAAACAACGTTAATCCAGTGAACATGTTAATTGTAAACCTTGAACATTTCTTTGAAAGTTTTGACTTAGGGGCAGATAAAGCCATGTGTTAACCACTGGTCAGATAGTCTCGCAATATAAAACTTAATTTGTATTTTAAGCCTTCATATTTGATTGACACTAAATGGAATTTATTCTTGTTTACACATATTGTATGAGTGGTTATTACAGAGCAATGAGGTGGATTCTGAAGAAATATACTGATGCTATGAGAGCTGTAAAAAAGGAAAGGCAGAATGTAATATGGGCAATGAGGAAAGGCTTCGCTGTGAAAGGGACATTTGAGCTGAGCTTTGCAGGTTATGTCTTGGATAACTAGTTGGGAGTTTGTGGATAGAAGTACATTTCAGACAGAAGAATAAGCATATACAAAAGTCTTCAAAGATACCTGCAACAACCAAAGAGCTACACAAATGTGTGATGAAGTACAAAATGTAGGTGGCACACAATGAAAGATGATCCAGCAGTAACACACAAGGGACAGATGCTGGAAGACTTTATGGGAGATGGCAAAGATTTTGGTTTGTACTTTAAGGAAGGGGCTGAGGGTTGAGGAGGGGGAGATAACCCATTTTAAATATTTAAATGGTTTCAGTATACTAAAGAATAGAAGTGCAATGAATAAAAATATCTCATCCCAGCACTTTGGGAGGCCGAGGCGGGCGGATCACGAGGTCAGGAGATCAAGGTCATCCTGGTTAACATGGTGAAACCCCGTCTCTACTAAAAATACAAAAAAAATTACCCAGGCATGGTGGCAGGCGCCTGTAGTCCCAGCTACTGGGGAGGCCGAGGCAGGAGAACAGCGTGAACCCAGGAGGCAGAGCTTGCAGTGAGCCGAGATCGCACCAGTGCACTCCAGCCTGGGCAACAGAGCGAGACTCCGTCTCAAAACAAACAAACAAACAAAAACAACTATCTATCTATCTATCTATCTATCTATCTATCTATCTATCTATCTATCTCAGTAGTTCACCATCATTTTACCTACAGACCAGGAAAAGACAATGAGGAGGATATATAATGGGAGGCATTCATCAGGAAAGTGGCAGAGAAATACAAGACAAGAGGATGAGTTTGAGCGATATTTAAGAAGAAAAATTAACTGAATTTTCGTGACGTAATTGGAATGTGGGGAAGTGGTAAAGTTTTCGAGAACATTTTTTGGGGTTTCTGTCTTGTAAAGTTACGTGCGTGATGGTAGTATGAACTGAGATACAGGGTGCTGGAAGAGGCAGCTTTATGTGAGTGTGTGTGTGTGTGTGTGTGTGTGTGTACATGCATGGGAGTAATGACCGAGGAAAGGAATTACAGTTTTGTATTCTAGGAGTGCATCAATGAGGGGTTGTGTTAGGAAACAGAAATAATACAAGTTATTTTAACACCAAGAATGTAATATGAAGAATTATTAACTAGGAATTGAAGAACTGAACAAAATAATAAAAAGAATGTCGATGCATCATAGAAGTAGTGACTGTCGGCTATCTCTCCTATGTCTTGTGGAACTAAAAGAAAAAGTTGAATTACTAAAAAGTAAAAACTTGGGAGAGGACACCTTGGAGCTGAGTCACAGACATGAAGAGAGAACACTGCTTGGCCCTTCCTAGTGTTCTGAAGTTGGGGGTAGGAAGGAGGGAGTTATGTGGGGATAGGAGCATGTAGAAGATGCTAGAAGGTGGTTATGTTTTCTCTGAGGGGACTCAGTGAGACTATTTCTGGGATTGTTGGAAAGACAACAAATTGGGATCAACTACTATTGCTGGTTTCAACTGTCACCATCAGGAGGAAAACCCATTGCTAAGATGACTCTGTCGGAAATGGGAAGGAAACAGCATCACTGCTTCCTTCTCTAGCTTTCCAGTCCTCTCCAGCATTGCCAATTCATACAGCCTAAGAGAAGCCAGCTATTACCTTAGCCAATTTTATTTATTTATTTATTTATTTATTTATTTATGCCAGATAATTATATATTCATAATTTTATCTACTTTTTCTTCAGTATCATGTAAGCCCTATGAAAAAATAGTTTTGTTTGTTTCTTTGTTTTATTCACTATTCCTTCCCTACTACTTTGAAAAGTGAAATGTCAATAAATACCTCCAGTCAATAAATACCTCCAGATTAAGGAATGTATGGGACCCATGGATCTCTTTCATGTCAGTTCATTATGCTGGGATTCTGTCCATTGTTCAGGATAGAGTTCTCACCTGTATAGATTTCTACCTGCAAGTGAGTTTCTGCTACATACACTATCTTTTTCCATAAGGGATGATAAAATTATCTTCTATCTCATTTTTAGGTACGTGTTAATTCCTACTCAGCCTCCCACCATTTTACCTAAGATACCTGTGTAAGAATAACTTAATAGGCCAGGCATAGTGGCTCAAGCCTGTAATCCCAGCACTTTTGGGAGGCTGAGGCAGGCTGATTGCTTGAGCCCAGGACTTTGAGACCAGCCTGACCAACAGGGTGAAACCCAATCTCTACAATAAATATAAAATTAGCCAGGTGTGGTGGCAGGCACATGTGGTCCCAACTACTCAAGAGGCTGAGGTGGGAAGATTGCTTGAGCCAGGGAGGCAGAGGTTGCGGTGAGCCAAGATTGCACCATTGCACTCCAGCCTAGGCAACGGGAATAAAACCTTGCCTCAAAAAACAAACAAACAAAAAAAAAACCAAAGACTGAATAATGAATTTTTATGCATATATGAACTATTATAATATTCTTATAGTGTCTTGAAATAGCTAAGATCATGAATACAGAAAAAAGAAATTTTCTAGATTTTATTTATTTATTTATTTATTTATTATACTTTAAGTTCTGGGATACGTGTGCCGAACGTGCAGGTTTGTTACATAGGTATACATGTGCCATGGTGGTTTGCTGCACCCATCAACCCGTCATCTACATTAGGTATTTCTTCTAATGCTATCCCTCACCTTGCCCCCCACACCCTGATAGTCCCTGGTGTGTGATGTTCTCCTCCCTGCACTGATGTGTTCTCATTGTTCAACTCCTACTTATGAGTGAGAACATGTGGTGTTTGGTTTTCTGTTCCTGTGTTAGTTTGCTGAGAATGATGGTTTCCACCTTCATCCAAGTCCCTGCAAAGGACATGAACTCATCCTTTTTTATGGCTGCATGGTATTCCATGTTGTATATGTGCCACATTTTCTTTATCCAGTCTATCATTGATGGGCATTTGGGTTGGTTCCAAGTCTTTGCTATTGTGAATAGTGCTGCAATAAACATACATGTGCATGACTATTTATAGTAGAATGATTTATAATCCTTTGGGTATATACCCAGTAATGGGATTGCTGGGTTAAATAGTATTTCTGGTTCTGGATCCTTGAGGAGTCGCCACACTGTCTTCCACAGTGGTTGAACTAACTTACACTCCCACCAACAGTTTAAAAGCATTCCTATTTCTCCACATCCTCTCCAGCATCTGTTGTTTCCTGACTTCTTAAAGATCGCCATTCTAACTGGTGTGAGATGGTATCTCATTGTGGTTTTGATTTGCATTTCTCTAATTCTCTAATGACCAGTGATGGTGAGCTTTTTTATCATACGTTTTTGGCCACATAAATGTCTTCTTCTGAAAATTTATAGATTCAATGATATCCCAATCAAGCTACCCTTGACTTTCTTCACAAAATTGGAAAAAACTACTTTAAATTTCATATGGAACCCAAAAAGAGCCCTAAGCAAAAAGAACAAAGCAAAAAGAACAATCCTAAGCAAAAAGAACAAAGCTAGAGTCATCACACTACCTGAATTCAAACTATACTACAAGGCTACAGTAACCAAAACAGCATGGTACTGGTACCAAAACAGATATGTAGACCAATGGAACACAATAGAGGCCTCAGAAATAATGCCACACACCTACAACCATCTAATCTTTGGCAGACCTGACAAGAACAAGCAATAGGAAAAGGATTCCCTATTTAATAAATGGTGTTGGGAAAACTGGCCTGCCATATGCAAAAAACTGAAACTGGACACCTTCCTTACACCTTCCACAAAAATTAACTCGAGATGGATTAAAGATTTAAATGAAAGACCTCAAACCATAAAACCTATAGACAAAAACCTCAGCAATACCATTAAGGAGATAAGCATGGACAAAGACTTCATGACTCAAACACCAAAATTGACATCAAAAGCCAAAACTGACAAATGGGATCTAATTAAACTAAAGAGCTTCTGCACAGCAAAACAAACTATCATTAGAGGGAACAGGCAACCTACAGAATGGAAGAACATTTTTACAGTCAATCCATTTGACAAAGGGCTAATATCCAGAATCTACCAAGAACTTAAACAAATTTACAAGGAAAAACAAACAATCCCCTCAAAAATTCAGCCAAGGATATGAACAGATTTTATTGTTTTACCAACTGAAAATTTTGGTAATTTAGACTTGTATGTTTTCTATTGTTATAATAGTCTTATAAAATTTTAAATATGTTTGAAAAGAATTAAGTATCTTACTTTAATGAATGAGCTCATTTTCTGCCAAAAGACAATGGCAGAAACATCATATAATCATAATTTTATTGTTTCTAGTGTGAGACATTTTGCCTTGAAATATAATCTGTATTCTGAAGGATAAACCAACTCCTCCCTGTGAGACACTCAAAATATACTTCTCTACTAATCATAAGATGTTTTGACAGGCCCATGTTTTATGAGCTGAAGTGAGGCCACACTGCACCAGGATCTATAAAGAAAAGCAGTCTCTGTGGGGGCCCATATATTTCAGATAATGGTGGCATAATTTATTATTTTCCATTGTGAGATGATATCTTGGCACTATTACTAACCAATGTATAAAACACTGAAACAGGCAAGTTGACATTTTTACTAGAGTTGTATGATCCCATAATTTTTTTCCGTGACAGTACTTCTACTTCAGATCTTTAAAAGGTCCATTTTTTTTCTTAAATTGTTGCTTTCCCTTAACCTATTACTAATATTGGAACATAAAATAATGTATAAATATTTTGACCTTTTCCTGCCAGGTCCAATGAGACTTGGCAAGCTGTACTAGGGTTAATTATGTTGCAACTTTTCATTGTTGGAAAGTGGTAAATAGGAGCACTTTTTTTTCTGTCTAAAACTTTTATATTTGTTGGGGCCAGAAGAAAATATTGGCTGTAAGTAGACAGTGTTCTTGTTTTGGGAAAGTAAAACTGTCATTATTTTAGTAAATTGTAGTATTACAAAGGACTATAAATAATAAATACCTGTATTTAAAAATTGAACATATACTATTATACAATCAATTCTCTAATTATCATGGTTTAAATTATACACTATAGAATATTGAAGAGACTATTTTAAAAGTATTTTACTGTCTCTTGCTGCTGGATTTGTGGCTTCTCCTTCAATTTCAAGTGGTATAGAGTTCACTGTAACTCAAAATATGTAGTATTTAAGAACCTAATAAGCTCAAAATGTAGTCATTCATGCTTCCTGTCTTCAAGCAGGTGAATACTGGGGGGTTGGGGAGGGGGCTAATAATAAAACAAGCAAGCAAAACTGTGTAATATAGACTAAAATAAAGAGTTATTCACCAAATAAATTCTGAATAATTTATCATTCCGTTTGTCTAAGAGGACTAGGACTAATTTTCTAGTGTGGTATTTGTGTTAGGACAGGGCTTTGAAAGGCAGACAGCAGAATGCAATGATGTAGGAATGCATCAATAGATTGATATTAAATAAGTAAAGTATAGATAGAGCATATGGGGAGAAATATTATAAGATATAACAGAGAAATAATATCCAGTTTTGATAAAGTAGAGTGTGAATAGGGGGAAAATGAATCTTAACTGATCAAATATAGAAAATGATTCATAAAGGAAAGTTAACATCTTTATTCTAAGTCAGTTTGGCTGGAAAAACAGTGGAACCAGTAGCAGTCAGGAAGAAGGGGGTGTTAATATATTAGATATGTTCAACAGGAAGATGGAAATTATATTCTGGGGTTTGGGCAAATCAGGAATTATCTGTCAATTCCATCAAAGCCTATGTTTAAATTCATGAGAATTTTTGGGTATAAATTTAAAGAGAAGATTTTTTTTCAGAAAGTATATTTTTTCAGTTTTTCTTTATTTGTTAACTAGACCTGTTGCCTTTTGTTGATATCCTACATTATTTTGTACCACATTTACTGGACATACCATTGTTTGTTTTGCCCCATAATTATTTTTGAATGTAACTCACTATTCTTGTTTTCTGAATGTTTGTTGGGAGATGAGACATTTACTCAACTCTCTATTTCCTTTAGTGCCTCTAGTAATGTTTTACATGTAAAAGAAGCAACAGATATTTCCAGAATAGAATAGAATAAGAGCATTCTAAGATGGAAATTCAAAGACATACTACTTAAATCTAACTCACCTTGAGTTCACCAATAAACACCTCAGGGCACCAATCATTTTATTTAATTGCACAGGACTGACATTCAAAAGTAGTCCCCTTAACAAACTGAACAAAAGTAGAAATTAGAGAAAGCATGAAATAAACATGAGTAACTTTAGTTTCTTCATTCCTCATCAGCATTTTCTTTCCATTATCAAATTTCATAACTAACTTGTGCTAGGTGCTTATCATATGGAAGTTTCCTTTCCTCCTGTAAATATGGCTGCTCCTGTTATATGGATCAGCTGTTACTCTAAAGGAGTTCAACTTTGTGCTTTAATCTTTCCCACTGCCTTCCCAAGTTACCCTCTGCTAATCTAATACCCATTGCCCTCTGAGAAACACTGTTCGCACCCTGAGTAGACATTGATCAGCATCCAAGTGACAGGCTGGTGTGAGAAAGATAAAATGCTAGGTTGCACCAAATCCTGCTGGCTTGCATTTTTTTTTTTTTTTCTGAACTCTTGGGAACACTTGATTTTGCAAACTTTCCTGCAGTTAGGTGAATAATGGATTGAATTATGAGTGGAAATGCCATAAGGCACTTCTGGGCCACGGCAGGTAAGAGCCAGTGTGCCTTCCTTAGCTTTCTTCTTTTCCTTTAATATTGTGACCTTAGAGAGATGATGTGATTGAAATATTCTAGCTAGAGAAAGACTAGTTGGAGAAATACTTGCCAACTCACATCAGATTGATTTCTGTGTTTATCCATTACATAGCATAGCTTAATTTATCTTGACAAATACATGGAAAAGCATTCTTTTTCTTTTATATTACATTCCTAGAAAGATCTCAAAAGAGTTCTCTGGGTGCCCAAAGGTTTTAATAGATTTAGTACCATACCTTTTACAGCTTTTAATTCCTGTTTCCTGTCTACCATAGGACTGAGAGATTAATACATTGAGGTTTAAACCAAAAGTTAAATCTGTACGATAGTTGTTGTATTGCACACATTTTTCTTTAACTCAGAAAAATAAGACTCAATATTAGGTCAAGTTTGTTATGCCTGTCTCCTCCTACCCAATATCCCTGAATATATAGATTCGTCCTAGGAGTTATGTAGATGTGCCCAAAGTGTCTGTATCTCAGCAGCAAACAGAGCCTGGGTGCCCGTTTTCATCTTAGCATCACAAAGAAAAGCTGATTTACAGTTATGAACATTGGTAAATGAAATATGTGGATACATTGTAAATTAGATTTTGAAGGTCTTAGCCCATGTGAAATTAGAAATTGTAATTTAAAGTATACACGCCTTCTTGGCTGGTATAACCTAAAACATTTTTCCATCATTCTGTGAATAACACGAGATGGAAAGCACTGCAAACGAAGTATGACATATATGTCTTAGAATTATTTTACTAGTAGTTTTTATAGTATGTGTTAGCATTTCAGTTTGAGTAAATTTGATGTTCCCAGATTTAAGCCTTATAATTTTCCTTATTCATTTTTAAGAATCTGAGAATATATTGAATTTAATATTTTAAAATTTTGTATTAATACGCTGCATTGCTTCTTGCTAATAATCATTCGAATATGACACTAATGAAACAAGTTCTAGTAATTTTTCTGATTAGGGTAGTTTTTAGATAATCCAAGCATCTTTTCGTCTTTGATGAAGAGGATTATGGGTTTAATCTTAATTGGTGGTTTAGTAATCTAGCCTTAAAAAATTTCTCTGGAGTAAAACATCTATTTTCCTTCCTTCCTCTCCTTTCCTCTAGTTACTTTAGATAATAAGAAACTCTCCTCTATTATTTCTTTCTTGGCTTCTACTCTTCATTTTTTTTTCTGCACTGTATTCTTTGTCTTCTTCCATGTTAATATGCCTAGCATACATTTTGTTTTTTTGAAGCAGAGATCATGTTATATTATTCTTTATATCCCTCGAATATATAGCTATGTTTGACAAATTGAGCCCCTTATAACATTTTTTGAAGAAGGAACAGGTGAATTATCACATACATAAATGAAACTTTAAACACTATTTAGGGATCTTTTTGTCATCAATGGTAACTTCCATATTTCTATATCTATTTTGGAAAACGGAGTGTGCAGAATCTAGAACTAGATCAGATTCTTCTGACCACTCACAGAACCATTCTATCACAACATTGGGTTAAACTTGGATTAGTCTAGAAGACACATTAAAACTTGCATGAATCTCAGCTAAATATGAATAACCTTTATTCATCTGCCACTTTAGTAATCTCATTCCCAGGATCACAACCCAGAACTCATTTTCTAAAATCTCTTCAGCTTTTAAATTAGTCTTGCACTCTTTGGATACATGCTCAGATTTTTGCTGCTCTGTGACTCTCCAATGTCAATAGACATCTTTTCCGTTTCATCAAGATCTCCAATTTCTTTACTATTTCTTATTATACCGCAGTTTTCTTTTTCTTTTCTATCCAGCCCAGATCTCATCATCAATCAATCTCTTATGGTTATACTCAGTTTTATTGCACTTTCTGTCCTTTGTGTTGCAGCTGTTCTGCAATCCCCAGTCAAACAAATATGATGCATCTTTATTCCAAGGTAGTGCCTTTAAGTCACTTTTGGATAAAACAATACAACTGTGTGTCTTTACTTTTATGCAACTAAAATTTTTATTCTCTAATTTTAAGTGGACTATTAACTCCATCTCCTATTGCGCTAGTTTCTCAATACTTTTTACTTTTTCATTAAGGTTTTTACCTCATAATTTCCTCTTCACTTCCTTTATGTAAACCTTCTTGCTGCTTAGGTCGTTAGGCAATATTCCCTTCTGCTACCATCCACCAGCTTTACTTCATATTTACCGATTGCGCTATTATCAATAGAAGAAATGTTTCTTTCCTTTATTCAAAACAAATATATTCACCTTCATTTGGGATGTCATTTCTTCTTGATTTACATCACATGGTTCTGCAACATTCTCTCTTTCATAGATATTCAGATTTTTAATATTTAACCCTTAAATAATAAAATAACACTTGAAAATTAGAACACGTAAAATTGAAGGCCAGACATGTATCATTTGCAGATATAGAAATTCCTTTAGACAACAGCATTATAGGGAATACTTATAACATATATATATAACTTGTGAGTGAAGCTCTATTAATATATATATATATAACTAATGAGTGAAGCTCTATCTCCAAACTGTATCTATAGAGAAAATGACTCAGGCTTCAGTCAATTAGCACATCGATTAGTTTCAGTATTGCCATTTCAGACACACCAAAAAAACTAGGATTTTTGAAAAGTCTTTTTGTGATTTTCCAACAAAACTTAAATGAGAGAGGATGAAGGTAGGACCTTATGCTATAAGTCTATTTTGAAAGCTGGAGTTGAAATCTGGCTGAAAATAAAAACTTTGGGGAGGAGAAAGGAGATGAGAAAGAGAAAATCTGATGACATAGACATAATTTGAGCACCTTTTAAACCCTGCTAAGTCAACCAAAATCTTTTGCTTAAGTCTTTTTTTTTTCTTTCAACTTTTATTTTAGACTCATGGGTTATATGTGCAGGTTTGTTACATGGGTATATTGTGTGATGCTGAGGTTTAAGGTATGAATAATCCCTTTATCCAGGTACTGAGCACAGTATGCAACAGTTAGTTTTTTTTTTAACCCTTTTCCTTCTCCTTTCCTCCCCCATCTAGTAGTCCCCAGCATCTATTATTGCCATCTTAATGTCCATAAGTACTCAATGTTTAACTCTCACGTATAGGTGAGAACATGCAGTATTTGGTTTCCTGTTCCTGCATTAATTCACTTAGGATAATGGCCTCCAGCTGCGTCCATATTGCTGCAAAGGACATGATTTCATTCTTTTTATGGCTACATAGTATTCCATGGCATATAAGTACCACATTTCTTTATTCATTCCACTGTTGATGGAAGCCTAGGTTGATGGCATGACTTTTCTATTGTGAATAGTGTTGTGATGAACATGCAAGTGCATGTGTCTTTTTTTTTTTTTTTGAGACAAAGTTTGGTTCTTGTTGCCCACGCTGGAGTAGAATGGTGTGGTCTTGGCTCATTGCAACCTCTGCCTCCTGGGTTCAAGTGATTCTCCTACCTCAGCCTCCCGAGTAGCTGGGATTAAAGGCATCCACCACCACCCCTGGCTAATTTTTTTTTGTATTTTTATTAGAGACAGGGTTTCACCATGTTGGCCAGGCTGGTCTTGAACTCCTGATCTCAGGTGATCCACCCACCTTGGCCTCCCAAAGTGCTGGGATTACAGGCATGAGCCACCGTGTTCAGCCACATGTATTATTTTGGTAGAACAATTTGTTTTCTTTTGATATGTATCCAGTAATGGAATTGCTGGGTTGAATGGTAGTTATGTTTTAAGATCTTTGAGAAATTTCCAAACTGCTTTCCACAGTGGATGAACTAATTTACATTCCCACTGTCAATGTATAAGCATTCCCATTCTTCCACAGCCTCACCAACATCTGTTGTTTTTTGACTTTTTAGTAATAACCAGTCTGACTGGTGTAAGATAATATCTCATTGCGGTTTTGATTGGCATTTTTCTGATGATTAGTGATGCTGAGCATTTTTTCATATGTTCGTTGGTAGCTTGTATGTCTTCTTTTTAGAAGTGTCTGTTCATGTATTTTGCTCATTTTTTAAAATGAGGCAATTTTTTTTTGCTTGTTCGATTGTGTAAGTTCCTTATAGACTCTGGCTATTAGACTTTTATTGGATGCCTAGTGTGTGAATATTTTCTCCCATTTTGTGGGTTGTGTGTTTACTCTGATGATAAGTGTCTTTTGCTGTGCAAATGCTTACTTTAATTATGTCCTACTTGTAAATTTTTGTTTTTGTTGCAATTGCTTTTCAGGTGTTAGTCAAAAATTCTTTCCCAAAGCACATATCCAGACTGGTATTTCCTAGGTTTTCCTCTAGCTTTCTTATAGTTTGAAATCTTACATTGAAATCTCTAATCCATCCTGAGTTAATTTTTATATATGGTGAAAAGTAGTAGTCCAGTTTCATTCTTCTGCATAGCGCTGGCCAACTATCCGAGTACCATTTATTGAATAGTGAATCCTTTTTCCATTGTACTTAAGTCATTTTGGTTCCAGCCATTTGGAACTGTAAAGTAGCTCACTGACATAGTATTTAGTATGTAACAGGTACATATTTATACTTTAGATTAATTACTGATTGTTATTTCAGTTGAATCTGTCTCATCATAAACCATTACCATTCAGTTTTAATTACCGTAATTTTATATCACTTTTTAGTATCTGCTATAGTATGATCACCTTCACAACATTTTAAAAAACAATTTGCTAGCTATTTACAAATATTTGTTTTACTAGATCAAATTTATACTCATTTGTTAAGTTTCCAAAATCAACAAAAACAATTACAAAATTTAGAGTAAAGTAAGCAAAAGAAGAAAAGAAACAAAGCAATATCTGATGAAAATCACAGTGGATTTCAACATTAATTTCTTAGGGATTTATGCATTTCCACTTTTGAGATAACTTATAAACCTCTTTAAACCTCATTTATGTATCCCAGTGGATTTTTATAATCTTCTTCCATGTACATATTCACACTTTTAGTTTATTACATTCTTACCTCTTTTCATAGTGGTGTTATTATAAATAAAACACACTATTTATTTATTAAATGGTTGCATTTAGGAAAACTAGGATTTGTTAGAGGATATGTGAAAACGGGTGAGAGTAAGTGGTTGGGAGCCTTCAGTCTTTACATAGTTGAGAGCTCATGAGTGATTAAACAAGGATATTGTTATAGTTTGCAAAGTAGAATGAAAGATTCAACCAAAATAGACTCATCATAAGTTTTCTCCTCATATTAGTGATATTAGAATGGGCAAAACTTCTTACTCAAAAAAAATTAAGCAGGAATTGGTGGTGGTTGACCCTACATTGGGCAGATTTTGGATGAGTGAGATTTTTCCTTGTTTTTCATTGAAAAAAATGATGGGACCTAGTGGAAACAGATGTGAGTTATAGATAATTGGGGTCATACTAACTTTGTGATTTTGAATATTTAGGGGTGCAGGAGAACTCTTGTTCCTCTCATTAATGTGTTTTAAGCTTCTGCAAATAAATTAGGTTCTCATAATTTTACATTTGTTCTTTGCCCTCTGTTGCCATCAAATTAAAGATAGGAAATCTTGGAGTTCATAGAGATAGTGCGGAGATCAAGGGCATCTTATAAATTTTGAGTTAATTTTTAAGGTATTTCATGTATGTAATTTTTAAGTAGTCTGTATTTCCACAGATATATAGGTTAATAGAAATTTTAAAAGTTCCTAGAAACGTAAATGTGAAATATGTTATATTTCTAAAGAATATGATTAACATAAATTTTATACATCAACCTCATTCTCAAAACTATGGATATAGTTGGCTTCTTTTATACTAAGTTCCTAAATATAAAAAGAAATCAAATGAACTAGAAGGTAATGTAAAAAGAATTTCCACTTTTTAGGGATATTCAAATTTCATTGATTAAATATCAACAATTTGTGAAGCAATGATATTTTGAATGATATTATACAAATTGTGTTGACTTAAGCTTGATGACATTGATTCTGATTTCTAAAAGCATTCTTTGTTGATGGAAATGTTAAATCTAGTAAAGTATAGACAATTTATTTTACATTTGTTTCTACTTATTTTATGGAATAGAGAGACCTTTCAATAACTACTAATCATTAAACAAAATGATGGCGAAATAATTTTTCCAGTAATTTGTAAAAGGAAATGTACAGTAATGTTAAAATAGGCTCAAGAACATAATATACTGATATGAATTACTTCTTGACTGGCAGTGGAAATAACCTTTAGCACACTGATATTTAATGTGAGAAGTATTGTAAAATAGTAGTTTTATATGTGAATAGGTTACATTTAAAAGAAATTTTTGACTTTATTATTTTCTATGCCTTCTAAATTCAGATATTTCCCTTTTCTTGAGTCTGAATATAAGAAATATCTTGTTGCAAATGGAAAATTTAATTTTTATCTTTTCAAATATAATAACCAATTTTGATCCAAATGCCCAATATTTTTCTTCTTATTTTCTCTAAATGAGTGAGCCTTAGGCATTTTTCTTAACAAATTTGCAAGAACATAAAAGATAAGTACATGGAGAAATGCATACTTCATCATAAAATTTAACCTTTAGAATTTCAACATAATGTAGTAATATAGAGATAATTTGTTTATTTCAAGTTAGTATGTATAAAAGAAATCCTAGTGAATAGATACCATGAAACTCAAATTGTAATTTTCTTATGTTTTAGGTTTCCTGAGCTTTATACATAAATGTTAATGATGCAAAGAAATTAAATTTGACTTTATGTAATATAGTATAGTCACTCTTGCTTTTTAAAAATTAATGTTTGCAAGGAATCTTTTTCTCATTTTTAAATTTACTTTAAACAGATTTTATAACAGTTTTAGATTTACAGAAAAAGTGAGAAGATAGTACACAGAGTTTCTATATATCCTGAACCTAGTTTTTGATATTATTATTTTACATTCATGTGGTATATTTATTACAATAAATGAACCAATTTTGATACATTATCATTAATGAAAATTGATACTTTTTTCAGATTATCTTAGTTTTTACCTAATGTTCCTTTTTCTGTTCCAGGGTCACATTCAGGATATTACATTACATGTAGTTATCACATTTCTTTAGAGTCCTCTGGGCTATGACAGTTTCTCAGACTTCCCTTTTTCTATTTATTTGCAAGAATGAGGGAAGGGGAACATCCTTGTTTTTTAATGCCTTTGACAATTTTAAGGCGTACTGGTTGAATATTTTGTGATATGACCCTCTATTGGAATTTCTTTTGTGCTTTTTTTCATGTTTATATTAGGGTTAGGAGGTTTGGAGAAAAAGATGACAGAAGTAAAATTTCATCACAGAAGTAAGATTTTCATCACACCATATCAAGTGTGCACACTATCAACATGATTTAAGTTCATGTCGAACTTGATGACCTGGTTGAGGTAGTGTTTGTCAGATTTCTCCACTGTGTAGTTACACCCACCTCCCTGTCTAACATTTATTTTGTTTCTCAAATGGTTCTGTTGCAGCCTTTTTGTTCCTGTAGTTTGAGGAGCAGGAGGGAGTGGCCCCTGGAGGCAGAGGCTTCACTTCTTTACTCCCTTAGCTCGACTAGCTGAGGGAGTGGCACTCAGTGGCTTCTTCTCTCCTGTTCAGCAAGTGGGAGGGAGGGTTACAGCTGTTTTACTCCTACCACCCATAGCTCTGCTAGCAGGAGGGAGTGGCACCTAGTGCCTTTTTTAATCCCTTTCTGCCTGGGAATTTATCTGTCTCCTGTCACTATTAGTTCCACCTTTTGGCCATCAGGATATCTTTCCATTGGCAGATGTGTCTTTTGCATGCCACGTAAAGGTAGGGTTTATTTATTTACTATTGGTCTCTTTATCCTAGCTCAATAAGATGCTCCAGTGTCATTGTGTATATTTCTTAAGCTTAGAATAAGCCATTGATCTCAACTGATAAAACAAGAAAATATACGTGTATATAATAATGTGTATATACATACCTATGAATGTTTCTATCATCTATATTAATCTAAAAATAAGTTCATACTGATGGCTACAAGTATAATCAATTACCACTTGATCATTCTAATCTCCTCCACTTACTTGTCTATAAATTCCCACTTTAACAGTGCAAATATGGTTTATTCTATTTCCCATACATTTACTTATTTGTTCAACTGCAATGCAAATGCATGAGTACAAGGATTGTTTCCCTATGGGAATAATCTCATTAACTAGAGTGCGTGCTTATTTACAGTTCCTTTCCCTTTAGTTTTTACCCTTTCCACTAGTTTTGAAAGTTGTTTAGGTTAGCTCATTCCCCTACTTTCTATACCTCTTCAATGAGGTTATTTTATATATTTGTATTATCCTTAGATTGGTATGTCACAGTCTACATTCCATCCTGGGATCCCTCAATTCCCTAAATTATTGTAGAACTGAAGTTCTATTTTTTGTGTGGTAAAGTTCTATGGGTTTTGACAAATGCATAGTGTCATGCATCCACTATTACAATATTACATAGTGTAGTTTCGCACCCTAAATTTCCCTGTATTTCACCTATTGAGCACCCTGGCAACTACTGACTTTTTATTCTGTCTACATTTTTGCATTTCCCATAACTTAACATAATTGGAATCATATGGTATGCTGTCTTTTCTGGCTGGCTCTTTTTAGGTAGAATGTGCATTTAAGATTCACCCATGTTTTTCATGGCTTGGTAGCTCATTTGTTTTTATTGCTGAATAAAATTTCATTATATGAATAGACTATAATTTATTTATTTATTCATTCACTTACTGAAAGACAACTTAGCTGATTCCACACATTGGCAATTACGAATAATGTTGCTATAAACATGAACAGTCACATTTACGTTTGTGTGGACATAAGTTTTCAACTCAATGGGATAAATACCGAGGAGGGCTACAGATGGATCATTTTAGTAAGACTAAGTTGAGCTTTAGGAGAAACTTAGAAACTGTCTTCCAAACTGGCTGTACTATTTTATGAGCAATGAATAAGAGTTCCTGTCATTCTAAGAAACTTTTTTTTAAAATTTTCAGGCTTTAAAACATTTGTTTCAATTCTTCTAATAGTAGTGTAGTGTTATCACATTGTTTCAGTTTGTAACTACCTAATGACAAATACTGTTGTGTCTTTCCATATTCTCATTTGCCATAAATTATTTTTTTGCAACTATTAAAATCGTCTGCCCATTTAAAAAATTGGATCATCTTCTTACTGTTGAGTTTAATGAGTTATTTTTATATTTTATATATATTTATGGGAGATGTGTTTTACAAACATTTTTCCCAAGTCATTAGCTTGTCTTTTCATTCTCTTAACCCAAAGTGGTTGGGCTGATGTTTTCTAAACCTAGGTTTTCAATGTTTTTTTCTACTTCTGCTTCGTTCCTTTATGGTTGTTATTGTTATATAAATTTTGATAAATGTACTTTGCAACTCCAGTATGTTTAGCAGAGGAAATGTTTTACTTTTAATAAAGTCAAACTTTCAAACTTTTAAAAATGGCTTGTGTTTTTGATGCTGAATAAAAAAACTCAATATCAAAACTAAGGTCCTCTATTTTCTACATATTCTGGGAGAATATATTTTGCATCTTACATTGAGGCCATGAATTAATTTGAGTGAATTTTATTAAAAGGATAAAGTCTGTGTTTAGATTTGTTTTTTGCACACAGCATGGCTAAGCAATTTTTTTCCAGCATCATTTGTTGAAAGAACTATCCTTTCTCTGTTGAATTGCTTTTGTTCCTTTGTTAAAGATCACTTGACTATATTTATGTTGGTTTATTTCTGGGATCTCTATTCTGATCAAGTGATGTATGTGTCCGTCCTTCATGAATGCCATCTGTATTGATTAGGCTTATAATAGGTGTTGAGGTCAAATAGTGTGAGACCTACAATACTGTTATTCTTTAGTATTATTTTGGCTATCCTTAGTCTTTTGCTTTTCTGCATACATTTTAGAATCAATTTTTCAATATCTATAAAATACTTTGATGTATTTTGATTGGGATTACATTAAGTCTATTGATCTAGTGGGCAAGAATGGTAATCTTAACAGTATTGAATCTTCCAATCTATGATCATGGAATATCTAGTTACATATTTGAATTCTTTCATCAAAATTTTGTAATTCTCTGAATATAGGTTCTGTACATATTTTGTGCAACCTATCCTTAAAAATTTCATTTTGGGAGTTACTCTTATAAATGGCAGTGTTTTTTCAACTTTCTCAAAATTTGATTCCACTGGTTGTATATAAGATGCAATTGATATTTGTATATTATCTTTGCATACTAAGACGTTGCTGTTATCATCTTTTATTTCCAGAAGTTTTATCATCAATTTTGGGGGTTTTCTACATAGATAATTATGTCATCAGAGAAACAGGGACAATTTTATTTTCTCCTTCCAAATTTGTATATTTTCATATCCTTTTGTTCTTTTATTACAGTAGCTCAGACTTCCATTGCAATGTTTCATCAGAGAAACAGGGACAATTTTATTTTCTCCTTCCAAATTTGTATATTTTTATATCCTTTTGTTCTTTTATTACAGTAGCTCAGACTTCCACTGCAATGGTGAAAAGTAAGGTTGAGAAATGAAATTCTCACCTTGTTCTGGATCTCAGTGAGACAGTGTTGAGTTTCTTATGATTAAATATATTAGCCCTAGGTTTATCATAGATGTTCTTTATCAAGTTGTTGAACTTTTCCTCAAATCCTGATTTGCTTACAGTCTTATCATGAATGGATGTTAGATATTGTCAAATAATTTTGCCTGAATTAATTGATATGACCATATGCTTTTTCTTTAGACTATTAATGTAGTGGATTACATTAATTGACTTTTGAATGTTCAACCATCTTGTATATGTTGAGTAAATTTTATATTTGTGGTATATAATACTTTATATACATATTCAGATGAGATTTACTAATATTTTGCTGTGGATTTTGCATCAGAATTCATGGGAGATATTGGATTTCAGCGTTCTTTTCTTATAATATCTTTATCTTGGTATTATGACATGTCGCTCTCATCGAATTATTTGGAAATTTTCCTTCTACTTCTGTTTTGTAGAAAATGTTGTGGACGACTGGTATCATTCCTTTCTTAAATATTTGGTAGAATTCATCAGTTAAACTATCTGGGTATGAGGCTTAGTTTTTTGGAAATTAATTAATATTGATATAATTTCTTTAACAAATTTAGAAATATTGTGGTCTAAAAACCCATTCTAACTTGTTTGGCCTTTCTTTTCCTTCTCCCTTCCCTTCCCTCCATTCCCCTCCCCTCCCCTCCCCTCCCCTCCCCTCCCCTCCCCTCCCCTCCCCTCCCCTCCCCTCCCCTCCCCTCCCCTCCCCTCCCCTCCCCTCCCCTCCCCTCCCCTCCCCTCCCCTCCCCTCCCCTCCCCTCCCCTCCCCTTCCTTTCCTTCTGGACGGAGTTTCTTTCTTGTTGCCCAGGCTGGAGTGCAATGGCGAGATCTGGGCTCACTGCAACCTCTCTCTCCCAGGTTCAAGCGATTCTCCCGCCTCAGCTTCCCGAGTAGCTGGGATTACAAACGTGCGCCACCACATCCGGCTAATTTTGTATCTTTAGTAGAGACGGTGTTTCACCCTGTTCGTCAGGCTGGTCTTGAACTCTTGACCTCAAGTGATCCACATGCCTCGGCCTCCCAAAGTGTTGGGATTATAGGCGTGAGCCACTGCGCCTGACCTTGTTTTTTTATCTTTTTTATACACACAACAAACAAATATGCATATACATGTATGCATGAGTAAACAAAAAAATCCACCTCCCTTCCCTTGTATGTAAAGATGTGCCCACATAGCAGTGTAGCTACTCTGTGTACCTCAAATATGTTCATCCGCTCCAAATACGCATCAGACTATTATACCGAAAGTGGTTGGGCAAAGGTTTTCTAAACCTAGGTTTTCAATTTTTTTCTACTTCTGCTTCATTCCCTTGCGGTTGTTATTGTTATATAAATTTTGATAAATGTACTTTGCAACTCCAGGATTTTCTTTTTGTCCTTTCCCCCTCCACCTATCATTTTATTGATATTACTTATTTGACAAGTTATTGTCATCACACTTTGCTCTAGGTCTTTAAACATGGTAGTTTTAGTTCTTTGAACATATTTATCACAAATGCTTTGAAGTCTTTTCTAAGCCCAATATCGGGGCTCCTTCAAAGGCAGTTTCTTTTATTTTTTTGAGACGGAGTCTTGATCAGTCGCCCAGGCTGGAGTGCAGTGGCGCGACCTCGGCTCACTACAAGCTCCGCCTCCTGGGTTCACGCCATTCTCCTGCCTCAGCCTCCGGAGTATCTGGGACTACAAGCGTCCACCACGACGCCCGGCTAATTTTTTGTATTTTTAGTAGAGACGGGGTTTCACTGTGTTAGCCAGGAAGGTCTCGATCTCCTGACCTTGTGATCCGCCCACCTCGGTCTCCCAAAGTGCTGGGATTACAGGCGTGAGCCACCACGCCGGGCCAAAGGCAGTTTCTGTTGTCTACTTGCTTTTCTGTGAATGGGTCAAACTTTCTTTTGCCTCGTATGTCTCATGAGATTGTTTTTGTTATTGTTGAAAACTGGACATTTCACAATATATTGTAGAAATTGAGGAGACTTAACCCCAGCCCAGTCTAGGATTTGTTATCATTGATAATGTATGCTTGTTTATTATTTTTCTTTATAATTTGGCTTAACTACTTCAATAAAGTTGATTTTTTTTTTCTGCAGAGTGCAGCCTTTGATGTCTCTCTGTAGATGGTATAGCATCAGGCAACACACACTGTTGTTGAATACCAGCATCAGTATGGTTGTGGCCGTGCTCTCTTTGACTGCCTTTCCCTGATCTCTCCATTAAGTTTCTACATAATCTACCTTGACTGGTATCACACTCAGCTGTTAGCCTCCACTAATTGCTAGCTAATTGATACATGTTTCTGAAAATGCCTTGTGCATTAATTGCTACACAGTCTGATTAAATTAATGTTAGGCCCCTTTTCTTCTTTTCATTTTTTTGTTATACTTTAAGTTCTAGGGTACATGTGCACAACGTGCAGGTTTGTTACATATGTATACATGTGCCATGTTGGTTTGCTGCATCCATCAACTCATCATTTACATTAGGTATTTCTCCTAATGCAATCCCTCCCCCAGCCCCCCACCCCCACCACAGGCCCTGGTGTGTGATGTTCCCCTTCCTGTGTCCAAGCGTTCTCATTGTTCAATTCCCACCTATGAGTGAGAACATGCAGTGTTTGGTTTTCCGTCCTTGTGAGAGTTTCCTGAAAATGATAGTTTCCATCTTCATCCATGTCCCTCCAAAGGACATGAACTCATCCATTTTTATGGCTGCATAGTATTCCATGGTGTATATGTGCCACATTTTCTTTATCCAGTCTATCATTGATGGACATTTGGGTTGGTTTCAAGTCTTTGCTATTGTGAATAGTGCCGCTGTAAACATACATGTGCATGTATCTTTATAGTAGCATGATTTATAATCCTTTGGGTATATACCCAGGGATGGGATCGCTGGGTCAAATGGCATTTCTAGTTCTAGATCCCTGAGGAATCACCACACTGTCTTGCACAATGGTTGAACTAATTCACACTCCCACCAACAGTGTAAAAGCATTCATATTTCTCCACATCCTCTGTAGCATCTGCTGTTTCCTGACTTCTTAATGATCACCATTCTAACTGGTGTGCGATGGTATCTCACTGTGGTTTTGATTTGCATTTCTCTAATGACCAGTGATGATGAGCATTTTTTCATGTGTCTGTTGGCTGCATAAATGTCTTCTTCTGAGAAGTGTCTGTTCATATCCTTAGGCCACTTTTTGATGGGGTTGTTTGTTTTTTTCTTGTAAATGTGTTTAAGTTCTTTGTAGATTCTGGATATTAGCCCTTTATCAGATGGGTAGATTGCAAAATTTTTTCCCATTCTGTAGGTTGCCTATTCACTCTGATGGTAGTTCCTTTTGCTGTGCAGAAGCTCTTTAGTTTAATTAGATCCCATTTGTCTATTTTGGCTTTTGTTGCCATTGCTTTTGGTGTTTTAGTCATGAAGTCCTTGCCCATGCCTACGTCCTGAATGGTCTTGCCTAGGTTTTCTTGTAGGGTTTTTACGGTTTTAGGTCTAAAATTTAACTCTTTAAATCCACCTTGAATTAATTTTTGTATAAGGTGTAAGGAAGAGATCCAATTTCAGCTTTCTACATATGGCTAGCCAGTTTTCCTAGTACCATTTATTAAATAGGGAATCCTTTCCCCATTTCTTGTTTTTTTTCAGGTGTGTCAAAGATCAGATGGTTGTAGATGTATGGTGTTATTTCTGAGGCCTCTGTTCTGTTCTATTGGTCTACATATCTGTTTTGGTATCAGTACCATGCTGTTTTGGTTACTGTAGCCTTGTAGTAGAGTTTGAATTCAGGTAGCGTGATGCCTCCAGCTTTGTTCTTTTTGCTTAGGATTGTCTTGGCAATGTGGGCTGTTTTTTGGTTCCATATGAACTTTAAAGTAGTTTTTTCCAATTCTGTGTAGAAAGTCAGTGGTAGCTTGATGGGGATGGCATTGAATCTATAAATTACCTTGGGCAGTATGGCCATTTTCATGATATTGATTCTTCCTATCCATGAGCAGGGAATGTTCTTCCATTTGTTTATCTACTCTTTATTTCATTGATCAATGGTTTGTATTTCTCCTTGAAGAGGTCCTTTGCATCCCTTGTAAGTTGGATTCCTAGGTATCTTATTCTCTTTGTAGCAATTGTGAATGGGAGTTCATTCATGATTTGGCTCTCTGTTTGTCTGTTATTAGTGTATAGGAATGCTTGTGATTTTTGCACATTGATTTTGTATCCTGAGACTTTGCTCAAGTTGCTTATCAGCTTAAGGAGATTTTGGGCTGAGATGATGGGGTTTTCTAAATATACAATCATGTCATCTGCAAACAGGGACAATTTGACTTCCTCTTTTCCTAATTGAATGCCCTTTATTTCCTTCTCCTGCCTGATTGCCCTGGCCAGAACTTCCAACACTATGTTGAGTAGGAGTGGTGAGAGAGGGCATCTTTGTCTTGTGCCGGTTTTCAAAGGGAATGTTTTCAGTTTTTGGCCATTCAGTATGATATTGGCTGTGGGTTTGTCATAAGTAGCTCTGATTATTTTGAGATACATTCTATCAATACCTAGTTTATTGAGAGATTTTAGCATGAAGGGCTGTTGAATTTTGTTGAAGGCCTTTTCTGCATCTATTGAGATAATCATGTGGTTTTTGTCTTCGGTTCTGTTTATGTGATGGATTACATTTATTGATTTGCATATATTGAACCAGCCTTGCATCCCAGGGATGAAGCCGACTTGATTGTGGTGGGTAAGCTTTTTGATGTGCTGCTGGATTCAGTTCGTCTGAATCCTATGTTATTGAGGATTTTCGCATCAATGTTCATCAGGGATATTGGTCTAAAATTCTCTTTTGTGTTGTGTCTCTGCCAGGCTTTGGTATCAGGATGATGCTGGCCTCATAAAATGAGTTATGGAGGATTCTCTCATTTTCTATTGATTGAAATAGTTTCAGAAGGAATGGTACCAGCTCCTCTTTGTACTTCTGGTAGAATTCGGCTGTGAATCCATCTGGTCCTGGACTTTTTTTGTTTGGTAGGCTATTAATTATTGCCTCAATTTCAGAACTTATTATTGGTCTATTCAGATATTCAACTTTTTCCTGGTTTAGTCTTGGGAGAGTGTATGTGTCCAGGAATTTATCCATTTTCTTCTAGATTTTCTAGTTTATTTCTGTAGAGGTGTTTATAGTATTCTCTGATGGTAGTTTGTATTTCTATGGGATCAATGGTGATATCTCCTTTATCATCTTTTATGGTGTCTATTGGATTCTTCTCTCTTTTCTTCTTTATTGGTCCTGCTAGTGGTCTATCAATTTTGTTGATATTTTTAAAAAACCAGTTCCTGGATTCATCGATTTTTTTTGACGGTTTTTTTGTGTCTCTATCACTTTCAGTTCTGTTCTGATCTTAGTTATTTCTTGCCTTCTGCTAGCTTTTGAATGTGTTTGCTCTTGGTTCTCTAGTTTTTTTAAATTGTGATGTTAGGGTATCAAATTTAGATTTTTTCTGCTTTCTCTTGTGGGCATTTAGTGCTATAAATTTCCCTCTACACACTGCTTTAAATGTGTCCCAGAGATTCTGGTATGTGGTGTCTTCATTCTCATTGGTTTCAAATAACATCTTTATTTCTGCCTTCATTTCATTATTTACCCAGTAGTCATTCAGGAACAGGTTGTTCAGTTTCCATGTTGTGAGGTTTTGAGTGAGTTTATTAATCCCGAGTTCTAGTTTGATTGCACTGTGTTCTGAGAGACAGTTTGTTGTGATTTCTGTTCTTTTACATTTGCTGAGGTGTGCTTTACTTCCAATTATGTGGTCCATTTTAGAATAAGTGCAATGTGGTGCTGAGAAGAATATATATTCTGTTGATTTGGGGTGGAGAGTTCTGTAGAAATCTATTAGGTCTGTATGGTGCAGAGCTGAGTTCAAGTCCTGGATATCCTTGTTAGCATTCTGTCTTGTTGATGTGTCTAATATTGACAGTGGGGTGTTAAAGTCTCCTATTATTATTGTGTGGGATTCTAAGTCTCTTTGTAGGTCTCTAAGGACTTGCTTCATGAATCTGGGTGCTCCTGTATTGGATGCATATATATTTAGGATAGATAGCTCTTCTTGTTGAATTGATCACTTTACCATTCTGTAATGGCCTTCTTTGTCTCTTTTGATCTTTGTTGGTTTAAAGACTGTTTTATCAGAGACTAGGATTGAAACTCCTGCTTTTTTTGCTTGTTTTTTTTTTTTTTTTTTTTGCTTTCCCATTGCTTGTTAGATCTTCCCCCATCCGTTTATTTTGAACCTATGTGTGTCTCTGCCATGAGATGGGTCTCCTGAATACAGCACACTGATGGGTCTTCATTCTTTATCCAATTTGCCAGTCAGTGTCTTTTAATTGGGGCATTTAGCCCATTTACATTTAAGGATAATATTGTTATGTGTGAATTTGATTCTGTCATTATGATGTTAGCTGGTTATTTTGCCCATTAATTGATGCAGTTTCTTTTCTTTTTTTTTTTTTATTTTTATTTTTTTAGACAGAGTCTTTCTCTGTCACCCAGGCTGGAGTGCAGTGGAATGATCTCAGCTCACTGCAAGCTCCACCTCCTGGGTTCACACCATCCTCCTGCCTCAGCCTCTCGAGTAGCTGGGACTACAGGTGCCCACCACCATGCCTGGCTAATTTTTTTTTTGTATTTTTAGTAGAGATGGGGTTTCACCGTGTTAGCCAGGATGGTCTTGATCTCCTGACCTCATGATCCGTCCTCCTCGGCCTCCCAAAGTCCTGGGATTACAGGCATGAACCACCGCGCCCGGCCTGATGCAGTTTCTTTATAGCATTGATGGTCTTTACAATTTGTCATGTTTTTGCAGTGGCTGGTACCAGTTGTTTCTTTCTATGTTTAGTGCTTCCTTCAGGAACTCTTGTAAGGCAGGCCTGGTGGTGACAAAATCTCTCAGCATTTTCTTGTCTGTAAAGGATTTTATTTCTCCTTTGCTTATGAAGTGTAGTTTGGCTGGATATGAAATTCTGGGTTGAAAATTCTTTTCTTTAAGAATGCTGAATATAGGCCCCCACTCTCTTCTGGCTTGTAGGGTTTCTGCTGAGAGATCTGCTGTTAGTCTGATGGGCTTCCCTTTTTGCGTAACTGACCTTTCTCTCTGGCTGCCCTTAACATTTTTTCCTTCATTTCAACCTTGGTGAATCTGACAATTATGTGTCTTGGGGTTGCTCTTCTCCAGGAGTATCTTTGTGGTGTTCTCTGTATTTCCACAATTTGAATGTTGACCTGCCTTGCTAGGTTGGGGAAGTTCTCTGGATAATATCCTAAAGAGTGTTTTCCAACTTGATTCCATTCTCCTCGTCACTTTCAGGTACACCAATCAAACATAGATTTGGTCTTTTCATACAGTTCCATATTTCTTGGAGACTTCGTTTATTTCTTTTTACTCTTTTTTCTCTAACCTTGTCTTCTCGCTTTATTTCATTAATTTGATCTTTAATCCTGATACCCTTTCTTCCACTTGATCAAATCAGCTATTGAAGCTTGGGCTTGCATCACAAAGTTCTTGTGCCACAGTTTTCAGCTCCTTTACGTCATTTAACGTCTTCTCTACACTGTTTATTCTAGTTAGCCATTCCTCTAACCTTTTCTCAAGGTTTTTAGTTTCCTTGCGATGGGTTCAAACATCCTCCTTTAGCTCGGAGAAGTTTGTTATTACTGACCTTCTGAAGCCTACTTCTGTGAACTTGTCAAAGTCATTCTCTGCCCAGCTTTGTTCCATTGCTGGTGAAGAGCTGTGATCCTGTGGAGGAGAAGAGGTGCTCTGGTTTTTAGAATTTTCAGCTTTTCTGCTCTGGTTTCTCCCCTTCTTTGTGGTTTTATCTACCTTTAATCTTTGATGTTGGTGACCTACAGATGGGGTTTTGGTGTAGATGTCCTTTTTGTTGATGTTGATGCTATTCCTTTCTGATTGTTAGTTTTCCTTCTAACAGTCAGGTCCCTCAGCTGCAGGTCTGTTGGAGTTTGCCAGAGGTCCACTCCAGACCCTGTTTGCTGGGTATCACCAGCAGAGGCTGCAGAACAGCAAATATTGCTGCTTGATCCTTCCTCTTGTAGTTTCATCCCAGAGGGGCACTTACCTGTATGAGGTGTTTGGCAGCCCGTACTGGGAGGTGTCTCCCAGTTCAGCTACATGGGAGTCAGGGACCCACGTGAGGATGCAGTCTGTTCATTCTCAGAGCTCAAACGCTGTGCTGGGAATACCACTGCTCTCTTCAGTGCTGTCAGACAGGGATGTTTAATTCTGCAGAAGTTATCTGCTGCCTTTTGTTCAGCTATGTCTTGCCCACAGAGGTGGAGTCTATAGAGGCAGTAGGCCTTGCTGAGCTGCAGTGGGCTCCACCCAGTTTGATCTTCCCAACTGCTTTGTTTACCTACTCAAGCCTCAGCAATGGTGGACGCCCCTCCCCCAGCCAAGCTGTTGCCTTACAGTTTGATCTCAGATTGCTGCACTAGCAGTGAGCAAGTCTCCGTGGGGGTGTGACCCACCAAGCCAGGCACGGGAGAGAATTTCCTTGTCTGCCGGTTGCTATGATGTTGGAAAATTGCAGTATTCGGGCAGGAGTGTCCCGTTTTTACAGGTACAGTCTGTCACAGCTTCCCTTGGCTAGGAAAGGGAAATCCCCTGACCCCTTGCCCTTCCTGGGTGAGGCAACTCCCCACCCTGCTTCAGCTCACCCTCCATGGGCTGCACCTGCTGTCCAACCAGTCCCAGTGAGATGAACCAGGTACCTCAGTTGGAAATGCAGAAATCACCCATCTTCTGCGTCAATAACACTGGGAGCTGCAGACTGGAGCTGTTCCTATTTGGCCATCTTGGAGCGGAACCGTTAGACCCCTTTCCAGAGACAACGTGTTGCCAGTTTGAAGCTTTCTCTCACCACCACCAAGACTTTACTTCTTGGTTGTCTCATTCCTGGTTTTCTTTGTTAAATTTCTAGCTGGTCTATCGTTTTTCTTGTTGTTAGTAATATATAGGAACTACTAGTATCCTCTCAATTTCTCACCTGTATATTTTCACTGTTTTTAGCAATGCGCTTAGGACATAAACTTCACTAAGCTGAATAAATTCAGAACTCTTAAATGGGGCCATGAAACTCCATGTTCTTAATTCCTGCTTTTTCCATTGGGAGAATCTTTGTGTCATGATTCCCCTGCTAACAAGACTCTTCAATCTGGGTAAAGAAGACTCTACAGTCTGGCTCACTCTCCTCGTCTTGGTTTGCTCCTTTAGTGAGGAAACTCTGTCTTAAAAGCAATTTGAAGTGGAGATGGTTAGAGCCCATACTGTCATTCTTCTTGGTATATAGTTCCTGCCCTATGAATGGAAGTTGGGTAGATGAAGGGAACCCCAGTCTTTTGCCTGCTCATGTCTGTAATAGAGATTCCACATCTCAGAGCTGAGAGAGGACTGAGAAGTACTAGTTGTCATCCTTTACAGGGTACAACATAGCTCTTTATTGTGAGCTCAAAAAAGAGGAAACTCTATCTTCTTGGCTGCACCCACCTAAGATAAAGCTTCCATCACACTGGGCTGCAAAGGAATATGTGGGGGTTAGTATATAGGAATGTGTTGTAGCTCAAGTACCCCTGACTCACATTCTTCTGAGATTTAGTTTATTTTCATGAATACAAGTTTCTTCATTTGCTATATTTCCTTTAAAAAATTCTGGAGAGTTTATATTTATTATTTTTACTAATTGAGTAGATATTCCTCTGGGGAGACATTTTGCTAAACTCCTTACTCCACCATTCTACAAGTCCTTAGCCTTTAGGATTTTCTATGGATACAATCATGCCATTTATGGATAAAGATGATGTTACTTTCTTTATTTCTAATTCTGTGGGTTTTTTATTTTTTTCTGAATTACACTGACCAGGACATATAAACAATGTCAAATATACTTCTGTGAGTGATCAAAATCTTTCTTTGGTCCTGATCTTAGGGGAAAGGCTCAGTCTTTCATAATCAAGGGTGTTGTTACCTGTAGGCTTTTATACATCTATTTCCTCAGATTGAGAAATTTCCTTCTTCTCCTAGTATACTGAAAGTTTTTTTCACTTAAATGAATATTTAGTTCAATGCTTTTTTTCTGTCTGTTGATATTATCATAAATCTTTCTCTTTATTTTCTTAATAATATGATGGATTCTATCTGTTGATATTTTTGATGTCCAATCAACTTTTCATGTGAGAGGAATTCCCACCTATTGAAAGTTAGTATCTTTCTATATGCTGTTGGATCTAAGTGAAATTTATCATTAAGGATTTTTACATCTATTTTTCATGAAGGATATTTAGCTGTAGTTTTCTTATTCTGTGTTGTTTTGTTGATTATGTTGACACTTCAGATGATTTATTATATATTCAGTTTCTGATATCAATTTATGCTTGGCCCTCCATATCCATGGGTTCCACATCCATGGGTTCAACCAAACTTTATTTAAAACATTTAAAAAATTGCACTGAACATGTAAAGACTTTTTTTGTCATTATTTCCTAACAGTACAGTATAACAACTATTTGCATAGCTTTTACATTTTATTAGCTATTATAAGTAATCTAAAGATGATTTAAGATATACAGGAGGATATACACAGGTCTTGTGCAATTACTTGATTTTTATACCATGCACTTGAATGTCTGAAGATTTTGGCATCCACAAGAGGTCTTAGAACAAATCCCCCATGACATTGAGGAATGATAGTCAATTTTGGTATGAGTCAAGATAGGTTAATATATCCTTAATAAAATTAAACTCAAATATAGTGTGCTAAAAGAATAAAAGAAGATTTGCTTACCTTTTCTTTTGTGCGGGGTTGTAAAGTGGTTTTGATCACAAGAGTGATCGCAAGAGTATCAAGAGGTAACTACACCTGTACACCTGTACAATTAGGGAGCTTTGCCCATCTTCTGACGGCTTTCTCTGACATTTTTGTTTTTCTTTTCTTCTTCTTTCTATTTTTTGTAATAGCTTAAGAAAACAATTGGATGAGGTTGGGTCAAAATGGCAGACTAGAAGCAACTCATGTATGCCACTTTCATAGAGACAAAACAAAATGGCCAGTGAGCACTGACTCTGCAAGCCAATTATTTAAGCAATCATGTCAAATTCATCAAGGCAGTAAGAGCACACAAAGAGCATAGGAGCAAAGCTGGGCAGCAGCTCATCTGGGAACAAAGTGAAGGCAGAAGATGCTCCCTAACACAGGGAAAGGGTGAGTTCATGAGAGCCCCTTTGAGGATTCACACTCTCCACAGAGACCTGGACACGTGAGAGAATAAGAGAATGCCCCTGACATCCCCCACCCACACCTCTGAACTAAGGTATGTTTACATACCAATCATGTTCTAGCTGAGCACCAAATTAAGAACACAATATTATTTATAATAGCCACAAAGAAAATGAAATACCTGGAAATCAATCTACACAAGGAAGGGAATATTTCTACAAGGAAATCTACAAAGCACTGCTGAAAAAAATTAGAGATGTCAAAACAAATGGAAAAATATTCTATGCTCATGGATTGAAAGAATCAATATGGATAAAATAGTTATACTTCGAAAAGCAATTATAGATTCAACATTATTCCTATCAAAATATCAATGTCATGTTTTACAGAATTAGAAACATACATTTTAAAATTTATTTGGAACCAAAACTGAGCCCACGTAGCAAAAGTATCCTAAGCAAAAAGTACAAAATCAGAGGCTTCACATTGCCTGACTTTAAACTATACTCTAAGGCTACAGTAATCAAAACAGCGTGGTACTTGTATAAAAACAGACACATAGATCAGTGCAACAGAAGAGAGAAACCAGAAATAAATCTGCTCATCTACAACCCTATGATATTCAGCAAAATCAACAAAAATATGCAATGGATCAGGGAAAGAACTCTGTATTCAATAAATGGTGTTGGGATAACTAGCTATCCATATGTAGAATAATGAATCTAGACCTCTCACCATATTTGTAAATTAACTAAAGGTGAATAATAGATTTAAAAGTAAGGCCTCAAACTCTAAAAATCCTAGAAGAAAACCTAGAAATACCCTTCTGAACAAAGACTGTGGCCAAGAATTTATGGCTAAGTCTCCAAAATTAATTGCAACAAAAACAAAAATTATCAAGTGAGACATAATTAATTTAAAGAGCTTCTGCACAGCAAAATAAGTTACCAACAGAGTTATCAATCTACAGAATGGGAGAAAATGCTTGCATACTATGCATCTCATCTGACTAAGGTCTAATATCCCGAATCTACAAGTAATTTGGACAAATCAACAAGCAAAAAACCAACAATTTGATTAAAAAATGGGCAAAGGACATGAAGAGGCACTTTTCAAAAGAAGACATACAAGTGGGCACAAGCATATGAAAAAATGCTCAACATCATTAATTATCAGAGAAATGCAAATCAAAACCACTATAAGATACCATCTCACACCAGTAAGAATGGCTATTATTCAAAAGACAAAAAACAACAGATGTTGGTGAAACTGAGGAGAAAAGGGAATAGTTATATTCTGTTGGAGGAAATGTAAACTAGTTTAGCCCCTGTGGAACACAGTTTGGAGATTTCTCAAATAAATTAAAATACAGCTAAAGTTGAGATGGACTCATTTAAATAAATTAATCCAAAGACATTTCCACTAATACTCCTACTACTGAGTATATACTGAGTACAAACCCAAAGGAAAATAATTCATTCAATTATAAAGACACATGCACCTGTATGTTCATTACAGTTCTATTCACAACCACAAGGACATGAAATCAATGTAAATGCCCATCAACAGTGGATTGGATAAAGAAAATATCATACATATACAACATGGAATACTATGCAGGCATCAAAAAATGAAATCATGCCTTTAGCAGCAATGTGGGTGGAACTGGAGGCCATTATCTTAAGTGACCTTGCACAGGAACAGAATACCAAATACCGCATGTTGGCTCTCACTTATAAGTGGGAGACAAACATTAAGTACACATGAGTGTAAAGAGGGGAACAATAGACACTGGGGATCACTAGACAGGGGAGGCAGGGAGTGGGGCATGGGCTGAGTAACCACCAGATGTGCACTATGCTTATGTCACGGGTGATGGGATTGTTGGGATCCCAAGCCTCAGTGTCACACAATTTACCCATGTAACAAACCTGCATGACATGTACCCTTTAATATATAATAAAAGTTGAAATTTAAAAAAGAATAAAAGCTGATTTTCATTCATGCACAATCCATTGCATAAGTTCTCCTGGGGTCTTTACCTGGTAGTGGCTAAATTGTTCTGGCCCTTTCCATTTGAAACTCTTCGAAGTCCTTCAATGGATCCTATACATGTCTGGGTGCTAAGAGAAGAGGGAAAGAAAAAATAATTATGGGAAATGCCAAGAACATGTATAAATTTCTTCTCATGTTCTATTAGTATTACTAGTCATTTCGGAAAAATATCTAAATTTAAATAAACATATTTGTTGCAAGAAATCTAGACAACTTGACAGACACACATTACAGCTGAACTGGCATATATATCATTCGTAATATCTATGCCAAGTAGATATTTAAATGTAGTCTAGAGATATTTTGGTCAGTCCAATAAATTAAAGCCTCTCAAGAACATGACTGCAGCAGGTCAAAAGGTTAAGCAGGGATCCATGTGGTATATTGGTATGCTTTAAAGTTGAGATAGACTCATTTAAAGAAATTCATCAAAGACATTTCCACAAGAGGCATACCTCTGTAAGACTGTAAATAATAACATTATTCTTAATATATAAATGATGATTTCATATTTATTTAACACACAGTATTCTGTGTTAGGTTGAAGAAGGCTTTTCAAAAAAGAATCAAAGCAATACTTCAATTTTTGGATAGTTGAGCATGTTTCAGGGTCATGTCAATCTGTTTAGATTTCTGTAACAAAATAGACATACAGTGCGGAACAAATTATAAAAAAATGACGAAACATCATCAATTATAAATTCTATAAAATAAAATTATATGAAAATTAATACAACTTACATTAAAAATAGATCAGGTCAGGTGCAGTGGCCCAGGCCAGACCCTGTGTCAAGCAAACAAACAAACAGAAAAGAAGATGAAAATGTTTTTTAGTTTTTAATTGTTTCTTTAATATTTTATTTTTTCTGAGTACATAGTAAGTGTATGTATTTATGGAGTACATGAGATGTTTTAATACAGGTATGTAATGCGAAATAAGTACATCATGGAAATGAGGTACCCATTCCTTCAAGCATTTATCTGTTAAGTTACAAACAATCCAATTACAACTCCTAAGTTATTCTAAAATGCACAATCAAGTTATTATTGACTCTAACCACGCTACTGCACTACCAAATTGCAGGTCTTACTCATTCTTCCTAATTTGTCTTTTGTACCCATTCACCATCCCCACCAAAATCCCAGGCCCACACTAACTTTTCCAGCCTCTGGTAACTATTCTACTCTCTGTGTCCATGAGTTCAATTGTTTTGATTGTTAGATCCCAGAAATAAGTGAGAAGATACAAATGTTTGTCTTTCTGTAATAAACATAATGATCTCCAGTTCCATCCATGTTGCTACAAATAATTGGATCTCATTATTTTTATGGCTGAACATTATGTATATGTACCATATTTTCTTTATCCATTCATCTGTTGATGGCAAATCTTAGCTATTGCAAACAGTGCAGCAACAAACATAGGAGTGTAGATATCTCTTCAATATACTGATTTCCTTTCATTTGGGTATATATCCAGTAGTACAATTGATGGATCATGTTGTAGCTCCACTTTAAGTGTTTGACGAACCTCCAAATTGTTCTCCATGGTGGTTTTACTAATTTAAGTTTCAACCAACAGTGTACAAGAGTTCCCTTTACTCCACCTCCTCAGCAGCATTTGTTATTGCCTGTCTTTATATAAAAGTCATTTTAACTGGGGTGAGATGATATCTCATTATAATTTTAATTTGTATTTCTCTGATGATCAGTGATGTTGAGCACCTTTTCATATGCCTGGTTGTTATTTATATGTCTTCTTTTGAGAAATATCTATTTAAATACTTTGCCTATTTTTGGTTCAGATTATTAGACGTGTTCCTATAGAGTTGTTTGAGCTCCTTATATATTCTGGTTACTAATCCCTTGTCAGATGGGTAGTTTGCAGATATTTTCTCCTATTCTGTGATTTGTCTGTTCATTTGTTGATTGTATCCTTTGCTGTGTAGAAGTGTTGTAACTTGATGTGGTCCCGTTTGTGCGAACACGCACCAAAGCGAACAAGCTTTGGTTGCCTGTGCTTGTGGGGTATCACTCAATAAATTTTTGCTCAGACAAATATCCTGGAGTTTTTCCCCAGTGGTTTTTTGTAGTAGTTTAATAGTTTGAGGACTTAGATTTGCCTTTAATCCAATTCAATTTGATTTTTGTATATGGTGAGTGATAGGGGTCTAGTTTCATTTTTCTGCATATGGATATCCAGTTTTCTCAGCACCATTTCTTCAAGAGACTGTGCTTTCCCCAATGTATGTTCTTGCCATCTTTGTAAAAAAAGAATTCACTGTATGTGTGCGGATTTGTTTCTGTTTTTTTTTTTCTATGTTCCATTAGCCTATGTGTCTGTTTTTATGCCAGTACCATACTGTTTTAGTTACTATAGCTCTGCTGTATAAAGTCAAGTAATGTGACTCCTCTAGTTTTGTTATTTTCATTTAGGGTAGCTTTGGCTATTCTGAGTTTTTTTGTGGTTCCGGATATATTTTAGGATTGTTTTTTCTATTTCTGTGCAGAATATCATTGGTATTGTGATAGGGGTTGCACTGAGTCAGTAGATTGCTTTGGGTAGTATGGACATTTTAACAATATTGATTCTTCTAATTCATGAACATGGATTATTTTTCCATTTTTTGGTGTCCTTTTAAATTGCTTTCATTAGTATTTTATAGTTTTCATTATATCATTTCTCTGGTTAAGTTAATTCTGAGGTATTGAATTTCATGTGTGGCTTTTGTAAATGGGATTACTTTTTAAATTTATCTTTCAAATTATTCACTGTTGGCATATAAAAATGCTGCTGATTTTTGTATGTTGATATTGCATCCTGCAACTTTACTGAATTTGTTTATCAGTTCTAATAGTTTTCCTGTGGAGTCTTTAGGTTTTTACAAATGTAATCTCATATCATCTGCAAACAAGGATACTTTGACTTCTTCCTTTTCAAACTGTATGCCTTTATATCTTTTTCTTTTCTGATGCTTCTGTCTAGGACTTACAGTATTATGGTGAAGAACAGTGGTGACAGTGGACATCCTTGTTGTGTTCTAGATCTTAGAGAAAAGGCTTTCAGGTTTTTCCCCATTCAGTATGATACTAGCTGTGGCTTTATCATATATGGCTTTTATTATGTTAAAGTATGTTTCTCCTATCCCCAGGTTTTGAAAATTTTTATCATGAAGGGATGTTGAATTTTATCAAATGCATTTCACCTCAATTGAAATGAATATACAGTTTTTATCCTTAATTTTGTTTATATGATCTATCACATTGATTGATTTGTGCATGTTGAACCATTTTTTGTATCCCAAGGGTAAATCCCACTTGGTCATGATGGATGATCTTTCTAATGTATTGTTTAATTCTATTTTCTAGTATTTCATTGAGGATTTTTACATGAATATTCATTAGAGATATTAGCCTGTAGTTTTCTTTCTTTCTTGTTGTATTTTTGTATCAGGATAATATTGGCCTTGCAGAATGACTTTGGAAGTATTTCCTCCTCCTCTATTTTTCAGAATAGTTTGAGGAGAATTGGTGTTAATTCTTCTTTAAATGTTTGGTAAAATTCAGCAGTGAAACCATCAGGTGCTGCGCTTTTATTTAGTGGGAGACTTTTTATTATGGCTTTGATCTCATTACTTGTTATTAGTCTGTTCTGGTTTTGGATTTCATTGTGGTTCAATCTTGCTAGGTTGTATATATCTAGGAATTTGTCCATTTTTTTTCTAGACTTTTGAACTTCTTGGCCTTTAATAGTTCATACTAGCCACTAATGATTCTTTTAATTTCTGCAGTGTCACTTATAATTTCTCCTTTTTCATTTCTGATTATATTTATTAGAATCTTCTCTCTTTTCTCTTAATTAGTCTGGCTAATGTTTGTCAATTTTGCTTAACTTTTCAAAACAACTTTTTGTTTTGTTGATCTTTTATATATTTTTAAATTCAATTTTATTTATTTATTTTCTGATCTTTGTTATCTCTTTTCTTCCTCTAATTTTGAGTTTGGTTTGCTATTGCTTTTCTAGTTCTTTAAGATGCATCATTAGATTGTCTACTTGAAGTATTTTCTCTTTTTTTGATGTAGGCATTTATAGCTATAAGCTTTCTTCTTAGTACTGCTTTTACTGTATCCCTTAGGTTTTGGTACATTGTGTTTCCATTATCATTTGTTCCAAAAAATTTTCAATTTCCTTATTAATTTCTTCATTTACCCCCTGACCATTCAGAAGCATATTGTTTAAGTTCCACGTATTTGTATAGTTCCTAAAATTCCCCTTGTATTAATTTCTAGTTTTATTCCATTGTGTTTGGAGAACATGCTTGATATTATTTCAATTTTTTGAATGTTTTAACACTTGTTTTATGACCTAACATAAGGTCTGTTCTTGAGAATGATCTGTGGGCTGAGGAAAAGAAAGTGTATTCTGCAGCTTGTGGATGAAATTTTCTATAAATATCTACTATATCCATTTGATCTATAATGCAAATTAAGTCTGATGTTTCTTTGTTGATTTTTTGTCTGGGATATCTGTCCAGTGATGAAAGGAGGTATGGAAGTTTCCATCTAATATTGTATTGGGGCATATCTCTCTCTTTAGCTCTAATAATATTTCCTCTATATATCTAGGTCCTCCAATGGTGGGTACATATATATTTATGACTATTATGTCCTCTTGCTGAATTGGTCTCTTTATCATTATATAGTGACCTTCTTTGTCTCTTCTTTTAGTTATTGTCTTGAAACCTATTTTTTTATATAGTTATAATGACTTTTTTTTTCTATTTTCATTGGCATGGAATATCTTTTTCCATCCCTTTCTTTTCAGTCTATGTGTGTCTTTATAGGTGAGGTGGGTTTCTTATAGGCAATAGATCAATGGATCTTGTTTTTTCAACCATTCAGCCAGCCTATGAGTTTAGTGCATTTGCATTTAGTGTTTTTACTGATAAATAAGGGCTTAATTCTGCCATTTTGTTATTTGTTATATGGTTGTTCTCCGTTTTTCTCTTCCTTCTTTCTTTCCTTCCCAGCTTCCTCCGGGGAAGATGTTTTTATCTAATGATATGATTTATTCTGTTGCTTTTTGTTTTTTGTGGGTCTATTGTATGTTTTTTTTTGGTTTGAAGTTACCATGAGACTTGCAAATACTATCGTATAACTGATTATTTTAATCTGATGACAACAATATTTGCATAAACTAACAAGCAAAAAGCAAACTAATAAAAACTCTACACCTTAAATTAATCCCCTTGATTTTTAACTTTTTATTGTTTCTATTTATGTCTTATTGTACTGATTATGTCTTGAAAAGTAGTTGTAGTTATTATTTTTGAATGGTTTACTGTTTAGGTAAAAGTTGTTGTAGTTATTATTTTGATTGGTTTACTCTTTCTACTTACTATAAGAGTAGTTTACACACCACAGTTACAGTGTTACAATATTCTGTGCTTTCTTGTGTACTTACTACTACCAGTGAGTTTTGTACCTTCAAGTTATTATTTATTGCCCATTAATATGCTTTTGTTTCTGATTGAAGTCCTCCCTTTAGCATTTCTTGTAGGACAGTCTTGGCATTGATGAAATCCTTCATCTTTTGTTTACTGGTGACATCCTTATTTCTCCTAATGTGTGAAGGATATTGTCTCTGGATACACTATTCTAGGGTAAAAGTTATTTTTCTTTAGTACTTTAAATATGTCGTGCCACTCTCTCCTGGCCTGTAAGGTTTCCACTGAAAAGTCTGCTGCCAAATGTATGGTAGTTCCAATATATGTCATTTGTTTTCTTTTCTCTCTTGCTACTTTTAGGATCTTTTCTTCATCCTGGATCTTTGGGAGGTTGATCATTAAATGCCTAGAGGTAGTCTTCTTTGAGTTAAATATGCTTGGTGTTTTCTAATTTTCTTGAACTTAGATATTGATTTCTTTCTCTAAGTTTGGGATGTTCTCCGTTATTATCATTTTGAATAAACTTTCTACCCCTATCTCTTTCTCTACCTCCTCGTTAAGGCCAATAACTCTTAGATTTTCCTTTTTAATGTTATTGGTTAGATCCTGCAGGTGTGCTTCATTTTTTTATTCTTTTTTCTTTTTTCTCCTCTGTGTATTTTCGAATAACCTGTCTTCAAGCTCACTAATTCTTTCTTCTGTTTGATCCATACTGTGTTGAGGAAACTCAAAGAAATTCAAGATAACACATAAAAGGAATTCAAAATTCTGCCACTGAAATTTAATAAAAAGATTGAAAGAATTAAAAAGAAACAAGTAGAAATTCTGGAGCTGAAAAATGCAATTGGCATACTGAAAAATGCATCAGAGCCCTTAATAGCAGAATGGATTGAGTAGAAGAAAGAATTAGTGAGCTTGGAGACAGATTACTTGAAAATACACAGTCAAAAGAGACAAAAGAAAAAAGAAAACATAGCACACCTGCAGGATCTAGCAAACAACCTGTCACTCAAACACATAAACTAAACACACAACTTCCCACTCTTCCCTCCCCTTTTCACAGGCAGGGGAGCCTCACCCTATAGCCTCCTGCCAGGCTACCTCTGATCTTCCATTAAGGCCCAAGGTCTCTTAAGTCAGCTTGTCATGAAAGCTGCCTGGCCTGGGACTCACCCTTCAGGGCAATAAACTCCCCCTCTGGCACAGAGCAGGTCCAGAAATGCCATCCAAGATTCAAGTCCTGGAATTGGGGACCCCAAGAACCCACTTGGCACTCTGCCCCCTTGTGGCTGTGCTGGTACTTAAGGTGCAACACAAAGCCCCTTTGACTTTTCCCCCTGCTTTTCTCAAGCAAAAGGAGTTTTGACCCATGACCACAACAGCTGATGATGCGCTGAGTCTCACCTGAAGCCAGAGAGTTCGAGAGGCTCAATCAGGGCCCTCAGGTAGTAACCGGGTATTACTGCTGGTTATTCCTGCCCCAGAAGCTCTTCAGTTAGCAGTTAATGAATGCTGTCAGGACTGGGTCCTTTCCTTTAAGGCGGTGGGTTCCTTTCTGGACCAGGGTGTGTCTAGAAATATCATCTGGGAGCTAGGGCCTGGGACAGGCATCTGATGACTCTGACATGTGCCCTATTCTGCCGTGGCTGAACTGGTATCCTAGACACAAGACAAAGTTTGACCCCACTCTTCCCTCTCCTCAAGCAGAAGGAAAGAGTCTCTTTTGGATCCTTGAGCTGTGCAGCCTGGTATTAGGGGAAGGGTGATGCCGGCACTTTCTTGGTTGCCCCAGCTGTATGTTCAGTGCCCCCTCAATCCACTGCCCTTGGGCCTAGTTCAGCACTAGGACTTTCCTAAGAGTTACAGTCCTTATGGCCTAGACTGCTTTTCAAGTTTGCTTGGAGATGCAGAGTGCTGTGCCCATTGGTGGTGAGGTTTGCAAGCACTCTAACAACTGGGATTGGCAATTCCCTTCTGGCTAGGGCTCGTTTAAATGCTCCCTCCATGGGTGGACATGAGCTGAGTTTAGCCTGGTTTTCTATTCTGATTTAACAGAACAGCGCTGAGTTCAGTGCCTCACAATTGCTTTGCTCTTCCTCCTGCAGTACTCAGAGAAACTCTCTGTACTAGGCAGTTGCAGCTGGGGATAGGGGAGTGGTGGTATCTGAGATTCAGGACTCTTTTCCTTATCTCTTCAGTGCCTCTCTCAGAGGCATAAAATTAAAGCCAGGTACTGTGAGTGCTCACCTAATTTTTTGTTCTTTTGAAAGTGTGTTTCTGTATAGATAGTTATTAACTTCATGTCCTTGCCAGCGGGACAATTGGTGGAGCTTTCTATTTCTCTATCTTGCTCCACCCTCAACTTTGAAGATCAAAATGTCTCACTTCCCCTCAAATCAAACAAACAAACAAAAACAGAAAGCCCCAATGAAACAAAACAAAAAACTCGAAAAGGTAAAGATTTTTTACTGGGAAATAAAAATATATTTTACACAGTACAGCTTATTTCAGTTACTTCTTATCTACAGACTATTTTTATAATGTTTCAAATAAGGTTATAATTATACTTTATAGGGATTCAAATTATTTCTCATTAGTTACCTACATTGTTCAAGCACACATTATGCATTCTATTAAAATTATATACAAAGTCACAGATAAGTGATAGATCTTAGTATATTTATACGTGAATAAAAGATGGAAATGTGCTATTAAAATTGAAGGAAGCATCATAAATTCTCAAAGTAATATTAAAAGTCTTTTTTGATTGAAAATTTACAGTGCAAAATTAAAATTCTGTTTCCTCACATGTATTAATATGCAATATAATAAAATAATATAAATGATATAGAAACTCTGGAGAAAAGAGTTCAATGGAGAGACAGTGTAACTATCATGTTTGAAAGCAAATCAGTATGGCCAAACTTGACTGGTGCCAACACTTCCAGCTACATGATATATATTTAACCAACTGTGTTTTTTAATTAGTTATTATTTGAGCTTTCAAAGTATCTGCCAGTGCATAGTAAACACTATATCTATGTTTGTTAAATTTAAAAACCAGGGAAGAGTTAGGGAGTAAGAAAGAGACTGGGAATCAGGTTTTAAATCAGGTTTACTATTAATTTACAACACAGTAAAAAGGTAAGCAGCAGGTGGAAGGAGTGTGTGTGCGCGTTTTTTTGTTGTTTTTGTTGTTGTTGTTGTGTTTTTTTTTCCACCGTATATTCGCTTCAGTCCTTTAATCTGGAGGCTTTACTATCTCTGGGTTTCTGGATCTCAGAAGAATCCTTTGATTTTGCTAGAAGATAAGAGAAGGAAGTTAGAAAGGAGGAGGAAACAAAATAATTTTAAAAGCCTCACCAGGAAGTTTATTGATTATTTTCACCCACATCCCACTTATCCCAAACCCCTCTACTTTGAAAAAAAGAATCAAAACACTTCGGCAACTAAAATTCCAAAAAATACTCAAAATAGAGAAAAACTCTTCTTTTTAAAACAAAACATCAATTTCGAAACATGAATCAAATAACCTCAAACAAGCATTCATACTTAAGGGATCAAAAGCCTAAACAATCTCACATGAAAAATTCACCACAAATTTAACAAAAGCAGGAAGATATGAAATGATAGTTGACTGAACTTAAAGAACTGAATGGATGAAAAAGACAAAATCATTTAAAATTGAATACTAAATTTCAATATGACCAAATGACAATAGACTTTATTGAAAAATTAATTAGAAGAATTGAGAAAATTAGTAAAAATAGCTAACAGAGTAGAAATTTTAAAAAATTTGGGAGGTAAAATGACTCAGAGAAAATTGTAGATATAGTGACAACATAAGAATATTCAACATGTGTATCTTGGAGTTTGTGAAGAAGTAAAACAAGAGTTTAAGGATTCCAATTTTCTAGGTAAGGTATAAGAAAAATGTTCAGAAACAATAGAAGATCTGAATCTAGGTTTTTATAACAACCCTTCTTGTACCTGGGAAATTTGACCTGGGATAGTCTACTTCAAGATATAGAAGTAAAACCTTTGGGACTTAAAGGTAAAACTTTAATCCTGTGGGTTTCAAAGCACAAAGTTTTAGAAACTTTAATGGTAAAGTAAATCAGGATGGCATCAGAACTTTGAAAGCAACATATAAGACTGGACAAACTGGAGATGCATTTTCAAGAAACTCAAGGAGACAAAATGTAAGTCAACAATTTACTAGCCATGTAAGATATCCTCAATCAGCAAATCCTCAGAAGATTAGTTTTTTCACAAGCAAGAGCACAAGAATTATTATATTCTCCAACTCATACGGAGGAATCTTGCAGAAGATGAAGTTTATTCAATTGGGAAATGAATGGAAAATCATAGTAAAAGAATTAATCTAGTAGGATCTTTGATTTTTATATTTATACTTGGCCTTCTTGACTAAAGACTACATTTCTTAATGTCCTTTATGCACAGTTGTAGCTCAGTGACTATTAGGGCTCTCTGGAGGGACAGAACTAATAGTATAGATGTATATATAAAAAGGAATTTATTGAGAAGTATTGTCTCACACAATCACAAGGTGAGGTCCTACAATAGGCCGTCTGCAAGTTGAGGAGCAAGGAAACCAGTCCGAGTCCCAAAACTGAAGAACTTGGAGTCTGATGTTGGAGGGCAGAAACCATCCATCATGGGAGAAAGATGTAGGCTGGAAGACTGCACCAGTCTGATCTTTTCACTTTCTTCTGCCTGCTTTTATTCTGGCCTTGCTGGCAGTTGACTAGATTGTGCCCACCCAGATTGAGGGTGAGTCTGCCTTTCCTAGTCCACTGATGCAAATGTTAATCACCTTTGGCAAACACCCTCACAGACACACCCAATATGGATCCTTCAATACGATCAAGTTAACACTCAATATTAACCATCACAGTAACTAACTTCGAGTGTGTGGTATATAAACAGAGGTGGTGTGTGCCAATTCTATAATGTTATCTATAAAGTGATGGGTTGTGCCCTAGTCTTGTTTATGATTTTCCCATTGTCTGGAATGCCAATGTAATAATAGCTAGAACTGAAGGATCATTTTGGAATTGGTGGACGAATAGGATATGAATATAGAGAACCAAATCAGAAAAAGCCTATGTACCTGACAGTACAGAACTTTACATGCAGACTTTAGAGTGCCTACATGAATGTAAGAGTTAAATATATTTCCAGCTTTTTAAAGGAGATTTTGTTATTTTGAGATCTTGATACTGAAAGTCAAGTCTAATCCTAGTTAATACAGAGCCAGTCAATGCATGCTTGGCAGGTTATTTATACCGCGTTTAAGATTGTTGTAAGTGTAAGAACTTGTATGGTTTTGGTGAAAGAGGGAGGACATTTAATAAGTCAGGGAACAGTCAACGTGGATCAGAACAATTTTAGCCAAATTTACTTTCTTGTTTTAGGGGTACCTGGGGTCCCAAATATCGATCTTATTTGCCAAACTGAACAGGCCACAGGTTTGGCTAGGTTACTAAAGCTGACTGCTTGTATCTTGCGTGGAGCTTGATCGATAAAGAAATATTGCGCAGGCAAATACTTATAATAGTAATCTATTTTTTATTGGGAGTTTTAACGTTAAATTTAAAAATAAATTTTATAAGATTCTATACAATATGTTTGCAATGTGAAAAAGTAAAAATCTAAAGAGAATTCTTTCATTTTTAATCTTTTTTTTTTTTTGAGATGGAGTCTCACTTTGTCTCCCGGGCTAGAGTGCAGCGGAAAAAATCTCTGCTCACTGCAACCTCTGCCTCCCAGGTTCAAGCAATTGTTGTGCCTCAGCCTCCTAAGTAGCTGGGACTATAGGCATATGCCACCATGCCTTGCTAATTTTTGTATTTTTAGTAGAGATGGGGTTTTGCCATGTTGGCTGGGCTGATCTTGAACTCCTGACCTCAGGTGATCGGCCCGCCTCGGCCTCCCAAAGTGCTGGGATTACAGGCATGAGCCACCACGCTCAGCCTAAAATAGTTATTCTTTAAATAGGTAGTTTCATATGAACAGTGTATTAGTCTGCCCTCATGCTGCTGTGAAGAAATACCTGAGACCGGGTAATTTCTAAAGATATTTAATTGACTCAGTTTTGCACGGCTGGGGAGGCGGCCTCAGGAAACTTACAATTAGGGCGGAAGGTATCTCTTCAGAGGGTGGCAGGAGAGAGAATGAGTGCAGAGCAAAGCGGGAAAGTCCCTTATGAAACCATCAGATATTGTGAGAACTCACTCACTATCACAAGAACAACATAGGTGAATCACCCCCATGGTCAAATCACCCCCACAAGATTTCCCCCCCAACACACGGGGATTGCAATTCGGATTACAATTCAAGATAAGATTTCACTGAGGACACAGAGCCAGACCATATCAACCAGTAATCACATTTTAATTTTTTCATTATTTCTTGATTTAATTCAATTTGTTTTTTACAATTTTCTGAGCTGTTCTGTTTGTAACACAGAAAAGATAGATTGCTTGGTGGTTTTAGGATTTTTTAAAAATTTAGCAACTTCAAATCTTTGAAATGGTGACAAGAAATAAAGTTTACCTGTTAGTAAAACAAACAAAAAATATAGAAGAAAATACCCTGGGTTTCTCTGCAGGGGGGGAGACTTTTTTTATTTTGGACAATAGATACATTTTATTTTCCCCCTTTGGTATTGAAAGGAGCTTCCTATGCCATAATATTGCAATGCTTTCTAAATTGGGGTTGACAACAAAGTAATACAAAAATTCCCAACAAAATCTTGCATTTTTACTTACTTCATCTCCTTTTCCATAATTTCAAAATCATCACTACTTTTTCAAGAACACTTGTCATGAAATGGAGGCTAACTGGACTATTATTCCATAAAACCTATATATGTACTGGCTTTCTAGAAGTTTGGTCTTGATTTATTTGATTATATTATAAAGAGTTTTGTTTTTGAACAACAAAAGAATCACACATCATTTGAAAACAAAGATATTTATAACTTTGTTTAATTTTCAGGTATTTTTAGACATCAATGAGACAAATCTTTTAACTAAGAGTCTTGCAATGACTGTTTCTGACATGGTTTAAAAACTCTGTATTCTTTAGCCAAGTCATGATTTTGGCAAAAGAATCTGAATGTAGATGTAAGAACGATAGAAGAATCATTTCTGGAGCAATGAGTTAGGAATAAGGAATTCTGGTCAATTTATTTGCAAGAATAACTGCACAGTCTTCGAAACCATGAGAAATGAATAGGTTTCTACATATGGCATTATTTAAATGTTGCTTGAAAATCCTTTCCTTGCTGACATAATCAGGGTCAGTAATGCATATTTTCCTAAAGATAATTTAATCTACACAAGCAAAACGAAGTAAAGTTATATGAATTTAACTTAGCTTTGGAAAAATCTTGTCTTTATCATTATAGGCCATTCCTATGACAACTGTCATATGGTGATTTGGGAACTTTGATATAATTTATACTCCTAATGTGAATTTAAAGTATTACTAAAAATGTTAAAAATTAATTATATGTGAAATATATTATGTGTATTTACATGTCAAAGATCTCCTTGAGCATTCTAGTTTTCAATTCATATCCAAAGTAGTCTTCAAGTTGAATTAACATTGGAAAAAAAAGACTTTTTTGCCAAACTTATATTCTTTTTAATTCATTTTCAGATACTTGACCTTGACTTTTCACACAATAAAATTATTGTGGGAGATATGTGTGTTTAAAATATATGTTTCACCCAAATAAATAAACACTATGTATACTTCAAACATGTAGAATATTAAACTTGTGGAATTAAGTGCATTTTTTAATGTAGAGATGTTCATAGATTTTTAATCATATTCTCAAAAACTCTGTAATCTTAAAAAAAATTCATGTGTCAAAATTTAAGTGCTTTCGTGAGAAGTTTACTTTCTTACTGTTTCCTCTTACTGTGTATTACTGAGCTTATGAGAGGGGATTTCAGAAATCTAAACAAGACTTCAAAAATAAAATAGAATGTATATTCTTCTTTTAAAACACTTAACCCAGAAAAATGACACTGTTTATGGGACTGAAGCATTTCTGCATGTTGAGAATGAATTATTTACACTATACATCGATAGGAAAAAATCACAAGAATTTTTCTTCCTCATATTTTCATAGCAGCTGGAGCACACATTGACTCATTACAGAATGAATCTCCTTTGTTTTGTAAAATGTGCACAGGTACAATTTAGTGTATTTAGTGTTTTTCCAACATTCATATGTGTCCTCTCTAAAATGGAAAGCCTCATTTAAAAGCAGAGCTCTCTTTCACACAATTAGATAAATCTTTCGCAACCAATGAAAGTTAATTTTGTGATATGCACAAGGTGTATTTATGCAAGACTAGGTATTTTTAAATACAAGAAATGAACTAAAATATTTGTAGAGAGAAAACTGTTTGAATTTCCTGCCATGTTAGCATTTATAGATGGCTTACCTACAATTTTTTTTATAGTTTTGTATCATAAAATGACAGTTGATAGTGTCTTTTTATACACATTATATTGTTAGAAGGAGAAACAGATTACTATCATATTTTTTTCTAACAGAATATTTTCATTTAGTTTTAAAGGTCTTGACTTCCAAAAGCCATTTGGTGTGAAGAGAAAATAAAAGCCAGAAACCCCAAACATTTATTCTTTATGCTTTTACGTAATTCCATTGTCTATTACATTAGAGCACTTGAAATGATTAGTCACCAGTGACATACTGGGGGAAAAACTATTTTGTTCTAGAAATTATACAAGATCAACAAAAAGAAACATTTTGAAATCTTGAATAATGATTACTAAAATAATTTCTAAAATGCACAGGAAGTTTATACAAAATTTTATCCCCTTTACATACACATACACATATACACATAACAGATCAGTATGGTACTCTGCTACATGAGTAAAAGGCCTTATATCTTATTTATTGGCATAATATTATTATTATGTCAAAATATGAGTTGTTGAACCATGACTACTATAAAGAATAAACCACTACCTAGGTGATGGGTTGACAGGTGGAGCTAAACCATGATGGCACATGTTTACCTACGTAAGAAACTTGCGCATCCTACACATGTACCCAGAACTAAAAATAAAAATTAAAAAAACTGTATAAATGAAACAATTAGAAGGGAAATAATGTTGAAAGCATGCATTAAAAGTGAATGTTAAATGAATTAAAACACAGGTAAAAAATAAATTTATGATTCATTAGTAATTATTACTATTTAATTCATTTTTATTCTTTAAAATCTTCTTTAATTAGGAAATAGTAATTTCATATTAGAAAGTCCATTCTTTGAGGAATATAATAATACTGAAGTCTTGAACAAAGTTTGTAGACTGTTAGAGTTAAAAGCGATCATAAACATATCCATTTTAGCCACTTGCGGACGTAATTGAGAGCTGCTACTGTGGCTGCTATTGATGAAGGTGATGATGAAAAATCTAAAGATGATAATTAGAAAGATTGTTGATGAAGCAATAAATTTTCAAGAAACTTTAAGCATACAAATTTTCAAGCTTTTTGGAGAAAAATAATAAAATTTCTGTAAAACCTGCAGGTAATCTATGAGCAGGAATGGTCTTAGTACATAATCATTACTTTCTGAAATTTATAGTTATAGAAACCTTTCACTTAGGGCAAAGGCAGTGGAACAAAACTATATATGTGAAACCAAATGACCACCAGACAAATTCACTCGGAAATTAAGCAGACCTCCAAGCTTTGCCTGAGCAGCCTCTTCTCTGAGTAGGAATGTGCTTTGGGGAAATAATTCAAAGTGAGGACAAACAATTAAAACTCTGAAAGTCTAAGTAAATTTTATTATGGAACACTTATTTATTTTGAGCTATAATGAGGTCTGTATAGGAAACTGATAATAGTGAAGGCAACTTATTCATTGCTCAAAACCATCAGTGTAAAATGAAAAATCTCATCTAAATACCCCATTTTCAGCATTACTGCCTTTTGTAACAGCCACAGCAGCATAAAGGATTTGTTTGTAGTTGAGGAGTCTACCAACAGAAAAGGGGCAGAGCTAAGTTCTCACTCCTATGTTATAGCAGACGCAACCAGTGCTGGCTCTTGGGCAGGAGCATTCTGGATGACCTCATTCCACTAGAGTAATGACAATGGCAGCGCTTGGGAAGAATTTCTCTAGATAGTGAACATTCTGGATACCTCCAGCTTTGTGACTGTATCAAGCAATGCAGCATGATACTCGAAGCCACCTACTTCCAGAAGTAGTTACGAACTTGCAAATTTTCAGGAGTGGTTTTTCAAAAATCTGGCTCAAATAATGAGACAGAAATAAATGGCATTTGTCATTTAGATAAACACCTGGATGACTTTCACCAAATAAAGAAGTAATATCCTGAAGAGGGAGAGAGGCCTGAATTTTCTGCAGTTTGAACACATAAAGGATCTAATTATATTTTTGAAACACTGGGTGAAATTGGGGATTGAGGGTTTTTTGTACCTACACCCGAAAAACAGAATATCATAGAACTAGAATAATACATTAAATAACAGTATGCAGTTAAGGATTCAAAGCTATTTCTCTCTTATTATAAAGCCTGTGACCTTCTCACCATTTCATCTTGTTTTTAAATGAGAGAACAGAAAGAAAAATGATTTGTTCAAATGAGATAGCTTGAATTTTTAGAAAAAGTTTAAAACTTTAGATGGAGTACTAGAAAGGGGTGTGGAAGAAAGATTGGAAGTCACTGGTGCTTGGCAGATGATAATGATGACAAAATAGGAACAATAAAGTATTTGGCTTTTAAAGCTTTAAAAAATGTTTTTATAAGCAAATGCAAGCCCAGTTTCAAAGTCACCTAGGAAAATAAAGGCTATTCAAGGTGTATGCTAAAAGATCTATTTGAAATGGACAGCTTTTGGCACTCTCATTGTCTTCTGGAAATATTCGGTTATACATTGGTCGTAGTGCAACCTATATAGGATATTTCGATTACATTACTGTTACATTAGAGACCTAGGATTTAATAATTATTATTTACTTTTAAATGAGCATTGTGTTTAGGACACTTGTTCCTTGTTTCTGCCTATTTCCTTGATTTTCTATGCTGTCTAGTTGCCATACAATTATACATTCTGCTTGTTTTAAATGACCTACAGAATTCTGTATTTCTGTGACAAAAATATGAAATCATGTTACCTCGCTGATTTTCTCTCCTAATTTTCCTTTCTTCTGCTCTCAAAATCTGTGTTTTGTATTATGCTGAAGCTACAGGTACATATAGGCCTTTCTTAACTGAAAGTTGCTTTCTAACTACTAAGACCCATTACTCTAGTGGATTTCCTCTACACCATGGATTTCCTCTACACCATAATCATTTGGCTTTAATGCAAAACAGGCTGAATAGATTAGTTACATTAAGTCAATATATTATTACTGTTAGTCTATGCTTCTCCCATGTGCTTTCTACTTAGATCCTGAGAATTCTATTTGACCAATGGGAAAAAGACTTGAGAGATTTTGCCAACAATAATTCTAGTATATTCCATTAACTGTCTATCAACAATGCTACCATTATAGTAAGCATTGAACATAAGTGTGGCATTGAACTGCACAAAGGAGAACTCGAGGGTTTACTTCCTTAGCAAGAGCAATTCTTTTGGTGATAGCTAGACTGTGCAGTACCCAATGTGAATTCATCCAATTATACTGAGTCCATATTCAAAATCACAGTCCTTCTTTCACCACTTCCTCTTCCTTTAAGCAATTTCTCCAAGTTTTGAAGTATGAAACCGAGTCACTGATTGAAATCCTTCACTCAGGTTTCTCCAAGTTCCTCCCTGTGTAAGTTCTTAGTAGGTGTTAGCCCATTATTTTTTTCTTTATTAATGTTCATATATTTATGGACACCTACTGAATGAATGCAGGTATTATGATTGGTTCTGCAGATGAAAAAGATTTCTTACATGATTTCCCTGATGTTAGGAATATTTCAGTTCAGCGGGAAATACATATTAACAAAACTATGTTAGAGTAATAATAATAATAATAGCTAGTCTTATATAGTTCTTACTATGTTTCAGACACTGTGTAACATATCTGCATGTACTACAAATTTTTCTTCAGAGAGAGGAACTCAAGTCAAGAGTTTAAGTAAATTGACTAAGTTCAGTCAAATCACTACACTGTATGACAGTGGAAAAAAAGTCTCCCTGAGAATCAGAGAACGCTTGTATTTGGAAGTAACACTTGAACTGGACCTTACATTATTTAAGATTAAAATGGAAGAATACTAGGCGGAAGAATGTTACATGATTGGAAGCGGAACATCACACACCGGGGACTGTTGTGGGGTGGGGAGGGATAGCGTTAGGAGATGTACCTAATGCTAAATGACGAGTTAATGGGTGCAGCACACCAACATGGCACATGTATACATATGTAACAAACCTGCACGTTGTGCACATGTAACCTAAAACTTAAAGTATAATAATAAAAAAAGTGAAAAAAAAAAAAAGAAAATGCATGGTTCTTACTTGGAGCTGCAAATCAGCCAAATTGTAGCTTAAAATGAATAATGGAGATTTTGGGGTTTCAAAATCATGATTCCAATAGTTTGTGAACAAATTATTATGAAAATGAGTAAAATAAATTAATTAGGATGATATTAAAATTGCCCTTATGAAAGATTAATGTAAGATTGAATAAAGGCAGGAGAGCGAAGCTAAGGACCAGAGAATGGTAACAGGAATAATTATGAGGCTACTAATTGGATGGAATCAAACAGTGAGTGCCTGGAAAGAATTGGGAGTAAATACAGGAGGGTAAGGGACCAAAACAGCACACTTGAAATGTATACACAGAAACAATGCTTAACATGAAATAATATATAATGTATAATGGATTTAAATTTTTAAAAAATCTTTTCTACAAAGAATAGTCATTGCCTAAATTATTGGTACCAGCATGTCTCCCAATGACCAGTTTCTTAAATTAATCATTGTAGTATGCATAAGTACACATAATCAAATGAAGACCTAGCATGTCCATGGTTCATTTCTAGATATTGGAGTTGTGATTTGCATTGCTTGTGAAGTTATTTTAAACTGCATATGATAAAAAAGCTGCTCATTTGTATGCATAACTGACCCTAAAGTGATGATTTGCAATATTGTAGCTTTGTATTTCCTCTAAATGACAATGAACTTAAAAATGACAACCAGCTGCAAGTGGTGGCTTCCCACTTTTGGTACTTTGGTAGGCTGAGGCAGGAGGATTACTTGAGACCAGGAGTTTTAGACCAGCCTGGGTAACACAGTGACATAGCAAGACCCTATCTCTACCAAAAATAAACAAAATTAGCCAGGTATGGTGGCACAGGTCTGTAGTCCTAGCTACTCGGGTGGCCGAGGCAGGAGGATTTCTTGAACCCAGGAGGTCAAGACCATGATCACACTATTGCACTCCAGCCTGGGCAACAGAATGAGACCTGTATCTGAAAAAAGAAAAAAAATAGATAATCCTCTAAACTTTGGTGAGCAATATTTGAAAAACAAAATAAGTTTTCTAAATGTAGCTAGTTAGCTTAGAGTCAAGAAAAAGAGTAACATAAAAAGCTTTCCCAAGCTCTACTCAAGGAGCTAGAGCATCTAGGAAGGTAGTCCACATTTATAGCTGAAATGGAGATAGAGACATAATCAACCTTTTCAAATGTATTCGAAGATTAACAATAAACCTTCTGATTATGACTTTACTTTCCATCCTTGAACACTTTTCTTTAGTTACAGGGTAACCCATTTTGGTTTGTCATAATAAACTAGTAATTTACAATTTTGTTTAAGAGTAGACTTTTCTATAATTCTGTTTTATCTCTTGAGCCTAGTATTCAATGATGAAACAGAATCATTTAATAAAATTACATTTGGGAACTGGATACCAGATTAATGTCAAATTTATGGAATTGCAGCAAACCCTCTTTAAAGCCAAGACAGAGTAAACAGTTTTTCTCCCCACAAAAACAAAACAAAACAAAACAAAACCCACCTCTCCAAAACACAGCTGGCTAAGATGTACATAGGCATCATGTGCTGCCATCAAGAGGAAAAATTGTATAAATACCATATAGTATCGAGCACCTACTGTGTACCAGACATTACTCGCAACCAACACGTAAGGCAAATATTGCTACAAATTTAGTATCCTTATCTGAAATGACTGGGACTAGAGGTGTTTTGGATTTCAGATTTATTTTTATTTTGGAATATTTGCATATACATAATGAGATATCTTGGGGATAGAACCCAAGTAAAAATACAAAATTCATTTGTGTTCCATATATAGCTTATACACATAGACTCAATGAAATTTTACACAATATTTCAAATAATTTTGTTAATGAAACACAGATTGTGTAACTGAGATATCAGAGAGCAAAGGTGTTGTCACAATCTAAGGCCCCCATGTAGACAATCTAGTTGTTTGACATCACCCTTATTTCTGACTCTGAATTTATATGCTACTGATAAACAATCATTTTCTTACACTTATTCACACATAAGTACATAACAGGAAAAAATATTATAATATAGTAAATACAGTGAAAGAAAAATAATGTGTTCAGGGTAATTAAGTACAATAGCATCAACAGAATACCTATATCAGCTGTTAAACAATAGCAATAACAAGCAACAGCAGGCTTTCAGTCTTCACCTAGAAGGCTGTGTTTTGGTTAACATTTTTTTTTAGGTGAGTTGAAACATCACAGGCAATTGAAGGACCAGGAAGTGAGTCCTCTAGGGAAGAGGAAGCATTCCACTGGATGGTTTTTAAAAATGTTGCTCCTAGAGGCATCTGCCTAATCAACAATGTGCTTTCTTCTTTCTTAGAAGTCTTTTTGACTTTATAAACTTACCTGATTTCTTGTTCTGTTGTGAATGAACACTGCTGTAGCCCTCCAAGAAGCCCATCACACAATTGACATCCTTCAAAGCCAGCACCTTGTTCATCATCATCACTGAACATAGTTGTAGGCCAGATGTTGGGTCCAGGCATGCACAACTGTGTCTTTAGTCATTGTGTTCCAACTGTTGGCAACAGCATATATGACATCCTTCATACTAAACTCCTTTTGAAAACCTTCCATACTCATGCCTCTGTTCCCTGCTGCTAGCATGATGTTCAAAAAAGTATCTCTATATTTACTCTTCATTTACCTAAGGATACTCTGGTCACATGCTGAATTAATGAAGTCACATTTAGGGAAAAGTACATGGCATAAACATTATTTTTGATGAGAATTTCAGCTGGAGAAGGAGCAGAACAGTTGTCAAGGAATAAGAAAATCTTGCAGTTGTCATCCAGTCCAGCTTCCCTGCAGCGAGCATGATCTGTTGGGACAAAATGTTTAAGAGACAAATCAGGAAAAGATGTCCCTGATGAGCCATATCTTTTTGTTAACATAATAATTAACTGGTAAGAAATTCCCTCTGAAAAAAGTGAGGACTCAAGCTTTTGCTTATCACAAAAACTTTACACTTATGCGTGTCTGCTGCATTAGCACATCTCAGCACACTTATCCTGTCCTTGACATCCTTAATTCCTGTAAGCGCTATCTCATGAGTGTCTTGCTGGGACAACAATGCCAAAACAGTGACATTTCATGCACTGAAATTATAGATTTGTCCTGGCATCCGATTTTCACTAGCGATGACCTTGGCAAACTCATCAAAGAACTTCTCCACTGCTTCATAATCAGCAGATGCTTTGTCACCACAAGTCTTTAAAAATGTAATGTCATGGGTGTTTTCTTACATTTCTACAACAAGTCTGTTGAATATTCACAGTTGCCTTCCATTTTCAGTTCATCATGATAGATCTTTGCTTGTTTCATAATCAGCATACCATTAAGTAGCATATATTCACTTGTGATGTTGATGGATCAACTCTTTCAGTACAAAATGGAATCTTCATTTTTAGTTTTACATACTATTTAAAAAATTTTCACTAACTTCTGTTAATCACTTCCAGCATAGTGCTTCAACAGTTTATCCTTCTGTTTCTTCAGAGGATACACGGTGGTAATTTCAACCGTCTTATTTTACTTCAAACGTCTTACACTTACATAAGACATTTCACATTTACATTGCTGTCCATTTTCTCCAAGTTGACTTTCTGTGCTACAGATAAATGTTAAGTGCTTACTTTTTTCTTATCACTGTTATCCATAGGGGTATCTGCAGGCTTTTTTGGACATTTTTCAGTAAAATCTTTGAACCACAAAGCAGAGAATAAGCAAAAACCACAGAGAATAATGCACATTGTTCTTGGTCCCAGGTGGAGCATGGTGAGGAAACTGCTGTTGGTTTATTCAGCCTGAACACAAGCCATTCTATTACCCTTTGTGGATATACTAGCATGGGGGAATATGAGTGTGCATGGAAAAGATATATCACAGATGAACTGGGGCAGGAAGGCCCTTTTTCTCTTGGGGACACTGAATTAACTATATGTTGTGCACCTGTGTCTTGAACATAACCCATCATATGAAGGTCACCTGTGGAAAATTTCTACTTGTGGTGTCATGTCAGCGTTCAAAAAGTTTCAAACATTGATGCATTTTGAATTTCAGATTTTCTGACTAGAGTTATTCAACCTGTATTCCTTCTACTAGTGCAGAAAATTAAAATGTGTAGGTATAATCAAAATTTGTTTGCAGTTACTCAAAAAGCCAAGGGCAGAGCCAAGATTCTAAATCAGGTTTAAAGGCAACAAAATAAATTTTCTTTTCAAAGCACATTGGGAACATTTCATACAGTATTATGGCTAAACAATCACTTCCACTGGTAACCCAGATTCAAGGGTGAGCAGATGTGAGAAAGACCTCAGCAACTAATCAAACTCATAACAACTTTTTTTTTCTTTTTTTTTTTTTGACACAGAGTCTCATTCTGTCACCCAGGCTGGAGTGCAGTGGTGCCATCTTGGCTCACTGCAGCCTCCGGCTGCCGGGTTCAAGTGATTCTCCCACCTTAGACTCCTGAGTGGCTGGGATTAGAGGAGCCCACCACCACACCCAGCTAATTTTTGTATTTTTAGTAGAGAAGGAGTTTCACCATCATGATCAAGCTGGTCTCAAACTCTTGGCCTCAAGTGATCTGTCTGTCTCAGCCTCTCAAAGTTCTGCAATTATAGGTGTGAGCCACTGTGCTCAGCCAAAAACTTTTTATAGGAAGTATAAATTTACTCAATTTTGAGACTATGGATTGCGACTTTAATAAAAAAATTATTATTGTATATGAATATTTCAAAATATAATAAATAAATGGGCTATGATCTCCTGGTCTTTCTATATCATACAATATTGACCTATTCAGTTCAGAAAAGACACCTTTTTCCCCTGCTAATTTAGAATTACCTCCAGACTTTTGGCAAGTGCTAATAAAAATACAAAAATACATAGATATAACTTTTAGATGCTATTTTAGCTAAAGGTAGTTAAAATAATCTCCAATTATGCATTTGTCATTACATAATTTTTCACCAAGAACATTGAGATGACTAATTTTATGTATCGACTTGACTGGACCATGAGGTGTAAAAGAGAGGTAGTAATTAAGTGATAAGGATCAATTGTGTTGCTTCTGGTTTCCATTCCAACATGAAAAAAAAAAAAAACTTGGATGTTGTCATGTCCATTCTTACAACAACAGAAAGCTGGAAAACCTGAAAATCAATGACTTTTCTTGGATTTATCAGAGAACTGAAATTTCAGAGCAAACATTTCTTCCTCCAACTCTCCTCCCCCAAAATCTGGAGAGAGAGGCACATTGAGAGGGTCACAGCCAATATTTGGTTACCTGGAACAGAAGCCGCTGGATCTATAAACCAGTAATTTTGGTGAATTTCTGGAGGCTGAGAGTGAAAAAATCCTGGGGAAAATACTCTCAAGGGAAGCCCAAACTTCCATGGATTTTACTTTCTGAAACTCATCATATTCTCATAGTGAGTATGCAAGGAAGATTATTTCATGGCTCTTGTGATGGTAAACAAAATGTAATTGCTTTGAAATAAGCCCAGAGTATTCAAAATAAAGGTCCATTCTCTAGGAGATAAGATTTTACCAGACCTTTATCCCAGATGAAGAAGGGCATGCCTCACATTCATATACTTTAATATTTCTGTAACATGTAGTTACACAGGGAATCACTACTACTGGAGAAACACTTGTAAAAATCACAGCCCTGTGATACAGGCCCCTTGAATGATTGAGATTTCATCAGAAAGCTATAAAAGAAACTTTATTTTACATACCTTCCCACTACAAGAGTTTTCCAGTATAACAGCACTACAGCTGAAAGAGCTGTAAGACACAGACTGTCTCTTGGGAGGAGATCCTACAGGAGCCTCCAAACATGGGGATGATAAAAACAAGATCATAAGAAGAATTTGAAGCCTCTGCTCTCTACTGCTACAACAAACATTAAACACAGCCCAACTCCTAGCCAGACTGATATCAAACCTCACACTAAATGCCTATTGACCTCAGTTCCTATTACCTGGTACAACACATCTAACTTTCAACAAAAAGTTACAAGGCAACTACAAAAAGTTACAAACAAAAAGTTACAAGGTGTGCTAAAAGGCTATAGATAGATAGATAGATTTTAAACAGATGAAGCAAGCATAAAACCAGACTCAGATATAATGCAAGCACTGGAGTTATCAGGAAATTCTAAAATGACTATGATATGGTGTTAAGGGGTCTAAAAGGAAAAAATAGACATAATAATTGATAGGTAATGCAAACAGAGAGATACTCTAATAAAGTATTTTTAAAAAGATACTAAAAATAAAAACACTGAGAAAGAAATGAAGAACATATTTGCTTACTAGTAGACTAGACATGGCCAAGGAAAGAATCAGTGAACTTGAAGATGTGTAAGTAGATAGTAGATACTTCCCCAACTGAAAGCATAGAGAAATATGAATTTAAAAAAGGAATAGAATATACAAGAACCGTGATGCTGTTTCATAAGGTACAATCTATGAGTAACTGAAATTACATAGAAGAAATGAGTAATAAGCAGAAAAAATATTTGAAGAAATAATGGCTAAGAACTTTCCAACGTAAATGGCAGACACTAAAATATAGATCCAGCAGGCTCAGAGAGCAGCAAGCATGATAATTATTCACAATATATTTACAATGGATACATTGTTAACAAATAGCAATTATTAATTAATCCAATAAGTCATTTAAGCATTATTATGTTTCAGGCTTAATGATATGGAAGTAACAGAGGTTGAAAAATAGATTCGATTTGGAGAAGAAAGGCAGTAAATGATAACAGTTTTTGTTATTGTATCATATAGCAGTAATTTATAAGTTCCACGAAGAATTTTAAAGCTGGGTGAAGAAAAGAATAGGCCTAAGGGGTAAAATTTTAATTAGAACTAAGAGCTCGGTCTCAATGAAAAGGTGACATTTAGGAAATGAAGTAGGTTAGAAAGCATACCAGACTTATATCTGAGGACAGATAATTACAGGTAGATGATACATTAAATGCAAATGCGTATAAATGGAAGGATAACTGACTTGTTCAAACAGCAGAGCCAAGGTCAGTGTAACAATAGTGGAGTGAGAAAAGAAGTAAGTCATATGAAACAAGGTCAAAGACGCAACAAAGTCCAAATCATGGGGATCTATAGGGATGAGGCTTTTCATGGCTTTTACTGTGAATGAAAAAAATGAAAATTATTTGGGGGTTTAAGCACATCAGCACTTGATCCAAATTTCATTTATAAGGAACAGTCTGGAAGCTATATTGAGAATAAATTGTAAGGAGAAGGCAGTGAAGAAAAGGAGAACGAATAGGAGATTAGGTATTGCTGTAATCCAAGCAAGAGATTTGATTAAGGGGATAGCAGTAGAACAGATGTGAGCAATTGAATTCTTAATATTTTTTGAAGTTTGACCTAATACAGTAGCTTAATGGATGTTTTGCAGAATATAGGAGAAAGAAACAAGTCAAGGATGATTCGGAGATGTTTATCTTGAATCATTGGAAGATGGAGCTCTTTTTATCGAAGAATAGGAAGACTGATGATGTAGCAGTTTTGTGAAGGGATTTCACGCTAAGATTTAACAGTATCGAGTAAGGAATTTCTATTTAGGCATCCCAGTGTAGCAGTAGAGAAGGCATTTGCATGTGTGAGTCCAAAGAACCAGGGTTGGGGTAAATATTTGAGAGCTATCAGACTATAGAGATATTTTAAATTAATGAGGTCTGTAATGAAGTGGGTCTAAAAGAGAAGAGAAAAGTTCTAGGGTGTAAGTGCTTTAAGAGTTTAGGAATAAGGTGAACATTAACAAGGAATATGAAAAAGAAGTCTCTGTGGGAGAATCCAAGTGAAGAAAGTATTTCGAGGAAGAAAAAGTGACCAGTTTTCTTAAACACTGTTTGTACTTGAAATAAGATGATGATTGAGATTTGGACATTGTATTTATGAAAAAAGGTTATTGGTGACATTAAGAACAATCTCAGTCGAATTTTTTTTTTTTTTTTTTTTTTTTGGAGACGGAGTCTCGCTCTGTCACCAGACTGGAGTGCTGTGACACAATCTTGGCTCACTGCAACCTCTGACTCCCTGGTTCAAGTGATTCTCCTGCCTCAGCCTCCTGAGTAGCTGGGATACAGGCACGTGCCACCATGCCCACCTAATTTTTGTATTTTTAGTAGAGACAGAGTTTCATCATGTTGAACAGGATGGTCTTGATCTCCTGACCTCATGATCCACCCACCTCAGCCTCCCAAAGTGCTGGGATTACAGGCGTGAGCCACCGTGCCCAGCCTCAGTCGAATTGTTAGATTTTACCGAGAAAATCAAATCAAAAGAAAATAGCATACAAGGTCCTGCCTCCATAGATTGAGTATGGGGAGGAGATGGTTGAAGTTTGAAGAGAAAGGAGTGTATACGGTAATAGGTAATGTTGCAAGATAGGAGGCGGGTAGATAAATTAGACTAATGTAGTCCAATGGCCCAGTATCATTTAAGGTCTGCTTGAAGTTTACGTCATAGCTTTAAAGTGTGATGTGTCAACATGATCATATTTTCCCAGCGATTTTCAAATATGTGGGTACAGGTAGAGAACCAGAGGAAAGTAAGTTAAATCAGGATGAAATTGTATTTTTTTATTACAACTCCATAGCTACACCCCCAACCTCATATTCTTAAGAGCTTGAACTTTTTTCTTTTGTATTTTAAATATATCATATAAACAAACAAAACTTGTCTGTAGCAGTGGGTGAAATTGAAATGGAAAAAAAAAGCCAGGAAAAACTGGTTTGATAATATAAAATGACTGAATGGATATGTATCACTGTGCCTATATATAAGTGTATTTGTAAGTGCAACCCAAAATTAACTATTAGAAATTGCCAAGTCATAAAAAATAATAACTGACATTTTGAGCATTCACTTGACACTCTTATAAGGAATTTGTCTGTGTTAATTCATTTAATCATCAGAACAACATAGTGAGTTTGATAGAAAACCAAAGGTTCCAAGTGTAAGTGTAATTAATTTGCCTGCTGGCAAATGGCTTGTAACCTGAGGAGCATGAACTAAAACCCAGTCTAGCTTCAGAGTGCAATCTCTCACAAATGGACAGTTTTTGGATTTTATTTAATTGTGGCTTTAAAACTTACATCTCAGGAATCTGAGTCAATATGGCCAACTAGACTCAGCCAAGAGGAAGATCTCTCATGGAGGGCCTGGGATATCAGGAAGACTGGTACACTCTGAGCAGATCTTTGGAAGGAAGGCGTTGAGAATAAACAAAGGGAGGACACAGAGGCGGGGCTGAAGGAGGAGGGAGCTGGGAGCCCTGCATGGGGGCTGCTGAGCACAAGACTGGATTCTGGTCCCCAGTGACTACTAGAAAAGGGGTGAGTTTAAAAAGTGAGGAGTGGGGGCCTGCTCTTACCAGGGACCTCCAGAATCCTAGAAGCCTGAGACTCCAGATTCCCATAGGCACTTGAGCTGGCAAGGACAGCTGCTTAGAGCAGGGACTGAACTTCACACTGCAGAGCCCAGAGGATTTAACGCGGAAATGGCTGTAGTGGAGCACAGCCAGACACACCTATGCCCCAAAGCTTTGCCATGCTCCTCCAAAAGGCTTTAGCATTTGGGTGACTGACAGACCTGGATGGAGGAGGGCAGTCTTGACTATGATACGGCGCCAGTTAGCTCTGAGAGCCCCCTGTCTTCCAGATACTCCTGGGCCCCAGCCTGGCTGCACCGACTTGCAATGCCACCTCCAGTGCCCTATCAGAGTAATTCCTGAGGGACCTCTTCATAGCTTCTTTGCTGGCCGACCATGCCTGACTGTTAGAGTTCCAGCAGACTGGCCCCGCCAATGTGCACCAGCCCACTTGTAGCCTCCCTGACACCCTGCTGCTGTACCAGCATGCTCTTGCCCATGGCACCAGCCATGCTTTGCTGGAGCACAGATGGGCGGGGGGGGGGGGCCCTTGCCTCCCCTTCCTTTTCAGGATGTGTGTGTGTGTGTGTGTGTGTGTTTGTGTGCACCCACATGCAGCCCACCATTCCATCGCTGCCAGCATGAGTGTACCCTGCCCTTGTTGACACATGATTGCCACATCGTGCTGATACTGCTGGTGTGAGTGTGAGCACGGTCACTAGTAATCTTGCCCCTGCCAGCACCCTGACCTTGCTGTGCCACTGCCATTGGTACAGCCATAAATAGGAACACTGCTTGCAGAAGTCCATGCAGAAATGCTGCAGCCTGCTCCTGTGGGTGTGTCACCCTGGCTAACATGCATGCACTTTGTAGTGCTACTACAGCTGCTGACATGCACAAATGAACACTGATCCTGCTGCCACCACTCCAAAGAAGTGCTTCAATTGGCATCCCCCATCAGACAGTCATGGACAGTGGCCTGGAAACACTTTGGCCCTCCAGTGCAGCAAGTTCCTGACCTCAAGGATTAGGGAATAAAGCTGGGGGCCCAGTACCAGCCCCTCAGAGATAGAGCATGCAGCCCAAGAAAGCTTAGCTGAGCACTGGCCCCATAAAATCCTTGAAAAAATGAAGTCAGTCGACCAAAACAACAATCAAACACCCAAGTGCATCAAAGAAAATAAAAGCAAAACAACTCATCCAAAGGACAGCAATTTTAAAGAAGAAAGGAACTTCAGCCCACATAGATGAGAAAGAACCAGTGCAAGACCTCTGGCAACACAAAAAGCCAGAGTGTCTTCTTACATCAAAAGGACTGCACTACTTCCCCAGCAATGCTTCGTAACCAGCCTAAAATTGCTGAAATGACAGTAGAGTTCAGAATGTGAGTAGGAACAAACATTGTCTAAACTCAGGAAAGAGTCAAAATCTAATACAAAGATATAAAAAATACAATAAAATGATACAGGAGCTAAAAGACAAAATGGCTATTTTAAGAAAGAATCAAACTGATCTGATAAAGCTGAAAAACTCACCAGAAGAATTTCATAATACAATTGTAAGCATTAACAGCAGAATAGCAAAGCTGAAGAAGCAATCTCAGAGTTTGAAAACCAATTCTCTGAGTTAACTCAGTCAGGTAAATATGGAGAAAAAATAAACAAAATCTGAGAAATACAGAATTATGGAAAGAGATCAAAGCTATGACTCATTGGCATCCCTGAAAGAGAGGGAAAACAAGCAAACAACTTGGAAAATATTTGAGGATATTGTCCATGAAAATTTCTCAAGCCTCACTAGAAAGGCCACCATTCAAATTCAGAAAATGTGAAGAACCCCTCAGAGAAAATGTGAAGATACTATACAAGATGACTATCCCCAACACACAGTCACTGAATTCTCCAAGTTTGAAAGGAGATAAAAATATTAAAGGCAGTTAGAGAGAAGGGGTTGGTTACCAACACAAGGAACCCCATCAGGCCAATGATGAACCTTTGGCAGAAGCAGTATAAGCCAGAAGAGATTGGAGGGCCTGTATTCAGCATTCTTAAAGAAAAGGAATTCCAAACAAAACTTCATATCCAGCCAAACTAAGCTTACAAGCAAAGGAGAGTAAGATCCCTTTTAGACACACAAATGCTGACTGAATTGGTTACCACCAGACCTGCCTTACAAGAAGTCTTTAAGGAAGTGCTAAATATGGAAACGAAAGACTGCTACTGGCCACCACAAAAACACACTTAAATATATAGATCACTTACACTATAAAGCAAGTGATACACCATCAAGTCTGCATAATAACTAGCTAAAAACACGACAGACTCAAATCTGTACATATCAATATAAAGCAAAAAGATAAACAAGTCTTCCCAATTAAGTGATTCCAATTAAAAGGCACAGAGTGGAAAGTTTGATAAAGGAGCCAGATCCAACGCTATACTGTCTTCAATAGACCCATCTCACATGCAATATCATGCATAGACTCAAAATAAAGGGATGGAGAAAAATCTACCAAGCAAATGGAAAACAGAAAAAAAAGCAGAGGTTGCTATTCCAATTTGAGACAAAACAGACTTTAAACAATTATCAAAAGACAAAGAAGGGCATTACATAATGGTAAAGGGTTCAATTCATAAAGAACATGTAACTATTCTAAATATATATGCACCCAACACAGGAGCACCCATATTCATAAAACAAGTTCTTAGAGACCTAAGAAGAGATTTAGATAACCAAGATAACCACACAATAGTATTGAGAGATTTCAACACCCCACTGAGAGTATTAGACAGATCATCAAGGTAAAAACTAACAAAGATATTTGGGACCTGAACTTGGCACTTGACCAAATTAACCTAACAGGTATTTCCAGAACTCTCCACCCAAAAACAATAGAATATACATTCTTCTCATCTACACAAGGCACATACTTTAAATTTGACCACACAATCAGCCATAAAAAATTCTCAGCAAATTAAAAAAAATCAAAACCATACCAACCACACTATCAGACCATAGTGCATTAAAAATAGAAGCCAGTACTAAGAATATCACCCAAAACTGTATGATTACATGAAAATTATACAATCTGGTACTTACTGACTTTTGGGTAAACAATGAAATCAAAGCATAAAATATGAAATTCTTTGAAACTAATACAAAATAGAAGGATCCCTGGGAAACAGCTAAAATGGTGTTAAGAGGAAAGTATATAGTGCTGAACACCTGCATCAAAAATCTAGAAAGGTTTCAAGTTAACAACTTAACATCGCACCAAGGGGAACTAGAAAAACAAGACCAAATCAACCCCAAAGCTAACAAAAGACAATAAATAACCAAAATTAGGCTTAACTGAAATAAATTGAGACATAAAAATCATACAAAAGATGAATAAAACCAGAAGTGGGTTTTCTGGAAAGAATAAATAAGATTGATAAACCACCAAATAGACTAGTAAAGAAAAAGAAAGAAGATCAAAATAAACACAATTAGAAATGACTAAGGGGACATTACCATTGACCCCACAGTGATACAAAAATCCTCAGAGACTATTATGAACACCCCACGCACACAAACTAGAAAACTTATGAGAAATGAATAGATTCCTGGAAACATGCAACCTCCTGAGATTGAACCAGGAAGAAATTGAAGCTCTGAACAGACCAATAACAAGTTCTGAAATTGAATCAGTAATAAAAAGCTTATGAATCAGAGTAAGCACTGGCCCAGATGGACTCACAATTAAATTCTGCAAGATGTATATAAAATAGCTGGTATCATTCCTACTGACACTATTCCAAAAAAATGAGGAGAGACTCCTTCCTAACTCATTGTAAGAGGCCAGCATCATTCTGATCCCAAATCCGGCAGAGACATAACAGAAAAGGAAAACTTTAGGCCAATATCCTTGATGAACACAGAGGTAAAATTATCAACAAAATACTAGCACACAGAATCCAGCAGCACAGAAAAAGTTAATCCACCACAATCTAGCAGGCTTTATACCTGAGAGGCAAAGTTGGTTAAACATATACAAATCAATATATATGTGATTAATCACATAAACAGAAACCATGTGATAATCTCAATAGATGCATGAAATGCTTTTGATAAAATTCAATATTATTTCATGTCAAAACCCCTCAACAATCCAGGCATTCAAGGAGCTATCTTTGACAAAACCACATGCAACATCATACTGAATAGGTGAAAGGTGGAAGCATTCCACCTGACAAGTGGAACAAGAAAAGGATTCCCACTTTCACCACTCCTATTCAAAATAGTACTCAAAGCCCTAGCCAGAGAAATCAAGGAAAAGAAAGAAATAAAAGGCATACGAATAGAAAGAGAGGAAGTCAAACCATCCCTGTTTGCAGATGATATAATTATATACCTAGAAAATCCCCCAGTCTCTGCCCTAAAGCTGCTAGATATGATAAACAACTTCAGCAAAGCTTCAGGATACAAAATAAATATACAAAATCAGTAGTGTTTCTATACACCAATAACATCCAAGCCAAGAGCCAAATTAAGAACACAATCCTATTCACAATGACAACAAAGGGAATAAAATACCTAGAAATATAGCTAACCATGGAGGTGAAAGATGTTTACAATGAAAATTACCAAACATCCCTCAAAGAAATCAGAGATAACACAAATAAATGGAAAAACATTCCATGCTCATGGATAGGAAGAATCAACACCATTAAAATGGTCATACTGCCCAAAGCAATTTACAGATTCAATGCTATTACTATCAAACTACCAATGATATTCTTCATAGAACTAGAAAAAAACTATCGTAAAATTAATATGAAGCCGAAAAAGAGTCTAAATCGCCAAAGCAATCTTAAAACGAACAGAGCTGGAGGCATCACAGTACCCTACTTCGAACTACATTACAAGGCTACAGTAATCAAACCATCATGGTGCTAGTACAAAAACAGACATATAATCCAATGAAACAGAATAGAGAGCCAAGAAATAAAGCCACACATCTACAAACATCTGATCTTTGACAACGTCAGCAAAAACAAACAATGGGGAAAGGATTCCTTATTCAATATACGGTGCTGAGATAACTGGCTAGCCATATACAGAAGATTGAAACTGAATGCCTTCCTTACACCATATACAAATCAACTCAAGATGGATTAAAGACTTAAATGTAAAACCTAAAACCATGTAAAATATCTATCCTGGAAGAAAACCTAGGAAATTCCATTCTGAACATAGGCCCTGGCAAAGATTTTGTGACAATGATGCCAAAAGTAGTTGCAACGAAATAAAAAATTGACAAATGAGATCTAATTAAACTAAAGAGCTTCTGCACAGTAAAAGAAACTATCAACAGAGTAAACAGACAACCTACAGAATGGGAGAAAATATTTGCAATTTAAACATCCAACAAAGATCCAGCTTCCAGAATCTATACAGACCTTAAACAAATGAACAGGGAAAAAACAAACAAACTCATTACAAAATGGGAAAGGACATGAACAGACACTTTTCAAAAGAAAACATGCATATGGCCAACAAACATTTTAAAAAGCTCAACATCACTAAACATTAGAGAAATACAAATCAGAACCACAATAAGATACATCTCACACCAGTCGGAGTGGCTATTATTAATAGTCAAAAAATAACAGGGGCTGGTGAGAGTGTGGAGAAAAAGAAATGCTTATATGATGCAAGTACATTAGTTCAGCTATTGTTGGAAAGCAGTGTGGCAATTTCTCAAAGAACTTAAAACTACCATTCAACCCAGCAATCCTGTTATTGGGTATATACCAAAAGGAATATAAATTAGTCTGTCATAAAGACATACACATGTATGTTCATCACAGTACTATTTACAACAGCAAAGATATGGAATCACCTTAAATGCCCATCAATAATACACTGGATAAATAAAATGCAGTACATATGCACCATGGGATATTACACAGCCATGAAAAATAATAAGATCATATCATCTTCTGTAACATGGGTGGAGCTGGAGTCCATTAGATAACCGAACTAATACAAGAACAGAAAACCAAATACCAGACGCCCTCACTTATAAGTGGGAGCTAAATGCTGGATACACATGGACACAATGAAAGGGAACAACAGACATCACGGCCTAGTGGACGGTGGAGGGTGGAAGTGTGTGGATCAAAAAACTACCTATTGGCCACTATGCTTATTACCTGGAGGACAAAGTAATCTGTACACCAGAACCCTGTGACATACAATTTACCTATATAAGAAACCTGCACTTGTACCCCTGAGCCAAAAATTAAAAATTTTAAAAATATCTTTTACACCTCAGAAACTAGCTTGTTAATATAAACTTAAACCACAATGGAATGGAACATTCACTAATCCAGAAATGTTCTTCTTTATAAAAAAATTACAGACCATTTTAATTTAAAGTCAAGTAATAAATATTTTCTGGGACACAAAAACAGATATTTTCCAAAACGTTGATTATGAAAGTGAAGAAAAATCTCGATTTGATTAGACCAGTGACTCTTCACAAGCCTTGTGAAGTTTTAAGATTTTCACCAGTTTTTTAGTGAGGAGGAAATGAAAAAAAATTAAAACCTTACCAATATCTTTATATATTAGGGTAGGGAATCAATGGAATATTTCTATGAATATAGATTATCAAAGTGTAAAAAATTAGTTAATGAATAACTATTCTAATTTTTTTTATCCAAATGAGACACAGAGAAAGCTTAAAAATATATAAAGTCTTTTTAGTCAATCCTGATCTGAGTTTGCTCCAAAGATCCAACAAATATTGGACTAATTATACAGCAGAAACCATGAACGAGATCTCTTATTCTACCCACTAAAATAAATTTAGTATAATCCCCACAAAATATTTGAGAAAGTAACTGCTTTCTTATGGAAATTCTGAGTTACCAGTGAAATGCTTATTTAGTTACTACAAATGTTCAGAATACTCTATATAGATGCCAACCTATGTATTCATGAGCACACGGGATGATTTTTATTTAACCATTAGTGAATCATTCATTATCACATTTCAGACCCACAGTTTCTTGAGGAACAGTTTCTTCCATCTTTAGAATATTTCTAACGTGACATTTGAAACTTGGTGATTCACATTGCATAGGGCTGAACTGACTCATAACCTTGGATGCTTTCAGAAGTTGTATCAATGTGAAGTTGCACAATAGAACTCAGGAGTATATATTCTAAAAACTTCACTTATAGGTCGGGCGAGGTGGCTCACGCCTGTAATCCCAGCACTTTGGGAGGCCGAGGCGGGAGGATCACGAGGTCAGGAGATCAAGACCATCCTGGCTAACACAGTGAAACCCCTGTCTCTACTAAAAATACAAAAAAATTAGCCGGGCGAGGTTGCGGGTGCCTGTAGTCCCAGCTACTCTTGAGGCTGAGGCAGGAGAATGGCGTGAACCCGGGAGGCGGAGCTTGCAGTGAGCGGAGATCACGCCACTGCACTCCAGCCTGGGCGACAGAACGAGGATCTGTCTCAAAAAAAAAAAAAAAAAAAAACCACTTCACTTATAGTAGCAATAGCCATATACTTTCTGTATAGAACTTCCAAATAAATAAAGTCTATAAATATTTTTAGATGGAATGATAAGCAAATTGTGAATACTTCTAAATTACATGTAATAATTATATTTTATTTCAAAAGTAATAAATGACTTCTTTTACATTTTAATAAAATATTATATTTTACATGGAAGGAGAAATACCTAATATCTAATAACCTAAAGAAAAAGTTGAAGTGTAGGAGGTTTACAAATATTATATATTACATGAAATATGCCGTAATGAAAACATGAATGTATTGCCTTATGGAGAGAAAAATAAGCTAGAAATACTACAAACAGGCCACTATTTGGTCTGTTTATAAATAGGAATTTAATACATGACCAAATTGGCAGTTCAACTGAGTGGGGTAAAGTATGTTTAGCAATAAATGGGGCCATAATTACTGATTAGTTACAGAGAAAGATATTACTTCTACAATCAACCACAAATAAAATTAAAATTTTACATAAACACTTTTAATTTTCACATTTAATTAAATGATTTAGTATAAAATAAACATCTTAACATTTTAGCAGTGATAATTTAATTAATACATACAATTAAGAAAGAAAAATTTGATAAAAATTTAAATTATTTACAAATATGGTATGAAGTTATTCAGAAAATATGTAAAATATTTTCAGCAAATATAAAAAAATAAAGGGATAATACCTATGCTTTACAACAAACCCACAAAAATTAATTAGAAAAAGACAATAAGTAGTAGAACATGGGAAAATATATCAATAAGCATCTCAGTAAAATCAACAATATTCAAGGAATTGCACATTAAAGAAAAAATGAGATGCTATTTTTCACTTAATAGATTAGCAAAAATTATAAATAAATTAAGAACTTTGGTGCAAAAATTAATAAAATTAAATTACTTAATGCTGAATGGAATAACAAAAAATAATAGATTTATACATTATTAGCACAATATATATTAAATTATAAATCCTTAAAATTTTGATCCAAAAAGTACATTTATGAGCTCTTTCATTCATTCATAAACAACAAATCATAATAATGTATACAAAACAATGAGTCTTGCAGTTTTATTGATCAAGGCAAAATCTGGAAACACAGTGAATGCTTACCCATTGACAGATGCTTGAATAAATTCTGATTCTTTCACTTAGTAAAATATTATACAGCCACTAATGGCTGCATAGTGCCAAAATGCAAACATGACCTTATTTTTGTAAAGTAAAAAGTGAAAAAAATGCATAGAGGCATATACATATTACTACAATATTATAAGTAGAGTTGCTTCAGATTTAAATAAACAACACACAACCATGCACATGCTCATGCTCACATACATTAAAAATATATGGGCCGGGTGCAGTGTAATCCCAGCACTTGGGAGGCCAAGGAGGGTGGATCGTCTGAGGTCAGGAGTTTGAGACCAGCCTGGCCAATGTGGTGAAACCCCGCGTCTACTAAAAATACAAAAAATTAGCCCAGCGTGGTGGCCAGCGCGTGTAATCTCAGCTACTCGGGAGGCTGAGGCAGGAAAATCTCTTGAACCTGGGCGGCTGGGGTTGCAGTGAGCCGCGATCATACCAGTGCACTCCAGCCTGGGCAACAAGAGCAAAACTGTCTCACACACACACTATATATATATATGTATTTTATATATTTATTATATATATAATATATGTATTATATATATTATGTATGTATTATATATATATTGTATATATGTATTTTATATATATATGAATTGTTTGTCCCTGAAACATTACTTGTAGATTTCTTAGTACAGTAGCATTACAGGCTTGTTAACTTTCTTAAACTTTTTGTATTCCATGAGCTAACTTAATATAAACAGGTATAGATGAAAAATCAGTAAAAAAAAAAAAAAAAAAAAAGCTATTCATTTCAAAGGTAAAGAAAATATAATAAGTAAATTTGATCACTGCCGAGCTGACTATGTGAAATTTCCTTGGTCACATAGGCGAATGAGCCATTGAAGAGGAATAAGAGAAATCCCTACAAAAAGAATAAGTAGAATTAAAGGGAACACATAAAAATTAATTCTTAATGCTGAGGGAATCATTTTATATTGTTGCTGATAAGAGCTGCCTGTAGTCTTAAAGATTAAATTTTAAATTGTACAGTTTAATTTAGAAGGGAGGAGAATTTTATCTAAAATAAACTAGCCCCATATAAAAACACAGCTAAGTAATTTTTATAATTTCTCCCTCACCTGTGTTCTAACAGTTAGGTTATGATATATCAGTCAAGCCAGGCCATCAATCAGCTGATAAGCTCTAGTCATACCAGAGATTATAGCAAACATAGCTTAACAGTAGATCTCATTTATTATATAAAGGAACATTTTTCTTTCCAGTTTAAACAGATAATAAAGTTCTCATCACACACTGAGAGTCTATTTAAGGTAACATATAAAATAAAACAAACAGGGAAAGTTGACATAAAAAGTTCAAATAGATGTGAATAAGAATCAAGAGTTACTCTGAAGGATTTATGCTCCAAATTCCAGCTTTTTCAATTTTTATTAGGGAACAGTAAAAATTATCCTATAAAACGAATGGCTTATATTTTTCTAAGATATCTATAATAACATCTGTAAGAAATAAATTTTATTATAATTTTTGAACTACAATAAACAGAAGACAATTTTATTGGAAGAAAAATTTGAATGTCATGTTTTCATTAGTAATAATTTTATCAATATGCATGACCTTTTCACAACTGGAGGCTAATAAAAGATAATGCCCTCTAGCAAAAACATATTTAAAATCATTTTATTTGCAAACATACTGAAATAAGATATATAAAAATACTTTTGTTTACTTCCAATTTAAATTATATCTCAAAAAGAAAAATCTCACAGCTAGAGGGGAGAAGTGTGGCTAAAGGGTTTAAAATTCCTCAACTATTTACCTTAACAAACTTATATGAGTCAGTTAGCCCCTTTAGGACTGTTTCATCTTTTAAAAATTTGATGCATCTTCACTAGTTATTAGAGAAACTCAAATCAAAACCACAGTGAGATACCATCTCACACCAGTCAGAATGGTGATTATTAAAAAGTCAAGAAACAATAGATGCTGGTGAGGCTGTGGAGAAATAGGAACACTTTTACACTGTTGGTGGGAGTGTAAATTAGTTCAACCATTGTGGAAGACAGTATGGTGATTCCTCAAGGATCTAGAACCAGAAATACCATTTGACCCAGCAATCCCATTACTGGGTATATACCCAAAGGATTATATGTCATTCAACTATAAAGACACATGCACACATATGTTTATTGCAGCAGTATTTACAATAGCAAAAACTTGGAACCAACCCAAGTGCCCATCAATGATACATTACATAAAGAAAATGTGACACATATATACCATGGAATACTATGCAGCCATGAAAAAGAATGAGATCATGTCCTTTGCAGGGACATGGATGAAGCTGAGAGCCATCATTCTCAGCAAAGTAACACAGGACCAGAAAACCAAACACTGCATGTTCTCACTCATAAGTGGGAGTTGAACAACGAGAACACATGGACATAGAGAGGGGAACATCATACACTGGGTCCTGTTGGGGGGTGGGGACAAGGGGAAGGAGAGCATTAGGACAAATGCTTAATGCGTGCAGGGCTTAAAACCTAGATGATGGGCTGATAGGTGCAGCAAACCACCATGGCTCATGTATACCTATCTAACAAACCTGCACATTCTGTACACGTATCCTGGAATTTAACGTAATTTTTTTTAAAAAAGTATGGAATAATAATGCTTTCTTTTTAGTTCAGAGAGTTATTATTCACATAGTGAACTCTGCACAGTGTCATACAAATACAATAGTATGCTTAAAACAAGATAGAATTGGGATTGTGATCAGTTTCTAACTCTTCTAGAGTTACAAAGACCTCACCAAGTCACTTTGAGCAAGCTATTTATCTTGGCCCCTGTCTTAGTTCATTATTTGCTGCTATAACAGAGTACCTGAGACTGGGTAATGGACCATAATAATTTGTTTATAATGGATAGAAATTTATTTGGCTTACTGTTCTGGAGCCTAGGAAGTCCAAGAGCATGGTGTTGGCATTTGATGAAGGTGATTTTGCTGTGCTATAAGATGGCAGAAGGCATCACATGGGTGAGAGAGAGCACGAGAGAGCAAGAGGAGGCAGAACTTGCTGTTATAACCAACCCACTCTCACAGTGATATATATAATCACCCGATATAATTACATTCATCTATTCCTGAGGGAAGAGCCCTCATGACCTAATCACCTCTTAAGGTTCCACCTCTCAACATTGTTTCATTGGTGATTACGTTTTCAATGCATGAACTTTTTGGGACACTAAACCCTAGCAGTCCCATTTTCCTTATATGTGAGGTTATTATAAAAGAATAGAAGGGATAATATATGCATTTCTTAGAATAGGATCCAATAAATGAGACTTTCTTCCTCCTTCCATTTAATTAATCTTATAATAGTTTTTAAATAATCTTAAAATGGGGATATATAATATCCATGAAATTAAAATATATTTATTAATCATTCTTTTTATTCTATTTGATTAGAAGAAATATTCTTGTTACCTATATATTATTGCTCATCTTTTTCTTTACATCTCACAATTATTTCCTGTAGCGATTTTAAATATATTTTCAAAGAAGCAGTTGGAGATTGTTGCTGTTTAAATGCATCCCACAAAGTTTCTGTGTTAGAAACTTAATCCCCACTGCAACAGTGTTGAGAGGTGAGATTTAAGAGGTGATTGGCTCATGAGAGCTCTGCCCTCATGAATGGATTAATGCCGTCATGGTGGAAGTTGGTTAGTTATCCTGAGTGGGTTCCTGATAAAAGAATGAGTTCAGCTCCACTCCCTCTCTGTGTTGCACATGCTCTCTTGCCCTTCCACCTTCCCTCATGGGATGATACAGGAAGAAACCTCTTGCCAGATACAGGCTCCTAGATCTTGGACTTCCCAGCATCCAGAACTGTAAGAAATAAACCTCTGTTTTTAAATAACTTAACCAGTCCTCGGCATTCTATTACGACAGCATAAAATGGTCTAAGATAGAAACATAGTCCCCTTTCATTTAATATTTTTTCCCTTCATTGTAATAGGACTTTTCTAAATATGATATGGTGCCAAATTTATCTTTATTCTCAGCAACCTATGAATTTTGGAAGAAAGAAGCATATCTTTTGTTCAGTAAACAGGTAAAACTTGTGGTGACGGCCAGGCGCGGTGGCTCACGCCTGTAATCCCAGAGCTTCGGTGGCCGAGGCAGGCGGATCACGAGGTCAAGAGACGGAGACCATTCTGGACAACATGGTGAAATTCCGTCTCTACGAAAAGTACACAAACTAGCTGGGTGTGGTGGCGGACGCCCGTAGTCCCAGCTACTCGGAAGGCTGAGGCAGGAGAATCGCTTGAACTCAGGAGGCGGAGGTTGCAGTGAGCCAAGATTGTGCCACTGCACTCCAGCCTAGCAACAGAGCGAGGCTCCGTCTCAAAAACAAAAACAAAAACAAAACAAAACAAAAAAAAACTTGAGGTGACTGATACACTGTTGTGTAGAATCCGGCTAAAAACTGAAGTAGCCTTTTAATTGGTCTCTGAACCCTCTCAAAATATAGTCAGAGGGATCAGTAGTAAAAAGTAGTGATATTTTTTATTTTGTTGAAGATATGATATAACAATTTCTGATGCAATTGACAAGAATATATATCTATATAGTTTGCTGATTTTTATTACGCACATATATAATCAGTATGCATATTGGTGTTTCTTTTAGTATTTGCATTTTTTCAGTCTCAGAATTCTGAGGGGAAATGATATAATGCTTCTTTCCAAGACTTAAAAAATATGTTAATCCTTAAATATTGCCTGAAGAACCTTGAAAGATTCATAAACTTTCAAAGTACTTTGCTGGATAGGTAATTAACAAAGATCTAATTCAATTTACTCATAAAAATCACCAAACGAACTGAAACAAACTGATTTATGATTGCTGAATATTTCATTATTTGGATATGTATCATAGAATTTTTTTGTTGCTTTGCACATGAGTATTAGCAGAAAACAATAAGAGCTCAAATACTTTTAGTATCTTTTAGGTCAAAATGTACATATTATATTTTATCATTGTATATTTTTATTATTATAAAGCTCACACATCTATCACCTTATGAATTTTAATAACTTCATTAAAAGAGTTTAGTTGGAAAATAATCTTTGGTATTCAAATTTGAATTGAAAAGCTGAAAAGTAGTCTGAAATATCAGTTAATACTAACTACAATGTGTTTAGTTAAGGGTTAATAGAAAGGTATAATGTCCCATCTAACCCGATAATTTCTTTTGCTTGGGCAATTACTTTAAAAGATTTGTTTACAAATGTATAATTTTAAATGGAATAAATATGTTCATTGACTTGAATATCATAAATTTGGAATTTTAATGAGGACCAAGTCATGGCCCAGTTTGCTTAATTAAAGAAAAACAACAACTGGTGGTCCTATAATAAATAAATATTTATTGAGCATTTACTATAAATAAAGCATGATGCTAAATAGAAATGAAACCAATGTTCAAACTACATTCTCTGACTTTTGCAGGCAATAGGAGCTCTAAAAGTACAAGACCATAAAAGACCAATTATATAATAACATTCAGCAAATATCACTTAAAATTTACAACTTTGAACTTTGAGGATCAATATACTTTTACAAACAGAACTGGGACATTTATATGAGCAATAGTTTTAATCATTTGAAATCAATCTTTTAGAAGATAAATACTTGTGTAAATTTATTGTTATAAAGTTTTTTTTAAGAAGAATTTTTAATAATTGAATTTGAATCTGAAAGCTACCGGTAATTTAAAAGTTTGTAATTAAAATGAAATTGAGGTTTACAAGTAAATATTTCCAAATGTCAAGTTCTAGAATCAATCCAAGTGGGCATATAAATCTGAAGAAGTACTTCATTGTAAAATGGGTGATCTAGACTTTAACCTACATATACATTTTCTATGAAATAATGACTTCCGAAATCGCTTTTTAATTGATATTATGCATAGTTTTGTAACAGATTTGCGCAAAGTTGCATATGTTTTCATTTTCTTCTAATTATTTCAGTATTTACCTCCAGCCCAACAGAAGTTTGGCTTTCTGATCTTTGTTTCAAAGCCTTGGAAAGAGAGGTTAGTCAATAAATACTTACTGAATTGAATTGAATTGACTTCTTTTTCTTGAACATATAGAAATAGTTTTGAATAACCATGAAAAAAGAAATAATAGACAAAATGTACAAAATATCAAATAAAGAGTCACCATGCTAAACACATAATAAATATTATCTTATTTAATTTCAACAATAATTGTTTGAGGTATTATATATCAAGTTAAGTTTATGTTTAGCCCACATTCACAGAAAACTTAAAGTAACAGTAGCTTAATGCAGACAGGTGCTGATTTCTCTCAAAAATAATTCAAGAATTTATGTGATCATTCTGTTCTATAAAATCCTCATAGGCTGAGGCTCTTTCAAATTGTCTGCTTCACAGTGAGGAACTGAGTTCCTGATGGATAGTGTGGTTGAGGTTGAGAAGGAAGGATGTGAAGAAAAGAATGAGGAAGAAAAAAACAGCAGCTTTCCAGATACAGACTCATGACAGCTTGATTTGTCAGCATTACTCATACATAAGGGAAGGAAAAACAGAAAATATTGCCTTCATTTTGAAAGATTATACATCCAAAAATCCTTTCTGAGAAAGGAGTATCTGGATATTGATGGAAAACTAGCATGTCTATAAATATATTTCAAGAGAATGTACTCAAATTTCTCAAAGTTAAAACAATTAATAAATTGTGGAGCACATACAGACAGCAAGTTTGTCTGCAGACAGTTTTTCATTACTTTTTTTAAAATTTAGAATTTCTGATAATTTCACATTGGTTTTTACACAACGTGTCTATATGTTTTTCAGAATTATGCTGAGAAAAATACATTAATTGTCAAAAAATAAGTAAGGCCAGGTGTGGTGGCTCACACCTGTAGTCCAGAACTTTGGGCGACCAAGGCGAGTGAATTGCTTGAGCTCAGGAGTTTGACACCAGCCTGGACAACATGGAAAAACCCTGTCTCTACAAAAAATACAAACATTAAGCAAGTGCGGTAGTGCACAATTTTAGTTCCAGCTATTGGGGGGCTGGGCCAGGAGGGTCCCTTGAACCCGGAAGGTGAAGGCTACAGTGAAGTGACATGGCGCCACTGCACTCCAGCCTGAGTGACAGAGCGAGGCCCTGTCTCGAAACACAATAAATAAATAAACAAATAAAGGAAATACAGAAAAACCTCCCAAAATATAAGAAATACCTTAATCTTGCCAGTCAGAAATGACACCTGCTATTGACTTTTGGTGCATTAACTTAATCTGTTTATTTGTTTCTTTGTGTACTCTGTCTATCAGGAGTATGGAGAAATTAAAATTCTTACACAATCAAGTCATACTTCTAAATTCTACATGCATTAGTTAATGAATTTACAGCACATATTATTATGTGTGCAGACCTCTCAACATGCTCTATTTATTGTATTTCTTAAATAGATAATAAATGTGAAATATAAAATTAGAGAATACTAAATATAGATGAAGTGGAGAGAAAAGTAGTTGGACCAGTGGTGCTGAGTTATAAAGACTAAATTTATTCTGAAAATCCAAGCATTTCATTACTTTATAGTTAGTAAAAATGATTTGACTTATGTATTTTAATTCAGAATATTTTGCTAAATCTCAAGCAAATCTGAGTCCATGTGTTACTCACCAGTCTGAAGAAATGTATTTTGCAGCTTCTTGAGAGTAACTGCTTGCATAAATTCAAGGTGCTAGTGACAAGATCCAATAGCACCTCTGTGAAAGAAGTCTGTGAACAGTAGATAAGAAAATAGATTTATTATATAACAGTTCTTCAAGGCATAAGATTTAAATACATTGCTTTAATTCATTATCGCAAAAATGACATGATATTTATTGTTTCCACCTTAAAATTGGATAATTGAATTACAGTCCTTAGGAAGTGAGAATATGTATTCAATGTTACTAATACTTAGGCTCTCCAGAATTTCTCTTCTTCCTGAGCACATGCAATATTAAAATTCTAAGCTTTCTTGCAGCATGGTTTGAATGTGTGACTATTTCAAGCCAGTAGACTGTGGAAAAAATTAGTAGGTGTCATTTGTAGGAGGAATTATAAAACAATAGGTGAGGTTTAACCATATTCTCTTCCTGAGTTGCAGCAAATGGCAATAATATTGTTGAGCCCCAGCGAACCTAAATTTATGAATAACTACTTGGAGCATTGTTCCTTACCGTTGCCCAACTCTTTTGCATTAAACATTTAGTGTAGATGAGAAAAAAAAAAAAAAACCTTTCCTGATTTAAGACGTTGAAGTTTTGGATTACTATATATTTCTGACAGCAAAACTAGCATATTATAATCAACACAACTTGGAATAATTAGAGCTCTATGTTTTCTTTTTATTTAATTTCTGCAATCACGGAAAAAAATGTTTACCATATAATATTAATGTAAATATTATATGATATGCAATTTATTTCTGGTGTGAATCAGAAAAATTTCTTATTATTATTAGTTCGTGAAAATGTAATTCAATTTTGAATTATAAATAACTATGTGTTGCTTATATATTTTCTTTTACATGTAGCTACAAATTTATTTCATGTATTATTTTGGCATAATGTTGAAATAACTATTATAGAACGAGGGCGACATAGAAAAAGCATTCACTTGTTGACTTACTGTAATAGGTTATAAATTCAGTCATAGAATCTTCAGCATTCACATCTAAAATAAAAACTCTTTTAGCAATAATAATGGCATCCTGTTTCTCATTCAAGGTTTCTTGCTAACCAATTTGCATAGACATTTTCAAAAGCAGAAACGAAACAAAACCCAAATTTCTCACATTGTGCTATCAACTGAATATTTGTTTTCCCCTCAAATTTATATTTGAAATATAAAGCTCAACGTGATGGTATTTGGAGGTAAAGCTTCTGGGAAGTGGTCAGGTCTTGACAGGGGAGACTTCTTGAAGGGGATTAGTGCCCTTACAAGGAACTGAAGGGACTAAAGTTCTTCCTTTCTGCTATGTGAGGACACGGGGGAAAATAACAGTCTATGAGCCAGGAAGCAGGCCCTCACTAGACATGGAATCTGTTGGTACCTTACTCTTGGACTTCTCAGCCTCCAGAAATGTAAGAATTAGAATTACGTTGTTTTTAAGTCACCAGGTCTATGGTATTCTGTTACAGTAACCTGAGTAGACTAAGACATGTTGCATAGACTATAAGGAAAACAATTACCAATTTTTCAATTCAGAACCAAACATTTGATTTTACATTACTGAATTTAAACATATTTTATGAAACCATATTTTTTGTATGAGTTGTTGCTTTGAAGATTACATGCATAATTTAAAGGGAATAGCAGAGAGGAACTCTCATTATTTTATGCAGTACAGTAATCATTCCTAAGATGTTTAAGATATTTTTGTCAAGAAGTTTAATATTTTGTTTCAGGTAATCTGGTTTGATTTACTTTGTGAACGTGAGGGAAGGGGAAGTATATTGTCCTATTCAATCTGATTTTCATTTCATAGACTACAAGTGTAACTAAAAAGTGGCAATTTTAAAACTAAGGCTGTGGTACTCTTATAAAACCCTTCATCCTTTCTCAAATACAATTCTTACAGAGAAGTAAGCCCTAATGTCCTTAGATATGCACTAAACATAATAAATTTACTGCTTCTCTATGCATCTAGAATGATACAACTTATGTACTATCCTTTAAAAATTGAGAAAATAGTCAAATCATTTTCTTATTCAGTATAATTGAGAAAGTCTGCAAGAATCAGTCCATGTTATCCATAGGATAAGTCCAAGCTTCTTAAAGTGGCATATAAAAGCCTCACTGACCTGGCCTTGGACACCTTGCTTGCCTAGATTTGTCAGCAGCCCCTGACTCTAGCCTACAGTTTTCTAGCTTACAGCTTTCTCCACATGCACTGATGTCTCACTTTTACTACATGCAACATTTTTATCAGCTCCATTTAACAGCTTAATACATATTCATTTCTTCAAGAAAACTTCATTGATCTCTTTCCCCAACAGGAGGTTAGCTTATAGCCTGTCTGTTATTTCTGAGTTAAGTCTCTTGCAGCAAATGCCAGCCTACACAATTATTTTAATTATTATTGTCTTGTGTCTTTCAAGTGTGGGGAGCATTTGTATAAACCAGAGTCTTTGTACCTGTGTTCCTTTCCCATTTATCTACCACAGGCAAGTATCTTAATAATTGGGAAGCTACATCATGCCAGAGATCAGCACCATGCCAGCAGTTGTCACCATCCTATTTATACCAACAATATGATCCTTGTTGACATCTGACACAATTATTAAAGCTCACTCCGAAGGACTGTTCTCTAATGCCACTGTTGGTAACTCTCTCAACTTGCAATCCATTCACTCCTCCAGACTGCCAAACCTCCCACGGAAAGAGAATGGTGAGACAAAAACTTATATGCAGTTTGTTCATTTGAGAGGCAATCCCAGGAAGCATCAGTGAGTGGGGAAAGTGAGGCATTGAAGTAAGGAAAAGGGTGCACCAATGAACATTTCACCACTGTGGGAAACTGGGACTCAATTATATGGGAACACTCTGAGAAACTGCATGGAACACACATCACGATTATACCACCAGAAAACAGAAAGCTGGGGAAATTTTCTATGAATACCAGCCCCTAGTAGTTGAGGGCGTCTTCTCATGTGGGTATGTTAATTTCCTTAGTTTCCACCTTGAGTCTATAGTGGCAGGTGGAACAAAGTTGCAAAGTGCTGAAAAATGTGCAGGCAAGGGGTTTCCAATGAAGCTAACAACCTACTGGTTACTTTGGATCATAAGTGCAGGTGAATTCAGGTGGGATGAGCTGATACAGATCATGACATTAACAGTATCTGCTATACTGCCCCAAGATACTTCGGATAATGTCACATATTTATAACTATTGATATTATATTTTCCATGCTAGACTGGAAAATCTGAGAGAAAATTACATATGATAATCCTTGGCCTATGGTGTTCAATATGATAACTGTCCACAAGGCCTAGTGATTAAATTTCCTAATTGTCCTGCAATCCTACATATTTCATTATTATTTTCTACCTGAATACTATAATACCTTCATACCTGATTTCCTATCGCTTGTCTTGTTTTCCTCAATCCAACTTCTTCATTGTTGTAATGGTGTTCATTTTTAAAAGTTCAACTATATCAAGATTCTATTGCTTAAAGTCCTTAAAATGACATGCAAGTTCCTTATATTCTATATTAACAGCTACTGTTTATTAAGTCTATAAATATAAGACCAACTCAAAGAACATAGCATAATCTTATAAAATTACCAATTATAAGAAAATAATTACAAGATTATATGAAAATATCTGTCTTTGGGAGAAGAACAAATTTTAAGGAGTATTGCTCTTTGAAATATTTGTATGTTAACATAGACCACAGCAGACTCTAGCAAAACTTGACTTCCTGTAGCATAAGTAACATATTTCTCTGGATCTAGTCCCTGCCTATTACTTTAGGACCTTACCAACGTAACACTTTACAACATTTCCTCCAATACTTCTGAGTATTCTTTATGAGTAACCCCGTGTTAATCTATGAAACTGATCTGCCAACCCCCATGAAACATAACAGCCTCTGTAGATGCCACTGATCAAGGTGTCCAGCAAATATGACAACAAGTGGAGAAATGCTGTATTTCTTGTTTCGTCTTATTTTATTGAAAAAATAGTATTTTTATATGGATAAATTGTTCAGCATTTCCCTCTGAAAATATAATGTATTAAGCTTTTATTAAAGGACCTCTCTCTAGAAAACACATTAGTCCATGAGAAGTTCAACAGGAAACAGATGAGAGAGGCCGAGCTCTGCTCCTCTCAGAAACTCCTTCTTTTTAATGCTGAGGGTGTTGTAACTCCTCTATACCTTTCAAATGCTTATCAAGAGGCTTTCGGCTGCTGGGTCCATCAGTTTATAAAACATAGTCATATCTACATCTCAGGGGACAATGTGGCTGAATTTCTATTGTATTCTTAACTGGAAATTATGTTATTAATGGTTTATATTGCAGTATAAAATTAAGTATCAAGAGTACAGTATCTTATATAATCTCAAAAATTTCATGTTACTCTCCAATCCATATTTGAATGCAAATAAAATATACACTAATTTGTGAAAGTTAAAAATGAAAAGAGATTTTACAAGAATAAGCGATTTAGTTCTCAAACATTTAAAAGCCTGTTCTGAATGCGTACTTTTCTTATAATACATAACTAGGTATGTGAAATATACATTACTCTATGCTGGAAAGGTAGTGCTTTTTTTAGGTAGAAGAAACTAGAGGCACATGACTGACTGCAGATCAATTCAGAAGCATGTGTTCATTTTCAGAGGATATGTAGTCATGGTTGAACAATGGTTTAATCTCTTCAATGGAAGCTGCCCACAGAAATCTACAAAGCCGTGTTTGCCACATTTCTGCCAGGAGTGGCATAGAATTTAGAGAGCTGGGATTGTATCTTTTAGAAGTCAAGCTCTCTAGCTCAGTTAATAGATTGTTACATTTGAAAATGCCTTATCCTACTGTGGAACAAAAGAGATATCCTTCAAAGGGAAAACCTATAATGGTTCCTTGTCAGAGAGGTCATGAAGAGGATTTTTGTTTTAGAATACATAACCCTTAATATCCCTTGCTGCCCTAAGTTTCTCTGAATTAATGTTATTTTCTGGCCGTTACTCGTGTCTCTGACATGATTTATTTTCAATTTATGTGCATGTTTGCTATATAACTTGCTCTGGGTTACCTTCAGTAAAGGAAATGTGGTAGGTAAATAATGAAAGTAACATTACAGTAAGATTTTTAACACTGAACACTGAACCCACCAAGAGAAGAGGATATTACTGTAGCCAGTCAGAGATGTAACCATGTAACAGAAAATTTACAAGGTGGGTCATTCAAAACCAGGTAACTAAAGCATTACTAGACTGGATTTTGGAGTTTGAGTAGAAAGATAACAGAATTTAGCTTGTATGAATGCTTTTATGTGATTTTATGATTTATCCCAGCAACATGAATATGAAGCATTGGAAAGCTGGTAATATCAGGGAGATGCTGCTTGTCAGACAGAGTAAAACAACTTCAGAAATTATCTGCATTCTGTATTACATCTCTGAAATCCAAATTTCCACTGAAATTGGTCAGAACATTTCACTAATAGAAAATGTCCTCAGAGCTGCAACACAAGGAAATATTGGATATTGAGTAATGAGTCTTGGTTCAGGCACTTTTAAAAATGCATTACTTTAAACTACTGATGTTACTTTGTCGTCTGCAAAGTGGGATTATTAAGCAGCTTACTAAAGTCATTATGAGGAATTAACTAATTAAATGTGAAAATGGCTGGTATATTTGAGGAAACTCAGTGTTAGGTGAGTCTTAAACTGTTAGCTAATCATGAAAAAAGTATATTATTGTTTTATAAATAAGGAATTTTGAATCATTCTTGACATGCATGCTTTAAAATAAGCACTAGGGCATTTTTACTCCTTAAAAGGAAATATTTTTTACTTACATGAAGGTTACTCAGCAGCACCTTTATTGCATCTTGTAATCCTGCAGTATCATTAGCGTTACTACATCTTCACCTCAATCTTTACCATAATCCTCTCCTGGGGCTTGCGCGCCATCTGATGCAATTTCATTATTTCTTCAAAGTACATCCCACATTTACCGATCTCTTAATACACCTATAAACCTGGTCACAATGTATCCTTACCCATTCTCTATGTGTAGCTAAAAAAAAAAAAAGAAAAAAAAAAAAAAAGAAATGGGCTTTGACTCAGGATAGAATGAGTCTGAATTATGTGAGGCATAGTTTTAGGCTGGGGTAAAGGGGAGAATTAGAACGTGTTATGCATACATTACATGATTTGAAAGCAAGCAAAATAACCAAAAGCAGCATTCTTTTTTTTTTTTGAGACAGAGTCTCGCTCCGTCGCCCACGCTGGAGTGCAGTGGCGCGATATCGGCTCACGCAAGCTCCGCCTCCTGAGTTCACGCCATTCTCCTGCCTCAGCCTCCAGAGTAACTGGGACTACAGGCGCCTGCCACCACGCCCGGCTAATTTTTTTTTTTTTTAGTAGAGACGGGGTCTCAGCATGTTAGCCGGGATGGTCTCCATCTCCTGACCTCGTGATCAGCCTGCCTTGGCCTCCCAAAGTGCTGGGATTACAGGAGTGCAAAAGCAGTATTCTTATGTTTGATCATACTTATTGGACATATCAAAATGTCCTAATAATTATACATATATATTTAGCAGTTGGATTGAAAGCTGTTGACACAGAGGCTAGTAGGCATAGGCTAGTTGGCATTAATAAGTTATTGCCACTATGAAATGAGTGAATATTAATTATTATTGGGGTTTCTTGACCTATGGTAGCTTTCCCCAAGTAAATTTATGCATACTGATTTTATATTCAGGCAAACAACACCATTCCTTTAAAATGGTAATTCCATGTTGAAGAGGATACATTTGCAAACAGATGACAATTCTTCGTATATGCAGAATGAACACACATGGACTTTCCTAAAATATGAATGATGCCTGGTTCATGAATAAATTTCAGAATTACAATATTTATCTTTGGTAGGTTCTCTCATTGTTTATTTCACATTGATTAATAAGTTCGTGAGACAAAAGCGGCTGTCTCAAGACTTTTCAGTTCAAAATCAAAGAGACAGGAATTTAAATCTAGACTGGATCTTATTAGTTGTACCCTTTGGGCAAATTACTTGTTCTCGGAGTCTCAATGTCTTTCATCTCAAAATATATAGTAATATGGACTTTCCTAACAAACAAGTTTTCTAACACTGATTTAGAGGATAACTAAAAAGGCCTGAGAAATAATAGGTAAGTACTAGTTATAGATTTCCTCAATAGGCAGAAACCAATTCATTTATTGATGATAATATTTTTATGACTGTATTGAATTAAGAATGATTACCTTGTTTTAAAAACTGATCTACTGTAACTTTATAATACTGACACAATAGTAATAGCTAATTTATTAGATAACTTCATTATATACACAGTAATTCTGCATACATTATTTCATTTGATAAGTAAACAAAGCTTATGAGGTTAATTAGTAATGTAAAAATAATTACATAATTTCACAAGTCAAAAAAACTGAAACTCATAAATAACTTGACTAGAATGACAAACATATTAAGTGACAGAGTTAGGACAAAAACCCAGATATTATTTTTCCATTTTATTGATTGCATCAAAATATGCCTTAAGTTGGAATAATATTTGAGTTTTGGGAAAATAATTCTTAGCAAAATAATTCTCGCTACATAAAGACAGTAAAACAGCAAAATGTCTAAGCATTGTCAAGAAGTTTCCACGAGTGATCAATTACAAAGAATCAATGACAGTGTAACTAAAGATAATCCTTCTCTTATTACTTTTATATTAGTGAAGAAATATGTTCATGTATTTTTCCAGTTTCATACTCTGAAATTAATTTGTTATATAGACAACTTAGGAATTTTGGCCTATTTTCTAATACATGACAGTATTCATGCATAAATTAGTATTTACTTTACAAGTCAACTTTTTATATTCATTGAGTGAGTTGGTAATTGTGAATTACAGCTCACAATCTGAAATAGGTGAAGTAATTTGAAATGAATTGTTTAATTTTCAGGACAGAAAAATCAAAATGAAGGTGGACTTTGTATGTTAGTATGATAGAAGAGTCAACTCATATATATATATGTTATATATATGTTACATATATATGTTTTATATATATATAAAACAAACCAGACCCTATTTCGTTTGTACTCTGTTATATTTCTGTATTCTATGTTCTGTAATAAAGTGAAAGAAACAATAGGTGCTTCACATACTTTGAAATAAGTCAATTTTAAAGACAAAAAACTGATTATTAAAATTTTTCTGAACTTCCTTATCCTCAGTAGGCGTTATTATAAAATCTGAATGGCATACCTATTTTATACCTTGTAAGTGTTCATACACATGATATTTTACATTTTTAAAGACTTATTATTAGAAATCCAAATTAAATATCTATTAAAAGTTCAATCATGATACAACCTGACAGTGGCCAAGGGAATTCTCAGTAGCTTAAAAAGCACGAGGAATATCAGCATAATAATATGTGTGAAGCACGAGCTCATAGGTGGACAAAAGTAAGAGAAAGTTAATGTTATCCATGTATGCTAGTATATACACATATGCTATACATGTATTCATATTTATGCATTGTCTTTTGTGCCAGATAATTACTTTGATTCTGGTTCATTTGAGGTTATCTTAATAACTAAATTAATTAAAAGTTATTAAAACAGATTTGCCTGGATGAATCTCAAAGTATATTCACTGCTTTAGGTCAATTTTAGAGTTTCTAAAGTATACCAGTGCTGGTCAGGGGAACACCTCAGCATAAACAAACCAATATGAGTGGGAATTCTTCCCCAGCACAAGGCATCATTCCACAGACAGGGAAAATTAATATTTATTGAGTACTTATCATGTGCCAGGCACTGTGCTAAATGATTTGATTACTGTTTTTTTTCCATTTACTTCTCACCTAGCCCCTAAAGTGTAAATATAGTGTTTTTTGTGTGTGTGTGTGTGTGCCAGTTACATATGGCTTGCAAATAGTTTGACTTAAATTTGCTCAGGTTTCTTTCTTTGCCTTATCTCTGCCTACCATCTATATTTTCCTTTATAGAGTGAGGGCTGTGGGGAGCGATGTGGTAGTGCTTGACGACTGAATAAACTGGCTTATGCCAGTGTTTGAATTCAGCAAGTTTGGGTGGAAGCGCCCATGTGGACCAGGAATGGAATTTTAAAAACCCACTGAAACAAAAGCCTAGGAAACACCAGGGTTCAAGTCTGGGATACTGCAATTAGTATGCAAGTCCCACAAGAAAAAGAAAACAAAATCAGGGAAATAAAAACAATAAAAGATAGACTGGTTGATGATAGTTGAAATTGGGTTGGATTAGAAGTAGGACAAAAACAAATTAAAATACATGAGAACAGCGCATAGAACTTGGGAAAGGTATCTGAAGTTTCATACTTAGGGCAGTAACTATTTCAACTATCCTTGAAGAATGGTTGTGGATAACATTAGACTAAAATTAAAAATTCATGGTTTTACCTCTACATTAACCATTAAAACAATGGCTTATGCCTTCATTCTCAGCAAACTAACACAGGAACAGAAAACCAAAACTGCATGTCCTCACTCAAAAGTGGAAGCTGAACAATGAGAACACATGGACACAGGGAGGGGAACATCACACACCGCAGCCTGTTGGCGGGTGGGGCGGGGCAAGGGGAGAAAATGCATTAGGAAAAACACCTAATGCATGCGGTCTTAAAACTTAGAAGACGGGTTGATAGGTGCAGCAAACCACCATGGCACATGTATACCCATGTAACAAACCTGCATGTTCTGCGTACGTACCCCAGAACTTGAAGTAAAATAAAAATAAAAATAAGAAAATGGCTGATGAGTTTATAAGTTCTGTGCTGTTTATTCTCTGTCATATTCAAGATAGATCAATTTTCTATCGTTCTTTGTCTTGTTTTTTTACTCAAAAGAGCTGACCTTACATGGACATTCTTGCCCTCTACGTTCTTGTTGGTTTTGTTAAATGGAAGACACTGGCAACAGATCTGAGGTGAAGAGAATATAATATGAGTATGTACCCCCTGTTCCCATTATTCCTGCCAGTTGTTACATCCTTCTAAGGCTACACATTGGGCAGCCCTATTTAGTGACTGCAGGATCCAGCAGCTCTAATTCCTCTCCTGCTACATGCAATCCGTTGTTCTTCTCTGGTTCCCTGAAACTGGTACACAATAAAATAAATCCCTTAATTACAGTATTTTCAAAATTAAAAACCTGATTTTCTTCTAAGATACTGATTGATAAAAATTTCTACCTAGAAATAGAAATAGAATAGTGAGAATAATTAAAATAAAATAAGGTAAGAAAGAGTAAAGATAACAAAAAAAAACCGGTCAAACAGCAAACAAATACAAATATACAAGTAATTAGACTAAATGTTTATGGACTAAATCATCCAGTTGAAAAAAAAAACTAAGATTAACATACAGAAAAAAACTAACAAGTGAGCAATCTGTTAAAAAAAAAAGATTCATACACATTACTGAATACAGGTTGCTGGAAAGATGCTCAATTAAATACTTGAACATATAAATAGCAACGTAAGTGAGTTAATCTAGTTGTGGTACTTTGTGAAAATCGCCAAAATATCTCACTACCTGGAATTTGCACCCCTGCAAAGTAAAATTGCAGATCTTCTCATCAAGAAGTGCAGTCTACTTTCTCGATCCTTGAATCTGGCCTTGAGACTTATTTTGGGCAAAAGGACATTGACAAATATGATATGAGCAGAGCCTTTAAAAGCACAGTACTCTGAGGTTTGCTCTTTTCCGGTCTTGGGAACTCTTGTAAACATATGTCAATGAGCCCGACCTAGCCTGCTGGAGAGAGGAGGCCCCATGGTAAAGAACAGAAAGAGCAGTCATCCAGCCCCTAGATGAACTAGAAACAGATTAAATATATAACAGTGAGCCTATCTGAGAACATTTGTGTGAGCCTGGCACAGACCAGCAGTACAGTGGTCCATTTGAGCCCAGGTCACTGCTAATCCACAGAATGACTAGGTAATAAATAACCATTGATGTGTAAAGCCACTAACTTTTAGAGTAATTTATACAACCAAAGTTAACTGATATAGTAATTAGGAATAGTTACTGCGAATACATCTAGAATCATTATTATAATAGAAAAAGAAGAAAATCTGGTTTGGAGAAGACAAAATTTTTTTTTGTGAGTAGATTGTAGGATGTTTATTATGTAAGAGTAAGGCTATTTCTCTTTGAATAATTTACAATCTCTATACATATTTTTATCATCTTTAAAATAAAGAAGTTGAAGTAAGATTATCATTATCGTCTCTAATATTCCATGGCAGTTTATGGCAGCAAATTCACCATAGATATTGACTTTTATGATGAACTTCTAAGTCACAGCCCATAAGCAAGAAAGTATTGAAAAAGGAGCAGTGATTCGGCGCCTCAGCTCTCTATCTAGAATGTAACTGAAGTGTTGTACCAAAATTTATGGTCACAATAGTTCTGCATTACTTCTACTTTTCTGCTAATAAAATAAGACTCTAGCTCTTAAATATTTGTATTAGGTTCTTCAACTTCAAATTATTAGAATTTTGTTAAGATATGGTAATAGCAAGGGCAAAGTTGATAGAGAAAGATAAAGAGGATAGGAGGTATTCAATCCTTTTTGGAGTTTACAGAAATCTTTATTGCACTAAGTCAGCCTCATAAACATACACTGTCACCCTCATAAACGCACTGCATTCCATTATTATGAGTAGTAATATAACCAGGATGTCATTCGAAAACTAGATGTCCAGGTTCTTTCTCCCACTTTCTTAAGGGGCATTTCTGAGTATTAGGAATTGCCAAAAATGTTTCTGAACCTTTAGTATACCTTTGAATCATCTAAATTCTTGGGACCTGAAATTAAATAAGGATATACTAGGTGTAAGATGTGAGTTTAATCCATACTTCTACAAAGAATTACCAGAAATAAAATTACATGAGGAATATTATTTCAAATAGCTTTTCATTAGTTGCATTAATTGACGGCTCCTAGGTAACATACTTAGAGGAGTACCTCACTGTAGAAAGGGCCTAAGTGATATTTGTCATTGACTTGATGAATCACTTAGATCTACTCTCTTTTGGAATGGGCAAGACAATGTTATTTTGAATTTTTAATGTGAAATTAATTCTTTCTAATTAAACACACACTTCATATACCTCATATATATATAAGTATAAAGGAACATTAAATTTTGTTTCATCTAGTTGTCATAGAAAGGAAACTAAATGCAAGTAAAGTAAACTAAAAGGTTACGTACCAGTCTCACTGAATAATTAAGACTGCTAAAACTTTGATAATTTATAAGAGATTCAAAATAAAATTTCATTCATTAATAGAGGGCCAATTAAATTGTTTCTATAGTGATGGAAGCATATTTATTGCTCACTCTTTCTACGTTGTAGTGCAATATCTGTACTTAATATATACTTAGAGGGTTATATATTTCTTGCTGACAAGAATAAATATGAATAGCTACATTAGACATAATCCCCTTCCTCAGAAAATTTTAAATGCTACATAAATTGATATATTGATTTTATTATACTGCTTACAGATCGTTAGTCTCTCAATCTCGTGATGAAAAATGTGGCACAGCCTCTCTTTTGTTAAGATACTGGATATCCTTATTTTGCTAGGTGAAAATTTTTTAATAATGCTTTCCCTTTCCTCTTGGCCTTAGATTTCTAAGCTGTTTAAGATTAAAAAAAAATCACAGGGATCAACTGGTTATTTACCAAAATGTATAATATGTCATCTCTTGAAAATAGCACCAAAGACATTAGTGTAATCTCAGCTAACAACTTGCGAATCATATTTAATATGTAATTAAAAATCTAAATCTTGAAAAAAGAAAGAACCTCTAAAAATTAATGTTACCAATATGTTCACCACCATACCTTCAAAAATTTCTGTCATTAAGAAAATATTTTAATTTTGACTATACAGATTTCTCATGCTACTATACTACAGTATTTATGGTATAGAATTTAATAAATTTTGTAATTTTCTTCATCATAGTTTGCTGTTAGCTGTAAAATAATTTATAAAAGTTCTGTTAAAGAATATATTAAAAAGCTAAGTATATTGATAAGTGCATGATTAAATCTGAAATCCTCTTAATATTTATTTATATTATTTGGGACATCTTTCTATAGGAAACTCAGGCAGACTGTGAGAGAGAAGTGATCAAGGATGTCATTCACAATAACCAAGATTGCCTCTCACTAACAATTTAATATGGCTACTTCAAGTTTTTCGCTATAGAAGAGACAAGGTCAATTACTTAAATGAATAAATCGGAAATCAGATTGAATTTACCATCCAAAGTTTCCTTCACCCTTCAAACAGAAATTTAAGTCAAATTAACATAATGTTATAGGGTTCTCAATACAATGTAAATAATAAATAAAACACATATAGTATTCCACAGTTAATGAGGTTTACTTTTTAAAACATATTAAACATTTACTTCATTCCAAACACCACACCACTCTATGTGAGTTTACATATTTCAAAACTAAGTCATTATTTCAAAACTAAACCAAAAGCTTTCCTCTACCTTTAAAAATTGCATTTGATGCCTTCCATTATAACTCTTAAGTGTCTGTGTCATGGCAGAGCTCACTTTACCACAGGTACAGATGACTAGAGTGTGGTTTAAAAAGTTACATGTTTTCACCAAGGACTTTCAGTACTAAATGCTGGAGTTGGAACTATCAGATATTGCTAGGAAATGCTACAAAATAAACAACCTAAAATTTTTGGTGACTTAGACATCAAATTGTTATTTCTCTGTCACGTCACCTTTGTCTGCTGTGACTTTGCTTTAGGATGCAGTCCAGGTTTAGGTCTGCACAGTATGTTTTCAGATTTTGTTACCCCAATGTACAGAACTTTGTGGGACGTATCCTTTCATAGGCACGGGGCACAGGAACAGAAAAGGCCATGAAAACTTGCAGTACCTCTAAAATGTGTGTTTGGATGTGGTGTACATTCCTTTCATTCACACTCTGTTGGCCAAAGCAAGATAATCATTCAAAATCAAAGATAATTAATGATTGAAAGTATGGGGCAGAATTGTATAATCTGCCTGTAGAGAAAGAGTCAATAATTAAGGACAGTAATACGATCTACCATTCGAAGTTTCATAAATACATTTTCTGGCCATACACCTATTTTTTGCATAGAATCGCTGCTCTGTCCACGGTGATGTATGTGATACGAGGTATTTCGTATCTGCTCTTTCCACTGTGAGATATATACAGTGATAGGGTTTGGAAATCCTAGGGGAGGTTTAGTTCTGCTTTACCAATGAGCATTCATAAAGGAATTTTCTATTAAAAATTAAAACATAGAACCCAAGCAAGTTATAAAATAAATTGTACATTTCCTAGGAATTCAGAGAAAGAAAAAAATATTTTTTTCTGCAGATGGAAGAAGATGCTACATTGAGGAAGTGGAAATTGAATTTTTAAGAAATGATGAATTTTTATTGGCAGAGAAGAAATAAGAAGATATTTAGGTGCAAAAAGAGCATAGATATGCCTGAAATGATCTTGATAAATTTGGATAGCACTATGGAGATTTGTTCAACTCACAGAGAAGGTTCGTGTTGTATAATTAGAAAATGTAATCAAATAGGTAAGTTAGAATCAGTCATTGCAGAACCTCAAATAGAAGGAAATGATATGAATTGATTCATAGGCAATAGCAATCTTCCCTCCCAAAAGCATAACCAAAATAATGACATGATTGATAACAACACGTCATTAGATTTACCCTTTAATGATTGTTATTTTTTCATCACAGTTTTATGGAAATTTATCTCCAAGTTTATGTAAAGTATTCTTAAAACACTAAAAATTAAAACAAAAATATTTTAAGAGTTGGTTTTGCGGTACAAAAATTTGTCTGTTTGATATAAACTAACATTGTTTGCTTAGAATGTCTATAATATTCATCACATTTCTTGCTGATTCACTTTTAAAATTTTATTTTTAAATATATAATAGATTTACATATTTGGGGGTACATACGATAATTTAATATATTCATATAATTTTTAAATACCAAATCTGTATAATTTGGATATCCATCACCTTAAATATTTATCTTTTCTTTACACTAGAAACTTTCAAATTATTCTCTTCTAGATATTTGGAAATTTGCACTAGATTACTGTTAACTATAGTCACCTTACTGACCTGTGAAAGACTAAGTCTTATTTCTTCTATCAAACTATGTTTGCACCCATTAGTCAAGTTGTCTTTATTCTCTGTTTTCTCCTACTCTTTTTAATAAGCACCAATCTATTCTCTATCTTCATGAAATCCACTTTTGTAGTTTCTCCACATGAGTGGGAACATGTGATATTTGTCTGTCTATGCTTGGCTTATTTTACTTAACATAATGACCTTTAGTTTTATCTATGTGCCTGCGAGTGAAGTGTGTTTCATTATTTTTTACAGCTGAATAGTATTTCATTGTGTTTATATATCACATTTTCTTTATCTACTTATCCATTGAAGGGGCATTTAGGTTGATTCAACATTTTGGCCATCGTGAATAGTGCTTCAATGAACATGGGAGTTTAGGCATCCTTGTGAAATACTGCTTTTTTTTTTCTTTTGGATATATACTGAGTAGTGAAGTTGTTAGATCATACGGTAGTCCAATTTTTGATTTTTGAGGAATTTCCATATAGTTTTCCACAGTTTCTTTACTAATTTACTTTCCCACTAACAGTGTACGAGGTTTACCTTTTCTCCACTTCCTCATCAGTGTTTGTTATTCCCTGTCTTCTCGATAAAAGACATTTTAAGCTGGCTGAGATGATATCTCATTGTGATTTTGATTTTCATTTCTCTAATGATTAATGATGCTGAGCATTTTTTATATATCTGTTGGCTATTTTTGTGTTTTCTTTTGAAAATATCTATTCAGATATTTTGCCTATTTTTAACCAGATTATTATTCTTTTATAAAGTCGTTTGAGCTCCTTACATATTTGATTATTAATCCCTTATCAGATGGACAGTTTGCAAATACTTTCTCCCACTTTTTGGGTTGACTTTTAACTTTTCTGATTGTTTTCTTTGCTATGAAGAAGCTTTTTAGGTTGATGTTATCTCATTTGTCTATTTTTGCTTTTGTTTCCTATGGTTTTGAGGTCCCAAAAAAAAATGTTTGCCCAGATCAGTGCCCTCGAGGATTTTGGTGATGTTTTATTCTATTAGTTTCATGGTTTTAGGGCTTAGATTTAAGTCTTTAATGTTTTTTATTTTATTTTTATATATGGTGAAAAACTGTGGTCTAGTTTCATTCTTCTGCATATGGTTGTCTGGTTTTCCCAGAAATATTTATTAAAGAGACCATCCTTTCCCCATTGTATGTTCTTGGCACCTATGTCAAAAATGAGTTGGCTGTAAATGCATTGATATTTGTCTGGATTCGCTATTATATTATATTTCATTTAGACTATGTGTCTGTTTTTATGCCAGTACCATGCTGATTTGGTTACTAAAGCTTTGTAGCATATTTTTGAAGTCAGGTAGTATGATGCCTCCAGCTTTGTTCTATTTGCTCAGGATTGCTTTGGCTACTCAGGGTCATTTGTGATTTCATGTCAACTTTAAGATTTTTTTCTATTTCTGTAAAGAATGAAATTGGTATTTTGATAGGGATTGTATTGAATCTGTGAGTTGCTTTAAGAGTATTGGCATTTTAACAATATTTATTCTTCCAACCAATGTGCAAGTAATACCTTTCAATTTGTGTGTGTGTGTGTGTGTTCTTTTCAGTTTCTTTCCTCAGACTTTTATTTTTTCTTTGTATAGACCTTTCACTTCTTTGGTTAAATTGCTTTCTAGTTATTTTATATTCTTTCCAGCTATTGCAAATGGGATTGCTTTCTTGATTTCTTCTTCAGAATGTTCACTGTTGATGCATATAAATTCTAGTGGTTTTTTTGTGTGTTGATTTTGTTTCTTGAATTTATTTAGTCATTCTAACAGTTTTTTGGTGGGCTTTAGGTTTTTCTGTTTGTTTGTTTCTTTGGTTTTTGAGATGGAGTCTCACTCTGTCACCCAGGCTGGAGTGCAGTGGCACGATCTCTGCTCACTGCAAGCTCCACCTCCTGGATTCACACCATTCTCCTGCCTCAGCCTCCTGAGTAGCTGGGACCACAGGCGCCTGCCACCAGGCCAGCTAATTTTTTGTATTTTTAGCAGATACAGGGTTTCACCATTTTAGCCAGGATGGTCTTGATCTCCTGACCTCGTGATCCGCCTTCCTCGGCCTCCCAAAGTGCTGGGATTACAGGCATGAGCCACTGCGCCCAGCTGGTGGTCTTTAGGTTTTTCTAAGTAAAAGATCATGCCATCTGTAAAGAAGGTTATTGTGATTTCTTTTTCAATTTTGATGTGCTTCATTTTTTTTTTGTCTTGCCTAATTGCTATGGTCAGGACTTACAGTATTCTGTGGAATAAAAGTGGTCTTTCACTTTTCGAAGGTGGACACCCTTGTCTTGTTCCAGATCTTAGAGGAAAGACTTTTAATTTTTTTCTGTTTGGCAAGATGTTAGCTGTGAGCTTTTCATATAGGGCTTTTGTTATTTTGAGGTATGTTCCTCCTATACTTGGTTGAGGAATTTTGCCATAAAGGGATGTTGAATTAAATGCTTTTCCAGCGTCTATTGAAATTATCAAATAGTTTTTGTTCTTGGTTCTGTTTATATGATGTGTCACATTTATTGATTTGCATATGTTGAAACATTCTTGCATTTCTGGCATGAATTCCACTTGATCATGGTGAATAATATTTTTAATGTGTTATTGTATTCAATTTGCCATTATTTTGTTGAGAATTTTTGCATTCATGTTCATAGAAAACATTAAACTGTAGTTTTCTTTTTTTGTTGTGTCCTTGTCTGGTTTCGGTATCAGGGTAATGCTGGCCTTGGATAATGTGTTTGGAAGTGTTCTCTTGTCTTTAACTTTCTTTATAATTTGGATAGAATCATATTATTTCTTGTTTAAATGTTTGATAGAATTCAGCAATGAAGCTATCAGGTATCAAGCTTTTCTTTGATGAAAGCCTTTTTATTATGGTTTTGATCTCATTGCTTGTTATTGGTTTGTTGAGGTTGCCTATTCCTTCATGGTTCAATCTTAGAATGTTGTATATGTCCACTAATTTATCTATTTCTTTTCGGGTTTCCAAATTGTTGGCATATAATTGTTGTAACAGTTCCTAATGATTATTTGGATTTGTGTGGTCTCAGTTGTTATGTCCTCATTTTGCTCCTGATTTACTAAGATCTTCTCTCTCTTTTTCTTAGTCTAACTAAAGTTTGTCAATTTTGTTTATCTTTCAAAAAAATCCTTTCTTTGATCTTCTGTACTTTTTGTCTCAGTTTCATTTATTTCTGTTGTGATATTTATTATTTCTTTTCTTCTACTAATTTTGGGCTTTTTTTTTTTCTTGCTTTTCTAGTCCTGTTAGGTGCATCATTAGATTGTTTATTTAAAGCCTCTCTACTTTTTTTTTTTTTTTTTTTTTTTGAGACAAGTTCTCATTCTGTCACCCAGACTGGAGTGCAGTGGCGCTATGTTGGGTCACTGTTGCTTCAATCTCCTGGGCTCAAGTGATCCTCCCAGCTCAGTGTCCTAATTAGCTGGGGCTGTAGCCATATACCATCACACCAGGCTATTTTATTTTTATTTTTTTAGAGGTGGGGTCTTGCTGTTGCTCAGACTAGTCTAGAACTCCTAACCTCAAGCAATCCTCATGCATCAGCCTCCCAAAATGTTGTGATTACAGGCATGAAGCACCACACCCAGACTTTACTTTTTTCACACAGGCATTTATTGCAAACATCTTCTCTCTTAGTAGTGGTTTTGTCTATCTCATATATATATATATATATATATATATGAGACAGACAATATATATATATATATATATATATATTTTTTTTTTTTTTTTTTTTGAGATGGAGTTTCACTCTTGTTGCCCAGGCTAGAGTGCAATGGCATGATCTTGGTTCAATGCAACCTCTGCCTCCCAGGTTCAAGTGATTTTGCTGCCTCAGCCTCCCAAGTAGCTGGGATTACAGGCATGCACCACCATGTCCAGCTAATTTTTTGTATTTTTAGTAAATGTTGGGTTTCTTCATGTTGATCAGGCTGGTCTCAAACTCCTGACCTCAGGTGATCTGCCCACCTCAGCCCCCCAAAATGCTGGGATTACAGGCATGAGCCACCACACCCAGCTGTATCTGATAGATTTTGGTATGCTGTTTTTCATTTTCTTTTGTTTCAAAATTTTTTTTTAATTTACTTCTTAATTTCCTCATTGACTCATTGGTCATTCAGGAGTATGTTCTTTTATTTCCATGTTTGTGTGATTTTCAGTGTTCCTCTTGTTTTTGATTTCTAGTTTTATTCAATCATCGTCAGAGAAGATAGCTGCTATGATTTCTGGTATTTTGGATTTGTTGAGACTTGCTTTGTTGTGTAAGATATGATCTATTCTGTAGGATATTCCATGTGCTAATAAAAAGAATATACATTCTGTAGCAGTTGAGTGAAATGTTCTGTAAATGACAGTTAGGCTTATTTGGTCTAGTGTGTAGTTCAACTCTGATATTTCTTTGTTGATTTTCAGTCTGGATGATCTGTGCATTACTGAGTGTAGAGTGTTGAAATCCTCTACTATTTCTATCTTGCAGTCTTATCTCTCCCTTTAGATCTATTAATGTTTGTTTTATATACTTGGAAGCTACAGTGTTGGGTGCATATATGTTTATAATTGTTATATTTTCTTGCTGAATTGACCATGTTATATGTATATAGTGACTCACTTTGTCTCTTTTTAGTCTTTGACTTTTAGTCTATTTTATCTGATATATATGTATAGCAACTCCCGCTCTTTTTGGTTGCCATTTGCATGGTATACCTTTCTATCCATTCACTTTCAGTGTATATGTACCATGATAGATGAAGTAGGTTTCTTGTAGGCAGCATATAGTTGGGTGTAGTTTTATTTATCCGTTCAGCTAGTTTATGCCCTTTAACTGGAAAACCGAGTTTGTTTACATTTCATTTTATTGTTGATAGGTAAAGACTTACTACTGCCATTTTTGGCTGATTATTTTCTGGTCGTTTTGTATTTTGCTGCTTATTTTCTGGTTGTTTTGTATCTCCTCTTTGCCTTTCTTCGTGTCTTCCTTTGCGGTTACATGATTTTTTCTGGCTGTATGTTCTATCTGTTGCTTTTTATTTTTAGAGAATCTATGATAGGTTTTTGCATTGGGCTTACCTAAGGCTTACACAACTCTCATAACAAGTTATTTCAAAGAGAACAACTTATCTTAGATCACAAAGAAAAAAAATTTTAATCAATTAAAAATGAAAAAACAAACCCCCTACATTTTAACAAACTCTCCCCGCATTTTAACTTTATGTTGCCTCAATTTTAATATTTTTATATTGTCTATCTCTTAACAGGTTGCTGTAAATATGATTGTTTTTGATAGATTTTTATTTTAGTCTTCATACTAGAGTTATGAGTGGGTTACACACCACAATTACAGTATTAGAGTATTCTGGGTTTGTCTGTGCACTTATTTTTACCAGTGGGTTGTACACCATCAAATGATTTCTTTTCATATGTTAATATTTTTGTTTTTCTCTCAGATTGAAGAACTCCCTTTTAGCCCTTTTTATAAGATGCATATGGACTGATGATGGTTAATTCTCTCAGCTTTTGTTTGCTTAGAAAGACTTTATCTTAGATAAATGAGCCGGATACAGTATTGCTGGGTGGCAATTGTTTTGTTTTGTTTTGTTTTCAGCACTTTAAAAATGTGATCACATTTCCCCTGGCTTGTATAGTTTACATTGAGAAGTCTCTTGCCCAATGAATTGGAACTCCTCTATATATTATTTGCTTCATTTTTCTTGATGCTTTTAGGTTTCTCTTTTTGTTCTTGACTTTTGAAAATGTAATTATTACATGCCTTGGGGTAGTCTTATTTGAGTTGAATCTATTTGTTGTTCTCTAACCTTTCTGTACCTGGATATTTATTTCTTTCTCAAATTTTGGAAAGTTCTCTGTGATTATTTCTTTGAATAAGCATTCTACCCTTCGATTTTTCTCAACTCCCTCTTGAACAATAGTAATTCTTAGTTTTGGTCTTTCGAGGTAATTTTCTGTATCTTTTGGGTGTTTCTATCCATTTTTTCTTAATTTTTTTCTCCTCTGGTCATTTTCAAATAGCCAATCATCAAGTACACTGATTATTTCTTCTACTTGATTCATTCTGCTGTTAGAGCCTCTAATGCATTCTTCAGTTCACCAAATGTGTTTCTCAGTTTCAAGATTTCTGGTTTTTTATTATCATTATTTCAATCTCTTTGCCAAATTTCTGAGTTGCTTTTGTGTTATTATGGAGATCACTGAGTTTCCTTAAAACTACTATTTTGAATTATTGATCAGAAAGATAATGTATTGCCATCTTGTTAGGGTCAGTCACTGATTCCTTGTTTTGTCCATTTGTGGAGGTCATAGTTTTCTGTTTGCTGTCATTTCTAGTGGATGTACATCACAGTCTTTGCATTGAAGGATTAGTTATTTATTTAAGTCCTCTCTGTCTGCTTTGCTTTGTTTGTATTGGATATGTTTGCTTAGAGATGTTTTGAAATTTACCAGTTGATTTTATTTCTCAACCGTATAGAACATTTTAGTTTCACCTTAATATTTGTTCTTTGGTACTTTAAGGGTGATGTTTCATTTTCATCTATTTTTAATTTCTGATAAAGATTTTAGTGTCTTTTCAATTTCTGGTTTTCTGTATGTAATATATGTATTTATTCTGGCTGCTGTTGGATTTTTTTTCATCACTGGTGCTCAGAAATTTGATTATTATTTGCTCTAGTGTATTTTCTCTTTTTTCATCAGTTATTCTGGGACTTTTGCCAATAAGTCTTTCCTTCTCTAATCAAATAATTTTATACCTTTGTCAAAAATAAAATGATTGTATAAACGTGAGTTCAATTCTGGGTTCTTTTTGGTTGATCCTATGCCAGTAACTGTCTTGATTATGGTAGCTTTGTATTATGCCTTGATGTCAGGTATTGTAAGACCTAAAAATATGTTCTTTTTCAAAAATCCTATTAATAGTCTATTCTGTTTGTAGTCTACATACATTTTAGAACACAATTTTAAATTTCCAACAAAAAATCCTGCAGGGATTATATTTTGGATTGCTTTTAATATACATACATACATTTGCAGAGAATCGACTGTTTAATGATATTGAATGTATGAATAGGCATATTTCTCCATATTTTAGGACTTCTTCAATTTCCCCTTGTAATACTTTTTTAGTTTAGTGTAGAGACATTGAACATCTTTAAGAAAATTTATTCCTGATTATTTTGGTTTTGATGCTATTGTGAATGGATTGTTAAATATATTCACAATTCAGTTTTCTCCTGCTAGTACATAGAAATGCAATAGATGGATGTATTTTAACTTGGTATACTCTTTTTCTCTAAATTATGTTGTAGTTTTATATATTTGCATGATCATAATACATATAAAAGTCTGTCAAAATTATGTAGAGGAATATTCATAGATGCAAACTTTTGTAATAGACAAAATTACAACCATCCAAATGTTTATCTACCATGGAATAGATACATAAATTCTGCAGATTAGTAGAATGTGATACAGCAACAAATATGAATAAACTACTACACACAACAACATGGATAAGCTTCCATCTTAGGTCATTTATGCTGATTTCTTAAGTTCTTATTTACTGTGTATGCTTTTTTGTATATGTAAATAAAAGTGTATTTACTAAATCAGTAATGAACTTTTGGGTAATCTTTATTTTTGAAATAAATCACACTTTTCTGATAAAATATTTAATAATGTGAAAAATTGATAACAAAGAATTGAGTTGGACACATAAAGAACTGTGGATTAAATAAATATTGCCTCAGGGTTTTCCATTCCCTTTTATATAATTTCTCTGCCAGTTAATCCAGAGCTTACTGTTTGTGTAGAATATCTATGTATCTGCCTAAGGTGACTATATATATGAATTTCTAAAAAAATCAAGGGAATGTATTAAAATATAGTACCATTTAAATATAGATGATTTAGAAGTCTTTTTTTTTTTTTTTTTGAGAGAGGGTCTCACTCTGTCCCCAAGCAGGAGTGCAGTGGTATGTACATGGCTCACTGCAGCCTCAACCTCCCAGACTCAAGTGATCCTCCTGTCTTAGCCCCCCAGATAGCTGGAACTACAGGTGCATACCACCATGCCCAGATAATTTTCCTATTTTTTGTAGAGATGAGGTTTCACCATGTTGCACAGGCTCGTCTGGAACTTCTGAACTCAAGCGATCTGCCCACTTTTGCCTCCCAAAGTGTAGGGACCACAGGAGTGAGCTATGTGATTGGCTCAAAAGTAATTCTTTATTTAACTAGAAAAAGATAAATTGAAAATACTTCAGCTGCAATAAATACATACATATTCAAATACATAAAACGGAATAATCGGATATTACAGAAAAGTATGAAGTGTTTTATTACTTCTTTACGTTGCCTATAAATTCATCAGAAGTTAGTTCATAATTAAATTTGTTTCTCTGTTTAATTTTTACTTACAGATATTATTATTCTTATTCTTAAAAATATTCCATATAATATTGGAAAAATTATTTCTATTTCAATATAAACCTAATTATTAGCCTCCCCAGAACATCTACATATAGTTCTTCATATCTCATTTTTAAATTTTACATTTTTTTTGTTTTTCTTTACTGTTTTTTCTTTTGACACATATTCTCTCAGGTACTTGGCTCTGAGTGTAGCATGCTGGGGGGTGAAACTGAGAATTAAATAACCTCAAAACTGGGAAGAACCCTTCAGGCTCATGATATTAGCTAAGCCGTAGCTTAGAGAGCTATTGTCAGTGTCCAAATAAGAAAGCAACTCTCCACTAAAAATATTGTTTATAGTTAAGAACCAGAGACATCATCAGATGGTTAAGACGTGGCACATGCTCAGAATATAAGGAAATAATCTTTCTTCAGCAGAGGGTAACAAACAGACCACATGGGAGTGATAGCATCAGGAATGGTCCCTGAAACTATGGGATCTGTCAACAGTTTCTAAAGCAAATTTGGGAAACTTATACAAGCTGTGGACATTAAACCATTGGCAGCCCCTTATGGGCTGATATTAGAATACCTGGCTCATATGTATGAACATTGTATTTATTCTTACCACATTAAAGACAGCTTTCTTGAACACATACCTTCTAATAGAAGAGTTATTCAGTCCAGAAAGCTGCTACATATGTAGAAAGCTTCTACTTATATGTAGAAGGCAAAACAGGCCACAGAGATGTCATATTAACGTTAAGGAGGATCAAAGCAAAGAAATAACTCTAAAGTATTAGAGGGTTGCATGGATTCAAATTGTAGATAAGAAAATACAGGGTGACATTCTCAAAAATAAAGACTTGAGCATTCCAGGAATTTAAATTCTGTGGCACTTTCCGGAATGTTAAATTCTGTGTTATAGAAGAAAGCCATACTGACAAACTCTCATATATACAGTTTTAAAATATGCCACTCTTGATCCAGAGGCCTGATGATCCACTCCTAGGCATCACTCCTAATTGCTCGCAGTACATACTAGCCATACCTGAAGTTTTCAGAGTTTTACAATACCTGTCCTTGCATACCAGGCCCAGCTCTTCCCTACTCAGGAGGGGAGGGAAGCTGGAACCAAGCCCTGCACAGGCAAGCATTCCACAGGACATCTGCCTCATTTAACGGTTTAAAATAATCTACAAAATGGGGGGGATCCTTTTTTTTTTTTTCTAATTAGGAGGATTTGGCCATTTGATCCCAAAAGTTTCAGGAGAATCTCAAGAGACATTACCCAGATATCCCTATTGCAAGGTTCCCATTCCTTCCTTTTCAGGGTTCTGATATTGGACACTTGCTAAAAATGAGACTTTATTATTTTCTAAATTTCTGCCACTCTTAGGATCGGGTCCTGAGCCTGGTTCACACATTGGCGGCACTTAGGCTATAGTATATGAAGATTGCTTCCTTTACAGGCCATCTGCTGTCTTTTAATTGGCATTTAGTTACTTAAAATAGTAATATTTTCTCTTCAAAGCATCAATAGTGTGCAACAATAGGCACCCGATTAACAGTCCTTATAATTATTATTTGCCAGTTACCTCTCTAATGTCAGAGATAAGCCAGTTTGTCTCCTTCTACTCTCCAAGTTCACCACCTAAAAATCTTAGTAATTACATTCTACAGTTGTTAAGAAGCATTGGTACCCCACTATTAGTTATGGGATTCTCATTTCTCACTCACTAGTAAGTGATCAAATGCAAATATCCTTAGAATCTGCTTCTTAAGGCCATTTCTGGGACCATCTGCCTTAGATTAGGTTTCCAAGAAGCAAAGACTGAGACAAGAATTTGGGCACACAAGATCTATTGAGGATTTTCTGTGAGGAGAAACAGTTTCCTTAAAAAACCAACGAAACAACCAATCAACCAACCAACCAACCAAAAAACACAGAAAAATCCAGTGGAGGAGCAACACAAAGACGTGGTGTCAACTGGAGTCTAAATTGTATGAGTAGCAACACAAAGTTGATCCTATCTTGAGGCAAAGGGACCAGAATTTTCTGTTTCCTTTTTAGTCAGTCATCAGCTGTAGGCTACCCCTGGGTGGAGAAAACCTCTCTGAGGAGGCCGCTCCTGTTTCCCTAAGGGTAATTCTTCAAAGAAGGAGGAATCTTATCAGCCATTAGCAGTCAACACTTAGAACAGCTGGGGATTGGGTGTACTGGCCCAGAAAAGAGGATTTGCAATCCTGCTACAAGTGAGTTATGAGAAAGTGAACAATAAAATTTTGAAATTAACATGTAATTTCATAACTTTCAACTTACCAAGGTAGTTGATATTTCATTTTATCAAAGAAAGATAAAAATATCTATACTCAATGTTTTATTTTCTCTTAATAACTGACTAGTGAAGTACAGATGTTTTAAAATGGTATTACATAATAATCTTATTTTTATAATCCAAGATCATTTATTACATCCTTTGTAATTAGTAATAAGATAATGTTTACTTAATACTATTAAGTGGCTAAATCATTGGTGATACCACCACTTGAAATCTTCTATCTTGGGTACAAAACCAAATATTCTACAGAATTAAAAAAATTAATATGAATGCAAGGAAAGAATATTTTTATTATAATGTCATATTTATATTCTTTGTTAATAATATTCTTTGAAAATTGTCTGAGGTTTATGCTAATATAAACTATCTATAACACACTATAGATATATATAATTGTGGTTCAATATGCATTCTTCAGAAAATCTTCTGGAATGGCTAATGAAGAAGTTGTGCAGGGGTTGAGCTTTTATACACTCATCAATCAGGCTCAGCTGTCTATAAACAGGAGGCCCTACTAACAGCTTCTGTCAGTATCCTGAGGGATTTCACTGGATTTTATTTGTAACGAGAAGACAGATGAAATGCTCTATTGTTGCTCCTTTTTCTCCACTAGATTTATCAAGTAGGCTACTTACCAAAATCACACTACTCATTATTTCATCTGCACACTGCTCATTTGTGTTTTCGGAAGAGGATGAGAAATTTCTAACAATAAAAGGAAGCCCATGAAATGGTGATACAAATTTATATTTTATAGCACTGTATAGTCTTTCAACCATTGTCACATTTTCCCTCTCATTTAAACTTTGCAACTGCACTATGAAGTTGGCAAGGCATACCATGTATGGATTTCTTTTTTGTTTCCTTGTTTCATGTTTTTATGGAAAACAGACATTCAAACATATCCAAGGTAAGGTAGAAAGGAAGTGCTTGATCCAAAACCAGACTCTAGCCCATTTCCAGATAGCCCCAAGGTCTTCTAACATTTATAATATTACAGTGTTTTTTCTTAACAGATAACAAAGTATTTTAAAATATATGTCTGTAAAAATACCTTACATTAGTTTCTCTTTATGAATGAAATATGTCAGTCACATAATGCTAGAAGTTTAATAACACAAAGTTAAGAAGGCCCCACTTGATACTTCCCTGTATCTGAATAATGACAGTTTTACTAATTACTGCCTTTTCAGTTGGTAGCAGCAGGACTTAGATATGGCTGAGGATTTTAGCAATGGAATAATACTCAGTAAAGTGGTCTGAATTCAGGAAGCAAACTAAAGAGTATGGCAACACAATTCAAAATACCTTCCCGGCAGGAAACAGTTTAACTCGTTTGCTCTGTACAGTTGACTGTGTGGTGCTGCTTAACTCAAAGATCACCTAGTGCTTCTCCCGCCCCTCTAAGGAGGAAGCAGCAGGTGCAAAGATCAAGTTCCTTTCCTGATGTGGAAACATGGCATTCAGCAGAGTAGGCAGGGGCTCAAATCAAACAATGGTTGTCAAGAGCATCAGCCCTACAGAAAATCTGCCAGCTTCCTGTACTCCTCAGACCTCTTCACCTCCAGCTTACACCATCCTCCTGTTCAATTTGATCTTTAGGCATAATCCCAACAGTAGGGAATAAACAGCAAAGGTTCAAGACAATAAAGAGAATGAGACAGCTAGATACTTTTACTGCCCATTTAGGCAGGCCCTAGCAGTGTTATATTTGGGAAGTGAGCCACAAGGCAAAAAGGGGAAATCTGAAGGGTTAATCTCCAGCTTCATTATGTGGCAGCTGGTTTAAATCTGAGGCATTGTGCTCATGCCAGTCTCAGGCCTAGGTAATTTATAATAACCTAAAGTTCCAATATAGAAAGCACATAGCTGCAGGGAGACTTGTCAGCTTCCCTTACACAGCCTGTCATTTCCTTGGAAACATAATAATTAAGATGTCTCGTATAACTGCTTCTGCCAGAAATATTTTTAGATTTCAGCCCATTTCAAGAAATTCTAAATTCAAGGAAAGAATTATTAAATACTGCATGACAAACTATGGCAAGTACTCTTACAGGTTTGTTCTGTCAAAAGGAACAGATACTTCATCTAAATCTCTTGACAGTAAGTAGAGAAGTACCTAGACTTGAATTAAAAGTAAAAGGATTGGCATTGGTTTGATTAGAGCAAAAGCAGATGAGACGACAAAGAAATATGCACACTTAATCAAAAGCATTTTTCTGTGTATAATACTGACACAATTTTCAAGGTAGAGTGACACCATCCCCCATCCTCAAATTAATGCGATTGCCTTTTTGATTATCCATATTATTTGTAAGCAAACTACTTATCTTAGCATGGGGGTACTACAGAGGATCTTATTCAACATCCATTTGCTTGCAACTATCAGAGGAGGAAACCCTTGACACTTGTATGGTAAATTAATTTCCTGGATGTATGATAAAAGCATGTCTGCTGCGTTAAAATCATTTACCTTGTAATACCTTTAACTTAAAAGATATAATTTGACAGTTAAAAGAAGCATTTATATCCATAGGTTAAAATAATTAAAAAGTGGGGCAGCTAAGTACTCCTTAACAATGAATGCCAGTTTACTTTAACTTTTTCTTGGTTTTCTTAATAAAAACTCATTATGGCCTAAGGTGAGACCATCAATGCAATTAAAATAAAGGAGTCAATATGTATACTATGATAACAAGGACAATATTACATTTTTCTGATGAATTTCAGGTGAAAGCATAATTAAAGGGGCACTCCGACTCAATTAACATTTTCTTCCAATCTAGTATGTTCCAGATAACATGCTGGGTTACCACTTCCCACATATATTATCTCATTTACTCCTCACAACTATCCACTAAATGATGCATTCTGTTCCCATTTTAAAAGGAAGAAATTAAATCTCAACATCATCACATAATTATTAAATGGCAAATCTGTGAATTTTCTCAACTACACTTAGTGACTGTTTTCTTTTTGAATTACCTTTTTTTATTTTTTTTTTTGAGACAGAGTTTCGCTCTTGTTACCCAGGCTGGAGTGCAATGGTGCGATCTTGGCTAGCAGCAACCTCCACCTCCCAGGTTCAAGCGATCCTCCTGCCTTAGACCCCCGAGTAGCTGGGGTGACAAGCATATGCCACCATGCCCGGCTAATTTTGTATTTTTAGTAGAGATGGGGTTTCTCCATGTTGGTCAGGCTGGTCTCAAACTCCTGACCTCAGGTGATCTGCCCACCTTGGCTTCCCAAAGTGCTGTGATTACAGGCCTGAGACACAGTGCCTGCCCGAATTACCTTTTTTTTTTTTTTTTTAAGAAAAAAAAAAAAGTTTTGTTTGTTTTCATGAAGGACACGTTTGTTTTCACAGTATGCTGAATTCTTTGTTTTGTCAACAATAAACATTAAAAGTTAAAACTCTATAAACATTTACCTTAACTCATTGCACAAAATAGTACTCTGTGAATGTGAAGTATTCTTTGAGGGGCTATTTAAGTTATAATAATACTAGGTAAAAGAGATTCTTATTACAAGTATAACTTGGAGGTTTATATAGACTTTGCTCACACCAAAGAAGTAGAAATTTAATAATATCACTCTCACTACCTTATCTTGCTCTGTATTTCTACACTGCTTTCCTTATCTCTCTCTGTCTAGCTGTATCTCTATCTCTATTTGTATATATATATCTCTATCTACACATCTATTTATCCATCCTTCTATTTATTATCCATGCACTTATTTTGCTATTCTTACCCCTCCTCTAATAAAAACGTGAACACCTTGAATTTACCTATTTGGTTCACTGGTATTTCCCTTTGCATAATTCATAGTAAGTTCAATAAATATTGATTGGATGAAAAGCTGATGCACTTACTGACTGTCTTATCGGAATGTCTGATGTACAGGTATAGTGGGTGGAGTGTTCTCCCCAAAGTTATATCCGCCTGGAAATTCAGAGTGAAATCTTATTTGGAAATAAAGACTTTGCAGATGTAATTAGTTAAGGATCTGGAGATTAAATCATCCTGGGTTTAGGGTGGGCATAAAATCCAACAACCGGTGTCTTTCTAAGAGGAAAGAAACAGATACAAGAAGAAGAAGGCATGTGAAGATGGAAGCAGAGATTGGAGTTATGCTGCCGCAAACCAAGGAATGTCTGGGCCAACAGAAGCTGGAAGAGGCAAGGAAGAATTCGTCCCTGGAACCCTCAGAGGGAGCACTGACCTGCTGACACCTTGATTTCAGACTTCTGGCCTCCAGGAATAATACATTTCTGTTGTCTTAAGTCAACTATTTTGTGGTACTTTATTATGGCCAGCCCTAGGAAACTAATACAACATGGAAGTTCTTTTTGTATTTCAACACTATGGACAACTTCGGCTAAAAGAATAATTTGCAAAAGTCCACGATCCCCAGAGAACTAAGCAAGGAGTGTGGGATACAGAGGTGAATAAGATTAAGTGATACCTGAGGAACATACAGTTTCCTATGAGAAATAGAAGAAGCACATAGGCAATTGCAAATCACAGTGACAAGCAAAGTCTGCTAAATGAGAGAGGGACAATGAAGCTAAGAGATGAGAGAAAATATTTTTTCAGTTTTGAGAATCTGAGAAAAAAGTTGACTGTATTTAAATATGTATTTTGGGTTCTCTGATCCTAAATAACTACAGCTACCATGAACACATACACATGGATGTTGGTGTGTATAGTGTGTATGTGTGTGTGGGGGGGTGCATGTCACAAAATTATTGCATTTGTCAATTGTCATTGTGTGTGTATTTGTGTGTGCATATATATGCACATACACACACATACACATAGGGTCACATATGTATAATATATGGATGAATATGGAGATACAGAGATTATTAGAATGCCTGGCCTATAGGATATAGATTTAAAGTAAATAGTTGTTTATTTGTGCTGGTTCACCTTTTTGTTGTTGTTGTTGTTGTTGTTGTTGTTGTTTTGAGACAGAGTTTCTCTCTGTGGCCCAGGCTGGAGTGCAGTGGCACCATCTCAGCTCACTGCAACCTCCGCCTCCCAGATTCAAGCGAGTCTCCTGCCTTAGCCTCCCAAGTAGCTGGGACTACAGGCACACACCACCACATCCGGCTAACTTTTTGCATTTTTAGTAGAGACAGGGTCTCACCATGTTAGCCAGGCCGGTCTCAAACTCCTGGCCTCAAGTTATCTGCCTGCCTCGGCCTCCCAAAGTCCTGGGATTACAGGTGTGAGCCACCATGGCAGGCCCCTGGCTTACATTTAATTGTCCTAATTTTGAATTAAACTGATACTTGTTTGAGTTATTTACTTCCAGGTCTCAGACTGGATTAAGCACTTTCTGGTATGTGTATTTCAAAAAGTGTTTTATCCCTCTGTCTCTAATTTGCAATGATCAGTCCTAAAATCATGGCACCAGTACACACCATTCTCTGCTCTTCTATTTACTGTTTTTCTTTTCTAAGGTCTGCTGAACAAATCTGTGCAGAACACCAAACACTTGTCAAATTATACCATTCTGCAGTTGTTAGCAGGTTCTTCTGCCTTGATTGGAACTAAAGGGTGCTTTCTCAACTTTTACGCCCACCCCTCTCCCCAAAAGAGGTTATCATGTTCTGGCTTGATTGCTGCTTTGCAGACTCCTGTATTTTCTGAAGTACCTGTCCTTTCTGCTGTTTTACCTCTGCAACCAATTGCAAAACACTTTCTGTCTTTGGACCTTTATTTTGGGATCCTATGACCTATGTGACTTCCTTTGCCAAATATATACGGCCCCTGTTCCCAGTGGCACACCGCATTGCATGTTAAATAGAATCCTTCAGGGATTATTCTCAAGGAAATCTTTTCATTGTTTCATCAAATATTATTTTAAAAGTACATTTAATGAGAGGTACTAAATGAGGATGAAGAGATAAAATAATTAATCAGAGTGAGAATGCTTGCCCTTGCATTCTTAACAATGTATTCCCGATGAAGATCCTTAGTTCTTCGGGTCTAACTTACAACATTTTTCCATCTAGACAGGAGTAGGCACCTCTTAAAGTATACATCAGAGGCCAGGCATGGTAGCTCACACCTGTAATCCTAGCACTCTGGGAGGCCGAGGTGGGTGGATCACGAGGTCAAGAGATTGAGACCATGCTGGCCAACATAGTGAAAAATGTCTCTACTAAAAATACAAAAATTAGCTGGGCAGGGTGGTGCACACCTGTAGTCCCAGCTACTCAGGAGGCTGAGGCAGGAGAATCGCTTGAACCCAGGAGGCAGAGGTTGCAGTGAGCAGAGATAACACCACTGCACTCCAGACTGGTGACAGAGCAAGACTCCGTCTCAAAAACAAAACAAACAAACAAACAAACAAAAACCCACAAACAAAAGCATGTATCAGATTAACAGTATAGCCATTGGGATGATAGTCTATAGTATTTCCAAACAGATAAAAATTAATGTTACTTTAAAAATCTACTGCTTACACTAGCACTCAATGTTGATATTTTCTACTATTTTTTCCTACAGCGAACTAAAGCCCACCACAATATTAATTATTTACATTCAAATTTGTTTTTGAAGCTGGTGATGCTAGGAAGAACTACCTTTTAATAGAAGCTATCGAGTCAATGAGGCCATGAAATAAAATATTGATATATGTTTGTATATTTTTGTTTTGTTTATAACTTTAAATTAGAACTATAATATATGCCCTGGATTAATTATAGCTTGGCAGATTATTTCTTTGGGAGATCATGCCTAGCTTTCAAAGATTCACTTATAATTCCTTGAGCGTCGTTGGTCTAGTACAATATCCATGCTTTTCTACATCCATCTGCATTGTTGCCAGTCTCACATCACAATTCCCATTTGGATCACATTTTACTTCCTCTCTACAAGTTTAAATCATGCCCATTTTAAAAAATTGACTTAATTTTCATTCATTTTTTGACAGTTTTTAAATTGTAAAGTATGAATAAATTCTACATCGTTTTAAAAACTGAAGTACTTGACAAAACCATGATTCTTGATACCTTTATCATAATAATGAAGTTATTTCAATGAACGAGTTGTATAGTAGTTTAATTCTCCCTGTCATAATAACCACTTACTAAGAACTAAACAAATCTTCAATAAATAGTACTATGATATATACTATACCTGTAAAGGTATCGCAATAGAGTCATATATAGAATAGTAGAGTGTATATTTGAGATGACCATTGCTGAAAAGAGTTATTTCAAATTTTCATTTCATATGTTTTGTAATGTGTAGCCAATTTGCAATTAAATTTGTCATTAGAGGTGAAAATATCACCAGTACTTTTTGTAATTTGGAAGCACTGGCGCTCCTCTCTGTCCATTCTTTTGCAAATCATCAAAGTTAGAAGGCTTTTTCCTTTTTGCTCTCATGACGCTTTGCTTACTCTTTTTAGCTTAGACTATATACTGGACTGCAATTTTTAGTTTGCATCTCTGCCATTCCCCCATCTATGAACATTATAAAGGCAAAATCTGATTTACTTGTCTTTTAGTCCTTAGCAACCTGAACAGAGTGCAACTAGACAACTCTTGCATTTTATAAAGAAGGATGTTTGAGTTTGAAGAGGTAAAGTGATTTGCCTCAGAAAATAAAGCTGCCACTTGACAATAAGCTAGGTCTTTCTTCTTTTCTAAAGTATACATTGATAACAAAGACATTGACAGAAAACTATGAATGATTTTGCATTTATTAAATTCTACTTTTTGTCTAAACATAGCCAACATCATGCAATAATGTTTAAAGCAATTTGCATATGCCACTGTAACACCTATGTTGCAGATTTTCCACAGTAAATCACTTTTGTGACAACAACTATATTCTGATTGACTGTATCTTGCCATCATGGTGAGAAGGGGTACTGATTAATTTTAATTATAAAATGTATTAAATTGAACTATGAAGCTAAATTTCCCTCCTTAAATTCCAGGTATAAAAAAGAAATGAATGTTGAAAAAAGCTGTACTCTAGTTCTGAATGGGTGTACTATCATTTGATAGTTTTCCTTGAAATGTCTATGAGAAGTAATTGAATTCTGTTACCTATCTGAGATGTTTAAATGTGATTGATACATGATTATTTAATGAAAAATTTTAGTTTAGACCTCTCAGAATTTAGTTTGTTTTATAACCCAACTATTGCCCATTCAGAACACTAAGGATGGCATTATGTGCCACGAAGGGGAAGTCATTTTATTTTCCATTTTGATAGTGTTAAATGCACAACCTCATTCTTTGAGCCCCTTATGTCCTCTGGAAGTGAAAGCTGAACCATGTGCCATAGGGGGTATCTCTTGCACTGCTCTTTCCCTTCCACTTTCACAGTCAGAGTAGATATGTTGATTTACTCCCTTCAAATAGACATCAGACATTATCATTAAAAACCCATTCCTGAAATACTTTTCAAAACTTCATTTGTTTTTCATGATTTTCCCATGGAGCTTTTCAACAAAAAGGGAAAATTCCCATTTTAAACGATTAGAATAATTGTCACAAGCTTCAACTCTGTGACAAAGTTAAATAAAGGCCACAATTACACTATTACAATAAGGTTTCTGAGAAGCATAAAGGGAAACTAAAATTGGCAGTAAAATTTCTGGTCATAAATATATTCATAAAACCCTATTCTTTCAATTGAGAACCTAGCATATTTCTGTTTCAACTGTGCCAATAACAGAAGAAATCTGAATTAGTTTAGATCTGTCTTTGCATTGTCAGCACCTAATTGGCAAGAAGAGCTTTGTAGCTTTCCCAAAAACTATCAAATGGCAATAACAAAAATAAAATAAATATATATTTCAGGAAAACCAAAGCTATAATTTTGTCTAGTGGGAAAGTTACACTAAAATGCAATAGAACCAAATCTCCCTTCTAATAATTATATTCATTAGACAGGGTCATATTTTGACAGTGGTTTACAAATACTGCAAAATAAAATATGAATATACTTTAATAATTAATATTTTAAAGAATAACAAAATAAGCTCTGAAATTAATTAATATAATTTTATTAGAAGGAAAACAAATATAAATGAATTCTTCCTCGCTTACCTTATATTCTCATGAAATTGTTGAGTTAGGTTTATGGAATGTTAACCAGTTATGTCAATATGACTCTAGCTACAAATTTTAAAGGCCCTTGGTGTAGTTAAAATACATATTGTGAGATCAGTTCTGCCTCCTGGAATGCAAGCATAGTCTTTTGGAAAGTCTTGAAATAAGTACTTACTGCCCTAACATAGAATAGGTCCTTCACTATATTTTCTACAGTTGGGTTGATTCGTACTTTAAAATTCTATTTCTATATCAATTATAATTAGCTATCTATCTTTACTATAGATTTCAGAAAAATTGTTATCTTGATATGTATTCTTTTATAAACAATAAATAGAATTGAATGTTAATTACAAGTATGCCTTTTTTACTTGCTTTACTTTGAATTACCAACACTAAGTCTGGGTATAGGTTTTCTCTTTGACATCCACATTTCTAACAAGATGCTATTATCTGAGCTATGATATGTGAACAATTCATTTTAGAGAAAAACACATTTAAGAAAGCAAATTAGATGGCGAATTGGCAAGTGTTTCATCAGTCCTTTTGTCATCGGGGAATACAGTAACCATCAAGAGTCCGAAGCACTTCCTTTAAGCACCAAATTTAGTATTGATCATAACATAGGCATTCTTCTAAAACTGATTGCACTTATTTATGGAAATAATTTCCTAATGTAAACATTTTCTTGATGCTCAAGGATTATAATTATAGATGTCATTGTATTCTTTTATATAAAATAACTTTAAAACTGCTAAAGCCTATAAAATTATTTACTCCTATATTTAAATGCCCTAAATTTTTATAATTTGCAAATTCTGTATCAGTTTTTTAGAATTTATAGCATCTTTGTAAATGACAGAATGCCAAACTGTCTTCTTTCTTATAGCTGTGATTAGTATTCACTAGTCATTAATACAACACAAGCTTTGCTTCATACAAATATGAGTTTGTGTGCAGAGTGTACCATAGAAATTGGCGAAGTTAGTAACTAATAAAATCTCAATTTCATAATCAGTAAAATGGTGCGATATAATATAACCAAAAGTGTTGTGCTGAGATTTAATTAAAATAGAACATGAAGGGTTCCTAGAGTAATGATCAATAAATTCCATCTATTGCCAATGTTATTGTTTTATTAATTATATATTGTTTTATTAATTACTATTCCATATGATTTTAAGAACAGTGCTTTCTAGATTTAACATTTGAGCTGAGATATGAGTTGAGCCAGGCACATGAAAACTGGACAAAAGTTTTTAAGCAAAGTTGAACTTAAATGAAGAAAACTTTTAAGTCACAGAGATGAAGCCAATATTGCTTTAGTAAAACTGAAATAAAATTTGGAAATGTAACATAAGGGCCAGTTCATAAAGGCCCTATAGAACATGAGAGGAAACCTGATTCTTCCTTGTGTAGCCAGAAGGCACTGCATGAGTTTAAATCCTGGAATAGTCATGATTTGATTTAGGTTTTTAAAAATATTACTCTCATTGTTTTTTGTACAGGGAACTGTACATGAATAAGAGTCAAAATACAAAGGCAACAATATGTGTAGTATAGATAAAAAATGATGATGCAGATTAGGATAAGTTTTCATGGAGATTAAGAGAAACATGATAGAAATGAATTATGAAGATAAATTCAACAGTTCTGATAGAAAAGATATGTGAGTGGGATAATTTTTGGTCCTCAAAGTTATTTTTGTTAATTAGTTTTAGGGAAGAAACTTATAATTTCTAGATTGTAAAGGTAAGATTTTGCACAAGCCTGCTTGTTTCACTAACACAAGTTATGTGGACATTTCCTGAGATTTCCATCTGTGATACAAACTTTTGGCTGAGTACTACATTTTGGAAGATTGAGATCTCCCGAAATTAATATTACTGTTATGTGAGTGTTGATATAGAATATTTATTGCTTGTTTAACTTACATTATTATGTACCTATGTCAAATCATATTGCTATACACGAAAACATGATGTAAGGCTGTAAAAGATTTCATGATCCTCCTGAAAATCCCAATATTAAGGTGGGTAGGCTGGGTGGCACTTAGCAGTTCTTCAGTTATATTTTTAAAAAGAACACGGGGAAAATAAAAATGACTTACTATTTTCACTGCCAATAAATAAGTCTTATTAAGTATTGGATAAAATGTGCATGTGGTTCATTTAATACACACACACACACGCACACACACACGCACACACGCATGCACGCACACATGCACACAAACACACATGCAAACACATGCATGCACATGCATACACACGCAGACCTGTGCTTTATTTCCTCTAATTTCTTCATTTCCCCCTAATGTTATACTATAAAGATGACTCTACATCTTTCCTTAAAATGAACCTTTTTTTGTATTTAATTTTGTCCTGGGGTTCCGTTTAAAAAATTCGACAACATTTTATGCTGTATGGATAAACTATATTTTTCTGCCTTATGTTTTGGGTATTTAATTTGTTTCCAACATTTTATTAGCTAAAACTACAGTGTTACTGTCATTCTTACAAATAAATCTTTGTATTAGTCTGTGACATTTTGAAGTAGATTAAAATTTTATAATTTCAGACATGAAGTAAAGATGGAATATTAATTACATAGCCTACAGAAGAATAGGTAAGTAGAAAAATAGATCAATGGAAAAATAGGGAAATGGACTGATAAATAGGCAAACATCCTGTTTTTTAAAAATACCATTTGATTTTTATTTTTAATTAATCATATATTTAATTGATATTTTATGCTTCTCCATATGTTCTTTAAACAAATTTTATCTGAATAAATAAACTTTCTTCAATTGTATATTGTCTATTATTTTGCAGCATCTCAATTCAAAGCTATTTAGTAACTTTAATAAAATTATAGAAAATTATAAAATACACTTCTATTAGATTCATTATATCTTCCCTTATGTCAAAGAAAGTAAGCAGTTATAGTTGAATACCTCCGAGAATATATTTAATTAGGCTTACATTTCATTGCTTTGATTTAGTAAAATTTGATTTCTGATTCTCTATGGAAAGCATAGGTCTGTTCATATTTTCATGACTGGGTGCTTACCACATGACAGTGTTCTTGTATTTAAGTATACATATATTTACATAGAACTACTTTATAAAATTCCTATTTGTTTGTTATGGATTGAATTGTACTATCCTTTCAATTTCACAGGTTGAAGTCCTAATCCCCAATACCTCAGAGTGTGACCTTATTTTAACATAAGGTCATTACAGTTGTAATTATTCAAGATGAGGTCATACTGGAATACAGTGAGCCCTATGTATGACCAGTGTCCTTATATAAAAGGGGAAATTCGGAGACAGACATGCACTCAGGAAGAACACCAGGTGAAGACTGGAGCTATGCTGACACAAGGTGAAGCTCTAGAAGAGAGGCCAGGAACAAATTCTTCTCCAGTGCCTTCAGAGAAAGCACGGCCTTCATGACACCTTGATTTTGACCTTCCAGTCTCCAGAACTATGCCAATAAATTTGTCACAACAATAAATTAATGTTGTTCTAAGCCATCCACTTTGCTATGACAGCCCTAGCAAACTAATACAGAGCTATATATTATGATCATCTTGAAGAAATGGTGGCAAACAGGTTACATAATCTAAGGTCACATAGCAGTAAATATTAAAGCTGAGGTTAAACCTAACAATCTGACTCCAGAGAATAAACTCTTAACAATGATGTGAAACTGCCTCATTAAGGTGTCTCTCAACCGTAATGAAATAATTTCTGCTTCTCTGTTTATTATCTGGTGCACATAAAACAGATTCTCATAACAATTAAAATATTTATGAAAATATTTGTAAATTTGAATTTGTAAACTTTGTATACAAAATGATAAATTAAGCTTCAAATAAACTAGGAAATATTTATTATTTGAAATTAATAATAATCTTTGTAGTTATGATTTTAACATGTTATGAAAGAGTATATGATAAGTAAATTTTGTTTAGAAAATTATTCAGGTTACACTCTTTAGTCATTAATTGAATGTCAGATACTTTTAATAATGAGTAGTTGGTCACTTTTCAATTAATGTATTTTTAAAGATATTTGACTAACTCTGAAATTTAAAAGAAAGTTAATGTTTAGCTTTTTATCTCCCAATACAGTACAATTGCCCAACTGTTCTTTAATATAACATATAGAAATGTGATACACCAAGTAAATGTATTTGTAATTTACTTTTAGCCCTACACTTTTATGATTGTTAAAAGTTTAAGCACAAAACACATCTTTCCATCTGTAGCAGTTGTTAAGAGTAAGGATCTAAACCAAATTTAAAAGTTTAAGGGGACATGACAGTGATCTTTTACAAAATTTGCTTGTTTTCTGAGCTGTTTTAATCAGTAATATCTTATACTGTAGTTCTGTGCTGATATGGTTTGGCTCTATGTCCCCACCCAAACCTCATCTTGAGTTGTACTCCCATAATTCCCTCGTGTTGTCGGAAGGATGTGGTGGGAGATAATTGAATGATGGGGGCAGTGTCTCCCATACTGTTCTGGGGTAGTGAATAAGTCTCATGAGATCTGGTGGTTTTATAAGGAGAAACTTCTTTTGCTTGGCTCTCTTTGCCTGCTGCCATCCACATAAGATGTGACTTGCTCCTCCTTGCCTTCCACCATGATTGTGAGGCTTCCCCAGCCACATGGAACTATAAGTCCAATAAATCCTTTTTTCCTGTATAAATTACCCAGTCTCGGGTATGTCTTCATCAGTAGCATGAAAACAGACTAATACAGTAAATTGTTACTAGTAGAGTGGGGTGCTGCTAAAAAGATACCTGAAAATGTGGAGGCAACTTTGGAACTGGGTAACAGGCAGAGGTTGGAACAGTTTGGAGGGCTCAGAAGAAGACAGGAAAATGCAGGAAAATTGGGAACTCCCCAAAGACTTGTTGAATGGCTTTGCCCAAAGTGATGATAATGATATGGACAATGAAATTCAGACTGAGGTGGTCTCAGATGGATAATGGGGACTTGCTGGGAACTGGAGCAAAGGTGACTTTTGTTATGTTTTAGCAGGGAAACTAGAGGCATTTTGCCTGTGGCCTAGAGATTTGTGGAACTTTGGACTTGAGATAAATGATTTGGAGTATCTGGTAGAAGAAATTTATAAGCAGCAACGCATTCAAGAGATGGCTTGGGTGCTGTTAAAAGCATTCAATTTTATAAGGGAAGCAGAGGATAAAAGTTCAGTACATTTGCAACATCATCAATGTGAAGAAAATTCCATTTTCTGAGCAAGGTGTCTGGAAAAATTTGCATAAGCAATGAGGAGTTGAATGTCAATCCCTAAGACAATGGGAAAAATGTCTCCAGGGAGTGTCAGAGGTCTTTATAGCAACTCCTCCCATTACAGGCCCAGAGGCCCAGGAGAAAAATGGTTTTCTGGGCCAGGCCCAGGGTCTGCTTGCTGTAAGCAGCCTAGGGACTTGGTAGAGTGCCTCCCAGCCACTCCAGCCATGGCTGAAAGGGGCCAATGTACAGCTCGGGCCGTGGTGCAGCTTGCACCTCCACAGGGTGCAAGCCACAAGCCTTGGCAGCTTGCATGTGGTGTTAAGCCTGCATGTCCATGGAAGTCAAGAATCGAGGTTTGGGAACCTCTGCCTAGATTTCAGAGATTGTATGGAAATGCCTAGATTCCCAGGCAGAAGTTTGCTGCAGGGGTGGGGTCCTCATGGAGAACCTCTGATAGGGCAGTGCAGAAGGGAAATGTGGGGTTGGAATCCCCACATGGAGTCCCTACCTGGGCACTGCCTAGTGGAACTGTGAGAGGAGAGCCCCCAACATCCTCCAGACCCCAGAATAGTGGATCCTCCAACAGCTTGCACCGTTTGCCTGGAAAAGCCACAGACATTCAATGCCAGCCCATGAAAGCCGCCAGGAGGAAGGCTATACTCTGCAAAGCCACAGCAGTAGAGCTGCCCAAGGCCATGGGGACCCACCTCTTGCATCAGTGTGACCTGGATTTGAGACATGGAGTCAAACGAGATCATTTTGGAGCTTTAAGATTTGACTGCCCTGCTTGATTTTGGACTTGCGTGGGGCCTGTAGCTTATTTATTTTGGCCAATTTCTCCCATTTAGAATGACTGTTTTTACCCAATGCCTGTACCCACATTGTACCTAGGAAGTAACTAACTTGCTTTTGGTTTTGCAGGCTCATAGATGGAAAGGACTTGCCTTGTCTCAGTTGAGACTTTAGACTGTGGACTTTTGAGTTAATGTTGAAATTAGTTAAGACTTTGGAGGACTGTTGGGAAGGCATGATTGGTTTTGAGATGTTAGGACATGAGATTTGGGAGGGGCTGGGGCAGAATGATATGTTTTGGCACTGTGTCCCCACCCAAATTTCATCATGAATTGTACTCCCATAATTCCCACATGTTGTGGGAGAGACCCAATGGGAGATAATTGAATCATGGGGGTGGTTTCTCCCATACTATTCTTGTGGTAGAGAATAAGTCTCATGAGATCTGATGGTTTTATAAGGAGAAACTCCTTTCGCTTGGCTCTCTTTGCCTGCTGCCATCCACATAAAATGTGACTTGCTCCTCCTTGCCTTCCACCATGACTGTGAGGCTTCCCCAGACACGTGGAACTGTAAGTCTGATAAATCCTTTTCCTGTGTAAATTACTCAGTCTTGGGTATGTCTTTATTAGCAGCATGAACATGGAATAATACAGTGCTATAAATTTTAAAGATTATATTACATTAAATGTTGAGTCCATCTGATAATTACTCAACTTTAAAAGTACTTTTTATTTATTAAGTTCAAGAGTGATTTTACTTAACATCAGGTTAGAGAAAATGATGTTTTGTTTTAGTGCAACAACAAGCATCCATAAAGAAAATAATTCCTGAGGTTAAAAAAGTTATCTAATACCATCACCTCATACTATAGAGGAGGAATCGGTCTTGAAAAGACGAAATTTGCTGGCTGAATCCCCAGAATGAGTTAGCAACACAGCTTAGTACAATGGCACACTGGATTTTTAACTCTCAGATTTATGCACTTTTCACTACTGCCTCTCTTGACTTCACTATGTTAGAAAATCATATTTAAAAAATTGTCTTATTCTATACCTTGTCAACTTGTACCATGTACTAACTCCTTATCATTTGAAGAAGAGCCAGGGTTTGGCCTTGCTATTTACAAAGTCTACTCATTTCTTAAACATTGCTATTGCATCTGCCCCACAATTTTTTGGTTTCAAGTTTCTTAAGAATGTATTTTTCTTAAATGATGAATTTTCTATTATGCATAGAAAAATCACTTTTCTTTTATTATCATTTCTCTATCTGTTGCCCTTGAGATATGTTCCCTAATTAGTAAAATGTTTGCCACCTAATTAACTGAACTCGAATTTTGATCTGTTGCTCGCTACCTTCTTCTTGAGTAAAACAAGCCCTCAGGATATGAAAGCCTGTCATAATAGTTTCTGAATGTGAAGGTTATAGTCCGCAAAATCCCTGAACATTTTATTCGTCATTCAGCCTTTTCCTAACCTCTAGCTAAGAAAGTATGTACAACTTGCCACAAATTTACGGTGCTTATCTCTCTTAACATTTCTGACCCATGCTAACTCATCATTGCCCAAGCTAGATTACAGTCACTGTGTGCACAGTTTCTATGTTGAAGTCAAAAACATATGTTGTAATTTGAACACCTCTATACTAAATATATTTTTTAAAGGAATAAAGGACAGAGGAGAGGTATTGAAGCATTCCCCTTTTCCACATACCATTTTTCTTTTCATATAATTAAAACACTATTGAAAAAGTATCTATAGCTAGGATGAAAAATTTTTTCAGGTTAGCTGGATTTGGATGGCTGGCCATAAATACAGTGAAGGGACTGCCTCAATTTTAATTATGCTTTCCACTATCTGAACGTCTTGCTTATCATTTTGTTTGAGAAATGTAATCATGTGACTATAAAGCATATGTCACACGAATATGGTTAGTGGCATTGAAAAAGCAAATTGAGTTTAAATTGATAATTATATTCTTCTATAAATACCTAGTTATCTCCATAATTGCTACTCACATGCTTGGCTGAGTGGTTGCCTTATTATTTTTTTTTCTTTTTTCAGAACATAGTTATAATCACCTAAGAGAAAGGAGACAGTATATCTAAGTAAATGTTCCTTAAACGACATGGTTTTCCTGTAGAATAATGCATTTTCCTAAGTAACACCTGATGTCATAGAGACTACCTTAGCAATTGATAGAAATTGTATTATTTAACGTATTAATACATCAATGTACAATTTGGGGAAAATAATCGTTGCAGGTCACATTACCTTTAAAACAGAATGCTCATCAGGGAAGGGCAGTAGTTTGACATCTTTTCACACTGTGTTCTGCTGAGCAGTTAGCAACACGAGTCATTTCAGCAACCTTAGGGCATTTTTCCTTTTGGATTTCAGAAGACCAATGTTTTCATTGAGGTACTGAACACTTACTACGCATTCAGAAAACTCGTAACATTTTATTATCTGATCTGCCCATTATGAAGCTATTCTTTCATTCTTTAATATATTTGATGATTACTCTCCTAAAAAATGAAGGAAAATTGTTTCTACCATTTAAGGCATTAGTCGTGTAATTAAAATTAGGCCCCCACTCCCACCCCAAACAGAGTTCACCTGAGTTTGTCAGTGAGTGCATCACGATCTACCAAAAAAAAAAAAAAAATCTCTAAAATGTTTGTTTCTACACCCTCTCCTCAACTGTCTAGGATTCATAAGACTGAGGAGATGTAACACTGAGACTTTTAACATTTATTCTATTCACCTTATAAACATACATATTATCCAAGACATAGTCATGCAATATATTAAAAATAACTCAGAAAACACAGATGTTAAAAAAAACTCCCTAAATCCAATCACAAAAGTGAGGCACTCACATTTTTGTGTGAACTTTTAGTTTTTTTTCTCCCAGACTTTATATATTAAGTTGGTGTAAAAGTAATTGTGGTTTTGGCCATTCCTTTTAAATGGCCAAAATCCCAATTACATTTGTACCAACCTAATAGATAAACTACTGTCATTACAACACACTCTCTGTTTTATAATCTTCACTTGCTATGAGATATTTTTATTATTCTTTCTCTATCAAGAAGTACATAACTACATTTTCATTTTTCAAGGCTGCGTATATTTTAATAGTCTTCATATTCCACAATTTTGATATGCAGAATTATCTGCTTAAATTGACCTTCTATTGTTTCCCAATTTATGTAACTATAAAACTATTTACAAGTGCCCTCTGATATTGTTTGGATATGTTTCCTCACCCAAATCTCATGTCGAATTGTCCTCAATGCTGGATATGGGTATGCCTAGTGGGGGTTGGATACCTCATGGCTTTGTGATATCTTTGTGATGAGTTCCAAAAGATATGGTCATTAAAAGTGTGTGACATCCCCCAACACCCACTATTGCTCTCTCTTGATCCTGCTTTTGCCATATAATGTGCCTGCTCCTGCTTCACCTTCTGCCATGAGTAAAAGCTTCCTGAGGCCTCCCCCAGAAGCAAAGGCTGGCATTATACTTCCTGTATAGCCTGCAGAACTATGAGTCAATTAAATGTCTTTTCTTATTAATTATCCAGTCTCAGGTATTTCTTTATAGCCATGCAAGAACAGCCTAACATAGCATTTTACATATGCGTATTTGGACACTTCACAGATTATTAGTATAGGACACATTTGAAAAACCCAATTCCTTGATTGAGATATTTATTTTTATATTGTCTTAGAGAAAAGCTATATTGACTGACACCTGTGTACTATATACAAAAAAGCATGTAATTTGCCCACTTCTAAATTCTGCATTTCAATCTGTACTCATTCTGATTTCATACAGACATGTATAAAATATATGTAACATTCTACTTTCCTTAAATAGTTTACCAGATATTCAACAAGATTTTTATAACATTTCATTTTTAGCATATACCATATTATTTTTTATAATGGGATATTTTCCTAGATTTTCTTTTATTTGCACTAATTGTTGTCACATGTTGATATTATTGCCAATTTTTAAAATTGTTTACTGGTTTATTATACGGAATACTGCAAAGGATACAGATGAATAGGTGTATAGGGGGAGGTGTAGGGGAAGGGGCTCAGACCTTCCATGCCCTTCCTGGGCACACCACCCACCAGGAACCTCCATGCGTTTAGCCATCTGGAAACTCTCTGAATCCCATCCTCTTGGGTTTTTTATTGAGGCTTCATTACATAAACATGATTGATTAAACCATTGACCATTGGTGATTAGCTTGACTTTCAGCCCCTCTCCCCTCCCTGGAGATTGGGGAGTGAGACTGAAAGTATCCACCCTCTAATCCTGCCTTGGTCTTTCAGGAGACCAAACTGAAATGTCAGTCCATGATATTATATGGAAGTGTCCCATGGTGAGGCCACTCCAGTTTGCAGGTTTTCTCTCAATCTTGTCAGGTTTCAGAAGCAGGAGTGGTCTTGGGAAATATACAGCTTCATACTTTCAGGCATCTGGGATAATTAAGCTAAGAGATGATATCATTTCCTGCTCTGAGACTCTTTTGCGTTGTTAATGTAATACCGAATTTCTTTCAATTAATAACCCATTTATTCATTTCTTTATTCTCAGATACTATTTCTCTTTCCATTCATAAATATCCAAACTTTTTCATTTTTGGAAGGGACATTAGAATTACCACTGTGCTGGTCTAGATTGCAGGCAGAAATACTAGTCTAGCAATTACCAACTCCTCATTTCACTCCCATTCCGATAAGGTAAAGTTACACAGGTCGAGGAGTTGTGAGCTATTTTAACCACCAGGCAATACAGCTGCATTTACTCTTAAACTCAATTTTGCTAGATGGGGTGACGGCACAACCCACTTCCATCATGCCCTTCGAAATTCTGACATAAGGTTTAAAAATGTAGTTACAGTTTTTTGTTTATAAATCATTCCTGCTTTTTGCACTTATAGTTGTAACCTGGTACTAGGGCCACTATACCAGGTAGGGGAGGAAAAATACAAAAACAATTCTGAAGGTGATCTGGGGAAGAAAGAAAAAGTTATAATCATTAAACCATTGTACTCTTCTCATGGCAAGAATTGCATAGTCATACCAGCATCTGCCCTGCACTTCTGCCTCAGATCAACCAGAAAACCAGAAAAATCTAGCAAGGACACGCTAGTGCCACTCATGCTGACTGTGAGCACACACTCACAGTCCTTCCTGCTTTTGTGTCCCCATGTTTTAGACAAGCAATGTTTTAATTGCCCATTCTACTTCTCTATCAAACTGTTGGAGGATACCCTTCCTCCCATTGCTGGGGAATATGGGTTGTACAGTGTGTTCCTTGGTTTGAAAAAGCAGCAGTCAGTTGTCCAAATCCATACAATAGCTTCTGTTCTGTTTTTTTGTTGTTGTTGTTGTTGTTTTTGTGGCACTCTGAGCATTTGCATCTTCCACTGGGTAGGCAAAGGTCCAATCCATAGCCAGTGTCTATTCCTGTCAAGACGCAATTGTAGCCCTCCAGGGCTACCAGCATCAGTCTGCCTTTCCAACTGTCTTCAAGGCCTTCCCACCAGTCAATCTGCTACATAGCAACTGGCAGTCTCTGACTCTCCTGTTGACAAACAGAACAGTTCATACTGGCATTCTGTGCCTAAGAGGGTGCAAAAGAAACATGTCTAGATTGAACTCATCTCTACATTGCTGCAATACCCCCATATCACTCATTTCATGGACCCATGTGCCACTTCAAGGGAACAGAGGATATCTGTTTGTCGATTCCAGTCACCTTCTGAATCTGGAAGGGAGTTCTTCTGATGGGCATTGATTTGTTCTACTTTGAAGCACCCTTCAAATTTTCATAGGACCGTGCTCCATAGGAAGTATCCTTTTAACAGGCCAGATTTTGATTGTCCTTTTGCCTGAGTCTCTGGTCGTGCCATTGGTCACTGACCATGAGTCAGGAAAAACCCATACACAGGGGCTTTCCACTACTGTTCAATTCTTTCATTACTGTAAGAAAAACTGCATGCAATTCAGCCCAGTGAGCTGACCTGTTTTTACATTGTTTCATCAAAAAAACTTGGAGTCACCTAGGTGTTAGCAAACACTTTGTGTACCGCTGACCTAATGATTTAGATATGTAGTCCATGTTATCTATAGAATGATTCTTTCACCAAATATTTATTGAGTGCTTTTCTAGTTTGTGAGGCTACATCAGTGAACAAAAACATTGAGTCCAGTTCATTACTGTCTTTTAAAGAGCATGAAGAATATGCTCTTTTTGAAGCCATGGTGCTTAAATATATATAAATAATCATAGTACATAAAATAAATAGTCATGTTACATAAAATTTGAGTAGAAGCTGATCAGAAATATTATAGATGTGATTTCCAGTAAATCGATTTCTATGACTACTTCAATTTTAAGTGCAGCTTTAAAAAATGGATGGCTGGTTCATTATAGATGCATAGTTTTAGATGAATTAAATGTGTTTAAATAGGGATTTCACCTTTTGATTCCACTCTGGAAAGTATTCACTGAATTAATTATTTAGAAATATTCAGTAATCAACATAGAAGTATGTTGTGGTGCTGCCTACCTTTAGAGAGTTAATATCAACAAAATTTTGTCAGCTAAAATAAGAAAAAGGACAATGTCTTGGATACTGTAAAGAATCTGGTCATAGTAAAATTCACAGATGATAAAGCTTAATAGTGGATTGCATGGTCTTCTTCTGAGTTCCCAGTATATTCTCTCTCAAAGTCCCAATTAAATACCTGTTTTCTTGGGTATTTATCTATTTATCAGTCAAATTAAATTTATTTATTCAATAAAATAAAATACAGGAAAAAAGAGCAAAATTAAAAATTATATAGTTAAATAATTGAAAACTAAGAGTTATGACCAACCTATTTCTAAAAAGTGAGATTTTTCTCTAGGTTAAAAGAACTGGAGGCTTACCAAGAAACATAATTGGTGGCTTGTGGATGCAGCAATGTAGAGATGAGTTCAATCTAGACATGTTTCTTTTGCACCCTTTTAGGCACAGAATGCCAGTATGAACTGTTCTGTTTGTCAACAGGAGAGTCAGAGACTGCCAGTTGCTATGTAGCAGACTGACCGGTGGGAAAGCCTTGAAGACAGTTGGAAAGGCAGACTGATGCTGGTAGCCCTGGAGGGCTACAATTGCGTCTTGACAGGAATAGACACTGGCTATGGATTGGACCTTTGCCTACCCAGTGGAAGATGCAAATGCTCAGAGTGCCACACACACACACACACACACACACACACACAAAACAGAAATAAATTATACTCTTCATCTTTATCAGTTTATATATTTCCAGAAACTTTCTGAGACTGCGTCTCTCACATTCAATTTATCAGAATGCTGGGTAGGAACCGGTGGCCACAGTTTTCATCTGGACGTTACAGCCCCACCACATAACATTTATGGGCAAAAGCAAAATCAGAAGGAGCCATAGGGGAATATATTTTCAAATTAAAATACCTAAAAGGCAGTCCATTGTAAAGTAAGAGTACCCAAGTCGCCCTGGGGCGGTGCCTCACGGTGAAACTCTGTCTCTACTAAAAATACAAAAAATTAACCGGGCGTGGTGGCGGGCGCCCCTAGTCCCAGCTACTCCGGAGGCTGAGGCAGGAGAATGGAGTGAACCCGGGAGGCGGAGCTTGCAGTGAGCCGAGATGGCGCCACTGCACTCCAGCCAAGGCGACAGAGCGAGACTCCGTCCCCCACCAAAAAAAAAAATAATAATAAATAAATGAAACAGTACCCAAGTCTAGGAACGTTTCACAATGTAAAGGTAACACAGACATCTGGCTTTACGTTAAGAGAGATATCCATCCACTTCAGACTGTAGATTAGAAAGCAGGATGCTCCAAACACCCATATGAGCAGTGGAAACAACAGAGAAATACTCCCATATTTTCTTTCTCGGCAAACACTCCGTCTGTTTGGGCATCTATTTCACAAAAAGGTAAATAAGCAGGAAAAATATTTTAAATCTAAAATATGAAATATATTTTGAAAAATAAGACAAAAATATCTTACAGACTAGTAGGAAAAGCTACCTCAAATTGACCAACTTAAGGAAAAATATTTAGAAAGATTAGATTTATGCTCCTAATAATGTACAAGACAATATCACCTCTGTGAAATGAAAGTGAGAGACTATAAAGCCACATCTGAAAGAATGATCACAGACCCAAGATTCATAACATCCTATTGAGTTACAAGCACTCAAATGGAAGTAGGGAAACTGAAAGGTAATTGTAAATGTAATAGCAAAATTATTATCCATTCACTTTGCAGGCTGGATAAAAAGCACACTCAGGAAAATAACAACACTTATTCTCAGGACATTTTGAGAAGTTCTTTTAGAATCACAAGTGTAAGGCTGGTAATAAAAACTTTCTAAGAATGAGATGGTTGACATTAGGGATAAAGAAACAAAGATAAAAACTTATATTATGAGTTTGTTAACATATAAGAAAGGAAAAATAATCAAACTTATAATACAAAACGAAGATCTTCCAGATTGGAAAAATTACCTGGATAGGTATCCTCAAAGTGTTTACTAAATCTAGAAAAAAATCCTGAAAAGAGAATCGTGCATTATATTTTGAGTTACAGTGGCAATCGAAAAAAGAATCAACATGTATCCATACAAAACTGCAGGTTACTTGCAAAAAAAAAACCCCAAATGCATGCGAAATTGCTTTCCAACTTCATCTTGAAAAGACTAAATGTCAGGAAAGTGTCAATCAATATTTAGAGGTTTAAAAATTTTTATTTTATTTTTTGTTGTTAACTACGTACAACATTGGGTACACAAAATGAGTGCAACTGCATACTCAGCCATCACAGAAGAAAAAGACCGAGTTTGCAATATAATTGGTGCCAAGAAGATTGTGTCCTGGCCTAAGAAATTGACCTGTTCACTCACTGTGGCAAATACATTCCTATTTTCTAGATGGATGCCTCAGAATTTGTAAGCTTGTCAGTTTTAAAATTTCAGATTATTTTACTATCTGATTCTATTCTCCTCAAACAAATTCTTGTTAGCCAATTGTCTGCTAATGTAAGATACCTAAAAAGAGAAATTTTTTAGCAGGAAAAATTGCATCCTGATATCCTTTGAAGTTATAACTTTGCAGCTCTTGAATATGACATATGACTGAACACCAATGTAGAATATTTTTAAGTGAATGAATCCCTAGGGAACAAAACATATTCTTTGTGTGTGTGAAAAGTCTGCCTCTAAAAGACTTGGGGCAAAATTTTGAACTGCTAAATATTTACTAATGGATTTCAGGCTTCTGAGAATCTGGCTATCTGGTTTTTACCTTTCTCACTTAAAATTCTACTTTAGGTATTAGGTTACAAGCATCAGTTTATTTCATTTCATAGTAACTGCAGAAGAAAATTCTACTTTTTCCTTTATGTCTTATATGAGATAGTTGAGCCTCCAAAAAGATAAGAAAATTGACAATATTCTTAGTTTGTTGTCTTGAAAACCACTATAGTGTATTATATAGCATATTATATAGACATTTGTGCAATATGCAGACAATAGAAATTAATTCCCATATAAATTTCACCACCACCTTTAAAAATCCTGCTTTGGTAAATTAAAATTCAATGTACTCATTTTAATTCCTGGCATTTGCTTACAAATAAAATAATATGAACATGTTATAAATGTTTAAAAAATGTTATATCTTGAAGCAAATAATATGGAGTTTCCTGAAATCTGATGTACAGCAAAATGTCTATCAATCCTACATCATTACAGCAACATTTGTATTGCCCCAGCTTCTCCTAGACATATATTCAATGGATAAAATTGGAAATAATAGAAGTTAAAGATTTCTTACTAGCATCATCAGTGAAGCATCTATCATGTGTTTAAAAGCATAAGCTCAGATTTTTAAAATGAGATAGTATAGTTCATTTTAGGCATTTTAAAACAATGAAACTGAAAAGATGAAAAGGCTTTTCTGAAAATGGTATTGAGAAAATGCTAATTCCTTGATTAGAGTAAAAATCTGGGAATGATATGCTGTGGCTCTTGTATCTGCTTTCTGAGTAATAACACCTTTTTCAGAAATGTAATCCATGTTTGCAGCTGAATGCCTTTCTTTTTTCTGTTTTTCTTTTGTAGATACTTGATGCGTTTGTGCAAGCTTAACAAATCTAACTACAGCATTGGAGGGGGCTAGTTATCTTTCGGCTAAGTATGCATATTAAAATTCATTGAATCACATGGTGAAGGATGTGGCTACTTGAATTGTTATATTTTATTCGGGTAGAGGAATATGGAACTTAAATGGAATGCAAAGCAAGCATGAATGTTTTCTGAAATTGAAGCTTTGAATACACCCAGGAAGTGAAACATGCCATCATATCACCTTGTATGTCTGAAATAAAGGACTTGTTGAAATGGGACCACTGAAGTCAGGAAAAATTGTTCTGTCACATATGATAGTTTTCTGGTATAAGTCGTATTTCTTTTACGTGGGGAAAAGATGGAATTGCTTACTTGTGTTCATATGCAAGAACTCCTTAGCAAAAACCATAATGGAAAATAAAATTATCCCTTTTCATCTGGAGACAAACTGCATGTATCAATTATTTATCACTGCATAACAAATTATCTCAAAATTAGTGATTTGTAAATATTGGCTGGGCTGTTTTGAACTAAGTCTCATGAGACATTGCTAACAGACATCACAGGGCCACAGTCTTCTGAAGGGCTTACTGGGGCTGGAAGATCCACTTCAAAGTTTAGTCATATGCCTGGCTGGTAGTTGGTATTGATTGTTGGTGTGAAGTCCTAGTTTCTTTCCAAGTCGGCATCTGTACAGAGATGCTTCAATGTCCATATGGCATGTTGGTTGGTTTCTCCCAGAGAAGTAATATGAGAGACAAAGGCAGAAGGTTCAATGTGTTTTTTGGCATAGCCTCTGAAGTCACACACCATCATGTCCACAATATCTAACTGGTCCACAAATCAACTTTATTCATTGTGGAAGGAAAGTACACACACATGTAAATGCAAATAGACAACTGATTAGCTCAGTCCACCTTTTGACCTTGGATGATTCATGCCTTCAAACCTGCTCCTTCATAAAAAATCCACATCTTCTCTCCAAATTCTCATTCATTTCCAATGTCAGCTCAATTACAGGATATTTGCTACAAAATCAGGTTCAGATGGGGTAAGACATCTCAAGTGTGGCACTTAGAATGCAAGCCTTCTTAATATAAGGACCTGTAAACAATAGACACAAGTTCTTGCTTCCCGTCGTCCCCACAGGCCCAGCAAACAATCGTGGAACAGGCATAAAATAACTGGCACAGACCTTCATTTTCATAGTGTGGAAAAATGAGAGACACAGTCGTCACCATTCCCTAACATTTCTGAAATCTGGAGTGGCATATGTTGCAAGTTCCTTGATTAGGGCTCAAAGTCTGAGAATAATGTACTGTGGCTCTTGGATCAGTCCTCTGAGTAATTTCTCCTTTTTAATGACTTGTTGCCCATATTTGCTGCTCTGTAATGGCTTTCTGAACCTGCTTACTGCCTAGGGAATTGTTAGTGTACATCAGATCTTTTTCATCTTGTGCTGTCATTGTCTCTTTTGGTTCAAGTTGGCAGTGTAGTACAGTTCTCTTAAAACAATTCTTGAGGATCGTAGGACTGTTATGGACTGGGCTTCACTAGACAAAAGACACACCTGCAAATGCTTTGAGCTAAATCCCTCCCTATGTGTGTTTCTGGGGCTTAGGCTGCTTATACTGCCTTGTATTCTTAGGAGTTATTGGCATATCAGATCTCTGAGGCATTGCCCTAGATATTCATGAGATTTTAATAAAGGATTTTATGGTCACACCTTGATTTTACTATTAGACCCTTGTGGTAGGCAGAATATTAACCTAAAAAGTTGTCCTTGTCCTAATCCCTGAAACCTGTGAATATGCTACCACATATGATAAAAGGAAGTTTTGCAAATATAAGTAACTGAAAGGTCTTAAAAAGGGGAGATTATCCTGGGTTATCTGGGTGGGCCAAATGTAAATACAAGGATCTTTATAAGAAAGCCAGGAGAGTCAGAGTCAGAGAAGGGGATGTAATGACAGCATCAGAGGTCAGAGTACTGTGGCCATGACCCACAGAAGGCGGACAACCTCTGGATGCAGAAAAACGCAGGCAACAGATTTTCCATTAAAGCCTCCAGAAATACATGGCTGTGCTGACACCTTGGTTTCAGCCCTTTAAGTCCCATTTTGGATTTCTGACATCCAGAATTTTAAGATAATAAATCTGTGTAGCTTAACATCTACATATTCATAGCAATTTGTTACAGCAGCAATAGGAAACTAATAAAACTTCATTTTCCCTAATATGCCTTCAATTAATTTTTGACCAAAAGATATTACTTAACATTAAGCATATTTTACCACCTGAAGAACCTGAGAATTTTCAAACCCTGGGGGTCTTTGCTTTTTTATATTCAATTATTCGTTTTTAAAAATCTGTCTCTTGATTTTACAGTAAGCATCAAGAAGAAACCACATGGCACCTTTTACATTATGCCTGGAAATATCCTTATCTAGACTACACAGTATATTATTTTTTTCTCCTTTCCAAATTGTAACAGACACACTTTCTGCTACTACACAAGCTCTGCTTTCTTATTTCCAATGACTACAAAATCACCATTACCGTGTCCACGATATTCTGTTGGTCTCACAGAGTAGTCCTATTCAGGGTGAGAGCATTCTACACTGATGTGGATATTAAAAGGCGAAGGTTACTGATGGTTATTTGGAGATAACCTGAGGCTTTGAGACCACCAGTTAGATTAGCAGTGGTGTTTCAAAAACTTGAGAAAATATAGTCAGAATGATACTTTCCGAACAATATTCTACACTAATTGTTACCATAAGAGGTAATATCTTAGTCCCTTTGGGATGTTGTAACTGAATGCCATAGACTGCATGGCTTATAAACAATAGAAATTTATTTCTTACAGTTCTGGAGGCTGAAAAGTTTAAGATCAAGAGGCCAGAAGATTTGGTATCTGGCGAGAGCTAACTTCCTGATTCATATAGACAGCCGTCTTCCCAATGAGTCATCACGTAACAGAAGGGCCAAGGCAGCTCTCTAATGTCTCATTTATGTGGGCACAATCCCATTTACGAGGAATTTGCCTTTGTGACCTAATCACATCTCAAAGGCCCCACTTTCAAATACCATTACATTCGACATTAAGTTTCAACATATAAATTTTGTGGGGACATAAACATTCAGTCTATAGCAGATGGTGTGCATATGTGTGTGTGTGTGTGTGATATACGTACATACACACACACACACACTATCTGCTATAGACTGAATTTTTCATATATATATATACAGTCTGGACATATATATATAAGTCCATATATACTTAATATATTATATATACTATAAAATATATAAATATTTTATTATTTTAATTATTTATATATTTACTATTTATATTTATTATATAAATATATTTTAATATTTTATAAAATATAATAAAATATATTATGATATATTTTAATAAACTATATTATAAAGTATGTGAATATTTATATAATACATTTTATAACAATAAAGATATTTGACATATTTTATAAAGTATGGACTTAACCAAGAACCACTCTCTTTCAATTACCACTAAAATCCTGAGAATATGTCATTCAGAGGCCATATATAAAATGTTCTATTATTTTATGTCAGTTCACCTCTAGAGATTTGAGGCAAACATCCAGAGATTTTGCCATTTATTATGAGTAGATCACTGAGACTTATGTAAACGCTTTTTCTGACTGAGAACAGGGTAAATTTTATAAGAAATAGTTTCAAAAAGAATGAGAGTAAGTATGTGCTATAGCTTTATATTTTGTAGAACCACTGAAATAATAAAGAATTCAAGTTAATTATTTGGACAATTCAGTTTCAAAACCCAACTATTAGGATTTGAAAACAAGAATTCTACTGATAACTATAGATCTAATTCATATAATGGCTATGCTGGTATTGTTGTTACAATTTATCAAATATTTTATTTGATAATTTTTGTTTTGTAATAATTTTATTTTATTTACATGTATTCTATTTTGCTGTAGTTAATTAAAATTTTATTTAGTTATTTAAATCACATTTGTTTTCTTCAATACTATATTAAATTACATCTAAAATGTATTTTAAAGGTAGAGCTAAATCATATTTTGATTTGCATAGTAATCATATTTATTATGCTTCTCAGCACAACATAAGGTTGCTATTCTATAAAGCATCTATATACAATTTTATTTTTTTCAATTATGTGCATGTGTCTTGGTGGAAATGTATTTTGTTTAACAGTTTGAAAAAATCTTGGAATTATATTCTTGATAAATACATGTCATTAAATAAAATTTTCAGTGTAAAATACATTTTTTACTAAAATCATATATTTGATTTAGTATAAATGAAACTTTCTTTAAAAATGTGTACCTACTCTTATTAGTTCTCTAAGAAAATTTCTACTTGTCTTTTCTCTTGCTATGTTTCTCATATAATTCATCTCACCACTGATAAAGAGCAGAACCTATAAATCACATTTTCCCCTCAAATTGCTCTTAATTGGACAGACACAGAAAGGAGCATGATGATGTTTTGTTGATAATTCATATGTATATATGTACTCAGCAAACATCTGTCTGATCTAATTTCTGTATTTCCAAAAATCCAACCTGTTACATCCAGTCTCTCCCGCAAGACTAGCATTCCTTCCCAATTTTCTGCTCTAATCATCACTGTTTAAATCCAATTGTTTTGCGTCTGGATATGTGACATGAGATATAAATACAACATTTAGATGGTTAACACGTTCAGCCACCAGCAGCAATGCGTGAACATTCCTGAATTAGTTGGTCATGAGGAGTCAAGGTCTGAACATATTTAATACAAGCCAGGTAGAATTATCTGGACTGTATCGGTTATGAAGCATTGACAGAGACTTGCTGACTTGCATGGACACTAGAGCATGGAGAGCATACACATCAAGGGGTCAAGACGAGGACACTGAGAACTTCAAGTTGGATCCAGGGATGCTGGAAGGGAGGTGAGAGAGCACTGAAAACAAACCTGGCCTATTTCAAAATTTTGCCTACAGCTGTAATACATCTCTGTAAATACCTCCATCACTGATGTGGGCCTGTCACACCTGTCATTTTGATGCAACATCATTGGAATCTACATCTTTGTTATAGTGCGAAACTTGGTTGCTACTAACTTCCCATTCCGATGCTTTAAGAAAATATCCTTGTATTTTCTTCCTCATCTCTGATTTTGGCCTCTAATTTCTCCTCTGTGTCTCCTCCACTTTACTGCATTAACATTTAACTTTATAATTGACTTCTATTCTTTTTCCAACTTAGCAGCTCTCATTTCTCCCTTGTGATTACTTACTTACAATGAAATACTTCTTGGTAGCTGTAATTTCTCCAATTTAAAAAAAAGAAAAAATAATAAAGGTAAATGCAAATCTCTAAGAAAAATACAAATAACTAACTGGAAGTACCACTTGACTGTTGATGCCATGTATGAAATAATTTAATATATGACTGAAATAACTAGACAGATTTATATCTGTTGTGTGTGAATATGTTTAAGTATTTTCTAGCGAACTCAAATATGCTAATTCAAATATAAAAATTGGATCAGATTAAACCAACCATATGATGATAACCCGAATCTGAGTATCACTGTATTAGATCATATTGTTCCAGTTCTGATCATTTTAGAATTTGGAAAAGTTAAATGAACCAAACTCATTGGTTCCTCAAAACTCTATTTCTCTGTTCTGTTTTTTTTATTTAAAGAAATGTCAAGTAAAACATCGTTTTTCTTTTTTTAACAGTTAGAGTTAATGTTAGGCAGAACTCATAATGTATGGAAAGAACATTTCATAAGTGTCACTGAAAAAATTGCTCACAACAAAAATCTATGAGTCATCCTTGAATTTTTTCCCCCTCATCTCCATGTTCAACACACAAGCAAGTCTTTTGGCATTACTTCTAAAATACATTTGAAACATATCAATTTATATCCATTTTTAGTGCCACCATTGTAGTGCAAGTTATCATCATTTCTTTTCTAAAGTACAGTAGTAGTCATCCCACTTTTTCTTTGCTTTTCTCATGCCTGCTGTTACCTCCAACTGCCTAATCTATCCAGGCAGCCTTAACATTTTTCTTGCAGTCTGGTTCAAACCATGGGCTGTTTCCCAGAATAATTGCTTTTAAAATAAAATATTTAGAATTACAGGAAAAAAGGACTATATTCAAAGATGTCCTAACTTATCATTATGCAATGATTTATATTTTAGTAAATCAATTTATGTCACTATTCTGTTCAATGGAACCTTATTAAACTAAAAGAAAAACTAAACTACTTATCATTATCAACTAGATTTAACTACCTGCCTCTCCCATATCTATTATTCTCTCCCTTGCTTACCAGTCTCTGGCTAAATATATTTCCTTTCTTTCAATATCCAAACCCTTTCCTTCCTCATGGTTATTAAATTTGATGTTCCTTATTTTTGTTTCACATGTCACCTCACCTTAAATCTTCTGACAGTACTATTTATTATTGTACATTCAATTTCCATAAAATAAAGGTGCATAAAATGTTGGTTCTAATCCTCTTATCTATTAAATTAGAAATGACAAATATAAAACTGTCATTGCATTCAAAGGCTATTTGTTGTAAGCTTTGTTCCAAAAACGTTTAGATTTTTTTAAAAAATGATATTTGCATTGTGTGAACATTTTGACTTTTTCCAGTACCATATATAATACATTTAATTTGGACATTATAAAAATACAATATGTTTTCTCAATAAGTGTTACTGATAGATTTAAATAAGGATAAAGTTTTAAAATTAATCATTTGAAATTTCTTTGTCTATTTTTCCATAAGATATTAAAAAACACAGTAACAGACATCTTTCTGCTATATATACATAGCAATATGTATATTTTCTATATATATTTTCTATATATATGAATCACAAAATTCAAATATTAAAATATATTACTTTCGCTTTTTGACCTAATGAGGTCTATACAAAAATAAAGTTATCCTTTAGTATATGCTGTTATTTAAATTAGTAATTCATGAATATATCACTGCTTAATCTGCTAAGCTCAGCAGTACACAGTAATTATCAGTGACAGAAAGCGGACTTAAGAACACTAGCTGCCTGCAAATTATTGAAGGGTAGTCCAAGAAAGATTAAGCTGGGTGTGAGTTATTTATGAAGAGTAAATGAAACAAAGTGCCATAGCATTCATTAAATTAATGAGAAAAAACGCCTAAAATCGCATTTTAAGGGCGTTTCCTTGGGGTTAGAATTCAAAAAAATGCCATTTTGCTCTCATGTGGTTCATTGTAACTTAGTCTGGCATTTAAAACAATTGGTATAATATGATTAGGTAAAGAAAGGGGGTATGAGATTTTTGTTAGATATATATTTTTTAAAAGTACAAGTATCATTATAACATAGTTTAAATTTCAGATGAAATTTGAGATATTTCTATCCAAAATAATAAATTTTTGCCAATGCTGGATAAATTTCTTGGTGGTTTTTCTGCATTTGATCTTGGAGATTAAGTACAAATTAAAGAGCAAATTTTCTCAAATTTACTTGCAAATAATGATATAAGTAAGAAGATCACACATGAGACACAGTATATAAGTTATAAAGTATATCCACAGATACTTGCTAATTTATCCCTTTCCAAAGAGCATATTTATGATAGTAAGACTAATAGATGTGTCTTTGTCACATATGTTTATACATACCTGAGGGGAAAAGAACAATTTTCTTCTTATAACTCCAAACTCCATACTCTATTTTGGAAGAAAAATAAATAAATGCATGCATTCCTCAGTTATTTTGTTATTTCACCAACAGAGTATAAAGAAAATCCATAAGTAATAACATAAACAACAACATGATTAGCAGAGACATTGGGAAAAGAAAACTTTCTAAAGGAGATACATAATTAAGATCAAGTAAGAATGGTACTAATATATGTAGCTCAACCTATTGTTGTCTTCATCAGTTCATCAGTAGTCATTTAGAAAGATGAGTAGGGGGCCGGGCGCGGTGGCTCACGCCTGCAATCCCAGCACTTTGGGAGGCCGAGTCGGGTGGATCACGAGGTCAGGAGATCGAGACCATCCTGGGTAACATGGTGAAACCCCGTCTCTACTAAAAATACAAAAAATTAGCCGGGCGTGGTGGCGGGCGCCTGTAGTCCCAGCTACTCGGGAGGCTGAGGCAGGAGAATGGCGTGAACCTGGGAGGCGGAGCTTGCAGTGAGCTGCGATTGCGCCACTACACTCCAGCCTGGGCGACAGAGCCAGACTCCGTCTCAAAAAAAAAAAAAAAAAAAGAAAGATACGTAGGGGCTGGGCATGGTGGCTCACACCTCTAATCCCAGCGTGTTGAGGCAAGGAATTTGAGACCAGCCTGGGCAACAGAATGACACCCAGTGTCTATAAAAGTATATATATTAAAAAAATTACCTGAGCATGGTGGTGAGTGGCCTGTAGTCCTAGCTTCTTGGGAGGCTTGGGTAGCAAGATTGCTTGAACCAAGGAATTTGAGGCTATGGTGAGCCAAGATTGTGCCACTGCATTCCAGTCTGGGCAACGGAGTGAAACATCATCAAGAAGAAGGAAGGAAAGAAGGAAAGGAGGAAGGCAGGAAGGCAGGAAGGCAGGAAGGAAAGAAGGAAGGAAAAATACTGTAATTCCTCAATAAACATTGTAGGGGAATATTTAATAAAGAATAGACTCTATTGTACATGTGTTCTAAATTGAGGATGAAGTAGGGTGAAAGCTAGTTTTAATCTTAAAACATCACAGTCATAACATGGTTGTTTCTTGTGTTAAGAAAACAAGAGTTGATGATCATAACTCAAAGATTTTGAAGACCAATGACACACATCAGGTCTATACCTGTGCACTACTAAATAGATTTTGAAATTCCTCCCCCAACAATAAAATTCCTCCTTCAAACAATTTCACATGAGGACATTGTTGGAAATATCTCTCTATATGCTCTGTTATCAGCATTTTATTCTGTGATTATATCCCTAAGATTCTAAAATGTTTTGTCTCACACAATTTGTTATCCTTGAGAAAAGAAGAGGAAAAACATAACAGCACTTCTTAACTGGTTAACAACATCAATTGTGAAAATATCACTATTATTTTATTTGAGCAAAAGCCCTTCTAAGATTAACTTGACCACTTTATAATTTCTATGTGTTTCTGTTTTTCTTCTGATAGTTGAATATACTGTGAGAGCATAAGCATATTTTTGTTTCTTTCTCAAGAAAATAAACATAAAACTGTTTTTCTAATTATAATTGTTATTTGTTTCTCCTAAAAAAATGCACCAGGTGCACTCCTGACAATATATCTCCAGTGTAAGGGAGTAGTAAGCCATGATCTCTCTAAATTTTCACTGCTATGTTCTTTTATTATGACAGTGAAACCTTTGTCCCAGAACATATCAATCAGGAGATACTGATACAAATAATTCTTCCACGGGGACACAGAGAACAGACAGGAGCACAGCTGGGCACCAGCCTGACTGGGCTTAGCAGGGAGCCAGGAAAAGCTCTCCAACATGGAAAGGGGTGAGTGAGTGAGAGCCCTCTAGGGGATTCTTAGTCTCCCCAGGGACCTATGCAAGACTGGGAATGGGGAATCCCCCTTCCCCCTGCACCTCCTCACCTAGCCTCTAGGCTGAGGCAGAGAGCCATGTGGACATTTTGCAGGGGCAAATTTAAGTCCAAGGGGATCTCTAAAAGCCTCGGACCCCAAAGCAAACCATCGTTGGTTCCATAGCCCCAGTAGAGGCCACAGCCACAGTGCCTGAAAGCAGCAAGATTGCTCTACCCCCTACTCACTGGAGAAACCTCAGTGCCAGCTTCCAGCCCAGTGATTCCACTTTTGTGTGACTTCAACCAGTGGCTGCAGCCTCCTAGTGTCCCAAGAAGCACCTAGATGGTAGGTCAGGCAACCCCACCAACCCCCGCCACTAGTAGCCAGACAGGCAACACCGGCTAGATCCTCTGCCCAGGGGTCCTACTTCAGTGTGAATGCAGTAAGTGGGAACAGCCTCCTGTTGTACCAGGAATCAGATAGATGACAGAGTGGGTGACTTGACCCACCCCTGCCTCTCTAGACAGGTGAGCCATGCCTAGTGGAGCTTCCAGTCCAGTGGTCCTGTTTCTATCTGAATCTGCCCAGGGCTGCAGCCTCCTATTTCCCTAGAAACACCCAGATGGCAGGATGGAAAGCTCCAATCACCCCACCTCTTTTAGCTAGATGGGCCACACCCACTAGAGCTTCTAGCCCAGTGAACCTGTTTCTGCCTGAACTCTGCTGGCAGGCATAACCCTGTGTTCCTTTGGAAAGAATTCGGACAACGGAATAGGGCAGACGTGGCAAAGATATGGCTGTCTTCCAACTGTGACCCCTGCCTGAAGGAGCCCTGTGAACCAGAACACCCAACAAAAGAAGGTACTGGTACAAAAACAGACATCTAGACCAATGGAACAGAATAGAGAGCTCAGAAGTAATGCCACACACCTACAACCATCTGCTATTTGACAAAGTAGACAAAAACAAGCAATGGAGAAAGGACTCCCAATTCAATAATTAGTGCTGAGGTAACTGACTAGCTATATGCAAAAGACTGAAGCTGGTCGCCTTTTTATGCCGTATACAAAGATCAACTCAAGATGGACTAAGACTTAAATGTAAATTCTAAACTTATAAAAACACTGGAAGATAACCTAACAAATATCATTCTGGACAGAGGGTCTAGCAAAAATCTCATGATGTTGATGCTAAAAGCAATTGCAACAAAAAGAAACATTGACAAATGGAACCTAATTAAACTAAAGAGCTTCTGCACAGCGAAAGCAACTATCAACAGAGTAAATACACGACCTACAGAATGGGAGACAATATTTGCAAACCATGCATCCAACAAAAGTCTAATATTCAGAATCTATTAGGAACTTAAATTAATAGACAAAAACAAGCCCATTACAGCATGGGCAAAGGACATGAACAGACACTTTTCTTTTCTTTTTCTTTTTTCTTTTTTTTTTATGAGACAGGGTCTCGCTCTGTAGCCCAGGCTGAAGTGCAATGGCACTATCTCAGCTCACTGCAACTTCTGCCTCCCAGGATCAAGTGATATTCTCCTGCCTCAGCCTCCTGAGTGGCTGGGATTACAGGCACGTGCCACCACACCCAGATAATTTTTTTGTATTTTTAGTAGAGACGGGGTTTCACCTTGTTAGCCAGGATGGTCTTGATCTCCTGACCTTGTTATCAGCCCTCCTCAGCCTCCCAAAATGCTGGGATTACAGGCGTGAGCCACTACGCCCAGCAGATACTTTTCAAAAGAAGACATACATGTGGTCAACAAGGAAAACATGCTCAACATCACTAATCATTAGAGAAATGCAAATCCAATCTTGAATTTCTCAAGTGAGATACCTTCTCCTGCCACTAAGAATGCAAATCAAAACTTGCATTTCTCAATGAGATACCTTCTCGTGCCGCAAAGAATGGCTACTCTAAAAAGTAAAAAAATAACAGATGCTGGTGAGGTTGCAGAGTAAAAAGATGGCTTACACACTGCTGGTAGAAATTAGTTCAGTCATTTTGAAAAGTTGTGTGGCGATTTCTCAAATAAGTTAAAATGAAACTACCATTTGACTGGGCAATTCCATTATTAAGTATATAACCAAAGGAATCTAAATTGTTCCACCATAAAGACTCATGCATGTGTATATTCATCACAGTACTATTCACAATAGCAAAGATATGGAATCAACCTAACTGCCAATGGTAGACTGGATAAAGAAAATGTGATATATCTATATACACCATGGAATACTAAGCAGCTGTAAAAAGAATGAGATCTTGTCCTTTGCAAAAACATGGATGAAGCAGGAGGATATTTTCCTAAGTGAACTAACATAGGAACAGAAAACCAAATGCCATGTGTTTTCACTTGTAAGTGGGAGCTATCTATTGACACCAAAAAGAGAACAACAAACACCAGGCCCTGCTTGAAGGTGGAGGTTGGGAGGAAAGAGAGGATCAAAAAACTATCAGGTGGTATGCATATTTTCTGGGTTACAAAATAATCTGATACCACACCCCCGATACTCAATTTAGCTATATAACAAACATGGACATGTACGCTTGAACCCCAAATAAAAGTTAAGAACAGCATCAAACAAAACAAATGCTCCAAGAACTAGTGGCTATGACTCACCTGTGCTTCATGATCTAGTTTTCTTTCTTGCCATGTTATATGTGTCACTTTTTCTCTCTCCTGTCTGAAGCCATTGGGGCATAATAATTATTTTCTGCTGTTTATGTTCAGTTAACAAAGACAGCAGGACCATAAATATCCACTTAAGTATCAATGCAGCTGTTTTCTCTTGATGTTGAGAATACTGAAACAGAATAGTAAATTGTCTTTCACAGGTGGCGAATATATCAACACCAATAGTGTTGAAACATCAACACTCAGTGTGCTAAATATTTGTTTTCACTCCCCTTTTATTTTATTGAATATTTTATTTTATTCATATATATTTTTTACATTGTGCCCATCAGAACTTACCTGGAGGACAACCTTGAGAACAGTAAACACATTCCACCATTTAGAATCACCCTTCTCTCCAATGCTGACAGACTGAACATGAATCAAGTTTGTAAGATTCTATTTTTTCCTTCTGGTTAGTTACTTCTCAGGAGGCTCCTTACATCTTCTTGCCTGAGCAAGCTTGATATTTAGGATGAGCACAATGTTGTTTTCAACTTGTATTTCTGCTGTTCTGAGTTATACCAGTCAATTCCCTTGACCATGACATCAAAAATGATGTAAAAAACAGTGTGAAACAAGAAACCATAGGGCATATCCTGTTGAATATTGTATAATTAACACAAAAATAGTGTCACTACTCTGTTTTCCTTTTATAACCAAAATCACTATTCCAAGATTACTCTGCTTTAAAGATACACTACTATTTATTTTCTACAAATTAATATTGACTTCTTTTTGCACTTTTGTTCCACTGAAAGAGAAGAAGAAAGGAAAGAAAAATGTCATTGCAGTTACAGTGTTTCGTAAATGAGTCTATTGGCATATGTGTATGTGTGTGTGTGTGTGTGTGTGTGTGTGTGTGTGTGTGTGTGTTTAAAGCCATACCAGGTATTCTTGAATGGAAAATCAGGAAATGGAATAGGCAAGTAGATAATATCACAGTAAAAATATTCTCCATTCATTTTGCTATATTATCTTAACAATGTTAAGCAAGTTATGTTCATCACTATTCTCTTGCTGAATGAATTTTCCCCAGAAAATAAGTGAATATTGTCACTGCAACAGCAAATTTAAAATAGGAAAAGCTAAGTGAATGCGCTTCTGTCATTTACACTTGTACATTTATTCTATGTTGTTGGCCTGGATTTGCTCTGTAAATTATCAACTATGTTCAGTTCCTCTTATGCTAAGCACGGTTTTTGGCTTTTTCAATATAAACTAAAGTTTTTTCCATTACTTTTGGTTCTGCAGAGAAATTACAAACTCCAAATAAACTAAGTTCTACAATCCTATGTTTCTTCTTTCCTTAGGAGATAACATTTATCTATGACTGATAGATTTTTGTGTTTTTAATAACTGCATAACAATTGATTCTCCATCCCATTTTAATAGCATTAAATTATTTACTTTGAACTTGCCATGATTAAATTTCATAGCAATTTTTTTTACCATATCCACTTTCTTTTTGATATTCAAATTTGTATTATTTCTGACTAATGGGCAAACACCTAACTGTTTATGAAGTACAAGATAACATACTGCCTATTTGCAATAATAATTTTCAAATTTAAAAATTTTAAAAATATTTATATTCAATAATACCCTATCTTCCTGTTTGGAACTCTAGTGACCATGTGGGGAGCTAGAAAAGACCAAGGATGTAGCCTAGACTTCCACACTTGCCAGGCTGTAATAAAGAAGCCCAATCCCCCTACTGTAGAGATTTTGCTAGAAGGTGGAGTATAGAGCTGGGACTTTCATCCCCACTAGGCTGTAATAAGCCCCAAGGTACTAGCAACAACCATGTGGGGAGCCTGAATTTCTACCTACATCTGGTAATAATGAAGTATAGTTCCCTCTCCCTCTGTGGTCATGTCTGAGAGAGTCTACTGGACTTGTCCTCACCACTACTCGGTAATAAGGAGGCTACTTCTCCATCCCACCTGTGGAGGCCATGGGAAAATTCTACTTTCTTCCACAATAGAAGAAAGATTTTTCTGTGCCAATGATCAGATATCAAACAGGCACGACATTTTTAACACTTATTTTCAACATCTGTGAATAAAACTTAGTAATTATATTTTTAATGAATGTTTAAAAATCAACAAAAAAAAAGATTAACCACACAGGAATAATAAATTCATTCAGAAATACAGAAGTACTTGGGCCATTGTAATAGGGAATTGACAGAGGAAAAAAGAAAGAAAGAATGGAAGTAAAGAAGAAGAGAGAAGGGGAGGGAATGAAAGGGAAGGGAAAAAAAAGAAGAAAGGAAGAAAGGAAAAGACAGGTTTGCAGAACAATTTAGATATGCTTATTGAGATTACGGAGAAAAAGACTAAAGGATGAAAATGATGAGACGGGACAAAATGATAATAAGTACTTGTAAAAGTGAGAGTCAAAATTAGTTTTGCTTTCTATTGGCATAATGAACCAATAGCAATAAATTCAGATATTATAGAAATTATTAATCATATTGTAAAAGAAAAGTTACTAAAATAAACCTAATCTAAATATAACCTAAATACAAACTAGGCAGGTGTCTTAATATGCTAAAAAAAATTCTCTTCAATCTATAAAAACACTCTCATACATAAAAAAGTTTGCTGTATATTTATCCTTATAAAATGTAAAATATGTGACTTGTATGTATTATTATTTCATTTTATTTTCATGGAGAAGAATTATTGGGGACTGATATAATTAGGCTCAGTGTCCCCACCCAAATATCATCTCGAACTGTAATCTTCAGGTGTCGAGGGAGGGACTAGATGGGAGATGACTGGATCATGGTGGTGGTTTCACCTATGTCTCATGATAGTGAGTGAGTTCGGACAAGATCTGATGGTTTTATAAGTGTTTGACATTTTCTCCTACACACATTCTTTCTCTCTCCTGCAACCTTGTGAAAAAAGTGCCTGCTGCTCCTTCCACCATGATAGTAAGTTTCCTGAGGCCTCCCCAGCCATGCATAACTGTGAGTCAATTAAGCCTCTTTCCTTTATAAATTACTCAGCCTCAGGTAGTATCGTTATAGCAGTGTGAGAATGGGCTAATAAAGTAAATTTGTAGCAGTAGAGGGAGGTATCACTATAAAGATACCCAAAAATGTGGAAGCAACTTTGGAACTGGGTGACAGGGGGTTGGGACACCTTGGAGGGCTCAGAAGAATACAGACAGATTTGGGAGTTTGGAACTTCCTAGAGATTTGTTTAATGATTTTGACCAAAATGCTGATAGTGATATGGACAATGAAGTCCAGGCTGAGGTGGTCTCAGATGGAGATGAGGAGCTTCTTGGGAACTGGAACAAAGGTAACTCCTGCTATGCTTTAGCAAAGAGACAGGCAGCATTTTGCCCCTGCCCTACAGATCTGCAGAACTTTAAGACAGAGAAAGGTGATTTAGAGTATCTGGTGGAGGAAATTTCCAAGCAGCAAAGCATTCAAGAGATGAAAGTTTGCAAAAGTTTGAAAAATTTGCAGCCTGATTATGTGATAGAAAGAAAAAATGCATTTTCTGGGGAAAAATTCTAGCCTGCTGCAGAGATTTGCATAAGTAAGCTAGGAGCTGAATGTTAATCACAGAGACAATGAAGAAATGTCTCAAGGGCATGTAGAATTCTTTGCAGCAGACCCTCAGTCCCAGGTACCTAGGAGGAATAATTAGTTTCCTGGGCCAGGCCAAGAGCCCCTACTGCTCTAGGCAGCCTTAGGACTTGGTGCCCTGCATCCAGCAGGGGTTATAAGGGCCAAGGTACAGCTCAGGCTGTGGCATCAGAGGGTGCAAGCCCCAAGTCTTGGTGGATTACATGTGGTGTTGGGCCTGCAGGTACACAGAAGACAGGTATGTAGTTTTGGAAATCTCTACCTAGATTTCAGAGGATGGATGGAAGTGCCTGGATGACCAGGCAGAAGTCTGCTGCTGGGGAGGAGCCCACATGGAGAACCTCTCCTAGGGTAGCTCAAAGGGGAAATATGAGGTTAGAGCCCTCACACAAAGTCCCCACTGGGGCCCTGCATAGTGGGACTCTGAGAAGAGGGCCATCATCCTCCAGACCCCAGAATGGTAGATCTACTGACAGCTTGTACCATGCACCTGGAAATCTGCCAACACTCAATGCCAGCTGTGAAAGCAGCTGGGATGGGGGCTGTATTCTGCAAAGCCACAGGGGTGGAGATGCCCAAGGCTGTGAGTGAGCACTCATGAGATCTGATGGGTTTATGAGTGTTGGACATTTCCTCCTTCACAAGCTGTCTCTCCTGCTGCCTTGAGAAGAAAGTACCTGCCTCCCCTTCTGCCATGATTGTGAGTATCCTAAGGCCTCCCCAGCCATGGAGAACTGTGAGTATACTAAAACTCTTTCCTTTATAAATTACCCAACCTCTTTTATTTCTTTATGACAGTGTGAAGACAGGCTAATACAGTGACTTTTTGCATGTAAAATGCATTTATATTGCATTTTAGACATCATTTATGATGTCTATTGCACATTAGACATCATTTGGTTGGGTAGAAATCATATATACTTCAGTTATTGTGAACTTTTTATCAAGGGTCAATTATTTAGAAAAATCATGTGAGATAGTAATTCACTTAGTTGGTGTCTGTTTTTAATAGACTTTGTTTTTTAAAAAGTTTTAGATTCATGGCAAAATTCATGGAAAATACAAAGAGTTGTTGTACCCCCGACCCTACAGGTGCATGTATGGACATAATTTTCCATCTGACTTGAGTAAAAATGCCATGATGCACAATTACTGAAATGTATGATAAGTATGTTTAGTTTTGTAAGAAACTGCCAAACTGTCTCCCAAGGTGGCTATTCCAATTTGTATTTTCCACCAGTAAAGAATGACAGTTCCTGTTTCTCCACAGTCTAGCTGACATTTAATGTTGTGAATGTTTTGAAATTTAGCCATTCAAATAGGTTTATAGTAGAATCTCATTGTTGTTTTAATTTGCAATTATCTACTGACATTTGATATTGAACATCTTTTCATATGATTATATGTATATACATGTAATTATATGTACATATTATCTGCGTATCTTTTTTGGTGAGGTGTTTGTTCAGATCTTTGGCCCATTTTTAAAAATTAAGTTGCTCCAGTGAGCCAAGATCATGCCACTGCATTCCAGCCTAGGCGACAGAGTGAGACTCTGTCCCAAAAAAAAAAAGTTGAGTTGCTCACTTTATTATTGTTGAATTTTTACAGCTCGTTGTATATTTTGTATATTTAAAAGCCCTTTATCAGATATATCTTTTGCAAATATTTTCATCCATTTTGTGGCTTGTCTTGTTTTTCCGTTGAGAGTGTCTTTTATAAAGCAGAAGTTCATAATTTTATTGAAACCCAATTTATTATTTATTTAATACATCGTGTCTTTTGTGTTTTATCTAACATATCATCACCAAACCCAAGATTAACTCTAGTTTTGGTTTACATATTTGAAAAGCATTGATAATATTGTATATCAACAGTGAATCTTTTAATTGGCTTTCAATAACCTGTCAAAAGTAGACTCATAGTATGGATATTTTACACAAAATGAGTTGTTAGATAATGATTTTTGTACTAGATGTAAACCTAAAACAAGGTTTGGTTAAATGCAACTTAGCTATTTAGGTACTGGGAGAAAAGTGGTAACTATATAGGTAAGTGGTTACCAGTTATATTTTAACACTGTGTATTTGAATGCACACCCGTCACTTCTGCTCTTTCCTCCTCCCTTACACACAGTTTCTTCCGTATTTCGAACTGAACTCCTTTCCTTGGTTTAATCTACATGTTGATTTTCTTTGGGAGAAAAAAAAGAGGTAATTGTTGTCTTTTTCTTTGAACTGTTTTGAACTTCTTGAGGACACATAGGCTAGAGTACCACACTAGCAGTCACATTTTTATTGTTTTAAAATAGCTTTCATGTGTATGGTAATTTTCTCATCTCCTAGTTGCAAATTTCTTTGGGCAGTATGAGAAGGCTCTCATTTACTAATTTTCACATTTCAATGCAGCCATAACTGAGTTAAGATATGAGTTCTGAGGATGATACAGTTAGCAGATATTGGGTACTATACAGGAGGGAAATTATGGAGAGATTATATGTCTTTTCAAGATCCCTTCCTCCAAACAGGTTAAAGAGATAAAGGATGAGCAAAGCTGTGAATGAAACAAAACAATAGAATGGGAAGAATTGTTTTTAAGGTAAAGATCACTAAAAATTAGTATTTAGAGTACAGGAATTATGGAACAAAATTATTCCCTGTTAAACTTGATTGTAAGAAATAACATGAGTTCAGAGAGGCATCCATCCACAATGGCAAGTACTTAAACCTCAGGAAATGTGCTTGGGAAAATGGTCCTTAATAAGAAATGGAAAGCTTAATTAAAAATATCTCATTCTTAGTTGAGAAATGAAAATATTTCATTAATATTAATATATTTAATTAATAATCAAATTTACTAATATCAAATAATTGTAGTCAATAGTCAGAAAAATAGATGTTCCAATTACTTGTTACTCTCTCATAAAGTATCTTATAAAAATAATTGAAAGGAGTGTCTAAGAAGATCTAATTTACCTAAAGCCATTGAAACTTTCTTCCTTTACAATCCCCATAAATAAAATATTATGTCTAATAACACTTAATTGTACTTAAAAGGTATCATCTTTATTTTAAAAAACTAGAGAAGGAGATCCATCACTGAATGCAGTCAGCTCAATTACAACTTCTGTCATCTTGCAAGGAGATCAGAAAATGAGGAAAAAATAAAGAACACTCTTTATGCATTTTCAGTAAGTTATTTACCATTTTTGTAGGAAAAAAATGCCATCATTGACATAGAGTATGTTTTTTAATGTCACTAAAGTTGAGCTTGACTATGTGACTTACTTTGGACTATGGAATGTTGGTAGATGAGACATAAAGCAGTATTTTGAAATATTCATGTGGCAAGGAACTTTCCCTCCTGTGCTTCTGCAGTCATCAAAAAGCAGAGACTCCTGGAGGGGAACTATCTCCGGCGAACCACAGTAAGAAGCAGTGCCATATCAATCAACCTTTATATTTGTGAGTGGTAAATGTTTTATTTGCAGTATTTTGAAGTGTTTACATATTAAAAAATTAATGCAATGAGAAACAAGTGCATGGTGGCTGGAATTCATGATAAAAGGGGAAAATAATTTGAGGATAAAAATATTAAAATTATGACAAAGTGAACAATGTTGAAGGCTATTCTGAATATATATGTATGTGTGTGTGTGTGTGTGTGTGTGTGTGTGTGTGTATGAATCCTGCCCCTCAACCCTACCACAGTCCAAAACTTTGCATATAACATTTGACTTTCCAAAAACTTAATTACTAACAGTCTGCTATTGACTGGAAGCATTATCAAAAACATAAAGTCAATTAACACATATTTTGTATGTTATGTGTATTATATAATGTAATATTATAATGAGGTAAGCTAGAGAAAATAAAATATTCAGCCAATCATAAGGAAGATAAACTATATTTACTATTCATTAAGTGGAAGTGAATCATCATAAACGTCTTCATCCTTGTGATGTTCATATTGAGTAGGCTGAGGAAGAGGAGAAAAGGTTGATCTTGCTGTGTCAGGGATGGCAGAGGAAGAAGAAAATTTGCATACATGGTATATATACTCAGTAACTGCATAACGACTTTTTGATCAGTGATGGACTATGTATACAAAGGTAGTCCCGTAAGTTTATAATGGAGCTGAAGAACTCCTATTGCCTAATGACATCATAACCATTGTAACATTGTAACATCAATATTACTTTTTAAAAGTATAAATTTAGTGTAGCCTAAGTGCACAATGTTTATAATGTCTGTAGTAGTGCTAATGTTCCAGGAAAGGGGTGTCCTGGGAGAAAAGCAGGTAATTAGATAGGTAACTCGTTACCAGTTATATTTTAACACTGTGTATGTGAATGTACACCCCTCCCTCCTGCTTTTCCCGCTTCCACTACACACAGTTTCTTCCTTATTTAGAACTGAACTTGTTCTCTCGGTCAATCTACATCTTGAGTTACTTTTGGAGAAAAAAGGAGATAATTGTTGCCTTTTTCTTTGAATTCTTTTGAACTTCTTGAGGACATATAGGCTACAGTACCACACTTGCAGTCACATTGCTATTATTTTAAAATCACTTTCATGTATGTGACAATTTTCTCATCTCATAATTACAAATTTCTTTGGACAGTATGAGAAGCCTCTCTTTTACTGATTTTCACATTTCAATGCAGCCATAACTATTTGGCTTCCCTGGGCCACATTGGAAGAAGAAGGATTTTCTTGGGCTACACATAAAATACATTGACAATAGCTGATGAGATTTAAAAAATCGCAAAAGAGTCTTATTATGTTTTAACAAAGTTTACAAATTTGTGTTGGGCCACATTCAAAGGCGTCCTGGGCCTCATGTAGCCCTCGGGCCACAGGTTGGACAAACTTGTTCTAGGCCTTCACATTCACTCATGACTCATTGACTCATCGGGAGCAACCTCCAGTTCTGCAAGCTTCATTCATGGTGAGTTCCCATGGTAAAGATGTATTAAGTTTTATCTTTACACAGTATTTTTGATTGTAACTTTTCTATGTTTAGATACAAAATACCATTTTGTTACAATTACCTACAGTAGTCAGTACAATAAGATAATGTAAAGGTTTGTTGCTTAGGAGTAGTAGGCAATACCATATAGCCTAGTTGTATAGTAAGCTATACCATCTAGGGTTGTATAAGTACACTATATAATGTTCACAGAATTCAAATAATTGCTTAAAAATGCATTACTCAGAACATATCCTGTCATTAAGTGACACATATCATATATACTGTATTCTGATTTATTATTTAATATATAAATAAAACATATAAACTTCTTTGGTATATTTATACATTATATATGTATATGTGTATTTTTATGTATGTATGTATGTATTTATTTATAGGATAAATAGATATTCTAAAATAATTGGGAGCTATTGAAGTCTTTAACCCAGAGAGTGACAATTTTAGATTTGTGCTGTTTATATCTGCAAATTAGAAATAAGAAAAGATTTTCCAATATTACAGAAATCCATATTTTATCAATGAAGTTGTAAGTTATTTTGAGACTGCTTCAATATAGCACAATCAGAGGGCTGGAGAATGTTGAAAGAAAGTTTCTTCCTAGAATTAAAATAAATCCATTCAAATGACATTATTTTGCACATTGCATATTTTTAAGCCTATCAACTGAAAAAGGAGAAAATTATTTCTTTTCAAATATTAATAGATTTGGGATTTCACTCTGGTTTCTATAATAAGAGTTTCACATCTGAGGGGCTTTCAGCCTTTTATATAAGGAGAAGGCATTTAGAACTAGAAGTATTATGCTGCCCATTTGGACCTAGATATCTGTAATGAACAATTTAATCTGGAAAACATAAAGCCTGGCAGATGATATTGTGATCCAAGGGAGTTAATTGTGTGATAATTATGAATCACTAGGCTTACTATAGAATCTTATTTACAAAGAGCTTTCCTATTAGAGTTCCAGGTGATTCCTCTGATAACTGTCAGGACTCTAGATATTTATTGTTTTCAGATAACTTCCAGTTAAATCTGTCTTCTGCTTCCCATCCTACTCAGGCAGTTTTGTTCGCAAAATTGCCCCTTTGAACTTCAACCTTGAGTGACTTCTTCTTGATACAAGTTAAATTCCAGTAAAGCTAAGGTTTCAATCATCAAAAATTGGAAGCTATCTAGCGAAGCCAAACTCTATTACATTTCTTCATTAATTTTTCTAACTTGAACTCTACCTGTGGTTAACATGTAAGCAGCTTTTGTTTGTAATTTTCTTTCCATAAAGCATATTATTAGCATTTTTCTATTTTAACAATATCTAAATCATTTTAAAACAGGTTATTTATATATTCTAGCTTTTACCATATTTCAGTTGTATCTATGGATGCTTTATTGAAATAAAACAATAGTATTATAGAACAACACAAAATTTTATGAGCCTTTGTATGATGTGTGAACTTGTAAATTTATTAAACGATTGTATGCTATCTTTCTCAACATTTCTACTTTGATAAAATAACTGTCTTGATAAGAAAATTATAAAGTGAGGAATACACCATTTGGAAAAAAGGGAAGACATTGTTCCATGAGGTTTTTTAAGTCTTAAAATGAAATACACACAGTGTTCCTTTGGGAGCAAGAAACAATCTATATGTATATGTGTGTGTGTATATATATATATATATATATGTATATATATATATATATATATATAGAGAGAGAGAGAGAGAGAGAGAGAGAAAGAGACTCCCTCTGTCACCCAGGCTGGAGTGCAATGGTGCAATCTTGACTAACTGCAACTTCGACCTCCCAGGTTCAAGTGATTCTCACACCTCGGCCTCCCACATAATTTTACATGTCAACTTGGCTGGACCAGGGGTGCTCATGTATCTGGTCAAACATTATTCTGAGTGTTTCTGTGGGGGTGTTTTTGGAGGTTAATATTTGAATTGGTAGAAGACTTAATAAAGCAGATTTCCCTCTCTAATGTGAGTGGATATCATCCAATCCTTTGAAGGCCTGAGTAGAACAATAAGGCTGACCCTCTTCTGAGTAAGATTTCTCCTGCCTGACAGCCTTCAAATTTGGGAATCAGCTTTTCCTGCCTTCAGACTTGAACTAAAACATTAGCTCTTCCTGAGCCTCCAGTTTTCCAGCCATTGGATTAGAATTATACCATTGCCATCTTGAATATCCAACTTGCCTACTCATCCTGCAGACTTTGGGAATTGTCTGTTTCCATAATCATATGAGCCAGTGTTTATTTTACACACACACACACACACACACACACACACTCTTCATCCCTATGGCTAGAAGGGCTTACGGGATCAAGTAGGGTTAACAGAGATAAGGAGCTGGGACTACACAGCTGATGTTGGAAACCTGGCTGGCAAAATTTGGGACTATGATGGAGGTTCTAAATATTGAAAACTGGAGCCATGAAGAAGCACCAGTCTTTACCAAACATGTTATTCAGTGTAGGGAGTAAGTATACCCTGGCTTCTCCCTTCCACCTGTCCTCCAATCACCCACCAAGACTTTCCACTGTCTTAATAGAGCTGAAATTAGTTTGCTAAGGAGTCAGGAGAATTATTTCCTAGCTCCATAAAACACAGACAGAAAAGGGAGGAGAATGAATCTCAAAGGAAAGGCAGATGAACTCTACACCAAAGGATTACAAATCATGCTGCTATAAAGGCACATGCACACGTATGTTTATTTCGGCACTATTCACAATAGCAAAGACTTGGCACCAACCCAAATGTCCAACAATGATAGACTGGATTAAGAAAATGTGGCATATATACACCATGGGATATATGCAGCCATAAAAAATGATGAGTTCATGTCCTTTGTAGGGACATGGATGAAGCTGGAAACCACCATTCTCAGCAAACTATCACAAGAACAAAAAACCAAACACCGCATGTTCTCACTCATAGGTGAGAATTGACCAATGAGAAAACTTGGACACAGGAAGGGGAACATCACACACTGGGGCCTGTTGTGGGGTGGGAGTAGCGGGCAGGGAAAGCATTAGGAGATATACCTAATGTAAATGACGAGTTAATGGGTGCAGCACATCAACATGGCACATGTGTATCTATGTAACAAACCTGCACATTGTGCACATGTACCCTAGAACTTAAAGTATAATTTAAAAAAAAGATGTAAGACACAATACTCATATAGAAGATTTACGTTTGCATTGAAATTCATGAGCTTAAAGGAAGAAGAAACATTGATAGCATTTGGAAGTCTTTTTACAGTACTTTATATTTCGATAGTTTTACGTATAAATTCCATGGATAATACAGACCTTGTAATTTTATTTTATAATATAGACCTCATGCTACTATATTATATTATAAAGTGTTGGAGGAAATCATCACAGAATAAAAACATTTGCAGAGACATATAATGAGTTTGGCTAGATAGAAGAGCAGGTAGCTGTTGTGTAGTGATTAAGCAAACAGGAGCATTAGGTGAAGCATGTAACTGCATGTAGGAGGCACATTATCCGCAGTAAGAATTCTGAATTTTATCCTATATGCAAAGGAAAATTATTAAAGTGTTTTAAGCAGAGAAGTGACATAATTATACTTTTACTTTAAAGAGAAGTGTGGTCACTAAGTGGCAAATGTGGTGGAAGATAACTGCAGAAGGGTCATCAAAAATCAGTCAGGAAATTAGTCATTCCAGGAAAGGATAATGGTATCTTGGACTTCAAAACTGAAAGTAAGAAGGAAAGAAAATAAGAGATTGAGAAAATGTTTTAGAGGAACACTATGAAGGCTGAATTATAGTTCTCCCTCCAAATATGTTCGCATCCTCTTTCTCAGGACCCGTGAATATGGTAGGTTAGTGAAAGAAACTCTGTAGATGTGATTAAACATAGGATCTTGAGAGAGGGAGAGTATCTTGCATTATCCAGTTGGGCCCCATATAATCATCAGGGTCCTTATAAAGAAGGAAACAGGAAGAGACAGAGGAAGAGATGTGATGAAGGAAGCAGGCGAGAGAGGGAGCGGGGTGGGGGGTAGGGGAGAGAGAGACAGAGACAGACAGAGAGAGAGAGAGAGAGAGAGAGAGAGAGAGAGAGAGAAGGCTACACTGCAGGTCTTGAAGAAGCAGAAAGGGATCACAAACCAAAGAATGTAGGCAGACTCTAGTAGCTGAAAAGGGCAAGAAAACAAGTTCTATCTTAAAGTCTTCAGAAGGAATGTAACCCTATCATCACCTTGATTTTAGACTTTTGGCATCCAGAACTGTAAGAGAATAAATCTGTGTTGTTTTAAGCCATTAAGTTTTAGTAATTTGTTAACATGGCAATAGGAAACGAATATAGACACTTAAAGGAAGTTGCTGTTGGTTCAAATGTAGAGAATGAAAGAGAGAAGTGTCAAGAAAAAGTCTTAGTGGCTGGTAAATACAAGTAGTATCTGTTTGAGGTATGGGAGACTGAGAGAAGCATTTTTTAACATGTGGGCATGGTACCTGAGGTATAAATGATATGACCAATTGTGAAATCAAGCACACTGCTGACTTTGTGGGTTGGAACACAAAAGCAAAGATAATTCTGAGTATATTAATGTTGGAATTATTATTCCATAGATGAAATTTAAATTATGTCAATAAATGAGATTTATTTATTTTTTATTTTTTTTACATTTTTTTTGATATGGAGTCTCGCTCTGTCTCCCAGCTTGGCTCACTGCAAGCTCCGCCTCCCAGGTTCATGGGATTCTCCTGCCTTGTCCTCTGGGTAGCTGGGGTTACAGGTGCCCACCTCCATGCCTGGCTAATTTTTGCATTTTTAGTAGAGACGGGATTGTATTATGTTGGCCAGGCTGGTTTTGAATTCCTGACTTCAAGTGATCTTCCCACCTTGGTCTTGCAAAGTGCTGGGATTATAGGCATGAGCCACCATGCCCAGCCAATAAATGAGATTTCTTACGAAAGAAGTGATATGTGAGAAGAGGGTCAGGATTGAACTCCAAGGCACTTTAGTCTTTACAAATTAGGTAGAGAAGACAGGGCTCACATGATGTTAAAAATTAATCTGAAATGAAGGAAAAACAACATACATTATTTTGTTTTAATGGAAACCAACATAAGAGAGTTTAAGGCAAGCTTGTACAACACACCTTATTTTGTTGTTTGCTCTATTTTGTATGAAGAATGAAGAAGGGGCTTTATTGGCCAAAACAGAAACGGAAACTAGGAACCCAAGACTGTAATTTCTCTCTTGGACACCGCTGGTTTATGAGGTAAAATATTGAATTATGAATAGAATATTAAAATATAGAGAAAACAAAATAAATATCTAACTTTATGAAAAAATTAACTATGAATGGAAATGCATTACTTTATCTCCCTGGTTTATCTTACATGAGGAGGATAAGACGAATGGAAGTCAAAGTGTAATCCAGAGAAAAGTAAGATGGCAAGAATTGTCCTGTTCTACTTACTTTCCCTTTCTGTTGTGAAAATAGGATCCCAGGTACTAAGGCGCCACTTTCGATTTTCCACTTTTATGTGCTTTGAGGGCTTGAGCACTTGGACAAAGGTATCTTAGAAGAGTAATTCTCAATTATATACTAATTTTGCTGAATAACAAAGCAAGCTCCCATGTGCATATAACTGATGCTGATTCTGAAAGTTAAGAAGTGGAATGAGTGTGATGGCTAATTTTATCTGCCAACTTGTCTGGGCCATGGTGCCCAAATATTTGGCCTAACCTTGTTCTGGATGTTTCTGAAAGATGCTTCACCTTTTGGATTAATTCTTATCTATCTATCTATCTATCTATCTATCTATCTATCTATCTATCTATCATCTATCTATCATCTACCTATCATCTACCAAGAGACATTCACATCTTATTGTTTTTATTTCTCTGGAGAACCCCAATACATTGAGCAACAGCACAGGTGAAAAACAGATATATTGGAATATTGATGGAGCTGGAAGCTTTTCCATGTGTAATTTTCAAAAATTGTCTTCAAAATTCAAATTTCTCTCCATGATGGCACTACCTTTCTGCTGGTACAATTGTTTTGAATTTTCAATGTAAAAAAACAAATTGATTTTTGACAATCTATGAAGACAGTCGTTTCCCATCCTAATGGAAATGGAGAAAGAGTGACAGGTTTTATCACTAGAGGTTTTCAAATATAAAGCAGAAATGTTACAGAAAGAATGCATGCCATTAATTTGTGGTAGAAACACTTAGGATGTTACAAGTTTGTGACTTTCAGTAGAAAACAACAAAAAATCCCAGATATGTTTATGTAGTGGAACACCACATTAAACGTTTCAGTTATTTTTCCGTTAAAATTCTTGCCTATTTTTCTACCCCATATCTAGTTCCCTTTTTAAGCTTTGATTTTTGACTTTCTTTTTATTCTGCTTTCAACTATTTTTTGTCTGCACATGTGGTAATTACATCTTCCTTCAATTTCTATAGGTTTCTATTTCTACATTTGCAGCACAGGCATTGGATTTCCACATTTGCACGTGCAACACACAAACACACACAAAGATCCCTCAAATCTCTGGAGTAGGCAAAACACAGCATTCTGTTAAGGAACAAATGTTCTGCCTCAGTAGCTCAATTTTGGATTTAACATTTAACTTAACATGACTTAATTTTTTTCTCTTTTAGAGATAAAATAATGAAGAAGGTATAGTTCAGATTCAAAATCCAGCTTGGCTCTATTTATCATTCCTTAATTTCAATTTCCAGTTAAGTCACATCCCTCAGTGTCATACTGTGATAGCAAGTATAAATGCATTTATTGGTTACTTGAGTTAAACTTAGCTCTTTCATAGCACAAATTTCCCGAACTTCTACCAGACATGCTTATGTCTTTTGGCTTTTTTTTTTTTTTTAAATCTTTTAAAATCCAAAGAGATGTCATTCTTTTCTATAGACATTAAAAATATTTTCACAAATTTGAGTTACATTCAAGGAACCTCCATATCTTATTGTTGAAATAATTGGTTAATGAGAATAAAGAAGTCAGGCTGGGCACAGTGGCTCACACTTACAATCCCAGCACTTTGCAGGATTGAGGCAGGTGGATTGTTTGAGACCAGGAGTTCGAGACCAGTCTGGGCATCATAGTCAGATCCCGTCTCTATAAAAATAAAGAATAAAAAAATTGGCTGGGTTTGGTAGTGTGCACTTGTAGTCCCAGTTACTTGAGGAGCTGAGGTGAGAGGATCATTTGAGCCCAGGAGTTCAAGGCTGCAGTAAGCTATGATCATCATGCCACTGCACTCTGGCCTGCACAACAGAAAAAGACTTTTTTTTGTTTTTTAAAAATGTCATCATTCAGAAAGTTAACTGTTTGTGGTAAAAATAAGACATGCCTTGAAATTATTGGAATTATTGCCAGGATAGTAGTAACTGAAACTTAAGTATTTCTGGTCCCACTAGGTTGTTGACTTTCTACATCCCCATCTGTTTATTCTTGAGTAAATATTTTTCTTCTAACAGAGCCAGGATAATAAATAGAATTATACTTGATTATATAATTGGGGTTGCTTTTTTATAGATTGTTATTTTTAATTTTTGTTAGATTTCACAACCTCATTCAAGATTAGAATTTTTAAGCCATTTTTTCTCTAATTTACACCTTAATCAAAATTTATTTGATGTCTTAGTCTGCTATTTGTGAAAAATAACGTACTCTGTATGTATTGCATGTATTCCTTACCACTGTCATTTGTGACAATTACTGATAAATCTAAAGAATTCTCAGTATCACTAAAGAAAAGATACTTATTCAGTGGCCTAGATTTTTTCCAATATTTTTAAGCTATCTGACTGTGACTTTTTAGTGTGCATTTGTTTGATTTTGTTTTTCTCTTTTACCCGCTTCTGTCAGATCTCTCAGGAGCTATTCAGCTTTTGAATTTAAGAGAAGTTGACATACGAATGGCTCCTTCTGTATGCCAATATAATGAATCCTTGCAGTTGGAAATGTACTCAAATTGATGACTTGAATAGCAGAGCAATGTACTTGTCTTATTTCAATGCCTACAAGTATGTATTATTGCATATTTTCTCCAAAATTTATAAATTGATTTTTGGAATTTCATTTCCACCACAAAGTGAACAATTATTTATAAAACAAAACAAAATTATTCAATATACGTCTTCAGTAAATGAAGCTAATGAACTCTAATAACTATATATGACACAGAAAGAGAAGAAAAAAGAGTCCTATAGATGTATCATATAATGTTTTATTCAAACATTACAACTTAATTAATGAAAAGGTGGTACTAATTAGGTAGAAAATGATAGCTTAGAGTGTTAAAAATAATAAATAGGTGCTTATTCATTTATAAATATGTCATACCCACAAAGGCAGAATTAAAATTTGAATTATGTATGCATTTGTTATTTACCAATTTAATATGTAAAACTAAAATTCACATTAAATGTCATGAAAGAAAAAAATTCTCATGTTAAATTATTCAAATCTGAAGACTAAAGTATATTCTACTATGTTTTCTGTTAATAATTATGCAATTTTAAATATTATAAGCATAATTCAATGTCTATTGTTCATATTAGCTCTACTGTAAGTGTGGCTATCTTAATTTATTTACACAAAATGACATCTTAATAAAATGATTATTTATTTGAATTCCAAATGCTTGATTTCCCATCTAACTGATCCCAGTGTGTTTTTTTATATCTTACCCTGAATTTTATTGGAAGTCACTTTTTAAAAGGTGAATTATAATACGTACTTTTCTCACTTTATAGGTTTTAGATGAGACCTAAATTATATACTATATATGAATATTAAATAAATACAAGTTGTATAAAAATATAGTGTGATTTAAGTAAACCCGGCTGAAAATTCATAAAAGATTTGCTTTTATTGTTAGCATTACCCTTGTGTTTTTTCGCTTATGTTTACTGCTTATTTAATTATTTTATTCAGGTGACATTTTTAAATTTTGCATATAGCCTAAGCTAGAACAAATTCTAACCTTTTCTTGCTTCCTAAATGCGCTTTGTACTATACTAAAGTATAGTCATAACAAAACTTCCATGTTTGAGATTCAAAGTTAACATTCAGATATAATAAAATCTACAGTAGAGCATAAGTATCTTAATTCAGTAAGTTTGTTCCAAACTCATTTATCTAGAAAGCTTTGGTATAATGAATATATTGACATCTCCTGGAATTATAGAGTATTCATCTTGACATTATAAAATATAAAGCTCTAAAGACTACTTCCTATTTACAATAGCCTATATTTTCTTCTCACCTTATAAATGAAATTATTTTTAGTTTCAGGAACTCACATTGGAGAAAGTGTGCATTATAATAATCAAATATTTGATAAAAGTTCATTTAATACTAAATTCATATCTTTAAACTTAATCTAGCTTTTGGCAAGACTAAAGTTGAAAACAATGTATGTACAGATTTAACTCTACCTTTAGTTATTTTGTTATTCATTAGTAATTTCATGTTATTAGAGAGGACGTTTTAACTCATGTTAGAATGTTGTTATGGATGGAATTGTGCCCTCCCAAAACCCGTATGTTGAAGTCCTAAGCCCCAGTACTTCAGAATGTTGACTACACACAGCCCATTACTTATAATGGTTTGATTTACAATTTTTCAGCTTTGCAAGGGTACAAAATAAATATGCATTTGATAAAAACTGTACTTCAATTACCTATGTAACCACCTTCAGTATAATATTCAATAAATTACATGAGGAACTTAATACTTTCGTATAAAGTAGGCTTAGTTATACATGATTTTGCCCAACTGTAGGCTAATGTAAGTGTTCTGAGTAAATTTACGGTAGTTTAGGCTAAGTTATGATGTTCACTACATAGGGGTATTAAATAAATCCATTTTTTTACCTACAAGGTTTTCAACTTACAGTGGATTTAGCAGGATGTAACCCTATTGTAGGTTGAGTACCATCTCAACCTTACTTTTGAGATAAGTCCTTTAAAGAAGTAACTAAGTTCAAATGAGGCCATTAGGGTGAACTGTCACTAGTGTCCTTATAAGAACAGGAGATTACAACATAGAAACATGAGGAGCCTGCATGCACAGAGGGATGACCATGTGATGTGGCAACAAGAAGGTTGCTGTTTGCAAGCCAAAGAGAAGCATCAGAGGAAATCAGCCTTGATACTGGACTTTTAGCCTACAAAACTATAAGAAAATACATTTTTGTTGTTTAAGCCATGCAGCCTGTGGTCTTTTGGTATGGTAGTTTGTTATCCTAGCAAACTAAAGCATATACAATTATTTAAAGTATCTTGGAAAGAAAGGAAATAGAGAAGAAAGAACAGAAAGAAGGAACCAGCCTTCTTCTCAGTAGAAGCAACCATTGGCCCCTCTTGTTTATTTAGTTTCATTATAAGAAGGACATCTTTCCTGTTATCCCAGAACTTTGGGAGGCCAGGGTGGGTGGATCACGAGGTCAGGAGTTCAATACCAGCCCGACCAAGATGGTGAAAACCCGTCTCCTCTAAAAATACAAAAAATTAGCCGGATGTGTTGGCAAGCGCCTGTAATCCCAGCTACTCGGGAGACTGAGGCAGGAGAATCACTTGAATCCAGGCAGCAGAGGTTGCAGTGAGCCAGAATTGCACCACCACACCGCAGCCTGGGTGACAGAGTGAGACTCTGTCTGGAAAAATAAATAATAAATAAATAAATAAATCTTTAAAAGAGAGCATAATAATAGAGGTTTAATAAAAAAGTTATTTGACGCTTCTTTGGGATAGAAGTAATGATTATAAAATTACAATATGTAGCTTAGGGGTTCTGCTAACTAACAATGTATTTGCGGAAAAAGTATTACTATGACTTAGAAAACTAGGTCAATATCATCTATTGATTTTAGGCCTTATGAAAAGTTAAAAACATTCTTGTGAAAGCAATGACCTAAACCAAATATTTATCCTTAATTATCTTTGGAACAGTCTGCTAATTTGTTTCTTACTTTTAATATTATGACTGCTATGTTCTAGGTGGAACAGAGATAATGCACAGAGTAGGCCTATGACTAGAATCAGGACATGGAAGCTGAGAAGGAGCTTCCTCAGAGTCTAAACACATTCTCAGCAAGTGAAAGGCAATAGGCTGATAAAGAAGTAGTCAGAGAAAAAAAATCTAGGCAAACTTGCAAGAAAGTCGGGCCCTCACTGCTTAAGGCAGGTTTTGGAGGGGGCAGTGAAGTAAGCTAATGATCTTCGGAGGAATAGAATGGCTATTAGTGAGAGAAGAGAACAAAAAGTCTGGAGTAACCATGAAATCTGGTATCCACATTGCAAAGCAGAGGGCTCTACTATCCTTAGGAGAGTTGATGTCTTGGATGCAGATTATATAGTAAATGCCAGAATCTTCACTGTGCTTAGATCTAATGCTCTTATGACACACAAGCCCTGATAATGCCTTCAAAATATTGGAAGTTAGTGGCGAGCTGAATCAAACTGAGGCAACAACAAAGCCTAGATTCACTCAAGTAAACACTCAATTGACTGTCATTCTTACTAGCTAGATGAAAGGCAAAAGGGGCAAGACTTTTCCTTGAGAAAATAATTTTTATTTCAGTGTCTAAATATTTTCAGCAAAATATGTAGAATATAATCAAAAATCAAGAAACAAAGTAAAAAAATTTGATCCATTGTTAACAAAGGAAAATGTTAACAGAGGCTAAATATGAACTAGATGTTGGAGATAGCAATGGCAAAAATAGAGGTTAAAAAAATTTTAAAAGAACCTCCAGTATTTCCTTAAATCATATGTAAATTAGCTAAATATGTATTATAGATAACTTACAGCCAAAACTATAAAACTTATAGAAGAGAACTTGGGTAAAAAAATTTTTGTCATCTTATGTTAGGCAATTATTTCTTAGAGAGGATACAAAATTAAAAACTATATAAGAAAAATAATGAAAATTTTATATTCTTTGAAGGTTACTTCAAAGAAAATGAGAAGGCCCTTAATGGTGGCTTTTCATAAATAAGGACAAATATATATTTGATACCCAACTTGTTTATATATTTATATAAAAAGAACAGTCAGAACTCATAATATAACAACAAACAGCCTAATAAAAATTGGGCAAAATATTTTAACAGACATTATAAAGACATGCGGATGGTAAATAAACACATTAAAAAATGCTCGATATGATCAGTAATTAGGGAAACATAAATATAGGTACTAGAAATCTCATGCACAGCTGCTGAGAATATAAAATATAAAATGGTTGCTACTTTCTTAAAACCACACATATACCACATGATCCAGCTATTTCACTCTTATTTAACCGAGAGAAAGGAAATCATATGTCCAAAACAAAGGCTTGTAAATCTAAAGTTACATATGGTATGACTCCATATATACAATACTCTGGAAGAGTCCATGCTACAGAAATCCAATTCAGATTATTGTCATTGACTGGAGGTGAGGGAAAGTAATTGACTGCAAAGAGGAATGATAAAATCTTTAGGGAGTGAAGAATGTGTATATTAATTGGTGTGGTGATTATAAAATTGCATATATTTCTCAAGACTCATTAAGCTGCAATCATAAATATGTTGAGTTGTATGTATGTAAAACCACAGTGTATCTGACATAGAGTGGTGGTTAGCAGGGTCTGGGAAGGGTAGTGGGGAGGAGAGGAAAAAAGTGGGGATAGTTAAGGGGTGTAAGAATATACTTAGAAAGAACAAATATGATTATTGTTTCAATAGCAAAACAGGGTGGCTATAGTCAACCAGATACAATATAGTCCATTGTACATTTTAAAATAACTAAAAGATGGGAACTGAAATGTTCCTACTACAAAGAAATGATAAACAATGAGTTGATAGATACCCCAGTTACCCTGATGAGACTATTTCACATTTGTATGCTGTATCAAAATATCACCTGTACCCTGTAAGCATATATAACTACTAAGTATCCATAAAAATTTTAAAAATAAAAAACTATAAGCAGAAGACAAATGAAGTGGCTATGTTAATATTGATAAATTAGATTTCAAGACATTGACTATAAACAGAGATTATAAAGGAAATTATATGATTATAAAATGTTAAAATCATCAGACATACATAAAAATGCTGTTATATATACACTGGATAACAAAGATTCCATTTACATGGAGCCCAAACAATTTGACAAGTAATTTAGTAAGATATAGAAAGTAAAATGACAATATCAATATCCATAGATAAACAAAATGACCAATATCAGTACAACTCAGTCAATACCTTGCCTAATTGACATTTATGAAAAAATTACATTAAAAATGTTTTAAAAAAATGTTCTTTCAAAACTTGGAAACAACCAACGTATAGTATGTGAATGGATAAACTGTGGTACAGCCAGACAAGAAAACATTATTCAGTATTAAAAATAAATGAACTATCAAGCAACGAATAGAAAAGGAGGAACCTTAAATTTATATTACTATGTGAAAGAAGCCAATCTGAAAAAGATACTTAAAGTGTGATTAAAACTATATTACTTTTGGCAAAGGTAAAACTATGGAGACAATAAAAAGATAACTCATGACCAGGAGTTAGGAAAAGAAAGGGATAAACAGACAGAAAATATTTCCAGGCAGTGAAACTAATCTATATAATACTGTAATGATAAAAACCTGTTGTTACACATTTGCCCCAACCAACAGAATGTACAACAACAAAAGTAAACGCTAGTGTAACCAATGGTGATAATGATGTGTCTGTCAATGTAGGTGAATCAGTTGTAAAAAATGTGCCTCTATGGTGCAGGAGTTTGTACTGAGGGAGCTAAACATGTATGAGGGCAGTGGGTTAATGGGAAATCTGTGTTTCTTTCTCTCAATTTTGCTATGAGACAAAAATCCTTCTAAAAAATAAAGTATTTTTTTAAAAGTTTACATGTCACATTTCACCAAGAGAGACAAGCATATTGTCAATATGTTTGCAGCTATAACAAGTTTCTATCAATTTCAAAAGATTGAAACTTTAGGAACAGGTTATTCAATTTTTATGAAATTGTGTGGTTTTGAGTGAGTTTCTTAGTCTTGATTTCTAATTAGATTGTGCTGTGATCTAGAGATTGTTTGTTATGATTTTCATTCATTTGCATTTCCTGAGGAGTGTTTTACTTCCTATTATGTGAACAGTTTTAGAGTGCCATGTGGCGATGAGAAGAATGTGTATTCTGATGTTTTGGGATGGAGAGTTTTGTAGATGTCTATCAGGTCTATTTAATTCAGTGCTGAGGTCAGGTCCTAAATATCTTTGTTAATGTTTTGTCTTGATGATCTGTCTATATTGTTAGTGAGGTGTTAAAGTCTCCCACTATTATTGTGTAGGAGTCTGAATTACTTTGAGGGTGTCTAAGAAATTGCTTTATCAATCTGGGTGCTCCTGTTGGGTGCATATATTTAGGATAGTTAAATCTTCTTTAACCCTTTATCATTATGTAATACTCTTCTTCAAATTTTTTGATCTTTGTTGGTTGAAAGTCTGTTTTGTCCCAAAGTAGGATTACAACCCCTGCTTTTTTCTGTTTTCCATTTGATTGGTAGGTTTCTCTCCATCTCTTTATTTTGAGCTTATGTATGTCATTGCATGTGGCACTACACTTCCCAGACTCTGCTAACCACCACTCTATGTCAGATACACCATGGTTTTACATACATATAACTCATCATTTTTATGATTGCAGCTCAATGAGTCTTGAGAAATATAAGCAATTTTATAATCACCACAACAATTAATGTACATATTCTTCACTCCCTAAAGTGTCTCTTGAAGACAGCATACCAATGGGTCTTGGTCCTTTATCCAGTTTGCCACTCTATGTCTTTTAATTGAGACATTTAGCCTGTTTACATTCAAGGTTAATATTGATGTGTGGATTTGATCCCATCATCCTGATGTTAGCTATTTATTCTGCAGACTTGTTTATATGGTTGCTTTATAGTGTCACTGTTTTGTGCACTTCGATGTGTTTTTGTAGTGGCTGGTAATGGTCTTTCCTTTCCATAGCTAGTGCTTTCTTCAAGAGCTTTTATAAGTCAGGTCTGGTGGTAACAAATCCCCTCAGCATTTGCTTGTCTGAAAGAGATCTTATTGCTTCTTCTCTTATGAAGCTTAATTTGGCAAAATATGAGATTCTTGATTGGAATTTCTTTTTTTTTAAGGATGTTGAATAATGGACCACGATTGCTTCTGGCTTGTAGGGTTTCAGCTGAGAGGTATACTGTTAATCTAATGGGCTTCCCTTTGTATATGGCCTGTCCTTTCTCTCTAGCTGCCTTTAATATTTCTTCTTTCATTTTGACCTTGGAGAATCTGAAGATTATGTGTCTTAGGATGACTTTTGGGTAAATAATGAAATTAAGACACTAATCAAGAAGCTCTTTGAAACTAATGAGAACAAAGATACAAAATACCAAAATCTCTGGGACACGGCTAAGGCAGAATTAAGAGGGAAATTTATAGCACAAAAAGCCCACATCAAAAAGTTAGAAAGAT